>NC_141875.1:189112661-191740994 GCF_056163025.1 Triticum urartu
CTGTGTTCCACCCCAGCTCAGCTGCTGCAATGACGGAAGGGTTCACCACAGTAGGGGTCCGCTCTCCAGACTGTCTTTCGCCGCCTTAGATCTTCTTCCCCACCGCCGGCAGTGACGACAATAGTATTACTATCATCAACTGAGCAGATGACCTTGAGGACTACACGGGTCCGCAAGAGAGGTCGCACTCTTCCGTGTCTGCTTACGTTATGCATCGCTTAATATGATGACATGCTACTTTATCGTCGTGTTCACTTACTAGACTCCGAGTCAGGTCCAAACTTATGCTGAAACTTGAGTTTTTAAATGGTTGTGGGGTACATATTGGGGTAGCAATCAGTACTATCTGTCTACTATCTGGTTAATCTTGGGTGTCTACTATGAGTTTGATGTTGGGTGCAAACAAACATTAAAGGAGCCATTATGTGTATTTTTTAACTAAAGCTATTATCTGCCTGCTATCATTGGTTTTGGGTCTATCCACAGTTTGCTACCATCACTCTGGATTTGTGCATGCACTCCTTACATAATCTCACTATGTTTTATTCCTATGCATGTTAGTTATTGTATACAATGGAACTGAACATGTAGAGCAAAAGAGATGAGCCTTGCGTGGCAATAAAATTTCATGTAGACGTCGCTCCATGGTGGGCGCAAAGGCAGCCCCCTCCACCCATTTCAGATCGTAATCAAGAGGAAGATAACTGTTCTGAGGGGGATTCAGAAGCAGAAGACCACTCCTATTTACCCCATGAGGTCTTCGCTCTAACTTGGCATGCTGATTTTGGTAATATCATGCATATGGTGCCTTGCGGTGCTTACTGTATACATCAAAGATGTCATCTGCTTAGTTTAGACATGGTTTGTGTCAATGCCATCTGTTTAGTTTCTTTATCGTATATTTGAATCATGCAATACCATCTTGTTTAGCCAGGCATTATATATGTGAATTTTGCAATGCCACCCTGGTTAGCCAGTCATCTTATATGTGAATTATATCGTGACATCATTTTTTATTACGTGTTAAATTTGTCAACAATTTTAGTACATTCAATTACTCTTCCTATGCATCAACCATTCGTCACGGACATGGAAAAATCTGGAGTGGAAACAAGGTCTTCAGAGCAGACAATGCTATCTGACAAAGCGCATGTCTTGCTGGTTACAGATAGCTCCTTAGAGGAGGATTCAGAGACAAATGACCAGTCCTATTTCCCCCCGAGGTGCATGCTCTAACTTGGCAGTGTTATTTTGCTCATATCGTGTGTATGGTATCTTGCATTGCTATGTCATTTGCTTAGTTTAGACATTCTTTGTGTGAATGCCACATGTTTAGTGTCTAATTACCATATATGTGAATTATGCAATGCCGTCTTGTTGCAAGACATTATGTATGTGAATTATGCAATGCTATCCTGTTGCAAGGCATTATATATGTGAATTATGCAATGCCATGCTCTTTAGCCAAGCGTCATATATGTGAATTATATCTTGCCATCCTTTTTTTGTATTTCTCATTGCTTTTTTTGACAATGTTTGTATATTCAACTGCTCTTCCTGTGCATCAGCCATTTGAATTGCTGATAGAGAAATCTGGAGTGAAAACAAGGTCTTCAGAGTAGACAATGCTACCTGCTGAAGCAGATATCTTGCTGGTTATAGATAGCTCTTCAGAGGAGGATTCAGAGGCAGATGACCAGTCCTATTATCCCCCTGAGGTGTATGCTCAAACTTGGCAGGGTTATATTACTCATATCATCCATATGTTGTATTGCAATGCTTAGTTTTACATCATATACACGATATTGAATGCCATCTCCTTATTTGACACATCATATATGCGATTGCCCCCTGCTCACTTCCTTAGTATATAAATAATATATTTGAATTATATCATGCAATGATGTTTACATAAACATCATGTATCTGAATTATGGCATGACAACCCATTTTCTAAAGACATAATATAGTTATATTATCTCATCCTGTTCACATAGTCATCATATTTTGAATTATCATTCTATCCGTGAATTATATCATTCCATCATGTTTCCATCGAGGGCATGCTTGTGATTTATGGCATGCCAACTATTTTAATAGACACATCGTATAGTTATATCATGTCATCCTATTTACATAGTCATCATATTTTGAAGTATGTCATTCTATCATGTTTATTTAGCCATCATACAAGTGAAATTGTGTCATGCTATCCTGTTTAATTAGCCATCATATATGTGAAATTATGTTCTTCTATTCAGTTTGGTTAGACAACATAAATGTGAATTATTTCATGCCCTATTTTCTTCCCTACTATCCATTGCACCTGTCTATCTTACAATATCTGTACTTTCAATTACTTTTCTTGTTTATCAGCCATTTCAATTGGAGGGGGTGATGGCAGTATCTGTGGGAGTAAAATCACGGTATTCAGAAAAGATCGTGCTACCTGTCGATGGAGATGGAACCACGGTTGTACTTGCCCAAGAACCAGCCCCACCACACATAACCTAGACTCACGCAGATTGTACCCCTACCCAGTTGGACAGAGAACCAGCTACACCCCTTCTAACCCCAACCCGAGCAGATAGTAACCCAGTTCCCGTTAACACAGCATCGTCTCCACCACAGAGCACCCAAACACGAGCAGATAGTAAGGCAACTGCAGTGCCCAAAGCACGAGGACCACCACTCCGAACCCCAAGTCAATGCTTAAAGCAGAAGAAGAATTGTTCTCAGGTCAGGCTCCATAGCTATGGTTCATACTACTTTGCTCTTGCATCACTGTATTTACTCATACCAACTAATTTCAAATTTGAAGGATGCAATTGAAACTCCAATGGCACAACAGGTATGCTTTAAACCTGTTCCTTTAACGTGTTTGCTGTTGTAACTTGCTCTAGGTTGATTTCAGTTTCAATTGAATAAACAGTTATGTTCTCATGCCATGCACATTACAAGTGTTTTTCTTGTTGCGTAGTTTCCCACACTTATATTCTGTCTATGCTGCTTTATCTTAAATAGATATGATTCAAACTATATTTATCTTGATTTGGCAACATAAACTAGAATGATATAAACCATACAGTGACCATACTACATAGATATGTTTGTTTCATGTTGTTATCATGTCCACCTTACTATTGAACTAGTTTACCAAAATGAGTTTCATATACTACATTGTAAACCTGTGATGTGTTTGTTTGTTTCTCTTTTAGAACGCGAATAAAATATTGGAGAAAAGTACCCTGTTATGCAATGGTAAAGGAAGTAATGCAGATATGGTTCAAGATAGTGAGACATCCCTGTTGGTCTCCAAGAAAGCTGATAAAAACTATATTCAAGACATTGAGACAACCCCAAAGTCCTGTCTTGATGTAGTGTTCGAGTTACTGGCTACTACTGCTGGCTCCAACTCTTCGAACTCGCTGCCTGAATCAGTTCAGCTTCTTGAGTCTCAACTTCAAGTTGAAAGACATCGATCAGATGTTATGCGACAGGAAGCCGAAGGACTGAGGAAGTCCCTACAGAATTCAGATGCATACTTTCTAGTGCAACAACAAGTGCTGGAGGATTTAAGCGCCAAACAAGAGAAAGTGAATAAGCTTGCTGGGCATCTTGCCAGCATTATGGGTACCCAGGATATTGTTTCTTGAGCTCTTCTAAAGTGGTTTCAGTTCTGGACTTGTTTTGCTGCGGCATTTATATGCTTCTTTGTTCCCTATATTTGGACTGGTGGCGAACTTGATTCCCAGTGGATGTAATATGTGTAATAGCCGTGATAGCCTAGCTTAAGTTGCTTGCTTATTTATTTCCTTATTGTCTTGTTTATTTGTTTTCTTGTAGTCAGGGCAGTTCTTTTCCCGCGGTTTGCTAGTGGCCGCAATAACCTATTTTTTAAAACTAGGCCACATTAACCATGGGCTACATACTTACTGTAGTTAACATGGGACTCCTACGGGCCGTAGAAAAAATGGGCCTACGAAGGGCCATAGAAACAATGGGCCTTCTAGGAGGCGTAGAAACAACAGGCCTTATACCGGCCATAGACACAATGGGCCTTATATGGGTCGTATCATCAATGGGCCTTCTACGGGACGTATGACCGGTTGGCCAAACATGGGCCAATAACAGACCACATGATGGCCGTAAATGGGCTAGAGTTGAAATCGTCCGTTCATGGGCCGAGCATAACGGGTCGTCGTTAATCAGCAGTATTTGATGACGCTATGAAAATGGCCCAACGTATTAACGGGCCACAAACGGGCCGACTGTAACCACGGGCTGAATTTGGCCCACAAGAAGAAAATGACAGTAACGAGACGAAAGTAAACGAATGCTAGAAATGAGCACAAAAATATATGGGCCCTAAGAAGGCCGAAAGATAACATGGGCTAGAAATGGCTGACGGTGTCCTGGACTACGGGGTACTCAACACATCATCTCCCAATCTGATAGATTGGGCCGAGGAACCCCGTCGCCGTATACTCATGGGCCAGTTCGGACAAATGCCGCATACAAGGAAGATTCCACAAGACTTGGCGATCAAGACAAGGACTCCACCCCACCGGTGTATTCGGCTAGGACTCTTGTTATCCTAGGCCTCTGGTGCATTATATAAACTAGGGCCAGGCTAGTTGATAAATCAACTCCATACACAACAATCATACCATAGGCTAGCTTCTAGGGTTTAGCCTCTTTGATCTCGTGGTAGATCTACTCTTGTACTACCCATATCATCAATATTAATCAAGCAAGAGTAGGGTATTACCTCCATCAAGAGGGCCCGAACCTGGGTAAAACAAAGTGTCCCCTGTCTCCTGTTACCATCCAGCCTAGACGCACAGTTCGAGACCCCCTACCCGACATTGGTGCTTTCATTGAGAGTTCCGCTGTGTGATTGACAAAAGGATCGATGGCTCGCCTGCAGATCAACTGCGACTTCGGCATCTTCGTCACCAGCTCGGCTGGTCACCTTGGTTCGACCAAGAATTGCGCCCCGTGTTCGGATCACCATGTCCGGACGAGGGCCTTCATCAAACATCAACTCCGATCTCTATCAAGATCACGGAAGAATCATCTATGGAGCTTGGGGGCTCAATGTCAATATTGCCCTCAAGCGACCGTACTGTTTTTCTGGACAGCGAACTCGTATCTGCCACCACCACCTCCTCGAGTATCGCTTTGACGATCGCTTTGGTGGAAAATTGAGTCTACAACAACCCTGGAAAATTTCGTCGAGTTCCGATGGAGGAATCTCTGGCAATCCATGATATACCGGAGCCCTGTCAAATCTGGACGGGAATTTGGATGAGTTTAGGGCATGGTGTCCAGCTTCTAGCTCGGACGTCCTTTGAAAGATCCAACCGTTGATCGGCTGCGGAATTCCTATATCTACCACCTCTCAAAATTTCGGCTCGATCCGACCGTCCAAACTCCAGGAACCTTCCGATTAATGCAACACTTTTCAGATCTATTTTCTGCGCGAAAACGAATCCGACCCGAGTTCATCTTTTTTATGAACGTGATTTCGGACATCCCTTTTGAAGGAAGTTTTGTATGGGGTATCGTGTTTTGTTCCCGAACACATCCCACTAACTTTAAGATCTTTTGAACATGATCTTCAACATCATGCTGGTGTCAAACCAGTCCGGCAATATTACTCCACGGCTGCCGACCTGCGCTAGACACGTCGTCACTTTAGCCAAGCTCAACTTCTTCGGTTATCATCTCGGCAAGCCGAACAAGAGTCCGGCATCGCGAAGGATAAATCATCATCAATATCGCTGCCCCATGGATTACGCGGAGCGGGCATACCGGCATCGCCGCACGGTCGCTTCATCAAGCCGGCATCGACCACGTCACGACCTACATCGACAGGGCCGCACTGTTGCTTCTTCAAGCTGGTGTCCATCACGTCGACCTACTTCGACTCATCGGCTGACATCGAGGCTTCATCATCTCCTCATCAACCTACTCCGGTAACGGGTGCGTGGATCGAGTCCCAATTTTGGAATCACCTTCCTTTGGATTGCTACAACAAATAAACCAGGTGCTATTAATCCAAGTATTTTTTGCTTGTTTGGGTTCATTTTTCCCAAGAAATTATTACTCTGGTTTGTCCATCATATGTACATAGGTCTATCAAACGGTGGCCGCATTAATGACGGTCGCATGGTGGTCCGGTCAGTCTCCGTACATAGTCCGGCGAATGCCGCATCCGAAACTCGGACCGACCTGTGAATTCAGGCTTTGCCACGCATTTACCGCATCACGCCGATGCCCTGCATCAACATTGACTTTGGCGCCGGGCCATATTTCTTTTATTACTCACTTTGCATAAATTATTTATTACGCAACATTTTTTTAATTATCATTATTACTATTATCTCGGGTTTGCACTATTTTTTGTGCACAGGAAAATGATCCGGGGACTTCGGTGTCACTCTACCGGTCTGCATTGATCGTGCTATGTCACCACTTCGGCGTGTCAAGCTCTCCGCTCTGCCACCTCAGGACCAGCTCGGGGGATGGAACCTTGCCCTGCATCAAGCTCGGACCGCGTCATCAATACCGAACACACTAACCAGCTAAGTCGCTTTCATGCTCAAAGCGTTAATTTCTAACTTGTGTTCGGTTCGACCAAGCATTATACTTTTTTGGAAAAAAGTTGCTTCTAAAAAATTTCCTTGTCCAAACTTTGTTTGTGATGCATAAATTCAAATACCCCGTTTACTTGGGGGCTTCCGTTATGAAGCTTTTCCTGTTGCATATGATTATACTTGTACGGCTTCGTTCCTTGTTCGTGTATTACGCCACAATATGCACCACATTGAGTTAAGCGATTTGCAAGCTGGGTTGCCTCGCTCCTATGTTTACCCCTACGTTCCCAATTGTTCGGCTAGGGAGTAAAGGGAGCACCTCTGCGATTGTCACGATCGGGTCAACCGAGCCGGACCTCAGACTGGGTGAAGCCGAAAGCTAGCGCTCTTATAGTTATTCAATGATGGCCGGCACACAACGGAACTCATGAGTACAAAAAATCTATTGCACAAGTCTCATAATAACAATGAGCACCGAAGAAAGGTATTGCTGGGGGTACTATTTTCTTCGGAGATGCTTCTTACTCTTCGAAGTAATATAGCATAAGTTCCCTGAGCGCGCTTTGTCTGTTACAGCCTTATGCCCTGATTGCCTGGTTATGGGAAACACCATCGATATTCTCGACCGATGGAGTACATAACACTTTTCGGTCCTTTACCGAAGAGGGAGAAGCCGACGGTCGGTTAAGACGCGTTTAAAGTTCGGTTGAACATAGATATGATATAAGTACTTCGGTACATGCAATCATTCTTCTACCCAAGTCACTTGGGGGCTCTTAAAATTTATATGAGTCGTTTTATAATAAGTGTTCTTCTTCTTAGTCGTTGCAAAGTTTTATTATTATTATTATTATTATTTATCACTCCCTTTTTCGACACGAGTGTGCGGTCACTAGCCAGAGAGCCTAATTTCTCTCTCAAAGCCGCTAGAGTTTAGTTTGCTAAACTGGCCTGATGAGAAGTACTCTGCCCTCGGGATAGGAGGTTGAAGCCGTAGGCTGACCCGCTCGAAGTCTTGAGATAGGATGTATCATGTTAAAGCACGACAGAAGCACTTCCTTTTTCTAAAGACCAATTTTCGGATTGGCATCGAACACTTGATATTGTTCGGACGTCATGTTTTTACTGACGTTTCTTGGTTTTCCAAGCTTTTTGGCACTTTTAAACTATTTGTGCTTTTCCAGCATTAGTCTCGCAGTGCAACGCCGGACACCTTTAGGGATTCGGCTAAAACATTCTCAAATATTGCTATATATGCATCAGTTTCGAATTGTGTCTTCGGTCAATAGTTGGGTTGCCCGGCTCCTGCACTTACTTCCTACGTTCCGTTTTTTCGGCTAGGCGTGCAAAGGGAGAACCACTGCGATTGTGCTTCCAGCTCACATGGTTAAGCACCTTAGTGGAGAAAGCCAAAAACTGACTGTCACAATAAGCGTAAACTGGTCAACGATCTGATGACTATGACGGGCCATTCATAACATTGGCCGAAGTGTTTACGGCTTGACCTCGACTGTCGCCGAACACTACCGGGGGCTATTAACTGGCCTCCCAAACTAAATCCGCAATACTTTGCTCTTACATTAGAGCTGAGGTTTAATGATCATGCTTAGCATGACAACCCAAAGAAAGGAACCGATTGCGGGACTATTTTCTTTGGAAGACATTTCTTTTGTTAAACAGTAATATAACTCTCTACGTACCTTTGTTTATAAAACCGTATGGCCAGATTGCCTTGTTTGTTGCAAATCTTTGCCCTCATAAAGGCTTTATAAAGTAGGACAAACACTCCTCGGGTACTGGCCAAGGAGGTGGAAGCCGATGGTCGGTCAACAAAGTTTTGTACAATGCGGATCCAAGCATTAATGACGTAAAGTACTTGGATACATAGAGTCATTACACATAATTTGTGATTTTACTATGGATATTGATCCTTAATTCGGCCACCCGTGCCCCCATTAAGGCTCGGGGGCTACTGGGCTTCGGGCTTATTATTTAGAAATATTAAAGGGGCACATCGATCCCCTGATCTGGTGTTGCCACCCAACCAGTGTCTCGGGGGCTACTTCATTGCTTGTCCAATGCAGAAAATTTTATGTGCAATATAGTTTCCGAGGAGATTCTGATCCTGAGGTTGGTCGGCTGCACCCAACCTGAGTTTTGAGGATTGAGAATGCCGCTTTTGTGTCCCGAAGTATTTTGCCGAGCTAGGACTTGATCCTCAGGCCGATTTTGCAAATCAACCTGAGTCTCAGCGGCTACTGGGATCAGCGGTCTTATGTCATCCTTCATGTGCATCTCAGGTTTTAGACCGATACACACCTTGAGGGCTACTGGCTATATATCTCGGCAGAGAATAAATTGCACCAATAAAAAATATTGACAAAAAATCGGCCCATAGTCGGGGTGGTGGACCACCTCGGAAGCAGTCCGGCATAAAGCTCGGGCGCTAGTGGCTGGCTCCATAGAGGGCATTTCCGGCATTAAGCTCGGCTAAACTCCTTCATCTTTTTTGAACCAAGGTGATATGACACCTCGGATATAGTCCGGCATTGCAGCCTGGACACAGTCCGGCGTTGGAGCTCGGATATATTTCGGCGTTGGAGCTCGGATATACAGTCTGGCGTTGGAGGTCAGATACATAATCCGGTGTTGGAGCTCGGATAAATTCCGGCGCTAGAGCTGGGAAGCGGTCCGGCGTTGGTGCTCGGCTGCAAAAGATACCTCGAATGCAGTCCGGCGTTGGAGCTCGGACGCAAGAGGACCCTGCCTCCCGGGAACAACTTCAAAACCAAGGTGTGGCATAAAAATAACAAGGCATTGATAAAGGTCGGAAACTTAAAGGGGCTCCTCGGATACCCGATGTATAAACTTATCGAATTCATTTCGGCGATCCTCAAGAACGAAGATGAGAAGATTTGTTGAACCAGTTTTCAAGACCGACAACCGAAGATGAAGAACAGTTCGGAAGAATCGAGGAGCGTCCCTAACTTGAAGACCGGTTCAGGGGGCTACTGACGGTGTCCTGGACTAGGGGGTACTCAACACGTCATCTCCCGATCTGATAGATTGGGCCGAGCACACCCGTGGCCGTATACTCATGGGCCAGTTCGGACAACTGCCGCATACAAGGAAGATTCCACAAGACTTGGCGATCAAGACAAGGACTCCACCCCACCGGCTTATTCGGCTAGGACTCTTGTTATCCTAGGCCTCTGGTGCATTATATAAACCAGGGCCAGGCTAGTCGATAAATCAACTCCATACACAACAATCATACCATAGGCTAGCTTCTAGGGTTTAGCCTCCTTGATCTCGTGGTAGATCTACTCTTGTACTACCCATATCATCAATATTAATCAAGCAGGAGTAGGGTATTACCTCCATCAAGAGGGCCCAAACCTGGGTAAAACAAAATGTCCCCTGTCTCCTGTTACCATCCGGCCTAGACGCACAGTTTGGGACCCCCTACCCGAGATCCGCCGGTTTTGACACCGACAATGGCCCAACGGAATAATGGGTCGTTAGTGGGTATAATGTGGGTACCCCGACTCATAAGTCGTAATCACCGAATGCACATGTACAGTGATCCCAGAGATCAATGCTCACTGAACACACATAAGCTGAATAACAAGAGTCTTACATCCATACATACCGTCAAACATAAATTATGACTGTTATGGTCGAGTCTTGAGTATAACTTCGCAGCGGAAATCTTCGTCAATAACTTGGACCCATGCCATCTGTCTTAACCCTACATGCATTCTGATTGGGAAACGTCCTAGTTCGCATGTTCGTCTCCAAAGAACTCTTCATCGAACTCCTGTTCTTCCATGCCTGGCCAATTAAATAACCAATGGCAAGCCAATGAGTACTTTGAATGTACTCGCAAGCAACCCATGTTTTGGTTCAAGATACAACAATGCATGATATAGGTAAATTTTTGCAGAAAGCTAGGTTTGAGTGCAATGACATGTTCAACAATTTGTAAGACATGCATCAGGAGAATTCAATTAACCATGAGGACAGGTTACATATATCAACATAAATAGAGTGGGCATCAACCCAACTCAATCGTGTCAAGTCCTTTGACTTGACCCAAGTAGTTCTCCCCACTTATCCAAACACACACTGGTTTGTAAACATGTGGACGTAGCCCAAGAGCGGTTACCCAACTGTCCTTGATCGTGGACACGGCTATTCGAATAGTTTTACACTCTGCAGAGGTTGCACACTTTACCCACAAGATCTGGGGAACTTCCGTGTCATCCACGACCCGCGGTACCTCAAGTACCCGAAGTAAGCACCCGATCACTATCTTTCCCTAGACGACACTAACATAGAGTCCACTCGATTGGTAGTAACCCCTGTGCCCAACATTATCACATAACACTTTCGTGGAGCCATGCTCCATAATCATCTCACATCACAAGCACGGGGTAACAACGGTGTGTCCGGTGCCCTGTGAAAAAAGGCATGGCCGACCTACCTGGCATGACCCCGTCCCGAGAGAGCGCAACAACAACTCTCCCGTCACTAGTAATGCAGGCTCCAAGCTAGTATCGACCTAGGTAATCAATAATGTCCTTTCCCATATAAGGGTAGAGTGGTTGCGCATGTAAGGTTGGAATAACAGTCGCAACTTAAACCAATCCATTTTGAAAACAACACACACACTTGCCTCGGTACACCACTTCGTCATCAAGTGGTTACCCAACTCATTATCTCCTTCGGGCATAAGTGGCACCCGACAAGGTTTTTGAAAAGTCTTTTGAAAACAATTTTGCTCCCATCACCATGCATATTCCTGTCCCTTTTTGCGTAGCAACTACTTCAGCATCCTATCTACTCCCACTGGCATAACCCTCATAGGAAGGTAGGGTCATGCATAATGCAAGTATCAACAAGGAAGTAACAGAGGCGACCCATCAAGGTGGTTACCACCTCATCATGATTCCGTTGCAACAACAATATGGTGCTATATGACATGCATAAAAAGGGTTTCTTAGACATGGTCAAAGGGCTGCTTGCCTGGTTCTTCAGAGTCTTCAAGTCTTCTGGTTCATCTCCAGGTATTTCGTCTACTTTGTCAACTAATGTCAGAAACAATCATAGTAAGCAACACAACCAGGTAGAAAATAAAAGTGCTCTAAAAATATTAATTGGACATTTCTAGGATACCTTTGGTCATATGAGGAATGGCCAAAGTGGTTTCATTGGGATTGGGTCAGTGGATATTTCTGAACATTTCAATATGATGGAATCAATGGATTTATGGATTTGCAAGAAGAGTACAGAAATATATTTTTGAAAAATGCGCAGAGGAACCCGTTTAACAAAGGATTATTTTAGAAGCATCTAGGATTTGGTTTCACTGGATTTGGAGTCAAAATGAATATTCTATAGATTTGCAAAGTTGACAAACATGAAGAAATGGCTCATTATTTTGTAGGGCACAGAATGTATTAATAAAAATGTTCATAACCTAAGTTATGAACTTAGATATATCGGCAAATTTGAATCATGGCATTTAGATCAAATTTGAGCTCTGTGTGATTTTCTAAAGTTCATCACAGAAATGAAAAATGGGGTTTTAATAAATATTTCTGAAGAACAAGTTTCTGGAAAAATGTGCAAATAGCACCATGTGATAGATTAGGATTTATGGATCCCCTAGAAATTTGAATCATCAAATTTGGAGTTAATTTGATTTATTTATGTGCTTTTGAAGTCTACTGGGAAAAAAAGGAAAAAGGGGTGAGGGAGTCCTGGATTAGGGGGTGTTCGGGTCGGACTATACCTTCAGCCGGACTCCAGGACTATGAAGATACAAGATTGAAGACTTCGTCCCGTGTCCGGATGGGACTTTCCTTGGCGTGGAAGGCAAGCTTGGCGATGCGGATATTCAAGATCTCCTACCATTGTAACCGACTTTGTGTAACCCTAACCCTCTCCGGTGTCTATATAAACCGGAGGGTTTTAGTCCGTAGGACAACTTCATCATACAACAATCATACCATAGGCTAGCTTCTAGGGTTTAGCCTCCTTGATCTCGTGGTAGATCTACACTTGTACTACCCATATCATCAATATTAATCAAGCAGGACATAGGGTTTTACCTCCATCAAGAGGGCCCGAACCTGGGTAAAACATCGTGTTCCTTGCCTCCTATTACCATCCGCCTAGACGCACAGTTCGGGACCCCCTACCCGAGATCCGCCGGTTTTGACACCGACATTGGTGCTTTCATTGAGAGTTCCTCTGTGTCGTCGCTTTTAGGCCTGATGGGTCCTTCGATCATCAACAACGATGCAGTCCAGGGTGAGACTTTTCTCCCCGGACAGATCTTCGTCTTCGGCGGCTTCGCACTGCGGGCCAATTCGCTTGGCCACCTTGAGCAGATCGAAAGCTACGCTCCTGGCCATCAGGTCAGGTTTGGAAGCCTAAACTACACGGCTGACATCCGCGGGGACTTGATCTTCGACAGACTCGAGCCACAGCCAAGCGCGCCGCACTGTCTCGATGGGCATGATATAGCTCTGCCGCCGAACAGTGCCTTGGAGGCCGCACACGCATCGGTTCCGACCATTGATTCGGAGCCTACTGCGCCGATCGAGGATCAGCGGTTGGACGCTGCCTCAGGGGCTGCGATCTCAGAGGCGATCGAGCCGAACTCCAGCCCCGCACTCCGCATGGCCGGTGACTCCGAGGAGCCGGATTCCTTTCCTAACTCCAAGCCCCCCGCTCCCCTGCCGATCGAATCTGATTGGGCGACGATAATGGAGTTCACCGCCGCAAATATCTTTCAGCACTCGCCCTTTGGCGACATCCTGAATTCACTAAAGTCTCTCTCTTTATCAGGAGACCCCTGGCCGGACTACGGTCAACAAGGATGGGATTCGGATGATGAAGAAATTCAAAACCCACCCACCACCCACTTCGTAGCCACTGTCGACGACTTAACCGACATGCTCGACTTCGACTCCGAAGACATCTACGGCATGGACGGTGATGCAAGAGACAACCAAGAACCAACGCCTATAGGGCATCGGACATCCACCTCATCTCACGATGTGTACATGGTGGATACCCCTAAAGGAAGCAACAACGAGGAAAACGGGGATGGAAAGAGGGATCGATCTCTTGAAAAACAATCAAAGCGTCGGCATAAACGCCAACCCAAGCCCCGCCTCGATAAAGACCTAGCCATAGAGCAGGATGAGCCGGTAGACGACGAGCATGCCTTAGAGCAACCGTCCCAACAGGACAACCCGGATAGAGAAACCGAACATCCCTCCCCCGGCGAAAATGGCATTCCGGACGACCTTACGCCGGACAAGCCCATGAAGCAGAAGAACCTCCACAAACGGCTCGTTGCAACCGCACGCAGCCTGAAAAAGCAGAAGCGGAAGCTAAAAACTGCGGAAGATGCACTCAGGATCAGATGGAGTAAAGTAATTAATACCACAGACAAATACGGCGACAGTCGCCGCACTAAAAGCTATCCGAAGAGGAAGCTACTGCCTAAATTCGACGAGGAGGCCTTAGAGCCCTCGCATTCCAAAAGTGAGAAAGCCACACAGTCGGATAGACGACCCCGTGGCCAGCATAAAGCGGCAAGCAGCGCCGCACTTAAGCCGGCATGTGACCACTTAACGATTCGCATCATGGCCCAGCCAGGTCCATTTACGGGCCAAGAAAGGAAGCTCTCGTAAGCAATGCAATAAAACCATTATCAGAATCTGGCACACCCAAATACAGGGGTGCCGCACACCCCCTATGTTTCACTGATGAGGTCCTGGATTATGAATTTCCAGTGGGATTCAAACCCGTAAACATAGAGGCTTATGATGGAACAACAGACCCTGGAGTCTGGATCGAGGATTATATCCTCCACATACATATGGCTAGAGGAGGTGACCTCCACGCCATAAAATACTTACCCCTCAAGCTTAAAGGGCCAGCCCGGCATTGGCTCAAAAGCCTTCCTGAAAACACAATCGGAAGTTGGGAAGAGCTCGAGGACGCTTTCCAAGCAAATTTTCAAGGGACCTATGTACGCCCTCCGGATGCAGACGATCTTAGTCACATAACTCAACAGCCCGGAGAGTCAGCTCGGCAATTCTGGAATAGATTTCTTACTAAAAAGAATCAGATAGTCGACTGTCCGGACGCTAAAGCTTTAGCGGCTTTCAGGCATAATGTCCGAGACGAATGGCTCTCCAGACACCTCGGCCAAGAAAAGCCAAGAACAATGGCCGCACTAACAAGCCTCATGACCCGCTTTTGCGCAGGAGAGGACAGCTGGTTGGCAAGAGGCAGCACCAGTGACCCAAGTACATTCGAAACTAGGGATGGAAACGGAAAACCGCGACGCAATAAGGACCGTCGCCGGACTAAGGAAAAATGTCCGAAGAGCACGACAGTCAACGCCGGATTCAAAAGCTCACGACAGAATCAGAAAAAGCCGCCCCTCCAAGATAACAGGGACGACCTATCCAACCTAAACAAAATCTTGGATAGGATATGTCAAATACACAGCACTCTCGGAAAGCCTGCTAACCATACCCACAGAGATTGTTGGGTTTTCAGACAATCCGGCAGACTCAACACCGAACACAAGGGGCTCGACACACCAAGTGAAGACGAGGATGAACCCCAAAAGCAGAGTACCAGGAAACAAAAGAATTTCCCACAAGAAGTAAAAATAGTAAACTTACTCCACATAACAAAACGTGCGGCGCCCATAAAGGTACGCGCCCCATGGCCTGTCCCGATGGAATCCTGCCACTGGTTGTCAAAACCAATCATCTTCCATCGTCTGGATTATTCTAGAAGTATCAGGAACCCAGGCTGGACTGCCCTGGTACTCGATCCAATAATTGGTGGACTCCAGTTTTCAAATGTCCTTATGGACGGTGGCAGCGGACTCAACCTGATATATTAGGACTCAATCCGCCACATCGGGATTGACCCAAAAAGAATTCGCCACAGCAAAACCTCCTTTTAAGGAGTAACGCCAGGTCTGGACACCCATTGCATGGTTTTTCTCCAGCTCGAGGTTATTTTCAGCTCTGCCGATAACTTCCGTCACGAAAAGCTGACTTTCCACATCGTCCCATTCTCAAGTCGCTACCAAGCACTATTGGGACGCGAAGCTTTCGCCCGCTTTAACGCAATACCGCATTATGCATCTCTTACGCTTAAGATGCCCGGTCCATGCGGCATCATCTCCTTAAAGGGGAAGCAGTGAGAACACCTCCCCCAAGCGGAGGATTGTGCGACCGCTTTAACAGCCCCACAATACAATGGCTTCACCAGCCAGAACATCGGAACAGGTCATTAAGACCACGCACACGGATAGACGAGTCCGGCACAAAAGTATCGTTGATAAAGGCTTAGTGGCCATATACCCCTGTACTAGGGGCTTCACACGTATAAACTAAGAGACAATAAAGCTCAATTTTTCATATTTTACTTTACACTTTGTTTATTTCATATAACTTTTGTTCGACACGCCCCTATTTCAACTTAGTTGCTCTCTTTTTACAGATGAACGTCGTGCTGCGCCCGTCTAGGATACGGCACAACAAAGACACAGGCGCAGACGTGCAGTAGGGACCCGTTCCAAGGATTCTTTTCGGATTAAGACCCTGCGTAAACCTTTTTTACTATCTCTTGTTGATACACATCCCCTGGTTCTATGACCAAGGAGGAGGCTGGCGTCTTGGCATGGGGCCATGTCAGAATTCTTGCGCGTACCTGGACACTAGGGGCTTATACCTCAGAGCGTTACCTTGCCCGCTCTCATAAAGACCGAATACCTTAGGGAGTGTTCGGCGTCGCGAGTTTGGCCTTATATGCATCAGCTCCGAGTCATGATTTTGGTCAAATGTTGGGTTGCCCGGCTCCTGTGTTCGTCCGCCTTACGTTCCGCTCTATCGGCTAAGGCGGCACCAGGAGAACTACTGCGATTGTGCCCTGGTTCGGCCAGGCGAGCACCTCAGTAGAGAAAGCCGAAAACCGACTGTCATGATATGGCGTGAGACTGGTCAACCACTCGATGAATCTCTGGAATCTGTAGGATTCCTCCGCATTAACGAAGGGTCGTTTCCAGGCCAGGCACATATGCGCCCCGAATTCGGGCGAGCGCAGTCGCTACCAGGGGCTACCTAAATAGTCCCATTGTCAAGCTCCTATGGCTAAGTGAAAGTGTTAAAGCATTATAGTCTGGTTGCCTAGCTCGCTGCGCTATCACCTTCTTTATAGGACCAAGACGTTGGATTAAGTGTGAAAATGCACCTTCTGCGAGCATCCCCACACTATGTGCATGGGGGCTGAAGGCAACGACTGCAATCTTTCAGATTTTGTATATATATCTTAAAACGGCCGCACAGGAGGTGTTCCAAATACTTGAAGGCACAAGTATAAAAGGCTACTACAATTCATCAAAATATTGCTTTATAATTACATATGCTCTCAGAACATAGCATCCTTCGAGCACTGCGCCTCTATTACACTAGCGCCTTCAAGGACTTCCTGAAAATAGTGCTCGGAGGGTACTCGGCTTTTGTCCGAATCTCGGGATGCAACAACGGTGGTCTCCATCTCTGCCCAGTATGTCTTGACACGGGCAAGAGCCATCCGTGCGCCCTTTATGCATGCTGACCTCTTCATCGCATTGATACATGGCACCGCGTCAAGGAATTGCTGCACCAAGCTGAAATAACTTTTCGGCTCCAATCTCCCCGACGCTAGATGACCCATGACGTACTTCATGGCGAGTCCGGACAATCTATTCAGTTCGGCCCATTGAGCCAGACGATCGTCCACTGCCAGTGGACGCTCTGGATTCTGGAACTGCGACCAGAAAAGCCTTTCCACTTTGCGATCTTCTTGATCTCGAAAGTATTCGGTCGCATCAGCAGCACTCGTTGCCAAATCCAGATAGGTGTCCTCCGCACTCCACATCCGGTCCAACGGAGCAAACTTCGGATCACAAAACTTCCTCCGCAGCATAAAGGGCTTTCCAGCCGCAATCTGTCCGGCCTGACGCAGCTCCTCCTTCACAGCACTCATCGCAGAGCGAGCGTCCTTGGCATCAGCAACGGCCTTCTCTAAGTCCGTCTGTCTCGCCTGGTCTTCTTTCTCAAGAAACTTGTAGCGGTCAGCAGCACTTTTTAACTTCACGGCCATCTCGGCCATCTCCTTCTTGCTTCAGCAGTGAGCAGCCTGTTCGGCTCTCAGCTCTTCAAGGGCCTTCTCAGCAGCCGCATCACTTTTCCTGGCTTGTTCCTTAGCTCGGGCAAGTTTCGCCTGAAGACTCTCCACGACGGCCGCACCATCTGCGTCAAGCACACACATTGTAAGATACTGGCATAAAGCTCCTCTTACCAGATGCCGCCCGAGGAATTGCATACCTTGAGCCTCATCAAGCCGCTCGTTGACGATCGCGATGTCGGCATCTGCCATGTCAAGTTGCCGCTTTAGTTCGGCTCGATTCCTGACACTTCGCCACCTGTATACAAAGGCGACATTTTAGACCCGGGATTATGATCCTTTGCGCGCCGTCAATTTTGACAACGCACAGAGTCTCAGGGGCTACTATCTACACAGGGCGCATCTTGTTTATGCACAACTGACAAAGAAGTACATTATCAAACGTACCTCAAAACCCATCAGCAAACTTCTGACGGCCTCATGCAATCTGCTTTCCGCAGAGGAAATCCTTCCAATCACCGTACCCATCAATGCACGGTGCTCCTCTGAGATAGAAGCTCGCCCCAGCAGAATCATCAGCTCCTCCGACCATGCATCGGACGGTGCCGGACTCGTCCTATGACCTCCATCGAAGGCCGGACGCGGAGAACCTTGGGGGGACATACGGCCACCTTCCACCCCTTCCGGATTCAGAGAAACCCTCCGTGACGACACCTCAGGGTCGCCCACCTCGCCGGGCGGTACGGTAGGGGGAGGCGTTCCACTCTCCATCATCTCCGGAAGAAGATCCCCCGAAGACGAGCTCTGTTGAGAAGGGCTGAGGTCCGAGCTACAAAGTAAAATTTCGGTTAATCTTCTCAGATAAAAAGCAAGGATTTCTCTCATCCCTCTAAAGTTAAATCTTTCTCTACTTACGGCTCGCTGGAGGGCTGATCCCTTTGAGGGCGTAGTTCAGCTGAGGATCTCCCCGGCGTCGGACCCTCTAACGAGGACTTTTTCTCCCGCTTTGAGGCCATGGTCTCCGGGTCGTCAGAGGCGGCCCTCTTCTTCCCCTTAGGAGAGGAATTGTCGGTTCCTCCCTTCGGAGCAGCCTCCTTCGAGGAGGCCATAGTTTCCTTGTCCTCCCCCTCACTTCCCTCCAAAGGCACGATCTTCAACATCCTAACTAGCACGGGATCCGGCCTTGTCTCAGGAAGGGGAGCCGGACACCTGATCAGCTTTGCCTTCGCTATCCACTCCTATTTAAAAGGACAGCTCTTTTAGGGGCGAATTTATGACAATTTTATGGATAGCGAGTTCGGGCACAAGGTTACTTACTTGAGTATCCGGGCGATTGCAGCTTAAACCTGCGTCCTTGGTCAAATCCGGACACATTGCTTGTGATCCGAAGAACATTTTATACATCTCCACGGGCGTTGCGCCCATAAAATGCTGGAGAGCTCGTGGTCCCTCCAGATTAAACTCCCACAGACGAAGCGAGCAACGTTTGCCGGGCAGTGTTTGGCGAATCAGCATGACCTGCTTTACCTTGACCAGGTTGAGGTCTCTTTCTAAGAGATCCCTAATGCGGCCCTGCAACAAGGGCACGTCTTTGGATAACCCGCAATCTAATCCTTTGTTGACCCATGACACTAGCCGTGGTGGGGGACCCGAGCGAAAGGCAGGAAGCACCACTCACTTGGTGCTCCTGGGAGCGGTGATATAGAACCACTCTCGTTGCCACAAGCCGAGCTCCTCTCGAAAGGAGCCCTCGGGCCATGGAGCATCGGCATTCTTACTTATGACAGCACCTCCGCACTCTGCGTGCCGTCCCTCGATCATCTTCGGCTCCACTCCAAAGGTCTTGAGCCATAATCCGAAGTGAGGAGTAACACGGAGGAACGCTTCGCACACAACGATGAATGAGGAAATGTGGAGGATGGACTCCGGAGCTAAGTCATGAAATTCCAGCCCATAATAGAACATCAGCCCCCTCATGAAGGTATCCATCAGGAAGCCTAACCCCCGAAGGAAGTGAGACATGAACACTACGCTCTCACCGGGCTAGGGACTGGGAATAACCTGCCTTTGAGCAGGCAAGCTATGCGAAATTTCGGCGGTCAAGAACTTAGCCTCTCTCAACTTTAGCACGTCCTCCTCCGTGACGGAGGAGGGCAGCCATCGGCCTTGAAGGTCGGAACCGGACATTGTCGAAGGTCCGAAGCGCCTGGAATCTGGAGCCTAGGGTGTTGGAACTCGAGGCGACGGGCGAACTTGTTTTGAGATTGGAGAAAAGGAGTAAGGCCCTGGTCTCTTTATAAGAGGTTGAATACCAGGAGCCCTCCCCGTAACCGTTTGGGACTCGCCTTTAATCGAGAAGACATGCTAACGGGCATGATTGGGTTACCCATGTCCGTATTGATGAGAATCCCATAAATAAAGGGCAAACGATCTCTGCTTTGACAAGACGTGCCAAGGAAACCGCCTCGCAAAACACGCTGAGGTGGAAAAGTGAAAACGATTCGAATAAAGGCTTGGCCATAGCGTGATGTCACGCTGCGGAATACATCAGCAGATTAGATTTGTGTTAATATTATTCTCTCTGTGGCAATACATGGAAACTTATTTTGCAGAGCCAGATACTATTCTTAGTGTTTACAAACTTTTATGAAGAATTTGGAGGAGGAACCCGCCTTGCAATGCCGAAGACAATCTACGCGCCGGACTCATCGTCATTGAAGCATGTTTCAGGGGCTACTGAGGGAGTCCTGGATTAGGGGGTGTTCGGGTAGCCGGACTATACCTTCAGCCGGACTCCAGGACTATGAAGATACAAGATTGAAGACTTTGTCCCGTGTCCGGATGGGACTTTCCTTGGCGTGGAAGGCAAGCTTGGCGATGCGGATATTCATGATCTCCTACCATTGTAACTGACTTTGTGTAACCCTAACCCTCTCTGGTATCTATATAAACCGGAGGGTTTTAGTTCGTAGGACAACTTCATCATACAACAATCATACCATAGGCTAGCTTCTAGGGTTTAGCCTCCTTGATCTCGTGGTAGATCTACTCTTGTACTACCCGTATCATCAATATTAATCAAGCAGGACGTAGGGTTTTACCTCCATCAAGAGGGCCCGAACCTGGGTAAAAGATCGTGTTCCTTGCCTCCTGTTACCATCTGCCTAGACGCATAGTTCGGGACCCCTACCCGAGATCCGCCAGTTTTGACACCGACAAGGGGGCTTTACCCTCATCCTGTGCGCAAGGCAAGAGATAGGCGGCGGGCCGGCCAAGCTGCACGGCCGCGCGTAGGCTGTCGACGCAGGAGGCGTATTCTCATGAATACGCCTTCCTCCAGCGAAAACGGCAGCTGGCGGAGCCCGTCTCCATTTAAACAGGATGGGGCCGTCCCGTCAGTGGCTCAGCCACGCTGACTGGCCGACAGGCGGGGCCCGCTGGCAGGTTCGTCCTCCACCTCTGGCGCGGGTGCGACAGGAGACAGAGGAGGCGCTCGATGCCGGTTGCGGGTGCTACAGGGCGTCTACGGTGATGTTCTGCCCACCGACGTGCTCAGGAGACCAGGCCGCGTCCAACCGTGGGTGGCATGGTCACCCAGGGGCACCGGGTGGAGCAGGGTGCTGGCCGCGGCGGACGGTACCGGCGGTGAGATCTGGGCACGGCGAGGCAGGCACGGGGAGGAAGGACTGATGTGCAGGGAGAGTTGGCGGTGGTTCTTGTGATGCTCTGGAACAAAGAGGTCGGGAGCAGGGGCTCTCAGTGCCGCGAATTTAGGCGGAGGCCAGCGGCATTGCTCTGGCCATGGAGATCATGGTTGGAGGGCGCGAGGACGGGAGTGTTTTGGTCCAGGGGATGCACGGGAGGGAAAGAGAGACAAATGGGTAGAGAGAGAGCTCGGGGGTAGCCTTAAGTAGCCGACCCATGGCTCACCGTGGACGCGGCAACGGCTCGGGAGGCCAGGAGTGAGGGCGAGGGGCTATCTACGGCGTTCGTGGGAGTTGAGTTGGGCACCAAGAAGAGATGGGAGGAGCGGGGCGAGCTGCAGGCGGCCACAGGAGCTGCGCGAGCATTGGCCGAGCCAGGCGGCTCTAGGCACGCGCCGCAGGAGGTGAGAGAGAGAGGGGGAGAGCAGGGGCATGCACGACTGTCATGCTGCGGACGTCGAGGACCTCAACTGGCGCGAGGGGAGGCTCGAGGTGGTCGGGGGACGCGGCTTCAAAGGTCGGGAGCGCGATGACGTGCTCCAGAGCACGTCTTTGGCCGGCGTCTGCGGCTTTTCCACGCGCACTCGCGCGTCCACTTGTGTCTAGTGGCTGCAAGGGGGAGTAAACAAAGTGGAAATGGCATTGGATGCCTTGGGGAGCTAGTAGAAGAGAGGAGGGGTAGAGAGAGAGTGAAAATGTTGTTGTCCAGAGAAGAAAAGTGGATCCCTGGCCCCCTTCATCATTGCCTCTCGGGCAGGGAAGCACACCAGAGGTGGAGGGGGACTAGGAGAGGTTGTGGGTAGAAGTTCAGCTCATGGAGATTAGTGGAAATGTCTAAAACATGCATTTTAAGTTTCTGCCAAAAGGTGTTTAATGTAGGTTTGGGCAAGAAAATGGACTTCCCTTGTCATGAGGCTTGACAGGGTTAAATGGACTGAGAAAATAAGAGGTTCCACCAAGATTGAGTTCATTTGGGAAAAGTAGCCAATGTAACTTTGGTAAACCCTAGAAATCAGCAGAAATGGCTTTACCAAGATTTAGTCATGCAAATCTATTCTCCTTGATGCACCACTTGGTGTACTGTCTTCATTTGAGGACTTGAACATGTCCACAAAATTTCAGATCACAAGGACACACTTGGCAATCTAGTGTTGTTCAATTTTGGTTCTGGACAGAAAGGGTTTTAGAACACTTTGATCATGATATCCTTCTCTCCAACTTGTGCCATTTGGTCTAGATGCATTATTACACCATTGGAGCATGTGAACCATGTTTGAGAGCATTTGGACATGTTTGACAGTGCAAATTTGTTCAAACTTGAAAAAGGACAGAAGTGGTTTTGAGGGGATTTAATGGGGTTATACTATTCTCCATGACATGAGACTTGTCAAGATCACAAAAAATGTCATATGTGACATGCTAGAATTTACTTGGAATTTTTGGGGAATATTTCCTTTGTAAATATTTCAAAAGCTTGAAATGTCCAGAAATAGTTTTTGAGGGATTTGACCAATAATTTGAACATGACCATGTGTTGAAACTCTTATATATGGATAATATATGTCCACCGAGCTTCCCTAAAGTTTATCAAATATTTTTGAAACATTAAAATAATTTTAACCTATTAAAGACCATTTCTGGCCTTAGGAAAAAGCCTTTAAATAAAATAGTAAAATAACTTTTAAAATTATATTTTTGTGGTTTATGGGATCCCTATACCTAATAGGTTTCAAACATACTTTTTGAAAGATTTTTCAAACCCTTAATTAAGTACTTGTAGTTCAAGTCTCAATTCAGGGGGGTTTTGGAAAACCTAATTTAAAAAATTCTTTTTGGCCAAAATATTTTTGCAAGAAATTGTTTTTGTGTCCTACACACATGGAATGATCATTGGGCAAGGTTTTGTATCAAGGAGAAGGAGTATAAGAGTTGGAGGATTTATTTGAATTTTAGAGCACTTGCAACCAACACACAAAAATCAAATCAAGCAAAGACCTAAACACTCAAAAGTTTTTGACAAACCACATTTTATCATGATTTACTAGCTTAAGTGTTGTGGCATGAAAATCAGGGTGTGACAGACCTACCCCCCTTACAAGAATCTCGTCCCTGAGATTCCCAAACTACGCGTGGAAAGGAATATGGAAACTTGGATATGGGGTAGTCTTCACATCCCCATACCACTTCTGCTTTCGAATGGTGCTCCATTGAACCTTGAAGTACTCGATGGCGTGGCTTCGTGTATGACATCCTGCTTGATCCAGATTGCAATTGGGGTCTCTCGTGTAGGTCATATTGGGCTGGAGGTCGATGGTTTGGCGACTGATGTCCTGGTCAGGGTCGGGCTAGTTAGGAAGTTGGAAACACTCCCGAGGTTGTGTTGTGTGGGAAAACGTTGTGCATAGTGGGTAACTCAGGTGGTAACTCCAGCTGGAAACTATCTTCTCTTTCGTCTCGTAGCAATCTTGGAGGGGTTGTTAAATCTTGGTGTGAGCTTCCTTTTGAAATGGAAATGCTTGGTTCCTTCGGGACGAGTGGTTTGCAGATACACACGGTCTTCGACGAGTAAGTTCACTTCTTGATGATGCTGGTTCGTATAGTTCTTCCACCTGGACATGGCGATCTTCAGATGTTCCTTGACCAGCTCAACAATTCTTCTTCCGTCTTCGGGTAGACAAGTATGTCACCAAAATAAAGATGACAACCAACTTGTCCAAGTACTCCATGAAGACTCGTTCATGGGGTACATAAAGTAGGATGGGGCATTGATGGTGGTCACAGTTGAGTATTGGCCAAGGTTTCCTTGTCCTAGAGCCAAAACCCATTGTCATGATCTGACCATGTTGTGGCTTGGTAGGGCTTCAGGGTTTCAAGGATTCTAGCGTGTGGGTGAACGTTTATCATCTAGTCCTTAAGCACAGTTTCTGAGATGCCAATAGTCCTTCAAACAAATAACCTTATACCACCGAAAGCATCATATCGTATAGGCCAAATCCAATCATCACTCATGCTATTCATGTCCTCATGATTGCCAAGAGGAGGTTTAACATAATTATACATGTCTACGGTCCCCAAAAATCATATGTATGGCTACCCTAAGAATCCATGGGTAGGGCATTCAAGCTGCTAAGCTTGAGTTGAACATGACAATTCAAGTGCTCATCCTATGCTCCCAAGGTCTAATATAAAGCATCTCTATCCTAAGGAAACACGTCGTAAGCCACTCCAAAGTCTTGTTTCCTTCCTATGAATCAACTCCAACAACCCATTAACTTCCATCTATCACTACATAATCCATTAATTGTACAAATCCAATGTCTATGGTATTCCACACAATCTTCTAAAGTACCTATAATCCCCAAATACTTTGAAAGGGATACCTTACTGTAGTTAGTCCAGCAATTTCCATTATCATGGTCAAATAAACTCCAAGGTCAAGCTCGTACAGATCCCTAATTAAACCGTGACAATTAATCCAATCTCCTAGTTTATCGTCCACCGGGAAACATGGTATCATGATCGGGATCATCAGTCTAAATCCAATTTACTCCGAACCATGTAGACTCACTTCAGCATCTATACTCCACTAGGATCACCTATTTAAATCCAGATATTGTGTTCAACGAGAATTCCTACATGTTTCCCTCAAGTTATTATCGTAATGTCAGTTATCTCCTATCAATGTCCCTTGGCTAAGTCTAATCCTTATGCTTCCAAGAATTCCAGCTTGCGATCATAATTGTCCTACAAAAATCCAGTTTACTCAAGGGTAATGGAAGTCATGCTACTCCATCAACATTATCCCACCAAGTTCATCTACCAACATGAAAGCCTCATGATTTACCAAAGTCTCAGATAATTCCTCAAGGTCACTGATACAAACTCATGAAGTCATTTGTCCTCTATTCCTATATCCTCAAATTGGTCTTCCTTATGGCATCGTTAGTTCTTGTGCTATATTAGGATGATAATGTGCTCGTTCACCATGTCCACTAGTTCCATAATGAACCCGGTGGGAAGCAAGGGTTACTGAGGCTTCACTAGTCCCCTTGCAATTTGTAGGTTAACAAACGGTTAAGAATTCGAGCTAGGGTATCTCGTGAAGTCTCGAGGGGTCTAGGGATGGGTTTCTAGTCTGGAGGGTTAAACATAACTCTACAGTGTTGCACCTGGTCGAGGAGGAGGTAGCAAAAAGTCTTCATTGCTAGCTGGTTGCCGAGGTAGAATCCTTGGTGTATCTTGTCTTGCCGGTCTTCAGTTGAGGAGAGAGATGAGAGGGAAAATAGCATAGAGGAGGGGAATGCGAAAAGGGGGATCTATAGTGCAAGTGCAAACAAACAGGTGCAAAATGGGCCAAACCAAAGAAACAAGGTAAGGAAGGTGATATAGTCGCGTACTTGTTGCCTAGGGCAAAAGTGCGACCTATATCAGAACACAAACAAATAAAAACGAGCAACACACAAACATGGTTCTATTCAACCCATCATACGGACTCGACTACGCATAGGGGGTACACGACTCATCCTACCCTAGGGGTTCTCAGATTCAGTAGTCGTGCTTTGCTCTATGCCTCGTGTAGTCTTATGGGTTTTCCTTAGGGGTTGCTACGTCTCTTGTAGTTGTTCGATGAAACAATCCGAGTTGAACCTGAAGATTCTTCAACAACTTCTCGCCCGTTGAAGTGATGGGGTGAAGGTGACTCCTCGTAGCAGGCATTGTCTCAGTCTTCTGTTGTCTTCTTAATCATGATGATCCCTTTTTGTCTTCTAAGGCGTCGATGGTACCAAGTAGGTAATCCTTTATGCAATGACATTAACAAGGCATAGTTGAGGTCCAACATGTCGGTTACGTTGATGAAAACTTCGACACCAAGAGCAGGGGATGAGGAGAACCATTTTCCTGCTCACTATAGTGAGCAGACCAAATGGCGAGGTTCTCATCCACCGGTGGTTGCCGATACAACAATGGTAAGGACATGATTGCTCTATTAGGGATGTATATCATGATCCTACATATCTTACACCCTGATCGTCATTGGATTAGGTTGCATCATCCTGGGGAAAATTCAAAGGTGTCACCATCTTCCGGGTCTTGGTTTCCTCAATCATTGATAAGGCATTTTCCATCTTGTCGTGGTGTCGCCAAGCTTGTGTCCAGAAGGTGTGAGTGAATTTCTGTCAAGACGTCTTCTTCTCGATTACCCACGAGGATTACAGGGAATCCAATGGTCAGGGGCTTAAAGGTACTAGCGACCATTTGCTAAAGTTTTGAAGGGGAAGAGATCAATAAGGAAAATATATCCTAGTTTTGGAAAACCTCAGAGGGGAAGAGAAGTGTAGATAGTTTTTGCAAATTAGTAATAGTTTTGAAAATAGTTTTAAGCTAACTAACGACCATGCTAACTAAGGCTTCCTACTGTCAGGATGGCTCTGATACCAGCTCTGTGGGTACCCCGACTCATAAGTCGTGATCACCGAATGCACGTGTACAGTGATCCTAGAGATCAATGCCCACTGAACACACAGAAGCTGAATAACAAGAGTCTTACATCCATGCATACCATCTTACATAAATTATGACCATTATGGTCGAGTCTTGAGTATAACTTTGCAGCGGAAATCTTCGTCGATAACTTGGACCCATGCCATCTACCTTAACCCTACATGCATTCTGACTGGGAAACATCCTAGTTCGCATGTTCGTCTCCAAAGAACTCTTCATCGAACTCATGTTCTTCCATGCCTGGCCAATTAAATAACCAGTGGCAAGCCAATGAGTACTTTGAATGTACTCGCAAGCAACCCATGTTTTGGTTCAAGATACAACAATGCATGATATAGGTAAATTTTTGCAGAAAGCTAGTTTTGAGTGCAATGACATGTTCAACAACTTGTAAGACATGCATCAGGAGAATTCAATTAACCATGAGGATAGGTTACAGATATCAACATAAATAGAGTGGGCATCAACCCAACTCAATCATGTCAAGTCCTTTGACTTGACCCAAGTTGTTCTCCCCACTTATCCAAACACACACACTGGTTTGTAAACATGTGGACGTAGCCCAAGAGCGGTTACCCAACCGTCCTTGACCGTGGACATGGCTATTCGAATAGTTTTACACTCTGCAGAGGTTGCACACTTTACCCACAAGATCCGGGGAACTTCCGTGTCATCCACGACCCGCGGTACCTCAAGTACCCGGGGTAAGCACCCGATCACTATCTTTCCCTAGACGACACTAACATAGAGTCCACTCAATTGGTAGTAACCCCCGTGCCCAACATTATCACATAACACTTTCGTGGAGCCATGCTCCATAATCATCTCACATCACAAGCACGGGGTGCCAATGGTGTGTTCGGCGCCTTGTGAAAACAGTCATGGCCGCCCTACCTGGCATGACCTCGTCCCAAGAGAGCGCAACAACAACTCTCCCATCACTAGTAATGCGGGCTCCAAGCTAGTACCAACCTAGGTAATCAATAATGCCCTTTCCCATATAAGGGTAGAGTGGTTGCGCATGTAAGGTTGGAATAACGGTCGCATCTTAAACCAATCCGTTTTGAAAACAACACACACACTTTCCTCGGTACACCACTTCATCATCAAGTGGTTACCCAACTCATTATCTCCTTCGGGCATAAGTGGCACCCGACAGGGTTTTCGAAAAGTCTTTTGAAAACAATCTTGCTCCCATCACCATGCATATTCCTTTCCCTTTTTGTGTAGCAACTACTTTAGCATCCTATCTACTCCCACCGGCATAACCCTCATAGGAAGGTAGGGTCGTGCATAATGCAAGTATCAACAAGGAAGTAACAGAGGCAACCCATCAAGGTGGTTACCACCTCATCATGATTCCGTTGCAACAACAATATGGTGTTATATGACATGCATAAAAAGGGTTTCTTAGACATGGTCAAAGGGCTGCTTGCCTGGTTCTTCAGAGTCTTCAAGTCTTATGGTTCATCTCCGAGTATTTCGTCTACTTCGTCAACTAATGTCGGAAACAATCATAGTAAGCAACACAACAAGGCAGAAAATAAAAGTGCTCTAAAAGTATTAATTGGACTTTTCTAGGATACCTTTGGCCATATGAGGAATGACCAAAATGGTTTCATTGGGATTGGGTCAGTGGATATTTCTGAACATTTCAATATGATGGAATCAATGGATTTATGGATTTGCAAGAAGAGTTCAGAAATATATTTTTGAAAAATGAGCAGAGGAACCCATTTAACAAAGGATTCTTTTAGAAGCATCGAGGATTTGGTTTCACTAGATGTGGAGTCAAAATGAATATTCTATGGATTTGCAAAGTTGACAAACATGAAGAAATGGCTCATTATTTTGTAGGGCACAGAAAGTATTAATAAAAATGTTCATAACCTAAGTTATGAACTTAGATATATCTGCAAATTTGAATCATGGCATTTAGATCAAATTTGAGCTCTTTGCGATTTTCTAAAGTTCATCACAGAAATGAAAAATGGGGTTTTATTAAATATTTCCGAAGAAAAAGTTTCTGGAAAAATGTGCAAATAGCACCATGTGATAGATTAGGATTTATGGACCCCCTAGAAATTTGAATCATCAAATTTGGAGTTAATTTGATTTATTTATGTGCTTTTGAAGTCTACTGGGAAAAAGAAAAAGGAAAAAAGGGGCTTTACCCTTATCCTGTGCGCAAGGCGAGAGATAGGCGGCGGGCCGGCCCAGCTGCACGTCCGCGCGCAGGCTGTCAACGCAGGAGGCGTATTCTCTTGAATACGCCTTCCTCCGGCGAAGGCATCAGCTGGCGGAGCCCGTTTCCACTTAAACAGGGTGGGGCCCTCCCGTCAGTGGCTCGGCCACGCTGGCTGGCTGACAGGCGGGGCCTGATGGCAGGTTCGTCCTTCACCTCCCACGCGGGTGCGACATGAGACAAAGGAGGCACTCGACGCCGTTTGCCGGCGCTACGGGGCGTCTCCGGCGATGTTCTGCCCACCGGCATGCTTAGGAGACTCGGCCGCATCCAACCGTGGGTGGCACGATCGCCCAGGGGCACCGGGTGGAGCAGGGTGCTGGCCACGGCGGACGGGACCGACGGTGAGATCTAGGCACGGCGAGGCAGGCACGAGGAGGAAGGACTGATGTGCGGGGAGAGTTGGCGGTGGTGCTGGTGCTGCTCTAGAACAAAGACGTTGGGAGGAGGGGCTCTTAGTGCGGCGAATTTAGGCGGAGGCCGGAGGCATTGCTCCGGCCATGGAGATGGTTGGATGGAGCGAGGAGGGGAGTGGGTTGGTCCAGGGGATGCACGGGAGGGAGAGAGAGCCAAATGGTTAGAGAGAGAGCTTGGGGGTGGCCTTAAGTAGCTGACCCGTGGCTCACTATGGACGCGGCGCACGGGTGGCCGCGGCAACGGCTCGGGAGGCCAGGAGAGAGAGCGACGGGCTGTCTACGGCGTTCGTGGGAGTTGAGTGGGGCGCCAGGAAGAGAGGGGAGGAGTGGGGTGAGCTGCATGCGGCAACAGGAGCTGCGCGAGCATTGGCCGAGCCGGGCGGCTCTGGGCACGCGCTGCAGGAGGTGAGAGAGAGGGGGAGAGGAGGGGGCCTACACGGCTGTCGTGTTGCGGACGTCGAGGACCTCGACTGGCGCGAGGGGGAGGCTTGAGGTGGTCGGGGGACGCAGCGTCAATGGTCGGGAGCGCGATGACGTGCTCCAGAGCGCGTCTTTGGCCGGCGTCCGTGGCTTTTCCCTGCACACTCGCGCGCCCACTTGTGTCTAGTGGCTGTAGGTGGGAGTAAACAAAGTGGAAATGGCATTGGATGCCTTGGGGAGAGAGTAGAAGAGAGGAGGGGTAGAGAGAGAGAGAGTGAAAATGATGTTGTCCAGAGAAGAAAAGTGGATCCCTGCCCCCCTTCATCATTGCCTCTCGGGCAGGGAAGCACACCAGGGGTAGAGGGGGGACTAGGAGAGGTTGTGGGAAGAAGTTCAACTCATGGAGATTAGTGGAAATGGCTAAAACATGCATTTTAAGTTTCTGCCAGAAGGTGTTTGATGTAGGTTTGGGTCAAATGGACTGAGAAAATAAGAGGTTCCACCAGGATTGAGTTCATTTGGGAAAAGTAGCCAATGTAACTTTGGTAAACCCGAGAAATCACCAGAAATGGCTTTATCAAGATTTAGTCATGCAAATATATTCTCCTTGATGCACCACTTGGTGTAGTGTCTTCATTTGAGGACTTGAACATGTCCACAAAATTTCAGATCACAAGGACAAACTTGGCAATGTAGAGTTGTTCAATTTTGGTTCTGGACAGAAAGGGTTTTAGAACACTTTGATGATGATATCCTTCTCTCCAACTTGTGCAATTTGGTCTAGATGCATTATTACACCATTGAAGCATGTGCACCAAGTTTGAGAGCATTTGGACATGTTTGGCAGTGCGAAGTTGTTCAAACTTGAAAAAAGGACAGAAGTGGGTTTGAGGGGATTTAATGGGGTTATACTATTCTCCATGACATGAGACTTGTCAAGATCATAAAAAATGTCATATATGACATGCTAGAATTTACTTGGAATTTTTGTGGAATATTTCCTTTGTAAATATTTCAAAAGCTTGAAATTTCCAGAAATAGTTTTTGAGGGATTTGACCAATAATTTGAACATGCCCATGTGTTTAAACTATTATATATGGACAATATATGTCCACTGAGCTTCCCTAAATTTTCTCAAATATTTTTGAAACATTAAAATAATTTTAACCTATTAAAGACCATTTCTGTCTTTAAGAAAAGCCTTTAAATAAAATAGTAAAATAACTTTTAAAATTATATTTTTGTGGTTCATGGGAGCCCTATACCTAATAGGTTTCAAACATGCTTTTTGAAAGATTTTTCAAACCCTTAATTAAGTACTTGTAGTTCAAGTCTCAATTCAGGGGTTTTTTGAAAAATCTAATTTAAAAAATTCTTTTTGGCCAAAATATTTTTGCAAGAAATTGTTTTTGTGTCCTGCACACATGGCATGATCATTGGGCAAGGTTTTGGATCAAGGAGAAGGAGTATAAGAGTTGGAGGACTTATTTGAATTTTAGAGCATTTGCAACCAACACACAAAAATCAAATCAAGCAAAGACCTAAACACTCAAAAGTTTTTGACAAACCACATTTTATCATGATTTACTAGCTTAAGTGTTGTGGCATGAAAATCAGGGTGTGACATATAAAGTGATACACTGTTCATTACGGGCCAGTTTTACCACGGGCCGTTAATGGGCCGATGGTTACTAAGGGCCTCATATTGGCCGAAAGACTTCATGGGCCATACATGGGCCGGAAGTTAAAACGGGCTGGAATTATAATGGATGGCCCAGATGACGCTACTGGGCCTAATTCGGATAGGCCGTAAACGGGCCCTGGGTTAGTAGGCTGTAAATGGGCTATATGCGAACATGTCGTTAATAGGCTTGTCGTGTGCCGGCCCACCACCTTTTGACCAAGTCAAATAGGCCGGCCTTTTCACAGGAATGGGCCTCTGTTGGGTTGTGCCACGTGTCGACGTATCATAGGCGCTTTGGGCCCAATGATTGGATGACATCTGTCACAACGGTGAGCCGACACATGTTTCCTCCAGCCAATGATGATTTTACACGTGGAAAATCCCTATTGGTCAGGGCTGTTAACGGGTTATTGGATCCAAAACCGGACCCGATAGCTTAACGGCATTTCGTTACGGTGGATGCCACGTGTCGGTCACCCTTGACGAAAGCACTTCTGTGACGCGTGATTTATCATCATGGATGTGGACACTTCCGTGGAGATAATTTTGGTAATGTCATGGAACACTTGTACGACAACACAGGTATGACTATCTTGATTCTGTCATAAAATTGTCATGGATGTACATGCATGATAGAAAACGTGACCTACTGTGACAAACACATATCATGACGGAAGTGTATTTTTTTGTAGTCCATATTGTGGTCTCTTTTATATTTCCTTTTAACTTTGTTCATATTCCATGTTGAGAAACATCTATTCCATATAAGAATAATACATGTTTCGGCATGTGAATAATTGTGTTATGATTAAGTCCATGTTTGTGTAGTTTCTTGGGTAATAAATTTATTTGTTTACTAAAGTGTTCTACAGGAAGTAGGATGCAGCTGAGTTTAGCACCGGTAAGCCGCTCCTCCTGTGCATTTAGGTAATTAATCTCAGGAGCATCTATAGTTCGTGGAAGATTAGTATCAAATGGTGAGACCATTGAAATTCCTACTAGCTGCTATTTTTTGACTATTTACTGTAGAGCAACAGCCCCACAGTCCTTTTATTCCGGATTTTTTTTGCCTAGGACTGTTTAAATCCGCTCCCACCGGGAGTCGAACCGAGGACCTGGGGTGCTACTAAGGTTGCTGTAACCACTAGGCTACAGGCCCATTCGCTACTAGCTGCTATTTCGTATGATTCTTCTTAACACTAAATAACTTAGGCTTTCTCGGTTAGCACAATAGCACAACAAGGAATTTGATTATCAATTGGAGTTCAACAAATTAGTCTATGTAAAGTCCAATATTTTCCTAAGAAAGTGTTCGCGAAAACTATACATATCATTCTCAAGAGTCACAAAAAGGGATGATTTAGGAGGAGTAACGGTAAATGATGAAGATAGCAATTGGAATATATGATGTGGTCAAGGACATAGTGTATAAAGAAATATTCAAAAGGTATAAAAACACTTTCAGTATGATGCTTCTTCACTAGATGAGGCTACAGATTTTTACATAATAAGTTCATTTATGGAAATTTAGCATACTGCAAACTATCTTCAAATTAAAAACTGACTGATCTATGCTAACATGATATGGCATAACAATATGGTCTACTACTCTGTCGAGGAATTGGAAATATGCGTCAACATTTGATGGAAATAGGTCAATAATATCAAACATCAACACTCTATATTATGTGATATCTCATACTTGAATCTTATTAATAGTGCAAGCCAATAGTGAGCATTCGTGCATCATATATTTTATATGTATATTGCAATCAGATCTATTTTCCTATTTAGTTATTAAATCTCAGTTTGTCTTTGGGAATTATTAAAACTATAGTTAAAATACACTAATTGTTTCTTAAGTATGTTAAATGTTATGAGGGCAGGGGGCCTAACACTGCTGTGCCAAATGCCGACGGTTCCTAGCCCGGAAAAATGTGGAGGGGACATAACAAATTAACATTATTCCCTAAGTTCTGTTTGACATTCATAACTTACAATCATCATGTAATTGATAGATCATAATTCTATCGGATGAAAATCAACATCATGTAGGAGCAGCATGTAGGATAGCACACAAAAATTAAACGATAAATATTATATTGGTGCAATCGTACAAAATCAGAGAAGGGAGAGGAAGGAGGAGACCAGCAGGTAGAAGGATACAATGCCAATGCCGAGTTGCAACTGTCAAGACTGAAGACATCATGATGGGTTATCTCGCTTAAAGATATCGATGACGCGTCCGGTTCGGTGCTTGTGGACGACAACGCCACCAGGAACCTCACACGGGCACAGGATCCAAACTAGCTGCGGGGGACAAGATCGACGCCCTCAACACTTTTATGGACGCCTATGGCAACGACAGTATCGTCTTCAATGAGCTCGCGTCCTCCCTCGCGCAGCTGCTACCAGAGACTTGCAGCCCCTCCATCGCCGCTGACGGCCCGAGAGATCCATGAGGCACACGGGGATCCAATCCAGGGGTTGTACATATCCACCCCGCGGTCGTACCCCTGGGCAGATTGGTCCTCACAAGATAAGAGGACAAGGCTAGAGAAAAGGCAAAGTGAGTGTTTTTTAAGGCCAAAAGTCAGTGTACAACTTGGTGGAAGACCCAATTTTTTCTTTTCTTGGCAAATGAAAACATGGTACCTTTTTGTACTGTCTTAACTTAACTCGGTTAAATGTCCATGAAATAAAGATATAAGTACCATGGCCATTTCAATAGATTATACTCCCTCTATAAAAATATACTATAAGAGCGTTTAGATCACTTACATAAGTACACTAATTAATCTGTATGCAAAGTTCTAAGATGTTAACAGTCAACTAAAAGGCGGGAACAAACGTAATAGGCGAAATTATACAACTAAGAGGTTAATATGTTAATCTTACACATTATTGGCCTACATAAAACCAGTAAAAATTGTACTTGATCGTTGTTTAAATAAAGCAACAAGCTAAAAATACTAGAAAATGCTAGAAATATAAATTGTGCAATAAGATTAATCATCAAAGTTATTACGAGAATGGCGTTTTGGCTCCCGAGAGTGCGTGCTTTCGCATGAATAGTAAACTAAAAAATATAGTAAATATTTTAAAAATTCTGAATTCTTCTTGTAGATGTCCGCGTTAGTGTCGCAAGAAACCTTGAAAATTTTCATGCGAAATGGAGCAATGGTGTATGGCCAGTGAAAAAAACAAATTTAGGGCGACATTTTGGGTAGCATGAGGTGTTTATTTTGTTTGTTGGCACATGCTAAAATGTTTAATCTTTTTTCTCAAAAATTTACGTAGCATTAGGATGTGACAAATAACACATAAAATTTTTGTTTAGTTTTTTTGACATTTAAAAAAATATTTTCACGCACATGAGCGCACGCTCCCGGGAGCACCAACAGATTTCCGGTTCATAATATAATATTTTTGCTACAGTATCATTAATAAGTATAGCAAAAAGGGTTGTGTGTTGCAACGGGAGAAAAAAATCCACTCATATCTCTAGTTGGGTTAGTTGGACAAATTGTGCATCGCATGTTGGCAGGTTATGATATCGAACCCTCCCATCGGTAATTTTATTTTTCTCCAGACCTGGGCCATAGTGTGCCACTAGATGGGCTTCCTTCGTTGGTCAAAACAGGTAGCAAGTAATGAAACCAAATAGTGTACGTGAAATTAATTGAAGCAGGACCAAACGAAGCAGGACGAAACCAAGAATATCACCTCCCTTTAATAGTAGGTATAGATGTACTCCATCTTCAAAGAAATATAAGAGCGTTTAGGTCACCTCATAAATAAATTTTTTTCAATACTATTTTTTGAAACACAATAGTATTATCAACGGCAAAATTGAAACATATCTAAAACAAAACTATTTCGTTAAAGGAAAATATATATAAATGTCACCAAAGTTGGATCCAAACTTACACAAATCAAACAATATATGTTCTCATGATAAAAGGTTAAGATACTGCCTATGCAATTTAAATTTGATTAAGACGTGTGTATATTTAGAAATTAAGCTATATATATTCAGATGTTGCCCGCGCAAATTGGTTCATAAAAAACATACATTTTGTACAGCATGCACAATAAGTAGGTAAATGTTAAATGGATAACATATATATATATATATTTATATGTCACTGAGAGAACCAAACATACTCATGAACAAATTGTGTCGACCAAAGTCTTATATTTGTAAATTTTATCGCATTTTTTTGACCAAAGAACAGTAGGGTAAACCCCCTACTGTGAGTCATTTTTCAGTAATAATCAAAGGTATCAAAGTAGATAGCATTGGTTGATGGGGGGACAACCAAAGAAAAGCTATCTAATTAGAAAGTAAAGGGAAACTATGGAAAAGATAAAAACTGGAAATTAAATATTGTCTATCTAAGAGGACATGCCCTCTTTCAGAGTAGGTCTAGCCCTTAACATGGTCATTTTGAAAATTCTGATAAAATCATTCTTGCATTCATTTATTGAGCATGGTATTCCTTCAAAAATCATCCCATTTCTCTGATTCCATATGCTCCAGCATCCTAGTATCATGGTTTCCATAAAGTGACCAATTTTGTATCTGTGGTTGGCATCAATAATCATATTGTTGATGTCCGGATCCGAATTCCATTCAAAGCCAATGTTCCACCAAAACCCTTGACTAAATGGACATGCAAATAGGAGATGAGTCATGTCTTCCATGTCTTCATTATTGCATAATACACATACTATGGAATCCAAATGCATGCTTTTTCTGACCAAAAGATCACATGTATTTATTCTGTCATTGAGCATTAACCAGCAGAAGAATTTGTGTCTTCGTATGTAACATGATTTCCATATCCACTTGAAAGTGTCAGCATCATCCTCACCATTCATTAGATATCTATAAATCTTCTTGGTAATGTTCTTGTTATTTCCCCAATTGAAATGCCATGTGTCCTTATCATAGATGTTTCTGATAATATTTAAATCATATGACAACAAATGGAACTGCTGGTGGGCTTGGATCGATAATGGTAGTTGAAATAAGCTGTAATAATTATCCAATTTTTGGCCTCTTTGATAGATATGTTTTCCTTTTGCGTAAAAGAATGTATCTCAGGGAACTTTATTTTCATAATGTCACCATTCCAATTGTCTTCCCAAAGCATATTAGTGCTCCCAGGCTTGAGGTCACAAGTAGTCATATATCTGAAAAGGTCAAACATTTTCATGTAGTCTTTCCACCAAAAGGAGCCTTTGTTCCTGTTAGAGTGTGGGACCTCATTATTATGATAGTGGGCTTCCCAAATTAGTTTAACCGAAGGGACATCAACCTTGTTGTAGAATTTGAAGAGGTACTTGATAAGGAGTGCTTTATTTTGTTCTCTTAAATCCAAAACCCCAAGCCCTCCTTCTTGTTTGGGTTTGCATATCATCTCCCAGCTGGCGATGCGGATATTCAAGATCTCCTACCATTGTAACTGACTTTATGTAACCCTAACCCTATCCGATGTCTATATAAACCGGAGGGTTGTAGTCCGTAGGCAATCAACTCCATACACAACAATCATACCATAGGCTAGCTTCTAGGGTTCAGCCTCCTTGATCTCGTGGTAGATCTACTCTTGTACTACCCATATCATCAATATTAATCAAGCAGGAGTAGGGTATTACCTCCATCGAGAGGGCCCGAACCTGGGTAAAATACATCGTGTCCCTTGTCTCCTGTTACCATCCGGCCTTGACGCACAGTTCGGGACCCCCTACCCAAGATCCGCTGGTTTTGACACCGACAACAACCTAAATAGTTTCCCACTTAGGAGCATATTAGACCAAGATACATAGTAATTTGCTCACATTAATTCTTTCATTTCACTCCCAATGCACTCTCTCACATGCATGCAGCCAATGAAAAAGCACGCATGAAGTATATTAATTTTTTAGCCATGGCACCAACAACAATGGCTTTCAATGCAACCAATGAAATGGTTGCATGCATCACCTTTCCAAAGCTGGGCCTTACAAAAGGGGAGTATATTGAATTGCAAACCTGTTCACACTGATCACAACCTAAACAGTTTCCCACTTAGGAGCGTATTAGTACTCGGTCATAAATACTAGTATGCCAAGATGACTGCACATTCCTCCTCAACTCCTCATCCACAAAAACAAACAAGCCATTCAGAATCCTTCCCTTGCATCTGCCATGGCCAGCGTGAGTTCTGGGTCGAGAGATTGCCACCAGGGAGAGGCGAGCATGGAAGAGGAAGCACGAGAGATGTCCCGCCTCGCTGCGAGAGCAGCCGACATGTCCCGCCGCGTGGAAGTAGCAGCACATAGGTCCCGCCGTGCCGCTGAAGCATCACGGAGGTCCCGCCGCATCGTCGATGCAGCAGACTGGTCCGGCCGTGCCGCGGAAGCAGCAGAGATGTCCCGCCGCTCCACGAATGCAGTAGAGATGTCCCACCGCGCCGCGATGGCCTGGGAAAATTTCTCACGGGCAGGCGACGACTGTTACAGGCGCATGGATGCGATCGTCCGTAGCCACGTGGGTTAGATCTCTGGCTCGGTGAGGTTGCAGGACGACATGATAGCCTCGTTTGAACAGGCTACCAGCGTCATCCGACAACTAAGGGATGGCAATGAGAGGCTCCGGGCCGAGCATGACCTGCTGAGGGAGAAGATCGTCCGAAGTGCAGACCAGCAGGAGGAGACCAGTGCCTTGTTGGAGAGGACCGGTGTCATCGTCAAGAAACTTATGGACGAGAACGACATGCTCCGCAACGAGCGCCAAAGGCTGGTGGAGGAATCCGTGGATGTTCTCAAGCAGCGTCTTGAGGACACGAAAGAGCTAATCGCCGCTCGCCGCGGAGACTAGTTTCCTGGTTTCTTTTAATGTAATAATCGGTTTAGGATGTGGATTGTGTCGTCGGTTGTGAAATGTTGGGTTCTAGCGCGGATGTTTGGCCTTTGTTGGCCTCTTGGGATGTTGCGATTTCAATCTGGTAGCTTTTAGTCCTTCGTGTTAGGCTGGAGTTGTGCTGAACTTCTTGTGAATTGTGGTGGTTTTCAGTAATGACAATCGGAAGGGGCAAGCCCTTCTTTGATCAAAAAAATATTAATCATCCTTATATATTCATCAGTCTTGCTATAAGTCGCAGTAGATGCTATATAGGTCCGTCAGATCTTACATCAAGATCCGTGCTTTCAGATTTTCATTTTTGTCTCTTAAATCTCAGTCGAGTGAGACATAGCCACGCCATTAAACAGAGGCTCGGGCGCCATTAGTGGATACCTTGGGAGAGAGGTGGACGGCAAATGGAGGTCAAAGGGCTCTCCTCCTGATAAGCGCGCGCAGGGGTCTGATCGCATGCCTCTCATACTCAAATAGCTACCCTGCACGGCGCCTCCTAGCTAATAAAAAATGGGGACGCGTGGCGGCATGTAAATGGTACTAGTAAGTAGAATGCCCACGGTTTCAATGATACTTGTGTTTCCGATTGTAACGTGACATCACTTGTTCCAAAATGACTTTGTTGATTCTTAATGTGCGCGCCTTCGCAAATCGGACTGCAAATTTACCACAGCATGTTGGTGCCATGTCATGGCACCAAGCCAAGTTTCATTATTTTCATGCATGTTTTGGATTTGCAAGAATTAAAAAACTAAGTTTCTCAATGTTTCCAACCCAGCCACGACGCCCAGAATTTTGAATTTCACTCCCATTTGTTGCATGGAACCTAGAAATTTACCCGAGGACACACATGTGATTTTTCAACCAACTTTGGTGCACTGGAACATGTGCTTGTATTTCAAATTTGAATTATGCACACAAAGGTGACATGTTTCCTCCCAGAACCACGAGCCTTCTTGAGAGAAGCTCCGATTTGCAAGAAGCTTATACCAAAATTTGTTCCTATTCGGCCAATTTTTTTACCACAGCATGGTACTACCATGACATGACACCATGCCAAGTTTCATGATTTTAAAACCAAGTTTCTCAATGTTCTCGACCGAGCCACAATGCCCAGATGTTTGACTTTTATTCTCATTTTTTGCATGGGGCCTACTCCCTCCTTCCATCTATATAGGGCCTAATGTGTTTTTCAAGACAACCTTTGACTATTGACAAGATTAATAGCACATGAGATGTATACAATGAAAATTATATTATTGGAAGCTCCTTTGACATACAAATTTGAAGGTATGCTTTGTGTAAGATGCATGTCATATATTATTGCTCTAGCATTTGGTCAAAGTTAGCCTAGAAAAATGCATTAGGACCTATATAGATGGAAGGAGGGAGTAGAAATTCACCTGAGGACACAAATGTGATTTTTCAACCAACTTTGGTGCACGGGAGCATGTGCTTGTACTTCAAATTTGAACTATGCACATTAAATGACCAAAACCTCAATTAATTTGTAAATAAGGCCAAACGAAGCCGGAATAATTCCAAAATTTAACAGGGCACTCATGTAGTTCTATGTTGCCTTTGTAAATAAACTCAAGGGGGACAATGTATATCGTTTCGCACTCAAAGGTGGCACGTTCCCTCACAGGACCACGAGCCTTCTTGAGAGAAGCTTCGGTTTGCAAGAAGCTTATACCAAAATATATTCCTATTCAGCCAATTTTTTTACCCCAACATGGTAGTACCATGACATGACATCCATGCCAAGTTTCATGATTTTCAGACGTGTTTTGGATTTACAAGAATTTTAAAACCAAGTTTCTCAATGTTCTCGGCCGAGCCACGATGCCCAGATGTTTTAATTTTATTATCATTTGTTGCATGGGACCTAGAAATTCACCCGAGGACACAAATGTGATTTTTCAACCAACTTTGGTGCACGAGAGCATGTGCTTGTAGTTCAAATTTGACTTATGCACATTAAATGACCAGAAACTCAATTAATGTATAAAAAGCTACAAACGAACCCGGAATAATTCCAAAATTTAACAGGGCACCAATGTAGTTCTATGTTGCCTTTGTTAAGAAAGTCAAGGGGGGGCAGCGTATATCGTTTCACACTCAAAGGTGGCACGTTCCCTCTTAGAACCACGAGCTTCCAAATCGGCCCAATTTTTTACCACAACATGTTAGTGCCACGACGTGACACCATGCCAAGTTTCATGATTTCGAGGCGAGTTTTGGATTTACATGAATTTAAAATCAAAGTTTCTCAATGTTCTCGGCCGAGTCATGACGCTCAGATGTTTGAATTTCATTCTCATTTCTTCCATGGGACCTAGAAATTCAACCAAGGACACACATGTGATTTTTCAACCCACTTTGGTGCCCCGAAGCATGTGCATGCAATTCATATTTAGATTATGCACATTAAAAGTCTAGAAACTCAATTAATGTATAAAAAGGCCAAATGAACCTGAAATAATTCCAAAATTTAACAGGGCACTCATATAGTTCTATGTTGCCTCTGTAAATAAAATCAGGGGGGAGGCAGCGTATATCGTTTCGCACACAAAGGTGACACGTTCCCTCTTGGAACCACGAGGCTTGTTGAGAGAATCTCCGGTTTTGCAAGAGGCTTATACCAAAACTTGTCCCAATTCAGCCAAAAATTATACGTATGAAAATAGGGTTTAGATTGTCCCAAACATCTCGCTACCTAGACCAATAATGTACTATGATTAGAATTCAACATAAAATGGATACAAATATTTGAATTGGAGAGCGTATGGTACATGTAGTTCATAGTGAAATACGATTACTGCTATATGTATGTTTTTTGTTATCAAGATAATATTTAAATTATTGTATAACTTGACAGCAATCGTATTCAAATAAGGAAAATTGATTCAAATTTAGTCTATTTGGTAGACGACAATATATATGTTCACATGGTGGAGTAAATGTTGGGGAACGTTGCAGAAAACAAAAAATTTCCTACGGTTTCACCAAGATCCATCTATGAGTTCATCTAGCAACGAGTGATCGGATGCATCTACATACCTCTGTCGATCGCGAGCGGAAGCGTTCAAAGAACGGGGATGAGGTAGTCGAACACGACGTGATCCAAATCATCGGAGATCCTAGCACCGAACGGACGGCACCTCCGCGTTCAACACACGTACGGTCAGCGTAACGTCTCCTTCTTCTTGATCCAACAAGAAGGGAAGGAGAGGTTGAGGAAGATGGCTCCAGCAGAAACACGACGGCGTGGTGATGGTGGAGCTACAGTACTCCGTCAGGGCTTCGCCAAGCACTATGGAGGAGGAGGAGGTGTTGGAGAGGGAGAAGGAGGCAACCAAAGGCGTGGATGAAAAGCCCTCATTCCCCCACTATATATAGGAGGGCCAAGGGGGGGGGCGCCGGCCCTAGGAGATCCAATCTCCTAGGGGGGGCGGCGGCCAAGGGAGGTTTCCCTCCCCCCCAAGGCACCTAGGAGGTGCCTTCCACTAGTGGGACTCTTCCCTTTTGTGAACCCTAGGTGCATGGGCCTCTTGGGGCTGGTGCCCTTGGCCCATGTAGGCCAAGGCGCACCCCCTACAGCCCATGTGGCCCCCGGGGCAGGTGGCCCCACCCGGTGGACCCCAGGACCCTTCCGGTGGTCCCGGTACAATACCGATAACCCCGAAACTTGTCCCGATGGCCGAAATAGCACTTCCTATATATAATTCTTTACCTCCGGACCATTCCGGAACTCCTCGTGACGTCCCGGATCTCATCCGGGACTCCGAACAACATTCGGGTTACTGCATATACATATCCCTACAACCCTAGCGTCACCGAACCTTAAGTGTGTAGACCCTACGGGTTCGGGAGATATGTAGACATGACCGAGACGACTCTCCAGTCAATAACCAACAGCGGGATCTGGATACCCATGTTGGCTCCCACATACTCCACGATGATCTCATCGGATGAACCACGATGTCGAGGATTCAAGCAACCCCGTATACAATTCCCTTTGTCAATCGATATGTTACTTGCCCGAGATTCGATTGTCGGTATCCCAATACCTTGTTCAATCTCGTTACCAACAAGTCACTTTACTCGTACCGTAATGCATGATCCCGTGACCAGACACTTGGTCACTTTGAGCTCATTATGATGATGCATTACCGAGTGGGCCCAGTGATACCTCTCCGTCATACGGAGTGACAAATCCCAGTCTTGATCCGTGTCAACCCAACAGACACTTTCAGAGATACCCGTAGTCTACCTTTATAGTCACCCAGTTACGTTGTGACGTTTGGTATACCCAAAGCACTCCTACGGTATCCGGGAGTTACACGATCTCATGGTCTAAGGAAAAGATACTTGACATTGGAAAACTCTAGCAAACGAACTATACGATCTTATGCTATGTTTAGGATTGGTTCTTGTCCATCACATCATTCTCCTAATGATGTGATCTCGTTATCAATGACATCCAATGTCCATACTCAGGAAACCATGACTATCTGTTGATCAACGAGCTAGTCAACTAGAGGCTTACTAGGGACATGTTGGTGTCTATTATTCACACATGTATTACGATTTCCGGATAATACAACTATAGCATGAATAAAGACAATTATCATGAACAAGGAAATATAATAATAATGCTTTTATTATTGCCTCTAGGGCATATTTCCAACAGTAAAATGTTCATATACTGTTCGCATCCCATTCCCCTCCCTCCCGTAGACCTCCACCAATGCCATGGCACAGAATGATCATCTGCAACTAGTCTTCAAGTTTGGTGAAGTCGACTCCGAGCCGGAGGAGATAGAAAATAAGGAGGAATGGGGCCTCATGGACATGGCCCAGAACGAGCTGGCTGCGGCGGTTGCTACCCCCGCTCACGTCCCAGCTCCCATCCCCACGCCCGCGCCAGCGACCATCCCCGTAGCATTGAAGGGCTGGTCGCCGAGCACTATCGCAGTGTTGGAAGCCACGGGCATCAGCGAGGTCTCCGTGGACCCGCACGAGCTCGTGTACATGCCAGCGCCAGCGCCCGTGCCCGTGCCTGTGCGCGCCCTCCACCCACTGTGGCGCCGACCCCGTGCGTTTGGCTGCACCCGCCGCGCCCGTGCCCGTGCCCGTGCCCGTGCGCACCCCTCCACCCACCGTTGTGCCGATCCCCATGCGTTTGGCTGCACCCGTGCCCGTGCACGCACCCCCCTCAGTGGCAATGGACGCAGCCGTCGACTACTACCTCTCAGCGGTGCCAGTTTCCATCCTCCCGCGCCCCACCCGTCGATCGCGCGACGACATGATGTTTGATTCACAAGTGAAGAACATTTTGTGCTGCCTTGAAGACTTCAACAACGGTGTCCCGGAGGACGACAACAACAACGACGGCGCGACACGCCGCCTCCACCGGAAAATAGTTTTTTAGGATTTAATACTGTACCTCGAATTCTTGATCATATGAATATAAATTCAGAGTGTGACTAAATGAAAGATATGGCTTGGATGAACTTGCGTTTTTCTCTCTTAATGTACGGACTTATCAAACAATTTTATTTTGAAAAAAACGTCAATGGTTTTTAAATATAAAACACTCATCGCAAACGTTTTAGTTAGAACACCCGTATGCAAACCGACAGCTTCCCGGGGAAGCTAAGGGAAAATGTGCCAAGCAGGATTTTTGCATCCCTTCAACGCAAATAGTTGTTTTGCATGACTTGTGTGCAACCACGTACAAACAATTGGGTAAGATTTGCATATCTGTCATTATGGGTATGTTGCCATTTTTCAAACTGGAAAGATTGACATTTGTTTATCTAGTAACATTGCCATTTGTCAACCTTGTAACACTGCAATTTGTCAAAATATGCAGCTACAAATCACTAGCACTATCTAATTTTTGCAAGTAAAATCATTAGCACTGTTCATATGGACACCAATAGAAAGCGTGAGTTGATGGACGCATATGCAAATGTACCATTGATTACATACAACAAGTCATCAACCCACAATGACAGCGAGGATACACGTTGGATTATAGATCATTTCCAACAAAATATTCTAGTAAAGTTTTTCTCACACAACAAATAATAAAGCGATAAAATGAACTTCAGCTCAACCACTCGTTAGTGTTGGAAACGCTTGCTTTGAACCAGAAGTGATTCTCTGGGAAGGGCCAGCTACTGTCAATCTCGAGACCAACGCAGGACTGATCATCGAGGCTGAAGCGGCCTATGTCAGGACCCATATTGGGACGGTAGGGAAGCATAGTAATGTATGAGGTATAGATACAATTGCTTCTCATAAATGGTAGTAACATTGTGTCAACAGTAGTTGGATCGCCTTCCACCATCATTGGATCGTTTTGTCCAAGGAAGAGTGAGTTTCCTCCAAGACTTTCAATACTGAACCAGGGAGAAGGTGTTGGTGCTAGTACACTAGTATCCATCTCGAATACCCTGCAACAAATGTTGGAATAGGTCTGGAGAGTGCGACCATGTGAGACAACACATGCTTCCTTAGTAACATCAGCAGTGCCCTGTATACAGACAAGAAGAGGTGATCCATCGGAATAAGTTGCCAGCCGCCACTGAGTATATGGGTCCTTCTCGTCCTCATGCTCATGATCATCAGCATCGTCATCTCCCCTTGGTTATAAATCTTTTCAATTATAGGTGGTAGAATGTTCATAGGACACTAGAAACACAAGAAGGTTAATTAGTAAAGGGAAACTAGCTAACCCGCATGCATGTGGATGAAACAATTATAATTACGGTGGAAGACAAATGTACCAAAAGCATCAGGATTCCATGCAAAAACAGTGCCACGAGTGGTGGCAGCAAACACAAGACCCTCGTATTGAATTGCATCACAATACTCATCCGTGTACAGAAATTTATTTTTGAGCAATATCCATCGAGGCGTGGAAGTAAGGACGGCAACAAGATTTCGAAGATAGCAACAACTTCATAGTTCATGTAATCTGAAGAGCGGTTGGGAACTCGACAAATTGCTATCTTCTGTAGAGGACAGTCAGCATGATCATATTGGAAATCACGTAGAATACCGGTGTACTCTACCTCTGGGCAGTCGTTTGAGATTTTTGGAAGTGGAACCCGGTGACGAGTGTACACATTCACAAGTTACCAATCGTAGTTGTACCCAATATAAACAACCGAATCTCCATTTGCGCCTTCCCAAGCCTTGCCCTCAAGCGATGGCATCTTAACATCATACGTACCATTATCAAGCGGCATCAACTTACGCAAGGCGAGGCTTCCCTCGTCCCCGCGCCAGTCAGCAGGGTCACGACGAAGAATATAGGGGAGATCAAACCGCTCCTGGACCCTTGGGTTACTTGTAATGATGTTATTAGTTGAGTCGAGAATGGTCTTGAACGAACCTGCCATGCTAGCCGAGGTGAGGACGTCACACCGATCAATGAGTTCCTCCACCGTGTCATCATTCAGATCGGGGCAAGAATAACGGGGTCGTTTCCTGCCTGTTCCCTCCATGGAGAAGATGATCGAACAATGGTAGAAGGAAGGGTGAAGGAAAATGGAGGAGGGAGGAAGAGCTAGCGTGTGACAACAGTTCCAAATCGAGAGGGAAAGGCGAAGAGTCGGTGGACGGTTGCCATGGTACACAAAGAGGCGCTTGGGGAGCGAACGGTTGCCACAGAGGTCACACACTAACGACAAGGGCCGAGTGAACCGCATGCATATATCGCACACACCTTGATCTGGCCAACTGTTTCTTTTGTGTTGCCTAACCACAAACAATTCATCCGAGTGAACCATATACTGTATATCACACACACCTTCATCTGGCTGCCCGTTTCTTTTGTGTTGCCTAATCACAAACAGTTCATCCGAGTGAACCGTATGCTGTGTATCACACGCCTTCATCTGGCTGCCCATTTCTTTTGTTCCTCGTCATCGCAAACAGTTAATTAAACTGAACCGTATGCCCTTCATCGCACACACAACTAAAATCTGAACTGTGTTTGATGCATCCATCATAGCAAACGTTTTATACATTTTTGGCAGTTTTCATACACCACTATTTGTGATTATTGCATCGCACATAGTTTCTCGAAGGGTCTATGATCGTAGTGTCGCCTTAGCAGCATCCTGCAGTAGTGTGTTTTCTTCTTGGTTCCTTTCATTCCATTCTTTCATTACTTCCGGAGGCATTGTGATGTTGCTCTCTTCGACCCATCATCTTGCTTTGTCAAGATCATGTTCTTTTATTGCTTATCCATTGAACCGGAGTGTTGTCGTAATTGCTCTTTATCATTCCTTGTACATCTCGTTTCAATCAGACTGCTTGCATGTACTTCTTGTCCATTGTAACCCTTTTCTTATGACTTTCAACCTACAAGGTTCTCGCAATGTTCCTTGTTCCTATTTTCTATCGGAGTGTCTTCCACTTCGTTCATCTCCGTTGTATTCTTTACTTGGAATTGTTCAACCTCTCAAGGTTCGTGGTTTCACTCGTTTGTCAAAGAAGCAACTTAGTTTTACCTCTTCTCTTACTCTTCTGGTTGTCATCCCTAGATCTCGGGGCGAGATCTCTTGTAAGTGGAGGAGAGTTGTAACACCCCGAAACCGACACTCCAGATGCCTTCCATGTTTTCCGAGTTTCGTCGTGTGATTTGTTTTGTTTGTTGCATTTATCATTGCATCATGTCACCATAACCAACTTAAATGTTTTCTCATAAATAAATTGCATGGATCTCTGATCCATTTAAATCGAGGGATATTCACAATGGTGATTTCTCTTTATAACATATACAAAGTCTCTCAATATTATTAGGGAGCTATATAAAATATTCCATTTATTTGGAATTAACCACAACCCACTTGCATTTTAAAGTTCCTTCCGTTTGCATATATCCTAAATCCATGCTATTTGCTCTTTTGAATCAATTTGAAGTTATGGCGCTTTGCAATATAGCAAAGTAGTTGCATGCCAATTCTCTGTTCATTGAGAAAATATTTGGAACCTTTTTTGGAAAAGGAGAACTGTTCAACAGTGTAGGCCGACCCATCTCTCCTTGTTCCCAATTCTGTCGGCCCAGCGAGGCCGGCCCATTTTCTCCTAGAGGCCCAGCCGCACCCCTGTCTTAACCGTAGCCACTCCCATTGCCCGATCCATCTCCCTCTTCCCTCGATCAATCTCTCCCTCCAGCGGCGCCTCAGCCTCTCTCCTCCTCGATCTAGAGCGCCGCCCTCCTCCCTTCCGCATTGTCCCTCTTCTCTGCCTCTCTACGCCTCCTCGCGGATGCCGACGAGCAACATCGACCGCGCCTTCCGGCCTACCTGCTCCCTCGCGCGGGCCGTGACCACCCTCAAGGCCAAGCATCACCGCCTCTGTGTCATGGCCGCCATCGCGGAGCTTCTAGCCTCCGGCAACCCTGTGCTCGCCATGGCCCTTCTCGCGTGCCGTCCGTTTGCCGCCGCTCTGCCTTGCCTTCTCCTCGAGCTGCTCTTGCTGGACCTCCACCGTCCGCCTTCGTTCGCCGGTGCCCCGTCGTCGTGGGACCTTCCCTCGCACCACGCGCACTACTTCTCGGCCTAGCCACCCTCCTTCCACACCCAAGCTCCACCCGCAACCCGATGGCTGCCCACCCCTGCCTTCGTTGCCGATATTGAGAGCCACGATTGCAGCTTGTCCCCTGCCGCTGGTTTCGTGCACTTCCGCTACTGTTCGCATGGACGCCAAGACCCGCAGCTCTCTGTACCGGCCTCCGGTTAGCTTCATCACCACCATGCCCTCCTTCATGCAAGGTTGTCGTTGTCTTGCCCCGTGAATCCATCATCCCTACCTACGTTTTGGTGAGCCGACCAGAAGCGCAAGACCTAGACCCCCACCGACCTGAGCGTCCCCTGGACACGTCAAGGTCGACTCCATCGCAGAGAACCACTACATGAAGACCCTGGTTATGGGACTGCAAAACGCCAAGTACCCCTTCGAGAGTTGTCAAGACTGGCAAGTTCGAAGACCCAAAGTACCACGACGATCAACGCATAGTACCACTACCTTTGTCGTGTACATCTACCATCGCCGAAGACCCATGTAGCACAAACGCCAAGTTCCACTATCGTCACCCCGGAAACATCGGATGCATCAAGTCCCTCTCCGGAATGTGTACCACTACTTCCACTACTGTCACAAGAACGTCTATTTCCATCTACACCATATTGAACTCGTTTCACCCCAAAAATGCTTGCTTCAAAGGTATAACCCTCGAGACGACGCCCGGGAATGAATGCATGTGTGTTGTATGAGATGCTTGTGTTGCACCATGTCTGAGTTGTCATTGCACGTTCCTCCTTAGTTCCATGTCGTCGACCCATGGGAACCCGGTTGCCAGGATCACCCCACCATCTTTTGCATGTTCTACACATCCACACTTTGTTTTGCATGGACATCTTGACGAGTTGTCAGATCATCGGAATGTTGCCGTGGCACCATTTCCATTGTCGTTGTCGTGGCACCCCTTTCGTTCCTCCATGGTGGCCAAATGCTTCACAACATGCTCATGTCAACATTTTCTTAAATTTGCATAAAACTTGTATATGTCATCCGCATCATGATTACAACATTTAAAATGTTTAAAATTGTTGGTTGCTTTAACAATTGCTAAATTTCATATGAGAATTTTCTGGATTGTTGTTTGTTATTTCCGGCCTCATTTAAACTTTCCTAGATAGGTAGTTTAATTATTCTTCACCTCTTGCCATGTTTAACGACATTTAATATTGTTGGGTAGCATAAACGGGAGTGAACTAAATCATCGCATGTGGTGGTACGTTAATATGCAACTTGTTGCATATTGAGTTCCACTTAATTTTTAGTATTGTTTGTTGCACTTTGCCATGCCATGCCTCATTAAAATGGACATGCATCATAGTTGATTGTGCATCATGCCATGATTATGCTTGTTTGTTTACTATGTTGTTTGCTTCGTTCCGGTTGTGCTTCTCGATACTTCCTGGTTCGTGGCAATCGTGAGGATTCGTTCGACTACGTGGGTTCGTCTAGTTCATGGATTCGGTCTTCTTCCAAGCGGGATTTCAAGCAAGATGACCATCACCTTGGATCTCACTACTATATTTGCTATGATCGTTGTCTCGATGCTATCGCTATGTCGCGCTACCAACCACTTGTTTATCAAGCCTCTCAATATGCCATGAAATAGCCTCTAACCTTTTCCACCATCCTAGCAAACCCTTGTTTGGCTATGTTACCGCTTTGCTCAGCCCCTTACATCACGGACCCAATCCGCATCATTGCTACTATCATCTTTCAACTTAGTTTTTCTCTAGGAACATATCAAAAATAAGGGAGCTATATCGCGAGCTATTGATCTAAAACATAGATTTGCAGATACTATCAAGACTAAGTTCATGGTAAATTAAGTTCAATTAATCAAATTACTTAAGAACTCCCACTTAGATAGACATCCCTCAAGTCATCTAAATGATACGTGATCCAACACAACTAAACCATGTCCGATCATCACGTGAGATGGAGTAGTCATCAATGGTGAACATCTCTATGTTGATCATATCTACTATATGATTCACGTTCGACCTTTCGGTCTCTGGTGTTCGGAGGCCATGTCTATACATGCCATACACGTCAAGTTTAACCCGAGTATTCCGCATGTTCAAAACTATCCTGCACCCATTGTATTTGAATGTAGAGTCTATCACACCCGATCATCACGAAGTGTCTCAACAGGATGAACTGTCGCAACGGTGCATACTCAGGGAGAACACTTAAACCTTGAAATTTAGTGAAGGGGTCATTTTATAATGCTATCGTCATACTAAGCAAAATAAGATGCATAAAAGATAAACATCACATGCAATCAAAATATGTGACATGATATGGCCATCATCATTTTTCTGCTTTTGATCTCCATCTCCAAAGCATCGTCTTGATCTCCATCGCCACCGGCTCGACACCTTGATCTCCATCGTTGCGTCATGGTTGTCTAGACAACTATTGCTTATACAACTATCGCTAACGCATAGTGATAAAGTAAAGCAATTACATGGCGTTTGCATTTCATAAAATAAAGAGACAACCATAAGGCTCGTGCCGGTTGCCGATAACTTTTACAAAACATGATCATTTCATACAACAACGTATATCATATCATGTATTCACCATATCACATCACAACATGCCCTGCAAAAACAAGTTAGACGTCCTCTACTTTGTTGTTGCAAGTTTTACGCGGTTGCTACGGGCTTCTAGCAAGAACCGTTCTTACCTATGCATCAAAACCGCAACGGTGATTTATCAAGTTTGATTTTTTAACCTTCAACAAGGGCCGGCCGCAGTCAAATTGGATTCAACTAAAGTAGGAGAAACATACACCCGCCAGACACCTTTATGCAAAACTAGTTACATGTTTGTTGGCGGAACCGGTCTAATGAACGTGTTGATGTAAGGTTGGTTCGGGCTGCTTCATACAACAATACCGCCGAATCAAAATAAGACATTGGCGGTAAGTAGTATGACGATCACCGCCCACAACTCTTTGTGTTCTACTTGTGCATATCATATACGCATAGACCTGGCTCGGATGCCACTTTTGGGAAATGGAGCATGCAATTTAAGAAAAAATCCTATGCTCACGCAAGATCTATCTAGGAGATGCATAGCAAAGAGGGGGAGAGTGTGTCTACGTACCCTCGTAGACCAAAAGTGGAAGCATTTGACAACGCGGTTGAGGTAGTCGAACTTCTTCTCGCTCCGACCAATTAAGCACCGAACATACAACACCTCCGAGTTCTGCACACGTTCAGCTCAATGACGTCCCTCGAACTCTTCATCTAGCAAAGTGTCGAGGGAGAGTTTTGTCAACACGACGGCGTGGTGACGGTGATGGTGAAGTGATCCGCGTAGCGCTTCGCCTAAGCACTACGACAATATGATCAGAGGCGTAAACTATGGAGGGGGCATCGCACATGGCTAGGAATCAATGTTGTGTGTTCTAGAGGTGCCCCCACATGTATATAGGTGGGAGAGGGAGAGGGGCGGCAAGGGGCACCCCAAGTAGGAGTAATCCTACTTGGGCGCCTCCTACAAGTCGGCATCCCCCTTCCATAAGTGTCGGAGGGGGGAGGAAAGAGAGGGGGGAGGGGAAGGAAAGGGGGAGGCCGAATCCTCCCCTTTCCTTCTCCCTTCCCTCCTTTCGTTTCCACCTTATTTAGGCCTATAGGGGGCGGACCAGCCCCTTAGGGGCTGGTCCATCCAACTCTTGGCCCATTAGGCCCATATAGTTTGTCGGGGGTTGCCCGGAACCCCTTTCGGTGACCCGATACGTACTCGGTACCCCCGGAACACTTCCGGTGTCCAAATACTATCGTCCTAGAGATGAATCTTTACCTCTCAACCATTTTGAGACTCCTTGTCATGTCTGTGATATTATCCGGGACTCCAAAAAACATTTGGTCACCAAATCACATAACTCGTATAATACAAAATCGTCATTGAATGTTAAGCGTGCGGACCCTATGGGATCGAGAACTATGTAGACATGACCGAGACACCTCTCCGGTCAATAACCAACATCAGAACCTAGATGCTCATATTGGTTCCTACATATTCTATGAAGATATTTATCAGTCAAACTATAATTACAATATACGTTATTCCCTTTGTCATCGGAATGTTACTTGCCCGAGATTCGATCCTCGGTATCATCATACCTAGTTCAATCTCGTTACCGGCAAGTCTCTTTACTTGTTCCATAATGCATCATCCCGCAACTAACTCATCAGTCACATTGCTTGCAAGGCTTATTATGATGTGCATTACCGAGAGGGCCCAGAGATACCTCTCCGATACTCGGAGTGACAAATCCTAATCTCGACCTATGCCAACCCAACAAACACCTTCGGAGATACCTGTAGAGAGTCTTTATAATAACCTAGTTACGTTGTGACATTTGATTGCAGACAAGGTAATCCTCCAGTATCCTGGAGTTGCATAATCTCATAGTCAAAGGAATATGTATATGACATGAAGAAAGCAATAGAAATAAAACTGAACGATCAATATGCTAAGCTAACGGATGTGCTTGTTCATCACATCATTCTCCTAATGATGTGATCCCATTCATCAAATGACAACACATGTCTATGTTAGGAAACTTAACCATCTTTGATTAACGAGCTAGTCTTGTAGAGGCTTACTAGGGACACGGTGTTTTGTCTATGTATCCACACATGTATCAAGTTTCCGGTTAATACAATTCTAGCATTAATAATAAACATTTATCATGACCCCCCTCCCCCTTCAAAAGGGCAAAAGGCATGGTTCTCCGACGACTAAATTTTTGTTTTGTTGTCCTTGAGTCATAGGATCACCACACTATTAAGAGGGGTCAAGATGCTCGAATGAAAAGTGTGGGAACATGCAAAACATAGACACTAGCCCTCCGAAGTTCATCCACACCAAAAAATGTCATACTTTCCCTCAGGATGTGCCCTTTGAATGCATACCCGATGCACCACGAGGTCCAAGGAATGCTCCCTAGATACCCCATGCACACATGACTCCTTACCTTCATGCACATGGGGTCGGGGTCTTAAACCCTCCAGACACCCTGCGGACACGAGGCCTGACCATTGTGCACATGGTTTAGAGTGGTTTAGTCTCTGGATACCCCGTGCACATAGGGTACTCAGGCAGCCATCGACCACCTCTTGAGGAGGGTATACCCCCCTCTCCTACCTCCAACTCTAAGTCTAATGTCTTGTGAGCCTTCCACAATTGGTTCACCTTGATTTGCTCAATACTCTCAATTCCTCAACACAAACTTGTTGATACTTTGGGATTTGAGAGCAAGACCCGTTCTACACTTTGAAAAAATCAATTAATGTCCCCCGCTTAATTTCTTTATCAACACTCATTACTCTTGGAGATTGGGATCCTAGTCAATTAGGAGTCAAGGCACATTAGCTTCCATTGTATGTGGTGTGCTCCGAGAAGTTTGTAATGGTGTGGTGGTAGCCTTCAAGACCAACCTTGAGTGACTTGACACTCATCTGTTGGGAGTGACTCAAAGGGATAATAAGGTGAGCCACTTGATGGCGCTCCGGAGCTTTGGTTTCGGCACCTCTCCAATTACTCCTATAAAGGATGTTGGAGTACCCGCATTATGGGAGCCTCCGCGGGCGAGAGTGCCCTACGTGATGTTTGTTTGTGCGGCGGCGTGTGGCGGGCACCTCCATGGGGTTGTCTGCACGTCCGATCTGCTCGGAGGGTGCGCACCCGAGTGAATCGCCTTGGGGGTCCGCGTGGTCTAGGCCACCGTCATGTAGTTTTCTTGGCTCCTTGGCGCGCTAGGTGGCCTCGTTCGTTCATGGCTCCTTGGCGCGCTCGTGACCTTTAGATCTCTATGGACGCGTCGCACCCTCCCAATTTTCCTCGGAGGTCCATGGGCGCGGCTGGGGCCACCTCCCTATGTTGGATTTGCGTCACGCCCGCACGTATCGTCTCATGAGCTGCTCCACGCATGAGGGTGAGCCAGGATAGGTTGTCAGCGTCGTTGGTCCTTGGCCGAGCTTGTTTTCTCACACTGGACGACTGCCTCGGGTGTCGAGCCTACCCGCCTATGTGTGTGCGCTCCAAATGGCTCAAGGTGTTGGCTAGGAGTTGGCTGGTCGGGGGGTTCTTTAGCTATTGGGTTTTGGCCGGTTTTCGTCCGCCTCCCTGCCCCTATCGCTTGTTGGGAAACGTAGTAGAAAAACAAAAAATTCACGCCTACTATCACCCAAGGTTAATATGAAGATGCATAACAGGTTGGGATCACGATAGTTACCGTCACCGAGTTGTAGTAGAATAAGAACATGTACGTGTAGATAATACTTGGATCCCCTCAAACCGTAGATGAACGCCCCCTCGTACCGACCATGAACAGTCTCTCGAATTGAAGACCGAAAGCATGACCTCTCTACTTGGTTGCAAGCGTGCAGCCTTCACGATCCGGCAGTGCTTCGCTGTCTAGAGCTAACCGTTGCCAGAGAATTAGAGGGAGGAGATTAGAACCACACAGGGCTTCTATATGAGGACAAGAGGATTAGTCTAGCTCTGATTAGCCAACTAGGACCAACTAGTACTAGAACTAGAAGAATTAGTGAAGAATTAGTTTTCTCACGTGATGATCGGACATTTGTTAGTTGATTTGGATCACGTATCACATAGATGACTTGAGGGATGTCTATTTAAGTGGGAGTTCATTAGTAATTTGATTAATTGAACTTAATTTATCATGAACTTAGTCTTCTTAGTTTTCCATATCTATGTTGTAGATAAATAGCTCGCGATATAGCCCCTATATATTATTTTTTTGATATGTTCCTAGAGAAAACTAAGTTGAAAGATGATAGTAGCAATGATGCGGATTGGGTTCGTGATCTAAGGATTATCCTCATCGCTTCACATAAGAATTATTTCCTTGATGCACCGCTAACTGACAGACCTATTACAGGAGCAGAAGCAGACGTTATGAACATTTGACAAGCTCGATATGATGACTAATTGATAGTTTAGTGCGCCATGCTTTACGGCTTAGAACCATGACTTCGAAAATGTTTTGAATGCCACGGAGCATATGAGATGTTCCAAAAGATGAAATTGGTATTTCAGACTCATGCTCGTGTCGAGAGGTATGAGACCTCTGACAAGTACTTTGCCTACAAGATGGGGGAGAATAGCTCAACCAGTGAGCATGTTCTCAGAATGTCTAGGTACTACAATCGCTTGAATCAAGTGGGAGTTAATCTTCCAGATAAGACAGTGATTGACAGAGTTCTCTAGTCACTATCACGAAGCTACTAGAACTTCGTGATGAACTATAATATGCAAGGGATGATGAAAACGATTCCCAAGCTCTTCACGATGCTGAAATCGGTGAAGGTAGAAATCAACAAAGAGCATCAAGTGTTGATGGTTAACAAGACCACTAGTTTCAAGAAAAAGGGCAAGGGAAAGAAACGGAACTTCAAGAAGAATGGCAAGCAAGTTGCCACTCACATGAAGAAGCCCAAAGATGGACCCAAGCCTGAAACTAAGTGCTTCTACTGCAAAGGGAATGGTCACTGAAAGCGGAACTGCCCCAAATACTTGGCGGATAAGAAGGATGGAAAAGTGAACAAAGGTATATTTGATATGCAGATTATTAGTGTGTACCTTACTAGTGTTCGTAGTAGCCCTTGGGTATTTGATACTAGTTCAGTTGCTAAGATTAGTAACTCGAAACAGGAGTTGCAGAGTGAACATAGACTAGTTAAGGGCGAGGTGACGATGTGTGTTGGAAGTCATTCAAAGGTTGATAAGATCACCATCGCACACTCCCTCTACATTTGGGATTAGTGTTGAACCTAAATAAATGTTATTTGGTGTTTGCGTTGAGCATGAATATGATTGGATCATGTTTCTTGCAATACGTTTATTCATTTAAGTCAAAAAATAAATGTTGTTCCGTTTACATGAATAAAACCTTCTATGGTCATACACACAATGTAAATGGTTTATTGAATCTCGATCGTAGTGATACACATATTCAAGATATTGATGCCAAAAGATGCAAAGTTGATAATGATAGTGCAACATATTTGTGGCATTGTTGTTTAGGTCATATTGGTGTAAAGCGCATGAAGAAAATCCATGCAAATGGGATTTTGGAATCACTTGATTATGAATCATTTGATACTTGCGAACCATGCCTTATGGGCAAGATGACTAAAACTCCGTTCTCCGGAACAATGGAGCGAGCCAATGACTTATTGGAAGTAATACATATCGATGTATGCAGTCCAATGAGTATTGAAGCACGTGGCGGGTATCGTTATTTTCTGACCTTCACAGATGATTTGAGCAGATATGGGTATATCTACTTAATGAAACATAAGTCTGAAACATTTGAAAAGTTCAAAGAATTTCAGAGTAAAGTGGAGAATCATCATAACAAGAAAATAAAGTTTCTACGATCTGATCGCGGAGGCAAATATTTGAGTTACGAGTTTGGCCTTCATATAAAACAATGTGGAATAGTTTCACAACTCACGCCACCTGGAACACTACGGCGTAATGGTGTGGCCGAACGTTGTAACCGTACTTCATTATGGTGCGTTCTATGATGTCTCTTACCGATTTTCCACTATCATTTTGGGGTTATGCATTAATGTAGGTGCATCTAGTGCCCCTTAGTGATTTTGGTGTATTGAAGACTTATAGGTTAAGGGACTAATGTGTTTGTGAGTGTACACAGGTTTATAAGTCCATGAGGAGTTTGATATTTACAGAGAATGTTGAGCCCTAAAATGAATGTCTTCATCTGAAGACTTTGAAAGCGAAGAAATTGGTGTGATCCTGAAGACTTGATATTCATGCGAGGAATATGAATCTTGAAGACTTTTGTTTTCGTAGTTTTGTTTTTATCTTTCTTGAGTCATAGGAAACACCGTACTATTAAAGGGGGTCGAGGTAAAACTAAGGAAAAGTTTCCAAGTGATGCTCATCTCAAAATCCTACACCTACCAATCCTTTCGAGTGAAGCCATTGGAAATCTCATATAGTTTAGTCAATTTCCTCAATGACAGATACGAAGATCTTCTAGCCTCTGAGGAATTTGTTCTGACTGGGGAGTTAGGAATTCGCAAGTGCGGATTGCCTACAAGTGAGGAACATGATAGCCCCGAGGAATTTGATAGTCAAATTTCTGACCGTTGCTGTGCTATGCGCCAGCTGTCCCAAAATATCTACCCACCTAGCGGTCATATCATTGAAGGGCATTTATGTATTATCATGTCGGGCTGCTCCCCAGGCTATAAATAGCCGCCCCCTACAACCACTAGTTGGTTGGCTGCTCCGCGAGAAACTGACACTTGTCATTTAGAGCATCCCATCCTCCGAGGACTTTGAGCGAAAATCATCAAGTGAGGAAAAACCCAAACACCCAAACCAAACACCTACAAACCCAAAGTGATTGAGCATCACTGAAGATATTGTTCCTGTGTGGAACCGATGCTTGTTACCTTTGAGGACCGTGCATCCTCCAGACGGTTAGGCGTCATGGTCTAGAGCATCGAAGAGGAATTTGTGGATCGCCGAGTGACTGAGTCTGTGAAGGTTTGGAAGTCACCTGAAGACTTACCATGAGTGATTGGACGAGGTCTGTGTGACCTTAGCTCAAGGAGAATACAGTGAGGACTGTGTGTCCAGGACTGTGTGTCCTCAGGTTTAAATACCTAGCCTCTCCAACCAGACATACAACTATCACAACAGTTGGAACTAGTCTACCAAATCTCTGTCTTCTCCGAGCTAAGTTGTTATATTTCCTCAACCCTTTCTTTTCTTCATTCTGTGTTGTTGTACCTGATCGTTACTGTTTGAAGACCTTGACTGAAGACTTTCTCAATTTCCTCAGTTCAATTTCTTCAGTCAGTTTGTCTTCAGCCTGCTTATCTTGTGTTTACGCTACTTGTACTCTGTGCTTGTTTTCATTTCATCATGATGACTGTGCTACTACTCTGTGATGCTTGCATCTGAGTACTGATTCCGCTGCTAAGTAGCTCGTTGCTTAGGAATCTCCTCACCCTAAAATTCCTTAGTGACGAATTTGTAAAAATCGCCTATTCACCCCCCTCTAGTCGATATAACGCACTTTCAATTGCTATCAGAGCAAGGTACTCCCTTGTTCTGTGTGATTTTGGTTTAACCACCTGGAGTTTTAGTTATGTAGACTGCAGGTATGATCAAGGTCTCTACAGGGTGGCCTACCTTTGATGGGATGGACTACCCCTACTGGAAGAACAAGACGCAAATGCATCTCGAGGCAATTAACAACGACCTTTGGTACGTTGTTCAAAATGGCGTTCCCTCTGTCACTCCTACCATCAATGCTACTGATGTGAAGAGATTCAAGAAACTCCACTCTCAAGCGAAGAACATCATATGTGGACATCTGAGCAAAGGGCAGTATGGCGGAGTGCGTGCTTTGGAGATAGCAAAGCTTATGTGGGATAGGCTGTCCAAGGTCAGCGAAGGAGTTTCAACTCAGCGTGACTCTCGAGTTGACATTCTTCACAATCTCTTCAACCGCTTCAAAAGACTTGGCAATGAAAATGTTCAGCAAACCTTCGATCGCCTCACTGACATTTCAAATGAGCTTCAAGCATTGGGTGCCACTGACATCACCGACCATGAGGTGGTGAAGAAATTGCTGAGATCGCTTGATTCCTCATTTGACACTCTTGCACTGATGATATACAAGAACGTGGAGACTACAAGTCACTTGATCCCGCTGATATCCTCGAAAGGCTAAACACTCATGAGTTCCAACTTGCTAAGAAGAGAGATCTATATGGACCAAGCTATGGCAGATCACGTGCACTAAAGGCCAAGGCAGTCTTTGAATCTGAAGGTGAGGATTCTGGTAGAAGCCTTGGTGATCCTGAAGAACTGAGCCAGGAGCTAGCAATGCTCATGAGGAAATTCCAGAAGTTCTCAAGGCGTGGTCGCTTTGGTAAATCCTCAAGAAGTGATGACATGGGAACAAATTCCTCATCCCATGACTACAAGAAGAGAACTTGCCACAAATGCAAGAAACCTGGTCACTACATTCAAGATTGTCCTCAATGGGAGAAGGAATCAAAGAAGAAGAAATACAAGCATTACAGTTCTGACGACTCGAAGAAGAAGAAGAAATCTTCAAAGTCCTCATCATCAAAATCCTTGAAGTCTTCATCTCATTAGAAGAGCAGCTCCAAAAAGGCTTGGGAATTCATTAGCAAGGAAATGGACTCTGAAGCTGAATCTAAGGAAAATGAGGAAGAGCAGGCATCTGAGGAGTCAGACTCTGGTGTGGCGAGCCTAGCCCTCGCTACTGCTTTCGTCAGCAAGTCCATCTTCAACTCTGAGGAAAATGACCTCCCGAACACTGCTGACAACGGTGATGATGACTACGCTCCCACCTATTGCTTCATGGCAAAAGGCGCAAAGGTACCCAAATACCCCTCCTCTGAATCAAGTGAGGATGAATCTGGTGAAAACCTCAAGCCTAGCGAGCTATTCTAAACTTGCTAAGATTGTTGTGAAACAACAAAAGGCTTTTGAAAAGGTTCAAAATATGGTAGACAAAAGCGATGATATGTTGGGTGAAGGAATGGATCGCACTAAAACGTTGAGTGAAAATGTTCAGAGACTTCAGTCCAAGTTTGACAACCTTCAGAGTCATCATAACACTCTCTTATCTGATCATGAGAAGCTTTCTTATGAATTTCTTCAAAGAAAGCAAGATCTTGAGCAGCTAAGGGTGCGTTATGAAGATCTTGAGCAACGTGAATCTGCTAATTCTTCACCTGAAAGTTCAAATGCTTCTATTGCTACAAATTCTTCAACTATCTCTGCTATCACAAAATCCTCATCTGAGGATGCTGCTAGTATCACTGACCATGCAGGGATGAAGGAATTGTATGTGACAGGCATGTACAAAAGCCTCAAAGGGCATGAGGCTCTTCGTGATGTGCTTAAAAAGCAGATCCTCAACAGGAACCCTAGGAAAGATGGTATTGCCTTTGAGAGGAAACTCAATGCTGATGGGACCTACTAGAAACCCGAGCAGTATCCCAAAACCTCATGAGTTGCTGCAAAGGGACCTTCAGTGGATCCATCTACTTTATCTGGCTTTACATGTGAATCTTCATATTCTTCCGATGAGTCATTTGACTCCAACTATAGACTGTTCAAAAATCAGAATGGTGAAGTATTTGCTAGATATGTTGGCACTAACTGCAGGAACGGTCCTCCCATGAAGAAAATCAGTGTTCCCAAAAGGTGCCTTGAAAGTCTTCAGATGAATGTCATCATGACACCACCTGTGGAGAATAGGGACCCTAGATCAAATTCTTCATATGGACCAAAGTCTTCATATGGACCAAAGTCTTCATATGGACCCAAGTCCTCATATGGACCATATTCTTCACGTGGATCAAATTCCTCATATGGATCCAAATCTTCATATGAACATCATCGTGCTAACACTTCTGTTTTGCATGGAAGATCTAAGGGCTATGAATATGTGCATTATTCTTCAAATCATTATGTTCAAAAGTCCTCGAAGAATTTCTCTTCTTATTCATATGCTTACCCTAACCCCTCTTATGTGAAATGAAATGGATTGGCATCCATGCCACCTTTCTCTTATGGAGCTCGCAGAATAATGAACTCTTTTCCACCCCTCCAGATGTGGGTGGTGAAGAAAAAGAACTAATCACTTATGCAGAATCAGGTCTCTAGATGAACTTAAATGTCTGAAGAATTTGTTGGAGACCTGAATATGCTTGAAAGGATGCAAGCTAATCATGAAGAAATGAATTTTCATTTCTCACATCCTCATATTGCTATATATGTTATATTCCTTGATGAAATTGATCGGATGAAATTGATGTCATATTCTTCACTGATGAAGTATATGAGTTCGTAAGTTGCACTAACTCATCTGCAGGATGATCAACCCAAAGCCACTGAGTGGGTCCTCGACGGTGGATGTATAAATCACATGACTGGTGACAGGAACTTATTGATGGACACTACTTTAACTCCAGTGCATCTAAAACATATCACCTACGCTGGCAAAGGCAAAAGCAAGGTATTGGGTCTAGGTAAGTTTGCAATCTCAAAGGATTGACACATGGACAAAGTCATGCTTGTCGAGTCCTTAGGGTTCAACCTCATGTCTGTCTCAATGCTTTGTGATCTTGATATGGTTGTTGTCTTTGGCAAGTATCGTTGTGTTGTGATCATGGAAGCTGACAATTCCAAAGTCTTCGAAGGCTTTAGGAGAGGAGACTTGTATAGTCTTGATTTCTCTACAGGACCACAATCTGCTACATGTCTACTTGCAAAAGCTTCAGAAGGCTGGCTATGGCATCGACGGCTTGGTCATGCTGGCATGAGGAACTTGCATACGCTCACGAAGAAGAAGCATGTAATTGGCATCGAGGGTGTCAAATTCCTCAAGGATCACCTCTGTGGAGCATGTGAAGCTGGAAAGATGACCAAGGCCAAGCATCCCTCAAAGACCATCATGACTACCACTCGTCTATTTGAATTGATTCACATGGATCTCTTTGGCCCTACTCACTATGCCACATTTACTAATGTTGCATCTTCATATGGCTTTGTCATTGTTGATGACTATTCTCGTTACACATGGGTGCATATCATCACTTACAAAACTGAAGTGCAGGAAGTCTTCAAATGATTTTCCTCGAGGGCTTCAACCAACTTTGGTTTGAAGATCAAGCACATCAGAAGTGACAATGGAACCGAGTTCAAGAATACTGGTCTGGATGACTATCTTGATGAACTTAGTATCACTCATGAGTTATATGCTCCTTATACTCCTCAGCAGAATGGCGTCGTGGAGTGCAAGAACAGGACTCCTGTTGAGATGGATCGCACTATGCTTGATGAATACAAGACGCCTCCTCGTTTCTAGCCTGAGGCAATTGATATTGCGTGCCACATCATCAACAGGGTATATCTTCACAAATTCTTCAGAAAGACCTCATATGAACTCCTCACTGACAAGAAACCGAATGTGAGTTATTTCAAAGTCTTCAGTGCTAAATGTTGGATTAGGGATCCTCATCACAATTTTAAATTTGCACTGAAAGGACATGAAGGTTTTATGCTTGGTTACGGAAAGGACTCGCACACCTACAGAGTCTTCAACACCGTTCACCACAAGGTTGTTGAAACTGTAGATGTGCGGTTCGATGAAACTAATGGCTCGCAAAAAGAGAGCACCTACCTCCTGTGCTAGATGAAATATCACCTGAGGAATCCATGAAGTTCAAGGCTACTGAGGATTTCATTCCTACTGAAGAATTTGCTGAAGAAGTCATTCGTGATCATGAAGAACATCATGCTGGTGCACCTAAGGAAAATGGGTCTGAAGAAAATGTTGAGCCCCCTCAACGTCGTCAACCTCCTCATCCTCGCGTTGCTAATGAAGTGCAGATTAAGAGAATCATCAACGACATCAAAGCCCCACGTCCTCTCACACGCTCAAAAGCTTCACATTTGTCGAACTTTTGTGGGCACTTTGCTTTTTTCTCTATCACAGATCCCACCAAAGTAGATGAGGCATTTCTGGTGCCTGAGTGGATTCAAGCTATGCAAGAGGAATTACATCAGTTCGAGCTCAACAATGTGTGGGAACTTGTCAAGCGACCAAACCCACGCAAGCATAATATCATCAACACAAAATGGATCTACCGCAATAAGCAAGATGAAAATGGCCTTGTGGTGAGGAATAAGGCACGGCTTGTAGCTCAAGGCTACACACGGGTTGAAGAATCTATTTTGAGGAAACTGTCACACCGGTTGCTAGACTTGAGGCTATTCGCATATTACTTGCTTATGCTAACCATCATAATATAATCTCATATCAAATGGATGTGAAAAGTGCAATCCTCATGGTAAGCTTGAGGAAGAAGTATATGTTGCTCAACCCCCAGGTTTTGAAGATCCAAAGCATCCTGACAAAGTCTTGAGACTCAATAAGGCCCTCTATGGCCTCAAGCAGGCCCCTCGGGCGTGGTATGATACTTTGAAGGAATTACTCGTGAAGAAAGGCTTCAAACCTGGTTCACTTGACCCAACTCTTTTCACCAAAACCTATGATGATGAATTATTTGTGTGCCAAATATATGTTGATGATATTATCTTTGGCTGTACTAACCAACGTTACACTATCGAATTTTCCTATATGATGAGTGAGGAATATCAAATGTCTATGATGGGAGAATTGAAATTCTTCTTAGGTCTTGATGCGGAGCATCCTACGGTCATCCCCATGGACCTACCATCGTCTCACGAAGTGCTAAGAGGACCTATGACATGAGCTAGAGCTCTCGAGACCAATGTGACTTCCTTCCTTAGTGATATCACATATGATCATCTCGAGACATGGCTACTACCTAAGTCCGGAATGTTGTGCATGATCAGGTACCAAGAGGACCCTCCCGAAGATGCTCATGAAGACAGACAAGCCGCCACGTTCACGGATGAAGAGGAACGCCAAAAGGAGAACAAGGCAGCTCCAGGACCTAGACATCCGGCCTCAGCCCCGGACATCCGGTCGCTGGAGACATCCACTATAGCCGTAACCCATCCGCTAAGCACCTACAGGCCCCGGACATCTGGCCCCAGCCCGGACATCCAACCAGAAGCCCAGAAATCCAGCACCCTCCAACCAGAGAGTGACAAGGCCAGCTCCTCCAGCCCGGACATCCGGCCCCTCGCGAAGGCCCGGACATCCGGCCCAACACCCGGACATCTGGCCTCCCCGGTCTGCGCACAGTGTAAGGGTCGTGGCCCGTGTATCCCTTCGCCCCCCTAGACTATATATACTCCTCCTCATCCATCTTTCTAGGGTCAGCATTGGTTTAGCTCATTTGAGATAGAGCTTCCCTCATCCATACGGATCTACTCCTCGAGAGAGACCGTGGCCCCTCTTCGGAGAAGATCCATGTTGGATTCAAGACCTCCTCGCGGAGAATACCATAAAGAACTCCTCATGGAGAAGAACCAGTTACCCTTTGTATCGTCCCGTGTTGACTTTGGATCGTTTGATCTAGAGAGTGTAATTGGATCTAGCATATGTGTGATCATTCTTGTTGGTTTGAGTAATTCACTCGTCTTTCCCCTTGTGTTCTTCGTGTTCCTCGCGGGATCCGCTCCTTCCATGAAAGATCGGCCATCTAGGGTTCCACCCTACACCATCTTGGTATCCAGAGCCACGTTGATCACGATTTTGGAGCCTCCCCGTTGTGTTTTCTATCCTTGTTTTGTTGATTTTGTCCCTAATTCGAAAATTCCCCACAAAAATAGCATCCCAATTTTTTTTGTGATTTGTTGGTGTGATGAAGTTTTGTTGGATTTGATCCGCAGATTTTAGGTGTTGCAGGTAGATATAGCTTCCCCCCATCTTTTACACAATTTCCATCTACGAAATCCCTTGAATTTTGCCCCGATTTGCCACCTCCCATGCGGAGTTCCTTGAGTTCGTCCATGGATCCAGAGCCCGGACATCCGGGCCGAACCATCGGACATTTGGCCACCCCGGACATCCGGCCATCAAGCCCAGACATCCGGCCCCTGGCAGTATCACTTCCATCCACAGACCCGTTTTCCATCCAAATTTTGACAAATTTTGTTTCGGTGCCCACATACACTTCCACATAGCACCACCACTTCCCACATAGCACCACCGCTTTCCACTACCAACTCCGACAATTTTGTCACGTTTTGCTTTGAGAATTTAGGTTGCGGTTCCGTGTCCTATTGTGTTTTGGCTATTTAGGTACGATTCGACATCAACATCACCGCCGCTCATCTTCGACACGGACGCGTCATCGACAACAACCACTTCACCATTTTGACACCATCAAACGTTCTTGCTTACAAACAACCAACATCAAATGGTAAGCTCATCTTGGTATCATGATACATCATTCTTGGCATTACATTGATAGCCATCATAGCCCAATTTTGCGTATCTCACCCATCGAGACTAGCCTTTGAGTATTGCCGACAATGTCACTTGTGCACATTAGTGATCATACTTCCCATTTCATACATATCATATCGTTGGTCCATATCTTGGTATCATCTTTTGTGTCACAAAGTTGTCATCGCGTACGCAATTGCTATCTTGGTTCGTGAAACATTGCATGAGAAAAGAGCTCAAAAGAGAAAGAGCCAAACAAGCTTTTAAGCAAAAGGGAAAGATAAGCAAAGAGTTTTGAAGCAAGAACCATAGCATCACACTACATTAAGATTGTCATACTGGATCATCTTGGATCATATCATCGGGATACCATACATAGAGCATACTTGGGATAGAAGTCGTTGCATTTTTGCTTAGTAGTTTGTGCACAAGTCTTCGTATCTGCCTATTGTGCAATCGTGCTAGCGTCTATCTAGTGTTGTGCAACAAGAGCATTTTCATGGTTTCCAGATTTTGGGTCATCCTTGGTTGCACGAACCCATTTATCTCTTTGCGTGTGTGTTTCCGTGTACCATATTTTGCTATTAGTCTACATGTTGCATTGCAAATTTGTGAATCTTTTCCAACATTATTGAAGCTCACTAACAATTGCATCAAATTTTGTGCCACCATCCTAACTGAGCTCCACCATAAGATTTTACTTGTGTATGTGTGAGAAACCGACAAGAATTGGTACCAGTTGTGCTATTTCCTTGTTCCACATTGGAGTGATCATTGATCCATCTTCAACATCAGTCAAGGTACATTCGGTATAAGTTCTTCTCTGTCTCCCACTCACATATTTGCTTGGAATAATGGATAGGACAAGTACTTCTAACAAGCTACTCTTCATCGAGCAAGAAGACGACATGTCATCCTATGTCCCAAAGAGCCACCTCTTTGGTTCACAATGTGCTTTGCATCAAGAGCAACAAGCAATGAGTGAACACATCGACAACCTCGCCGCCGACTTGCGACTCTCTGAGCAACGTACAAGAGACTATTTCGACGACAAGCTCAATGACCACAAGCAAGAGAATGATGCAAGAATGGACGAGATTCATGCTTTGTTGCTCAACCGCTCTTCTTTCACTTCATCATCATTAAGACAGAGCCACTCAAGTCGACACTCCGACTACACCATCTCCGGCTCAAGTACGCTGACATCGAATACTCTTCGACGTGCCGCATGCCAAGATCGTCAAGCAAACCGCAATCCTTTACACGACAATAACTCCGAAGAGCACTGACACCGTCAAAACCAAGCTACATTTGCACAAGGACAAGAACGGCAACGCCAGTGCCAACACGAAGAGGAAGAGCGAGCGCGTCTACACCAAGATGCACAAGATGCTGAGGCAAAACATCAAGAACAACAATTGTAAGAAGCTCAAGCACTTTAGGCGCAAGAAGCCCTCCGAGATTCAAGTCGAGTCGTAGCCACGCGCAACCGATAAACTCGTGAACAACAAGAAGCGCTTCGCGAAGAAGTTCAAGAGAGGAACTATCAAGCTCGAGTGCATCGTCAAGTTCCACAACCTCCCCGCCAAGAACCTCAAGTTCAACAAGAGCAAGAAAGACAATGGAAATCCCACATCATAAGAGCAAGTTGAGAGAGACGATCCTCCTCATTAAGGACGTCATTATCCTGGACCCCAACACAATGAAGAACAAAGATACGGCAAGCTTAAGTTCACCATGCCCAAGTTCAACGGAAGAAATGATCCGAAAGAGTACCTATCATGGGAATTGAATGTCGACAAAATCTTCCGCTTACACAACTATGAGGAAGAGAATAAGATCGCTATCGCATCCCTTGAGTTCCAAGACTACGTCCTCATTTGGTGGGAACAAGTCATTGAGCATCGAGAGGCAAGAGGTGAACCACCCATCACTACTTTTGCGCAAATGAAGGATGTCATGAGAGCACGCTTCGTGCCAACCTACTACAACCGCGACCTCTTCAAGAAACTCCAACTACTCAAGCTAGGAACCAAGACCGTTGCAGAATACTACAAGGAAATGGTGATTGCCATGATACGAGCCAGTGTCATGGAAGATGATGAGCAAACTATGGCACGTTTCTTGAATGGACTCAATCATCCCATCAAGAAGATCGTCGACTTCCAACCATATTCGAACCTCATCGAGCTAGTGCATCAAGCTACCAAAGCGGAATGTCAAGTGCAAGATGACTTCAAGTATGCCAAGTTCTCATCCAAGTCCTATGGCTTCTCCAACACCCAAGATTCAATGACTCCAACTCCTTGTACCTCAAACAAGCCTTCTACAAGCAACAATGACAAGTTGAGTTACAAGAAAACTTCGACAACTCCGAGTCATCCTCCTACTACAAGCAACTTCAAGCCGAGAGCTTCATCATCATCTACCCCAACCGATGAGACCGTCAAGACAAGTGCCTTCAAATGCTACACATGCGGAGGCTGGGGCCACAAGTCATTTGAGTGTACCAACAAGCGAACCATGATCCTCAACGACGATGGTACATATGACTCAATGAATGACGGAGAAATGGACGCACTTGAGCAAGTGGCAATGCACCGGCAAGTGAATGAAGATGAAGAAGAACAAGTATTTTGTGATGAAGATTCAAGTCCCGCACTCGTTGTCTCCAAGGTCTTGACTCTTCAACATCAACAAGAAGAATACCAAATATGCCATATCTGTAACACCCCGGATGTAATTTACCTTATATGTATCCAAACTCTTGCCGTTTCCAGCGCTAAGTTATTTTATTTTCCTCGGTGTCGGGTTTTCGTCTCTGTGTGTTGTTGCCTTTGTCATGCATCTCATATCATGTCATCATGTGCATTGCATCGCATACGTGTTTGTCTCATGCATCCGAGCATTTTCCCCGTTGTCCGTTTTGCATTCCAGCGCTCCTATGTCACCCGGTGACCTTTTCTACCTCTTTTCGTGTGTGGGCATTAAACATTTCTGGATTAGACCGAGACTTGCCACGCGGCCTTGGTTTACTACCGGTAGACCGCCAGTCATGTTTTGTGCCATTTGGACTTCATTTGATACTCCAACGGTTAACCGAGGGACCGAAAAGGCCTCGTTTGTGTTGCAGCCCAACACCCTTCCAATTTGGTCCAAAACCGACCAAAAACCCCTCCACCATCTACAGCGTTCGATCATGATCGCGTGGCCGAAAACCGCACTCCATTTGGACATTCCTAGCCCCCTCTACGCCTATATATATATAGACCCCCCCCCACAAAAATTCCGGGTCTCTTCTCCTCCCAACCCTAAAAATCCCCTCGCGCCGCCGCCGGACACGTCCGTCCCGGGCGGACAAAATCGCGCCGCCGCCCGCAACCAGTGGCGCGCTGCCACGTGGCACTGTCTACCTCCCTCCGCGGCCAGCCCACTCGGCCCAGGGCGGGCCCTCCCCGGCCCAAGCCGCCGCCGACCGACGCCCGCGCCCACGCCTCTTCTCCTCCGGCGCCGGCTCCGTGCTCAGCCGCCTCCGCCGCGACCCTGCCGCTCCGGCCGCCGCCACCATCGCCGAACTCCGCCGCAGCGCCTACCTTGCCGTCCCTCGCCTCCGTGGACGCGGCGCGGTGCCCGAGGACGCCCACCTCGCCGTCTGGCCTCCGCCTCCCACGTGCCGACGAGTGCCGCCAAGTCCGGCCGCCGTTGCCCCCATTTCCGGCGACGAACTCCGGCGACTCCCTCCTGCTACAGTAACCACCCGGATCCAGATCTGGATCTGGGAGACGGTTGACTTTTTATCCCCCAAAACCCTAATTTTTGGCAGTTTTCATCATGTCGTATCTCTCTAATCGTAGATCCGATTCGTGCGTGTAGCATATCAAAATGTTCGTCTCGACGAGTACATCATTTCTTCTCATTGCATTGTTTTCATTTGAGCTCATCTTGATTCCCTAAATTCTGTTGGAAGAGGGCTATGTGATGAATTTAGCAGATCTGTTTCAGCAAATAGCTATTTGTCATTTTTGCCATGATTAATGTGTGCATGCTATGATCCTGAGCTCTATATGTGTTTTGTTATATGCCATGCCATCTTTACAGAGGTGCTTGCCATGTATTTTTTTGACATTTTTGGCGACTAGCACAAGCTTGCAAAGTAGCATAATCGGTAATGCTGATTTCAGGGACTTAGAATTTCACTAAGTCCTTGTTCTGTTTTTGTCGTTATGCCATACGTTCATGTTGTTTCCTAGTGATCCGTGCCTCTCTTGAGGATGATCAGTAAGGATGTTTTGTTAACATTGTCGTGCTCTATCCATCTATGTCTTTGTTTGCATTTATGGAGCACCCTAGCTTGAGTCAATCGAGCTCTACTTTTGCTATAAAGTGAATCCTGGAAGATTGTTGACATGTTTAGCGATTTTGCCGAGGATATTGCTATTGATCCATGCATGCTATGTTGTTGTTCTTGCCATGTCTTGCTTCTATGCTATGTATTCTTGATGGGTTTATGCTTAGTTTGTCATGCCATGCTCTATAGTGAGTGCATCGAGCTCGAAAACATGCCTACTCGTTAACTGATTTGCATGCTCCAGTTTTTCACCAAGTCTGAATCTGTTTATGTTTTTGCCATGTTCACATGCTTGCAATTGTATTCTCTGATCCCTTTTGGCTCAAGGTCATTAAGGGACTTTTGTTAAGTGCTTTGAGTATCTTCATGCCATGCCTTTCTTTGCCATGTTAAGTTCCTGTAGCATGTAGTTTTCATGCTCTAAAGTGTGCTTCCTGATGATAAATTCCAGACTTGTGTTAATTTCACTAAGTCTGAAACCTGTTATCATTTTCTCTTTTGCCATGCTTGTTTGAACCTGTTAATGGATGAATTAGCCATAGCTCAGTGTTCATATTTTGCCAAGCATCATGAGTGGATCCCTGCCATGTATTTTGTTGTCATGTTTGAGTGCTGTAGGATATTTATCTTGTTGCATTTAGTTGGTCACTTGCTGGTTATCGCAGACCGGTGCCATATTTGTTTTGCTTGCCATTTCCAAACCGTGCATCCGATTCTGGTGATCTATATATCGATTTCAAACAAAATCACCTCACCTTTCCAGTGGCAGTCTTGGATTTCTAAGTTGAGGCCAGGTTCAATCATTCCTTGTCAAATCTTCCATACGCATCACATACCGCATCTCGCATATCATACCATGATTGCATCATGTTGTTTGAGCATTACACGTGGTTGATTGTGTTCCGTTTGCTTGTTGTTCTTGTTTGGGTAGAGCTGGGAGACGAGTTCGTGAACGAGGAGCCCATTGAGTTCGCTTTCGAGGATCAAGTCAATTCTGACAACTTTGCAGGCAAGATGATCATACCCTTGAAATCACTTCTATCTTTGCTTGCTAGATGCTCGCTTTTTTGCTATGCCTATGCTACGATACCTACCACTTGCTTATCATGCCTCCCAAATTGCCATGTCAAACCTCTAACCCACCATGTCCTAGCAAACCCTTGATTGGCTATGTTACTGCTTTGCTCAGCCCCTCTTATAGAATTGCTAGTTGCAGGTGAAGATTGGAGATCGTTCCTTGTTGGAACATTGTTTATTGTTGGGATATCACCATATTATCTTGTTATCTTAATGCATCTATATACTTGGTAAAGGGTGGAAGGCTCAGCCTTATGCCTAGTTTTTTATTCCACTCTTGCCGCCCTAGTTTCCATCATATCGGTGTTATGTTCCCGGATTTTGCGTTCCTTACGCGGTTGGGTTATAATGGGAACCCCTTGACAGTTCGCCTTGAATAAAAATCCTCCAGCAATGCCCAACCTTGGTTTTAACATTTGCCACCTAGCCTCTTTTTACCTTCGGTTTCCGTAGCCCGAGGGTCATCTTTATTTAAACCCCGTGGGCCAGTGCTCCTCTGTGTGTTGGTTTTACTCGTAGGATGTCTCATCTGAGTGTGCCCTGAGAATGAGATATGTTTTACCATGGCACATTCTGGCGGTGTTGCTGGACTTGTTTTACCATTATCGAGGATGTCTTGTAACCTGGATGCCGAGCCTGATCGGATTGTCTTGGGAGAAGGAATATCCTTCGTTGACCGTGAGAGCTTATGATGGGCTAAGTTGGGACTCCCCTGCAGGGATTTGAACTTTCAAAAGCCGTGCCCGCAGTTATGGACAGATGGGAATTTGTTAATGTCTGGTTGTATATAACATGAAAATTAACTTAATTAAAATGAATCAACCGCGTGTGTAACCGTGATGGTCTCTTCTCGGCGGAGTCCGGGAAGTGAACACGGTGTTGGAGTAATGTTTGACGTAGGTTCTTCTAGGATCACTTCTTGATCATAGTTATTCGTCCGTGCTTTGCTTTCTCTTCTCGCTCTATTTTGTGTATGTTAGCCACCATATATGCTAGTCGCTTGCTGCAGCTCCACATCATACTTTTGCCTTACCTATTAGCTTAAATAGTCTTGATCGCGAGGGTGCGAGATTGCTGAGTCCCCGTGACTCCCAGTTTACTTCCAAAACCAGATGCAGGGACCGATGATACCGCTCCAGACGATGCGCTTGAGCTCAAGTGAGAGTTCGATGAAGACTCTCGTTGTTACTATGTGTCTTTCCCAGATGATCAGTAGTGGTGCCCAGTTGGGGCGATCGAGACTTTGTCGCATGTGGGGGTTGATCTTTATTTTGGTACCGTAGTCGGACCATGAGTGTATTGGATGATTGTAATGTTATTCATCTATTTGTGTGACGTGGCGAGTGTAAGCCAACTATGTACCTTTTCCCCTTTTATCTATTTACATGGGTTGTTGTGAAGATTACCTTACTTGCGACATTGCTTTCAATGCGGTTATGCCTCTAAGTCGTGCTTTGACACATAGGAGATATAGCCGCATCGACGTGTTACAAGTTGGTAATCAGAGCCTTCCCCGACTTTAGGAGCCCCCTGCTTGATCGAATCATTGGTGTTGTTGAGTCTAGAAAAATGTTTTGAGTCATTTAGGAATTATATATCAGAGAGTTTAGGAATTCTTTTTAATCCCCAGTCCCTTTATCGCTCTGGTGAGGCATCGTGACGTAGAGTTTTGACTCTTCTCTACTCAAATTTCACTAAAAAATATTTTAGGATCACGCGGGTATCTTGGAATCGTTCCGATCAATTTTTGACGAGAACATTGTTCTTGGTGCCTCCTGTCATTTAGGGTTTGTGGCAGTGTCCCGGGGAGTTGAGCTCCGAGGTGTTGTCGTCACAATTTTATCGTTGAGATTCTGGAATACCTGAGTTTCGCCGACATCGAAAATCTCTTTTATGAAGTTGATGGTGAGGTAACCTTGACGCCACCCAGTATTGGGGCGGGAGTTCGGGAGTATTGCCATAACTTGTATAATGGATGCTTTTCGAAGGTTGAGGTAAATGATTTCCGAAGGTTTCTCGGTTATGTGTTGAAGGATGGATACAGCTGGATGTAGGATTTGCTAGATTTGGGTGAGATATTATGCTTCCCCTGTATCCCCAACACCTGATTGCATAATCGGAAAGGTTCAGGAGTTTCATTGGTGGGATTCTTGTAGCTCTAGTTCTTCTTCCGCGGATATTTGGTTTGGGATTGGATAATCCTCACCAAGTATTCGTTCTTGTCCGTACCTTGTTTTTATTCTTCTACCTCAATTCTAAGTGGCTTCTCAATTTATGGATATGTGACCATTTCAATTGGAATGCATTCGTTCATTTTGTTCGGATGTGAAGACTATATGCTGTAATTTCAACCCGTTTGATTCAGCTTCAATATTTGTGTGTCAATGTGCTAACGGATGTCAACCTCTTCAGGATGGCTCCTCCAACGCGCACGACTCTGAATCCTGATCCGCCACCACCACCTCCACCTCCGGAGGCATGGCAAGCTATGATGGCCGCTACCAATGCAAACACACAGCTGATCATGCAACTTCTTCAAGAGCGCAACCAAGGGAACCAGGGTCGTGGCAACAATCAGAATCAGTTTGCTACACTCAACCAGTTCCTTGCTAATCAGCCAAAGACCTTCAGCAATTGTGTTGAGGCAACAAACGCTGATGATTGGCTCGTGGACATATGCAAGCATTTCGAGTGCAGTAACGTCAGGCCTGAGGACTTTGTCAAGTTCGCTTCCTTCCAACTCAAAGACCAAGCTGCAGAATGGTTTCAACAGTATAAAGATTCCAGAAGAGGCAGTGTGATTACCTGGGATGAATTCTATCAAGACTTCAAAGCTCATCATATTCCTCAGAGTGTGGTTGAAAGCAAGCGTGAGGAATTCCGCAACCTGAGGCAAGGCACTATGTCTGTTTACGAGTACAACAAAATGTTTCAGAAGCTTGCCCGTTTTGCTAAGCAAGACGTCCCTGACGAGAAGAGCATGATATATCAGTTCAGGGGTGGTCTCAGAGAAGAAATCCAGCTAGCTCTCGTCGTCTTTGAGCCCAAGAGGTACGATGAGTTTTACAACATGGCAATGAAGCAAGAGACTGCTCAACTGAAGTGTGATGCTTCCAAGAAGCGAGTCAGAGATGCAACTCCTTCTTCCTCAACTCAAGTGGCTAAGCAGCAAAAGTATTGGCTTCCTCCTCCTCTGTTCCGTCAGCCTCATTAGCAAAAGAGCAAAGGTGGCAGTGGATCTTCCCACCCACCCAACCCTTGCTTTCAGAACAAGACTTCGTCTCAAGCTCCAGGGTCAAGTTTTCCGTATCACCGTCCGCTCTCGGAGGTCATGTGCAACAAGTGCCAACAGAAGGGTCACTATGCCAACAGATGCTTCAATCAGAGGCGTCTCCCTCCTCCTCCTCCTGTGAGATCGGCAAGTATAGTTGTTGTCAAGCATAAACCCAAGCACGCCAAGGTCAACTTGATGAATGCAGCTCAGGCAGAGGACTCGTCAGATGTCATCATGGGTAACCTTCCTATTAATGAGGTTCCTGCAAAAGTACATTTTGACACTGGTGTATCGCATTCTTTCTTGTCATTCCCATTTGCATCGAAGCACAATGTTGATACAGAGGTTATGCCCAAAGTCATGCAAGTTGTTTCTCCCGGCAAGCTTTTGACTTCTAGTTTGGTTGCTCCCGATGTCTCTATCACGTTGGGCGACTACAAGTTTCTGTCCTCTCCAGTGGTCCTTGGTAACTCGGATATTGATCTTATTCTCGGTATGGATTGGCTTTCTAAGCACAAGGCTCATCTTGATTGTGCTGCGAGGCAGATTCAATTGACTCATTCGTCTGAGGATGTAATTGTCTTTGCCGCCCGTGATGATACCATTCGTCTATTTTCTCTCAATGAGATGTATGAGATGGAGGCCATCTCGCAAATTCCAGTCGTTTGCGAATATCAAGACGTCTTTCCAGAAGAGCTTCCAGGAATGCCTCCGCACCGAACAGTTGAATTCGTCCTCGATCTTGAGCCTGGTACGGAACCTGTTTGCAAACGTCCTTACAAGCTGGGACCTAAAGAGTTGAAGGAGATGAAGAAACAACTCGATGAACAAGAGTGTATGGGTCTCATCCGACCTAGTTCTTCTCCGTGGGGTTGTGGAGTTCTTTTTGTGAAGAAGAAGGATGGAACGGACCGACTTTGTGTTGACTACCGTCCATTGAACAAGAAGACTATAAAGAACAAGTACCCACTTCCCAACATGAACGAGCTATTTGAACAACTCAAAGGTGCTCAAGTATTCTCCAAGCTTGATCTCCGTATGGGCTATCACCAGATCAGAATTCGTGAGCAAGATATCCCCAAGACGGCTTTCAAAACAAGCTATGGTTCATATGAATACACTGTCATGTCTTTTGGCCTCGTCCACGCTCCTCCGACTTTCTCTTGCATGATGAACTTCATCTTCAACCCCTACACAAATGACTTCGTCTTGGTCTACCTCGATGACATTTTGGTCTTTTCCAAGAACAAGGAAGATCATGCCAAGCACTTGCGTTTGGTGCTGGATAAGCTCAGAGAACATCAGTTCTACGCCAAGTTTACAAAGTGCGAGTTTTGGCTCGATGAGGTTCTCTATCTTGGACATATCATCTTTGCCAAGGGCATAGCGGTGAATCCTGAGAAGGTGTCTGCAATTGTGAATTGGGAACCACCTCAGAACGTGAAGCAACTCCGCAGCTTCCTTGGTCTCGCAAGCTACTGTCGAAGGTTCGTTGAGAACTTTTCAAAGATAGCGAAGCCGCTTTCCAACCTTCTCTAGAAGCACGTGAAGTATGTTTGATCTCCTGAATGTGACATCGCTTTCAACACTTTGAAAGAGAAATTAGTCACTACTCCAGTTCTGACTCCTCCTGATGAATCCAAACCATTCGAGGTCTTCTACGATGCCTCTCTTCAAGGTTTTGGTGAAGTGTTGATGCAAGAGAAGAAAGTTGTGGCCTATACTTCTGGCCAGTTGAAGCCCAATGAAAATAACTACCCCACTCACGACCTCGAGTTGGCGGCAGTTGTGCTTCCTCTTTTGACTTGGAGACATCTCTTATTGGGAAGAAAAGTGGACATCTTCACTGACCAAAAGAGTCTCAAGTACATCTTCACTCAGCCTAATCTCAACCTCAGGCAGACTCGTTGGGTTGAGATGATTCAAGAGTATAATCCGAGCATGGAATATACTCTAGGCAACGACAATGTAATTGCTGACGCACTGAGTAGGAACGCTTACTACAACAGTTTGATTCTCAAGCCTTACCAACCTGAGCTTTGTGAAGCTTTCCGCAAACTCAATCTGCAAGTTGTTCCTCAAGTTTTCCTCGCCAACCTCCAAGTTTCTCCTACTTTGGAAGATCAGATTCGCGAGGCTCAACTTCTTGATGCTATGGTGAAGAAGGTGAAGATTGGGATTGCCAAGAGTCAATCCAAGTACAAGTGCTATCGCCTTGATGACAAGGATACTGTCTTCTTTGAGGATCACATTGCTGTGCCTAAAGGTGACCTTCGTAAAGTCATTATGAATGAGGCTCACAATTCACTCCTCTCCATCCACCCTCGGAGCACAAAGATGTACCAGGACCTCAAGCAGGCTTATTGGTGGACTCAAATGAAGCGTGAGATTGCTCAGTTCGTGAATGAATGTGATGTCTATAGAAGAGTGAAGGCAGAACACCAACGATTAGCTGGTCTCCTCCAACCTCTTGCCATTGCAGAATGGAAGTTTGACCACATTGAGATGGACTTCGTGACGGGATTTCCAAAGTCCAAGCGTGGCAATGATGCTATATTCGTTGTCATCGACAAACTCACTAAAGTGGCTCACTTCCTACCTATCAAAGAGTCTATCATAGCAGCTCAATTGGCATAGCTTTATACCTCTTGGATTGTCTCTCTGCACGGTATTCTGCAGTTGATCTCTTTAGACCGTGGCAGCATCTTTACCTCCAAGTTTTGGGATTCTTTTCAGAAGGCCATGGGCACCAACATCTGTTTCAGCACATCTTTTCATCCTCAAACTAGCGGCCAAGTCGAGCGTGTCAATCAGATTCTTGAAGATATGCTCAGGGCTTGCGTTATCTCTTTCGGTATGAAGTGGGAAGATCGTCTTCCATATGCCGAGTTTTCCTACAACAACAGTTTTCAAGGGAGTTCAGGCAAGGCCCCATTTGAAATTCTCTATGGCAGGAAGTTCCGTACTCCTCTTAACTGGTCTAAGACTGGTGAACGTCAACTTCTTGGAAATGACTTGATCTCAGAGGCAGAGGAAATGTGCAAAGTCATTCGTGATAACCTCAAAGCAGCGCAATCGCACCAGAAGAGCTACTATGATAGTAAGCATCGTGATTTGGCTTTCGAGATCGGAGACCATGTTTACCTCCGCTTCTCTCCAATGAAAGGTACTCTTCGCTTCGGTATCAAAGGAAAGCTTGCCCATAGATACGTGGGCCCTTTCAAGATCATCAGCAAGATAGGGGATCTCGCCTATCAACTTGAGCTTCCCTCCAACTTTGCAAATGTGCACGACGTGTTCCATGTCTCTCAGCTCCACAAGTGCTTCAAGACTCCTGACCGCACCATCAACTTCGAAGACATTGAACTCCAAGAAGACCTTTCTTATCATGAGCACCCCGTTGCTATTCTTGAAGAAACTGAGCGCAAGACTCGCAATTAAGTCAATCAAATTCCTCAAAGTCAAGTGGTCACATCATTCCGACCGTGGAGCCACCTGGGAACGCGAGGATCACCTCCGTTCTGAGTACCCAGCGTTTTTCCAGTCCTATATCTCGGGACGAGATCCTTTTTGTAGTGGTGGAGTGTTGTAACACCCCGGATGTAATTTACCTTATATGTATCCCAACTCTTGCCGTTTCCGGCGCTAAGTTATTTTATTTTCCTCGGTGTCGGGTTTTTCTCTCCGTGTGTTGTTGCCTTTGTCATGCATCTCATATCATGTCATCATGTCCATTGCATCGCATACGTGTTCGTCTCATGCATCCGAGCATTTTCCCCGTTGTCCGTTTTGCATTCCGGCGCACCTATGTCACCCGGTGACCCTTTTACCTCTTTTCGTGTGTGGGTGTTAAACATTTCCGGATTGGACCGAGACTTGCCACACGGCCTTGGTTTACTACCGGTAGACCGCCTGTCAAGTTTCGTGCCATTTGAACTTCGTTTGATACTCCAACGGTTAACCGAGGGACCGAAAAGGCCTCGTTTGTGTTGCAGCCCAACACCCTTCCAATTTGGTCCAAAACCCACCAAAAACCCCTCCATCGTCTAGAGGGTTCGATCACAATTGCATGGCCGAAAACCGCACTTCATTTGGACATTACTAGCTCCCTCTACGCCTATATATAGATACCCCCACAAAAATCCTGGGTCTCTTCTCCTCCCAACCCTAAACATCCCCTCGCGCCGCCGCCGGACACGTCCGTCCCGGGCGGACGAAATCGCGCCGCCGCCCGCAGCCAGTGGCGCGCTGCCACGTGGCGCTGTCTGCCTCCCTCCGCCGCCAGGCCGCTCGGCCCAGGGCGGGCCCTCCCCGGCCCAAGCCGCCGCCGACTGACGCCCGCGCCCACGCCTCTTCTCCTCCCGCGCCGGTGCCGCGCTCAGCCGCCTCCGCCACGACCCTGCCACTCCGGCAGCCGCCACCATCGCCGAACTCCACCGCAGCGCCTACCTCGCCATCCCTCGCCTCCGTGGACGCCGCGCGGTGCCTGAGGACGCCCACCTTGCCGTCTGGCCTCCGCCTCCCACGCGCCGCCAAGTCCGGCCGCCGTCGCCCCCATTTCCGGCGATGAACTCCGGCGACTCCCTCCTGCTACAGTAACCGCCCGGATCCAGATCTGGATCTAGGAGACGGTTGACTTTTTATCCCCCAAAACCCTAATTTTTGGTAATTTTCATCATGTCGTATCTCTCTAATCGTAGGTCTGATTCGTGCGTGTAGCATATCAAAATGTTCGTCTCGACGAGTACATCATTTCTTCTCATTGCATCATTTTCATTTGAGCTCATCTTGATTCCCGAAATGCTGTTGGAAGAGGGCTATGTGATGAATTTGGTAGATCTATTTCAGCAAATAGCTATTTGTCATTTTTGCCATGATTAATTTGTGCATGCTATGATCCTGAGCTCTACATGTGTTTTGTTATATGCCATGCCATCTTTACAGAGGAGCTTGCCATGTATTTTGTGACATTTTTGGCGACTAGAACAAGCTTGCAAAGTAGCGTAATCAGTAATGCTGATTTCAGGGCCTTAGAATTTCCCTAAGTCCTTGTTCTGTTTTTGTCGTTATGCCATATGTTCATGTTGTTTCCTAGTGATCCGTGCCTCTTTTGAGGATGATCAGTAAGGATGTTTTGTTAACATTGTGGTGCTCTATCCATCCATGTCTTTGTTTGCAATTATGGATTACCCTAGCTTGAGTCAATCGAGCTCTACTTTTGCTATAAAGTGAATCCTGGAAGATTGTAGACATGTTTAGCGATTTTGCCGAGGATGTTGCTATTGATCCGTGCATGCTATGTTGTTGTTCTTGCCATGTATAGCTTCTATGCTATGTATTCTTGATCGGTTTATGCTTAGTTTGTCATGCCATGCTCTATAGTGAGTGCATCGAGCTCATAAACATGCCTACTCGTTAACTGATTTGCATGCTCCGGTTTTTCACTAAGTCTGAATCTGTTTATGTTTTTACCATGTTCACATGCTTGCAATTGTATTCTCTGATCCCTTTTGGCTCAAGGTCACTAAGGGACTTTTGTTAAGTACTTTGAGTAGATTCATGCCATGCCTTTCTTTGCCATGTTAAGTTCCTGTAGCATGTAGTTTTCATGCTGTAAAGTGTGCTTCCTGAAGATAAATTCCAGACTTGTGTTAATTTCACTAAGTCTGAAACCTGTTATCATTTTCTCTTTTGCCATGCTTGTTTGAACCTGTTAATGGATGAATTAGCCATAGCTCAGTGTTCATCTTTTGTCAAGCATCATTAGTGGATCCCTGCCATGTATTTTGTTGTCATGTTTGAGTGCTGTGGGATATTTATCTTGTTGCATTTAGTTGGTCACTTGCTGGTTATCGCAGACCGGTGCCATATTTGTTTTGCTTGCCATTTCCAAACCGTGCATCCGATTCCGGTGATCTTTATATCGATTTCAACCGAAATCACCTCACCTTTCCAGTGGCGGTCTTGGATTTCCATGTTGAGGCCAGGTTCAATCATTCCTTGTCAAATCTTGCATATGCATCACATACCGCATCCCGCATATCATACCATGTTTGCATCATGTTGTTTGAGCATTACACGTGGTTGATTGTGTTCCGTTTGCTTGTTGTTCTTGTTTGGGTAGAGCTGGGAGACGAGTTCGTGAACGAGGAGCCCATTGAGTTCACTTTCGAGGATCAAGTCAATTCTGACAACTTTGCAGGCAAGATGATCATACCCTTGAAATCACTTCTATCTTTGCTTGCTAGATGCTCGCTTTTTTGCTATGCCTATGCTACGATACCTACCACTTGCTTATCATGCCTCCCAAATTGCCATGTCAAACCTCTAACCCACCATGTCCTAGCAAACCCTTGATTGGTTATGTTACCGCTTTGCTCAGCCCCTCTTATAGAATTGCTAGTTGCAGGTGAAGATTGGAGATCGTTCCTTGTTGGAACATTGTTTATTGTTGGGATATCACCATATTATCTTGTTATCTTAATGCATCTATATACTTGGTAAAGGGTGGAAGGCTCAGCCTTATGCCTAGTTTTTTATTCCACTCTTGCCGCCCTAGTTTCCATCATATCGGTGTTATGTTCCCGGATATTGCGTTCCTTACGCGGTTGGGTTATAATGGGAACCCCTTGACAGTTCGCCTTGAATAAAAGTCCTCCAGCAATGCCCAACCTTGGTTTTACCATTTGCCACCTAGCCTCTTTTTCCCTTGGGTTTCCGGAGCCCGAGGGTCATCTTTATTTAAACCCCGTGGGCCAGTGCTCCTTTGTGTTGGTTTTACTCGTAGGATGTCTCATCTGAGTGTGCCCTGAGAATGAGATATGTTTTACCATGGCACATTCTGGCGGTGTTGCTGGACTTGTTTTACCATTGTCGAGGATGTCTTGTAACCTGGATGCCGAGCCTGATCGGATTGTCTTGGGAGAAGGAATATCCTTCGTTGACCGTGAGAGCTTATGATGGGCTAAGTTGGGACTCCCCTGCAGGGATTTGAACTATGAGTGTAGGTCCGACCGAGTAGACTGCGGGGCCACCTCGGGGCAACTTGAGGGTTGGTTTTACTCGTAGGATATCTCATCTGAGTGTGCCCTGAGAACGAGATATGTGCAGCTCCTATCGGGATTTGTCGGCACATTCGGGCAGTGTTGCTAGACTTGTTTTACCATTGTCGAGGATGTCTTGTAACCTGGATGCCGAGCCTGATCGGATTGTCTTGGGAGAAGGAATATCCTTCATTGACCGTGAGAGCTTGTGATGGGCTAAGTTGGGACACCCCTGCAGGGATTTGAACTTTCGAAAGCCGTGCCCGCGGTTATGGGCAGATGGGAATTTGTTAATGTCCGGTTGTAGATAACATGAAACTTAACCTATTTAAAATGAATCAACCGTGTGTGTAACCGTGATGGTCTCTTCTCGGCAGAGTCCAGGAAGTGAACATGGTGTTGGAGTAATGTTTGACGTAGGTTGTTCTAGGATCACTTCTTGATCATAGTTATCCGTCCGTTCTTTTCTTTCTCTTCTCGCTCTCTTTTGCGTATGTTAGCCACCATATATGCTAGTCGCTTGTTGCAGCTCCACATCATACCTTTGCCTTACCTATTAGCTTAAATAGTCTTGATCGCGAGGGTGCGAGATTGCTGTGTCCCCGTGACTCACAGTTTACTTCCAAAACCAGATGTAGGGACCGATGATACCGCTCCAGACGATGCGCTTGAGCTCAAGTGGGAGTTCGATGAAGACTCTCGTCGTTACTATGTGTCTTTCCCAGATGGTCAGTAGTGGTGCCTAGTTGGGGCGATCTGGGACTTTGTCGCATGTGGGGGTTTATCTTTATTTTGGTACCGTGGTCATACCATGAGTGTATTGGATGATTGTAATGTTATTCATGTATTTGTGTGACGTGGCGAGTGACTATGTACCTTTTCCCCTTTTATCTATTTACATGGGTTGTTGTGAAGATTACCTTACTTGTGACATTGCTTTCAATGCGGTTATGCCTCTAAGTCGTGCTTCGACACGTAGGAGATGTAGCCGCATCGAGGGCATTACAATATCTTTCATACCAAGGCCGACATCAATGGAAGGTCCGTCAAGCTCATCATCGATGGAGGGAGTTGCCATAACTTAGGTAGTGAAGAACTATGCTCCAAGCTCCAATTGGTCAAGATGAAGCACCCACATCCCTACAAAGTTCAATGGCTAAGCGACTCCGGTACTATCCAAGTCTAGCATAGAGTGCAAGTCTCCTTCAAAATCGGAGCTTACGAAGACACTTTGGAGTGTGATGTCGTTCCAATGACCGTTTGCCACCTTCTTCTTGGGCGACCATGGCAATTTGATAGAGGTGTCATCCACAATGGCCGAACGAATCACTATATCTTCAAGATGAAAGGAAAGGAGTATGTACTTCACCCTATGTCTCCAAGCCAAGTGATCACCGACAAGCAAACCACCCATCGTGGAGAGAATAGTGAGAGAGCGAACCACCAAAAAGAGAGTGAGCACCACAAGCCCAAATCGAGTGCCTCCATGATGAGCGACAAGAAGAACTTAGTTCTATTTTCCAACAAAAGTGAGATAAGAGAAGTGTGTGAGAACCCATCTAGTGTCATGCACTATGTCCTTTTGTGCAAGGACGAGGCACTAAAAGCTAACACCTCTCACAATCTACATTTAGTGTCATCTTCTCTATTGCAGGAATTCCAAGATGTTTTCCCGGACGAGCTACCTCCTCTACGAGGCATCGAGCACCGAATCGACCTCATCCCCGGAGCTCCACTTCCTAACAAGGCTCCCTACCGCGTCAATCCCGAGGAAACTAAGGAGATACAACGGCAAGTACAACAACTCATCGACAATGGCCATGTACGAGAAAGTTTGAGCCCTTGTGTCATCCCGGTAATCCTTGTTCCCAAGAAAGATGGTACATTTCGCATGTGTTCCGATTACCGTCCTATCAATTCAATTACCGTGTGTTATCGTTTCCCTATTCCATGCCTAGATGATATGCTTGATGAGCTCAGCGGAGCCACAATTTTCTCTAAGATTGATGTTAAGAGTGGCTAGTATCAAATACGCATCCAAGAAGGTGATGAATGGAAAACCGCATTTTAGACCAAGTTTGGCTTATATGAATGGCTTGTTATGCCAATGGGTTTATCCGAAGCACCCGGTACTTTCATGCGACTCATGCATTTTGTTTTTCTACCTTATATTGGTGTATTTGTTGTGGTCTACTTTGATGATATTCTTGTGTTTAGCAAATCTCTCAAAGATCATTTCACCCACCTTAAGACCGTGCTACAAACTCTTCGAAAAGAGCACCTTTTGGCTAATATGGATAAATGCATTTTTGGTGTTGACAAGCTTGTTTTCTTGGGTTTCGTTGTATCTTCTAAGGGTGTTCATGTTGATGAATCTAAGATCAATGCTATTAAAACTTGGCCACACTTGCATCAAGTGCGTAGCTTCCTTGGTTTAGCCGGTTTCTACCGTCGTAGATTTGTGAAGGACTTTACCACCATTGATTCACCTTTGCATGCTTTGAGTAAGAAGAATGTGCCCTTTGTTTGGGGACCATCCCAAGATACCGCATTCAATGAGCTTAAGAATTTTCTTACTCGTGCTCCCGTGCTTGCATTACCAAACATTGACAAACCCTTTGAGATTCATTGCGATGCTAGTGGTAATGGCATAGGAGGTGTGTTAACGCAAGAGAAGTGCCCCATAGCTTACTTTAGTGAGACACTTTCTGGAGCGCAACTCAATTACCCCATCTATGACAAAGAGCTATATGCTTTAGTGTGAGTTTTGCATGAATGGGAACATTTTCTTCGCCCTCATGAATTTATCATCCATATCGACCATGAAACACTTAAATACCTTAAGGGTCAAACTAAGTTGAGCAAGCGTCATGCTAAATGGACTGAGTTCATTGAGTATTTTCCTTATGTCATCAAGTACATTAAAGGTAAGGAAAATGTTGTGGTGGATGGACTTTCTCGCATATGCATGCTTGTTACTAAACTTGAATTGGATGTCATTAGCTTTGAGCACATAAAATACTTGTATGCGCATGATCCTACTTTTGCTATTCCTTCTGCCAAATGTTTGACGCATACATCTTGGGAACGCTATTACATCAAAGATGATTATATTATGAGAGCTAACAAACTTTGCATCCCCGAGTCTTCTCTTCGTTTGCTAATTTTGCAAGAATCTAATGGCGGAGGACTAATGGGACATTTTGGACGTGACAAGACATTCGCTATGCTCTCCAAGAACTATTATTGGCCAAAGATGTTTCGCGATGTCAACCGCTTCACCAACCGATGCTCTACATGTCGCAAAGCTAAGTCTAAAGCTCAATCCCATGGTCTCTATATGCCTCTTCTAATTCTGTACCAACCATGGAAGATATTACCATGGATTTTGTGCCTGGTTTGCCTAGAACTAGAAATGGAAAGGATTCCGTGTTTGTTGTTCTGGACCAATTCCCTAAGATGGCTCATTTCATTCTTGCAACAAGATAGACGATGCTTCACATGTTGCCAATCTCTTTTGTAGGTAAATATTGCGCCTCCATGGAGTACCAAAGACGATAGTCTCAGACCGCGACGTCAAGTTCCTAAGCTACTTTTGGAAAACCCTATGCGCCAAGCTCGGAATCAAGCTGCTCTTCTCCACGGCTTACCATACACAAACCAACGGCCAAACAGAGGTGACCAACCGCACACTCTCCACTCTACTTCACCTGCTAATCAAGAAGAATATCAAAGAGTGGGAGGAGTGTCTACCTATCTCCGAGTACGCCTACAACCGAGCAAGACACTTGACTACCAGCAAGTTCACCTTTGAGATCGTCTACGGTTTCAACCCATAGTCCCCATTGGACATTCTCCCTCTACCACTACAAGAGCGCACAAATATGGACGTGGGTGCCCGAGTCAACTATCTCAAGAAGATGCATGAAGATACATGGCACACCATTCAGTGCCAAGTGCAACGACTCGCGACCAAGCTCAACATCAACAAGCACCCCATGGTGCTCAACATTGGAGATCTTGTGTGGCTACACCTTCGCAAGGACTGTTGCCCCCACGAACGCAAGTCCAAACTTCGACCACGAGTGGATGGACCCTTCCAGGTGCTTGAACGCTACAACAACAACGCCTACAAGATCGACATTCCATGCGACAAGTAATCCATGAGCGACATCTTCAACGTCAAAGATCTCTCTCCCTACCATGGTGATGAAGATTTCGATCCGAGGTCGGATCTTTCCCAAGGGAGGGGAGATAATGCGAAGCATCCTACGGTCATCCTCATGGACCTACCATCGTCTCACGAAGTGCCAGGAGGACCTATGACATGAGCTAGAGCTAGAGATCTCGAGACCGAGGTGACTTTCTTCCTTAGTGATATCACATATGATCCTCTCGAGACATGGCTACTACCTAAGTCCGAAATGTTGTGCATGATCAGGTACCAAGTGGACCCTCCCGAAGATGCTCGTGAAGATGGAAAAGCTGCCATGTTCATGGAAGAAGAGGTACGCCAAAAGGAGAAGAAGGCAGCTCCAGGACCCGGATTTCCGGCCTCAGCCCCGGACATCCGGCCACTGGAGACATCCATTACAGTCGCAACCCAGCCGCTAAGCACCTATAGGTCCCGGACATCTGGCCAGAAGCCCGGAAATCTGGCACCCTCCAACCAGAGAGCGACAAGGCCAGCTCCAACAGCACGGACATCCGGGCACCCCATCCCGGACATCCGGCCCCTCGCGAAGGCCCAGACATCAGGCCCGACGCCCGGACCTTCGGCCTCCCCTGTCTGCGCACAGTGTAAGGGCCGTGGCCCGTGTACCCCTTCGCCCCCCCTAGACTATATATAATCCTCCTCCTCCATCTTTCTAGGGTCAACATTGGTTTAGCTCATTTTATATAGAACTTTGCTCATCCATACAGATCTACTCCTTGAGAGAGACCGCGTCCCCTCTTTGGTGAAGATCCACATTGGATTCAAGACCTCCTCATGGAGAAGACCATCAAGCTCTAGTGCAGAACCGGGCAATAGCACCGGTTCGTAAGGCCCTTTAGTGCCGGTTTCGGAACCGGCACTAACATTTCGGCACTAAAGGCCCCCCTCCTTTAGTACCGGTTCAGCACGAACCGGTGCTAAAGGGCAACCACGTGGCACGAGCCAGCTCCGGGGGCCGGGAGCCCTTTAGTACCGGTTGGTAACACCAACCGGTACTAAAATGTTTGGGGTTTTTTGGTTTTATGATTTCTTTTTCATTTAATTTTGTATTTTCCATTTTAATTCTTTTTCGTTTGCTGGTATTTTACGGTACTACACATTGTACACGTTATGCATATATATATATATAAATAGAATTTCTAGTAGAACCAATCATATATATATCATCAATGTCTCACAAATCACCATATTAATTTACACATACACACATGTATAGCTATATACAATTTCTCCTACATATGCATGTTGCCTTCGGAGCCAGTGGCATTAGCCTAATTGGTGCCTTCGGAGCATGATGACAATTGGAAGTGGTTCATGACCTATTCGATGGGGGCGGTAGCGGGTAATAGTATTCTCCCTTCGGATTTATGACCTGGTCGAGCAAAAATCCCGCTATTTCCTCTTGAAGTGCTTCTACGCGCTCCGTTTCTAGGAGCTTGTCCCGCACCTCTTTGAACTGTTAAGAAGGAGATCAATATGCATGTGTATTAGTTGTGTGACTAGATATCGATAATGGTGTAAAAATTGTGAATAGTGTTCTGACAAGCGTACCCATTCCTGTCTTTGAGATCTGCTCCTTTCGGACGCCATCATGCGAATGTTCTCACAAACGCAGTATGCACACAGATTAGTCCCCTGCGCCTGCTTCAGGGCCTTTATTACGAGGATGGAATTTAATTTGATCAGATAATAATTAATCAAGAATGATAATTAAAGAGATGGCAGCTAGCTAGCTAGCTAGTACTACTTAATTACTTACCTTGGATCGAAACCATTTCAGCTGTGGTTTCCATTCGCCTTCCGTGACGCTGATGAACCTTGCCCAAGCCCTGCCTGCCGACAAAGAAAATGAATAAAGGGGTTATTAAATAGTTCATATCATGAAATGACGAACTAAATAGGCCGAGATATATAGTTAATAATGATTGAAATTACCTGTTGACTATCCCATACAAGATGTTGTAGTCACTATTTGCTTTGAGTAACGAGTCCAATATTTCAACTGTTCCGGCGTCAACTTTAATGATACACAAGATCCAGTGAAATCTGCATGCACACACGTATGCATGTCTTAATTAAGCGGGCATATGTAAGCAAAAACATGTAGCTAGCTAGTAGGCAAAAACAGAGAATTTGTAGTACAAGAAAGTGTGACTCACTCAAAGTTGTAAGGAAGTAGTATATCTTCATTGTATTTGAGGCGCTTCAAGAACTCTAGCATGCTGTCCTCTACCTGCTTTTCATAATACTTGCTCATTTTCCATGTGTATTGATTAACGGTGTTTGGGTCAATGAACCCAATGCCATAGCGTCCACCCTTTCTCATTTCATACATCCTCATCCTGCATAATACCACAGAAAAGAATATAGTGAGGATAATTACAGGTAATGATTGATCAAAAGGATCACTACAGCTAGCTTGAGACTTAAACTACAGAAAGAAATCACTTACAGACAATAGCAACTGACGATAGATTTGTCGAGTGCGTCTTGATTGTATAACTGAAACAGTTCAGAATACTCAATGGCCACAGCTTTCTCATGGTAGTAATGATCCTTCTTAACATACACCATGAGGGACTCTCGATCAGATCTCTTGATAATGTCCATGTACCATTGATGCAATTCATATATTCTCGTTGGGAGCTTCTTGACATCTTCTGGCTCGACCAAAGGTTGGCCCCGGATATATTTCCGTTTTATTTCCTCCTCTGTAATCACAGGCATGTCCTCGATCTCGAGGATTTGTCCAACAGTGATCTTGAGTTCTTCAGCCTGCATTATATGCTCCTGGGTTATTACCACATCGCCCACCTTGGGAACGTAAACTGTTTGGCCACAATAATATTGGGCGCGCGTACTGTCACGTGTTGTTGGCGGCACAACAATCAGGGGGGTCGATTGCGCCGCCTGTTCTCCCAGCTGGGCAACGGTTTTCCCGCATTTTTCGATAGCTGCTTGTTGTTTGCTCGAGCTCGAGCTCGCCTCCTTCTGTAGACGTTGTCGATGTAACTTCCTGATGTGGCGCTCATAGTCTGTGTCAACAGGCTTAGGAGCTGGTGGTTGATCCATACGAATGAAGTGGTCAACTACTTCCACAGGCACTTTCTCCCTTGGCGGCGGTGGCGGTTTCGGTCCAAAATGGGCGTCGACTTTTGCCCGCACTATGGCATTGGTTTGCTCCTCGGTCCTGTCGTAAGCCCTCACAGGAAGAGGAGTAGTGAGGTTTGGAACATATTTATATCGCTTGCCTCCGCCTGTACTTCCTGTACTATGACCTCGACTGGTACTGCTACGCACCATAGCTGCGGGGTGTCTCTTCTGCGATTGCTGAGGCGGCGGAGACGGCTGACGGGGCTGAGTTGGACGAGGAGGAGTGGCCTGAAGCTGTGCCGGACTTGGAGGAGGAGTGGCCTGAGGTTGTGCCGGACTTGGAGGAGGAGTGGACGTCTGACGCTGTGTCGGACTTGTAGGAGGAGTGGCTTGACACTTTGCCGGACTTGGAGGAGGAGGAGTGGCCTCACACGTTGGTGGACTTGGAGGAGCGGGAGTCTGCTGACTCGGTGGCGGACTTCGACGAGGAGTCGGGTGACGCAGTGTCGGTGGCCTTTGAAAAATGATGCAATCCTTTCTCCATAGGATGATACGATGTTTGGCATCTCCGAGTGTGTGCTCCTCATCACCTCTAGGAATGTCAAGCTCTAGCCCCGAATATTGGTCCACCACCTCATCAACCAAGACACGAGCATAGCCCGCTGGAATCGGGTTGCAATGGAAGGTTGCCTCGGGGGAATTTGAAAAAGCAACGGCGTCTGCCACCTTCATGGATATGTTCTTCATTTTGAAGTGTAGCTCACAGTTAGTGTTCTCCGTAATGTCATCCATAGGGTATCTATCCAGCACTACTGCGTCGCCCGGGGCGGAACCCACGCTGCTTCTCGGCATGGATGGGGTGGTGGAATCCAATGCTGGATCATCCGCTAGCTGCTGCAGCTGCTGAGACCCCCTTTGCTGGCTAAGTGAGTCGATCTGCTCCTGCTGCCGCTGGAATTTAGCTGCCAATTCCGCTTGACTTGCTTCTAGGCCTTGAAGGCGTTCATAGTCGAGCTTCCTTTGCTCCTCCTCCATCTTCTTCTTCTTCTCCTCCGCAATCTTATTTCTCGCACGGGTTCTGTAGTCGGCGTTCCAGTCCGAAAACCCCTCATACCACGGAATAGCGCCCTTGCCTCGTGTTCTTCCCGGGTGTTCAGGATTTCCCAGGGCACGCTAAGCTCGTCGTTCTCTCTGTTGGGCTGGAACACCCCCGATCGATCCTCTTCTATTGCAACAAGTAGCGCATCGTCGGCTCCGTTCAGACATGCCTTCGTCGAAACATTGCCTGTCTTCGGGTCCAACTCCCCCCCATGCGCATAGAACCAAGTCCTGCACCTGGGGGGCCAGCTCTTAGTAACCGGAGTGACACCTGCATCCTCCATCTCTTTCTCAGACTTATCCCACTTAGGCATTGCCACCGCGTAGCCACCTGGCCCCAGCTTATGGAACTTATCCTTTTTTTCGGCATTCTTCTTGTTTATTCTCGACCGTTCCTTAGCTAATTCTGAATCCTTGAATTTCATGAAATCGTCCCAATGAGCACTTTGATTCTCTAGTATCCCCTCGAATACTGGAGTCTTCCTTCCTCCCTTGACGTACTTCTCCCACGTCATTCTCTTGTGGTTCTTGAATGCAACCGCCATCTTCCTAAAAGCAGCGTCCTTGACTTTCCGCACGTCTGCTTCTGTGAAATATCTGGTAGGTTGAAATGTTCCATAAGAGTATCCCAAAGCAGATTTTTTTTGATTCTCGTCGACAAAAGTAACATCTGGACGTGGATTTGCTGGCTTTCTCCATTCTTGAAGGGAGATTGGGAGTTGGTCCTTCACAAGAACTCCGCACTGACGAATGAACTTGTCCGCAATCTTCTTAGGCGCTAATGGTTCGCCATTAGGTTTGAATGCCTCGATATTGTACTTTACGCCCTCCTTCAACTTTTTGTTCAGGCCTCATTTCATCCTTTTGCCTAAAGATTTGCTCGATCCGGATGGCTGAAAGAAGAAAGATCGATTCGTTAATATATCTTCAACTCATTTTAAACATGCGATGATCACCAGATTTCTGCTTATATAAATATATATACCTCGCCGGTGCTTGTTGTTTCAGGATCAACATGTTCTTCGTCGTAGTTCATGACTTCATATTCTCGGTCATCGCGATCGAATATCATATCACCCTCTCCGGTGTTGTTTAGAAATTCGGAGCCGTCAAAATCTTCTTCATTCTGATCATCATCTGGCCCGCGTATGATATCAAACATGGTCTATTCTCTCTCTCTGTCGGTATTGTCCGCCATAGCTTTTATTTAACTATGCCAAAAGAAATATAAAACAATTCAGTATAATCTCGAATAATAGATATAATCTCGAATACATCGTCTCGAATAATAGATATAATCTCGAATACATCATCTCGAATAATAGATATAATATTGAATACATCACTAGCTAGTGAGCTAGCAAGCTAATAAAGATCGAATACTACAGAGTCATCTAGGCCACTCGCGGTTCCTGAGGTGCGGGCGGTGGACACCAAAGAGAAGGAACCATCACTGGAACATAGCTCGGGTGATCTCCCCAAAGAACCTGCCAGGTATTGGAGAACCTGACGTCCGTAGCAGCCATGTAGCGATGGACGTGCTCATCCTCCTCCCTGACACGGCGACGTACCACCTCCGGCGGGGCCGGCTCCCTCCGCACCGAAAGTGGCCCACGCGAATGCCACCAAAGGAGATGGGGGTCGACGACGGGACTCGGGGCCGGGTTCCTCACCAAGCGTCGCGCCCCTGAAGGTAGCACCTCCCAGTGCCAGTCCGGCGGAGCCCAGTCTCGGACGTCCTCTGAAGCAGGACGTCATCGCGGACGTGTCGACGGCGAGGATGCGGGCCGGGCATCGTCGACAACAAAATACTATATGCCGCAAAAGTAAAGTAACATTTTTAAATGATGGATTGTGATGATTTCATATATGCAAATTCTAAATTTTATAACTAAAAATATAAGAAACTAAAAAAACATCGATCATCGTCTAACAATTTGAAATTAATCTAATTCATCTAGCTAGCTAAAACTAGCATTTCCAAAATTTCTATCATTTCTATATAACTAACATTTCTATAACATTTGACATTATATATATTATAACTAACATTTCTACATACTATTTGACATTAATCTAATCTAATTAATTAATTCATCTAAAACTTTGTATGAAAAACAGAAAAACAGAAAAAACTAAAAGCTAAAAACAGAAAAATTGTGTGTGTGTGCACGTCTAGTGTGTGTGTGTGTGCATGTAGTGTGTGTGTGCGCGTGCGCGTGTGTGTGCACTACGGTCGGCGCCGGCGCCGGCGCCGGTGTGCGCTACGATCGATTGGAGGGAGGAGAGGGGCCGGGGGAGGGGCTCACAGCGCGCGCGGGCAAGGTCGAGGCGACGGCGAGGGCGAGGTCGATCCAAAGGCGACGGCCACGGCGAAGCGAGGGGATCGGCGACCGGGACGGCGACGGGGGTGCCGCGGAGTCGACGGGGACGACGCGACGAGGACGGGGGCGTCGCGGAGTCGACGGGGACGGCGCGACGGGGGCGGCGACGGCGCGGGACGGGGCGGCGGCAGAGAGAAGTGGGAGATGAGAAATTGAAAATTTTCGAAGTGTTTCTTATATAGGGGACACCTTTAGTACCGGTTGGAGCCACCAACCGGTACTAAAGGCCTGTTTTGGCCAGGCCAAGCGGGGGGAAGCACCCCCCTTTAGTACCGGTTCCTGGCTCCAACCGGTACTAAAGGCCCCCCCCTTTAGTACCGGTTGGTGCCACGACCCGGTACTAAAGGGGGTGCGCTGCCAGGCGAGGGGCGCAGAAGTTTAGTCCCACCTCGCTAGCCGAAGGGCGCTCACACCTGCTTATAAGCCCCACCGTCGCTGCTGTCTCGAGCTCCTCTCTAAAGTAGGCCTTTTGGGCCTACCTCTGCTACTCTGCCCTGTGGGGCCTATTGGGCTTGCGGGCCTGCATCCTGGCCCAACAACATGTTGGGTTTCTAGTCGTATGCAGGCCGCTGTGGCCCGGTAGGTGGGCTTTTTTCATTTAGTTTTTTCTTTTCTGCTTTATTTATTTTTTTAGTTGTTTTTTGCTGTATTTAGAGTTTCTTTGTGAATATTTTTGATAGTTTTTAGAAACTTTCAGTTTGTGCCGGTAGTTTTTAAATTTGAATAGTTTAAATTTTGAATTATTTGAAATTTGTGTGAATCACTAGTTTGTGAATAACTTAACTTTAAAAATACATTTTCCAGTGATTCTTTTTTCTTATGTTTAATATTAGTGTGTTTTATCATTATATTCAATTTGGTAATGCTTAAGTTATTTAAAAATGAAATGCCTTTGTAACGGTTGAGCTTTCGTCCGAAACCCTGATACTTCGAAACAGATTGTCCATTTTGTACACGAAGTGCATCCAGTTTTTGTGGTAACCCTCTCTACTTTTTTGCACATGCTATGTGGGGAAATTACGATACCATGCCAACTTTCATCCTTTTCTGAGTTCATTTGAAATGCTTTTCAATTTCAGGGTCATTTAGCTGAAAAAATCAATAAATGCATGAAAGAATTTGCTTGCACATAAAATTTCTTCGCGTTTCAAATGCCAAAACACATAACTAGCTACCCTAACTATTACAGAGATTTCCTCCTGGGTGTGAAACACAGAAGAAAGTGATGATAGTTAAGCCGATCACAACCCAGATCTTTGGGTGTGAAACTTTTTCTTCGCGTGTGTCCCTTTGCGTCGTAGCCATGGAAAATCTTCATCATTTAACGGGATGCTCGGGTCAATATTCACTATGAATGGAGCAATTTCATCAAATTTTTCATAATCTTCTGACTTGTCTGTCTTGTCATCCACTCCCACGTTGTTTCTCTTCCCAGAAAGAACTATGTGCCGCTTTGACTCATCGTACGATGCATTCGCTTCCTTATCTTTTCTTTTTCTTGGCTTGGTAGACATGTCCTTCACATAGAAAACCTGTGCCACATCATTGGCTAGGACGAATGGTTCGTCTGGATACGCAAGATTGTTGAGATCCACTGTTGTCATTCCGTACTGCGGGTCTTCCGTTACCCCGTCTCGTGTCATATTGACCCATTTGCACCGAAACAAAGGGACCTTTAAACCACGTCGATAGTCAAGTTCCCATATGTCCTGTATATAACCATAATATGTTTCCTTTCCCGTCTTGGTTTCTGCATCAAAGCGGACACCACTGTTTTGGTTGGTGCTCTTCTTGTCTTGGGCGATCGTGTAAAATGTATTACCATTTATCTCGTACCCTTTGAAAGTCATTATATTCGAAGATGGTAACTGGGACAGCAAGTACATGTCATCTTCAATAGAGGTGTCATGCATGGTACGTGCTTGCAACCAGCTGGCGAAACTCCTGGTTTGTTCATGTGTAATCCAGTCATCAGACCGCTCCGGGTGTTTGGAGCATAGCAAATTCTTGTGTTCATCCATATACGGAGCCACCAAGGCGGAATTCTGTAGAACTGTGTAGTGTGCTTCAATGAGAGAATGTCCGTCCATACATATTATTTGTTCCCCTCCTAGCGTGCCTTTTCCATCTAGTCTGCCCTTATGCCGCGATTCAGGAACACCAATCGGCTTAAGGTCAGGAATAAAGTCAATACAAAACTCAATGACCTCCTCATTTTGACGGCCCTTGGAGATGCTTCCTTCTGGCCTAGCACGGTTATGAACATATTTCTTTAAGACTCCCATGAACCTCTCAAAGGGGAACATATTGTGTAGAAATACAGGACCCAAAACGTTAATCTCTTCACATAGGTGAACTAGGACGTGCGTCATGATGTTGAAGAAGGATGGTGGGAACACCAACTCGAAACTGACAAGACATTGCACCAAATCATTCTGTAACCTTGGTATGATTTCTGGATCGATTACCTTTTGAGAGATTGCATTGAGAAATGCACATAGCTTCACAATGGCTAATCGAACGTTTTCCGGTAGAAGCCCCCTCAATGCAACCGGAAGCATTTGCGTCATAATCACGTGGCAGTCATGAGACTTTAGGTTCTGGAACTGTTTCTCTGCCATGTTTATTATTCCCTTTATATTCGACAAGAAGCCAGACGGTACCTTAATACTGAGCAGGCATTCAAAGAAGATTTCCTTCTCTTCTTTGGTAAGAGCGTAGCTTGCATGACCCTGATGTATGCCGTCTTTTCCGTGCATATGTTGCTGGTCCTCCCGTGCCTCAGGTGTACCTTTTGTCTTCCCATACACGCCCAAGAAGCCAAGCAGGGCCACACAAAGATTCTTCGTCACGTGCATCACGTCGATTGCGGAGCGGACCTCGAGGTGTTTCCAATAGGGCAGGTCCCAAAATATAGATTTCTTCTTCCACATGGGTGCGCGTCCGTCAGCGTCACTCGGAACAGGTTGTCCACCAGGACCCTTTCCAAAGACCACCTTCAAATCCTTGACCATATCATGTACATCAGCACCAGTACGGTGGCGAGGCTTCGTCCGGTGATCTGCCTCACCTTTGAAATGCTTGCCTTTCTTTCTTACGGGATGCCTGCTCGGAAGAAATTGACGATGTCCCAGGTAGACATTCTTATTAGCCAAATATATACTGTCAGTACCGTCCAAAAAGTGCGTGCATGCGAGGTATCCCTTGTTTGTCTGTCCTGAAAGGCTACTGAGAGCAGGCCAATCATTGATGGTCACGAACAGCAACGCCTTTAGGTCAAATTCTTCCCCCATGTGCTCGTCCCATGCACGTACACCTGTTCCATTCCACAGTTGTAAGAGTTCTTCAACTAATGGCCTTAGGTACACATCAATGTCGTTGCCGGGTTGCTTAAGGCCTTGGATGAGCACTGGCATCATAATGAACTTCCGCTTCATGCACAACCAAGGAGGAAGGTTATACAAACATAGAGTCACAGGCCAGGTGCTATGGTTACTGCTCTGCTCCCCAAAAGGATTAATGCCATCTGCGCTTAGACCAAACCATACGCTCCTTGCGTCATCTGCAAACTCCTTCCCGTACTTTCTTTCGATTTTTCTCCACTTTGACCCGTCAGCGGGTACTCTCAACTTTCCGTCTTTCTTACGGTCTTCTCTGTGCCATCGCATCGCCTTGGCATGCTCTTTGTTTTGGAACAAACGTTTCAACCGTGGTATTATAGGAGCATACCACATCACCTTGGCAGGAATCTTCTTCCTGGGGCGCCGGCCCTCGACATCATCAGGGTCATCGCGGCAGATCTTATAGCGCAATGCACCACATACCGGGCAAGCGTTCAAATCCTCGTACTCACCGTGGTAGAGGATGCAATCATTAGGGCATGCATGTATCTTCTGCACCTCTAACCCTAGAGGGCAGACAACCTTCTTTGCTTCGTACGTACTCTCGGGCAATTCGTTGTCCTTTGGAAGCATATCCTTTATCATTACCAGCAACTTTCCAAATCCCTTGTCAGATACACCATTCTCTGCCTTCCATTGCAGCAATTCCAGTGTGGTGCCCAGCTTTTTCTTGTCACCTACGCAATTCGGGTACAACAATTTTTTGTGATCCTCTAATATGCGCTGCAACTTCCTCTTCTCCAAATCACTTGCGCAGTTTCTCTTTGCATCGGCAATGGCCCGACCTAGATCATCAACGGGCTCATCTGATGCCTCTTCTTCAGCTTCTTCCCGCATTGCCGGCTCAGCTTCTTCGCGCATTACCGGCTCAGCTTCTTCCCGCATTGTTGTATCATCGTATTCAGGGAACCCATGGCCAGGATAGCTGTCGTCGTCCTCTTCTTCTTCATTGTCTTCCATCATAACCCCTCTTTCTCCGTGCTTGGTCCAAACATTATAATGGGGCATGAAACCGGTCTTAAACAGGTGGACGTGAATGGTTCTTGACGTAGAGTAATTGTGACCATTCTTACAGCGAGCACATGGACAAGGCATAAAACCATCCGCCTGCTTCTTTGCCTCAGCCGCAAGCAGAAAAGTACGCACGCCCTCAACGAACTGGGGAGAGCATCGGTCATCGTACATCCATTGCCGGCTCATCTTCATTACACAACACCGAATAGACCAAATTAATACAAGTTCATACATAAAGTTCATACAACACTTAAATGCAACAAACAAATAACTCTCTAGCTAAAGCATTTGAATGCAACAACAAATACGATCAAGATCGCAACTAAGGTAACAATGGATCCAACAGCATAATGATACCAAGCCTCACTATCGATGGCATATTTTCTAATCTTTCTAATCTTCAAGCGCATTTTCTCCATCTTGATCTTGTGATCATCGACGACATCGGCAATATGCAACTCCAATTCCATCTTCTCCCCCTCAATTCTTTTCAATTTATCTTTCAAGTACTCGTTTTCTCTTTCAACTAAATTTAACCTCTCGGCAATAGGGTCGGTTGGAATTTCCGGTTCAGATACCTCCTAGAAAAAATTTCTATGTCAACTTGATGGGCATAATTTGTCATAAACACGAAATGCAACTAGTTTTAAAAGAGAATATACATACCACACCCGAATCATAACAAGGACTAGGGCCGACGGGGACGGATATCAAAACCATGGCACTATATGTATAACAAACAACGTACGGGTAAGATAATTATACGAGTAACTATATATCCAAATCACACAAACATCAATTTTTATATAAAATTTCATGAACAATAGGCTCACCACAAGGTGGTGCCGGCGACGGGACGGTGCGAGCGATTGACGGTGGCTACGATGGAGATTTAGAAGGCACTAAGTAAACCACACCTACATATGCAAACTAAGTGTTATTTTTGACCTCAAATTGCATATAAATCAAATACTAGCACATATATATATATCCTCCCAAATTACTAAACTCACAAATTAATCACTATATAAACCAATGCAAGAGCTAATCTAGCAATGAGAGATGAAAGGATAAAGTTCCTAACCTTTGTGATCATTTGACTGGATGAGGGCCTTCAAATCTTGACAAATTTTGGGCAAATTTTGTGATGAACTCGAGAGGAAGAAGGGAAGAACAGAGGAGAGGGCCGGAGAGGGGAAAGGGGGAAGAACAGAGTGCTGGTGGACGAAGGGTTTATATAGGACGACCTTTAGTACCGGTTCGTGGCACGAACCGGTACTAAAGGTGCTGGAGGGCCCCACTCTGACATCCTGCCACCACTCTCATTAGTACCGGTTCGTAGCATGAACCGGTGCTAAAGGTTCGCCACGAACCGGTACTAATGAAAGCGGCCCGGCTATCCGTTGGAACCGGCACTTATGTATACATTAGTGCCGGCTCAAATACAAACCGGCACTAATGTGCTTCACGTTTGACCATTTTTCTACTAGTGAAGACCTCCTCACGGAGAGGAACCAGTTACCCTTTCTATCGTCCCGTGTTGACATTGGATTGTGTGATCCATATGTGTACTTGCATCTAGCATATGTGTGATCATTCTTGTTGGTTTGAGTGATTCTCTCATGTTTCCCCTCGTGTTCTTCATGGTCCTCTCGGGATCCCCTCCTTTCATGAAATATCGGCCATCTAGGGTTCCACCCTACATCAGGTCTACAAATTCATCAACGCAAGGATATCTTCATATCTCAGGAGAAATACCTCAAGGATGTGTTGAGGAAATTCGACATGCAAGATTGCAAAGGCGTCAAAATCCTTATGCCCACAAATGTCCATCTATGCACCAATGAAAATGGTATTGACTTCTATCAAAAGGTATACCGCTCCATGATTGGCTCTTTATTGTATCTATGTGCACCTAGGCCAGATATTATGCTTAGTGTTTGCATGTTTGACCGTTTTCAAGGTACACCGTAGGAATCACACCATAAGGTTGTGAAGCATATTCTTCGATATCTAGCTCACACACCAACACTTGGATTATGGTATCCCAAGGGCTCGGCTTTTGATCTCATTGGATATTCAGACTCTGAATATGCTGGTGATCGTGTGGACATGCCATTTCCTCGGACATTCCTTGGTATGTTGGTTCTCGAAGAAGCAGAATTCCGTATCACTCTCTACTGCTGAAGTTGAGTACATTGCTGCTGGTTCGTGTTGTGCTCAATTGCTATGGATGAAGCAAACCCTCAAGGACTATGACATCAATGTGAAGAATGTGCCTCTCTACTGTGACAATGATAGTGCCATCAAGATTGCTCATAACCCAGTTCAGCACTCAAACACAAAGCACATTCAGATTCGTCATCATTTTCTTCGTGATCATGTGTTCAAGGGTGACATCTCTATCGAGCACGTGAATACTGAAGAACAGCTAGCCGATATCTTCACAAAGCCCTTGGATGAGAAGAGTTTTAGCAAGTTTGCGGTGTGAGCTAAATACCTTAGAATCTTCGAATGTTCTCTGAAAAGGACACACATCCTAACACTTAAGAAAAATTGATGACTTAGATGTGCAACACACGAAGTAACATTTTTCTTCAATCAATGAAGACTAACCCTCTAAGTGTGAAGAAATTAACGAAGAATTTGATTCTCATAGCCCTACGACAATTGTACGCGGTGTCTGAAATCATCATTTTTATACAGTGGGTCTCGCCACCAACAAAAGTTGAAAATCTTCACTTTTGAAATTCCTCAGTTGTTCAAACTCTTCAACTTTGCATAGTCTTCACTCTTTCCGACTGTGTTCTTCATTGGCTATATATATATATATATATTGAGTTTTCAGTCCTCTACAACATTCACTTATTGCTAACTCTTCAACTTGACTTTTCTTCTAGGTGAATGTGATCGGACCCCTCCCCCTCTATTCTAAACTCAACCCAGTCTGATCACAAATTCTTCATGTGCGTTCTATTTGAAACCTGTTCAAAATCATCACCGTGTCCTTGTTAGCTGAAGAATTTGCGAACGAAACATTAAAATTTTCATATTTCAATTTTCTGTTTTTGCTGCTCAAATCGTTCTGCGTCCCACGCTAAGACTTATCTTTTCACCCACGATCTCACACGATCTCCACCTCACCGTATGTGGGTGACACATGTCGCTAGGATGAGAAGGGTCAGGGGCACGTTCGTCCAATTTCTTCTGGCGAGCGGTTTTTCACTTCGGCTATAAATACCCCTCACCCTCATCAGACTTCATTTTCCCCGCCTGAACTCACTCCCCTCGCTCAAGCTTCCAGACCTAGCACCGCCGCTACTTCCATCATCGCCGGTGAGGAAGAGCTTCACCGCCTCGACCTCGTCGCTGTCGTACTCGCGCCGGCCGTGGAAATCTTCACTCCACTGCCGCTGTAGCTGTCTTCCTCTGCCAAGTTAGGGCGTGGAAGATCTGGACCGACGAACTTCCAATCTACAACTCCAGTTCGTCGTCCTCTTCGTAAAGGGTAATTAAAAGTTACTTTTACTGGCCTTGTTGATTCTGATGATTTCCACATAATCTTCAAAAGGTGTTTATTCTTGAACTTCCACACCGTAAACACCTCACCCAAGCATCTGTTCTTGATCTGTCTCTCTATGCTACGTTTTTCTTCAAGATTCCTCAATTGTGTGGATTTTTCAATCTATACAACTCTGGAACCTAAGTCAGAGAACGCATAGTGAAATTCCTCAGGACACCTCTGGTCAAAAACCTCAAACTTGTTCTTTATGAAAAACTTCTGAGAACACACGTGACCTCTCCAAATTCTACGCACATATACTCTGTTCACAAGTACTCATGTCCGCTACTGAATCCCTAGGTTCTCATCAACTTAACTCATTTGCAGCGTTCCTCGAAGACAGATTGCCGACCTCTGTAGAGAACTCTGTTGTTCAAATTCCTCAGCTAAAGAAAATGGCTGACGGCAACAAACCTCGGAAGGGAGGGAAGAAATTCGAAGTCAACACTGCTTTTGAAATCCCTGAAGGCATCTATGGAGGGTACTGCACACCTCCTGAGGAAACAAAGAATGAGCTCAAAGTGCGCATTCAGAAGATTGAGAGGAGATGGGCCAGAGAATGGAGGGAATATTGCTATGTCACTCCCAAGTACATGAAGAATTTCGCTGTACACCCTCCATGCCCAAGACCTTCATTGGCACCTAGCTAAGAAGTTGATCCCACTAGCCTCAAGCGCAGTGAGGACTATCCTGATGAATGGGCCAAGCGACAAGCTAAACTGGCCAAAGTAACCAAAGAGGCAGTGAGGAAATTCATTGAAGACACTGATGCTGCTGCTGCTGAGGCCTCTGCTAGCAAGCCCAAAAAGGCTATGCTTAAGAAGCCAGCTCACAAACCACCAAGCACCTCAGCAATAACCTAACGGCCAAGCTCTTCTGTGCCCTCAAATCAAATTTCTCAAGCTGCTCTAGTTCCTCCAGCTGCAAAATCCTCAGCTGCTCCTGTCCGGTCCTCAACACCTGTGCACCTCGCCTTGTGCCAAAGGCCACTGGCATCTCAATTGCCCCAGGAGCCTCTGCAAGTTTTCCAGCTCCTCTGCAGTTCTCAACAGGCCCAACTTTGCTGAAGACTAAGGCCACTGCTGGACGAGGCACTAGACCAAGTACTCAAAGAAGCAGGTTGCCTTTCATGTGCCATCTAGTGAAGATGAGGCTGATGATGAAGAATTGGAAGAAATCATTAGAGATAGACATCAAAGGGCCGCTAGAGCCAAAGGCACAAATGTCCCTCTTCTACTGGACCCCAAGTTGATCCTGGATCTCATTGATCTCTGGCACAAGGACCCCAACACTCCTGTGCCTGACTTCAAACTCACAACTGGCTAGAATCACATGTTGACCTCCTTCATAGGCGAGGAAAAATGGAAGTTTGAAAAGACCAGCAGCTGAAGAAAGCTTAGTACAAGAAGGAGCGATTTCTGAAGAAGCACGTTGTCAAAATGACAACTGATGAACTTGTTTCCATGCAAGCTGGGATGAAAGGACTCAGTGATGAATTTGACACATACCATGTAGATTGGCTAGGAGCCAAGGTAAGATTCATCAAGATGGCGAAGGGATTCACCTCCAATTGTAGGATTTTGGGTTCCGGCAATACCCTTAAGGTTCGAACACTAGGGTGCGCGCGAAGATCTCTCCCTCACCGATCACGCCCTCAAGCACTTCGCGATCTCAAAGGCTAGCTCGATGAACTCGCAACACAAGAGACACAAGATTTATACTGGTTTGGGCCACCGTTGCGGTGTAATACCCTACTCCAGTGTGGTGTAGTGGATTGCCTCTTGGGCTGATGATGAACAGTACAAGGGGAAGAACAGCCTCCTGAGGTGAGGTGTTCTTGCGCTTGGTTGGTGTGTGGCTGAGGATGGAATGGCTCAGATCTAAGATGAGGTCGATCCCCCTTCTACTGTTGTGGCTAATCCTATTTATAGAGGCCCTGGTCCACTCCCCAAATACTGAGCGGGAAGGGAGCCAACAACGACCATTTCGAAAGGGGACAGCTAGTACAAGTTATCCTGACAAAAGTAGTCTTCGCCTGCCAAAGGCTCTAGTGGTGACGCCGTCTTGGGCTCCACCGTGACCTCCGTCCTATCGTCCTGCTGGTCTTGGTCTCATTGCACTGATATGGAAACCTTTGCTTGACGCCTCGGTACTCTTCGTCTGTGCTTGCTTCCATAGCACCAAAGAGGAAACAAGTACACTGTGAGTGCTGGCGCCCGCCTGGTCTCAATCGTCATGGCTCACCTCATGGGAACCTCACGAGGTTTGCCTAGCCTTTATCTCTCCGCCCCTCGTGAGCCATCTTGGTGAGGCCTCTCCTGACGAGGTCTTGCATCGCCCACCTCACGAGGCTTGGCCCCTCGCGAGGATCTTGAATGCTTATCGGTGAAGTTGGACCGTACGGGCCCACTCATAGCGCCACGCTGTCGGCCACAGGCAGGCAAGTCTGGGGACCCCCATTCCCAGAACGCCGACAGTAGCCCCCGAGCCCAAGGCGCACTCGAGCTTGGTTGCGAGGTGAAGCCAGGGGCAAGTGCGGTGCGCTGCGGGAACCAATAGTCTGCGGCCTTGGTCGACACATGGCGGTTGATTGGACGTGGGCATCTCTACTTCCCCATGTTGCCTTCGCAACTGCCCGACTTGACGAGTCCCTACTACATGCAAGAAAAAACCATCATTATTACCTTAGATCATGCAGGCCGGTGGTTGGCCTTTATTTGGTTATAAATGGGAGCTGGGGGCGGAGCCCCATCGCCCGTCTCTCCTCTGCCGCTCCCGCTTCTTCTCCTTACTTGTTCCACTCCTTGCTGATGCAGTCATGGCGCCGATTTTGAGGTTCTCGGCCGCGGAGAAGGGCAAGGCTCCCCTCAACGAGCCCGAGCTGCTTCCGCCAAAGAAGAGGAGGTCCCATCGCCACGAGATGGTCGTGAGGCCGGTGGTGTCATGGCCGTGGTACGAGAGGCCACCTCCTGGGTACCCGTTGCCCTTGTATGCTCACGTCAATGATTCCGAAGGGAGGAGCGATGAGTGCTGCCGCCCGCGCCAGGGCCATGGCCGCCGGGCCGCGGAGGTGCACGCTGTCGCCCCAGGGGTCCACACTACGGACTCCTCGCGTGAGTTCGTCTTGTGGGCGGCGATGCCCCCGAGCACTTTGATTCGCTTGCCTTCCTTTTTCTCTGCAGAGATGCCGCCAATGGGGCCCCTCGAGCTTTGTCTGCAGCATGCCGACTATGACGCCTCGGCGACTAGAGCGGAAATTGAAGTCAGCGCCTCCGGGAGGATCTTCATGACCCAAGGTTGGGGCGAGATTGCCCGAGTCTGCCGCACGAAGGGCGCCCTCATGATCCACTTCGAGTTTGACGACGCCTCCATGTTGTTCTTCAAGCTCTTCGATGACGAAGGCCGCCGCCAAGAGTGCTGCCCTAAAGGAGGTCGCTAGGACAGCGTAGCGGCAGGCGCTGGGCCTGCCGCAGGCCTCGCCTGCAGCTCCTCCAGCGACAGCGGCGAGTCCTGATGGTCCAACGACTCTCCCGAGCATGTGGAGTCTCCAGAGACGAGCGATGACAACTACGTGCCCCCGAGCTCCCGTCGGGCCCGAAGCAAGGCTGCAGCGTCTGGCCGCCGCCGTCGATGATTTGGATGGGGTTGGCGCCGGCCTCTCGTGGCCCACTTTTGATGATGGCGTTGGCGTCGTCCGGCGCGTGTAGATAGAGCTCCTAGGGATTCTTTTCCTTTTGTTCCCTGCGAGGAATCGAGACGGACCCCGCTGGGGCGTGTAAGGCGTCTGTAATGTCGTTTGTTGATATTATCCTTGTTATGAAGTTGTGCGTGTGCGTGCTCCGTTCCGGCTCGGTTTCCACTTTCCAACCTCGCGACAGCGTGGTGCTCTACACCGACAGGTCCCGGTCCTCAGGTAGGCTTCAGCCGTCGCTGGTATGCCAGGTCGCGATGCCGTGGTCAATGCCAGGAGGTGAGCGGCCCGAGGTCCAGTAGGAGCCCCTGAGACGCGATGCTCAGGACGTCCCCTTTGGCGCGCAAGCGACCGCCGAGAGGTAAGAGAGGGAGACTATGTTGCCGCAGCGGGGCAGCACAAATGAGAACTCTACGCTGTAGCGGTTGGTTGACCCGAGCGTGAAACTTATCTTGGCAATCCAGGGTTGGTCCTTCGTGAGACGCCAGGCTTGGGCGTCGGCCACTGCTGAGTAGCTAGGTTAGGCCCGTGCGGGCTTTTCCCTCTTCTCCATGTCCTTCCTGGTGCTCTACGTCCTCAGGTCTCGGCCCCCAAGCGAGCTTAGCCGCCGCTGGTATGCCAGGTCGCGATGCCGTGGTCAAGGCCAGGGGGTGAGGGTTGGAGAGCCAGTAAGAGCTCCTGAGTAGCGATGCTCAGGTGCGCCCCTTTTAACATGCAAGCGAATCGCATGGGAAAAGAGAGAGAGTCTGCGGTACTGCCCGCTGTAGCCTTCAGGAAGTTCCTGCAAGTTAGCGCAAGGAAGGGAACCAATCGCCATGGTGATTGTCGATCCGCCTCTGGTACGCGGGAGGGGATTCCCTGTTGCGCAGATCCCTCGGGGCGTGTACAGCCCCGCCTTGACACGTGGCTTGCACGACAAGGCTAGGCGAGGTGTGTCTGGGCACTCGTGAGCCAGCACGGGACTCACAAGGCCCTACCTCAAGGCGGGTTGCGCCTGGTCTTGATTCTTGTTTGCTGTGTTGGTCCTGCGAGGTGGTCAGACAACCTGCACCAAACGAATCTCCCAATGTTATCGTGTGGGAAAGCCAAGCTCCAATGGCCCCAGGAGGTGACGTGAACGGGGCCAGCCCGCTAGACAGAGCTCAGCTATTGGATTTATCGACGCTGCAGGGATGGACCCAAGCACAGACGCCGTGCCTAACCCTCTCACGCGAAAAGTCCTGAAGAAAGATGACCGGCGCGCGGCTCCCGTGGTGGGAGACATTCAAGGAAGTTATAATGATAGATAGATTAAACATGGAAGGCAAACTAGCTCAGGTAAATGCATGAACGATACACTCCGCTGGGTCCGGCCCGAGCGGCTTGGGGATGATGCAGCCCGAGGGGCGCCCCCAGCAAGGTAAGCTGAAGTCGTAAAAAGAAGGGATACATGCCATAGGGATGGACCACACGGCCTGGGAATAATGTAGCCCCATGGGCGCTCCCACCTAAATAAACTTGGAAAATGTCACCTGGTTCCATTGATGAAGGGCTGTTGAGGCAGCTATAGGTACGCGGCAAAGGGGTTGTTCCTCACGAGCCACCGGGGCCCTGAGCCTCGGGAGGCTCTGGGGGTCCAGGCGGTTCCTTGAGGACCATCGCCATCTCTTCCAAGACTGTGTGATGCCTGGCCTCCTAACCCGCCATGACGCTCCGCAGGTTGCGCTGGAAGGCAGCGGCCATGCTCGGCAGGCTGAACGGCATGCAAACATAGCTGTGAGGTGGACCTTCGCAGCTCCCAACACGCGAAGGCCAAAAGCGCTCCTAAGATGCGGCTCGGTTGAGCCCTAGTATGTCGATGCAGACGCGAAGCTCACCACCCTCGCCTGGGTGGGGAGCAATGCCAGGTGGGCGGCGGTCGCCGCATATTGCTCTTGCTTCCTGAAGCTCCTGAGATACCTTGGTGATGAACTCCTAAGCGCCGGGCGCTCCTTGCCCAGTGTCCTACTGGGGGAGATGTGCCGCAAAACACGCCTCCAAGTGGTGCCCGAGCGCCTCCCTCGTGACTTTGGCAAGGTCTGAGGCCCTCCAGAAGAGATCCCTAGAGCCCTGACCGAGGAGGGCGCCGGGCGCGTTCCCATGCAACAGAGGGAGGCGCCCCAAGTGCGGGCGCTGATCCTGATGAGATACCACTTGCGGCGCTGCCCTCCTAAGGTCCGGCACAGAGTAGCTGCTTCTTCTTCTTGGGGACGACCTCAGGAGGGTACCGAGATGCAAATTTGCAGGGTCTTCAATTGATGCTGCTTGGAAGGCGCGCTCGAGGGAGCACGCCGCATCTCTTTCTTCGCGGGGGACTGTGATGATCCCGCCGCTTCCTGGCATCTTGAGGACATTATAGCCATGGTGTGTCACTCCCATGAACTTGGCCAGGGCCGGTTACCCGAGGATGGCATTGTACGGCAGACGAGTGTGGGCAACATCGAAGTCGATGAGCTCGGTACGGTAGTTGTTGCGTTCTCCAAAGGTGACTGGGAGGTGGACCTGACTTATCGGCGTGGTGGAGCCGTCGGTCACTCCTGAGAAAGGTTTGGTCGGCTGAAGATGATCGTATAGCACTTGAAGGTTGTTGAACGTCTCGACGGACAGGACGTTGAGCCCTGCGCCGCCATAGATGAGGGTCTTGGTGACTTGCACGTTGCTGATGACGGGTGAACAAAGCATTGGGAGAGCGCCAGCAATGGCCGCACACTTGAGCTGATCTGCTGAACTGAAGGTAATAGCGCACTTGGACCACCTGAGCAGGCGTGTAGCCTCGAGCTTGGGAAGGACTGCGTTCACCTCGCGAGCAAACTGCTTGAAGATACGCTGTGAGGCTGGGGCTTGAGGTCCGCCCAAGATGCAGGCGATATCACGCGGCTCCTGGAAGCCCCCAGCCCCCTCGTCTTGGTGGTGGTCGTCGTTACTTCTTGGTGGCGGCAGTGGACGAAGCCCAGCATTGCCCTGAGAGCGGCCCTCGCGAGGCTGATCCCTACAGGCACCTTCACGAGGCTGATCCTACCAGCGGTCCTCATGAGGCCTGTCGCGCCACTCCTGGCATGGGCCCCGGTCGTCCCTGTTTCCTCCTCCTCGGACGTAGCCTCGGTCATTGCGCTCGGGGCGACGACCGAAGTGTCCTTCGTGCATGGCTCTGAGCTCTTGGCAATCGTTGGTGTTGTGGCTGTGTACGTTGTGGAAAGCGGAAACAGTCGGCTGCCCTTGGATGACTCAAGCTAGTCCCTGCCACGCTTCGTGTCCGGCTCTACCGCGAGCACGGCGACTCCCTTGCGCTTCACGTCCTTGGCCTTGGCTTTCTTCTCCTCTCGGTCGGCAGCTGGGATCTCGAGGAGGGAAAGGCGCCCTTCCTCAGCCCTTGCGCCCTTGGTCGCCAAGTTGAACAGCTCTAGGGATGTGCACAACTGCTCATGGATGGCGAGCTCCTCCTTCATCTTGATGTCGCCGACGCCATCGGAGAACACAAAGATGATGGCCTCGTCCGTCACCTCGGGGATCTTGAGACGAACGTTCTTGAAGAGCTGGATATACTTCTAGAGGGTCTCCCCTGGTTGTTGCTTGACGCTGCGCAGGTCACCCACGGTCGGGGGGCGGTCGCGAGGGCCCTCGAAGTTGGCGACAAAACGGACGCACATCTCATCCCAGGATGAAATGGAGCCAGGAGGCAGGTTCAGAAGCCAGGAGTCAGCGCCATCCTTGAGAGCCATGGGGAACCAGTTCGCCATGACTTTCTCGTTGCCGCTGGCCGCCTTGATGCTCAGCTCGTAGAGCTGCAAGAACTCTATGGGTTCGGGGGTGCCGTTGTAGCGCGGAGGCAGGTCTGGCTTGAAATTGCCTGGCCAGCCGACGCTAATCAACTCGGGGGTGAAGGCGTGGGAGCCGGCCGTGGTCAGCGGGGCTCACCTTGGAGGTGGAGCCTGGTCGTGGTGCCCCTGCGCCGCTGCGGCATGCGGCGTATGGCCCTGTCGTAGCAAGCAATCCTGGCGTAGCGGAGGTGGCAGTGGTGGAGCACTTCCTTGGGGACGGGGAATATCTTGGCAGCTTCTTTCCTCGTGTGCTGGCACGTGGCGCAGTGGGTCATGCCATTGGACCGCGCATCTTGGAGCCATGAGGCCACCCTGGCGTGAGGGAGGCTGAGGGTCTCCCTGAGGCGCACGTCTCGGCGCAAGGGCGCCATCTTGTTGTGGAGGGGGCGGAGGCGCTCCATGAGCCACGTCGCCCGTAGCTGGCGGAGGACGAGGCAGCGAGAGGGGCGGTGCAGGAGAGCCTTCCGCGGCGCTGACGAGCTCGGCGATGCAGTCCAGCCAGTCCTCGTAGAGGTCGCCGACCGGACAGTAGTGCAGGAGCTCGCGTGCCATGAGCAGTGCGGCCTGCGCGTCCGTCGGGGCGCGGCGAGCGTGAGATGACGAGCCGTCCGGAGTCAGCGACGGGGTGGCGGTGTGGCCATCCCGGCGCATGGAGGGATGCAGCAAAGAGTCTTGCTGCTCGTTCGCCGCGGGACCGGTGACGGTGTTGGCGGCGATAGAGGGAGAACAGCGGGGAGGCCCGCCGACGTATGTCGTCTAAGAAACTCGGGCGGTGAGAGTGGTCCGACGCTCAGCGCGAGCTCGGTGAGCATCGGCCATGAGCTTGGTCGATTGACGAAGCGTGGGTCAACGAAGAAGAAGGCTTCGGCACACCCCTACCAGGCGCGTGAAATGTCGGATTTTGGGTTCCGGCAAAACCCTTAACGTTCAAATACTGGGGTGTGTGCGAAGATCTCTCCCTCACCGATCACGCCCTCAAGCACTTCGCGATCTCAAAGGCTAGCTCGACGAACTCGCAACACAAGAGACACAAGATTTATACTGGTTCGGGCCACCGTTGCGGTGTAATACCCTATGCCAGTGTGGTGTGGTGGATTCCCTCTTGGGCTGATGATGAACAGTACAAGGGGAAGAACAACGTCCTGAGGTGAGGTGTTCTTGCACTTGGTTGGTGTGTGGTTGAGGATGGAATGGGTCATATCTAAGATGAGGTCGTTCCCCCTTCTACTTTGGTGGCTAATTCTATTTATAGAGGCCCTAGTCCTCGCCCCAAATATTGAGTGGGAAGGGAGCCAACAACAGCCGATTTGAAAGGGGACAACTAGTACAAGTTATTCTGACAAAAGTAGTCTTCGCCTGCCAAAGGCTCTGGTGGTGACGCCGTCTTGGGCTCCACGGTGACCTCCGTCCTGCCATCCTGCTGATCTTGTCTCGTTGCACCGATATGGAAAGCTTTGCTTGACGCCTCGGTACTCTTCGTCTGCGCTTGCTTCCTTAGAACCAAAGAGGAAACAAGGACACTATGAGTGCGGGCGCCCACCTGGCGCTCGCCTGGTCTCGATCGTCATGGCTCACATCATTGGAACCTTGCGAGGTTTGACTAGCCTTGATCTCTCCACCCCTCGTGAGCCAGCCTGGTGAGGCCGCTCCTGAGTAGGTCTTGCGTCGCCCGCCTCTTGAGGATTGGCCCCTCGCAAGGGTCTTGAATGCTTGTTGGTGAAGTTGGGCCGTACGGACCCACTCACAGCGCCACGCCATGGGCCGCAGGCAGGCAAGTCTGGGGACCCCCTTCCCAGAACGCCGACACCAATGTTGCAGCCTCAGTGCAACGATAAATTCCTCAGGCTGATGCATCTGCACAGCCTGCTAAAGAACATGTCAGCACCGCTGTTGGAAATCAAGCTTCTGAAGAAACTGAAAGCACCAGGGCTGTTGAAGACATTCCAGCCGCTGAAGAAACTGCCAGGGCAACCACTAGTGTTGTGCCTGAAGAACAAGCCAGGCCAGATGAAGCATCTACTGCTGTGCCTGAAGACACTTAACAAGCTAGGACAACTGCATCAGTTGCCCCTAAGGACAATGAACCAATTTCCTCTGCTCCTCCTGCACCAACACCAAGTCCCATCCTTCCTTCTGCATCAGAAGCAAAGAAAAACCAAAGCTGCGGAGCAAGCAACTGTGAAGAAAAGGAAAGCTTCTGCTTCCTCAAAGTCGTCTGCTTCCAAGAAGGCGAAGACTTTCACAAGCTCTTATGACAATCCTATCGATGCTATCCCCGTTTCAAGAATGCCATTAAAGGAGATTGTTCCCTTTGGTGTATTAAATACCAAATGAATCAGATGAAGAAGATCCTTCTGCTGCTTCGAGAAAGTAGTTGGATGAAGAAATTGAAGTCGATAACTTCCCTTCAACTCCATTGGTATCATTGCCCATGCCTCAATTTACAGCTGAAGAGGCGGGCATTGAGGAAATTGATGAAGAAGATGAAGACGTGGATATTGGGTGCTCAACTCCTATTCTGAATGATGAATACTAGGAAAGTCATCACCCCAATTCACCACGGTTCACTCCGCAAGAAATTCCTTACTCCCTGATTTAGACCGAAGAAATTCAGGTGGGCTCTGAAGAACCTCAAGCCTCTCTTCTAACCATCCCTGAAGAAATTCCAGCTACTAGTGCTGATGTAAAAGGTGCTGAAGAAATGGAGACCCAGGCTGCTACTGATAACATTACAACTGAAATCCCTCAGCCTGAGGCTCCAGAGACTGTGATTCAAGAGGCTGTGAAGACTTTGACTGACACTCCTCAGCCAAAGCCTAAGAATCCCTTCTCCAAGAAATAGAATTTCAAAGCTGATGATTTCTTCCATGAACATGTGTTCTTCATAGAATATAATCCCTATGACTTTGCTCATCTTAGATGCAAGCGCTTCTAGACAGCAAGTCAGATGAATTTCTACTCTTCGCTGCTATTCGATAAAGATAAGATCTTTGACCATGAGCATATTCCTCATGTTGATATGGAGTCGCTTCCCTGCTTCTCCCCAGTCCTCAGTGTTCTTCATGACGCTGGGCTGCTCAATTTTTGCACCGACATGTGTGACTAGAATGAAGAGCTAATTCTTCAGTTCTATGTTTTGTTTCACATCACCAGCAACGCCGAAGATGTGAATTCATGGGTGTGCGACTAGATGACTAAGAACACTCACTTCAAAGGACCGACCTCTGAATTAATTTATGTCGTCTTAGTCAGTCCTCCCCTTGAAGGTGAAAGACTCATCTACCATGAACTTGAGCTTTCCGATCATTTCATGCAAGTGTTGATGAAGCCTCTGAAGCCTGGCCAAGCCCCAAGAACCAAATTACTCGTGAAGGAATTGCTCTATGTGCCAAGGACAATTTACAAGATATTGACCAAGACCCTTAGTCCAGTCAAGGGCTGAGGGACTCCTGGACTAAGGGGTCCTCGGGTGTCTGGCATGTTGGACATGGGCCGGACTAATGGGCTATGAAGATACAAGACCGAAGACTCTTACTCGTGTCCGGGTGGGATTCTCCTTTGCGTGGATGGCAAGCTTGGCGTTCGGATATGAAGATTCCTTTCTCTGTAACCGACTTTGTATAACCCTAGTCCCCTCCAGTGTCTATATAAACCGGAGGACTTAGTCCATAATGAGGACAATCATAATCATATTCATACAAGCTAGAATTCTAGGGTTTAGCCATTACGATCTCGAGGTAGATCAACTCTTGTAATACTCATATTCATCAAGATCAATCAAGCAGGAAGTGGGGTATTACCTCCGTACAGAGGGCCCAAACCTGGGTAAACATCGTGTCCCCTGTGTCATGTTACCATCAACCTTAGACGCATAGTTCGGGACCCCCTACCCGAGATCCGCCACTTTTGACACCGACATTGGTGCTTACATTGAGAGTTCCTTTGTGCCGTCGTCAGAAGGTTTGATGGATCCATCCATCATCTACAACAACGATGCCCGGGGGGGATGTCTTTCTCCCTGGCCATATCTTCGTATTCGGCGGCTTCACACTGCGGGCCAACTCGCTTGGCCATCTAGAGCAGATCGACAACTACGCCCCTGGCCGTCAGTTCAGGCTTGGAAGCTTGAACTACGTTGCTGATATCCGCAGAGACTTGATCTTCGACGGATTTGAGCCCATGGCAGCCGCTCCCTGCCACCGCGACGAACACGACCTAAATCTGTCATTGGACCCTACCCAGGAGATTGCGCCTATAAGCGCTCTGGCCCTAGATCCAGAGCAGCTTGCGCTATTCGAAGACGGGAAGCTTAACCCTGCCATGGAAGCCGCAGACTCAGCGGCGTTGGAGCCGCGCACAGACCCAACCTCGAGCGGGGTCTGCGTCACCGGACCCTCGGATTCATCTCCGGCCACTGGTTCCAAACTACGTGCATCCGCGTCCGTCGAGCCTTACTAGGCGCCGATCATCGAATTCAGTTCCGTGGACATATTCCAGCACTCACCTTTAGGCGATGTGCTAAACTCATTAAAAATCCTCTCTTCAGCAGGGGACTCACAATTGAATTATATCTGGTTTGAACTGGGGCTAATGATGGGGAATTTCGCTCCCCCCCACTTAATAGCCACTATCGAATATCCAACCGACATGCTCGACTACGACTCCGGAGACATCGACGGTATGGACGGCGATGCCGAAGAGGAGCAGGCCCAAAACCCGCCATTTACCGGGCACTGGACGGCCACCTCCTCCTACGACACATACATGGTGGACACACCAAACATGAATAGCGGCAAGGACAAGGAAGATCCAGTCGGGGACAGGCCTCCTGAGATACAGCTGAAGCACCAATGTCAGTGGCGCCGCTATAAGCCACGCCACGAAAAAGACTGCAATACCGGCACAAACAATACTCTTGACAACACGGAAGACAATGAAGACCCGACCAAGCCAACCTCCGAATAGGACGAACGGGAAGATGGGAGAGTTAGCTGTAACACCCACGATGCGGCTATATCTCCCATGTGTCGGGGCACGACTTACAGGCATAACCGCATTGTAGGCATGTCGCAAGAGGGGTAATCTTTACACATCCCATGTACTGAATAAGAAAGAGATAAGGAATTGGCGTACAATCGCCATTCACACAGTACATAAGTATAGCGTTACATCATCCAGAATACAATCAAGGTCCGACTACGGAACCAAATAAAGAAACAAAACCCCTAATGCAAAATATCCCCGATCGCCCCGACTGGGCTCCACTACTGATCAACTGGAAACGAAACAACACAACGAACACGATCTTCATCGAGCTCCCACTTGAGATCAGATGCGTCATCTGCATGGTATCATCGGCACCTGCAACTATTTAAGTAATCTGTGACTCACGGGTACTCAGCAATCTCACACCCTCGCGATCAAGACTATTTAAGCTTATGGGTAGGAAAAGGTAGTGAGGTGGAGCTGCAGCAAGCACTAGCATATATGGTGGCTAACTTATGCAAATGAGAGCGAGAAGAGAAGCAAAGCACGGTCATGAACTAGAAGTGATCAGGAAGTGATCATGAAACTACTTACGTTCAAACATAACACAAGAACCGTGTTCACTTCCCAGACTCCGCCGGAAAGAGACCATCACGGCTACACACACGGTTGATGCATTTTAATTAAGTTAAGTGTCAAGTTTTATACAACCAGACATTAACAAATTCCCATCTACCCATAACCGCGGGCACGGCTTTCGAAAGTTCAAAACCCTGCAGGGGTGTCCCAACTTAGCCCATCACAAGCTCTCACGGTCAACGAAGGATATCCCTTCTCCCAGGACGACCCGATCAGACTCGGAATCCCGGTTACAATACATTTCATCAATGGTAAAACAAGACCAGCAAAGCCGCCCGATGCGCCAACATCCTGATAGGAGCTACACATATCTCGTTCTCAGGGAACACCGGATGAGACATCCTACGAGTAAAACCAACCCTCAAGTTTCCCCGAGGTGGCCCCAAAGTCTACTCAGTTCGGACGAACACTTAGAGAAGCATTGGCCCGGGGGGGTTAAAATAAAGATGACCCTTGAGTCTGCAGAACCGAAGGGAAGGTGATAGGTTGTTAGTGCAAAAGTAAAACCAAGGTTGGGCCTTGGTGAGGAGTTTTATTCAAAGCAAACTGTCAAGGGGTTCTGATTATAACCCGACCGCGTAAGGAACGCAAAATCAAGGAACAAAACACCGGTATGACGGAAACTAGGGCGGCAAGAGTGGAACAAAACACCAGGCATAAGGCCAAGCCTTCCACCCTTTACCAAGTATATAAATGCATTAATTAAATAAGAGATATTGTGATATCCCAACAATAACATGTTCCAACACGGAACAAACTCCATCTTCACCTGCAACTAACAAAGCTATACGAGGGGCTGAGCAAAGCGGTAACATAGCCAAACAATGGTTTGCTAGGACAAGGTGGGTTAGAGGCTTGACATGGCAATATGGGAGGCATGACATAGCAAGTGGTAGGTATCGCATCATAGAAATAGAGCGAGCAACTAGCAAGCAAAGATATAAGTGATTTCCAGGGTATGGACATCTTACCTGAAATCCCTCAAGGAAGAAGAACGAGTCCATGAACAAGACAAACAGACTTAGTCGAACGGATCCTCACAAACGTGACGTTATCGGAACTAACCCGAAGAAGCAACACCGGAAAGAAGCAAACAACATGGTAAACAACCATCGCATAATCATGGCATGATGCACAACCAAGTATGATGCATGTCCGGTTTAAAGAGGCATGGAATGGCAAAGTGCAGAAGCAATTCTACAAATTAAGTGGAGCTCAATATGCAACGAGTTGCATATTGACGAAACACCACATCAATTATTTAGTTCTCTCTCGTTTAGATATCCAACAATATTAAATGTTGTTAACCATGGAAAGAGAAGAAGAAAAAGTAAAACCTCTATCTAAACAAGTTTAAAAGAGGCCGGAACAAAAAAAATCCGGTAAATATCCATATGCATTTAGCAATTTAAAGCAAACAACAATTTTAAACATTTTAATTGTTGTTATCATGATGCGGATGACATGTGCAAGTTTTATGCAGGTTTTATGAAAATGTTAACAAGAGCATATTATGAAGCATTTGTCATCGTGGCGGAAACGAAAGGGGTGCCACGGCAACGAATCCAAAAATGATGCCACGGCAGCTTTCCAGTTTTGGTAACTCGATTGAGATGCCGGTGCAAAAGAGAGTGTGACGGGTTCATGTCATGCAACGAGGGTGGGGTGATCCCGATAAACGGGTGTCCCACGAGACGATGGTATGGCAACGGGGAACATGCAGGAAAACATGTCGGGCACGGTGCAAACACGAGCATTTCATACAACACAGATGTGTTCATTCACGGGCGTCATCTCGATGGTTATACCCTCGAAGCGTGCGTTATTGGAGGGGTTCAAGTTCGATGCGGTGTAGGGGAAGTAGACATTCTCGGGACGTTCGGTAGTGGAAGTAGGGGTACATGACGACGGTAGAGGTACTCGTGATATTGGCGATGTTAGTGGTACACGTTTCTTGTCAAAATCACAACGGCGGTAGTTGTACACGGTTCGTAGATGTTCGAGTCTTCCGTAGAGGTACTTGACGCATGCGTTACACGGGTCTTCGGCGATGGTAGTGGTACACGTTGTAGTCGTTGTAGTTGAACTTGGCGAATACAAATCCCTTCGGGGTTGTCGTGGTAATAAGGGTCTTCGGACTTGATGGATCCGATGTCTCCGGGGGTAGTGGTACATGTTCGTTTACTCCACGGTCTTAGCGGATCCATGCGACGGTAGTGGTACTCGTGAAGAGGTACTCGGCGGTCGTCGTGTAGACATTCACGGGATCTTGGCGACAGTAGTTGTACATGGGTCTTCGGCGACGGTACTTGGCGTTATCATTCTGGCCGACCCAAAATGAAGCATGACAAAAGGGCCTCTCGAGGCAGCAGTCAAAGGTGCACGGGGCAGCGGAGAAAACATGGTACTCGGACATGGGCGCTGGCACATGCAGTGGACATGGAGGCAGGTCGATGAAAAGGCACACGACTCGGTGACAAGGAGGAACAGCGGGTCCAGGGGTGGAGGTGACCAGCAGGAGGCGGTGCTGGAGATGTTGTTGGTGGCCGGTGACGATGCTGGGGCGGGGGAGGCCGCTTCCAGCGCGGACGAGGCGAGGAGTTTAGGCGCAGCTCCGGCAGGGACGGAACTAGACGAACCCAGAGGTGATGGGTCCATTCCAGGTGGCGGCGCTACTTGTCTTGCGCTCGGGAGGACACGAGCAGGAGCGTGCTTGTTTTGAGGAAGTGCTCGGGGTCGGCTTGACTGAAACAAGGAGGGAGCGGGAGGCAGGGAGCTGTGGGGTGGTAGCCGGCAACAACTCCGGTGGCTGGCCGGCGCGACGAGGTGGCGTAGGGTCGGGCGCGGTGCCCTGGCGGCGGCGCTAGGAGGGGGTGAGGGGATCAGATCAAGGGAGATGAGAGGAGTTGGCAGTGCTGGAGGGACAAGGGAATTGAGAGAAGGGGTTGCAGGGGATCGGGTGAGGGTTAGGTTAGGTTAGGTGGGCCTGCGGGGAAGGATGCACCTAGAGAGGCCGGCCTGGGCTGGGCTTCTCTCTTCCTCTCTCTTCTTCTTTTCTTTAACACAAAAACAAGATAAGAAAAAAGAAAGAAAGTGGGAGGTTAGGGACCAAAGTTGGACTCACGGATAAATTTCCCGGACTCATAAAAATGAGTTTAACCCAAGAAAAATAGAAACGGCAAGATTGAAAGATATAAATTCAAACTCATTTGAATTTAATTTAAATGGGTTTAGAACTGGGACTTGGTAAAAGGAAGGTCCAAAAATGTTCGGATTTTTGGTCTAGCACCGAAAAATGACGAAAGAATTTACTGACAAAGTTCGAGGTCAACAAGCGAGAAAACAAAGGCATGCGGAAATTTTGCAAGTGTGTTTTATGTGATTCCATAAGAATGGATTATTTATCATAGATCCCTAATATTGGGAGGGTATGTTATACAGAGAACTCACCATGTGAATTCCCTCGGTTTAAATGGATCGAAGATCCATATGCTTTATTTAGTTGAGTTAAGAAAAAGAAATGACATGATGGCATGATGACGTGATGCAATGCACACGATGCAAAGATGAATGCAATGAACCAAAAAAATCACACGACGGAACCAGGAAACCCTGGAAGGCATATGAAGCTCCGGTCTTGGGGCGTCACAACACTCCACCACTACGAGAGGATCTCATCCCGAGATCTAGGATGGCACCGGAGGGAAAACGGAAGAAAAAGAGAAGAGGTAAAACTAAGTTGCTTCTTTGACAAATGAGTGAAACCAAAGAACTTGGAAAAGGTTAAACAAATTGAAAGAAAGAATGCAACGGAGATGAACAAAGTTGAAAACATTCCATTAGGAAAGAGGAACAAGGAAGAACAAATTTGGACAACACTCTGGTTGAAAAGTGATATGCAACTTGATAAGATGAAAAGAACTTGAGCAGAGGGCACAACACTCCAGTTAAATGGTTAAGCACGAAAAGAACACCATTCGAGATGATGAGAGAGAAAGCAACATCACAATGCCCCCGGAAGGGAAAATAGAAGATAGATCATTGCAATAACAGAGTGGAGAAGAAAATGACAACTTCTGCCACAAATGAGCTTGGGAAAACACCCTTCCAAGAAGGTTATCACGGAGTTGTTGGAAAACCAACAACGAAAAGATTAAGCTTGTTATGGACTTATAGAAGACATCTTAAAATTATGAGGTGACAACTTGCCGCTAACGGAAACCAATAGATTGGATTGATATCAACAAGGAGACGAGAAACTTATTTCATCGGGAGGATAAATGAAGAACTAGGGTCGTTTATAAGCACCATAAATAGCACAATCCTTAGGGAGAGCTTTAGGTGAAATATAACCCAAGATAAACTTCAATGAAGAGATTGATGGGTAGAGAAGATCTCATGCTCAAAGAAATAGATGGGTTTAACTACCTCATTCTTGACAACTATTGAGACATGACACACGAAGGGATTTTGTCAAGAATGACATAACACCATCCCAAAAGATGAGATATGAAAGAATTGCACTTCAGAATGCAAGATGAAGAATACTTGAGCTCCTCTGAAAAGAATCTCGATGAACACTTCGAGAAGGAATTAAATCCTTGATGAACCACCATGTTGAGCCTCCATGAAGAACTCCGGTAATAGAAGGATGATATAAGGAAGAGAAGTTGAAACACAAGGTGAAACCTTGCAATGGTTTTGATGAATCTTTGTGGTGATATAATTGGGAGATCTTGGAACTCAGGGAAAAGCCTTGCAGTGATTTGATGAAGCTTTGAAATGATATAATTGAAATAACTTTGAACTCCGGAAAGAAAAGATAAATCATCTCAAACCGAGAATGTGATATGATGAACCACTCCGGAAAGAAGAAATTAGAATGCTTGGATGAAACAAGAATAAGAATTATGTTATGCATATCCTTCACCAATTTAGATTGATGACAAGCAATGGATTTGGCCTACTACTTATTCTCGTAGAAAGGATTAAGATAGATATGGAGCAAACTTAAGACGGTCTTCAACAATCCACCGATAGGATTGAAAACAACGAATACATTGATATGATAAACGAAGGAGAAGAATCTTGGAAGAACCATCATAAGAATTGAAAATGAATGAAGAAAAGAGATGAATCACCGGTGAGAATTTGAAAATGAACAAAGATACTTGGGGAAATTTAGATACAAAAGAACGAAGAGATCAAGAGCTGATAAGACAATACTTGAATGATGCACTAGTAAGATTTGGAGAATGATAGCTGAAGTCTGAGAATGAATAATTCTTCTGAAATGATGGGCTCCGAAGAATCAAATTGAAAATTATCTTGAATTGCTTTGAATAGGTGAAAAGAATTCTCACAATCGAAAACAATTATGAGAGGATGGCAACAAGCTAGAATCACGAATCTTGAAGAGAATTGAGCAAGATTTAAGGGAAAACTCTTCTTCGGTCTTCAAAATTCGAGAATGATGACGAGAAACACCACCATGATAATTGATGAGACACCCCGGGAGAATGAAAGAAAAGAGGTTGAGCCAACAATGAAAAGAGTTTGAAAGATCTTGGGGAAAGACATTTGACTGATGATGATTCATTCTTACGTCAAACTTCAAAAAGAATTTATGATAGCTCCGGGAAAATTAGAAGAGTCAGGTAAGATCCTGGGAAAAGACCTGTGGGTTAGGGCCCACTCAAAGAAACACCGTTGGAATGATTAGAAAGAGAGATTGCGCCGGTTGAATTAAATGGCTTGAATGAGATAACAATCTCGAAAAGGCTTGAACGAATACAGAGTGGAAGCACGAATCTTCGAGATATCTTCAGCACTCCAGAACAAATGAATAGCGAGGAGTGGATGATTAAGAGGTGCACCGGCATTAGAAAATATTTGAAACGAGGAAAAGGGATATGATCAACACCAAAAGCTTGTTTTGTATCCACCGGAGAAGATAAAAGAAACGAAGAATGATGAACTTGAAGCTTCGTTAGAATCTTCATAGGAAACACCGGGTAAAACATTGAAAGAAAAGAATGAAGAGACTTCCCATCAATAAAATGGATAGTTGATTGAGAAATCTGAGTCCTTGAAGAAAAAGGGTGGGAGGGTGGGAAAAACAAAGGCAACTTGGAATTGATGAAACAAACACCGTTGAGAATACTTAGAATTGAACTTGGAGGTGTTTAAATCATCGGATCCACTTCAAGGGAAACACGCCGGTTGGAAAGGATTGACATGACAACCTCGATTATCATGAAGGATTAGCATCCACATAGAAATAAGAGAACACCTCTTAGGAAAGGTATGGAATCACCACTTGACAATGAAGCAACTCGAATACCAAAACAAAAATAAAAAAACAAATTATTGACTTAGGAAATAAGCCGGAACAAACATATGATAGATCCCATATCGTATCATGTGTCTGTTGGAAAGATATCCTACGTGATACATGAATTCCCACTTATAAACTCCCAAAACTTTCTAGTTATGCAATCAGGTGTTGGGGATACAGGGGAAGCATAATATCTCACCCAAACTAACAATACCTACATCCAGTTGTATCCATCCTTCAACACATAACCAAGAAACCTTCGGAAATCGTTTACCTCAACCTTCGAAAAGCAACCGTTATACGAGTTATGGCAATACTCCCAAACTCCCGCCCCAGTACTGGGTGGCATCGAGGTTATCTCACCAACAACTGCATAAAGGAGATTTTCGATGTCGGCGAAACTCAGGTATTTCAGAACCGCAACGATAAAATTGTGATGACAATACCTCAGAGCTCAACTCCCCGGGACACTGCCACAACCCCTAAATGTCAGCAGGCACCAAGAACAATGTTCTCGTCACAATACCATCGGAACGATTCCAAGATACCCGCATGATCCTAAAAAAATTCGTGAAATTTGAGAAGAGAAGAGTCAAAACTCTATGTCAGGAGGCCTCACCAGAGCGACGAAGGGACTGAGGAGTAAAAAGAATCCTACTCTCCGATATATATAATCCTATAAGACTCAAAACATTTTTTCTAGACTCAACAACGCCAGCGATTCGATCAACCAGGGGGCTCCTAAGTCGGGGAAGGCTCTGATTACCAACTTGTAACACCCACAATGCGGCTATATCTCCCATGTGTCGAAGCACGACTTAGAGGCATAACCGCATTGTAGGCATGTCACAAGAGGGGTAATCATTACACATCCCATGTACTGAATAAGAAAGAGATAAGGACTTGGCTTACAATCGGTACTTCACACAATACATAAGTATAGCATTACATCATCCAGAATACAATCAAGGTCCGACTACGGAACCAAATAAAGAAAGAAAACCCCTAATGCAAAAGATCCCCGATCACCCCAACTGGGCTCCACTACTGATCAACTAGAAATCAAACAACACAACGAACACGATCTTCATCGAGGGTCAGCTGCATCATCTACATGGTATCATCGGCACCTGCAACTGTTTGAAGTACTCTGTGAGTCACGAGGACTCAGCAATCTCACACCCTCGCGATCAAGACTATTTAAGCTTATGGGTAGGAAAAGGAAGTGAGGTGGAGCTGTAGCAAACACAATCATATATGGTGGCTAACTTACGCAAATGAGAGCGAGAAGAGAAGCAAAGCACGGTCGTGAACTAGAAGTGATCAAGAAGTGATCCAGAAACTACTTACGTTCAAACATAACACAAGAACCGTGTTCACTTCCCGGACTCTGCTGGAAAGAGACCATCACGGCTACACACGCGGTTGATGCATTTTAATTAAGTTAAGTGTCAAGTTTTCTACAACCGGACATTAACAAATTCCCATCTACCCATAACCGCGGGAACGGCTTTCGAAAGTTCAAAACCCTGTAGGGGTGTCCCAACTTAGCCCATCACAAGCTCTCACGGTCAACGAAGGATATTCCTTCTCCCAGGATGACCCGATCAAACTCGGAATCCCGGTCACAAGACATTTCAACAATGGTAAAACAAGACCAGCAATGCCGCCCGATGCACAAACATCCTGATAGGAGCTGCACATATCTCGTTCTCAGGGCAACACCGGATTAGACATCCTACGAGTAAAACCAACCCTCAAGTTTCCCCGAGGTGGCCCCGCAGTCTACTCAGTTCGGACCAACACTTAGAGAAGCACTGGCCCGAGGGGGTTAAAATAAAGATGACCCTTGAGTCTGCAGAACCCAAGGGAAGGTGATAGGTTGTTAGTGCAAAAGTAAAACCAAGGTTGAGCCTTGTTGGAGGAGTTTTATTCAAAGCGAACTGTCGAGGGGTTCCCATTATAACCCGACCGCGTAAGGAAAGCAAAATCAAGGAACATAACACCGGTATGACGGAAACTAGGGCGGCAAGAGTGGAACAAAACACTAGGCATAAGGCCGAGCCTTCCACCCTTTACCAAGTATATAGATGCATTAATTAAATAAGAGATATTGTGATATCCCAACAATAAACATGTTCCAACACGGAACAAACTCCATCTTCACCTACAACTAACAACGCTATACGAGGGGCTGAGCAAAGCGGTAACATAGCCAAACAACGGTTTGCCAGGACAAGGTGGGTTAGAGTCTTGACATGGCAATATGTGAGGCATGATATAGAAAGTGGTAGGTATCGCAGCGTAGCAATAGAGAGAGCAACTAGCAGGAAAAGATAGAAGTGATTTCGAGGGTATGGTCATCTTGCCCAAAATCTCGCAAGGAAGAAGAACGAGTCCATGAAGAAGACAAACGGACGTAGTCGAACGGATCCTCACAAACGCGACGTTATCGGAACTAACCCGAAGAAGCAACACCGGAAAGAAGAAAACAACATGGTAAACAACCATCACATAATCATGGCATGATGCACAACCAAGTATGATGCATGTCCGGTTTAAAGAGGCATGGCATGGCAAAGTGAACAAGCAATTCTACAAATTAAGTGGAGCTCAATATGCAACGAGTTGCATATTGATGAAACACCAGATCAATTATTTAGTTCTCTCCTGTTTAGATACCCAACAATATTAAATGTTGTTAACCATGGCAAGAGAATAAGCAAAAGTAAAACCTCTATCTAAACAAGTTTAAAAGAGGCCGAAACAAACAACAATTCCGGTAAATCCCCATATGCATTTAGGAATTTAAAGCAAATAACAATTTTAAACATTTTAATTATTGTTATCATGATGCGGATGACATGTGCAAGTTTTATGCAGGTTTTATGAAAATGTTAACAAGAGCATATTATGAAGCATTTGTCATCGTGGCGGAAACGAAAGGGGTGCCATGGCAACGAATCCGAAAATGATGCCATGACAACTTTTTGGTTCCGGTAACTCGATTGAGATGCCGGTGCAAAAGAGAGTCTGACGGGAGCATGTCATGCATGGTTGGTGGGTGATCCCGGTAAACGGGTGTCCCACGAGACGACGGTATGGCAACGGGGAACATGTAAGAAAACATGTCGGGTACGGTGCAAACGTGAGCATTTCATACAACACACATGTGTTCATTCACGGGCGTCGTCTCGATGGTTATACCTTCGAAGCGTGCGTTATTGGAGGGGTTCAAGTTCGATGCGGTGTAGGGGAAGTACACGTTCTCGGGACGTTCGGTAGTGGAAGTAGGGGTACATGACGACGGTAGAGGTACTCGTGATATTGGCGATGGTAGTGGTACACGTTTCTTGTCAAAATCACAACGGCGGTAGTTGTACATGGTTCATAGATATTCGAGTCTTCCGTAGAGGTACTTGACTCATGCGTTACACAGGTCTTCGACGATGGTAGTGGTACACGTTGTAGTCGTTGTAGTCGAACTTGGCGAATACAAATCCCTTCGGGGTTGTCGTGGTACTATGGGTCTTCGGACTTGACGGATCCGATGTCTCCGGAAATAGTGGTACATGTTCGTTTACTCCACGGTCTTGGCGGATCCACGCGATGGTAGTGGTACTCGCGAAGAGGTACTCGACGGTCGTCGTGTAGACGTTCACGGGGTTTTGGCGACGGTAGTTGTACATGGGTCTTCGGCGACGGTACTTGGCGTTCTCGTTCTGGCCGACCCAAAATGAAGCACGACAAAAGGGCCTCTCGAGGCAGCAGCCAAAGATGCACAGGGCAGCGGAGAAAACATGGTACTAGGATATGGGCGCTGGCACACGCAGTGGACATGGAGGCAGGGCGATGAGAAGGCGCACGGTGGGTCCAGGGGTGGAGATGACCAGCAGGAGGTGGTGCTGGAGATGCTGGTGGTGGCCAGCGATGATGCTGGGGCGGGGGAGGCCGCTTCCAGCGCGAACGAGGTGAGGAGCTTAGGCGCAGCTCCGACAGGGACGGTGTGGGAGTCCCGGAATATGGGGTCTCCGGACAGTCAGACTGTTAGACTATGAATATACAAGATTGAAGACTTCGTCTCGTGTCCGGATGGGACTCTACTTGGCGTGGAAGGCAAGCTAGGCAATACAGAAATGGATATCTCCTCCTTTGTAACTGACCTTGTGTAACCCTAACCTCTCCGGTGTCTATATAAACCGGAGGGTTTTAGTCCATAGGACAAACATAAAATCATACCATAGGCTAGCTTCTAGGGTTTAGCCTCTCTGATCTCATGGTAGATCTACTCTTGTACTACCCATATCATCAATATTAATCAAGCAGGACGTAGGGTTTTACCTCCATCAAGAGGGCCTGAACCTGGGTAAAACATTGTGTCCCCTGCCTCCTGTTACCATCCGGCCTAGACGCACAGTTCGGGACCCCCTACCCGAGATCCGCCGGTTTTGACACCGATATTGGTGCTTTCATTGAGAGTTCCTTTGTGTCGTCACCGTTAGGCTTGATGGCTCCTACTATCATCGATAGCGATGCAGTCCAGGGTGAGACTTTTCTCCCCGGATAGATCTTCGTGTTCGGCGGCTTTGCACTGCGGTCAATTCGCTTGGCCATCTAAAGCAGATCGAAAGTTACGCCCCTGGCCATCAGGTCAGGTTTGGAAGCTTAAACTACACGACCGATGTCCGCGGAGACTTGATCTTCGACGGATTCGAGCCGCTGCCTTGTGCGTCACGCGGTCACGATGAGTACGATTTAGCTCTACCATCGGATAGTGTTCAGGAAATCGCATCGGCAGCCGCTCCGACCCTCAATTCGGAGCCAGTTGCGCTTTCTGCGGACGGGTGGATGTACCCCGCCACGGAGGCCCTACCCTCAGCGGTGATTGAGCCAAATATCGACCTTACCTTGCACAAGAGCCGTGTTGATAAACTACCGGATCCTTCTCCGGCCACGGACTCCGAACCGCCTGCGCCCGTTCCTATCGAATCTGATTGGGTGCCGATCATGGAGTTTGCCTCCACGGATATTTTTCAGCACTCGCCCTTTGGCGACATACTGAACTTGTTAAGGTCTCTCTCCTTGTCCGGAGGATCCTGGCCGAACTATGTCCGGCGGGACTGGGATGCGGACGACGAAGAAATTCGCGACCCACGCACCACCCACTTAGTAGCCACTGTCGATGACTTAACGGACATGCTCGACTTCGACTCCGAAGACATCGATGGTATGGAGGACGATGCGGGAGACGAAGAGGAACCACTGCCCACAGGGCACTGGACAGCCACCTCATTATACGATATATACATGGTGGATACACCCAAGGAAGGCAATGGTGACGAAATAGCGGAGGATGACCCCACCAAGAAGCAACCCAAGCGCCGACGTCAGCAGCGCCGCTCTAAGTCCCGCCAAAGCAAAAGTAGTGATACCGGCACAGGAGATAATAACACTCCGGATAGTGCCGAGACAACAACAATCCCCTCCAGCAAGATTTAGAGCAGGAGGATGGAGGAGCCAGCCCTCCTGAGAGAGCGGCAGACGGAGAGGAGGATAATAATTACATGCCCTCCTCCGAAGACGAGGCAAGCCTCGGCGACGACGAATTCGCTGTGCCAGAGGATCCCGTCGAATAAGAGCGCTTCAAGCGCCGGCTTATGGCCACGGCAAATAGCCTGAAGAAAAAGTAGCAGCAGCTTCAAGCTGATCAAGATCTGCTAGCTGACAGATGGACTGAAGTCCTCGCTGCCGAGGAATATAAACTTGAGCGCCCCTCCAAGAGTTACCCAAAGTGCAGGCTGCTACCCCGACTGGAGGAAGAAGCGTATGACGCGGCTGATCGGCCGCCTCGTGGCCACGATAAAGAGGCATTTGTTAGGACCCCGATTGCAAGTCACATCAATCTAGCCGGTAACACCTCATATCACATTGCGGTCTCACGCACGGTATCCCACGGGTGTCGCCTTACCATGGCCCGGGACCGTTTGCGCCTTTTGGCTCACGTATATGATAGTGTCGCTAGCATCCATATGACAGAGAACCCGGGCCAACATGGCTAGTCGTGAACCCAAAGCAGCACAGACCTATGGAGACAGGCATACGTGAATCACATCTAGCATGTCGGTCATCAGCGAGTGAATCTGGGCTGTAGCACTGGGCTAATAGGACACTGGGGAACCCGGGCTGTAGCAGGCTAGGTAGGACTCCGGATGTCACCGCGTGACATTTCCCCGAAGGGACAGACATAGGAACAAAGTGAAACACATGCCGGCCAGTCAAGTGTCCTGAGCAGTAGTGCTGGGCTAGCAGGACTCCGGTGAACCGGGTTGTAGCGGACTACTGTGGCTCGAGGAACACTAGACTACATTTCCCCATAAGAAAGGCTACCAAGGATAAACAACTAGATTGTCGGATCCCACTCATACCAAGCATTTCAATCATACATACAATATGCCCGATATGAGCACATATAACATGGCATCACAACAAAACTCTACAACTCAAGTACTTTATTTAAAGGCTCCAGAGAGCCATACATAACATGTTCATACAGGTAGGGGTCACATGACCCGACACTCAAGTCATACAAACATACAAGCACAAGCGGAAGTAAATAGTATGAGTACAGACACTAGAAAGCAAGAAGGCTTCCGAAGCCTGTCTATCTACATAGGGCCCTCCATGGCCAGGATCACCACCTGGGTGGCTAGTCACTCGTCGACATCAAGGTCTACATAAAACACATCGGAGGGGGTGGTTTTGTCGTCTGAAAAAAATAAATAAGCATTCATGAGTACAAGGTACTCAGCAAGTCTTACATCAGAACCTAATATACATGCTCATTCTCAAGAAGGTGGTGGGGTTATTGCAGCAAGCCAGCTTTGACTCTTGGCTAGGCTATCCTACGGAACTCCACCAATAAAATAGTTTTCACACACGAGTCCACTACTCACCAACACAATACTGCACCAGGGATCCTCCCTCGTCATCCTACAAGAGGGCCATCCTCGGTACTCACACTTATCTTGAGTCTTTTAGTAGTAACCATTAACTTGTCTATGAACTGTATAGGCAACCAAGTAGTCCTTTACCCCGGACGTGGCTATTCGAATAGATGATGTTAACCCTGCAGGGGTATACTTCTTCATACACGCTTTCACCACTTACCGCCGCTTACACGACATGTACTCGGCAACCTTCAAGCGGAAGCCCAACGAGGGTGTCGGCCACGGCCTACCTAAACACTTAAGTCCCTAGTCCAGGTTTATCGCCTATCCAGGTTCCATCCGCAGGGAGTCCGGCCGAGGTTTCCACATACGGCCCCGAACAATGTGAACAGGGTCCTGAGACGCCAAACAGGCGCCCGGCATACCCGGCCATGGTGTATCTACCGCAACATAGCCCACCCCTAGGGTCAGCACTACGCACGGCCGCCAACACATAACCTACAAACACCAGAAACTATTTGCAACTCCTGGATAGAGTACTAGGGTGATTAAGAAGCCGAGAGGGTCCATTGGTTTCGGGCCCAACATATGGTAGTAAGTGCATCTTAAATCACACAAACAGATCTCAGTTCTTATGGACGTCCTCAATGAAACAACCCACCATGTACTCCTACATGGCCTCTCAACGATTCCTTTACCAAGTCATGTTCATCACATCCCTCACATTACTGATATAACCATTTCACTCTAGCCCATCACCTGGATGGACTAGACTTGACACAACTCTGAGCATAGCAGGCATAGCAAGGTAGGAAATAGATACATGGCTCAATCAACTCCTACACATGCTAGTGGGTTTCATCTAGTTACTGTGGCAATGACAGGTCATGCAAAGGAAAAGGGTTCAACTACCGTAGCACACAGCTGTTTGAATCGTGTTGTCTTAATGCAGTAAACAAGAGCAGAAGCGAGAACATGGGTTTGTATCGGAATGATCAATGGTTGCTTGCCTGTTGTAGTGGTAGTAGGGTACTGCCCTTCAGACGGATACTCGGGGTTATCCTCAGAGGCAGAACCTACCACGAAAGATACACCGAACATAATCAACACATGACAATATGCAACAGTATGATGCATGCTATGACATGGCAAAATGAATGTGTCTTGGCCTAATGCAAGCTAAAACAGGATGGAATGAACTCATTTGAATCAAAGATTCAAATGTTAGCTCATTTAACATGGCCTTATTAGTGCATTTTCTTATTCTGCTTAAACAGCAAGGTTAACTTTTTTGTCATGCATGAAACCATTACAGATGGATAGATCGAATTTTTCTGATCATTTTTCATATATAACTTGTTTGATTTGGAGCTATGGTTAATTTTCTATGATTTTTAGAAGTTTTGGCTATTTTCTGGAATTTCCTATTAAAGAATAAATCCAGTAATTGAATTAATGCGTCAACATGACATAGGTGTGACGTCAGCGGGTCAACTGGGTTGGCCAGGTCAAACCTGACTAGTGGGCCCTGTCTATCAGTTTCACAACACTAATTAGCTGTCAGTGGGGCTTGGGCCCACATGTCAGTGACTAAACTAATTAAATTTAGTTAAAACTAATCCTAAACTAATTAGCAGACCGGACCCACCTGTCATAGACTAAGGGGTGTCAACCTGGGCCCACACAGGGGTCAAACAGAGTCAAACTCGGCGGCGTCTAGCCGCCGGCGAGGCCAAACGCGGCGGAGCAGTGCGGGATTTGCACTCCAGCGACCAAATGGGCAGCGGAGACTATATACGTGATGCGGGGAGGAAGCCGCGTCGAGTGGTGGCAATGGGTGGAGCTGGGGTGGTCAGAAACGTCGCGGGCAACGAGTTTGGCGGCGGCCGGAGCTCGAGTGAGGTCAAGCTAGTTGCTAGGGGGCACGGCAAGGGGCGTGCGGGAGTGCTACGGGCTCCTGCGAGTGCGTGCAATACGAGGGCGTGCTCGGTGGCGTCCCAACGTGGCTATGGCCACGACGGCAACGTGCGGTGGCGGCGGCGAGCTTCGGCTTTGATGGCAGAGGTGGTTAGAGGACGCGGACGAGCGCGGGGAGAGGGGGAAACGGTGGCGGAGCTCATAGAGGTTGCAGGGGAGCGAACGGCGAGCTCGGGGAAGGGCTGGAGCGAGCGGGGCGGCGAAGAGGATCTTCGGTGGCCGGAGTTGAGAACGAGCTCGGTGCAGCGTCTCCGTGGGGAGCGAGCACTCGGCGCTCGGCCTACTTGATGTAGTCGATGACGGCGGAGCATCCTGGCATTTCGGGGCAACGAATGGACGGCGGTGGCTGCGGTGAAGCTTGTCGGCGGCGACGGCTGCGCTCGGCAGGAAGATGGGGAGAGAGCCAGAGAGTGGGAGAGGCCACGGGGAGAGTGGGAAGAAAGAGAGGGAGACGTGGGGGTTGGCGTGGCACTCGTAGACGCCTCCAGGGCGTCGGCAGAAGCAGGAGGTGGCCGGCGTGTGGCCACGGGCGCCGGCCACGCACTCCTCATCCTCCTGGTGAGAGGAGGAGGACGACTGGCATAAGCCAGTGGACTGGGCCGAGCCGGGTGGGCTGGTGGGCTGCGCCAGGTAAGTCCCTGTTCTTTCTCTCCTTTTCTGTTTATTTATTTATTTATTATTTCTGTAACTTCAGGGCTTTATTAAAAATGCCAGGGCATTACCCTAAATCATAAAATTAATCATGGCCACTACTTAGAATATATCCAGCAGCAAACATTTTATTTTATGATTATTTGAGCATTTAAAATATTTTATAGCATTTAAATGCCCAAATGAAAATACCATAAGGATTAATCCAATGACCTTAGATGTCCTAGAAAAAATGTGCACCATTTTTGTCAAAGGTTTTAACCCAAAGCAAAAAGGGTGGCCTTTTTAGAAGGGCATTTCAGGTTCATCGAAAAAGGTTTTAGTAAACCCTAGTTGTTCCAGGGGGGGTGCTGGGGGTTCTGTCATCCCCATTTCAAATTTAAAAGGAATTTAAACATGATGCACACTCTAATGCTTGAACTAGCTAGGGTGTGACAACTCACCCCCACTCAAAAGAATCTCGTCCCGAGATTTAGGATCCTTCGGAAGGAAGGTGGGGTACTCGAGTCGAAGATGATCCTCCCTTTCCCAAGTGGCTTCTTTCTCGGAATGGTGTGACCATTGAACCTTGAGAAACTTGATATTATGACGTCGAGTGGTACGCTCGGCTTGATCAAGGATACGAACGGGATATTCCTGATATGAGAGGTTATCTTGTAGATCAAGCGTTTCGTGGTCCACTCCACGGATAGGATCCGCGAAGCAACGCCTGAGTTGAGAAACGTGGAAGACATCGTGAACTCTGGAAAGATGCGAAGGTAGTTCCAATTGGTAGGCAACTTCTCCTCGTTTAGCAAGAATACGAAAGGGTTCGATGTAACGAGGAGCCAATTTTCCTTTGATACCGAAACGATTGGTTCCCTTTAACGGAGTAACCCGAAGGTAAGCCTTCTCGCCGACTTCATAAGTCATAAGCTTATGTTTACGATCATATTGATTCTTTTGACGAGATTGGGCTATTTTCAATTTCTCACGAATAACGCGAACCTGTTCTTCTACTTCCTAAATCATATCCGGGCCAAAGAGTTGTCTTTCCCCGGTTTCTGACCAGTTAAGAGGCGTTCGACATTTTCATCCATAGAGAACTTCGTAAGGAGCCTTGCCCAAGCTAGCTTGATAACTATTGTTATAAGCAAACTCCGTGAATGGAAGGCAATTCTCCCAACCCATTCCGAACGAGATGACAGAAGCTCGGAGCATATCTTCCAGAATTTGATTGACTTGCTCTACTTGACCACTTGATTGAGGATGGAAGGCAGTGCTAAAAGGGAGACGAGTTCCCATAGCATTTTGGAAACTTTCCCAAAATCGAGAGGTGAAAAGACTCCCACAGTCTGAGTTAATTTCCAATGGAACACCATGAAGAGACACTATTCGGGAGATGTATAAGTCGGCTAGCTGGCTAGCGGTGATACTCTCATGAACAGGTAGAAAGTGGGCTACTTTGGAAAGTCGGTCGATCACGACGAAGATGGCAGTATTCCCTCTCTTGGTCCTGGGAAACCCAGTGATGAATTCCATACTGATTTTATCCCATTTCCACTCAGGAATAGCCAAAGGTTAAAGGGTGCCAGCAGGCCGTTGATGCTCTGCCTTAACACGACGACAAACGTCTCAATTAGCAATGTATTGAGTGATTTCTCTCTTCATCCTAGTCCACCAAAACCTCTGGCGTAGGTCTTGATACATTTTAGTACTACCGGGATGAATGGTGAGAGGGGATTCATGAGCTTCCTTAAGGATCAGCCGCCTCAGGTTTCGTGCCTTTGGAACCACTAGGCGATTTCCAAAGTATACGACACCTTGATCATCAATGGAGAAACAATTCGCGACTCCTTTCTTAATGCTTCTCTTAATACGGAAGGTTCCCGGATCTACCTTCTGTGCCTTGATGATCTGATCCGTAAGGGTAGGTTTTGCCACTAGTGTGGATAGGAATGCTCGAGGAACAATGTGAAGATTGAGCTTACGAAGTTCCTCGTGGAGAAGTGGTTGACTTTGTTGTAACATCATGTTGTTACAATAGGACATATGACTTAGTGCATCAGCCATGACATTGGCTTTGCCGGGGGTGTAAGTTATTCCTAAGTCGTAATCTGAGATCAACTCGACCCAACATCTTTGCCTGAGATTCAAATCCGTTTGGGTGAAGATATATTTCAAACATTGGTGATCGGTGAAGATCTCGCATCGATTACCAAGGAGGTAATGTCGCCAAGTTTTGAGTGCATGGACTACAGCTCCAAGCTCTAGATCATGTGTGGGATAGTTTTCCTCATGTGGGTGTAATTGCCGTGAAGCATAGGCAATTGCCTGACGATCCTGCATGAGTATGCAACCTAGTCCTTGTCGCGAGGCGTTGCAATAGATAATGAAGTCCTCGTAGAAATTTGGTGGTACCCGTACGGGAGCAGATGTCAGGCGTCTTTTCAGTTCCTGAAAGCTGAACTCGCACCGTGGAGTCCACTCGAGCCTTTTATCTTTCTTCAGGAGTTCAGTTAGAGGTTTAGCAACCTTGCAGAAATTCTCTACGAAGCGGCGGCAATAGCTCGCTAAGCCAAGGAAGCTCTGGAATTGCTTGACTGTCTCAGGTGGAGTCCAATCAAGGACAGCTTGAACTCGCTCGGGATTGACAGCAATACCCTTACCAGAGATTACATGGCCTAGATAGGTCACTTCTAGCAACCAAAATTCACACTTGGAGAATTTGGCATAAAGGCGATGCTCTCGAAGTTTCATCAATACCAGCCTTAGTTGTTCGGCATGCTCCTCTTCATTCTTGGAGTAGATGAGTATGTCATCGAGATAAACTACGACGAATTTATCCAAATACTCCATGAAGACCGAGTTCATTAACCGGGAGAAGGTGGCTGGGGCATTGGTTAAACCTAAGGACATAACGGTGTACTCGTATTGGCCATAACGGGTAACAAAGGCCGTTTTGGGAATGTCGCCATTTCTGATTTTGATTTGATGGTAGCCCAACCTCAAATCCATCTTGGAAAAGACTGAGGATCCAGCGAGCTGATCATACAGATCTTTGATCCTGGGAAGCGGATACTTGTTCTTGATAGTGACCAAATTGACAGGTCGGTAATCTACAACCATTCGATCCGTTCCATCCTTCTTCTTGACGAAGAGGACGGGGCAAGCCCAAGGAGAGGAACTAGGACGGATGAAACCCTTTTTCAAGGACTCATCAAGTTGGTTCTTAAGCTCAGCTAGTTCTAAGGGTGCCATCTTGTAGGGTCTCCTAGAAATTGGAACGGTTCCTGGAACAAGGTCTATCACAAACTCGACATCCCCGTCAGGTGGAACACCTGGCAGTTCTTCTGGAAAGACATCTGGAAAGTCTTGGACTACCGAAACATCTTCAAGGTCTGGAAGGGGGTTGGCATTTAGGGAGTAAAGCTGGCGCTTGGCCACTCGAGTTAAGACATTGACTGTCTTGCCCGATGGGTGAGTATGTTGAACGGTTCTAGTGGCACAATCAATCTTAGCATAATGTGTTGACATCCAGTCCATACCCAAAATGATGTTTATGTCCGAGGACTTGAGAGCTATTAAGGATGCAAGGAAGACAAGTCTATCGACAAGAATTTCGTTCCCATGGCTTACTCTAGAAGTTTTCCATCTAGAGCCAGGGGTTTGAATTTCCATGGTAGAGGCCATGTCACAGAATGTCTTGTTATGCAATCGAGCATAGTTCTCGGATATGAATGAATGAGATGCTCCAGTATCGAAAAGAACAGATGCTGGATGGCAATTAACAAGGAGCGTACCAAGGACGACGTTAGGATCCTCATGAGCCTCCTCGGCTGAAACATAGTTGACAGGGCCACGTGTAGTAGTGACTGCCTTGGCATAGAATGTCTTTCCCGCTGGCTTACCGCGGCCAACGGATTTTCCAGACTGATTGGGGTTGTTGTTCTGAGGACACTCTCGGCTATAGTGACCCGGCTCTCCAGACTTGAAACAAGTCACAACATTGGGGCGTGGAGCAGCATTAGCAGCGGGGCCACCATAGGGCTTGGGCGGTGAAAACTGCTGGTTGGGACGAGGCGCCTCAAAGGGTGGCCTCGGAATGAACCTGGGTGGCAGTGCCGTGCTTGGGATCCACTCCCGGCGCTTCTGAGCTCCAGAGCCGGATGAAGAGCCAAAATCACGGGAGTGCTTGTGTGAAGCGTCATAATCAGTTTGGCCTGTCTCAGCGCTGATGGCTTTATTGACCAACTTCTGAAAGGAGGTGCACTCGTGTAGACGAAGATCAAAGCGAAGCTTAGGGCTAAGTCCCTTGCGGAACCTTGCCTGCTTTTTAGCGTCGGTGGATACCTCTTCAGGAGCATAACGTGCCAAATTACCAAATTCACGACTATAAGCATCCACAGTCAGTCTTCCTTGGGTGAAATTGCAGAACTCCTCCCTCTTGCGATCTATGAGACCTTCCGGAATGTGATGCTCACGGAAAGCCTCACTGAATTCAGCCCAAGTAGTGATTTGGCCGACCGGGCGCATAGCTTCAAAATTTTCCCACCAAAGGCTAGCAGGACCTTCGAGATGATAGGCAGCATAAGTAACCTTGTCGGCTTCGGCTACGTTGGCAGAACGTAGCTTGTGGGTGATGCTGCGAAGCCAGTCATCCGCATCGAGGGGCTCGACGGAATGGTTAAACTTTGGTGGGTACAACTTGATAAAGTCATTGATTGACACCAAGTCATTTCGCGGATGGCGTGCAGTGTTCTACTCAATCCGCTCCAGTAAGCGGTTAGTCTCATGCTTGTTTCTTTCCGCCTCCAGCATCACTTCGGCCAGAGAAGGCGGGTGAGGCAGATTTTCACCCCTAGCTGCACTGGCTTCCCCCTGCTCCGGGGCAGCAGGGTTGCTGCGGGTGTTGACCATCCTAGGAGAAAACAAGACAACGGTTTAGGTAAAGGATGGCTCAAACTTAGCAAGGAAGTGCAGAATGTAATGGATAACATGGAATGCTTAGATGTTCATCCGTATGTCATGGTAATATAAAACTGCCATATATATACCAACGGTCATACACACCATACATAGTTTAGTACAAGCCCAGGCTACAGTACAACTATGATGAAAGACGTTACATCTCATCGGAGGCATTCCAAGCTCCTATACATTATTTGTCTACACCTCCGGAATTGATTACACACAAAGTCATATTCCACAAGTCATGCAGGACAGTGGAGATACAACTATTACAATACTAGTGATACTACTACTAACTCAGACAGCTCCGTAGTAGTCCTCATAGAAGTCACCTCCATAGCCTGGAAGTTCAACGTGATCATCCGGGAACAGACGGTCCTGAGGAGCTCGTGGACTAAAGGGGCTAGGATGAGGTCTTGGACCAACAAACGGTGGCCTGCGGGGACCACGGGGTGGGGTGATGCCTCCGACATCACGCCAATCCACCATGTCTGGCAGAGCAGATCTCACAGGATACAGATCCCTTGTATCCATACATCTAGCTTGCACCGCAGGTGCAAACCGAGTCAATGTGGCCCAATGATCAGCACGGGTGTTGAAAAGCTCCATCCTCAAGGCACGATTCTCTCGGTCTTTATCCTCGAGCATCTCGGCAGTGGTACGAGTTAGTGAGTCCTCCTGAGTGGAGTCAGCATAGATAGCCTGGAGATACCCTTGCGCTCCCGGAAGTGAAGCTGGCATGTAACGGAAGTCGGTGTTCCGAAGCAGGCCAGTCCGAACTTGCATGATGGTCATCATGGAATAGGCAGCATCCTGCACAGCCATCTCAACAGTAACCCCGAGTCCATAGGAACAGTGGAGGGGCTCGGTAGATCCAGGATAAGAAGGAAATATCCTGACGATGCAGAAATATCGGCTTTGGTTAAACTCCCGGAATTGCTATTCGACGATGTATTCGGGATACCAACGGTAACCCATCTCAATCATTACCTAGACTAACATAGCAGTATGACCGGGCACGTCGAGGCACCGGGTCAGGAGAACCACTTGGTTTTGAGCACGAGTGGCCATCTGAAAGCACAATCACAATGCAAAGACATTAGAATTTCTATGGAAAATTGGACAACATAACGGCTGTAAATGCTCAGAAAAAGATTTGAGATATCCACAACAGTTTGCAATACCACTCAACAACATCATATCAAGGTTCTGATTCAACTAACAACATACTAGAAATAGTAGAAACTGAACTGGGGCTGGTAACAACAATACTATAAGCTACTACGGATTAGTAACACGTGAACCTGACAGAAGAAGAGAGCCTAGTCCTTAACCCTTGTTGAATGAGAAGAGAATGACTCAGATCAGAGGGCATAAGGTAAAGGAGTAAAAGAGCCTTACGTTCCCCCCCACAATCAATTCCCCCACATATAACTAAAGCATTTCTAGACTCGACATCTACCAGTTTGGCTCAACGAACCTACAGGCAGTCCAGCTCTGATGCCAACGTTGTCAGGACCCCGATTCCAAGTCACATCGATCTAGCCGGTAACACCTCATATCACATTGCGGCCTCACTCACGGTATCCCACGGGTGTCGCCTTACCATGGCCGGGGACCGTTTGCGCCTTTTGGCTCACGTATATGATAGTGTCGCTAGCATCCATATGACAGAGAACCCGGGCCAACATGGCTAGTCGTGAACCCAAAGCGGCATAGACCTATGGAGACAGGCATATGTGAATCACATCGAGCATGTCGGTCATCAGCGAGTGAATCCGGGTTGTAGCACTAGGCTATCAAGACTCCGGGGAACCCGGGCTGTAGCAGGCTAGGCAGGACTCCGGATGTCACCGCATGACATTTCCCCGAAGGGACAGACATAGGAAGGAAGTGAAACACATGCCGGCTAGTCAATTGTCCTGAGAAGTAGTGCTGGGCTAGCAGGACTCCGGTGAACCGGGCTGTAGTGGACTACTGTGGCTCGAGGAACACTAGACTACATTTCCCCATAAGATAGGCTGCCAAGGATAAACAACTAGATTGTCGGATCCCACTCATACCAAGCATTTCAATCATACATACAATATGCCCGATATGTGTACATACAACATGGCATCACAACAAAACTCTACAACTCAAGTACTTTATTTAAAGGTTCCAGAGAGCCATACATAACATGTTCATACAGGTATGGGTCACATGACCCGACACTCAAGTCATGCAAGCATACAAGCACAAGCGGAAGTAAATAGTCTGAGTACAGACACTAGAAAGCAAGAAGGCTTTCAAAGCCTGTCTATCTACATAGGGCCCTCCATGGCCAGGATCACCACCTGGGTGGCTAGTCACTCGTCGACATCAAGGTCTACATAAAACCCATCGGAGGGGGTGGTTTTGTCGTCTGAAAACAATAAATAAGCATTCATGAGTACAAGGTACTCAGCAAGTCTTACATCAGAACCTAATATACATGCTCATTCTCAAGAAGGTGGTGGGGTTATTGCAGCAAGCCAGCTTTGACTCTTGGCTAGGCTATCCTACGGAACTCCACTAATAAAATAGTTTTCACACACGAGTCCACTACTCACCAACACAATACTGCACCAGGGATCCTCCCTCGTCATCCTACAAGAGGGCCATCCTCGGTACTCACACTTATCTTGAGTCTTTTAGTAGTAACCATTAACTTGTCTATGAACTGTATAGGCAACCAAGTAGTCCTTTACCCCGGACGTGGCTATTCGAATAGATGATGTTAACCCTGCAGGGGTATACTTCTTCATACACGCTTTCACCACTTACCGCCGCTTACACGACATGTACTCGGCAACCTTCAAGCGGAAGCCCAACGAGGGTGTCGGCCATGGCCTACCTAAACACTTAAGTCCCTAGTCCAGGTTTATCGCCTATCTAGGTTCCATCCGCAGGGAGTCCCACATACGGCCCCGAACGATGTCAACAGGGTCCCGAGAGGCCAAACGGGCGCCCGGCATACCCGGCCACAGTGTATCTACCGCAACATAGCCCACCCCTAGGGTCAGCGCTACGCACCACCGCCAACACATAACCTACAAACACCAAAAACTATTTGCAACTCCTGGATAGAGTACTAGGGTGATTAAGAAGCCGAGAGGGTCCATTGGTTTCGGGCCCAACGTATGGTAGTAACTGCATCTTAAATCACACATACAGATCTCAGTTCTTATGGACGGCCTCAATGAAACAACCCACCATGAACTCCTACATGGCCTCTCATTGATACCTTTACCAAATCATGTTCATCACATCCCTCACATTACTGATATAACCATTTCACTCTAGCCCATCACCCAGATGGACCAGACCTGACACAACTCTAAGCATAGCAGGCATAGAAAGGTAGGAAACACATACATGGCTCAATCAACTCCTACACATGCTAGTGGGTTTCATCTAGTTACTGTGGCAATGACAGGTCATGCAGAGGAAAAGGGTTCAACTACCGTAGCACACAGCAGTTTGAATCGCGTTTTCTTAATGCAGTAAACAAGAGCAGAAGCGAGAACATGGGTTTGTATCGGAATGATCAATGGTTGCTTGCCTATTGTAGTGGTAGTAGGGTACTGCCCTTCGGACGGATACTCGGGGTTATCCTCGGAGGCAGAACCTACCACGAAAGATACCACGAAACATAATCAACACATGACAATATGCAAAAGTATGATGCATGCTATGACATGGCAAAATGAATGTGTCTTGGCCTAATGCGAGCTCAAACAGGATGGAATGAACTCATTTGAATCAAAGATTCAAATGTTAGCTCATTTAACATGGCCTTATTAGTGCATTTTCTCATTCAGCTTAAACAACAACGTTAACTTGTTTTGTCATGCATGAAACCACTACAGATAGATAGATTGAATTTTTCTGATCATTTTTCATATATAACATGTTTGATTTCGAGCTATGGTTGATTTTCTATGATTTTTAGAAGTTTTGGCTATTTTCTGGAATTTCCTATTAAAGAATAAATCCAGTAATTGAATTAATGTGTCAGCATGATATAGGTGTGACGTCAGCGGGTCAACTGCGTCGGCCAGGTCAAACCTGACTGGTGGGCCCTGTCTATCAGAGTCACAAGTAATTAACTGAATTAAATTAACACTAATTAGATGTCAGTGGGGCCTGGGCCCACATGTCAGTGACTAAACTAATTAAATTTAGTGAAAACTAATCCTAAACTAATTAGCAGACCGGCCCCACCTGTCATAGACTCAGGGGGGGTCAACCTGGGCCCACACAGGGGTCAAACAGAGTCAAACTCGCCGGCGTCTAGCCACCGGCGAGGCCAGACGCGGCGGAGGAGTGTGGGATTTGCACTCCGGCGACCAAATGGGCGGCGGAGACTATCTACGTGATGCGGGGAGGAAGCCGCGTCGAGTGGTGGCAGTGGGTGGAGCTGGGGTGGTCAGAAACGTCGCCGGCGACGAGTTTGGCAGCGGCCGGAGCTTGGGTGAGGTCGAGCTAGTCACTAGGGGGCACGGCGAGGGCCGTGCGGGGGTGCTACGGGCTCCTGCGAGTGCGTGGAAGACAAAGGCGTGCTCGGTGGCGTCCCAACATGGGTATGGCCACGACATCAACGTGCGGTGGCGGCGGCGAGCTTCGGCTTCGATGGCAGAGGTGGTTAGAGGATGCGGACGAGCGCGGGGAGAGGGGGAAACGGTGGCGGAGCTCACAGCAGTTGCAGGGGAGCAAACGTCGAGCTCGAGGAAGGGCTGGAGCGAGCGGGGCGGCGAAGAGGATCTCTGGCGGTCGGAGTTGAGAACCAGCTGGGTGCAGCGTCTCCAGGGCGAGCGAGCGCTCGGGGCTCGGCCTACTTGATGTAGTCGACGACGGCGGAGCTTCCTGGCATGTCGGGGCAATGAATGGACGGCGGTGGCTGCGGTGAAGCTTGTCGGCGGCGACGGCTGCGCTCGGCAGGAAGATGGGGAGAGAGCCAGAGAGGGGGATAGGCCACGGGGAGAGTGGGAAGAAAGAGAGGGAGACGTGGGGGTCGGCGTGGCACTCGTAGACGCCTCCAGGGTGTCGGCAGAAGCAGGAGGTGGCCGGCGTGTGACCGCGGGCGCCGGCCACGCGCTCCTTGTCCTCCTGGCGAGAGGAGTAGGACGACTGGCATAAGCCAGTGGACTGGGCCGAGCCGGGTGGGCTGGTGGGCTGCCAGGTAAGTCCCTGGTCTTTCTCTCCTTTTCTGTTTATTTATTTATTTATTATTTCTTTAACTTCAGGGCTTTATTAAAAATGCCAGGGCATTACCATAAATCATAAAATTAATCATGGCCACTGCTTAGAATATATCCAGCAACAAACATTTTAGTTTATGATCATTTGAGCATTTAAAATATTTTATAGCATTTAAATGCCCAAATGCAAATACCATAAGGATTAGTCCAATGACCTTAGATGTCCTAGAAAAAATGTGCACCATTTTTGTCAAAGGTTTTAACCCAAAGCAAAAAGGTTGGGCTTTTTAGAAGGGCATTTCAGGTTCATTGGAAAAGTTTTTAGTAAACCCTAGTTGTTCCAGGGGGGTGCTGGGGGTTCTGTCATCCCCATTTCAAATTTAAAAGGAATTTAAACATGATGCACACTCTAATGCTTGAACTAGCTAGGGTGTGACAGCATTCCAGCCAAAAACTCAGCCCGCACCCCGACGCCATTCAAATAAAAAGGCATGGGGAAATACGCTAGACATGCGAGACATATTGGAGGACAAAGCAAAGCATGCAAGATCGATCTATGAATCACGAGGGCGCGCCACCATGCAAGACGATAAACGTCATGCCGGATACAGTAAAAGTAAATCCGGCCGGGCCGAACACAGCGGGCAAAACCCATTCGACCTGTGTCGCGATATAGCCCAATACAGAGGGGCCGCACACCCTTTATGCTTCACAGCCGAAGTAATGGATCATCAAATCCCAGAAGGTTTCAAACTTATAAATATTGAATCATACGACGGCACTACAGATCCTGCAGTATGGATCGTGGATTTCCTCCTCCACATCCACATGGCCCGCGGTGATGGCTTACATGCCATCAAATACCTCCCACTAAAGCTCAAAGGACCGGCGTGGCATTGGCTTAACAGCTTGCCAACAGATTCCATTAGCTGTTGGGAAGATCTGGAAGCTGCATTCCTTGACAACTTTCAGGGCACTTATGTGCGACCGCCAGATGCCGATGACTTGAGCCACATAATTCAGCAGCCAGAAGAGTCGGTCAGACAATTCTGGACTCGGTTCCTTACAAAGAAAAATCAAATCATTGACTGTCCGGATGCAGAGGCCTTAGCGGCTTTCAACACAACATCCATGACGAGTGGCTAGCCCGACACCTTGTTCAGGAAAATTCGAAATCTATGGCAGCCCTCACGACACTCATGACCCGCTTTTTTGCTAGAGAAGACAGGTGGTTGGCCCGCAGCAATAACATGTCAAAGAACCATGTTACTTCGGATACCAAGGACGTCAATAGCAGGTCACGTCGCAACAAACATAAGCGCCGCATTAAGAGCGATAATACTGAAGATACGACAGTCAATGCCGGATTCAAAGGCTCTAAACCCGGTCAGCGGAAAAAGCCATTTAAACAAAGTATGCCGGGCCCGTCCAATTTGGACCGCATACTCGATCACTCGTGTCAAATACACGGCACCCCCGACAAGCCAGCCAACCGCACCAATAGGGATTGTTGGGTATTCAAGTAGGCCGGCAAGTTAATTGCCGAAAACAAAGATAAGGGGTCACATAGTGATGACGAGGAAGAGACCCGGCAGCCGAACACTGGAGGACAGAAGAGGTTCCCCCCACAAGTGCGGACAGTGAACATGATATATGCAACACACATCCCCAAATGGGAACAGAAGCGTGCGCTCAGGGACGTATATGCGTTGGAGCCAGTCGCCGCAAAGTTCAACCCATGGTCCCCCTGTCCGATAACCTTCGATCGCAGGGACCACCCCACTAGTATCCGTCATGGCGGATTCGCCGCACTGGTCCTAGACCCAATCATTGACGATTTCACCTCACTCGAGTCCTTATGGATGGAGGCAGCAGCCTGAACCTGCTTTATCACGACACAGTGCGCAAAATGGGTATAGACCCCTCAAGGATCAAACCTACAAAACCGACCTTTAAAGGCGTCATTCCAGGTGTAGAGGCCCATTGCATAGGCTCAATTACACTGGAAGTGGTCTTCGGATCCCCGGATAACTTCCGAAGCGAAGAGTTAATCTTCGATATAGCCCCGTTCCACAGTGGTTATCACGCACTGCTCGGGCGAACTGCATTTGCTAGATTCAATGTGGTACCGCATTATGCATACCTCAAGCTCAAGATGCCAGGACCTCGTGGAGTTATTATTGTCAATGGAAACACAGAGTGCTCTCTCCGAACAGAGGAGCACACCGCGGCCCTCGTAGCAGAAGCACAATGCAGCCTCTCAAGGCAATTAACAAGTTCGGCATTTCAAAACCAGGACACCGTCAAGCGTGCTCGGAGCAACCGACAAACAGACTGTCTGGCGCGATCTGAGCTCGCATAGCAATGCAGCACCCACCCCAGTCCCAGCCATACGGCAAAACTCGTGCCACACATACATAATTACGCATTAAAAATACCATGGGCACAGGTGGGGAGGGGGGCATAACTGCGGCACGCCCCAAGACGCGGCTTAAACCGCACTAGGGGCTCCCAGTTTGGTTATTTTTCTCTTTTTCAGGACCTTAATCTCTGGAAACCCTGTCCGGTAGCACCATTGCCGAACACACGATGCAGCAAACAAGGAGGCCGAAAGCTACGTCACACCACGGAACTCCTAGGTGGATTACAGTAACGAGCGAAATATTTGATTTAATATCATTCCTCAGCTTGCCCTTGGAAGGGACATAGTCCCACTCTTTGCTTATCGCACTATCTGTATCATTCTGCTTTAACGCAATTTTTTGAATAAACAATGCATGATATTAAGACTATTATTGCATTCTTGTTATATATATATATGTGTGTGTGTGTGTGTGTGTGTGTGTTCACTAATGACGCCTTGCAACCGTACACTTTGGTACGGCCAATACACCAGGGGCTTATGTACCCCACAACATGGTGTGAAAAGTCTGAACACTTTCACAAGTGCGGCACCCCGAACTTATAGCATTATATGCATCAGCTCCGAATCATGTCTTTGGTCAAATGTTGGGTTTGCCCGGCTCATATGTTTTGGTACCTTACGTTCTGCTCCGTCGGCTAAGGTAGCGCTAGGAGAACTACTGCGATTGTGCCCCGGTTCTGTTGGGTTCAGCACCTCAGTAGAGGAAGCTAAAACTGACTGTCATGATAAGGCGAGAGACTGGTCGCTGTTCGGCAAGGTTTTCGAGTCCCTAAAGACTTATGCCGCTTAGAGCGAGGGGCCGGCCCTGTCCGTCTTAAAGGCGTGTATCGCGCCCCGAATTCGGCCTTCCGAATACCAGGGGCTTCGCCAAAATTTAAAATTATAGAATTATACGGCTAAGTGAGAGTGATAAAGCATTATTAGTCCGGTTGCCTTGTTCGTTGTGCTGAGCGTCTCCCTCGAAGGACCCAAATATGGGAACAAGAGTGCTCAGGTTTATCCCGAACAGCCCAACACTAGTGGCATGGGGGCAGAAGCCGAGGACTAGCCATCTCTCAGATTGGATAAACAGCCAAACATAAGGTAATATTTTAAATTCAAACAAGCATTGCATAGCGCATATGAAACAAGTTTTCATAAATACAGGATCACACAAGCAAGTTTTACTCAAATATTACATCTTTTGTACACTCATCCGCTATGAGACGGGCACCCGGCAGAACACCCTCGTAGTACATCTCGGGGTGGCGGTGGTCCTTGCCCTCCGGCGGCTCTTCCTTGATCAGCTTCACAGCGTCTAGCTTGACCCACTGCAATTTCACACGGGCGAAAGCCCGACGTGCACCTTCAATGCAGACGGATCGCTTGACGACTTCCAGCTGCGGGCAGGCATCGACAAGCCGCCTCACCAGGCCGAAGAAGCTGTTCGGAAGGGCGTCGCCTGGCCACAGCCAGACTATAAAGCCCTTCATGGCTTGTTCGGCCGCCTTCTATAGCTCGACCAGCTGCTTCAGCTGGTCGCTCATTGGCAGCGGGTGTTCGGTTCCAGTATACTGAGACTAGAACAACTTCTCCGTTGAGTTTCCATCCTCGGCCTGGTAAAATTGTGCGGCACCGGACACACTACGGGGCAAATCTGCGAATGCTCCTGGAGAGCTCCGGATTCGGCTAAGTAATCGATAATTTACTTTTACATGCTTGCTTTGCATATAGAATGCCTTACCCGCTGCTATCTTCTTCACTACGTCGATCTCTTGGAGGGCCTTGGCACTTTTTGCACTCTCGAGGGCCACGGCAAGCTCAGACTCTCGCGTCTTTGAGTCAAGCTCCAATGCCTCGTGCTTCATCACGAGAGCCTGGAGCTCTTGCTGCACCTCGCCCACCCGAGCCTCCTGCTTTTCTCGCTCGGTGCGCTCCCTGGCCGCTTTATCTTCGGCCTCGGACAGCGCTTCCTTTAGGGTCGCTACTGCGGTCGTGGCCCTTGGCAAATTCATGATGATCATGTCATTTTGCAATCGCATTCTTTTTATACATATCCACAGACCAGGTACTACTTACCTTTGTTCTCCTCGAGCTGCCTCTTGGCAAGGACGAGCTCGTCCTGGGACCCTTTCAAGTCTTGCTTTAGTATGGCGACCTCCGCAGTCAGTGCGGCAGACGCCAGCAGAGAATCCTGCCTATGCATATTGACATACTTATATTAGACTCCTGTGATATTATTTGATCCTCTGTTCAGCTTTTCCTTGTGAACACCGAACAAAGCATCAGGGGCTACTGTCTATGCGGTAATATTTTTCCTATATTTTAAACACTTACCTCAAAGGCTGTTAGAAGGCTAGCACAGGCTTCAGTCAATCCGCTCTTGGCGGACTGAACCTTCTGGATCACCGCACTCATAATAGTGCGGTGCTCCTCGTCGATGGAAGCGCTGCGAAGCGCTTCGAGCAGATTGTCCGGCGCCTCTGGATGGACAGAGGTCACCGGCACAGGCGACTTGCCCCTCTTGGAAGGAGGCCGCCTGCCTGAGCCCGGAACCACTGGAGGTTCCGGCGCGGTGTTCGGCTGAGGGCCGAGCTCGGAGCTTTGAGGGGCCCTGTCCCCTCGGTTCCCGGAGTCTGGAAGGTCTCCTTGAGGTGCCTCCGGGACTGTCTCCCCTCGACCCGGTGCCTCTTGAGACAGCACCTCGGCGTCGTTAGCAGGATGAGGGGAGGTGGCGGTCGGGACTGGATCGCTATCCATGTCCGACGAGCCCAGGGAGCCGTCCGATGATACATCGATACTGGCTCATGGCGGCCTGCATAATCATGTTCGTCAATAGGGAAAGCAGTGTGGCAAAGGGATACTATGACTTACTCTGGTATCCAAATACTTACGACTTCCCCCGGGGCTTGGCCCTGGGGAGCCACTCGTCTTCGCCGTCAGCGGCGGTGGTAGAGAAGTCCGGAAGGAGAGTTCTCCCCTTCTTGGACCCTTCGGCCTCCCCAGTTGGGGCGGCCTTCCTTTTCTTGTCTCCCCCGTCTGGGGGGAGCATCCTCTTCTACCTCCTCGTCTTCGGGGGAGGATTGCGCCGTAGAGTCCTCGGACGGTGAGTCCGATGACACCTGGCGTCAGGAACTCTTTCGTGTTCCCTTGGCCTTCTTGGTCTTCTCCCGCACCGTATAAGGAGCCGGAGTCAGCATCTTCGCAGAAGAGCGTTTGCTGGGCCTTCGGGCAAGGGAGCCGGACAGTCAATCTGACCAGACATTTTCTGCCAGTCCTGTCAAAGGAACGGGAGTTTAGATCCCGCATAGAGTCAATCTATAAAAAAAACAAGTATCCTGTAAGAGGTAAAGCAGCCTACCACACTGGCTTGGCGCTTCGCGCTGAATCCGTGATCCTCAGTAGTGGGAGGGGGGACCTCGGCACTCTTGAACAGTACCCTCCAGGCATCTTCGTGAATTGTGTCGAAGAGCCTGTTCAGAGTTCGGTGCTGCGCCGGGTCAAACTCCCACAAGTTGAAGGCCCGTTGTTGGCACGGGAGGATCCGGCGGATGAGCATGACCTGGACTATGTTGACGAGTTTGAGCTTCTTGTTGACCATGTTTTGAATACATGTTTGGACTCCGGTCAGCTCTCCTGAACTACCCCAGGACAGGCCCTTCTCTTGCCAGGAGGTGATCCGTGTGGGGAAGTCAGATCGGAACTCGGGGGCCGCTGCCCATGTAGGGTCACGCGGTTTGGTGATGTAGAACCACCCCAACTGCCACCCCTTTATTGTCTCCACGAAGGAGCCCTCGAGCCATGTGACGTTGGGCACCCTGCCCACCATGGCGCCTCTGCACTCCGCCTGGCGGCCGTTCACTACCTTCGGCTTGACATTAAAAGTCTTCAGCCATAAGCCAAAGTGGGGCTTGATGCGGAGGAAGGCCTCTCACACGATGATAAACGCCGAGATGTTGAGGATAAAGTTCGGGGCCAGATCGTGGAAATCCAGGCCGTAGTAGAACATGAGCCCCCGGACAAATGGGTGGAGAGGAAATCCCAGTCCGCAGAGGAAATGGGTGAGGAACACCACCCTCTCATGGGCCTGGGGGTGCGGATGAGCTGCCCCTTATCTGGGAGTCGGTGCGCGATGTCGTCGGGAAGGTATCCGACTCTCCTCAGCTTCTTGATGTCTCCCTCCGTGAAGAGGAGACCATCCACCTGCCTCCCGCTCTGGACATGGTTGGGGAAGGTTGAGGTGGGATGTGCGGACTTGGGCGCTAGAGCTCGAGTGTGCAAAAATGGATGAGCAAAGGAGGAAGAAGGCGTGGATGAAAAGGTGAATCCTTATCCCTTTATATGGGCGGACGAAACTAAGCGCCCCCACTAGCCTGGGAAAACTCGCTTATGCCCCAAGCACCGTAATCGATGTTGCGGTTGGGTTACCCACACCCGTATTGATGAGAATCCCGTAATAAGGGGACACGATCTCTGCTTTGACAAGACGTGTCAAAAAACTGCCTCGCGTTATGTGCGGGGCTAGTTAAAGGAAACGGTTCGAATGATCATCGTGCCATGACATAATGTCGTGTTTCCAAAACAAGTCAGCAAATTGGATTTGTGGAAATATTATTCTCTCTACGGTGGTGTGTGGAATTTATTTTGCATGGTCGGACACTATCCTTATATTCAACATTCTTCCGTGGTGTATTCGGAGGAGGAACCCGCCTTGCAATGTCGAAGACAATACTGCGCGCCGGACTCATCGTCATTGGAAGCCTAGTTCAGGGGCTACTGTGGGAGTCCTGGATTAGGCGGTCTCCGGACAGCCAGACTATCTCCATTGGCCGGACTGTTAGACTACGAAGATACAAGATTGAATACCTCGTCTCGTGTCCGGATGGGACTCTACTTGGCGTGGAAGGCAAGCTAGGCAATATGGATATGGATATCTCCTCCTTTGTAACCGACCTTGTGTAACCCTAACCTCTCAGGTGTCTATATAAACCGGGAGGTTTTAGTCCATAGGACGAACATACAATCATACCATAGGCTAGCTTCTAGGGTTTAGCCTCTCTGATCTCGTGGTAGATCTACTTTTGTACTACCCATATCATCAATATTAATCAAGCAGGACGTAGGGTTTTACCTCCATCAAGAGGGCCCGAACCTGGGTAAAACATTGTGTCCCCTGCCTACTGTTACCATCCGGCCTAGACGCGCAGTTCGGGACCCCCTACCCGAGATCCGCCGGTTTTGACACCAACAGACGGAACTAGACGAACCCAGAGCTGATGGGTCCATTCCAGGTGGCGGCGCTGCTTGTCTTGCACTCGGCAGGACACGAGCAGGAGCATGCTCATTCTGAGGAAGCGCTTGGGGTCATCTTGGGGTTTGAGCTCCTCTCGAACTGAAACAAGGAGGGAGCGGGAGGCAGGGAGCTGCGGGGTGGCAGCCGGCAACAACTCTGGTGGCCGGCCGGCGCGACGAGGTGGCGCAGGGTCGGGCGCGGTGCCCTGGCGGGGGTGCTAGGAGGGGTGAGGGGATCAGATCGAGGGAGATGAGAGGGGTTGGCGGCGCTGGAGGGACGAGGGAATTGAGAGAAGGGGTTGCAGGGGATCGGGTGAGGGTTAGGTTAGGTTAGGTGGGCCTGCGGGGAAGGATGGGCCTAGAGAGGCCGGCCTGGGCTGGGCATCTCTCTTCCTCTCTCTTCTTCTTTTCTTTAACACAAAAACAAGAGAAGAAAAAAGAAAGAAAGTGGGAGGTTAGGGAATGAAGTTGGACTCTCGGATAAATTTCCCGGACTCACAAAAATGAGTTTGACCCAAGAAAAATAGAAACGGCAAGATTGAAAGATACAAATTCAAACTCATTTGAACTTAATTCAAATGGGTTTGAGCTGGGACTTGGTAAAAGGAAGGTCCAAAAATGTTCGGATTTTTGGTGGAGCTCCGAAAAATGACGAAAGAATTTACGGACAAAGTTCGAGGTCAAGAAGTGAGATAACAAAGGCATGGGGAAATTTTGCAAGTGTGTTTTAGGTGATTCCGTAAGAATGGATTATTTATCATAGCTCCCTAATATTGGGAGGGTATGTTATAAAGAGAATTCACCATGTGAATTCCCTCGGTTTAAATGGATCGAAGATCCATACGCTTTATTTAGTTGAGTTAAGAAAAAGAAATGACATGATGGCATGACGACATGATGCAATGCACACGATACAAAGATGAATGCAATCAACCAAACAAATCACACGACGAAACCCGGAAATCCTGGAAGGCATCTGAAGCTCTGGTCTTGGGGCGTCACATTAGCCCTGATGTACAGGCCATGAACGAAGACTCGGAGGACAGTAACTACCTTCCGCTCTCTGAGGATGAGGTCAGCCTTGGCAACGAGGACTCTATCGTGCCTGACGAACCTCTCGAACAGGAGCACTTTAAGCACCAGCTAATAGCCACTGCAAGGAGCCCGAAAAAGAAGCAGCATCAGCTTCAAGCTGCTCAAGATCTGCTCAACGATAGATGGACTTATGTCCTGGCAGCCGAGGAATACTTCCTCGAGCGACCAATCAAAAGTTACCCGAAGCGCAAAATACTACCTCAATTCGGTGACGAGGGACTAGAGCTCGTGCCATCAGCGCACATTGCGGCTGACCGACCACCACGTGGCCGGGACAAAGAGGCAACTCAAGCCGAACACCAGGCCTGTCACATCCCTAGTTCTGGTCTGCCTAGTGCTAGCATCTGGGGTTGCATCATGTTTACATCTCCCAGAAAGTTGAAATGGGGATGACAGAAAACCCCAGCACCACTTAAACCAACTAGGGTTTACTAAAATCCTTTTCAATGAACCTGAAATGCCCTTCTAAAATGTTCATCATCTTTGCCTTGGTCTAGAACATCTGACAAAAATGGTGCACAATTTTCTAGGACAGCATAAGGTCACTAGATTAAATCATAATCTATTTGCATTTGGGCATTTAAATGCTATAAAATATTTTAAATGTCCAAATAATCATAAACTAAAATGTTTACTATTGGAAATATTCCAAACAGTGGGCATGAGAGTTTCATGATTTTTTAGTTAGTTTTAGTATTTTTAATAAAACTCTAAAGTTGTAGAAAAATAGAAAAACAGAAACAAATTAATAAAGAGAGAGAGTGTGGACTTACTTGACGCAACCCACCTAGCGGCCCAGCTCCGGCCCAACACTCTAGAGGGCCCAACCCACCTCCTCACTGTGTCTTCAACCTCTGCCAGTAGGCAAAGGCATGTCGACGCGCGCGTGCCCGAGCTCCACCTCCTGCTTCCACCTCCTACTTTAGGCCACCTCTAGCGAAGCTGATGCCACCACCCGACATGTGCGAGCTCCAGCTACTCGTGGATGGGCTCCGCTGTTGGTTTGGTCGCCGGAGAAGCAATCCCGAGCACCACCGCCGCGTATGACCTCGCCAGTGACCAGTCGCCGGTGGGTTTGACCCCAGTTGACCGGGGGTTTGACTCCCATGACTCATTGACGTATGGGCCCAGGCCCCTGATTAATCTGGATTTAGGATTAAGTTAGTGCTAACTAACTCTGTTAATTACTCCAGACACTACACATGTGGGACCACCTTGATTATCTCCAGATTAGGATTAGTTCTAACCCTAAACAGCTTGTTAACTGGCTGCGTCACTGAACAGTGGTCCCCACAGGTCAGGTTTGACCCGGACCGGTCTGTTGACATGATGACGTCATAGTGACGCTGTCTTGACGCAGTTAACCATTTTCTGGATTAAAAATAATCCAGAAAATTCCAGAAAATGGGTTAAACTTCGAAAATTCATAGAAATTAATCTATAACTCCAAATGCAAAGTTTTATATATAAAAAATGATCAGAAAAATCCAATCTATCCATATGTACCATTTTCATGCATGTTATAACAACTTATGACTACTGTTTAGGGCAAATCAAATAAATGGCATATGAACTTTAACATATGGAGTTTGAATTTGAACCTTAGGTTCAAACCAACTTCATTTAAATCATTGCTAGCTGCATTAGCTCAAATCACATCATATTGCCATGTTACATTCATGCATCATATTGTTGCATTGCATAGATTGTGTTCCCTCTTGTTTGCCGGTGGTTGTTCCCCCTCGGTAGACGTATGTTCCTACGATGAGTTCGATGACACCAATGAAGAGCTATATCATCTTCAGAAGTGCCAGGCAAGCAAAACCCCCCTTGTTCATTCCGATACAATACGACTCTCTCGCTTCTGCTCTCTTTTACTGCATTAGGACAAGAACGATTCAACTGTTACATGCTGCGGTAGTTGAACCCCTTTCCTCTGCATGCCCTGTCATTGCCACAGTAACTAGATGAAACCCACTAGCATGAGTAGGAGTTGTTTGAGCCCTGATGTGCCTACCCATTCATGCTTGTTTGCCATGCCTGCTACTGCTTAGAGTTGAGTCAGGTCTGATTCATCGAGGATGAATTGGAATGGTGACGGACATGTCCTACTGTGTGTGAGCTAAGTGTGTGAACACAATCTAGTAAAGGTAGCGGTGAGAGGCCATGTAGGAGTACATGGTAGGTTGTCTCATTCAAACCGTCCTCAGGAATTGAGTTCTGCGTTTGTGATCCATGAACAACTACTACCACACATTGGGATCCTTAATTGACTCTCTCGACTTATTAATCACCTTGTTCTCTGTCCAGGAGTTGCAACTAGTTTCTGGTGTTTGTAGGATATGTGTTGGAGGCCGTGCGTAGCACTAACCCTAGGGGTGGCTTATGATGCGGTAGATACACTATGGCATAGTGTATCGGGCGCCCGTTTGGTGTCTCGGGAACCCTGCACACATCGTTTGGGGTTGTGAGCGAAACCCCGACCGGATCTCCTCGCGGATGGAACCCGAATAGGCGATAAACCTGGACTAGAGACTTGTGTGGTTAGTCAGGTCGTGGCCGACTCCCTCGCCAGGCTTCCGCTTGAAGGTTGCCGAGATACATGACGTGTACATGGTGGTAAGTGGCGTGAGCTTGTGTGAAGAAGTACACCCCTGTAGTGTTATGAATGATCTATTCGAATAGCCGTGTCCACGGTAAAGGACTTCTGGGTTGCCTATGCAGTTCATAGACAAGTGAAAGTGGATACTCTAAAATGCGCAAGATAAGCGTGAGTGCTATGGATGGCGTTCTTGTAGGGAGATGGGAGCGGATCCATAGTGGTGTATTCGTATGGTGAATATGTGGACTCATGTGCGCCACCTCAAAAGAGTTACTTGCAATCATAGTATAGGATAGCCACTGAGTCAAAGCTGGCTTGCTGCAGTTAAACTCCACCACCCCCTTTGTTGATACTGATGCATATGTAGCTAGTTCTGATGTAAGTCTTACTGGGTACATTTGTACTCACGTTTGCTTAATTTATCTTTTTGCAGAGAGACTTTAGTCTCACTAGTAGTTTTGCGTGGACTTCGATGTTTATCTTGTTACCTCAACTATGATCTTGTGCCCTTGGCAGGATCTTGTAGATAGTCAGGCTTCTCAGCCTTTTTCATTTGTAGTTGTCTGTACTCAAACAAGTTAAGATTTTGGATGTGCTTGTTGCTTGTATGCTCTGTATGTTGGGTCATGAGACCCATGTTTGTAATATCTGGCTCTTCGGAGCCTAATGAATAAATACTTTGAGTTGTAGAGTTTTTGTTGTGATGCCATGTTGTATTTACACATATCGGGCATATTGTGTGTATGATTGAAATGCTTGGTATGTGCGGGATCCGACAACATAGTTGTTTATCCTTGGTAGCCTCTCTTATTGGGAAATGTAGTCTAGTGCTTCCACTAAGCCATGGTAGTTTACTACAGCCTGGTTTACCGGAGTCCTGCTAGCCCAATTACTACTGCTCTGGAACACCTAGACTGGCTGGCATGTGTCCCACTTCGTTCATGTGTCTGTCCTTTCGGGGAAATGTCACGCGATGACTTTCGGAGACCTGCTAGCCTGCTACAGCCCGGGTTCCCGGATTCCTGTTAGCCCAGTTGCTACAGCCCGGATTCACACGCTGATGACGGACACGTTCGATGTTGGTTCATGTATGCCTGTCCCTGTAAGTTAGTGCCACTTTGGGTTCACGACTAGTCATGTCAACCCGGGTTCTCTGTCATATGGATGCTAGCGACACTATCATATATGTGAGCCAAAAGGCGCAAACAGTCCCGGGCTAGGTAAGGTGGCACCCATGGGAATACCGTGCGTAGGCCTGGGCATTCGGTAGAAACCGAAAGTTCGGTTTCTACTGTTCGGTTATTTCTCAAAATCGGTTACTCAGATTACTAACCGAAAAATGCACACAAAAATCAAAAACTGAAAATTCGATTAACTGAAAGTTCGGTTCGGTTTTCAGTTTACACCGAAAAAATAGCTTCAGCGTTCATCAGCCAGCTACCCGCACTTTAGCTGTCGCACCCTGCGTTCTTAAATAGCCAACCTCACTGCCTCGTCTCGTCTAGCTAAGCGAGGTGGGACAAATCCTAATGAAGTCACGTACTCGCACAGACTGGGAGAAGCTATTCTGTACAAGAGTGGGCCTTGGTTGCACGTACGTAGCCGGCCAAGGAGACGAACAAGGCCATCCCTGACTCGCGTGCGACCACGCGCATACGTGGAAAGGTCCATAGCAACCTAGGCGCTACTATTTATGCACTACTTCGGTTTCTGTTTTGGTAATTGGTTTAAAACTGAACCTACCAAATTAAATTCGGTTAGTACAAGTGAAAACCGAAATTTCCTGTAGCATTGAGAAAAACTGAAAATTCGGTTTTTTCGGTTTCGGCATCGGTTCGGTCTTCGGTTTGTCGGTTTTTATGCCCACCCCTAACCGTGCGTGAGGCCGCAAAGCGATGTGATGTGTAACATGCTAGATCGAGGTGGCTTAGGATCGGGGTCCTGACAAGCCCGTACTACCTTGCAGTAAAGGCAGGTATAAAACAGCTCGGGCATATACATATGACCTTCGGCAGGACCTGGATAGTAGAGCAAGACATACCAAATTGATCTACGGACCGCGGGGGTGTGCCCCATTACGCGATGACGGCTATCTATTCAGACGTGACAAGCCTAATCACGCACGGGCCGAATGTTGCAGACGGACTCCATTTGAGCTACGTCACGACGTGGCCTGATATAGAGGCGCCGCACACCCTCTTTGCTTCACTGATGAAGTAATGGAGCACGAATTCGTAGAAGGGTTTAAACCCATGAATATCGAATCATACGATGGAATAACAGATCCCGCTGTATGGATTGAAGATTTTCTTCTCCATGTCCACATGGCCCGCGGTGATGATCTCCACGCCATCAAATACCTCCCACTAAAACTAAAGGGACCAGCGTGGCACTAGCTAAATAGCCTTCTAGAGAACTCCGTTGGCAGCTGGGAAGATTTGGAAGACACCTTTCGCGATAACTTCCAAGGTACATATGTCGGGCCACCAGATGCCAATGACTGAAGTCACATCATCCAGCAGCCCAGAGAGTCAGCCAGGCAGCTCTGGACTAGGTTCCTAATTAAAAAGAACCAAATTGTTGATTGTCCGGACGTTGAAGCCCTCGCGGCCTTAAAACATAGCGTCTGGGATGAGTGACTCGCCCGCCACCTCGGTCAAGAAAAAACAAAATCCATTGCATCCCTTACCGCTCTAATGACCCGCTTTTGCGCGGGAGAAGACAGCTGGCTCGCTCGTAGAAGCAACATCGCCAGCGATCCGGGCACTTCCGAAGTCGGAGACGGCAATGGCAAGCCGCGACGCAATAAACACAAGCGTCGCAATAATAATGAAAGAACGGAAGACACGACGGTCAACGCCGAATTGAGCGGCTCCAAACCCGGTCAACAGAAGAAGCCATTGAGGGCAAATAGAGACAGACCATCCAATCTAGAGAAAATCCTGGATCGGCCCTGCCAGATTCATGGCACGCATGATCAACCAGCTACTCACACCAACAGAAGTTGTTGGGTCTTCCAACAAGCAGGCAAGCTTAATGCCGAACACAAGGGGAAGGGGCCGCCAAGTGACAACGATAACGAAGAGACTCGCCAGCCGAATACCGGGGGTCAGAAGCAATTTCCCCCGAAGTAAAAACCATAAACATGGTATACATGACGCACACCCTACAGGGGAGCGCATGTGTGCAATACTAGGCGCATAGGCCATAGATCCGTTCCCCTCAAAATTTCACCATATCCGTCCCGAAGGTTCGGCGGCTCTGAGATCTAATTATCGATGGGTTCCATCTCATGAAAGTCCTTATGGATGGTGGCAGTAGCCTTAATCTAGTTTACCAAGACACTGTCTGCAAAATCGGCTTCGATCCTTCAAGTATCAAGCCCACCACAACTACCCTCAAGGGAGCAGTACCCGGTGTAGAAGCTCACTGTAGGTGCTCTGTCACATTTGAAGTCATTTTTGGTTCGCCGAACAACTTCCGAAGCGAAGGCTTGACCTTTGATATTGTCCCGTTTTGAAGTAGCTACCATGCACTTCATGGACGTACCACTTCTGCTCATTTTAATGCGGTCCCACCCTACGTCCGCGCAAAACTTAAGATGCCCGGTCCACGTGGTGTCATAACAATAAATGGAAATACGGAACACTCCCTCCGTACAGAGGGTCATAGTACGGCTACCACAGTCGAAGTACAAAGCGGCTTCATCCGGCCATATATTTCATGGGCCATTAAGCCGTCGGTCTTTATTAAATGGGACCGATCAATGTCAGAGCTGGATTAGCAGTTCGGCCTCCGTCGTTCGCCTCGTATACCCGCGAAGTTTGTACCATGGGTACAAAATTATGTACTTAAAATACCCTAGTCATCGGAAGAGGCACAATACGGACATGCCTATAAGCACTTCCATAGCCTCCTTTTCTTTTCTTTTCTAACTATTTTTATCTTTTACCAAAGGTGGCTCAAAGACTGGTCATCTCACGGACTCTTTCGGAGTTCGGTTTCGTTCACCTACCCAAAGGCTATTCCTGTTGAGGAGCCCTGTCACCGAGGCAAGGCGGCGCAGACGTGCGACAGGAGGTCCAAGTAATTCTTCATAGACGGCACTCTTTATCTAGAGCCTGTAAAGTGCCTTCTCCCTCAGCCTTCGACCACCGGCATGTCAAATAGCCCGGGTCGTGGCGTTATTATCTGTAAAATGGCAATTAACATATCAATCAGGTTCCAGTGAATAGAATGTGTATTCAGTATTCACTTTTTCTAAAAGAACCGAATTTCGCTCCTTCGGCTATTTCACACACGCACCTTGGCACAAATTGCCAAGGGCTTAATATGGGAACAAATGAATTGCCGGCAAGTCCGAACAGCTTTATAGGACACTTCGGCGTCACGAGTTCGGCCTTATATGCATCAGCTCCGAATCATGTCTTTGGTCAATAGTTGGGTTGCCCGGCTCCTGTGCTTACTACCTTACGTTCCGCTCTATCGGCTAGGGTCGTAAAGGGAGAACTACTGCGATTGTGTCCTGTTTTATCTGGATGAGCACCTCTGTAGAGAAAGCCGAAAACTGACTTTCATGATGCAGCGAGAGCTGGTCAACCACTTGATGACTTATCAGAATATTTCGCGATTCCTTCCGTATTACACGAAGGACCATTCTTCTGGTCATCTATGTAACGCACCGTATTCAGATAGCTGCGTACATACCAGGGGCTATATCGTAGACCCACCGTCAAACTCCTATGGCTAAGTGAAAGTGTTAAAGCCCTAAATTCTGATTGCCTAGTTTGCCGCATTGACACCTCCTTCACGGACCAAGACGTTGGGTCAAGAGTGATCAAATGCTTTTTCGAAGACCCCCGTTTTATGTGAGGGAGCTGAAGCCGACGACTGGAAAAATTTTAGATTATACAAAAACGGCCGTACAGGAGGAGCCAAAACTTTTAGGCATGGCCTTAAAATATCATAATATTGTTTTTACAATTTCGGCACGTTCACTCAAAGACCATATCGCTTGAGCACTAAACCTCTATTAAGCGGGCACCCTCTAGGACATCTTCAAAATAATGCTCCGGCAGGTGTTTGTCCTTGCCCCCGGGTGGACTCTTCGCTGCAATATCGGTGGCCTTCATATCGCCCAATACGTCTTGACATGGGAAAAGGCCATCCGTGCACCTTCAATGCACGTTGATTGCTTCACGGCATCGATACGCGGCACCACATCCATAAGTCACTGCACCAAATTGAAATAACTATTCTGAATTGGCTAAGTCGGCCATAGCCGGACCAAGACGTCTTTCATGGCAGAACCAGATATCTTGTGGAGCTCGGCCCACTCGGCCATCTGTTCGTTCAGCAGCAGCGGGCGCTTTTGCGTGCCGAATTGCCTCCAGAAAAGTTTCTCCATTGGATACCTTTCTTGCGCTTGGTAAAATTGCGCTGCATCGGAGGCGCTCTTCGGCAAGTCCAAGAATGCATCTGGAGAGCTCCACATTTGATTAAGCGGGGCATACTTCGGATCACCGAATTTAGTCTGTAATAAGAAAGGCTTACCGGCCGCTATCTCCCTAGCTTGCCGGATCTCCCCCCGAGCCGCCCTAGACTCGGATCATGCTTCCCTCGCCTCTTGTAAGGCATTATCGAAATCGGCCATTTTGGCTTTGTTATCCCTCTCAAGGAATTCACACCGGACAGTGGCTTACTTTAGCTCGCGCTCCATGGTAGACATTCTCTCCTCGCACTGGTGTCGAGCAGCCTGTTCGGCTTTTAACTCATCAGCTGCCTTCTTGGCAGCCACATTACTCATCCAGGCTTGCTCCTTGGCTCGGACAAGTTCAGCCCGAAGGGCCTCCACCGCAGCAGCACTATCTGCAGTTATGCACGTCTCACTATATAATTCTTAGCTTCGTGCTCATATTATTATACATACATACACTGACCTCCTCAAAACATACCTTACGCCTCGTCAAGCCGCCTGTTAATAAGCACGGTGTTGTCATCCGCCACATCAAGTTTCTGCTCCAGACCTGCCACCTCTGTAGCGTGGGCAATCGTCGTGGATGTAGCAGCCTGTGTTCCAATTAATTAGATTATTTCCTAGGCATATCTTTTTCGATCCTCTGATTGCCTCCCTTTGGACGCCAACCAAAGTCTCAGGGGCTACTATCTATACACAGGCGCATTTTGTGTATAGAGCACAATCGAAATTATTACATTACATGCCTCGAAGCCTCTTAGCAGGCCCGGGAAAGCTTCATTAAATCCCCTTTTCGCGGACATAATCATCTCAACCACCATACCCATCAAGGTGCGATGTTCCTCTGAGACGGACGAATATCGCAACATGTCCATCAGTGTATCTGGCGCCTCCGGATCCCGGGAAGCAGCTGGGGGTGTACGGACTCCCTTTAAAGGGATATGTTTGCCCGACCCTAGAGTCGTCTCCGGCTGTAAACCAGACAGTCCGGGGCCTTTATTGTTGGTCTCCGTAGGGACCGCACACCCTGGACCCTGGGCGATCGAAGTTTCACCTTGGGGCCTTGTCTTCATTATCCTCTGCACCACTTGTTGACCGGGAGAGATCCTCCGGGACGACACCTCAAAGTCGTCCGTCCTATTGGGCGAATAATCCTGTGGAGGCGTCTCGCTTTCCATCATCGCCGGAAAAAGATCCCCCAAAGAGGATTATTGAGGAAGACTGCACACCAGACTACAAAACATGTAATCTAGATGTTACCCTTGGGACAGGAAAAGGAACGAGACATGTTTAAAACACACTTGTTCACTTACAATTCGGCTAAAGGCTCGTTCTTACGGAGGAACTGTGCGACAACACCATCTTCCGAGCCCGAACCGCCTGATAGGAGTGCCTAACACTACAAAAAAAGGACACATCCGTGACAATTTGGGCCGAACAAAATTTTTTTCTGTCATACATATGACACTTCTATGACGATAATTGTGACAAAACTCGGTATCATCATAGATATGGTGGGCTCCTACTTCTATGACAAAAAAATCATGACAGAAAATGGTCTTTTCGTCCTGGGCGGGCCAGAGACGCAGATGCATGACATTCTTTGGGCCGTCCATGACGGAAAAAAACGTGGTAGAAGCGAGGGGGAGGAAAATTTTCGGGGAGTTCCCGGTTACGGTGGGAGGTTGGGGGCCGAGTGATGCACGTTTCTCTCGTACGCGTACGCGCGTGTGTGTGAGGCATTGGCTCTAACTGAACCCGAGCGAGGCGTTGGGCTCTAACTGAACCCGAGTGATTGCACTGCAGGCTACGCATTACTGAACCCGAGCGATCGATCGATGGTTGTTAACTGAACCCGATCGAGCGATTCCTTGCTACTGCTGCTAACTGAAGCCGATCGATGGGATAAATAGTGAGCGTTGCGGGGGGGGGGGGAGGGGGGTTGGATGAACAGTGAGCGGTGGCGTTGCCTCTGGATGAACAGACACCGTGGTGTGGTGGAGGGATGGATGAACAGTAGACGGTGGAGGGGTGCCCGTGGAGGGGTGGATGAACAGGACCCCGTGGTGTGGAGGGCTGGATGAACAGTAGACGGTGGAGGGGTGGTTGAACAGGACCCCGTGTTGTGGAGGGCTGGATGAACAATAGATGGTGGAGGGGTGCCTGTGGAGGGGTGGTTGAACAGGACCCCGTGGTGTGGATGGCTGGATGAATAGTAGACGGTGGAGGGGTGCTCGTGGAGGGGTGGTTGAACATGACCCCGTGGTGTGGAGGGCTGGATGAACAATAGACGGTGGGGTGGTTGAACAGTAGCCAGTGGAGTAGCGCGCGGTGGAGGCTGGATGAACAGGAGCCCGTGGAGGCTGGAGGAGGTCGACGGTGGAGATGAACAATATCCTGTGGAGTCCCGTTTTGCGGTACGCCACACTCCTCACGATGAACAGGACCCCCGTTTCGACCGTAGCGCTCCAACACAAGTCCGTTTCCTTCGTTTTGCGGTACGACACACCGCTCCCGATCAACAGGACCCCCGTTTCGACCGTAGGAGGTCTGTTTCCTCCGTTTTGCGGTACGCCAGACCCCTCCCAATGAACAGGATCCCGTTTCGAACGTGGCCGATCGAACACAAGGCCGTTTCCTCTGTTCTGCAGTACGCCAGGCCTCGTTTCCATCGCTTGTTCCATCCAAGCCCTCCCGATGAACACGACGCATTCCGTTGCCTCCCCATGAACACGACGACGACGCTGTTTCTCCGTTCCGACCCAGCCATGTACACGAGCCCTGGCCGTACGTATGCCTGAGTAGGCGTTCGATACCCCGCCCGTATGCACACATACTTGGCCATATTTTCTTTCTTGCACCCTGGCCGCTATACGTACGTGTAAATGCTACGTGCGCGCCTCTACTACGACACGTGCGCGCCTCTACTATGACACGTGCACGCCTCTACATCGACCAGTATGTACGTAGAAGTTCGCGACCAGAATGAAAACACTACGTACGCTTCGACCAGGTGGGTCCCGACTGTCAGGCACTTCCTTGCCTGCGAAGATGTAGCTGGTCGGTCCCAGCAGTCAGGGGCGAATCGTTTTGTTTTTTTGCCTGAACGCACTTCCTTGTGTGCGAAGATGTAGCTGGTGGGTCCCAGCAGTCAGGGGAAAACATTTTTTTGCGAAATACAATGGCCCGTCCGGTGGGTCCCAGCTGTCAGGTGGAGGAATCATTATTTTCCGTGTAATAAGGAGGCACTTCGTTGCTGAGGCCGTGGACCCAGCTGTCAGCCTCTCCACGTATATTCCACGTCCGATGGAAGTCGTTCCTTGACCACGTTGACCACGCCGTGCCGAGAGCACCAGGGCGGTGGACGACGGCGACGCCTAGGAAGGGGATGACACGGAGGCAGGGAAGACTCAGCAGTTGTTTCCCACGCGGAGGGGAGTACGACTGCACAAGGGTTTGCTGGTTCGTCTGTCGTCGCCGGAGAATAACAACAGGTGTGGGTGAGTAGAGGGATGGCTAGGCCAGCAATGGGAGTACGGTCGGGCGGTGAGGCCTGCGCGGCAGCACAGCCGGCCGTGAGGAGGAGGGAGCAGGCAGTCCCGCCAGCGCTTGTTTGAGTGGCTGGAGCAGGAAGAGCGGAGATTGAAGAAGCACGACGGCCGTTGGATGGACATCCAACAGTCAGTGCTTGTGCGTCAACCTTTTTTTAGGAAAGCCTCAAATCTATGGAAAACAGCATACAGCCCATTTGCTAATTCTTAAGGTTTTTTTTGGAGCCCATATTCTTTTTGTTAGCATTACATCCCATATTGTGGCAACGGTTAAAAAATTATACAAAATTTTGTATATTTTGGTGCGGTCCGAACTGTTTTTGTCACATCCCTAGTTCTGGTATGACCTAGGCTAGCCTTCATGTTTGCATCATGTTTAAATTTCATTGAAATTTGAAATGGGGATTTGTGAAACCCTCAGAATCATTCTGGAAATGACCCAAATAAAAAAATTGCTCCAAAAAGGTCCAAGAAAATGCTCATGTTGCTCTCTGAAAATCTTGGACAGAGATAAAAATCAAACCAACATATTCAGGAGCTCATAAGTATTTATTTCGGGCATTTGGAATTAATGCAGTAATTATTTGCTTTGGAAATATATTGTTATATATATATAATATTGTCCAAAAATTATGCCAGTAGTTGAGGAGCTCTGGAATAATACCACTAGCCCCTGCAAAAATTGGCATAAGAAAATAAAATGGTTTAGTATTTTTATTAAACCAAACAAATGTCAAACAAATAGAAAAGAAAACAAATAAGAAACCGCTTACCTGGACCTTACCTGCGGCCTGGCACTGTGCGGCCCAGCAGGCCGGTCCAGCCAACTGGCTGCGCCAGTCATCTCCTAGCTCGGGCCAGGAGGATGAGCGCGTGGCTAGCGCGCGCGAGCACGCGCCCCGGCCAGCTCCTCCCTGCCTGCTTCATCCCAGATGCGTCCAGGCGACGCCATGCACTCCCCTCGACCCTCTCCCACTCTCCCCCATGCTCATCCCTTCCCTGGACCTCTCTCTCTCTCACCCCCCCCGAACGGTTTCTTCACCGCCACTCGCCTTTGTCACGCTTACTGCCTCCCCCTCATTCTCTCCTAGCGTCTGCAAGCTCTGCCATGTCTTCGTCTACCTCTCCGTCGAGCCACGCGCCTCGGGAGCCCCTACAACGCTGCCACCGTCGTCGTCTTCAAACTCCAGCGCCCGGGATCACCTGGAATGCCACGTCGCCGTCCGGCCTCCCCCGAGCCCGCTGACGCCTCCATATGACGCGGGGTGAGCCCCTCTTCGTTTCGTCCCTGACACCGTCGCCCCGCACGTCCTCTAGCGCTAGCGCCGCCGTGCTGGAAGTTCGCCGCCGCACAACCATGTCACCGCCGTGGCCTCTGTCACATAGAGCTGCAATCGAGCACATAGCCGTGCTCAGCGCAACGCCGGGAGGCAGTAGACGCCTTCCGCAGCCCCTGTCATGCCCCGTAGCCTGTTCCCGCTCGAAGCCGTGCTCCGGCTGCCGCGCCGAGCTCCGCTCCGGCGAGCTCCGGCCGTCCCCGCCTATCCCACTTGCCCCAGAAGACGCGGACGAGCCCTGGCTCCTCGCCCGTGGTCTCCGCCGCCCAAATGGTCGCCGGAGCGACGATCCCGAGCCCTCCGCCGTGTTCTGCCTGGCCGGTGGCTCAAAGCCGGCGGGATTGACCAGGTCCAACCCACCTGTTGACCCAGCTTTGACCCTTGTGGGTCAATGACATGTGGGGCCCGGCCCTGCTAATTTTTAGTTAGGATTAGTTTAATAGCAAACTAACCCTATTAACTAACTATGACAGTAACGTGTGGACCCCACACGTCAGGTTTGACCTGGTCAGCCACGTTTGACTCGCTGACATCATGCCACCGTCATGCTGACGCAATATATCATTTTCTGGTTTAAAAATAATTCAGGAAATTCCAGAAAATGATATAAACTTCAAAAATTCATAGAAATTCAATCGTAGCTCAGATTGAAATAATTTATAGATGAAAAATGATCAGAAAAATTCAATATATCCATCTGTACCATTTGCATGCATGATAAACCAACTTATACTTACTGTATAGGTGAAAACATATTAATGGCATTCATAAAGACTTAACTTGGACTTGCATTTGAATTCTTGATTCAAATGGACTTCATCCAAATGAATACTAGCTGCATTAGTTCAAATAACATCACATCTACATGCCATGTTCATGCATCATATTGTTGCATATGATTGTGTTTTGATTTGTCGACACCGTTCCTTCCCGATAGGTCCTGCTCCGGAGAGTGCTCCAGAGTACCTGTCTGAGGAGCAGTGCCCCCCTGTTGATCTACCAGGAAAGCAAACCCCCTTGTTCATTTTGATACAATCCTACTCTCTCGCTCCTGCTCTCATTTATTGCATTAGGACAACAATGATTCAACTGCTACTTTATGTTGCGGTAGTTGAACCCATTCCTCTGCATGACCTGTCATTGCCACAGTAAATAGTTAAAACCCACTAGCATGTGTAGGAGTTGACTGAGCCATGTTGTGTTCCTACCATGCCATGCCTGCTATTGCTTAGAGTTGTGTCAGGTCTGATTCATGCGGAATGAATTGGAGTGTTACGACATTTTCTGGTGCTGAGAATTAAGCGTGTGAACACGATTTGGTAAAGGTAGCGGTGAGAGGCCATGTAGGAGTAGATGGTGGGTTGTCTCATTGGAACCGTCCTTAAGCACTGAGTTCGGTGTATGTTGTCCAATGACTAGCTACTACCACACACTGGAATTCTTAAGTGACCCTATCGACTTATTAGCCAGCTTGATCCCCGTCCAGGAGTTGCAAATAGTTTTTGGTGTTTGTAGGTAGTATTAGTAGTCTACCAAGTGGCAGCCGGCCAGGTGGGCTTGGGACAGACTAGGCACAGTGGCTCGGTGTACCAAGTGGCACCCGGATGGTGGGCTTGGGAACCCTGCTCACATCATTTGGGGCCGTGAGCGACACCTCGGCCAGATCTCCTTGCGGATGCAACCCGAATAGGCAATAAACCTGGATGAGAGACTTGTGTGGTTAGTCAGGTCGTGGCCGACACCCTTGCCAGGCTTCCTCTTGAAGGTTGCCGAGGTACATGACATGTACATGGCGGTAAGTGGCGAGAGCGTATGTGAAGAAGTACACCCCTATAGGGTTATCATGATCTATTCGAATAGCCGTGTCCTCGGTTATGGACTTCTTGGGTGCTTACGTGGCACGTAGAGAACTTAAAGTGGATACTCTAAAATGCTCAAGACAAGTGTGAGTGCTATGGATGGCCTTCTCGTATGGAGACGAGGATGAATCCATAGTAGTGTATTGATGTGGTGATTAGTGGACTCGTGTGCTCTACCTGACCTCAAAGAAGTTTCTCGTAGTCATAGAACATGATAGCCACTGAGTCAAAGCTGGCTTGCTGCAACTAAACCCCAGATTGCCTTCTTGACACTAATGCATGTATGATAGGATCTGATGTAAGTCTTGCCGAGTACCTTTGTACTCACGTTTTCTTTATTTATGTTTTGCAAGTGAGACATCTGTCTCACTAGTAGTACCACTTGGACTTTGATGAGTAGCTTGTTACCTCAGCTACGATCTTGTACCCTTGGGAGGGACTTGTAGTTAGTCAAGCTTCTCAGCCTTTTCCTTTTGTAGTTGTCTATACTGAGACATGTAATGCTTCCGTTGCTTGTATGCTCTGAATGATGGGTCATGTGACCCATGTTTGTATTAATGTTATGTGGCTCTTCTGAGCCTTTATCTATATGAGTTTGCGTTATGTTGTGATGCCATGTTGTACAACACATACTTGCATGTTATGCATACGTGTGACGTGTATTGCTATGTGTGGGATCCGACAATCTAGTTGTTTATCCTTGGCAACCTCTCTTATGGGGAAATGTAGTCTAGTGCTTCCTTGAGCCATAGTAGTCCGCTACAGCCAGGTTCACCGGAGTCCTGCTAGCCCAGCACTACTGCTCAGGACACTTGACTGGCCGGCATGTGTTTCACTTCGTTCCTGTGTCTGTCACTTCTGGGAAATGTCACACGGTGACATCCGGAGTCCTGCCTAACCTGCTACAGCCTGGGTTGCCCGAAGTCCTGTTAGCCCAATGCTACAACCCGGATTCACACGCTGCTGACCGACATGCTCGATGTGAATCATGTATGCATGTCCCCATAGGTTAGTGCCACTTTGGGTTCACGACTAGCCATGTCGGCCCGGGTTCTCTGTCATATGGATGCTAGCGACACAATCATATACATGTGCCAAAGGGAGCAAATGGTCCCGGGCCAGGGTAAGGCGACACCCATGGGAATACCGTGCATGAGGCTGCAAAGTGATATGAGGTGTTACCGGCTAGATCGATGTGACTTGTAATCGGGGTCCCGACAGCTTTTAATCCCAAAATTTCGACTCACATTCAAACTGACTTTAAAAATAAATGTATGTCAATATAAAATCCAACAAATTCTCCACGCATAAAGATAAATGTAATTTAAAATCTTGAAATGAAAAAAAAAGATATTTGAAACTAATTGCCGGTTTGATGTGTTTTAAAAATGTACAACCCATTGCTCATTACTGATGGGCCATTTTCTCGGCCAGCCGAATGAAATCTCTCCTCGTCTTGAAAGATTTGCAGCCCAACAGGCCTGACAAAGTGACTTACTTGGCAAATCACAAAAAAACTGGGTTGTGGCCGTGGACCCAGCTGTCAGCCTCTCCACGTACAGTACCCTTCTGATGGAAGTCGTTCCTTGACCACGTTGACCAGGCCGCGCGGAGAGCACCACGACACTGGACGACGGCGAGGCCTAGGAAGGGGACGACGCGGCAGTGGAAGCCCGCACAGAGAGGACTATGAGGGTTCACTGGTTCGGCTGCGGTGTGAGGCTGCCGTCGCCGCACGGCCTGGCTAGCGGTGGGAATATTAGGGGGCGGTGAGGCCTCTGCGGCAGCACAGCCGGCCACGCGAGGCAGGAGCATGCAGCACGACCGGCGCTGCTTTGGGCGGCTGGAGTAAGAAGACCAGAGGTTGAAGAAGCACTATGGCCGTTGGATGGACATTGTACGGTCACTGGAGCTAGAATCGTTCATATTGACTAAGTTGACAAAGCACTTCGTCCCCGTCAACTTAGTAGGCCCACAAGTCAGCCTCCCAGAAAGGTGGGTCCTAGCTAGCCGGGGGAGTATTCATTTTTTTGTGCGTAATAAGGAGGCACTTCCGGTGGGTCCGAGCTGACAGCGGGGCGAACATTTTTTTCGTGAAATACGGTGGCCCGTCCGGTGGGTCCCAGCAGTCAGGGGGAAACTATTTTTCTCGCAAAATACTGGTGGCCCGTTCGGTGGGTCCCCGCTGTCAGGTGGAGGAATAATTATTTTCCGCGTAATAAGGAGGCACTTCCTTGCGTCTGCCGTGGAACCAGCTATCAGCCTCTCCACGTACAGTACTCTTCTGATGGAAGTCGGTCATTGACCACGTTGACCACGCCGTGCCGAGAGCACTAGGGCGGTGGACGACGGTGAGGACTAGGAAGGGGACGACTCGGAGCCAGGGAAGACGCAACAGTGGATGCCCACGCGAAGAGGAGTACAAGGGTTCACTGGTTCGGCTGCGTTGTGAGGCTGTTGTCGCCGCAGAATAACAGGGAGTGTGTGTGGGTAGAGGGATGGCCTGGCCAGCGGTGGGAGTAGTAGGGGGCGGTGAGGCCCCTGTGGTATCACAGCCGGCCACGGGAGGCAGGAGCACGCGGCATGACCGGCGCTGGTTTGGGCGGCTGGAGCAAGAAGACCAGAGGTTGAAGAAGCACAATGGCCATTGGATGAATATCGTCCGGTAACAGGAGCTAGAATCGTTCATATTGACTAAGTTGACAAAGCCCTCCGTCGCCGTCAACTTGGTAGGCCCACCAGTCAGCCTCCCACTATGCTGGGTTCCAGCTGGCAGGGGGAACATTCATTTTTTGTGCATAATAAGGAGGCACTTCCTTGCGTGCGAAGATAGCAGGTGGGTCCAACATGTCAGCGGGGGGCACTTTATTTCGCGAAATGCAGAGGCCCTTCCGGTGGGTCCTGGATGTCAGGTGGAGGAATCATTATTTTGCGCGTAATAAGGAGGCATTTCCTTGTGTGCGGCCGTGGACCCAGCTGTCAGCCTCTCCATGCACAGTCTACTTCCGATGGTGTCATTTGTTGACCACGTTGACCACGCCGCGCCGAGCGCATCCAAGGTGGTGGACGATGGCGAGGCCCCGGACAATAACGAGCCGGAGATGGGAAGACGTGGGTGTAGAGTCGCAGACAGAGAGGTGTACGAGGGTTAACTGGTTCTAGTGCGGTGTGGTTCGGCAGTCGGTGGAGAAGAACAGGAGGTGTGGAGGGGTGGAGGGATGGCCTGGCCAACGGTGGAGTAGCGCTTCATAGCGGAGCGTGCTAAGCAGGGCTGCAAGCAGCAGGAGGCGGGAGGTGGTCCCGGCGGCGCTGGAGGAAGAAGACGAGAGATTGAAGATGAATGCCGGTCGTTAGATGTAAATTCAATGGCTAACATGTCAGAATCATTTGTTAACTAAATTAACAATGACTTGCATTGGCTTCGACCTATTGGCCCACATTTCAGCCTCCAAAAATGTGGCCCATATTCAACCCATTTTTTTCAGAATTTACAGTCTTTTTTTGCGCGGTAGAATTTACAGTCAATTTGATCTTCTTTTTTTTGAATTACAGCCATTAGCTGGGCTGGGTGAACAAATAATGTAGCGTCCATGTGGCCCGTTTATTTTATTTCCTAAAAAATTACAGCCCATTTGCACTTTCTCGAAATACACGATTTTGCTGGGCTGATTCTAATTATAATGTTGGGTTGTGCCAGCAATGTTATCAAAAAATAAAAAGGGGCTGAGAATTTTGTTATAAATATATTTAAATAATAAATGATATTATTACATTCGTCCTTAAATTTACAGTCTTACCAAGCTTTATATAATAACATATAAAATATTTTTTTTTAGAAAAACAGGGAGCATCTCCCCAGTTCCATTGCTGAGAATGAAACCACAACATATTCTGATACAGCAGCTCAAAGAGAAGTTCGAAAGCAAAGATATAGAAGCTACAAACTAGGGGGTGGATGAACAAGTTCTCTGAATAACATAAATCACCCGAGCGGTGCCAAAGGCAGAGCGGATAGAGCACTCAAATGACACAAGGAGGGTCCAGTGAAGCCTTCATGGTCTTCAGCCGAGGGGCGGTGTGAGCCTGCGGCGACCTGTAAGCAAGCGGAGACACCGGGATGGAAGGCGTAGCATGGTGGATGTACCTCTTCTTCGGCGCTAGGTGCCATCATCTTCATCAGAGTTCTTGATACGAGCCCACGGGTCCAGCCCCAGAGCAGGTCGAGCCTTGTTCAGCCACGGTTTCCACGAAGCTCATCAAATTGTCCTTGTCCGATCCGGAGGAGAGAATCGCCTAGTTCCTCACCATGTTCCTGATCAACCTCAAGACCTGCGGAATGGAAATCCAGGAGGTGTTACTGAAAATCATAGCATTTATATATTTCCAGAGGCAGCAAAGGACAGCTGAGCTAACAGTGTTTAAAACTGAGCTCTTTTTGGTAGCAATCCAGAATCTGGCGACAGATTCGAAGGATGAGCCAATCTGACTAGAGAGATATTCCTCAATGTGGGCCCAGAGATGTTTAGCAACTATACAATCAAAAAATAGGTGAGAACAAGACTCTTGTTCCAAGCAGTAAACACAATCAAGGGGTTTGATGATGTGTCTCTTCCTAAGGTTATCCCTAGTCATCAATTTGTTTTTGGAGAGAAGCCAGAGAAATACATGAATTTTAGGGGGAACTCTCAATTTCCAGGCAGCAGGGATAAACACGGGTTGAACCCCTCTAAAGTTGATAACATGATAGAGGGAGCTGGAGGAATACTTCACCTTATTGTCCAGCTGCCAAATCAGGGCATTCGGCTTGGCAGTAAAGGTAATGCTTTTGGCAATTTCCTCCAACTGGAATCATTGTTCCATGAGACTATCACTAAAGTTCCTTCTAAAAGAGAGTTTTAGGCATTGACCGTCCCAAAATTCATTGACACTTTTGTTAAGCTCATTGTGGACAAAGTAAATAGGCCAAAATTGGACTGCTAGGGGGGATGTGCCAAACCAAGTATCTTCCCAGAACCTGGTTCTGCTCCCATCCCCTATGTTCCATCTGTAGCCAAATTTCACAGCATGCATAATAGATTTTAATCCTTTCCAGAATCTAGAGGTCTTAGGGTTGGAGGAAGGGACAAAAATATGAGGTTTATTTCCTAGGTATTTATGGGCAATAAGAAGCTTCCAGGGTTTCAGGTCTTCCTCATAGAATCTTTTAAACCAAGACCCTAGAAAACAGATGTTAATTTCTTGGAGGTTAGGTATGCCTAGGCCTCCAAAATATTTTTTCATAGAGACTAGGGCCCAATTAGCAAGGTGTAGCTTCCTATTTCCCTCAAAATCATTCCACAAGCAATGAGACATCTGAGAATTGATGAGGTTCACTGCCCATTTAGGGAACTTGAAGAAGGAGAGGAGATACACTGGAATGCTAGCCAAACAAGCTTGTATGAGGATCAATCTACCTGTGTAAGAGAGAAGTTTGCCCCTCCACCCAGCAATCCTTTTAATGATTTTATCCAGAAGGGGTTGGATATCCTCTCTCCTCATTTTATCATAGTGGAGAGGGATACCTAGGTACTTAATGGGGAAGTTACCTTTATTACAGACTAGAATAGAGAGGAAGTCAGCTAACTCGTGATCATCCATGTTGATAGGGATGAGTTCACTTTTAGAGTAGTCGATTCTCATGCCTGAGACTTGTTCAAACCAGGTTAGAATAGCTTTCAGATTGCTAGCATGTGTGGAGTCATTGTCTAAGAAAAGGATGGTATCATCTGCATATTGAAGGCAGATGATGCCACCAGGGCGGACCTCAGGGCAGAGCCCTGCAATCAGACTATGATCAGCAGCTTTGCTCAGCATTTTAGTAAGAACGTCCACTACTAAATTAAACGAAAGCAGGGAGATGGGGTCACCTTGCCTAAGGCCTTTACCAGCAAGGAAAAAATCACTTTCACAGTTATCTAACTTGACCCCAACAGACCCCCCATGAGTAAGTTGCTGGATCCAACTCTCCTCTATGAAAGGCTTGGAAAAGATCTAAGAGATCAGTTTTCACCAAGTCCCAAAAATGCTGGTAAAACAAGAAGGGAATCCCATCAGGACCATGAGCCCCATCAGGATAAGAGCTAAAAATGGTTTCCTTCACCTCTGTCTCTGAAAAAGGGGCTTCTAGCAGCTCATTTTCAGCAGGAGAGACTTTTTCAGAAGCAGAGAAAAAATTGTTTTGTAGAGAGAACCCAGAAGGTTTTTTTCTTAAACAGGTCATTGTATAAGTCACTAGCCACTTTCAGCATCTCATCTACCTCAGTAACAGGGCCATTAGGGCCATCAAGGGAGTGAATGAGGGTTTTTCCTCCTCCTCTGGTTAGCTACTGGATGGAAGTATGCAGTATTTCTATCACCCTCTTAATGTTCCTATATCTAGACCTTTGTTTGGCTTTGATTTCTTCTTGAAGCCAAATTTTCTTGAGCTCTCCATGGACAAAGTTTAATCTATTAGTCTCAGCCTAAGAGAGGTTAGTGATTTCTGCCTTAATATCTAGAGAATCAAACTCAAGGAGGAGAAGCCTTCTGTATCTTCTAAGATTAGATTCCTCATTGGAGTTCCACCCTTTGGTAGTTCTTCTAAATATCCTGATTTTGATCTGCCAATTTTCTAGGGGGCAGCTGCTCCTAGTAGGCTCATTCCAGATTTTCCTGACTAGCTCAGTAAAATCTTCTCTAAGCAACCACCACTTTTCAAATTAAAAACTATTGCTCTTTGGAGTTTGATTAAGACCAGAGTCCTAGAGCAAAGGAGTGTGGTCAATACCACATCTGGGCAGAGCTCTACAACTAGAAAGGGGAAAAATTATTTAATTCTGTGTCATAGAAAATTCTGTCAACGGTGGACATAATCCTGGAGCAGCACTTCCAACATATCTAGCAGAACTGTGGGTTTTCCTTCTGACAGGGCAATTCTCAACTTTATGGGTAACCATTTTGCAGATAAAACAACTCTTGGGCTTGACACATTTATCCAAATGATGCCCTGGTTCCCCACAGTTGTAGCAGATCACCTCAGAGTATGCCTTAAGGCCCGAAGCAGGGGCAGAACAGTTTTCTGGATGTCCTATCTCTTCTTTTGCTGATTCTTGCCTTGAGATTTCCCACTGATCTAAGAGTAAGAATCACCAGCAGATTGATCTTGGGTAATTATAGGAGCCTGCCCAGATTGTGCCCCCATATGAGGCGGAGGTGGGCCATACCACTGCCCAACCGGCGCTCCCCCCATTGTGATAGGGGAAATTCATCGGAGTTCCTGGTTCCTTCTCATCCTCCAGCCAGATGTTGTCTCTCGGGAAGCAGAAATAACCACCACACAACTCAATTGAAGCAGATTGCAAGCCTAATTTCAATCTTCTGCAGGTTTGGGAAGAGGTAAGGTAGGGGATCCACCTACTCCGGCTCCGGTGGCGTGCTGGTGGGCAGGAGTCCAGTCAAGCATTCCCATCTCGTAGCACGGCGTGGATCTCCTGAATTCACTTCCCCTTTCGCCCATCGAATGAATGCAATCGGCGGCTCACTGGGGTGGGGCATAATGTGCTTCTCCGAGAAATCTCCTTCGAAGTAGATCCACAGGGCTAGATTCAGCAGCTCCCAATCCACATGATCCTTGCACATCCGAGCATACCCGCGTGAGTGAGAGAATGTATTCGGTCCCTCCTTGGCTTCCTCCCTCGCAGCTTCCTCCTCTGCTTCCCTCCATTCACGCGTGCACTGGGTCCAGGAGAGAGCGTCGTCGCGGATCCGCATCGCCCGCTCCCTCCATCTCCTACCTCGAGTCTCCCGCGGCACCACTGGTGCGACGGAGTCGAGCGGCAGGAGCATCCGCGGGAAGGCTTTGTAGACATGTGGGAGAAGCATCTTGTACATCTGCCTGTCGTCCAGCCATTCCCTCCTGGATATGGCCGACGACTCGATGGGGCGTGCGAGCGGACTTGCTGAGGGGGCAGGCACGCCCGGAGTCAGGAGGCGGGAGTGGCAGCGAGATCTATAGCGGTGGCAAGGGTGGAGGTAGTGGTGGGGGCAGCGGCGAGGGTGGAGGTGGTGGCGGGGGCGAAGGGGATCGCGAGAGCGGTCATCTATTTGCCAATTATGTGAACTAAACAGTCAACATATAAAATAATTTAAATATATATAATATAGTTAGAAGGGAAACATAAGTTGGACCTGGCGTTCCTATTCTTATATAGAAAAATAGAACAGACCTTTGTGTTTTCTTCAAAAAAATACATAAATTGGGCTGCCAAAAATAAAACCTCGGATGGGAGGTCCAAAGGCCGGTCGATACATGACAGCCCTAAGAAAATACAAACAAGCCTATGGACCTCCCATCCGAGGACGTGGGCTGCGCATGTTAAAAATGAAAGCCTAGACGGGCCAGCCCAAAACCACGTCCAACACTTGCCAAAACTTCATCCCTCGTTTTCTCTGTGTTTCGCACACTCGACATTGTGTGGGCATTTTGACTGTGCATCATATGAAGATGTGCTATGCATGAATGTTGATCAGCATGATGTTAACTGGCTGGTAGTTCCATTTTCGACCATGAATAAAACTTCCAACATGATGTTAACCCTGTTTGAAAAGGCCGTGTTAATATAAATGCTCTGCCTCTGAAAGTTGCAGTTTCTTATCTGAAACTGAACTTGCAGTTTCTTCTCTGAGAATCACATTGTCTGCACTTTTATACTCCTATGAAACTACATTTTTTAAGTGCTAAAAATAGATATCTAGAATTCATAAAATACTTCATATGCTCAATACTGCAAATCTGAAATTCAAAAGACATTCATATCTGAAAGTACTCTCAAAATACACAACACAAAACACAATTCACAACCTGCAAATACTGACAACCCTAAGCTCCTCCTGACAATTCACAACCTGCCTGACTATTGGGCTGGGGGGGGGGCAGCCCCCTCCCATTCCTCAGCGGCAGACAGCCGCCCTGTGAGACGATGTGAACGGTGAGGGAGATGATGGCGGGGAAGCATCGTCGGGCCAACTGCTTTTCTCCTCTTGTAGTTGGGTTCGGTCGACGAAGACTCCACCGGCTCGCTCTGGCAGGACACCCTCACAAACGGCACCCTGTAGATGCTCGATCCTTCAATCTCTGGTGGATGCTCCATCTGGGATAGATACTCCCACCACCGCTCCCTCATGATCGGATTCGGTGAATCTGTTTGCTCCATGGCCCAGAGGAGGAGCTCTATGTACTCCGGCGCGACTCCCTTCAGGAGTATCGCCGCCTTTTCGCTCTATTGCACGTATTTGGCCATGGATGTCGCCGTCGCCGCTAGTTGGTCCTTGTTGTCAAACCAAGACTGTATCTCCAACATCCTAGCTAGCTTCACAGGGTCGCCGTCTGCGATCCTCATGTATCGGTTGTACTCCTCCATCGATCTACTTCTCCACAGCACATTCACTCGCCGACGGTGGTTTTTGAATGGAAGAGGAGAGGAGCAGCGATGGTTTTGGTTTAGAACGGGAGAGGAGCGATGCTGGTTTTGGACTGGAACAAGAGAGGATGGGTGGTGGTTTTCAAATGGAAGAGGAGAGGAGCGGCACTGCATTTAGATTGGAACATGAGAGGAGCGGTGGTGGTTTAAGAGGAGAAGAGTGGAAGAGCGGCGCTGGTCTTGGAAGTATTTTTTTGTTGTTTTGCATATTTTGGGTCAAGTTTCACCACGTACTGTATTTGACAAGCAAAATGTGAATGCATGTCACCAAATTGATTTTGATTTTGATCCAGTCAGAGCGCGTCGGCCCTCTCGTCCAATCCTAAATTGCTTCCGCACGCTCCTCTCCCTCTTCTCCATTGCAAAACCACCTCCTCTCCTCTCCATCATCTCCATTCCAAAACCACCGTCTCGCCGCTCCCTCTTCTCTATTTCTAGACGCTTTGCTCCATGGTGCGGGCGCAATCCATGGATACAAAATTAGTATGCTGTATACTATTTAAAAGTCGAGGGCGGGGCTTTTCCTGTGCGGTTGGCGGCGGGGCAGTTCCGCCTAGTCGGTTTGATGGAGACGCGAGAAGACGAGGGAGTAGGCTGCTGCAAACATAGGGCTGTGTGATTTGACAGTGAGTTACTGCTGGACAGGTGGGGCCCCATGATTTGACTTGCCATTATCATTTTAACTGCGGTGCTATGACCGGCGTGAGTCTCCCAGATTCCTGACCACCTCCATACAGGTGTCTCTCCCAATGCTCCACCATGTAGTAGAGGCTGGCTCTTGCATGAGCCCACTTCTCCACTTTTTCCTTGCCTCTCTTTCCTCCACATATGCAAAAATGCCATGTAAAGCGCACTATTGTACTTACTTTTACTTGCTCCTACAGATGCTTAAGCTTGCCACATAAGCATAAAGTCTGATGTGGCAAGTTAATCAAGAAGAGAGAGACTAGTTTGGTGACCCAAGGAAGAAATGGTGCTAAGCGCGTGTACCTAGGTGAAAAGACAATTTTGAGTCTATATCTAATTAAATGAAGCAAACTTAGCAACACCATTTCATTGGAAGAGGTCACTCCTTGGAAAATGCAATAAATACACACACTTAGCACCGTTTCTTCCTTGAATACGAAGAAAGATATAGTGAGGAGTAAAAAAGTTACACTTATAGCCAACCTTGTTGTAGTATGAGTGACTAAGTGATGACTATGTATGACATGCCAACATCAGATAGCCGAACGCACCGTGTTAAATCTCCAAGGGCACGACCGCGCGAGCGACGCGACAGTCGTGGTAGACGTGACCATGATACGGGCTGCTGGCAGCCCATGGATCTGATATCAAACGGTTGCATGCTAAGTTGCTGAAAATTTGCAGAATAACCCTCCAGGATAGGATATTCACCCATAGGTCTAGAATCACGCCATGCAACCATTCGATCTCAGATCCAAGCGCTCTCGGAAGCCCGTGTCATGGGAGAATGGAAAGCCACTACCCTGTTGAGGGAGTCCTGGATTAGGGGGTCTCCGGACAGCCGGACTATATCCATTGGCCGGACTGTTAGGCTATGAGGATACAAGATTGAAGACTTCGTCTCGTGTCCGAATGGGACTCTACTTGGTGTGGAAGGCAAGCTAGGCAATACGGATATCTGTATCTCCTCCTTTGTAACTGAACTTGTGTAACCCTAACCCTCTCCGGTGTCTATATAAACCGGAGGGTTTTAGTCCGTAGGACAACATACAATCATACCATAGGCTAGCTTCTAGGGCTTAGCCTCTCTGATCTTGTGGTAGATCTACTCTTGTACTACCCATATCATCAATATTAATCATGCAAGACGTAGGGTTTTACCGCCATCAAGAGGGCCCGAACCTGGGTAAAACATCGTATCCCCTGCCTCCTGTTACCATCCGCCTTAGACGCACAGTTCGGGACACCCTACCCGAGATCCGCCGGTTTTGACACCGACATTGGTGCTTTCATTGAGAGTTCCTCTGTGTCGTCGCCGTTAGGCTTGATGGCTCCTACTATCATCGATAGCGATGCTGTCCAGGGTGAGACTTTTCTCCCCGGACAGATCTTTTTTGTTCGGCGGCTTTGTAGTGCGGGCCAATTCACTTGGCCATCTGGAGCAGATTGAAAGTTATGCCCCTGGCCACCAGGTCAGATTTGGAAGCTTAAACTACACGGCCGATATCTCCGGAGACTTGATCTTCGACAGATTCAAGCCTCTGCCTTGTGCGTCACGCGGTCACGATGAGTATGATTTATCTCTACCATCAGACAGTGTTAAGCGATCGCACCGGCAGCCGCTCCGACCCTCAATTCGGAGCCAGTTGCGCCTTCTGCGGACGGGTGGATGGACCCCGCCACGGAGGCCTTACCCTCAGCGGCGATCGAGCCGAACATCGACCTTACCTTGCACGAGAGACGTGTTGTGAAACTGCCAGATCCCTCTCCGGCCACGGACTCCGAACTGCCTGCGCCCGTTCCTATCAAATCTGGCTAGGCGCCGATCATGGAGTTTACCTCTGCGGATATCTTTTAGCACTCACCCTTCGGCGATATACTGAACTCATTAAGGTCTCTCTCCTTGTCAGGAGGATCCTGGCCGAACTATGTCCGGTGTGACTGGGATGCGGATGACGAACAAATTCGCGGCCCACCCACCACCCACTTAGTAGCCACTGTCGATGACTTAACCGACATGCTCGACATCAACTCCGAAGATATTGACGGTATGGACGACAATGCGGGAGACGAAGAGGAACCACTGCCCACAGGGCACTGGACAGCCACCTCATCATCCGATATATACATGGTGGATACACCCAAAGAAGGCAATGCCAATGAGACAGTGGAGGATGACCCCTCCAAGAAGCAACCCAAGTGCCGACGTCAGCGGCGCCGCTGTAAGTCCGGCCAAAGCAAAAGTGGTGTTACAGGCACAGGAGGTTATAACACTCCGGATAGTGCCGAAGACAACAACAAGCCCCTCCAGCAAGATTTAGAGTAGGAGGATGGAGGAGCCAGCCCTCCTGAGAGAGCGGCAGACGGAGAGGCGGAGGATGATAATTACATGCCCCCCTCCGAAGACGAGGCAAGCCTCGGCGATACGAATTCGCCGTGCCAGAGGATCCCATCGAATAAGAGCGCTTCAAGCGCCGGCTTATGGCCACGGCAAATAGCCTGAAGAAAAAGTAGCAGCAGCTTCAAGCTGATCAAGATCTGCTAGCTGACACGTGGACTAAAGTCCTCGCGGCCGAGGAATATAAACCCGAGCGCCCCTCCAAGAGTTACCCAAAATGCAGGTTGCTACCTCGACTGGAGGAAGAAGCGTATGACGCAGCTGATCAGCCACCTCATGGCCGTGATAGAGAGGCATTCCAGCCAAAAGCTCAGCCTGCACCCCGACGCCATTCAAATAAAAAATCATGGGGAAACACGCCAGACCTGCGAGACGTATTGGAGGACAAAGAAAAACACGCAAGATCAATCTATGGATCACAAGGGCGCCCCACTATGCGAGACGATAAGCGTCACGCCAGATACAGTAAAAGTAAATCCGGCTGGGACGAACATAGCGGGCAAGACCCATTCAAGCTGCATCGCGATATAGCCCAATACAGAGGCGCTGCACACCCCTTATGCTTCATAGATGAAGTAATGGATCATCAAATCCTAGAAGGTTTCAAACCTGTAAATATTGAATCATACGACGGCACAACAGATCCTGCAGTATGGATCGAGGATTTCCTCCTCCACATCCACATGGCCCGCGGTGATGACTTACACGCCATCAAATACCTCCCACTAAATCTCAAAGGACCAGCGCGGCATTGGCTTAACAGCTTGCCAGCAGAGTCCATTAGCTGTTGGGAAGATCTGGAAGCCGCATTCCTCGACAACTTTCAGGGCACTTATGTGCGACCACCAAACGCCGATGACTTGAGCCACATAATTCAGCAGCCAGAAGAATTGGCCAGGCAATTCTGGACTCGATTCCTAGCAAATAAAAATCAAATCGTCGACTATCCAGATGCGAAGGCCCTAGCAGCTTTCAACACACAACATCCGCGACGAGTGGCTAGCCCGGCACCTTGGTCAGGAAAAGCCGAAATCCATGGCAGCCCTCACGACACTCATGACCCGCTTTTGTGCGGGAGAAGACAGTTGGCTGGCTCGCAGTAACAATATGTCAAAGAACCATGGTACTTCGGATACCAAGGACGACAATAGCAGGTCACATCGCAACAAACATAAGCGCCGCATTAACAGCGATAATACTGAGGATACGGCAGTCAATGCCAGATTCAAAGGCTCTAAACCCGGTCAGCAGAAAAAGCCATTAAAATAAAGTATGCCGGGCCCATCCAGTTTGGACCGTATCCTCGATCGCTCGTGTCAAATACACGGCATCCCAGACAAGCCAGCCAATTACACCAACAGGGATTGTTGGGTGTTCAAGCAGGCTGGCAAGTTAATTGCCGCAAACAAGGATAAGGGGCCACATAGCGATGACGAGGAGGAGCCCCGGTAGCCACACACTAGAGGACAAAATAGGTTTCCCCCACAAGTGCGGACGGTGAACATGATATACGCAACCCACATCCCCAAGAGGAAGCGGAAGCGTGCGCTCAGGGACGTATATGCGTTGGAACTAGTCGCCCCAAAGTTCAACCCATGGTCGTCCTATCCGATCACTTTCGATCGCAGGGACCACCCCACTAGTATCCGTCATGGCGGATTCACCGCACTGGTTCTAGACCCAATCATTGATGGATTTCACCTCACTCGAGTCCTTATGGATGGCGGCAGCAGCCTGAACCTGCTTTATCAGGACATAGTGCACAAAATGGGTATAGACCCTCAAGGGTCAAACTCACAAAAACGACCTTTAAAGGCGTTATTCCAGGCGTAGAGGCCCATTGCACAGGCTCAATTACACTGGAAGTGGTCTTCGAATCCCCGCATGACTTCCGAAACGAAGAGCTAATCTTCGATATAGTCCCGTTCCGCAGTGGTTATCACGCGCTGCTCGGGCGAACCGCATTTGCGAGATTCAATGTGGTACCGCATTATGCATACCTCAAGCTCAAGATGCCAGGACCTCGTGGGGTTATTATAGTCAATGGAAACACAGAGCGCTCTCTCCGAACGGAGGAGCACACTGCGGCCCTCGCAGGAGATGCGCAAAGCAGCCTTTCAAGGCAGTCCACCAGTTCGGCGTTTCAAGACCCAGACACCTTCAAGCACGCTCCGAGTAATCGTCAACCAAACCACCTGGCACGATCTGAGCTCGCGTAGCAATGCGGCCCCCACCCCAGTCCCAGCCAAATGGCGAAACTCGTGCCACGCGTACATAATTACGCACTAAAAATACCATGGGCATAGGTGGGGAGGGGAGCACAACTGCGGCACGCCCCAAGACGCGGCTTAAACCGCACTAGGGGCTTCCCGCTTTGTTATTTTTTATCTTCTTCAGGACCTTAATCTCAGGAAACCCTGTCCGGCAGCATGATTGCCGAACACATGATGCAGCAACCAAGGAGGCGGAAAGCTACGGAATTCCCAGGTGGATTACGATAACGAGCGAAATACTTGCTTTAATACTATTACTCAGCTTGCCCTTGGAAGGGACATAGTCCTACTTTTTGCTTATCGCACTATCTGTATCATTCTGCTTTAACGCACCTTTTTGAATAAACAATGCATAACATTACGACTATTATTGCATTCTTGTTATATATATATATGTGTGTGTGTGTGTGTTCATTAATGACGCCTTGCGACCGTACACTTTGGTATGGCCAATACACCAGGGGCTTACGTACCCCACAATAGGGTGTTAAAAGTCCGAACACTTTCACAAGTGCAGCACCCCGAGCTTATAGCATTATATGCATCAGCTCCGAATCATGTCTTTGGTCAAATATTGGGTTTTTCCCGGCTCCTATGTTTTGGTACCTTACATTCCGCTCTATCGGCTAAGGTAGCGCTAGGAGAACTACTATGATTGTGCCCCGGTTCTGCTGGGCTAAGCACCTTAGTAGAGAAAGCTAAAACTGACTGTTTGCTGGTCGCTGTTCGGTGAGGTTTCGAGTCCCTAAAGACTTATGCCTCTTAGAGCGAGGGGCTGGCCCTGCCCGGCTTAAAGGCGTGTATCGCGCCCCGAATTCGGCCTTCCGAATACCAGGGGCTTCGCCGAAATTTAAAATTATACAATTCTATGGCTAAGTGAGAGTGATAAAGCATTATTAGTCCGGTTGCCTTGTTCGTTGTGCTGAGCGCCTCCCTCGAAGGACCCAAAAATGGGAACAAGAGTGCTCAGGTTTATCCCGAACACCGCAGCACTCGTGGCATGGGGGCAGAAACCGAGGACTAGCCATCTCTCAGATTGGATAAACAGCCAAACAGAGGTAATATTTTAAATTCAAACAAGCATTGCATAGTGCATATGAAACAAGTTTTGATCATACAGGATCACACGAGCAAGTTTCACTCAAATATTACATCTTTCGTGCAATCGTCCGCTATGAGACGGGTACCTTTCAGAACACACTTGTAGTACATCTTGGGGTGGCGATGCTCCTTGCCCTCCGGCGGCCCTTCCTTGATCAGCTTCACGGCGTCTAGCTTGACCCGCTACAACTTCACACGGGCGAAAGCTCGGCGTGCACCTTCGATGCAGACGGATCGCTTGAGGACCTCCAGCCACGGGCAGGCATCCACAAGCTGCCTCACCAGGACAAAGTAGCTGTTCGGAAGGGCATCGCCAGGCCACAACCGGACTATAAAGCCCTTCATGGCCTGTTCGGCCGCCTTGAGCAGCTCGACCAACTGTTTTAGCTGGTCGCTCACAAACACTGGGTGTTCGGTCCCAGTATACTGGGCCCAGAACAACTTCTCCGTCGAGCTTCCATTCTCGGCCTAGTAAAACTTCACGGCATCCGACACGCTGCGGGGCAAATCTGTGAATGCTCGTGGAGAGCTCCGGATTCGGGTAAGTAATCGGTAATTTACTTTTACATGCTTGCTTTGCATATATAATGCCTTACCCGCCGCTATCTTCTTCATTGCGTCGATCTCCAGGAGGGCCTTTTGGGCTTCGGCCTTGGCACTTTTGCGCTCTCGAGGGCCGTGGCAAGCTCAGATTCTCGCGTCTTCGAGTCAAGCTCCAACTCCTCGTGCTTCGTCACGAGAGCCTGGAGCTCTTGCTGCACCTCGTCCACCCGAGCCTCTTGCCTTTCTCGCTCGGTGCGCTCCTTGGCCACTTTATCTTCGGCCTCAGACAACGCTTGCTTTAGGGTCGCCACTTCGGCTGTGGCCCCTGGCAAATTTATGATGATCATGTCATTTTGCAATTGCATTCTTTTTATACATCTCCATAGACTAGGTACTACTTACCTTTGTTCTCCTCGAGCTGCCTCTTGGCAAGGCCGAGCTTGTCCTAGGACCCTTTAAGGTCCTTCTTCTGTACGGCGACCTCCGTAGTCAGTGCGGTGGACCCCAGCTGCGAAGCCTCCATATGCATATTGACATACTTATATTAGACTCCCGCGATATTGTTTGATCCTCTGTTCGGCTTTTCTTTATGAACACCGAACAGAGCATCAGGGGCTACTGTCTATGCGGTAATATTTTTCCTATATTTTAAACACTTACCTCAAAGCCTAATAGAAGGCTGGCACAGGCTTCAGTCAATCCGCTCTTGGTGGACTGAACCTTCTGGATCACCGCACTCATAATAGTGTGGTGCTCCTCGTCGATGGAAGCGTTGCGAAGCGCTTCCAGCAGATTGTCCGACGCCTCTGGATGGACAGAGGTCACCCATACAGGCGTTTTGCCCCTCTTGGAAGGTGGCCGCCTGCCTGAGTCCGGAACCACTGCAGGTTCCAGCGCGGTGTTCGGCTGAGGGCCGAACTCGAAGCCCTCAGGGGCCCTGTCCCCTCTGCTCCCGGAGTTCGCAAGGCCGCCTTGAGGCGCCTCCAGGACTGTCCCCCCTCGACCCGGTGCCTCTTGAGACAATACCTCGGCGTCGTCCGCAGGGTGAGGGGAGGTGGCGGTCGGAACTGGATCGCTATCCATATCCGACGAACCCAGGGAGCCGTCCGACGATACATTGATACGGGCTCGTGGCGGCGTGCATAATCATATTCGGTGTCTGGTGAAGCAGTGCGACAAGGGAATGCTATGAGTTACTCTAGTATCCGAATACTTACGACTTCCCCAGGGGCTTGGCCCTGGGCAGCCACTCGTCTTCGTCGTCCGCGGCGGTGGTAGAGCTGTCCTGAAGGAGAGTCCTTCCCCTCTTGGATGCTTCGGCCTCCCCAGTTGGGGCGGCCTTCCTTTTCTTGTCTCCCCCGTCTGGAGGGGGAGCATCATCTTCTGCCTCCTCATCTTCGGGGGAGGATTGCGCCGTAGAGTCCTCTGACGGTGAGTCCGATGACGCCTGGGAGGCAAACTAATCTAGAGCGGGATGAGATTGAGAGGGGAGTTAATGCATATTATACACCCCCTACACAATTGCAAAATTTTGGCAACACTAACACTTCATTGCCGAAAGATTCTAAAAGCATTGGGAGGCAAACTAATCTAGAGCGAGCTGAGATTGAGAGGGGAGTTAAAGCTTTGCGCGATAGGGTGCAAGTACTTCGCCAAGAGAGATTTGATAGGGAATTAGCTCAAAGAAAAGTAGTGTTTCCAATTGATATAACTGGTGAAAAGAATGATGATTCAGAAACTAAAAGTGCTTCAGTTGAAAAATCCAAATCAAGTAGTAAAGATTCTGAATCCATCAAATCCAAAGAGGCAAACATTGTTGAGAAAGGGCATGGGAAGTATAGCAAGACAACCATACTTGATTTTTCTGAAGTTAATGGAACCTACTTCCTGCCCTATGAGTTTCGTGCCATAGAAATTGATGAGCTTCAAGAACAAGAACAAGTAGCCGAAGAAAGTTTGATGGATGAAGATCTTCGAACTAATGATGCATGAAACCAAGAGAAAGATGATGACAAGGCGTTGGGGAGCTATCCAAAGGCGGAGCAAGACATTCTTCAAGTCACACCATCATCATGCTCTCCCAACATATTTGAAGAGGTATGTCTAGCAAGTAATTTACCTATTTTCAAATTTGGTCACAACTTTATTGTTGATGCATCTATTAGGAAAATTCTAATAAGTAATTTTCAAAGACCAATCAAGAAGGGCAATTTACTTGTTAGCAATAAAATTGTTACTAAGCATATCAGCCAATATATTGTACCATTCAAAGAGACCGATAGTGACTTATTACTGTAGCCAAAGCTTTTCCCATTGCTTTATTTAAAGTTCACATCTAATTGGGTAGCTTTGCTTGCTTCATGCTTGGCTTACGCATGGTCTCAATTGAGACGTGTATGTTCTAACTACTTTGATTTCAGAAATTTAAAGCCAAGGTTAAAATCTTTTGGGAAAACTGAAGCTAGTATAGTTTCTTATTTAAGGACATCGGAAAAGTATGCGAAAGAGAATTCATAGCCGAATGGGAAGATGCCAAATCTGAACCATTCGTTTTCTTAACTCCAAAGCCGTTCTCACAACAAGATCGGCTAGAAAACAAAAGGTATACCTTCGATTCAAACATGTGTGATCAAATCTTTGATTTGTTGTTGAAAAATAATTACATTAGAATTCTTGATCACCATGTCAAGCCATCTATCCAAGGACGAATTTATTGTAAGTTGCATGATTCATTCAAGCATAGTATTGAGGATTGCAATATGTTTCATCAAATAGTTAAATCGCCATTGATAAAGGACGATTGAAATTTGTTGAGACGCCAAGAGATAACGAGTCTATTCCAGTTGGTCCAGATGGTAAAAGATTTTTGCATCATCTGATTCAAGGTGATCCATTTAAAGAGAAGGTAAAACTGTAGGTGATGGGATCAAGCTTTCAAGTAAAGAATTTGTTAAAGAGGATAATGAACATAATCTTGAGGGCGAGAATTCCATCGAAGCTACAATGGAGACGCCAAGGACTGGGGGCCAACAAGAAAATCCAAAGACTGGTGGAAGAGCAACCAAAGAAAACAAAAGCCGACGTAAGCACAAAGGTAAGAAGTCGAAAGTCACTTTCGCGCAACTATTGGAAATATATCAGAAGATAAGTGAGGAGAACTGTGCTTATCGACCAACTAATGCAAAAGTATCAAGATCACCCCCTAGGCGCAAATCCAAGGATTGGTATTGGCAAGAAGAGAATGTTAATGCAACGTGTTCATATCCTTATTTTGGGCCGCCAATGCCAATGTCATGGATGCCTCCCTATGCTCATGTAGATTGATATTCATCACGGGACCGGTATGATACAATGGCATATTCTCCATCATATTTTAGACCATCTCACCATTGTTATGCATCTCCAAGAAGATCAACGTTCAGTGAGCTATCATATGTTCAAGACCGTTTCAATAAGAAAGAATTGGTCCGGAGCTCAAGAAAGAAGGAAGAGGTGATCAAACAAGTATATCGAGTTAAAAAAGATGGTCGCAAGAGTGCCAGTTCAGATTTGATCTTAAAGGATAAAGAGCCAATTAAAGTGTTAACATTGGCTACTAAAGGCAATGAGATGAAGCAATCAATTGTCGAGAATCAAAGTGCCAAATCTGAAGAAAAGAAGTTGAAAGTGCACAAGGTAAAACAAGAATTGTCATTAGTTCAAAAAAAATCACAGCTGGGGCGCTCACTCGGCTTATCATATTGGCAAAAAAAGAAATTACAAAAACTTAGTGCACAAGAACTTGAAGAAAGGAACATGGCATGGGTTCCTAAAGGAAGTACTCAAAATAAGAATTATGTGAAAGCATCCATTACACGAAGTGCGGGAAAGATGAAGAAGAAAAAGAGTGAAAACATTGAAGGACCAAGCCGAAGGTTTCAACATCTTCGGTCCACACATTATCCATATTATTCAACTATGTCGTTGATGCATATGCCATGGAATTCTTCATCAGGTATGATTGGTTACCCTCAATGGGCTAATTTTAATCCATGCATGCAATATAATTTTTTACATCATGAAAGGGTATTACCAAATCATCATATGTTCAATTAGCTTCACTTTGTTGCTAATCTAAATGGCCGATATATACCTATCATCCTAAGCAAGGACAAATGGCCGATGAAGTGTTGACAACGCGCTTAGAACAAACTTCGTGCAAGCTATTATTCGGCACACAAGTTTTGCCGAAAAACAGGGGGGCATGTGTTGACACCAGATTTTGGCATGATCGAAAATATAATTAAGAAGGCCTTAAATGGAAAAGTGCTCAAAGTGGAGAAGTTCTGTATCGTCAAAACGAGAAACTTTGATATTTGGGTCATAGACAGCCGGTCTCATCTCTAAGACCGAAGTAGTGTTTGAAGTACTGAGATTTTGTATATAGAACACTATTCGGCTGATTTCACCCTCAAGATGGCCTTAGATGAAGGAGCACTCTAAAGGAATTGTCTTTGTATTGTCGAGGCGATCGGTTTTCATATATAAATCATCTCAATATGACTTCGTATGAAAAAGTTCCAGTCAATATGGTGCGGACCAGCTAGGGATCAATATATTACGCTAGACATAAGACACATGTCGATGGATGTCTGATACAATGCGTGAGCAATTAGCCATTGAAGACTATCTCAGATCTAAAAGTGTTCAACATGAAAGTTGTTCGTCTCATCAAAACGTTCAAGATTGCTTTTTGGCTTGTTTCCATCCGAGGTTCTTTACCACCTCAAAAATGACCGACAAGGTATAGCCAGTTTAAACCGAACGGTTTTGGAAAGTTTGGACAAAACCAATGCAAATTTCGCTAGGGTTTTGGACGTGAATCCAAGCCTTTTCCTTGCACGGGAAGTCCAGCCACCTCTTATATACCTAAGGGGTGATGGCCAATTGAACAACACACAATTGACATATCAATCTATCATCTTTTACCTTTACCTTTATCCCTCTCCCTTGTTCTTTTTCTTCCTCATTCTTCGTTCGTTCTTCGTTTGCAGGGCAGCGAACCTCGAGGCCCTAGGGGCGATCAGGTCGACCTAGGGCAGCCCATAGCTACCGCGCGCCTAGACGGGGTCCCTCCCGGGCGTGTGGGGTTTCGGGTATACAAAAGCGTCCGCCGGATTGTCTTGCGTACCGCGCTTCCGGGCGGGTCTCCTTTGACGTGAGCTGTGGTGCGTCACCCCAGGCGTCGAGGGTACACGATGACGTGTTTGTGTGCGAACAGTTGCATGAGGTCTTGAAAAGGTGGATCAGCAGGTAGATGGATGTAGGTTGGTATGGTCTGCCCAGAGTAAAGAGTTAATGTTTTTGAAAGACTGTGTCTCGGTCATCCGTTTCTCAAACACCACGTAGTGCGAGAAATCCAACGGAGGCGATCGAGTCTTGTGGGGAAAAGTGCACAAACCTCTGCAGAGTGTACAATCTAATCATGGTTAGCCGTGTCCCCGGTTATGGACAAATCTTGAGTATCTAGTACTTGAGTATCCTAAGTATCTCATCGCTCTAAATTAATATTTTTGGGTTGAGAACTACTTTAATTGGGATTGAGTTGGAGGAACCTTCTCAATGATGTTTCAACTACCATGATAGTTAAAAAATATATTCCTTTGTTGTAGGAAAAAATTGGCTTTTCACAAAAATTATAACCATAGAGCTTTCCACCAGCCAAATATGCATGTAGTGATAGCATTATTCTGTTCTTGCTCTACTGTGTTATATTGCCAGCATACTCCATGTGCTGACCCGTTTTCGGGCTGCAACGTATTATGTTGCAGACTTTTCAAACGAAGAGTAAGGTTTGTTAGGTCGTTGCCGTGCAGCTTAGCTATGCGGTTGGAGTTAATGGACTCACTTATCTTCCAAGCCTTCCGTTGTTATCGTATTAGATGGCCTTAAGCCATATTTATTGTAATAAGTTCTCTTTTGAGACATTCGATGTAATAAGTGTGTGATTGCTACTCTGTTATAAATCCTTCGAGGACTGTGTGTGTCAGCATTACCGATCCAGGGATGACACTGAAGCACAGAGACTTGACCATTTGAGGTCAGGTCGCTAAAAGATGGTATCAGAGCACACGCTGAGTGTAGGACACGACCACTAAGCTAAAGCCCTAGATCACCAATCTCTTCTCATTTCTGACTCCTCTCCATTTTCTACTCTTTAGGATGGCAGACACAATGAACAAGTTTGCACAACCGGATGAAGAAGCACCTTTTGGACGACACTTGAAGGAAGTCGCTAAGTACCTGAACATTGGAATACCAAGCTTCACCGGGACTTATGTCGGCATTCTAGGAACGGGGTCCCCAGACCTGCCTGCCTGTGGCCCACCGAGTGGCTGAGCCAACAGGCTGTACGGCCTGTCTTCATCAACAAGGCATCCAGGACCCTCGCGAGGGGCCAAGCCTTGCGAGGTGGACGACGCAAGACCTCCTCTGGAGCGGCCTGGTCAGGCAGGCTCACGAGGAGTGGAGATATCAAGGCAGGGCAAACCTCATGAGACTCTTGTGACGTGAGCCATGATGCACAACACCAGGCGGGCGCCAGCGCGCGGAGCGTCCTTGTTTCCTCTTTGGTGCAAAGGAGGCAAGCGCAGCCGCGGAGTACCGAGGCCTCGGGCAAAGGTTGCCATTTCGGTGCAACGAGACCAAGAGCAGAAGGACAGCAAGACGGAGGTCATCGTGGAGCCCAAGACGGCGTCAGCACCAGAGCCTTTCACAGGCGCATACCAGTTTTGTCAACATAGCTTGTACAAGTTGTCCCCCTTCGAATTAGCTTGCCATTGTTGGCTCCCTTCCCGCTCAATATTTGGGAAGACGACTAGGGCCTATATAAGTAGAGCCAGCCACCATAGGAGAGGAGAGATCTCATCGGACCCAGAGATACACACAAGTCCGAAAGCACAAGAACACCTCAACCTGAGGAGGCTGTTCTTCCCTTGTATTGTTCATCGTCAGCCCAAGAGGCAATCCACCACCACCACACTGGAGTAGGGTATTACACCACAACGGTGGCCCGAACCAGTATAGACCACGTGCCTTTCTGTGTTGCAAGTTCGTCGAGTTCGTCGAGTTCGTCCATAAGATCTTAGTGAGCTAGAGCGTAGATCGATAGGAGGGAAAGACTTCGCGCACACCCCAATGTTCGAACCTTAAGGGTTTGCCGGAACCCCACATCCGACATTTGGCGAGCCAGGTAGGGGTGCGCTGGAGCTCCTCTCCACCAACCTGCACCCCGCGCCGCTGCACTTCGCTCCCATGGCAGGTGCTCTGCCACCCACCTCTGCGGCCGACAGCAGCAACAGGGAGTCTGGATACCGAGCCCTGGCCCCCGCCCTGTGGTAAGCGCAGTGGCCAACCAATTTCAAGAGGGAGATGCCACCACGTTACGACGGCGCGGCAGACCCGACGCCATTTCTGCTGGCGTATGAGGAGGCCGTCCTCGAGGCCGGGGGCGACGACAAGATCATGGCCAACTGGTTCCCCATGGCCCTCACCGACGAGCTGTGCGCCTGGCTGCTCAACCTCCCGGGATCCACGGTGGCATCCTGGGGGAACTCCGCGACCTCTTCACCGCGCGCTATGTGGTGCCAGCGCACCACGCAGTCGCGGCACTGCTAGGTGGCTATCAAGCACCACCTTTAGATCGCCACGTCAAACCTTTCTTCCGTCAGATTGGGGCAGCCACCAGGCGCCCGGGGGCTCCGCCGGGTTGGGACGCACCGGAGGCCGACCTCACCGTCGGCTTGGAAGACCACCCCGACTCCACCGCTAGCTCCGGATGCTCCCGATGCTCTGCACGCCCACCATCTGCAACATGGCCGTTACCAAGACCCTCGTTGACGGCGGCGCCGGCCTCAACTTGCTCTCCATAGAAGCCTTCATCCTTCTTCATGTGCCGCTCGAGCGGCTCGGCCTCAGCAAGCCCTTCATGGGAGTGGGTGGTGGAGCTGCCCACTCTCCGGGGCAGATCCGCCTCCCTGTCACCTTTGGCACGCGAGACAACTATCGCACCAAGCTGGTGGACTTTGACATCGCCCGCATTGGTCTCCGGTACAACGCCATCTTCGGGTACCCGGCTCTCGCTCAGTTCATGGCGGCGACTCACCCGGCCTACAACCTCATGAAGATGCCAGGGAGCAAGGGCGTCCTCACCATCAAGGGGGGCACTAAGGAGGCCGTGATGGCGCTTAGGCTCGCCTTCAAGACCGCGGCAGCGGCACAGCCCGCCGGCGCCAGTGCGCCCGAGGCCAAGGAGACCACGCCCACCAAGAAGAAGCAGCTGTTCACCCAAGACGAGGCGGAGACCAAGCAGGTGCCGGTCAACAAGGACAGGTCTTCAGGAGCCACCTTCGCCATAGGAACCGGCCTTGACCCTGGACAAGAAGAAGCTTTGGTGAGGTTTTTGCGCGTGAACAAGGAGATATTCGTGTGGGAGCCCAATCAGTTGGTAGGGGTCCCGAGAGAGGTAATCCAGCATCATATAAGGGTTTGCCCCAACGTACGCCCCGTGAAGCAGCGAGCAAAACGGCAGTCCATTGAGAAGCAGGCCTTCATCGTCCAAGAGACAGGTACCATCCGAGAAGTTCGATACCCCGAATGGCAGGCGAACCCCGTCGTAGTACCGAAGAAAGGTGGGAAGGAGTGGATGTGCATCGACTTCACCAACCTCAACAAAGCCTGCCCCCAAGATCCGTTCCCCCTTCCACGCATCGATCAAATCGTCGACTCCACCGCCGAGTGTGATTTGTTATGTTTCCTGGATGCGTTCCCTGGATACCATCAGATCAATATGGCGGTGGAGGATGTGGAGAAGACGGCCTTCTTGACACCATGTGGGGTGTACTGCTACACCTGCATGCCTTTCAGCCTTCGCAACGCGAGCGCAACCTTTCAGTGGCTGATGCACATCGCCTTGGGGCGGCAGCTCGGCAGGAACACAGAGGCCTACGTTGATGACATAGTGGTCAAATCTCGCGTGACGAGGACGTTGATTCAAGACTTGGAGGAGACCTTTGACAGTTTGCGTCGGGTGAACTTGAGGCTTAACCCAGAGAAGTGCGTGTTTGGCATCCCCTCTGGCAAGCTGCTAGGGTTTCTCGTATCCCATAGAGGGATCGAGGCGAACCCGGAGAAGATCAAGGCCATCGAAGACATGAGCCCACCACAGACCTTCAAGGAGATGCAAAAGCTGGCAGGACGGGTGACCGTGTTTGGGCGTTTCGTCTCTAAGCTAGGCGAGCGCGCCTTGCCCTTCCTTAAGCTCATGAAGAAGAAAGGCCCCTTCGAGTGGACCCCGGAGGCCGACCGGGCCTTCCAAGACCTCAAGAAATACCTCACCAGCCCCCAGGTGATGGTGGCGCCACGGCCTCACAAGCCTCTGGTACTCTACCTCACCGCCACGCCATACTCCGCCAGCACGACGCTGGTGGCGGTTCGGGAGGAGCACAAAGACAAGGGTGTGCCGCGCCAAGCCAGAGATGATGCAGCACAGGGTCAGGAAGGCACACCAGAGCCATCAGCGGCGGAAAATCGAGCTCAGCACGGCAACGTCGCAGAAACTCCTGAGGATGGCCAAGTCTCAGGAAACCCTCCACCTCAGGATAGGCCACAATCTCCACAAGACCCGAGCCTCAACAGTGTGCCAGCCCTCATCGAGCACCCAGTGTACTTCATCAGCACTGTACTGCGGGACGCAAGGGCACGCTACCCCATGCCGCAAAAGCTCCTGATCGCACTCTTGGTGACCTTGCGCAAGCTGCGACACTACTTCCAGGGGCACCTCATCAAGGTCGCCTCATCTTACCCACTTGAGAGGGTACTCAGGAGCCCAAACTCAGCCGGAAGGGTCGCTGAATGGAACATCAAGCTGCAAGCATTCCATCTGGAGTTCAGCACAACCAAGGTCATCAAGGGAGCCGCGCTCGCCGATTTTGTGGCAGAATGGACAAATGCCCCGGCTCTTGAGGAAGGAGAAGACCGGTCCACCTCCCCAAGAAGTGAGGCACCAGACAGCTGGGTCATGTATTTTGATGGCGCCTTTGCGCACCAGGGCGCGGGGGCTGGAGCAGTGCTCATCTCGCCCACTCAGGACAAGCTTTACTACGCCGTGCAACTCTGCTTCCAGCACGGCGAGAAGGTCTCCAACAATATTGCAGAGTATGAAGCCTCATAGCCGACCTGAAGGTTGCGGTGGCTCTAGGGGTGAGGCGCCTTACCATCAAGGGCGACTCGCAGCTCCTCGTCAACTTCTCCAACAAAGTGTACGAGCCAAAGGACGAGCACATGGAGGCCTACCTTGCGGAGGCGCACAAAATGGAAAAGCAGTTCTCAGGCTTGGAGCTGCAGCACGTGCCCCGGGGCACCAACAAGGAAGCCAACGACATCGCCAAGAGAGCATCCAAGCAGCAACCGCAAGAGCCCGCTGTCTTCGAAGAGCGGATCTTCAAGCCTTCAGCTACGCCACCTCTTTCAAGAACGACTCAGCCTCGGGAGGAGCTCCGACAGCCCCCAGCCATGGGAGCCCAAGCTTGCGGCCCAACCTCAGGAGCTCGGCTACTCTTGGCGCTCGAGCCCTAGCAGGAGTGCTGGACCAAGGAGTTCAAGGAGTACCTGATGCACGGGACACTGCCGGAGAAGGAAGAACACGCGGAGCGCGTGGCTCGACATGCCACTGCATACTGCATTCAAGACGGCGAGTTGTACAGGAAACGGCCGAACGATGTCACGCTGCGCTGCATTTCCAGCGATCAAGGGAGGGAGCTGCTGATTGACATACACGACGGGGACTATGGACATCACTCATCGTCACAGACCCTCGTCGGCAATGCCTTCCGCAGCGGATTCTATTGGCCCACAACACTCAACGATGCAGCCAAGCTGGTGAAGTCCTGTGAAGCTTGCCAATTCCACGCCAAGCAAATCCATCAGCCTGCTCAGGGCCTCCAAACCACCCCGCACATGTGGCCATTCGCGGTCTGGGGGCTAGACATCCTAGGCCCGTTCCCAAAAGCGCCAGGGGCTACCATTATCTCTATGTCGCCATTGACAAGTTCACCAAGTGGGCGGAAGTGGAAGTCGTCCGTACCATTCCAACCGGCTCCACTGTCAAGTTCATCAAGGGCCTCGTGAGCCACTTTGGGGTCCCCAACCACATCATCACAGATAACGGCTCGCAGTTTACTAGTAACCTTTTTAAAACCTATTGTGCTAACCTTGGAACGCAGATCTACTACGCTTCGGTGGCCCATCCCAGGAGCAATGGTCAGGCTAAGGGCGCTAACGCTGAGGTCCTGAGGGTCCTCAAGACCAGGACCTTCAAGAAGAAGCTGGAGGGCTGCGGCAGAGGCTGGCACGACGAGCTCCAGTCCGTGCTGTGGTCCATCCACACCACCGCTACCAAGCCAACGGGCGAGACTCTGTTCTTCCTCGTCTACGGAGCTGAAGCAGTCCTCCCTCACGAGGTCAAGCATCACTCCGCGTGGGTTCTTGCGTTCGACGAAACGCGGCAGGACGCCATGCGGGGGATGGATCTCGTGCTGGAGGAGGAACGTTGTCGCGAAGCTGCATTAAGGGCGGCCAGGTACCAGCAAGCGCTGCGGCGTTACCACTGCCGCAACATTCGCTCCAGGACGCTCGAGACGGATGACCTTGTCCTGAGGCGGGTCCTCTCCAGGGAAGGGTTGCACAAGCTTTCACCCATGTGGGAGGGCCCGTTCAAGGTCGTCCACATCTCCAGGCCTGGCGCCGTGTGCCTGGAGACGCAAGAAGGGACACCTATCCAAAACGCCTGGAACATCCAGCACCTCCGGAAGTTCTACCCATGAAGCAAGGCCCAGAGCCTGTGAAGAAAGGCCCAGAGCCCGTGAAGAAGGCCCGATGCCTGTGAAGAATCGCCGCCCGTAACACTCTCACGTAATAATGAGTTGGGACTGTCCACGCCCCATAGTCTCAGGAGCGTCGACCTTAGGCCATGGGGCTCCCTCCCACACCTAGTGGACAGCACTTAGCTCTGCGCTGGTGAGAAGACTTGAAGACTAGATTAGGTGTCGGACACGGCTTTTCATTTGCTTTCCGCAGTTGGCTCGCTTCTCCTTAATCAAAGTTTGCCTTTGGCGTTCCCTGCTGATTTGGTTCCTTTGCTTTTTACCGCATTTTTTGGCTCTGGTTTGCTCGTGATCTCTCTCTCGCATACCTCGTGAGGGGGCTAGGCAGGTGCCCTCGCGAGCATTTTTCTTCTCTTTGCCTTCTCGCGAGTCACCCTTGATTGAGCCTAAAAGCTGGCGCATCTCTCCTAATCCGTGCCCCTCGGGTACCGCGATACAAAGCGCCAAGTCAAGGTTTGGGTGAACGGCAAATCCTCTAGCGCACCCCTAGCAAATTTTTTTGCAGTTTCTAAGCAAACACAGACATCTTGTGAGGGAAAGGGCGTCCCAAACACGCCAGGTTAAGTTATCTTTGTGCAAAATAACAACACGGCAGGGGAATAACACGCACGTTGCATTTACCAAGAACCACAGTTCCATACACACCCATCTGGGCCCATACTGGTTTCATTTTCTCATGCAGGAAAAAAAGAAAAAGCTAAACACAGCGGCGTTTCAGCAATCCGCGGAAGCAGGCCCTTAGTGACGCCCCGAGCCTAGCCAGACCCCTCCTCGCACTTCACGGAGGCGCGGCGACGATATGACCCGCTGCCTCCTTCGAAGCGGGCGCGGTGACGCGGCGGCTGGTCGGAGCCACCGCTGCTGGAGCTGTCACCGGAGGAAGAGTCGCCGTAGCTGGAAGAGACACGGTCGCCACCAAGGGCAGGCTCGCCCTCATCCTCGTTGCGACCGTCACCAAGGCCGAGCACCTCCTCACCGTCGTTCGTCTTAGGGCAGCACCCGGCGCGGCGACCATATTCCCCGAACACCCTCACAAAGAGGGTCGACCCACCGTCATACTTGAAGTGGAGCATGCGCCGCCTACCCAGGCCGCGTGCGCGGGCGAACGTCTGCCAGCCATGGGCCAGGGCTATGTTGCCCGCGGCGGAAGTCTCGACCGGGACCCAGGAGGCCTTGTTGCAGCAACCATCCGCCAGCAACCAAAGCCTTCCTAGACCAGGGGCCGGCAGTTCATCGACAAGGAAGCACGGAAGCTGGAGCTAGTTGCCGGTCGGGTTCTCCGACTAGACAACAAACTCCGGCGACACCTCCGCTGAATGGAAGCGCGGGCGAGGAGGCCGCGCCACCATCGCGCGCCTCCCCTTGTCAACTGGACCGCCATGGTTGGGACGGTCCCCTCCGCGTGCCGCGGCGCCGCCTCGACGGTGGGCCACGGCGGGGGTCGCAGCGTGCTTGCACGGACGCCGCGACCGCGCTTAGGCGTTGGGGAACCAAGACCCTCGCGAGGGGCCTTCCCCATCTTAGCGGTAGAGAACTTCCTTCGTGGCGCCATCGGAGGCACTGCGAGCAATGAAGCAAAGAAGAAAGCAACCAAGCGAGGAAGAGATGGGCGACGGGGGCTCCGCCCCCTACCCATTTATAGCAAGAGAAGGTCAACCAGCGTCTCCCACGATCGCAGGTAATGATGGTTTCCCTTGCATTTCGCAGGGACTTGTCAAGTCGTGCAGTCGCCGAGGCAGCATGGGGAAGCGGAGACGCCCACGTCCATTCAACTACCACGCGTCGACCGAGGCCGCAGGCTTTTGGGGCCCCGCGGTGCTCCGAACTTAACCCTTGGCTTTGCCGCGAAGCCAAGCCCGCGCGCACCTTGGGCCCGGGGGCTACTGTAGGTGTTCTGGGAACGGGGGTCCCTAGACCTGCCTGCCTGCGGCCCACGGCGTGGCTGAGCCAGCAGGCTGTACGGCCCGTCTTCATCAACAAGGCATCCAGGACCCTCGGAAGGGGCCAAGCCTCGTGAGGCAGATGATGCAAGACCTCCTCTGGAGCGGCCTGGTCAGGCAGGCTCACGAGGAGCGGAGATATCAAGGCGGGGCGAACCTCACGAGACTCTCGTGACATGAGCCATGACGCACAACACCAGGCGGGCGCCAGGTGGGCGCTAGCATGCGCATCGTCCTTGTTTCCTCTTTGGTGCAAAGGAGGCAAGCGCAGCCGCGAAGTACCGAGGCCTTAGGCAAAGGTTGCCATTTTGGTGCAACGAGACCAAGACTAGAAGGACGGCAAGATGGAGGTCATCGTGGAGCCCAAGACAGCGTCACCACCAGAGCCTTTCACAGGCGCGGACCACTATTGTCAGGATAGCTTGTACTAGTTGTCCCCCTTCGAATTAGCCCGCCATTGCTGGCTCCCTTCCCGCTCAATATTTGGGAAGTGGACTAGGGCCTATATAAGTAGAGCTAGCCACCATAGGAGAGGAGAGATCTCATCGGACCTCAGGAGGCTGTTCTTCCCTTGTATTGTTCATCATCAGCCCAAGAGGCAATCCACCACCACCACACTGGCGTAGGGTATTACATCACAACAATGGCCCAAACCAATATAAACCCCGTGCCTTTTTTGTATCTCGAGTTCGTCGAGTTTGTCCACAAGATCTTAGCGAGCTACAGCGTAGATCGGTAGGAGGGAAAGACTTCGCGCGCACCCCAGTGTTCGAACCTTAAGGGTTTGCTGGAACCCCACATCCGACAACTTACAACGCCACTTTACCAGAAGAGGAGTGATGGATGATTCAAGTTCATGTTCTAGGGAGGACATTCACGCCATTTACCAAACCGATAGAGTTTTCCTTTGATGCACCAACCTGGAGTCTAGGAAAGAGTATGGCAGCTCACATCACCATGGGACGCATTGGAGAAGTTTACCATGAGGAGCTTAAGGATACTATCTATCAGATTTGTGGCTGCCGAGATGAGCAATGGGAGATGATCAGCACCAGGAGGTATAGATCAATCGCCGCTTTCATCCAGGAGTTAAACCACCACATTTGTCGCCAGGAGAACCAGATGTGCGCGGGCATGATAGATCTGAAGAAGGCAATGACAAGGATCAGGGAACTTGTGGAAGAACTCAAGGCTACTCGCGAAGATTATGAGGAGGAAATTGTCGTACTAGTAGAGAAGAATGATGATCTGGAAAGGAAGCTAGGAGTATTTATGGATACCCCACGCTAGGAGGAGAAGACGAAGAACCCAAGGAGATTCATTTTGAGGACTACATCATCATCGACGACACCGACTCGGACCCCGACGATAGCGATGATGACTATGAAGATGAAGCTGGAGCAGACATCATGGAGTCTTCGACCGATCAATATTTCTAGTAGACCACCACATCATTAGTAGTATTCCACCATGTATATAGTATAGTCCGAGCACTTTTGTAACGATAGTTAGATCGATTGTATGCTTTGCTTGATTGATTGAGTGATATGATTGTGTTTGTCTCATGTGCATATGGGTAGTGTTTTTCTCACTAGACCTCATTCTATTCTATTCTCTTCCCTCTAAACCCTCAGATGCCTCCGAGACATGGCCCCAGATTTACTTTCCCACTAGAGCTCACTCAGTTGATCTAGCAGTAGAATGCCTTGATGCAATTGTTAGTCCAGAGCCAAGCCAACAACAACAACATCCCGCCTCTAGTTCATAACCTAGCCTGTTTTCTGAGGTTGCAGCCACCAGTGTTTTCCAGTAGCACCGAGCCTATAGTTGCAGATGCTTGGCTATGCCGTATTGGAAGGGAGTTGACCACCGTAGGTTGCATAGATGCTGAGAAGGTGCGTTTTGTTGCACATCAATTGGATGGACCAGCATCCTCATGGTGGCAAAATTATACGGCCACTTTCCCCATAGCCAACGTCACTTGGGATTAGTTTCAGCAAGCTTTCCGCACAGCCCATGTCTCAACTGGAGCTATGAGCATGAAGAAGCATGAGTTTCACAACTTATGCTAGGGGAACCGTACTGTAGCTCAGTACGTGGATGAGTTTAGCAAGTTATCTCGCTATGCCCCTGATGATGTGGCCACAGATGCCGCGAAGCAGGAGAAGTTTATGGAAGGGATGAATGATGAGATGAGCATGCAGTTGATGGTGGCAACCTTCAACAACTACTAGGAGTTGGTAGATAAGGCTCGTATGATTGAAGGGAAGCAGCAGCAGATTCAGAGTCGTAAGAGGAAGTATGGACAAGGAAGGTATAACTCAGGAGCTCCGCAGAAGCCCCGTCTAACCCCGAGCTCGGGAGGACTTGTTCATAACCATGGAGGTCATAACCACACCGGAGGAAGTTCGCATAACCACAATGGTTCTAAGAATGGGACTGGAAACGGAACAAGCAACAATCAGAACCGCTCCAATCCAGCCACACCCGCCAAGAGAGATATAAGTCACATTACTTGCTTTAAGTGCGGGAAGACTGGACACTATGCCATGGAGTGCCCTAAAGCGAAGAATGGAAACGGTAATGGGAGCGCTGGGAAGAAGCCCAATCTATTCAACAAGTGAACTACGTTAACGTGGAGGAGGTTGAAGAGCAGCCAGATGCAGTTATTGGTAAGTTTTTGGTTAAGTCTTTACCGCCCCTGTTCTTTTTTATACTGGTGCATCGCATTCATACATATCAAGGGGATTCGTGGATAAGTTTAAACTACCAACCCAAACCCTTAGGACCCCTCTGTTAGTGAGTTCACCTGGAGCAGAGTATATGGCTAGGCGATGGTGCGACCAGATACCCTTAACCATTGGTAGCCATGTTTTTCCATCCGACCTAATAATCCCGGAGTCACAAGGATTGGATGTGATATTATGCATGGACTGGATGTCAAAGTATAGAGGAAGCATTGACTGTGCTAGTAAGTCGATTTATCTCACCACCCCGGAGGGAAAAAGGATTAAGTATGTATCTAGGCATGCGCCTAGGAGGAGCCAAGTAAATACCCTCACGGGAGTTGTTCAGGAGGAAGTGCCTGTAGTACAAGATTACCCAGATGTTTTTCCAGAAGAGTTACCAGGCATGCCATCGGAGCGAGACATCGAGTTTTTGATAGAGCAATTGCCAGGTACAGGGCCTATATCAAAGAGACCCTACCGGATGCCCGCGAATAATCTGGAAGAGATTAAGAAACAGATCAAGGAGTTATTGGAGAAAGGTTGCATTAGACAGAGTTCATCAGCATGGGGAGCCCCAATGCATTTGGTTGAGAAGAAGGATAAGTCTCTCATAATGCTTGTTGATTATCGTGCGTTGAATGAGGTGACGATCAAGAACAAATACCCACTGCCGATGATCAATGATTTGTTTGACCAGCTGCAAGGAGCTAAAGTGTTTTCAGAGATCTATCTGTGATCAGGATATCACCAGCTGAAGATTCAAGAGAAGGATATACCAAAGACAGCATTCACCACACGGTACGGGTTGTATGAATATACGGTCATGTCATCTGGACTGACTAACGCCCCTGCTTACTTTATGAGCATGATGAACAAAGTGTTCATGGAATATTTGGATAAGTTTGTTGTGGTGTTCATTGATGATATAATGGTATACTCGAATAATGAGGAGGAGCATGAAGAGCATTTACGTTTAGTTCTTGAGAAACTCATGGAACACCAGTTGTATGCCAAGTTCAGCAAATGTGAGTTTTGGTTGAAGGAAGTCGGATTCCTTGGACATGTTATATGAGGAGAATGTATAGCAGTAGACCCCACCAAGGTTTAGTCAGTCACTGAATGGTTGGGACCCACTTCAGTTAGCAAGATCCGTAGTTTTCTTGGACTCGCAGGATACTACCAGAGATTCATTGAGAATTTTTCCAAGATTGCGAAACCAATGACGGAGTTACTAAAGAAGGATACCAAAATTAAATGGATGGAAGAATGTGAGGCGAGTTTTTAGGAGTTAAAGAAACGTTTGACTACAGCCCCAGTGTTGATTCTGCCAGATATACGCAAGGATTTCCCAGTGTATTGCGACGCCTCTCGCCTAGGACTTGGGAGTGTGCTTATGCAGGATGGAAGAGTTGTCTCGTATGTCTCACGACAACTAAAACCACACGAATTGAATTATGCCACGCATGATTTGGGTCAGCAGTCGTAGTGCATGCATTGAAGACTTGGAGACATTACCTTATTGGAAATCGTTGTGATGTATATACGGATCATAAGAGTTTGAAATACATTTTCACATAGAAGGAGTTGAACCTTAGGCAGAGGAGATGGTTGACATGAAGCTTCACTATCATGCACGCAAGGCCAATGTCGTAGCAGACGCTTTGAGTCGGAAGAGTTATGCTAACGCCCTAGTAAGCACGGGATTGCCAAAGGAGTTAGTAGAGGATCTCAGGGAACTTTGATTGGAGATTGTTCCTAGAGGTTTTGTTGCAACAATGGAAGTTCAGTCTACATTGTTAGGAAAGATTCGAGAATCTCAAAAGGATGACAAAGAGATTGCCGAGATAAAAGAGAGAATGAGCAAAGGAAAGGCCAAAGGTTTTCGTGAGGATGAGCACGACACCTTATGGTTTGAGGACCATGTTTATGTGCCCAATAACACAAAGATCAGGAAGTTAATACTTCAGGAGGCTCGTGACTCACCATACTCGATACACCCCGGAAACACCAAGATGTATTTGGATTTGAAGGAACATTTCTGGTGGACTGGTATGAAGAAGGATATTGCCGAGTATGTAGCTGTATGTGATGTATGTCAGACAGTGAAGGCAGAGCATCAAAAGCCAGCAGGATTGTTACAACCTATGCTGATACCCGAATGGAAGTGGGATAAACATGGCATGGATTTTATCACCGGATTACCCAGGACCAAATCGGGATATGATTTCATATGGGTAGTAGTTGATCGCTTGACCAAAGTGGCTCACTTTATCGCAGTGAAAACCACCTATACACGTGCAAAGTTGGCCAAGATATATATGACCAGGATTGTATGTCTGCATGGAGTTCCGAGGAACATCGTATCATATAGAGGAACACAGTTTACTTCAAAGTTTTGGCATCGGCTGCACCAAACTTTGGGGACAAGGTTGGAGTTCAGTAAAGCATTCCACCCGCAGACAGATGGACAGACAGAGAGAGTCAACCAGATTCTGGAGGATATGTTGAGAGCTTGTGCACTAGATTATGGATCTGCGAGTTGATTCGCGATAGACTGAAGGTAGCTCATTCCAGGCAGAAGAGTTATGCAGATTCAAAACGCAAGGAGGTAACCTATGAAATTGGAGACAGAGCATATCTGCGAGTGTCACCCTTGCGAGGAGTGAAACATTTTGGAGTCAAGGGAAAGTTAGCCTCAAGATTTGTAGGACTGTATCGAATTTTGGAACGTATGGGAGAAGTTGCCTACAAGTTGGAGTTACCTGAAGGATTGGCAGGAGTTCATGATGTGTTTCACATTTCACAGTTGAAGAAGTGTGATGCTGAGATGGCCGATATACCGTTACGAGATACAGTGCCCTTGGAGTTTATTTAGTTGGACAGTGATCTGACCTATGAGGAAAAGCTAGTCAGGATTCTTGAATTTGCTAGCTGAGTCACCCGCAGCAAGGTTATCATGTTTTGTAAAGTTTAGTGGAGCCACCATACTGAGGATGACGCCACCTGGGAACGAGAGGATGACCTTCGCAAAGACCACCCACACCTATTTTCTAGCCAACCCGAATCTCGAGGGCGAGATTCATATTAAGGGGGGTAGGTTTGTAACATCCCAAATTTTCAATTTGGAATGTTATACATAGATCATTCGTGCATATCATATTTTTGCTGCATTTTGTTTCGCGATCCTCGAAATCCTAAGCAACTCAAGGACCCAAGGAGGTGGGGATTTCATTGTTTTCATATTTGGATTCTATAAAATAGTGAAATGAGGATTTTTGGTTTTATTTATTTTTCTCTCCGAAAATATTTCATATTAAAATATATGAGAGGAGATAATATGACTTCTCCAAAGTAAATGAAATATTGGAGGAAAAATATATAAATCAAATATTTGTTTTTATTCAGATTTATTGTTATTTTATTTGCATTAGAAAAATTGCACGTTTTCCAAAGTTGCATTTTACGGCCAAGAAAATGTTCATCTTGTTCTAAATATTTTACTAGGACAGTGAAAATTTGTTTTGGCATTTTTAGATTTGTATTTTATTTTCTAGGATTTATTTAAGTTTCGGCGAAATTATCTAAGAAATTTCAACGCCCGACTGGGCCGAAGCCCAACCCAGCAGGCCCACCGCCCCGCGCCCCGTCTCCCTCCAGGAGACCGCGCCGCCGCCCGACCCCGAGTCCGGCCAGGACTCCTCTCCCGCGCCGCCTCGCCCCCACCCCCAAGCAAGCCCCCTCCTTTAAATACGCCGCCCTGAACCCCCCACCACCACCGAACCCCGCCGCCCGCTGCCAGCGCCGTAGCAAATCCCGCGCCGCCGCTGCCGTCGCCACCCCGCCGCCTAGCACCGCGCCGCCGCCGCCCGCGCACCCCGCCACCGCAGCCCCAGCTCGCCCGAGCCGCCCCGCCTCACCGGATCCTCGCCGAAGGTATACGCCGCCGCCGCCGTTCAGTTTATTCTAAAACCGATCCATTTTTTTAGAAAACCATAGTTCGTTTTTTTAGATCGGTTCGCCGGTTTTCTCGGATTAGTTTATTTAGCGGACGTTCGTCTGTACGTTTGTTTTAACGAACGGTTTTCTCTCGCTAGTTACAGACAACGAACGTTCATTCGTTAGCCTGTTCGTCAGTTTTTTCTTTTCTCGGATTTTCCGCGATTATTTCCGATCGAGATTTCTGATTCGATTTTCGTTTTAGTTTATCTTTTCGCTCGTTTATCAGAATCGGGCGATTCAAGCGCCTAGATCTTCGTCTCGAAACCCTCTTTCTATTTAATCAACTTGAACAAGATTTTTTTACTGTAAAATTTGACTTTAGTTCAGATTAGAAAACGGATCTTGTTTCTTTCGCAGATTGAGTTTCGTTGCTCCGTTTGATTTGATTCTTTTTGCTAACCGGAGTTCTTAAGTTGAAATTTCGGGTTAGTTCTTCTTCTTTGAGATTTACCTGTGCTTCTTTGCTTGATTTATTATGTATGCTATTGTTTGTTTGCGATAGAATTCCCGGAGTGCGAAGCATGCTACTACGAGTCTCTAGGTTTTGCGGATCGTCAGCAAGGCAAGTAACATACTGATCATACTCTTTTCATACCCAATTTTTACGCATTAGCTCCAATCCTCGAACATTGCATGATTAGGATGTGATTAACATGTGGGTTGGGAAGTAGTTGATGAGGTAAAACCTATTGCCCTGTTATATTCAAACCTTTTGAGTTACTTATACTTACTGCCTATATTGCTATGCTATGCTCGTAGACGTGGTTTGGGTGAGTGAATCCATGACAGATGTGAGATGATTTAATTAATGGTTCAACTTAAGGTGGTAACTTTAATACACATCTGGGTGGATTGCTTGTCGGGCACCTGGAGAATCCAGTGTTGTCCTAGGATATCCCGGAGTACCCGTGTGATCATCCCAAGGTCCGCCACCCAGGCTCAAAGGGAACTGAGATATTTTCATGCTAGAAACTTCCGTGTGCAGCCACAAGCTATTATGGGCTCTAGCATAGTTGAGTAGGTTGCATGAACTCTTAAAGAGGTGGATCAGCAGGTAGAGGGATGTAGGTTGGTATGGTCTGCCTGGAGTAAAGAGTTAATGTTTCTGAAAAACTGTGTCTCGGTCATCCGTTTCTCAAACACCACGTAGTGCGAGAAATCCAATGGAGGCGATTGAGTCTTGTGGGGAAAAGTGTGAAAACCTCTGCAGAGTGTACAATCTAATCATGGTTAGCCGTGTCCCCGGTTATGGACAAATCTTGAGTATCTAGTACTTGGAGTATCCTAAGTATCTCGTCACTCTAAATTAATATTGTTGGGTTGATAACTACTTTAATTGGGTTTGAGTTGGAGGAACCTTATCAATGATGTTTCAACTACCATGATAGTTAAAAAATCTATTCCTTTGTTTTAGGGAAAAATTGGCTTTTCGTAAAAACTATAACCATAGAGCTTTCCACCAGCCAAATATGCATGTAGTGATAGCATTATTCTGTTCTTGCTCTACTGTGTTATATTGCCAGCATATTCCATGTGCTGACCCGTTTTCGGGCTGCAACGTATTATGTTGCAGACTTTTCAGACGAAGAGTAAGGTTCGTTAGGTCGTTGCCATGCAGCTTAGCTATGCGGTTGGAGTTGATGGACTCACTTATCTTCCAAGCCTTCCGCTGTTACCGTATTAGATGGCCTTAAGCCATATTAATTGTAATACGTTCTCTTTTGAGACATTCGATGTAATAAGTGTGTGATTGCTACTCTGTTATAAATCCTTCGAGTACTATGTGTGTCAGCATTACCGATCTAGCTAGGGATGACACTGAAGAACAGAGACTTGACCGTTTGAGGTCTGGTCGCTACAAGTCAAGTGCTTACCGAAGTATCCGGATGGTTGCAGTCAAGGCCGATGTCCTCATTAGTGTCCGGCCACTGTTTTCGTGTCCCGAAAAATAACTTCCACATTCCTCTGTGCGTCGTTCCGAAGATGTGCTGAAGGGTTCGTGGTCCTTCCGGGTTAAACTCCCACATATGGAGGGGCCGTTGCTGGCATGGGAGGACCCGGCGGACTAACATTACTTGAATCACATCGATGAGATCGGTGTCCTTCTCAAGAAGACTCCGGATGCGGCTGTGTAGAGTCTGCACTTCGTCGATTGATCCCCAGTCCAGCCCCTTGTTGATCCATGATGCGAGCTGAATTGGAGAGCCGGATCGGAACGCAGGTGTAGCTGCCCACTTGGTACCATGGGGTTTAGTGATGTAAAACCACTCCCGCTGCCATAGTTGGAAGATTCTATGAAGGATCCTTTTAGCCAAAGAGCGTTGGTGAGCTTGCTCACCGTGGCGCCAGCACACTCCGCTTGCTTCCCCTCGATCACCTTCGGCTTCACATTAAATTTCTTGAGCCATAAGCCGAAGTGTGGGGGAATACGGAGAAAGGCCTCGCACATGACGATGAATGCCGAGGTGAGACGAAAAGAGTCTGGGGCTAGATCGTGAAAATCTAGCCCATAATAGAACATGAGCCCTCGAACAAAGGGCGAAGAGCGAACCCTAGCCCTCGGAGGAAGTGGGAGATGAATACAACCCTCTTGCCGGATCTGGGAGTAGGAATAACCTACCCTTGGGCAGGAAGCCTGTGGGGGATTTCCGCGGTCAGGTACATTGCCGTCCGGAGCTTCGCAATATCCTCCTCTGTGACAGAGGAAGCCACCCACCGGCCTTGAGGGCTAGGTCCAAAAATGACTGGGAAGCTTGAAGCAATTAGATTGAAACTTGGGTGCTAGAACTAGAGGTTGGAGAGGTTGAGGAAAGGTTTGGCGTAAAGGAGAAAGTCGGGTCGTAGCCCCTTTATAAAGGCGATGAATATCGAACGCCTCCTGCTAGGCCTTAAAACCTACCTATTCCTAAGGAATCATGCCAACAAAACGGTTGGGATACCCACGCCCATATTGATGAGAATCCCGCAATAAGGTGACACGATCTCTGCTTCAACAAGACGTGCCAATAAAACCACGTCTTGAAACATGGAGCGACAGGCTAAAAAACAGTTCGAAATAATAACCGGGTAGGGACGTGATATCACGTTACAAAAAACTTGTCAGCAGATTGGACTTGTGAAATATTATACTCTCTGTGGTGGTGTGTGGTACTTGTTTCGCAGATCCGAACACGTTCGTTGTGTTCGAAGACTATGTTGGAGTATTCATAGGAGGAACCCGCCTTGCAATGCCGAAGACAATCTGTGCGCCGGACACCTCGTCATTGATGTTCAGGGGCTAATGAAGGAGTCCTGGACTAAGGGGTCCTCGGGCGTCCGGCCTGTTGGACATGGGCCGGACTGATGGGCTATGAAGATATAAGACTGAAGACTCTCACCCGTGTCCGGATGGGACTCTCCTTGGCGTGGATGGCAAGCTTGGCATTCAGATATGAAGATTCCTTTCTCTGTAACTGACTTTGTATAACCCTAGTCCCCTCCGGTGTCTATATAAACCGGAGGGCTTAGTCTGCAGTGAGGACAATCATAATCATAGTCATACAGGCTAGAGTTCTAGGGTTTAGCCATTACGATCTTGAGGTAGATCAACTATTGTAATACTCATATTCATCAAGATCAATCAAGCAGGAAGTAGGGTACTACCTCCATAGAGAAGGCCTGAACCTGGGTAAACATCGTGTCCCCTGTCTCCTGTTACCATCAACCTTAGACGCACAGTTCGGGACCCCCTACCCGAGATCCGCCAGTTTTGACACCGACAAGGGCCACGACTCTAATGAAGAAGAGGTCATTGGCATCGTGAAGAATCTGCTTTTCAACATCATACATAGTATGCCTATCAACTACCATGATTTCTTCATGAGGACTATGGCCAATGTCACTCTATCACCATTTGAATTGAAGCCTTATGCTCCCTGGATCTTGACATTCATCATATCAAGGTCTTCAATCAACTAAAAGGCTGATTTGCAAAATCGCGTCAGCTACTTGGTCCCAATTGAAGTCTTCAAACGACCTATTTCCTCATCTGATGAGAGGGGCAAGGCTACTATTATTGATGAAGGCACTCGTCCATTGGATGGCCAGTTCCGCAAAGCTTCTTCCTACTCCACCAATGATGACTCTGCCACTCATGACTCTGCCGCTAATGCTTCAAAGCCAAATCCTCAAGCAACTGCTCCAAGGGTGCCGACTGATCGTGAGCCTCTCCTCAGTCTTCACCAAAAGGTCGATCGCAACCACAAATGGGTCAAGAGACAGTTTGGTTCAATTCTTCAGAACATGACTATCACGCAAAACTCAGCGAAGAAGAACCATTACTATCTGCATGAAGTATTTGATCGCACATGCGCTGTTTTGTCTCATCTCTACGGTGAAGAATATCTTAAGCAGATGGGCTTCAAGCAGGACTTTGACTGGTCTCAGCCATCTTCGAAGAAATTCAAGAAGGTCAAAGTTCCTCACTTGGTGGGCAGCTCCTATTCTTCATTGCGCGAGACTGATGAAAATGAAGACTTGGATGCCACTGCGGTAGGCTCTACTTCAACAACCGACCCCAACAACGCTAGCGCTCCTCCATCGACTTCATGATGATATTCTTCAAGGGTGTTAGTCCTCACTTTTCGTCCCTTTTGGTCATTCGATGACAAAGGGGGTGAAATTTGAGTTAGTCTTCAAGCGGGTCTATATAAGGGCGTTTTTTTGCTAAGTTACAACTCTTGTTCTTCTGAAGTATTTGTTGGATCGAGTTGTAAACTTAAGTCCAATGGTGGTCTGATACTTTGCTATGTTTTTCTGCATGCTATTTCCTCATATATGTTAATGCATGCATGCTGAATTACATCAGTCGCCATATTTCATCATGAATATCAAATTCTTCATATCGTATCTTAAATGCGTGTATGAATTACAAGATATAGGGGGAGATCTCCATGATTCTACTCTTCAATGTGCATTGCTTCTCAAAAGAAAATTCCTCACATATGCACATCATCAGGGGGAGTTCTTCTATATCTTGCAATCAAATTCCTCAATATCAGTACTTACACTTCATATGTTTATCCCAATTGAAAACTTAACCTATATTGTCATCAATCACCAAAAAGGGGGAGATTGTAAGTGCATCTAGTGCCCCTTAGTGATTTTGGTCTATTCAAGACATATAGGTTAAGGGAGTAATGTGTTTGTGAGTGTATACAGGTATATAAGTCTATGAGGAGTTTGATATTCATAGAGAAAGTCGACCCCTAAAAATGAATGTCTTCATCTAAAGACTTTGGCTTTCTAAAGACTTTGAAAGTGAAGAAATTGGTGTGATCCTAAAGACTTGATATTCATGCAAGGAATATGAATCTTGAAGACTTTTGCTTTCGTATTTACGGTTTTTCCCTTTCTTGAGTCGTAGGAAACACCATACTATTACAGGGGTTCGAGTTAAAACTAAGGAAAAGTTTCCAAGTGATGCTCATCTCAAAATCCTACACCTACCAATCCTTTCAAGTGAAGCCATTGGAAATCTCATACAGTTCAGTCAATTTCTTCAGTGACAGAGACGAAGATCTTCTGGTCTCTCAGGAATTATTTTGACTAAGGAGTTAGGAATTCGCTACTGCAGATTGCCTACAAGTGAGGAACATGATAGCCCTGAGGAATTTGATAGTCAAATTTCCGACCGTTGCCGTGCTATGCTCCAGCTGTCCCAAAACATCTACCCACCTAACGGTCATATCATTGAAGGGCATTTATGTCTTATCATGTCGGGCTTCTCCCTAGGCTATAAATAGCCGCCCCCCACAACCACTAGCTGGTTGGCTGCTCCGCAAGAAACTAACACTTGTCATTTAGAGCATCCCATCCTCTGAGGACTTTGAGCGAAAATCAACAAGTGAGGAAAAACCCAAACACCCAAACCAAACACCTACAAACCCAAAGTGATTGAGCATCACTAAAGAGATTGTTCCTGTGTGGAACCGACGCTTGTTACCTTTGAGGACTAAGCATCCTCCAGACGGTTAGGTGTCATGGTCTAGAGCATCCAAGAGGAAATTGTGGATCACCGAGTGACCGAGTCTCTGAAGGTTTGGAAGTCACCTAAAGACTTACCACAGGTGATTGGGCGAGGTCTTTGTGACCTTAGCTCAAGGAAAATACGGTGAGGATTGTGTGTCCTCAGGTTTAAATACCTAGCCGCTCCAACCAGACGTACAACTGTCACAATAGTAAGAACTACTCTACCAAATCTCTGTCTTCACCAAGCTAACTGGTTCTAATTCCTAAACCCATTCTTTTCTTCATTCTGTGTTGTTGTACCTGATCGTTATTGTTTCAAGACCTCGACTGAAGACTTTCTCCATTTCCTCAGTTCAATTTCTTCAGTCAGTTTGTCTTCAGCCTGCTCATCCCATGTTTACGCTACTTGTACTCCGTGCTTGTTTTCATTTCATCAGGATGACTATGCTACTACTCTGTTATGCTTGCATCTGAGTACTTATTCCACTTCTAAGTAGTTCATTGTCTAGGAATTTCCTCACCCTGAAATTCCTCGGTGACGAATTTGCAAAAATCGCCTATTCACCCCCCTCTAGTCGATATAACGCACTTTCAATTAGAGACAGCTACATAAACGTTAAATAGGGCACCGTCTAAATCCGTTGAGATGACACCGTATGAACCGTGGTTTGGCAAGAAACCTAAGCTATTATTTCTTAAAGTTTGGGGATGCGACGATTATGTCAAAAGGCTTCAGCGTGATAAGCTCGAACCTAAATCGGAGAAGTGTGTCTTCATATGATACCCTAAGGAAACAATTGGGTACACCTTCTACCACAGATCCGAAGGCAATATCTTTGTTCCTAAGAATGGGTCGAGTTTCTCTCGAAAGAAGTGAGTGGGAGGAAAGTAGAACTTGATAAGGTAATTGTACCTTCTCTCAAATTCGAAAGCAGCACATCAGAGAAATCCGTTCACATGATGCCTACACCAACTAGAGAGGAAGCTAAAGATGATGATCATGAAACTTCAGAACAAGTTACTACTGGACCTTGTAGGTCGAATAGAGCACGTTCCGCACCAGAGTGGTATGGTAGTACTATTCTGGAAGTCATCTTACTAGACCATGACGGACCTATGAACTTTGAAGATGCTATGATGAGCCTAGATTTTGATAAATGGCTTGAGGCCATGAAATCTGAGATAGGATCCATGCATGAGAACAAAGTGTGGACTTTGGTGGACTTGACGGATGATCGTAAAGCCCTAGAGAATAAATGGATCTTCAAGAAGAAGACGAACGATGATGGTAATGTTACCATCTACAAAGCTCGACTTGTTGCGAAAGGTCTTCGACAAGTTCAAGTGGTTGACTACGATGAGACATTCTCACCCGTAGTGATGCTTAAGTTAGTCTAAATCATGTTAGCAATTACCACATTTTATGATTATGAAATCTGGCAAATGGACGTCAAAATTGCATTCCTTAATGGATTTCTTATAGAAGAGTTGTATATGATGCAACTAGAAGGTTTTGCCGATCCTAAAGGTGCTAACAAAGTGTGCAAGCTCCATCGATCCATCTATGGACTGGTGCACGCATCTCAAAGTTGGAATATACGCTCTGATGAGGTGATCAAAGCATATTGTTTTATACAGACTTTCGGAGAAGCCTGTCGTCGGTGTCAAAACCAGAAGATCTCGGGTAGGGGGTCCCGAACTGTGCGTCTAAGGATCAAAGGTAATAGGAGACAGGGGACACAGTGTTTACCCAGGTTCGGGCCCTCTTGACTTAGGTAATACCCTACTTCCTGCTTGATTGACTTTGATGAGTATAGGGGTTACAAGAGTTGATCTACCATGAGACCATAATGGCTAAACCCTAGATGTCTAGCCTATATGATTATGATTGCCTCTACGAACTAAACCCTCCAGTTTATATAGACATCGGAGGAGGCTAGGGCTTGTACAGAGTCGGTTTACAAAGAAAGGAATCTTCATATCCGCATGCTAATCTTGTCTTCCATGCCAAGGGGAGTCCCATCCGGACATGTGGAATTTCTTCAGTCTTGTATCTCCACGGCCCATTAGTCCGGCCCATATCACATAGCCTGGATGCCCGAGGACCCCGTAAACCTGGACTCCCCCAGTAGCCCCTGAACCAGTCTTCAATGACGATGTGTCCAGCGCGCAGATTGTCTTCGGCATTGCAAGGCGGGTTCCTTCTCCAAATACTTCAAAGTAGTTGATCGTCAGTACTATATCCGGCTCAGTACAATAGTCATACCTCTGAATCACAAGGGCAGAATACGGATAAGTTCTGTCCTCTGAAGATTTTACTGGTGAGACATTATGTCCGGCCATTTTATTATTTCAAACCATTTTTCGGCCTCCCGTTTCGCGTTGTAAGACGCAACCACCGACGACACATGTTGTCAAAACAGAGATCGTGCCCCCTTATTACAGGATTCTCATCAATACGGGTTTGGGAAACCCAACCGTGCCGTTTCGCACGACCCCTTGGAAATAGGCGAGCTTTAAGGCTCATGGGGGACGCATGATATTCACTGCCTTTATAAGGAGATAACATTCCCCCTTTTTACCCCACGCCTTCCCCTTCCTCAGCCCATCCGCCGTCAAGCTCCAGCGCCCAAGCTTCAATCCTCTCCGTTCCCAAAAAGTACTCCAGCCATGTCCGGATCCGGAGCGCAGGGCAAGTGGATGGCTTCCTCCGTCACGGAGAAAAACATCAAGGAACTCCGGGAAGCGGGGGTACCTGGCCAAGGAGATCGCCAATCGGCTCCCAGCCAAAAAGCAGATCATCCCCACTCCGAAGCCCGGCGAGAGGGTAGTGTTAATCCCTCATTTTATTCATGGACTGGGGTTTCCCCTTCATCCTTTAGTCCGCGGCCTCATGTTTTACTACGGGCTAGATTTCCATGATCTAGCCCCAAATTCTTTGCTCAACATTTCGGCGTTTATCGTTGTATGCGACGCATTCCTCCGTGTTTCCCCCCATTTCGGCCTATGGCTCAAGGTCTTCAATGTGAAGCCGAAAGTGGTGGACGGCCAGCACGCGGATTGCGGTGGCGCCATGGTGAGAAAACTGCCCAATGTTAGTTGCCCCAAGGACACCTTCGTGGAGACCGTGAAGGGATGGCAGCATGGGTGGTTCTATGTCACAGAGCCTCGTGAGTCCACATGGGCTGCTCCTACGGAGTTCAAGTCTGGACCCCCAATGCGGCTGGCATCTTGGCTCAACAAGGGCTTGGACTGGGCTTCATCTGACGAGGTAACGATGCTCTAGAAGCATATCAAGACCATGGTAGATAAAAATACCAGCCTCGCCAGCATGATCCAGGTGATGCTCTTCCGCTGGATTCTCCCTTATCAGGCGTGTCAAGATCCCATGTGGAAGTTCAACCCGGCCGGTCCCCGGAACCTTTAGCGGTTCTTCGGCACGAAGAATGAAGACATGTGGAAGCTGCTCTTCAAAGCCCAGAATTCATGGCCGGAGACAACCAAAGACTTCGGTTACGACAACACCCACGCTGCGACCCCCGTAAATTCTTTGATAACCTTACTTTTTGAGACCAAGGAGCGCACTAAACTCTCCATTTTCTTTTGCAAGGCTGGATAAAGAAAGCGGAACAGATTCACTGTCCGGCTCCACTGCCCAAAGACTCAGCTATTCCCCTGTTGACGAGGATGCTGGTCTCGGCGTCATACCAGGCGCCAGAAGAGAAAACCAAGGAGAAGGGCAAGGAGGCCCAGAGTGGCCTCTGCCGTAAGGGTGCTTCGGAAGTAGCATCCGAGGACACCGGAACCCTCTCCTCTCCTAACGAAGAGGAAGAGGAGGAGGAAGAGAGCAACTCCCCCCTAAGGGGGAGAAGAAGAAAAGGGCAGCCTCCGCTGATTTAGAGGCGGAGGCATCCAAGAAAGGGAGAACCTCGCTTACGGATGACTCTGAGTCAGACACCGACGAGTGGCGCCCCTGGCCGAAGCCCCTGGCCGGATCGTAAGTACTCAAAGGTATATATATGTCCGTCTTTTCTGGCTTATAGTTATAACATGCTTAAATTGCATGCTGTAGTTCGATTCATGTCCTCCCCAGCGAACTTACTCTACTGGGAATTTGCTGGGTCCGAACATGATGGAGAGCGATTCGCCTCCACCAGCTTCCTCCCCCACTGCAGCGGACAACACCGAGGTGTCGTCCCAAAGGACCCTTCCGGAACAGGGAGAGGTGACGGAGGCTGCCAAGACGGTACAAAAGCGTGACACCTCGGTTGTAGAGAAGATGGGGGAACCAACCCCCATGGAGACTGGTGATGGGGGCCATGTCCAGTTTGGCCCCCAACCAAATGTCGCTCCGTAAACCCACATGGTTCCGGAAACTGATGAGCAACCCTTTTTGCGAGAAGGGGGCGCGCCTATTGAAGGAAATATGCCCTAGAGGCAATAATAAACTTGTTATTTATATTTCCTTATATCATGATAAATGTTTATTATTCATGCTGGAATTGTATTAACCGGAAACTTAGTACATGTGTGAATACATAGACAAACAGAGTGTCACTAGTTTACCTCTACTTGACTAGCTCGTTGAATCAATGATGGTTATGTTTCCTAACCATAGACATGGGTTGTCATTTGATTAACGGGATCACATCATTAGAGAAAGATGTGATCGACTTGACCCATCCGTTAGCTTAGCACGATGATCGTTTAGTTTGTTGTTATTGCTTTCTCCATAATTTATAAATGTTCCTATGACTATGAGATCATGCAACTCCCGAATACTGGAGGAACACTTTGTGTGCTACCAAACGTCACAACGTAACTAGGTGATTATAAAGCTGCTGTATAGGTGTCTCCGATGATATTTGTTGAGTTGGCATAGATCGAGATTAGGATTTGTCACTCCGATTGTCGGAGAGGTATCTCTGGGCCCTCTCGGTAATGCACATCACTATAAGCCTTACAAGCAATGTGATTAATGAGTTAGTTGCGTGATGATGCATTATGGAACGAGTAAAGAGACTTGTCGGTAACAAGATTGAACTAGGTATGAGGATACCGACGATCGAATCTCGGACAAGTAACATACCGAGGACAAAGGGAACAGCGTATGTTGTTATGCAGTTTGACCGATAAAGATCTTCATAGAATATGTAGGAACCAATATCAGCATCTAGGTTCCGCTATTGGTTATTGACCGGAGATGATTCTCGATCATGTCTACATAGTTCTCGAACCCGTAGGGTCCGCACGCTTAACGTTATGTGACGATTTGTATTATGAGTTATGTGATTTGATGACCGAAGTTTGTTCGGAGTCCTGGATGAGATGGGGGACATAACTAGGAGTCTCGAAATGGTCGAGACATAAAGATCGATATATTGGAAGGCTATATTCGGACATCGGAAAGGTTCCGAGTGATTCGGGTATTTTTAGGAGTACCGGAGAGTTACGGGAATTCATATTGGGCCTTAATGGGCCATACGGGAAAGGAGAGAAAGGCCTCAAGGGTGGCCGAACCCCTTCCCCATGGACTGGTCCGAATTGGACTAGGGAAAGGGGACGCGCCCTTCCTTCCTTCTCCTTCTCCCTTCCCTTTTTCCTATTCCATGTGGCAGGTGGAATCCTACTAGGACTAGGGAGTCCTAGGAGGACTCCACGCTTTGGGCGCACCATATGAGGGCCGGCCTCCTCCTCCGTCCATCCTTTATATACATGGCCAGGGGCACCCCAGAGACACACAAGTTGATCATTGATCTCTTAGCCGTGTGCGGTGCCTCCCTCCACCATAATCCACCTCGGTCATATCGTAGCGGTGCTTAGGCGAAGCCCTGTTCCGGTAGCACCATCATTACCGTCATCACGCCAACTTGCTGACGAAGCTCTCCCTCGACACTCAGCTAGATCGAGAGTTCATGGGACGTCACCGAGCCGAATGTGTGCAGATCGCGGAGGTGTCGTACTTTCGGTACTAGGATCGGTCGATCGTGAAGATGTACGACTACATCAACCGTGTTGTCATAATGTTTCCACTTACGGTCTACGAGGGTACGTAGACTACACTCTCCCCTCTTGTTCCTATGCATCACCATGATCTTGCATGTGCATAGGAATTTTTTTGAAATTACTATGTTCGTCAACACCTACTACACCGGCGACCTTTGTCATTGCGGAGGCGCCAGACACTCTGGTAAGAGCGCTTCAGAGTGCCACCATTGTGCAAGAACATCGTACCCTTATGGGTATGGTGATTGAAAAGGTTCAGTCCTTGAAAGGCGAATTGAGCGAAGCCTACACTAGCCTTTTAAGAGGCTTTGAGGTGTGTGCTTTACAGTATCTTTTGGTTGTACAAAAAGAATGCATGTGTATAGATAGTAGCCCCTGAGACTCTGTTTGGTGTTTGGAAAGAAAAACCGAACAGAGGGTCTAATAACTCATGCAGGAGGTTAACGTACATATCCGTTTGAACAAACAGGCTGCCAAACAGGCGTCAGCTGCCCATGCCGTCGAAGCGTCCGAGCTAAGGCTAAAGTTAGAAGAAGAGCAAGGTATGTAATACCGAAACACGTCTGAAACAATGTTAGCTATGATTTGGTATCTCAATGAGTTTTATAATTATGTTTGCAGCTGAAACGTCTGAGATTGAGGCCCTCAAGAGTGCGCTGGCTGAGGCCAAGAAGGAGGCGGAGGAGGAACGAGCCTCCTGCCTTAAACATGAATCGCGGGTGGAGGAAGTCCAGCAAGAGCTCAAGGATGCCATAGGAAAATGTGAGTCCTTAGAGCACAAGAGTTCGAAGTAGAACTCCAAACTTGCTAAGGCATGCCAAAGCACGGAGGAAGCCCAGGCCGAAGCCCAGAGTGCTGTCTGGGAAATCCAAGAGGCAAAGCAAATTGCGGCGGTTAAGGCCTTTAACATGCAGAGAAAATTTGTGAGGAAAAGGTATATCTTGCTAACCCGGATTTGGAATTATCCAGGAGTGTTTGCGGACCTGCCCCGGAGTGTTGCTGATGCCGCGGAGTTCTTCCGGGCCGAAGAGGGGAGCTCAATGGAGAAGCTATTCTGGTCGCAGTACCTTGCGCCGGAACATCCCGTGCCCCTCAGCGATCAGCTGAAGTAGTGGACCGAACTGCATAGGGTAGCCGAATTGGCCATGAGGCATTTGATAATCCGTCTTTGGCCTGCCGAACCCATGCCCAGTAGCTACTTCGGTCTCGTGAAGTGGCTGGTTAGTGCCTGCCCTCGGCTTGATGCCGTGAAGCAGTCAGTCTGCATTGAAGGTGCGCGGATGGCCTTCGCCCGTGTCAAGGTGCAGTGGGCGAAGATGGACGCCGTTAAGCTTGCAACCGAGGGACCGCCCGTAGGCAAAGAGCACCACAAGCCGGAGCGGTACTTTCATGATGTCCTGAAAGGATCCCGCATTGTAGAGGGCCAATGTTCAAAGGACGACATTTTTGAATGAATGTATCTATGTTGTCCAATCATGTATCATGAAACCAGGCTTATGTATGATATATTGCTTATTTTACTTTAAAATATCTCCTCCTATGCGGCTGTTTATGACATCTGAGAGTTGGCCAGTCGTCGGCTTCAGCCCCCTCATAGGTAGTATGGGGGTATTCGGTATGACACTTAAACACGCTTGACCCAACGTATTGTTCCGTGAAGGAGGTGTTAGTGCGGTGAACCAGGCAATCAAACTATGTGGCTTCATCGCCCTCACTTAGCCATAGGAGTTTTACAATAGGGGTGTGGGCGCAGCCCCTAGTATTGTCCGATTATCCGAACATGGGTGCTGTGAATGTCCGGCCGGGTGAAGGCAGGTCTATCACATAATGCGGAGAAATCGCGAGAGATTTATACTTAGTCAACGAGTGGCTGACTAGCTCTCACCGCATCATGATAGTCAGTTTTCAGCTTTCTCTACTAAGGTGTTTCTCCGGATGAACCAGAAACACAATCGCAGTAGTTCTCCCTTTACTACCCTAGCCGATCAGACGGAACGTAAGGTAGCAAGCATAGTAGCCAGGAAACCCAACTATTGACCAAAGACATGATTCGGAGCCAATGCATATAATGCTATATTCGGGATGCCGAATTGCACTGTGAAAGCGTTCGGACTTTGTTTTAGTATTTAAAATATGTACGCGGCTTAATAGAGCCCCTGGCAATTTAGGTCATACCAAGGCGTACATGACAATCAGACAAAAACATGGAAACATATGTTAAGAGATAAGCCAATGCCACATAGGTTTGGGCTAAAAACTATTTCCATCATAGTCTGATTGATACGTTGAAACGTATTGATACAAATAGTGCAATAAGAACCAAGGCTATTTTACATGCCGAACACAAGGGGAAGTTGTGCATGCGTCCTGAAAGCGGACGTGGTGATCTTTAAGGATCCTTTAGGTGCTCTGGCACACGTCTATGCTGCTTTTCTCCTTGGTATATTGTCCTTTGAGAGGATCATCGTCCAGTGTTCTCATAGTAGGCCGCAGAAAGAGGCCTTAGTACCGTCGAAAGGGTGGTGTGGGTTGCAAGGAACCTAAAAAATAAAAATAAAAGAAAAAAGGAAATGTGAGTGTCCTGATAGGGTCTAGCCGTATTGTATACCTTGTCCTTATTATGCGTCATCCTTTCCCATGGTATTTTTAGTGCGTAATTATGTGCACGTGATACATATGCCACAATTTGGTAGGGGCTGAGATGGAGGCCGAATTGCTAATCGAGCTCCTGATGAGCTGGACTATCATACTGTGGGGTAGTCCGGACTCATTTGATAGTGCCCGAGGACTTGGCCGCCGACATAATGGTTGGCTTGATGAGGCCACCCCGTACTTCTACTGCCAGGGCCACGTTGTGCTCCTTAGTGCAGAGCGAGCGTTCCATGTTTCCATTCACTGTTATAACACCTCATGGTCCGGGCATCTTGAGTTTGAGATAGGCGTAGTGCGAGACTGCATTGAAGCGAGCGAACACGGTTCGTCCGAGCAGTGCATGGTAGCCACTGCGGAAGGGGACAATATCAAAGATAAAGTCTTCGTTGCGGAAGTTGTCCGGCGAACCGAAGATCACTTCCAATGTGATTGAGCCCGTGCAGCGGGACTCTACACCGGGTATCAATCCTTTAAAGGCAGTTTTAGTGGGCTTGATTGTTGATGGATCAATACCCATTTTGTGGATTGTATCCTGATAGAGCAGATTAAGGCTGCCTCCGCCGTCCATGAGGACTCGTGTAAGGTGGAATCCATCGATGATTGGATCGAGATCTAATGTGGCCGAACCTTCGTGATGGATACTAGTCAGATGGTCCCTGCAATCGAAGGTGATCGGGCAGGCCAACAATGGGTTAAATTTTGGGGTGACTGGCTCTATCGCATAGACGTCCCTTAGCGCGCGCTTGCGCTCCCTCTTGGGGATATGGGTGACGTATATCATATTCACCATTTTGACTTCGGGGGGAAATTTCTTCTGTGCCCCTGTTTTCGGCGCGCGAGGTTCCTCGTCGTCGTCCTCACTAGGTGACCCTTTCTCCTTATGTTCAGCATTTAACTTGTTGACTTGTTTGAAGACCCAACAACTTCTTTTGGTGTGGTTGGCAGGCTTATCAGGATTGCTTTGGATCTGGCACGGTCGATCAAGTATTCGGTCCAGGCTTGATGAACCGTCTTTGTTTCATTTGAATGGCTTCTTCCGTTGACCGGATTTGGAGCCACTTAATCCGGCGTTGACTGCCGTATTCTCTGTATCATCATTATTGCTCCGATTCTTGTGTTTTTTGCGTCGGGGCCTTCCGTTGTTGTTTTGGGCTTCAGAAGTGCCGGGGTCGCTGGTACTGTTACCGCTACGGGCTAGCCAGCTATCCTCGCCTGCACAGAAGCGGGTCATTAGTGATGTAAGGGCTGCCATGGACTTCGGCTTCTCTTGGCCGAGGTGTCGGGCGAGCCATTCATCGCGGATGCTATGTTTGAGGGCCGCTAGGGCTTCGGTGTCCGGACAGTTGACAGTCTGGTTGTTTTTAATTAGGAACCTGGTCCAGAATTTCCTCGCCGACTCTCCGGGCTGTTGAACTATATGACTGAGGTCAGCGGCGTCCGGAGGCCGGACATAAGTGACTTGGAAGTTGTCTCTGAAGGCATCATCCAAGTCTTCGTAGCTTCCAATAGAGTTTTCTGGGAGGCTGTTTAACCAGTGCCTAGCTGGCCCCCTAAGTTTTAGGGGAAGGTATTTGATGGCGTGTAGATCATCACCGCGAGCCATGTGAATGTGGAGAAGAATATCTTCAATCCATACTGCGGGATATGTTGTGCTGTCATATGGTTCGCTGTTCACGGGTTTAAACCTTTCAGGGAACTCATGCTCCGTTACCTCATCGGTGAAGCATAGGGGGTGTGTGGCGCCTCTGTACCGGGCCAAGTTGTGACGCAGTTCGGATGAAGTCCGTACACGGTTTTCGGCCCAGGCATGGTTATACTTGTCGCGCCAGGCTTGATAGTCGTCTTCTCGCATCGGTGCACGCCCCCGTGAAAGTGCAACTATCCCTAGGTGGTTTTGGTAATTCCTAACAACATATAGCTCATTGAGCTAATGCTATTTCAAGATTAATATTTCAGGAAAGCTCAATGATTGGCATGGCATGGATGAGAAAAGTGGACCCCTCAAAATGCTAAGGACAAAAGGATTGGCTCAAGCTCAAAGCTCAAGACTCGACATTTTCTATTTTAGTGATCGAAGATCACATTGAGTCTATAGGAAAAGCCAATACTATCAAGGAGGGATGAGGTGTTGCTTAATGAGGCTCTTGCTCAAAATTCTTAGTGATATGCTCCAAAGCCCTCAACTACTTTCTCACATCCACATATGACCTAAACCAAAAGTCAAACTCGGCCCCACCGATTCTTTCTATCCGGCGCCACCGAGTTCAGATATCATAGACATTGCCACAAACCCTAGGCAAATCGGTCTCACCGATAGGGATCTCGGTCTCACAGAGATGGGATTGTAATCTCTCTGTTTCCTTTCGTAATGTTTCAGTCCCACTGAGATGAGTGATCGGTCCCACCGAGATTGCAATCTAAACTCTTTGTTTCCCTTTCGTAACATTTCGGTCTCACCGAAATGAGAAAATTGGTCCCACCGAGTTTACCTGACCAACTCTCTGGTTAGCTTATTACCAAAATCGGTCTCACCGAGTTTGTGTAATCGGTCTCACCGAGATTACGTTATGCCCTAACCATATCGGTCCTACCGAGTTGCATGTCGGTCCCACCGATAATCCTAACAGTCACTAGATTTGCTGAATCGGTCCGACCGAGTTTACCAATTCGGTCCCACCGAGATTGGCAAGTTGTGTGTAACGGTTAGATTTTGTGTGGAGGCTATATATACCCCTCCACCTCCTCTTCATTCATGGAGAGAGCCATCATAATGAACCTACACTTCCAACTTACCTTTTCTGAGAGAGAACTACCTACACTTGTGTTGAGGCCAAGATATTCCATTCTTACCATATGAATCTTGATCTCTAGCCTTCCACAAGTTACTTTCCAGCCAAATATTATTTCCACCAAATCCATATCCTATGAGAGAGAGTTGAGTGTTGGGGAGACTATCATGTTAAGCACAAGAGGAAGGAGTTCATCATCAACACACGATTTGTTACTTCTTGGAGAGTGGTGTATCCTAGATTGGCTAGGTGTCACTTGGGAGCCTCCAACAAGATTGTGGAGTTGAACCAAGGAGTTTGTAAGGGCAAGTAGATCGCCTACTTCGTGAAGATCTACCGCTAGTGAGGCAAGTCCTTCGTGGGCGACGACCATGGTGGGATAGACAAGTTTGCTTCTTCGTGGACCCTTCATGGGTGGAGCCCTCCGTGGACTCGCGCAGCCATTACCCTTCGTAGGTTGAAGTATCCATCAATGTGGATGTACGATAGCACCACCTATCAGAACCACGACAAAAACATCCATGTCTCCTATTACGTTTGAATCCTCCAAACCCTTCCCTTTACATTCTTGCAAGTTGCATGCTTACTTTCCGCTGCTCATATATTCTTTGCATGCTTGCTTGAATTGTGTTAAGATTGCTTGACTTGTCCAAAGTTGCTAAAATCTGCCAAGAACTAAAATTGGGAAAAGGATAAGTTTTATTTGGTCAAGTAGTTTAATCACCCAACCTCTAGACATACTTTCGATCCTATAAGTGGTATCAGAGCTTTGCTCTCCATTTTCTTTGATTTCCATAGCTTTTGGTAGTCATAGCCTTGGTTTCACAACCTAAGAGAGTATGGCGTCTAGCGAGGGAAATTACCATCATAGAGATCCTTACTTTGATGGTACTAATTTTCTTGGACATAACCCCGTCGTATGGGCTATTGTATGTATTGGCTTGCAAGGTGAATTCTTTGATGGGAGAGAACCGAACCATGAAGCTACCGCGGAAGAGTTGAAGATGCTGCAATACAATGGTCAAGCTTGTGATATCCTCTTCAACGGATTGTGCCCCGAAGAATTCAACAAAATCAACCGTCTTGAGAATGCAAAGGAAGTTTGGGATACTTTGATTAATATGCATGAAGGTACACACTCCGTCAAGGAATCAAAGTTGGATGTGCTTCGAAGTAAGCTTGACAAGTTCAAAATGAAGGATGGTGAAGGCGTCACTGAAATGTACTCTAGGCTTGCTCTTATCACAAATGAGATCGCCGGCTTAGGAAGTGAAGAGATGACCGACAAATTCATCATCAAGAAGATCCTCAGAGCTTTGGACGAAAAATATGATACTATATGCACATTGATCCAAATGATGCCCAATTACAAAGATCTCAAAAGCCAACGGAAGTCATTGGAAGAATTTTTTCTCATGAGATGTCACTTAAGGATAAGGAGGATCTCCATAACAAGTCAAGGGGTGCTTACAAAGCGTCATGTGAAGCTCCCACATCATCAAGTGAGAAAAACCTTCAATGAAGAATTGAGCGTAATGGTGAAGAACTTCAACAAGTTCTACAAGAGTAGAAGCAAAGAGAGAAGTTCCATGTCAAGGTCCTACATTGACAAAAGATCATCTAGTCGAGAGCGAAATTGCTACAATTGTGGAAGACCCGGACTCTATTCCAATGAGTGTAAGACACCCTACAAGAGAAGAGAAGATTCTCCAAAAAGAAGAAGTAGAAGAGAAGAATAACCATCAAGAGAGAGAAGCAGTAGAGATGATCGTTGTGAATGAAGAACATCCTGGAGAAACAAGGATTCGGAAAGGAAGGACAAGTCATCAAGGAGCTACACAAAACGAAGACATCAAGCTCATGTTGGTGAATGGGTATCCGGCTCCGACTCCGACAATCACTCCGAGAGAAGCTATCACTCCGACTCCGAATATACTCAAGATGAAGGTGTTGCCCGTCTAGCACTTGTGTCAACCAACTCCTACGACATATTTGATTCACCAAATGAAGGACTTGGAAGATGCTTCATGGCTAAAGGCCCAATGGTATCACACCCCGAGTATGTTGATTTCAGTAGTGATGAAGATGACTTGTTAGGTGATGATGATTTACTTGTTGACAACTCTAGTGATGAATACTATGATGAAGCTTCAATTAATCATGCTAATCAAGATAAAACGAATGACAATGATAAGTAAAAGATTGAGTTTCTAACTAAAGAACTAAACACTCTTAAGTTAGCTCATGAAACTATCTTAGGAGATCATCGAGAACTTTTAAGGACTCATGAGAAATTACATTTTGAAAATCTCAACCTTGAGCAAGAGCATGAGTTATTAAAGGAAATCAATGATGATCTTCGCAAGAAAAGTTCTTCTTACATTGCCAAGCATTTACTCTTATCCACTTACATGCCTCAAGTCAAGTCTAGTATCAAGAACAAGACAGATTCTTCCTCCAGTAGTAACAATAATCATGCTAAATCTAATGTTGTTGCTTCTAGTAGTTCTCTTGATTCCACTAATGATTCTATTAGCCAAGTTGCACTTGAGCAAGAAAATAGCTTATTGAAGGGAATTATAGAGAAAAGGTGTTTACAAGAGCCTTGCCGGGAGTAAGCAATTCTAGGAAATTGTATACAAGCAAAGAAGGCACCGGAAGAACCAAGGTGTTGGTTTCGAACGAAAGTTCAATGCCAATGGAGTTGAGTGGGAAGAAGATCAATACCCCAAGACGAAGTTTGTTCCTCAACAAAAGAAGTATGATCCTACTTCCTTCAAAGGGACACAAGCTCAAGATGATCTTCCACCACAAGACAACGAGCAAAAAGGCAAGGATAAGCTTCAAGAGGAAATTGATGCATTTGAAGAAGCACCCAAGGCCTTGGTCAAGTGGGTTCCCAAGACTACATCAAGTTCTACTTCATCAAGTACGACTACAACTCCAAGGATTCCCATCAAGATGATGTGGATCCAGAAGAAGAAGAACTAAAGAGTTCTTAAGGGTGACTCCGCCAACATACTTCACTCTTACCATTTTGGAAAGAACAAGTGCAATCAACTTCCACATCTTGCACTAGTTCAAGGAGTCACAAACCCTCTTGTTGGTAAGACAAGGGACAAGGTAACCTAATGCTATCATAGAAATCATCTTGTGTGTGCATCACTCTATGTCTATGGATATCCTTGTTTGTTCCTTGTGGGACTAACCCGTGTGGGTATTGAAAGTGCAACTCACTCCAAAGGATTGCTCCAAATGATCTACATCAACATTGAGCATCCACATCTTTCACACCTACATGAAGTCATCATCGACAAAACCCAAGGTTAGTTCATCCCTCTTAGGGGGGATCTCACATCTAGGGGGAGCTTTACTCTAAGAATTGAGCTAAAGCAACTCTAATGGTGTGAACACAACAACGATTTATGTAAAAGTGGTAACCCCACTTGTGCTTAAACGATGAGGATGACCTATGATCAAATGTTCTCATTTGACTCCTTAGTCAATATACTCATATATAGATGACCTAGTCATCGCCAATTGCTTGATAGATGCTAGAATTGGTTGTGCATGCTTTGCCACATATTTTGTTTGCCATTTTATTGTGTGAGGATGTTGGTTGCATAATTTACTCATTCGAGGACATCCACTTGTTGTTTTGATTGCTTGGTTCCTTTTTTCTTTTGCCAAGTGGATGGACAAGAATGCCTAAGAACCTTCTCTAGCTATCTATGCTTTTCTTGTCTCAAACTCTATTCATGCTACATCACAAAGTTTGATCAAGTTAGATTCGAACCACTCTGTGCGAGGAGCACAAGAAGTCCCCGATTCGTCATAGACTTAAACTTCCAAAACTTCTTTGTGCGTTTTGGTCTGACATATTCATCCATTTCGGTCATACCGAGATCACTAAGTTGATCTAGGTTTTCAATCTCGGTGCAACCGATTTGAACTTTTAGGTCACACCGAGTTGCAGTAACTGCTTGCAGTTATGCTTCTCGGTGCCACCGAGTTGTTCCACTCGGTCACACCGACATGGTCAGGCTATATATATCCCCGGGCCAAAATTTGGAAAATTCTCTGAACCACTTCGCCCGCGCTCAGCCTTCTCTGCCTCCCTGGGTCTCCGTATCGTCCTCCTCATCACCAGCTGCCTCCCACCACTGGTCTCCGCCGCCGTCAATGGAAATCGCCTCCGCCTTTGCCGCCGTAGCAGGTCCATCGCCGCACTTAGGGTATGGACTTGATCATTGCGCTAATCTCACTCCGATTCCTAGCACATTGTTTTGCCATGTATCTTGCCACGATTGAGATCACTCTATCCAGCGAAATCACACCGTAGTTTAGCTGTGGATTGAAAATTTAGGGTTAGGTTTCCACCGAAATCATCTCGGACCAACCGAGTTGTTGAAATCGGTTCCACCGATTTGGCTAAGGCCATTGCACATGTGATTCTCGGTCTGACCGAGAATTGCAAATCGGTGTGACCGAGTTCAATTCTTTGTGAAATCCTAGCAGTCTCGGTGCCACTGAACTGTGACTCGGTCTGACCGAGTTCACTAGTTTAGGTTCCAAAAGCTGCTTTGGTATCACCGAGTTTTCAAATCGGTAGATCGAAAATGCTTTCTGTGGAAAACTAAAACTAAGTTTTTAACTCATTCTTTTGCATAAACATATGTACTTTGTGATGCTCATCCAATCTATCTCATCTATATCTATTCACAGGGTCTGCTGTCAGTGTTTGCATCATGTCAGAATAGAGTGACAGTCAGAACATGTCTGAGGAGCAAGTTCACATGAGTGGGGCACTAGTCCCTCTAGCAGCTATGATGAGGGAAGCAGGAGTACACCCAGCAACTTTCCTAAGGCAGCCACCAGGGCCAGAAAGAAGAGAACCTCAGATTCTGAGGATGAGGACTATGTGGCTGTTGAGGAAGAGGCCACCTCAAAGAAGAAAGTTCTAAAAAAGGAATATGGCATAGCTGCTACCACTAAGCCAGGAATGAAGACAAAGGTTCCTGCCAAGAGAGTTCCTATGTCAAAGGCTAGAACATCCACTCAAGAAACTTTGGGATCTGCACCCAAAGAACAGGTTGTGGCAGAGAAGAAAAGGAAAGAAAGGGTCAAGAAGACCATGGACAGAGTAATTGGGAAGACCTCAATGATGGAAGATGAAGAGGAAGAGGTTGCTGCACCAGCATCTAAAGCTCAAAAGCTTATGGGAGATACTATAAGATCAGGGGCTGCTCCATCTAAGCCCAAAGAAGCTCCCAAGGCATCTCCTCCAAAACCCAAAACTGCACCCAAGAGGAGTACAAGGAATATTCCAGCTGCAGAGAAGAACAAGGCCCCAGTGCCTGAAGCTGCTATAGAAGAAGAAGATGATGAGTCACATGTCTTGACGAAGTTGAAGCCCAAAATTCTATATCACAATGATGCTCATCTAGTAGCTGAGGACATGAAGCTCAGGAAGGACGCGGGACTCAAAAAGTGGAGATTGACTGATCCCTATGCAGTTAGGAGAAGAACTGTTGTGGACTACAAGTTCCATACAAAGGAACAACGGGACTTCTATGAGACAGTGTTGCTTGAAAGGAAGACTACAGTCTGTGATATGAGATGGGTGGACTGGGAGTACATCAGGGAAAATGAAGAACACTGTCCTGGAGTCTAGGATAGTTTCAAGTCTTGTGGGTAGAGGACTTTGTTGGGAGAAGCTCACAAAGTGGAATGATGAGCTTATTATGCAGTTATACTCCACAGCTCATTTCTACCCAAATGGAAGGATTGTCTGGATGTCTGAAGGTACTAGGTACCAGTCAACAGTTGAAGAATGGGAAAAATTAATCAATGGTCATGAGGAGAATGAAGATGACTTGGATGTCTATGCCAAGATGAAGAAGGATCACAACACCATGGCACATATGTACAGAGAGATCCCAGATGCTGCTCTTGAGACACACAAATTTGGATTAGTACATTACCTTCTGTCAGGTTTGCCAACAATCAACTAGATCCTCAGGCACACTCTATTGCCAAAGTTAGGTGATCACAAGATGATCAGAGGCCATGCAATTAACCTGCTTCACATATTTGATGTGCCTCAAAAGTTCAAAGTCACGAGCCTAATTGTGGAAACTATAAAGAGAACAACTGCAGATTAGAAGAGAAGTTGTGGGTATGCCCCATAGATCCAGGAGCTAATCAACTCCAAGATAAGCACAGGCACATATCTCTTGGACAAGGAACATATGCCCATCTACCCAGACTTTGAGGACAATACTGTGGTGATGGAGGAGAATGAACCATCTTCTGTGCAAGCACAAGCAAAGAGGGAGAAGGCAAGGACTGAAAAGGCTGCAAATATGCCAACCATTGATGAGGCATCTCAGTATGTTCCGAAGAGCAAGCAAGATCAGCTTGGCTACTTGATTGCCTCCACTCTGAGGATTGAGAAGGGATTGGCCATCCTGACTCAAAACCAGGAGAGCTTGGAGAGGATCATGGAGCAGAAGTTCTATGATTTAGATGTGAAGGTCACTGAGATACAGTCAGTTGTTGAGCAAATTCAGGATGAAGTGCAGGAGAAGAAGGGCAAGTCTACCACTGATGCTTTTGCTAGAGTGCCAAGAGGACAGAGATCTACTGCAGTGCCAGTTACAGACACCAGAGCAACTTCATCTGCACCAGCTACAGCTTCAGTGCCACCAGCTCCAGCACCCACTCCACCAGCTCCATCTACATCAATTGATGCCTTCGTCCTTGGAGTTTTATCTACACCACCACCTGAAGACCAAGCCTGAGAGTCGATCTAGCACTATGCATTTTTATGAACTTTTTGGTAACTTGTTGCCAAAGGGGGAGAAAATGTATAGATCATAGGCTTCGAGAGAGAGAGAGTGTTGCTCTTTTTTCTCTCTTGTTTTTTTGGTGGTTGAACTTTGTTATTTGCTTGTTTGAGATACTTTATGCTTTTGTGTGATACTTGGATGATCATGTGTTTGATCATATGCTACCTTACTGCTTGTTGGATGACATTATCCTTTTATATCCCCATATGATCATTCACTTTGCTTGGTGATGAGTGCATGTATTTAATTATTATCATTTTGAGCGCTCCACCAAGATGTATGTGATATGGAAGAGTAACCCATGATCCTAACTCATTGTGCATTTGTAGTCCAAAGCAAATCTTAAACTATGGACAAATTTAGGGGGAGCTCTTGCTTTTCACATACTTCTCAAAGCGACAATGTTTTTCATTCTTATTATCATTTGTCGAAGCTTTGATCTATATGTTGTCATCAATTACCAAAAAGGGGAGATTGAAAGTGCAACTATCCCTAGGTGGTTTTGGTAATTCCTAACAACATATAGCTCATTGAGCTAATGCTATTTCAAGATTAATATTTCAGGAAAGCTCAATGATTAGCATGGCATGGATGAGAAAAGTGGACCCCTCAAAATGCTAAGGACAAAAGGATTGGCTCAAGCTCAAAGCTCAAGATTCTACATTTTCTATTTTAGTGATCCAATATCACATTGAGTCTATTGGAAAAGCCAATACTATCAAGGAGGGATGATGTGTTGCTTAATGAGGCTCTTGCTCAAAATGCTTAGTGATATGCTCCAAATCCCTCAACTACTTTCTCACATCCACATATGACCTAAACCAAAAGTCAAACTCGACCCCACCGATTCATTCTATTTGGCGCCACCGAGTTCAGATGTCATAGCCACTTCCACAAAACCTAGGCAAATCGGTCTCACCGATAGTGATCTCGGTCTCACCGAGATGGGATTGTAATCTCTCTGTTTCCCTTCGTAACGTTTCGGTCCCACCGAAATGAGCGAATTGGTCCCACCGAGTTTACCCGACCAACTCTCTGGTTAGCTTATTACCAAAATCGGTCTCACCAAGTTTGTGTAATCGGTCTCACCGAGATTACGTTATGCCCTAACCCTAACCATATCGGTCCTACCGAGTTGCATGTCGGTCCCACCAAAAATCCTAACGGTCACTAGATTTGCTGAATTGGTCCGACCGAGTTTACCAATTCGGTCCCACCGAGATTGGCAAGTTGTGTGTAACGGTTAGATTTTGTGTGGAGGCTATATATACCCCTCCAACTCCTCTTCATTCGTGGAGGGAGCCATCAGTATGAACCTACACTTCCAACTTACCTTTTCTGAGAGAGAACCACCTACACTTGTGTTGAGGCCAAGATATTCCATTCTGACCATATGAATCTTGATCTCTAGACTTCCCCAAGTTGCTTTCCACCCAAATCTTCTTTCCACCAAATACATATCCTATGAGAGAGAGAGAGAGAGTCGAGTGTTGGGGAGATTATCATTTGAAGCACAAGAGAAAGGAGTTCATCATCAACACACCATTTGTTACTTCTTGGAGAGTGGTGTCTCCTAGATTGGCTAGGTGTCACTTGGGAGCCTCTGACAAGATTGTGGAGTTGAACCAAGGAGTTTGTAAGGGCAAGGAGATCACCTACTTCATGAAGATCTACCGCTAGTGAGGCAAGTCCTTCGTGGGCGATGGCCATGGTGGGATAGACAAGGTTGCTTCTTCGTGGACCCTTTGTGGGTGGAGCCTGATACTTCTCCAACGTATCTATAATTTTTGATTGCTCCATGCTATATTATCTACTGTTTTGGACATTATTGGGCTTTATTATCCACTTTTGTATTATTTTTGGGACTAACCTATTAACAGGAGGCCCAGCCCAGAATTGTTGTTTTTTTCCCTATTTTAGGGTTTCGAAGAAAAGGAATATCAAACAGAGTCCAAACGGAATGAAACCTTCGGGAACGTGATTTTCTCAACAAACGTGATCCAGGAGACTTGGACCCTATGTCAAGAAACAAAGGAGGAGGCCACGAGGTAGGGGGCGTGCCTACCCCCAGGCGCGCCCTCCACCCTCATGGGCCCCCTATTGCTCCACCGACGTACTCCTTCCTCCTATATATACCTACATACCCCCAAACGATCACATACAGAACCAAAAACCTAATTCCACTACCGCAACTTTCTGTATCCACGAGATCCCATCTTGGAGCCTGTTCCAGAGCTCCGCTGGAGGGGGCATCCATCACGGAGGGCTTCTACATCAACACAATAGCATCTCCGATGAAGTGTGAGTAGTTTACCTCAGACCTTCGGGTCCATAGTTATTAGCTAGATGGCATCTTCTCTCTTTTTGGATCTCAATACAAAGTTCTCCCCCTCTCTTGTGGAGACCTATTCGATGTAATCTTCTTTTTGCGGTGTGTTTGTGAGACCGATGAATTGTGGGTTTATGATCAAGATTATCTATGAACAATATTTGAATCTTCTCTGAATTCTTTTATGTATGATTGGTTATCTTTGCAAGTCTCTTAGAATTATAAGTTTGGTTTGGCCTACTAGATTGATCTTTCTTGCGATGGGAGAAGTGCTTAGCTTTGGGTTCAATCTTGTGGTGTCCTTTCCCAGTGACTGTAGGGGCAGCAAGGCACGTATTTTATTGTTGCCATCGAGGATAACAAGATGGGTTTTTTATCATATTGCATGAATTTATACCTCTACATCATGTCATCTTGCTTAAGGCGTTACTCTGTTTCCATGAACTTAATACTCTAGATGCATGCTGGATAGCGGTCGATTAGTGGAGTAATAGTAGTAGATGCAGGCAGGAGTCGGTCTACTTGTCTTGGACGTGATGCCTATATACATGATCATACCTAGATACTCTCACTACTATGCTCAATTCTGTCAATTGCTCAACATTAATTCATTCACCCACCGTAAAATACTTATGCACTCTAGAGAAGCCACTAGTGAAACCTATGGCCCCCGGGTCTATCTTCATCATATTAATCTTCCTATACTTATTTATTTACCTTGCCTTTTACTTTGCTTTTATTTTACTTTGCATATTTATCACAAAATTACCAAAAATATTATCTTATCATATCAGATCTCACTCTCGTGAGTGACCGAGAAGGGATTGACACCCCCTTATTGTGTTGGTTGCGAGGAGTTATTTCTTTTGTGCAGGTACGAGGGACTCGCGCGTAGCCTCCTACTGGATTGATACCTTGGTTCTCAAAAACTGAGGGAAATACTTACGCTACTTTGCTGCATCATCCTTTCCTCTTCAAGGAAATCCAGCGCAGTGCTCAAGAGGTAGCAGAGCCCTCCGTGGACTTGCGCAGCCGTTACCCTTCGTGGGTTGAAGTCTCCATCAACGTGGATGTACGATAGCACCACCTATCGGAACCACGACAAAAACATCCGTGTCTCCTATTGCGTTTGAATCCTCCAAACCCTTCCCTTTACATTCTTGCAAGTTGCATGCTTTACTTTCCGCTGCTCATATACTCTTTGCATGCTTGCTTGAATTGTGTTAAGATTGCTTGACTTTTCCAAAGTTGCTAAAATCTGCCAAGAACTAAAATTGGGAAAAGGATAAGTTTTATTTGGTCAAGTAGTCTAATCACCCTCCCTCTAGAGATACTTTCGATCCTACACCCCGCGATCCATAGATTGATCTGGTCTGTCATGTTCTATTTTCCAGGTCCTGTCGTAGGTCATATGTGTATCCCCGAGCTGTTGTTTCTCTGCTCTTGCGGTGAGGTGGTGCAGGTTGGTGTTCGTCTTGAGTTGTCGTTCTGTCCCGGCCACATGGTGGTCTATCGTGTCCGTCACTCGCATTACACACGGGTGGTATGGGCTCCAACGCCTCATTGTCGAATTGGGGTAGCAGCTTACGCTTCTGGTAACTCTTTTTTGGTCGCTCGAGGTTGTATTCTTCGGCTGCCAGGACATTAGTCCATCTTTCGTTGAGCAGGTTTTGGTCAGCTTGAAGCTTCTGCTATTTCTTTTTTACACTTCTAGCCGTGGCTATTAGCCGGCGCTTGAAGCGCTCTTGTTCGAGGGGTTCCTCTGGCACGATAAAATCTTCATCGCCGAGGCTTACATCGTCCTCGAAGAGTGGTGATATGTCTCCAATGTATCTATAATTTTTTATTGTTCCATGCTATTATATTATCTATTTTGGATGTTTAAAGGGCTTTAATATGCTCTTTTATATTATTTTTTGGACTAACCTATTAACCGGTGGCCCAGTACCAGTTTCTGTTTTTTTTGCCTATTTTAGTGTTTCGCAGAAAAGGAATATCAAACGGAATCCAAATGGAACGAAACCTTTGTGAGGATCTTTCTTGGAACAAACACAATCCATAAGATTTAGAGTGGAAGTCTGGAATTCCGCGAGGCAGCCACGAGGAAGGAGGGCGCGCACAGGGGGGTAGGCGCGGCCCCCACCCTCGTGGGCCCCACGGAGCTCCACCAACGTACATATTTCGCCTATATATACTCTTGTACCCTAAAAACACCCAGGAGAGCCACGAAACCACTTTTCTACCGCCGCAACCTTCCGTACCCGTGAGATCCCATTTGGGGCGTTTTCCAGTGATCTGCCGAAGAGGGAGTCGATCACGGACGGCTTCTAAATCAACACCATAGCCTCTCCGATGGAGCGTGAGTAGTTTACCACAGACCTTCGGGTCCATAGTTATTAGCTAGATGGCTTCTTCTCTCTCTTTGATTCTCAATACAAAGTTCACCTCGGTGTTCTTGGATATCTATTTGATGTAATACTCTTCTGTAGTGTGTTTGACGAGATCCGATGAATTATGGATTTATGATCAAGATTATCTATGAATGTTATTTGGTTCTTATCTGAATTCTTATATGCATGATTTTTTATCTTTGCAAGTCTCTTCGAATTATCGGTTTAGTTTGGCCTACTAGATTGATCTTTCTTGCAATGGGAGAAGGGCTTAGCTTTGGGTTCAATCTTGCGGTGTCCTTTCCCAGTGACAGTAGGGGCAGCAAGGCACGTATTGTATTGTTGCCCTCGAGGATAAAAAGATGGGGTTTATATCATATTGCTTGAGTTTATCCCTCTACATCATGTCATCTTTCCTAATGCGTTACTCCGTTCTTATGAACTTAATACTCTAGATGCATGCTAGATAGCGGTCGATGTGTGGAGTAATAGTAGTAGATGCAGAATCGTTTCGATCTACTTGACACAGACGTGATGCCTATAATCATAATCATTGCCTAGATATTCTCGTAACTATGCATTCTTCTATCAATTGTTCGGCGGTAATTTGTTCACCCACCGTAATTTATGCTATCTCCAGAGAAGCCACTAGTGAAACCTATGACCCCCGGGTCTGTTTCTTATTATATTGCATCTCTTTTATTTACATCGCATCTCGTTTTATTATTTTGTAATCTTTACTTCCAATCTATACAACAAAAATACCAAAAATATTTATCTTATTATCTTTATCAGATCTCACTTTTGCAAGTGGCCGTGACGGGATTGACAACCCCTTTATCGTGTTGGTTGCAAGGTTCTTGATTGTTTGTGCAGGTACTAGGTGACTTGAGCGTTATCTCCTACTGGATTAATACCTTGGTTGAAAAAACTGAGGGAAATAATTAAGCTACTTTCCTTCATCACCCTTTCCTCTTCAAGGGAAAACCAACCCATGCTCAAGAGGTAGGAAGAAAGATTTATGGCGCCGTTGCCGGGGAGATCTACGCACAAGGCAAAACATACCAAGTACCCATCATAAACTCTTCTCCCTCGCATTACATTATTTGTCATTTGCCTCTCATTTTCCTCTCCCCCACTTCTAAAACGATTTTCGAAAACCATTGCCTTTTCTTTGCCCCTTTTCCATTCGTCTCTTTTCGCTTGCTTCTTGTGTTATTGTGTGTTGGATTGATTGTTTGTCACGATGGCTTAAGATAATACTAAATTGTGTGACTTTTCCAATACCAACAATAATTATTTTATTAGCACTCCGATTGCTCCTACTACCGATGCTGAATATTGTGAAATTAATACTGCTTTGGTTAATCTTGTTATGAAAGATCAATTTTCATGCCTTCCTAGTGAAGATGCCGCTACCCATCTGAACAACTTTGTTGATTTGCGTGATATGCAAAAGAAGAAAGATAGGACAGTGATATTGTTAAATTGAAGCTATTTCCATTTTCACTTAGAGATCGTGCTAAAACTTGGTTGTCTTCTTTGCCTAAAAGTAGTATTGATTCATGGAATAAGTGCAAAGATGCTTTTATCTCTAAGTATTTTCCTCCTGCTAAGATCATCTCTCTTAGGAACAATATTATGAATTTTAAGCAACTTGATCATGAGCATGTTGCACAAGCTTGGGAGAGGATGAACTTAATGATACGTAATTTCCCTACACATGGTTTGAATTTGTGGATGATTATACAAAAATTATATGCTGGATTAAATTTTGCTTCTAGAAATCTTTTATATTCGGCCACAGGAGGCACTTTTATGGAAATCTCTTTAGGAGAAGCTACTAAACTCCTATACAATATTATGGTTAATTATTCTCAAGGGCACATCGAAAGATCCACTAGTAAAAAGGTTCATGCGATTGAAGAGATTAACATTTTGAGTGGAAAGATAGATGAACTTATGAAATTGTTTGCTAATAAAAGTGTTTCTTCTGATCCTAATGATATGCCTCTGTCCTTGACAGTGGCTATAAAGTGGGTGGCGGGTGGGAAGTAAAATTCCCCATTTCCAGCCCCTAGTCCGAGCTAGGCGTGATTCAGGAGCAGTTCCTCTGTGATGACAAGGGATTGCATTAGGTCCGAAGCCTCATTTAAGATCGGGGTTTGGACGAGGTCGGATGTTTCTGGGCCGAGCTCGCATCATGCGGGCCTCCAGGTTTTTCCGTGTTGAGCTCTAAGACCGCAGAGAGTTCGGCGGGCTCTAGACTCCCGTCTCCAGACCTGATGACGCGCTTAGGATCTAAGGCCGGAGCGGTGGTTGGGGCCGTGAACCCTTGGAAGATCAAGTCTCCTCGGGTATCAGCGACATATTTAAATTTCCAAAACTGATCTGGTGACTAGGGGCGTAGCTGTCGATCTGCTCTAGGTGGCCAACCGAGTTGACACGCAGTGCGAAGCCGCCGAATACAAAGATCTGGCTGGGGAGAAAAACCTTCTTCGTGGTAGCATTGTTATAGATGATTGATGGAGCCATCAAGCCTTTCGACGATGCCACATTGGAACTCTCAATGAAAGCACCAATGTCAGTGTCAAAATCGGCAGATCTCAGGTAGGGGGTCCTGAACTATGTGTCTAAGGATCGAAGGTAACAGGAAACATGGGACACGGTGTTTACCCAGGTTCGGGCCCTCTTGATGGAGGTAATACCCTAGTTCCTGCTTGATTGACTTTGATGAGTATAGGGGTTACAAGAGTTGATCTACCACGAGATCGTAATGGCTAAACCCTAGATGTCGAGCCTATATGATTATGATTGTCTCTACATACTAAACCCTCCGGCTTATATAGACACCGGAGGGGGCTAGGCCTTGTACAGAGTCGGTTTATAGAGAAAGGAATCTTCATATCCGCACGCTAAGCTTGCCCTCCACACCAAGGAGAGTCCCATCCGGACATGGGGAAAGTCTTCCTGCTTGTATCTCCATGGCCCATTAGTCCGGCCCATATCAGATAGCCCGGACGCCCGAGGACCCCATAATCCTGGACTCCCTCACCTGTATTTACAAGAAAGTGAGTGGGATCTCTGTAGTATTTCTAATATTATATGTGGATGACATATTGTTGACTGGAAATGATGTAGAATTTCTGTATAGCATAAAAGGATACTTGAATAAGAGTTTTTCAATGAAAGACCTCGGTGAAGCTGCTTATATATTAGGCATCAAGGTCTATAGAGATAGATCAAGACGCTTAATAGGACTTTCACAAAGCACATACCTTGACAAAGTTTTGAGGAAGTTCGAAATGGACCAGTCAAAGAAAGGGTTCGTTCCTGTGTTGCAAGGTGTGAAGTTGAGTAAGACTCAAAACCCGACCACGACAGAAGATCGAGATAGAATGAAAGTCATTCCCTATGACTCAGCCATAGGTTCTATACGATATGCCCTACTATGTACCACACCTGATGTGTGTCTTGCCACTTATTTGGCAAAGAGGGTACAAGAGTGATCCAGGAGTGGACCACTAGACAGCGGTCAAAATTATCCTTAGAGGACGAAGGAAATATTTCTCAATTATGGAGGTGATAAAGAGTTCACCATAAAGAGTTACGTCAATGCAAGCTTTTACACTAATCCATATGACTCTGAGTCTCAATCTGGATACGTATTGAAAGTGGGAGAAATTAGCTAGAGTAGCTCCATACAGAGCATTGTAGACATAGAAATTTGCAACATACATACGGATCTGAATGTGATAGACCTGATGACTAAACCTCTCTCACAAGAAAAACATGATCGCACCTTAATACTCTTTGGGTGTTAATCACATGGCGATGTGAACTAGATTATTGACTCTAGTGCAAGTGGGAGACTGAAGGATATATGCCCTAGAGCCAATAATAAAGTTGTTATTTTATTTTCCTTATTCATGATAAAGGTTTATTATTCATGCTAGAATTGTATTGATCGGAAACCTAAATACATGTGTGATGACAAAAACAAAACACCATGTCCCTAGTGAGCCTCTACTTGACTAGCTCGTTGATCAAAGATGGTTAAGGTTCTTAACCATGGACAAGAGTTGTCATTTGATAATGGGATCACATCATTTGGAGAATGATGTGATGGACAAGACCCATTCGTTAGCTTAGCATAATGATCGTTCAGTTTTATTGCTATTGCTTTCTTCATGTCAAATACATATTCCTTCGACTATGAGATTATGCAACTCCCGGATACCGGAGGAATGCCTTGTGTGCTATCAAACGTCACAACGTAACTAGGTGATTATCAAGATGCTCTATAGGTATCTCCGAAGGTGTTGGTTGAGTTGGCATAGATCGAGATTAGGATTCGTCACTTCGAGTATCGGAGAGGTATCTCTGGGCCCTCTCGGTAATACACATCATAAGCTTGCAAGAAAACGACTGAAGTGTTAGTAATGAGGTGATGTATTACAGAACGAGTAAAGACACTTGCCGATAATGAGATTGAACTAGGTATGAAGATACCGATGATCGAATCTTGGGCAAGTAACATACCGATGGACAAAGGGAATAACGTATGTTGTCATTACGGTTCGACCAATACAGATCTTCGTAGAATATGTAGGAGCCAATATGAGCATCTAGGTTCCGCTATTGGTTATTGACCAGAGAGGTGTCTCGGTCATGTCTACATAGTTCTCGAACCCGTAGGGTCCGCATGCTTAACGTTCGATGACGATATTGTATTATATGAGTTATGTGATTTGGTGACTGAATGTTGTTCGGAGTCCCGGATGAGATCACTGTGACACTCCCAAAAAATTTAACTGGTTTTCATCAAAAACTTTGTTGAATTCTTTTTGAGGGCTTTTAAAAATTTCTTTTCCAGAAATCCTTCATCTTAGAAACTTCCTTTTCTTTGGCAAGGATTTTATTTTTCTTCAAAACTATGGTGTTTGATCTTTTGAAATTTCTTCTCTGTTGGTTTCCCCTCAAATTATTTTGGGAGTTTTAATCTTTTTCTTTTAAAAAGAAACTCTATGAAAATTTGGGATTTTCATATCTTGTTAACCACCCATGACTTGGTATTTTTGCCCATGTGATAAAACCCCTCCAAAACCTCCCCTCCTCCTTGAAATCAACCTAAGATCTCTGTCCCAACTCATCCAAGCAAGTTTTGGATTTTATTCTAATTATTTTTCCCCTCAAATCATTTCTGAAAATTATTTGGAACCTGAGTGATTTTCAACGCAAGTACCCTTTTGCTTTTGAGTTTTTACCTCAAACCAACTCTCCTGGATAGTTCTTTGAACCCACAACCCAGAACCATCTTGATCCACTCCTCCCCTTTTCAAAATTTTCAAAATTCAGTCTCTGCAAGTTTGGACCAGATTTGCCAAATTTGGTGAAATTCATACCTACACTTCTCCAAAAATTCCACCAAAATTCAGGCAGCCTACTGGAGCAATGAGTAGCCACTCCACCAAAAATCAGCTCAAGGAAAAATCCCAGAGGCAAAAAACATTCTGTCGAACACCAGAGCTGCACTGTTCCTTTGCAAATTCAGTAAATTCAGATTTCAGTGTTGTTTTTCGTCCGTCAGCTTCACTCACGCGTCGACAGTGCGCTTGGCGCATTGCGCGCGGCCTCTACTCCCTGGCCAGCACCCCCGCACGCGCGCTTGGCATCTTCCTGGTGTCAGTGGCGCCCCTGGCCGCCCGCGCCGGCGTGTCTTGCGGCGGCCGAAACCCCGTTACAGCCGACAGGGGACAAGAACGGCGGCTCAACGCCGTTCCGCGCCGCCCATCGCCCCTCTGCTCTCCGCGTGGCCTCATGCGTGCCAGCGCACGCCCGTGGCACCGCCACCGTGCCCGGCAAGCACGGGACGCGCTCCCTGCCGCCGACGGGCCCGCGCCGCCCCGTTCTGTCGAACTCACCCCCAAAGCACCAAACTCCAGCTCGATTAGCACCAAAACGGATTCGTGGACCTCCACGATGACGCACAACGTCCTAATTACCCCGACCAAGCCCTGCGCCGCCGTAATCGTCACCGGAGACCCCCGTTCACGGCCACCGCCTCGGACCGCCTATATAAAGGGCCCCCGAGCTCACCCTCATGCACGCATCATCTCTACACCTCACCAACACCCCGCCAGGCCACCAGGAGGACCTCGAGGAGGTCTCCTCCCCCAACTCCGGCCGCCCCGATCCGCCTCGGCCTCCACCACAATTCGCTCCAGTGAGGCCGTCTCCGGCGCCCTAACCCCGTCAGTTACTCCCTCTAGCTACCAGGAGCCTAACCCCCTCCTCAATTTGATTACTGCAGCTCTCTCCGATGAGCCCCTCAATCACCCGAGCCGCCGTCCGCCGGAGCAACGCTCGCCGCCGACGTGGTACTCGCCGGCGACCACCACCACCACCAACCGACGCGGAAGGGTGCACTGAACACGGAGGTACCCTCCGATCCCCCTGCCTCGCCGTGGATCGCCGCCGGCGACCACCGCGGCTCTCGGACGCCGACGAGATTCGTCCCCCCATTTGAAAGTTTAAACCTGACGAGTGGGACCCCACCGTCAGCCTCTCTGTCATCTCTATGTGAAACGTTTTCTGGTAGCGCCTTCGGGCAAAATGCGTTTTCCCCTCTGGGCTGGCGTATTCAATACTGGAACGTCTTCTGTTTTTATAAGCTAACCCCTGGGAACTTTCTGTTTCATTATAGATGAGTCCCTGGACAAAAACCTTTATAACTTTTAAACAGAATAATATTTTTGATTGATTCTTTTTCTGTTCTCTTCAGATTTTTGTCTAGTTTTTTATTATATTTATTTGAAAAAAATTTGGAATACTTTTTGTGCACCTCATGGTATTTACGATAGCGCATATATTTTCTTTATACCGTAGATACCGAAGGAGGTGACGGGACCGCAAACTTCACCGAGCTAGGCTCCGACTACTCCGAACCAGGCAAGCATGTTTGAACTTTTGATATGATGAGTGTCTTGGCATGTTTTGCATTTTAGTTAGTCTCATGGCATGTTGAAGAGCATACCGATGAAGTTATTTCCATGCATTGATGAGGTAAGTGAGTTCGATGATCCATACGTGAATGGATGTGAGTATGAATGGCCATGTGTTGGCATGAGGATGGGTAAGATGGCAGTGTTGTAGCATGCCAGTCTTATGCCAGGCCATATGACTACAGTATCAAACCGTATCAGTCCAGTTCCTCCCATTTCCTTCCCTGTACTACCACATGTTTTCCGCAAGGAATACGGCTTAGTAAGTTGCAAACCGCTTTCCTGGTACACACCAAAAAGGAGAGGCCGGGATGATGGTTCCATGGCCCTGGATTAAAGCCAGTCATCCGGTCAGGGGGCATGGGTGTTTCCGGTTGGGACCGAGAGGGGGGCACCCCTTAGAGCGCGCGTATATAAATTTGATCCCATGCTATTCGAGATTGTGATCTCCCCGTCTCGAAAGTTTTTTTTGGACGATCTCTAGGGTGATTCCTAGCATCGAGAGGTAGGATGGGTGTGTACTGGTTAGCTGTGTTTTCTTCCGAAATACCGTAAACGGAACTAGTCCTTCGTGACTACAGAAATCCGTTAGCTGTGGGAAATTTTTGTACAACCTCTGCAGAGACATATATTCCTTGAATCATCTATTCCATGTCCAAGTTCAACATTATCTTATCCTGACAAGTGCCAGTTTTGATGACAGAAACTCCGGTGAATCGTATGAGGGCTAATTCCAGTTAAATGATTATTCCTGTGGATGGACTAACCCGTTTATTTTCATGAATTGAATGTTGATTATGAGCATTATTTACTTTTGAATAAAAGCCGTTTCTGTGATGTGGCTCAGACGTCCGACTGTGGCATTTCTTTTAAAGCCCTTTCTGTGATGTCGCTCAGACGTCCGACTGTGGCATTTCTTTTAAAGCCCTTTCTGTGATGTCGCTCAGACGTCCGACTGTGGCATTTCTTTTAAAAGCCCTTTCTGCGATGTCGCTCAGACGTCCGACTGTGGCATCATTTCCTTCTATTTATTTGTTCACCTTTCGAGGCATTGCTTCAGACACCCGATCGGTTTTTCATTTATGTTTTGTTGGGATTTCAGGCGGACTACCGCCGTTTCCCTTTTTACTTACTTCGTTATGCTAATTTTTGAATATACATTGGTGAATTAACCGTGACGCATTCATGCATGCATTTGTTATATCTTACGTCCGAACTGTCTTGCGAGTACTTTCAAAGTACTCACTGGCTTGTTGATTTGGCCAGATGCTGACAAAGGCGATCTCATGGATGAAGAGTTCGATAGTGAGTCCGACGCCTAGAGGAATCCCAGTCATTCTCGTGCGACCCTGGATTTGGTCACTGTATTATATCCGCTTCCGCTACCAAATAAATTCATCGAGCCTCACCTCGACGCTCGATGAGATGCCAGTTTTAGAGTCATGTATCCCACTCCCCGCTGTGTTTTTCCACCACCGCCCTATCCTCGAGTCAGTAGTATGCCTCCACACCACTGTGTCATGTCCGCCATTATGTATAATTATTGGCGTGCTTGTAATAATTTGGTTGAGCTGCCGTGGCTCGACCCTATAATATATTTTATGCTACTGGCTTATTGTATCAAGAATTTGTCTACCGGTAAGGAGAATTTTTCTCATACCGGACTCAAAAGATTGGTTTCTCAATAAATATTTTATTGGAAAACCGGTCGTGACAAGCTTGGTACCAGAGCCAGGCTGACTGTAGGAAGCCACTAGGTGCGATCGCTAATCGGTTATTAGCATAATAGAGCTAATTTATATTTCTGCAATTGTAGTCATTTTCTGTCAGTCAGCATAAATTTATGATCTGACCATGCAGAATTTTTGCCTACTTTTGTAGATGGCCGACAACAGCTGCGAGTCTCAGACCTTCGCCAACGTGCCCGATGGGTTCGTCAAGCTTCTTTCCTTCATCGTTCAGGTCGCGATGGGGCCATCTGTGCGCCCAGTCTTCACACTCTGCCAGCACCGAGTCAACGACAGGTCGCGGTGCAGTTCAAGGGAGGGCATGGTGAGTTACGCCGCTTCCGGTTCTTGTGAAGAGCCATGCCTACGGAAAAGCATGCTATGCAGATGGCAGCCCGTGAGGCGATAGCTCGTCTCAGGGATGTCCTCCCCGTGATGAAGACTCGTCGTTACCGTTATCTTCCATGCCATGTGCCTTACACCTGTCACTACGCATTCTCCTGCCCTAGAGGAGAACGAGACGAGGCTTTTGAGATGCTTATTGAGTATCTCCGGGCCCTGGAGGCAGCCTTCGACAACCTGGTGGACGACTTCGTGGCTGCCCGCATGGACTCAGTTCATGGCTGTGCTGCCAGCAGGAGGGAGCTCCTACCCACCGCACCGCCACTGACTTGGGTCTCGTCCTCAGCATCTTATGCACCTACTCGTCGCCTGCCTACCACCGAAGAGTTCAACCAAGTTATTGCGCCCACTCCAGCGCGCACTGCACCACCCTGCGCGCCCACTCCTATTCGTGTTGCTCCGCCCCTGGCACCCGCTCCATCCACTCAGCGCAACACTACACGTATGGAGGCTATTAGCGAGGAGGAGGTCGAGTCTCCAGCCTCGCTACGCCTCACCCTCGGCAGGGCAAAGGAGGTCGTCAACATCTCCGCCTGAGTACGCTTAGCCGCCATGCGATGTACTGCTTTGTATGATATGTTTATATGTACATAGGTTGTGAGAAGTAGCCTGTTTGCGCATCATGTAGGATCTGGAGAAGTGCACTAGCCTAAATAACATGTCAGGATTATGTACGCATATCCTGAGTGATGTATTGTATAATTACCGCTCGCGTGTAAAATATGTAATGAGCAGTCCTTCTCCGTGCGCAAAACCAACTTGTTTTTCTGGAGTAAGCTTGGTTATTTGACTTTTAATCGCCAGTTTTATGCATTTCTGGAATTGTTTTTGCGACACTTTTTCGCTTTTCTTATGGATTTTACAAAATATATCCCCAGAGTGAAAAATGTCTCGTCCTTGGACTCGTTCCATGCCAACCCCACCAGAGGAAAATTATGATACACAACCCAGCAACAATTTCACGCAAGGACAGTCAAGCCAATAGGGAAATGAATCGGCACTTTCACAAATGTACCGCCTTTATGAGCAAAGTCAGCAACAACATCGGGAAATGATGAACCAAGTCATCAACATGGGAAATCACCATGGACAGTATCAGCAGCACTCCAGGTTATCTGAGCTGCAGAAGACACGTCCCCAAACATTTTCTCATACAGACAAACCTCTTGAAGCCGAGGATTGGCTTCGAGATATGGAGAGAAAATTAATTATTGCAAAATGTTCAGATCTCGAGAAAGTATTATATGCTCCGCACTATCTCACAGGAGCAGCTGCATCATGGTGGGAGAATTTTCTGCACATGCACCCCAATGAAAATGATATAACCTGGGATGATTTCAAGGAAGGTTTCCGTGGTGCACACATTCCCAAGAGTATTATGAAAATCAAGAAGAGAGAGTTCGATGACCTCAAACAAAGGAACATGACAGTGTCAGAATACAACGGTCAATTTACTCTATTGTCCCGCTACACCAATGAAGAACGTATGACTGAAAGCAAGAAGATGGAGAAATTCCTTGACGGTCTGGCACCCGCGCTTAAATGCCAACTGGTCGTTCACACTTTCCCAGATTTTAAGACGCTAGTGGACAAAGCTATTACTCTGGAAAATGAGAGACGTAGCTTGGAGGATTTACGTAAGCGAAAAAGAGACCAGACTACTCTTGCACGCAACCACCGAAGCAGGACAGATTTTCAGAAAGGTGGGACACACAAACCTACGACAAACACCTCTCGCCCAATCAAGAATTTCCATGCAAGGGACAAAGAGTTCACATATCGCCCAGGCGTTACTTGCTACGCTTGTGGAGAAGAAGGGCACTACGCCAAACAGTGCCCCAAGCCAAGGAACTCGACCCCGAAGCCAAACAATGGTGGAAATAATCCAGCGCCCAAGCGCAATAATTTCAACCCCAACAACAACCACAGGAAGGGTCATCTAAACCACGTAACCAAAGAGGAAGCACAAAACGCTCCAGATATCGTACTCGGTACGTTTCCTGTCAACACAATACCTGCAACGGTTTTGTTTGATTCTGGAGCTTCTCACTCATTCATTTCGAAAAGTTTTGCTTTGCAAAATAATTTTTCGATGTTTCCCTTGGAAAAATCCATGATCATCAAGTCCCCTGGGATTCAGCAAGTTACTCAGAGTTACTGTCAGAATGTGGTTATTGAGTTCGAAGGATTGAAATTTTTCGCCAATCTTATTGTGTTGGAAAATAAAGGACTGGATGTCATCCTAGGGATGGACTGGTTAACCACGAACAAAGGTTTTATTGACTGTTTCAACCGGACCGTAATTCTCACGCACCACCACGGGAAGACAATAAAAGTATCAGCCAAGGAAAGAAAAATACACCGACAGCCAAGATTGAATAAGGTGGACGTTTCTGAGTTAAGCAAGGTTCCAGTGGTATGTGAATTTCCAGATGTATTTCCCGAAGAACTACCAGGCATGCCACCGGACCGAGAAATAGAATTCAGCATTGAGCTAGCGCCAGGAACCACCCCCATATACAAGAAACCATACAGAATGGCACCATCCGAGTTGATTGAGTTGAAGAAACAAATAAAGGAATTACTGGACAAGGGATACATTCGAGCCAGCTCCTCACCTTGGGGATCACCAATTTTATTTGCCAAAAAGAAAGATGGAACACTGAGATTGTGCATAGACTACCGAGCACTTAACATGGTCACAGTCAAGAACAAATACCTGATGCCACGAATAAATGATTTATTTGATCAGCTCGCTCAGGCCAAGGTATTCTCAAAGATTGACTTAAGGTCAGGATATCATCAATTAAAAGTACGAACAGAAGATATCCCCAAAACAGCCTTCACCTCCAGATATGGACTATATGAGTTCACAGTTATGCCATTTGGGCTAACTAATTCCCCTGCATATTTTGTTCACCTCATGAACAAAGTATTTATGAAGTATATGGACAAGTTCGTTGTGGTATTCATCGACGATATTCTAGTGTACTCCAAGACACCAGAAGAGCACGCGGAACATCTCAGGATTGTGTTAGAAGAACTCAGGAAACATCAATTGTATGCCAAGTTCGGCAAGTGCGAATTTTGGCTAAGGCAAGTAGGCTTTCTAGGCCACGTGCTGACCCAAGACGGTATCGCAGTGGACCCGGAGAAAGTCAGGGCCATACTTGACTGGAAGGCACCAGCCAGCGTAACGGACGTACGAAGTTTCTTGGGAATGGCAGGATATTACCGCAGATTTATAGAAGGATTCTCCACCCTAGCCAAGCCAATGACGCAGTTACTCAAGAAAGACAAGAAATTTGAATGGACAGAAGCCTGCGAAAAAAGTTTCCAGGAGTTAAAACGGAAATTAACTACAGCACCGGTATTAATTGTACCCGACATACACAAGAATTTTGAAGTGTATTGTGACGCGTCCAGAAAGGGTCTCGGATGCGTGTTGATGCAAGAAGGCAAGGTTGTCGCATACGCTTCACGACAACTCCGCAAGCATGAGGAAAATTATCCCACTCATGACTTAGAAATGGCAGCAGTTATTCATGCACTTAAGGAATGGAGGCATTTCTTACTTGGGAATCGGTGTGAAATATACACGGACCATAAAAGTCTCAAATATATTTTCACACAGCCAGAACTAAACTTACGGCAACGACGCTGGTTGGAATTGGTAAAGGATTATGATGTTGGTATCCACTATCATCCAGGAAAAGCAAATGCAGTGGCCGATGCTCTTAGTCGGAACCCCAGCTCCGACGAAAATAGTCTGCAAAGCTTAAGGCCTGAATTCCAACAAGAATTTGCCAAACTCAACTTGTCAATGATCACGGAAGGCACCATATCAAACTTGGAAATAAAGCCCAACCTTATGGAGAGAATTAAAGAAGCTCAGCCCGGCCACCCCAGTATTGAAGGAATTAAAAGAAAGGTGAGTATGGGCAAGGCCTCGGAGTTCATCATAGGCGATGATGGAATATTACGGTACGAAGACAGACTCTATGTGCCAAACATAGAAGACCTCAAACAGCAAATCCTAGCTGAAGCACACACCACTCCATATTCAATCCACCCTGGAGGAACCAAAATGTATAAGGACATTCAGGAAAGATTTTGGTGGCACGGTATGAAGAGGGACATAGCCACATTCATTGCATGTTGCAATTCTTGTCAACGCATAAAAGCTGAACATCAGAGACCAGCCGGACTACTGCAACCAAACAAAATACCTGAGTGGAAATGGGATGAAATAGGGATGGATTTTATTGTCAGACTACCTCGGTCATGACACGGGAATAATGCCATATGGGTCATCACCGATAGATTAAGCAAGGTGGCACATCTTATTCCAGTGAAGGCAACCTACAACACTCAGAAGCTTGCCAGGATTTATCTCTCCCGTATAGTTTGTCTACATGGAGTCCCGAAGACTATAATATCCGACCAAGGCACTCAATTTGTCTCGAAATTCTGGGATCATTTACAACAGGATCTGGGAACTCAATTGGCCTTCAGTACAGCCTACCATCCCCAGACTGATGGACAGACTGAACGCGTAAACCAAAGTTTAGAAGACATGCTGAGAGCATGTGTCCTCACCTATGGAACCAGTTGGGAGGAAAGTCTGCCATATGCCGAGTTCGCATATAACAACAGCTACCAGGCCAGCCTACGAATGGCACCTTTTGAAGCCCTATACGGACGGAGGTGTCGTACCCCGCTAAATTGGTCAGAGACCGGAGACAGCCGTATCTTCGGCCCAGACATGCTCAAAGAAGCCGAGGAAAAAGTCAAGCTAATCAGGGACCGACTCAAGACCGCTCAAAGCCGACAGAAGAGTTATTATGATCAGAAACATCGTGGGGTCAATTTTGAACCCGGTGAATTTGTTTACCTACGAGTATCACCTATGAGGGGACTGCAACGGTTTAAGATTAAAGGGAAGCTAGCACCAAGATTCATTGGACCATTCTGCATAGTGGCACGAAGAGGCACTGTAGCCTACCAGCTAGACTTACCCAAAGACTTGTCCGACATTCACGACGTATTCCACGTCTCTCAATTGAGGAAGTGCGTAAGCAAACTAGAGAAGCAAGTATCCCATGAGAACATTGACGTGCAACCAGACGTCACTTATCGGGAACGCCCAGTAAAAATATTAGAGGAGTCTGAAAGGAGAACCCGACAGAAGACCATCAAATTTTTCAGAGTTCAGTGGAGCAATCACACCGAAAGTGAAGAAACTTGGGAAAGGGAGGATTTTCTTCGGACAGAGCATCCACACTTATTTAAGGATCAGCTGAAATCTCAGGGACGAGATTTTTCCTAAGGGGGTAGGTGCTGTGACACTCCCAAAAATTTTAACTGGTTTTCATCAAAAACTTTGTTGAATTCTTTTTGAGGGCATTTAAAAATTTCTTTTCCAGAAATCCTTCATCTTAGAAACTTCCTTTTCTTTGGCAAGGATTTTATATTTCTTCAAAACTATGGTGTTTGATCTTTTGAAATTTCTTCTCTGTTGGTTTCCCCTCAAATTATTTTGGGAGTTTTAATCTTTTTCTTTTAAAAAGAAACTCTATGAAAATTTGGGATTTTCATATCTTGTTAACCACCCATGACTTGGTATTTTTGCCCATGTGATAAAACCCCTCCAAAACCTCCCCTCCTCCTTGAAATCAACCTAAGATCTCTGGCCCAACTCATCCAAGCAAGTTTTGGATTTTATTCTAATTATTTTTCCCCTCAAATCATTTCTGAAAATTATTTGGAGCCTGAGTGATTTTCAAAGCAAGTACCCTTTTGCTTTTGAGTTTTTACCTCAAACCAACTCTCCTGGATAGTTCTTTGAACCCACAACCCAGAACCATCTTGATCCACTCCTCCCCTTTTCAAAATTTTCAAAATTCAGTCTCTGCAAGTTTGGACCAGATTTGCCAAATTTGGTGAAATTCATACCTACACTTCTCCAAAAATTCCACCAAAATTCAGGCAGCCTACTGGAGCGATGAGTAGCCACTCCACCAAAAATCAGCTCAAGGAAAAATCCCCAGAGGCCAAAAACATTCTATCGAACACCTGAGCTGCACTGTTCCTTTGCAAATTCAGTAAATTCAGATTTCAGTGTTGTTTTTCGTCCGTCAGCTTCACTCACGCGTCGACAGTGCGCTTGGCGCGTTGCGCGCGGCCTCTACTCCCTGGCCAGCACCCCCGCACGCGCGCTTGGCATCTTCCCGGTGTCGGTGGCGCCCCTGGCCGCCCGCGCCGGCGTGTCTTGCGGCGGCCGAAACCCCGTTACAGCCGACAGGGGACAAGAACGGCGGCTCAACGCCGTTCCGCGCCGCCCATCGCCCCTCTGCTCTCCGCGTGGCCTCATGCGTGCCAGCGCACGCCCGTGGCACCGCCACCGTGGCCGGCAAGCACGGGACGCGCTCCCTGCCGCCGACGGGCCCGCGCCGCCCCGTTCTGTCGAACTCACCCCCAAAGCACCAAACTCCAGCTCGATTAGCACCAAAACGGAACCGTGGACCTCCACGATGACGCACAACGTCCTAATTACCCCGACCAAGCCCTGCGCCGCCGTAATGATCACCGGAGACCCCCGTTCACGGCCACCGCCTCGGACCGCCTATATAAAGGGCCCCCGAGCTCACCCTCATGCACGCATCATCTCTACACCTCACCAACACCCCGCCAGGCCACCAGGAGGACCTCGAGGAGGTCTCCTCCCCCAACTCCGGCCGCCCCGATCCGCCTCGGCCTCCACCACGATTCGCTCCAGTGAGGCCGTCTCCGGCGCCCTAACCCCGTCAGTTACTCCCTCTAGCTACCAGGAGCCTAACCCCCTCCTCAATTTGATTACTTCAGCTCTCTCCGACGAGCCCCTCGATCACCCGAGCCGCCGTCCGCCGGAGCAACGCTCGCCGCCGACGTGGTACTCGCCGGCGACCACCACCACCACCAACCGACGCGGAAGGGTGCACTGAACACGGAGGTACCCTCCGATCCCCCTGCCTCGCCGTGGATCGCCGCCGGCGACCACCGCGGCTCTCGGACGTCGACGAGCTTCGTCCCCCCCATTTGAAAGTTTAAACCTGACGAGTGGGGCCCCATCGTCAGCCTCTCTGTCATCTCTATGTGAAACGTTTTCTAGTAGCGCCTTCGGGCAAAATGCGTTTTCCCCTCTGGGCTGGCGTATTCAATACTGGAACGTCTTCTATTTTTATAAGCTAACCCCTGGGAACTTTCTGTTTCATTACAGATGAGTCCCTGGACAAAAACCTTTATAACTTTTAAACAGAATAATATTTTTGATTGATTCTTTTTCTGTTCTCTTCAGATTTTTGTCTAGTTTTTTATCATATTTATTTGAAAAAAATTTGGAATACTTTTTGTGCACCTCGTGGTATTTACGATAGCGCATATATTTTCTTTATACCGTAGATACCGAAGGAGGTGACGGGACCGCAAACTTCACCGAGCTAGGCTCCGACTACTCCGAACCAGGCAAGCATGTTTGAACTTTTGATATGATGAGTGTCTTGGCATGTTTTGCATTTTAGTTAGTCTCATGGCATGTTGAAGAGCATACCGATGAAGTTATTTCCATGCATTGATGAGGTAAGTGAGTTCGATGATCCATACGTGGATGGATGTGAGTATGAATGGCCATGTGTTGGCATGAGGATGGGTAAGATGGCAGTGTTGTAGCATGCCAGTCTTATGCCAGGCCATATGACTACAGTATCAAACCGTATCAGTCCAGTTCCTCCCATTTCCTTCCCTGTACTACCACATGTTTTCCGCAAGGAATACGGCTTAGTAAGTTGCAAACCGCTTTCCTGGTACACACCAAAAAGGAGAGGCCGGGATGATGGTTCCATGGCCCTGGATTAAAGCCAGTCATCCGGTCAGGGGGCATGGGTGTTTCCGGTTGGGACCGAGAGGGGGGCACCCCTTAGAGCGCGCGTATATAAATTTGATCCCATGCTATTCGAGATTGTGATCTCCCCGTCTCAAAAGTTTTTCTTGGACGATGTCTAGGGTGATTCCTAGCATCGAGAGGTAGGATGGGTGTGTACTGGTTAGCTGTGTTTTCTTCCGAAATACCGTAAACAGAACTAGTCCTTCGTGACTACGGAAATCCGTTGGCTGTGGGAAATTTTTGTACAACCTCTGCAGAGTCATATATTCCTTGAATCATCTATTCCATGTCCAAGTTCAACATTATCTTATCCTGACAAGTGCCAGTTTTGATGACAGAAACTCCGGTGAATCGTATGAGGGCTAATTCCGGTTAAATGATTATTCCTGTGGATGGACTAACCCGTTTATTTTCATGAATTGAATGTTGATTATGAGTATTATTTACTTGTGAATAAAAGCCTTTTCTGTGATGTCGCTCAGACGTCCGACTGTGGCATTTCTTTTAAAGCCCTTTCTGTGATGTCGCTCAGACGTCCGACTGTGGCATTTCTTTTAAAGCCCTTTATGTGATGTCGCTCAGACGTCCGACTGTGGCATTTCTTTTAAAAGCCCTTTCTGCGATGTCGCTCAGACGTCCGACTGTGGCATCATTTCCTTCTATTTATTTGTTCACCTTTCGTGGCGTCGCTTCAGACACCCGATCGGTTTTTCATTTATGTTTTGTTGGGATTTCAGGCGGACTACCGCCGTTTCCCTTTTTACTTACTTCGTTATGCTAATTTTTGAATATACATTGGTGAATTAATCGTGACGCATTCATGCATGCATTTGTTATATCTTACGTCCGAACTGTCTTGTGAGTACTTTCAAAGTACTCACTGGCTTGTTGATTTGGCCAGATGCTGACGAAGGCGATCTCATGGATGAAGAGTTCGATAGCGAGTCCGACGCCTAGAGGAATCCCAGTCAGTCTCGTGCGACCCTGGATTTGGTCACTGTATTATATCCGCTTCCGCTACCAAATAAATTCATCGAGCCTCACCTCGACGCTCGATGAGATGCCAGTTTTAGAGTCATGTATCCCACTCCCCGCTGTGTTTTTCCACCACCGCCCTATCCTCGAGTCAGTAGTATGCCTCCACACCACTGTGTCATGTCCGCCATTATGTATAATTATTGGCGTGCTTGTAATAATTTGGTTGAGCTGCCGTGGCTCGACCCTGTAATATATTTTATGCTACTGGCTTATTGTATCAAGAATTTGTCTACCGGTAAGGAGAATTTTTCTCATACCGGACTCAAAAGATTGGTTTCTCAATAAATATTTTATTGGAAAACCGGTCGTGACAAGCTTGGTACCAGAGCCAGGCTGACTGTAGGAAGCCACTAGGTGTGATCGCTAATCGGTTATTAGCATAATAGAGCTAATTTATATTTCTGCAATTGTAGTCATTTTCTGTCAGTCAGCATAAATTTATGATCTGACCATGCAGAATTTTTGCCTACTTTTGTAGATGGCCGACAACAGCTGCGAGTCTCAGACCTTCGCCAACGTGCCCGATGGGTTCGTCAAGCTTCTTTCCTTCATCGTTCAGGTCGCGATGGGGCCATCTGTGCGCCCAGTCTTCACACTCTGCCAGCACCGAGTCAACGACAGTCTGACCATGCACCAGGTCGCGGTGCAGTTCAAGGGAGGGCGTGGTGAGTTACGCCGCTTCCGGTTCTTGGGAAGAGCCATGCCTACGGAGAAGCATGCTATGCAGATGGCAGCCCGCGAGGCGATAGCTCGTCTCAGGGATGTCCTCCCCGTGATGAAGACTCGTCGTTACCGTTATCTTCCATGCCATGTGCCTTACACCTGTCACTACGCATTCTCCTGCCCCAGAGGAGAACGAGACGAGGCTTTTGAGATGCTTATTGAGTATCTCCGGGCCCTGGAGGCAGCCCTCGACAACCTGGTGGACGACTTCGTGGCTGCCCGCATGGACTCAGTTCATGGCTGTGCTGCCAGCAGGAGGGAGCTCCTACCCACCGCACTGCCACTGACTTGGGTCTCGTCCTCAGCATCTTATGCACCTACTCATCGCCTGCCTACCACCGAAGAGTTCAACCAAGTTATTGCGCCCACTCCAGCGCGCACTGCACCACCCTGCGCGCCCACTCCTATTCGTGTTGCTCCGCCCCTGGCACCCGCTCCATCCACTCAGCGCAACACTACACGTATGGAGCCTATTAGCGAGGAGGAGGTCGAGTCTCTAGCCTCGCTACGCCTCACCCTCGGCAGGGCAAAGGAGGTCGTCAACATCTCCGCCTGAGTACGCTTAGCCGCCATGTGATGTACTGCTTTGTATGATATGTTTATATGTACATAGGTTGTGAGAAGTAGCCTGTTTGCGCATCATGTAGGATCTGGAGAAGTGCACTAGCCTAAATAACATGTCAGGATTATGTACGCATATCCTGAGTGATGTATTGTATAATTACCGCTCGCGTGTAAAATATGTAATGAGCAGTCCTTCTCCGTGCGCAAAACCAATTTGTTTTTCTGGAGTAAGCTTGGTTATTTGATTTTTAATCGCCAATTTTATGCATTTCTGGAATTGTTTTTGCGACACTTTTTCGCTTTTCTTATGGATTTTACAAAATATATCCCCAGAGTGAAAAATGTCTCGTCCTTGGACTCGTTCCATGCCAACCCCACCAGAGGAAAATTATGATACACAACCCAGCAACAATTTCACGCAAGGACAGTCAAGCCAACAGGGAAATGAATCGGCACTTTCACAAATGTACCGCCTTTATGAGCAAAGTCAGCAACAACATCGGGAAATGATGAACCAAGTCATCAACATGGGAAATCACCATGGACAGTATCAGCAGCACTCCAGGTTATCTGAGCTGCAGAAGACACGTCCCCAAACATTTTCTCATACAGACAAACCTCTTGAAGCCGAGGATTGGCTTCGAGATATGGAGAGAAAATTAATTATTGCAAAATGTTCAGATCTCGAGAAAGTATTATATGCTCCGCACTATCTCACAGGAGCAGCTGCATCATGGTGGGAGAATTTTCTACACATGCACCCCAACGAAAATGATATAACCTGGGATGATTTCAAGGAAGGTTTCCGTGGTGCACACATTCCCAAGAGTATTATGAAAATCAAGAAGAGAGAGTTCGATGACCTCAAACAAAGGAACATGACAGTGTCAGAATACAACGGTCAATTTACTCTATTGTCCCGCTACACCAATGAAGAACGTATGACTGAAAGCAAGAAGATGGAGAAATTCCTTGACGGTCTGGCACCCGTGCTTAAATGCCAACTGGTCATTCACACTTTCCCAGATTTTAAGACGCTAGTGTACAAAGCTATTACTCTGGAAAATGAGAGACGTAGCTTGGAGGATTTACGTAAGCGAAAAAGAGACCAGACTACTCTTGCACGCAACCACCGAAGCAGGACAGATTTTCAGAAAGGTGGGACACACAAACCTACGACAAACACCTCTCGCCCAATCAAGAATTTCCATGCAAGGGACAAAGAGTTCACATATCGCCCAGGCGTTACTTGCTATGCTTGTGGAGAAGAAGGGCACTACGCCAAACAGTGCCCCAAGCCAAGGAACTCGACCCCGAAGCCAAACAATGGTGGAAATAATCCAGCGCCCAAGCGCAATAATTTCAACCCCAACAACAACCACAGGAAGGGTCATCTAAACCACGTAACCAAAGAGGAAGCACAAAACGCTCCAGATATCGTACTCGGTATGTTTCCTGTCAACACAATACCTGCAACGGTTTTGTTTGATTCTGGAGCTTCTCACTCATTCATTTCGAAAAGTTTTGCTTTGCAAAATAATTTTTTGATGTTTCCCTTGGAAACATCCATGATCATCAAGTCCCCTGGGATTCAGCAAGTTACTCAGAGTTACTGTCAGAATGTGGTTATTGAGTTCGAAGGATTGAAATTTTTCGCCAATCTTATTGTGTTGGAAAATAAAGGACTGGATGTCATCCTAGGGATGGACTAGTTAACCACCAACAAAGGTTTTATTGACTGTTTCAACCGGACCGTAATTCTCACGCACCACCACGGGAAGACAATAAAAGTATCAGCCAAGGAAAGAAAAATACACCGGCAGCCAAGATTGAATAAGGTGGACGTTTCTGAGTTAAGCAAGGTTCCAGTGGTATGTGAATTTCCAGATGTATTTCCAGAAGAACTACCAGGCATGCCACCGGACCGAGAAATAGAATTCAGCATTGAGCTAGCACCAGGAACCACCCCCATATACAAGAAACCATACAGAATGGCACCATCCGAGTTGATTGAGTTGAAGAAACAAATAAAGGAATTACTGGACAAGGGATACATTCGAGCCAGCTCCTCACCTTGGGGATCACCAATTTTATTTGCCAAAAAGAAAGATGGAACACTGAGATTGTGCATAGACTACCGAGCACTTAACATGGTCACAGTCAAGAACAAATACCCGATGCCACGAATAAATGATTTATTTGATCAGCTCGCTCAGGCCAAGGTATTCTCAAAGATTGACTTAAGGTCAGGATATCATCAATTAAAAGTACGAACAGAAGATATCCCCAAAACAGCCTTCACCTCCAGATATGGACTATATGAGTTCACAGTTATGCCATTTGGGCTAACTAACGCCCCGGCATATTTTGTTCACCTCATGAACAAAGTATTTATGAAGTATATGGACAAGTTTGTTGTGGTATTCATCGACGATATTCTAGTGTACTCCAAGACACCAGAAGAGCACGCGGAACATCTCAGGATTGTGTTAGAAGAACTCAGGAAACATCAATTGTATGCCAAGTTCGGCAAGTGCGAATTTTGGCTAAGGCAAGTAGGCTTTCTAGGCCACGTGCTGACCCAAGACGGTATCGCAGTGGACCCGGAGAAAGTCAGGGCCATACTTGACTGGAAGGCACCAGCCAGCGTAACGGACGTACGAAGTTTCTTGGGAATGGCAGGATATTACCGCAGATTTATTGAAGGATTCTCCACCCTAGCCAAGCCAATGACGCAGTTACTCAAGAAAGACAAGAAATTTGAATGGACAGAAGCCTGCGAAAAAAGTTTCCAGGAGTTAAAACGGAAATTAACTACAGCACCGGTATTAATTGTACCCGACATACACAAGAATTTTGAAGTGTATTGTGACGCGTCCAGAAAGGGTCTCGGATGCGTGTTGATGCAAGAAGGCAAGGTTGTCGCATACGCTTCACGACAACTCCGCAAGCATGAGGAATATTATCCCACTCATGACTTAGAAATGGCAGCAGTTATTCATGCACTTAAGGAATGGAGGCATTTCTTACTTGGGAATCGATGTGAAATATACACGGACCATAAAAGTCTCAAATATATTTTCACACAGCCAGAACTAAACTTACGGCAACGACGCTGGTTGGAATTGGTAAAGGATTATGATGTTGGTATCCACTATCATCCAGGAAAAACAAATGTAGTGGCCGATGCTCTTAGTCGGAACCCCAGCTCTGACGAAAATAGTCTGCAAAGCTTAAGGCCTGAATTCCAACAAGAATTTGCCAAACTCAACTTGTCAATGATCACGGAAGGCACCATATCAAACTTGGAAATAAAGCCCGACCTTGTGGAGAGAATTAAAGAAGCTCAGCCCGGCCACCCCAGTATTGAAGGAATTAAAAGAAAGGTGAGTATGGGCAAGGCCTCGGAGTTCATCATAGGCGATGATGGAATATTACGGTACGAAGACAGACTCTGTGTGCCAAACATAGAAGACCTCAAACAGCAAATCCTAGCTGAAGCACACACCACTCCATATTCAATCCACCCTGGAGGAACCAAAATGTATAAGGACATTCAGGAAAGATTTTGGTGGCACGGTATGAAGAGGGACATAGCCACATTCGTTGCATGTTGCGATTCTTGTCAACGCATAAAAGCTGAACATCAGAGACCAGCCGGACTACTGCAACCAAACAAAATACCTGAGTGGAAATGGGATGAAATAGGGATGGATTTTATTGTCGGACTACCTCGGTCACGACACGGGAATAATGCCATATGGGTCATCACCAATAGATTAACCAAGGTGGCACATTTTATTCCAGTGAAGGCAACCTACAACACTCAGAAGCTTGCCAGGATTTATCTCTCCCGTATAGTTTGTCTACATGGAGTCCCGAAGACTATAATATCCGACTGAGGCACTCAATTTGTCTCGAAATTCTGGGATCATTTACAACAGGCTCTGGGAACTCAATTGGCCTTCAGTACAGCCTACCATCCCCAGACTGCTGGACAGACTGAACGCGTAAACCAAATTTTAGAAGACATGCTGAGAGCATGTGTCCTCACCTATGGAACCAGTTGGGAGGAAAGTCTGCCATATGCCGAGTTCGCATATAACAACAGCTACCAGGCCAGCCTACGAATGGCACCTTTTGAAGCCCTATACGGACGGAGGTGTCGTACCCCGCTAAATTGGTCAGAGACCGGAGACAGCCGTATCTTCGGCCCAGACATGCTCAAAGAAGCCGAGGAAAAAGTCAAGCTAATCAGGGACCGACTCAAGACCGCTCAAAGCCGACAGAAGAGTTATTACGATCAGAAACATCGTGGGGTCAATTTTGAACCCGGTGAATTTGTGTACCTACGAGTATCACCTATGAGGGGACTGCAACGGTTTAAGATTAAAGGGAAGCTAGCACCAAGATTCATTGGACCATTCTGCATAGTGGCACGAAGAGGCACTATAGCCTACCAGCTAGACTTACCCAAAGACTTGTCCGACATTCACGACGTATTCCATGTCTCTAAATTGAGGAAGTGCGTAAGAAAACCAGAGAAGCAAGTATCCCATGAGAACATTGACGTGCAACCAGACCTCACTTATCGGGAACGCCCAGTAAAAATATTAGAGGAGTCTGAAAGGAGAACCCGACAGAAGACCATCAAATTTTTCAGGGTTCAGTGGAGCAATCACACCGAAAGTGAAGCAACTTGGGAAAGGGAGGATTTTCTTTGGACAGAGCATCCACACTTATTTAAGGATCAGCTGAAATCTCAGGGATGAGATTTTTCCTAAGGGGGTAGGTGCTGTGACACTCCCAAAAATTTTAACTGGTTTTCATCAAAAACTTTGTTGAATTCTTTTTGAGGGCTTTTAAAAATTTCTTTTCCAGAAATCCTTCATCTTAGAAACTTCCTTTTCTTTGGCAAGGATTTTATTTTTCTTCAAAACTATGGTGTTTGCTCTTTTGAAATTTCTTCTCTGTTGGTTTCCCCTCAAATTATTTTGGGAGTTTTAATCTTTTTCTTTTAAAAAGAAACTCTATGAAAATTTGGGATTTTCATATCTTGTTAACCACCCATGACTTGGTATTTTTGCCCATGTGATAAAACCCCTCCAAAACCTCCCCTCCTCCTTGAAATCAACCAAAGATCTCTGTCCCAACTCATCCAAGCAAGTTTTGGATTTTATTCTAATTATTTTTCCCCTCAAATCATTTCTGAAAATTATTTGGAGCCTGAGTGATTTTCAAAGCAAGTACCCTTTTGCTTTTGAGTTTTTACCTCAAACCAACTCTCCTGGATAGTTCTTTGAACCCACAACCCAGAACCATCTTGATCCACTCCTCCCGTTTTCAAAATTTTCAAAATTCAGTCTCTGCAAGTTTGGACCAGATTTGCCAAATTTGGTGAAATTCATACCTACACTTCTCCAAAAATTCCACCAAAATTTAGGCAGCCTACTGGAGCAATGAGTAGCCACTCCACCAAAAATCAGCTCAAGGAAAAATCCCCAGAGGCCAAAAACATTCTGTCGAACACCTGAGCTGCACTGTTCCTTTGCAAATTCAGTAAATTCAGATTTCAGTGTTGTTTTTCGTCCGTCAGCTTCACTCACGCGTCGACAGTGCGCTTGGCGCGTTGCGCACGGCCTCTACTCCCTGGCCAGCACCCCCGCACGCGCGCTTGGCATCTTCCCGGTGTCGGTGGCGCCCCTGGCCGCCCGCGCCGGCGTGTCTTGCGGCGGCCGAAACCCCGTTACAGCCGACAGGGGACAAGAACGGCGGCTCAACGCCGTTCTGCGCCGCCCATCGCCCCTCTGCTCTCCGCGTGGCCTCATGCGTGCCAGCGCACGCCCGTGGCACCGCCACCGTGGCCGGCAAGCATGGGACGCGCTCCCTGCCGCCGACGGGCCCGCGCCGCCCCATTCTGTCGAACTCACCCCCAAAGCACCAAACTCCAGCTCGATTAGCACCAAAACGGAACCGTGGACCTCCACGATGACGCACAACGTCCTAATTAGCCCGACCAAGCCCTGCGCCGCCGTAATCGTCACCGGAGACCCCCGTTCATGGCCACCGCCTCGGACCGCCTATATAAAGGGCCCCCGAGCTCACCCTCATGCACGCATCATCTCTACACCTCACCAACACCCCGCCAGGCCACCAGGAGGACCTCGAGGAGGTCTCCTCCCCCAACTCCGGCCGCCCCGATCCGCCTCGGCCTCTACCACGATTCGCTCCGGTGAGGCCGTCTCCGGCGCCCTAACCCCGTCAGTTACTCCCTCTAGCTACCAGGAGCCTAACCCCCTCCTCAATTTGATTACTGCAGCTCTCTCCGACGAGCCCCTCGATCACCCGAGCCGCCGTCCGCCGGAGCAAGGCTCGCCGCCGATGTGGTACTCGCCGGCGACCACCACCACCACCAACCGACGCGGAAGGGTGCACTGAACACGGAGGTACCCTCCGATCCCCCTGCCTCGCCGTGGATCGCCGCCGGCGACCACCGCGGCTCTCGGACGCCGACGAGCTTCGTCCCCCCCATTTGAAAGTTTAAACCTGACGAGTGGGACCCCACCGTCAGCCTCTCTGTCATCTCTATGTGAAACGTTTTCTGGTAGCGCCTTCGGGCAAAATGCGTTTTCCCCTCTGGGCTGGCGTATTCAATACTAGAACGTCTTCTGTTTTTATAAGCTAACCCCTGGGAACTTTCTGTTTCATTACAGATGAGTCCCTGGACAAAAACCTTTATAACTTTTAAACAGAATAATATTTTTGATTGATTCTTTTTCTGTTCTCTTCAGATTTTTGTCTAGTTTTTTATCATATTTATTTGAAATTTTTTTGGAATACTTTTTGTGCACCTCATGGTATTTACGATAGCGCATATATTTTATTTATACCGTAGATACCGAAGGAGGTGACGGGACCGCAAACTTCACCGAGCTAGGCTCCGACTACTCCGAACCAGGCAAGCATGTTTGAAATTTTGATATGATGAGTGTCTTGGCATGTTTTGCATTTTAGTTAGTCTCATGGCATGTTGAAGAGCATACCGATGAAGTTATTTCCATGCATTGATGAGGTAAGTGAGTTCGATGATCCATACGTGGATGGATGTGAGTATGAATGGCCATGTGTTGGCATGAGGATGGGTAAGATGGCAGTGTTGTAGCATGCCAGTCTTATGCCAGGCCGTATGACTACAGTATCAAACCGTATCAGTCCAGTTCCTCCCATTTCCTTCCCTGTACTACCACATGTTTTCCGCAAGGAATACGGCTTAGTAAGTTGCAAACCGCTTTCCTGGTACACACCAAAAAGGAGAGGCCGGGATGATGGTTCCATGGCCCTGGATTAAAGCCAGTCATCCGGTCAGGGGGCATGGGTGTTTCCGGTTGGGACCGAGAGGGGGGCACCCCTTAGAGCGCGCGTATATAAATTTGATCCCATGCTATTCGAGATTGTGATCTCCCCGTCTCAAAAGTTTTTCTTGGACGATGTCTAGGGTGATTCCTAGCATCGAGAGGTAGGATGGGTGTGTACTGGTTAGCTGTGTTTTCTTCCGAAATACCGTAAACGGAACTAGTCCTTCGTGACTACGGAAATCCGTTGGCTGTGGGAAATTTTTGTACAACCTCTGCAGAGTCATATATTCCTTGAATCATCTATTCCATGTCCAAGTTCAACATTATCTTATCCTGACAAGTGCCAGTTTTGATGACAGAAACTCCGGTGAATCGTATGAGGGCTAATTCCGGTTACATGATTATTCCTGTGGATGGACTAACCCGTTTATTTTCATGAATTGAATGTTGATTATGAGTATTATTTACTTGTGAATAAAAGCCCTTTCTGTGATGTCGCTCAGACGTCCGACTGTGGCATTTCTTTTAAAGCCCTTTCTGTGATGTCGCTCAGACGTCCGACTGTGGCATTTCTTTTAAAGCCCTTTCTGTGATGTCGCTCAGACGTCCGACTGTGGCATTTCTTTTAAAGCCCTTTATGTGATGTCGCTCAGACGTCCGACTGTGGCATTTCTTTTAAAAGCCCTTTCTGCGATGTCGCTCAGACGTCCGACTGTGGCATCATTTCCTTCTATTTATTTGTTCACCTTTCGAGGCGTCGCTTCAGACACCCGATCGGTTTTTCATTTATGTTTTGTTGGGATTTCAGGCGGACTACTGCCGTTTCCCTTTTTACTTACTTCGTTATGCTAATTTTTGAATATACATTGGTGAATTAATCGTGACGCATTCATGCATGCATTTGTTATATCTTACGTCCGAACTGTCTTGCGAGTACTTTCAAAGTACTCACTGGCTTGTTGATTTGGCCAGATGCTGACGAAGGCGATCTCATGGATGAAGAGTTCGATAGCGAGTCCGACGCCTAGAGGAATCCCAGTCAGTCTCGTGCGACCCTGGATTTGGTCACTGTATTATATCCGCTTCCGCTACCAAATAAATTCATCGAGCCTCACCTCGACGCTCGATGAGATGCCAGTTTTAGAGTCATGTATCCCACTCCCCGCTGTGTTTTTCCACCACCTCCCTATCCTCGAGTCAGTAGTATGCCTCCACACCACTGTGTCATGTCCGCCATTATGTATAATTATTGGCGTGCTTGTAATAATTTGGTTGAGCTACCGTGGCTCGACCCTGTAATATATTTTATGCTACTGGCTTATTGTATCAAGAATTTGTCTACTGGTAAGGAGAATTTTTCTCATACCGGACTCAAAAGATTGGTTTCTCAATAAATATTTTATTGGAAAACCAGTCGTGACAATCACAGACGTGATGAGGAGTCTCAAAATGGTCGTAAGGTAAAGATTGATATATAGGATGATAGTATTCAGATGACGGAAGTGTTTCGGAATGTATCGGGTATTTATCGGAGTACCAGGGGGTTACTGGAACCCCTGGTGGAATATATGGGCCATATGGGCCATGAGAGGGGAGGACACCAGCCCACAAGGGGTGGCGCACCCCCCTATGGCAGGTGTCCGAATAGGAGAAGGAGAAAAGGGGTTCGGCCCCTCCTTCCTTCTCTTTTTCCCCTTCCTATCTTCTCCGGTGGAAAAAGGAAAGGGGGCGCCACTTGGGGAAACCTCTCCTCCCCTCCAAGTTGGGGCGTCCCCTGGCTACGTCCCCTCCCCTCCCACCTATATATATGTGGGGAGGGGGTGCCTAGAACACACAACATCAATTGTTAGCCTTGTGCGGCGCCCCCCTCCACAGTTTACACCCCCGGTCATATTCTCATAGTGCTTAGGCGAAGCCCTGCGAGGATCACTTCACTGTCACCATCACCACGCTGTCGTTCTGACGGAACTCATCTACTACCTCGACACCTTGCTGGATCAAGAAGGCGAGGGACGTTACCGAGCTGAACGTGTGCAGAACTCAGAGGTGTCATACGTTCGGTACTCGATCAGAGGAGCGCGAAGAAAATTTGACTACATCAACCACGTTGTGAAACGCTTCCGCTTACGGTCTATGAGGGTACGTAGACACACTCTCCCCCTCGTTGCTATGCATCTCCATGGATGGATCATTACGTGTGCGTAGATTTTTTTTTGTTATCGATGCAATGTTTCCCAACAATTAGAGGAGGCTCCAAAACTTGTATGATCAATAGAGCAAAAAACCCTAGTATATATAGGTTGGAGGAGGAGGAGGGGGAAACCGTCAAGGAGGAAAAGACCCTACTTGGGGGTCCGGCCAAAGGGGGAGGAGTAGGACTCCTCCCCAAGTCCAATTCGGCCCCCCATAAGGCAAATTCCTCCCGAAGTCCATTTCCTCCACCTCTTGGCCTTTTTAGGCCCGTCGATATTTAAATTAAGTATAAAAGGTTCTAAATACTTCTAGATGATTTTTTAACATGTCTGGAAATATTTTCCTCCTATATATAATATATCGGGAATACCTGGTATTACCCAATATTTGAAGGAAATATGCCCTAGAGGAAATAATAAAGTTGCTATTTTATATTTCATTATTCATGATAAACGTTCATTATTAATGCTACAATTGTATTGATCGGAAACCTTGATACATGTGTGAATACATAAACAAACATGGTGTCCCTAGTGAGCCTCTAATAGACTAGCTTGTTGATCAAAGATGGTTAAGGTTTCCTAACCATGGGCATGAGTTGTTGATAACGGGATCACATCATTAGGGGAATGATGTGATGGACAAGACTGATACGTCCATTTTGCATCATGCTTTTATATCGATATTTATTGCATTATGGGCTGTTATTTCAATTTATGTCACAATACTAATGGCTATTATCTCTTATTTTACAAGGTTTACATGAGGAGGGAGAATGCCGACAGCTGGAATTCTGGGCTGGAAAAGGAGCAAATATTAGAGACCTATTCTGCGCAACTCCAAATGTCCTGAAACTCCACAGAACTTCTTAAAATAAATAAAGAAAAACCCTCGCCGAAGATGAAGGCCAGGGGGCCCACACCCTGCTCATGAGGGTGGAGGGCGCCCCCCCTAAGGCGCGCCCCTACCTCGTGGGCCCCTGGTGGCTCTCTGACGTCCATCTTCTCCTATATGAAGTCTTTCGATGAGAAAAAAAGAGAGAGGAACTTTTCGGGACGAGACTCCGCCGCCACGAGGCGGAACCTTGGCGGATCCAATCTAGAGCTCCGGCAGAGCTGTTCTGCCGGGGATACTTCCCTCCCGGAGGGGGAAATCATCACCATCGTCATCACCAACGCTCCTCTCATCGGGATAGGGCAATCTCCATCAACATCTTCACCAGCACCATCTCATCTCCAAACCCTAGCTCATCTCTTGTATCGAATTCTTGTCTCAAAGTCCGGGATTGGTGCTAGTAGGTTGCTAGTAGTGTTGATTACTCCTTGTAGTTGATGCTAGTTGGTTTATTTGGTGGAAGATCATATGTTTAGATCCTATATGCATATTATTACCCCTCTGATTATGAACATGAATATGCTTTTTGAGTAATTACATTTGTTCCTGAGGACAAGGGAGAAGTCTTGGTATTAGTAGTCATGTGAATTTGGTATTCGTTTGATATTTTGATAAGATGTATGTTTTCTAGCCTCTAGTGGTGTTATGTGAAAGTCAACTACATAACACTTCACCATTATTTGGGCCTACAGGAAGACATTGGGAAGTAATAAGTAGATGATGGGTTGCTAGAGTGACAGAAGCTTAAACCCTAGTTTATGCGTTGCTTCGTAAGGGGCTGATTTGGATCCACATGTTTCATGCTGTGGTTAGGTTTACCTTAATACTTTTGTTGTAGTTGCGGATGCTTGCAATAGAGGTTAATCATAAGTGGGATTCTTATTCAAGTAAGAACAGCACCCAAGCAATGGTCTACCCACATATCAAAGTATCAAAGTATCAAACATGAATCATATGAACGTTATGAAAACTACCTTGACGATATTCCCATGTGTCCTCGGGAGCGCTTTTCCTATTACAAGAGTTTGTTCTGGCTTGTCCTTTGCTACAGAAAGGATTGGGACACCTTGCTGCACTTTATTTACTTTTGTTACTTGTTGCTCGTTACAATTTATCTAATCACAAAACTATCTGTTACCACTTGTTTCAGTACTTGCAGAGAATACCTTGCTGAAAACCGCTTATCATTTCCTTCTGCTCCTCGTTGGGTTCGACACTCTTACATATCGAAAGGACTATGATAGATCCCCTATACTTGTGGGTCATCAAGACTCTTTTCTGGCGCCGTTGCCGGTGAGTGTAGTGCCTTTGGTAGGTGGAATTTGGTAAGGAAAAATTTATATAGTGTGCTGAAATTTACTGTCACTTGTTACTATGGAAAGTAATTCTCTAAGGGGCTTGTTCGGGGTATCTTCACCCTGTCCAGTAGAGCAAAGAGTTGCTCCTCAACCTACTGAACCTATTGAAAATGAAACTCCTTTTGAATTTCCTTCGGGTATGATGGAAAAACTGCTAGCTAACCCTTTTACAGGAGATGGAACAAAGCATCCTGATGAGCACTTAATATATGTGGATGAAGTTTGTGGATTATTTAAGCTTGCAGGTATACCCGATGATGTTGCTAAGGAGAAGGTCTTACCTTTTGAAGGAGATGCATTGATATGGTATAGGCTATGTGATGATATGAGATAATGGGACTATAAAAGATTGAAATTGGAATTTCATCAAAAGTATTACCCTATGCATCTTGTTCATCGTGATCACAATTATATATATAATTTTTGGCCTCGCAAAGGAGAAAGCATCTCTCAAGCTTGGGGGAGGCTTAAATTAATGTTATATTCATGCCCCAATCATGAGCTCTCAAGAGAAATGATTATTGAAAATTTATATGCTCGGCTTTCTGATAACAATCGCACCATGCTCGATACTTCTTGTGCTGGCTCTTTTATGATGAAGACTATTGAATTCAGATGGAATTTATTGGATAGAATTAAATGCAACTCCGAAGATTGGGACCTCGATGAAGGTAAGGAGTCAGGTATGACACCTAAGTTTGATTGTGTTAAATATTTAATGGACACTGATATTTTCCGTAAGTTTAGCACTAAATATGGACTTGACTCTGAGATAGTAGCTTCTTTCTGTGAATCTTTTGCTACTTATGTTGATCTCCCTAAGGAGAAGTGGTTTAAATATCATCCTCCCATAGAAGTAAAAGTATCTATACCTATTAAAGTTGAAGAAAAGACTGTCACTTATAATGATCCTATTGTTCCTACTTCTTATGTTGAGAAACCACCTTTCCCTGTTAGAGTAAAGGATCATGCTAAAGCTTGAATATATTGTTCGTAAAAGGAATATTAGAACTTATACACCTCCTGAGCAAGTTAAAGTAGAACCTAATATTGCTATTGTTAAAGATCTCTTGTCTGATAATATTGATGGGCATGTTATTCAATTGGATGGTGAAACTGCTAGAATTGCTAAACCTTGTGCTAAAGATAAACATAGACCTGTGGTAGGCGTGCCTGTTATTTCTGTTAAAATAGGAGATCATTGTTATCATGGCTTATGTGATATGGGTGCTAGTGCTAGTGTTATACCTTATGACATGTATAAAGAAATCAAGTGTGAAATTGCACCTGCTGAATTAGAAGATATGGATGTCACAATTAAACTTGCCAATAGAGATACTATTTCAGCGAGGGGAATTTTTAGAGATGTTGAAGTCTTGTGTGGGAAAACTAAATATCCTACTGATTTTCTTGTTCTTACTTCTCCGCAAGATAGCTTTTGTCCCATTATATTTGGTAGACCCTTCTTGAACACTGTTAATGCTAGGATAGATTGCAAAAAGAATGTTGTTACTATTGGCTTGGATGATATGGTTCATGAGTTTAATTTCTCTAAATTTAGTAAACAACATTGTGAGGAAGAATTACCTAGTAAGGATGAAATTATTGGTCTTGCTTCTATTGTCGTACCTCCTAGTGATCCTTTAGAACACTATTTGCTAGACCATGAAAATGATATGTTGATGAATGAAAGAAGGGAAATAGATGAAGTATTCTTTAAACAGGAACCTATTTTGCAACACAATTTGCCTATTGAAATTTTAGGGGATCCTCCTCCACCCAAGGGTGATCCCGTGTTTGATCTTAAACCTTTGCCTGATAATCTTAAATATGCTTATCTTGATGAAAAGAAGATATATCATGTTATTATTAGTGCTAACCTTTCAGAGCATGAAGAAGAAAGATTATTGAAAACTCTAAAGAAGCATCGTGCTGCCATTGGATATACTCTTGATGATCTTAAGGGCATTATTCCCACTCTATGTCAACATAAAATAAATTTGGAAGCAGATGCCAAACCAGTTCGTGATCCTCAACGACGTTTGAATCCTAAAATGAAAGAAGTGGTAAGAAAAGAAATACTCAAGCTTCTGGAGGTAGGTATAATTTATCCCATTGCTGATAGTTAGTGGGTAAGTCATGTCCATTGTGTCCCTAAGAAGGGAGATATTACTGTTGTTCCTAATGATAAAGATGAATTGATTCCACAAAGAATCATCACAGGTTATAGGATGGTAATTGATTTCCACAAATTAAATAAGGCTACTAAGAAAGATCATTACCACTTACCTTTTATTGATCAAATGCTAGAAAGATCATACAAACATACACACTATTGCTTTCTAGATGGTTATTCTGGTTTCTCTCAAATACCTATGTCGGCTAAAGATCAATCAAAGACTACTTTTACATGCCCTTTTTGGTACTTTTGCTTATAGACGTATGCATTTTGGTTTATGTAATGCACCTGCTACCTTTCAAAGATGCATGATGGCTATATTCTCTGACTTTTGTGAAAAGATTTGTGAGGTTTTCATGGACGACTTTTCCGTCTATGGTTCCTCTTTTGATGATTGCTTGAGCAATCTTGATCGAGTTTTACAAAGATGTGAAGAAACAAATCTTGTCTTGAATTGGGAAAAGTGCCACTTTATGGTTAATGAAGGTATTGTCTTGGGGCATAAAGATTCTGAAAGAGGTATTGAAGTTGATAAAGCTAAGGTCGATGCTATTGAAAAGATGCCATGTCCCAAGGACATCAAAGGTATAAGAAGTTTCCTTGGTCACACCGGATTTTACAGGAGGTTCATTAAGGACTTCTCAAAAATTTCTCGGCCTCTGAGTAATTTATTGCAAAAAGATATACCATTTGTCTTTGATGATGATTGTGTAGAAGCATTTGAAATACTTAAGAAAGCATTAGTCTCTGCACCTGTTGTTCAGCCACCTGATTGTAATTTACCCATTGAAATTATGTGTGATGCTAGTGATTATGCTATAGGTGCTGTTCTAGGGCAAAGAGTTGATAAGAAATTAAATGTTATTCATTATGCTAGTAAGACTCTAGATAATGCTCAAAGAAATTATGCTACTACTAAAAAAGAGCTTTTAGCAGTTGTATTTGCTTGTGATAAGTTCAGACCTTATATTTTTGATTCTAAAGTAACTATTCACACTGATCATGCTGCTATTAAATACCTTATAGAAAAGAAATATGCTAAAACTAGACTTATTATATGGGTTCTCTTGCTACAAGAATTTGATTTGCATATTGTTGATAGAAAGGGAGCTGAGAACCCCGTTGCAGACAACTTGTCTAGGTTAGAGAATGTTCTTGATGACCCACTACCTATTAATGATAAGTTTCCTGATGAAAAATTAAATGTTATAAGTACTTCTCGTAGTACTCCATGGTATGCTGATTATGCTAATTATATTGTTGCTAAGTTTATACCACCTAGCTTCACATACCAGCAAAAGAAGAAGTTTTTCTATGACTTGACACCTTACTTTTGGGATGACCCACATCTTTATAAAGAAGGAGTAGATGGTGTTATTAGACGTTGTGTACCTGAGCATGAACAGGAACAGATCCTACGCAAGTGTCATTCCGAGTCTTATGGAGGACACCACGCTGGAGATAGAACTGCACATAAGGTATTGCAATCTGGTTTTTATTGGCCTACTCTCTTCAAGGATGCCCGTAAGTTTGTCTTGTCTTGTGATGAATGTAAAAGAATTGGTAATATTAGTAGACGTCAAGAAATGCCTATGAATTATTCACTTGTTATTGAACCATTTGATGTTTGGGGCTTTGATTATATGGGAGCTTTTCCTACCTCTAATGGATACACACATATTTTAGTTGTTGTTGATTACATTACTAAGTGGGTGGAAACTATTCCAACTAGTAGTGCTGATCATAACACTTCTATTAAAATGCTTAAAGAAGTTATCTTTCCGAGGTTTGGAGTCCCTAGATATTTAATGACTGATGGTGGTTCACACTTTATTCATGGTGCCTTCCGTAAAATGCTTGCTAAATATGATGTTAATCAAAGAATTGCATCTCATTATCACCCATGGTCTAGTGGTCGAGTAGAGTTGAGCAATAGAGAGCTCAAATTAATTTTGCAAAAGACTGTTAATAGGTCCAGAAAGAATTGGTCTAAGAAACTTGATGATGCATTATGGGCCTATATAACTGCATATAAAAATCCTATGGGTATGTCTCCGTATAAAATGGTTTATGGAAAAGCATGTCACTTACCTCTCGAACTAGAACATAAGGCATATTTGGCTATTAAAGAGCTTAACTATGATTTCAAACTTGCCGGTGAGAAGAGGTTATTTAATATTAGCTCACTTGATGAATGGAGAACCCAAGCTTATGAAAATGCCAGGTTGTTTAAAGAAAAATTTAAAAGATGGCATGACAAAAGGATACAAAAGCGTGAGTTTAATGTAGGTGATTATGTATTGCTATACAACTCTCGTTTAAGATTTTTTGCAGGAAAACTTCTCTATAAATGGGAAGGCCCCTACGTTATCGAAGAGGTCTATCGTTCCGGTGCCATAAAAATCAACAACTTCGAGGGCACAAATCCGAAGGTGGTAAACGGTTAAAGAATTAAACATTATATCTCAGGTAATCCCATAAATGTTGAAACCAATATTATTTAAACCGTAACCCCGGAGGAATACATTAGGGACACTTTCCGGAACGTTTCAGACTCCAAAACAATTTTTAAGGCAATATTTCTCCGTTTTGGAATATTTAGAAAAATAGAAAAATAAGTAGCAGTCCGGGAAGGACACGAGGGCCCCATGAGGGTGGTGGGCGCGCCCTACCCCTCTGGGCGTGCCCCCTACCTCGTGAGCACCTCGTGTGCCTTCTAGACTTTGTTTTCTTGCACGATAGGTATTTTGGTCGGTAAAAATTCATTATATATTCTCCCAAAGGTTTTGACTCCCGTATCATGCAAATTTCCTCTGTTTTTGTTTTCGAGCTGTTGCTGCTGTAGATTAGAGCAAGATGTCTTCTCAAGAGTCAATCGGGGAGAGCCGGGTATCTAATCCGGCACCGGAACCAAGGGCAAACAGCGACGCTGACCACTTTTTGCCAGCAACGGAGGAAGAGATGGAGGCTGATTTGATGAGAGTAGATGCTATGGAGGATCAAGAAGTCACCTCTCGCCTCCGAGCTGGGTTCACGATGGGGGAACTACAGAGCTCAGTTATTCCAAACTTGGTTATCCCTTCTAATGTTAGATTTCTTTCTTATGAAAATATGAAGAGGAGTGTCACTTGTTCTCCCGCAGCTATGCAACACCCTTGGGTGCAAGGAGCTTTAGCTGTCACAGGAAAGCTTCGTAAGGAAATAATGTACCTCAAACAACAAGTCAATAAGCTCGAGGAGGAGAACCGCATCGTGAGGGGAATCATCGTCAAGAATGTTACACCGACAACAAAGAAGGAGACATAATCACATGGGTATGGGCACTCCCCTTGGCAACTGCCAAGCTTGGGGGAGGTGCCCCGGTATCGTATCACAATCACAACTCATATCTTTATCGTTTTTCTTAGTTCGATCCTATTAGAAGTATCTTGATCTAGTAGAATAAAGTTTATGGCATGATCTAGTTTTGAGTTTGCTTTTTGATCTCTATTTTTAATCGAGTCCATGAGCTATATAATAAAGATTAGTGTTGAGTCAAGGGCTTGATTATTTTGCCATGATCTTGGGTGAATAAAAGAAAGAAGAAAGGAATAAAAAGAAACAAAAAGTTCATATTGATCTTATTGAGAGTAATGACTTCACATAGAAAGATTATTATGATTAAAAGTTGTTGGGAGTTGGTAGACATAGCTTTGGTCATTGTTGCAATTAATAGGAAGTAATAAGGAAAGAGAGGTTTTCACATATAGATATATTATCATTGACATATTTTATGACTGGGAGCACTCATTAAAATATGACATGCTAAAGACTTGATGTTGGACAAGGAAGACAACGTAATGAGTTATGTCTTTCTTATATCTGAGATAAAGTATGTTGTCATGGACCCTCTAACTTGTTGAGCTTGCCTTTCCCCCTCATGCTAGCCAAATTCTCAGCACCAAGTAGAAATACTACTTGTGCTTCCAAATACCCTTAAACCAGTTTTGCCATGAGAGTCCACCATATCTACCTATGGATTGAGTAAGATCCTTCAAATAAGTTGTCATCGGTGCAAAGCAATAAAAAAATTCTCTAAATATGTATGATTGATTGCTGTGGGGGAAATAAGCTTTATACGATCTTGTGATGTGGAAGTAATAAAAGCGACGGACTGCATAATAAAGGTTCATATCACAAGGGGCAATATAAAGTGACGTTCTTTCGCATTGAGATTTTATGCATCCAACCATAAAAGCGCATGGTAACCTCGGCTTCCCTCTGCGAAGGGCCTATCCTTTATTATTACCTTCTACCTTATGCAAGAGTCATGGTGATCTTCACCTTTTCTTTTTGATTTTATCCTTTGGCAAGTTCAGCATGTTGGAAAGAACATGATATATATATCTATATCTAATTGGATGTAGGGGAGCATGAACCATTATTGTTGACATCACCCTTGAGGTAAAAGGTTGTGGGGCAAAAGTATAAGCCCCTATCTTTCTCTGTGTCCGATTAAAACTCCGTAACCACAAATATTGCGTGAGTGTTAGCAATTATGGAGGACTAAATGATAGTTGAGTATGTGGACTTGCTTTTTAGCTCTGACATAGACTCTTTTCGATGTTATGATAAATTGCAATTGCTTCAATGACTGAGATTATAGTTTGTCGGAGCCCAATAAGGTTTATGATTTATACTTTTGCATTGTGAATAGATCATCACTTGAACATAAGTAATCATATGACAAAATCTATATATGTTGCTCTTATGAGATTAATCATGATGCCTTCATGTCTGTATTTTATTTTTATCGACGCCTCTACCTCTAAACATGAGGACATATTTATTGTTATCGGCTTTTCGCTTGAGGACAAGCGAGGTCTAAGCTTGGGGGAGTTGATACGTCCATTTTGCATCATGCTTTTATATCGATATTTATTGCATTATGGGCTGTTATTTCACTTTATGTCACAATAATTATGGCTATTCTCTCTTATTTTACAAGGTTTACATAAGGAGGGAGAATGCCGGCAGCTGGAATTCTGGGCTGGAAAAGAAGCAAATATTAGAGACCTATTCTGCGCAACTCCAAAAGTCCTGAAACTCCACGGAACATCTTAAAATAAATAAAGAAAAATCCTCGCCAAAGATGAAGGCCAGGGGGCCCACACCCTGCTCACGAGGGTGGGGGGCGCCCCACCCCCAGGGCGCGCCACCCTACCTCGTGGGCCCCCTGGTGGCTCTCCGACGTCCATCTTCTCCTATATGAAGTCTTTCGATGAGAAAAAAGAGAGAGGAACTTTTCGGGACGAGACTCCGCCGCCACGAGGCGGAACCTTGGCGGATCCAATCTAGAGCTCTGGCAGAGCTGTTCTGCCGGGGATACTTCCCTCCCGGAGGGGGAAATCATCACCATCGTCATCACCAACGCTCCTCTCATCGGGAGAGGGCAATCTCCATCAACATGTTCACCAGCACCATCTCATCTCCAAACCCTAGTTCATCTCTTGTATCCAATTCTTGTCTCAACGTCCGGGATTGGTGCTAGTAGGTTGCTAGTAGTGTTGATTACTCCTTGTAGTTGATGCTAGTTGGTTTATTTGGTGGAAGATCATATGTTCAGATCCTATATGCATATTATTACCCCTCTAATTATGAACATGAATATGCTTTGTGAGTAATTACGTTTGTTCCTGAGGACAAGGGAGAAGTCTTGGTATTAGTAGTCATGTGAATTTGGTATTCGTTTGATATTTTGATAAGATGTATGTTGTCTAGCCTCAAGTGGTGTTATGTGAATGTCGACTACATAACACTTCACCATTATTTGGGCCTAGAGGAAGACATTGGGAAGTAATAAGTAGATGATGGGTTGCTATAGTGACAGAAGCTTAAACCCTAGTTTATGCGTTGCTTCATAAGGGGCTGATTTGGATCCACATGTTTCATGCTATGGTTAGGTTTACCTTAATACTTTTGTTGTAGTTGCGGATGCTTGCAATAGAGGTTAACCATAAGTGGGATGCTTGTTCAAGTAAGAACAACATCCAAGCACCGGTCCACCCACATATCAAATTGTCAAAGTATCGAATGTGAATCATATGAACGTGATGAAAACTAGCTTGACGATATTCCCATGTCTCCTCGGGAGCGCTTTTCCTATTATAAGAGTTTGTTCCGGCTTGTCCTTTGCTACAAAAAGGATTGGGCCACCTTGCTGCACTTTATTTACTTTTGTTACTTGTTGCTCGTTACAATTTATCTTATCACAAAACTATCTGTTACCACTTGTTTCAGTACTTGCAGAGAATACCTTGCTGAAAACCGCTTATCATTTCCTTCTGCTCCTCGTTGGGTTCGACACTCTTACTTATCGAAAGGACTACGATAGATCACCTATACTTGTGGGTCATCAAAGACCCATCCGTTACCTTAACATAATGATCGTTCAGCTTTGTTGCTATTGCTTTCTTCATGTCACATATTCCTTCGACTATGAGATTATGCAACTCCCTGATACCGGAGGAATGCCTTGTCTGCTATCAACCGTCACAACATAACTGGGTGATTATAAAGATGCTCTACAGGTATCCCTGAAGGTATTTGTGGAGTTGGCATAGATCGAGATTAGGATTTGTCACTCCAAGTATGAGAGAGGTACTCTGGGCCCTCTCGGTAATACATATCATAAGCTTGCAAGAAAACTACTAAGGAGTTGGTCACGAGCTGATGTATTACGAACGAGTAAAGATACTTGCCGCTAACGAGATTGAACTAGGTATGAAGATACCAACGATCGAATCTCGGGCAAGTAACATACTGGTGGACAAAGGGAATTACTTATGTTTTCATAATGGTTCGACCGATAAAAATCATCATAGAATATGTAGGAGGCAAGATGGGCATCCAGGTTCTGCTATTGGTTATTGACCGGAGAGGTGTCTCGATCATGTCTACATAGTTCTCGAACCCGTAGGGTCCGCACGCTTAACGTTCGATGACGAAATATTATTATATGAGTTATGTGATTTGGTGACCGAATGTTGTTCAGAGTACCGGATGAGATCACGGACATGATGAGGAGTCTCTAAATAGTCGATAGGTAAAGATTGATATATAGGACGATGGTATTCGGACACCGAAAGTGTTTTGGAGTACCGGAGGGGGTACCAGTTGTTGGTTCTATATCCGACGTATCTCGTAGTAGGGGTCCTAAGCTAGGCGTCTTGGAGCGATGGTAACATGGACATAGGGTTTTACCCAGGTTCGAGCTCTCTCGAAGAGATAATACCCTACATCCTGCTTTTGATTGTATTGATATGGGTGTAGTACAAAGTACATGTATCTACCACGAGATGATAGTAATGAATATGAGATTGTCTATTGACTATCCTGGCCTTGGTTTATATATGCACCATAGGCCTAGGGTTTAGAGGAGTCCTCGTCTTGGGCACTAAGTCTTTGTGGAATCCTCCTTGTATTCGTCATGGGCTGCCCGAAGTGGCCCAATAGTGAACCTCCATGGGGGTCCTCGGCCCGACCCATAAGTCGGGAGACGACGTGATAAGTACCCCCTAGTCCAGGACACTGTCAGTAGCCCCCTGAACCGGTCTTCAAGTTGGGTACGTCTCTTGATTCTTCCCAACTTTTTTCATCTTCGGTCGTCGGTCTTGTAAACTGGTTCAACAAATCATCGATCTCAAGGATCACCGAAGTAAATCCGGAAAGTTTACACGTCGGGTATTCGAGGAGCCCCTTTAAGTTCTCGGCCTTTATTAATGCCTTGTTATTTTTTACGCCACACCTCGGGTTTGAAGTGTTTCCCGTGCGGTGGCGTCCTCTCGCATCCGAACTCCAACGCCGGATTGCATTCGAGGTATCTTTTTCAGCTGAGCACCAACGTGGGACTGTATCCGTGCTCCAACGCCGGACTGTATCCGAGCTCCAACACCGGTGTATCCGAGCTCCAAAGCTAGATTATATCCGAGGTGTCATAGATCACCTTGGCTTGAAAAAGTCAAAGGAGTTTAGCCGAGCTTTTAAAATCGGAAATGCCCTCTATAGAGCCAGCCACTTGCACCCGAGTTTTATGTCGGACTGCTTCCGAGGTGATGCACCACCTCGGGCTTGGGCTGATTGTTTGCGGATTCAATTTCTGATTGATGCAATTTATTTACTAATGAGATATATAGCCAGTAGCCCTCAAGGTGTCTGTCGGCCTAAAAAACCGAGATGCACGTTAGAGGAGATAGTGATCGGCGGACGGCCCCTTGAGAGAGGATTTTGAGAAGTCTCCGTAATATATTAGCTTGATGCCGAATAAGTCCCAGATGGTACCTATTGTTGTCCGAAGATATGTTTGCCCATAGTTTGGTCAAGCCGAACACTCAACACTTTGAATTTTCTACATTGAATAGGCAATGCAGTAGCCCCCGAGCCACTGGTCAGGTGGCAACACCAGATTAGGGGATCGATGTACCCCTTTAATATTTGTAGGTGATAAGCCCGAAGCCTAGTAGCCCCCGAGCCTTAATACAGGCACGGGTGGCCGAATTAAGGATCAATATCCGGAGTAAAATCACGAATTATGTGTAATGATTCTATGTATCCAAGTACTCTACATCATTAATGCCCGGATTCGCATTGTACAAAACTTTGTTGACCGACCATTGGCTTCAACCTCTTCGGCTAGTAGCTGAGGAGTATTTTCCTACTTTATAAAGCCATTATAAGGGCAAAGATTTATGGAAACAAGGCAATCCGACCATACGGTTTTATAAACAAAGGTATGCAGAGAGATATGAAACATCTTCCAAAGAAAATAATCCCGCTATCGGTTCCTTTATTTGGGTTGTCATGCTGATCATGATCATGTCACCTCACCTCCGATCAATGTGGGAGGAAAATATTGAGGATTTAGTTTGGGGAAAGTTCCCGAACTCTATGGTATTAATGAACCAAAATTTTCACTTCCGTCGTTGCCGACCAATTATATTCTTTAAGATAGCTAGATTTCGGCTTCACCCAGTCTGAGGTACTAACCCAGATGACCCGGAACTAACAATCATAGAGGTGCTCCCTTTACCCCCTAGCCGAACAATCGGGAATGTATGGTGTAAACACAGGAACCAGGCAACCCAACTTGGCCAAAATCATAAGTCAAATTTGATGCATATTTATGGCTTTATAAGGATAATTACTGAAGGCAGTGCTTGTATACTGAATACAAACACTGATGATATATGTTAATTTTGACTCCGTTGTGACCGTTTATCAGTTGAAAGTGGCCCATCGTCGGCTTCTACCCCTTTGTAGATACTACGCAGGGTGTTTTGGCAGTAACAAAACAACCCTTAGCCGACGTCTCAGTGCCCGGAGGCGGTTGTGTTAGCAGAAACAAGGCAATCAGGTATGCGGGCTTTTATAACTTTCACTTCGGCATAGAGCTTGGGAGGCCGGTTACTAGCCCCCGGTTAGTGTTCGGCGACAGCCGAGGTCAAGCTGTAAACACTTCGGCCAATATTATGAACAGCCCATCATTTAACACGGGATGACCTTCATCGATCTTATAGTTTAACACACTCATCGGATCGCTGACTAGTTTACGCTTATTGTGACAGTTAGTTTTCGGCTTTCTCCACTGAGACGCTTAACCATGCGAGCTGGAAGCACAATCGCAGTGGTTCTCCCTTTGCACACCTAGCCGAACAAAGCGGAACATAGGAGGCAAGCATAGGAGCCGAGCAACCCAACTATTGACCGAAGACACAATTCGAAACCGATGCATATATAGCAATATCCGAGAATGTTTTTGTTGAGGACTCCATGGGGTACCTTGGTTTTGGTGGGTTCAGCTGTAGTTTCAGCCCCCTGTCAATATTGCCAATGATTTAAAGGCGTCTGGCATCGCACTGCTTGAAAATTAGTCCCGATGTGGCGTGTATTTTGTCAACACCGGGGTGTAGTTCAGAGGGAAAGATGCCGAGCTGTGGGTCGGAAAAGATATCCCGAGTTGAATTAGAATGCAGCGCACCTCGGTCGTGAGGATGTCCCACTTCCTGAAAGGAAAAACATACAAATAGCTAAAAAGGTGCCATAATCTCAAAAATCCAAAAAACTTATGTAAAAGCTTGACATACTAACTAAATCAAGTCATTTGGTGCCAATCTGAAAATTGGTCTTAAAATTTTTGTGCTTCTGTCATGCATTAATATGACACATCCGATCTCAAGACTTCAAGCGGGTCAGCCGACGGCTTCAACCTCCTTATCTCGAAGGCGGAGTGCTTTTCCGAAGCCAGTTTAGCAAACTAAACTCGAGCGGCTTTAGAGAGAAGCAAGGCTATCCGACTATTGACCATACACTCGAGTCAAAAAAGGAGTGGTAGAAAAAGACTTTGCAACGACCAAGAAAAAAACACATTTACTATAAAATGACTCATATAAATTTAAGAGCCCCTAGTTAACATGGGTAAGGAAGTGTTTTTAACAAACAACGTTTGTTGACAAACTAAGTTTTAAACACAAATGGTCGAACTAAACAAGAATTTAAAAAAACTCAGCATGGAAGCGACTTAGCTGGTTAATGTGCTCGGTGTGACGTGGGACGAGTTTATAGCGACTCAAGGTCCCAACCCCCAAGCCGGTCCCGAGGTGGCGGAGCGAAGAGCTCGGCACTCCGAAGTGGTGATATAGCACGGCCAATGCAGGCCGTCAGTGTGACGCTGAAGTTCCCGGCGTGGGTCAATGAAGTGATGAACGAAGCCCCCGATCCAGCCGAGGTGACGTGGTACGTTGGTAAGCCGAGGTGACAACACTGCCCGACCCGGATCATTTACCTGTGCACAGAAAATAGTGCAAGCCAGAGATAATAGTAATAATAATAAATTTAAAAAAATCATAGCATAATAAATAATTTATGCAAAGTGAGTAATAAAAGAAATATGGCCCGTGTGCCGAACACTCGATGAGGTAGAGCTCACTCAGTGATGCCAAAGTCCCCGGGGCAACCGAACATGTCGATATGGCAATTCAGCCAGCCGATTTACACCGATTTGGATGACGACGTCGGCTTGCCAAAGTGACTGCTTGACGCAGTCGATTACCTGGTTTATCGGTTGTAGCAATCTGAAGAAAGGTTACTCCGAAAATTGTGACTCGATCCGCACACCCATTGCCTGATGGGTGATGAAGCGACGGCCTAGCGATGATGACAAAGGTTGGCTCGCCGAGGTAACGCCCTGGTCCAGCTAACGTGACAACGCCCCGGCCCCAGTCTAGTAATAAAGTTGTTATTTTATATTTCCTTATTCATGATAAAGGTTTGTTATTCATGCGAGAATTGTACTGATCGGAAACGTTGATACATGTGTGAATACATAGACAAACACTATGTCCCTAGTGAGCCTCTACTAGACTAGCTTGTTGATCAAAGATGATTAAGGTTTCCTAACCATGGACATGAGTTGTTATTTGATAAGGTGATCACATCATTAGGGGAATGATGTGATGGACAAGACCCATCTGTTAGCTTAACATAATGATCCTTCAGTTTTGTTTCTATTGCTTTATTCATGTCAAATACATATTCCTTCGACTATGAGATTATGAAACTCCCGGATGTCGGAGGAATGCCTTGTGTGCTATCAAACTTCACAACGTAACTACGTGATTATAAAGATGCTCTACAGGTATCTCCGAAGGTATTTGTTGAGTTGGCATAGATCAAGATTAGGATTTGTCACTCTGAGTATCGGAGAGGTATCTCTGGGCCCTCTCGGTAATGCACATCATAAGCTTGCAAGCAAGCGACTAAGGAGTTAGTCACGAGGTGATGTATTACAGAACAAGTAAAGAGACTTGCCGGTAACGAGATTGAACTAGGTATGAAGATACCGACGATCAAATCTCGGGCAAGTAACATACCGATGGACAAAGGGAATCACGTATCTTGTCATAACAGTTCGACCGATAACGATCTTCGTAGAATATGTAGGAGAGAACAGGTGCATCCAGGTTCCGCTATGGGTTATTGACCGGAGAGGTGTCTCGGTCATGTCTACATAGTTGTCGAACCTGCACGGTCTGCATGCTTAACGTCCGATGACGATATAGTATTATATGAGTTATGTGATTTGGTGACCGAACGTTGTTCGGAGTCCTGGATGAGATCTCGGACATGGCGAGGACTCTCAAAATGGTCAAGAGGTATAGATTGATATATAGGATGATGGTATTCGGGCACCGAAAGTGTTTCAGAGAAAATCGGATAGTCATTAGAGTACCGGAGGGGGTACTGGTCACCTCCGGGAGAATATTGGGCTTACTGTGCCACAAGAGGGGAGCACACCAGCCCACAAGGGGCTGGCGCCCCCCCCCAAGGCAGCCAGCCAAGTGGGGAAGGAAAGGGGGGAGGATTCGGTCCCCCCTTCCTTCTCTCTTCCCTCCTTTCCTTTCTTCTCCGGCAATTAAGGAAAGGGGGCGCCACTTGGGGAGGACCCCGAGTAGGATTCGGCAAACTTGGGGCGCCCTTCTGGCTTCTCCCTCCCCCCTCCCACCTGTATATATGTGGAGGGGCGCCCTAGAACACACCAGACAAGTGCTAGCCATGTGCGGCGACCCCCTTCATCGTTTACACCTCCAGTCATATTTTCGTAGTGCTTAGGCGAAGCCCTGCGGAGATCACTTCACCATCACCGTCACCATGCCGTCGTGATGATGGAACTCATCTACTACCTCAACGTCTTTCTAGATCAAGAAGGCGAGGAACATCACCGAGCTGAATGTGTGCAGAACGCGGAGGTGTCGTGCGTTCGGTACTTGATTGGTTGAAGCACGAAGAAGTTCGACTACATCAACAGCGTTGTGAAACGCTTCAGCTTATGGTCTATGAGGGTACGTAGACACACTCTCCCCCTTGTTGCTATGCATATCCATGGATAGACTATTGCATGTGCGTAGAATTTTTTTGCTTTCCATGCAACGATTCCCAACAATATTCACCGAAACCTTTCGGTGACCCCAAAACGCTTCATGATCCTCTCGGAACTATTACGAATACTCATGAAACAATTCCACAAATATATTCTCATGACTCCCGTCCTACTAACACTTAGCAGATCATGATTTCCATAATCTTGTGACCCTGTAGGTTCAGTAACTCATAGACATGGACGAAACCATTCGTTCAATGACCAAAAGCAGGACCGTGGACGTCCATATTGGCTCCTCTGAGTACATGAATGATATTCGAGTGAACCTTTGGTTATCATGTGATGTTCCCTTTGCTTTGCGATACTTCACAAAACCCGGGATGCATCGGTATCCTCTTGAGTCATCGCTATGCTCACTATACCGAAATCCTTGTTACCGGTTTTGTTCTTCTTTCTTGTTATTGTATTCTGGCATCCCCGTGACGAAGTCACCTATATCTAGCCAGACGATGATTGATGCCGTCACACCGAGAGGGACCTAAGAATATCTCTCCATCGTCGGAGGAGAAAATACCACTCTCGAGCTATCCGGCCAGTTGTCAAACTTTCTGATTAACATGTAATTGTTGTTATTATCACCGTGTTACAGGTCATGTTTGAGCAACCCCAAAGCCCACCGTACAATAAAAAGTGATCATTATATTCTCATGGTCTAAGGAGCAAGATCACACGTTAACACTCTGTGTTATTACAATTGAATATAGACAATATTAATCCAATTCACAACAAACAAGTTTGGGTCGGTTCAATATGATCATTCTTCCAACGTCATAATCTTAATGTTGTTTTAGGACTATAGTTACACTTAATAATATTGTCATGGTGGGTGCACGACAGATGCCAAGGGATGGCTAAAGAGAGGAGGAGGCTCGAGGGCGCTGGTGGACTCCAGAGGCAGGGTTGGCATCAGCGGGTGCGGGACGCCAGACATACCCAGGTTCAGGGCTCTCCGGAGAGATAATACCCCTAGTCCTGCCGAGTGTAGTTGGATGATCGATAGTACAATGTTGCTCCTGGAGCTGTATGGGGGAGGAAGGAAGCTGGCCAAAGCTTGGGCTGCTCCTTCTCTCCGGTGTTGTTGTTTTGTGGCTAGTCCTATTCTTACTTGCTCTTTCTCTCGTATGTCTTTTCTCGGAGAGATCATATCTTGCCATGATCGTGGGCTCCCGGGGGGTTTTATAGTCCAACCCCCAGGGGTACAATGGTAATGTCACAAGTCGGTGGGTCCGTATTGTCGGTGTCCGAGGACCCGGGCAGGGTCCCGCTCAGGGCTTGTGGTTCGTCGGGTTCCCCTAGGTGCAGGCCTAGTCGAGTTGTGTACAGTGCTCTCCGCATGCCTACGGGGACTGTGCGCCGTCTTGTCGATCGTTAGGTCGTGGCCTAGTCGAGTTGTGTATAATGCTCTCTGTCAGGTTGCCTCTTGTTGTCGTCAACGGTCAAGGCGGGAGCACTGTAGCCACGCCGGCCCTGGTCAGCGAGTAGGTGAGGGGCACTGTTGCCACGTTCCTGCTGACCAAAGGCATGGGCGGGGCACTGTTGCCTCGGTCATCGTTGATTGAAGTATCTTCCCCATCATATGGCCTAGATGGGACGGGAGTTGACCCGTGGCTAGATTGTGTAGCACGCCACGGGTGGCGCTGGCTTGTTGAGGAGGCTTTGGTCGTGCCGTGTTCGGCTGTCTTGCGATAGTTGTTGGGGCTGAGTCGACGTGTCTTGCCGGTCGGCTAGTTTGGCCGGCTTGCGGGGCTTGGCCGGGTTGAGCGACCCGACCGAGCGCGAGTCGGTATTGAGGGGCAGTGCCAGCCCCGTTTGTTTTTGAAGAGGATCTGGGTTTCGCTGCCTGCCCGGGGTCCATCCCCCCCGACAGTAGTCCCCGAAGCTATGAAGGTCCGCCGTCTTCGGATGAGTGGGCCTTCACAGTTTCCCCCTTAAGCAAGGTGGATTCTGCGAGCGCCGGGTCCGGCAACACCCATTGTGTGCCGGTTTTCTCGGAAACCGGATCGTGGCATCTCGGCCGTGGCGGGGACCGAGAAGCCCACCGAATCTTGGGGCAATCCCCCAGGCTTTGCGCGGGCACCACGTGGTGCCCGGAAGTCGGAGGGGCCTGACAGGCCACGCGCGTGACAGGACCGGGCTACGGGCTTGGGCCCACCGCCGCGCGCCCTCGGCCCAAGCGTGCAGATTTATTGCGGCGTCCGGAGGCCGGTTGCTATTCCCCGGGCAGTTACTGCGCACGTACGTGCACACTTATTGTGGTGTAGTGGAACGGGCGCGTGCAGACGATCCCACTTCCCCACTTCCCCACGTTCAAACCGAGGGTTATAAATCATGGGGCAGGGGGCGGCGGACATTATTCTCGCTCGCGCCCTCCTGTCCCTTTGCCCTCGCTCCGCTCTTCGCAACTGACGCACTGCGGCGCCCGCTGCTCCTAGCAGAACTCCTTCGCCGTCCATCTTCCCTCTTCTTCCTTTGATCATGTCGCTGCCATCGGGCTCCTGGATGGGTTATGTCAGCTTCGAGGACATCACCCAACTCCAGGCGACGCGGCGCCTGCCATGGGAGACGGACGTTGGCGTCCGCCTGCCACACGGCGAGCAGAGACCTTAGCCCGAGGGGCAAGAGCGCGTGGTCTTCCTCACGAACTTGGAGCGCGGCTTCGGGCTCCCGGCGAGCGCCTTCTTCCGCGAGTTCCTGGAGTTCTTCGGGCTCCAGCCGCATCATCTTGGCGCCGGTGCCATCGTCCAGCTCTCCGGCTTCGTCACCCTCTGCGAAGGGTACCTGGGGGTCGAGCCCACGATCGACCTCTGGGCGCGCTTCTTTTCCTTGAAGCAGCAGGTCCCGTCGGCCGAGGAGTTCGCCGATTGCGGCGCCGCCGTCATCTTGAAGCAGTCGGGGCGGATTTCCCCAAGATCCCGCTGCAGGATTCTGCCAAGAAATGGCAGAACTCCTTCTTCTACGTTCGCAACCTTGGTGCGGATCGCATCAACGTTCCGGCCTTCGCCATCTAACCTCCGTGGGTGAAGACGAACTGGGGCTACTCGCCCAGGCGCCCGTCGCAGGAGATCGTCAATCTCGGTGAGCGGGTCACGGTGATGAGGACGCAGGAGGGGCTCGCCAGCACCGACCTCCTTGCCGCGTTCGTCATGCACCGGGTCCTTCCTCTTTAGTGGCGCTCCTGCCTCATCGGTGAAATGGCCGGCCTTCAAGACCCCAATCGCATGGGATCGATGCGGCTGTCCGCGGAGCAGATCGCGCGCGGCGTGAATGACATCTCCAAGGCCAACCTTGGGGAAGACTGGCGATTCGGCAAGAAGCCGTACAGCCAGTCAAACCCGGCGCCGCAGGTGAGTGTCTGGTCTTCTTACTTTGCTGCCGCGCACCTTCTCTTCCGTCCTGACGCGACGCGAGGGGGTACTTCTGTATGCGATTCGGCATCCTTACACACGGGCCCCGTTGCAGGTGGCGCCGGAGGAGCCCGCGGCTCATGGCGGGGAGGAGGAGGCCGAGTCCGACGCCGGTGTTGGGCGTCGAGCGGGTAAGTCTCGTGTTTTTCTTCTCGTGTCTTGAATTGCCGACCGCGACATGGAACGGTTGGTGCTGACGCCAGTTGTCGGTGAAGTGGCATTGGACGGGCGATGCGGCGACGCGGGCGGAGTCGGGTCCTCGCATGGGATGGCACCGAGCCTCCCGCATGGGAAAGACAACGTCGCGCCTCGAGCCCGGGCCCCGAAGCGCACGGCGGACCCGGCCGGGGCTGGGAGGCAGGCCAAAAGGAAGCGCGGCGGCGGGCATGGGAGGCCAACCCCAGTCCCTGTCTTGGCAGGGTAAGCTTCATCTCTCGTTTCTTTTCTGCTCATTCTGTCTTCTTCTTCAGGTCGCCAATCGCGCTGGCGAGGGTGGCAGCGGAAGCCGCGGCCGCCGAAGGGGCCGTGTTCCACGGGAGCCGGGCCAACCTCGCCGATCAGGCCGAGGTGGAGGGACGGGCTGACTCGGACCTCGGCCAGGATCCGAATGATGCCGAAGCCTTGGCCTGGCGGGACAGGAACCGGTCCGAGGCGGAGCTGGAGGCGGCGTCGGTCCATGCTTGGACCGACGCGGCGGCGGCATGGGCGAGAGCCAGCACGTAGTCGGCCTGGCGCGAGATGCCGGAGGGCACAGTGGTGGTGGCGACGGTTTTTGAGCCGTCGTCGGTGAGGGAGCGCGGCCGTGGAGGCCGGGTTGAGGTGGTGATCCCCGACCGGGAGGTCGTGGAGGTGACGGATGACACCCCGCTGCGGGCCGACGTGGCCGAGCGAGCGGGGACTGATGGTGGTGGAGGCGGCGGCGTTTTCGAAGACACGCCGTGGGTGGCGGTGTCGGAGGCGGCGCTGGTTTTGGAGGACGCACTATGGGCGGCGGTGCCGGAGGCCACCCCGGCAGCTGGGCTGGAGATGGCGATGCAGGGCGTCCCGTTGTCTGGGTGAGAGACGGCGACGCAGGGCGTCCCGGTGTCTAGGTCATCATCGGCGGAGGTGCTGGCCGTGTCGCGAGCGGCCAGCGGGGAGTACGCCTTGGTGCCCCGGCAGGGAGGGCGCCGAGCTGCCGTGCCGTAGCCGGCGCGGAGCGGGGGCGCCGTTGTCTTTGGGCCTCAGACCCAGGAGGAGGAGGCGCTGGACGCCGTCAGTCGCCACCTGCGAGGCCGGACGGAACGGCTCGAGGCCTTCGCCCAGGCCGAGGTGGAGCGGACGCGCGACCTGGAGCGCGTCATTCTGGTAAGTCTTCTTGTAATTTCTTGTTTGTGGGGGCGTGCCAGCGCACCCACTGGGTGTAGCCCCCGAGGTTCGGGCTAACTACGTAGCAGTTGGGTCAAATCTTTAGAGTGTTGGCCTTGTTTTGATTTCTGCTTTCTTCAGCATCTCGACGCCTTCTGGGTCGCCGCCTACAATCATCTCCTGGGCAACAACCGGGAGCTCATGGAGCAGCTTGCTGCCAAGGAGGAGGAGCTCCGTGTCGCCGCAGGTATTCTTGTGCTCTTTTCTAGTGGGGGCGCAGCAGCGCACCCACTGGGTGTAGCCCCCGAGATTCGGGCCAACTGTGTAACAGTTGGGCCAAATCTTAAGTCTTTCTTTTTTCTTCTGCTGACTTCTTATTTCTCGCAGCCGAGGTGTTGTCCTGGCGGACTTGTCTGCTCTGGGCCGGTCATCACTATGACCGGCTCGTTGCCGACACCGGACGTCTTGGCATTGAGGCGGCGCAGGCGAGGGCGGAGGCGGCCGCGGCTCGGCGGTCTCTCGACGAGGCCAACCGGCTGCATGAGCAGCTGGCGGGTCACAAGAGCCGCATCAAGGCCGAGGTGGAGCTCCTTAAGGCGGAAGCCGCCAAGGCGGCAGAGGCGCAGCAGGCCCTGGTGGAGGCGGACCAGCAGCGCGGCCAGCTGGCCGACGACAAGGGACGGCTCCAGGCCGAGGTGGATCGCCTGCGGGGGAAGGTCACCACGGCTGAGGGGGCCCGTCAGGACGAGGCCCGTCGCCGCGTGGCGGCCGAGAAGGCGGCCGAAGACAAGGACACCGAGCTGAAAGCGGCCCTTGCCAAGGCAGCAGATCTGGAGAAGGCGCTCGAGGGGCACGACCGTGCCATCGACCAGGAGTGGCGTGGTACGTTGCCATCGACCGGGAGCACCTGGAAGAGTCCTTCTCCAATAAGTGCTTTTTCTTGTCGTTTGCCGGGTCGGGACCCGGCCTTTCTTCCTTGTTGTTCTTCTTCTAACTCGCTTCTTCCTTTGTGGCAGGGGCCTTCCCAGAGACGCAGCGGCTGGCGGAGGAATCCATCCGCTATCAGCGCGACCCGACCGGCGTCGTTGGCTCCGGGATGGATCCACGGGTGGCCTGGACCTTCCCAAAGATCATCTCCGCCGCTGAGGCCCACCTGCAGGCCCTGGGAATGTAGTTGGAGCGGTTGTCCCAGGCCGGCACCGCAATGACGGCGGCCCTATGGCCGAACTCCGTCCAGCTGAGCAGCTTCTCGCGCCTGGCGCGTTGGTTGGAGATGGGGCCGGACCGGCTTGGCGAGTGGCGCATCTCCGCCGCTCGTGCCGGTGCTGAGATGTCGCTCCGGTTCACGCTGTCTTGGCATCTGGACCTTCAGCTGGACGCATTGATGGGCCAGCGGGCCGGTTCGGAACAGCTCTTGCAGGAGCAAGCCAGCCGGATCGCCTCCTCGGCCAGCTACATCGCCAAGTTCACCTTCCACTACGAGTTCCATACGGAGCGGACGGAAGACGGCAGGGCCGTGGATGGCAGGGCCGTGGATCTCGGAGGAGACGTGCGTCTACCGCAACACGGGTGCTGAGGAGGACACCGACGCCTCGCTGGAACCGGAGGCCGCCAGGGGAGAGCCGTCAATGTCGCGACGTGGCGCTGGAGATGCCTGAGACACTTTGTGTAATAATCTGTTAAATAGCATGTCCACCCACCCACTGGGGTTTTTTAGGGTGTAATGAATTCGAGTCGTCGGCCTTTTCTTAAATACTTGTGTAGATGTCGTGGGTGCTTTTGCTTTTTGCCTTCCATTTTTTGTACCGATCTCATGCGCTTTTCCTTTCTCAAACCACCCCCACGACTCAGGCGGCCGAGGCTCCGGTCCGTGACAAGGAGTTTGGTTCTTCGAGAGGAGCGCATAGGACTTGGGTCCCTCGAAATGTTGAGCGCGAGCGAAACACCCACTGGGCCGGCTGGCGGCAATCTGCCAAAGCTGGTTGGCCAGCAACCGGTCGTGTGGCTGTTTATTTGATGAATGGTGGGCCGGGTTGATCGAACCGACAGCCTTTGACTTAGTGTATGAACCTTAAAGGAGCTTTGGCCCGTTGTGCTTGCCAGCGGACAGCCAAAGCTGGATCTGTGGCTTTAGGGTGAAGTTGGGGACCGCGGCATCCTAACTTTATCAGGAATCACCAAGTAAGGCGGCGGGGTGGTGACCGAGCCGGCGAGCCCCCGAGCCCCCGGGTCGAGCGAGTCGGACCGATGGCCAGGTTCAGTGTTATAGTGATGCGGGAAAATAGGGACACGATAAATTGGTCGATAGAAGGCAGCCCCCGAGTCTCGTTCGGGGACCCCATAGTTTCATGCGTTTACAAAAGGTGACGATACATACGCTTGTGTGGCTAACTGTAAAACGGGCGAAGGAGTTCCGCGTTCCACCGCCGGGTCGTTTCTTCACCGGCGGTGTCCTTCTTGAGCTTCCTTGACTTGCGTGCGTCGATGAGGTAGTAGGCGTTACAGTCGCGCAAGGCCCTTCTCATGATGAATGGGCCCTCCCATGGAGGGGACAGCTTATGCTGGCCTGCATGCTCTTGGACGAGTCAGAGGACGAGTTCGCCCTCGTGGAACGCGAGGGGCTTGATCTTCTTGATGTGGTAGTGCCTCAGGCCTTGCTGGTAGATGGCCGAGCAACTAAGCGCCAGGAGGCGTGCTTCTTCGAGCAGGTCGATGCCATCTTCACGTGATTCTCTGGCTTCGGCTTCGGTGTACATTGCGACGCGCGGCGAGTCGAACTTGACGTCGATCGGGATGACGGCTTCGGCTCCGTAGATGAGGAAGAACGGCGTGAACCCGGTCGACCGATTCAGCATGGTGCGTAGACTCCAGAGAACGGCTGGCAACTCGTCAAGCCAGCTGCCGGGTGAGCGGATGAGTGGCTCGACGAGTCACGGCTTGACGCCGGACAAGATGAGTTCATTAGCCTGCTCGACCTGCCCGTTGGACTATGGATGCGCAATGGAGGCCAGGTCGAGGCGGATGCCGGAGACGGAGCAATATTGCTTGAGTGCGCCCTTGGCAAAGTTGGTGCTGTTGTCGGTGATGATGATGTTAGGCATGCCGTAGCGCACCGCTATGTCCTTGATGAACCGGACGGCTGTTGGCCCGTCCAGTTTCTTGATTGGTCTTGCCTCGATCCATTTGGGGAATTTGTCCACTGCCACCAGCAAGTGCGTCATGCTGCCTCGAGCGGTTTTGAAGGGTCCCACCATGTTGAGTCCCCAGACCGCGAAGGGTCAGGTGATCGGTATGGTGCGCAGTGCTGACGCTGGCTGGTGGCTGTGTTTGCTGAAGCGCTGGCATCCCTCACACTTGAGGACGAGCGACTCAGCATCTTGGAGGGCCGTGGGCCAGTAGAAACTGTGGCAGAACACCTTGGCTACTAGGGATCGTGATGCGGCATGGTGCCCGCACTCGCCCTGATGTATGTCGAGGAGGATGTCGATGCCCCGTTCCTGCTTGACACAGCGCTGCAACACGCCAGTGGAGCTGCGCTTAACGAGCTCGTTGTTGATGATGTTGTAGGCGGACGCCCGGCGCTGCACTTGCCGGGCTTTGGTCTCGTCCATGGGGATAACCCCATTCTCCAAAAATTCTGATATTGGGAGGGCCCAAGATGGAGCCGTAACCATGGCGAAGACGGCCACCAAGGTGGGTTCTGAGTCGGCAGCCCCCGAGGCGGGTTGAGCAGCCCCCGGGTCGGGGATGGAGCCGGCCGGGTACGGGCGATGGTGGCCGGATTGAGCTGACCAGCCCCTGGGCCGGGTCCAGCAGTCCCCGGGCCAGGTTGAGGTGCAGTTGGGTCATCTGGAACGTGGATGGACTCGGAGTCCGGCGATGGCTTGACAGACGGCTTGCGCAGGTGCTCGAGGGAGACACCGGACGGGATGGTTGTTGCGATGAGGCGATCTTGGCGAGCATGTCGGCTGCTCCGTTCTCCGCGTGCGGGACGTGGAGGAACTCGTAGCCCTCGAAGGATCCGGACAGCTTCTGGACGAGGAACTGGTAGCTTGCCATGTTGGAGTCGCGGGCGTCCAATTCGCCGGAGCACTGCTGCACCACCAGGTCCGAGTCACCGTAGCACAGGATGCGTCAGATGCCAAGTTCCTTGGCAAGGCGGAGGCCGTGCACAAGGGCTTCGTACTCGACGACGTTGTTGGAGGCGGCAAATTGGATCTGGAGTGCGTAGCGGAGCCGGTCGCCCTTCGGGGACGACAATACGATGCCGGCCCCCAAGCCGAGTCGCATCTTGGACCCGTCGAAGTGCATGCGCCAATGCATCGAGTCGGGAGGCGGCAGCAAATACTGGGTCTCGGTCCAGTCGACGAGGAAGTCGGCCAGGGCTTGGGACTTGATCGTGGTGCGGGGCTCGTAGAGGATGGTGTGGCCGGCTAGCTGGATCGCCCACTTGACAACCCGGCCAGAGGCATCCTGGCACCCGATGATTTCTTCGATAGGCGTCGTGCTGACCACGGTGACAACGTGCTCTTGGAAATACTGCTTCAACTTCTTGGCGGTGAAGTACATGCCATAACACATCTTCTGGTAGTGCGGGTAGTTCTGCTTGGAGATGGAGAACACCTCGCTCAGGTAGTAGATTGGGCGCTGGACGGCTTGGATCTTGCCCTTCTCAGGTCGCTCGACCACTAGCACCGTGCTGACTGCCCGCGAAGTCGCGGCTATGTAGAGCAACAGCGGCTCCTTGTTGGTCGGCGTGGCCAGGACTGGTGTGGTGGAGAGCATGCGCTTGAGGTCTTGAAAGGCCTCGTCTACCTTGCCGTTCTATTCGAACGGGACCGCCTTCTTCATCAGCTGGTACAGGGGTAGCGCCCTCTCGCCCAGCCGGCTTAGAAACCGGCTGACCGAGGCCAAGCATCCGGTGAACTTCTGGACATCGCGCAGCCGAGCCGGCTTGCTCATGCGCTGGATGGACTTGATCTTCTCCGGGTTCGCCTCAATGTCGTGTTTTGAGACGAGGAAGCCGAGTAGCTTTCCGGCCGAGACGCCAAAGACGAATTTCTCCGGGTTAAGCTTGACCTTGTATTCACGGAGGTTGGCGAATGTTTCCTTCAAATTGTCGAGGAGTGTGAGGTGCTGCTTGGTCTTCACCATGATGTTGTCCACGTATACGTGGATATTGCGACGAGTTGCGGCAGCAGGCATTTTTGCATGCAACGCTGGAAGGTGGCGTCGGCGTTCTTCAAGCTAAACGACATGGTGATGTAGCAATACGCCCCAAAGGGCGTGATGAAGGACGTCTTCAGGGTGTCGGCCGAGTCCAGCTTGATCTGGTGGTAGCCGGAGTAAGCGTCCAGGAAGGACAAGAGCTCACACCCGGCGGTCGAGTCGATGACTTGGTCGATCCGCGGGAGGGCGATTGGATCCTTGGGATAGACCTTGTTGAGGCTGGTGTAGTCGATACACATGTGCCAAGTCTTGTTCTTCTTCAGGACGAGGACTGGGTTGGCCAGCCACTCGGGGTGAAACACTTCCATTATGAAGCCGGCCGCCAAAATCTTGGCGACCTCTTCACCAATGGTTCTTCTCTTCTCTTCGGAAAATCGTCGTACTTCCTCGGGATACCCGGCATGTCCTTGGGGGTCCATGCGAAGATATCCCAATTCTCACAGAGGAAGTCGACGAGCTCGCGTTCCTATTTGCTATCGAGGCGGGCGCCTATGAAAACGTATTTGCTGCAGCTGGGGTCTTCTGGGTTGAGCTTCACTTTCTTAATCTCCTTGGAGGGCTTGAAGGCGGCCTCGTCGGCCGGGTCCGGGGTCGGGATTGACGCGGCGGAGGCCTCGCCTCCCAGGGCGACGATCTGGTCGAGCTGGCGCTGCTACTCGGCAATGACCAGCGACTCGGCCAACTTGGTCCCGTCTCGGGCGCACTCCAGGGACTTGCGGTAATCGCCGGTGATGGTGATGAGGCCCTGTGGACCCGGCATCTTCATCTTCAGGTATGCGTAGTGGGGAACCGCCATGAACTTGGCGAGCGCGGGCCGGCCCAGCAACGCGTGATACGCGCTAGACAGGTCCACCATCTCGAACAAGATCTGTTCGCGCCGGAAGTGGCCGCTGTCACCGAACAGGACATCTAGCCGGACCCGGCCAATGGGGGAGCAGGAGAGGCCAGGCACGATGCCGTGGAAGATCGTCTGGGTTGGCTCTAGGTCCTCGGCCTTGAGGCCGAGCTTGGTCATCGTGTCATGGTAGAGGATGTTGATGCTGCTGCCGCCGTCGATGAGGACTCGGGAGAACTTGCATGTGTGCCGCGCGACGATGGTGGGGTTGAAGACGAGGGCGTAACCACCCGGACTCGGCATGACTGTCGGGTGATCCTCCCGGGTCCAGGTGATCGAGCGATCCGACCAATGCATGAACTCCGGCTTGGTCGGAACAACAGTGTTCACCTCCTACCGAAGGAGGTGCTCGCTGCGCTTGTCATCGCCAAGGCTGGTGAAGACGATGTAGGCCGCGTTCTGGTCGGGTTAGGCATCGTCGTGCATTGCGCTGCCAGCTGGAGGCGCCGGTGGGGGAGGAAGCTGCTGTCCCGCGCCCGAGCCAGAGCCGGAGGGGGCGGGACATCACCCCGCATGATGCGCTTGGTGATAGCGCACTGCCGAAGCGTGTGCGTGGAGGGTTTTGCGCCGCTGTGGTGCTTGCAGGGGGCGTCGAGCATCTGCTCGAAGCTCATGGCGGGTTGCCATGTCGTCCTGCCGGTTTGCCGGCGCTTCGCCGCCGGGTCCGCCGCGGGCTCGGTGGCCGTGACGAGTCGGTTGTCGTGACGCAACGTCGGCTGGTCAGCCTTGCGCTTGTTGTTCTGGTGATGCTGCTGCCGGCTGCTTTCGCCGGCCGGCTTCGGAGAGGGAAACGGCTTCGCCTTGCCGGCTTCATCCAGCGCCACCTGGATCTTCATGGTGGAGTCGGCGTTGGCGTACTTGTCTGCCGTCACCATGAACGTGGCAATGGTGGCCGGCTCGGAGCGTAAGAGCTTTTGCTTGAGGAGGGTGCCGTCTCGGCACCCGCTGACGAAGTACTGGATCGCCTGGACTTCATGGACGCCCTCGCAGCTGTTCCGGAGCTCGGTCCAGTGTGCGAGGTACTCGCGACCGATCTCCGTAGGCCCTTGCACGCACATGGCGAGCTGCCTAGGGCGGCCGGGTCACTTGTAGGTCCCCGTGAAGTTGCGGACGAAGGCTTCCTCGAAGTCCACCCATGTGTTGATGCTACCCTTCGGCAGGCTGTTCAACCACGTGTGGGCCGACCCTTGGAGCATGAGTGGTGCGTAGCGCATGGCGAGAGGACGATTGGCACCGGTGATGCCAATGGTCATGGTGTAGTCGGTGAGCCAGTCTTCTGGCTTCACCGTCCTATTGTACTTGGGGGTGTCACGGGGGAGCATGAATCCTTTGGGGAAGGGCTCCTCCCGGATGCGCGGGCTGAAGCACGTCGACCCGATAGCGCCGCTCTCCTCCACCTCCAGGGAGCGAGCGAGCTGATCGAGGCGGTGGCGAGCGTCGGCATCGTCGATGGCGCGCGGGCCGAGTCAACTTGCGGCCAGGCCACGGGGGGCCAGATCGGTTGGAGCCGGACACAGGCCATGCTGGCCGGGTCCGCGCTGGATCTCTAGGACGGGCTCGTCGCCCAATCCGCCGGCGGCTGTAGCGGCCGGGTCGCGCCGAGTCCGGGCTCGGCCGGAGTGCGCCTTGCCGGGTGGGGAGGAAGCGGTGTGTAGAAGTTCGCCGAGCCTGCCAAGGCGGGCGGAGCCGGATCCCGCCGGCCTGGCGAGCTGGTTGAGGCGGTCCTGCTGGGTGTTGGCGGCGTGGAGGAGTTCGCGCATCCGCCCGATCCGCTCTTTCAGCACCTCACCCGGGAGCTGGTCCAGGCCGACTGCGGCTGCCTGAGCAGCGCACATGTTCTTCGCTGGGGTTTCGTAGATGGTTGGGACGGCGCCAAGGGCCTGGCCGATCGCTCCTCCCTGGGCACGCACACCGGCGATACGACTTGGCTCGGCCGCGGCGGGCGTGAATGCGTAGGCGGCATCGCGCTCCCACTGAGCGGTGTCCAGGCGACGTTGAGTGGCTGCGAGCATCTCGGATAGGTCCAGCATCTTCTGGCGCCTTTCCTCAAGCTAGGTTCAGGCCTCAGCGATGTTGGTGGCGTCGACGTCGATGCCGATGGGGATGCGGAGGCTCTGCATCGCGGCGCGCAACAGATCGTACGGCTCGATCCGTTCCGCTATGGCCCTGGCTTCGGCAGCCTTCCTCGTCTTGCTCGACGAGGAGGAGGCGCCGTCGCCGGTGACAAAGAGCTCCACGTGGACATCCTTTGCCCCGGCGGAAACGCCGCCGCCGAGGGAGAGGGGAGAGTCGGAGTAGCTAAGCACCTCACTGGGGTACTCGTCGGCCGCAAACGCATCAGAGATGCGCAGGGTCGCGAAGGAGGCGGCAAGCGCGCCGACGACGTCGTCCGCCAGTGCGACGGACTCGTCGGTGTAGGAGAAGGGCCCCGTCTGAAGCATGCTCCCGGCCAGCTCCTCGAGCTGCCCAATGGTGGGCGCACGGCAGATGCCAATGGATGGATAAAGAGAGGAGGAGGCTCGAGGATGCTGGTGGACTCCAGAGGCGGGGTTAGCATGAGCGGGCATGGGACGCCGGACATACCCAGGTGTGGGGCTCTCCGGAGAGATAATACCCCTAGTCCTGCCGAGTGTATTTGGATGATCGACAGTACAATGTTGCTCCTGGAGCTGTATGGGGGAGGAAGGAAGCTGGCCAAGGCTTGGGCTGCTCCTTCTCTCCGGTGTTGCTGTTTTGTGGCTAGTCCTATGCTTACTTGCTCTTTCTCTCGTATGTGTTTTCTCGGAGAGATCATATCTTGCCATGATCGTGGTCTCCCGGGGGGGTTTTATAGTCCAACCCCCGGGGGTACAATGGTAATGTCACAAGTCGGTGGGTCCGTATTGTCGGTGTCCGGGGACCCGGGCTGGGTCCCGCTGAGGGCTTGTGGTTCACCGGGTTCCCCTAGGTGCGGGCCCCGCATGCCTAGGGGGACTATGCGCCGTCTTGTCGATCGTCAGGTCGTGTCCGAATCGAGTTGCGTACAGTGCTCTTCGTCAGGTTCCCGCTTGCTGTCGTCAGCGGTGAAGGCGGGGACAGTGTAGCCACGCCGGCCCTCATCAGCGGGTAGGTGAGGGGCACTGTTGCCACGTTCCTGGTGACCAGAGGCATGGACGGGGCACTGTTGCCTCGGTCATCGTTGATTAAAGTCTCGTCCCCATCATATGGCTTGGATGGGACAGGAGTTGACCCGTGGCTGGATTGTGTAGCATGCCATAGGTGGCGCTGGCTTGTTGAGGAGGCTTTGGTCGTGCCGGGTTCGGCTGTCTTGCGCTAGTTGTTGGGGCCGAGTCGACGTGTCTTGCCGGGTCAGCTAGTTTGGCCGGCTTGCGGGGCTTGGGCGGGTCGAGCGACCCGGCCGAGCGCGAGTCGGTATTGAGGGGCGGTGCCAGCCCCGTTTGTTTTTGAAGAGGATCCGGGTTCCGCTGCCTGCCCGGGGTCCATCCCTCGACAGATATCCTAAGATTCGAAAAACGTGATCATCAACAACACTTGAGCTAGTCCGAGAGGCAAGACTAGGAACCTTTTATTTAATCGTTTATCATTTCACACGTGCATATTAGTTTTCCACTGAATCACATATTCCAGGATCATAGCAGTTATAGCATAGAATATGAACTCTTTAATTATCAATATGCAAATATAATAATACAAATATTATTGCCTCTAGCGTATATTTCCAACATCGCCCTTGACCCGCATGTGTCATTTCGTTCGCTTGTCCTGGGCGTCTGATGTTTGGATTACCGGTTAGAGGTCGTCGTCTTGCTTGGCGTTTGTTCATGCTCGCGCGTGTTTCTAGACCGCTCTTGGATATCCCGCACAACATCCCGCCCAACACCCGACTTGTTCTTTGTGCTTGAGCATTTGTGCACGCTGCGGAGCCGACGTCCTTTGGACTGTGCCCGGCTATTTTACTTTGGCTCTTTCCTATCCGGCCAGAGTCCGGATGGAGTCATGTTGTTTCATCCGACTGGTTTTGCACAACCGCTATCAACATGGAATTGTGTTTATTCTGTCCCGTTGGTCGTATCTGTCTGGTGCTCACCCGGGTCTGGGTTTGTTTCGTGCTTCTCTGGTCAGTGGATGTTTTGCATGCTTTGTGTACCAAGATGTTGTCCGATAGTGGCCCCTCCCTATTGTGCCATATGTCAGTTGCTTCGGCTAGCGTTGAGGTTGGTTGAGCTCATTGGCTAGTGACCTTTCGATGGTCGCTCCACTCAATAAAAGCATATGGTGAGAGGCGTGCTAAGTTTCTTTGAGAGTGGAACATTGCCGGATGGAATAAATGATACGGTAATTGTTCTAATCCCAAAAGGCAAACACCCACAATCACTAAAAAGATGTCTTTGTAAAGTCATTTACAAGGTAATCTCGAAGTGTCACGTCAACCGGCTACGACCTTTTATGGACGGAATTATCTCAGAGACCCAAAGCGCCTTCATCCTGGGGCGCATGATTACGGAAAATGCAATGATAGCCTTTGAGTGCTTCCATAAAATCCAGCATTGCAGGAATAAACATGCCACACACTATGCGTATAAGTTGGATTTAGCAAAAGCATATGACGAGGTCGATTGGGGATTTCTGGAAGGATTTCTTCTAAGGATGGGCTTCAGTGAAAAATGGACGGCCTGGGTTATGGAGTGTGTTCGCTCTGTAAGTTACTCAGTTAGATGCAACGGTGAGCTTTTGGCACCATTCACCCCTTCTAGAGGCTTGCAACAAGGATACCCATTGAGCCCATATCTGTTCCTCCTAGTGGCGGATGGTCTGGTTAATCTAGTGAACAAGGAAATTAATGAGGGCACTCTGACACCCAGGAATCTCAAGCTTACTTTTCGCAGATGATAGTCTAATATTTTTCAAGGCATCCGTGGAGTAGGCAAAAGTTATGAAGAGGGTACTATCTTCCTTCCAAAGGGGTACGAGGCAAGTGTCGAGCGGGAATAAATGTTCTTTACTTTTTAGTGAGCATGCCCAGAGGAGACTAGGGAAGAAATAAAGAGAACCCTGGGAGTGGTGTCCTCTTCTTTTGAAAGTAAGTATTTGGGCCTCCCAACTCCAAAGGGAAGGACGAAGGATGAAGGAAGTACATGTCAAGTATGTAGTCGAGGCCCTCCCTTGCTTTACTATGGCGTCTTCCTACTCTCAAAAAACATTTGTGAGAAGTATGAGAAGTTGATTTGTAATTTCTGGTGGTGGGTGAAGAGGGCCACCGGAAAGTGCATTGGATGTCGTGGGAGCGCATGAGTCAACCCAAGAGGGCATGTGGTATTGGATTTAGGGATATACACCTGTTCAACATTGTGTTGCTTGCGAAACAAGGTTGGAGACTATTACAGAACCCAAATAGCTTGTGTGCTAGAGTAATAAAGTCGAAATATTACTCGCAAAAAAATCTTCTAGACACGGTGTTTGCCTCCGACGCGTCACTGGTTTGGCGAGGAGTTGAAGCTGGTTTGGATCTCTTGAAGAAAGGCATAATTTGGCGGGTGGGAGATGGCACAAACATCCAGATCCAAAGAGATCAGTGGATCCCTCGTAAAGAAGGCCTAAGGACTGCAACTTTCATTAGGAGGTCCAGATTGCGTTGGGTGAACCAGCTTATGAAGCCAGATAGTAATGAGTGGAATGAGGAGCTCATTAGGCAAATCTTCCAGCCATTTGATGTGGATGAAATCTGCAAAATTCCGGTCCCTAGTTCACCTTTGAAGGTCATAATTGCTTGGGACTACTTGTAAGAAGTGCGTATAAGATGGCAACAAGAGTCCATGGCCAAACTCTGCAGGCCCCATCTAGCTCATCGAGGGAGCCAAAAGATAGGAGTATTTGGGAACTCATCTGGAAATCGAAGGTACCACCAAAAGTTAGGATTTTTGGATGGCGGGTTGCAACCAACACTTTGGCCACAAAGAAGAATAAGTGGAAGATGTCGTTAGAGTTGGATGCCACATGCAACATATGTGGTTGTGGCGAGAAAGATGACTTCCATGCGGCAGTAGCCTGTACCAAAAGCAAAGCACTTAGACATGAAATGAGGAAAGTATGGGAGTTACCACCAGAAAGTTCTTTCAGATGCATAGGCCCTGACTAGCTGCAACTGCTACTAGGCACATTTTTGGATGACATGCAGGCGGAGGTGTTAATGGTACTTTGGAGAGGATGGTTTCTACGTGATTAGCTGATCCGCACAGTTTCTGCTGAGATACGAGGAAGTGGTTGTAAGGGCATATTTATCCCATAGTTATTTTGGTGATTGATGACAATGCTTTTGTGGACTAATCGTGTGCATTGAGTATTTCAGACATTTCATCACTAGGCACCACACATTTTGGTGCCCCTCGAAGACTATTGAAGACGGCATTTCTCTATGTTTCTTTTCGGTGGATTTGAGTCGTAGGAAAGCCGTACTATTAAGAGGGGGTCCCCTTTGGAAAGGTTTGGGTGGAATCATCATGTACACATCTTCTTCTTTCCACCGCCTTTCCTTTGGCACTTTGGAGCATCCTCCGTCTTTTCTCGTCTATGCAAATTGTCATGTTGGCTGAGCTTGGTCATGCGGTAGTACTACTCCTAGGAGCGGTAGTACCACAGGCCCTTGCGGTACGTAGTACCGAGCCCAGGCGCGGTATTACCGCAAGTGCCCACGGTAGTACCGCTCCTTTGGAGCTGTAGTACCGTGGCCCCAGGCCAAGCGCTGCTGCGGCTGCAGTAGTAGGAGCGGATGTATTTTTTTTACAACCGCGCCCTACGCGGTAGTACTGCGCCCGGTGTGCAGTAGTACTGTGTGTTCTGGTCTGGCTCAACAGCGTATGCGGCAGTAGGAGCGGATGTAATTTTTTACATCCGCACCCCATGCGGGGCAATTTTTTGTGTTTTGACCCTTTTCTGAAACCTATTCAAGATTTGACCCTAGTTTGAAAAAAAATCGAGATCTGACCCTTTTGCTACCGCCAGAGTCCATGTCGGTAGGGTCTAACAGCCTACCGCCAGGGACTTTGGCGGTAGGAAACATCGCTACCGCCAACCGGGCTGGCGGTAACCTGCACAACCCTACCGCCAAGGTGCTTGGCGGTAGGCATGAGCACGCACTGTGTTCTATACTTAGGAGGTTTTTGGCGGTAGGGCATGCAACCCTACCGCCAGGGGCCTTCGCGGTAGGCTGTTATACCCTACCGCCATGGTCCCTGGCGGTAGCAAAAGGGTCAGATCTTGAAAATTTTCAAACTAGGGTCAAATCTCGAATAGGTTTCAGAAAAGGGTAAAAACACGAAAATTAGCCCCCGCGCGGTAGTACCGCCCCTAGCTCACGGTACTACCGTGTCAGATTTTTGCATTGACTCCAACTCAGCGGAAGTTGCCACGGATGTATTTTTATATGTCCGTGCCTTCTCAAAATCTAGAACATCCTTGCCTTGCGGTAGTACCGCACCAGCGGTTCTACCGCCCTCTGCTTCAGTGCATTTGGGCTGTCCTGGTTTGTGCTGCTTGGGCGGTAGTACTGCGGGGCCCTACAGTAGTACCGCACACCCCTGCGGTAGTACCGCGTCCCTGGCGCGGTAGTACCGTGCTACGCAGGCTGGGTTGGTGGATAACGGTTGGATTTGTTCTTCCACTATATAAGGGGTGTCTTCTTCTCTGAGTTGACTATCTCTTCTATCCCCAAGCTCCATTATTGCTCCAAGCTCCATTTTTGCCCGATCTCTCTCCCTAGCCAATCAAACTTGTTGATTCTCTAGGGATTGGTTGAGAATGCCTAGATCTACACTTCCACCAAGAGAAATTTGATTCCCCCACTCATCCCTTGCGGATCTTGTTACTCTTGGGTGTTTGAGCACCCTAGACGGTTGAGGTCACCGCGAAGCCATATTCCATTGTGGTGAAGCTTTTTGGTATTGTTGGGAGCCTCCAATTAAGTTTTGGAGATATCCCCAACCTTGCTTGTAAAGGTCCGGTCGCCGCCTCGAAGGGCACCAATAGTGGAATCACGGCATCTCGCATTGTGTGAGGGCGTGAGGAAAATACGGTGGCCCTAGTGGCTTCTTGGGGAGCATTGTGCCTCCAAACCGCTCCAACGGAGACGTACTTCCCTTCAAAAGGAAGGAAATTCGGTAACACATCCTCGTCTTCACCGGCTCCACTCTTGGTTATCTCGTTCCTTTAGTTGTGCAAGCTTATTTGTGTTATATCCCTTGCTTGCTTGTGTACTTGTTCTTGTTGCATCATATAGGTTGCTCACCTAGTTGCTTATCTAGACAACCTACTTTGATGCAAAGTTTAAATTGGTAAAGAAAAGTTAAAAATTGTTAGTTGCCTATTCACCCCCTCTAGTAAACTATATCGATCCTTTCAATTGGTATCAAAGCCTCGTCTCTTTATTAAGGATGTTGTTGTCTGAAGAGTATGGTTGACACCGTAGACGGTGTGGAGGAGCACTCCGGTGTGAATCCGGTCTCGTCTACGACCGATGGGGGAACCGCGGTCTCTCGTGAGGAATTCAATGTGGCTTTGGATACATTGAAAACCTCCATGACGACCGAGGTTGAAAGCATGTTTAATAAATTCTTAGAAGGGCTTAAATTATCTACCGCACCGTTGAAAGTGGGTGATCCCACTAACAAGGTGGCGGATGCTAACTCCGACAAGGGGGAAGCTACTAGTGAAAAGGCTCCTTCTTCTAGTGGTAAAATTGGCAACGGCATCTTTGCCCATGTGGAACCTCCGCTTACTTATGGTGGACTGATTCCTTCCACTCATTTGAATCATGCCAGTCCTCCCCCTAAGATTGTGAAAAATGAGGACTTTGATTCTTGGGTTTATCGCTTTAAGCATCATTTGAACCATGTTAATACTAACCTTTGGAGAATCATTGAAGAAGGTTTTTATCCGCATGACCGAAGCAACTTCACCCCTAGAGAAGCCGCGGATAATCAGTTCAATGAGAATGCTCTCTTCATCATCCAAGATGAAATTCCACCCGAAGATCTTGCTCATCTCCGGCCCTTCACCATGGCCAAGGATGCATGGCACCATGTTGTTTCCCTATACAGGGGAAGCACAAGCATTCAACACTCCAACTATGAAGTGGTGCAAGATGAAGCCGATGAGTTTGCAATGAAAGAAGATGAAGAGCCTCGTGAGCTTGATCGGAGATTAACCAAACTCGCGGTCTCACTCCGAGATCATGGGAGCAAGGATACAGATGACAATTGGATCAAGCGCAAATTCCTCAAGGCCATGATGCCTTATCACAAGGCAATGTCCTCTGTCATTCGTCAAAGGCCGGACTTCCACACCTTGTCCACAAGTGAAGTGTTGGACGAGTTTGTGGCTATGAGCATCTTGGACAAGACCGCCGACAATGCGGTGTTACGTTCTCAAACAGCAAAGAAGCCCAACCTTGCATTGAAGGCCAAGGTTAGTGTGGAAGAAGAGGACGAAGAGGAAGAAGAGGAGAGCAGCCCCGAAGATACAAAGTATGCCTATCATGAACACATGGCTCTTGCTTCAAGGCAATTTTGGAGCAAGAAGAACACAAGGCCCAACTTCAACAAAAACCACTCAAGTGGTGCGAACGTCAAGCAACGAGTGAGGACGTGCTATAATTGCGGCAATGTGAGACACTTTGTTGCGGAATGTCCTTATGAGAAGAGGGAAGACAATGGTGGTGAGCTCATCCGAAAGGACAAGCCCAAGTCTTTCAACAACAAGAGCAACTTCACCAAGAAGACTCCTCCCAAGGGGTTGGTGGCACAAGAAGAGTACAATGAGGATGGTGATGATGATGAAGACGGCGAGCCGGTTGCCATGGCCTCCGTTGCCATTGCGACAACTCCACGGGTGTCTCTCTTCGACTCACCCAATGAGAACATCACAGCCAAGTGCATCATGGCTAAAGCCACCAAGAAGGTAACCCCCAACATCATAACTACCATCATTAATAATCCTTCTTTTACGGATTGCATTGATGAACATGAGGGGTCTAATGTGGAGGAAAATGAGTTTGAGTCTTTTGTGAGTAAGCTTAAGGGTAAATCCAAGAAGCACTTCATTGCTCTCTTCAAACAACCTGGTGAAGCCAATGACATGATCGAGGCTCACAAGGACACCATCTCTAAGATGGAGGGGCATAGTCGTGACTATGCTGATGAGATATCAGATCTCTCTAATGCTCTTGAGGAAGAGCATGGTCATCGCTTGGCTCTTGAGGAGTCACACAATGATGACTATGCTAAACTAAAGAAAGATCTAGATCATGCTCTTGTTGTTTCTCGTGTGCTAAACTCCGAGAAGTCCAAGCTTGGAGTTGATCTTTCTAGACTCAAAGAGGAGTTTTACAAGGATCACAAGGTCTTGAAGGGTGCTCATGCTAGCCTCAAAGAGTCTGATGATCAACTCCAAGTAAAGCTACCCAAGGAGAAAGCCACATTTCCTCATATGGTCTTAATCGATAATGAAAATGCTACTAACCCGTGTTGTGAGCATGTGCATCTTGTTGAGCAGAATTCTAAGTTGAAGGAGCAACTTGAGAAAGCCCTTGTGTCGTGCATACAAGGCGAGAAGAACCTCAATGACCTTTTGAGCAATCAAAAGGAAGTTGTGGCCAAGGAAGGGATTGGGTTTGCACCCAAGTCCAAAAACAAGAAGAAGAATGACAAGACCAAACGACCTGCTCCTCTCATGCAAACTTTTGTCAAATAGGGAGAGGGTGCCTCTAAGAAGAAGAAGAACAATGTGAAGAGTAGTAATGCCAAGAAGGGCAATGCGACTTTGCCCAACAAAGCCGGCGACTTTAACCCTTCTTATGTGTTATGCCATGCTAGTGATGGACATGTCTATGCCAAATTTGTTGGTTCTTCTTATGAGTACATTTAATGGTCTATTTGGGTTCCTAAGACCCTCGTTACTAACATCAAAGGACCCATTGCAAAATGGGTACATAAAACCAAGCATTGATCTCGTGTAGGTGTTTGCTTCCGGTGGGGGATCATGGTTGCTCGATAGTGGAGCTACTAATCATATGACCGGAAGCAAGGACTTGGTGGTGGATGTGCAAAAGATTCCATCTATGCCCACCAACGTCTAGTGGGGTGATGCCTCGTCCTCTAAGGTATTGGGACTCGGCAAGGTTGTCATTTCTCATGATCTCACGATCGAGAAGGTCATGCTTGTTGAGTCCCTTGCATACAATTTACTTTCCGTTCGTCAACTTGCGCTCATGGGATTTGCCACCTTCTTTGATGTTGATACCGTGGCCCTCTTGTGGAGCAAGACTATTAAAGTATCCTTTGTTGGGCATGTCGAAAACGGTCTCTATGTGATTAACTTTTCGGAGCAACTCACTAAGACCGCGACATGCATAATGGCTAAAGTTGACGTGGGATGGCTTTGGCATCGCCGTTTAGCCCATGTCAATATGAGATCTTTACAAATTCTTCTCAGGGGTGACCATGTCCGTGGACTAACAAATGTTAGTTTTGCTAAATATTGTGCTTGCGGTGCTTGTATCGAAGGAAAGCTACATGAAAAGGCTCACCCTCCCACGACTATCATTTACTCGAAGAGGCCTTTGGAGCTCCTTCAGATGGATCTCTTTGGGCCTCCGTCTTTTGATAGTCTTGGGGGTAGGAAGTATTGCTTGGTGATTGTGGATGATTATTCAAGATACACTTTGGTATATTTCTTCAAGAGGAAGAGTGAGACCCAACAAACCGTCATTGACTTTGCAAATGAAGCTCAACGTCAACACAATGCAAAGATCTTGACAATAAGAACTGACAACATCACCGAGTTCAAGAACTACACCTTGGATGAGTTTCTTAGTGATTAGGGGATCAAGCATCAATATTCCGCACGTTAGACCCCCTCAACAAAATGGCGTAGCGGAGAGGAAGAACCGGACGTTGATGGATGCGGCAAGGACCATGATGGCGGAGTTCAAGTCTCCATGCAACTTTTGGGTCGAAGCCATAACACCGCGTGTCATGCATCCAATCGGCTCTACCTCCGCAAAGGCTTGAACAAGACTCCATATGAGATACTCACCGGTAGAAAGCCCAACCTCAAGTACTTCCAGGTGTTCAGGTGTAAGTGTTTCATTCTCAAGAAAGGTGTTCATTTGTCTAAATTTGAGGCTAGAGCTCATGAGGGCATATTTGTTGGTTATGCTACAAACTCCCATGCTTACCATGTCCTCAATAAGTCCACGGGACTTATTGAGGAGACATGTAACATGGAGTTTGATGAGAACAATGGCTCCCAAGTGGAGCAAAGTGACACTTGTGATGTCGGTGATGAAATTCCTCCCCAAGCCATAAGAAGAATGGGTGTTGGTTTTATCCTACCCATTGAGGATCCCCTTGTGGCCGAAGGAGAAGGACAATGTTCCACTCACGTGGAGCCATCACCAACTCAAGGCCCACATGCTTCCGAAGAACAAAGTGAAGGCCCTCAACCTCATGAACAAGACCAAGGGCAAGATCAACCTCAAGATGGTATTGAATCACCAAGTGATGCCCAAGGTCAAGTTCTATCATCCAAGCAAGTTCAAGATCAAGCTCAAGATCAAGAACGAGCTCAAGACAACGCTGAAGATGATCAAGTGAACGCTCCTCAACTCTCTCCAGAAGAGGAATTAGAGCGTCGTGCCGCCAAGATCGCATCCAAGCTATCCACCAAAGATCATCTCATGACAAATGTGCTTGGAAACTTAAGAAAAGGGGTAAGCACTCGTAGACAATTAGAAAACTATTGTGAACATCACGCGTTTGTCTCTTGTGTTGAACCCCAAAAGGTCTATAAGGCGCTCGAGGATCCGGATTGGCTTAATTCCATGCATGAAGAACTCAACAACTTAGAGCACAACAAGTTGTGGAGATTGGTGCCAAGGCCAACGGGGAGCCATAATGTCATTGGAACCAAGTGGATGTTCAAGAACAAGCAAGATGCCCTTGGAATTATTATTCGCAACAAGGCTCGTTTGGTAGCACAAGGCTACTCCCAAGTCTAGGGTATCGACAACGGTGAAACCTTTGCTCCCGTTACTCGCCTTGAATCCATTCGCATGTTGATTGCTTATTCTTTTCATCATAACTTTAAGTTACAACAAATGGATGTGAAGAGTGCTTTTCTTAATGGTCCTATTAATGATTTGGTATATGTCAAGCAACCCCCCGGGTTCGAGGACCCCTATTTTACCGAGGATGTGTACCAACTCGATAAGGCACTCTATGGCCTTAAGCAAGCCCCACGTGCATGGTATGACCACCTTACCGAGTTGTTGCAAGATCATGCTATTGAAATTGGAAAAATCGACCCCACTCTTTTTACTAAGAAGGTCAAAGGGGAATTGTTTGTGTGCCAACTATATGTTGATGATATTATATTTGGTTCCCCTAACAAAGCTTTCAATGAGGAATTTTCCGCACTCATGACCTCCAAGTTCAAGATGTCCATGATGGAGAGTTGAAGTTCTTTCTCGGGTTCGAAGTCAAGCAACAAAGAGAAGGAACCTTCATCAACCAAGCCAAATACACTCAAGACATGCTCAAGAGATTCAAGCTAAGTGATGTCAAGCCGTCTTCCACTCCAATGCCCATCAAATGCCAACTTGACATAGATCCCAATGGTAAAGCGGTGGATCAAAAAGTATATCCCTCCATGATTGGCTCCTTGCTTTACCTTTGTGCATCTAGACCGTATATCATGTTGAGTGTGGGAATTTGTGCATGGTTTCAAGCCACGCCTAAGGAAAGCCACTATGTGGCGGTCAAGCGAATCTTTTCGATATTTGGCTCATACCCCAAACTTTGGCTTATGGTATCCAAGAGGATCTAACTTCAATCTTGTTGGCTATTTGGACTCCGATTGGGCAGGAGACAAAGTGGATAGGAAGTTAACTTCCGGAGGGTGCCAATTTCTCGGTTGCTCTTTGGTAAGTTGGTCTTCCAAGAAGCAAAGTTGCGTGTCTCTCTCGTCCACGGAAGCAGAGTATGTGGCTGCCGGTAGTTGTTGTGCACAACTTTTGTGGATGAGGCAAACTTTAAAGAATTACGGTGTCATTGGTGACAAAGTGCCCCTTTGGTGTGACATTGAAAGTGTCATCAAGATTTCTCTCAACCCGGTCAACACTTCAAGACAAAGCATATTGAGATTTGGTATCACTTCATCCGGGATCATATTAGGCGAGGGGAGATCGAGCTCAACTATGTCAGCACTCTTGATTACCTTGAAGATATCTTCACGAAGCCCCTGGATGAAGCAAGATTTCGCGAGTTAAGGCATGATCTAAATATCATTGATTCGAGCAATGTTGCTTGAACCCGTGCACACCCAACCATACTCAACTTGTTATCTTGTTTAGGTGTAGGCATGGACATAGGGGGAGTGTTGTTCTCTCAATGAACTCTCCCTCCCCCCATTATGCATAAATTGATCAACTCTTTCACACTAGCCATTGTTGATGGCACTTGTGCTTCAAAGACGATTTTTGGTCATGGGCCCAAGGATAATGCTTCGCGGTGCCATACCAATTGACTCAAACATAGGTATCTCCGGCCACCACCCTCTTTTTAAGAGAGATTGGGTTGAGTGTTTTAGTCCTTGTTGTCTCTTGTCTTCCTTTCGTCATGGTGAGCTTGTGTGTGTTGTCTCATGTGCCAGTGTCTTGGTGTGTCCGTTCGGCTGAAGGTTGCTTTGGAAAGGCCCTTTGTTTTCCCTTGTTCTTGAAACTTGCATCTTCTTGAGCACACGGTACTACCGCGGCCTGCCACGGTACAACCGCATGATCATCGCATGGTACTTCCGCACCTATCGCGGCAGTAATTTTTTACAGTCGCCTGGGGGAGTGGTACTACCGCCCTCGATGCATTACTTCCACCCAGGCGGTACTACCGTGATGACATGCGGTACTACCGTGATGACATGTGGTACTACCGCGCTGTCGTGGGCGCGTGGGGGTTAAGAGCAGGTAGGGGGAGTTCCAACTCCCCCATTGTAACACCCCGGATGTAATTTACCGTATCTGTATCCAAACTCTTGCCGTTTCCGGCGCTAAGTTATTTTGTTTCCTCGGTTTCGGGTTTTTGTCTCCATGTGTTGTTGCCTTTGTCATGCATCTCATATCATGTCATCATGTGCATTGCATTTGCATACGTCTTCGTCTCATGCATCCGAGCATTTTCCCCGTTGTCCATTTTGCATTCTGGCGCTCCTATCTCCTCCGGTGCCCCTATCTACCTCTTTTCGTGTGTGGGGGTTAAACATTTCTAGATTGGACCGAGACTTGTCATGCGGCCTTGGTTTACTACCGGTAGACCGCCTGTCAAGTTTCCTGCCATTTGGACTTCGTTTGATACTCCAACGGTTAACCGAGGGACCGAGAAGGCATCGTTTGTGTTGTAGCCCAACACCTTTCCAATTTGGCCCAAAACGCACCAAAACCTCTACCATCGTCTAGAGCATTCGATCATGATCGCGTGGCCGCAAACCGATCCTCATTCTGAGCTTCCTAGCTCCTCCTATCTATAAAAAGACCTCCCCGAAAATTCCGGATTCAAACCACCCCTAACCCTAGCCCCGCTCCTCTCCGCGCGGCCGGACACGTCCGCCGGCCGCCGGATAGACCACCGCCGCCACTCGTTGCACGCCACGTGGCACCGTCGGCCGCCTCCCGCGCCGGCCCGCGAGGCCCGAGGCAGGCCCCCGTGGCCCAGTTCCGCTCCACCGCCGCCCGCCTTCATCCTGTCCGCGCCCGATGCTCTCCTTCCCCGACGCCGCCGTGCTCCATCGTCGGAGCCGGCCGGAGCTCCGCCTTGGCTCGTCACCCACCAACGAAGAACTCCGGCCGCCGTCGCGCGCCCCCCCTCGCCTACCTCGCCGCCGCGCCGCCCCGTCCTCCGCCACCTCCGACGTCCTCCTCATCGCCGGCGAGCGCCCCGGCCATAGCTCCCTCCGGCGAGCTCCCTCCTTCCGGCGAACAGGTCTCCGGCGACCTTGAGCCGGCGAACAGCTACAGTAACCGCAGGCTGGATCTGAGATCTATTCCAGACGGTTGACTTCTCATCCCCGAACCCTAATCTTTTTGCAAACTTTGGCATGTCGTATCTCTGCATCCGTAGCTCCGATTTGTGCGTGTAGCATATCAAAATGTTCACCTCGACGAGTACATTGTTTCATCTCATTGCATCATTTTCATTTGAGTCCATCTTGATGCCCGAAATGCTGTTGGAAGAGGGTTATGTGATGAATTTGGCAGATCTGTTTCAGCAAATGGCATTTTGTCATTTTTGCCATGATCAATGTGTGCATGCTATGATCCTGAGCTATACATGTATTTTATTATATGCCATGCCATCTTTACAGAGGTTCTTACCATGTATTTTGGTGATATTTGTGGTGACTAGCACAAGCTTGCAAAGTAGCGTAATCGGTAATGTTGTTTTCAGGGACGTAGAATTTCACCAAGTCCTTGTCCTGTTTTTGTTGTTATGCCATATGTTCATGTTGTTTCCTAGTGATCCGTGCCTCTTTTGAGGATGATCAGTAAGGATGTTTTGTTAACATTGTGGTTCTCTATCCATCCATGTCTTTGGTTGCATTTATGGAGCAACCTAGCTTGAGTAAATCAAGCTCTACTTTTGCTATAAAGTGAATACTGGCAGATTGTTGACATGTTTAGCGATTTTGCCGAGGATGTTGCTATTGATCCGTGCATGATATGTTGTTGTTCTTTACATGCCTAGCTTCTATGCCATGTATTCTTGATGGGTGTATGCTGAGTTTGTCATGCCATGCTCTGTAGTTAGTGCATCGAGCTCGTAAACATGCCTACTCGTTAACTGATTTGCATACTCCAGTTTTTCAATAAGTCGGAATCTATTTATGTTTTTTCCATGTTCACATGCTTGCAATTGTATTTTATGATCCCTTTTGGCTCAAGGTCAGTAAGGTTCTTTTGTTAAGTGCTTTGAGTAGCTTCATGCCATGCCTTGCTTTGTCATGATATGTTCCGGTAGCATGTATTTTTCATGCTATAAAGATTGCTACCTGATGATAAATTCCAAACTTGTGTTAATTTCACTGAGTCTGAAACCTGTTATCATTTGCACTTTTGCCATGCTTGTTTGAACCTGTTAAATGATGAATTAGCTGTAGCTCAGTGTTCATCTTTTCTCAAGCTTCATGAGTGGATCCCTGCCATATATTTTTTTGCCATGTTTCAGTGTTGTATCATATTTATCTTGATGCATTTAGAAGGCTACTTGCTGATTATCGCAGACCGGTGCCCTATTTGTTTTGCTTGCCATTTCCAAACCGTGCATCCGATTCCGATGATCTTTATATAGATTTCGACCGAAATCAACTCACCTTTCCAGTGGCACTCTTGGATTTCCATGTTGAGGCCAGGTTCAATCATTCCTTTGCAAATCATGCATATGCATCACATACCGCATCCCGCATATCATACCATGTTCGTGTGTGGTTTGTTTACTATGTTGTGTGCTTCTTTCCAGTGTTGCTTCTTTGGGTTGGTTCTGAGAATGTCGCGTTTGTGAGGACCCATTAGTCTACGTCTGTTTGTCTTCTTCATGGACTCGTTCTTCGTCCTTGCGGGATTTCAGGCAAGATGATCATATCCTTGAAATCACTTCTACCTTTGCTTGCTAGTTGCTCGCTCTTTTGCCATGCCTATGCTGCGATACCTACAACTTGCTTATCATGCCTCCCATATTGTTAAACCAAGCCTCTAACCCAGCCTATCCTAGAAAACCGTTGTTTGGCTATGTTACCGCTTTGCTCAGCCCCTCTTATAGCGTTGTTAGTTGCAGGTGAAGATTGGAGCTTGTTCCATGTTTGGAACATGGATATTTTGTTGGGATATCACAATATCTCTTATTTAATTAATGCATCTACATACTTGGTAAAGGGTGGAAGGCTCGGCCTTATGCCTGGTGTTTTGTTCCACTCTTGCCGCCCTAGTTTCCGTCATATCGGTGTTATGTTCCCGGATTTTGCGTTCCTTACGCGGTTGGTTTATAATGGGAACCCCTTGACAGTTCGCCTTGAATAAAACTCCTCCAGCAATGCCCAACATTGGTTCTACCATTCGCCACCTAGAATTTTCTTTTTCCTTGGGAGTCGCGCTCCTGAGGGTCATCATTATTTAACCCCCCCCGGGCCAGTGCTCCTCTGAGTGTTGGTCCAAACTAGAGCCCTGTGCAGCGCCCCCTCGGGGAAACTCGAGGTTTGGTTTTAGTTGTATGGAGAGCTCATCTGAGTGTGCCCTGAGAACGAGATATGTGCAGCTCCTATCGGGATTTGTCGGCACATTCGGGCATTGTTGCTGGAGTTGTTTTACCATTGTCAAAATGTCTTGTAACCTGGATGCCGAGTTCTCCTACAATAATAGCTTCCAAGTGAGTTCGGGCAAGTCCCCATTTGAAATTCTCTATGGCAGGAAGTGTCGTACTCCTCTTTACTGGTCAGAGACGGGTGAACCTCAACTTCTTGGAAATGACTTGATCACAGAGGCAGAAGAGATGTGTAAACTCATTCGTGATAACCTCAAAGCAGCGCAATCGTGTCAGAAGAGCTACTATGATAGTAAGCATCGTGATTTGGCTTTCGACATCGGAGACCATGTTTACCTCCGCGTCTCTCCAATGAAAGGTACTCATCGCTTCAGTATCAAAGGGAAGCCTGCCCCTAGATACGTGGGTCCTTTCAAGATCGTCAGCAAGAGAGGCGATCTCGCCTATCAACTCGAGCTTCCCTCCAACTTTGCAAACGTGCACGACGTGTTCCATGTCTCTCAGCTCTGCAAGTGCTTCAAGACCCCTGACCGAACTGTCAACTTCGAAGACATTGATCTCCAAGAAGACCTTTCTTATCGTGAGCACCCCGTTGCTATTCTTGAAGAAACTGAGCGCAAGACTCACAATAAGTCAATCAAATTTCTCAAAGTCAAGTGGTCACACCATTCCGACCGTGAAGCCACCTGGGAACGTGAGGATCACCTCCGTTCTGAGTACCCGGTGTTTTCCAATCCTAGATCTCGGGACGAGATCCTCTCATAGTGGTGGAGTGTTGTAACACCCCGGATGTAATTTACCTTATCTGTATCCAAACTCTTGCCGTTTCCGGCGCTAAGTTATTTTATTTCCTCAGTTTCGGGTTTTTGTCTCCGTGTGTTGTTGCCTTTGTCATGCATCTCATATCATGTCACCATGTGCATTGCATTTGCATACGTGTTCGTCTCATGCATCCGAGCATTTTCCCCGTTGTCTGTTTTGCATTCCGGTGCTCCTATCTCCTCCGGTGCCCCTTTCTACCTCTTTTCATGTGTGGGGGTTAAACATTTCCGTATTGGACCGAGACTTGTCATGCGGCCTTGGTTTACTACCGGTAGACCGCCTGTCAAGTTTCCTGCCATTTGGACTTCGTTTGATACTCCAACGGTTAACCGAGGGACTGAGAAGGCCTCGTTTGTGTTGCAGCCCAACACCCTTCCAATTTGGCCCAAAACCCACCAAAACCTCTACCATCGTCTAGAGGATTCGATCATGATCGCGTGGCCGCAAACCGATCCTCATTCTGAGCTTCCTAGCTCCTCCTATCTATAAAAAGACCTCCTCCCCGAAAATTCCGGATCCAAACCAACCCTAACCCTAGCCCCGCTCCTCTCCGCGCGGCCGGACACGTCCGCTGGCCACCGAACAGACCACTGCCGCCACTCGTTGTGCGCCACGTGGCACCGTCGGCCGCCTCCCGCGCCGGCCCGCGAGGCCCGGGGCAGGCCCACGCGGCCCAGTTCCGCTCCGCTGCCGCCCGTCTTCATCCTGTCCGCGCCCAACGCCCTCCTTCCCCGACGCCGCCGTGCCGCCCCGTCCTCCGCCACCTTCGACGTCCTCCTCGTCGCCGGCGAGCGCCCCGGCCACAGCTCCCTCCAGCGAGCTCCCTCCTTCCGGCGAAGAGGTCTCCAGCGACCTCGAGCCGGCGAACAGCTACAGTAACCGCGGGCTGGATCTGAGATCTATTCCAGACGGTTGACTTTTCATCTCTGAACCCTAATCTTTTTGCAAACTTTGGCATGACGTATCTCTGCATCCGTAGCTCCAATTTGTGCGTGTAGCATATCAAAATGTTCGTCTCGACGAGTACATCATTTCATCTCATTGCATCATTTTCATTTGAGCTCATCTTGATGCCCTAAATGCTGTTGGAAGAGGGCTATGTGATGAATTTGGCAGATCTGTTTCAGCAAATGGCATTTTGTCACTTTTGCCATGATTAATGTGTGCATTCTATGATCCTGAGCTCTACATGTGTTTTGTTATATGCCATGCCATATTTATAGAGGTGCTTACCATGTACTTTTTTGATATTTTTGGTGACTAGCACAAGCTTGCAAAGTAGCGTAATCGGTAATGTTGTTTTCAGGGACTTAGAATTTCACTAATTCCTTGTCCTTTTTTTGTTGTTATGCCATATGTTCATGTTGTTTCCTAGTGATCCGTGCCTCTTTTGAGGATGATCAGTAAGGATGTTTTGTTAACATTGTGGTGCTCTATCCATCCATGTATTTGTTTGCATTTATGGAGCAGCCTAGCTTGAGTGAATCGAGCTCTATGCTATAAAGTGAATCCTGGCAGATTGTGACATGTTTAGCGATATTGCCGAGGATGTTGCTATTGATCTGTGCATGCTATGTTGTTGTTCTTGCCATGCCTAGCTTCTATGACATGTATTCTTGATGGGTGTATGCTTAGTTTGTCATGCCATGCTCTGTAGTGAGTGCATCGAGCTCGTAAACATGCCTACTCGTTAAGTGATTTGCATGCTCCAGTTTTTCAGTAAGTCGGAATCTGTTTATGTTTTTGCCATGTTCACATGCTTGCAATTGTATTTTATGATCCCTTTTGGCTCAAGGTCAGTAAGGGACTTTTGTTAAGTGCTTTGAGTAGCTTCATGCCATGCCTTGCTTTGTCATGATATGTTCCGGTAGCATGTATTTTTCATGCTATAAAGATTGCTACCTGATGATAAATTCCAAACTTGTGTTAATTTCACTAAGTCTGAAACCTGTTATCATTTGCACTTTTGCCATGCTTGTTTGAACCTGTTAAATGATGAATTAGCCGTAGCTCAGTGTTCATCTTTTCTCAAGCTTCATGAGTGGATCCCTGCCATATATTTTGTTGCCATGTTTCAGTGTTGTATCATATTTATCTTGATGCATTTAGAAGGCTACTTGCTGATTATCGCAGACCGGTGCCCTATTTGTTTTGCTTGCCATTTCCAAACCGTGCATCCGATTCCGATGATCTTTATATAGATTTCGACCGAAATCAACTCACCTTTCTAGTGGCACTCTTGGATTTCCATGTTGAGGCCAGGTTCAATCATTCCTTTGCAAATCATGCATATGCATCACATACCGCATCCCGCATATCATACCATGTTCGTGTGTGGTTTGTTTACTATGTTGTGTGCTTCTTTCCAGTGTTGCTTCTTTGGGTTGGTTCTGAGAATGTCGCGTTTGTGAGGACCCATTAGTCTACGTCTGTTTGTCTTCTTCATGGACTCGTTCTTCGTCCTTGCGGGATTTCAGGCAAGATGATCATACCCTCGAAATCACTTCTATCTTTGCTTGCTAGTTGCTCGCTCTTTTGCCATGCCTATGCTGCGATACCTACCACTTGCTTATCATGCCTCCCATATTGTTAAATCAAGCCTCTAAGCCACCTTGTCCTAGCAACCATTGTTTGGCTATGTTACCGCTTTGCTCAACCCCTCTTATAGCGTTGTTAGTTGCAGGTGAAGATTGGAGCTTGTTCCATGTTTGGAACATGGATATTTTGTTGGGATATCACAATATCTCTTATTTAATTAATGCATCTATATAGTTGGTAAAGGGTGGAAGGCTCGGCCTTATGCCTCGTGTTTTGTTCCACTCTTGCCGCCCTAGTTTCCGTCATATCGGTGTTATGTTCCCGGATTTTGAGTTCCTTACGCGGTTGGGTTATAATGGGAACCCCTTGACAGTTCGCCTTGAGTAAAACTCCTCCAGCAATGCCCAACATTGGTTTTACCATTCGCCACCTAGCCTTTTCTTTTCCCTTGGGAGTTGCGCTCCTGAGGGTCATCATTATTTTACCCCCCCCCCCCCGGGCCAGTGCTCCTCTGAGCGTTGGTCCAAACTAGAGCCCCGTGCAGCGCCCCCTCGGGGAAACTCGAGGTTTGGTTTTAGTTATATGGAGAGCTCATCTGAGTGTGCCCTGAGAACGAGATAGGTGCAGCTCCTATCGGGATTTGTCGGCACATTTGGGCGGTGTTGCTGGACTTGTTTTACCATTGTCGAAATATCTTGTAACCTGGATGCCGAGTCTGATCGAAATGTCTTGGGAGAAGGAATATCCTTCGTTGACTGTGAGGGCTTGTGATGGGCTAAGTTGGGACACCCCTGCAGGGATTTGAACTTTCGAAAGCCGTGCCCGCGGTTATGGGCAGATGGGAATTTGTTAATGTGCGGTTGTAGATAAATTGAAGCTTAACTTAATTAAAATGAATCAACCGCGTGTGTAACCGTGATGGTCTCTTCTCGGCGGAGTCCAGGAAGTGAACACAATGTTGGAGTAATGCTTGACGTAGGTTGTTCTAGGATCACTTCTTGATCATAGTTGTTGGTCCGTGCTTCGCCTTCTCTTCTCGCTCTCATTTGTGTATGTTAGCCACCATATATGCTAGTCGCTTGCTGCAGCTCCACATCATACCTTTGCCTTACATATAAGCTTAAATAGTCTTGATCACGAGGGTGTGAGATTGCTGAGTCCCCGTGACTCATAGTTTACTTCCAAAACCAGATGCAGGGACCGATGATACCATTCCAGACGATGCGCTTGAGCTCAAGTGGGAGTTTGATGAAGACTCTCACCGTTACTATGTGTCTTTCCCAGATGATCAATAGTGGTGCCCAGTTGGGGCGATCGGGGACCGTGTCGCATATGGGGGTTGATCTTTTATTTTGGTACCGTAGTCAGACCATGAGTGTATTGGATGATTGTAATGTTATTCATGTATTTGTGTGACATGGCGAGTGTAAGCCAACTATGCACCTTTTCCCCTTTTTATCTATTTACATGGGTTGTTGTGAAGATTACCTTACTTGCGGCATTGCTTTCAATGCGGTTATGCCTCTAAGTCGTTCTTCGACACGTAGGAGATATAGCCGCATTGAGGGCGTTACACCCATACCCATTCATATGTTTCTCCCCAAGCCGTATCTCTCTCTCGCTCAAGAACGGCGCCGGAGGTCCTCGCCGGATCTCCATCTCCGGCCGCTCTCCTCGGATTCCGTCCGGTGGAATCGTTCCCCACTGCTCCCTCTTGCCATGGAACAAGGTTCTCCCCAAATCCCTCTCTCTTTGGTTCGTTTGCTTGCTTCTAGGTTTTTGGGGAGATGCATGTGTTATTGATATTTTAGGCCAAATCTATGGAAGAGTAGGATGTAGGAGAGTAGCAATTCTTAGAGATTGTGCTTGCTTTGTTGCCCCGTGGTAGATTTGATCAACCGTAGTACCTCGTCATTGTCACGATTGTGCTTAGATCCAATTGTGGACTCGGATCTGCCACCGTGCGGTACTACCGCATCTCTAGTGCGGTACTTGTCGGTGTCAAAACCGGTGGATCTCGGGTAGGGGGTCCCAAACTGTGCGTCTAAGATTGATGGTAATAGGAGACAGGGGACACGAAGTTTTACCCAGGTTCGGGCCCTCTTGATGGAGGTAATACCCTACGTCCTGCTTGATTGATATTGATGAATATGAGTATTACGAGAGTTGATCTACCATGAGATCGTAATAGCTAAACCCTAGAAGTCTAGCCTGTATGACTATGGTATTGAGTATCCCCTATCCGGACTAAATCCTCCGGTTTAAATAGACACCGGGGGGATCTAGGGTTACATAGAGTCGGTTACATAATATGGAATCTTCATAGTTGTTCGCCAAGCTTGCCTTCCACGCCAAGGAGAGTCCTATCCGGACATGAGTGTAGTCTTCGGTCTTCATGTCTTCACAGCCCATCAGTCCGGCCCATAGATAACAGGCCAGACGCCCGAGGACCCCTTAGTCCAGGACTCCCTCAGTAGCCCCTGAACCTGGCTTTAATGATAAGGTATTCGGCGTGTAGCGATGTTTTCGGCATTGCAAGGCGGATTCCTCCTTCCAAACTCCCAAAAATAGTCTTCAGACGAAATAAACGTGTCCGGATCTACAACACACAGCCGTAGAGAGTATAGCACTTTCATGAATCCGATCTGCTGACAACTTTAATAATGTGATGTCACACCCTCCCGGCCTTTATTCCGAACCATTTCCTGTCCCGCCGTTCCACGTTTTGGGGGCGTGGTTTTTACTGGCACGTCTTGTCAAAGCAGGGATCGTGCCCCCTTATTGCGGGATTTTCATCAATACGAGCATGGGTAACCCAACCGTCCCGCGGGAAAGATTCCTTAGGAATAGGCAGGTTCTTAGGCTTTAGGAGGAGGCGTTCAATACCGGAGGCCTTTATAAAGGAACCAAGGGCCGTCTTTTTTATGCCAAACTTCTCCTCAGCCTTCCCAACCCCGAGTTCCAGCACCCAAGGTTCGAATCCATTGCTTTCAGCCTTCCCATCATGTCCGGATCCAGCTCTCAAGGTTGATGGGTGGCTTCCTCCGTTATAGAGGAGGATATTGCAAAACTTCGGGCAGCCAGATATCTGACCGCAGAGATCCACCACCGGCTTCCTGCTCAAGGACAAGTTATTCTAGCCCCCAGATCTTGTGAGAGGGTTGTGTTCATCCCCCATTTCTTCCGGGGGTTAGGGTTTGCGCTTCACCCCTTCGTCCGGGGGCTAATGTTTTATTACGGACTGGATTTTCAAGACCTTGCCCCGGACTCGATTCTCCATGTCTCGGCATTTATTATTACCTGCAAGGCCTTCCTTTGAATCCCCCCACACTTCGGCTTATGGCTCAAGACCTTTAGTGTGAAACCAAAGATAGCCAATGGGGAACAGGCGGAGTGCGGCGGTGCTACAATCAGCCAACTCGCCAACACTCCTGGCCAAAAGGTTCCTTTACCGAGACATCCAATTACTAGCAGCGGGAGTGGTTTTACATTATAGAGCCCCGCGGTACTAAGTGGGTTGCTGCACCCACTTTCCGTCCTGGCCCTCCGTCACAACTTGCATCATGGGTCAACAAGGGGCTAGACTGGGGATCGGTTGATGAAGTGCGGACTTTACAAAGCCGCATCTGAACCCTCCTCGAGAGAGATATCGATCTCGTTAGTGTGATTCAGGTGATGTTAGTCCGCCGAACCCTGCCCTGCCAGCGCAGGCCTTGCCGTATGTGAGAGTTTAATCCAGAAGGACCACAGACCCTCCAACACTTCTTCAGCGCCACACATGAAGGGATGTGGAAGTTATTTTTCGGGAAGCGGAAACAGATACCACCGAGGATGCTGGCCTCAACTATAATCGTCCGGATACCCCGGTAAGCACTTGGCTCTCGAATACTTTGCAATCATGCATACAGTAATATGATACTAAGCAGGCTATCTTTTTCCAGGGCTGGATAAAGAAGGCAGAATTGATTATGTGTTCGGCCCCTCTGCCCGAGGGTCCAGCGAATCCTGTCCTAAAAAGGATGCTGGCCCCAGCACCATACTAGATGCCGGAGAAGGAGGACGAGGCAGAGGACAAGAGGACCAAGGACAGCCTCTATTCCCATGGGACCTCAAACTTTGTGTCTGGAGGAATAAAAATCCCCTCATTCAAAGACAAAAGTAAAGGGGGGCCACTATCTCTTTCCCTCCCAAGAAGAAGAGGGCTGCCTCCGAAGATTGGGAGAAGCAGGCTCCTAAGAGAGGCAAGATGCCTCTGGGAGGCGGCCCGGGCCTGGAGGACGTCGAAGCGCAATCTCATGACGAGGACGAGCCTCCGGCCCAATCGTAAGTGAACAAGGTTGTTCTAAACATATCCCGTTCTTTTCATATGATGCCTGAAATATACATTTTTTGCAGCCCAACGCGTAGTCGCCTTCAACAATCCTCTTCCTCGGGGGACCTTCTCCTGGAGATGATGGAAAGCGAGACGCCCCCACCAGCCTCTCCGTCCAATAGGGTAGACGATCTTGAGGTGTCGTCGCGGAGGGTCTCCCCCGACCAACAAGTGGTGCAAGGGATGACAAAGATGCTATACGAAGGTGATACTTAGGCGGCCCAGGGTCCAGGGAAGAACAATGAAGACCCCGAACAGTCCAGAATGTAGCCGGATACAAATAAACGGATCCCTTCAAAGGGTGGCCATACTCCTGCGGCTACCTCCGGAGACCCAGAGGCGCCGGATATCTTGACGAACATGCTGCAGCAGGCGTCTGTTTCAGAGGAACATTGTACCTTGATGGGTACGGTGGTTGAAAAGATCCTATCCGCGAAGAGCGGATTGAATGATGCCTTTGCGAGCCTGCTGAGAGGCTCCGAGGTTTGTAATGTAACATGTGCAATTGTGTTTTATTCAGAAAATACACCTGTGTATAGACACTAGCCCCTGAGGTTGGCTTCCCATGGGAGGCGAACGGAGGATCAACAAGAAATTTTGGAGGACTAAACTGATTAACTTTGAAACACAGGCTGCTTCCCCTGACTACTTCCTGGACTGCGGACATTGCTGAATTGCAACGGAAGCTTGATGTGGCCGGGGATGACATTACGTTGATCAATATGCGTCTTGACGAATCGCAAGGTATGTATTCGGAGCAGTCTCTGTAAGTACATTTTTGTGATATAAGCATGACGCTGAAAGCTGTATCTGGCTACAGATGGTGCTGCCACCGTTGAAAGTCTTCGGGCGGAGCTAGCCCGGGCCAAAGAGCAGGCCCGGTGTAGTAATGCTGCTGCCGAGAAGGCATTGGCTTAGTTAGAAGCTGAACGGGCTACTCGGTGTCAAGACGAGGAGAAGATATCCATGATGGTGCTTGAGCTAAAAGGTGTTGCTAGCCACTGTGTGTTCCTTGAGAAGGAGAATGAAGCCAAAACAGCTGAAATTGAAAAGGCTTTATGAGAAGCAAGAGAAGCGCGGTATGAATCCAGAGCGGCCTGTGAGGAGATCCGGCAAGCTGGTGAGATTGCGGCTGGTAAGCCATTTTTACTATAGGCTAACTTCGGCGATCCGAACTATGCTCAGCTGAACCAATTGTGGAGTTCTCCGGACGAGTTTTTAGACTTGCCGAAGAGTTCTTCCGATGTGGCGCAGTATTATCAGGTGCGAGAGGGGTACGCAACAGAGAAGCTTTTCTAGTCACAGTTCGGCACATCGAAGCGCCCCCTGTTGTTGAATGAGTAGATGTCCCGGTAGGCCAAGCTTCATAGGATATTCGGTGCTGCTATGAAGAACGTCATAGTCCGGTTATGGCCAACTCAGCCTGTTCCGAATAATTACTTTGGCTTGGTGCAGTGGCTTGTTGACGCAGTGACGCGCATCGACGCTGTGAAGCGATCGGTGTGCATCGATGGTGCCCGGATGGCTTTTGCCCGAGTCAAGAAATTATGGGGGAATATGAAGGCCATCGACGTTGCCGTGAACAGTCCGCCCAAGGGCAGGGACCGCCACGAACCGGAGCATTATTTTGAAGATGTCCTAGTAGTTGCCCGCTTGATATAGGGTCAATGCTCGAAAGACATAATGTTCGAGTGAGGTGTATAAAAAATTTACGAGACAATTTTATAGTGAATCTATTTGTATATTTTGCTCGAAAGCTTTTGTTCCTCCTGTGCGGCCGTTTTTAATATAATCTAAAAGATTTCCAGTCATCGGCTTCGCCCCCTTGTAGGAAGTACAAGGGTGTTCGAAAAAGCATATGATCACTCTTGACCCAACGTCTTGGTCCCTAAAGGAGGTGTCAATGCGGCAAACCAGGCAACCATACTATAGGGCGTTAACACTTTCACTTAGGCATAGGAGTTTTATTGTGGGTCTACGACATAGCCCCTAGTATGTATGCGGCTTATTCATATGACGTGTTTACATAATTGACCGGAAAAGAGGTCCTTCGTGTAACACGGAGGAATCGCTAGAGACTCCAATAAATCATCGAGTGGTTGACCAGCTCTCGCCGCATCATGACAGTCAGTTTTTGGCTTTCTCTACTGAGGTGCGTCACCAAGTGAACCAGTAGCACAATCACAGTAGTTCTCCCTTTACTATCCTAGCCGATAGAGCGGAACGTAGGATAGCAAGCACAGGAGCTGGGCAACCCAACTATTGACCCAAGACATGATTCGGAGCTGATGCATATAAGGCCAAACTCGCGACGCCTTAGTACATTGTAAAAGCTGTTCGGACTTTGTTGGCAACTCATTTGTTCCCGTACCGAGCCCCTGGCAAGTTAAGTCGGGGTATGTTTGTGAAACAACCATGGGAGGCATATTCATTTGTAAAACGACGCGGGTAATTAATTCGGATAGTATGAACTAGGACCTGAGCGATATGCCAATGATTAATTAATATATATATATATGCCACGACCTCGGTCATTTGATATGCATTGGGTCGAAGGCAGAGGAAAAAGGCATGTTACAGGCTCTAAAAAAGAGTGCGGTCTACAAAGTTTATTTTCGACCTCCTGTCGCACCTCTACGCCGCCTGTCCTCAGCGAGCGGAATCCTTGAAGGAAGTAGCCCCATAGGCGAGTGTATAGATCCGAACTCCGATGGAATCGGTCTTAAGTGTTTCTCCTTTGCGCTACCTGCTTTTAAGAAGTATTGAAAAAAAAGGAAAGTATATAAAAAACGTTACCGGAATGTTTGCAGACTTATCCGTATTGTACTGCCGCCGATGCCCATGGTATCTTAAGTGCGTACTTATGTATGCGCGGTATAGCTTCATCGTGTATATGGGATGGGTGGCGAAAACTGAACTGCTATTTCTGTTCCGGACTTGATCGATCTTCAGGGGGAAATTGCTTCTGGCTCTCTACATTTAGCTGTTGAACCGTTCTGTCGTCCCTATTGCTTTGCGGCCCTCTTCCCTTGTGTTCGGTGTTGAGCTTGCCGGCCTGCTTGAGGACCCAACAGCTTCTGTTGGTATGATTGGCTAGTTTATTGGGCTGGCTATGTATCTGGCAGGGTCGGTCTAGTATCCTGTCTAGGTTGGATGGTCCGTCTCTATTTGCCTTGAATGGCTTTTTCCGTTAACCGGGCTTGGGATTGCTTAATCCGGCGTTAACCGTTGTGTCGCGTGATCTATCCTTATCATTGCGACTGTTGTATTTGCTTCATCGTGGCTTGCCATTGCCGTCTCGGATTTTGAAAGTGCCCGAGTTGCTGGCGCCATTTCTTCTATGAGCCAGCTGTCTTCTCCCGCGCAAAAGCGGGTCATTAGAGCGGTAAGGGCTGTCATGGATCTAGGTCCTTCTTGACCGAGGTGGCATGCAAGCCATTCATCCCGGACGCTGTGTTTGAAGGCCGCAAGGGCTTCCACGTCCGGACAGTCGACAATTTGGTTCTTTTTAACTAAGAACCTGGTCCAGAGCTTCCTTGCTGACTCTCCGGGCTGCTAGACAATATTACTTAGGTCATTGGCATCCGGTGGCCGGACATATGTTCCTTGGAAGTTTTTGCGAAAGGCGTCCTCCAAGTCCTCCCAAATGCCAATAGAATTTTCCGATAGACTGTTTAACCAGTACCGAGCTGGTCCTTTGAGTTTTAGTGGTAGGTATTTGATGGCGTGAAGGTCATCTCCGCGGGCCATGTGGATATGGAGGAGAAAGTCCTCAATCCATACCGCGGGATCCGTTGTTCCATCGTATGATTCGATATTCATGGGTTTGAACCCGTCTAGGAATTCATGCTCCATTACTTCATTTGTGAAGCACAGAGGGTGTGCGGCGCCTCTATGTTGGGCCACGCTACGGCGTACCTCTGACGGAGTCCATTTGCGGTTTTCAGCCCGGGTGTGGTTAGGTTTCTCACGTCCGAATACGTGGTCGTCGTCGCGTGTCGAGGTGTGTCCTTGCGATCCGTAGATTGCTCTTGGGTATCCTGTTTTAATACGCCAGCCCTGTTGAAGGTTGTATGTACAACCTTGAGCTGTTTTGTTCTTGCCTTTACTGCGAGGTGGGGTGGTCTGTAGTTCGGCTTGAGTTGTCGCTTTAACCGGACCAAATTGTGGTTGACCTGCCGCATTGTGCGATGATCGTGCGAGCTCGAACACCTTATCGTCGCCCTGGGGCAGCGATCTATGCTTCGGGTAGCTTTTGGATGGGCTACCAAGGCCGTATTTTTCGGCGGCTAGGACTTCGGTCCATCTATCATTAAGCAGATTTTGGTCAGCTTGAAGCTGCTGCTGCTTCTTCTTCAGGCTCCTTGCAGTGGCTATTAGTTGGCGCTTCAAGCGCTCCTACTCGTGAGGTTCCTCAGGCACGATGAAATCTTCGGCGCCGAGGCTCACCTCATCCTCAGAGAGTGGAAGGTAATTGTCATCCTTCTAATCTTTGTGTGTGGCCTGTTTACCGGGGCTATGCTGCCCGTCGTCCCGTTCCTCATTAATTGTATCAACAGGGTCTTCGTTGACTTCGGCGTCGTTGTTCATGCCGTCAATATTCTCGGAGTCATAATCCAGTGTTTCGGTTGAATCCTCGACTGTTGCTATGAAGTGGGTGGTGGGTGGGAAGCAAAATTCCCCATCGTCAGCCCCTAGCTCGAGTCGGATATAGGTCGGCTGAGAGTCCTCTGCCAAGGACAGGTTTTTAATGAGTTTGGTACATCTCCCAAAGGTGGGTGCTGGAAGATGTCTACGGCGCTGAATTCTAAGATCGATAAACTATCAAGCTCGGCGTCCGCAGGCTTGCGTGGTTCGGAACCTACAGCCGGAGACGAGTCCGGCGTTCTGGTGGCATAGGCGTCGAGTGAGACCAGGTCCATGTGCGGCTCCAACACCGTGGAATCTGCGGCCTCCGTGGTGGTGTTAATTTTCCCGTCTTTGGATGGCGCGGCCTGCTTCCGCTCTAGGGCCAGAGCGGTTACAGGAGCGATCTCTTGGATGCGGCCCGATGACAGATTTAAGTCATGATCATCGGGGTGATCGGGAGCGGCTACCACGATATCGAATCTGACGAAGATCAAGTCTCCACGGATGTCCGCCATGTAGTTCAAGCTCCTGACTCTGACCTAATGGCCAGGGGCGTAGCTTTTGATCTGCTCGAGATGGACAAACGGGTTGGCCCACAATGCGAAGCCGCCGAACATGAAGATCTGTCCGGGGAGGAAAGTTTCTCCGCAGACAGTGCCATCATTGACGATTGAAGGGAACATCAAACCATCGAGCGACAGCACAAAGGAACTCTCAATGAAAGCACCAATGTCGGTGTCAAAACCGGCGGATCTCGGGTAGGGGGTCCCGAACTGTGCGTCTAAGATTGATGGTAACAAGAGATAGGGGACACGAAGTTTTACCCAGGTCCGGGCCCTCTTGATGGAGGTAATACCCTATGTCCTGCTTGATTGATATTGATGAATATGAGTATTTACAAGAGTTCATCTACCACGAGATCGTAATAGTTAAACCCTAGAAGTCTAGCCTGTATGACTACGGTATTGAGTATCCCCTATCCGGACTAAGTCCTCCGGTTTATATAGACACCGGGGGGATCTAGGGTTACATAGAGTTGGTTACATAATATGGAATCTTCATAGTTGTTCGCCAAGCTTGCCTTCCACGCCAAGGAGAGTCCTATCCGGACACGAGTGTAGTCTTCGGTCTTCACGTCTTCACAGCCCATCAGTCTGGCCCATAGATAACAGGCTGGATGCCCAAGGAGCCCTTAGTCTAGGACTCCCTCGGTGTGAGCGGTACTACCGCGCGAGGCGCGGCACTAAAATTTTACTGCCGCTCCAAGACACGGTACTACCGTGCAACCCTGGCACGGTACTACCATGACTAGGAGTAGCACTAGAATTTTCGTATCGTGCAGCCATGCGGTACTACCGTTACTATCAAATCTCTCTTGTGGCAACTCTCAAGTGCGAGTTCTACTTGTTTCACCTGTTTTGCTGAGGTCTTTGCATTAATCCTTCTCGCTTCTCGTGCGTGTTTTTGTGTTTTGTGTCTTAGGTGGTGGCACCGGTGCTCCTGCTCGCCGCTCCAATCCCAGTTGTGACACGGGCTCCAAGCATCTTCACAACCAAGACGAAGCTCCTCAGGGCTCCAATGCCCCCCAACGCAGGACCAAGACCACCCCCACCAAGCTCAAGGAGCCCACCAAGGGCATGGATGATATTCCTCTTGTTGAGTCTGCCTCTCGAAGAAAAATCAACCCCTATGTGAATCCTCGTGCCAACTTCAGCGGGAATGATCTGTTCTGGACCAAGCAGGAGTATCTCACTTATGTGGATGTGATCAAGGCAAAGCAGAACCTCTATGTGGACGTGCACTGGATTGACATGCATCACATGCGGGATGATAGGCACTGTGATTACTTTGGTGAGGCTCTGGACCTCATGGAGCAGTTTGGCATTGAGCATGTAATCTCATTCCATTTGGATTATGACCCTGAGATTGTGGCCCAGTTCTTCGCCACGGTCCACTTCCATGCTGATGAGGAACGGAGGATGACCTGGATGACCAACGTACAACGGCTGACTGCTACATGGAAGGACTTCATGGATTTGCTTCAGGTTCCTGATGAGGGGCTCAACACACCCGTTGGTGTACGCCCTCATGCCAATCCCATGTCAGCCAACAAGGACAAGCTTCTACCCTACTACGTTGAGAAATCGCTTCCCAATGGCTAGAAGGCATGGGTGCTAAACCCCTTCCTCGACATCATGTATCGCGTCTTCTGCAACTCTCTCTTTCCCCACATTGGTGACAAGGACAAAGTGCATGCCTATCTTGTGGATATGATGCTCATCTGTGAGGAGGCACGTCTCTCTCAGACTCAACCACTTGATGTCTCACACATCATGTGGTGCGAGCTTCGGTTTGTAGTGTTCACCCATAAGGTTCCCGTCTATGGACCTTACATGTTTCTGCTGATCATGAGGACTTGGGAGAAGCTCCTTCCCAATGATGAGTTCCTTGCCCCTGACTGGATTCGCCATGACCCCATCAAGCTCCGTATGAATCCCAAGTGGGCCAACACTACAACCCGTGCTGAGGCAGCGGCTACTTAGATGGATGTGGATGCAGATGAGGTTGAGGAGGAGGACGCTGATGAGGACAACTCTGTTGGCTACTCGCATTCATCGTCTGAGCCCTCTTAGGCTAAGAAGCTGAAGAACAAGATGAAGGCTTTGTTCTGCATGCATGCCAAGGGGCAGTACCGGTCTCATGTTGCTCAGAAGAAGAGTCGTCGCCGCGACTAGCGAATCTTGAGGACATTTGGTCAGAAGATATCTAGCGGATCTGAGAGGGTTATCACGCCAGAGGCAGCCTGGATGGCAAAGCAAGGCTACAAGTGGACTGACTCTGAGGAGGACCAGGAGGAGACCGTCCTAGCTGCCGAGTCTGACGAGGAGCGTGCGAGTGATTACTCCGCTTGAGCCACCTCTTGTGTTGTAGGTGTCCTCTCTTCCTTTTTGGTGTCTCAATGCTAAAGGGGGAGAGAGTGTAGGATTTGTGAGTTGTGAGTCGTGTTTTCGTTTGCCTTGTCGTTGGACCTCGTTTGCTTTGGTTTGGTTTGCGTTTGTCAGACCGTTCTATCATATGGTGTAAGACATATGCACTCTATCGTACCTTATTGAGCTTATGCTATCTTGTGCTATTTATATTATGCTCATATGTACTATCTTGCTTAGTGTTAGCCTTTTTGTTGCAAGATATGCCTTGTCTCTAAAATATAGGGGGAGTGTTGATCCTAGTATGTGTGCCGTGCAGTCCAAAGCACTCATCTAGATAGCACACATATAGGGGGAGCCCGTCTATATTTTAGAGGTATGGGGTTTGCCCATGTTCTATGTTATCTCCTTTTATGAAAATCCCGTATTTTCATCAATCCACCAAAAAGGGGGAGATTGTAATGGCATATTTATCCCTTAGTTGTTTTGGTGATTGATGACAATGATTTTGCAGACTAATCGTGTGCATTGAGTATTTCAGACATCTCATCACTAGACACAAGACGTTTTGGTGCCCCTCGAAGACTATTGAAGACAGTGTTTCTCTATGTTTCTTTTCGGTGGATTTGAGTCGTAAGGAAGCCGTACAATTAAGAGGGGGTCCGCTTTGGAAAGGTTTGGGTGGAATCATCACGTACACATCTTCTCCTTTGCACCGCCTTTCCTTTGGCACTTTGGAGCATCGTCCTTCTTTTCTTGTCTATGCAAATTGTCGTGTTGGCTGAGCTTGGGCATGCGGTAGTACTGCTCCTAGGAGCGGTAGTACCGCAGGCCCTTGCGGTAGTACCGGGCCTGGGCATGGTAGTACCGCAAGCGCCCACGGTAGTACCGCTCCTTTGGAGTTGTAGTACCATGGCCCCAGGCTAGGCGCTGTTGCGGCTGCAGTAGTAGGAGCGGATGTAATTTTTTACATCCGCGCCCTACGCGGTAGTACCGCGCCCGGTGCGCGGTAGTACCGTGCGTTCTGGTCTGGCTCAGCAGCCTGCTCGGCAGTAGGAGCAGATGTAATTTTTTACATCCGCACCCTGCGCGGTAGTACCGCCCCTGGCCCACGGTACTACCATGTCGGATTTTTGCATTGACTCCAACTCAGCAGAAGTTGCCACAGATGTAATTTTTATATGTCTGTGCCTTCTCAAAATCTGGAACATCCCTGCCTTGCCGTAGTACCGCAAGGGGGGGCGGTAGTACCACTCTAGCGGTTCTACCGCCCTCTGCTTCAGTGCATTTGGGATGTCCTGTTTGTGCTGCTCGGGCGGTAGTACCGTGGGGCCCTGCGGTAGTACCGCACGCCCCTGCGGTAGTACCGCAGCCCTGGTGCAGTAGTACCATGCTACGCAGGCTGGGTTTATGGATAATGGTTGGATTTTTTCTTCCACTATATAAGGGGTGTCTTTTTCTCAGAGTTGACTATCTCTTCTATCCCCAAGCTCCATTATTGCTCCAAGCTCCATTTTCGCCCGATCTCTCTCCCTAGCCAATCAAACTTATTGATTCTCTAGGGATTGGTTGAGAAGGCCTAGATCTACACTTCCACCAAGAGAAATTTGATTCCCCCACTCATCCCTTGCGGATCTTGTTACTCTTGGGTGTTTGAGCACCCTAGGCGGTTGAGGTCACCGCGAAGCCATATTCCATTGTGGTGAAGCTTTTTGGTATTGTTGGGAGCCTCCAATTAAGTTTTGGAGATATCCCCAACCTTGCTTGTAAAGGTCCGGTCGCCGCCTCCAAGGGCACCAATAGTGGAATCACAGCATCTCGCATTGTGTGAGGGCGTGAGGAAAATACGGTGGCCCTAGTGGCTTCTTGGGGAGCATTGTGCCTCCACACCGCTCCAACGAAGACGTACTTCCCTTCAAAAGGAAGGAACTTCGATAACACATCCTCGTCTTCACCGGCTCCACTCTTGGTTATCTCGTGCCTTTACTTGTGCAAGCTTATTTGTGTTATATCCCTTGCGTGCTTGTGTACTTGTTCTTGTTGCATCATATAGGTTGCTCACCTAGTTGCATATCTAGACAACCTACTTTGATGCCATGTTTAAATTGGTAAAGAAAAATTAAAAATTGTTAGTTGCCTATTCACCCCCCTCTAGTCAACTATATCGATCCTTTCAGAGGTGCAACTGTCCTTTTCACCCCATGTATTGGAGGCTGGGAAAGTTGTTTATCCACTGACCAAAACCGAGCCGCATCTGGTAGCTCAACCAACCACTACTAGGAAAAGGGCTATAGATGAAATGGATACTAGTGGGGCACTTGACATGTGGTGCGCCACTACAATATAGCAGTGGCGCACCATGTGCAGGTGCGCCATTAGTGTGGAAGACACTAATGGCGCACCATATACACAGTGTGCCACTAGTAACAATTTTTTTTTTCATTTTTCCAAACATACTAATGGCGCATCAAGTAGACAGTGCACCGTTACTTGTTAAAACTAGTAATGGCGCACTGTCCACAGGTGCGCCATTACTAAGTTTTTTTCAAAAAAAAATTCAATTTTTTTTCAAAACTAGTACTGGCGCACCGTGGGTGTGGTGCGCCATTACTAGTTTAACTAGTAATGGCGCACCACTCCCATGGTGCGCCATTACTAACTTTACCCCCTCTATCCCTTTCCCCCCGAGCGCCGCCTCCTCCCCGGCCGAGCCCAATCCCCAATCCCCCGAGCCCTCCACCTGCTGCTCCGCCGCCACCCCGACCCACTGCGCCGCCACCAGCCACCCCACGCCGCACGGAGACGTCCAGGAGGACCGCCGTCGACTGCTTCTTCATCTACGGGTTCTCAATCGACCGGAGCTGCACCGTATCGCCTCCCTCTTCCACCTCGTCACATCGCTCCGCCCCGGCCACCCGTGACCTCCCGAGATCGTCGTCGAGCACCTCGATGAGGCCCTTGACCGATTTCTCCCTTCCCTCGTCAGGTTCTCGCGCTCCATGCACGCGCGGCCCTCCTTGTAGCGGCCCTGGGCACCTTGGCCGCCACCAGCGCCCCGCCCTTGCCCTTGGCCGCCACCAGCGCCCCGCCCTTCACCTTGGCCGCCACCAACGACGCAGGAGGCCGTGGCGGTGGAGACGGTGGAGGCGGAGCGGGAGCGCTCAGAGGAGCCGAAGCTGAGGCTCTGCAGCTCATCCGCCGCCAGCTCCGCGTCGCCGTCCGGAGGCATTGCTTACTGTTGCGGTGAATGGTGAGGTGAGGCGGGTCTGCTCTAGGCTACTGGATGTGGCAAGTGCGGGGACAGGGGAGGAATAGGAGGAGGAGGAGGAGCTTGAGCGCGAAGTGGGTGTTTCTCTCAAAAATTTCAAAAGAGTAGGATGGGTGTTTGTTCAAAAATGATTTATAGGAATTATAAGGTCTCCAAAAAAAATTTGTGGCAATTTTATAAAAATTATTTGAATTAGGTTTAGTGCAAGAGAGGCAACTCAGAGTTTGAGAATGGCATTAAAGGAATTTGTTTTTGGGGTAAATTCTATTATGAAATAATTCCTACTGTTATTTAAAATATAAATGAAATGATTTGGAACACCAAGCAAGAGTTACGTTTCAAGTTGCTGAACCTTTTCATATAAGCTTGTAGAAGATTTAATTGATCATACAGAAAATGAAAAACGAAGGTCATATCGATCCTAGTTGGTATTATTTTTTCATGGCTAGAAGATATATTGTTGTACCCCGAGTGAAGGGAAGGAGTTTACTAGGTTTTGTCTCCGACCATCGTGTCGTGATGAGTTTGCAGGTACCCCGAGAGGCCCTTGAGTTTGCCGGAATGTCGATTAACTTCCGTTCCGGCAAATTCGGGTACTCCATATGTCCAATTTTCACCAAAGGTCATGCTGAAATTTTTCGTGAATTTTAGCATGACTTTTCTAAAAATAGGACATATGGGGTACTTGCGACAAATCCATGGGCCGGGGTATCTTAGTACTTAATTAAGTAGGATCAACTGCCTCTTGTGTTATACATATAGAAGTGTGATATCAACTCATAGTTATTACTAATGTCAGCTGCTCGTCATCGATAAACCCTAATTTGGAAGAGGAACCACTCATCCTATGTAGTTTTGAATTATGAACATAGGAAATGTCGTCATCGGACGACGAATGTCTCCCGGGGGAGTGCGACTGGTGCCACGACGATCGAGGTCTGTGCGACAGGCCTCACCTGGACGATGATTGGCGCTTCAGCATTAAGCTCGAGGAGACCTTCGAAGTTGAAATGGTACGCAACGACGGCAATTGTTTTTTTTCATAATTAAGCATGACTTCAACTATTTCAACGTGTAATTTTCATCTTTTACAATTCGAGTATAGCTTATCCCATGTCATGCAAGACGCTGTGTCTTGGAGAGGATGGATTTTGATGACCATGAAATTTCTGAAACAAAAAAAATTCACCTAAGGACTCATCACGATGTGGACTTTGAAGTAAATCTGTATAATTCTGGGAGCTTAACCCATTTTGGTTGCAAAAATTGGGAAGCATTTTGCAAGATGTATGGTTTTGATGAGGGTATGCTTGTCACCATGGATCTTGGTAATCCTGACATCGACCAAGACAATATGGACATTTGGGTCCTTGTTGATACGCCTCCAGTTCTACCACTATGTGCGTTTCTCAAACATAGTTATTAGCTAATTTATATTGTTTATTTCAAAATAGTTGACAGCTTATTTCCATTGACAGCTTATTTTTATTGTTCAAATAATGTGCGGGAGATGGTAGAGAAAACCCACTACACCGATGGCTCCGAATTAACAACTTACAAGGAGAAAAATCATCTGGTCGGATTTTGTACTAACATTGAGAATTACAATATCTACAATCAAACTCCTCAACATTATGGTCAATACGTGCCACTAGTGCATGTGTTCAACTACGGTAAGTAACATGGAGATACCCTGGTAAGATTTTTACTATTACGACATCTGTGCATCTTTTGCATACTTCTAAAACTAGTACATCATTTCTAACTATGAAGTTATTACTATGTTTTTCAACAGATAATCCCAGAGAATTGTGTGCCTCATTTGATGTATCAGAAAGGTAGTCTTAATGTTTTGAACATACAGCCAGGTCATCCTACGAATCTCAACTCACTACTAGGAAAAGGGCTACAGATAGGATTGATACTAATGGCGCACCAGGGAAGTAGTGCGCTACTACTATATACTAATGGCGCACCTGTTGGTGATGCGCCATTAGTGTGGAAGACACTAATGGCGCACCATAAACAGGGTGCGCCACTTGTATTAATTCTTTTTCCATTTTTCCATACACACTAATGGCGCATCAGGTCGATAATGCGCCATTACTAGTTCTAACTAGTAATGGCGCACCAGGCAGAGAGTGCGCCATTACTGTAAAAAAATTATTCTTTTTTTTGCAAAACTACTAATGGCGCACCAATTCAATTTTTTTTTAAATTTCATGGGCACTTTTTGAATTCATGAGGACACTTGATCTCGATCCCCCTCCATCTCGATCTCGATTCCCCCTCCATCTCGATCTCGATTCCCCCTCCATCTCGATCTCGATCCCTCCCCCGCTCCACCGCCGCCGACGAGCACCCCCAGCACCAGCCCCCGCTCCACTGCCGCCGACGAGCACCCCCCGCACCCGCCCCCGCTCCACCACCGGCCGCTGACGAGCACCCCCCGCATGCACCCTCCCCCGCTCCACCGCCGCCGACGAGCACCCCCCGCACCCTCCCCTGCTCCACCGCCGCCGCCGATGATATTTTCAAATAACAAATTTGATGATATTTTTTAAAAAATTATTATTGTTTTTATAAAAAAATATTACTATTTCATATTCATATTCATTTTTAAAAAACTAATAATAAAAAAGTGTAGACTACAATTGTTGTTAAACAACAATTATTACTGTTTGTATAAAAAATATTATTGTTTCATATTCATATTCATATTCATTTTTTTAAAATAAAAAAAATCTTACTTATGGCGCACGAGTGGCTGGTGCACCATTGCTATCTAAAAAAACATTCTAATGGCGCACCGCCTGGGGGTGCGCCATTAGTAATCTTCCCCCATCCATACACTTCGTCCCTCCCTCGTCCCTCTCCCTCTTGCCAGATCGACACTTCCTTCCTCTCCCTCCACCGCGTCGCTCCCTCCCTCCACCACGCCACCGCCGCTGCCCCGACCCACGCGCCCCCGCCGCCTCCCTCTCCCCTTCCTCCCCCTCGAGCGCCGCCTCCCCCTCGAGCCCCACCTCCCCCGCGAGCGCCGCCTCCCTCGCCTACCTCGAAACCCTAGAAACCCACCGGAGATTTGGAGCCTCGGAGCCGCCGGAGACTTGGAGCCTCAAAGCCGCCCCAAGTCCACCAGGAGAGGAGGCCCCACTTCCACCATGAGAGGAGGCCCGCGACCTCCCCGCCGTCTATCCCCGCCTCCCCCAAGCTCGCTGTCTCCGCCCTCGGTCGTCGCCGCTCCGGCCACCACCTCATCATGGTCAGGTAACCCTCCTCCCTCTGCCTCTCTTCTCCTCTTTTCCTCCTCTCCTCCCTCCCGGCCATGCCCTCTTCTTCTCTCTTTTGCTAGGGACTGTTCCAAGCGCCACACTGTCAGTGAATCCCCTAAATCTACTTACTCTGATCGCTAACAATGTAGTGTCTGTCTGAAGAGACTAAAGTTCGGTATTGCCATGGTTACCTTGTTAATTTTAGTGTCAGTGTTCATATTAGATGTATATAGTTGTATATTGTAATTATAGGAAGGGTCCCCTGTTAGCATGATTTTCTTTCTGCACTTTTTTGTGTGGAGTTGAGTAGTGTGATGGTGGGTTTCTTATTATTGCGCTGTATGTAGAGTATCGTGTTGATTTTGGTGCCAGCGTTCATGTAGTACTCTGCATTAATAAATCTATGAGCTGAGATACATATCTGTAACAATGTAGTGTCTATCTGAAGAGACTAAAAGTTCAGTATTGAAACTGACAGCATAGCATGGATGGAATTCACTGCTAAAAATCACCTCTCGAATTTAGTGTGGTATTTGTCCATGGTATTGAAACTGATAGCATAGCATGTATTTGTCCATGGTTTGTATCATGCATACTGGATTGTGAAAACCATTAATTTAATACTAGTATTTTTTGATGCAAAGGGTTCTCATCAGTGACATAGTTTTGGTCAATCATTGTCTTGAGGTTTCCAGTGGGGAAGTTGTTTCTTCCCAGCGAACCTTGATGGACTGGTCGTGAGTAGCTGCTGTTGAAGAGTGAACGTTGGCTTGTCGAATCTTTTGACCTCGGGTTGGGCTTGATTGGTAGAGTATTAGAACTAAGAAAAATGTACAAATGTTAGGTGTGATTAAGGCTAGTAAAGATGGAGTATGGCTGCTGGGTAATCTGTGTTTGGTTGTATAGTCCTTTTTCAATGTGTTTTGTTCTCCTCCGCTCCTGTTTTTTCGGTTATGAGCTCTCAATACTTGTGTAATATGATTGCTTTTGGGCTGTTTGAAGACATGTTGAATCGGGTTTATGTGTTATTTAGGATGAACTTCTTGCACTGCTGTTAAAGCCTAAATATATTGCTACTGTTACTTTTATGTGTACATATTGTTGGTCCATTTCATCCATGATGTCTTTTGGGCTGTTTGAAGACTCTGTTATGTAGGTTGAATATTTCTTGCACTGTTGTTAAAGATGTTACCAGTCACATTTCTGTGTCCACATTGTTTTTGTATGTAATTAAAAATGTCAAATACACTACACTGGCTGTGACAATCTGTAACTTGCTTAATTAGGATGAGTTTTTTGTTCTTCATTATAGTGTATACATCTAATTCAGTAAAAAATAATAGGCATCACCTTCTGTGTAAAAAGATGTCTGAACCTTGTCTATGCCATTGGAAGAGAAATTTACAGGATGCATAGATTTCATTACTTCTGTTGCATTGGAGGTTCATCTTGTCTTGAGGCAAACAAATCAGCATTGGAGGCTCATCTTTGAGGCTCATCTTTATTACATATCAGAACTTGCAAACAAAGCTGTGAAAGACTTGTAAAGTTGCTGGGTTTTGTCTCCGACCATCGTGTCGTGATGAATTTGCAGGTACCCCGAGAGGCCCTTGAGTTTGCCGGAATGTCGATTAACTGCCGTTCCGGCGAATTCGGGTACTCCATATGTCCTGTTTTCAGCAAAGGTCATGCTGAAATTTTCCGTGAATTTTAGCATGACTTTGCTAAAAATAGGACATATGGGGTACTTGCGACTAATGCCTGTTATCATGCATGTTTTATGATCTGTTGTAAGGGTACTAATTGGTCTCTTCTGCTGCTTATCAGAGATGGCGGGAAGCAGCCACCGCCGCTCTGTGACACCGCAATACGAGTTGGATGCTTCCGAGTTCTTCACTATCATACTTGAGACTTCAGTATCATCCATGACGCAGGTATATAAAACGAGAGATCTCCCCTTCACCCATCTCATTATGATATCTGTTGTTTGCTACATCACTCATTGTCCCAAACTACAGAGGCTGCCTGACAGTTTTATGAACATGCTGATGGGTGAAGATCCGCCAAATAATGTGAAGCTGTGACAGGCCGGCAGCGGGTTTCGCAGGCTGTGGAATGTGGAGTTGGTGATCAAGAAGGGCCACATGTACTTGTCTCGTGGGTGGGAGAAGTTCTACCGTGCCTACGACCTGCGGCTGGGGTACTTCGATCTCTTGAGGTACGACGACGACGACACCATGCTCATTGTGAAGGTGTTCAACACGACTATATGTCGCATGCACTACGCTGAAGATTATGATGCCGGTACGTTCTGCCTCTTCTTATTCCTCTACATTTGGCTTTGTCTCTCATCGATTATTAACGGTCATTGTTGCATTTGGACAGGTAGTGGGAGCAGCAGCAGCGACAATGGCTATAGCCAAAGCAGCAGCGACTATGGCTGTAGCGAAAGCAGCAGCGATTCTGGCAGCAGCATAGACAACAAGAAGGATGATCCGGACTGGAGTGCGGGAGAAGAGGAGCAGAGTGGGGATGAGGAGCAGCAGGATGATGATGGGCATCAGGCTGAGGATGACCTAGCGCTGGTGGTGGCTGACCAAGGGCAAGAGATGGTGGTGGCTGACCATGGGCAAGAGATGGTGGTGGCTGACCATGGGCAAGAGATGGTGGTGGCTGACCATGGGCAAGAGATGGAGGTGGCTGAGGATGACCTAGCGATGGTCGTGCCTGAAGGTGGCCTCACGATGGTGGTGGTGCTTGACAATGACGACGCACCGGTGGTGGCGCCGGCGATCCCACAGCTGGGCGACATGACCACGCCAATTGAGGTAGAAGACTACATCCCACTGCCTCCACCGCCTCCACCGCCTTGCCGCTCTTGGCGCATCAGGCTGAGGAAGGAGAAGGAGAAGAACAATGCATGAGAACTGAACTTTGTCAGGTATGTCAGATCTCCAAAATGATATATATATATATACTTAGTTACCTATGTTATCTCTAATATGCTTAGTTTCCTATAGGTTAGCTTCATTTTACCTAAGTTGGCTCTAATATGCTAACTTAGAGCTTATATGCTTAGTTTCCTATAGGTTAGCTCCAAAATAACTTATGTTAGCACACAAAATGATCCAAGTTTACATAATAAGCTTATAGTCTTTTTCTTATTCTTCTTCTTTTCCAAAATGACATAGGTTAGCTTCATTTTACCTAAGTTGGCTCTAATATACTAACTTAGAGCTTATATGCTTAGTTTCCAATAGGTTAGCTCCAAAATAACTTATGTTAGCACAAAATGATCAAGTTTACATAATAAGCTTATAGTCTTTTTCTTATTCTTCTTCTTTTCCAAAATGACATAGGTTAGCTTCATTTTACCTACGTTGGCTCTAATATACTAACTTAGAGCTTATATGCTTAGTTTCCTATAGGTTAGCTCCAAAATAACTTATGCTAGCACAAAATGATCAAGTTTACATAATAAGCTTATAGTCTTCTTCTTATTCTTCTTCTTTTCCAAAATTCTTCTTATTCTACTTCTAGTGTTCTTCTTCTTCTAGTATTCTTCTAGTCTTCTTCTTTTTCTTCTTCTAACTTCTTGTTTTTCATTGTGCAGATTTGATTTAATTCACGGAAGCTTGCATGGATGGAGTGCTTCTTTTCCATTTCTGTTTTTATTTTGTATCAATGTGAAACTGTTGTGAATTGATGGATAACGGTGTTGGATGAACAATGTGAAACTTTTGTAATATGTAACGATGGAACTATGTGTTGGCTATGTATGTATATATGATGGAACTTGTGTGTTGGCTATGTATGTATATACGATGGAACTTGTGTGTTGGCTATGATTGTTATATGGATGCTTGTTGTATATATATGTGTTTGATATCTCATAGGTGAAATAGTGACCTGAGATTAAGAAAAAAAATTAAAAAAATTGTTACTAATGGCGCACTACCGTGTGGTGCGCCATTAGTATAGCAGGCACTAGTGGCGCACCGTGGGCAAAACTAATGGCGCACTGCCAGGTGCGCCATTAGTATACCAGATACTAATGGCGTAACAGTGGTGCGCCATTAGTAAAAAATACTAGTGGCGTGATACTAATGGCGCACCAGTGATGCGCCATTAGTAGGCAAAATTGGTGCACCATTAGTAGCCCTTTTCCTAGTAGTAACTGTCCATACGAGATTTCTAAAAGAAGTGGAGACATGAAATATAAAGGATGGAAAAAATGTATGGACAGTCGTAAGGAGGTTCTTGGAAGCAAAAGGAAGCGAAGCGCAAGAATTGGAGACAGGATGTTCTCCATTCTCCATAATGGAGAGTCAGGCTCTATATTGTTTTATGCTATTTTACCTTAAATAGGGTATTTAGGTCCTGCCTAATACTGATGATCATGTGCTAAGAACAATTAAGTAGGGTTGGTTCGATGACTATCATGATGATGATCATATGACTTGTTATTAATAATGAGTAGAAGTTGTATGATGATGATTAGTAGGACTTGATAGGATTAGTATTACTTCCGACAAACTCGCTACTCGCGGTCTCGAGACTTGTAATGTTCTATCTTTGTTTGGTCTTTTGAATTCGGAGACTAATATGATGAATTGTATTCGGAGACTAATCTTCTATTGTATTCAATGAATATGCTGTTGTTGTGTGGTGTTGTCTATATTCTGTCAATATATTTTGTAACCTGTGCAAAAATCTGAAAAGAAAAAGAAACCTAATATTCATACTAGTGGCGCATCACCCCACAGTGCGCCATTAGTATGCCAAAGCACATGGGTAAATATGGCCCCCTGGGAGGCATACTAATGGCGCATGTTGGTCTATACTAATGGCGCACGGCGCGGTTCGCCATTAGTATACCAGATACTAATGGCGCACCAGTAGTGCGCCATTAGTAGGCAAAACTGGTGCGCCACTAGTAGGCCTTTTCCAAGTAGTGAACCATGAAGTGGTCTGCCCCGATACAAGGTGCAGTGAAATTAAATCCTGACGCAGATTTCCTACTAGACAGTGGACAGTGTTGGGCGGGAGCGGTCACTAGGGACTACAAAGGTGTGACGCCCTCGATTTGACCATACACTAATCATACACGCAAACGTGTACGATCAAGATCAGGGACTCACGGGAAGATATCACAACACAACTCTACAAATAAACTAAGTCATACAAGCATCATATTACAAGTCAGGGGCCTCGAGGGCTCGAATACAAGAGCTCGATCATAGACGAGTCAGCGGAGGAAACAATATCTGAGTACAGACATAAGTTAAACAAGTTTGCCTTAAGAAGGCTAGCACAAAATGAGATACAGATCGAAAGAGGCGCAGGCCTCCTGCCTGGGATCCACCTAAACTACTCCTGGTCGTCGTCACCGGGCTGCACGTAGTAGTAGGCACCTCCCGAGTAGTAGTAGTCGTCATCGACGGTGGCGTCTGGCTCTTGGGCTCCAACGTCTGGTTGCAGCAATCGGATATAGAAAAGGGGAAAAGGGGAAGGAAAGCAACCGTGAGTACTCATCCAAAGTACTCGCAAGCAACGAGCTACACTACATATGTCTGCATTGGTATCAAATGGAATAAGGGTATCATATGTGGACTGAACTGCAGAATGCCGGAATAAGAGGGGGATAGCTAGTCCTTTCGAAGACTACGCTTCTGGTAACCTCCATCTTGCAGCAGGAGAAGAGAGTAGATGGTAAGTTCACCAAGTATCATCGCATAGCATAATCCTAACCGATGATCCTCCCCTCGTCGCCCTATGAGAGACCGACCACCGGTTGTATCTGGCACTTGGAAGGGTGTGTTTTATTAAGTATCCGGTTCTAGTTGTCATAAGGTTAAGGTACAACTCTGGGTCATCCTTTTACCGAGGGACACGGCTATTCGAATAGATCAACTTCCCTACAGGGGTGCACCACATTTCCCAACACGCTCGATCCCCTTTGTCCAGACACACTTTTCTGGGTCATGCCCGGCCTCGGAAGATCAACACGTCGCAGCCCTACCTAGGCACAACAGAGAGGTCAGCACGCCGGTCTAAATCCTATGGCGCAGGGGTCTGGGCCCATCGCCCATTGCACACCTGCATGTTGCGTACGCGGCCGGAGAGCAGACCTAGCAACCTCCATTACAAAGGAAGTTGCGTTACGCGGTCCAACCCGGCGTGCGCCGCTCAGTTGCTGACGTCACGAAGGCTTCGGCTAATACCACGACGTCAAGTGCCCATAACTGTCCCCGCGTAGATGGTTAGTGCGTATAGGCCAGTAGCCAGACTCAGATCAAATACCAAGATCTTGTTAAGCGTGTTATTCTGAAATAACCACGGACGCCGACTAGGGCCAGGCCCACCTCTCTCCTAGGTGGTCTCAACTTGCCCTATCGCTCCTCCACAAAGTAACAGTCGGGGGCCTTCGGGAACTCGGGCCCACCTCTACCGGGATGGAGCCACCTGCCCCTTCAGCCCCCAACATCGAAATCACTCGCGGGTACTCCTACGAGCCGACCCGACTTTAATCACCACTTGTATAGCATGTATATATGTATAAGTATATACCCGTGATCACCTCCCGAGTGATCACGGCCCGATAGTATAGCATGGCAGACGGACAAGAATGTAGGGCCACTGATGATAAACTAGCATCCTATGCTAAGCATTAGGATTGCACGTAAAGGTAACAACAGTAGTAGCAAGGACAGGCTATGCATCAGGATAGGATTAACGGAAACAGTAACATGCTACACTACTCTAATGCAAGCAGTATAGAGAAGAGTAGGCGATATCTGGTGATCAAGGGGTGGGCTTGCCTGGTTGCTCTGGCAAGAGAGAGGGGTCGTCAACTCCATAGTCGTACTGGGTAGCAGCGGCGTCGGTCTCGGTGTCTAGCAAGAGAAGAGGGGGAAGAAACAATAAATATAATGCAAACAAATGCATGACGATGCATGACATGACAAAGCGTGATGCTAGGTGTGCCCTAACACGGTACGAGGTGGTACCGGTGAAGGGGGGACATCCGGGAAATTATCCCCGGTGTTTCGCGTTTTCAGGCAGAGGAGCCGGAGGGGGAAAGTTGCACGTTCACTATGCTAGGGATGCGTGGCGGACGAACGGGCTGCGTATCCGAATTCGTCTCGTCGTTCTGAGCAACTTTCATGTTGAAAATAATTTAATCCGAGTTACGGATTAAAAGATATGATTTTCTAAAGATTTTTTTAATTTTTGGAATTTAATTAATTATTTAAATTAATTCGAAAATGGATTTGTGACATCAGCATGATGTCATGCTGACATTAGCAGTCAACGGGGGTTGACTGGTCAACCTGACCAGTGGGTCCCACTATTCAGAGACACATGTCAATTATCCAAATCTAATTAATCTAATTAGGATTACTTATGGGTGGGCCCCACTGTCATCGACTGTTTAATTAATTAATTAATTAACAGTTTAATTAGTTTAATTAGTTGATTAGTCTAATTAATCAAAATTAATTATGTTAATTTAATCAAAATTAATTAAGTGAATTAATTAGTTAATTAATTAATTATTTTTATTATTTATTATTTTATTTTTATTTTTATTTTTATTATAAGAAATGTTCTGGGGCAGGGCGCCACTTGTCATTGGCCCTAGGAGCCTTAACGGGCACGGGCACGCGTTAACGGGCGGTGGTACGGGCGCCCAAACGGACGGGTGCCCGAGGGGGCACCGAGCAGGCCCGACGCACGCCGGCGCCGGCCGGAGCCAGGGGAGGCGACGGAGGGGGGGAATGACCGCGGCAGCGGAGGTGGCTGCGGCAGGGAGCCACAGGGCGGTGGCAGGGCAACGCGGGGTCCACGATGACCAACAGGGGCGCGGCCACGGTGGGCGCGCACGGGAAGGAGGCCGCGGGCGTGCCCGCAGGCGAGGCGCGTCAGGAACGGGCGTGCGCGGCGCAGTCGTGGGCGAGCAGCAGCAGCAGAGCAAGGGGGCCGATGAGCGTGGTGGCTACAGCGAGCGAAGGGGGAAGGGTCCGCGGGCACGAGCGGAAGTGAGAGGGCGGAGGCAATGGCGCGCAGCAGCGCAGCGGCGAGCAGGGGCCGCGGGACGAGCGAGCGGCGGCTGCGGGGCGCGTCGAGGAGCGGGTGTGCGCAGCTACAGGCACGGTGCGCGCGCCGTCAGAGGCGGCGTCGGGCGCGGGGTGCCGTTGTGAGCAGGGGAGAAGGAGGAGAAGGGGCGCTCACGGTGGCCGTAGGGTAAATGGCAGTGGGCGTGAGGAGGAGCCGGGGACGGGCGGCGTGGCGATGCCGAGCGCTGGCACCGGGGATCAGCTCGGGTGCCGATCCAGATCCAGAGGGAGGGGAAGATCCGGCAAGGTGGTCCTCCGTTCGGCGGCGACAGGGGCGACGGGCGGCGAACGTCGAGGCACCAGGGCGCTGGTTGCCTACCGTGATCCAGATCCAGCGAGGGAGGGGGATCGTGGGTAAAGAGAGAGAGAGAGAGAGAGCGGGGGAGTGGTGTGCGTGGGGGGTTAGGGTTTCGGGTGAGAGGGGGATATGGGGAGTGGCCGGCCTGGTGGCCCGGTTGGGCTGCAGGCCTGTTGGGCTGGAGCCCGGGGGTTCTTTTCCTTTTTTTGTTAGTTTTATTTTCTGTTTTGTTTCTTTTCTTTTTATTTATTTTTCTTTTACTGTTTTACTTTTAGTTTTATTAAAATATCAAAGTTGCACCTAATTTAGTATATGTAAATATGCCACAACCACATTTAACTTGGCGCACAAAGTAAAATAGTTTGTGATGGTTTACTATTATAAAAGCTCTTAAATATTTGTTTTTGCTACTGTCTTGTTCATTTTTGAGTACTTAAATAATTTATGAAAGTGTGATTTCTCCAGCACAATTACCTATGCATTATTTGGTTCACTTCGGACATTTTAGTTTCAATATCCGAAAACTTTTAATTGTTTGACTTGATTTTGAATTTGAATTTTGAATCAGTTTTTGAACTAACCCGAGATTAACTACACTGACAGAGGTGACGTGGCATCATTAATGAGGGACTACTATAGCCTAATTATCTGGGCGTCACAATTCTCCTCCACTACAAGAAATCTCGTCCCGAGATTTAAGAGGTAGTGAAAGGGGGAAAGGTTTTGGTTATGAATCTAGCGGGTCTTCTCGATATTGGCTGCTCTTCTCGAAGAGATCGATCCATTACATTGATGTCTTCATTCCACTGCTTCAGTTCATCATTATGAAGTCATCATCCTTTCTTTGGGGGTTCCATCGTACTTACGAATAGGTAATGGGGCAGATCGGCAACGACAGAATGCTATAAGGGTAATAATCTGGCATTATCCCATGAATGAGCCTATGAGTACCTCTCAAGTTGAACAAATAAAACACCTCGAGAGTAAAGTTCGATTGTTCAATAAGAAGTTTCAAGTAGCCAGGCAATCATCCAATGCCTAGTCAGAAGGTGAAATAGCTTCAGGGCAACGTGAATAAGTATTGCGTCTGATACCAGAATAGATCACTAGGAATGTGGCTCGTGAATTGCATACGAAGCCAAGCGCGAGGAGTAACTTTGGAAACAGGGTGTACAGGAGAGTCAGGTTTCGATCTTGTCGAATTGTGGGTTATGGGCCCACCATGTGGGATAAAAGTGGAAAGGGCGTTGACATGTTGCACGATCATGTAAGTAAGGCATGTCAGAGGATAGTCTGTCAGTTATGTCGGCAATAACATCGGTACCAAGGGCGAGGGACGAAGAGAACCATTTTCCTGCTCGTTGAACGAGGCGGACCAATAGGTAAAGTTCTTGTCCATCGGTGGTTACCGGAATGTCATCAACAATAGTAACAGGGTTACACTAGACAGGATGGTACACCGAGGTGTTTACGTAAGCAGAAGAATATTACTGCTTAGAACATATAGATCACAAGAAAGGTTAAAAACAATGGAAAGGAAAATGTGATCATTATATTAAACAAAACAATGGAAAGGAAAATGTGTTTAAACACATAATTCAAGGGTATATCCTTTCCAAGGACAAGCAGAGTAAGATATCCATGACAGGATATAATGTAGAAATCTCTTTAGGTAAGGGCAGAGAAATTTTCATGACATTACCCTTACAGTGGTGTTTGGATAATGGACAAAGAAAAATTAGCGTTGTGCTTCAAATGCTCCTATTGAAAAATCAGAGTACCACAGACATGCTTCGAGATAGCATTGACATGGTTTTGAAGCAAAGGTCGGACTTTGGATACACAACAGATCCAATGGGATAAACTTATTAAACAAGGCATTCAATTTCCTCATGGAAAAATGGTGAACCTTGTTAAAAAGGAAGCTATAACACTTGGTCCTCCGGTCAGGTGGGCATGACATCACCTTACCGGGTCATATGAGGATCAATGTTATAACTCTTGAAAATATGTTCCAACCATCATATCCGACCGAGATTCAGATCTGATTGGGGCCAGGATACCTCAGACTTAGGATGTCTGAGAAGAAAATGTGTAACACAAATTTGATGAGATGACAATGTAAGATTCTCGGGAATTGAACTATGAAAGCGATTTCCACAACAAGAGTTCATCATTAAACGAAGGAGAGCATGAGGATGTGGCTGATGGACTCAGCGACAACTCATCGAGATTTCCAAAAAGATGGGATTCCACAAGTATGTGAACAAGGAGATAACAATTGTCAGATCAAGTGATATGATGATGTATGCTCGAGGAAAACATACAGAATTAAACATTGGTTGAAAGGTGCGCCCGAATTATGGGTTGGGTTGCATGACCAATGTCAGAATTGTGATTCAATAATCAATAGTCTAAGAATGAACGGATATGGCAAGAAGTATCACTTGTACCAAGAATGCATAAGAGGTGGTGAAATTCCCACAACATTCTTGACATAAAAGGTGGTAATATCCAAGGTAAAGAAGAACAATGCTGGGTAGCAAGGAACTCAAGGTATGACACAAAACACGAACAAGTTTGTATCGAACGGAAGGCAATAAAGTGGTAGATGATAAAACAAATCATCAAGGGCAAGGATGGTATTTCTCATCATGAATTCGATATATATCTTGGAAGAGCTCAGGATGTTGCTGATAACCACGACACATTTGTCGAGAGATTTCATGAAGATGTAATCGGTCGGTGATGACATCAAGTCAAATGATGATGCAGCGAAAGTCAAATAATACTTGAAGAAGAACTCATAAGAAGTTATGCAGTTTCATGATAACCTCGAGATACCAGAGGGGGTAATACTCGATGACAGACCAAAGTAGAGGTTGGACTGGGGTATTGCTCTACAGAAGACAAGCGCTTAAACTTGCACATGAAATGGTATTTAAAGGAGAACATGGTCGGAACCACGATTGCAAAAGGCCAGATCCCGGATATAAGATGAACTTATACCCAAGGAATAACTTAATTTAAGAGAAGCTTTAATGATAAGATCTACATCGTGTCCATGGGCATGAACACAAAGTTCAAGGTCGACTCCCACTTCTCCAATGCATAACCTTTCATTCACTTCTCACTTTAGAAGAAGTTGTAGTGTTGAAATTTTATCTAGCAAAATACCATAAGTGTATGACTCGTGAAAACTTTCGAGTTCACACAGTTTAGAGAAGGCATATGTTCAACCCATAGGGGCTTCTTAGAAACATATACCACAAGTTTCAAGAGTATATATCACAAGCTCGAAAAGTAGAGCAAGGTTGAGAAAGTAGATGATACCATTTACCAAAAGCATTATTTATCCGAGGGAAGGCTCACATGGTTATTGAATATGAAGGACGCTATCGGATAAAATCCATTAAAGGATCTGTCAGTCCATAACAGAGCTGACGTGAGCATCGGCACACAACCAGAGGAAGTAACTATGCAAAGGCATTGGATTATGGAAACAACTGACTAACCAGAGCTCAAATGCAAAGGAATTATGATTTTCAAATCAAGGGATCAGAAGCAATGTTCTGATTAGGGATGGATAAGTCGAATAGCTTAGGGGTACAATCGACGGAATTGGATTTGTTGAGAACCAGCTCATGTCTAAAATGACGTCTGAGCCGGAAAGATAATTTAAAACGTTCAACTGATGATTGCGTGCATTCGCACTCATGTTGAATCAAAGGGATCAAAATGACGGTGCCTAAGGATACTAACGAATATTTGCCAGACATATGGAAAGCATCCATATTGCAAGCAGACAAGTAATGCAGAGCAATAAGCTACTAAGGATTTTTGGAGGATCAAATAGTATTTTGAAGACTTTTGTGAAACACATGAATGACTGGGGATGAGCAGATACTCGACAAGTGCGAGGACTTATTTGTAGGGGTATTCATGTGGCAAAGAACTGCAAGGCAGTAGGCACAAAGTATTCTCGGAACAATAGAAAAAACTTCAGAGTATCTTGTAATAACCAGATCAATGGGGGATGATCGTATGAATGGCAAGTGTAAGTAGTTATCCATAAGGATTTATCGGTGGTCGGGAATAGCAAAAGTGGGGGGGGGCACAAGTCTCGAGAGAATATCGAAGAGTATCTTTGGAATCTTCTGGTGAAGCAAGCGGTCATCGGTAACACAGGGCTCTCCGGATGGAAGTGATCACGAGATCCTAATGTTAGAGTTAGCAAAATTCATTTAACCCGAATAGAAAAGATATTAGAGACCCAGAGTAAATATCGAGGAATAAAAGATCCTAATACCACCCAATGGCAACGTGGGCCCGTAAGACACACAGCCATGTCAGTAAAAGTTTGCAATGACTAGACTCGACTTCGGCCAAGGAGTGTGGAAGGGGGATTCCTACAGGTAGTCGGCTCTGATACCAACTTGTGACGCCCTCGATTTGACCGTACACTAATCATACACGCAAACGTGTATGATCAAGATGAGGGACTCACGGGAAGATATCACAACACAACTCTACAAATAAACTAAGTCATACAAGCATCATATTACAAGCCAGGGGCCTCGAGGGCTCGAATACAAGAGCTCGATCATAGACGAGTCAGTGGAAGAAACAATATCTGAGTACAGACATAAGTTAAACAAGTTTGCCTTAAGAAGGCTAGCACAAAATGAGATACAGATCGAAAGAGGCACATGCCTCCTGCCTGGGATCCACCTAAACTACTCCTGGTCGTCGTCAGCGGGCTGCACGTAGTAGTAGGCACCTCCTGAGTAGTAGTCGTCGTCGTCGACGGTGGCGTCTGGCTCCTGGGCTCCAACGTCTGGTTGCAGCAATTGGATATAGGAAAGGGGAAAAGGGGATGGAAAGCAACCGTGAGTACTCATCCAAAGTACTCGCAAGCAAGGAGCTACACTACATATGTATGCATTGGTATCAAATGGAATAACGGTATCATATGTGGACTGAACTGCAGAATGCCGGAATAAGAGGGGGATAGCTAGTCCTTTCGAAGACTACGCTTCTGGTAACCTCCATCTTGCTGCAGGAGAAGAGAGTAGATGGTAAGTTCACCAAGTATCATCGCATAGCATAATCCTAACCGATGATCCTCCCCTCGTCGCCCTGTGAGAGAGCGACCACCGGTTGTATCTGGCACTTGGAAGGGTGTGTTTAATTAAGTATCCGATTCTAGTTGTCATAAGGTCAAGGTACAACTCTGGGTCATCCTTTTACCGAGGGACACGGCTATTCGAATAGATCAACTTCCCTACAGGGGTGCACCACATTTCCCAACACACTCGATCCCCTTTGTCCAGACACACTTTTCTGGGTCATGCCCGGCCTCGGAAGATCAACACGTCGCAGCCCTACCTAGGCACAACAGAGAGGTCAGCATGCCGGTCTAAATCCTATGGCGCAGGGGTCTGGGCCCATCGCCCATTGCACACCTGCACGTTGCGTACGCGGCCGGAGAGCAGACCTAGCAACCTCCATTACAAAGGAAGTTGTGTTACGCGGTCCAACCCGGCGCGCACCGCTCAGTCGCTGACGTCACGAAGGCTTCGGCTGATACCACGACGTCGAGTGCCCATAACTGTCCCCGCGTAGATGGTTAGTGCGTATAGGCCAGTAGCCAGACTCAGATCAAATACCAAGATCTCGTTAAGCGTGTTATTCTGAAATAACCACGTATGCCAACTAGGGCCAGGCCCACCTCTCTTCTAGGTGGTCTCAACCTGCTCTGTCGCTCCACCACAAAGTAACAGTCGGGGGCCTTCGAGAACTCAAGCCCACCTCTACCAGGATGGAGCCACCTGCCCCTTTAGCCCCCAACATCGGAATCACTTGCGGGTACTCCTACGAGCCGACTTGACTTTAGTCACCACCTGTATAGCATGTATATATGTATAAGTATATACCCATGATCACCTCCCGAGTGATCACGACCCGATAGTATAGCATGGCAGACGGACAAGAATGTAGGGCCACTCATGATAAACTAGCATCCTATACTAAGCACTAGGATTGCAGGTAAAGGTAACAACAGTAGTAGCAAGGACAGGCTATGCATCAGGATAGGATTAACGAAAGCAGTAACATGCTACACTACTCTAGTGCAAGCAATATAGAGAAGAGTAGGCGATATCTCGTGATCAGGGGGGGCTTGCCTGGTTGCTCTGGCAAGAGAGATGGGTCAACAACTCCGTAGTCGTACTGGGTAGTAGCGGCGTTGGTCTCGGTGTCTAGCGAGAGAAGAGGGGGAAGAAACAATAAATATAATGCAAACAAATGCATGACGATGCATGACATGACAAAGCGTGATGCTAGCTGTGCCCTAACGCGGTACGAGGTGGTACCGGTGAAGGGGGGGCATCCGGGAAATTATCCCCGATGTTTCGCGTTTTCGGGCAGAGGAGCCGGAGGGGGAAAGTTGCGTGTTCGCTATGATAGGGATGCATTGCGGACGAACGGGTTGCGTATCCGGATTCGTCTCGTCGTTCTGAGCAACGTTCATGTTGAAAATAATTTAATCCGAGTTACGGATTAAAAAATATGATTTTCTAAAGATTTTATTAATTTCTGGAATTTAATTAATTATTTAAATTAATTCGAAAATGGATTTATGGCATCAACATGATGTCATGCTGATGTCAGCAGTCAACGAGGGTTGACTGGTCAACCTGACCAGTGGGTGCGCATGTTAATTATATAAATCTAATTAATCTAATTAGGATTAATTATGGGCGGGCCCCACTGTCATTGACTGTTTAATTAATTAATAAATTAACAGTTTAATTAGTTGATTAGTTTAATTAATCAAAATTAATTAAGTTAATTTAATCAGAATTAATTAAGTGAATTAATTAGTTAATTAATTAATTATTTTTATTATTTATTATTTTATTTTTATTTTTATTTTTATTTTTATTTTAAGAAACGTTCTGGGGCAGGCCCCCACTTGTCATTGGCCCTAGGAGCCTTAACGGGCACGGGCACGCGTTAACAGGGTGGTACGGGCGCCCAAACGGACGGGTGCCCGAGGGGGCTCCGAGTAGGCCCGACACACGCCTGCGCCGGCCGGAGCCAGGGGAGGCGACGGAGGGGGCGAATGACCGCGGTGGCGGAGGTGGCTGCGGCAGGGAGCCGCAGGGCGGTGGCGGGGCAACGCGGGGTCCACGGTGACCAACAGGGGCGCGGCCACGGTGGGTGCGCACGGGAAGGAGGCCGCAGGCGAGGCGCGTCAGGAACGGGCGTGTGCGGCACAGTCGTGGGCGAGCAGCGGCAGTAGAGCAACGGGGCCGACGAGCGGGGCGGCTACAACGAGCAAAGGGGGGAAGGGTCCGCGGGCGCGACCCGAAGTGGGAGGGCGGAGGCAGTGGCGCGCAGCAGCGCAGCGGCGAGCAGGGGCCGCGGGACGAGCGAGCAGCGGCTGCGGGGCGCGTCGAGGAGCGGGTGTGCGTAGCTACAGGCGCGGTGCGCGCGCCGACAGAGGCGGCGTCGGGCGCAGGGTGCCGTTGCGAGCAGGGGAGGAGGAGAAGGGGCGCTCACGGTGGCCCTAGGGTAAATGGCAGTTGGCGTGAGGAGGAGCCGGGGACGGGTGGCATGGAGATGGCGAGCGCTGGCACCGGGGATCGGCTCGGGTGCCGATCCAGATCTAGAGGGAGGGGAAGATCCGGCGAGGTTGTCCTCCGTGCGGCGGCGACAGGGGCGACGGGCGGCGAACGTCGAGGCACCAGGGCGCTGGTTGCCTGCCCTGATCCCGATCCAGTGAGGGAGGGGGATTGTGGGGAAAGAGAGAGAGCGAGAGCGAGCGGGGGAGTGGTGTGTGGGGGGGGGGGGGGGGTTAAGGGTTTCGGGTGAGAGGGGGATATGGGGAGTGGCCGACCTGGTGGTCCGGTTGGGCTGCAGGCCTGTTGGGCCGGAGCCCGGGGGTTCTTTTCTTTTTTTTCGTTAGTTTTATTTTCTGTTTTGTTTCTTTTCTTTTTATTTATTTTTCTTTTACTGCTTTACTTTTAGTTTTATTAAAATATCAAAGTTTCACCTAATTTAGTATATGTAAATATGCCACAACCACGTTTAACTTGGCACACAAAGTAAAATAGTTTGTGATGGTTTACTATTATAAAAGCTCTTAAATATTTGTTTTTGCTACTATCTTGTTCATTTTTTAGTACTTAAATAATTCATAAAAGTGTGATTTCTCCAGCACAATTACCTATGCATTATTTGGTTCACTTCGAACATTTTAGTTTCAATATCCAAAAACTTTTAATTGTTTGACTTGATTTTGAATTTGAATTTTGAATCATTTTGTGAACTAACCCGAGATTAACTACAGTGACAGAGGTGACGTGGCATCATTAATGAGGGATTACTGTATCCTAATTATCCGGGCGTCACAAAAGGCCTGCCGATTGTATCAGTTGGAAAGAAGATTGGGTCAGTAGGAAGCGTTGAGGAAGCAGAGGCAAAGGCCGCACTAGCTGGGCTGAAAGAATTGGCAATACTGTACAGAGGACAAATCGAGCTCGAGATAGACTAGATGACACTAGCCATTGAATTAAGAATGGACTCTCAGAGTTTATCAGCATGCTTTGGCATTCTATGTAACATCGGGGATGTCCGGGCGATGTTCTCCTCCTTCAATATCAATCATGTTGGTAGGAAGTGCAATTCTCTGGCGCACGAACTGGCTGCAGAGGCAAGACAACATGGTGACCTCCGGCTCCTAGCTAGGGTCCCAGATAGACTGAAAAACCAGATGCAGACTGAATGTACGCCTTCTACTCTGGTATTCTGTATATACTCGAGTCCCTAAAAAAAGCATGTGGTCACCTTTGCATTTCTCCTCCTTCTTTCTCGTTACCTCGTCGTCGTCGCCTTACTTTTCACTCCGCACATCTCTTTCTTCCCTGTGTTGGAGGTCCCCTTCGAGCTCGTCCCAGCCATTTGGATGCATGTTCCTATTTTCCTTTCCTGTTGGTGTGGCCTCCTTCTTTCCTGCTGATTCAGGTTCTTCTTCTTTCCTCTCTATCCATCTTCATTTCTTCTTTAATTGTGCCCCCTCTCACTCTCTCCGTTCGTTCTTTTAGGTCTTTCGAGTTCTTCTTCTCATTGCCTGGTGGCTATATTGTTGCTTGAGGTGAGCTCATACTTTTTATGGGACAATTCCAATTTCCCCCCTAATTTGCACCCACTCTCATCTTTACCTCTAAAAAATCATGTCTCAACCTTGCCCCTCTTTCGTCTTGTGCGCTTATGAAAATACCCTTCTGTGACGTTTTCGTCTGGTCAAAGGCCTTTGAGTGTCTAAAGAACATTTCTTGGACATTTTCCCCTTCTCTATATATCTAAATAATTGACCCCCACTTCTTCTACGAATAGAAAAGGACATACCTTATCTCGACATGCAACATTGCCAACTCACTGTGCCATGCCATGCATGTGAAAGACAAATATTCTACAAGCGTATACAATACTTGAGTATATAAAATCATATTATTTTAGTTTGCGTTCTCATATTGTTAGTAAAAACAAGGTTTCATACAATTAAATCTCGTGGAAATAACTACAACTAATTCCAGCAGCAATGCTCAAGGTATCATCTCTAGTTATCTAAGTAAGCGATCCCATTTAAATGCACAGGCAAGTCATCCACACCATCAGTAGCATACAATCTTTCACTTTCCACCACATGCAAGCCCTCTACATCATCAAGCATGCAAGCCCTTTACATCATCAATTTATAGCAACAAACAATTGAACTGGAATATAACAAGGCAATATAACAATACATCCACCCTCTATTTACCTCTAGGTTTGCTACCATATATATGACAAAAAAAATATGATGCGGTATTATTCTCATATATTTCAATTTTATTTTCATTAATTTTGTGCTATAAATTTCCGTAGCAACGTGTGGCGTTTATTGTATGAACAAGAGGACAGTAGTATCTTGCACCCGTCTTCATTGCCATCGTCAGATGACTAAGTGCCTCACAAACCACAAATAGTGCGGTAGAGTATCCGGCATCTAAAAAAAGAAAGTATTCGACATCAATGAGTAATAACACACAAAATTGACAAAAAGAAATGGAGTAATCATGCACAATGCAGCAGATCTTACTTTACCACAGTACGAGATAGGTCTAACAGCGACAGCAACTAATGCTCGGTTATTTCGTACGCGATAGTGCATATGTGCATTCTATCGCCATTATTTTTCAATGGCGATTTCCTGTCAGCGACAATGTGCATATGGTGGTAGAGCTCCTAATGAAAGGTTAAGAAGAGTTTGCAGGCCTAACTCATGTTGGCAGGACGCTATTGTCTATACTAACATTCATGAGATATAACAGCTTGAACCAACAAAAAACACTATGATCATGTCATCCTGAACCCAGACTCTCTGCAACATCTGCCAAATGTTCATGTCCAACTAACATTAGTCATGATTCTCCAGAAAAAAAACTAACATGAGTCATTCCTGTATTATATAACTGCATGAAATGAACAAGGCTGCCACTCTACACGTAGATCGAATTTCCAATCAATAGCAAACAGAAGGTCAATATGACCACACAAATTCCATAGAACTTGATTTCAACGGAAAAGAATAAGAGACAAGTTAATCAAAGCTACTAATTTCTATTTGAACAAGAGAATGATATTCACTTATATCAGAGGCTAGCTTGGCAGGTATTAAAAGCAGACACCAGGAAGAGATCTCAGAAGAAATGTCTCAGAAGAAATCTCACATTAAGGTATTAAAAGCAGACACCAGTAAGGGGGCAAAAATGCAACCCTCTTGTAAAAATTGAAATTGAAATGCCTCAGAAGAAATCTCACATTAAGGCAAGATAGAAACAATAATACCAAGCAGTCAGTTCCCATAACTTGTCATGACATCACCTTGACTTATGATATTACTGAACAGATCTTTCAAAAGGATGCCTACAAAGACCAACAATGGCAGCAACACAAATAACAAGTGTTCATGGTGCCAGTTTGATGCCTTGAGCATATTACTAATCACATAGTTCATATTAGACCATGATGGTAGTTAAATAAACCCCACAGGATGCCACCACAATGCTGGTTGGTATGGAAGTTTTCAGGCTGGGATAACTGTAAGAGAACAATCTTATCTAATACCACTGTGTATTTGCTGGACATGTATACAGAAAAAGGAAATCAGATTGACCAATCGAGCAATTGAGCATATCTCTTCAGGAATTTATCTAGTGAATATTAAGTAAGAGAAAATAATGATATATGAGCCCTATGTTATAATCCATCCAAAATTATAAGTACATGTCATTTATCCCTGAACATTGCTATAACATGGTCAACATGCATGCCTTAACACTGACAACCTTGTTTGCCTGTTTCAGCTTTTGACACAAATTCCTGAAGAGATGTGTAAATTTACAAAGAGAACAAGATAACTAGCCAACCTATCAATACAGTGCAAGAAACACTGCAAATATATAAGAAATAACTTGCTTAAGTAAAGCATTCCAAAAGAAAAATCACTCATGCAAACAAATTATATAGAACACACCATCATTCTGCGAACAACATATCATAGAGATAGCAGGGACTTCTACAGATGTGCCAAAAATAGCACAGATGATTTTTTTCATAATTGGTAAACAGGCTACAACTTGTTGAGAATACTGATCTTGCAGACAGAACAAAAAGAGGCTCCAATGTCCTGATGCCTTGCCACAACACCGAGAAGAGACAGTAGCGAACCCAAGTAACAGATAAGTAATTCACCCACAATGTAAATGGTAAGTTTGGTACCAGAAGACAACACAATTACCATAAACCATCAAAATACTGGATGGACTTGTCACAGAATCCTGAATGTAAAGGAACAGATGAAGTAATTCACCCCGAATATAAATGGTAAGTTTGGTCACAGAAGACAACAAGAATTACCATAAAAGATCAAAATACAGGATTGACTTGTCATTGAATCCTGAATATCAAGGAACTTCGTCAGGACCTTCGGCGTGATGCAGGTCCAAAGAAGAGATCAGTTCTGGATGGTAGCTGGATGTTTTGATTTAGTAGGAGAACAAAGCAATGCTTTTCACAGAATATCCTTCTCTGGTTGTCATCATTCCTCATATGAAGGGATAAAATCTTTCATTCTCTGGTAACAGAAAAATACTCCATGATGAATGGTGGTATGGTTGGAAGAGACCATAATACGTCCTCGGAAACAACCACTCCAGGCTGCGACTCTCCAAGCACAGACAAGCGAACCAACAAGTGTACTCGAGCGGATGGAACATCTGTGATGTTGTGAAGTACACTATGCTACCCCGCATTGCCACAATTTCCAGACCATTGGTTAAGTACCCAAGCTTCCGTCAAATTTCATCAGTCAGGTTGAATACCCTGATGGTAACCCATGCCCCAGCATCAAGGCCATCTTCTTGACGCAGCATGAAACCGATGTTGAATCCTTTTGAATAAGCAATGCACATGTTAACGCCATTAATTTGGCCAAGGATCGAGCTTGGAAAACCATCCAGATTCAGGAGAGGTGGACTCATCTCAACAAACAATCATGGGTTGTTTGGGTCGGGGTCCAAGACAACCACACACGCACGTTTCCGATATGGCCAGTAGATGAAATTACCCACTCGCATGCCGCTCTCAGGCAAAAGATCATCTTGGCCGCCTTCCGGGTCGGCGTGCGGGACATCCAACCATGGGGAGAGGAACCAATCGCCGCCTATTCCCAAGAATGAGGAGAAGACCACAGCCCGCAACCTGAACTTTCCATGGGCAACAAGACAGAAGATGTGAAAGCTCTCGGGGTTTTCGTCATCGCAGATTAGGCCGGCGTGAAGGAATTGACCATTGCCTTCGCGGTCGTCGTCGTCGTCGAAGATGTGGGCGTCACTCAGATCAAAGAACCGTTCGCACCACCGTGCCAAGGGGTTTAGCAGCGCGAGCAATAGCTCGCCCAGTTTCTTGAGGAGAAGGTAACCGCCATGGGCGTCGTAGACGATCCAGTAAGCTTCCGGGCCATCGTGCACCTGGAGGGTGGTGAGGAAAAAGTCACCGCTCAAGATGGCGGCCATGAGCTCCGGATCATTCCGGCGGGCGGGGGCGAAGGCGGGGATGCACTGGAAGTCATTGTGAGGGACATTTGGAAACGGTGTGCCGAAGAAGAGGCTGAGGAGGGGCGCCGGGTGGAGGTCGATGAATTGACGACGGAAGGGGGGGAAATTGGTCACCAGGTTGCGCCAGGGCAGGCAGGTGCAGGCGGCGCGGACGAGGTCCGAGAGGGAGGGAAGGCGGAGGAAGATATCGAGCAGCAGGTTTTCAGGGAGGTCGTCGATGGTGGCGGCCGCCGCCGCCGGCTGGCCGTTGGTGGCCATAGATACGGCGGTTGGACGGGGGTTACCTCGCGTCCGCTTCCGAACCAACCAACTCAGTCTGATCTAGAAGACTAGCCACAGTGGGAGTAACTTCAACAGTAACATCGAGTCCAACTCAGCAAATTTGCTTATGTGGCAATGAGTTAATGAGGAGAGAGGTAGTAGTAGTAACTTAGCTAGTTACTGTAACATCACATGTTCCAATGCAATATGAGTCTATAACCTAATAAATAAAGCTATGCATGTTACCACACTTATGTTACTACCCATTATGAAGGTAGTAACATAGTCTAGGAATACGTGTATGTTAATAATGTATGTTACTCTCCATCGTGGCTAGTCGAAGGAAATGAGCCGCTCCGTAAACAGGAGAAGTGGGTTATTAACACCAGCAAGAGAGGATGTCGCTGGGCATTGTCCACCTGTCCTTATACGGTTTTGAAGTTTTAGGAGAGTATCATGGTTTTCTTAAAAAACCATTGTTTAAAAGACTTTGATTTGTTTGGCTTTAACAAATACTTTAGTTTAGTTTACAAGACCGTAGTATCTTTAAAACTGAGGGTTTTTTTAGTATCTAAAAGGAGGTTCGGATCTCTTTTTTAAACCGAGAAACACTCATGCCTAGCTGGTCTTAGAAAGACTGTGCTAGCCAAACACTCTGTAGTTTTGCTAAAGCAGAGGAAAACCGCAGCTTTAGAAACCGAGGTATACATTGCCTAGGCATTACAATACCATACTTTTGGATTACTTTGGTTTTAGAAATATTGTGCTCCCAAACTAGGCCTACGTTTTCTCCCACGACATGCACCCCCCCTCCTCTCTTTGTTTGTAGGGTTGTCACGACAAGTGGTCTCATGGATGGCGTCACGGCTTGGCATGGTGACGGCGGCGCCGTTTGGTTTGGTGGTTGGGCGAGGGCGTTGGGAAAGGAGGAGGACACCGGGAAAGCGGCGCGCACTGTGCAGCTTGACCACGTCATCCCCGCCTATGCCAATGATCTCGGCCGGTGGCAATGTTGCCGCTGCCGCTGACGTCGGGAAGCGTCTGGCGGATCGGCTACAAAGGCACCAACCATCTAGCACAGCTGACTTGGAATGAAGATCTGCGCAAGGGCGCCACCAAGTCTGCATGGACGTCCTTGAAACCGTCAGGTGATATGGATTCTTTTGCTCTTTTATTCTCCACTCATCCTGTTGTAGACCAAATTGATAATATTTATTGAAAGATTTTTTGTGATTTTGATGATTGACTTAGTAATCCAAGTCCCATGCTCTGCTGCTCCTGCAACGGCGACATTTTCTACTCCCACTAGCAGACCTGGTTCAAGATCAGAGGCAACAAGTAAGGTCCTACTTTATGTCTATGTTAGTCTGTCAACTTAGTATAATTCATCCCCAGCCCTCTGTGTTCACTTCACTTTAGTTAACTAAATTAGGCATAACGCTCCGGTGCATGCAGGGTTTTTACGGATTTGTGTATTCACTATAACAGTAAAGAACATGTATTATTAAACCTTATATGTGATACACAACTATTCTTCGGGAAGAGAAGAAGATAAGAAATGAGCTGAAAGAGAGGATAAAACTAGCGAGAATGGCAGTGTCAAAAAAAACTAGAGAGAATGGCTACATGGATAACTAGATTAGAAGAGTTTGGAAGTGGTCACCTTCCTTTCATGTGCTTGCTTTATAAAGGTAAAGATTCAGTTCACCAGACAATTCATGTTGTTTTTATTGGAAGAGTTTCACATTGTTGCATGAGAATTGCAGAGGGAAAAGATATATGGTTTTACTTCTGAGATTGGGTACATCTCTTATTATTCACATTCTTGTCAAACAACTTTAAGCATTAATTATCGGATACTGGAAAGTATGAAAGTGTGAACCAGGGTAGTTTCCTTTCTTTGTTGTTTCTATATCTAAAATTTGTTTGGTGTGCCCCAAGATTTGAATTACATGAGTTCTATTTGATCGCTTTGTTTTTGTGATTATTGTCCTAGTGTCCTTCTCATGCGTCCTTATGAAAATCAACTATTGCAACTGGAAGATGATTTTGTCGGTCCAGTAAATAGGAAATTTGATAATGAGGGCAAACTTCAATACCCATCCCACTATGTTGCTCTGAGTTCAGATAATTCATGATTCTATGTTGCTTTGTGTGAAGACATGATGTGGGATAAAATCGCAAAAACATGGTTCTTTGTTATGCATGGATGGATCCCTACACACATGGTCATATTGTCTTAATGTTTATGTTCTTAATAAGGTTTGCACTTACTCCTTGGCTTCCTCGATATTTTTTTTCTTATGATAAATTAGAGTTATTTGTTAGTATCTTGAAAATATAACATTTCTCACAAGATTATCTGAAAAAGTCTTCATTTGTTCCATCTATGTCGTCTAATAGGTTGGTCAATCATAGTTGTAAGGGCATATTTATCCCTAAGGTGTTTTGGTGATTGATGACAATGTGTTTGCGGACTAATCGTGTGCCTTGAGTTTCCCAGACGTTTCATCGCTAGGCACTAGATGGTTTGGTGCCCCTCGAAGACTGTTGAAGACAGCGTCTTTTCTACGTTTCTTTTTGGTGGATTTGAGTCGTAGGAAAGCCGTACTATCAAGAGGGGGTCCGCGTCGGAAAGGTTTGGGTGGAATCATCACGTACACGTCTCTTTCTAGTCCCCTCCTTTCCCTTGGAGCATCCTCCGTTGTTTTCTCACCCCCTTGTTTCTGGCTGCTGTGTTGGCTCGTGGTAGTACTTCTCCCAGGTGAGCGGTAGTACTGTAGGCACCAGCGGTAGTACCATGCTACGGCGCGGTAGTACCGCAGGTGCCCATGGTAGTACCGCTTCCCTAGAGCTGCACTACTATGGCCCACCAGGCTAGTACTGCTCCCTCGCGGTAGTAGGGGTGGATGTAATTTTTTACATCCGCGCCTACCACGGTAGTACCACAACCCTTCCGCGGTAGTATCGTGCTCAGCTGTCAGGCAGTAGTACCGCCCCTCTGCGGTAGTACTGTGTCGAGTTTTTGCTTCTTCCGTTTTTAGCGGAAGTAGGCACGGATGATTCCTTATTCCCTGGCTAGGGGATTCCTGCCTTGCGGTAGTACCGCAAGGGGGAGCGGTAGTACCGCGCTCACGGAAGTACCACCCTCAGCACTTGTGCTACAGGTCTTCCCTAGCTGTTGCTGGTGCTGCGGCAGTACCGCGGGCCTGTACGGTTGTACCGCGTGTCGTTGCGGTAGTACCTCTTGGCAGCAAGCGGTAGTACCGCGTGGCCCTGCGGGAGTACCGCTGGCCGCGGGCTGGTAGGTGGATAACGGTTGGATCTTTGTCACACACTATAAAAGGGGTCCCCTTCTTCCCCGTTGACTCATCTCTTCTAACCCTAAGCTCCATTGTTGCTCTAATCTTCATTTTCGCCCGATCTCACTCCCTAGCCAATCAAACTTGTTGGTTTGCTCGGGAGTGGTTGAGAAGGCCTTGATCCACACTTCCACCAAGAGAAATTTGATTCCTCCCACTAATCCCTTACGGATCTTGTTACTCTTGGGTGTTTGAGCATCCTTGACGGTTGAGGTCACCGCGGAGCCATAGTCCATTGTGGTGAAGCTTCGTGGTGTCGTTGGGAGCCTCCAATTGAGTTGTGGAGATTGCCCCAGCCTTGTTTGTAAAGGTTCGGTCGCCGCCTCCAAGGGCACCAATAGTGCAATCATGGCATCTCGCATTGTGTGAGGGCATGAGGAGAATACGGTGGCGCTAGTGGCTTCTTGGGGAGCATCATGCCTCCACACCGCTCCAACGGAGACGTACTTCCCCTCAAAGGGAAGGAACTTCGGTAACACATCCTCGTCTCCACCGGCTCCACTCTTGGTTACCTCGTGCCTTTACTTGTGTTCCTATCCTTGTTGCATCATATAGGTTGCTCACCGAGTTGCATATCTAGACAACCTACTTTGATGCAAAGTTTAAATTATGAAAGAAAAGCTAAAAATTGTTAGTTGCCTATTCACCCCCCCTCTAGTCAACCATATCGATCCTTTCAATTGGTATCAGAGCCTCTTCTCTTTATTAAGGACTTTACCGTCCGAAGAGTATGGTTGATACCGTAGACGGTGTGGAGGAACACTCCGGTGTGAATCCAATCTCGTCTACGGGCGATGGTGGAACGTCGGTCTCTCGTGAGGAGTTCAATGTGGCCTTGGAGATATTGAAAACCTCCATGACGACCGAGGTTGAAAGCATGTTTACTAAATTCCTTGAAGGGCTTAAACTATCCACCACACCGTTAAAAGTGGGTGATCCCACCGACAAGGTGACGGATGCTATCTTCGACAAGGGGGAAGCTAGTAGTGAAAAGGCTCCTTCTTCTAGTGGTAAAAATGGCACCGGCATCTTTGCTCATGTGGAACCGCCACTTGTTTATGGTGGACCAGTTCCTTCCACTCATTTGAATCATGCCGGTCCTCCCCCTAAGATTGTAAAAAAATGAGGACTTTGATTCTTGGGTTTACCGCTTTAAGCGTCATTTAAATCATGTGAACACTAATCTTTGGAGAATCATCGAAGAAGGTTTTCATCCGCATGATCCAAGCAACTTCACTCCTCGAGAAGCCGCGGATAACCAATTCAATGAGAATGTTCTCTTCATCATTCAAGATGCAATTCCACCCAAAGATCTACCTCATCTTCGGCCCTTCTCCTTGGCCAAAGACGCATGGCTTTGTGTTGTCTCGCTCTACCGGGGAAGCGCAAGCATTCAACGCTCCAACTATGAAGTGGTGCAAGATGAAGCCGATGAGTTTGCAATGAAAGAAGATGAAGAACCTCGTGAGCTTTATCTAAGAGTAACCAAACTCGCGGTCTCACTCCGAGATCATGGGAGCAAGGACACGGATGACAATTGGATCAAGTGCAAATTCCTCAAGGCAATGATGCCTTACCTCAAGGCCATGTCCTCCGTCATTCGCCAAAGGCCGGATTTCCACACTTTGACCTCAAGCGAAGTTTTGTATGAGTTTGTGGCCATGAACATCTTGGATAAGACCGCCGACAATGCGGTGCTTCGTTCTCAAAGGGCAAAGAAGCCCAACCTTGCTTTGAAGGCCAAGGTCTTCGTTGAAGAAGAAGAAGAAGAAGAGGAGAGCAACCCCGAAGATACAAAGTATGCATATCATGAACACATGACATTTGCTTCGAGGCAATTTTGGAGCAAGAAAAACTCAAGGCCAAACTTTAACAAAAACAACTCAAGCGGCATGAAGAGCAAGCAACGTGTAAGGACTTGCTACAATTGTGGAAATGTGAGTCATTTTGTTGCGGAGTGCCCGTATGAGAAGATGGAAGACAATGGTGGAAAGCTCATCCGAAAAGACAAGGCCAAGTCATTCCCCAACAAGAGCAACTTCACCAAGAAGACTCCTCCCAAGGCATTGGTGGTACAAGATGAGTACAATGAGGATGATGACGAGGATGAAGATGATGAGTCGGTTGCCATGGCCTTAGTTGCCATTGCAACGACTCCACGGGTGTCTCTCTTCGACTCACCCAATGAGAGCATCAACGCCAAGTGCCTCATGGCTAAAGCCACAACAAGGTAACCTCCAACATCAAAACTACTATCATTAATCATCCTTCTTCGACGGATAGTATTGATGAACATGAGGAAGCTAATGTGGAGGTGAATGAGTTTGAGGCCTTTATGGCCAAGCTCAAGGGTAAATCCAAGAAGCATTTTGTTGCTCTCTTGGAACAACTTGGTGAAGCCAATGACATGATCGAGACTCACGAAGATACCATCTCTAAGATGGAAGGGCATAGTCATGACTATGCCGATGAGATCTCGGATCTTTCCAATGCTCTTGAGGAAGAGTGTGGTCTTCGTTTGGCTCTTGAGGAGTCACACAACGTCGATCATGCTAAGTTAAAGAAAGATTTTGATCATGTTCTCATTGTCTCTTGTGTGCTAAACTCCGAGAAGGCCAAACTTGAGGTTGATCTTGCTAGACTCAAGCAGGATTTTGATCTACTTGACAAGGCTCACAAGGTCTTGAAGGGTGCTCATGCTAGCCTCAAAGAGTCTCATGATCAACTTCAAGTAAAGCTAACCAAGGAAAAAGCCACTTTTCCTCTTATGATGTTAATTGATAATGCAAATGCTACTAACCCGTGTTGTGAGCATGTGCATCTTGTTGAGGAGAACGCTAAGCTAAAGGTGAAACTTGAGAGAGGTCTTGCGACTTGCATACAACGCAAGAAGAACCTCAACGACCTCTTGATCAACCAAAAGGGAGTTGTGGCCAAGGAAGGGGTTGGGTATGTGCCCGAGTCCAAGAACAAGAAGAAGAATGACAAGACCAAACGACCTCCTCCTCTCATGCAAACCTTTGTGAAGGAGGGAGAGAGTGCTTCCAAGGAGAATAAGAACAATGCGAAGGGTGGTGGTGTCAAGAAGGGCAATGCCACTCCTCCCATCAAAGCCGGCGACTTTAATCCTTCTTATATGTTATGTCGTGCTAGTGACGGGCATGTTTATGCCAAATTCGTTGGTTCTCCTCATGAGTACATTGAATGGTCTATTGGGGCTCCAAAGACCCTTGTTACTAACATCAAAGGACCCATTACAAAATGGGTACCTAAAACCACTGTTCAAGATATCTTCCGATATTCCGATAAATCGACCGATTTATCGCTTACCGTTGTCTGACCGATAAGATAAATCATCCGATAAATCAGCCGATATGGCAATAAATCGGCCAATATGCCGATAAACTGGCCGATTTACCCCTTATCATGGGTCGACTGATAAGTTCACGATAAGCGATATCCCCAACATTGCCTAAAACCAAGCATTGATCTCTTGTAGGTGTTTGATTCCGGTGGGGGATCATGGTTGCTCGATAGCGGAGCTACAAATCATATGACCGGAAGCAAGGACTTGGTGGTGGACGTGCACAAGATTCCATCTATGCCCACCAATGTCTAGTGGGGTGACGCCTCATCTTCTAAGGTATTGGGACTTGGCAAGGTAGTCATCTCTCATGATCTCATGATCGAGAAGGTCATGCTTGTTGAGTCCCTTGCATACAATTTACTTTCCATTCGTCAACTTGCAATCATGGGCTTTGCCACTTTCTTTGATATCGATACCGTGGCCCTCTTGTGGAGCAAGACTCTTAAAGTAGCCTTTGTTGGGCATGTCGAGAACGGTCTATATGTGATTAACTTTTCGAAGCGACCCACTAAGACAGCGACATGCCTAATGGCTAAAGTTGATGTGGGATGGATTTGGCATCGCCGTTTAGCCCATGTCAATATGAGATCTTTGCAAAGTCTTCTCAAGGGGGACCATGTCCGTGGACTAACGAATGTTAGTTTTGCTAAAGATCGTGCTTGCAGTGCTTGTATCGAAGGAATGTTACATGAGAAGGCTCACCCTCCCACGACTATCATTTACTCAAAGAGGCCTTTGGAGCTCCTTCACTTGGATCTCTTTGGGCCTCCATCCTTCGATAGTCTTGGGGGTAGGAATTATTGCTTGGTGATTGTGGATGACTACTCAAGATACACTTGGGTGTATTTCTTCAAGAGGAAGAGCGAGACCCAACAAACCGTCATTGACTTTGCAAATGAAGCACAATGTCAACACAATTCAAAGATCTTGACAATAAGAAGTGACAACAGCACCGAGTTCAAGAATTACACCTTGGATGAGTTTCTTAGTGATGAGGGGATCAAGCATCAATATTCCGCACCTTACACCCCTCAACAAAAAGGTGTTGCGGAGAGGAAGAACCGGACATTTATGGATGCGGCAAGGACCATGATGGCGGAGTTCAAGTCTCCACACAACTTTTGGGCCAAAGCCATCAACACCACATGTCATGCATCCAATCGGCTCTACCTCCGCAAAGGCTTGAACAAGACTCCATATGAGATACTCACTGGTAACAAGCCCAACCTCAAGTACTTTCGGGTGTTCGGGTGTAAGTGTTTCATTCTCAAGAAAGGTGTTCGGTTGTCTAAATTTGAGGCTAGAGCTTACGAGGGCATATTTGATGGTTATGCTACAAACTCTCATGCTTACCGTGTCCTCAATAAATCTGCAGGACTTATTGAGGAGACGTGTAACGTGGAGTTTGAGGATAATAACGGCTCCCAAGTGGAGAAAACTGGCACTTGTGATGTAGGTGATGAAATTCCTCCTCAAGCCATAAGAAGAATGGGTGTGGGTTTTATCCTACCCATTGAGGAAGCCCTTGTGGCCGAAGGAGAAGGACAAAGCTCCACTCAAGTGGAGCCATCACCAACCCAAGGTCCACACGCTTCCGAAGAACAACATGAAGGCCCTCATCCTCAAGAACATGACCAAGGGCAAGATCATGCTCAAGACGGTGTTGACACACCAAGTGATGCCCAAGGTCAAGTTCTCTCCTCCGAGCAAGTTCAAGAACAAGAACAAGCTCAAGATGACGCTCAAGATGATCAAGTGACCACTCCTCGTCTCACCCCTGAGGAGGAATTGGAGCGTCATGCCGCCAAGGTTGCTTCCAAGCTCTCCACCAAGGATCATCTCATGACGAATGTGCTTGGAAGCTTAACAAAGGGGGTAAGCACTCGTAGACAATTAGCAAACTATTGTGAGCATCACGCGTTTGTCTCTTGTGTCGAACCTCACAAGGTCTATGAGGCGCTTGAAGATCCGGATTGGCTCAATGGCATGCATGAAGAACTCAACAACTTCGAGCGCAACAAAGTGTGGAGATTGGTTCCAAGACCAACGGGGAATCAAAATGTCATTGGAACCAAGTGGATATTTAAGAACAAGCAAGATGCCATGGGATTATCATTCGCAATGAGGCTCGTTTGGTAGCACAAGGCTACTCCCAAGTCGAGGGTATCGACTACGGTGAAACCTTTGCTCCCGTTGCTCGTCTTGAATCCATTCGCATGTTGATTGCATGTGCTTCTCATCATAACTTTAAGTTACAACAAATTGATGTGAAGAATGCTTTTCTTAATGGTCCTATTGATGAATTGGTTTATGTCAAGCAACCCCCCGGTTCGAGGATCCCTACTTTCCCGATCATGCGTATCAACTCGATAAGGCACTCTATGGCCTTAAACTAGCCCCACGTGCGTGGTATGACCACCTTACCGAGTTGTCACAAGATCGTGGTTTTGAAGTTCGGCTAATCGACCCCACTCTTTTTACTAAGAAGGTCAAAGGGGAGTTGTTTGTGTGCCAATTATATGTTGATGATATTATTTTTGGCTCCGCTAAGAAAGCTTTCAATGAGGAATTTGCCGCTCTCATGACCTCAAAGTTCGAGATGTCTTCCATGGGAGAGTTGAAGTTCTTTCTAGGGTTCGAAGTGAAGCAAAGAAGAGAAGGAACCTTCATCAACCAAGCCAAATACACTCAAGACATGCTCAAGAGATTCAAGCTAAGTGATGTCAAGCCGTCTTCCACTCCAATGCCCACCAAGTGCCAACTTGACATAGATCCCAATGGTAAAGCGGTGGATCAAAAGGTATATCGCTCCATGATAGGCTCCTTGCTTTACCTTTGTGCATCTAGACCGGATATCATGTTGAGTTTGGGAATTTCTGCACGGTTTCAAGCCACACCTAAGGAAAGTCACTATGTGGTGGTCAAGCGAATCTTTCAATATTTGGCTCATACCCCAAACTTTGGCTTATGGTACCCAAGAGGAGCAAACTTCAAGCTTGTAGGGTATTCGGATTTTGATTGGGAAGGAGACAAAGTGGATAGGAAGTCCACTTCCGGAGGGTTCCAATTCCTTGTTTGCTTGTTGGTAAGTTGGTCTTCCAAAAAGCAAAGTTGTGTGTCTCTCTCGTCCACCGAAGCGGAGTATGTAGCGGCCGGTAGTTGTTGTGCACAGATCTTATGGATGAGGCAAACTTTAAAGGATCACGGTGTCATTTGTGACAAAGTGCCTCTTTGGTGTGACAATGAAAGTGCCATCAAGATTTCTCTCAACCCGGTTCAACACTTCAAGACGAAGCATATTGAGATTCGGTATCACTTCATCCAGGATCACATTAGGTGAGGAGAGATCAATGTCAACTATGTCAACACTCATGATAACCTTGCAGATATTTTCACGAAGCCCTTGGATGAAGCAAAATTTTGCGTGTTAAGGCATGAGCTAAATATCATTGATTCGAGCAATGTTGCTTGAACCCTTGCACACCCCACCATACTCAACTTGTTGTCTTGTTTAGATGTAGGCATGGACATAGGGGAGTGTTGTTCTCTCAATGAACTCTCCCTCCCCCCATTATGCATAAATTGATCAAGTCTTTCACATTAGCCATGTTTGATGGTACTTGTGCTTCAAAGATGAGTTTTGGTCATGGGCCCAAGGATAATTCTTTGCGGTGCCATACCAATTGACTCAAACATAGGTGGCTACGGCCACCGCCCTCTCTTTGGAGAGGTGGTGTCTCATGGTTGTTTCGTGTTGTCGTTTGCCTTTCTGCCTTTGTGTGTCACGTGGTCTTGTGGTGTTGTGTTGCCTCGGAGTTTTCGTGCAAAGACCTCTTGAGCCCACGGTACTACCGCGTTGAGAGGGCACGGTACTACCGCGCCGGAGCGCGGTACTACCGCTCAGGTGTGATACTTCCGCCGAGCGGTACTACCGCGATGAGGCACGATACTACCGCGCCATCGAGTGAGCGTGGGGGTTATGACTCGGGAAGGGGAGTTCCAACTCCCCATACCCATTCACTTGTCTCTCTCCCCACGTCTCTCTCTCTCTCTCTTGCTCAAGAACAGCGCCGGAGGTCCTCGCCGGATCTCCATTTCCGGCCAATCTCCTCGGATTCCGACCGGTGGGATCGTTCCCCACCACTTCCTCTTGCCATGGACCAAGGTTTTTCCCCAAATCCCTCTCTTTCTTGGTTGTTCTCTCGCTTCTAGGTTTTTGGGGAGATGCTTGTTGTTCTTGAGATTTTAGGCCAAATCTGTGCAAGAGTAGGATGTAGGAGAGTCGTGTTGCGTAGGAATCATACTTGATATGTTGTCATGTGGTAGATTTGTCCAACCGTAGTACTGTCGTGGTTTCGCGGGCTTTCTCAGATTTGAACTTGTTCGGATCTGATGCGGTGCGGTACTACCGTGTCTCATGTGCGGTACTACCGCTCATGCGGTACTACCGCCCATCAGGTGCGGTACTACCGCGCTAGCTGTGGCACTAAGATCCTACTACCGCTCCTAGACCCGGTACTACCGTGACCTTACACGGTACTACCGCGACTAGGAGCGGTACTACAATCTTAGTACCGCATCACTTGGCAGTACTACCATAGGGGTCGAATCTCTCTCATGGCAATTATCTTGTGTGCTTCCTACATGTTTCTTTTGCTTTGTTGTGGTCTTTGCATTGATCCTTCTTGCTTGTCGTATGTGTTTTGCGCTTTGTGTCTCAGGTGGTGGCTCTCGCCGTTCCAATCCCAGTCGTGACACTGGCTCCAAGCGTCTATGCAATCCCCAAGATGAAGCACCAGAAGGCTCCAATGCCCCCAAGCGCAATGTCAAGACCACTACCAGCAAGCAAAAGGAACCTGCTAAGGGCATGGACAAGATTTCCCTCAATGAGTATGTCGAACGCCGGAAGATCAACCCCTATGTGAATCCTGGGGCTGTCATCAGAAGCACTGAGTTGTTCTGGACCAAGGAACATGCTCTCATATATCTGGATGTGATCAAGAACAAGCAGAATACCTTCGTGGATGTCAAGTGGTTAGACATGAATCACATGAGGAAGGACAAGTTTCGTGATTATTTTGGAGACGCAATTGACTTGGTGGAGCAGTTTGCTATTCAGCCTGCGGTCTCCTTTCACCTTGACTATGACCCTGAGCTTGTTTGTCAGTTCTTTGCCTCAGTTCACTTTCACCCCGGGGATGAGCGAAGGATGACCTGGATGACCAACGGTCGTCAATTGTCTGCTACATGGAAGGAGTTCATGGATCTGCTTCACATTCCTGATGACGGGCTTTCCACACCCATTGGTGTTTGGCCCCATGCCAACTCTGAGTCTGCTAACAAGAACCTGCTTCAACCATTCCTTGTTGAGAAGGTGCTCCCCAATGGCAAGTCAACTTGCGTGCTGAACTCCTTTCTAGATATCATGCATCGCATCTTCCGCAACACTCTGTTCCCATGCATTGGCGATAAGGACAAGGTTCATTTCTATCTAGTGTACATGTTGCTCCTGTGTGCGGAGGCACGTTTGTCTCAGACTCAGCCACTTGATCTCTCACACATCATGTGGTGTGAGCTTCGGTTTGCGGTGTTCACTCGCAAGGTACCTATCTATGGACCGTACCTATTTCTGTTGCTCTCCACAACTTGGGAGAAGATGTACCCTGGTGATGAGTTCCTTGCTCCAGACTGGATTTGGCATGAGTCCATCGGTCTCCGCGTCAAGCCCAACTGGGCCAACACTACTACCCGTGCTGAGGCTTCTACTGCTAGGAGGGCTGTTGGTGAGGAGGAGGCTGGTGCAGAGAATGTTGCTGAGGACCGTGCTACTAGGTCTACCACTCCTTCCTCTGAGCCGTCGTGGGCCAAGAAGTTAAAGGACAAGATGAAGACTCTCTTCTGCATGCAGGCAAAGGGATAGTACAAGACTCACGTGGCAGACAAGGAGAGTCGCCGCCGCGACAAGAAGGTCATGAGGCTATTTGGAGAGGATGTCTCTGGCGGTTCTGAGGATGTCATCACGCTAGAGGCTGCATGGATGGCCAAGCAGGGGTACAAGTGGACTAGTTCTGAGGAGGACATCGACGAGATCGTCCCCGACGCCGAGTCTAACGAGGAGCACGAGGAGAAGTGGGATGACTTCTCTTCCTGAGCCACCCCGTGTGTGTAGGTGTCCGCTCTGCCTTTTTGGCGTCTCGATGCCAAAGGGGGAGAGAGTGTAGGGATTTGCGTGTTTGCGAGTCGTGTGTCGTGCTTGGTGTGTTTGCTTTGTCGTTTGAACCTCGTTTGCTTTGGTTGGTTTGTGCCCTCGAGACTTTTCCTTCATATGGTGTAAGACATATGCTCTCTATTCTATCTTAGTTAACTTGTTTGTGCTATCTTGTCTAGTGTTAGCCTTACTTCTGCAAGATATGCCTTGTCTCTATAATATAGGGGGAGTTTTGATCCTAGTATGTGTGTCGTGCAGTCCAAAGCACCCATCTAGTTGGCACACATGTAGGGGGAGCCCGTCTATATTCTAGAGAGGAGGGGTTTGCGTTTGCTTCATATTAATTCCCTTGTGCAAATCCCGTATTGTCATCAATCCACCAAAAAGGGGGAGATTGTAAGGGCATATTTATCCCTAAGGTGTTTTGGTGATTAATGACAATGCGTTTGCGGACTAATCATGTGCCTTGAGTTTCCCATACATTTCATCACTAGGCACTAGATGGTTTGGTGCCCCTCGAAGACTGTTGAAGACGACGTCTTTTCTACGTTTCTTTTTGGTGGATTTGAGTCGTAGGAAAGCCGTACTATCAAGAGGGGGTTCGCGTCGGAAAGGTTTGGGTGGAATCATCACGTACACGTCTCTTTCTAGTCCCCTCCTTTCCCTTAGAGCATCCTCTGTTGTTTTCTCGCCCCCTTGTTTCTGGCTGCTGTGTTGGCTCGCGGTAGTACTGCTCCCAGGTGAGCGGTAGTACCATAGGCACCAGCGGTAGTACCGCAGGTGCCCACGGTAGTACCGCTTCCCTGGAGCTGCACTACCGTGGCCCGCTAGGCTAGTACCGCTCCCTCGCGGTAGTAGGGACGGATGTAATTTTTTACATCCGCGCCTACCACGGTAGTACCGCAACCCTTCCGCGGTAGTACCATGCTCAGCTGTTAGGTAGTAGTACCGCCCCTCTGCGGTAGTACTGTGTCGACTTTTGGCTTCTTCCATTTTTCAGCGGAAGTAGGCACGGATGTTTCCTTATTCCCTGGCTAGGGGATTCCTTCCTTGCGGTAGTACCGCAAGGGGGAGCGGTAGTACCGCGCTCACGGAAGTACCGCCCTCGGCACTTGTGCTGCAGGTCTTCCCTAGCTGTTGCTGGTGCTGTGGTAGTACCGCGGGCCTGTATGGTTGTACCGCGTGTCGTTGTGGTAGTACCGCTTGGCAGCAAGCGGTAGTACCGCGTGGCCCTGCGGTAGTACCGCTGGCCGCGGGCTGGTAGGTGGATAACGGTTGGATCTTTGTCACACACTATAAAAGGGGTCCCCTTCTTGCGCGTTGACTCATCTCTTCTAACCCTAAGCTCCATTGTTGCTCTAATCTTCATTTTCGCCCAATCTCACTCCCTAGCCAATCAAACTTGTTGATTTGCTCGGGAGTGGTTGAGAAGGCCTTGATCCACACTTCCACCAAGAGAAATTTGATTCCCCCCACTAATCCCTTGAGATCTTGTTACTCTTGGGTGTTTGAGCATCCTAGACGGTTGAGGTCACCGCGGAGCCATAGTCCATTGTGGTGAAGCTTCGTGGTGTCGTTGGGAGCCTCCAATTGAGTTGTGGAGATTTCCCCAACCTTGTTTGTAAAGGTTCGGTCGCCGCCTCCAAGGGCACCAATAGTGGAATCACGGCATCTCGCATTGTGTGAGGGCGTGAGGAGAATACGGTGGCCCTAGTGGCTTCTTGGGGAGCATTGTGCCTCCACACCACTCCAACGGAGACGTACTTCCCCTCAAAGGGAAGTAACTTTGGTAACACATCCTCGTCTCCACCGGCTCCACTCTTGGTTACCTCGTGCCTTTACTTGTGCAAGCTTATTTGTGTTATATCTCTTGCTTGCTTGTGTTCCTATCCTTGTTGCATCATATAGGTTGCTCACCGAGTTGCGTATCTAGACAACCTACTTTGATGCAAAGTTTAAATTGTTAAAGAAAAGCTAAAAATTGTTAGTTGCCTATTCACCCCCCCTCTAGTCAACCATGTCGATCCTTTCAGTAGTGGGCAGACCAAAGGACTGTAGGAGTAATATATTGTACTACTAACAGTTCTTTTCATCCGTGCCTTCTAATAGGCTGGTCAATCATGTCTTTAGACCATAGGATCTAAATCAATTTACTCGAACATAACGTAAGTAGTTACCTTAGTTAGTTCACTTTCTAGGAACAAAAACTGTTTGATATGGTATTGGCCACACCTGGCTGCTTGGTTCACTATTGTACACTATGAGAGACATTGTTGATAAAAATCAATGATGCTGCATTTAGCTCGACTAAGAGATATATTGTGTTCCTGAGCTCTCGAAGACACTGCAATGACTTTGTTGTAATGATAACTACTCTACCCCTCGGAATTGCATGCCTATCCATGTTAGCTTCTATGATTTTTGATCTAACATTCTGAATCAGAGATAGTACCCATATGTGTGCACTGAAATTTTGCAGGACGTCCCATATACATTAGTCCTTGTATGTTTATCTTAAATTCCTATGGTCCAATCTTCTCCCATAGGAATTTGACTATTGGCTTTGTTGTCTCTAAAAATGGATGATGGATTATTCAAATTTGGTGACTAAACTTGGTGGCTATTGTGTTAATTATTTTATTAATTTTGAGTGTGATCTTGTTTTACAGGAAACATAATCACAACACACATAACTCATTATGCATGTTACGTTGCCTAGATCATTGACGGCTACCAGCCCCAATAACTTGACAATATTTAGATAGGGTACAACTTATTTTGATGAAAACAACTAGACCTCACCATTGTTTGCTAGGTCTTGTTTCTCCTTCCAGTTCCATGTTGGGCCAGTGAACCGCTAGAGTGGATTTGTGTTTACCATCCAAGAAGCTTTCTTTTATAATGTTGTTTATTTACACTTAAGAGCTCATTTCTAAGGATCTCAGTTGTATGTACCATTAGCTCATCAATTGATTCCACCTTCTTTCATTGCTCAGACACTTCTAACTAATAGTCATGTGTTGATCACTTTCTATTCTTTCTCTTTCGTCCACATTTAACAATTAAACAGTTACAATACAAACCTACCTTTTAATGACAATTTCCTCAGCCTAATCTTTATTTCAACATATTGTTAAGCTTCTTTGATTTTATTCCAATATGCAAACAACTAACACTAATTGACTATGCTACCTAAATCACTGCTTCAAAAGGGGATCAGAAGGCTTTGCTAGGGCTCTACTCTCTGGGCACTGGAGCTTGGGGATGGCATGAGCGAAGAGAGAGAGAGAGAGAGAGAGAGAGGAACGCCATGAAAACGGATTGATTCTATCATTTGCCTTTTATAAGACAATAAAAACACCTAAGGGGTGTACTGTGTTGCAGTAATTTCGCAAGTTCCGACATGATATGCATTGTGGGCTCGTGTGAATCGAGGGGTTTTTATTGATGATGTCGCCGAAAATCTAGGGCATGATCTCTTTACTTGACAAGAAGTGCCAATTGAAATGGCCTCGAGCTACGCTAAACACGGCATAATGACTACTGGCGGGACCTTTCGGCTCCGTAGTACGTGGTGGCGGTTCGGGTTTGGTGAAAGTTGACAGAACATGACTCAACCGGTGCACCCATTCCAGCATAGTAAAACTTCGCCGTTAAGATAGCTAGGTGTGGGAAGGGTCTAGGATCCGATGAAAAGGAAAAGTGCTTCTCAGGAGGCTCAGTTGGGGATCCTCGAAGGTCTGAGGTATACTATTCCTTCGACAAAACGATGGTTGCTTTGGAGGGAGATGCACGAATAAGGTGTTAAAACGGTTTATAGGGCTGAAGTCCAACAACAAGAACAAGCTGTTCGAGGATTGTCCTCAGCTTGGAAGACCGGTTCAGAGGTTACTGATGGTGTCCTACATAGGGGGTGCTAACTGTAACAGCCTGGATTTTGGCCCTTTCCTTTATCTTTTTGATTCATTGGTTTTTTGGTCTGATTTTTCTTTTTGGAGTGGTTCTGTGGCCTTGTCACCTGGGAAATCAGCTTCATTGCCCCTCCCAAGTGGCTGATCATTCTCAAAACCTTGCCAAGCTCATGTCACTTCACTCTTTGACCTAACCCTAATTTTTTTAGGGAATATTCCTTTTTCTATTAGAGGAATAACCCTGTCTGCCCTAGGTTGTGAAGCAACCTATATTTCTGTCACTCCCAAAAATCCCAATTAATTCTCATAATTTCTTTGGGTCATATGTTGCTCAAATATTCCCAAACTTCCCTGTCCTAGCCCAATAATAATTCTCCAATAATTAATCTTCATTTCTGTCCAGTGTGCCTTTCTGTGAAGGAAGTGCCACATATCCAATCTTCTTTGATCCCAAACTTGTTGGGCATTCTTTTATGTCCAAATAATTTCCTCATGCCAAAATTCAACTTTATTTGCCTAGCCAATCTTCCTAAGCAATTTTTCAAATTTTCTGTCAGTCAGAAGGCATTGTGAAGGAAGTTCTAGCTAAGGTTATCCAAATGAGTTGAAATTTTTCATGCCTCTTCATGTGCTCATATTATTAGCCTCCTCCAAATTTCAGATCCATCCATTGATCTATGTGAGCACAGGACCAAATCTTTGATTCTGGCAATATTTCTAGGTTGTGAAGCAAGTGCATTTTATATTGCTTCATTAATTCTGGGAAAATACCAGATTGTTCTCCCACCCAAATAACATATCTCCACCAAATTTGGCACCATTTCATTGAGCCATTATTTCTCTAGGATTCTTGCAAGATTCTGGTAAGTGAAGATGGCTGTGAAGGAAGTACCCTTTTGGTAAATCCAATTGGTATGAAAATTTTACAGCTTCTTACTATGACCAAATCACTAAGCCTTGCCAAATTTCAGCTCAATTTGACACTCCATGTGAGTGCATCATCCTAATCTAGTTTCTGACCAGATTATGTGGTTGTTAAGCAACTACATCAAATCTTTATCCCAATCTTCTCAAAGTTACCAGGATGAAAGTCCATCTTACCTTGAACCTCGCACACAAACTCTATGGCTCCAAAACCCTTCATGTTGATCACTAGTGCTCATCTAACATTACTGCAGTAAACTTCAAAGGGTGAGTACCATTTAACCAGAGTGCTTTTAACAAAACTACCATCGCAGTAGGAACCTCCCCTAGATGAACTTGCCGCTAGACAACACGCTCCAGCTCATTTCCACCGCTACATGCCAGTGCACACGGTGACCGCGTTAATGGTGAGCCTGTGCGTGCGCTCTGCTGCCGTTGGCCGCGTCCAGAGCGACTTCTTGCTTGGGCCCCTCCTCTGCTCGGCATCTCAGCGAGCACGAGCATGTCTAGTAGATTTACCGCGTTGTCGCCGTCCTCCTAGACCTCTCTCCCTCTCCGTAAAACCCCTTACCGACGCTCGCCGCCAAACGCCCACGGGAGCACAATGATGGTTTGGCTCGGTTCATCGCCGTTGTCATCCTCACTGCGCCCCCTTGGCCTCCTCTGCCCCGTGAGAGCCTCCACTGCTCCTCCTACGTTGTCTACCTCCGAGTTCGTGAGCATGGGCACGTGTCCGCGGCGCTGGACACGTGTCTGCGACGACGCCAGCTCGACCCCCTCCTCCCCTGCCTATATAAGCCCACCCCAAGGTTGCTCGACCTCACCACCAACCTCACCCCACTCCAGCAAGCCTCCCTGACCTCTCCCACGAGCTCTAGAAGCTCTCCTCGCCTCTGTTGGCCACCATCGCCGCCGCGGTGCTCCGGCTAAATTCTCCCCGAGTCAAGCCCCTCCTCTCCTTCTACCACCACCAGAGACCCACCTAGTCCCCCGCGAACCTCCCCCACCTCTCCACGAGTCGCCGGAGCCACTTTGGCCTCGAGTCCCATCGCCACCCGTAGCCTCTTCCGCCGTGACCCATGCCATCGTCATTCTGCTCCTTCTCGGTGTCCGTTCAGTGTGGGGGTGGACGCGGCACTCTTCCCCGAGCTCATCGGTGCCCGGAGCGTCGGCAACGGTGGCCGGAGTCGCGGGGCTCGTCGTCGGAGCCGCGCCCCTGCTCTGCTCCGCCGGGCACGTGCGAGGAGGAAGGAGCTAGGCCAGTCGGCCCCCCTCCTTTCCCAACCCCACCTGGCAGCCACTCAGGCCCGGCCCCGCACCTGCATGCGTTGACCTGGGCGGCCAGTGTGGATAAGTGACGGGCCCCACCCTGTGGGACCCACATGTCAGCGACCCCAGCCCCAGACCCGCGCGCGTTTAAGTGGAAGCGTACTTTAGAAAGTACGTTTTCGCGTGAAGTAAGCGTATTCCACCTCTGCTTTATCTAAAAAAGCGCTTTCTCTGTTCTGCAGACATATTTCCTAAAATACGTTTTCTGTTTTCCAGCTCAGGGGCCTGTTTGTAGAATTATTTTTACAGATTGGTCCCTGAACTTCGTCGGGCTATAACTTTTTGCTCGCAACTCCGTTTGAGGTGAATCCAAAGCCCAATTCTTCATTTTGTCGAGCCCGTTCCAATGGAACCATTTTCACCATGTTTTGACATTCTGAAAAGGACCATTTTGCCCCTGCCCTTATTCAGCCCCCTTCGAGAGAGAACGCTTTCCGGTGATTCTTTCTGCGAGTTTCTCGCACTTTCTTCCGGCGATTTCTTCCACCCCAGGCAAGCCACACCCTCCATTTGCATGATTGCAATGCATTGACATGGTTTCTTAATTTAAACTTGTTTAAAATATTGTTCTAGTTACATGTGATCTGGTTCATGGCATTTATCGGAGTATTATTTTGATCTTTTTATTGCCATGTATTGCTTGGAGTTCTAGGACTAATATTTTGATGGTTAGGTGGATGACATGTGCCTTTGGATTCTTAGTGGCTATTAGGATTACTTTCATGATGGTATCTGGTATTATTTTGGAGTATTACTTTGGATGACATGTGCCTTTGGATTCTTAGTGGCTATTATGATTATTTTCATGATGGTAGTTGTTGTTATATTTTGGAGTATTACTTTCGATATCATGCTGCCTTTGGATTATTAGTGGTTAGTATGATTATTTTCATGATGCTAGTTGATGTTCTGTTGCTTGGAGTATTATTTTCGGAGATGATGTTTACATCTGGATCTTAGCCGAATAGCTTATTATTGTTATTGGAGTAGTAGGATTACTGTTTTAGGATTCATCATGACAGTAGTGATGTGCTACCCTTGGAGTATTTTGAGGTGATGATATTAGGCTTGGATTATTTTTTGGATATTGCTATGACTTGGATTATAGTTTGATAGTTGATATCGGAGTATCGGTTATCACAGTTATACTTTTCGAGATAAATTTCACCATTAAGTTGGTCAGGTGCCACCGAGCCAGGCTTTCTCCAGTGCAACCACATTTGCCTTTATGGGAATGCCCTAATGCAGTCTATTGTCGTGCCTCTCGCTGGTGCCTGCAACTAGGGAAGGTTATGGGCATGCGGTACCCTGGCCCGGTAAGCCGACATAACCTTGTGTGCCCGTTGTTGTTGTTGTTGTACCCGGGTTGTCCCTGTGTGGGGCCATTTATTGTTTTGGCCACGACGGTGGCCGTTGGTGTCTTTGGTAGACATGGGGCCACCCAGGACTAGCCCAGTGGGGAGTGAGTCAAAGTGGCCGGGAGAGTGTCATGGCAGTAGACCGGTTTTGTCGGAACGCCGTTTGTCCACCCGAATGGGAGTGTGAGGCCATGGGTTCCGTGGTGTGGGTAAAGTGCTCTACCTCTGCAGAGTGTATTTAAATCTATCGATAGCCGCGTCCTCGGTCATGGGCATGGGTCCGTACTAGGTCACACTGTTCGATCAACACTCACATGATGGAATGACTTATAGGTGATATATATATATATATGTTGATATTTTGAGCAGTACAAATTGGCAGGATGTTGATGATGATGTTGGAGACCAAGTGTTGGTCATGGTAGTGATCGCGGGAAAGATCACCGTTTGAGACCAAGTGTTGGTCATGGTAGCGATCGCCGGAAAGATCACCGTTTAGTTTCGATCACGAGGTGATCGAGATGGTATATTGCTTGGCCGGTTAGCCAAGAGAGATATGGTTATGGAGATATGAGATGGTGATTTATCTGTATTGTAGTAGTTTCATATCATGCTTAGTAGTTGCTGTCATATCATGGTAGATGTTAATTTAATTAACCTACTTAATGCTATGTTGTTGTTTTGCCTTGATGCTTCTAGTTGTTGTGAGCTTGCAAGTACATTCAATGTACTGACTTGGCGTGTCATGCCAGATTGCAGGTGTTGCCGTGATTGCTTGATTGTTTGTTGAGGTGTCCGTTCGTGCGAGCTAGATCGTGTCCCAGCCAGAGTCCCTGCGGAGTGGAGTTCACCACCATCGTCGTTGTTCCGCTTCTAGAAGATTTCCGCTTCTTCGAGTTGTTCCGCTGCTATCATAGAGCAATTGTAGTATCGCAGGCGTAGTGTTGTCATGCTGATGTGAACCTTTGTAACATCGGACCCTTGTATTATTATTCTTGTAATAAGAGCTGATTTTTCCTATGTCAAGCAGTGTCGTATTCCAGAGACTTCTCCTCGATCTCTGGGCTGGCATACGGGGCGTTCCGGTTTCTCTGAGCCGGGGTGCCACACTAACCACGTCGGTTCTAGAGATGGGCTAGGCTGAGGACCCCCAAACAACCAACTAGTGGGCCACATTCGTCAGGCCCCATGGAGTAATCAGGATGGAACCTCCGAAGACATAGCGTATACTCCAAGGCACGAATGTAATCTTCAGCATGTTTATCCTCAGATGTAATCAAACTACATGTAACCCTAGTGAAAGTGCATGTGGCACTTTATTATATTTTGGTGTGATGACAATGTGGTTAGAGGAACTAATATCGGTTCCTAAACTTTATCTCAGGATATTGGTTCCATGAAGATTATGATGGAGTTGTGTGACCCCCCCAATTCAAAAAGGTCAAAGGTGTGGTTTACCTGTGACGCGAAGGTTTTATTTTTGGTTTGATTTGAGTTGTAGGATAAACCGCACTATTAAGAGGGGTCATTGTGGATTTGTGTCTTGTGGGTATACTACACCTACTAGCATTGTTGTGTCTTTTGCGTGCTTTGCCGAGGTGTCCATAGAGAGTCAACAGATATTATTTGGACACCCCGTCCGCACAGGGGTCAAGCATGGGGTCTTTGACCCCCATGTAGAAGGGGTGGTCAGAAACTCTCTAGACACCCCGTGCGTTGACCCCTGTATGCACAGGGTCCCGCTTGTTATGAAGTGGGCATATATTCCATTGGGCCAACAGGCCAGCACATATACATGAAGGGAAATAAGCAAAGAAGCCCCTATACAATATGATAACTACACACAAACACAACCTTGTCCTAACACCCCCCCCCCCAAACTCAAGGGGGATCTTGGACACCGAGTTTGGACAGGAAAAGGCTGTGTTGGGACCATGTCTGAGCTTTCGTCAGAAAATCAGCAAGGTGAAGCTCCGTGGGCACATACTGAGGGGGCCACAAATCTTTCTTGCACATGAGAACATGTGTAGGAGGCATCAAAACCGATGTGCTTGGTGAGCTCATGCTTAATAGGATCACAGGCAATGATGAGTGCACCAGTGCTGTCTGAGAGCAAAGGGGTCAGTGCAACAGTGGAAACACCAAAATCCTAAAGAAGCCACCGTAGCCAAGTAATTTCTGTAGTCACAGACGCCATAGCTCGCAGCTCAGCCTCAACACTGGAGCGAGATACAGTAGTCTGCTTCCTGGTCTTCCAGGCAATCAGGGAGGAGCCAAGAAAAACACAATAGGCAGAGAGAGAGCGGCGGTCAGTGGGATCGCTGGCCCAGGTAGCGTCACAGTAGGCCCGAAGCTGAAGAGATCTGGAGCAAGGGAAGAATAAGCGACGAGTCATAGTATCACGAAGGTTACGAAGAACATGAAGAAGGTGACTGTAGTGAAGTTGAGTGGGAGCAGAGACAAACTGACTCAGAATGAGCATAGCATAAGGAATGTCAGGACGAGTGATGCCTAGATAGACAAGGCTCCCAACAAGATGGCGGTAGCGTGTGGGATCTGCAAGGGGTTCACCCTCAACAGGACGAAGATGGAGACCAAACTCCATAGGAGTGTCAACCATGCGTTGATCAGTGAGGCAGGCATGAGTGAGAAGATCTTGGATGTACTTCTCTTGAGAGAGATAAATACCCTCAGGGTAAGAAATGATCTCAAGTCCAAGAAAGTAGCGAAGAGAACCCAAATCAGTCACCAAGAATTGCTCATGTAGACGTTTCTTCACAAAATCAATGAATTGGTGGTCAGCCCCTGTGATAATCATATCATCAACATAGAGTAATAAAAGGGTGCGACCGCGAGGAGAAGTGTGAATAAACAGGGCAGGATCATGAGCACTAGCAGAGAACCCAATCCCTGTGATGACGGCGGAGAAACGCTCAAACCAGGTACGAGGAGCTTGTTTCAGCCCGCAAAGAGCGCGCCGAAGGCGACACACAGTGCCATTAGAGACAGTAATAGCCAGGAGGCGGCTGCATATAGACCACTTCTCGCAGCTCACCATTCAATAACGCATTCTTGATACCTAACTGAGAGATGGACCATTGCCAAACAGCGGCAACAGCCAAAAGAGTTCGAATAGTGGTCATGTGAGCTAGGCATAGGCATTCAGTCAGACCGAACAAATTGGTTTGGTGCATCGGGTTATTTTGAATTTCGGTTCTGTGCTTTTCATGACCGATCGGTCCTGGAAGAAATTAGTGACCGATACTTCGGTCAACTAGACAATTGGTTTGGTCCTCAGTTACTACCGAAGAGACCCGATAGTTTGACCGGGAGGAAGAAATCGGGGCTCCAATCTTTGTCAAGAAAATGTGAACAAGCAAACATGAATTAATTGAAACATCTGTAACATAGAGGGGCTGATGCATCGTCGGAAGCAGGTAGCCGGCCATGAATGGGTGCTACCCATGGCCCACGAATGCGTCGAAGGGATGGACGTCATCGGCCATTACCCGTCGCTGGGAGCCATGAGCGCCGCCGGCAACCACCACTCAGGACGCATGTATGCACAGTCGCAGGCTGCAGCCACCACGCAAGACGCATAGATGCACGCCCGCAGCCGGCGGCCGCTGGTATTGCGCGAGAAGGGGAAAAGGAGGCAACACCGCTGTGTGTTGTAATGAGGGATCTAGGGCGAAGCATCTAGCTAATCGAGGATACGACGTACAATAGTTATTGGGCTTTTTCTAGTGGGCTTAGTACGATGGCCTTAATATGCATGAAGCGGGGCTGCATGTGTTCGGTTAATTCAGGAGATTCGGTCAACGGGATCGAACAACCGAATCCACCAATGTAATATCGGTTTCTAATGTTCCGTGACCGAGCGAACAACCAAAGTTTCGGTCCTTGGTTTTTTCGGCTTCGGTTTCGGTTTTTTCGGCTCCGACCATCGGTTCTCGGTTTTTATGCCCACCCCTAATGTGAGCAACAGGAGCAAAAGTCTCATCATAGTCACGACCATACTCCTGTTGGAAGCCATGCGCAACAAGATGAGCTTTGTAGTGTATGAGAGAACCATCTGAATGTGTCTTAACCTTGTAGACCCATTTGCAAGTGATGAGTCTAACGCCTGTAGGTATGGGTACAAGGTCCCAAGTGCCTATGTTCTCAAGAGCATGAATCTCCTCTACCATAGCATGCTGCCATTCAGAATGAGCAACAGCCTCACGATACATACACGGCTCAACAAGAGTGGTAGCAGCAGCAACATAGTACGCAGGAGGCTCGAGAGTGTGGCGATCGCGCAGATTATACCGAGGAGCGAGAGGGGTAGGTGGTTCTGGAGGAATGGGACCCAATAGGGAAGGAGTGGAAGTGGAAGTGGGCGCATCCAAGGGAGGAGTGTGTTGAGCACGATGGGAGTAGACAAAAGGAAGCAGAGAGAGAGAGAGGGGAAGTGGAAGGTGGCGCATCGAAGGGAGAAGGGTGCTGAGAATGACGAGAGTAGGTAAAAGGAAAAGGAGAGAGAGTGGATGGCGCAACCCGGGTAGGAGAGTCAGGAATAGAAACCTCATCCTATGTAAACTGAAGCTCACGAGCAGACACAGGTGAAAGGTTAGGAGTGGACCTACTAGGTGACGATAAAGGTGAAGAATCAAGTAGAGTCAAAAAAGAGAGAGGCTCGACTAACGACTCGGTGGTGGCAGTAGAAGAATGATGAGGGTAGAAGGAGCGAGACTCATCGAAAGTGACATCTTTGGAGATTCTCAGTCTTTGAGCAATAGGGTCCTAGCAACGGTAACCTTTGTGCTCCAAACTGTAGCCAAGGAAAACACATTCAACAGATTGAGCAGACTACTCCTAACCAAAGAAGACAACCGAGAGCCACAAATGTGACCCAATCGATGATGCCACTGAGCGAAGTATGTGGTGGAGGTGGCAGCTGAAGCAAAAGGGGTGGTGATGTCCGACTGGCTAGAGGACGCGGCGGAAGGAAGGCGCAGCCAATCAAGCTCCCAAAGGTGTTGAGAGTCATGGCGCCAAGGACCGATCCCAACCAGTGTCCTCGTATGACGATCCTGAACACAACAAGAGTCAGAATCCAGAATAACACGACAACCCAAGTCAATAAGTTGACCAGCAGATAGAAGTTGCATAGTCAGTTTAGGAACATGAGAAATGGCAGGGACATGAAAAGAACACGTGGAAAGAGTCCCTCTTGCGGCAATAGGAAGAGAAGTGCCATCTGCAGTCTGAATCGTAAGTGGAGAAGGCACAAAGTTGACAGCACAAAGGTCATCTCGGTGTGGTGTCATGTGGAAGGAGGCCCAAGAATCAAGAATCCAGGGCAAAGATGTACTTGACGAAGAGTGTGGTGGTGGACCAGACGTCTGACCAGCAGAACCAGCAGAACCTGAGGATGGTACAGAAGCAATAAGGCGACAGAGCAAGGTGAGCATGTCCTGGTGAACCTTCTCAAGGGAGCCCTCACGAGAATTAGAGGAGCATCCCGAGTCCTTTTGAGGACGGCCACCTTGGCGACCCTGTGTTCCTCCTCTTGATGCACTCTGTGATCATGTGACCATCCTGCTTGCAGTAGTTGCAGAAAGCACTAGTGGAGGTTGCTGCCACCTGTATCGAAGAGGGCACACTAGGAAGTGGTGGTGGAACGCGGGAAGCCAGGACTGCTGAAGAGGATGGCAACAAGCTTGTTCTCCGTAGACGCATCTCCTCAGATCGCACCTCAGCAAGAGCCTCTAGAGTAGAGAGCCGAGGATGGTGTGCCAATAGCTGAGCACGACTCTGCTCAAACTCTGGCTGGAGGCGAGTGAGGAAATCATGGAGGCAACGAACCTCCAGCTTATCTTGTCGCCGCACACAACACTAACATCCGCAACAAACATCAGCTCCCAGAGAGTCCAATTGGCGCCACAGTGCCGACATCTCCTTGTGGAAATCATCCACAGTAGCATCTCTTTGTTGTAGTTGTTGCTCTTGACGAACAACAGAGAGATACATGGCATCCCCTGTAGACTCATAGCAATGGTGAAGGTGCTCCCACATCTGATATGCAGTCGTAAGGGCCACCAAATCCATGGTGAGATCGACATCCATGTTGTTCACCAAGATAGAAGAGGCATGAGCATCATCATTTGTCCATTGCTTGTACAAGTGGAGTTGATTCTGATACTCTTCAGTGGCCTCTTCAAAAGCATCTAGCATCTCATGTTTCTTGGTTTCATCGGCATCAACAGGGAAGGCCAACTCAGCCGGAGGAGTGGGTAGCAGGGGACAAGGCAGAGCACCAGAGAGGTGCTCCCAGACCAGCTAGTCCCTCATGTGAAGCTTCATGTGCTGCACCCAGTCCCTGTAGTTCTATCCGTTGAAGATAACATGACATCATGGGACTGGGACAACATCGGTGGTGGTGGAGGGCGCCATTCCAGCAGAGCAGCAGCAGCACCTCGTTGAAGACCAGCACTAGCAGGAGGCACAACTTGATGGTGGTAGCAGACCAGGAGGAGAAGAGCAGCAGCAGCAACAGCAGAGAAGAGGAGCAACAGCAACAACAACACGTTGAGGCAGCGCCGCCGACCGGGAAGGACGGTGGCAGCAGTGGCCTGGACCAGTAGGCGGCATCGGCTACCAGGAAGAAGACGGGAGAGGCTCAATGAAGAGAGGAACAACGACCGGTGGCGACGGCGGCTGGGGAACCTAACCCTAGCTCTTATACCATGTTATGAAGTGAGCATATATTCCATCAGGTCAACAGGCCAGCACATATACATGAAGGGAAATAAGCAAAGAAGCCCCTATACAATATGGTAACTACACACACAGCACAACCCTGTTCTAACACCGCTAAACTTTTTGGACACCCAGTGCGCATGGTGTCTTTTGACCCCCGTGTGCACGAGATGGGTTTCTCTGAGTACCCCATGCGCACTGGGCTGACTTAGCCCATGCACATGGGGTCCAACGGGCAAAAATGCCCACCCGGCCAATAACACTATAAAAGGGCATTTTCTTCCACCTCCATCCCTAACCCTAATGTCTTGTTGAGCTCCACCATTGCTACACTCCATTTTGCTCAATAATCTCAATCCCTCCACACAAACTTGTTGAAACTTTGGGGATTGGGAGAGCAAGACCTGATATACATTTTGACTAAACCAAATTCGTGTTCCCCACAATATTTGTCCACCATTGACTTGTTACTCTTGGATCTTGGATGTCGGTGTCAAAACCGGCGGATCTCGGGTAGGGGGTCCCAAACTGTGCGTGTGAGGTTGATGGTAACAGGAGACAGGGAGACAATGTTTACCCAGGTTCGGGCCCTCTCTATGGAGGTAATACCCTACACTACTAGGGAAAAGCTTAGAGGCAGACGCTTACTAGTAGCGAGGGTTTATAACCCTCACTACTGCTACTTACTAGTAGCGTGGGTTTTTACCCCTCGCTACTACTAAGTTGATAGTAGTAGCGCGGGTTTTTAGCCCTCGCTACTACTAAGTGGTCTCTGCTGTGCGCCTCCGGAACATCCTATAGTAGTAGGGAGGGGTATAAACCCGCGCTACTACTAAGTTGATAGTAGTACCGCGGGTTTATAACCCTCGCTACTACTAAGTGGTCTCTACCGTGCCCGCCCGGGACATGCCATAGTAGTAGCGAGGGGTATAAACCCGTGCTACTACTATCGACCCACCAAGACATACGTACACATAGCGTGCCGAGGCCCAAATCCAAACCCACACTCTTCTTATTCCCCTTCTCCTCCCACTCGCCATTCCCTTCCTCACCCACCGCCACTGCCGGCCTCGCACCTCGGCGGCACTCACAAATCCGGCGACCTCCTCTCCCCCTCCCCCTCCATCCTCCATCCTCGGCGGCACAGCAGACCCCTCCCCTCCCCCTTCATGCTCCTTCTTCTCCGCTAGTTGAAGGAGACGAAAACCAGCAAAGCGTCATCCATGGCGGCGACCAGATCCGCCATGGACGCAGCCACTTGCACCTCCTCACCGGGTCAAGGGTCCCACGACAAGTAGCAGCAGTTCACCGAGCTTCATCTAGGGTTTCGGCCATCGGCTCCAACTCCGGCGGCCACCGGTGAGTTCCTCCTCCTACTTCTCTCTATCTCTCTATTCCTCTTTCTAATAATGTTCTCTTTTCTTGTAGCAGCATTAGACGAGAGGTGCGGGCACAAGTTGGGTGGGGAAGCACCAACACCACGGACAACTTCATCCCCTCTAGGACCAGTAGCAGCCATGGATGGAGAGGACGATGCCCAGCAAAAGCAGCCGCCATGGATGGATTTTTTTAATTCTCAATTAGTTAATAGTAGTGCGGGGCCTTGACACATGCTACAACTAAGTAGTAGTAGCGCGGGTGGTAACCGCGCTACTACTACTAGAAGTAGCAGTAGCGCGGGTACCACCTACGCTACTACTAAAAGTTAGCTGTAGCGCCCTAGCAGTAGTGCAGTCCCCCGCGCTACTGCTAGGCAATTACCCACGCTACTACTAGGGTTTTCCCTAGTAGTGCTACTTCCTGCTTGATTGATCTTGAAGAATATGAGTATTACAAGAGTTGATCTACCACGAGATCGTAATGGCTAAAACCCTAGAAGTCTAGCCTATGAGATTATGATTGTCCCTACGGACTAAACCCTCCAGTTTATATAGACACCGGAGGGAGCTAGGGTTGTACAAAGTCGGTTACATAGAAAGGAAATAGTACATCCGGCCGCCTAGCTTGCCATCCATGCAAAGGAGAGTCCTATCCATACACGGGAGAAAATCTTCTATCTTGTACCTTCATGGCCCAATAGTCCGGCCCATGTCCAACAGGCCGGATGCCTGAGGACCCCTTAGTCCAGTACTCCCTCAGTAGCCCCTGAACCAGACTTCAATGACGAGGTGTCCGGCACGCAGATTGTCTTCGACATTGCAAGGCGGGTTCCTCCTCCGGCTACTTCAAAGTCCCTGACTTAAAAAGAAGTATTCGGTTTTTCCATTTAATGTCGCGCCCATTGGCTTCCATGCCTTCCTGACTCCAGCTTCCACGTGTCGAGCGAATATGAGAGGTTGGGGTATTTTTGCACATACCACCCTAACCATACAAGAGAGGTGCCTATTTAAAGAGAATAGATCTCAGATCCCTTCCACACCATGCGAAAAAAATCCTCAGAGCTCGCTAGGAGGAACCACTCCAACATGGCTAGCGCTCCCAGCTCTTCCTCTCGTCCCCACGGCTCCAAAAAAGGTGATTGGGAGATATATTCCATATCTCACGGTCAGCTCACGAAGCTGCAAAAATAGGGCTTTCTTCCCCCCGCGGATCTAGTCCCCGTCCGAGCAGGATTGACGTCCTTCAACGGCAGGGTTCAGGTGGAGAATTTCCCCAATCCGTCTAGGGGGGGGGGGCGAGTATGCTTCGTTCCCTACTTGCTAAGGGGCATCGGATTTCCAATCCATCCCTTCCTCCGGGGACTTATGGAGTATTATGGCCTCCAACTGCACAGCTTCACTCCTGCCTCCATCCTGCATATCGCGGTTACGTTGCTCTGTGTGAGCTATTCCTGGGCTGTGAGACCCATTTTGAATTATGGAGAAAACGGTTCTGCCTCGTCCCTCATAACCAAGGGGGATCAATATTCAAAGTGGGAGGAGCCGAGGTATGGCATATCACCGGGACCGGATACCTGTCCGGCATGCCGAAGAAGGCTTCCGAAGAGTGGCCTTCCAAATGGTTCTATATTGACGACGCCGCTCTTCCCGACCCAGTCCGAATGGGTCTCCCCAAATTTTCAAGTTCTCCGTTGAAGAAACGCCACAGCTGGCGCCCTCAGAGCCTCGGGGAGGAGGATAGTGCAGAAGTCATTCAGTTGATGGGCAAGATTAAGACGCTCACCCAATCCGGATTATCAATAATCGAGGTAATGGCGATCTCCATACTGTGGGGAGGGGGGTCCAACCACTCCAATACAGAGGGCTTCCCATGTGGCACTATAATTGGGAAGATGACGCCTCACGCTGCGGTCGGAAGGGTCTGAACACCCCCCCCCCCCCCCGCTTTGACCAAAATATTGGCCGAACTGTACAAAGGGGAGAAGGAGGAGTTCACTCGTCTCCAATGTCGATATGGATTTTTCATGTATAATCCTCCCAGCTGGGTAAGTTCTAATTCCACCATTTTACTCAATCCCTGAATCATTTCTAATGGATAGCAACCTATCCACACGCAACAGGAATGGCGGAAAGCCACCAAGGGGATCCATAGCCCCGCCCCCAGCCGGAGGGTCACAACCGGGACCTTGACCCCGGATTCGAAGAGGATCCGGACATATTTGTGGAGCTTGAAAATGGAGTGTTCTACCAGACGAGCTACGATGGTACGGAAGTGCCCATCATTGTCGATTATCCCGGCCTCCTCCCTGCTTGGCATGTAAGTAATTTTAATAGACACCTTCTTCGAAAGAGCTTCTTTATTATGCCTCACCTGTCGGTGTCAAAACCGGCAGATCTCGGGTAGGGGTCCCGAACTGTGCGTCTAGGACTGATGGTAACAGGAGACGGGGGACATGATGTTTACCCAGGTTCAGGCCCTCTTTATGGAGGTAATACCCTACTTCCTGCTTGATTGATCTTGATGAATATGAGTATTACAAGAGTTGATATACCACAAGATCGTAATGGCTAAACCCTAGCGGTAGCTTGTGTGGCTATGATAATGATTGTCCTCCCTCCGGAGTAAGTCCTCCAGTTTATATAGACACCGGGGGGATCTAGGATTACACAAGGTTGGTTACACAGAAAGGAATCTACTTATTCGATTGCCAAGCTTGCCTTCCACGCCAAGGAGAGTCCCATTCGGACACGGGTGCAGTCTTCGGTCTTCGTATCTTCACAGCCCATCAGTCTGGCCCATGGCTAACAGGCCGGACGCCCGAGGACCCCTTAGTCCAGGACTCCCTCAGTAGCCCCCGAACTAGTCTTCAACGATGAGGTGTTCGTGCATAGATTGTCTTTGGCATTGCAAGGTGGGTTCCTCCACTAATAACTTCCAAGTAGTGTGTTCGGCCTTCCATTTAATGTTGTACCCCTCGGCTTCTGCGCATCGATAACTTCAGTTTCCACATGTCGAGCAAATGCGAGAGGTCAGGGTATTTTTACATATACCACCCTGACCATACCAGAAAGGTACCTATTTAAAGAGAATAGATCTCATATCCCCTCCAAATCTCATGGAAGAAACCCTCAGAGCTTGTGGAGAAGAACCATCCCAACATGGCTAGCGCTCCCAGCTCTTCCTCTCGTCCCCACAACTCCGAAAAGGGGGATTGGGAGAGATGTTCAGTTTCTCACAGTTTGCTGGTGAAGCTACAAACACAGGGCTTTCTTCCCCCCACGGATTTGGTCCTCGTATGAGCAGGGATGGTGTCCTTCAAGGGCGGGGCTCAAGCGGAGAACTTCCCCATCCGTCCAGGGGAAAACGAGTATGCTTCATCCCCTTCTTATTAAGAGGTGTCAGATTTATGATCCATCCCTTCCTCCGAGGTCTGCTGGAGTATTACGGCCTCCAACTGCACAGTCTCACCCCCGCCTCTATCCTTCATATTGTGTGTTATGTCGCTCTATGCGAGCTATTCCTGGGCTGCGAGGCCCATTTCCATTTATGGAGAAGACTGTTCTGCCTCGTCCCTCGTAATCAAGGTGGGTCAACTTTTAAAGTGGGAGGAGCCGAAGTGTGGCGTATCGCCGGGACTGGATACCTGTCCGACACGCCGAAGAAAGCTTCCAAAGAGTGGCCTTCCGAATGGTTCTATATTGACGATGTCGCTCTACCCAACCTCGTCCGTATGGGCCTCCCTGAGTTTTCAAGTGCTTCGTTGACGAAACGCCATAGCTGGCATCCTTGGAGCCTCGAGGAAGAGGATAGTGCAGAGATCAGCCTGCTGCTGGGCAAGATTAAGATGCTTGCCCAGTCCGGATTGTCAATAGTCGAGGTAATGATGATCTCCATAGCACGGGGGTCCAGCCACTCCAATACAGAGGGCTGCCCATGTGGCATTATAACGGGGAAGATGACGCCTCACGCTATGGTCGGAAGGGCCCAAAGACCCCCTCCACCCTGGACAAAATATTGGCCGAACTATATAAAGGGGAGAAGGAGGAGTTCACCCGTCTCCAATATCGAGACGGATTTTCCATGTATAATCCTCCCAGGTGGGTAAGCTTTAACTCCACTGTTTTACTCCTGTCCATGAATCATTCCTGACAGGCAGTATCTTATCCGCTTATAACAAGAATGGCAAAAGGCTGTCGAGGGGATCCACGACCCTGCCCCTCAGCCGAAGAATCGCAACCGGGATCTTGACCCCAGATATGAGGAAGATCAGGACATATTTGTGGAGCTCGAGGATGGAATATTCTATCAGATGAGCTATGATGGTACAGATGTACCCATCATCGCCGATTACCCCGATCTCCTTCCCGCTTCACATGTAAGTAATCCAGAGATACCTTGTCCAAGAGAATTTTCTCATTCTTCCTCACCCACCACACTGTCCTGTGCTCAAAAGGGGAGGCGTTCGGCGCGCCATGCTGCCCCAGGGGCATCTCCGAAGAGAGCGGCCCCCACATCGGGCAAGCCTTCGGAGAGGAAGGCAAACGAAGATATGGCCGAGCCCCCATCAAAGAGGTATGGATTTGCACATATGCACCTTGGCAGTCACATCCAACTGTGACCTTTCTGTTTATCCTGTATCAGGAAAAAGGTGTGCCAGACTATATCCGGGGGTCTGGCCGGTCATACTTACCACAGCCAGGATCCAGATCCTGCCGTAAAGACGAGGGCTGATGCGGGGGTGACGTTGGACTGTCCTCTAGCCGAGGATTCGGATGATGTATCTGTCACTAACTTGGAAGTGGAGAGCGCCATGAATCATCGGCGCCGCATGGCCGTTTTACAAGACCCCGTCTTTTCAAAAGAGGCATTTAACAGCTTCAGCTCGGCTGATGCATACATCCGAGCTGCTCGAGATGAGCTTAGCAGAGCCACAAAGCAGCATTTAAAGATGTGCGAGTAAGTTTACTTTGTCCGAATATGATAACCATATGCCAATAGCCCCCGAGACTTGAAGCAGTTGGTACAACTGATTTAAGTATCGTTGTATAACTAGGTTCTTACAGAGAAGAATGACCTGCTAGCCCAAGAGCTAGAAAAGTGTCAGATGCAGCTAACTACTGCTCGTGCCGAACTGGAGAAATCCAAGAAGGTGTCTACTAGTAATGTTTCCCTCCATCAAGAAACAATGATTATATGCCAGCTGTGCTGATACTATTGCTTGTCTCATAACAGGATCGTCGGACCAACTGGAAGAGAAACTGAAGGCCGCTCAAACGGGCGAGAAAGAGGCGAAAAGACTACATGCCGCCAACGAGCGCGTTCTGACCCGAGTCAGAGAGGAGAAAAACAAACTCAGGATTCCAACATCCAGCTGGGCGAGGAACTAAAAGATGTGCGGGCCCAACTGGCCGACTACGCGAAGGAGAAAAAAAGGATGCGAGGCGGCATATTCAGTATGTGACCGAACTTACCTTATAATAGTTCGGAGATGAAAAGTATTGACAAAGTTATGTTTGCAGGTATGCTGACAGGCCGTCCCGAAGAGGAGATGTCCGGATTGTCGGATGATCTGCTGCAGGGGCTGTCGCAAATGCATGAGCAAGCTCCGCAGGCAATGCGGAGTGTTGCTAAGGCCTTATGGCCATCCGCCTCCCCTCCAGGAAGTATGTAGGAGCTTGTAGAGCTATTTAAGGGAGCGCGGCGACGTATCCGATTATGGAAAATATCGGCTTGCCGGGAGGGTGCGCGAGAGGCCTGGGCCATGGTGAAAACACGGTATACCACTCTTGATCCGAATCACATGGCCTGGGTCGGACCTTTAGGGTTAGATGGGAAAGAAGTGCCCGTTAATTTGGTATATGACCAAGTAGCAGTAGCTGCCAAATATTCCCAACAGGATTGTAAGTTAGATAGCCTGTTGGATGGTATAGAGGAGGAAATTTATGAGTCTAAGTTACTATGTACCTTCCTTGACATATGTAAATTCTAGCTAAATTGTAAAACGGTTGTCATGGCACACCTTTTCTCTTCAACCTCGGGACCCAAAGGTGCGGAGTGTTTCCGAATACCCGTGCGGCCGAATAGACCGGGGAATGCATGGAAATCAGGCGTAGGGGTCATAGTTGATTGAACAGACAAGTTGTATTTGGCTAGTTATGTTATATTACATTAAAGTTGTAAGAAACATCTTCGATAGAGAATAGTTCCATTAAGAGTTCCTTTCCCTAGGTGTGCATGTGTTACAGTGCATGTCCGAACTGTCATTGAAAAATTCACAATATATATATATATAGTAGCACTATTCTAATCCCAGGATTAGAATAACTATTTGGATCATGATGGGCCCTATATAGGGCCGACGAAGATGTTGCTGAACTCCTGATAAACTAGTGAACCGGCGCGGCCCAAAAAAACTACTCTCTCCCACCTCCCACTCCAACGTCCTCCACCTCTCGTTCCCACGCCGCACCCATCCGCGAATCTCTGCCGACCACGCCCACACCTCGAAATGCAGCGCCGGCCACCTCCCCCAGACCCACCGCCGGGCTCCTCCCGTGGACCCTCCGTCGGGCTCCTCCCGTGGATCCTCTGCCGGCCACCTCCCGCGGACCCGCCGCCAGCCTCATCCTGGGGCCCCGCCGCCACGAGCAAATAGCGTGCCGCCCCGCCTCCGTCCCCGACCACCGCGCTGCCCGGCTCCCAGAACCCGCCATCGCAGCGCCCCACCCACTGATCCGGCTATCGCAGTGCACCGCCCCCACCCCAGCTTTTGGCCTCGCACACCACCCCATCTGGCGGCACCGCTGCAACCGCCGCCAACCAACCTCCCCTCGTCAGGATCCTACGGCCGCGTGACAACCACCAGCTCGCGTCGCAAATCGCCGGGATCCTGCCTCCGCATGACCTTCCTCCACATGCCGCCACGACCTTCCGCCACTTGCAGCCGTGACCTGCAGCGGCCACGACCCTCCAAGTGCCGGTGTAGCCACCGTCCTCCTACAACCCGCCGCTTAGTGCACTAAGTGGCACCACATGCCCCCACTACACCGTCACCCCCTGCACCAACCGCCGCCGCTACCAACCACTCGGGATCCCTACCTCCATCTGCTCCTTGTGCCTCGTTGTCTTGCAGAATCCACCTCCATCGTCGCGCAGTGCCCTACTGTCGGGCAAGATCCACACGTACCCCGTCTGACGAACCTCGTTGCCATTCCGCGGTGGGCCTCCACCGGCTATCCGACGTCCTGCCCCATTCTTGCACTCACGCCGTCCATCGGAGAAGCCCACTTTTTTATGCCATTCACCTGTTTGTTGAAATGCCAACAAAAGGGCTGGACATTTTTCTTCATGTGTTTGTGAAAATGCTAAAATGAATCTAAAGCAGAGGTAGTACTATATTGTAAGTGAATGGATATAAGTAAAATGGATCAGAATGGTTGTGGTACTATGCAAGTATTTTTTGCTTTTTCAATTTGTTTATTTGAAGTTCAAAGTGAATTGTTGAAGAAGGTTGACTCTATATGGACATCAAGTTGTTTTTTTATGCTTCTCTCACATGCACTCACAAATGCGCTCTCCGCACAATTTGAAAATTTGTTGTACAGAAAAAGTTCATGCGAATTCGAGCTTTTATGTCGAGAAGCCATGAGCAAAAGTGCACAAATTTTTATATACTACCATTTTATAAAAAGCTAGAAGTTCAAACTAAAATAACGAAGTGGTTCGATTTTCATTAAAAAATATGCATGATGTGCACTTTTGTGTATTTTTCCTTTACAAAAGTGAAACAGAGAGAAGTTCAAATTCATAACTGCCAGAAGTTCATGTTCTGCATGGTGTGCATTTCATTAGATAAAAAAGAATAAAAAGGCAAAGTCTAAAATTTGTTGCTAGAAGTTCACGTGCCCGGACCGAGAAAGTTCAAAATTCTTGTGAGAGAGGTTAAACAAAAATACGTGACAGAAGTTCAAGACGAAAACAACGGGAAGTTCAACTAATACATGAAATGTGTTTCAGATAGGAATATAAGAATAGAAAACAAAAGGCATAAAAGGTTTTGTTGCAAGAAGTTCACGTGCTCTATCCAGGGAAGTTCAAAAATTCTTGCGAGATATGTTCACCTTGTATTTCAATGTTCGATTTTTTCGTATAAAAGTCGAATACAATTCTTTAATCAAAATATAAAAAAGGTGAAGTTCAAATTGAAATGACATAGAAGTTCAGAGTTTATTAAAACCTAGGATTTACATGTTCAAAAAATTAAAAACACAACGGCATTTTTTGCACTTTTAAAAAAAACTCATAAACAAAAGAAATGGTTGCTAGAAGTTCAAGTGCTCGGCGAAGAAAAGTTCAAAAAAATCTTGTGAAAAAGGTTAACCATGTATTTAGATATCCAAAATACATAAAAATGTAGTTTTTTGTGTTTTAAAATAATTCTCTCAAACCAGAGAGAGGTTCAAAGTGATAACAACCGGAAGTTCATGTGCTACATGGTGTGTATTTCATATAAGAAAAATACAATAAAGTGAAAACAGAGTGAAGTTCAAACAGACATGCCCCATAAGTTCAACTACTTCACGCGGTGCAAAAAGCAACACGTCAAAACACAACACGTCAAAAACAGAGTGAAGTTCAAACAAACATGCCCCAGAAGTTCAACTACTTCACACAGTGCATTTTCGCTCGCGATGAACACGTAAATCATGATCTCGTCATTTTCTAATTTACCTCAAAACGACAGGAATATCATTTGTGTAAGTTCAAGTCCTCGGTCGAAGAAAGTTAAAAAAATTATTGTGAGAGACGTTTTCACAAAAGGAATATTATTTATGTAACACTAACGAATGGATGAGAAAATTACAAACAAAAATACGTTACAGAAGTTCAATGTGAAAACAGTAGGAAGTTCAACTACTACGATGAATGAATTTTAGATGAAAAACTTTTAAAATCGTCACGAGTATGAAAAGATGATCAACACAGGAAACTTGCGTGTTTATAGAAGCTTTCCATCGGTATATCACCTGCTCAATTCCGGTGAATGGATGGAGAGCTACTTGCAGTGGATGGAGATCTACGAGAAAAAAACACATGAAAAACAAAGTTAAGTTCAAGCACACACGCTGAGAAGTTCAAGTTCTTCACGTGGTGCATATTTAAAGAATCTGTTTCGCGATAAAGGCAGAATGCATGATTTCGCCGTTTTTGAAATTACTTGAAAACGGCCAGGATTCAGAGAAAACCATCAACATGAAAAAGTTTCTAATTTTCCGTAGCTTTCCAGTGGTATATTATTTGCCCCATTCCGATAAAGTTTGTAGAAATTACAGCAAAAATACGTTTTTAACCATTTTCAAAACTGACATAAAACCGTAATGAATTAGGAGAAACAATATATACAAAAAAGTTTCGCATTTCTTCAATATTTTCAACGCCATATCATTTGCTGCATTTGGACGTAAGGTTAAGAAATTAGCTCAAAAATACAAACTCGATGGAACTTGTACCATTTTCTAAATTACTTTTAAACCGTTCAAAATTAGAAAAAACTTTTAACATGAAAAAGTAGCGCATTTTCATAAGTTTTCCAACGCCATATTATTTACCTCAATTGGATTAGCCGTTTAGAAATGGCATCGAAAATACAAACTCGGGTGTTCCGTTTGTGAAATTCTACGATTTTCCGAATTACTCTTTAACCGTAGGGAATTAGAAAATACTTTCAACATATGGAAGGAGCGGTTTTGCAGCAGCTTTCCAACGCCATATTATTTGCATCATTCGATAAACAGTTTAAAAATGCGATCGAAAATAAGATTCACGTTTTTTGTATGAAGAAAAAATGGTTTTCAAAACTACTCTTAAACCGCTTACATTTTGCCAAAAATTTAATTTGGGTCATGATACTGATGTCAATAGCTATCCAACGGTATATCACAAGCCCCATTTGGACACCTTTTAGCTGAAGTTCAACCTAGTGCTCGGGGAAGGTCAGGCGCGTTACTCGGGAAGTTCATGTTGTGATCTGAATATTATTCTGATCCCGTGATCAGAATAGTGTTTATGTATATATATATATATATATATCTTTTGTGGGTTTGCAATGGAGCAAATGCAAGAAACATCTTTAATCCACCGACCGAATATTCCCATAAGAACGCTAGCTTTTGGCTTCACCCAGTCTGAGGTACACATCCGGATGACCCGGTAGTAACAATCGCAGAGGTGATCCATTTATGCCGTAGCCGAACTAACGGGAACGTAGGGCATAAGCACATGAGCCAGGCAACCCAGCTTGGCCAAAACTTAAGTCATATGGATGCATATAATGGCGAACAAAAGGTAAATATGGGGAAAATGCATATGTGATGAGCTTGATGCTCGGATAATAATAACAAGCTTCTGTACAAGAAGCCCCCAGGTATAATGGACGTACATATTTTAAAGCATATGTGTGCGTCAGGGGTGCGCGGTCTAAACGCACGAAAGCTATAAGGCTAAAGAGGAAAACGAAAAAGAGAGAGAAAGACTAAAAATGTATTATGGAAATAGCAGGGAAAAGGAGACGAACAAAGAGTTCGGCGCTTAGGCATAGAATCTTCGAAGTCTGGCCATGTTCTAGGGGTTCAGCTCGAAGCGATTATCTGATGCATCACGCAGGCGGTATGCTCCTCCGGTGAGAACTTCGTCAATGATGAAGGGACCCTCCCATTTGGGCTTGAGTTTGTCATTTTTCTTCTCCGGCAAGCGTAGAACAAGTTCGCCAACGCTATAAGTCTTGGCCCATACTTCTTCGCTTTGATATTTGCGTGCCTGTTGTTGATAAAATGCGGAACGGGCTTTTGCAACGTCACACTCCTCCTCCAGGGCGTCGAGGTTGTCCTACCGATCGAGCTCGGCCTCTCTCTCTCTTCGTACATGCGCACCCGAGGTGAGTCATGTATAATGTTGCAGGGTAGCACAGCCTCTGCTCCGTACACCATGAAAAAAGGTGTGTCTCCGGTAGTGCGATTGGACGTGGTCCGCAGCCCCCAGAGTACGGAGTCGAGCTCCTCAACCCAGTGTGTGTCTGATTCCTTCAAAGACCGCACTAGTCTAGGCTTGATGCCGCTCATAATAAGACCATTAGCTCCTTCGACTTGACCATTTGTCTGCGGATGATAGACAGAGGCGTAATCGATCTTGATGCCCAGATTAGCACACCAGGTTTTCACTTCGTCGGTTGTTAAGTTGGAGCGGCTATCAGTGATGATGCTGTGTGGAACACCATAACGGTGTATGACGCTGGATATGAATTCTATCACCGGCCCGGACTCGTCCGTTTTAACTGGTTTGACCTCTATCCACTTAGTGAATTTATCCACCATGACCAGCAGATATATTTTCTTATGGCTTCCTCCTTTAAGGAGTCCAACCATATCCAGTCCCCAGACCATGAAAGGCCAAGTGATGGGGATGTTTGTAGGACAGTGGGGGCATATGGCTTTGGTTGGCGAAGAGTTGGCATCTGACACAATGTTGGACAAGGTCTTGTGCATCTGCTCGGGCCGTTGGCCAATAAAACCCTATACGAAAGGCCTTGCTAACAAGGGCCCGAGCTGCGGCGTGGTGCCCGACGAGACCGGCATGAATCTCAGCCAGGAGCTGCCGCCCCTCCTCCTCGGAGATACACCTTTGAAGGACTCTGGTAGAGCGGCGGGCCTCATTCCGATCCTCAGGAAGTTCTTTCCTATTAAGGTAGGCCAAGAAGGGTTCGGTCCATGGGGCAATGACTGCCATAATGAGATGGGCCGGCGGTGTTATTTCGGTGGCTGAGCCTCCGATGATATCGGTGGGTTCAGAATCTGGGGTTGTGTTCGGATCCCGACTAGTATAACCGCTTTCCCCCTGCCACACCACGGATGGCTTAAAAAGCCTTTCCAGAAAGATATTAGGTGGGACGGGGTCGCGCTTGGCACTGATACGAGCAAGAGCGTCCACCGCTTGATTACTTTGTCAGGCCACGTGATGGAACTCGAGCCCCTCGAACTGAGCCGACATTTTTAGGACGGCATTATGATAAGCTGCCATCTTCAGATCTTTGGCATCAAATCCTCCATTTATTTGAGATATTGCAAGGTTTGAGTCCCGTGCACTTTCCACGCGCTGTATGCCCATGGAGACAGCCATCTGGAGACCATGCAATAAGGCCTCATATTCGGCTGCGTTGTTGGAGTCTATGTATTGTATTTGGAGTACGTACTGAACGACGTCTCCAGTGGGGGACGTTAAAATGACGCCCACTCCTAGCCCTGCCAGCATTTTGGAGCCATCGAAATACATGACCCAATTGGAATATGTGCCGTACTCTTTAGGTAGTTTGGCCTCTGTCCATCTGGCGACGAAGCCGGCCAGTACTTGGGATTTAATAGCTCGACGTGGTTTGTATGTAATATCGAGTGGAAGGAGCTCAATGGCCCATTTGGCAATCCGGCCCGTGGCATCGGAGTTGTTTATTATGTCATTGAGTGGTACCTCAGAGGCCACCGTGATCGAACACTCCTGGAAGTAGTGTCGTAGCTTTTGGGATGCCATGAAGACTGTGTATGCTATCTTTTGATAATGGGGTACTGGGATTTGCATGGTGTAAGAAAAGTGGATACGTAGTATACTGGCTTCTGGAGCGGGAATTTGTGTCCGTCCTGTTTTCGTTCAACGACAAGTACGGCGCTCACCACTTGATGTGTTGCCGATATGTATAGCAACATGGGTTAACCGAAGTTTGGCGCGGCCAAGATTGGGTTGCTTGCTAGAAGTGTTTTCATTTCTTCTAGTCCGGCTGTTGCCGCGTCCATCCACTCGAAGTGATCGGTTCACCGTAGAAGGCGATAGAGTGGCAGTGCCTTTTCTCCCAATCTGGAGATAAAGCGGCTTAGAGCTGCCACACAACCCGTGAGTTTTTGGACTTGTTTAAGGTCTGTTGGCGTAGCCAATTGTGACAGCTCAAATTTTGGCTTGATTTGCTTCAATTCCTCTATTGGAGATGATGAAGCCCAGCAGCTTTCCTGCGGGGATGCCAAAACATACTTTTCCGGATTGAGCTTAATGTCATATGCGTAGAGGTTGTCAAATATGAGACTAATGTCACACTTCTTTGGCGCGCCGAATACCACGTCGATTGTTATTTTTCCCGTACACCGCGCCTCCCGACTAGGAATGATTCATCGGAAGGTCGTGTTGCTTTGCTCAATGCGGCTCCTGTCTATTTCCATCTTGTGGAGTGTATCTTCGTAGATGAGGTTTAGTCCGTTGCCGCCGTCCATGAGAACCTTGGTGAGCCAGAAGGCATCCACGATTGGACTGAGGACAAAGGCGGCTGGTGCTCAGACTGTCCTGTATTTTGGTTCGCACCGGCATTAAAAGTTATAGCCATGTCATTCCAAGGGTTTATTGCTGCTATTTGATAGACTTCGGTGAGTTCGCGTAGTGCTCTTTTGCGCCTGTTGTTTGAGGCAAATGTCTCGAACACCCTCAGTACTTTGGGGTCATCGTCTTCTTGGGGGTGTTGTTCTGGGGTATTCTTGGTGAGGATATCCTCGCCGCTCTTGGCCACTTGCCGGAGTATCCAACATGCTCTAAGGCTATGTGTTGGTATGTTATCCGGTGTTGCGTGTATTTTGCATGTTCCAGCGAGCCATCCTGCCAGAACGTTTTCACGCCTCGTACTGGACTTATATTTCTTTACTATTGGACCGGGCGTGTTGCAAGGGTGCGCCCTTTTCTCCTGAATGAGGGATTGAGTGGGGACCGATGGATCCCAACGGGCTGCCTGAGTTTTCTAGGCGCTTTCCATTGCACTGTACTTCTGTACGATAGTTGCCAAGTCAGCAAACTGTAGTATGCGACGGTGGTTGATGACATTGAGGATTCCTTCATCTGTGCAATTGTTGCGGAACGCTGAGATCGCTTCCTCGTCGCGGCAATCTTTAATCTTGTCTTTGACAAGAAGGAATCTGGCCCAGAAGTGGTGGACCGTTTCCTGAGACTGCTGTTGTATGCTCATGAGAGCGCTTATATTTGGGTGGGTGGGTGGTTTTAAATCTGAACCCTGACCCATTTTTGGATCCAGAGTCTGAAGGAATTCCGAACTTAACAGATCAGGCTCCGGGATATCCACTGATTTCTTAGACACGTTGTCCGATTCTATGTTCGCAGGGCAGGATGCATCTCCTCGTAGGTGGGTGTCCGACTCTTCGAAGCCGGAGATCTGGACATGGTTCGTCTTTAGTATGGAGGAAGAATTGTTGTCTCTCTCCTCGACTATCGCTATCTGGTGGGTGATCGGTGGAGATTTGAATTCTCTGTGATCGGGTTTAAGCCCAATTCAATCGTAGTCTATGGCGACCTTCAGGGCGGCGATGCGATCTAGGAGCTCTTTTAAAGACGAAAGCTCTGCTGGATCCATCCGCTTGGAGTGTTCGGAGTCAATACGAAGGGCGTTTTCGATGACTCGGGAGGTCATCGTCGACTTAACAACCGAACGGGCGGTCACGGTAAAGCCGCCCAGCCGGAGGGTTTGGCCTGGGGCCAGTGCTCCTCCGGCGGTGATATTGTGCTTGAGAACAAGGCGAGCCATCGATCCTATCGTCGATGTCACAGTGGAATTCTCAATGAAAGCACCAATGTCGGTGTTAAAACCGGTGGATCTCGGGTAGGAGGTCCCGAACTGTGCGTCTAGGATTGATGGTAATAGGAGACGGGGGACACGATGTTTACCCAGGTTCGGGCCCTCTTTATGGAGGTAATACCCTACTTCCTGCTTGATTGATCTTGATGAATATGAGTATTACAAGACTTCATCTACCACGAGATCGTAATGGCTAAACCCTAGTGGTCTAGCTTGTGTAGCTATGATAATGATTGTCCTCCCTCCGGACTAAGTCCTCTAGTTTATATAGACACCGGGGGGATCTAGGGTTACACAAGGTCGGTTACAAAGAAAGGAATCTACTTATTTGATCGCCAAGCATGCCTTCCATGCCAGGGAGAGTCTCGTCCGGACACGGGTGCAATCTTCGGTCTTCATATCTTCACAGCCCATCAGTCCGGCCAATGGCTAATAGGCCGGACGCCCGAGGACCCCTTAGTCTAGGACTCCCTCATCACCCACCGCACTATTTCCTGCTCCAAAGGGGAGGCACTCGACGCCGCAATGCGCACTAGAGGCATCTCCGAGGAGAGCGGCTCCTGTGTCGAGCACGTCCTCGAAGAGAAAGGCAAACGATAATACGGCAGAACCTTCATCAAAGACGTAAGGCTTTCTTTTAAGAATACGCCTCCTGGTCGCCACATCAAATCATGATGTCATCCGCCACATTCTATCAGGAAAAGTGTCCGTTGGACTATGTCCGGGGATCCTGCCGGTCGTGCCTCCACTAGTCAGGTTCGAGACCCTGCCCTAAGGACAGGGGCTAACACGGGAGTGGCGCCGGACTGTCCTTCCGCAGAGGATTCGGACGATATGTCCATCACTGTCGGTGTTCTAGGAACAGGGGTCCCTAGACTTGCCTGCCTGCGGCCCACGGTGTGGCTCTGCAAGCAGGCCCGTATAGCCCATCTTCACCAACAAGCATTCAAGACCCTCGCGAGGGGCCAAGCCTCGCGAGGCGGACGACACAAGACCTCCTCGGGAGCGGCCTCACCAGGTTGGCTCGCGAGGGGCGGAGAGATCAAGGCCAAGCAAACCTCGCGAGGTTCCAATGACGTGAGGCATGACGATCGAGACTAGGCGGGCTCCAGTGCGCATAGTGTCCTTGTTTCCACTTTGGTGCTAAGGAGGCAAGCGCGGGCGAGGAGTACCGAGGCGTCAAGCAAAGGTTTCCATATCGGTGCAACGAGACCAAGACTAGCAGGACGGCAAGACGGAGGTCACCATGCAGCCCAAGGCGGCGTCACCACCAGAGCCTTTGGCAGGCGAAGACTGCTTTTGTCTGGATAACTTGTACTAGTTGTCCCCTTTCAAATTGGCCGTTCTTGGCTCCCTTCCCGCTCAACATTTGGGGAGAGGACTAGGGCCTCTGTAAATAGGATTAGCCTCCACAGTAGGCAACGGGGGGACAAGGAGAGCCTCAGCCATCTCAACTTGGACTAGATCCAATCCATCCTCACACCCACCAAGCACAAGAACACCTCGCCTCAGGAGGCTGTTCTTCCCCTTGTACTATTCATCCTCAGCCTGAGAGGCAATCCACCACACCACACTGGAGTAGGGTATTACACCACAACGGTGGCCCGAACCAGTATAAATCTTGTGTCTCTTGTGTTGCGAGTTCGACGAGCTTGCCTTTGAGATCGTGGCGAGGTTGAGTGCCTCAGTTGGTAGGGGGAGATCTTTGTGCGCACCCCAGTGTTCGAACCTCGAGGGTTTTGCCAAAACCCGAGATCCGACATTTGGTGCGCCAGGTAGGGGTGCGCCGAAGCTTTCCTTCCGTCGCTCTGCGTCCCGTCGCTTCGTCACGTCCATGTCGGATGCTCGCTGAGCTCGCGCTGAGCGCCGGACCGCCCTCACCGCCCGCGTCGTTCAGACGGCTCCTGTCGACGGGCCACCCTGTCGTTCTTCGTCGTCTGCCGGCAACACCGTCACCGGCCCGGCAAGGAACGAGCAACAAGCCTCCTCGCTACACCCCTCAGTGTGGCGGGATGGCCGCACCGCCACTCCATCGCTGACACCGACCGGCTTGTCGTCTCACACCCAACGCGCTCCCACAGACGCGCAGTCCGCGCTGTGCATTGCGTGCGAACTCCTGCGCTACCGCTCCATCGACGACTTCTACGAGGACTGGCTCGTCCGCATCGCTGAGCTTGTCAGTGCCAGAGGGGGCTCCCCTGTGCCGTCCCTCTCACTGCCTCGCCCTCCGCCAGCTGCGGGCGACTGGGCTCATGGAGCACATCCACCACCTCTTCCCCAAGATGGTGCCCTGGCGCCAAGGCGTGCGCCCCCCCCCCCCCCCCGGCGTGATCCACCATGTCGGGTGCATGTACACGAAGAAGGAAGCTGCCAAGAAGTACCTCGTCCGCAAGAAAATGCTCCTGCGCTCCCGGCGCCGCTACGACAAGACCGTGCGCCGCCTGTGATGGCGGTGCGAGGGCGTCAAGGCCAGGCTCCACATCAGCAAAGGGTCCCGGTGTCCGCCCCGGGCTGCTGCGCTTTCACCCCCGAGCTGCATAGTGTCGCCTGGCCAGGAAAGTTCAAGCCAGACCTGCCTCCGTGCTATGATGGCACCCCCGACCCCGCGGAGTTCCTGCAACTCTACGAGATGAGCATCGAGGCGGCCAACGGCGACGTGAAAGTCATGGCAAACTAGTTCCCCATGGCTCTCAAGGATGGTGCACACTCGTGGCTCCTGAACCTGCCTCCAGGCTCCATCTCTTCCTGGAACGAGATGCGCGACCGTTTCGTTGCCAACTTCCAGGGCACTCGCGACCGCCCACCGGCCGCGGATGACCTGCGCCACATCAAGCAACAACCTGGGGAAACCCTCCAGAAGTACATCCAGTGCTTCAACAACGTTCGTCTCAAGATCCCCAAGGTGACAGACGAGGCCATCATCTATGCGTTCTCTGATGGCGTCCGCGACGTCAAGATGAAGGAGGAGCTCGCCATCCACGAGGAGCTGTGCACATCCCTGGAGATGTTCAACCTGGCGACCAAGTGCGCAAGGGCTGAGGAAGGGCGCTTTTCCCTTCTCGAGCTCACAGCCGCCGACCTGGAGGAGAAGAACGCCAAGGCCAACGACGTGAAGCGCAAGAGATCGGCCATACTCGCGGCAGAGCCGGACAGGAAGCGCGGCAGGGTACAGCCCGAGTCATCCAAGAGCAGCCGACCGTTATGCGCCTTCCACAACATGCACAACCACAACACCAACGATTGTCAAGAGCTCAGGGCCATTCACGACGGACGCTTTGGTCGACGCCTCGAGCGCCACGACCAAGGCTACGACCGAGGAGGAGGACGTGGCGGAGGACGCTGGGATGGCCGGTGCCCACGCCAGGAGTGGCGCTACCAGCCTTGTGAGGACCGCTGGCAAGATTAGCCTCGCGAAGGTGCCTGGAAGGATCAGCCTCGCCAGGACCGTCCTCAGGGCAATGCTGGGCTTCCTCCACTGCTGCCACCACCAAGAAGGAACGACAACCACCACCAAGACGAGGGGGCTGGGGGCTTCTAGGAGCGACGTGCTATCACCTGCATCTTGGGTGGAGCTCAAGCCCCAGCCTCACAGCGTATCTTCAAGTAGTTCGCTCACGAGGTGAACGCAGTCCTTCCCAAGCTCGAGGCTACACACCCGCTCAGGTGGTCCAAGTGCGCTATTACCTTCAGCTCGGTAGACCAGCTCAAGTGCGCGGCCACCGCTAGCATTCTCCCGATGCTCTGTTCACTCGTCATCAGCAACGTGCAAGTCACCAAGACTCTCATCGACGGTGGTGCAAGGCTTAACATCCTGTCCGTCGAGATGTTCGACAAACTTCAAGTTCCATACGATCAGCTTCAGCTTACCAAGCCTTTCTCAGGAGTGACCGACGGCTCCACCACCCCGATAGGTCAGGTCCGCCTTCCAGTCACCTTCGGATAGCGCGACAACTACCGCACCGAGCTCATCTACTTCGACGTCTCCCACATCCGTCTGCTGTACAGTGCCATCCTCGGGTATCCATCCCTGGCTAAGTTCTTGCTGGTGACCCACCACGGCTACAACCTCCTCAAGATTCTAGGATGCAGTGAAATCATTAGGGTCCCCTGCGAAGAAAGAGATGCGGTGTGCTCCCTCGAGCGTGCCTTCCAAGCTGCAGCAATCGACGACCGTGACAGTAAGGGCGAGTACCCTCCTGAGGCCATCCCCAAGAAGAAGAAGCAGTTACTCCATGCTGGGCCTCAGGAGAACCGCGCCGCAAGTGGCGCCACGTCAGGGTCAGCGCGCGCACCTGGGGCGCCTCCCTTCGTTGCATAGGAAGGCACGCCCGGTGCCCTCCTCAGGCAGGGCTCAGGGGCTCTCTTCTAGAGGGCCTCAGACCTTGCCAACATTACGTGGGAGGCGCTCGGGCACCATTTGAAGGCATGCTACGTGGCATGTTTCCCTCAGGAGGACACAGGGCGAGGAGCGCCCAGCGCTCAGGAGTTCGTTACGGAAACCACTCAGGAACTGCAGGATGCGAGGGCCATGCGTGGCGATCGCCATTCACCTGGCGCAGCTCCCCATCCAAGCGAGGATGACGGGCTGCGCATCGGCATCAACGTCCCAGGGCTCAACAGGGCCGCGTCTCAGGAGCTCTTCTGGCCTTCGCGTGTGGGACGCTGCGAGGGCCCACCGCACAGCTACGTTCGCATGCCATTCGGCTTGCCGGGAATGGCGTCTGCCTACCAATGCGACTTGCGGCGCGTCCTGGTGGCTCAGGAGGCCAGGCACCACGTAGTCCTAGCGGAGATGGAAACGGTCCTCAAGGAACCGCCTGGAACCCCAGAGCCTCCCGAGGCTCAGGGCCCCGGTGGCTCGTGAGGAGCAACCCCTTCGCCGCGTACCTGCAACTGCCTCAACACCCCTTCATCAACAGAATCAGGTGACATTTTCCAAGTTTATTTAGCTGGGAGCGCCCTCAGGGCTGCATCATTCCTAGGCCGTGTGGGTCTGTCCCTGTGGCATGTATCCCTTCTTGTTTATGTCTTTAGCTTACCTTGCTGGGGAGGGAAGCCTCGGGCTGCATCATCCACAAGCCGCTCGGGCCTGACCCAGTGGCATGTTTGCTTTCCCTGCTTAATTTATCTATGACTATCACCTGCTTGATTGTCACCTACCACAAGAGCCGTGCACTGGCCGTCTTTCTTTAGGACCCTTCGCGTGAGAAGGTTAGGCACGACGTCTGTCCTCGGGCCCGTCCCTGCAACGTCGATAAATCCAACGGCCGAGCTCTGTCTGGCGGGCCGGTCCCATTCACGTCACCTCCTGGGGCCATTGGTGTTTGGCCTTCTAACATGATAACCTCAGGAGATTCGTCCGGCGCAGGTTGTCTAACCACCTCGCAGGACCACCACAGCGAACAAGAATCAAGACTAGCTAGGTGCAACCCGCCTTGAGGTAGGGCCTCGTGAGTCCCGCGCTGGCTCACGAGTGCGCAGACACACCTCGTCTAGCCCTGCCGTGCAAGCCACATGTCAGGGCAGGGCTGTACATGCCCCGGGGGCTCTCCATAGTAGGGAGTCCCCTCCCACGTACCACTAGAAGCACCATGCTCCGCGCTAGCAGCCGACACTGCCGAGGAGCGACTATGCCCGTGCAAGTGCGGAAGCACCATGGTCCGTCCTGGTGATAAACAACTAAGGGTGGCCTCACGGTCGTATCAACCTCAGGGAGCCTCCTGGCTCGGTGTCTGGCCCCATCGCAACTCCTCCCCTCGGGAGAGCCGCGCGAGGGCGCTGGGCACGGGGGTTGCGCTCGAGTCACGCCCAAGCGTATGCCACCCTGCCAGGTCCCGCAGACCTGGTCGTCGCGCGCCCTCCCAAGCGGAGCTAAGGTATGAAGGTCGTTTCAACGTCAAGGGGGACTCTTCAGCATCGCGACTCAGGAGCCTAACTGACCACATAGCCCCTCACTCCTCGGCCCATCCTGGTGATCTAGTCGGACCAATGGCGGCTGAGGAATGCATGGGGTCGGGCCCTGCCGATGTAGAACACTAGACCCACCATTGCATCTCCTTACCACAAGCTGTTTGCGCGTCAAGGGGGACTCCTGAGCATCGCGACTTGGGAGCCTAACTGACCAGGTAGCCCCTCACTCCTTGGTCCATCCTAGTGATTCGGTCGGCCCAACGGCGGCTGAGGTATGCGCGTGGTCGGGCTCTGCCAACGTAGAACTGAAAGAAAATCGGAAGGAAATCACAAAATCTCAAAGCAAATATTACAAGACGTATTGTTCTCCGAATATCAAACACAAGTTTAAACACCTCCACGAGGCACGCTACATGTTGCAGGAGTTCCAACAGGAAAGGAGCCACAAGCTAGTCATCCCTGGATACCGCCGGCACCCACAAGAGGTGCCCCCTCCTGGGTGGCGTCGCCTTCACCTGCACCATCGGTCGAAGGCGCGGGGGCGAAGGCGTTGAACCTCTGCATCAGGGCCTCCACCTGACCCCTCACGGCTGCGGCGGCAGCTGCGTAGCGCTCGTCTTCCACAGGCTCTAGCAGCTCGTCAAGGCGGGCGGCAGGATCGCAAAGTTGGAGGTGGTTGAAGACGCGCATCAGTGTGGCTGAAGAAAGGACACGAGCCTCTTCCTCTGCCATGGGGCCGATGCCACTCACGACTTCCTCAAGCGCCTCGACCAAGTAGGGAAGCAACTGGGCGGGGCCGTCCTCATCGGTAGCCAGCGGCTTCTCCAAGCCCTTCTCATAGAGTGTCTTCAGAGCCTCACGAGACCTCTTCTCGAGAAGCGCAAAGGTCGCACGGTCCTTGGCCAGAACCTTCGTCTTGGCGTCAAGTTCCGCTTTCTCCACTTGCACCTTTCGCTCCAACTCCTCTAGTCGGCCGCTCTCAGTGGCCTACGCCTGCGCCAGCTGCTCCAGCTCGGCATCGCGACCCTTGACAGTTGAAAGTGCAACTATCCCTAGGTGGTTTTGGTAATTCCTAACAACATATAGCTCATTGAGCTAACATTATTCCAAGATTAAAATTTCAAGAAAAGCTCAATGAATGGCATGGCATGGATGAGGAAAGTGGACCCCTCAAAATACTAAGGACAAAAAGATTGGCTCAAGCTCAAAAGCTCAAGACTCCACATTTTATATTTTAGTGATCCAAGGTCACATTGAGTCTATAGGAAAAGCCAATACTATAAAGGAGGGATGAGGTGTTGTTTAATGAGGTTCTTGCTTCATAGTGCTTAGTGATATGCTCCAAAACCCTCAACTACCTTCCCACATCCACATATGACCTAAACCAAAAGTCAAACTCGGCCCCACCGATTCTTTCTATACGGCGCCACCGAGTTTCAAATGTCATAGCCACTGCCACAAACCCTAGGAAAATCGGTCTCACCGATAGGGATTTCGGTCACACCGAGATGGGGTTGTAATCTCTCTGTTTCCCTTCGTAACGTTTCGGTCCTACCGAGATGAGCGATCGGTCCCACCGAGATTGCAATGTAAACTCGCTGTTTCTCTTTCGTAACATTTCGGTCCCACCGAAATGAGCGATCGGTCACACCGAGTTTACCTGACCAACTCTATGGTTACCTTATTACCAAAATCGGTCCCACCGAGTTTGTGTAATCGGTCACACTGAGATTACGGTATGCCCTAACCCTAACCATATCGGTCCTACCGAGTTGCATCTTAGTCCCACCGAAAATCCTAACGGTCACTAGGTTTGCTAAATCGGTCCGACCGAGTTTCTCCATTCGGTCTTACCGAGATTGGTAAATTATGTGTAATGGTTAGTTTTTGTGTGGAGGCTATATATACCACTCCACCCACTCTTCATTTGTGGAGAAAGCCATTAGAACATACCTACACTTCCAATACACATTTTCTGAGAAAGAACCACCTACTCATGTGTTGAGGCCAAGATATTCCATTCCTATCATATGAATCTTGATCTCTATCCTTCCCCAAGTTGCTTTCCACTCAAACCTTCTTTCCACCAAATCCATATCCTGTGAGAGAGAGTTGAGTGTTGGGGAGACTATCATTTGAAGCACAAGAGTAAGGAGTTCATCATCAACAAACCATTTGTTACTTCTTGGATAGTGGTGTCTCCTAGATTGTCTAGGTGTCACTTGGGAGCCTCCGACAAAGATTGTGGAGTTGAACGAAGGAGTTTGTAAGGGCAAGGAGATCGCCTACTTCTTGAAGATCTACCGCTAGTGAGGCAAGTCCTTCGTGGGCGATGGCCATGATGGGATAGACAAGGTTGCTTCTTCATGGACCATTCGTGGGTGGAGCCCTCCGTGGACTTGCGCAACCGTTACCCTCCGTGGGTTGAAGTCTCCATCAACGTGGATGTACGATAGCACCACCTATCAGAACCACGACAAAAACATCCGTGTCTCCAATTGCGTTTGAATTCTCCAAACCCTTCCCTTTACATTCTTGCAATTTGCATGCTTTATTTTCTGCTTCTCATAGACTCTTGCATGCTTGCTTGCATTGTGTTAAGATTGCTTGACATGTGCTAAGATAGCTAAAATCTGCCAAAGACTAAAATTGGGAAAAGGATAGATTTTTATTTTTTCAAGTAGTCTAATCACCCCCCCTCTAGGCATACTTTTGATCCCACAAGTGGTATCAGAGCTTTGGTCTCCATTTGCTTTGATTTCCATAGCTTTTGGTGGTCATAGCCTTGGTTTCACAACCTAGGAGAGTATGGCATCTAGCGAGGGAAATTATCACCGTAGAGGTCCTTACTTTGATGGTACTAATTTTGCTAGTTGGAAGCATAAGATGAAAATGCATATTCTTGGACATAACCCCGCCGTTTGGGCTATTGTGTGTGTTGGCTTGCAAGGTGAATTCTTTGATGGGAGAGAACCAAATCGTGAAGCTACCGCAGATGAGTTGAAGATGCTACAGTACAATGCTCAAGCTTGTGATATCCTCTTCAACGGATTGTGCCCCGAAGAGTTCAACAAAATCAGCCGTCTTGAGAATGCAAAGGAAATTTGGGATACTTTGATTGACCTGCACGAAGGTACCGACTCCGTCAAGGAATCCAAGTTGGATGTGCTCCAAAGTCAACTTGACAAGTTCAAAATGAAGGATGGTGAAGGCGTCGCTGAAATGTACTCTAGGCTTTCTCTTATCATAAATGAGATTGCCGGCTTAGGAAGTGAAGAGATGACCGACAAATTCATCATCAAGAAGATCCTAAGAGCCTTGGATGGAAAATATGATACCGTATGCACATTGATCCAAATGATGCCAAATTACAAAGATCTCAAGCCAACGGAAGTCATTTGAAGAATTGTTGCTCATGAGATGTCACTCAAGGATAAGGAGGAGCTCCATAACAAGTCAAGTGGTGCTTACAAAGCCTCATGTGAAGCTCCCACATCATCAAGTGAGAAACAAACCTTCAATGAAGAATTGAGCCTAATGGTGAAGAACTTCAACAAGTTCTACAAGAGTAGAAGCAAGGAAAGAAGTTCCAAGTCAAGGTCCTACAATGACAAAAGATCGTCTAGTCGAGAGCGAAACTACTACCATTGTGGAAGAGCCGGACACTACTCCAATGAGTGTACGGCACCCCACAAGAGAAGAGAAGATTCTCCCAAAAGAAGAAGTAGAAGAGAAGAATCACCATCAAGGGAGAGAAGGAGTAGGGATGATCGATATGAATGAAGACACCCTCGGAGAAGCAAGGATTCGGAAAGGAAGGACAAGTCATCAAGGAGATACACAAAACGAAGACATCAAGCTCATGTTGGTGAATGGGTATCCGGCTCCGACTCCGACAATGACTCCGAGAGAAGCTATCACTCCGACTCCGAATATACTCAAGATGAAGGTGTTGCCGGACTAGCACTTGTGTCAACCAACTCCAACGACATATTTGATTCACCAAATGAAGGAATTGGAAGATGCTTCATGGCCAAAGGTCCAAAGGTATCACACCCCGAGTATGTTGATTTCAATAGTGATGAAGATGACTTGTTAGGTGATGATGAGTTACTTGTTGACAACTATAGTGATGAATACTATGATGAAACGAATGACAATGATAAGGAGAAGATTGAGTCTCTAACTAAAGAACTAAACACTCTTAAGTTAGCTCATGAAACTATCTTAGGAGATCATCGAGAACTTTTAAGGATTCATGATAAATTACGCTTTGAAAAGCTCAACCTTGAGCAAGAGCATGAGTTCTTAAAGGCAATCAATGATGATCTTCGCAAGAAAAGTTTTTCTTACATTGCCAAGCGTTTACTCTTATCCACTTACATGCCTCAAGTCAAGTCTAGTAACAAGAACAAGAAAGATTCTTCCTCTAGTAGTAACAATAATCATGCTAAATCCAATGTTGTTGCTTCTAGTAGTTCTGTTGATTCCACTAATGATTCTCTTAGCCAAGTTACACTTCAGCAAGAAAATAGCTTATTGAAGGGAATTATAGAGAAAGGTGTTTACAAGAGCCTTGCCGGGAGCAAGCAATTCGAGGAAATTGTACGCAAGCAAGGAAGGCACCGGAAGAATCAAGGTATTGGTTTTGAACGAAAGTTCAATGCCAATGGAGTTGAGTGGGAAGAAGATCAATACCCCAAGGCGAAGTTTGTTCCTCAACAAGAGAAGTATGATCCTACTTCATCCAAAGGGACACAAGCTCAAAATGATCTTCCACCACAAGACCACAAGCAAAAAGGAAAGGACAAGCTTCAAGAGGAAATTGATGCATTTGAAGAAGCTCCTAAGGCCTCGGTCAAGTGGGTTCCCAAGACTACATCAAGTTACACTTCATCAAGTACAACTACAACTCCGAGGATTCCCATCAAGATGGTGTGGATCCCGAAGAAAAACAACTAGAGAGTTCTTGAGGGTGACTCCACCAATATACTTCACTCTTATCATTTTGGCAAGAACAAGTGCAATCAACTTCCACATCTTGCACTAGTTCAAGGAGTCACAAACCCTCTTGTTGGTAAGACAAGGGACAAGGTAACCTAAAGCTTTCATAGACATCATCTTGTGTGTGCATCACTCTATGTCTATGGATACTCTTGTTTGTTCTTTGTGGGACTAACCCATGTAGGTATTGAAAGTGCAACTCACTCCAAAGGATAGCTCCAAATGATCTACATCAACATACATCATCCACATCTTCAACACCTACACGAAGTCATCATCGACAAAACCCAAGGTTAGTTCATCCCTCTTAGGGGGGATCTCACATCTAGGGGGAGCTTTACTCTAACAATTGAGTTAAAGCAACTCTAATGGTGTGAACACAACAACGCTTTACGTAAAAGTGGTAACCCCACTTGTGCTTAAAAGATGAGTATGACCTATGATCAAATGTTCTCATTTGACTCCTAAGTCAATATACTCATATATAGATGACCTAGTCATCGCCAATTGCTTGATAAATGCTAGAATTGTTTGTGCATGCTTTGCCACATATTTCATTTGCCATTTTATTGTGTGAGCATGTTGGTTGCATAATTTACTCATTCGAGGACATCCACTTGTTGTTTTGATTGATTGGTTTCCTTTTCTTTTGGCCAAGTGGATGGACAAGAATGCCTAAGAACCTTCTCTAGCTATCTATGCTTTTCTCGTCTCAAACTCTATTCACGCTGCATCACAAAATTTGATCAAGTCAAGTTCGAACCACTCTGTGCGAGGAGCACTCGGAGTCCCCGATTCGTCATAGAATTAAACTTCCAAAACTTCTTTGTGTGTTTCGGTCTGACCGATTCACCCATTTCGGTCATACCGAGATCACTAAGTCGATCTAGGTTTTCAACCTCGGTGCAACCGATTCGAACTTTTTGGTCACACCGAGTTTTTCCACTCGGTCACACCGACAGGGTCGGGCTATATATACCCACGGGTCAAATTTTGGAAAACTTTCCGAACCTCCTCGACCCGCCCTTAGCCTGCTCTGCCTCCAGGGTCTCCGGATTGTCTTCCTCATCACCAGCCGCCTCCTGCCGCTGGTCTCCGCCGCCGTCAACGGGAATCAACCCCGCCGTTGCCGCCGTAGCGAGTTCATCGCCGAACTAGGGTATGAACTCGATCACTGTGCTGTTCTATCTTCGATTACCTAGCACATTTCTTTGCCATGTATCTTGCCACGATTGAGATCATTCTATCCAGTCAAAACACTCCGTAGTTTAGTCATGAATTAAGAATTTAGGGTTAGGTTTCCGCCGAAACCATCTCGGAGCCACCGAGTTGTGGAACTCGGTACCACCGATTCGGCTCAGGCCATTGCACATATGGTTCTCGGTCTGACCGAGAATTGCAAATCGGTGTGACCGAGTTCAGGACTTTTTGAAACCCTAGCAGTCTCGGTGCCACCAAACTGTGACTCGGTCTGACCGAGTTCACTAGTTTAGGTTCCAAAAGCTGCTTCGGTATCACTGAGTTTGCAAATCGGTCGATCCGAAATGCTTTCTGTGGAAAACTAAAACTAAGTTTTGATTCATTCTTTTGCAAAAACCTCTGTATTTTGTGATGCTTATCCACTCTATCTCATCTATATCTATTCACAGGGTCTGTTGTCAGTGTTTGCAATATGTCTGATCAGAGTGACAGCCAGAACAGGTCAGAGGAGCAGGTTAACATGAGTGAGGGCACTAGTCCCTCTAGCAGCATAGATGATGGCAGCAGGAGCACCCCAAGCAACTTACCCAAAGCTGCCACCAGGGCCAGCAAGAAAAGAACTTCAGAGTCAGAGGATGAGGACTATGTGGCTGAGGAAGAAGAAACCACCTCAAAGAGAAAAGTCCTGAAGAAGGAATATGGCACAGCTGCTGCCACAAAGCCAGGCATGAAGCAAAAGGTTCCTGCCAAGAGAGCTCCAATGTCTAAGGCCAGAGCATCCACTCAAGAGACTTTGGGATCTACACCCAAAGAGCAGGTTGTGGCAGAGAAGAAGAGGAAAGAGAGGGTCAAGAAGACCACTGCTAGAGTGCTTGGGAGATCCTCAATCATGAGAGATTCTGAAGAGGAAGAGGAAGAAGATGCTGCACCAGCATCCAAAGCTCAGAAGCTTATGGGTGATGCCATCAGGGCAGGGGCTATTCCATCTAATCCTAAGACCGCTCCAAAGGCTGCTGCTCCAGCTCCAAAGCCAAAACCAAAGAGGAGCACCAGGAACATCCCTGCTGAGGAAAAGAACAAGGCCCCAGTGCCTGAAGCTGAAATGGAAGAAGAAGATGATGAGTCACATGTCTTGAGGAAGCTGAAGCCAAAAATCCCAGATTACAGCGATGCTCATCCAGTTGCTGAGAACATGAAGATCGGGAAGGACTCTGGTCTGAGGCTATGGCGAGAGTCAGATCCATATGCCACCAGGGGAAGGACTGCTGTGGACTACAGGTTCCATACAAAGGAACAACTGGACTTCTATGAGACAATGTTGCTTGACAAGAAGCCCATAGTGTGTGACATGAGATGGGTGGACTGGGACTACATCAAGAAGAATGAGGATCACTATCCAGGTGTACATGACAGTTTCAAGGCTTGTGGAGTCGATGAGTTTGTGGCTCAGAAGCTCACAAAATGGAATGATGAGCTCATCATGCAGTTTTACTCCACAGCTCATTTCTACCTAGATGGAAGGGTTGTCTGGATGTCTGAAGGTACGAGGTACCAGTCCACGGTTGCTGAATGGGCGATGTTGATCAATGCCCCAAAAGAGAGTGATGATGACTTGGATGTCTATGCCAACAAGAAGAAGGATCACAACACCATGGCACACATGTACAAGGAGATCCCAGATGCTGCTCTTGAGACACATAAGTTTGGATTTGTACATTACCTTCTGTCAGGCTTTCCAACCATCAACTAGATCCTCAGGCACACTCTCTTGCTAAAGTCAGGTGATCACAAGATGATCAGAGGACATGCAATAAACTTGCTTCATATCTTTGATATCCCATAGAAGTTCAAAGTCATGAGCCTTATAGTTGAAACTATCAAGAGGATAGCCGCAGATCAGAAAAGGAGTTGTGGATATGCCCCACAGATCCAAGAGCTGATCAACTCCAAGATGGGCACTGGTACATATCTGCTGGACAAGGAGCACATGCCTATCTATCCAGACTTTGAGGACAACATTGTAGTTATGAATGAGGATGAACCATCTTCTGTGCACGCACAAGCCAAGAAGGAGAAGGCAAAGGCTGAAAAAGCTGCAAGGATGCCAACTACTGAAGAAGCATCTCAGTATCTCCTGAAGAGCAAGCAAGATCAGCTTGGCTACCTGATTGCATCCACTCTGAGGATTGAGAAGGGACTGGCCACCCTGACTCAAAACCAGGAGAGCTTGGAAAGAATCGTGGAGCAAAAGTTCTATGAATTGGATGTGAAGGTAAATGAGATCCAGTCTGTCGTGGAGCAACTTCAAGATGATATGCAGGAGAGGAAGGGAAACACCACCACTGATGCATTTGCCAGAGTGCCTAGAGCTCAGAGGTCTTCTGCAGTGCCTGTTCTAAACACCAGAGCCACTTCATCTGCACCAGCTACAGCTTCAGTGCCACCAGCTCCAGCACCTACTCCATCAGCTCCATCTACTTCTACTGAAGCCTTCGTTCTTGGAGTTATCCGGACACCACCACCTGAAGACGAAGCCTAAGAGACGATTTAGTGCTATGCATTTTCTAGGAACTTTTTGGTAACTTGTTTCCAAAGGGGGAGAAAAATGTATAGATCATAGGCTTCGAGAGAGAGCATTGCTTTTTTATTCTCTCTTGCTTTGGTGGTTGAACTTTATTTGCTTTGCTTGTTTTAGATACTTTCTGTCTGCGTGATACTTGGATGATCATGTGTTTGGATGATATTATCATTTTATACCTATATGACCATTCACTTTGCTTGGTGATGAGTGCATGTATTTAATTATTATCATTTTGAGCGCTCCACCAAGATGTATCTGACATGGAAGAGTAACCCATGAGCCTAATTCTCTGTGCATTTGCAGTCCAAAGCAAATCATAAACTATGCACAAATTTAGGGGGAGCTCTTACTTTTTCACATACCTCTCAAAGTGACAATGTTTTTCACTCTTATTATCATTCGTCGAAGCTTTGATGTATATCTTGTCATCAATTACCAAAAAGGGGGAGATTGAAAGTGCAACTATCCCTAGGTGGTTTTGGTAATTCCTAACAACATATAGCTCATTGAGCTAACATTATTCCAAGATTAATATTTCAAGAAAAGCTCAATGAATGGCATGGCATGGATGAGGAAAGTGGACCTCTCAAAATACTAAGGACAAAAATATTGGCTCAAGCTCAAAAGCTCAAGACTCTACATTTTATATTTTAGTGATCCAAGAACACATTGAGTCTATAGGAAAAGCCAATACTATAAAGGAGGGATGAGGTGTTGTTTAATGAGGTTCTTGCTTCATAGTGCTTAGTGATATGCTCCAAAACACTCAACTACCTTCCCACATCCACATATGACCTAAACCAAAAGTCAAACTCGGCCCCACCGATTCTTTCTATCCGGCGCCACCGAGTTTCAAATGTCATAGCCACTACCACAAACCCTAGGCAAATCGGTCTCACCGATAGGGATTTCGGTCACACCGAGATGGGGTTGTAATCTCTCTGTTTCTCTTCGTAACGTTTCGATCCTACCGAGATGAGTGATCGGTCCCACCGAGATTGCAAGGTAAACTATCTGTTTCTCTTTTGTAACATTTCGGTCCCATCGAAATGAGTGATCGGTCACACCAAGTTTACCTGACCAACTCTCTGATTAGCTTATTACCAAAATCGGTCCCACCGAGTTTGTGTAATCGGTCCTACCGAAATGAGTGATCGGTCACAGCGAGTTTACCTGACCAACTCTCTGGTTAGCTTATTACCAAAATCGGTCCCACCGAGTTTGTGTAATCGGTCACACCGAGATTATGTTATGCCCTAACCCTAACCATATCGGTCCTACCGAGTTGCATCTCAGTCGCACCGAAAATCCTAACGGTCACTAGGTTTGCTAAATTGGTCCGACCAAGTTTCTCCATTCGGTCTTACCGAGATTGGTAAATTGTGTGTAACGGTTAGTTTTTGTGTGGAGGCTATATATACCCCTCCACCCACTCTTCATTCGTGGAGAAAGCCATCAGAACATACCTACACTTCCAATACACATTTTCTAAGAAAGAACCACCTACTCATGTGTTGAGGCCAAGATATTCCATTCATATCATATGAATCTTGATCTCTAGCCTTCCCCAAGTTGCTTTCCACTCAAACCTTCTTTCCACCAAATCCATATCCCGTGAGAGAGAGTTGAGTGTTGGGGAGACTATCGTTTGAAGCACAAGAGCAAGGAGTTCATCATCAACACACCATTTGTTACTTCTTGGAGAGTGGTGTCTCCTAGATTGGCTAGGTGTCACTTGGGAGCCTTCGACAAAGATTGTGGAGTTGAACCAAGGAGTTTGTAAGGGCAAGGAGATCGCCTACTTCGTGAAGATCTACCGCTAGTGAGGCAAGTCCTTCGTGGCCGATGGCCATGATGGGATAGACAAGGTTGCTTCTTCGTGGACCCTTCATGGGTGGAGCCCTCCGTGGACTCGCGCAACCGTTACCCTCTGTGGGTTGAAGTCTCCATCAATGTGGATGTACGATACCACCACCTATCAGGACCACGACAAAAACATCCGTGTCTCCAATTGCGTTTGAATTCTCCAAACCCTTCCCTTTACATTCTTGCAAGCTGCATGCTTTATTTTCCGCTGCTCGTAGACTCTTGCATGCTTGCTTCAATTGTGTTAAGATTGCTTGACTTGTGCTAAGATAGCTAAAATCTGCCAAAGACTAAAATTGGGAAAAGGATAGATTTTTATTTTGTCAAGTAGTCTAATCACCCCCCCCCCCTCTAGACATACTTTCAATCCTACAAGTGTCCTCCCGGGCCTTCATCCTCTCTTCCTCCACCTTACGGCCACGGGCATCTTCGGCACGCTCTTCACGTAGGATCTTCAGCTCGGCCTCCAGCACCCAGCAGCAAACTTGGGCGGCCTTGGCGTCCTTCAACGCCGCCTCGTGAGCAACTGCTTCCTGAGCTGTGGCTCGCTTCTCCCCCTCATAGGTCTTCGCCGCGACCTGGCTCAGTGCCGCCCAAATGGACACGTCAGAATGAAGCCAACCAGAGACCAGCTCCAGGCGCCTAGCCGCCAGGAGGGGTTCGATGCTCTGGAGATCTTCTCGCAGCCGGGCCATCTCAGAAAGGGCCTACTCAAGGACGTCAGGAGAAGCAGAGGAACCTGGGGCCAGCAACACGGCAGAAGGAGGAGGAAGAGGCGTCGTCGTCACCATGGCCTGGGAGGCTAGAGGCTCCTGAGCCTCTTGGACCTCAGCACCCGAGTTGGACTCTGTCACCTCCCGAGTCAGCGGGGCCTCGAGGGCTAACTTCACCCAAGGATGCTGCACCCAGCCTCGCGAGGATGATCGGGCAGGAGAAGCACGAGCACCGTCCCCACCTTTGCTCATGGAGAGGGGCGCAGCCGCAGGAGGCGACCTGGGCTCAAGCAGCACCACCTCGCCCTCCCTTCTCCTCTTCGCCGCAGGCGTCAGCCTAGTTACACAATAAGGAAGAAGAGTCAGAAACAAGCATCAGCAACAAGAACAAGGCAGGGCGAGAACACTTACTGATCCACCACATCGTAGTCCCTTCGCTTCGGGAGCTTGAAGCCGGAGAGCTTCGTGAACCGAGGCGCGGGCACGCCAGCTCCAGAAGCAGAAGCGGGAGCAGCAGCGGAGCCAGAAGCGGCTCTAGGTGGCGGCAAGGCAGGAGCGCTATCCCGAGGGAGCAGCGCTGACCTGCCCTTCGTCGGAACCACAGGCGGATCCCCCTTCTCCAGAAGGATATCGCCCTCGCCATTGTCGTCAGGCAGGGTGCGGTGGATGTTAGCTTTGCTCAAGGGGTAGGTCTCCCCCATCTCTTCAAGGGTCACCTCCGAGTCTTCCTCTTCCTCCTCTTCCTCCCCACGGAACTCACCAGAAGACAGCTCCACCGGCGTCGGCTCCGCAGGGGCCCCGGTGCGCGCCGGTGGCACCAGCCCGCGCCTGTCAAAGGTCAGCCTGGCGGTCACAACCCGTGCCCCGTCCTTGTGGCAGAACAAGGGAGTGAAGACACTCGGCGAGTACTCCTGGTCGTCCCCGACCAGGAGGCGGAGAACCACAGCCAGCTCACTGTCGGACAAGGCTTTCTGGCTCAGGCAAACCTTGTCCTCTTCGTCCCCAAGCTCCCACAAGGGCCGCGTACGCGCCTGAAGCGGGGCTACGCGTAGCATCAGGAATTCCCTCAGGAGCATGGCCCCTCTCACCTTTGCCGCCTTCATGTTGTCTGGCTTTAGGTCGGCGTTTATCTGCTCCAGCACCAGCGTCGCCCGCTCATCAGTGAGCTTCGTGCAAGACCACCCCTTGTCGAACTGGGGCATCTCCGTTGGCAGCATCAACCATGGGTGGACGCACTTGGCATCCATCATGGCCCACTTGCTCCTTAAGCCATCGACCTTCTTCCTAGTCTTTGAGATTGAGTTGGCCTTGCCGGCCGTGATGAAATTGGCACACCTGGAGGTATGACCCTCGTTGATGCGAAGAAAGAAGAAGTGGCGCAGCAGAGCCACGGACGGCATCATGCCGAGGTACGCCTCGCAATTGTAGGCGAAGATCGACAAGAGAAGGATATAGTTGGGATGAAGATGCAGCACCTGCAGCCCATAGTAGCCAAGGGCCTCGTAGAAGAAGTCAGAGAAGAGGGGAACCAGCCCTGCGACGATGCTACTCATGAAGAAGGGGAATAAGGTGCTTCCCTCGGGCTCCGGCACGTCGGAGCCAGCCCGGAGCTTAGTCTTCCCCATCTCATTGCTTTCCCCCGCCGTCAGCAAGCGTGTGGCGGCGAGGTTCTTCTCCGAGACGTTGGGCACGTCGAGAGCTGGCTCGTACCAAACTGGCGACGAGGCAGGCTTGAACCTCCGGGGCGCCATTGGTCGCTAATGCGGAAGGGGATGGGAGTAGATCTGGAGATTTTGGAAGCAGGGAGCAAGAAAGGGGATCTGGAGCAAGGCGAAAGGAAGCAATGAAGGCAAGCATTGTCTACTCCAGCCTTTTGACAGTCGGGCAGTTGCCAAGACAACATGGGGAAGCGGAGATGCCCATGTCCAATCAATCGCCACGCGTCGACCAAGGCTGCATGCTATTGGGGCCGGTGGCGCTCCGCACTTGCCCCTTGGCTTCGCCTCGAAGCCAAGCCCGAGCGTGCCTTGGGCCCGGGGGCTACTGTCGGCGTTCTGGGAATCGGGGACCCCAGACTTGCCTTCCTGCGGCCCACAGCATGGCTCTGCAAGCGGGCCTGTACGTCCCATCTTCACCAACAAGCATTCAAGACCCTCACGAGGGGCCAAGTCTCGCGAGGCGGATGACACAAGACCTCCTCGAGAGCGGCCTCACGAGACTGGCTCACGAGGGGCGGAGAGATCAAGGCTAGGCAAACCTCGTGAGGTTCCAATGACGTGAGCCATGACGATTGAGACCAGGCGGGCGCCAGCGCGCATAGTGTCCTTGTTTCCTCTTTGGTGCTAAGGAGGCAAGCGCGGGCGAGGAGTACCGAGGCGTCAAGAAAAGGTTTCCATATCGGTGCAACGAGACCAAGACCAGCAAGACAGCAAGACGGAGGTCAGCATGGAGCCCAAGGCGGCGTCACAACCAGAGTCTTTGGCAGGCGAAGACTGCTTTTGTCAGGATAACTTGTACTAGCTGTCCCCTTTCAAATTGACTATTGTTGGCTCCCTTCCCGTTCAATATTTGGGGAGAGGACCAAGGCCTCTGTAAATAGGATTAGCCACCATAGTAGGCAATGGGGGGACAAGGAGAGCCTCAGCCATCTCAACTTGGACTAGATCCAACCCATCCTCATACCCACCAAGCACAAGAACACCTCGCCTCAGGAGGCTGTTCTTCCCCTTGTACTGTTCATACTCAGCCCGAGAGGCAATCCACCACACCACACTGGAGTAGGTTATTACACCACAACGGTGGCCCGAACCAGCATAAATCTTGTGTCTCTTGTGTTGTGAGTCCGACGAGCTTGCCTTTGAGATCGTGGCGAGGTTGAGGGCGTGAGTTGGTAGGGGGAGATCTTTCTGCGCACCCTAGTGTTCGAACCTCGAGGTTTTTTCCGGAACCCGAGATCCGACAGTCACAAACTCTGAAGTGGAGAGGGCCATCAATCATCATCGTTGGAGGGCCGTTCTCTATGACCCCGGTTTTTTAACGGATGCATTCGATGCCTTCAGATCGGACGATGCGTACATCCAAGCTGCTCAGGATGGACTTGCTAGAGCCACGGACCAGCATCTGAAAGATATGCGGGTAAGTGTTGATTTAATAATCATATACCGGTAGCCCCCGAGACTTAAAGCAGTTGATACAACTGATTTGAGGATCATTGTATAATCAGGCACTTATGGAGAAGAATAGCCTGCTGTCTCAAGAGCTGGCAAAGGGTCAGACTCAGCTAACTGCAGCTACCGGTGAATTGGAAAAATCCAAGGAGGATCCTCCTCGTAATTCTTCTCCCCGTTAGAAAAAAGTATAATAAAATACCAGCTGTATTAATACTGCTATGTTTCTGCTAATAGAATCAGTAGAGCAACTGAGAGGGAAACTGAAGGAAGCCCAGGCTGGTGAACAAGAGGCCAAAAGGCAACATGCGGCAGGCGAACGTGCACTGACACGGGTCAGGGATGAGAAGAACAAGTTGTAGGATGCCCATACCCAACTGGGCAAAGAACTGAAAGCTGTTCGAGCCCAGCTAGCTGGCGCCGTCAAGGAGAATAGGAGGCTACAAGGCGGCATATTCAGTATGCTCTTCAAATTTGCCTCCCTATTATTCGGCGAGGGCCGGAACTGACAGATTTATGTCTACAGGTATGCTGACTGGCCGTCCCGAAGAGGAAATGTCCGGATCTCAAGGCGGCCTACTACAAGAGCTGTCCAAGATACATGAGCGAGTTCGGAAAGCAATGCGGAGTGTTGCCAAGGCTGTATGGCCATCCGCCTCTCCTCCAGGAGGTATGGCGGAGCTCGTGGAGCTGTTCAAAGGAGCACATCGGCGTATTTGATTATGGAAGATATCAGCCTGCCGGGAAGGTGCGCGAGAGGCCTGGGCCATGGTAAAAACATGGTATACCAAGCTTGATCCAAATCATATGGCCCAAGTCGAACATCTAGGGTCAGATGGGAAAGAAATTCCGGTTAATTTGGTGTATGACCAAGTAGAAGTGGCCGCCAAATATTCCCGACAGGATTGTAAGCTAGATAGCCTGTTAGACGGTATAGAGGAGGAAATTTTTGAGTCTAAGTGACTATGTAATTTCCTTGACATATTTGTCCCTAGTCGGATTGTAAAACAATTGTCATGGCCGACCTTTTCACTTCAACCTCCGGACCCGAAGGTGCGGAGTGTTTCCGAATACCTGAGCGGCAAAATAGACCGGGGTATGCATGGAAACCAGGCGTAGGGGTCATAGTTGCTTGAACAGACAACTTGTATCCGGCTAGCTATGTTATATTACATTGTGATTGTAAGAAACATCTTCCAGAGAGAATAGTTCTGTTAAGGGTTCCTTTCCCTAGGTGTACATGCGCTAATGTGCATGCACGAACTATGATTGAGAAGATCGCAGTATAAGTAACATCTAGGGGTTCATAGTAGAAGAAATGTAAAAACATCTTCAGTCCGCCGAACGAATATTCCCTTAAGAACGCTAGCTTTCGGCTTCACCCAGTCTGAGGTACACATCCGGATGACCCGGCAGTAACAATCGCAGAGGTGCTAGCTTCATGCCCTAGCCGAACTAACGGGAACGTAGGGCATAAACAGGAGCCAGTCAACCCAGCTTGGCCAAAAATTAAGTCATATCCATGCATATAATGGCAAAGAAAAGGTACATATGAGGAAAAAATGCATATGTGATGAGCTTGAAGCTAGAAAAATAACAATAATAATCTTCTGTGCAAAAAGCCCCTAGGTATAATGGGCGTACACATTTAAGGATGTGTACGTCATAGGTGTATGGTTTTGCCGCACGAAAGCTTTAAGGCTAAAAGAGAAAAAAGGAAAAGGAGAAAAGAGAGGAGAAAAAATAATGAAAACAAGAGGGAGAAGGAGACGAACTAAGAGTTTGGCGCTAGGCATAGAATCTTTGGAGTCTGGCCGCGTTCCAGGGGTTCGGCTCTAGGCGATTGTCTGATGCATCACGCAAGCGGTACGATCCTCCCATGAGAACTTCGTTGATGATGAAAGGACCCTCCCACTTGGTCTTAAGTTTGACTTTTTTTTCTTCTTCGCCAAGCGTAGAACGAGTTCTCCAACATTATAAGTCTTGGCCCGCACTTCTCTGCTTTGATATCTGCAGGCTTGCTGTTGATAAAATGCGGAACGGGCTTTTGCAACGTCGCGCTCCTCCTCCAGGGCATCTAAGCTGTCCTGCCGATCAAGCTCGGCCTCTCTCTCTTCGTACATGCGCACTCGAGGTGAGTCATGAATAATGTCGCAAGGTAACACATCCTCTATGCTGTACACCATGAAGAAAGGTGTATATTCGGTAGTGCGATTGGGCATGGTCCGCAACCTCCAGAATACGGAGTCGAGCTCCTCAACCCAGTGCTTGTATGATTCTTTCAAAGAACGCACTAGTCTGGGTCTGAGCCATAGTAGTCCGCTACAGCCCGGTTCACCGGAGTCCTGCTAGCCCAGCACTACTGCTCCAGAACACTTGACTGGCCGGCATGTGATTCACTTCGTTCCTGTGTCTGTCCCTTCGGGGAAATGTCACGCGGTGACATCCGGAGTCCTGCCTAGCCTGCTACAGCCCGGATTCGCACGCTGCTGACCGACATGCTCGATGTTGATTCATGTATGCCTGTCCCCGTAAGTTAGTGCCACCTTGGGTTCATGACTAGTCATGTCGGCCCGGGTTCTCTGTCATATGGATGCTAGCGACACTATCATATACGTGAGCCAAAAGGCGCAAACGGTCCCGGGCCATGGTAAGGCGACACCCGTGGGAATACCGTGCGTGAGGACACAAAGTGATATGAGGTGTTACAGGCTAGATCGGTGTGACTTAGAATCGGGGTCCTGACAGGTAGTACCACTTCGGGGAGAGGTAGTACCGCTTACTAATTATAAGAGGTACTACCGCTCGGGTGGAGAGGTAGTACAGCTTACCACATATAAGAGGTACTACCGCTCGGGTGGAGAGGTAGTACCGCTTACCGCTTATAAGAGGTACTACCACTCTACTACCGCGAAACTCGACACAAAAAAGGCGCATCCCCAGAAGAAGCAGTACTACGCGCGGCACAGGGCCGCGGTACTGCCGCTTACAAGCGGTACTACCGCTCAAGAGAGCAGTACTACCGCTTGAGGCTTTCAAGAACACAACAGAGAAAACAGAGGATGCAATAAAGCCTAAACTGCCACAACTTCTGCATATGAGCTTCGAATTGAGCAAACTCAAGCTTTTTGGATACAAGACGACGAGTAGCATCAAAACAACGACTGGTTATAGTAAGAAGAGGCAGGGGAGGTATGCCTAACAAATAGAGGAGTGAGACCTCCAACCGAGAAGAACCGGCAAAACCTCCATCATCGAAAACATCATAGAAGATGCGAGTGAACTCCGTTTTCGATGAACTCGAGCTTGTCAACAAGATGACCATAAGCTGCAAAACTCACAAAGAGAACCAAATATGAACCAAGAAGGATGATGCAATGATGCAATGGTTTGATCTCTCTACGAACGATATGATCAAGCTACTCATCAAGAGCCCCCCTTGATAGTACGGCAATCAATCCTATAACCTGGTCTCCCAACTACCACCATGAGACCGGAAAAATAGAAAACCTATCAAGGGCAAAGCTTCGGCTTGCACATGGTCCACTTGAGCTAGATGATGACGATCTTGACTCCCTCACGTTGGACCACCTTTCTTGATTGCGTTGGCTCGATGAAGACTAGTTGATTGCTCCCCATACTCCACTATGGGTGAGCCACTCTTCCGCACATCTTCATAAATCCATTGTTACCACAATGAACGGCAAGCTTCAAGCATTTGATCTCTTCATGATGCTCCACATGAACTTGCACACGGCAACCTAACCCCACAAAGAACTCTCAGGAAGACCATGGGTTAGTACACGAAGCGTAATTGGCAATGCTTACCATATCATGGGATCACTTGATCCCTCCTGGTACATCTTCTACGCTTTGTGGGTTGATCAACTTGATTCACTCTTTGACTTAGTCTTGATAAACCTCTCACGGGACCAATCTTTAGGTAATTCCTTGAATAGAACCTTTGTCGACACAAACTCTCCTTGAAACCAACACATGTATTCCAAGAAAAGCCTATGGACAAAACCTTCAAATAAAACTCAAGGCAATCATTAGTCCATAGAGATTGTCATCAATTACAAAAACCAAACATGGGGGCACCGCATGTTCTTTCAGTACTGAACTACATCTCCAATGGGGGACGTTAAGACAACGCCCGCCCCTAAGCCCTCCAGCTTTTTGGAACCATCGAAGTGCATGACCCAGTTTGAATATGTGTCGTACTATTTAGGGAGTTCAGCCTCTGTCCATTCGGCGACGAAGTCTGCCAGTACTTGGGATTTGATGGCCCGGCACGGCTTATATGTTATGTCGAATGGAAGGAGCTCAATGGCCCATTTCGCAATTCGACCTGTGGCATCGCGGTTGTTTGTTCTGTCATTCAGTGGAACTTCAGAAGCCACCGTGATCGAGCACTCTTGAAAATAGTGTCGTAGCTTCCAGGATGCCATGAAGACCCATATGCTATCTTTTGATAATGAGGGTATCGGGATTTGCATGGAGTTAGGATAGTGGATACGTAGTATAACGGCTTCTGGAGCAGGAATTTATGTCCGTCCTCCTCTTGCTCGACAATGAGTACTGCGCTCACCACCTGGTGTGTTGCAGAGATGTATAATAACATTGGTTCACCGACGCTTGGCGCAGCCAGGATTGGGTTGCTTGCTAAAAGAGCCTTTATTTCTTCCAATTCGGTCATTGTCGCGTCCGTCCACTCGAAGTGGTCGGTGCATTGGAGAAGTCGATAAAGTGGCAATGCTTTTTCTCCTAGTCGGGAGATGAAGCGACTTAAAGCTGCCATGCATCCGGCTAGTTTTTGGACCTGCTTAAGGTCTGTTGGTGTGGCCAATTGTGATAAAGCCCAGATTTTGGCTGGATTTGCTTCGATTCCTCTACTGGAAACAATGAAGCCCAGTAGTTTTCCAGAGGGAATGCCGAAAACACATTTTTTCGGATTGAGCTTAATGTCATATGTCCGGAGGTTGTCGAATGTCAGGCGTAGGTCGCCTATTAATGACTGGACGTGCTTGGTCTTGATGACGACATCGTCCACATACGCTTCAACTGTCTTGCCGATTTGTTTCTCCAGGCATGTTTGAATCATGCGTTGGTAGGTGGCCCAGCATTTTTGAGCCCAAAGGGCATAGTATTGAAGCAGAATGGCCCATATGGTGTAATGAATGCCGTTGCGGCTTGGTCGGACTCCTTCATTTTGATTTGATGGTATCCGGAATATGCGTCGAGAAAACACGAGTCGTGTCCTGCAGTAGCATCAACCATCTGATTGATGCGGGGGAGGGGGAAGGGATCCTTAGGGCAAGCTTTGTTGAGGTCTTTGAAATCGACGCACAGGTGCCAAGATTTATCCTTCTTTGGCGCCATCACCAGGTTTGCTAGCCAGTCCGGGTGTTTTATTTCTCTGATGAATCCGGCCTCAATCAACTTGGCTAGCTCCTCCCCCATAGCTTGTCGTTTGGGTTCGGAAAAGCGCCTCGGTGTCTGCTTGACTGGCTTATATCCCTTCAATATATTGAGGCTGTGCTCGGCCAACCTGTGTGGAATTCCTGGCATATTAGAAGGGTGCCAGGCGAATATGTCCCAGTTCTCGCATAGGAACGCTTGTAGTACGGCGTCTACCATTGGGTCCAGTTGTGCCCCGATGGATGTTGTCTTCTTTGGGTCCGTCGGGTGGACTTCAAATTTGACTATTTCGTATGCTGGTTTGAAGGAGGTGGATTTGGGCGCTTGTCAAGGATTACGTCATCCCTATCCACCGTCGAGTGCAGCGCAGTTAACTCTTCGGCCGCAAGGGCCTCAGATAGTGCCTCAAGGGCGAGGGATGTTGTTTTGTTTTCGGCATGGAGGGCTATATCCGGATCACTAGCGAGAGTGATAATACCGTTGGGCCCGGGCATCTTGAGCTTCATATACCCATAATGAGGTATGGCTTGAAAGCGTGTGAATGCGTCTCGCCCCAACAGGACGTGGTATCCACTGTTGAAAGGGGCCACTTGGAAGGTTATCTCTACAGACCGATAGTTCTCCGGCGTGCCGAACACCACGTCAACTGTAATTTTTCCCGCACATTGTGCCTCCCGACTGGGAATGATTCCTCAGAAGGTCGTGCTACTTTGCTTGATACGGTTTCTGTCTATGTCCATTTTGCTGAGTGTATCCTCATAGATGAGGTTCAATCTGCTGCCACCGTCCATGAGCACTTTGGTGAGTCGAAAGCCGTCCATAATTGGATTGAGGACCAAGGCGGCTGGTGCCCGAACTGACCAGATTTTTGGTTTGTCACTGGCGTTGAAAGTTGTGGCCATGTCGTTCCGAGGATTTATTGTTGCGACTTGGCAGACTTCGAGGAGGTCGCGGAGTGCTCTCTTGCGCCGATTGTTTGAAGCGAAAGTCTCAAAGAATGTCAATACTCTGTGGTCTTCGCGTTCCGAGGGGAGTTGCTCTACAGTGTTGTTGGTGAGGATATCCTCGCCGCTCTTGGCCACTTGCTGGAGTATCCAACATGCTCTAAGGCTGTGGGTTGGTATGGCATCCGGTGTTGTGTGTATTTTGCATGGCCTATCGAGCCATCCCTCCAGAATGGTTCCACGTCCCATAATGGGTTTTTATTTCTTTACTATTTGGTCAGGCGCCCCGCGAGGGTGCATCCTTTTTGTCCAGACGAGGGGTTGAGTGGAAACCGATGGTTCCCAACGAGCTTGCTGAGCTTTCCAGGCGCTTTCCATTGTGCAGTACTTCTATACTATGGTTGCCAAGTCAGCGAAGTGTGATATGTGACGGCGGTTGATGGCGTTCATGATTCCTTCATCCATGCAATTATTGCAGAATGCTGAGATGGCGTCTTCATCACAACAATATTTAATCTTGTCTTTGACAAGGAAGAATCTAGCCCAAAAGTGATGGACTGTTTCCTGAGACTGCTGCTTTATGCACGTGAGGTCGTGCATATCTGGGTGGGTGGGTGGATTTAAATCCGAACCCTGACCTAATTTGGGATCCGAAGTTTGAGAAATTTCCGAGCTTAATAGTTCGGGCTCCGGGAGATCGACCAATTTCTCAGGTCTGCCATCTGATTTCGGGTTCGTAGGACAAGGTATGTCGTTCTGCGGACAGGTATCCGGCTCTTCGAACTCAGAGATCCGAACATAGTTCGTCCTTAGTGTTGATGGAGAGTTGTTGCTTTGCTCCTCTACTACCGCTATCCGGTGGGTGAACGATGGAGAATTGATTTCTCTCTGGTCGGGTTTGAGCCTTAAGGCAGCGATGCCTAAGGCAGCGATGCGACCCAGTCTGTAGCGACCCCTAAGGCAGCGATGCGACCCAGGAGTTCGTTCAAGGACGACAATTCCGTTGGATCCATCTGTTTGGAGTATTCAGAGTCAATTCGGAGGCGATTTTTGACGACCCGAGAAGTCATCGTCGGCTCGCCGGCCGAACGGGCGATCATGATAAAGCCACCCAGCCGGAGGCACTACTAGGGAAAACCTTATACACAGAATCTTAGCAGCAGCGCGGCATAAAAACAGGCGCTGCTGCTAAGTAGTAGCAGCGCAGCTACGGAAAGCTCGCTACTGGTGCAAACTTAGCAGTAGCGCGTGACGCTTAAACCGCGCTGCTACAAAAATCCACCGACAGTACACAACGACATAAGTTTACCGGTAGCGCGGTGCCAGGGAGCGTGCTGCTAATGCCATAGTAGCAGCACGCTTTTTTGTCACCTCGCTGTTGCTAATTTTGAAAATGTGCACAGGTTTGGCCCGTTTAGCAGTAGCGCGTGACAGGAAAGCTCATTGTTGCTACGCTCTTAGCAGCAGCACGTTTTCTCTCCCGCGCTACTGCTAAGACGCAGGACCCACCACCTTTTCCACCTCCCCCTCCCCATCTCCTCTCCTCCCTTTCCCCTACCCTCCCACATTCTCCCTCTCTCACTCTTCTTCTTCCTCAATACTTCTCCCCCCATTACTCTCCCTCTTCTACCTACCTTTCTCTCTCTTCATTACTCCTAGCTATAACTACACCACCTCCATTAATTCATCTCCTTTCTCTTTTTCCTTCCCCCTCCACTAGTTGAAGTTGTCTCCTCCCAAATTAGCTAGCTAGGTAGATGTAGCATTTAGTTAAGTGACCTATTTGCCGCCTAACTAGATCTTTCTTTGTCAAGAAGAGCTTTGTGCACTTTTGACCTCCCTACATCATCATCTCCACCGTGTGCTTGATCTCGAGATAGAGGTGTGATTAATATTTCATGCTTTTGCAAAATGGAAATATGTATGCATGTGTGTGTGATATTTTTATGGAAATTGTGTGTGTGGCATGAGTTGACGCCAAATTGTGCATTTGAGTTGCCTATGTTTTGCCGAAATGTTGATTTATTTCTGTTTCGGCGAATTCTGGGCAAACTCTAGATCTATATATGTCCTACTTTTAAGGAAGGCCATGCCGAATTTTTGTATGACTTTGATGAATGCACGCATTTTTATAATCAATTTGTTTATTATTACCGTGCAGAGTTCACGATGGTCAGTGGAACGATGGTGGATGGGTGGTTGCGGTCGACGGTGCAGGACATGAAGGAAAATAACCTGACAGAGGTTTTATGTCCATGTCAAAAATGCAAAGGAATAGTTTGGCTTGACCCCCATGTCGATGGTCGTGTCGAAGCGCACCTGCTCATGACTGGTTTCATGGATGGCTATACTCGGTGGATAACTGAAGATGAGGATGACGATGTTGAGGATGCCAACGGGGTAGGCAATGATGACACGGGGCAAAACGAAGAGATGAGCGATAATGGCGGCGGGGAAGAGACCGGACATGGCGGCGGAGAAGTGGCCGGACATTGCGGCGGAGAGAACGACATGGACTCCACGTAGCAGAGTTCGTCGGTACTAAGTTCAATCGTGCGGGACCCTCATGTTCAAGCATTGCTTCGCAAGGACACGAGTACTGAGAGAGCTGCTTCTAGAGAGGAGGCAAAGCTGGAGCAACTGGTGGTAGACTCGACCACTCGATTGTATGATGATTGCAATCCTGAGGTGACCTGCTTGAGTTTCACGCTCCAAGTGCTGAAGACGAAGGCTAAAAATAAATGGACTGACACTAGCCTCGATGAGCATCTCAAGTACCTAAAGGATGTTCTTCCCGAGGGTAATCTATGTCCTAGTAGTGTTGATGAGGCCAAGAAGATCGTGTGCCCTCTTGATCTGCCACACGTTAGATACCATGCATGCATAAATGATTGCATAATTTATCGGAAGGAGCACGCGGAAAAAACAAGTTGTCCGGTGTGCAATGCTTCTCGATACAAGAAGGCCGGGAAGAAATGTCCCCAGAAAGTGGTATGGTACTTACCGATCACTCCCCGTCTCCAGAGGTATTTTGTAGATCCCAAGGAAGCAAAGCTAATGCGATGGCACGCGGAGAGGAAGAAGCCCGACGATGGAGATGATCCGAAGCTGAGACACGTCAAGGATGGAAGCCAGTGGAGAGCGTTGAACAACTTCTATCGGTATTTTTAATGTGATGCAAGGAACATCGTGCTAGGCGCGTGTACCGATGGCATGAATCCGTTTGGCAACCAGAGCACCAACCATAGCACATGGCCCGTGTTTGTATGGATGTACAACCTCCCCCCAGGTTGTGCATGAAATCGAAGTACATTCACATGAGCATGCTTATTCAAGGGACGAAACAACCAGGAAATAATATTAATTTGTATCTGGGGCTACTTCAGGAGGAGTTAGACACATTATGGAAAACACCGGCCAAGACATGGGACGCCAGCAAAGGCGAGTATTTCAACATGAGAGTCACGCTGATCACGACAGTGCACGACTATCTTGGTTATGGATATGTGGCAGGCCAGGTGTGCCATGAATATTGCGGATGCACGCGGTGCATGGATGATACGACGTCTCAGCAGCTAACGTCAAGGAAAGATGGCGGGTCTGGGAAAATCGTGTACATGGGGCATTGAAGATGGCTCGAACAGGACAACCCGTGGAGAAACCGTGGAGATCTATTCAATGGTCACGTTGAGCATCGAGGACCTCCACGTAAGCGGAGCGGTGCCGAAATCGATGAGCTGTTGAAAAACTGGAAGGAGTGCCCCGCGCCGGGAAAGATGATGAGAAAGGCGCCAGAGCCGCTGCTGAAGGTATGGAAGACAAAGTCTGTGTTCTGGGACTTGGAGTACTGGCACAAACTCGATACACCTCATTGCCTTGATCAAATGCATATCTGTAAGAATGTCCTTGAGAGCTTGCTCGCAACACTGATGAACATGCCGGATAAGACCAAGGATGGGCCGAAGGCAAGAAAAGACTTGCAAGATTTGGAAATCAGGGAAGATCTGCACATGCCGCCACATAAACTGTCAGACGAGACAGAGACAGAGACAGAGGCACGGGAGAAGAAGGGCAAGAAAATAAAGAATGAGGATTATTGCCCCCCTTCTTGCTTCACCTTAAGTCAGGCTGAGATCAATCAATTCTTTAAGTGCCTTACCGGAGTCAAAGTTAGTTCCGGTTACTGTGGCAAGATAAGTAGATATCTAGACACGGACAAGAAAAGGTTTAGCGGGATGAAGTCTCATGACTGTCATGTGATGATGACGCAGATATTACCTGTTGCCCTTAGAGGGATAATGGACAAGCACGTCCGTGACACGCTTAGTGGTCTCTGCAACTTTTTCGATGTCATCTCTCGAAAGTCGATCAGTGTGAAGCAGCTCCAAAGGCTACAGGAAGAGATCGTTGTGATACTCAATGAGCTTGAGATGTACTTCCCGCCCGCGTTCTTTGACGTGATGGTGCATCTGTGTGTCCATATTGTGGATGACATAATAGACCTGGAGCCGTCATTCCTGCACAACATGATGCCGTTTGAGAGGATGAATTGGATCATCAAAGGATTCGTTCGTAACATGTCCCGTCCGGATGGAAGCATCGTCCAGGGCTATTTGACACAAGAGTGCATCTCTTTCTGTGAGAATTTTCTATATGACGCAGACCAACCGCCTGGTGTTAGTGTTGGTTTGCCCGTTAACAAGCACGATGGGAGGCTCAAAGGAGAAGGTCACTGCAACGGTCGCAGGGAACTGCACGTGGCATACTCAGATCGACGCAGCGACTTTGACAGAGCAAACTTGGTAGTGCTACAAAGAGCATATTATTGCAAAGAAGTATCGTGACCGGGGGTATGCAGGATGGACACCGAAGTTACTAGAGAGCACAACTCCACTTTCCTGCATTGGTTCAAAGAGCATATTATTTCTAATCCCCCGGAGGAGGGCTCTAAGGACGGATTGCTCATATACGCCTTAGCACATGGCCCCTCGCCCAACCTCGTAACCTATCAGGCGTATGATATCAACGGATACACGTTCTACACGGAGGCTAGAGATATGGACAGTGATGAATATCAGAACTCAGGGGTGATGATGGAATGCATGACCGGCAGCGACAATGGCGCAACTGAACGATTTTATGGAAGGGTCGAGGAGATCTGGGAGCTTGACTACTCTGGACTGCACAACACGACGATGTTCCGTGTTAGATGGGCTAAGAATGTCGAAAGAGAAAGCCGGATTTTCACTACCATGACTATACCCGACGCCAAGAGCGCTACCGTGAACGCTATCGCAAAAAACGAGCCATGGGTACACGCTAAGAACATGACACAATGCTTCTTCATAACCGACCCATGCAATCCCAGTCGTGTTGTCATGAGGAAAGGCAAAAGAAACATCATTGGAATGGATGGAGTCGCCAACGAGGAAGACTATGATCAGTACGGCAACCCAATGAGGGAAGATGATGATGATGATGAAGTATATGTCAAAAGAAGAATCAATACTACATTACCAAAGAAAAATCGTACTCCATGGAAAAGGCAATGTCACAATGAGGGGCTCAATTATTCTTCGACGAACAAGAAGGGAAAGAAGCTGACTCAAAAACGAAAATGTCAGCGCTGAGGAATCGGTCAAATGATGTAATATATATATATATGTTCCTATTTTGTATACACACTTAATTAGCCATTATTATGCATGGGTCCAATGATGTAATATATATATATGTTCCTATTTTGTATACACACTTAGCCATTATTATGCAAGGGTCCAATGATGTAATATATATGTTCCTATTATGCTGAGGAAAAGAAAAAAGGGAAACTGGTTATAGCAGCAGCGCTTTAGTGAAAAAGAGCTACAGCTAGTCAAGGTAGCAGTAGCGGTTTCTGCAGAAAACCGCTACAGCTAATCAAGGTAGCAGTAGCAGTTTCTGCAGAAAACCGCTATAGCTAGTCGAGGTAGTAGTAGCGCGTTTCGTGTAAATGTGCTACTGCTACGTCCACTTAACCCAAAATTCTCCCTCTCCCTGCTTCATCCCGCCTCTTTTCCCCCAAATCCCCACTCTCTCTTTCCCGGCCCCGTCGCACCGCCGCGCCCGCCCCCGACCCCGGCGCGCTCACCCCCGACCCCGCCGCGCCCGACCCCGCCGTGCTCGGCCCCGACCCTGCCGTGCTCGGCCCCGACCCCGCCGCCCCCGACCCAGGCGCGCTCGCCCCCGGTGCCGGCGCTCGCCCCCGACCCGTCGGCCCTCGCGTCCCTCCTCTGCTTCCTCCCCTCCCAACCTCGGCCGTCATCGGGCCTGCCTCCTCGCCCTGCACCCTCTGTAAACCACCCCCCCCCTCTCTCTCTCTGCTAGCTAGGGTTAATTTATTTAGGTTTTAGTTATGTTAATTAGGTTATCTATTTAGTTATGAATTTATATGCAAATTTGAAGTGGACATGTGATATGTGGATATGTCATGTTTTGGACATGTCATGTTTTGGTAAATGATCCGAGTTGCCTATGTTACGCCGGAATGTTGATTCATTTCCGTTCCGGTGAATTTCAGGCGCTCGATATGTCCATTTTTTAGCCAAGGTCATGCCGAAATTTCCCGTGAATAAAGGCATGATTTGTGCTACATAGTTGGCATATCGAGTGCTGGCACATAGATTTCTTTTTTATCTCATTTCTCATTTATTCATACTTTGAGAAATAAATGAGGACACTTAATCATAGGAAACATGTCGAACAATGAAGAAACTGGGCCTTCTGACCAAGATGCAGACGAGATGGATTATGAGGGTGAACAAGACTACCTCGACTTTTTGACTGCTAAGCAAGGTTTGCAGGTCCGCCTCGATGATGGTACTGACGCCGACACCGCCACCGACGGCGCCGGCACCGATGGCGGCGCCGAGACCGGTGGGGAAGGTACCGCCAAGGAAGATACCGGCGCCGATGCCGGTACCGAGAAGAGGCATAAGAAGCAGAGGATATGAAAACCTAACAAACTAGGGATTGGACGACTTGTGATCACAAAGATGGCACCTGGCAAGTTTGAGCCGTTAGAGCCGGAAGAACCTCGCAAGTGTTATGGGAACCAAGTAGGATGCATCCTACGGGAATGCGCAAGCATCACAGGACACGCCTGAAGATGCCGCCTCAACACAGGCTCAACTATCCCAGCGCGAGGGTCGTATAGTACTTAGCCCGGGAACACTGGGGCAGGGGTTAAGGAAGGGTCTAGAAGGTGTGCCCAAGAAAAAGGAGAGAAAGAGATCGGGGAAGATAGCTGCCTCCAAACAAGCCAGAGCACATAGCAGCCAAACAATGCATTCTGAAGAGCGTGTACCCGTGAAAGGTGCGGCCATGCTCCATCTCACGGGCGAGCCGATGCTACCGCCGAAACAACTGGAGGCACTATCAGGGGATCTCAGGAGACTACACGACCATGTGCTGTCGACTGGGAAAAGCCTACTGGCCTCAAAGGATCCAGGATATCCGACATACGCGGCTCGTGTGCCTAAGGGGAAGTGCTACGTCGAGACACGGCCCGCGGAGGTGTTCTTCCTGCAGTTTGACCATATCTTTGAGATGTTTCTGACAAGGCGGTTCGATTTTACAATCGTTCACCTTTTTGCGCTACATATGAGCTCTGTCATGAACAGTGAAGAAGTCTCGCAAATCTGTGTGGCAGATCCGTACTACATGCACGAGTCTTTCTTGAGTCTCAACGACTTTGAGCGTGAAACTGCTAGGGACTACCTCCAAAACTTCATGGTATAGAATAAGGACCGGGAAATTGTCCTCGTGCCTTATCATCTAAAGTAAGTCAATTTCGAACAACCCTTTCATACATTTCAATCATTCCTTCTCTCTCTATGGGGAATAATTTGAGGTGTCTTTTCCCCGCAGCAACGGGCGCGCCGTCCTTATAGTTCTTTATTCGCAAGTCTCCCACGCCTTGTATTTTGACCCTTCCAGAGACTACGAGAAAAAAGACTACACCCACATAATGAATATTCTAGATGATTCTCTCCAAGGCTTCAGCTTTAGAGGTGGCCACATGCAGATCAGGAAATAAAGGAACAAGAAGATGGGTTTCGCGCATAAAACTAACTTCTCCTGCATCCAAGTCCCAAAACCAAGCAAGAAGGATGGATTGTACATCCTCCATCTCATGAATTAGTTCAACACGGATCACCAAAAGCTTCGCATGAGAAGCAGAAATGATGATCATATCCACAAATGGCTAGAATCTCATGGAGAAGCGGATTATAAACTTAGAGATGACTTCTTTCGCATCCAAAGCGACATTGTGACGATCATCATGAAAGAAGTCGTCGATGAGAAGGGGATGTTCCACCACGGCCCTATATCGCGAGATGACGTCCGAACTCGCATAGGCATGCAACGTCTAGACCTCACACCGTTCGAGAAGCTAGGGTCCATCCTCGATGATATGGATGGATGGAACTTCTAGTTATTTATGATGCCGATGATGATGATATGTGTCGGTTGAACTTGTATACTATTTGTAGTGATGCAACTTTGTGATGTCCACGATCCCTGCCGAACTTGCGTAACGCTACTTTGTTAGTTTGCGTACGATGATCTGCGTACCTCTAGTTAATTAATTTGCGTACTGTATGTTGCATCTAGTTGCTAACCCTTTCTTTTTTGGTGTTCTCTAGTATATTTTGTTGCATATATATGATTGTACATCCTCTTCATGAACATCCATCTCTAACAGGTACATAGTTTCTTGATGGCGAGATGGAACTACTATGTCGTGTACAAAGGGAAGGTTCCGAGGGTGTACAACGAGTGGCATGAGTGTCAGGCGCAAGTGAATGGGTTCTCGGACGCCAGCCATAAAGGCTTCAAAAGCAGACAAGAAGGAGAAGCTAGTTACTTGAGGTTCACCCTAGCGCGAGAGAGGACTCGTAACCGCCATCTCATGTACTGCATAGTTCCGCTCTCACTCATAGTGATAGCTCTTCTCGCGTATACCTTTGTTTAGATGGATGAGGTTGTAGTTGCAAGTATTCGAGACTTGCATGTATCGCTATTTTCGAGATGATAACAAGATACCACTTTGTGTTGGATGATGATTATGACGAGACTATTTGTATGTATATGCTATGATTAGTGGTCTCGCGGGCATTTGTATGTGTATCATGATGACATTTGTATGTGCTAAAGATTCTTCTATAAAGCCTGTTCAAATACAAAACAAATATGCGGACAAAAACAAAAAACTACAAAAATTAGCAGTAGCGAGTGCAGAAAAGTTAGCAGCAGCGCGGTTGTAGCAGTAGCGCGCACAGGGGAAGCGCGCTATAGCTATTAGCAGCAGCGAGGTTCCTTTAAGCGCGCTGCTGCAACACTTGTGTAGCAGTAGCGCGGGTGGACCAGCGCTACTGCTATACGTTAGCTGTAGCGTCTTATTGGTAGCGCGGGTACCCGCGCTGCTGCTAGCCTTTTCCCTAGTAGTGAGGGTTTGGCCTGAGGGCAGAGCTCCTCCGGCGGTGATATTTTCCTTGATCACAAGGAGAGCCATCAACTCTGACTTCGACGTCACAGTGGAACTCTCAATGAAAGCACCAATGTCGGTGTCAAAACCGGCGGATCTTGGGTAGGGGGTCCCGAGCTGTGCGTCTGAGGTTGATGGTAACAGGAGACAGGGGACACAATGTTTACCCAGGTTCGGGCACTCTCTATGGAGGTAATACCCTACTTCTTGCTTGATTGATCTTGAAGAATATGAGTATTACAAGAGTTGATCTACCACGATATCGTAATGGCTAAAACCCTAGAAGTCTAGCCTATGTGGTTATGATTGTCCCTACGGACTAAACCCTCCAGTTTATATAGACATCGGAGGGAGCTAGGGTTGTACAAAGTCGGTTACATAGAAAGGAAATAGTACATCCGGCCGCCTAGCTTGCCATCCACGCAAATGAGAGTCATATCCGGACACGGGACAAAGTCTTCTATCTTGTATCTTCATGGCCCAATAGTCTGCCCATGTCCAACAGGCTGGACGCCCGAGGACCCCTTAGTCTAGGACTCCCTCATTGGGCTCCTAGGAGGTTAGAGCTTCCTCAGAAGCTTCCTTTCTTATGGTGTGCTCTGGGGAAGTTTGTAAAGGTGTTGTAGTTGCCTTCAAGATCAACCCGGAGGTGTGGTAGTCGCCTTCAAGATCAACCCCGGGTGATTCGAGGCTCATCCGTTGGGGGTGACTAGAAAGAGAATACACTGAGCCTTCGGTGGTGTTCTGCAAGCTTTGGCTCTGGCACCCCTCTAAACGGAGAGTAGCTCTTCCCCATGGAAGAGGGAACTTCGGGATGGAATCCGCGTCCTCACTCACTTGTGGTTAATCCTTTCCTGCACTTACTTTGCTCTGTATGATTGTTGGCTTGCTATCTAGTTTGTTGCCTAACATATTTAGTCTTAACCTTGCTTGTCATATAGGTTGTCTTCGCCTGTTTTCGTTTCTACTGAACCCTATTTATCCGCTTAACCCTAAGATTGACAAGTAAGATTAAAGTTTGTAGTCTCCTATTCACCCCCACTCTAGTCGACTGTATCAATCCTTTCACCTAGGTACCCCCCCCCCCAACATCTTTATAAGCCGAGGGGCATAGTCCATAGAGGTAGGGATATACTCATACACATACTATCGGGGGGTGGACCTCGGGCAGGCAACGGAACCCGAATCCTCTTCAAAAAACAACAGGGCTGGCACCGCCCCTCGGTACCGGCACGCGCTTGGCCGGGTCGCTCAACCCGGCCAAGCCCCACAAGCCGGCCAGACTAGCCGACCCGGCAAGACACGTCGACTCGGCCCCAACAACTAGCGCAAGACAGCCGAACCCGGCACGACCAAAGCCTCCACAACAAGCCAGCGCCACTCGTGGTGTGCTACGCAATCCAGCCGCGGGTCAACTCCCATCCCATCCAGACCGTATGATGGGGACGAGACTTCAATCAACGATGACCAAGGCAACAGTGCCCCGCCCATGCCTCTGGTCAGCTGGAACGTGGCAATAGTGCCCCTCACCTACCCGCTGACCAGGGCCGGCGTGGCTACAGTGCCCCCGCCTTCACCGCTGACGACAGAAAGCGGCAACCTGACGGAGAGCACTGTACGCAACTCGACTCGGCCATGACCTGACGATCGACAAGATGGCACACAGTCCCCCTAGGCATGCGGGACCCGCACCTAGGGGAACCCGGCAAACCACAAGCCCTCAGCAGGACCTAGCCCGGTTCCCCGGACATCGATAATACGAACCCACCGACTTGTAACATTACCATTGTACCCCCGGGGGTTTGTGCTATAAAACCCCAGGGAGCCCTGTTGGGGAACGTAGTAATTTAAAAAAAATTCCTACGCACACACAAGATCATGGTGACGCATAGCAACGAGAGGGGAGAGTGTTGTCTACGTACCCTCATAGACCGGCAACGGAAGCATTGACACAACATAGAGGAAGTAGTCGTATGTCTTCCCGATCCGACCGATCTAAGTACCGAACGTACGGCACCTCTGAGTTCTGCACACGTTCAACTCGGTGACGTCCCTCAAGCTCCGATGCAGCAAAACATTGAGGGAGAGTTTCGTCAGCGCGACGGCGTGATGACGGTGATGATGTTTTACCGACGCAGGGCTTCGCCTAAGCACCGCTACGATATGTCCGAGGTGGAATATGGTGGAAGGGGGCAGCGCACATGGCTAAGGAACGATCACGAGGATCAATTTGTGTGTCTATGGGGTGCCCCCCACCCCTATATATAAAGGAGTGGACGAGGGGGAGAGGGTCGGCCCCTATGGCGCGCCCTGGAGGAGTCCTACTCCCACCGGGAGTAGGATTCCTCCCTTCCCTAGTTGGAGTAGGAGAGGAAGGGAAGGAGGAGTAGGAGAGAAGGAAAGGGGGGGCGAACCCCCCAAACCTTCTCCAATTCGGCCTCCTGCCCAAAGGGGGCGCACCAGCCCCTTGTGGGCTGGTGTGCTTCCTTCTTATTGCCCATAAGGCCCATAACTTCTCCCGGGGGGTTCTGGTAACCTCCCGGTACTCCGGAAAAATGCCTGAACCACTCAGAACCCTTCCGATGTCCAAACATAGTCATCCAATAAATCATTCTTTACATCTCGACCATTATGAGACTCCTCGCCATGTCCCCGATCTCATCCGGGACTCCGAACAACCTTCGGTACATCAAAACACAAAAACTCTTATTACGATCGTCACCGAACTTTAAGCGTGCGGACCCTACGGGTTCGAGAACTATGTAGACATGACCGAGACACGTCTCCGGTCAATAACCAATAGCGGAACCTGGATGCTCATATTGGCTCCCACATATTCTACGAAGATCTTTATCGGTCAAACCGCATAACAACATACGTTGTTCCCTTTGTCATCGGTATGTTACTTGCCCGAGATTCGATCGTTGGTATCTTAATACCTAGTCCAATCTCGTTACCGGCAAGTCTCTTTACTCGTTTCGTAATACATCATCCTGCAACTAACTCATTAGTTGCAATGCTTGCAAGGCTTAAGTGATGTGCATTACCGAGAGGGCCCAGAGATACCTCTCCGACAATCGGAGTGACAAATCCTAATCTCAAAATACGCCAACCCAACAAGTACCTTCGGAGACACCTGTAGAGCACCTTTATAATCACCCATTTACGTTGTGACGTTTGGTAGCACACAAAGTGTTCCTCCGGTAAACGGGAGTTGCATAATCTCATAGTCATAGGAACATGTATAAGTCATGAAGAAAGCAATAGCAACAAACTAAACGATCAAGTGCTATGCTAACGGAATGGGTCAAGTCAATCACATCATTCTCCTAATGATGTGATCCCGTTAATCAAATGACAACTCATGTCTATGGTTAGGAAACATAACCATCTTTGATCAACAAGCTAGTCAAGTAGAGGCATACTAGTGACACTCTGTTTGTCTATGTATTCACACATGTATTATGTTTCTGGTTAATACAATTCTAGCATGAATAATAAATATTTATCATGATATAAGGAAATAAATAATAACTTTATTATTGCCTCTAGGGCATATTTCCTTCAAGCCCGTGATCATAGACAGATATTATCTCTCAGGAAGGCGAGCGAGAGGGCAAGCAGAAAACACGTACGAGAGAAAAGCAAGTAAGCATAAGACTAGCCACAAAACAGCAACACTGGAGAGAAGGAGCAGCCCAAGCCTTGGCCAGCTTCCTTCCTCCCCCATACAGCTCCAGGAGCAACATTGTACTATCGATCATCCAACTACACTCGGCAGGACTAGGGGTATTATCTCTCCGGAGAGCCCCGAACCTGGGTATGTCCAGTGTCCCGCGCCCGCTCATGCCAACCCCGCCTCTGGAGTCCACCAGCGCCCTCGAGCCTCCTCCCCTCTTTAGCCATCCCTTGGCATCTGCCGTGCGCCCACCATGACAGTTCACGCCCACCGTGGGGCAGCTCGAGGAGCTGGCCGGGAGCATGCTTTAGATGGGGCCCTTCTCCTACACCGATGAGTCCGTCGCGCTAGTGGACGACGTCGTCGGCACATTTGTCGCCTCCTTCGCCGTGCTATGCATCTCCGATGCGTTCGTGGCCGAAGAGTACCCCAGCGAGGTGCTCAGCTTCTCCGACTCTCCCCTCTCCCTCGGTGGAGGCATTTCCACCGGGGAAGTGGACGTCCATGTGGAGGTCTTCTTCACCGGCGATGGCGCCTCCTCCTCGTCGAGCAAGACGAGCAAGGCTGCCGAAGCCAGGGCCACAGCGGATCGGATCGAGCCGTCCGATCCGTTGCGCGCCGCGATGCAGAGCCTCCGCATCCCCATCGGCACCGACATCGACGCCACCAACGTCGCTGAGGACCAAACCCAGTTTGAGGAAAGGTGCCAGCAGATGCCGGACCTGTCCGAGACGCTCGCCGCCACTCAGCGTCGCCTGGACGCCGCTCGGCTGGAGCGCGATGCCGCCTACGGATTCACGCCCACTGCGGCCGAGCCAAGCCGGGTCGCTGATGTGCGTGCCCGGGGAGGAGCGATGGGCCGGGCCCTTGGTGTCGTCCCAACCGTCTACGAGACCCCAGTGAAGAACATGCGCGCTGCCCAGGCAGCCGCAGCCGGCCTGGACCAGCTCGCGGGTGAGGAGCTGAAAGAGCGCATCGCACGGCTGCGCGAACTCCTCCATGCCGCCAACACCCAGCAGGACCGCCTCAACCGGCTCGCCAAGCCGGCGGGCCCAGTGAATTTCTGCACACCGCTTCCTCGCCACCCGGCGAGGCGCACTCCGGCCGAGCCCGAACTCAGCGCGACCCGGCCGCTACAGCCACCGGCGGATTGGGCAACGAGCCCATCCTAGAGATCCAGCACGGACCCGGCCAGCATGGCCGGCGTCCGGCTCCAATTGACCCGGCCCCTCGTGGCCTGGCCGCAAGTCGACACGGCCCGCGCGCCATCGACGACGCTGACGCTCGCCACCGCCTCGATCAGCTCGCTCGCTTCCTGGAGGTGGAGGAGAGCGGCGCTATCGGGCCAGCGTGCTTTGGCCCGCGCATCTGGGAGGAGCCCTTCCCCAAAGGATTCATGCTCCCCCGCGACACCCCCAAGTACAACGAGACGGTGAGGCCAGAAGACTGGCTCACCGACTACACCACGGCCATTGGCATCACCGGTGCCAATCGTCGTCGAGCCATGCGCTACGCACCGCTCATGCTCCAAGGGTCGACCCGCACGTCGTTGAACAGCCTGCCGATGGGCAGCATCAACACGTGGGTGGACTTCGAGGAAGCCTTCGTCCGCAACTTCACGGGGACCTACAAGCGACCCGGCCGCCCTAGCCAGCTCGCCATGTGCGTGCAAGGGCCTACGGAGACCGGTCGTGAGTACCTCGCACGCTGGACCGAGCTCCGGAACAGGTACGAGGGCGTCCATGAATTCCTGGCGTTCCAGTACATCGTCAGCGGGTGCCGAGATGGCACCCTCCTCAAGCACAAGCTCTTACGCTCCGAGCCGGCCACCATGGCCGCGCTCATGGTGACGGCGGACAAGTACGCCAACGCCGACTCCGCGATGAAGATCCAGGTGGCGCTGGATGAAGCCGGCAAGGCGAAGCCGGTTCCCCCTCCGAAGCCGGCCGGGGAAAGCAACCAGCATCAGCATCACCAGAACAACAAGCGCAAGGCCGACCAGCCGGCGCCACGTCACGACAACCGGCTCGTCGCGGCCACCGAGCCCATGGCAGACCCGGCGGCGAAGCGCCGGCAAACCGGCAAGACGGCATGGCAACCCACCATGAGCTTCGAGCAGATGCTTGACGCCCCCTACAAGCACCACAGCGGCGCAAGTCCCTCCACGCACACGCTTCGGCGGTGCGCCATCACCAAGCGCATCATGAGGACGACGTCCCGCCCCTTTTGGCTCCAGCTCCAGGCGCGAGACAGCCGCCTCCGCCTCCACCACCGCCTCCAGCTGGCGGCGTAATGCGTGACGACACCTACCCGGACCAAAACACGGCCTACGTCGTCTTCACTAGCCTCGGCGACGACAAGCGCAGCGAGCGCCTCCTTCGGCGGGAGGTGAACACCGTCGTCCCGGCCAAGCCGGAGTTCATGCATTGGTCGGATCGCCCAATCACCTGGACCCGGGAGGATCACCCAGCAGTCATGCCGAGTCTGGGTGGTTACGTCGTCGTCCTCAACCCCACCATCGTCGTGCGGCGCACATGCAAGTTCTCCTGAGTCCTCATCGACGGCGGCAGCAGCATCAACATCCTCTACCGCGACACGATGACCAAGCTCGGCCTCAAGGCCGAGGACCTGGAGCCAACCCAAACGATTTTCCACGGCATCGTGCCCGGCCACTCCTGCTCCCCCATTGGTCAGGTCCAGCTAGATGTCCTGTTCGGTGGCAGCAACCACTTCCAGCGCGAACTGGTCTGGTTCGAGGTGGTGGACCTATCTAGCGCGTATCACGCGTTGCTGGGCCAGCCCGCGCTCGCCAAGTTCATGGCGGTTCCCCACTACAAGTACCTGAAGATGAATATGCCGGGTCCCAAGGGCCTCATCACCATCACCGGCGATTACCGCAAGTCCCTGGAGTGATCCCGAGACGGTGTCAAGTTGGCTGTGTCGCTGGTCGTTGTCGAGGAGTGGAGCCAACTCGACCGGGTCGTCGCCCTGGCAGGCGGGGCCTCTGCCACGTTGATCCTGACCCCGGACCCGGCCGACGAGGCCGCCTTGAAGCCCTCCAAGGAGACCAATAAAGTGAAGCTCAACCAAAAGACCCCAGCTGCAGCAAGTACGTTGTCAAAGCCGCCCGCCTCGACAGCAAATAGTAAGGCGAGCTCGTCGACTTCCTCCGTGAAAATCGGGATATCTTCTCATGGACCCCCAAGGACATGCCGGGTATCCCGAGGAAGTACGTCGAGCACAAACATCACGTCCGCAAGGACGCCAAGCCTGTCCGTCAACCCCTACGATGATTTTCCGAAGAGAAGAGAAGAACCATTGGTGAAGAGGTCGCCAAGCTTTTGGCGGCCGGCTTCATAATGGAAGTGTTTCACCCCGAGTGGCTAGCCAATCCAGTCCTCGTCCTGAAGAAGAACAAGACCTGGCGCATGTGTATTGAATACACAAGCCTCAACAAGGCATGTCCCAAGGATCCGTTCGCCCTCCCGCGGATCGACCAAGTCATTGACTCGACCGCCGGGTGTGAGCTCCTGTCCTTCCTGGACGCTTACTCCGGCTACCACCAGATCAAGCTGGACATGGACGACACCCTGAAGACGTCTTTCATCACGCCCTTTGGGGCGTATTGCTACATCACCATGTCGTTCGGCTTGAAGAACGATGGCGCCACCTTCCAGCGCTGCATGCAAAAATGCCTGCTGCCGCAACTCGGCCGCAATATCCACGTATATGTGGACGACATCGTGGTGAAGACGAAGCAGCACCTCACACTTCGATGATTTGAAGGAAACATTCACCAACCTCCGCGAATACAAGGTCAAGCTTAACCCGGAAAAATGCGTCTTCGGCATCCCGGCCGGAAAGCTACTCGGCTTCCTCATCTCGGAACGCGGCATTAAGGCGAACTCGGAGAAGATCAAGGCCATCCAGCGCAAGCCGACTCGGCTGCGCGATGTCCAGAAGTTCACCGGATGCTTGGCCTCGGTCAGCCGGTTTCTAAGCCGGCTGGGTGAGAGGGCGCTGCCCCTGTACCAGCTGATGAAGAAGACGAGCCCGTTCGAATGGAACGGCAAGGCAGACGAGGCCTTCCAAGACCTCAAGCGCATGCTCTCCACCGCACCTGTCCTGGCTGTACCGACTGACAAGGAGCCATTGTTGCTCTACATAGCCGCGACCTTGCGGGCGGTCAGCACGGTGATGGTGGTCGAGCGACCAGAGAAGGGCAAGATCCAAGCCGTCCAGCGCCCAGTCTACTACCTGAGCGAGGTGCTCTCCATCTCCAAGAAGAATTACCCGCACTACCAGAAGATGTTTTACGGCGTGTATTTCACCGCCAAGAAGCTGAAGTAGTATTTCCAAGAGCACGTTTTCACCGTGGTTAGCACGGCGCCCATCAGAGAAATCATCGGGTGCCGGGATGCCTCTGGCCAGGTTGCCAAGTGGGCGATCCAGCTAGCCGGCCACACCATCCTCTACGAGCCCCGCACCGCGATCAAGTCTCAAGCCCTGGCCGACTTCCTCGTTGACTGGACCGAGACCCAGTACTTGCCGCCGCCTCCTGACTCGATGCATTGGCGCATGCACTTCGGCGGGTCCAAGATGCGACTCGGCTTGGGGGTTGGCATTGTACTGTCGCCCCCGAAGGGCGACCGGTTCCGCTACGCGCTCCAGATCTACTTCGCCGCCTCCAACAACGTCGCCGAGTACGAAGCCCTTGTGCACGGCCTCCGGCCTGCCAAGGAACTCGGCATCTGGGGCATCCTGTGCTATGTCGACTCGGACCTAGTGGTGCAGCAGTGCTCCGGCGAATGGGATGCCCACGACTCCAACATGGCAAGCTAGCGCTTCCTTGTGCAGAAGCTATCCGGATCCTTCGAGGGCTGTGAGTTCCTCCACGTCCCGCGCGCGGAGAACAAAGCAGCCGACATGCTTGCCAAGATCGCCTCGTCACGACAAGCCATCCCGTCTGGCGTCTCCCTCGAGCACCTGCGTAAGCCGTCCGTCAAGCCATCGCCGGACTCCGAGTCCATCCATGTTCCAGATGACCCGGTCGCACCTCAACCCGGCCCGGGGACTTCTGAACCCGGCCCAGGGGCTGCTCAGCTCGACCCGACCACCATCGTCTCGGACCCGGCTGTCGCCATCCCTGACCCGGGGGCTGCTCAACCCGGCTAGGGGGCTGCCGACTTGGAACCCACCCTCATGGCCGTCTTCGCCGTGGTTACGGCTCCATCTTGGGCCCTCCCAATATCAGAATTTTTGGAGAACGGGGTTCTCCCATGGACGAGACCGAAGCTCGGCAAGTGCAGCGCCGGGCGTCCGCCTACAGCATCGTCAACAACGAGCTCGTCAAGCGCAGCTCCACCGGCGTGTTTCAGTGCTGCGTCGAGCAGGAACGGGGCATCGACATCCTCCTCAACATACATCAGGGCGAGTGCGAGCACCACGCCGCATCATGATCCCTGGGGGCCAAGGCGTTCCGCCACGGTTTCTACTGGCCCACGGCCCTCCAAGATGCCGAGTCGCTCGTCCTCAAGTGTGAGGGATGCCAGCGCTTCGGCAAATGCAGCCACCAGCCGGCGTCAACACTCCGCACCATACCGATCGCCTGGCCCTTCGCGGTCTGGGGACTCGACATGGTGGGACCCTTCAAAACCGCTCGAGGCGGCATGACGCACTTGCTGGTGGCAGTGGACAAATTCACCAAGTGGATCGAGGCAAGACCAATCAAGAAACTGGACGGGCCAACAACCGTCCGGTTCATCAAGGACATAGCGGTGCGCTACGGCATGCCGAACAACATCATCACCAACAACGGCACCAACTTCGCCAAGGGCGCGCTCGAGCAATACTGCGCCGTCTCCGGCATCCGCCTTGACCTGGCCTCTGTTGCACATCCGCAGTCCAACGGGCAGATCGAGCGGGCCAATGGACTCATCCTGTCCGGCATCAAGCCGCGACTCGTCGAGCCACTCATCCGCTCACCTGGCAGCTGGCTTGACGAGTTGCCAGCCGTTCTCTGGAGTCTACGCACCACGCCGAATCGGTCGATCGGGCTCACCCCGTTCTTCCTCGTCTACGGAGCAGAAGCCGTCATCCCGACCGAGGTCGAGTTCGACTCGCCGTGCGTCGCGATGTACACCGAAGCCAAAGCCAAAGAAGCCCGCGAAGATGGCGTCGACCTGCTCAAAGAAGCATGCCTCCTGGCGCTTAATCGCTCGGCCATCTCCAGCAAGGCCTGAGACACTACCACAACAAGAAGATCAAGCCCCTCGCGTTCCGTGAGGGCGACCTCGTCCTCCGACCCGTCCAAAAGCAGGCAGGCCAGTACAAGTTGTCCCCTCCATGGGAGGGCCCATTCATCGTGAGCAGGGCCTTGCGCGACCGCAACGCCTACTACCTCATCGACGCACGCAAGTCAAGGAAGCGCAAGAAGGACACCGCCGGTGAAGAAACGACCCAGCCGTGGAACGCGGAACTCCTCCGCCCGTTTTACAGTTAGCCGCATGAGCGTATGTATCGTCGCCTTTTGTAAACGCATGAAACTATTGGGTCCCCGAACGAATCTCGGGGGCTGCCTTTTGTTGACCAATTTATTGTGTCCCTATTTTCTTGCATCATTATACCACTGAACCCGGCCACCGGTCCGACTCGCTCAACCCGGGGGCTCGGGGGCTGGCCGGCTCGGTCGCCACCCCGCCGCCGTACTTGGTGATTCCTGATAAAGTTAGGATGCCGCGGTCCCCCACTTCGCCCTAAAGCCACAGATCCAGCTTTGGCTGTCGGCTAGCAAGCACAACGGGCCAAAGCTCCTCTACGCTTCATACACTAAGTCAAAGGCTGCCGGGTCGATCAACCCGGCCCACCATTCATCAAATGAACAGCCGCACGACCGGCTGCTCGCCAACCGGCTTCGCCGGATTGCTGCCAGCCAGCCCAGTGGGTGTTTCGCTCGCGCTCAACGTTTTGAGGGACCCAAGTCCTGCGCGCTCTCAAAGAACCGAACTCCTTGTCACGGACCGGAGCCTCGGCCGTCCGACTAGCGGGGGGGGGAGGTTTGAGAAAGGAAAAGTGCATGAAATCGGTCCAAAAAATGGAAGGCAAAAAGCAAAAGCACCCACGACATCTACACAAGTATTCAAGAAAAGGCCCACGGCCCGAGTTCATTACACCCTAAAACCCCAGTGGGTGGGTGGACCTGCTATTTAACAGATTTTACACAAAGTGTCTCAGGCATCTCCAGCGCCGCGTCGCGACGTCGACGGCTCTCCCCTGCTGGCCTCCGGGTCCAGCGAGGCGCCGGTGTCCTCAGCACCCGCGTCATGGTAGACGCCCGTCTCCTTCGAGCTCCCCTCCGGATCGTGGAGGAGCAAGCCGTAGTCGTCGCCGTCCACGGCCCTGCCGTCTTCCGTACGCTCCGGATGGAACTCGTCGTGGAAGGCGAACTTGGCGATGTAGCTGGCCCGGGAGGTGATCCGGCCGGCTTGCTCCTGCAAGAGCTGCTCCGCACCGGCCCGCTGGCCCATCAACGCGTCCAGCTGCAGGTCCGGGTGCCAGGACAACACGAATCGGAGCGCCATCTCAGCACCGGCATGAGCGGCGGAGACGCGCCACTCGCCAAGCCGGTCCGGCCCCATCTCCAACCAACGCGCCAGGTGCTAGAAGCTGCTTGGTTGGACGGAGTCCGGCCATAGGGCCGCCGTCATTGCGGTGCCGGCCTGGGACATCCGCCCCAACTGCGTTCCCAGGACCTGCAGGAGGGCCTCAGCAGCGGCGATGATCTCCAGGAAGGTCCAGGCCACCCGCGGATCCGTCCCGGACCTAACGACGCCGGTCGGGTCACGCTGATAGCGGACGGCTTCCTCTGCCAGCTGCTGCGTCTCCGGGAAGGCCCCTGCCGCAAAGGAAGAAGCCAGTTAGAAGAAGAACAACAAGGAAGAAAGTTTGGATCCCGACCCGGTAAACGACAAGAAAAAGCACTTACTGGATAAGGACTCTTCTAGGTGTTGTGCCTCAAGCAACTTACCACGCTGCTCCCGTTCGATGGCGCGGTCGCGCCCCTCGAGCGCCTTCTCCAGATCAGCCGCCTTGGCAACGGCCGCCTTCAGCTCGTCGTCCTTGTCTTCGGCCGCCTTCTCGGCCGCCTCGCGGTGACCGGCCTCGTCCTGAAGGCCCCCCTCAGCCGTGGTGACCTGCCCCCGCAGGCGGTCCACCTCGGCCTGGAGCCGGCCCTTGTCGTCGGCCAGCTGGCCGCGCTGCTGGTCCGCCTCCACCAGGGCCTGCTGCGCCTCTGCCACCTTGGCAGCTTCCGCCTTAAGGAGCTCAACCTCGGCCTCGAGGCGGCTTTTGTGACCCGCCAGCTGCTCATGCAGCCGGTTGGCCTCGTCGAGAGACCGCCGAGCCGCGGCCGCCTCCGCCCTCTCCTGCGCCGCCTCGATGCCAAGACTGCCGGTGTCAGCAACGAGCCGGTCATAATGATGACCGGCCCGGAGCAGACGAGTCCGCCAGGACAGCACCTCGGCTGTGAAAAAGAAGGAATCAGCAGAAGAAAAAAGCAAGACTTAAGATTTGGCCCAACTGTTACACAGTTGGCCCGAATCTCGGCGGCTACACCCAGTGGGTGCGCTGGCGCGCCCCCACTAGAAAAGAGCACAAGAATACCTATGGCGACACGGAGCTCCTCCTCCTTGGTGGCAAGCTGCTCCATGAACTCCCGGTGCTTGCCCAGGAGACGACTGTAGGCAGCGACCCAGAAGGCGTCGAGATGCTGAAGAAAGAAGAAATAAGAACAAGGCCAACACTCTAAAGATTCGACCCAACTACTACGTAGTTGGCCCGAACCTTGGGGGCTACACCCAGTGGGTGCGCTGGCGCGCCCCCACAAAGAAGAAATTACAAGAAGACTTACCAGAACAGCGCGCTCCAGATCGCGCGTCCGCTCCACCTCGGCCTGGGCAAAGGCCTCGAGCCGTTCCATCCGGCCTCGCAGGCTGCGACTGACGGCGTCCAACGCCGCCTCCTCTTGGGTCTGAGACCCGAAGACAATGGCTCCCCCACTCCGCGCCGGCTGCGGCACGACAGCTCAGCACCTGATGACCCACAAGTATAGGGGATCTATCATAGTCCTTTCTATAAGTAAGAGTGTCGAACCCAACAAGGAGCAGAAGGAAATGATAAGCGGTCTCCAGCAAGGTATTCTTTGCAAGTGCTGAAATAAGTGGTAACAGATAGTTTTGTGATAGGATAATTTGTAACAAGAAACAAGTAACAAAAGTAAATAAGGTGCAGCAAGGTGGCCCAATCCTTTTTGTAGCAAAGCACAAGCCTGGACATACTCTTATATGATGTAAAGCGCTCCCGAGGACACATGGGAATATCGTCAAGCTAGTTTTCATCACGCTCATATGATTCGCGTTCGGTACTTCGATAATTTGGTATGTAGGTGGACCGGTGCTTGGGTGCTGCCGTTACTTGGACAAACATCCCACTTATGATTAACCTCTATTGCAAGCATCCGCAAGTACAACAAAAGTATTAAGGTAAACCTAACCATAGCATGAAACATATGGATCTAAATCAGCCCCTTACGAAGCAATGCATAAACTAGGGTTTAAGCTTCTGTCACTCTAGCAACCCATCATCTACTTATTACTTCCCAATGCCTTCCTCTAGGCCCAAACAATGGTGAAGTGTCATGTAGTCGACGTTCACATAACACCACTAGAGGAGAGACAACATACATCTCATCAAAATATCAAATGAATACCAAATTCACCTGACTACTAATAGCAAGACTTCTCCCATGTCCTCAGGAACAAAAGTAACTACTCACAAAGCATAAACATGTTCATAATCAGAGGGGTATTAATATGCATATAGGATCTGAACATATGATCTTCCACCAATTAAACCAACTAGCATCAACTACAAGGAGTAATTAACACTACTAGCAACCTACTAGCACCAATCCCGGACTTGGAGACAAGAATTGGATACAAGAGATGAACTAGGGTTTTGAGATGAGATGGTGCTGATGAAGATGTTGATGGAGATTGCCCTCTCCTGATGAGAGGAGCGTTGGTGATGACGATGGCGATGATTTCCCCCTCCGGGAGGGAAGTTTCCCCGGCAGAACAGCCCCGCCAGAACCCTAGATTGGCTCCGCCAAGGTTCCGCCTCATGGTCGCGGAGTTACGTCCGAGAAGATGGCTTATGAATTTTTCCCATCGAAAGAGTCCATATAGCAGAAGATGGTCAACGGAGGGCCACCAGGGGGCCCACGAGGTAGGGGGTGCACCCCCCACCCTCGTGGGCAGGGTGTGGCCCCCCTGGTGAAGTTCTTGCACTCAATGTTTTTTATATATTTGGAAAACATCATCCGTGAAGTTTCAGGACTTTTGGAACTGTGCAGAATAGGTCTCTAATATTTGCTCCTTTTCCAGCCAGAATCCCAGCTGCTGGCATTCTCCCTCTTTATGTAAACCTTGTAAAATAAGAGAGAATAGGCATAAGTATTGTGACATAATGTGTAATAACAGCCCATAATGCAATAAATATTGATATAAAAGCATGATGCAAAATGGACGTATCAACTCCCCCAAGCTTAGACCTCGCTTGTCCTCAAGCGAAAGCCGAAATCGAAAAATATGTCCACATGTTTAGAGATGAAGGTGTCGATAAAAATAAAAATACGGACATGAGGGCATAATGATCATTCTTAGAACAACAACTTATATAATTCTTGTCATATGGTATCTTTATGCTAGAGTAATAATTCAATCACAACATCAAGTATGAATCGTAAACTTCATTGAAAACTAACAAACTATAATCTCAGTCACTAAGGCAATTGCAATTATCATAACATAAGAAAGAGTCAATGTATAAGAGCTTTTCAGCAAGTCCACATACTCAACTATCATATAATCTTTCACAATTGCTGACACTCACACAATACTTATGGGTATGGAGTTTTAATCGGACACAGAGAAAGATAGGGGCTTATAGTTTTTGCCTCCGAACGTTTTACCTCAAGGGTAATGTCAACAGTAATAGTTCATGAAAACCCACATCCAATTGGCCATATATACCAGGATCTTTCCAACATATTGTGCTTGCTAAAGGATAAAATGTAAAAAGGAAGGGTGAAGATCACCATGACTCTTTTGCAGTGTAGGAGATAAAAGTAAAAGATAGGCCCTTCGCAGAGGGAAGCAGAGGTTGTCATGCGCTTTTATGGTTGGATGCACAAAATCCTAATGTGAAAGAACATCACCTTATATTGCCACTTGTGATATGGACCTTTATTATGCAGTCTGTCGCTTTTATTACTTCCATATCACACGATTGTATAAAGCTTATTTCTACCACACCAATCAATCATACATATTTAGAGAGAAATATTTTTATTGCTTGCACTGATGACAACTTACTTGATGGATCTTACTCAATCCATAGGTAGGTATGGTGGACTCTCATGGCAAAACTGGTTTAAGGGTATTTGGAAGCACAAGTAGTATCTCTACTTGGTGCAATGAATTTGGCTAGAATGAGGGAGAAAGGCAAGCTCAACTAGTTGGAGGATACAAGACAATATAATGTAAGAAAACATAACCCATTATGTTGTCTTCCTTGTCCAATGTCAACTCTTTAGCATGTCATATTTTAATGAGTGCTCACAATCATAAAAGATGTCCAAGATAGTATATTTATATGTGAAGACCTCTCTTTCTTTATTACTTCCTATTAATTGCAACGATGACCAAAACTATGTTTGTCAACCCTCAATAACTTTTATTCATCATACTCTTTCTATGTGAGCTCATTACTCTCCATAAGAGTCACATGATCTCTTTTTTTCTTTTTATTTCTTCCTCTTTTCTTTTATTCACTTAGGATCATGGCAAAATAATCAAGCCCTTGACTCAACACTAATCTTTATTATATAGCTCACGGACTCGATTACATAGAAGATAATAAAGCAAAACTCACAAATAGATCATACTAAGAACTTTTATTCTACTAGATCAAGATATTATCAAAAGGATCGAACTAAGAAAAAAAGGTAAAGATAAAAGTGATGGTGATATGATACCGGGGCACTCCCCCAAGCTTGGCAGTTGCCAAGTGGAGTGCCCATACCCATGTGATTATGTCTCTCTTTTCGGGGATGGTGATGTGATATTCTTGGCAATGATGCCCCTCAAGATACGGTTTTCCTCCTCAAGCTTGTTGACTTGCTGCTTGAGATCCATTATTTCCTTTCGGAGTTTTCCTATAACAGCCAAAGCTCCCTGCACCCAAGGGTGCTGCATAGCTGCGGGAGAACCAGTGACGCTCTTTTTCATATTCTCATAAGAAAGAAATCTAACATTGGAAGGGATAACTAAGTTTGGAATAGTTGAGCTCTGAAGTTCTCCCATTGTGAATCCAGCTTGGAGGTGGGAAGTGACTTCTTGATCCTCTTCCATGGCATCTATCCTCTTCAAATCAGCCTCCATCTCTTCCTCCGTTGCTGGCCCAAAGGGGTCAACATGATTGTTTTGTTGTTGATCTCGGTGCCGGATGAGACACCCGGCTCTCCCCAACTGACTCTTGCAAAGACATCCTGCTCTAATCTGCAGCAGTAACAGCTCAAAACACAAACATGAGATTTTTGCATGATACGGGAGTCAAAATCCCCGGGAGGTTATATAATGAATTTTTACCGACCCAAAATATGTGTCATGTAAGAAAATGGAGTCCGGAGAGCACACGAGGTGCCCACGAGGTAGGGGGCGCGCCCAGCGGGGTAGGGCGCGCCCTCCACCCTCGTGGAGCCCTCGTGTCCTTTATGGACTGCTGCTTATTTTTCTATTTTTCTAAATATTCCAAAACAGAGAAATATTGCCTTAAAAACTGTTTTGGAGTTGGTTTAGTTACCGTATCACATACCTATTCCTTTTCGGAGTCTGGAACGTTCCGAAAAGTGTCCCTTATGTATTCCTCCGGGGTTACAGTTTCAATATTATTGGTTTCAACATTTATGGGATTACCTGAGATATAATGTTTGATTCTTTGACCATTTACCACCTTCGGATTTGTGCCTTCGAAGTTGTTGATTTTTATGGCACCAGAACGGTAGACCTCTTCGATAACGTAAGGACCTTCCCTTTAGAGAGAAGTTTTCCTGCAAAAAATCTTAAACGAGAGTTGTATAGCAATACATATTCACCTACATTAAACACACACTTTTGTATTCTTTTATCATGCCACCTTTTAACTTTTTCTTTAAACAACTTGGCATTTTCGTAGGCTTGGGTTCTCCATTCATCAAGTGAGTTAATATCAAATAACCTCTTCTCACTGGCAAGTTTAAAATCATAATTTAGTTCTTTAATAGCCCAATAAGCCTTGTGTTCTAGTTCGAGAGGTAAGTGACATGCTTTTCCATAGACCATTTTATACGGAGACATACCCATAGGATTTTTATATGCAGTTCTATAGGCCCATAATGCATCATCAAGTTTCTTGGACCAATTCTTTCTGGACCTATTAACAGTCTTTTGCAAAATTAATTTGAGTTCTCTATTAATCAATTCTACTTGACCACTAGACTGAGGGTGATAAGGGGATGCAATTCTATGATTAACATCATATTTAGAAAGCATTTTACGAAAGCACCCTGAATAAAATGTGAACCACCATCAGTCATTAAATATCTAGGGACTCCAAACCTTGGAAAGATTTAAGCATTTTAATAGAAGTGTTATGATCAGCACTACTAGTTGGAATAGCTTCTACCCACTTAGTAACGTAATCAACATCAACTAAAATATGTGTATAACCATTAGAGGAAGGAAAAGGTCCCATATAGTCAAAGCCCCAAACATCAAATGGTTCAATAACAAGTGAATAATTCATACGCATTTCTTGATGTCTACTAATATTACCAATTCTTTTACATTCATCACAAGATAAGACAAACTTACGGGCATCCTTGAAGGGTGTAGGCTAATAAAAACCAGATTGTAGTACGTTATGTGCAGTTCTATATTCAGCATGGTGCCCTCCATAAGCTTCAGAGTGACACTTGCGTAGGATATGTTCCTGTTCATGCTCAGGTACACAACGTCTAATAACACCATCTACTCCTTCTTTATAAAGATGTGGGTCATCCCAAAAGTAATGTCTCAAATCATAGAAGAACTTTTTCTTTTGCTGGTATGTGAAACTAGGTGGTATGAACTTAGCAACAATGTAATTAGCATAATTAGCATACCATGGAGCAGTATGAGAAGCATTTATGACATTTAATTGCTCATCAGGAAAGCTATCATCAATAGGTAGTGGGTCATCAAGCACATTTTCTAACTTAGACAAGTTGTCTGCAATGGGGTTCTCAGCTCCTTTTCTATCAACAATATGCAAATCAGATTCTTGTAGCAAGAGAACCCATCTAATAAGTCTAGGTTTAGCATCTTTCTTTTCCATAAGATATTTAATAGCAACATGATCAATGTGAATAGTTTCTTTAGAATCAACAATATAAGGTCTAAACTTATCACAGGCAAATACAACTGCTAAGAATTCTTTTTCAGTAGTAGCATAATTTCTTTGAGCATTGTCTAGAGTTTTACTAGCATATTGAATAAAATTTAGTTTCTTATCAACTCTTTGTCCAAGAACAGCACCTACAGCATAATCACTAGCATCACACATAATTTCAAAGGGTAAATTCCAATCAGGTGGCTGAACAATAGGTGCAGAGATCAATGCTTTCTTAAGTATTTCAAATGCTTCTACACAATCATCATCAAGGACAAATGGTATATCTTTTTGTAATAAATTAGTCAGAGGCCAAGAGATTTTTGAGAAGTCCTTAATGAACCTCCTATAAAAACTGGCATGACCAAGGAAACTTCTTATACCTTTGATGTCCTTGGGACATGGCATCTTTTCAATAGCATCAACCTTGGCTTTATCAACTTCAATACCTCTATCAAAAACTTTATGCCCCAAGACAATACCTTCATTAACCATAAAGTGGCACTTTTCCCAATTCAATACAAGATTAGTTTCTTCACATCTTTGCAAAACTCGATCAAGGTTGCTCAAGCAATCATCAAAAGAAGATCCATAGATGGAAAATTCATCCATGAAAACCTCACAAATCTTTTCACAAAAGTCAGAGAATATAGCCATCATGCATCTTTGAAAGGTAGCAGGTGCATTACATAAACCAACAGGCATACATCTATAAGCAAAAGTACCAAAAGGGCATGTAAAAGTAGTCTTTGATTGATCTTTGGCTGATACAGGTATCTGAGAGAAACCAGAATAACCATCTAGAAAGCAAAAATGTGTATGTTTGGATAATCTTTCTAGCATTTGATCGATAAAAGGTAAGGGGTAATGATCCTTTTTAGTAGCCTTATTTAATTTGCGGAAATCAATTACCATCCTATAACCAGTAATAATTCTTTGAGGAATCAATTCATCTTTGTCATTAGGAATAACAGTAATACCTCCCTTCTTAGGGACACAATGGACATGGCTTACCCACTGACTATCACAATGGGGTAAATTATACCTGCCTCAAGGAGCTTTAGTATCTCCTTTCTTACCACTTCTTTCATTTTAGGGTTCAGTCGGCGTTGATGATCATGAACTGGTTTAGCATCTTCTTCCAAATTAATTTTATGTTGACATAGAGTGGGACTAATGCCCTTAAGATCATGAAGAGTATATCCAATAGCAGCATGGTGCTTCTTCAGAATTTTCAATAATCTCTCTTCTTCATGTTCTGAAAGGTTAGCACTAATAATAACATGGTATATCTTTTTCTCATCAAGATAAGCATATCTAAGAGTATCCGGTAAAGGTTTAAGCTCAAATATGGGATCACCCTTGGGTGGAGGAGGATCTCCTAGGATTTCAACAGGTAAATTGTGTTTCAGAATAGGTTCCTGTTTAAAGAATACTTCATCTAATTCCCTTCATTCATTCATAAACATATCATTTTCATGGTCTAGAAAATATTGTTCTAAGGGATCACTAGGAGGTACGGCAATAGAAGCAAGACCAATAATTTCATCTTTACTAGGTAATTCTTCTTCACGGTGTTGTCTACTAAATTTAGAAAAATTAAATTCATGAGTCATATCATCTAAACCGACAGTAACAACATCTCTTTTGCAATCTATGGTAGCATTAACAGTATTTAAGAAGGGTCTACCAAATATAATGGGACAGAAGCTATCTTGTGGGGAACCAAGAACAAGAAAATCAGCAGGATATTTAGTTTTCCCACACAAGACTTCAACATCTCTAACAATTCCCATTGGTGAAACAGTATCTCTATTAGCAAGTTTAATTGTGACATCAATATCTTCTAACTCAACAAGTGCAATGTCATGCATAATTTCTTTCTATAAGTCAATAGGTACTGCACTAGCACTAGCACCCATATCACATAAGCCATGATAACAATGATCTCCTATTTTAATAGAAATAACAGGCATGCCTATCACAGGTCTAGGTTTATCTGTATCATGAGGTTTAGCAATTCTAGCAGTTTCATCACAGAAATAAATAACATGCCCATCTATATTATCAGACAAGAGATCTTTAACAATAGCAATATTAGGTTCAACTTTAACTTGCTCAGGAGGTGTATATGTTTTAATATTGCTTTTACGAACCACAGTTGAAGCTTTAGCATGATCCTTGATCCTAACAGGGAAAGGTGGTTTCTCAACATAAGAAGTAGGAACAATAGGATCATTATAAGTAATAGTCTTTTCTTCAACTTTAATAGGTGCAGCTACTTTTACTTCTATGGGAGGATGATATTTAAACCACTTCTCCTTGGGGAGATCAACATAAGCAGCAAAAGATTCACAGAAAGAAGCTACTATCTCAGAGTCAAGTCCATATTTAGTGCTAAACTTACGGAAAATATCGGTATCCATAAAAGATTTAACACAATCAAAACTAGGTGTCATACCTGACTCCTTACCATTGTCGAGGTCCCAATCTTCGGAGTTGCGTTTAATTCTTTCCAATAAATCCCATTTGAATTCAATAGTCTTCATCATAAAAGAGCCAACATAAGAAGTATCAAGCATGGTGCGATTGTATCAAAAAGCCGAGCATAAAAATTTTGAATAATCATTTCTCTTGAGAGCTCATGATTGGGGCATGAATATAACATTGGTTTAATCCTCCCCCAAGCTTGAGCCATGCTTTCTCCTTCGCGAGGCCAAAAATTATATATATAATTGCGATCACGATGAACAAGATGCATAGGATAAAACTTTTGATGAAATTCCAATTTCAATCGTTTGTAGTTCCAAGACTCCATATCATCACATAGCCTGTACCATGTCGATGCATCTCCCCTCAAAGATAAAGGGAAGACCTTCTTCTTAACAACATCTCCGGGTACACCTGCAAGCTTAAATAATCCACAAACTTCATCCACATATATTAGATGCTCATCAGGATGTTTTGTTCCATCTCCCAAAAAAGGATTAGCTAGCAGTTTTTCTACCATACCCAAAGGAATTTCAAAGCAAGCATTTTCATTTTCAGTAGGTTCAGTAGGTTGAGGAGAAACTCTTTGCTCTACTGGTCGGGTGAAGATACCCCGAACAAGCCCCTTAGAGGATTACTTTCCATAGTAACAAGTGACAGTAAATTTCAGCACACTATATAAATCTTTCCTTACCAAATTCCACCTACCAAAGGCGCTTCACTCCCCGACAACAGCGCCAGAAAAGAGTCTTGATGACCCACAAGTATAGGGGACCTATCATAGTCCTTTCGATAAGTAAGAGTGTGAAACTCAATGAGGAGCAGAAGGAAATGATAAGCGGTTTCCAGCAAGGTATTCTCTGCAAGTACTGAAATAAGTGGTAACAGATAGTTTTGTGATAGGATAATTTGTAACGAGCAACAAGTAACAAAAGTAAATAAGGTGCAGCAAGGTGGCCCAATCCTTTTTGTAGCAAAGGACAAGCCTGGGCAAACTCTTATATGATGTAAAGCGCTCCCGAGGACACATGGGAATATCGTCAAGCTAGTTTTCATCACGCTCATATGATTCGCGTTCGGTACTTTGATAATTTGGTATGTGGGTGGACCGGTGCTTGGGTGCTGCCCTTACTTGGACAAACATCCCACTTATGATTAACCTCTATTGCAAGCATCCGCAAGTACAACATAAGTATTAAGGTAAACCTAACCATAGCATGAAACATATGGATCCAAATCAGCCCCTTACGAAGCAACGCATAAACTAGGGTGTCGGTGTCGAAACCGGCGGATCTCGGGTAGGGGGTCCTGAACTATGTGTCTAGGCCGAATGGTAACAGGAGACAAGGGACACGAAGTTTTACCCAGGTTCGGGCCCTCTCGATGGAGGTAGAACCCTACGTCCTGCTTGATTAATATTGATGATATGGGTAGTACAAGAGTAGATCTACCACGAGATCGAGGAGGCTAAACCCTAGAAGCTAGCCTATGGTATGATCGTTGATGTGTATGTTGTCCTACGGACTAAAACCCTCCGGTTTATATAGACATCGGGTAGGGTTAGGGTTACATAGAGTCGGTTACAATGGTAGGAGATCTGCATATCCGTATCGCCAAGCTTGCCTTCCACGCCAAGGAAAGTCCCTCCCGGACATGGGACGAAGTCTTCAATCTTGTATCTTCATAGTCCAGGAATCCGGCTGAAGGTATAGTCCGGCTATCCGAACACCCCCTAATCCAGGACTCCCTTAGTAGCCCCTGAACCAGGCTTGAATGACGACGAGTCCGGCGCGCATATTGTCTTCGGCATTGCAAGGCGGGTTCCTCCTCCAAGTACTTCATAGAAGATTTTGAACACAAAGATAGTGTCCGGCTCTGCAAAATAAGTTTCCGAATATTGCCATTGAGAGAATATTATTTACACAAATCTAATCTGCTGACGTATTCCGTAGTGTGACATCACACCACGGCCAATCTTTTATTCGAACCGTTTTACTGTCCCATCTCAGCGCGTTATGCGAGGCGGTTTCCTTGGCACGTCTTGTTAAAGCAGAGATCGTGTCCCCTTATTCCGGGATTCTCATCAATACGGGCGTGGGTAACCCAACCGCGCCATTGATTACGGCGCTTGGAGATAAGCGAATTTTACCAAGCTGGTGGGGACATGTAGCTGCGTCCACCCATATAAGGGGATAAAGATCCACCTTTTCACCTACGCCTTCTTCCTCCTTCGCCTATCCATTCTTGCGCACTCGAGCTCCAGCGCCCAAGTCCGCACTCCCCACCTCAACCTTCTCCAGCCATGTCCGGAGCGGGAGGCAAGTGGATGGTCTCCTCCGTCACGGAGGGACACATCAAAAAGCTGAGGAAGGCCGGATACCTGTCTAACGACATCGCGCACCGGCTCCCCGAGAAGGGGCAGCTCATCCCCACCCCTAGGCCCCATGAGAGGGTGGTGTTTCTCCCCCCATTTCCTCCGCGGACTGGGCTTCCCTCTCCACCCATTTGTCCGGGGGCTCATGTTCTACTACGGCCTGGATTTCCACGATCTGGCCCCGAACTTTGTCCTCAACATCTCAGCGTTTATCGTCGTGTGCGAGGCCTTCCTCCACATCCGTCCCCATTTCGGGCTCTGGCTCAAGACTTTCAACATCAAGCCGAAGGTGGTGCGCGGCAGCCAGGCGGAGTGCGAAGGCGCCATGGTGGGCAAGATGGCCAACGTCCTATGGCTCGAGGGCTCCTTTGTGGAGACCCTGAAGGGGTGGCGATCGGGGTGGTTTTACATCACCGAGCCGCGCGACGCCGAATGGGTCGCACCCTCCGACTTTCGGTCCGGACCCCCAACGCGGCTCACGTCCTGGAAAGAGACGGGCCTGTCGTGGGGTAAAAAAGGAGAGCTGACCGGACTCCAAACATGCGTCAAAACCCTGGTGGACAAGAAGCTCAAACTTGTCAATGTAGTCTAGTTTATGCTCATCCGCTTGATCCTCCTGTGCCAACAACGGGCTTTCAACCTGTGGGAGTTCGACTCGGCGCGGCACCAAACTCTGAGCAGGCTCTTCGACACGACGTACGAAGATGCCTGGAAGGTGCTTTTCAAGGGCGCCGAGGCTCCCGCATCCGCTACTGAGGATCGCGGATTCAGAGCGCAGCGTCACGCTCTCGCGGTAAGCTTTTTTTCCTTTTACAGGGTATCAGTTTTCCATAGTTTGACTCTATGCGGGATCTAAGCTCCCTTTCCTCTGACAGGATTGGCAGGTGACGTCCGGACAGATCAACTGTCCAGCCCCTTTGCCCGAAGGCCCAGCGGACGCTCGCTTGGCGAGGATGCTGGTTCCGGCACCCTATGTGGTGCCGGAGAAGAAGGTCAAGAAGAAGGCCACGGGGACTCGAAAGAGTGCCCGATGCCCGGAGGTGTCGGATTCATCATCCGACGAATCGAAGACGCACTCCTCCCGCGAAGACGAGGAGGAGGAAGAAGAAGAGACCCCTCCCCCTCCAGCGGGGAAGGGAAGAAAAGGAAGGCCGCCCCAACTAGGGAGGCCAAAGGGTCCAAGAAGGGGAAAACCCTTCCTCCGGACTGCTCCACCAACGCCGACGGCGGCGGAGAGGATTGGGCGCCTAGGGCCAAGCCCCTGGCCAAATCGTAAGTATCCGGATACCAGAGTAATTCATAATATTCGTTTATTGCACAGCTTTCCCTCACGTCGAATATGTTTATGCAGCCCACCCAAAGACCGGCTCGACGCGTCGTCGAGCAGCTCACTGGACTCGTCGGATGTGAACTCACTTCCGGCGGCTTGCTCCCCCTGCCCTATGGACGACACCGAAGTGTTGTCCCAACAGGTTCCAAGCCGGGAGGAGGTGGTCCTGGAGGCGCTGCAAGGCGACCTCCCGGACTCCAGGAGTAAAGGGGATGAAACCCCCAGGGCTCCAAGTCCGGCTTGAGGTCGGACACCGCTCCGGAACCTTCAAAGGTTCCAGAGTCCGGGGGGGGGGACCTCCTTCCAAGAGGAGCAAGTCCACCGTGCCGGCGGCCTCCGTCCAACCGAAGGCGCCGGACAATATGTTGGAGGCGCTCCAAGGCGCCTCCATCGACGAGGAGCACCGCGCTATTATGAGTGCGGTGGTCCAGAAGGTTCAGTCCGCCAAAAACAGACTGACTAAAGCTTGTACTAGCCTCTTGACAGGCTTTGAGGTAAGTAAAGAAAGTGTAAATAATAGTACCGCATAGACAGTAGCCCTTGATGCTCTGTTTGGCGTTCGGGAAGAAAAGCCGAATAGAGGATCAAATAGAATTCGCAGGAGTCTAACAAAAATGAGTCAATATGCATGTGCAGGCTACCCTGCTTGCGTCCGCCGCACTGACTGCGGAAGTGGACACGCTAAAGCAGGACCTCGAAAGGTCCGAGCAAGAGCTCGAGCGTGCCAAGAAGCAGCTCGAGGACAATGAAGGTAAGAAATACCTTGTTAAAAATATATATAAAAAAAGGTGAAATTGCAAACAATGACAGGATTATCATGGCTATTGTAGGGGCCACGTCTGAGGTGGCGACCCTTAAGCAAGCGCTGGACGAGGCCGAGAAGAGGGCAGCCTCGGAGCGCACCGAGCGGGAGAAGTATGAGGCCGAAGTTGGCAACATGCGGCAAGAGCTCCAGGCTCTCATGGAAAAGCATGAGAGTTTGGAGCTTGACTCAAAGACGCGAGCGTCCGAGCTCGCGTTGGCTATTGAAAATGCCAAGTCTGCCAAGGCCGAATCCCAGAAGACCCTCCAGGAGTTGGATGAGGTGAAGAAGATAGCGGCGGGTAAGGCATTCTTTATGCAAAGCAAACACATAAACGTGAGTTACTTGTTACTTACCCGAATCCGGAGCTCTCCAGGAGCGTTCGCAGATCTTCGCCGAAGTGTATCTGATGCTGCCGCATTCTATCGAGCCGAGGAGGGCAGCTCGATGGAGAAGGTGTTCTGGTCTCAGTACGCTGAGGCCAGACACCCCGTGCCCCTGAGCGACCAGCTGAAGCAACTGGTCGAGCTCCACAAGGCGGCCGAACAGGCCATGAATGGCCTCATTGTTCGGCTGTGGCTTGGAGGGGCCCTGCCTGGGAGCTATTTCGGGCTGGTGCGGCGGTTGGTGGAGGCCTGTCCAAGGGTTGAAGTCATCAAGCGCTCTGTCTGCATTGAAGGTGCCCGTAGGGCCCTTGCCCGTGCTAAGGTGCACTGGGGCAAGCTAGATGCTGAGAAGCTGGTGAAGGACGGGCCACCGCCGGGGAAAGAGCATCGCAAGCCCGAGAATTACTATAAGGATGTTCTGAAGGGTGCCCGCCTTGTGGCGGATGAATGTTCTGGGGATGTAATTTTTGAGTGAAACTTGCTCGTTTTGTCCTGTGCGCTGAAAACTTGTTTATATGCGCTAAGCAATGCTGTTGGAATTTAAAATATTACCTTCTGTGCGGCTATTTATCAATTCGGAGAGATGGCGAGTCGTCGGCTTCTGCCCCCGTGCCGCTAGTGCTGGGGTGTTCGGGGATAAACCTGAGCGCTCTTTTTCCCATATTTGGGTCCTTCGAGGGAGGTGCTCAGCCCAACGAACAAGGCAATCAGACTATAATGCGTGAACACTCTCACTTAGCCATAGAATTCTATAATTTTAAATTTCGGCGAAGCCCCTAGTATTCGGAAGACCGAGTTCGCGGCACTATCCACGCCTTGGCCGGACAGAGCCGGCTCCTCGCCCTAAGCGGCATAAGTCTTTAGGGACTCGAAAAAACCTCTGGAAGAGTGACTAGCTCTCGCTTCATCATGACAGTCAGTTTTAGCTTTCTCCACTGAGGTGCTCGACCCAGCTCAACTGGGGCACAATCGCAGTGGTTCTCCTAGTGCTGCCTTAGCCGATATAGCGGAACGTAAGGCACCAAAACATAGGAGCCGGGCAAACCCAACTATTGACCCAAGACATGATTCGGAGCTGATGCATATAATGCTATAAGTTCGGGGTGCCGCACTTGTTAAAGTGTTCGGACTTCTCACACCATATTGAGGGGTACTAAAGCCCCTGGCGTATTTTGGCCGTACCAACGTGTATGGGTGCAACATGTCGTTAAGGAACATATATAAAGAAAAAAAAGGTAATGCAAAAATAGACAAAAGCTATGCATTGTTTATTAAAAAGGGCTGCGATCAAAGCAGAACGATACAAATAATGCGATAAGTGGAAGGTTTGACTAGTTAACATATCCGTTCTAGGGGCAAGCTGCGGAATAGTATGTGGAACGGGTATACTGCTCATGATAGAGACCACCTGGGAGTTCCGTAGTGCGGCGTGGCTTGTTTGCTTCCCTGGTTCTTGCATTGTTTTGTGCGGCAATTGAACTGCCGAACAGGCCTTCCGAAGGATGAAGTCCTGAAAGTAAGAGAAAATTAAAAAATCGGCAGCCCCTGGTACGGTTTAAGCCGTGTTTTGGGTGTGCAGTCCTGGTGTCACCTTTTTGCGAGGGTTGGGGTTGGGGCCGCATTGCTACGCCTGCTTGGATCGTGCCAGGCGGTCTTGTTGTAGGTTACTCCGGGTGCGCTTGACAGTGTCCGGTCGTTTAGTGGCCGGACTGGAGAACTGCCTGGAGAGGCTGCTTTGAACTTCCGCTGCAAGGGCCGCCGTATGCTCCTCCGTTCGAAGGGAGCGTTCGGTGTTTCCATTGACCGTAATTACTCCTCGAGGGCCTGGCATCTTGAACTTAAGGTATGCGTAATGCGGTACCGCATTAAACTTAGCGAATGCGGTTCTCCCGAGCAGTGCGTGATAGCCACTGCGAAACGGGACTATGTCAAAGATTAACTCCTCACTTCGGAAATTATCCGGATATCCGAAGACCACTTCAAGTGTGACTGAGCCTGTACAGTTGGCCTCTACACCTGGTATTACGCCTTTAAAGGTCATTTTGGTGGGCTTAATCCTCGAGGGATCTATGCCCATTTTCCGCACTGTATCCAGGTAAAGCAGGTTCAGGCTGCTGCCGCCGTCCATAAGGACTCTAGTGAGATGAAATCCGTCAATAATTGGGTCTAGAACCAATGCGGCGAATCCGCCATGACGGATGCTAGTGGGATGGTCCCTTCGATCAAAGGTGATCGGGCAGGAGGACCATGGGTTGAACTTTGGGGCGACTGGCTCTACCGCGTATACGTCCCTTAACGCACGCTTCCGCTCCCTTTTGGGGACATGGGTTGCGTATATCATGTTCACTGTCCGCACTTGTGGGGAAAAACCCTTCTGTCCACTGTTGTTCGGCGGCCGGGGCTCCTCGTCGTCATCGCTATGCAGCCCCTTGTCTTCATTTTCGGCGTTTAACTTGCCTGCCTGCTTGAACACCCAACAATCCCTGTTGGTGTGATTGGCTGGCTTTTCGGGGGTGCCATGTATCTGGCACGAGCGGTCGAGTATTCAGTCCAAACTGGACGGGCCCCTAGGATTCCTTTTGAATGGCTTTTTCCGCTGACCGGATTTAGAGCCTCTGAATCCGGCATTAACTGCCATATCATCAGTATTGTCGCTGTTAATGCGGCGCTTCTGCTTGTTGTGACGCGACCTGCCACTACTGTCCCTGGTGTCCGAATTACCAGGGTTCTTGGTCATATTGTTGCTACGAGCAAGCCAGCTGTCTTCTCTCGCGCAAAAGCGGGTCATGAGTGTTGTGAGTGCTGCCATAGATTTCGGCTTTTCCTGTCCAAGGTGCCGGGCCAGCCACTCGTCACGGATATTGTGTTTGAAGGCTGCTAGGGCCTCAGCGTCCGGACAGTCGACTATTTGATTTTTCTTTGTTAGGAACCGTGTCCAGGATTGCCTGGCCGATTCCTCTGGCTGCTGAATTACGTGACTTAGGTCATCGGCGTCTGGGGGTCGCACGTAAGTGCCCTGGAAATTGTCGAGGAATGCGGCTTCCAGGTCCTCCTAACAACTAATTGATCCTGTTGGCAAGCTGTTAAGCCAATGCCGAGCTGGTCCTTTAAGCTTGAGTGGGAAGTATTTGATGGCGTGAAAATCATCGCCGTGGGCCATGTGGATATGAAGGAGATAATCCTCGATCCATACCGCAGGATCTATTGTGCCATCATATGATTCGATGTTTACGGGTTTGAAACCCTCGGGGATTTGATGATCCATTATTTCGTCTGTATAGCAGAGTGGGTGTGCGGCGCCTCTGTACTAGGCTATATCATGACGTAGCTCCAATGAGCCTTGTCTACTGTGTTCGGCCCCGCCGAATTTGTGGCCGGCGTGACGGTTACCGTCTCGAGCCGTGGGGAGCCCACGCGATCCGTAGATCGATCTTGTTTGCCTTGACTTGTCCTCCAGCATGTCTCGTAAGTCCGACGCATATTCCCGTGCCTTGGTACGGAGTGCGGCTTGAGTGGAGGGCCGAGAGGCCTCTCTGTCGCGACCACGAGGTGGCCGGTCGGCCGCATCAAGTGTTTCCTCCTCTAATCAGGGTAGCAACCTGCGCTTTGGGTAGCTCTTGGAGGGGCGTTCGAGTTTATGCTCTTCGGCCGCAAGGACTTCAGTCCATCTGTCGACTAGCAAATCTTGATCAGCTCTAAGCTGTTGCTGTTTTTTCTTGAGGCTTCTTGCCGTGGCCATAAGCCTGCGTTGAAAACGCTTTTGCTCGACGAGATCCTCTGGCACAACGAATTCGTCGTCGTCGAGGCTTGCCTCGTCTTCGGAGGGAGGCATATAATTATCGTCCTCGACCTCTCTGTCTGCCGCTCTCTCATGAGGGCTGGTTTCTCCATCCTCCTGTGCTAAATCTTGCTGGAGGGGGTTTTCTTTGGCGTTTCTGGAGTATTATTATCTCCCGTGCTGGAATCACCGTGTTTGTTTTGGCGGGATTTTGAGCGGCGCCGTTGACGCCGGCACTTAGGCTGTTTCTTGGAGGGGTCATCCTCCACTGTTCCATCGCCATATCCCTCTTTTGGGGTGTCCACCATGTATATGTCATATGACGAGGTGGCTTTCCAGGGCCTAGTAGGCACTGGTTCTTCATCATCTCCTTCATCGGCGTCCATACCGTCGATATCTTCGGAGTCAAAGTCGAGCATGTCGGTTAAGTCGTCGATAGTGGCTACAAAGTGGGTGGTGGGTGGGCTTTGAATTTCTTCATCGTCCGTATCCCAACCTTGCTGACCGTAGTCCAGCCAGGGCTCTCCAGATAAAGAGAGAGACTTTAGTGACTTCAGGATATCGCCGAAAGGCGAGTGCTGAAAGATGTCCGCGGCAGTGAACTCCATGATCGGCGCCCAATCGGATTCGATTGGCAGGGGCGCGGAGGGTTCGGGGTCCGGAGAGGAGTCCGGCTCCTTGGAGTCACGAGTCCCGCAGAGTACGGGGCTGGTGCTTGGCTCAATCGCCGTTGGGGTCGCAGCCCCCGAGGTGGCGTCCAACCGCCCATCCTCGATCGGCGCAGTTGGCTCCGAATTAAGGGTCGGAGCCGATGCGGGTGCGGCCTCCAGGGCACTGTTCGGCGGCAGAGCTAGATCATGCTCGTCGTGACAGTGCGGTGCGCTTGGCAGTGGCTCGAATCCGTCGAAGATCAAGTCTCCGCGGATGTCAGCCGTGTAGTTTAAACTTCCAAATCTGACCTGACGGCCAGGGGCGTAGCTATCGATCTGCTCCAGACGGCCAAGCGAATTGGCCCGCAGTGTGAAGCCCCCGAAGACGAAGATCTGTCCGGGGAAGAAGGTCTCACCCTGGACTGCATCGCTATTGATGATCGTAGGAGCCATCGAGCCTGACGGCGACGACACAGAGGAATTCTCAATGAAAGCACCAATGTCGGTGTCGAAACTGGTGGATCTCGGGTAGGGGGTCCCGAACTGTGCGTCTAGGCCGGATGGTAACAGGAGACAAGGGACACGAAGTTTTACCCAGGTTCGGGCCCTCTCGATGGAGGTAAAACCCTACTTCCTGCTTGATTAATATTGATGATATGGGTAGTACAAGAGTAGATCTACCACGAGATCGAGGAGGCTAAACCCTAGAAGCTAGCCTATGGTATGATCGTTGATGTGTATGTTGTCCTACGAACTAAAACCCTCCGGTTTATATAGACACCGGGTAGGGTTAGGGTTACATAGAGTCGATTACAATGGTAGGATATCTGCATATCCGTATCGCCAAGCTTGCCTTCCACGCCAAGGAAAGTCCCTCCCGGACACGGGACGAAGTCTTCAATCTTGTATCTTCATAGTCCAGGAATCCGGCTGAAGGTATAGTCCGGCTATCCGAACACCCCCTAATCCAGGACTCCCTCATAGGGTTTAAGCTTCTGTCAATCTAGCAACCCATCATGTACTTATTACTTCCCAATGCCTTCCTCTAGGCCCAAACAATGGTGAAGTGTCATTTAGTCGACGTTCACATAACACCACTAGAGGAGAGACAACATACATCTCATCAAAATATCGAACGAATACCAAATTCACATGACTACTAATAGCAAGACTTCTCCCATGTCCTCAGGAACAAAAGTAACTACTCACAAAGCATAAACATGTTCATAATCAGAGGGGTATTAATATGCATATAGGATCTGAACATATGATCTTCCACCAATTAAACCAACTAGCATCAACTACAAGGAGTTATTAACACTACTAGCAACCTACTAGCACCAATCCCGGACTTGGAGACAAGAATTGGATACAAGAGATAAACTAGGGTTTTGAGATGAGATGGTGCTGACGAAGATGTTGATGGAGATTGCCCTCTCCCGATGAGAGGAGCGTTGGTGATGATGATGGCGATGATTTCCCCCTCCGAGAGGGAAGTTTCCCCGGCAGAACAGCCCTGCCAGAACCCTAGATTGGCTCCGCCAAGGTTCCGCCTCGTGGCGGCGGAGTTACGTCCGAGAAGATGGCTTATGATTTTTTCCCATCGAAAGAGTCCATATAGCAGAAGATGGTCACCGGAGGGCCACCAGGGGGCCCACGAGGTAGGGGGCGCGCCCCCCACCCTCGTGGGCAGGGTGTGGCCCCCTGGTGAAGTTCTTGCGCTCAATGTTTTTTATATATTTGGAAAACATCATCCGTGAAGTTTCAGGACTTTTGGAATTGTGCATAATAGGTCTCTAATATTTGCTCCTTTTCCTGCCAGAATCCCAGCTGCCGGCATTCTCCCTCTTCATGTAAACCTTGTAAAATAAAAGAGAATAGGCATAAGTATTGTGACATAATGTGTAATAACAGCCCATAATGCAATAAATATTGATAGAAAATTATGATGCAGAATGGATGTATCAGCGCCCTCCCTGTCAGGGCACCAAGGTGTACTCCGCGCTGGCCTCTCGCGACGCGGTCAGCACCTCCTCCAACACCCCTCCCCGCGCCGACGACGACCCGGACACAGGGACGCCCTGCGTCGCCGTCTCTGACCCGGACGCCGGGATGCCTGCGTCGCCGTCTCCGGCCCAGCTGCCAGGGTGGCCTCCGGCACCGCGGCCCGCGGTGCCTCCTCCAAAACCGGCGGCGCCTCCGATGCCGCCGCCCGCGGCGTCTCTTCCAAAACGACGCCGCCTCCACCACCATCAGTCCCCGCTCGCTCGATCACGTCGGCCCGTGGCGGGGTGTCATCCGCCACCTCCACGACCTCCCAGTCGGGGATCACCACCTCACTCCGGCCTCCACGGCCGCGCTCCCTCACCGACGATGGCTCAAAGACCGTTGCTGCCACCACCGTGCCCTCCGGCATCTTGTGCTAGGCCGGCTCTGCACCGGCTCGCTCCCATGCCGCCGCCGCGTCGGTCCAAGCACGGACCGACGCCGCCTCAAGCTCCGCCTTGGCCCGGTTCCTGTCCCGCCAGGCCAAGGCTTCGGCGTCGTTCGGATCTAGGCCAAGGTCCGAGTCGGCCCGTCCCTCCACCTCGGCCTGGTCGGCGAGGTCGGACCGGCTCCTACGGAACGCGGCCCCTTCGGCGTCCGCGGCTTTCGCCGCCGCCCTTGCCGGCGCGATTGGTGACCTAAAGAAGAAGACAGAATGAGCAGAAAAGAAACAAGACTAGCTCGAGAAAAAAAATCTGAGCGCAAACAAGAGATGAAGCTTACCTCGCCAAGACTGGGACCGGGGTTGGCCTCCCATGCCCGCCGCCGCGCTTCCTCTTGGCCGGCCTTCCGGCCCCGGCCGGGTCCGCCGTGCGCTTCGGGGCCCGGGGTCGCGGTGTGACTGCTGTCTTTCCCATGTGGCGAGGACCCGGCTCCGCCCGCGTCACCGCCTCCCCCGCCCAACACCACTACACCGACAACTGGCGTCAGCACCGACCGTTTCGTGCCGTGGTCAGCAATTCAAGACACATGAAGAAAAACAAGAGACTTACCCACGCGACGCCCAGCGTCGGCGTCGGACTCGGCCTCCTCCTCCCCGCCATGAGCCCCGGGCTCCTCTGGCGCCACCGGCACCACCTGCGACGGGCCCGGGCGTAAGGATGACGAATCGCATTCAGAAGTACCCCCCCGCGTCGCATCAGGACGGATGAGAAGGTGTGCGGCAGCAAAGTAAGACGACTGGACACTCACCTGCGGCGCCGGTTTCGACTGGCTGTACGGCGCCTTGCCGAGCCGCCAGCCCTCCCCAAGGTTGGCCATGGAGATGTCATTCACGACGCCCGCGATCTGCTCCGCGGACTGCCGCGTCGATCCCATGTGGTTGGGGTCTTGAAGGCCGACCATTTCGCCGATGAGGCGGGAGCGCCCCTGAAGCGGAAGGACCCGGCGCATGACGAACGCGGCGAGGAGGTAGGTGCCGGTGAGCCCATCCTGCGTCCTCATCACCGTCACCCGCTCGTAGAGATTGACGATCTCCTGCGACGGGTGCCTGGGTGAGTAGCCCTAGTTCGTCTTCGCCCACGGCGGTGCAATGGCGAAGGGCGGAAGGTTGATGTGATCCGCACCAAGGTTACGGACGTAGAAGAATGAGTTCTGCCACTTCTTGGCAGAATCCTCCAGCGGGATCTTGGGGAAATCCACCCACGACCGCTTCGAGATGACGGCGGCGCCGCAATCGGCGAACTCTCCGGCCGACGGGCCCTGCTGCTTCAAGGAGAAGAAGCGCGCCCAGAGGTCGATCGTAGGCTCGACCCCCAGGTACCCCTCGCAGAGGGTGACAAAGCCGGAGAGCTGGACGATGGCGCCGGCGCCAAGATGATGCGGCTGGAGCCCGAAGAACTCCAGGAACGCGAGGAAGAAGGTGCTCGCCGGCAGCCCGAACCCGCGCTCGAAGTGCGTGAGGAAGACCACGCGCTCCTGCCCCTCGGGCCGAGGCCTCTGCTCGTCGCGCGGCAGGCAGACGCCGACGTCCGTCTCCCGCGGCAGGCGCCGCGTCGCCCGGAGTTGGGTGATGTCCTCGGAGGTGACATTCGAACCCATCCAGGAGCCCGATGGCAGCGACATGATCAAAGGAAGAAGAAGGGAGATGGACGGCGAAGGAGTTCTGCTCGGAGCAGCGGGCGCCGCAGTGCGACAGTTGCAAAGAGCGGAGCGAGAGCAAAGGAACAGAAGGACGCGAGCGAGAATAATGTCCGCCACCCCCCTGCCCCCCGATTTATAACCCTTGGTTTGAACATGGGGAAGTGGGGAAGTGGGATCGTCTGCACGCGCCCGTTCCACTACCCCGCAATAAGTGTGCATGTACATGCGCAATAACTGCCCGGGGAAGAGCAATCGGCTCCCGGACGCCGCAATAAATCCGCGCGCTTGGGCCGAGGGCGCGTGGCGGTGGGCCCCAGCCCGTCGCCCGGTCCCGTCACGCGTGTGGCCTGTCAGACCCCTCCGACTTCTGGGCACCACGTGGCGCCCGCGCGAAGCCCGAGGGATTGCCCCAAGATTCGGCGAACTTCTCAGTCCCCGCCACGGCCGGAATTCCACGATCCGGGTTTCGAGAAAACTGGCACACGACGGGTGTTGCCGAACCCGGCGCTCACAGAATCCACCTTGCTTAAGGGGGAAACTGTGAAGGCCCACTCATCCGAGGACGGCGGACCTTCACAGCTTCGGGGACTACTGTCGGGGGGATGGACCCCGGGCAGGCAACGGAACCCGAATCCTCTTCAAAAAACAACGGGGCTGGCACCGCCCCTCAGTACCGGCACGCGCTTGGCCGGATCGCTCGACCCGCCCAAGCCCCGCAAGCCGGCCAGACTAGCCGACCCGGCAAGACACATCGACTCGGCCCCAACAACTAGCGCAAGACAGCCGAACCCGGCACGACCAAAGCCTCCTCAACAAACCAGCGCCACCCGTGGCATGCTACGCAATCCAGCCGCGGGTCAACTCCCGTCCCATCCAGGCCGTATGATGGGGACGAGACTTCAATCAACGATGACCGAGGCAACAGTGCCCCGCCCATGCCTCTGGTCAGCTGGAACGTGGCAACAGTGCCCCTCACCTACCCATTAACTAGGGCCGGCGTGGCTACAGTGCCCCCGCCTTCACTGCTGACGACGGCAAGCGGCAACCTGACGGAGAGCACTGTACGCAACTCGACTCGGCCACGACCTGACGATCGACAAGACGGCTCATAGTCCTTGTAGGCATGCGGGACCCGCACCTAGGGGAACCCGGCGAACGACAAGCCCTCGGTGGGACCCAGCCCGGGTCCCCGGACACCGACAATACGGACCCACCGACTTGTAACATTACCATTGTACCCCCGGGGGTTTGGGCTATAAAACCCCCCGGGAGCCCACGATCATAGGCAGATATTATCTCTCAAGAAGGCGAGCGAGACGGCAAGCAAACAACACGTACGAGAGAAAAGCAAGTAAGCATAGGACTATCCACAAAACAGCAACACCGGAGAGAAGGAGCAGCCCAAGCCTTGGCCAGCTTCCTTCCTCCCCCATACAGCTCCAGGAGCAACACTGTACTATCGATCATCCAACTACACTCGGCAGGACTAGGGGTATTAGCTCTCCGGAGAGCCCCGAACCTAGGTATGTCCGGCGTCTCGCGCCCGCTCATGCCAACCCCGCCTCTGGAGTCCACCAGCGCCCTCGAGCCTCCTCCTCTCTTTAGCCATCCCTTGGCATCTGCCATGCACCCACCACGACACATACGATCTCGAAGTAGACCAACATGTACTCGTACCCCACTCGTTAATAAAACACAAGCATGACGTAGTGTTTTACCTCTTTAAGAGGGCCTGAACCTGAGTAAATATTGTGTCACTTCTTTGTCATGTTACCATCAAGCCAAGGCTACCATCTCGGGACCCCCTACCTAAGATCTGTCGGATACGACTCCGTCACCTAGCGATTCAAGAACTATAGGCGGTAGTTGATGAGTCTGCCAAGCGGAGGGAGGCTGCTGAGGAGAAGTTGCATGTGATTGAGCGCCATCTGTTAGGTGCGTGTTGAATAGTATATGTTTCCCGAGTCTTCCTTTGTCCTGTATGTCCATCTGCTTTACCAACATACTTGGTTGCAACTTACGTCCCATGCTTCGATGAGGAGGCGAGACTGGTGTCCCTTTACTATGGGCGGTCAAGGATTCAATTAGACAATGTTCTAAAGAAACAGTGTGCCATTTTTGTCGCTACAAATCGTATCATCAAGACAATTCAACGCATTTGGCATTTCGCGGTGCTTGCAATGTTGGTAAAGGTGCAAGTGAAAGCGCTAATGGGTCATCTCTTTAAACAGGATGATAGCTCCATGAGCTTCCTGACATTTTCAATAAGTTCAACCGGGTTCCTGCACGTGTTGAACATGTGAGACAATCAGCTACACGCGAGGAGGCAGATTGTGCTGGCGATGTTTAGGGCGCATTACACGGGCATAGGAATGAATCTGGCACCGGCCGAAGAGATCCAGGTGGAATCGAACGACGGTTATCCTTGGTATGCTACGAGAGGAGATGAATGAGGGGCAGGCAAAGGACGCGGGAGAGGTTGGGGAAGGGGGAGGCCGACAGGGACGCCTTGCCACCCGACAGCCTCCTCTGGCAAGGACGACTGTCGAGGCAACAAACCTGACAATGAGTACTAGGGGCACGAACTAAGGGCAGAGCCTAGCTACGGTGCAAGTGTATAACTCGGATTTTATGAGTTCGGGCCCCTCTCGGAGAGGTAACAACCCTACGTCTCGTGCCCGGAGGATTGTGTTTTCTCTTGGGGTATAAGATTACAGTGGATGTTGAACCCTTGCCCTGGAGCTAGAGAGAGGCTTATATAGAATGCGCCTCGGCCTCACAACTGCCACGTTACAAGGGGTTAAATGAGTATAACTACAGCGGTTACTGGTAACGGCAGCTATAACTACACTTGAAGTCCGACATTAAGCTACTCGACTGTTGCAGCTCCCACATCACCCCTACGCCTCCTCTATCTGACTGATGATGGTTAGACTGACTGGATGGAAGACATCTAAGTGTCGTCGGTGTATCCGAGTGAATTTTCAATGTAGCACATCCGGATGCGCCTGTGGTCCAGGGACCTTCCAATGATGGTGTGGGACCCTAGATGGGCCTTAGATGTCAGGTCCTTGACCGTGCCACTAGTATGTGACCCCATCAACGACAGTGGCGAGGAATTTTGGGTGGTGGTGGCGGTGCCTCCGAAGTCGCCTGAGTGCGACCCGGGAGGCGGTTAAGGTTCGGGATTTTCTCATATTCTCATCTGAAATCCTATATATCTAAATAGTTGAACCCCACTAGTTCTATTTCTCTTGACATGCAACTATGCCAACTAACAATGTTACCACGAATAGGAAAAGAGTCAACCTTATCTCGACATGCAATAGTGCCAACTCACTATGCTATGCCATGCCATGCATGAGAAAGACAAATATTCTCCAGGTGTATACAATAATTAAGTATTTTATTTTAAATTCAATTCTCAAACAATGTTTTATACAATTAAATTTCGTTGAAATAACTGCAACTAATTCTAGCAGTAACACTCAAGGTATCATCTCATGTTTTCTAAGTAAGCAATCCCATTTAAATGCACAGACAAGTCATCCGCATCTCGAACGCATGAAATCTTCCACTTTTCACCACATGCAAGCCCTCTACATCATTTAGCATGCAAGCCCTCTACATCATCAATTTATAGCAACAAACAATTGAACTGGAATATTGCAAGGCAATATAACAATACATCTACCCTCTATTTACCTCTAGGTTTGCTACCATATATATGACAAAAAATATGATGCGGTATTATTCTCATATATTTCAATTTATTTTTCGGTAATTTTGTTGCTATAAATTTCTGTAGCAACGCATGGGGTCTATTGTACGAACATGAGGACAGCAGTATCTTGCACCGTCTTCACTGCCATCGTCAGATGACTAGGTGCCTCACAAAGCACAGATAGTGTGGTAGAGTGTTCGACATCTAAAAAAAAGTATTCGACATCAACAAGTAACCACACACAAAATTGACAATGCACAGTGGCAGCAGATCTTACTTACAGAGTACGAGATATGTCTAACAGCGGCAGCAACTAATACTCGGTTATTTCGTACACGATAGTGCATTCTGTCGCCATTATTTTTCAATGGCGAGACAATGTGCATATGGTGGTAGAGCTCCTAAAGAAAGGTTAAGAAGAGTTTGGAGGCCTAACTCATTTTTGCTGGGCACTACTGTCCATACCAACATTCTTTTTTTAGGGTAGTCCATGCTAACATTCGTGAGATATAATAGCTTGAAGACTTGAACCAACAAAAAACACTATGATCATGTCAATCTGAACACAGAGAAATGTTCATGTCCAACTAACATTGGTCATTCCTGTATTATAACTCCATGAAATGAACGAGGCGCCTAGGCCTGCCACTATACACGTAGATCGAATTTCCAATCAATAGCAAACAGAAGGTCATTATGACCACACAAATTCCATACATACTCTGGGTATTATCGAAATGGATTAGTCATGTTGCTACTAAACAATACAAGTTGATTCCAACAGGAAAGGAATACGAGACAAGTTAATTAAACCTACAGATTTCTATTTGAACAAAAGAATGATATTCACCTATATCAGAGGCTAGACTTGGCTCGGGACAGCCTGACAAGATCACGCACGTCAAATTCACAAGTATTAAAAGCAGACACCAGGAAGAGATAAACAGTAAGGGGGCAAAAATTCAAGCCTCTTGAAAATTTTGCAATTGAATGAATCAGAAGAAATCTCGTATTAAGGCGAGGTAGAGACAATACTACCAAGTAGTCAGTTCTCATAACTTCTCATGACATCACGTTGAATTATGATATTACTGAATAGATCTTTTAAAAGGATGCCTACAAAGACCAACAATGGCAGTTACACAAATCATAAGTGTCCAGGGTGTCAGTTTGATGCCTTGAGCGTATTTCCCATCACATAGTTCATATAGACCATGCTCTTTTTTTTGATAAAATATAGACCATGATCATAGTTCAGTAAACTCCACGGGATTCCACCACAATGCTGGTTGGTGTAGGAGAACAATCTTTTCTAATACTACTGTGTATTTGCTGGGCATGTATACAGAAAAGGAAAAGTCAGATTTACTAATCAGCAATTGAGCATATCTCTTCAGGAATTTATCTATTGAAAATATTGTGAAAGATAAAATACTCATATATGAGCCCTAGGTTATATTCATCCAAAATTATAAGCTAGTATATCATGTGATACGTGTCACTTATCCATGCACCCTTGTTTGCCTGTTTCAGCTTTTGACACAAATTCCTGAAGAGATGTGTAAATTTACAAAGAGAACAAGATAACTAGCCAACCTATTAATTAATACAGTGCAAGAAACACTGTAAATATATGAGAAATAAATTCCTTAAGTAAAGCATTCCAAAAATAAATTACTCATGCAAAATATTCATATAGAACATGCCATCATTCTGAGGACATCATATCATAGAGATGGTAGGCACTGCTAATTAATGAGCCAAAATAAGACGGATATTTTTTTTAGCAAAATGGGTAAACAAGCTACAGCCGGTCAAGAACACTAATCTTACAGACAGAAAAAAAAGAGGCTCCAAGGTTCGGATGCCTTGCCCCAATACCGAGAAGAGACAGTGGCGAACCCAAGGAACAGATAAGTAATTCACCCACAATGTAAATGGGAAGTTTGGTACCAGAAGACAACCCAATTACGATAAACGATCAAAATACATATGATTGAGTTATCACTGAATACTGAATGTCAAGGAACAGATGAAGTAATTCGCCCACAATGTAAATGGTAAGTTTGATAACAGAAGACAACAACAATTACCATAAACGATCAAATTACAGGATTGACTTGTCACTGAATCCTGAATATCAAGGAACTTCGTCAGGACCTTCAGCGTGATGCAGGTCCAAAGAAGAGATCAGTTCTGGATGGTAGCTGGGTGTTTTGATTTAGTAGGAGAACAAGGCAATGCTTTTCACAGATTGTCCCTCCCTGGTTGTCATCATTCCTCATATGAAGGGATCAACATTTTCACTCTCTGGTAACAGAGAAGTGCTCCACTACGAATGGTGGTATGGCTGGAAGAAACCATCATACGTCCTCCGAAACAACCACTCCAGCCTGCCACTTTCCAAGCACAGACAAGCGAACCAAGAAACGGCCTGGGGCGCGAACATCTCTGATGTTGTCAAGTACAGGATGCTACACCGCATTACCGCAATTTTCAGCGTATTCTGGGTGATTGCGCAATCTTAGCATTAACTGGATCAGCCAGGTTGAATACCCTGATGTTAGCCCATGCCCCAGCATCAAGGCCATCTTCTTGCCGCAGCATGAAACCGATGTTGAATCCATTTGAATAAGCAATGCACATGTTATCGCCGTTAATTTGGCCAAGGATCGAGCTGGGAAAACCTTCCAGATTCAGGAGAGGTGGGATCATCTCAACAAACAATCGCGGGTTGTTTGGGTCGGGATCCAAGACGACCACATACGCACGATCCACATACGCACGATCCTGGTGAGGCCAGTAGATGAAATTACCCACTCGCATGCCGCTCTCAAGCAAAAGTTCATCTTTCGGCTCGTGGTGCGGGACATCCAACCATGGGGAGAGGAACCAATCGCCCATTCCCAAGGATGAGGAGAAGACCGCAGCCCGCAACCTGAACTCTCCATGGGAAGCAAGACAGAAGATGCCAAAGCTCGCGGGGTTTTCGTCATCGCAGATCACGCCGGCGTGAAGGATTTTACCATCTCCTTGGCGGTCGTCGTCGTCGTCGAAGATGTGGGCGTGAGTCAGATCAAAGATCCGTTCGCACCGCCGTGCCAAGGGGTTTAGCAGCGCGAGCAATAGCCCGCCCCCTTTGAGGAGAAGGTAGCCGCCACGGGCGTCTAAGACGAACCAGGAAGCTTCTGGGTGGTCGCGCGCCTGGAGGGTGGTGAGGAAGAAGTCGCCGCTCAAGATGGCGGCCACGAGCTCCGGATTGTTTCGGTGGGCGGGGGCGAAGGCGGGGATGCAGGGGAAGCCATTGTGAGGGACAAGTGGAATCGGTGAGTTGAAGAAGAGGCCGAGTAGGGGCGCCGGGCGGTGGTCGACGTTGGCGACCACCACCGGCACCGGCGGCTGGCCGTTGGCGGCCATAGATACGGCGGTTGGACGGGGGTTCCCTCGCGACCGCTGCCGAACCGACCAACTCAGTCTTATCCGGAGGGGGGGTTTGCCGCTCGCGGGCTCAATTATCTTGACCCGTTCGCTCGTTTTTTCATAAAGAAAAAAACAGGATCCAGTTGACCATCAACCATTTTTAAGACAAGTATTTTCGAACAGAGAGAGTAGATGCAGCAATCTTTGTTCGCTGGATAGATGAGAAAATCGAATAAAGGTTTACAACTCGTCATAAATACAACATGAATACAACAATACATCAGTATAACATACTCCCTTCGTTTCTAAATACTATTTGTCTTTCTAGTTATTTTAATAAGTTGCTATATACGGAGCAAAATAAGTGAAGCTATATTTTAAAATATGGCTATATACATCCGTATTTGGTAGTTACTTTGAAATATCTAAAAAGACAAATATTTAGGAACGGAGGAAGTACCATGTACAGAGTTGCAGCAATGTGACGCGATAAAAATGGAGCATATATAGGATCTTCAGTTCTAGTGGTGCATGGATTGGTTGATACGTCTACATTGGAAACTTTTGCAGTTAGGGAAGGCTTGACATTGGCTCTAGAAACTTCTAGTGTTTTTACATCTTGTAATTTCTTATTTGAATCTTGAGGTTCTAATTTTGAAGCTCATAACATAGCTAGGTATAATACTTCTCTTCCTCGCATTTGTGGTTGGACACTCCTCGTGACCCAACCATCATTCATGTAAACATTGTAATACATCAATAAAGAACCTATCTTTGTTGGCTCAAAATAAGTCGACCATTGATGAGATGAGTTGATCTTTCACCTAACCCGTCGACCTAACGTTGACCGTTCACTTTTGCAAAAAAAATCACACGTTTGAAAGAGTCCATAGATTTCACAAAAAAGGTTAGCATATTTCAAAAGTTCATGAATTTAGAAAAAAACAAGTAAACTTGAAAAATTCATAGATTTGAAAACATGTTCATGAATTTGAAAAAAGTTCGCAAAGTAAAAAAATCACGAGTTCAAAAAAATGCTCATGAATTCGTTGGAAAGAAATACACATTTTAAAAAAGTTCACAAGTTCAGAAAAAAGTTAACAAATTTGAAAAAAATCATAAAATTTTAAAAACCGTCCGCTGATGTGGCAAAATTTCATAAATTTGAGAATTTTCATATTTGTAAAAGTTCATACATTTGGAAAATAAAGTCGCGCATTTTGAAATGTTGACAAAAAATAAAAATAAAAAGATAGAAAAGGAAAATTAGAAAGAAAAAAGGATAGAAAAGCGAAATGAAAAAACAGAAAGAAAACCGAACTGAGAAGCAACAAGAAGCTTCCCAAAACCGAGCTGCACCAGCGGCCCACGAATGTAGCGCAGAGCAAACGAGGAAAAACATGGGCCAAGTCCAGGTCGGAAGGAGGTGTGTGCCGGTTTGTGAAGTAATCTGTAACTGACGCTGAAGGCGCGAACCAACTTTTGGTTGGATGGTTAGTAGACTTATTAGGAAGACAATGGTATCCCCAATCCACCAAAGTTCAAGTCTTAGACTTGACGTTGGTACTCGCATTATTCTTGGATTTATTTCAGGCTTTCGGCGATGCTAGTTTAGTGGGAGGAGATGTTCCCGTTGACTGCAAGGCGTTTGCGATGACTTCGTAAAATCTCAAAATGCTATGCAGGCTCAGCCTCGGAGAGGTGCTTTTAGGGATAGTGATGCGGAGCATCCCACGGTCATCCCCATGGACGTATCGACATCTCCCACAACACCACTTAGACCAATGACAAGAACTCGAGCAAAGGCTATCGAAGATAAGGTGAACTCGCTCCTCTCCGAACTACCACTTTCTACATATGAGACATGGCTACTACCTCAAACGGAAACACTATGTGTGGTCAGGTACTTGGAGGAAGGCCACGGAGCAGCTACATCCAACGGGCAAGACAGTGAGGACACCAAGTATGAGGGACAAGAAGAAGAGCCGCAAGAGGAGCCACAGCCACCGGATGACCGCTCCAGACCGGACGTCCGGTCCGTGAAGGCCATGCCAGCCAGAAGAAGCCAGGCCAGTGAACGCTACAGCAGCCAGACGTCCGGGCTCCATCGGAAATCCGGCAGGTCCCCAACAGAATGAACTCAGCAGAAGTCTGAAGCGACCGGACGACCGATGACCAGACGACCGGCCGTCTCCAGAAATCCGGTGCCACTTCAACCGAGCCGAAATGACGGAAGTCTGGCGACTTCCGGACGTCCGGACGCCCGCGAGACCTGTCTGCGCATAGTTTTGGGCCCGAGGCCCATGTACCCCTTCAAGTCGCCCCCATTTGCACTAAGACTATAAATAGACCTCCTCCTCCTCCTCCTAGTTAGGGTTAGCGTTGTGATAGCTCATATGTGAGATAGAGCCTCGCCTCTTCGGAGAAGATCCATCTTGGACTCAAGACCCCTAACCGGTAGACCTTCAAGACCTCCTCACCGAGAAGAACATGCTACTTGTATCGTCCCTTGTTGATCGTGGCTCGTGTATCTCTTTTGTGTTTCGAGGGTCTAGCATATGTGTGCCCGAATCTTGTTGGTTGAGTGATTTCTCCCGTGTTTCCCGTCATGTTCCTTGTGTTCTTCGTAGGATCCCCTCCAATCGTGAAAGGTCGGGCCGCTAGGGTTCTACCCTACATCATCTTGGTATCATGAGCCAGGTTGATCATGGATTTGGAGCCCCTACCCTTTGTTTTCTAGCTTGATTTTGTTGTGTTCTTCCCCAATTTCGAAAATCCCCACCAAAAATAGCCTCAATTTTTTTGTGATTTGTTGGTGTGATGAAGTTTTATTAGATTTGATCCATGGATTTGCTTTGCCACGAGTGGATCTAGCTTTCCCCCATCATCTCCACCATTTCCATCCACAAAATCGCTCAGATTTGACCAATTTTGCCACCTCCACCTTGAACCCTAGCTGTTCATCCCGTGCCCGAAATCGCCCAGGCACCGGACGTCTGCCAGCTACCGGTCGTCCGACGTTTCCTAACAAAACTGAAAAAGTTCAGTTCGGCCACCACCACCTCTCCACCTCCACCTCTGCATACGCACTCTGGTCCCTTTCCCACTTCCACATACGCACTCCAAAACCACAACTCATTTCCCGCCCCACCATTGCTTACTCTTTTCGCACTTCGACACAATTTTGACACATTTTGCTTTGAGAATTTGAGTTGCGTTTTTCGTTTCCTAACATGTTTCGGCTACTTAGGGACGGTCCAACATCAACATCACCGCCGCTCATCTTCGCCACGGACTCGTCATCGACAACAACCGCTCAACAATTTTGATACCCCCAACCGTAAGCAAGGATAGTAATCTCGACGACATCTTTTTCTACTCCTTGCCATTACATTGATAACCACCATAGCCCAATTTTGTGTATCTTACCCATCGAGACTATCCTTTGAGTATTGCCGGCAACGTTACTTCTGCACATTAGTGATCATACTTCCTATATCATACATACCATATCATCGTGGCGCATATCTTGGTATCATCTTTTGTGTCACAAAGTTTTCATTGCATACACAATTGCTATCTTGGTTCGTGAAGTTTTGCATGAGAAAGAGGTCAAAAGAGAAAGAGCCAAACAATACTTTAAGCAAAAAGGAAAGATAACCAAAGAGCTTTTAAGCATGAAGCATAGCATCATATTACATTAAGAATGTCATACTCGATCATCTTGGATCATATCATCGAAATACCATACATAGAGCATACTTGGGATAGAAGTCGTTGCATTTTTGCTTAGTAGGTTGTGCACAAGTCTTTGTATCCGTCTATTGTGCAATCGTGCTAGCATCTCTCTAGTGTTGTGCAACAAGAGCATTTTCCATGGATTCCACATTTTGGCTCATTTCTTGGTTGCACGACCCCATTTTATCTTTCCGTGTGTGCGTTTCTGTGTACCATATCTTGCTATTGGTCTACTTGTTGCATTTGCAATTTGCAAATCTTTTCCAACATTATTGAGGCTCACTAACAATTACATAAAATTTTGTGCCACCATCCTAACCGAGCTCCACTACAAGCTTTTACTTGTGTAGGTGTGAGAAACCGACAAGAATTGGTACCAATTGTGCTATTTCCTTGTTCCACATTTGAGTGATCGTTGATCCATCTTCAACATCGGTCAAGGTACATTTGGTATAAGTTCTTCTCTTTCTCCCACGCACATATTTTCTTGGAATGATGGATAGGCCAAGTACTTCTACCAACCCACTCTTTATCGAGCAAGACGACGACGTGTCCTCCTACGTCACAAAGAGCCACCTCTTTGGTGCACAACGAGCTTTGCATCAAGAGCAACAAGCAATGAGAGAACGCATCGGCAACCTAGCCACCGACTTTCGAATCTCCGAGCAACGTACAAGAGACTACTTCAACAACAATATCGACGAACACAAACAAGATAATGATGCAAGAATGGACGAGATGCATGCTTTGTTGGTCAACCGCTCTTCTACCACTTCGTCCTACTCAAGACGGAGCCGCTCGAGTTGACACTCCGATGACACTATCTCCGGTTCAAGTACCCCAACATCGAACACTCATCGACGAGCCGCGCGCCAAGACTGTCAAGCAAACTGCAATCCTCTACATGGAAACGATGCTCAAGAGCAACTTCGAGCGCAAGAGCATCGACATCGTCAAAACCAAGCTACTTTTGTGCTAGCACAAGAATGGCAACGCCTACGCCAACAAGACGAGGAAGAGCGAGCGCGACAACACCAAGATGCACAAGATGCCGCGGCACAACGTCAAGAACAACAACGACGAGAAACTCAAGCACTTGAGGCGCAATGTGCCCTTCGAGATTCAAGTCAAGCCGTCACCACACGCAACTGGCAAACTCGTGAGCACCAAGAAGTGCTTCACGAGGAAGTTCAAGAACGAATATATCAAGCTCGCATGCATCATCAAGTTGCTCAAGCTCCTCCGCATGCTCGACAAGAACCTCAAGTTCACCTAGAGCAAGAAGACAACGGAAATCCTCCAAGACAAGAGCAAGTTGAGGGAGACAATCCTCCTCGTCAAGGACATCATCATCCCCGACCCCAACACAGAGGAGCAACGCTACGGCAAGCTAAAGTTCACCATGCCCAAGTTCACCGGAAGCAATGATCCCGAAGAGTACCATTCATGGGCATTGAAGGTTGACAAAATCTTCCGCTCGCACACTATGAGGAAGAGAAGAAGATCGCGATGGCATCCCTTGAGTTCCAATACTACGTCCTCATTTGGTGGGAACAAACCATCGAGCGCTGTGAGACAAGAGGAGAACCACCCATCATAACTTGGGCGCAAATGAAGGATGTCATGAGAGCACGTTTCGTGCCAACCTACTACAACCGCGACCTCTTCAAGAAACTCCAAATTCTCAAACAAGTAACCAAGAGCGTTGAAGAGTACTACAAGGAAATGGAGATTGCCATGATACGAGCCAATGTCATAGAAGATGATGAGAAAACTATGGCACGTTTCTTGAATGGACTCAATCATCCTATCAAGAAGATCGCCGACTTCCAACCATACTCGAACCTCGTCGAGCTAGTGCACCAAGCTACCAAGGCAAAACGTCAAGTGCAAGATGACTTCAAATATGCCAAGTTCTCATCCAAGTCCTATGGTTTCTCCAACACCCAAGCTTCAACGACTCCAACACCCTCTACCTCAACCAAGACATCCACAAGCAACGGTGACAAGTCAAGTTACAATAAAACTTTGACAACCTCAAGTCGTCCTCCTACTACAAACAACTTCAAGCCGAGAGCTTCATCATCATCTACCCCAACCGCTGAGACTATCAAGACAAGTTCCTTCAAATGCTTCACGTGCGACGGTCGAGGCCGCAAGTCCTTCGAGTGTAGCAACAAACACACCATGATCTTCAACGATGATGGTACATACGACTCCATGAGTGAAGGAGAATTGGAAGCACTTGAGCAAGTGGCCATGCACCGGCAAGTGAATGAGGATGAAGATGATCAAGTATTTTGTGACGAAGATTTGAGCCCCGCTCTTGTTGTCTCCAAGGTCTTGACACTTCAACATCAACAATAAGAAGACCAAAGATGCCATATCTTCCATACCAAGGCCAACATCAATGGAAGGTCCGTCAAGGTCATCATCGATGGAGGGAGTTTTCATAACTTGGCAAGTGAAGAACTTTCCTCCAAACTCCAATTGGTCAAGATGAAGCACCCACATCCCTACAAAGTTCAATGTCTAAGCGACTCCGGCACTATCCAAGTCGAGTATATGGTACAAGTTTCCTTCAAGATCGGAGCTTAGGAAAACATTTTGGAGTGCGATATTGTTCCGATGTCCATTTGCCACCTACTTGTTGGACGACCATGGAAATTTGACCAAGGTGTCATCCACAACGGGCTAACGAATCACTATAGCTTCAAGATGAAAAGGAAAGGAATATGTGTTACGACCAATGTCCCCAAGCCAAGTGATCGCCGACAAGCAAGCCACCCATCATGGACAAAAAAGTGTGTGAGAGAGAGAACCTGCAAAAAGAGAGTGAGCGCCACAAGCCCAAATTGAGTGCCTCCACGATGAGCGACAAGAAAAATCTAGTCCTATTTGCCACCAAAAGTGAGACGAGAGAAGTGTGTGAGAACCCATCAAGTGTCATGTACTATGTCCTTTTGTCCAAGGGCGAGGCACCAAAAGCTAACACCTCTCACAATCTACCTTTAGCGTTATCTTCTCTATTGCAGGAATTCCAAGATGTATTCCTCGATGAGCTACCTCCGGGTCTACCTCCTCTATGAGGCATCGAACACCATATCGACCTCATCCCCGGAGCACCCCTTCCTAACAAGGCTCTCTACTGCGTCAACCCCGAGGAAACTAAGGAGATCCACGGCAAGTACAACAACTCATCGACAACGGCCATGTACGAGAAAGCTTGAGTGATGCGGAGCATCCCATGTTCATCCCCATGTACACTCCGACTACTCTCCAAGCCCCAAGGATACATAAGATGAGACCTCGACTATACACCATTGGACACAAGGTGAACTCGCTCCTCTCCGAACTTTAAGTTTCCGCATGTAAGACATGGATGCTACTTCAAGCGCGGACCTTGTGCATACCCAGGTACACCGGAGGAGACCATGGAGAGCCCAAGGACCAAGGCAAAACGTGCACGGAAGTGAAGGAAGGAGAAGGAAGAAGGGCCAGCTACTACAGCGGCCGGACATCCGGCCATAGCCCGAACATCTAGCCTAGCCCGGACATCCGGCCTGACCCTCGGAAATTCGGCATCGGCCATCCAGAGAGCACCGCAAAGGCCCAGCGTAGCCCGGACATCTGGCCATCACCCCGGACATCCGGCTCCTCCCGAAGCCCCGGACATACGAACCCCATCGCCCGGAAATCCGTCCCCTCCATCACCGAATGCATCTGGAAGACCCAGGCCAGCCCGGACATCCGGCCCGTCCCGAAGCCCTGGACATCGGGTCCCCAACGCGGACATCCGGCCCCTTCCTGTGCGTAGAGAACGGGCCAAGGGCCCATGTATCCTCTCCCACTTACCCCTTCGTGGCTAAGGCCTATATATACTCCTCCACCTCCTTCTAGTTAAGGTAAGCATTTTTTAGCTCATTTGAGAGATAGAGCATTGCTCATACACATCGGATCTACTCCTCGTGAGAGACCGCGGCCTCTTCGGAGAAGATCCCTTTGGATTCAAGACCTCCTTGCGGAGAAGACATCAAGATCCCCTCTCAGGCGGTGCCCTCAAGACCTCCTCACGGAGAAGATCGTGCTACTTGTATCGTCCTTAGTTGATTGTGGATCGTGTATCTTCTCTTATGTACTCGAGGATCTAGCACATGTGTGACTATTTCTTGTTGGTTGAGTGATTCTCTCGTGTTTCCCATCGTGATTTCCCTCGTTTTCCCCCTCGTGCTCCTCGTGTTCTTCGCGGGATCAACTCCTTTCGTGAAAGATCGGGCGATTAGGGTTCTACCCTACATCATCTTGGTATCATGAGCCACGTTGATCACGATTTCAGAGCCTCCCCTCTTTGTTTTCTAGCCTAATTTTGTTGTGTTCTTCCCCAATTTCGAAAATCCCCACCAAAAATATCCCCCAATTTTTTTTGTGATTTGTTGGTTTGACGAAGTTTTGTTGGATTTGATCCATGGATTTGCTTGGTTTCGAGTGGAAATAGCATATCCCCAAGTTTCCCCACTTTCCATCCACGAAATCTCTCCAATTTTGCCCCTAAAATCATCAATTTCCGCCCCTAATTCGAAAATTTCCGCCCCAAACGAGATCTGGAATCGTCGGGCTGGACATCCGGGCCTCAGACCGGACATCCGGCCATCGGGCCGGACATCTGGGCCCCAAGACGGACATCCGTCTCCTGGAGCGCAATTCGCGCGTGGTTCTGGACATCAGGTCCCGGATTTCTGGCCCCGAGCCCGGATGTCCGGTCCCTGACATCTCAGCCACCCCCGTTTCACCGTTTTGTCCATAACTAATTCATCCGAAGTCCGATTTTCGCGTTCTTTAGCTCGTTGAAAATCTCTTGACATCCCCCTTCCCACAAAAATACTACCATCACCATTTGACTCCAACAAGTTTTTGGAACTTTGGCATCTTTGCCTAGGGCTTCCACCACAACCTCCGCATAACCACCACCGACTTCCGCAACCTAACCAATTTTGTTCCCCTTAGCATTAGTGGTTGTTTGAGTTGTGATTTGAGTCTCCTAAGGTGTTCAGGATACTTAGGGACGGTTGCTTGTTCATCAACCACCAACACCACCATAACTTCCGCATAGGCTTACCCACAATACACTTCCGCCACCGCAACTTAACCCAATTTTGTTTGTGTTGTGAGCTGTGTCTCCTAAGCTGTTTCGGCTACTTAGGGACCGCGCTCCCAACTCCGACACCGTGTATACTACACCACCTTACCCTCCATTTCCACATTGCCTACTCGCAAAACCCATCACTGCATTCCTGCAATCCCATTGATCTTCCGCAACCACCACCGCATCCCGATACCACCATTTGACATTCGAGATTTTGAGTTTGCGGTTTTTCCGTTTCCTAAGGTGTTTCAGCTACTTAGGGATGAGTATCCATCATCTTGGTGTCTCCATCAAGATCACCGCCACTCATCATCGCCACGGACGGTAACCTCCATATCATCTTGGTATCGTGGTATCCCTCCATTGTATATTCCCTTGCCATTGCATTGTTAACCCCTAACCCATTTCGCGTCACTTGCCCATCGAGACTAGCCATTTGAGTATTGCCTACAATGTTACTTGTGCACATTAGTGATCTACACCATCCATTGCATACATACCATATCATATTGGTATCATCATATCATCTCTTGTGCCTCAAGTTTGCTCCCGCATATACCCAATCGCTATCTTGGTTTGTGCATTGTGCAAAAGTGGCCATACAAAAAAAGAAGAATAAGCTTTTAAGCAAAAGAGAAAGAGCAACGAAGCTTGTAAGCAAGTGCCATAGCATCATACTCCATTGCATATAAGATTTACTTATCCAATCATCTTGGATCATAGCACCGGAACATCATACATATATAGCATACTTGGGATAGAAAGTTTATCCATTTTTGTCTCCTATAGGTTGTGCACAAGTGCCGTATCCGCGTATTGAGAAATTGTACTAGCGTCTCTCTTGAGTTGTGCAACACGAGCGTTTTTCGTGGATTCCACATTTTGTGCTCATTCCTTGGTTGCACAACCCCATTTATCTATCTGTGTGTGTGTTTCCGTCTGCCACATATTGCTATTGGTCTACTTGTTTCACTTGCGAATTTGTGAATCTCTTTCAACATTATTGACTCTTGCTAACATTTTGCATCAAATTTTTGTGCCACTATCCTCACCAAGCTCCACCATAAGCCTTATTTGTGTAGGCGTGAGAAACCGACAAGAATTAGTACCAATTGTGCTATTTCCTTGTTACATCATTGAGTGATCATTGATCCATTTTCAACTTCGGTCAAGGTACATTTGGTATTCGTTCTTCTCTTTCTACCACTCAAATTTTTCTCTTGGAGTGATGCATAGGCAAGGCATTTCATCTCCGGTCTTCCACAACAACGACGATGTGAGCAACTACATCACCAAAGCGTCCATCTTCGATCTACAACGACAAATGCAAGGCGCACAATCAAGATTGAGAGAGCGCATCAAGAACCTCTCCATCAACATTCGCCACTCCGAAGCGAGGAAAGGGGACTACATCGACAACAAGCTTTCCGCACAAAAGGAGGAGCAAGATGCAAGGATGGAGGAGATTCGGGCCTTGATCAAGTCTACTTCCCCTTCGTCATCTTCAAGGCAGCGACGAGCAAATCGATCATCTTCGGAGCGCCCAAGCGATATAAGCGCAAGTCGTCCACGTCCACATCTCCATGGCGACCACCATCACCTACGTGATCCACCTCGTCATGAAGGGAAATTCACCTCCAAGCAACATGTGCACGACGACGACGAATGACATCTACTACGAGCTCAAGTGCGACAATGCCAACATCATCATGACGATGCTCACCAAGTGCCTACCTACAAGTCCCAACAAGCCCTAATTCACGCCAAGTCCAAACTTCATGACCACAAGAGAAGACCGCGAGACAAGCACCACCAAGACGGAGCTACGGCTACACCAACCACTTCGGCATCTTCGCCAAGTGCTATAAAGGCATCTTCGCCTTTGGACGTACGACATCTTCGCCTACTTCCCGTGAGTTTTCCTACATCGACATCATCAAGTACAAGGTAACCACCTATGAGCGAGGGCGACACTTCCATCTTCGGAAGCCCCCCAAGCAAGAAGGTCGAGCTAGGGCCATCCCCTTCGACCACGGCGACGAGCATGAACCTCTTGAACAACATGAAGATGGCGCCCATATTGGACTCATACTCCGAGTCAAGCTATGAGACCGCACATGAGACCTTATCTTTGGTCTTAGAGGAGAGTGATGATGTGCCATCTTCGGCCTTCATCCACGGCTACAACCACGACATGATGGAGCATGGAGACATTTGCACCAACATCTCTCCGACATCCACATGTGACGAGATGCCCCAATTGCCATGTGAGGAGAGCCACCACCCCATGAGTGAGATGAGTGACTCCACCATATATGACACTGAGTGCATTTCATATGAGAGGATGAGTGTGACCACCACTAGCCCCACTCTTGAGAGCATGCCACACATCCTATGTGAGGTTGAGAGCCATTTGAGTGACTCCACCAACCATATGAGTGAGAGCATCATACCGGGAGTGAGTGAGCCACAACACTTAGTAAGTGAGGTAGTTGACATGGCATGTGAGGCCACTATAATTTCTAACGACTTAACCTCTACTCCGAGTGTGTTTTCTTCTTTGGTGCTAGGTATCCTACATGATGACACGCCTATCCTCGACGAGTCCATATCTCCAATGGAGACAACGATGGCCATGGTGGAAGAAGATGCACCCCCCACATGGTTCCATCAAGATGAAGATGACCACGACTTGGTCTTCGACACCTCACCTACAACACATGAGCGATGCTCCAAAGGTAACATAGGTAATGGTGCTTCTCTTGTCCCACTAGTGGACTATCTCACTAATGATTTCTTGCATGATGTTGATCCACCTATTCCCATGCTTCATGCTAGTGCGAATTCTTCACGTCATGACTTACCAATCTATGATGAATATGATTATGAGCATGTTGATTTGCCTAGTTGTGATGCAATGCTCCATAGGATATCATGTGAAAATTCTATTGGTCACATCATGTTTGATAATCCTTTGAACTTATCATATGCTATGAGTGAGATCTCCCATATTGCATCATTTCAATCTCAAGATAGTGACTATGCATTCCCCATTACAATAAATCCCATTTGCACCTATGGCATGGATGACGAGATGATGGTCATTGGCTTTTGTTTCTCTTGCGATGATATTGCTATGCTTCCTTTGCAAAATTTGCACAATTCATCTCATATGCCATGCCATGAAAATTATTGTGTATCGCATGATTACATCCCTTGTGTGCACCATATGCATACCATTCCTCACAATGCTCTAGATATTGCGGGTGATGCATTACATCCTTTGAGTCTCCATTATGCCATACATGACAACAAACCTATCATGATGGATGGCATGTTTCTATATCACGCATCTCATTTATTTGAGCATTGGATATTTTGTGCTAACTAACACAAGCACGTGCGCATCATGATGGATGATGTGTACATCTACCATGCACACACAATCTTCCCTTTGTCTTTGTTTTGTGTAGGTACTCACGTATACTCGTCAACCTCTCAATCCCAAGAGTTGACGAAACGAGCTCTTGAGAGCAAAAATGACTTGGGATCCCGTGAACTATCCTTCCCACCGCTCTCTTCGCGCAATGACTACGCGCATCTCTCTCACTTGGCTCTCACACGGCTATGGGCTATATACCGCTTGTCGCTTCATGATCATTTTACCGTGTTCACTTTGCATGCTATGCTTGCTTCTATGCCTTTGCCATGCAATTGTGACCCTTGCTTGCATCTACCCATGATTCACCATTATGCTTCTCCTATGTGTATTTGCATGCTTGGTGGAGATCCTTGTTGCTATTACCATGTTTATCATGTGCCTCATGCTATTGATCCTATTTTGCTCGCATCCTCCTTTCATGCTTGTGCTATGTCATGTGAATTATTCATACACACTATTTGCACACATGACATACTTGACATGATTCCTTCTAGTACGTTGCATCTTCGCACTACTAGCTTGCTTGCCTTGATTCACATGATTGCTTGCTTTGTCTCATCACCCATGTTCCATTCTTACTTGCTTTCTTGGGTTGATGACGTATATGTTCATGCCTCTCACATGGTATATTTTGTTCATTGTCGCTTGCCTCCAATTGTTGCATCTATGCTTATTGATCGTGGAGACTCGGAAAATTTACTTGTGATGCATGCTTGCTTGATTGAGCCTATTGTATTTGGTTGTTCTTGCATCATCATATGCCTCCATACTATGAAATGCTCCCTTGTACTTTCTTATGATGAGCATGATGTTGGGGAACATAGTAATTTCAAAAATTTCCTACACACACACACATAGGATCATGGTGATGCATAGCAACGAGAGGGGAGAGTATGTCTACGTACCCTCGTAGGCCGAAAGCGAAAGCGCTTATCAACGCGGTTGATGTAGTCGTACACCTTCACGATCCGTCCCGATCAAGTACCGAACGCACGGCACCTCCGCGTTCAGCACACGTTCAGCTCGATGACGTCCTCGCCTTCTTGATCCAGCAAGACGAGCGAAGTGGTAGATGAGTTCCGGCAGCACGACGGCGTGGTGACGGTGTTGGTGAAGAACAATCTCTGCAGGGCTTCGCGTAAGCACTACGAAAACTATGACGGAGGATAAACTAGAGGGGACGGGGTTGCCGGCACATGGCTTGGAGTTTCTTGATGTGTCTTGGGTGCTAGCCCTACCCCTCTATTTATATGTTGAGCCTTGGGGTCGGAACTTGGAGTAAAAGCCTCCACAAAGTCGGTTTCACCCGAAAGGCAAGAGTCCTTCTCAGACTCCAGGGCCAGACGCCAGGGTTCCCGGCGTCTGGCCCCAGACGCCAGGGACCCTGGCGTCTGGCCCCTGGACTCCGCAAAACTTCCTTTTACGCTTTCCAAAAACCTTGTGGGCTTTCCCCTTTGGCCCAAATAAAGTGTTCTCGTACCCGAACATTTTGGGAAACATCCGGAATCCCTTCCGGTGAATTCCGGAACCCTTCCGGGGACCAAACACTATTATCCCATATATCAAACTTCGTCTCCGGACCATTTCGGAGTACCTCGTCATGTCCATGATCTTATCCAGAACTCCGAACAACATTCGGTTACCAACATACATAACTTATAAATACTATATCGTCAATGAACGTTAAGCATGCGGACCCTACGGGTTCGAGAACTATGTAGACATGACAGAGACACTTCTCTGGTCAATAACCAATAGCGGAACCTGGATGCCCATATTGGCTCTTACATATTCTATGAAGATCTTTATCGGTCAAACCGCATAACAACATACGTTGTTCCCTTTGTCATCGGTATGTTACTTGCCCGAGATTCGATCGTCGGTATCTCAATACCTAGTTCATTCTCATTACCGGCAAGTCTCTTTACTCGTTCCGTAATACATCATCCCGCAACTAACTCATTAGTTACAATGCTTGCAAGGCTTATAGTGATGTGCATTACCGAGTGGGCACAGAGATACCTCTCCGACAATCGGAGTGACAAATCCTAATCTTGAAATATGCCAACTCAACAAGTACCTTCGGAGACACCTGTAGAGCACCTTTATAATCACCCAGTTACGTTGTGACGTTTGGTGGCACACAAAGTGTTCCTCCGGTAAACGGGAGTTGCATAATCTCATAGTCATAGGAACATGTATAAGTCATGAAGAGAGCAATAGCAACATACTAAATGATCAAATGCTAAGCTAACGGAATGGGTCAAGTCAATCACATCATTCTCCTAATGATGTGATCCCGTTAATCAAATGACAACTCATGTCTATGGTTAGGAAACATAACCATCTTTGATAAACAAGCTAGTCAAGTAGAGGCATACTAGTGACACTCTATTTGTCTATGTATTCACACATGTATTATGTATCCGGTTAATACAATTCTAGCATGAATAATAAACATTTATCATGATATAAGGAAATAAATATTAACTTTATTATTGCCTCTAGGGTATATTTCCTTCACATGAAGCATCCACTTGTTGGGTATTTTACCACATGAATGATAGGTTTTGCATCTCCGCTAACCTCATTTGTTTTTCCGAGTGTCTGTCATGTTCTTTCATGTTGAAGGATTCACAAGGCGATACCGTCATGACACAATTTGGTCATGTGAAGGCATACACTATGTGCAACACCAACATTTGCGAGAATCTCCTAAAGGTGAACTCCTTCCCTTTGATCCATCCTCAAATATGCATATTGGATGGGTTATTCTTTCATTGTTGTTTCCTTCTTCTTGTCTACATGTTGCACCTATTGGATGGAGGACCGACATTGAAGATTGGCTCTATGGACCTTCGCATTGAGGAGCGCTCAGACTTCTTGGATGCACCTTCGAATCCACTCATGCCACGACATCGAGCATTGGTACACCAACACCTCCATATTTGTTGATTGTGCTCTCACATGTCATGCTCGATGGACATATCATACACATGACAAATTTGCATCTTATGCATGGATTGACTCATATTATGATTTCCTTGTTGCATCTTGTATTCCCATGTCATCCATGATATATGAGCTTGTGCATTTCCTTAGCAAATTTGTTGTGATCTTTCTTGATGGCATATTCATACATCATGATCATATTGCCCATCATCAATTACATGATCACATACTCATATTGAGCATCCATTGCCATATTCATGCTATTGATAAACACTCTCCCTATGACATCATTTTGCACCATGGTTGCATTGATCATATTCACAACACATTAGTGTGCGCAATGAATGTTTTTGCTCCCATGAATGCTTTGCATAACATTCCATCTCTTTTGGATAAGATTCATGCACCTTGTCATGACCAATCTTGTTGCACAGACTCATTCTTACACGATGGACACTTTGTGTGCTCTAACCATTGTATTTCTGAGTGTCGTTTGTGTTTGCTCTTTTTGCATGTATACCACTCCGGCAACACCTTGGAGTACTTGGATTGCACCATGATTTCAACTCCGTCCAACTACAAGTTCGTTCCACAACAACCGTTTCCATGGTGATGAGGATCACGATCTGAGGTCAGATCTTTCCCAAGGGGGAGGGGGAGATGATGCGGAGCATCCCACGTTCATCCCCATGTACACTCCGACTACTCTCCAAGCCCCAAGGATACATAAGATGATACCTCGACTATACACCATTGGACACAAGGTGAACTCGTTCCTCTCCGAACTTTCACTTTCCGCATGTAAGACATGGATGCTACTTCAAGTGCGGACCTTGTGCATACTCAGGTACACCCGAGGAGACCATGGAGAGCCCAAGGACCAAGGCCAAGCATGCACGGAATTGAAGGAAGGAGAAGGAAGAAGGGCCATCTACTATAGCGGCCGGACATCTGGCCCAGCCCGCACATCAGGCCCAACCCACGGAAATCTGGCATCGGCCATCCAAAGAGCACCGCAAAGGCCCAGCGCAGCCCGGACATCCGACTCCTCCCGAAGCCCTGGATATCCGGCCCCTTCGCCTGGAAATCCGGCCCCTCCATCACCGAATGCATTTGGAAGACCCAGGCCAGCCCGGACATCTGGCCCCTGCCTGTGCGCAAAGAACGGGCCAAGGGCCCATGTATCCTCTCCCACTTACCCCTTCGTGGCTAAGGCCTATATATACTCCTCCACCTCCTTCTAGTTAGGGTTAGCATTGGTTTAGCTCATTTGAGGGATAGAGCATTGCTCATCCACATCGGATCTACTCCTCGTGAGAGACCGCGGCCTCTTCGGAGAAGATCCCTTTGGATTCAAGACCTCCTTGTGGAGAAGACATCAAGACCCCCTCTCGGGCGGCCCTCACAAGACCTCCTCACGGAGAAGATCGTGCTACTTGTATCGTCCTTAGTTGATTGTGGATCGTGTATATTCTCTTATGTACTCGAGGATCTAGCACATGTGTGACTATTTCTTGTTGGTTGAGTGATTCTATCATGTTTCCCCTCGTGATTTCCCTCATTTCCCCCTCGTGCTCCTCATGTTCTTCGCGGGATCCGCTCCTTTCGTGAAAGATCAGGCGATTAGGGTTCTACCCTACATCATTGAGCCCTTGTGCCATACCGATAATCCTTGTTCCCAAGAAAGATGGTGCATATCGCATGTGTTCCAATTGTCGTCCTATCAATGCTATTACTGTGCGTTATCGTTACCTCATTCCACGTCCAGATGATATGCTAGATGAGCTTAGCGGAGCCACCATTTTCTCTAAGATTGACCTTAAAAGTGGCTACTATCAAATACGCATCCAAGAAGGTGATTAATGGAAAACCGCACTTAAAACAAAATTTGGCTTATATGATTGGCTTGTTATGCCAATGGGTTTATCCAAAGCACCCGGTACTTTCATGAGAGTCATTCATTTTGTTCTTCGACCTTATATTGGTGTATTTGTTGTGGTCTATTTTGACGATATTCTTGTGTTTAACAAATCTCTCAAAGATCATGTCACCCATCTTAGAACCGTGTTGCAAACCCTTAGGAAAGAGCGCCTTTATGCTAATATGGAGAAATGCCTTTTTGGTGTTGATAAGCTTGTTTTCTTGGGTTTCGTTGTGTATTCTAAGGGTGTTCATTTAGATGAATCTAAGATCAATGCTATTAAAACTTGGCCCCAACCAACCAACTTGCAACAAGTGCGTAGTTTTCTTGGTTTAGCCGGTTTCTAACGTAGATTTGTGAGGCGTTGTAGCACCATTGTTTCACCTTTGCATGCTTTGAGTAAGAAAAATGTGCCTTTTGTTTGGGGACCATCCCAAGATACCGCATTCAATGAGCTTAAGAATTTTCTTACACATGCTCCTTTGCTTGCTTTACCCAACTTTGATAAACCATTTGAGATTCATTGCGATGCTAGCGGTTATGGCATAGGAGGTGTGTTAATGCAAGAGAAGCGCCCTATAGCTAGTGAAAAACTTTCCGGAGCACAACTCAATTATCCCATCTATGACAAAGAGCTATATTCTTTAGTGAGAGTCTTGCATGTTTGGGAGCATTATCTCCATCCTCATGAGTTCATTCTTCACACTGATCATGAAACACTTAAGTATCTTAAGGGTCAAACTAAGTTGAACAAGCGTCATGCTAAATGGAGTGAATTCATTGAGTCATTTCCTTATGTCATCAAGTATATTAAAGGTAAGGAAAATGTTGTGGCGGATGCTCTTTCCCGTATATGCATGCTTGTTACCCAACTTGAATTGAATGCCATAGGCTTTGAGCACATAAAATACATGTATGCGCATGATCCTACTTTTGCAATTCCTTATGCCAAGTGTTTGACGCATAAGTCTTGGGAACGCTATTACATCAAAGATGATTATCTTATGAGAGCTAACAAACTTTGCATCCCCGAGTCTTCTCTTTGTTTGTTACTTTTGCAAGAATCTCATGGAGGACTAATGTGACACTTTGGACGCGACAGGACATTTGCTACGCTCTCCAAGAACTATTTTTGGCCCAAGATGTTCCGCTACGTCTCACGCTTCACCAACCGATGTTCTACATGTCACAAAGCTAAGTCTAAAGCTCATTCTCATGGTATTTATATGCCCCTTCCAATTCCATATCACCCATGGGAGGATATTAGCATGGATTTTGTGCTTGGTTTACCTATGACTAGAAATGGAAAGGATTCTGTGTTTGTTGTTGTGGACCGATTCTCTAAAATGGCACATTTCATACCATGCAACAAGATAGATGATGCTTCACATGTTGCAAATCTTTTTTGTAGGGAAATCTTGAGACTACATGGAGTGCCAAAGACGATTGTCTTGAACCGCGATGTCAAGTTCTTGAGTTACTTTTGGAAGACCTTATGCGCCAAGCTCGGAATCAAGCTCTTGTTCTCTTCGGCATACCATCCCCAAACTGACTGCCAATGGAGGTGACAAATCAAACGCTCTCCACTCTACTACGCGTATTTATCAAGAGGAACATCAAGGAGTGGGAAGAGTGCCTACCCATCGCCGAGTACGCCTACAGCCGCGCAAGACATTCGACTACCGGCAAGTCCCCCTTCGAGGTCGTCTACGGTTTCAACCTGTTGTCCCCATTGGACATTCTTCCTCTACCACTTCAAGTGCGCATCAACTTGGACGCGAGTGCACGAGTGAACTATCTCAAGAAGATGCATGAAGTTACAAGGCACACCATCAAGCGCCAAGTACAACGACGGCAAAGCTCAACTTCAACAAGCAACCCATGATATTCAACATTGGAGATCTCGTGTGGCTACACCTTCGCAAGGACCGCTTCCCCAACGAATGCAAGTCCAAACTTCTACCATGAGCCGATGGACCCTTCAAGGTGCTAGCACGCTACAACAACAACGCTTACAAGATCGACCTCCTGCACGACAAGTACAATGTGAGCGACGTCTTCAATGTCAAGGATCTCTCGCCCTACCATGGTGATGAAGATTTCGATCCGAGGTCAGATCTTTCCCAAGGGGGGGGGGGAGGGGGAGATGATGCGGAACATCCCACGGTCATCCCCATGGACGTATCGACATCTCCCACGACACCACTTGGACTAATGACAAGAGCTCGAGCAAAGGCTATCGAAGATAAGGTGAACTCGCTCATCTCCAAACTACCACTTTCTACACATGCGACATGGCTACTACCTCAAACGGAAACACTATGTGTGGTCAGGTACTTGGAGGAAGGCCACGGAGCAGCTACATCCAACGGGCAAGACAGCGAGGACACCAAGTATGAGGGACAAGAAGAAGAGCCGCAAGAGGAGCTACATCCACCGGACAAGCGCTCTAGACCGGACGTCTGGTCCCTGAAGGCCATGCCAGCCAGAAGACTTTGTCTGGCGTTTTAATATGCATGCTTTTATTTCAAATGTTTTATGCCTATTTAGTTGTTTTAAGTTGCCGCACGAACCAAATGCATCAGTCGCGTTGCGCGCACCGACGCCCCTAGAGCCAAAATCGGACACACTCGTCCGCTCAGCCAATCCAAATAGACAAAATGCGAAGAAAACCCTTTGGATGGGCGCCTTGGAGTTGGCCTAAGCCTCAGCTAGACAGTTCAACACCAATTCCCGAATAGTCCGGCTCATGCCTGATAGAGAGCCAGCCATATTTGTGCACCCGGACAGTCCATATAGATTACCCCCAGATAGTCTGACTGGGTGATTTTAGCACTTAGGGCATGTTTGGTTCCCACCCTAGCTTCTGTGCCTGGTCCAAAGCGATGCTTGAACATAGTATGAAAAGTAGCAGTTCTATGCCCGGCGAGGCATGGTGTGTTTGTTTACGTACCTAGCCTGAGAGAAGCTTACTATGAACACAACATTCATTTCAGACCTGGCCCACAAGAGAAACCAACTGATTTAAGACAGATTCCCTCCATGGCTGCTCCCAGGCGACCAATTCCAAGCGCCTGATCCAAGCTAATCATGCGGACTAGGTCATGGGCTAGGTGTAACACCCATGATGCGGCTATATCTCCCACGTGCCGGAGCATGACTTAGAGGCATAACCGCATGGTAGGCATGTCGCAAGAGGGGTAATCTTTACACATCCCATGTACTGAATAAGAAAGGGATAAAGAGTTGGCTTACAAACGCCACTTCACACAATATATAAATATATCATACATCATCCAGAATACAATCAAGGTCCGACTACGAAACCAAAATAAAGAAAGACAACCCCAAATGCTAGATCCCCGATCGCCCCAACTGGGCTCCTCTACTGATCATCCGGAAAAGAAACATAGTAACAGATTGAATCCTCGTCGAACTCCCACTTGAGTTCGGTAGCGTCCCCTGCACTGGCATCATCGGCACCTGCATATGTTTGGAAGTATCTGTGAGTCACGGGGACTCAGCAATCTCACACCCTCGCGATCAAAACTATTTAAGCTTAAGGGTAGGAAAGGGGTAGTGAGGTGGAGCTGCAGCAAGCACTAGCATATATGGTGGCTAACTTATGCAAAAGAGAGTGAGAAGAGAAGCAAAGCATGGTCGAGAAGCTAATAAAGATCAAGAAGTGATCCTGAAACTACTTACATTCAAGCATAACACGAGACCGTGTTCTCTTCCCGGACTCCGCCGAAAAGAGACCACCACGGCAACACACGCGGTTGATTCATTTTAATTAAGTTAAGTGTCAAGTTTTCTACAACCGGACATTAACAAATTCCCATCTGCCCATAACCGCGGGCATGGCTTTTGAAAGTTCAAAACCCTGCAGGGCGTCCCAACTTATCCCATCACAAGCTCTCATGGTCAATGGAGGATATTCCTTCTCCCAGGAAGACCCGATCAGACTCGGAATCCCGATTACAAGACATTTCGACAATGGTAAAACAAGACCAGCAAGACCACCCGACTGTGCCGACAAATCCCGATAGGAGCTGCACATATCTCGTTCTCAGGGCACTCCGGATAAGCTAAGCATACAGGTACCAACATAACCCAAGTTGCCAAGGGACGGTCCCGCACGGTGCTCTAGTTTGGACCAACATTCAGAGGAGCATTGTCCCGGGGGTTTAAAATAAAGATGACCCTTGAGTCCATGGAACCCAAGGGAAAATGGCTTAGGTGGCAAATGGTAAAACCAAGGTTGGGCCTTGCTGGAGGAGTTTTATTCAAGGCGAACTATCAAGGGGTTCCCATTATCACCCAACCGCGTAAGGAACGTAAAATCAAGGAACATAACACTGGTATGACGGAAACTAGGGCGGCAAGAGTGGAACAAAACACCAGGAATAAGGCCGAGCCTTCCACCCTTTACCAAGTATATAGATGCATTAAGGTAAATAAGAGATAATAATAATGATATCCCAACAAAATCCATGTTCCAACAAGGAACAAACTTCATCTTCGCCTGCAACTAGCAACGCTATAAGAGGGGCTTAGCAAAGCGGTAACATAGCCAAACAATAGTTTGCTAGTAAAGGTGGTTTAGAGGCTTGGCATGACAATATGGGAGGCATGATATAGCAAGTGGTAGGTATCGCGGCATAGCAATAGAGCGAGCAACTAGCAAGCAAAGATAGAAGTGATTTCGAGGGTATGGTCATCTTGCCTGCAATGTTCTCAGAGTTGACGAAAGCTTGATCCTCGTAAGCGTACTTGACAGGTTACTCGATCATGTACTCGTCTCCCGGCTCTACCCAAATCAAGAACACAAGCAAAGTACCAACAACCAATCACGGTGCAATGCGCAAGCAACATGATGCAAAACATGACATGATATGCGAGATGTGATATGCAATGCATATGCGTGCTTCGGAAGGGAAAGATTGAACCAGGCATCAACTTGGCAAACCAAGTGTGCCGCTGGAAAGATGAGATGATTTTGGTCGAAATCGATATAAAGATCACCGGAATCGGATTGACGGTTTGCAAATGGCAAGCAAAACAATAATGGCACAATTCTGCGATTAACATCACGATGCCATCTAGAATGCAAAAAGAAACTAAGCTACTGCACCCCAACATAGCAACAAAGCACATGGCAGTGATCTACTCAAGATGCTTGACAAAACATGAACACTGAGCTACGACTAAATCATAGATGATCAGGTTCAAACAAGCATGGCAAAAGTGCAAAAGATATCAACATCACAGACTTGGTGAAAATATCAACATGCCAGGAATTAACATCAGGAAGCAATGTTTAGAGCACGCAAAGAACATGCTACAGGAACATATCATAGCAAAACAAGGCATGGAATGAATCTACAAAATGCATAGAATAAAAGTCCCTTACTGACCATGAGCCAAAAAGGCACAGAAGATATGATGGCACCCATGTAAACATAGCAAGTCTTATAACAGTTTCAGACTTAGAAGAAAATAGAGCATGGCAAAAATAGAATTATGAAGGTATCTTTGCGAGCTCAAATCACTCATCACAAAGCCTTGCATGACAAGACAAGCATACCTACAGCAAGGTGACATGTTCATGAAGCTAACCATGGCAAGAGCAAATTCATATCTTGAATGGATCAACAACAACAACCATGGCAAAATTGAATAACATGTAAACAATCTGCCAGGAACATTTTATAGCAAAAGTAGATCAAGATTAAGACATGGTCGGTCACCCCATAATTGCAAGCAGGGACATGGATGGATAGAGCACAACCATATGTCCAAATCATCCTTACTAAAGCAACTCAAAACAAGCATGGATCTCACTGTAGCATCATGTTTACATGGCATAAAAATAACAGCAGAGCAAGGACTTTTGCTATAAAATCACGAAGGCTACTTTGCATGCTTGTGCTAGTCACCACAAAGATAAAAAAACATGGCAAGCACCCCTGTAAAGATGGCATGGCATAGATCAAAACACATGTAGAGCTCTTGTCCATATGAAGCACACAACAAATGTGATAAAAATGACAAATCCTTATAAACTGCTAAGTAACAAGAGCAAACATTTTATAGCACTCTTGCATCAGTGATTTGGGCACCCAGATGGACTCAAACAAGCATTACCCAATGAAACAAAATGAGGAGCATCTCATGAAATGCGCATGAAACGGAGCTACGGTCAAGAAGTTATGGCAACAAGAACAGGGCATCAGAATGAAAAAATAAATGACTTAGGATTATTTCGGGGTCAACATTCCAGATCTAGGTTCGGATCTGGCGCGGAAAACGAGGATGGCCGGAGCAACTGATACGTCTCCGTCGTATCTACTTTTCCAAACACTTTTGCCCTTGTTTTGGACTCCAACTTGTATGATTTGAATGGAACTAACCCGGACTGACACTGTTTTCAGTAGAATTGCCATGGTGTTGTTTTATGTGCAGAAAACAAATATTCTCGGAATGACCTGAAACTCCGCGGGAGGTCTTAGAAAAAACAATAAAAAATCCTCGCCAAATATGAAGACTAGGGGGCCCACACCCTTCTCACGAGGGTGGGGGGCGCGCCCCCCCTAGGGCGCGCCCCCTACCTCGTGGGCCCCCTGTTGCGTCTCCGACTCCAACTCCACCTCCATATATTGAGTTTCAATGAGAAAAAATCAGGGAGAAGAAATCATCGCGTTTTACGATACGGAGCCGCCACCAAGCCCTAAAACCTCTCGGGAGAGCTGATCTGGAGTCCGTTCGGGGCTCCGGAGAGGGGGATTCGTCGCTGTCGTCATCATCAACCATCCTCCATCACCAATTTCATGATTCTCACCGTCATGCGTGAGTAATTCCATCGTAGGCTTGCTGGACGGTGTTGGGTTGGATGAGATTTATCATGTAATCGAGTTAGTTTTGTTAGGGTTTGATCCCTAGTATCCATTATGTTATGAGATTGATGTTGCTATGACTTTGCTATGCTTAATGCTTGTCACTAGGGCCCGAGTGCCATGATTTCAGATCTGAACCTATTATGTTTTCATCAATATATGAGAGTTCTAGATCCTATCTTGCAAGTCTATAGTCACCTACTATGTGTTATGATCCGGCAACCCCGAAGTGACAATAATCGGGACCACTCCCGGTGCTGACCATAGTTTGAGGAGTTCATGTATTCACTATGTGCTAATGCTTTGTTCCGGTTCTCTATTAAAAGGAGGCCTTAATATTCCTAAGTTTCCAATAGGACCCCGCTGCCACGGGAGGGTAGGACAAAAGATGTCATGCAAGTTCTTTTCCATAAGCACGTATGACTATTTACGGAATACATGCCTACATTACATTGACGAACTGGAGCTAGTTCTGTGTCACCCTATGTTATGACTGTTACATGATGAACCGCATCCGGCATAATTATCCATCACTGATCCGGTGCCTACGATTTTTCCATATACTGGTTTACAGTTATTTACTTTCCCGTTGCTACTGTTACAATCACTACAAAATACCAAAAACATTACTTTTACTGTCTTTACTTTTGTTGCCGTTACCACTACTATCATACTGCTTTGCTACTAAACACTTTGCTGCAGATACTAAGTTTCCAGGTGTGGTTGAATTGACAACTCAGCTGCTAATACTTGAGAATATTCTTTGGCTCCCCTTGTGTCGAATCAATAAATTTGGGTTGAATACTCTACCCTCGAAAGCTGTTGCGATCCCCTATACTTGTGGGTTATCAAGACTAATTTCTGGCGCCGTTGTCGGGGAGCATAGCTCTATTATTTGAGTCACTTGGGATTTATATCTGCTTATCATTATGAAGAACTTGAGAGCTCCAAAAACCAAGATCTATCCCTCAACTACGAGGGGAGGTAAGGAACTGCCATCTAGCTCTGCACTTGATTCACCTTCTGTTATGAGTAAGTTTGCGACACCTACACCTGCTTCTGCTATTCGTTCCGATATGTCGCATGTTATTGATGATGCCACTTCTACTATGCATGATACTTATGATGAAACTGCTTCTGATACTACTGTGCCTCTTAGTGAATTTCTTGATGAACAAATTGCTAGGGCTAGAGAAAAAGAAATTATTGAATCTGAATACGATGATGATAGTGATGATGAAAACATGCCTGTTATTCCTAAAGGTTATCTTTTTGATAAGGAATCTTTTGCCGCTATTTTGGCTTGCAAGGATAGATATGATCTCAAGAGGTTATTAATTAAATGGAACAAAGAATCACTTAGAGATAAAATGAGACCCGACCCTGCTTTTGCTACTTCACCTATATGTGTTCCTGATAAAGATTATGAATTCTCTATTGATCCTGATATAATTAATTTGGTTGAATCTGATCCGTTTTATGGCTATGAATCTGAAGTTGTGGCACATCTTACTAAGTTAAATGATATAGCTGCCCTGTTCACTAATAATGAGAGATCATGTTACTTCTATTTACTCAAAATATTTCCGTTCTCATTAAAGGGTGATGCTAAGATATGGTTCAATTCTCTTGATCCTGGTTGTGTGCGTAGTCCCCAGAATATGATTTATTACTTCTTTGCTAAATATTTCCCTGCTCATAAGAAACAAGCTACTTTGAGGGAAATATACAACTTTGTGCAAATTAAAGAAGAGAGTCTCCCACAAGCTTGGGGGAGGCTTCTCAAGTTACTTAATGCTTTGCCTGATCATCCTCTTAAGAAACTTGAAATACTTGATATCTTTTATAATGGACTAACCGATGCTTCCAGAGATTACCTGGATAGTTGTGCTTGCTCTCTTTTCAGGGAAAGAACACCGGATGAAGCTGAAATTCTATTGAATAATATGTTGACAAATGAAAATAATTGGGCACCTCCTGAGCCACCTCCTGAGCCAGCTCCTGCTCCAATTACTGAGCCTATTCCTAAACCAACTCTGAAGAAGAGAGGTGTTTTATTTCTCAGTCCCGAAGATATGCAAGAGGCAAATAAATCTATGAAAGAAAAAGGTATTAAAGTTGAATACGTTAAGAATTTACCTCCTATTGAAGAAATACATGGTCTTAATATACCGCTTGTTGAAGAAACTTATGATCTCAATTATTTATTTGGCGAAGAACCTCCTGATCCCGATATCCCGACATAGGTAGTAAAGGTAAATTCTCTCTATAGATATGATAAAGATGAAGTTCCTCCTACTAAAATTGCTAGTCAGTGCTTGGATGAGTTTGATAACTTTATGTTTAAGCAAGACGACTTCAATGCTTATTTTGGAAGACAATTAAAAGAAAATGCTTATATGATTAGACGCTTGGGTGATTATATGGCTGATATTAAAGGATAACTTAAACTTATTAGAAAACAAGCTTCTATGGTTACCACTCAAGTAGAACAAGTACTTAAAGCTCAAAAACAAGTGCTTGATGAAATGAATAGTAAGAAAAATGATTATGCTATTAGAGTGGCTACTAGAACTGGTAGAATGACTCAGGAACCTTTGTATCCTGAAGGCCACCCTAAGAGAATCGAGCAAGATTCTCAGAGAAATAATATTGATGTTCCTAGTTCTTCTAAAAAGAAGAAAAAGAAAAATGATAGAACTGTGCAAAATTCTAGTGAACCTATTGCTGAACCACCTGATAATCCAAATGATATATCTATGTCTGATGCTGGAACACAATCTGGTAATGAACATGAACCTAATGAAAATATTAATGCTGATGTTCATGATGATGCTGAACCTAGTAATGACAATGATGTAGAAATTGAACATGCTGTTGATCTGGATAACCCACAATCAAAGAATCAATGTTATGATAAAAGAGACTTTGTTGCTAGGAAACATGGTAAAGAAAGGGAACCTTGGGTTCAAAAACCCATGCCTTTTCCTCCAAAACCATCCAAGAAAAAGGATGATGAGGATTTTGAGCACTTTGCTGAAATGATTAGACCTATCTTTTTGCGTATGCGATTAACTGATGTGCTCAAAATAAATCCTTATGCTAAATATATGAAGGATATCATTACTAATAAAAGAAATATACCGGAAGCTGAGATTTCCACCATGCTTGCTAATTATACTTTTAAGGGTGGAATACCAAAGAAACTTGGAGACCCGGAGTACCTACTATACCTTGCTCCATTAAAAGAAATTATATTAAAACTGCTTTATGTGATCTTGGAGCCGGTGTGAGTGTTATGCCTCTCTCTTTATATCGTAGACTTAACCTGAATAAGTTGACACCTACTGAAATATCTTTGCAAATGGCTGAGAAATCAACTGCTATACCTATCGGTATTTGTGAGGATGTGCCTGTTGTGGTTGCAAACGTTACTATTTTAACGGACTTTGTTATACTTGATATTCCCGAGGATGATAGTATGTCTATTATTCTTGGAAGACCTTTTCTTAATACTGCAGGGGCTGTTATTGATTGCAACAAAGGCATTGTCACTTTTCATGTTAATGGTAATGAGCATACAGTACACTTTTCGAGGAAACAACCTCAAGTTCATAGTATCAACTCCATTGGAAAAATTCCATCGATTATAATTGGAGGTTTTGAATTTCCTCTTCCTACTATCAAGAAGAAATATGATATACTTATTATAGGGGATGTGCATATCCCCGTTGAGGTAACTTAGTGTTATTCGAAATTTCTCCGGTTCCATGATTATCGGAATGAGTTTGTTAACAAGACTTGATCAACCTTGTTAGTGGATTCTTTTTGATGAGCATGAGATGGATGAAACTAGAAGCACAAACTTCTGTAGCTCTCTATATTTTCTGTTATTTATATTAAATAAGTAAAAATAGTATTTTTCTGTTTGTTATCTGATTATCCGTGCAATATAAAAATAACCCGAAAATAAAAGTCCTTAGAATGACGTGCCAATTTAATATGATTTTTTTGGGAATATTTGAGGATTTACTGTGCAAAAATTACCGCGGGAGGAGCTGCCACCTGGCCACGAGGGTGGTGGGCACGCCCCCTGCCTCATGGGCCCACGGTGGCCCTCCTTCACTTATCCCAGCACCCATCTTCTTTCTCTGTCTCACACAAACCCGAAAAACCAACTCAAGCACGAGTTCCAGCCACTTTTGCTGTGATTTTCGATCTCCTTGCTCAAAGCACCTCTCGCAAAACTGCTTGGGGAGATTGTTCCTTGGTATGTAACTCCTCCATTGGTCCAATTAGTTTTTGTTCTAGTGCTTTATTCATTGCAAATTTATGCGGCATAGATGACCATGTTCTTGTGCTTGCATGTCAAATTTATATGGTTCCAAGTAGTTTTGATGCATGATATAGGCTCTAGGCACTTGTGGGAGTAGTTGCTATCAATTTTATTGAGTTTGATTTACTTTTATTTTGAAGTTACTAAAAATTTCAGAATTTTTCAGAAAATGATGAGGAGATTATTGAGGGGCTCGTCGAGCCAAAGCTCGAAGGAAAAGGCACCGAAGCCTAAGTATAATTTGCCGCGCACCGCGGAGATTCGGGCGTGTGAATGGCCTTCTGATGATTTCTTGAGAGCAGCCGGTATCTGTGAAGATTTTCATGAATTGGCTCACAATGCAGGCCTCACCGCTTTCCTCCACGACCAATGCGATCAGTATCTCTTACTCACAAATACCTTTGTGCAAAACTTTTATTTTCATCCTAGGAACTCACCACCTACGGTGGAATTTCATTTATATGATGAGCCTAAGGAGATGTCACTTTTTGATTTCTGTCATATTTGTTTAGTCCCTTTTGAGGGCAAGATAGAAGAACCACACCATGATGATGTGGAGGGATTTATTAACAATATCACTGTAGGAGAAACTAGGAAGGTTTCCGATGCACGAATCACTAGCATACATTTTCCTGTTTTACGTTACTTTGCATTATTTGCTAGTCGTTGTTTGATTGGACGCGGAAACAGTGGAAACCTTAGTATCCCTGATTTAATTATTCTACTCCAAGGTTTATACAGTGATAACACTTTTAGTTTGGGCGGTATTATTGCCAGACGGTTAAATATGAACCGTACTAAGGGCCCCATCTTTGGAGGCATTTATGCTACACGCCTAGCCGCACATTTTAACATACCTATTAGGCATGCTGAGAAGGAAGAAAAGGTGCTACCCCATGTTTATCTAGATCATAAAAGTATGGTGGCACATGATTTTATTGTTAAGAATAGGGCAGGGGAGCTTAAATATCAATTGTTCTTTAATAAACATCATCCCGAGACTATTACCTTGCCTGCTCCTTCTTTGTTTGATTTGACTGCAGGCACGTACCTTGTTCCGTTGACGGCTATTCACGCCTACCGGAACCCTGCACCAGCCGAGGAGCCAGAACCGGAACCACAATTTGATCCTTCACGACAGTGTAACTATCAGTGGGATCCGAAGATGATTGCCAGCCAGTGGCAATCGGAGCCTTCTTCCTCCTCATCACAGTACGACCCCAACAACTATTATTATGGATATCCGCTAGGCCAGCCGTGGCCATAGACCAACTTAGGACAAAATCCTAAGCTTGGGGGAGTACGTAATTCTCACCGACATTACATTTATGTTCACACACACTCATTGCTAGATGTCGGTGCTCATACTTTTTCACTGTAACATCCATGCTAGTTTATTTTCTTTTTCCTGCTTTCTTCTTGTGTGTTTGTTAAACCTTAAGAAAACCAAAAAAATTAGTTGTAGCTTTTAATTAATTTACTTTCCATGCATGTAGTAGTAATAATTAAAAAGAAAACCCAGAAATATTTCCCGTTCTTCTTTTGCTTGTTGGGAGCTTTCCCGTGTAAATAGTTTTATTTCTTTTCTTTTCTTTGGGGGTAAGTAGGAGAAGACCATAATTAAATTGTTGAAGCGGCTCTTATATGCATTATTGTTGAATTAACCAAAGAGCCCATATTGACTTGTCTTCTCCTGTTTATTGAATGCTCGCAGATTCCAGCTTAGTCCCATGCACCTGCACTCTTATTATTATTCACACCGTTCGGTCATGCAAGTGAAAGGCAATTATGATGATATATGATGGACTGACTGAGATGAGAAAAGCTGGTATGAACTCGACCTCTTTTGTTTTTGTAAATATGATGAGTCCCGCGTTCTTGATTCATCTTATTATGAATAAACATGTTTGCAATGACAATTAGAGATTGTAGTTGCTTGTGCCATGCTTGATTAGCTATGAGTTATAATGATTTACCTTGTGTGCCAACATGCTATTGAGATGGTTATGATGTGGTATGATGGGGTGGTATCCTCCTTTGAATGATTTAAGTGACTTGACTTGGCACATGTTCACGCATGTAGTTGAAACAAATCAACATAGCCTTCACGATATTTATGTTCATGGTGGATTATATCCGACTCATGCTTGCATCCAATGTTTATTAATTTTAATGCATGTACATGGCTGTTGTTGCTCTCTAGTTGGTCGCTTCCCAGTCTTTTACTAGCCTTCACCTGTACTAAGCGGGAATACTGCTTGTGCATCCAATCCTTTAAACCCCAAAGTTATTCCAGATGAGTCCACTATACCTTCCTATATGCGGTATCTACCTATCGTTCCAAGTAAATTTGTATGTGCCAAACTCTAAACCATCAAATAAACATTCTGTTTTGTATGCTCGAATAACTCATGTATCAACCAAGGCTGTCCTTATCTTCCGTGTTAGGCGGGTTATTCTCAAGAGGAGTGGACTTCGCTCCTCACCCACGAGAAAATGGCTGGTCACCGGGATGCCCAATCCCATGCTTTATGCAAACTAAATCAAAATTAATTGCAAACAAAACTCCCCCTGGGACCTGATGTATGTTGGAGGCACTCGTTGTTTCGAGCAAGCCATGGATTGATGTTTGTTGGTGGAGGGGGAGTATAAACTTTACCATTCTATTTGGGAACCGCCTATAATGTGTTTAGCATGGAAGATATTGCCATCTCTTAGTTATTATGTTGACAATGAAAGTATATCGCTCAAAATACAATTTATCTCTATTGCAAAACCGAGCTCTGGCACCTCTACAAATCCCTGCTTCCCTCTGCGAAGGGCCTATCCATTTACTTTTATGTTGAGCCATTACCCTCTTATTAGAAAGCACTAGCTGGAGAGCACAGCCGTCATTTGCATTCATCACTGTCAATTTATATTGGGTATGACTATGATTGGATCTCTTTTACCATGAATTACAATGTCTAGTCAGTCCTTGATCTTTAAAGGTGCTCTGCATTTATGTTTTGTGGTCTCAGAAAGGGCTAGCGAGATACCATCTTGTTATATCATATTATGATTGTTTTGAGAGTGTTGCCATCCGAGATTTATTATTATGACTTGCTAGTTGATTATGCTATTGATATGAGTAATTATGAGACTTGAGGATAATTGCAAATGTGGTTAGTTATGATCTCTGCTGAAAACTTGAATGCTGGCTTGACATAGTTACGACAGCAAGAGCAAACAAAGTTTGTAAAAGTTTTTCTTTCTTTCTTTCAGTTTGTCAACTGAATTGCTTGAGGACAAGCAAGGGTTTAAGCTTGGGGGAGTTGATACGTCTCCGTCGTATATACTTTTCCAAACACTTTTGCCCTTGTTTTGGACTCTAACTTGTATGATTTGAATGGAACTAACCCGGACTGACGCTGTTTTCAGCACAATTGCCATGGTGTTGTTTTATGTGCAGAAAACAAATATTCTCGGAATGACCTGAAACTCCACGGGAGGTCTTAGAAAAACAATAAAAAATCCTCGCCAAATATGAAGACTAGGGGGCCACACCCTTCTCACGAGGGTGGGGGGCGCGCCCCCTACCTCGTGGGCCCCCTGTTGCATCTTCGACTCCAACTCCACCTCCATATATTGAGTTTCGATGAGAAAAAATCAGGGAGAAGAAATCATCGCGTTTTACGATATGGAGCCGCCGCCAATCCCTAAAACCTCTTGGGAGGGCTGATCTGGAGTCTGTTCGGGGCTCCGGAGAGGGGGATTCATCGCCGTCGTTATCATCAACCATGCTCCATCACCAATTTCATGATGCTCACCGCCGTGCGTGAGTAATTCCATCGTAGGCTTGCTGGACGGTGATGGGTTGGATGAGATTTATCATGTAATCGAGTTAGTTTTGTTAGGGTTGATCCCTAGTATCCATTATGTTCTGAGATTGATGTTGCTATGACTTTGCTATGCTTAATGCTTGTCACTAGGGCCCGAGTGCCATGATTTCAGATCTGAACCTATTATGTTTTCATCAATATATGAGAGTTCTAGATCCTATCTTGCAAGTCTATAGTCACCTACTATGTGTTATGATCCGGCAACCCCGAAGTGACAATAATCGGGACCACTCCCGGTGATGACCATAGTTTGAGGAGTTCATGTATTCACTATGTGCTAATGCTTTGTTCCGGTTCTCTATTAAAAGGAGGCCTTAATATCCCTAAGTTTCCAATAGGACCCCGCTGCCATGGGAGGGTAGGACAAAAGATGTCATGCATGTTTTTTTCCATAAGCACGTATGACTATTTACGGAATACATGCCTACATTACATTGACGAACTGGAGCTAGTTCCGTGTCACCCTATGTTATGACTGTTACATGATGAACTGCATCCGGCATAATTATCCATCACTGATCCGGTGCCTATGAGTTTTCCATATACTGGTTTATGCTTATTTACTTTCCCGCTGCTACTGTTACAATCACTACAAAATACCAAAAACATTACTTTTGCTGTCTTTACTTTTGTTGCCGTTACCACTACTATCATACACCTTTGCTACTAAACACTTTGCTGCAAAAACTAAGTTTCCAGGTGTGGTTGAATTGACAAATCAGCTGCTAATACTTGAGAATATTCTTTGGCTCCGCTTGTGTCGAATAAATAAATTTGGGTTGAATACTCTACCCTCGAAAGCTGTTGTGATCCCCTATACTTATGGGTTATCAGCAACCTGCCGGAGTTGGAGGTCGCGGTGGTGGAGACAAGGCCGGAGTGGAGGAGGGAATAGCCGGAGTTGGGAAAGGAGAGGGGGTTCCGGCCGGATCCGAGGAGGCGCGGCAGTCGGGTGCGGCGCCGGGTCCACGGCGGTGGAGCTCCGGCGTGGCGCTCGCCGGAGATGGTGTGCGGCGACGATGGCGGTGGTCGGGCCGGCGGCGAAGTGGGGTGCGGGTGCGGTGACGTGGCGGCGCGAGAGCGGCTGAGGCAGCGGGGGAGCTGATGTGTCGCGTGGGGATTGGTTCGGGTGAGGTGGCCGATGGACGCGTCCGGCGGTGTGGGGTGGAAGAGGGCTAGGGTTGGACTGCGAGATTTGGAGGGGTGCACATATTTATACCTAGAAGGAGGTGGGAGTGTCCAAAAGAGGTGTAGTTTTCAGCCACACGATCGTGATCCGACGGCGGGGGACATGGAAGGGGTTTGGATGGGTTATTGGGCCGTTTTGGAGGGGTGTTGGGCTGCAACACACACGAGGCCTTTGCGGTTCCCCGGTTAACCATTGGAGTATCAAACGGACTCCAAATGGCACGAAATTTGACAGGCGGTCTACCGGTGCTTGGCAAATCTCGGTCCGTTCCGAGAATGTTTAACACCCGCACATGAAAAGAGACAAAAGGGGGGAGCCGGTGCACGTAGGAGTCTCAGATTGCAAAACAGACAATGGGGAAAATGCTTGGTTGCATGAGACGAACACGTATGCAAATGCGATGCACATGATGACATGATATGAAATGCATGACATGAACAAAATGCAAAATGAAGACAAAACCCAACCACGAGGGAATCTCATAACTTAGAGCTGAAAATTGCAGAGTCGGAGTTACAAATATGGCAAGTTACATCCGAGGTGTTACACCGGGCTAATCAATGCTTTGACGTGATCAGGCCAGGCTAGCTTATAGCTCTCTGGACTTGAACCAAACACACTCCAGTTACTATCTACTAAGTAACTATGCTCTCTCAAAATGAAGATCCCTCCTCCACCCGGCAGCGTGGAGCACTCTCCTCGCTCAGTGAATTTACCACTTGTTTGTCTTTTATTTGTACTTGTCTCTTGTTTCATATTTTCAATCATGAACATTTAAGAAATATGTTGAAGATTTTTTGGAATTAGAAAACAGTTTTCAAGTTGACGAGTATATTTAAAGTTCATGAACAATTTTAAATTCTATGAATATTTTCTAAGTTCTGAAGCTTTTTTCAAATTCACATTGTTTGAGATTTTCACTCCTATTTTTTAAATTCATTAATATTAATAAAAAACATAGGAAGATCTTTAATTTAACAAAATTTCCAAGTAAATAAATGATGGTCGGTTTTTTCTAGCTAGCACTGGAGTGAGGGAAAAAAACTAATGAAGCGAGCGGAGCAGGGAGCCGAGCTGAGGGAGTGAGGGCTTCATGTGATGGCATTATAGCAACAACTTCATACTTCCAACGTGGAATAATAGATTTCAAGGGGCTCACACAACCAACACCGATTGACACTAACCAAACATCTCCACTCTCCTTTCAAAACAAATATGTATGAAAAAACACTGCTAGAACATAACTAAAACTCAAGTCAATGCAAATAAAAGTAGAATGCACTATTGCAGGATTGCCCAATAGTGGCGGGTGCAAAAAACCTAGTAGTGGCAAGCCAGGCTCTTAGGGTTGCCCGCCAGTAACCTCCTGCCACTGCTACTATGGAATTAGTGGCGGGCCGTCGCTCGCCACTAATGACAGCGTTGTATTGGCGGGCAGAAGTTACAGCTCGCCACAACTACAATCACTGCCCGCCACTGTTGTGCGTATTAGCAGTGGCAGACACCTTTGCTGCTCGCTACTCGTAGTGATGTCGGCATATAGAAAAATTGCTGCCGCGACAGCGTTATTTTGGCATTCAAGAAGTATTTTGCACTCAATCATCCCACTGAATTCAAACAATCATATTACAAAGGTGTTACAATAATTAAGGTTATTAGTGAAGCAAACATACAATATAAGAAGTGTAGGGCAACAAATAAACATGTAAAATTATTAACTCATAAAATGAACAATGAATCAGGATGTTTTGAAGCACTGTATCATTCGCAATCGATTACCGCAATATGTATTCGACTCGGTGAAGTCGTTCTTCATCTCACTCTAGCTGGAAGTGAAACTTCCCATCCTCATTTACAACCTCTTTATTGATGATTCTGGCCAACACCTTTTGGAGGCGGCCATGCTCTGTTAATAGTTCCCCTATGTCCATGTCCCTCTCCATATCTTCAGACCACTTGATGATATGGTTATGATACGCAAATAGTTGCTTGTCTTCAAAAAGTTGTCCATGATAGCCACAGCACAGTATCTAGACCTATGAGAGGTTTCCACATTTTGTTCTTGATAGCAACAAGCGCTAGTGAAGAAGTTGAATTCTGAATGTTCGGTTATAGTCTCTCTGACATTCTTAAACTTGGCAAGCGCTAGTGAAGAACTTGAATTCTGAATGTTCGGTTATAGTCACTTGGCGAGAGCATCATTCAGAACCTTCTTCAATCTGGTCCATTGCATTTGAGGGCGTCTCTTCGAATCAAAGAAGTAAGCCAAGCCCTGCGTCGACAATAATGCGATTATGATCCAATGTCGGTCGTTGTCCAAAACTATGAAGAAATTAGCATTGATGAGATCAAACCACAAGGCTATTTATATATTTCAAAATAAATTAGTGAACATTAATGACTTACTTTCATAGTATGGTAGTAGAAAATTGTCCGCATGTGGATGATTGACAATAAAGAACGGGAACAGGTAGTCTGAGATGACCTCCTGACCTTCTATGGTTTCCAGGTTGTGGCAATGCATGTAAAAAGGGTCAGGTAAGGAAACTTTACCATGCGGGAGTAGGGCGTAGCGACCAGACCTCAAACAGTCTGATCTCTTTGCTTTAGTTTCATCCCTGGATCAGTAATGCTGACATGCACAGTACTTGAAGGATTTATAACAGAGTAGCAATCACACATTTATTACATCGAATGTCTCAAAAGAGAACTTATTACAATAAATATGGCTTAAGGCCATCTAATAACGATAACAGCAGAAGGCTTGGAAGATAAGTGAGTCCATCAACTCCAACGACATCACTGAGTATAGAACCACGACCTAAAGGCACCTTACTCGTCGTCTGAAAAATCTGCAACATGAACGTTGCTGCCCGAAAACGGGTCAGCACATGGAATATGCTGGAGATGTAACACATAGAGAGTAATGGAAGAATAAAGCTATACTACTTGCATATATGGCTGGTGGAAAGCTCTATGGTTACAGTTTTGCGTAAAGCCAAATTTTCCCTACTGCAAAGGAATAAATTTTATTTAACTATCATGGTGGTTGTTAAACACTGAGAGGATAGACATCCTCTCAATCCCAATTAAGTATCATCCTTAAAACCCAACAATATTAATTTAAAGTAACATGATGAGATTCACATGATAATCCAAGTAGTAGATACTCAAGACGTCCATAACCGGGGACACGGCTAACCATGATTAGTTTATATACTCTCCAGAGGTTTGTGCACTTTTCCCCACAAGACTCGATCTCCTCCGTTGGGATTCTCGCACTACATGGTGTTTGATAAACGGATGACCGAGACATAGTCTTTCAGAAGCGCTAGCGCCTTACGATCGGATAGATAGTACCAACCTACATCCCCTAAATTTGCTAGTCTACCACTGTAAGAGTTCTCACGGCTTAATCGACTATGCTAGAGGCTAGAGTAGCTTGTGGCTGCACATGGAGGTTTCTAGTATGAATAAATCTCATGATCCCTTTGAGCCTGGGTGGCGGTCCATAAAGAAAAATAGGCAATCGCTGGAATACCCAGGTGCCTCAATCCACCGAGATGTGTGTTTAAGTTGCCACCTTAAATAAACCATTAATTTATCAATCTCACATCTGTCATGGATACAGTCTTCCAATCCACGTCTACTAGCATAGCATGGCACAATAAGCAAACATAGAAGTAACTCCCAAGGGTTGATAATAAAACAGGTAATAGGTTCTACCTCCTCTACTTCCCAAAACCCACATATTAATAATATCCTAATCGTGCAATTGTTTGAGGATTGATCTAATGCAATAAAACTGGGTAGTAAAGAGGTATGATCAAAGTGTTACTTGCCTTGCTGATGATCCGTGAAACCTAGAGATTCGAAGTAGCAAGCGGCGCACTCTGGGTACTCTATCAAAAACAAACAAGCATACAATAAGTACTCATCTAATTCACAGGTAAAACTCAAGTAAGAAAACTAACCAGAAAGTTCAACTTAAGAACTCCGGTTTGCAAAAAGAATCAAATTGACGAAGCAACGAAAGTCAAACAACGAAAGAAACAAACTTCGTTTACTAATCTGGATTTAATTCAAATTTTACAGATGCAAAAACTTGTTTGAGTTGGTTAAACGGAAAGAGGGTTTCGAGGCGAAACTCCAGGCGCTTGAATCGCCTGATTCTGATAAACGAGCGAAAAGTTATACTAAAACGAAAATCTGATCAGAAATCACGATCAGAAATAACCGCGGAAAAAATCTGAGAAAAAGAAAAACTAACGAAATGATTAACGAACGAACGTTCGTTAACTGAAACTAAATGACGAATTCGTCCGTTAAAACGAACGAATGGGCAAACGCTCGCTAAATAAATAAACCGAAAAAATAAAACCAATCTATTTATAAAAAACGAATCTAGGGTTTTCAAAAAAACCGGATCATTTTCTTTAGAAAAATCGGGGCGGCGGGCGGCTACCTAGGCTTGGGCTCTGGTGAGGTCCGGCGGGGTTCCGGCGGGGCTCCGGTGGCGGTGGGGGCGTGGGGTGGCGGGGCGGCGGTTCCTGGCGGCGGCGGCGCAAGGAGGTGGGGCGGCGGTGGCTTGCGGCGGCGGCGCAAGGCAGCGGGGCGGTGGCAAGCGGCGGCACGGGCGGCGAGGGGCTGCGATGTCGGCGACTTGGGGCTCCAGGGGGGCCCCGGGGTGGTATTTAAAGGGGGAGAGGCAGTGGCGGCTCCGACTTGGGGAGGGGGTTGGGCGGCGGCAGCTCAGACTCTCCCGAGTCCGGCGGTGGCACGGTATGGGGAGGCGATGGCGCGGGCGGGCCGGCCTGGCTCGGCTGGGCTTCGGCCCAGTCGGGCGCGCGGGAGTTTTTTTTTTAAAAAATCCCGCCGAACTAAGGAAAAACCTAGAAAAATAAATAAAAATCTAAAAATGCCAAAACAAATTTTCACCGTCTAAATAAAATATTTAGAACAGGATGGACATTTTCTTGGCCCTAAAATGCATTTTTGAAAACGTGCAATTTTTCCTGAATTCAAATAAAATAGCGAGAAAACTCCAAAATAAAAATCTTACTTGATTTTTTTATTAAACCTTCAATATTTCTTTATTTTTGGAAAGTCATTTTATTCCCTCTCTCATATTTTTATTATAGAAATAATTGAAGATAGAATAAATAAAATCAATGATCCTATTTTCAAAATTTGAGAAAACCCCAAATTTGAAAATAACGAAATCCAAAACTCTCTCCGTGGGTCCTTGAGTTGCGTAGAAATTCTGGATCAGGCCAAAAGCAAATAAAATATGATATGTAGTGATGACCTAATGTATAACATTCCAAATTGAAAATTTGGGATGTTACAAACCTACCCCCCTTAAGATGAATCTCGCCCTCGAGATTCGGGTTGGCTAGAAAATAGGTGAGGGTGGTCCTTCAGCAGTTCTTCCTCTCGCTCCCAGGTGCCTTCATCCTCGGTGTGGTGGCTCCACTGAACTTTGCAAAACTTGATAACCTTGCTGCGGGTGACTTGGCTGGCATACTCAAGAATCTTGACTGGTTTCTCCTCATAGGTCAAATCACTATCCAACCGAATTGCTTCGAGCGGCACTGTATCTCTCAGCGGTATGTCCGCCATCTCTGCATGGCACTTCTTCAACTGGGAGACATGGAACACGTTGTGAACTCCTAACAATTCTTTGGGAAACTCCAACTTGTTGGCAACTTCTCCCATACGCTCCAAAACTTTGTATGGTCCCACAAAACGTGGCGCTAACTTTCCTTTAACTCCAAAGCGCTTAACTCCCCGAAGTGGAGATACTCGAAGATAAAATCGGTCTCCGACTTCGTAAATTGTCTCCTTGCGTTTAGAATCCGCGTTGCTCTTCTGCCTGGACTGGGGTAACTTGAGCCTATCGCGAATCAATTTCACTTTTTGTTCAGACTCCTTAATCAAATCCAGTCCAAACAACTAGTGGTCTCGAACTTCATCCCACGACAATGGTGTTCTGCACCTTCTTCCGTACAAGGCTTAGAAAGGGGCCATCTTCAAACTGGATTGATAACTGTTGTTATAGGAGAACTCTGCATATGGCAAATTGTCGTCCCAACTAGATCCATAATCTAGCGCACAAGCTCTCAGCATATCCTCCAAAATCTGATTGACTCTCTCGGTTTGTCCATCTGTCTGTGGATGAAAAGCTGTACTGAACTCTAGTCTAGTACCCAAAGTTTTGTGCAATTGATTCTAGAACTTTGAGGTAAATTGGGTTCCTCTATCTGATACAATGCTCCTTGGAACTCCATGCAGACATACGGTCCTGGTCATGTATATATTTGCCAACTTAGCACTGGTGTAGGTGGTCTTTACTGGGATGAAATGAGCTACCTTCGTCAAGCGATCGACTACAACCCATATCGAGTCATAGCCTGAACGGGTCCTGGGTAATCCCGTGATGAAATCCATGCCTAGCTTATCCCACTTCCATTCGGGTATCGGCAATGGTTGTAGCAATCCTGCTGGCTTCTGATGCTCTGCCTTTACTCTCTGACATACAACACAAACTGCTACATACTCCGCAATATCCTTCTTCATTTCGGTCCACCAGAAAGTGTCCTTCAAATCCAAATACATCTTGGTATTTCCTGGGCGAATTGAGTATGGTGAATCATGGGCCTCCTGCAGAATCAACTTCCTGATCTCTAGGTCGTTAGGCACATAAACCCGGTCTTCAAACCATAGGGTATCGTGCTCATCCTCACGAAATCCTTTAACTTTACCTTTGCTCATGTTCTCCTTTATAGAGGCAACCTCCTTGTCAGTTTTCTGAGCTTCTCTGATCTTATCCATCAAAGTAGACTGAATCTCCAATGCTGCTACATAGCCTCTCGCAACTATCTCCAAACATAGCTCACGAAGATCCTCGGCTAACACCTTCGGTAAATCTCCCGTCATTAATGTGTTGACATGGCTCTTACAGCTCAACGCATCGGCTACTACGTTAGCCTTTCCGGGGTGATAATGCAATCACATGTCATAATCCTTGATGAGCTCCAACCATCTCCTTTGCCTGAGATTTAGCTCCTTCTGCATAAAAATATACTTCAAACTCTTGTGATCCGTGTATACTTCACAATGGTTTCCAATGAGAAAATGTCTCCAAGTCTTCAATGCATGCACTACGGCTGCTAACTCCAAATCATGCGTGGCATAATTCAACTCATGAGGTTTCAGCTGTCGTGAAGCATACAAAACAACTCTTCCCTCCTGCATAAGCACTGCTCCAAGTCCTCGACGTGAAGCGTCGCAATACACCTCATAATCCTTGCTCTGATCTGGCAGAATCAATACTGATGATGTAACCAAACGTTTCTTCAAGTCCTGGAAACTGGCCTCACATTCCTCAGTCCATTTGAACTTGGTATCCTTCTTCAACAACTCCATCATAGGCTTCACAATTTTTGAGAAATTCTTAATGAATCTCCGGTAGTATCCTGCAAGTCCAAGAAAACTCCGGATCTCTCCAACTGTTGTTGGTGCTTCCCAATTTGTCACAGTGACAATCTTGGTGGGATCTACTACTATACCTTCTCCGAATATAACGTGTCCGAGGAATCCAACTTCCTTCAACCAAAACTCACATTTACTGAACTTGGCATATAACTGATGTTCTCTGAGCTTCTCAAGTACCAAACGCAAATGTTCCTTATGCTCCTCTTCGTTCTTTGAGTAGACTAAAATATCATCAATGAACACCACGACGAACTTATCCAAAAAATCCATAAACACCCTGTTCATCATGTTCATGAAATATGCAAGTGTGTTAGTCAGACCAAATGACATAACGGTATACTCGTATAGCCCATGCCTGGTGGTAAAAGTCGTCTTAGGTATATCCTGCTCTCGAGTCTTCAACTGATGGTATCCTGATTGCAGATCGATCTTGGAAAATACCTTAGCTCCTTGCAATCGATCAAACAGATCATTGATCATCAGCAGTGGGTACTTGTTCTTGATTGTTACTTCGTTCAATCCTCGACAATCAACAACCATCCTTAACGATCCATCCTTCTTCTCCACTAGAAGTACTGGCGATCCCCAAGGTGAAGAACTTGGGCGAATATAACCTTTATCAACTATCTCCTTAGCTGCTTCTTAATCTCCTCCAAATATTTTGCGGGCATCCTGTATGGTCTCTTAGATATGGGCCCTGTGCCTGGCAAAAGCTCAATCAAAAACTCAATATCCCTATCCGGTGGCATGCCTGGCAACTCCTCCGAAAATACGTCAGGGAAATCCTTCACCACTGGTACTTCCTCCTACACAACTCCTGATAAGGAATTTACTTGAGTCCTCTTCGGCACATGCTGGGATACGTACTTGATCCTTCTTCCTTCTGGCGTTGTAAGAAAAATTGACTTACTGGCGCATTCAATGTTCCCTCCATACTTCGATAACCAATCCATGCCTAATATCACATCTAATCCTTGAGATTCCAATACTATTAGGTCCGAGGGAAATACATAGTTACCAATCCTTAATGGTAACCGATCACACCATAGACTAGCCATATACTCTGCTCCAGGTGAGGTTACTAACATGGGTGACCTAAGGGCTTGGTTTGGCAGTTTATACTTATCCACAAATCCTCTTAATATGTATGAATGCGATGCACCAATATCAAAAAGAATGAGTGTAGTAAATGACTTAACCAAAAACTTACCTATTACTGCATCTGGCTGAGCTTCAACCTCCTCCACGTTAACGTGGTTCACCTGTCCCCTACTGAAAGGGTTCGGCTTCTTCCCAGAGCTTACATTGCCATTTCCACTCTGGGCTTCAGGACATTCATTGGCGTAATGTCCAGTCTTCTAGCACTTATAGCAAGTGACTTGGCTCAGGTCTCTCTTGGCTAGCGTCGATGGGTTGGTACGGTTCTGGCCGTTGCTTCCTCCATTCCCGTTACCATTCTTGGGACCATTATGATTGTGCGAGCTGCCTCCTCCATGGGTATGCTGAAAGTGTCCTCCCGGTTTAGGGGTAAAACGTGGCTTCTGCTGAGCTCCAGAATTGTACTGCCCTTATCCATACTTCTTCTTGCGGTTTTCAATCTGCTGCTGCTTCCCTTCAACCATAAGAGCACGATCTACCAACTTCTGGTAGTTGTTGAAGCTTGCTACCATCAACTGCATGCTCAACTCATCATTCAGTCCTTCCAGAAACTTCTCCTGCTTAGCTGCATCGGTAGCAACGTCATCTGGGGCATAACGTGCTAGCTTACTAAAGTCATCCACATACTGGCCAACTGTCCGTCCTCCTTGGTGTAAGTTGCGAAACTCACGCTTCTTCATGGCCATAGCTCCTGCGGACAAACGGGCAGTACGGAAAGCCTGCTGAAATTTATGCCATGTCACCGTGGCTATAGGGTACGTGACAGTGTAATTCTCCCACCATGATGCTGCTGGTCCATCCAACTGATGTGCGTCAAAGCGCACCTTCTCAGCATCAGTACATCCTGTAGTGGTTAACTCCCTTCCAATCTTGCAGAGCCAATCATCTGCTACTATAGGCTCGGTGCTACTAGAGAACACCTGCGGATCCAGCCTAAGAAAACGGGTTAAGTGATCCACAGGTGGTGGCGGTGGTGGGTTGTTGTTGTTGTTCCCCCGATTTTGATTCTAGACTAGCAACTGCATCAACGTATTCTGCTGCTGGATCAACTGAGTGTGCTCCGGTGGGAAAGCAAATCCATTGTCACGTCTGGGAGGCATCTGGGGGGTTTAGAAAAGAGGAGAATATAGAATAGAATGAGGTCTAGAGGGAAAACACTACCATATGCACATGAGGCAAATGCAAACAAAATCACTTCATTCAATCAAACAAGGGCATACAACGGTCTATCTATCGTTACAAAAGTGCTCGGGCTATAGTAGATACATTGGGAAATACTACTACTGATATGGGGGTCGACTAGAAAAACCGCTCCGATGAAGGCTCCATGATATCTGCTCCGGCTTCATCAACATAGTCATCATCGCTATCGTCTGGGTCCGAGTCGGTGTCGTCGATGATGATGTAGTTCTATGGACAAGTGCAATCTTCGTCTTCTCCTCCAGTTGTGGGAAATCCCATGAATATTTTTAGCTTCTTCTTCAGATCATCGTTCTTCTCCACGAGTGTTGTTATTTCCTCCTCATATCCATCGCGTGTAGACTTGAGTTCTTCTTCCAGCTCCGTGATCTTGGTCATGGCCTTCTTCAGGTCTATCATGCCTGCACACATCTGGTTCTCCTGGCATCGAATGTGCTGGTTTAACTGCTGGATGAAAGCTGCAATTGATCTATCCTTCCTGGTGCTGATCATCTCCCATTGCTCATCTCGGCGCCCACAAATCTGGTATATAGTATCCTTGAGATCCTTGTAGTAGACTTCTCCAATGCGTCCCATAGTGATGTGGGCTGCCATGCTCTTTCCTAGACTCGAGGTTGGTGCATCAAAGGAAAACTCTATGGGCTCAGTGACGGGCATGAACGTCCTTCCTGGAACTTGAACTTGAATCATCCAGCGCTCCTCTTCAGGTAAAGTGGCGTTGTAGGTTCCGGTGAAGCTTGGTACTCCGATGTTCAGGTATCTAGTGACTTCCTTCAAGTGACGTCCAAATGGTGTATCTTCATCCGGTTGCGTGAACTTGTTCCTTGCATCCACCATCCTAAAAGAGTAGAAAAGATGAGGAGTCAGAAATGAGAAGAGGGAGTATTGATCTAGGGCTTTAGCTTAGTGTTCGTGTCCTACAGTTAACGTGTGCTCTGATACCATCTTGTAGCGACCAGACCTCTAACAGTCTGATCTCTATGCTTTAGTGTCATCCCTAGATCAGTAATGCTGACACGCACAGTACTTGAAGGATTTATAACAGAGTAGCAATCACACACTTATTACATTGAATGTCTCAAAAGAGAACTTATTACAATAAATATGGCTTAAGGCCATGTAATAATGATAACAGCAGAAGGCTTGGAAGATAAGTGAGTCCATCAACTCCAATGGCATCACTGAGTATAGAACCACGACCTAAAGGCACCTTACTCGTCGTCTGAAAAATCTGCAACATGAACGTTGCAGCCCGAAAAAGGGTCAGCACATGGAATATGCTGGCAATGTAACACATAGAGAGTAATGGAAGAATAAAGCTATACTACATGCATATATGGCCGGTGGAAAGCTCTATGGTTATAGTTTTGCGTAAAGCCAGTTTTTCCTTACTGCAAAGGAATAAATTTTATTTAACTATCATGGTGGTTGTTAAACACTGAGAAGATAGACATCCTCTCAATCCCAATTACGTATCATCCTTAAAACCTAACAGTATTAATTTAAAGTAACATGATGAGATTCACATGATAATCCAAGTACTAGACACTCAAGACGTCCATAACCGGGGACACGACTAACCATGATTAGTTTATACACTCTGCAGAGGTTTGCGCACTTTTCCCCACAAGACTCGATCTCCTCCGTTAGGATTCTCGCACCACATGGTGTTTGAGAAATGGATGACCGAGACATAGTCTTTCAGAAGCGCTAGCACCTTACGATCGGGTAGACAGTACCAACCTACATCCCCTACATCTTCTAGTCTACCACTGTAAGAGTTCGCACGGCTTAATCGACTTTGCTAGAGCCCATAGTAGCTTGTGGCTGCACACGGAAGTTTCTAGTATGAATAAATCTCATGATCCCTTTCAGCCTGGGTGGCGGTCCATAAAGAAAAACAGGCAATCGCTGGAATACCCAGGTGCCTCAATCCACCCAGATGTGTGTTTAAGTTGCCACCTTAAATAAACCATTATTTTATCAATCTCACATCTGTCCTGGATACACTCTCCCAATCCACATCTACTATCATAGCATGGCATAATAAGCAAATATAGAAGTAACTCCCAAGGGTTGATAATAAAACATGTAATAGGTTCTGGCTCATCTACTTCCCAAAACCCACATATTAATCAGATCCTAATCGTGCAATTGTTTGAGGATTGATCTAATGCAATAACACTGCGTAGTAAAGAGGTATGATCAAAGTTTTACTTGCCTTGCTGATGATCCGTGAAACCTAGAGATTCGAAGTAGCAAGCGGCGCACTCCGGGTACTCTATCGAAAACAAACAAGCATAAAATAAGTACTCATCTAATGCACGGGTAAAACTCAAATAAGAAAACTAACCAGAAAGTTCAACTTAAGAACTCCGGTTTGCAAAACGAATCAAATCGACGAAGCAACGAAAGTCAAACGGGGAAAGAAACAAATTCCGTTTACTAATCTGGATCTAAGTCAAATTTTACAGATGCAAAAACTTGTTTGAGTTGGTTAAACGGAAAGAGGGTTTCGAGACGAAACTCCAGGAGCTTGAATCGCCTGATTCCGATAAACGAGCGAAAAGTTATACTAAAACGAAAATCAGATCAGAAATCGCGATCAGAAATAACCGCGGAAAAAATCCGAGAAAAAGAAAAACTGACGAACTGATTAACGAACGAAGTTCATTAACTAAAACTAAACGACGAATTCGTCCGTTAAAACGAACGAACGTGCGAACACTCGCTAAATAAATAAATCAGAAAATAAAACCGATCTATTTATATAAAAATAGAATATAGGGTTTTCTAAAAAAACCAGATCGGTTTCTTTAGAGAAACCAGGGCGGTGGGCGGCTACCTCGGCTCGGGCTCCGGCAAGGTCCGGCGGGGTTCCGGCGGGGCTCCAGTGGCGGTGGGCGGCATGGGGTGGCGGCTCCTGGCGGCGGCGCGCAAGGCGGTGGGGCGACGGTGGCTTGCGGTGGCGGCGCAAGGCGGCGGGGCAGCGGCAAGCAGCGGCGCGAGCTGCGAGGGGCCGCGGCGGCGGCGACTTGGGGCTCCAAGGGGGCCCCGGGGTGGTATTTAAAGGGGGAGAGGCGGTGGCGGCTCCGACTTGGGGAGGGGGTCAGGCGGCGGCGGCTCGGACTCTCCCGAGTCCGGCGGCGGCACGGGACGGGGAGGCAGTGGCGCGGGCGGGCCAGCCTGCCTCGGCTGGGCTTCGGCCCAGTCGGGCGCGCGGGAGGTTTTTTTGAAAATAAAATCCCGCCAAACTAAGAAAAAACCTAGAAAAATAAATAAAATCTAAAAATGCCAAAACAAATTGTCACCGTCTAAATAAAATATTTAGAACAGGATGAACATTTTCTTGGCCCTAAAATACAGTTTTGAAAACGTGCAATTTTTCCTAAATTCAAACAAAATAGCGAGAAAACTCCGAAATAAAAATCTTACTTGATTTTTTATTAAACCTTCAATATTTATTTATTTTGGGAAAGTCATTTTATTCCCTCCCTCATATTTTTATTATAGAAATAATTGAAGATAGAATAAATAAAATCAATGATCCTATTTTCAAAATTTGAGAAAAACCCAAATATGAAAATAACGAAATCCCCAACTCTCTCCGTGGGTCCTTGAGTTGCGTAGAATTTGTGGATCAGGCCAAAAGCAAATATAATATGATATGCAGTGATGACCTAATGTATAACATTCCAAATTGAAAATTTGGGATGTTACATAGGGGATCTGTAGCTCGATGAAGTACCCAGAGCCTCATTAACTTTGTGAGATTGTGCTAACAGAGAAGATGTTTGCATGGATGACCTCATTAAAGGCCAGATCGATTCTGTCTACCGGAGACTCCTGGACAAAACTATAACCTTCTATCACCTTGGTCGCATATCCATGTTGACCTTTTTTGACCGATCTATCACATGGGCGTGTAGAATTTGAAGATCAACCGAGAGGGTCTCCAACATAGAGTCCAATAGAAGCGGTTCCCCGGGCTTATACATGTTCATTTTCCACCCTTCGGGGATGATAACAGGCATATGTGGTATGTCCACGGATGGTCCACAACTGTCACATGCACTTTTCTCCCCTGAATGCGGATTGTCTGGCACTATGTCTCTAGTGTCGGCATATCCTTGGGGAATCTCCTCTGTATCATTTATTGGCCACTTAAGCAGGTGGCCCTGGGCCACTTGCCATAACATAGTGACGCCGTCTTCAGGGGATGAGGCAACGACCAAGATTCAAAGCTCGTCACTACCTCCTGCACCCGCACCCTCTTCATGCCAAGTGGCAGGACGACCCCGTGCATCATTCTTATACCATCAGTAAACAGGATGATTTGACCCTTGGCAACCCTTGTCCTCACCCCGTCCACGTTGGCTTGCAGCTAGCATGGAATAAAAGTAGGATGCACGTGGCTGATGGGTGAAGATAGGTGTATGCTACTGGATAGGAGTTGGCGCGTCATGCGGAAACATTTCTGCTAACCTTTTTCTCGACTATTGCATATACTACTGCATCTAGCTTGGTTTTGATTATGTACTTCCTTTTGTATTTTTTAGTTCTTTGGCTTCGGCGTAGGCATCGTCCCACAACATCTTAACCCCTCCCAACGCACGCCCAGTCTTAGGCTTCCTGTTAACCCCACAAATCGCTTTCATTGCACGGGTAAGAGGGTCATCATACCTATAGTCATGGGGAGATTCATGAGGACCCAGTCCAAATTCCTGATTTATTTGTCTCTACAAAAAATACATATATTAGTATGGTATGTAATAAATAAGTTGTGTGGACTAAACTATTAGTGCTGATCGACGTTACCAAGTTCTCTCCTCCGTCGAGCGAAGTTCCTGCATCAGGAGGACCAACTCCTTACTATCTGGGTCTTGCACTACACGGGCCCTGAGAAAATGGAAGTCCCGAGCACGATCTGGAAGTTCCCAGAATGGAGGTTGTTTACACGTGGCTATACACTTCGCGGCCTCCTTCTCCCACTTGTGTTCTACAGCTTTGTAACCACCAGGGCCCAAACGGTGGTTACCTGGCATATTTTTCCGCAATTTACGGAAATGGTCGCTTATCTCCTTGCTTGACTCACTACCAGAGGATTCACAAAACTTCATCCAATCTTTGTTATCCATAGTTGGATTGAGCCGCTTAACAGCCTCGAAGTCCTTACCAACAAGATTGCAACAAGCACTGATCTTCCAGACCCTTAACATCTTTGGCCATTTTGACATGGCATAATTTTCGGCTAACTTCTTTACATAAGGTGGAAATTCGTAACTACGGTTTAACGCTAGTAGTAGATTCTCCTTGTGTCCGACCAAATCCTTGCTACTAATCGGGACAGTTTTTCACAAGATGCAACCTAACATTTTGCTATACCTTTTTGCTGCATCCTCTAGGGTGACGGGCTCGCCACTCGGGGCAACTGCGGTGATTGCAATTTTACCGTCATGAAGCTTGCTTGGATCCCTTGCCTTTCGGTTGCTCTTGTTTGTGGCGGCCATGTTGGATGAAGTCCCGTCAGTGTGGCTCGTGTGCCCTTCCCCGGTGGTCGGTTCTACCTGTTGGTCACTGCCCATCTCGACGTCAGGGATGGCCGAATCATCCACGTCTGGGGTGCTCATCTCGACGTCAGGATTGGTGTACCGAGGTTCCTTCTGAGATGACGTTCCGGCGTCGAGATCCATTTGTCCAACTGAAATATAGTAACAAAAAGTAATGATTGAACATAGAAAGAAAATGGTGACTACAAAATTCGGCATGACCTTTGCTAAAGGTAGGGCATATTGGGTACCAAAAATTTGACGAAAAAGAAACAAATCAATGTTACACCAAAACATTGTCACTTATATTAAGTCCTACAAATCAAACACAGCCATATGATTCTACAACGAATGACACCACCCCATCCACGTGTTTGTACAGGTACATCTAAGAACATCTAAGATCTAAATCCTTTGTGTGGCATTTCATCGAACACGTTACAATCATTTATAATAGGGGAACATGTAAATATGAAATGTAGTGAAATTATACCTTGACACAGATGTGAATCAGAAACTTGCAATGCCGATGACGGTGTTGACGAGACGGCTGGGTTCATTGCGACAGCCGCGAGGTTGTTAAGGTGCCGGCCACCAGATTCCGCAGGGAAAAAACTACAGCTGTTGTGCCGACAGAGTAAGAGCACCGGCGACGGCTGTAGATCGGACTGCCCGAAAGTAGAGAGAGGCACGACGGCTAACCAGAGTGCGCAAGAGTAGAGAGAGGTGCATAGTGGCCGGCGGCGGTTGAGGTGGACGAGCGCACGAGAGGGGGAGAAGAGGGGAACGAATTAGGTAAGTTTTGAAAGAATGCATGGGTGGGGCATGTGTTTTCGGTTAAAACACGGTCGGTGGTACGAGGCACCCACCATTGCTAACATTAGCTACGGCGGGCGGCTAGGGCCACCCACCAGCCAAAAGCCTACGTACGTAAAATCTGCTTTTACAAATATTCGTTGCGTACAAATACGACAGCACACTTTGACATTTTTAGACTTGAATTTTTTCCATGTGTAATATACACCCCGTGCTACAATTTGACAACTTTTGGAGTTGGTTTGCAATTTTTTGCGGCATTAGCTGAATTTTCGGCAAGTAAAAAATGCAAAACAAACTTTGGCCATGCTAGCGATGTTGGAAATGTTTGAAACTTTCCAGGCCGTCTTCACTGAACACCTATATGGTGTGGTAAGAATTAGAGATCATTTCGACCAAAACCTGATGCACATCGTGTGCAAACAGGACACTCTCCCGCCAAGTGTACAGGGTTTCGAAACGACCACCTGACATACAGAACTCAATTTTAAAACATATTTTGCACTTAATTTTTTTTCCATGTGTAATATACGCCATCAGAAGCTCTGTGCTACAATTTGACAACTTTTGGAGTTGGTTTGCTATTTTCACGGCATTAACTGAATTTTCGGCAAGTAAAAAAATGCAAAACAAACTTTGATCATGCTAACAATGTTGGAAATGTTTGAAATTTCCATGCCATCTCCATTGAACACCTGTAGGGTGTGATCAAAATTAGAGATTGTTACGACCAAAATATGATGCCCATTGTGTGCAAATGTGACACTCTCCCGCCAAGTGTATAGGGTTCTGAAACGACCACCTCACACACAAAACTCAACTTTTAAACATATTTTCCATGTGTAATATACCCCATCAAAAGCCCCGTGCTAAAATTTGACAACTTTTGGAGTTGGTTTGATATTTTCACGGCATTAACTGAATTTCGGGCAAGAAAAAGGCAATAAACATCTATGGAGGGCACTAGGCAGCACTCGCCGCTCTAAACCTTTTTTTATTTGCACTACTGGATGCATTGCAATAGCAGCGTGTACCTCTGTTGCCAGCCACTGCAAACATCTGGATACGGAAAATATAAAATTTAAGAGGGTCACCCCACTATGTTGAAGGAAATATGCCCTAGAGGCAATAATAAAATTGTTATTTATATTTCCTTATATCATGATAAATGTTTATTATTCATGCTAGAATTGTATTAACCGGATACATAATACATGTGTGAATACATAGACAAACAAAGTGTCCCTAGTATGCTCTACTTGACTAGCTCGTTAATCAAAGATGGTTAAGTTTCCTCACCATAGACATGTGTTGTCATTTGATAAACGGGATCACATCATTAGAGAATGATGTGATGGAGCAAAACATCATTTGATAAATGGACGCGAATAGATTGTAATAGATTGATAGATCGAACGCCAAATAAAATAAATATGAATAAATTGCACCAAGGTATTTTTGTATTTTTGGTTTCATAGATCTGAAAATAAAAGCAACGGAAAAGTAGACCGCAAAGGCAAATAATATGAGAAAGAGACCTGGGGGCCGTAGGTTTCACTAGTGGCTTCTCTCGAAAAAATAGCAAATGGTGGGTAAACAAATTACTGTTGGGCAAAATATAGAACTTCAAATAATCATGACATCATAGTCATCTGATATTCCTCTTGCATCATGTGTCCAAACTCATCACTGTATCTCTTGTCAGTGCAGCCGAAGATAATGTCATCCACATAGATCTGGCACACAAACAATTCACCATCGTAAATCTTCGTGAAGAGAGTGGGATCCAGGGAACCAGGTTTGAAGCCTTTGCTCTTCAGGAAGTCTTTGAGTGTGTCATACCAAGCACGAGGGGCTTGTTTGATGCCATACAATGCCTTGTTGAGCTTGTAAACCATATTAGGCTGTTTTGGATCTTCAAAGCTAGGTGGTTATGCAACATTGTCAGGACCCCGATTCCAAGTCACATCGATCTAGCCGGTAACACCTCATATCACATTGCGGCCTCATGCACGGTATCCCCACGGGTGTCGCCTTACCATGGCCCGGGACCGTTTGCGCCTTTTGGCTCACGTATATGATAGTGTCGCTAGCATCCATATGGCAGAGAACCCGGGCCGACATGGCTAGTCGTGAACCCAAAGCGGCACAGACCTACGGAGACAGGCATACGTGATTCACATCGAGCATGTCGGTCATCAGCGTGTGAATCCAGGCTGTAGCACCGGGCTAACAGGACTCCGGGAAACCCGGGCTATAGCAGGCTAGGCAGGACTCAGGAAGTCACCACGTGACATTTCCCCGAGGGAACAGACATAGGAACAAAGTGAAACAAATGCCGGCTAGTCAAGTGTCCTGAGCAGTAGTGCTGGGCTAGCAGGACTCCGGTGAACCGGGCTGTAGCGGACTACTATGGCTCGAGGAACACTGGACTACATTTCCCCATAAGAAAGGCTGCCAAGGATAAACAACTAGATTGTCGGATCCCACACATACCAAGCATTTCAATCATACACACAATATGCTCGATATGTGTAAATACAACATGGCATCACAACAAAACTCTACAACTCAAGTACTTTAATTAATGGCTCCAGAGGGCCATACATAACATGTTCATACAGGTAGGGGTCACATGACCCGACACTCAAGTCATACAAGCATACAAGCACATGCGGAAGCAAATAGTCTAAGTACAGACACTAGAAAGAAAGAAGGCTTCTCGAAGCCTGTCTATCTACAAAGGGCCCTCCATGGCCAAGATCACCACCTGGGTGGCAAGTCACTCATCGACGTCGAGGTCTACATAAAACCCATCAGAGGGGGCGGTGTTGTCGTCTGAAAACAGTAATTAAGCAAACATGAGTACAAAGGTACTCAGCAAGTCTTACATCAGAACCTACTATACATGCTCATTCTCAAGAAGGTGGTGGAGTTATTGCAGCAAGCCAGCTTTGACTCTTGGCTAAGCTATCCTACGGAACACCACTAATAAAATAGTTTTCGCACACGAGTCCACTACTCACCAACACAATACTCCACCGGGAATCCTCCCTCGTCATCCTACGAGAGGGCCATCCTCGGTACTCACACTTATCTTGAGTCTTTTAGTAGTATCCATTAACTTGTCTATGAACTGTATAGGCAACCAAGCAGTCCTTTACCACGGACGCGACTATTCGAATAGTTTTATACCCTGCAGGGGTGTACTTCTTCATACACGCTTTCACCACTTACCGCCGTTTACACGACATGTACTCGACAACCTTCAAGCGAAAGCCCAACGAGGGTGTCGGCCATGGCCTACCTAAACACTCAAGCCTCTAGTCCAGGTTTATCGCCTATCCAGGTTCCATTCGCAGGGAGTCCGGCCGAGGTTTCCACATATGGCCCCGAACGATGTGAATAGGGTTCCTGAGACACCAAACGGGTGACTCTGTACACCGTGCCATGGTGTATCTACCGCAACATAGCCCACCCCTAGGGTCAGCGCTACGCACGGCCGCCAACACATAACCTACAAACACCAGAAACTAATTGCAACTCCTGGACAGAGTACTAGGGTGAATAAGAAGCCGAGAGGGTCCATTGGTTTCGGGCCCAATGTATGGTAGTAACTGAATCTTAAATCACACATATAGATCTCAGTTCTTATGGACGACCTCAATGAAACAACCCACCATGTACTCCTACATGGCCTCTCATCGATACCTTTACCAAATCATGTTCAACACATCCCTCACATTACCGACATAATCATTTCACTCTAGCCCATCACCTAGATGAACCAGACCTGACACAACTCTAAGCATAACAGGCATAGCAAGGTAGGAAACACATACATGGCTCAATTAACTCCTACACAAGCTAGTGGGTTTCATCTAGTTACTATGGCAATGACAGGTCATGCAGAGGATAAGGGTTCAACTACCGTAGCACACAGCAGTTTGAATCGCGTTGTCCTAATGCGGTAAACAAGAGAAGAAGTGAGAACATGGGTTTGTATCGGAATGATCAATGGGTTGCTTGCCTGATGGAGTCGTAGTAGGGTACTACCCTTCAGTTGGATACTCGGAGATATCCTCGGAGGCAGAACCTACCACGAAGGACACACAACACATAATCAACACATGACAATATGCAACAATATGATGCATGCTATGACATGGCAAAATGATGTGTCCTGCCTAATGCAATGTGAAACAAGTTGAAATGGGTCCATTTGAATCAAAGATTCAAATGAAGGTTAAAGTTCTTATGCATAAAAAGTGCATTAGCTTGTTTCACCTAAACAGCAAGGTTAAAGTGGTTTTTCATGCATGAAACCATTACAAATGGATAGATTGAATTTTTCTGATCATTTTTCATATATAATTTGTTTGATTTGGAGCTATGGTTGATTTTCTATGATTTTTAGTAGCTTTGGCTATTTTCTGGAATTTCCTATATAAAAATAAATCCAGAAAAAGAATAAATGCGTCAGCACTACGTCACTGTGACGTCAGCGAGTCAAAGGCGCCAGGGCCAGTCAAAACTGACTGGTGGGCCCTGTCTGTCAGTGACTTAACTAATTAAGATTAGTTAACAATAATCCTAAACTAATTAACAGGCCGGCCCCACCTGTCATAGGCTCAGGGGGGAAGTTAACCTAGGCCCACACGTCAGTCCATGGTCAAAAAGTGGTCAACTCGCCGGCGTCTTGGCATCGGTGACGACCGATGCGGCGGAGGGGCTCGGGTTTTGCCCACAGTCGACCAAATCGACTGCGGTTTGGTCCTACGAGTAGCTGGGGACAAGCCACATCGTCTGCTGGTGGAGGTGGAGCTCGAGGAGGCCGAAAACGACGAAGGCGAGCACGTCCGGGGCGGCCGGAGTTCGGGCCTCGGTGGAAAACATGCTAGGTTGCACAGTAGGACATGGGGGTGGCCGCGTTCGACTTGTGGGGATGTATTGAGTGCAGTTGTGAGCTCGAGTGCAAACTTGCACGGCCGTGGCCACGGTGGCGACATGGCTGGCGGCGAGGAGCTATCGGCTCCAATGGCCATGGTGGTTAGAGGACGCAGACGAGCGCGGGGAGAGGGGGAAACGGTGGCGGAGCTCACAGCGATCACGAAGAGGGGCTTGGCTTGCTCGGAGACAGCTTGGCGATGGTGAATCCGTCGATGAAGTCCGGCGGCCGTGCTTGGGGAAGACGACTTGTGGCGGCGATGTGGGGCTCCCGCGATGGTGTGGCTCAGGGTGGAAGGAAGAGGGGGTCGAGGCGGAGCCTCTGAGCCGTTCAGAGAAGCGAGGGAGAGGCGGTGGCCGCGGTGGTGCTTGTCGGCGGCGACGGCTGCGCTCGGCAGGGGATTAGGAGAGATCCAGAGGGGGGAGAGGGGCACGGGGAGAGTGGGGAAAGTGAGAGGGGGACGAGGGGGAGTGCGTGGCACTCGTAGAGGGCGTCCTGGGCATCGGCAGAAGCAGGAGGTGGCCGGCATGTGGCTGCGGGCGCTGGCCACGCGCCTCTCGTCCTCCTGGCGTGAGGAGGATGACTGGCAGGAGCCAGTGGGCTGGGCCGAGCTGGGCCAGGCCAGGCGACAGGTAAGTCTAGCTCTCTCTCTCTTTCTGTTTTGCTTTTATTTATTTCCTGCTATGTGTATTGAAATAGAATAAATACTATTTCATTTCCAGAAACTCTGGAAATATTCAGAGGCACATTTGGGAATATTCTCAACTGCATAAAAATGCTTCCAAGATTATTTGAGCACTTTAAAATATTTATAGCATTTAAAATGCCCAAATTCAAATCTTATGGCTTGTTCAAAAATCCAGAATGGCTCCATAAATTGCAAGACCATTTTTGGCAGAGGTTTTAGTGAAGACCAAAAATGGTGGGCTTTTATGAAGGGCATTTTGGGTTCATTGAAATTCCAATTGTTGGAATTTAGCATTTTCAGGGGGGTGTTGGGGTTGATTAGCCCCCATTTCAAGTTTAAAATAAATTTAAACATGATGCACATGTTCATCCAATCCTAATGCATGACTAAAAGCAGGGATGTGACAACTCACCCCCACTCAAAAGAATCTCGTCCCGAGATTTAGGATCCTTCGGGAAGAAGGTGGGGTACTCAAGTTGAAGACGATCCTCCCTTTCCCAAGTGGCTTCTTTCTCGGAATGGTGTGACCATTGAACCTTGAGAAACTTGATATTATGGCGTCGAGTGGTACACTCGGCTTGATCAAGGATATGAATGGGATATTCCCGATATGAGAGGTTATCTTGTAGATCAAGCGTTTCATGGTCCACTCCACGGATAGGATCTGCGAAGCAACGCATGAGTTGAGAAACGTGGAAGACATCGTCGACTCTGGAAAGATGCGAAGGTAGTTCCAATTGGTAGGCAACTTCTCCTCGTTTGGCAAGAATGCGAAACGGTCCAATGTAACGAGGAGCCAATTTGCCTTTGATACCGAAACGATGGGTTCCCTTTAACGGAGTAACTCGAAGGTAAGCCTTCTCGCCGACTTCATAAGTCATGAGCTTATGTTTACGATCATATTGGCTCTTTTGACGAGATTGGGCTGTTTTCAATTTCTCACGAATAACGCGAACCTGCTCTTCTGCTTCCTGAATCATATCCAGGCCAAAGAGTTGTCTTTCCCTGGTTTCTGACCAGTTAAGAGGCGTTCGACATTTTCGTCCATAGAGAACTTCGAAAGGAGATTTGCTCAAAATAGCTTGATAACTATTGTTATAAGCAAACTCCGCGAATGGAAGGCATTTCTCCCAACCCATTCCAAATGAGATGACAGAAGCTCGGAGCATATCTTCTAGAATTTGATTGACTCGCTCTACTTGACAACTTGATTGAGGGTGGAAGGTGGTGCTAAAAGAGAGACGAGTTCCCATAGCATTTTGGAAACTTTCCCAAAATCGAGAGGTGAAGAGACTCCCACGGTCTGAGTTAATTTCCAAGGGGACACCATGAAGCGATACTATTCGGGATATGTATAAATCAGCTAGCTGGCTAGCGGTGATACCCTCACGAACAGGTAGAAAGTGGGCTACTTTGGAAAGACGGTCGATCACGACAAAGATGGCATTATTCCCTCTCTTGGTCCTGGGAAACCCAGTAATGAAATCCATACTGATTTTATCCCATTTCCACCCAGGAATAGCCAAAGGATGAATGGTGCCAGCAGGCCGTTGATTCTCTGCTTTAACACGACGACAGACGTTGCAGCTAGCAATGTATTGAGCAATTTCTCTCTTCATCCTAGTCCACCAAAACCTCTGGCGTAGGTCTTGATACATCTTGGTACTACCGGGATGAATGGTGAGAGGGGAGTCATGAGCTTCCTTAAGAATCAGCCACCTCAGGTTTCGTGCCTTGGGAACCACTAAGCGGTTTCCAAAGTATACGACACCTTGATCATCAATGGAGAAACAATTCGCGACTCCTTTCTTAATGTTTCTCCTAATACGGGAGATTCCCGGATCTACCTTCTGTGCCTTGATGATCTGATCCGTAAGGGTAGGTTTCACCACCAGGGTGGATAGGAATCCTCGAGGAACAATGTGAAGATTGAGCTTACGAAATTCCTCGTGGAGAAGTGGTTGACTTTGTTGTAACATCAGGTTGTTACAATAAGATTTACGACTTAGCGCATCAGCCATGACATTGGCTTTGCCCGGGGTGTAAGTTATTCCTAAGTCGTAATCCGAGATCAACTCGACCCAACGTTGTTGTCTGAGATTCAAATCCGGTTGGGTGAAGATATATTTCATACTTTGGTGATCGGTGAAGATCTCGCAACAATTACCGAGGAGGTAATGTCGCCAAGTTTTAAGTGCATGGACTACAGCTGCAAGCTCTAGATCATGTGTGGGATAATTTTCCTCATGTGGGTGTAATTGCCGTGAAGCATAGGCAATTACCTGACGATCTTGCATGAGTATGCAACCTAGTCCTTGTCGTGAGGCGTCGCAATAGATAATAAAGTCCTTGGAGAAATCTGGTGGTACCAGTACGGGAGCAGATGTCAGGCGTCTTTTCAGTTCCTGAAAGCTGAACTCGCACAGTGGGGTCCACTCGAACCTTTTATCATTCTTGAGGAGTTCAGTTAGAGGTTTATCAACCTTGGAGAAATTCTCGACAAAGCGGCGGCAATAGCTCGCTAAGCCAAGGAAGCTCCGAACTTGCTTGACCGTCTCAGGTGGAGTCCAATCAAGGACGGCTTGAACTCGTTCGGGATTGACAGCAATACCGTTACCAGAAATTACATGGCCTAGATAGGTCACTTCTGGCAACCAAAATTCGCACTTGGAGAATTTGGCATAAAGGCGATGCTCTCGAAGTTTCGTCAATACCAGCCTTAGATGTTCGGCATGTTCCTCTTCATTCTTGGAGTAGGTGAGTATGTCATCAAGGTATACTATGACGAATTTATCCAAATACTCCATGAAGACCGAGTTCATTAACCGAGAGAAGGTGGCTGGGGCATTGGTTAAACCGAAGGACATAATGATGTACTCGTATTGGCCATAACGAGTAACAAAGGCCGTTTTGGGAATGTCCCCATTTCTGATTTTGATTTGATGGTAGCCCAACCTCAAATCCATCTTGGAAAAGACTGAGGATCCAGCGAGCTGGTCATACAGATCGTTGATCCTGGGAAGCGGATACTTGTTCTTGATAGTGACCAAGTTGACAGGTCGGTAATCTACAACCATGCGATCCGTTCCATCCTTCTTCTTGATGAAGAGAACGGGGCAAGCCCAAGGAGAGGAACTAGGACGGATGAAACCCTTTTTCAAGGACTCATCAAGTTGGTTCTTAAGCTCGGCTAGTTCTAAGGGTGCCATATTATAGGGTCTTCTAGAAATTGGAACGGTTCCTGGAACAAGGTCTATCACGAACTCGACATCCCTGTCAGGTTGAACACCTGGCAGTTCTTCTGGAAAGACATCCGAAAAGTCTCGGACTACCGGAATATCCTCAAAGTCTGGAAGGGGGTTGGCATTTAGGGAGTAAAGCTGGCGCTTGGCCACTCGAGTTAAGATATTGACTGTCTTGCCCGATGGGTGAGTAAGTTGAACGGTTCTAGTGGCACAATCAATCTTAGCATAATGAGCTGACATCCAGTCCATACCCAAGATGATGTTTATGTCCGAGGACTTGAGAGCTATTAAGGATGCAAGGAAGAAAAGTCTATCGACAAGAATCTCGTTCCCATGGCTTACTCTAGAAGTTTGCCATTTGGAACCTTGAGTTTGGATTACCATGGAAGTGGGCATGTCACAGAATGTCGTGTTATGCAATCGAGCATAGTTCTCGGATATGAATGAACGAGATGCTCCAGTATCGAAAAGAACAGATGCCGGATGGCAATTAACAAGGAGCGTATCAAGGACGACGTTAGGATCCTCATGAGCCTCCTCGGCTGAAACATAGTAGACATGGCCACGTGCAGTGGTGACCGGCTTGGCGTAGCATGCCTTTCCCGCTGGCTTACCACGGCCAACGGACTTTCCAGACTGATTGGGGTTGTTGTTCTGAGGACACTCTCGACTAGTGACCCGGCTCTCCACACTTGAAACATGTCACAACATTTGGGCATGGAGCAGCATTAGCAACGGGGCCACCATAGGGCTTGGGCGGTGCAAACTGCTGGTTGGGATGAGGCGCCTCAAAGGATGGCCTCAAAATGAACATGGGTGGCAGTGCCGTGCTTGGAATCCACACCCGGCGCTTCTGAGATCCAGAGCCAGATGAAGAGCCAAAATCACGAGAGTGCTTGCGTGAAGCGTCATAATCAGACTAGCCTGTCTCAGCACTGATGGCTTTGTTGACCAACTTCTGAAAGGAGGTGCACTCGTGCAGACGAAGATCGCGGCGAAGCTCAGGGCTAAGTCCCTTGCGGAACCTTGCCTGCTTCTTAGCGTCGGTAGATACTTCTTCAGGAGCATATCGTGCCAGATTCCCAAATTCACGGCTATATGCATCCACAGTCAGTCTTCCTTGGGTGAAATTGCAGAACTCTTCCCTCTTGCGATCCATGAGACCTTCTAGAATGTGATGCTCACAGAAAGCCTCACTGAATTCAGCCCAAGTAGTAGTTTGGCCGACCGGGTGCATAGCTTCAAAATTTTCCCACCAAAGGCTAGCAGGGCCTTCGAGGTGATAGGCAGCATAAGTAACCTTATCAGCTTCGGCTATGTTGGCAGAACGTAGCTTGTGGGTGATGCTGTGAAGCCAATCATCCGCGTCGAGGGGCTCAACGGAATGATTAAACTTCGGTGGGTACAACTTGATGAAGTCATTGATTGACACCAAGTCATTTCGCTGATGGCGTGCAGTGTTCTACTCAATCCGCTCCAGCAAGCGGTTAGTCTCACGCTTGTTTCTTTCTGCCTCCAGCATCACTTCGGCCAGAGAAGGCGGGTGAGGCAGATTTTCACCCCTAGCTGCACTGGCTTCCCCCTGCTCCGGGGCAGCAGGGTTGCTGCGGGTGTTGACCATCCTAGGAGAAAACAAGACAACGGTTTAGATAAGGATGGCACAAACTTAGCAAGGAAGTGCAGAATGTAATGGATAACACGGAATGCAGAGATGTTCATTGCACGACATGGTAATATAGAAACTGCCATATATATACCATTGGTCATACACATCGTACATAGTTTAGTACAAGCCCAGGCTAGAGTACAACTACGGTGAAAGACATTACATCTCATCGAAGGCATTCCAAGCTCCTATACATTATTTTTCCTACACCTTCGGAGCATGATACACACCAAGCCGTATCCCACGGTCACGCAGGACTGTGGAGAATACAGCTACTACAATACTAATGAGACTACTACTTGCTCAGACGGCTCCGTAGTAATCCTCATAGAAGTCGCCACCAAAACCTGGAAGTGGAACATGATCATCTGGGAACAGACGGTCCTGCGGAACCTGCGGACCAAAGGGACTCGGATGTGGCCTTGGTCCCATAGGTGGTGGCAGACGGGGACCACGAGGAGAGGTGATGCCTCCCACATCGCGCCACTCCATACAATCTGGCAATCCAGATCATACAGGGTACAAATCCCTCAGATCCATGTATCCCGCCTGTACCGCCGGTGCAAACCGAGTCAAAGTGGCCCAGTGATCAGCACGAGAGTTAAAAAGCTCCATACGCAAGGCCCGATTTTCACGGTCCTTATCCTCAAGCATCTCGGCAGTGGTGCGGAGTAGTGACTCCTCATGTGTGGGGTCAGCATAGATAGCCTGGGGATACCCTTGCGCTCCCGGAAGTGAAGCTGGCATATAACGGAAGTCGGTGTTCCGAAGCAGGCCAGTCCGGACTCACATGATGGTCATCATGGAATAGGCAGCATCCTGCACAGCCATCTCAATAGTAACCCCGAGTCCATAGGAACAGTGAAGGGGCTCAGTGGCTCCAGGATAAGAGGGATATATCCTGACGGTACAGAGGTACTGGCTCTGGTTGAAGTCTCTGAACTGCTCTTCGACAGTGTATTCGGGATACCAACGGTAACCCGTCTCGATCATTACCCGGACTAACATAGCAGTATGACCAGGCACATCGAGGCACTGGGTCAGGCGAACCACTTGGTTTTGAGCACGAGTGGCCACCTGAAAGCACAACCACAATGCAAAGGCATTAGAATTTCTAGGGAAAATTGGACAGCATAGCAGCTGTAAATGCTTAGAAAAGGACTTGAGACATTCACAACAGTTTGCAATACCACTCAACAACATCATATCAAGGTTCTGATTCAACTGACAACATACTAAAAGTAGTAGAAACTGTACTGAGGCTTGTAACAATAATCCTATAAGCTACTACGGATTAGTAACACGTGATCCTGATAGAAGAAGAGAGCCTAGTCCTGAACCCACGTTGAATGTGAAGAGAATGACTCAGATCAGAGGGCATAAGGTAAAGCAGTAAAAGATCCTTACGTTCCCTCCCACAATCAATTCCCCTACATATAAATAAAGCATTTCTAGACTCGACATCGACCAGTTTGGCTCAACGAACCTACAGGCAGTCCGGCTCTGATGCCAACGCTGTCAGGACCCCGATTCCAAGTCACATTGCGGCCTCACACACGGTATCCCCACAGGTGTCGCCTTACCATGGCCCGGGACCGTTTGCGCCTTTTGGCTCACGTATATGATAGTGTCGCTAGCATCCATATGATAGAGAACCCGGGCCGACATGGCTAGTCATGAACCCAAAGCGGCGCAGACCTACGGAGACAGGCATACATGAATCACATCGAGCAAGTCGGTCATCAGCGAGTGAATCCGGGCTGTAGCACTGGGCTAACAGGACTCCGGGGAACCCGGGCTATAGCAGGCTAGGCAGGACTCCGGATGTCACCGCGTGACATTTCCCCGAAGGGACAGACATAGGAACAAAGTGAAACACATGCCGGCTAGTCAAGTGTCCTGAGCAGTAGTGCTGGGCTAGCAGGACTCTGGTGAACCGGGCGGTAGGGGACTACTATGGCTCGAGGAACACTAGACTACATTTCCCCATAAGAAAGGCTGCCAAGGATAAACAACTGGATTGTCGGATCCCACTCATACCTAGCATTTCAATCATACACACAATATGCCCGATATGAGTACATACAACATGGCATCACAACAAAACTCTACAACTCAAGTACTTTATTTAAAAGCTCCAGAGAGCCATACATAACATGTTCATATAGATAGGGGTCACATGACCCGACACTCAAGTCATACAAGCATACAAGCACATGCGGAAGCAAATAGTCTGAGTACAGACACTAGAAAGCAAGAAGGCTTCTCGAAGCCTGTCTATCTACATAGGGCCCTCCATGGCCAGGATTACCACCTGGGTGGCTAGTCACTCGTCGACATCGAGGTCTACATAAAACCCATCAGAGGGGGCGGTGTTGTCGTCTGAAAACAGTAATTAAACAAACATGAGTACAAAGGTACTCAGCAAGTCTTACATCAGAACCTACTATACATGCTCATTCTCAAGAAGGTGGTGGGGTTATTGCAGCAAGCCAGCTTTGACTCTTGGCTAAGCTATCCTACGGAACTCCACTAGTAAAATAGTTTTCGCACACGAGTCCACTAATCACCAACACAATACTCCACCAGGTATCCTCCCTCGTCATCCTACGAGAGGGCCATCCTCGGTACTCACACTTATCTTGAGTCTTTTAGTAGTATCGATTAACTTGTCTATGAACTGTATAGGTAACCAAGTAGTCCTTTACCGTGGACGTGGCTATTCGAATAGTTTTATATCCTGCAGGGGTGTACTTCTTCATACACTCTTTCACCACTTACCGCCGTTTACATGACATGTACTCGGCAACCTTCAAGCGGAAGCCCAACGAGGGTGTCGGCCACGACCTACCTAAACACTCAAGCCTCTAGTCCAGGTTTATCGCCTATTCAGGTTCCATCCGCAGGGAGTCCGGCCGAGGTTTCCACATACGGCCCCGAACGATGTGAACAGAGTTCCCGAGACACCAAACGGGTGACTTGGTACACCGTGCCATGGTGTATCTACCGCAACATAGCCCACCCCTAGGGTCAGCGCTACGCACGACCGCCAACACATAACCTAAAAACACTAGAAACTAATTGCAACTCCTGGACATAGTACTAGGGTGATAAAGAAGCCGAGAGGGTCAATTAAGGATCCCAATGCATGGTAGTAGCTGAATCTTAAAATCACACATACAGATCTCACTTCTTATGGATGGCCTCAATTAAACAACCCACCATGTACTCCTACATGGCCTCTCATCAATACCTTTACCAAATCATGTTCAACACATCCCTCACATTACCGACATAATCATTTCACTCTACCCCATCACCCAGATGAACCAGACCTAACACAACTCTAAGCATAGCAGGCATAGCAAGGTAGGAAACACAAACATGGCTCAATCAACTCCTACACATGCTAGTGGGTTTCATCTAGTTACTGTGGCAATGACAGGTCATGCAGAGGATAAGGATTCAACTACCGTAGCACACAGCAGTTTGAATCGCGTTGTCTTAATGCAGTAAACAAGAGCAGAAGCGAGAACATGGGTTTGTATCGGAATGATCAATGGGTTGCTTGCCTGTTGTAGTGGTAGTAGGGTACCGCCCTTCAGACGGATACTCGGGGTTATCCTCGGAGGCAGAACCTACCACGAAAGATACACCGAACATGATCAAAACAGGACAATATGCAACAATATGATGCATGCTATGACATGGCAAAATGAAAGTGTCTTGGCCTAATGCAAGCTAAAACAGAAAGGAATGAGCTCATTTGAATCAAAGATTCAAATGTTAGCTCATTTGACATGGCCTTATTAGTGCATTATCTTATTCTACTTAAACAGCAAGGTTAACTTGTATTGTCATGCATGAAACCATTACAGATGGATAGATTGAATTTTTCTGATCATTTTTCATATATAAATTGATTGATTTGGAGCTATGGTTGATTTTTTATGATTTTTAGAAGTTTTGGCTATTTTCTGGAATTTCCTATATAAGAATAATTCCAGTAATTGAACTAATGCGTCAGCATGACATAGGTGTGATGTTAGTGGGTCAACTGGGTCGGCCAGGTCAAACGTGACTGGTGGGCCCTGTCTGTCAGTGTCTCAGCTAATTAACAGGATTAAATTAGTACTAATAAACTGTCAGTGGGGCCTGGGCCCACATGTCAGTGACTAAACTAATTAAAATTAGTTAACACTAATCCTAAACTAATTAGCAGGCCAGCCCCACTTGTCATAGGCTCAGGGGGGAGTCAACCTGGGCCCACGTGTCAGTCCACGGTCAAAAGTGGTCAAACTCGCCGAAATTTAGCCACCGGTGAGGCCAGACGCGGCGGAGGGCTCGGGTTTTGCACTTCGGCGACCAAAAGGACGGCGGAGACCATCTACGTGATGCGGGGAGTGAGCCGCGTCGAGTGGTGGCCGTAGGTGGAGCTGGGGTGGCCGGTGACGATGGCGGCGAGGACGTCCGCGGCGGCCGGAGTTCGGGTGAGGTTGAACTAGTCGCTTGCATGCACGGCGAGGGGCGTGTGGGGCTGCTACGGGCTCTTGCGAGTGCATTGAAGACGAAGGCGTGCTCGGTTGCGACCCAACGTGGCTATGGCCACGACGGCGACGTGCGGTGGCGGCGGCGAGCTTCGGCTCCGATGGCCATGGTGGTTAGAGGACACGGACGAGCACGGGGAGAGGGGGGAACGGGTCAGTAGCTCACTGCGGTTGCAGGGGAGCGAACAGCGAGCTCGGGGAAGAGCTGGAGCAAGCGGGGCGGCGAGGGGGATCTCCGATGACCGAGGTTGAAGACGAGCTCGGTGCAGCGTCTCCGGGGCGAGCGAGCGCTCGGGGATGGGTCGAGGCGAAGCAGTGGACGACGGCGGAGCTTCTTGGCACGGTGAGGCAACGAGTGGATGGCGGTGGCTGCGGTGGAGCTTGTCGGCGGCGATGGCTGCGCTCGGCAGGGAATGGGGAGAGAGCCAGAGAGGGGGAGAGGGCCACGGGGAGAGTGGGGAGAAAGAGAGGGGGATGTGGGGGAGTGCGTGGCACTCGTAGGCGCGTGTGGCCGCGGGCGCCGGCCACACGCTTCTCGTTATCCTAGCGAGAGGAGGAGGACGACTGGCAAGAGCTAGTGAACTGGGCCGAGCCGGTGGGCTAGGTGGGCTGCGCCAGGTAAGTCTCTGTTCTCTCTCTCCTTTTCTGTTTTTTTATTTATTCTATTATTTCTGTAACTTCAGGGCTTTATTAAAAATGCCAGGGCATTTCCAAAAATCATAAAATTAATCATGGCCACTGCTTAGAATATATCCAACAGCAAACATTTTAGTTTATGATTATTTGAGCATTTAAAATATTTTATAGCTTTTAAATGCCCAAATGCAAATACTATAAGAATTAATCCAATGACCTTAAGATGTCCTAGAAAAATGTGCACCATTTTTGTCAAAGGTTTTAACCCAAAACAAAAAGGGTGGGCTTTTTAGAAGGGCATTTCAGGTTCATTGAAAAAGTTTTTAGTAAACCGTAGTTGTTCCAGGGGGGTGCTGGGGGTTCTGTCATCCCCATTTCAAATTTAAGAGAAATTTAAACATGATGCACACTCTAATGCTTGAACTAGCTAGGGTGTGACATCCACCATAGGGCTTGGGCGATGCAAACTGCTGGTTGGGACGAGGCGCCTCAAAGGATGGCCTCGGAATGAACCTGGGTGGCAGTGCCGTGCTTGGAATCCACACCCGGCACTTCTGAGATCCAGAGCCGGATGAAGAGCCAAAATCACGAGAGTGCTTGCGTGAAGCGTCATAGTCAGACTGGCCTGTCTCAGCACTGATGGCTTTATTGACCAACTTCTGAAAGGAGGTGCACTCGTGCAGATGAAGATCACGGTGAAGCTCAGGGCTAAGTCCCTTGCCGAACCTTGCCTACTTCTTAGCGTCGGTGGACACCTGGCAGTTCTTCTGGAAAGACATCCGGAAAGTCTCGAACTACCGGAATATCCTCAAAGTCTGGAAGGGGGTTGGCATTTAGGGAGTAAAGCTGGCGCTTGGCCACTCGAGTTAAGATATTGACTGTCTTGCCCGATGGGTGAGTAAGTTGAACGGTTCTAGTGGCACAATCAATCTTAGCATAATGAGCTGACATCCAGTCCATACCCAAGATGATGTTTATGTCCGAGGACTTGAGAGCTATTAAGGATGCAAGGAAGACAAGTCTATCGACAAGAATCTCGTTCCCATGGCTTACTCTAGAAGTTTGCCATTTGGAACCCGGAGTTTGGATTACCATGGAAGTGGGCATGTCACAGAATGTCGTGTTATGCAATCGAGCATAGTTCTCGGATATGAATGAACGAGATGCTCCAGTATCGAAAAGAACAGATGCCGGATGGCAATTAACAAGGAGCGTACCAAGGACGACGTTAGGATCCTCATGAGCCTCCTCGGCTGAAACATAGTAGACATGGCCACGTGCAGTGGTGACCGGCTTGGCGTAGAATGCCTTTCCCGCTGGCTTACCACGGCCAACGGACTTTCCAGACTGATTGGGGTTGTTGTTCTGAGGACACTCTCGACTATAGTGACCCGGCTCTCCACACTTGAAACATGTCACAACATTGGGGCATGGAGCAGCATTAGCCACGGGGCCACCATAGGGCTTGGGCGGTGCAAACTGCTGGTTGGGACGAGGCGCCTCAAAGGATGGCCTCGGAATGAACCTGGGTGGCAGTGCCGTGCTTGGAATCCACACCCGACACTTCTGAGATCCAGAGCCGGATGAAGAGCCAAAATCACGAGAGTGCTTGCGTGAAGCGTCATAGTCAGACTGGCCTATCTCAGCACTGATGGATTCATTGGCCAACTTCTGAAAGGAGGTGCACTCGTGCAGATGAAGATCACGGTGAAGCTCAGGGCTAAGTCCCTTGCGGAACCTTACCTACTTCTTAGCGTCGGTGGATACCTCTTCAGGAGCATATCGTGCCAGATTCCCAAATTCACGACTATATGCATCCACAGTCAGTCTTCCTTGGGTGAAATTGCAGAACTCTTCCCTCTTGCGATCTATGAGACCTTCCGGAAAGTGATGCTCATGGAAAGCCTCACTGAATTCAGCCCAAGTATTGATTTGGCCGACCAGGCGCATAGCTTCAAAGTTTTCCCACCAAAGGCTAGCGGGGCCTTCGAGGTGATAGGCAGCATAAGTAACCCTATCAGCTTCGGCTACGTTGGCAGAACATAGCTTGTGGGTGATGCTGGGAAGCCAGTCATCCGCATCGAGGGGCTCGACAGAATGGTTAAACTTGGTGGGTACAGCTTGATAAAGTCATTGATTGACACCAAGTCATTTTGCTGATGGCGTGCATTGTTCTACTCAATCCGCTCCAGCAAGCGGTTAGTCTCACGCTTGTTTCTTTCCACCTCTAGCATCACTTCGGCCAGAGAAGGCGGGTGAGGCAGATTTTCACCCCTAGCTGCACTGGCTTCCCCTTGCTCCAGGGCAGCAGGGTTGCTGTGGGTGTTGACCATCCTAGGAGAAAACAAGACAATAGTTTAGATAAGGATGGCACAAACTTAGCAAGGAAGTGCAGAATGTAATGGATAACATGGAATGTTAAGATGTTCATTGCACGACATGGTAATATAGAAACTGCCATATATATACCATTGGTCATAGACACCGTACATAGTTTAGTACAAGCCCAGACTAGAGTACAACTATGGTGAAAGACATTACATCTCATCGGAGGCATTCCAAGCTCCTATACATTATTTTTCTACACCTCCGGAGCGTGATACACACCAAGTCGTATCCCACGGTCACGCAGGACTGTGGAGAATACAACTACTACAATACTAGTGAAACTACTACTAGCTCAGACGGCTCCGTAGTAATCCTCATAGAAGTCGCCACCAAAACCTGTAAGTGGAACATGATCATCTGGGAACAGACGGTCCCGCGAAGCCTACGGACCATAGGGACTCGGATGTGGCCTTGGTCCCACAGGTGGTGGCAGACGGGGACCACGAGTAGGGGTGATGCCTCCTACATCGCGCCACTCCATACAATCTGGCAATCCAGACCGTACAGGGTACAGATCCCTCATATCCATGTGTCCTGCCTGTATCGCCGGTGCAAACCGAGTCAAAGTGGCCCAGTGATCACCACGAGAGTTAAAAATCTCCATAAGCAAGGCCCGATTTTCGCGGTCCTTATCCTCGAGCATCTCGGCAATGGTGCGGAGTAGTGACTCCTCATGTGTGGGGTCAGCATAGATAGCCTAGAGATACCCTTGCGCTCCCGGAAGTGAAGCTGGCATATAATGGAAGTCGGTGTTCCGAAGCAGGCCAGTCCGGACTCGCATGATGGTCATCATTGAATAGGCAGCATCCTGCACAGCCATCTCAACAGTAACCCCGAGTCCATAGGAACAGTGAAGGGGCTCAATGGCTCCAGGATAAGAGGGATATATCCTGACGGTACAGAGGTACTGACTCTGGTTGAAGTCTCTGAACTGCTCTTCGACAGTGTATTCGGGATACCAACGGTAACCCGTCTTGATCATTACCCGGACTATCATAGCAGTATGACCGGGCACATCGACGCACCGGGTCAGGCGAACCACTTGGTTTTGAGCATGAGTGGCCATCTGAAAGCACAACCACAATGCAAAGACATTAGAATTTCTAGGGAAAATTGGATAGCATAACAGGTGTAAATGCTCAAAAAAAGATTTGAGACATCCACAACAGTTTGCAATACCACTCAACAACATCATATCAAGGTTCTGATTCAACTGGCAACATACTAAAAGTAGTAGAAACTATACTGAGGCTTGTAACAAAAATCTTATAAGGTACTACGGATTAGTAACACGTGAACCTGATAGAAGAAGAGAGCCTAGTCCTTAACCCACGTTGAATGAGAAGAGAATGACTCAGATCAGAGGGCATAAGGTAAAGGAGTAAAAGAGCCTTACGTTCCCTCCCACAATCAATTCCCCTACATATAACTAAAGCATTTCAAGACTCAACATCGACCAGTTTGGCTAAACGAACCTACAGGCAGTCCGGTTCTGATACCAACGCTGTCAGGACCCCGATTCCAAGTCACATCGATCTAGCCGGTAACACCTCATATCACATTGTAGCCTCACGCACGGTATCCCCACGGGTGTCGCCTTACCATGGCCCGGGACCGTTTGCGCCTTTTGGCTCACGTATATGATAGTGTCGCTAGCATCCATATGATAGAGAACCCGGGCCGACATGGCTAGTCATGAACCCAAAGCGGCACAGACCTATGGAGACAGGCATACATGATTCACATCGAGCATGTCGGTCATCAGCTTGTGAATCCGGGCTGTAGCACTGGGCTAACAGGACTCCGGGGAACCCGGGCTGTAGTAGGCTAGGCAGGTCTCCGGAAGTCACCGCGTGACATTTCCTTGAGGGGACAGACATAGGAATGAAGTGAAACACATGCCGGCCAGTCAAGTGTCCTGAGCAGTAGTGCTGGGCTAGCAGGACTCCGGTGAACCGGGCTGTAGCGGACTACTATGGCTCGAGGAACACTGGACTACATTTCCCCATAAGAAAGGCTGCCAAGGATAAACAACTAGATTGTCGGATCCCACACATACCAAGCATTTCATCATACACACAATATGCTCGATATGTGTAAATACAACATGGCATCACAACAAAACTCTACAACTCAAGTACTTTAATTAAAGGCTCCAGAGAGCCATACATAACAGGTTCGTACAGGTAGGGGTCACATGACCCGACACTCAAGTCATACAAGCATACAAGCACATGCAGAAGCAAATAGTCTGAGTACAGACACTAGAAAGAAAGAAGGCTTCTCGAAGCCTGTCTATCTATAAAGGGCCCTCCATGGCCAGGATCACCACCTGGGTGGCAAGTCACTCATCGACGTCGAGGTCTACATAAAACCCATAGGAGGGGGCGGTGTTGTCATCTGAAAACAGTAATTAAGCAAACATGAGTACAAAGGTACTCAGCAAGTCTTACATCATGACCTACTATACATGCTCATTCTCAAGAAGGTGGTGGAGTTATTGCAGCAAGCCAGCTTTGACTCTTGGCTAAGCTATCCTACGGAACACCACTAATAAAATAGTTTTCACACACGATTCCACTACTCACCAACACAATACTCCACCGGGAATCCTCCCTCGTCATCCTACGAGAGGGCCATCCTCGGCACTGACGCTTATCTTGAGTCTTTTAGTAGTATCCATTAACATGTCTATGAACTGTATAGGCAACCAAGTAGTCCTTTACCACAGACGCGGCTATTCGAATAGTTTTATACCCTGCAGGGGTGTACTTCTTCATACACGCTTTCACCACTTACCGCTGTTTACACGACATGTACTCGGCAACCTTCAAGCGGAAGCCCAACGAGGGTGTCGGCCATGGCCTACCTAAACACTCAAGCCTCTAGTCCAGGTTTATCGCCTATCCAGGTTCCATCCGCAGGGAGTCCGGCCGAGGTTTCCACATACGGCCCCGAACGATGTGAACAGGGTTCCCGAGACACCAAACGGGTGACTCTGTACACCGTGCCACGGTGTATCTAACGCAACATAGCGCACCCCTAGGGTCAGCGCTAAGCACGGCCACCAACACATAACCTACAAACACCAGAAACTAATTGCAACTCCTAGACAGAGTACTAGGGTGAATAAGAAGCCGAGTGGGTCCATTGGTTTCGGGCCCAATGTATGGTAATAACTGAATCTTAAATCACACATACAGACCTCAGTTCTTATGGACGGCCTCAATGAAACAACCCACCATGTACTCCTACATGGCCTCTCATTGATACCTTTACCAAATCATGTTCAACACACCCCTCACATTACCGACATAATCATTTCACTCTAGCCCATCACCCAGATGAACCAGACCTGACACAACTCTAAGCATAGCAGGCATAGCAAGGTAGGAAACACATACAGGGCTCAATCAACTCCTACACATGCTAGTGGGTTTCATCTAGTTACTGTGGCAATGACAGGTCATGCAGAGGATAAGGGCTCAACTACCGTAGCACACGGCAGTTTGAATCGCGTTGTCTTAATGCAGTAAACAAGAGCAGAAGCGAGAACATGGGTTTGTATCGGAATGATCAATGGTTTGCTTGCCTGATGGAGTGATATTAGGGTATTGCCCATCAGTTGGATACTCGGAGATATCCTCGGAGGCAGAACCTACCACGAAGGATACACAACACATAATCAACACATGACAATATGCAACAATATGATGCATGCTATGACATGGCAAAATGATGTGTCCTGTCTAATGCAATGTGAAACAAGTTGAAATGGGTCCATTTGAATCAAAGATTCAAATGAAGGTTCAAGTTCTTATGCATAAAAAGTGTATTAGCTTGTTTCACCTAAACAGCAAGGTTAAAGTGGTTTGTCATGCATGAAACCATTACAGATGGATAGATTGAATTTTTCTGATCATTTTTCATATATAATTTGTTTGATTCGGAGATATGGTTGATTTTCTATGATTTTTAGAAGTTTTGGCTATTTTCTGGAATTTCCTATATAAAAATAAATCCAGAAAAAGAATAAATGCGTCAGCACTACGTCACTGTGACGTCAGCGAGTCAAAGGCGCCAGGGCCAGTCAAACCTGACTGGTGGGCCCTGTCTGTCAGCGACTTAACTAATTAAAATTAGTTAACACTAATCCTAAACTAATTAACAGGTCGGCCCCACCTGTCATAGGCTCAGGGGGGGAAGTCAACCTGGGCCCATGCGTCAGTCCACGGTCAAAAAGTGGTCAAGTCACCGGCGGCTTGATGCCGACGACGACCGACGCGGCGGCCGGAGTTCGGGCCTCGATGGAAAACATGCTAGGTTGCACAACAGGACATGGGGGTGGCTGCGTTCGACTCGTGGGGATGTACTGAGTGCAGTGGTGAGCTCGGGTGCAAGCTTGCACGGCCGTGGCCACGGTGGCGACATGGCCGGCGGCGAGGAGCTATCGGCTCCGATGGCCATGGTGGTTAGAGGACACGGACGGCGCAGGGAGAGGGGGAAACGGTGGCGGAGCTCACAACGATCACGAAGAGGGGCTCGGCTTGCTTGGAGACAGCTTGGCGATGGCGAATCCGTCGATGGAGGCCGGCAGCCGTGCTCGGGGAAGACGACTCATGGAGGCGATGTGGGGCTCCCGTGGTGGCGTGGCTCGGGGTGGAAGGAAGAGGGGGTCGAGGCGGAGCCTCTGAGCCGGTCAGAGAAGCGAGGGAGAGGCGGTGGCCGCGGTGGTGCTTGTCGGCGGCGACGGCTGCGCTTGGCAGGGGATGGGGAGAGAGCCAGAGGGGGGGAGAGGGGCACCAGGAGAGTGGGGAAAGTGAGAGGGGGACGAGGGGGAGTGCGTGGCACTCGTAGATGGCGTCCTGGGCGTCGGCAGGAGCAGGAGGTGGCCGGCGTGTGGCTGCGGGCGCCGGCCACGCGCCTCTCGCCCTCCTGGCGAGAGGAGGAGGATGACTGGCGGGAGCTAGTGGGCTGGGCCGAGCTGGGCCAGGCCAGGCGACAGGTAAGTCTAACTCTCTCTCTCTCTCTTTATGTTTTGCTTTTATTTATTTCCTGCTATGTGTATTGAAATAGAATAAATACTATTTCATTTCCAAAAACTCTGGAAATATTCAGAGGCACATTTGGGAATATTCTCAACTGCCTAAAAATGCTTCCAAGATTATTTGAGCACTTTAAAATATTTATAGCATTTAAAATGCCCAAATTCAAATACTTATGGCTTGTTCAAAAATCCAGAATGGCTCCATAAATTGCAAGACCATTTTTGGCAGAGGTTTTAGTCAAGACCAAAAATGGTGGGCTTTTATGAAGGGCATTTTGGGTTCATTGAAATTCCAATTGTTGGAATTTAGCATTTTCAGGGGGTGTTGGGGTTGATTAGCCCCCATTTCAAGTTCAAAAAAAATTTAAACATGATGCACATGTTCATCCAATCCTAATGCATGACTAAAAGCAGGGATGTGACAAACATACACTTCTTCTTCAATCTTGCCATTGAGAAAAGCACTCTTCACATCCATTTGATACAGGAGGATGTTGTGATGGTTGGCATAGGCTAGCAGAATGCGAATGGCTTCAAGCCTAGCCACCGGAGCGAATGTTTCATCGAAGTCAATTCCTTCAACTTGAGTATATCCTTGAGCAATGAGACGTGCCTTGTTTCTTACAACTTGACCATGCTCATCTTGTTTGTTGCGATAGATCCATTTTGTGCCAATGATATTGTGCTTGCGAGGATCAGGACGCTTGACCAATTCCCATACATTGTTCGGCTCGAACTGCTGAAGCTCTTCTTGCATAGCTTGAATCCATTCAGGTTCCATGAAGGCTTCAGCAACTTTCTTGGGTTCAGAGATGGACACAAATGCAAAGTTCCCACAGAAATTCGCTAGTTGTGTAGCTCTTGAATGAGTAAGGGGACCAGGTGCATTGATGCTATCAATTATCTTCTCGATCTGTACTTCATTTGCAACACGATGATGAACTGGACGAAGATTTTGCTCTTGCTGATCATTGTCTTCGTCATGGCACGATTTGCGAATCTTTTGAAGACATCCTGCACTTCAGTCTTGTAGAGAATTATATGCACCCAGGTATATCTAGAGTAATCATCAACAATAACGAAGCCATAGAGACAAGCAGTGGTAGTAAGGGTGGAGTAATGAGCAGAGCTGAATAGGTCCATGTGAAGCAGCTCGAAGGGACGTGATGTAGTCATGATTGTCTTTGAAGGATGCTTGGCCCTAGTCATCTTCCCGGCTTCACAGGCACCACACAGATGATCCTTTTTGAACTTGACGCCCTCAATGCCTACGACATGCTTCTTCTTCGCGAGAGCGTACAAGTTTCTCATGCCAGCATGCCCTAGCCTCCGATGCCAGAGCCAGCACTCTGAAGCTTTTGCTAGAAGAAATACTGCCAACTGTGGTCCTACTGAGAAATCTACCATGTACATAACACCTTTTTGGTACCCTTCAAAGACTAGAGACTTGTCAGATTCCATTAGAACAAGGCAACGATATTTTCCAAATATCACAATCATGTTCAAGTCACAAAGCATTGAGAAAGACATTAAGTTGAAACCAAGGGATTCAACAAGCATCACTTTATCCATGTGCTGATCCTTTGAGATTGCAACTCTACCTAGACCCAATACCTTGCTTTTACCAGTGCCAGCAAATGTGATATGACTCTTGTTAGATGGACGTAAGGTTGAGTCCATGAGAAGACTACGGTCGCCAGTCATGTGGTTAGTGCATCCACTACCAATAATCCATTCTGAAGTAGCTGGTGTCATACCCTACAGTGTAGTTAGGGGGATAGGCTTCACGAAGAGTATTGTGAAGCATAAACATTTGACGTGCAAGTGGATTATGAAAGCTCAGATGCAGGTTAGGACTGATGGGATGAATGGCAAGCGACTCAGGAATGAAATACATAATAAGACCATTTGGGCATTTTATCTTGCGCCCCACAAGATGTTTTAGGTCCCCAGCAATAGCATCTACGCCTTTGATTTCCGGCTAGAGACCTTTCCCTACAAAAGAGAGTTAAGTTTTCTTAACCGCGCACATCTTCAGGGGTGGCTTCGAAGCAATGAGTCTAAGTGCAGCATCTAAGAACTTTGGCTTTGGAGCCCTAGCAAATAGTCTTGCAGGAGGTGAAAAATACTCATGGCGGTTTGATGAAACACGCTCATATTCATAGTCCTGAGTATGGTTTCCCTGCAAAACATTTATGTTAGGGTGACTCTAGTGAGTCCTCTGTCTGTATGAAGTCTTTGGACCATGTGAAGCCTTTGGTCTGGGGTTTGTCTTCATCCCAGGTGGTGTCATGATGACATTCACTTGAAGATTTTCAAGACAACTCTTGGGCACCCAGATATTCTTCAAAGGTGGTCCATTCCTGCAGTTAGTACCAATATACCTGGCAAACAATTCACCATTCTGATTCTTAAACAGTTTATAGTTTGCATCAAAGGATTCATCAATGATAATCGGGTTAGCACAAGTGAAGCCAGATAAGGTAGATGGATCCCCTGAAGGTCCCTTTGCAGCAACCCATGTGGTTTTGGGGTACTGCTCAGGCTTCCAGTAAGAACCATCAACATTCATTTTCCTTTCGAACCCAACACCCTCTTTCCTAGGGTTTCGGTTCAGAATCTGTTTCTTGAGGACATCACATAGTGTCTGATGCCCTTTGAGACTTTTGTACATTCCTGTCTCAAGCAATGTCTTCAACCTGGCATTCTCATCAGCAATAGTAGTGGTATCCTCAGCAGAGGGGTTAGTTACCACATCAGCAGTTGAGGATATTGCAATAGTAGTAGCAGTAGAACATCCAACAACATAAGTAGCGTTATCACTCTCAAGGCATTTTAGACATGGTGGTTCAAATCCCTCCTGAGCGAGACTGATTTGTTGAGCGCGAAGTGACTCATTCTCTTTTTGAAGATCTTCATGAGCCGCTCTCAAGTTCTCAAGTTCTTGCTTCCTTTGAAGATAATCGTAGGAGAGGTTTTCATGAGTAGTTGAGAGCGTTTCATGACGACTTTCAAGTTCTTTGTACTTAACATGAAGATTTTTAATGTCTTCAATTAAGGACCGAGTTCGAGTCATTTCCACGTCCAACAGGTCATTTCTTTTGTCTAACATTTTTTGAATATGTTCCATAGCAGTCTGTTGCTGTGTTGTAATTTTAGCAAGTGTTTTGTAGCTAGGATTATATTTACATTCAGAGTCATCTTCACTAGATGTTTGATAGTGAGCATCGCGTGATTTTACCTTGGCACCACGTGCCATGAAGCAGTAGGTGGGAGCAGAGTCATCCTCGTTAGCATCAGCGTTGGTGAAGAGGCCATCGTCTTCAGTATCGAAGATGGACTTGGTGATGTATGCTGAAGCTAAAGCCAGGCTTTCCACGCCTGAATCAGATTCCTCTTCAGACTCCATCTCCACCTCCTCAGATGCAGACTCCTCTTCTGAATCCATTTCCTTGCCAACAAACACACGACCCTTGCTAGATGAGCTCTTCTTGTGTGATGAAGACTTCGACGAAGACTTGGAAGAATTTGAAGATTTCTTCTTCTTCTTCTTGTCATCAGAATCATATTCCTTGCTCTTCTTCTTCTTCTTCTTCTTCTTGTTCTTCTTATTCTTGTTCCCATTGTCCCATTGAGGACATTAAGAGATGTAGTGACCAGGTTTCTTGCACTTGTGGCACGTTCTTTTCTTGTAGTCATGGGAGGAAGCTTTATCATTTCTTGAGGTGGATCTTGAAGACTGTCTGGAGCCTTTCTTCCTGGTGAACCTTTGGAATTTCTTCACAAGCATGGCAAGTTCCTTTCCAATGTCTTCAGGATCCTCAAAACTGCTGTCAGATTCTTCTTCAGATGAGGAAACAACCTTTGCCTTCAAAGCGCAAGCTCGACCATAGTTGGGACCATAGATATCTCGTTTCTCAGATAGCTGGAACTCATGTGTGTTGAGCCTTTCAAGTATGTCAGACGGATCGAGAGTCTTGAAGTTAGGGCATTCTTGAATCATCAGGGCCAGGGTGTCAAATGAGCTGTCGAGTGATCTCAAGAGTGTCTTGACGATTTCATGCTTGGTGATCTTAGTGGCGCCGAGTGCATGAAGCTCATTTGTGATGTTAGTGAGGCGATCAAACGTTAGCTGAACATTCTCATTGTCATTTCTCTTGAAGCGGATGAAGAGATTGCGAAGAACACTGATCCTTGAGTCTCTCTAGGTTGAGACGCCTTCAATAACCTTGCAGAGCCAGTCCCAGACTAGCTTTGCAGTTTCCAGAGCACTCACACGGCCATACTGTCCTTTGGTCAGATGACCACAGATGATGTTCTTGGCAGTAGAATCCAGTTGAATGAACTTCTTGACATAAGCTGGGGTGACGCCTTCAACGGCCTTGGGAACTGTTGGATCATGGGTCCTGGCAAAACTCTTAAGGTTCGAACACTGGGGTGTGCGAGAAGATTTCCCCCTACCGATCCGCGTCCTAACTCGGCTAAGGTCTTACGAACTAACTTGACGAACTCACAACACAAGGGACACAAGATTTATACTGGTTTGGGCCACCGTTGTGGTGTAATACCCTACTCCAGTGTGGTGGTGGTGGATTTCCTCTTGGGCTGAGGATGAACAGTACACGGGGAAGAACAACCTCTTGAGGTTGAGGTGTTCTTGTGCTTGGCGAACTTGTGTGTGGCCCTGGTGGTGTGGATCCTGTCCAAGATGAGATATCCTCCCACTACGATGGTGGCTAGTCCTATTCATAGAGGCCCTGGTCCTCTCCCAAAATATTGAGCGGGAAGGGAGCTAACAACGGCCAATTTGAAAGGGGATAGTTAGTACAGCTTATCCTGAAAAAAGTGGTCTTCACGTGCAAAAGGCTCTGGTGGTGACGCCGCCTTGGGCTCCATGTTGACCTCCGTCTTGCCGTCCTTCTGGTCATGGTCTTGTTGCACCGATATGGAAACATTTTCTGGATGCCTCGGTACTCCGTGCCTGCGCTTGCCCCCTTAGCACCAAAGAGGAAACAAGGACGTTGCGTGCGCTGGCGCCCGCCTAGTCTTGATCATCATGGCTCATGTTACGAGAACCTCACGAGGTTTGCCTGTCCTTGAACTCTTCGCCCCTCGCGAGCCTGCCTGGCGAGGCTGCTCCTGAGGAGGTCTTGCATCGTCTGCTTTGCGAGGCTTGGCCCCTCGCGAAGGTCTTGAATGCCTTGTTGATGAAGACGGGCCGTACAGGCCTGCTAGCAAAGCCACGCCGTGGGCCGCAGGCAGGCAAGTCTGGGGACCCCCGTTCCCAGAATGCCGACAGTAGCCCCCAGGCCCAAGGCGCGCCAGGGCATGGCTTCGAGGCGAAGCCAAGGGTCAAGTGCGAAGCGCCGCGGGTCCAATAGCATGCGGCCTTGGTCGACGCGTGGCGGTTGATTAGTCGTGGGCATCTCCGCTTCCCCATGCTGCCTCGACAACTGCCCGACTTGACAAGTCCCTGCGACATGCAAGGAAAACCATCATTACCTGCGATCGTGGGGGGTGCTGGTTGGCCTTCTCCTGGTATAAATGGGAGGGGGGCGCAGCCCCCATCACCCATCTTTCCTCTGCCTCTCCCACTTCATCTCCTTCCTAGCTCCACTCCTTGCTTGTGCAGACATAGCACCGATCCGGAGGTTCTCGGCAGCAGAGAAGGGCAAGGCTCCCCTCAATGAGCCAGAGCTGCTCCCGCCGAAGAACAGGAGGTCTCATCGCCGCGAGATGGTCGTGAGGCTGGCGGTGTTGCGGCCTTTGTATGAGAGGCCGCCTCCTGGGTACCCATTTCCCTTGTACGCTCACGCCGACGATTCCGGAGGGAGGAGCGGTGAGCAGCGCCGACCATGCTAGGGCCCTGGTCGCCGTGCCACGGAGGCGCACGCCGTCGCCCCAGGGGTCCATGCTGTGGATCCTCGCGCGAGTTCGTGCTGTGGGCGGCGATGCCCCCGAGCACTTGGATTCGCGAGCTTTGGCTGCAACACACCGGCTGCGACGCCCTAGCGACTAGAGCGGAGATTGGTGCTGTCGGTGTCAAAACCGGCGGATCTCGGGTAGGGGGTCCCGAACTGTGCGTCTAGGCCGGATGGTAACAGGAGGCAAGGGACACGAAGTTTTACCCAGGTTCAGGCCCTCTCGATGGAGGTAAAACCCTACGTCCTGCTTGATTAATATTGATGATATGGGTAGTACAAGAGTAGATCTACCACGAGATCAGAGAAGCTAAACCCTAGAAGCTAGCCTATGGTATGATTGTTGTTGTGTATGTTGTCCTACGGACTAAAACCCTCCTGTTTATATAGACACCAGAGAGGGTTAGGGTTACACAAAGTCGGTTACAATGGTAGGAGATCTGCATATCCGTATCGCCAAGCTTGCCTTCCACGCCAAGGAAAGTCCCTTCCGGACACGGGACGAAGTCTTCAATCTTGTATCTTCATAGTCGAGGAGTCCGGCTAAAGGTATAGTCTGGCCATCCGGACACCCCGTAATCCAGGACTCCCTCAGTAGCCCCTGAACCAGGCTTCAAAGACGATGAGTCCGGCGCGCAGATTGTCTTCGGCATTGCAAGGCGGGTTCCTCCTCCAAGTACTTCATAGATGATTTTGAACACAAAGATAGTGTCCGGCTTTGTAAAATAAGTTTCCACATATTTCCATAGAGAGAATAATATTTACACAAATCTAATCTGCTGACGTATTCCGTAGTGTGACACACCACGGCCAAGCCTTTATCCGAGTCGTTTCATTATCCCACCTCAGCGCGTCATGCGAGGCGGTTTCCTTGGCACATCTTGTTAAAGCAGAGATCGTGTCTCCTTATTCCGGGATTCTCATCAATACGGGCGTGGGTAACCCAACCGCTTCTAGGACACCAAAATTATAGGCAAGTCCAAACGGACACGGAGAGGACGCTTGATATTCACCCTCTTTATAAAGGGGACAAGGCATTTATTTTTCCCTCCCGTGCTCAATCGAATCCATCCCCCACCTCAAGCTCAAACACCCGAAGTTCAGGTCAGGTGCTCCGAACCTTCAGTCATGTCCGGATCTAGCCTTCAAGGCCGATGGGTGCCTTCCTTCGTCACGGAAGAAGACATCAAAAAGTTGAGGGAGGCCAGATATCTGACCGCCGAGATTTTGCATCGGCTGCCTCCCCGAGGGCAGGCTATCCCCACCCCTCAACCCAACGAGAACGTCGTGTTCATCTCCCACTTCCTCCGAGGTCTAGGCCTTGCTCTGGATCCTTTCGTCAGGGGTTTGATGTTTTATTACGGGCTAGACTTCCATGATCTAGCTCCGGACTCCTTTCTTCATATCACGACATTTATTGTCGTGTGCGAGGCCTTCCTCCGGGTTACCCCTCACTTTGGCCTGTGGCTCAAGACCTTTGAAGTAAAGCCGAAGATGATCGAGGGGCAACATGCAGTGTGTGGAGATGCCTTAATACGCAAGATGACTGGAGCTCCGTGGCCCAAAGGTTCCATACCAGAGGTGTCTGAATGAGTGGTTCTACATTACGGCTCCTAGAAGTGCCAAGTGGGCGGCCGCCCCTGTTTTCCGCTCGGGCCCTCCACCACAACTGATGTCATGGATCAGCAGAGGTCTGAGCTGGGGTCCAGCCAAGGATGTGCCTATACTGCAAAGCCGCATTCGAGATATCTTCAATGGAGATTTCAGTTTGGTTGCGGTAATACAAGTTATGCTGGTTCGTCAAGTCCAGCCTTGCAAACGCCGGCCTCTTCGACTGTGGGAGTTCAATCCCGAGGGACCGTGTGTCATTCAAAATTTTCTCGGCCTGATGCACGAGGAGACATACAAGTCATTCTTTGGACCTTGGGTGGAGTGTCCGGAAATTACCGAGGACGTGGGCCTGCGTAGTAACCGCGCCGCCGAACAGGTAAGGTATCTTCCGGCCGAACATACTATCTCTCCTTTGTTACGAAGTTATTTCTGAGAGTTTGCTTTTTGACCAGGACTGGCTAGCAAAGGCGAAGTTGATTCGGTGTTCGGCCCCCCTCCCTGAGGGTTTGGAAAATCCGGTATTGGAAAAGATGCTCCAGACCGCACCTTGACCGGAGCCCTTGAAGGAAGATAGTGTGGAGGATAATACGGGCGGACGCGGGCCCCCAATGCTGCCCATTCTAACCGAGGGAGCGAGCGTCTCCATGAAGGAAGATGACCAGAAGAGGAAAAGGACTGCACCCGGAGATTCGGAAGCCGAAGCTTCCAAATGGGAGAAGAAGTCTCCCATAGAGGGTCCTACCTTGGGGGGCGCTGTTGCGCACAAAGTCCGCGGGGGGATCAATTCTCCCGTGAGTCGTAAGTGACCCGAAATACTTTAATAGTACAGATATGCCATCTTTTTCTTCTGAGAGAATAACCACCACATATATTTTTGCAGTTCGGGCCTTAGCCCCTCTCAAATGAGCTCGTCTTCGGGGGATCTTCCTCCAGAGATGATGGAGAGCAAAACGCCTCCTCCAGACTCCTCCGCTTTGGAAGCGGGCGACCCTGAAGTGTCGTCGCGGAGGGCCTTTCCGAGTCCGGTGAGGCCGGAAGATAATCCCATTGACCTCCGAATCTCCCAGTGTCCAGCTCCCGAAGAGAGCAAACAAAAGAGTTCGGCACCGTCTAGTGTGCGATCGAATGTTCTGAGGGAGTTGGTGGGGCGAGCGGCCATCTGAGACGAACACCGTGTGCTGATGAATACGGTGATGGAGAGAATATCGTCCGCCGAAAGCGGATTGCATGAAGCTTTTATGAGTCTACTAACAGGCTTTGAGGTACGTAAAAGAATGTATGATAGTCCTGCACATGCTAGGTGTGCCCTGTGTAGATAGTAGCCCCTGAGACTCTGGTTGTCGTCGGAAACGATGATGAACAGAGGATCATATTCCCAGGTAATAACCATACTACCTCTATGTGCAGGTGATGGAAGCTCCGGTGGCTAGCTGGACTAGGGAGTTTGCCCATTTAGAATGACAGTTGGATGCGGCAGATGCCGACATCGAGCTTGTTAACAAAAGGCTTGACGAGGCATAGGGTAAGTGTCATTATCCGGTAAACGCCACAATAGGAAGAGCAGCATGATGCCAGCATCTTTAATATGTTGTGACTGCAGATGGACCTGCCACTGTTGAAGCCTTGCGGGCAGAACTTGCCCGAGCCAAGGAACAAGCGAGGTTGGGTAATGCGGCTGCTTTGAAGGCCGCCGAAGAGTTGCAAGCCGAGAAGGCCGCGCATGGCGAGAGCCGAGACAAGATGGCCAAGATGGCCATAGAATTAAAAGCCGCCGCCGACCGTTGCCGGGTTCTTGAAATGGAAAACCAAGCGAAGGCATCGGACCGTGAGAAGGCTGCTGTGACGAGAAAGGACCTCCTCTCTGCTATGAGGGCAAAGAAGGAGGAGCTGCGGGAAGCCGGGGATAATGTAGCTGGGAAATCCTTTATGTTGCAGAGGAAGTTCGGAGATCCACGGTATGCCCCTCTGGATCGGCTGTGGAGTTCGGAGGATGTATATATGGATTTGGCTGCGAGCGCTGCCGATGCGGCCAAGTATTTCTAGGGTTAGACGGACCGTGAAGTAGACCAGTTGTTTTGGAGACAACTCCATTCTCCCGAGCATCCGCTTTCATTGACTGACCAATTAGCCGAATGGGCCGAACTAAATAGGTTGTTCGGACTCTCCATGAGGTCTGTTGTGGATCAGCTATGGCCGGAAAGGTCAAAACCGAACAGCTATTTTAGCTTGGTGCAGCAGTTCCTTGACGTGGTGTCGCGCATTAATGCGATGAAGAGGTCGGCGTGCATAGAGGGCGCACAGATGGCCTTTTCCCGTGTTAAAGCATACTGGGCGGAGATGGATGCTACCACTGTTGCAGCGCGGGATTCGGCCATAGGTCGAAAGGCTGCTGAGCACTACTTTGAAGAAGTTCTTGAGGGTTCCCGTTTGATAGAGACCCAGTGCTCAAAAAATATTATGTTTGAGTGACATGTAATCTCATTGTAAGCGAAATGCTTTGATAAATTTTTATAAGGCTATTTTTATACTTTTGCCTGAAAGTAATATGATGCCTCCTGGGCGGCTGTTTATGTATACATGTGTATAACCTGAAAGATTGCAGTCGTCGGCTTCAAGCCCCTCGCATATAATGCGGAGGTGCTCGCAAAAACATGCGCTCACACTTAACCCAGCATCTTGGTCCTATTAAGGAGGTGATAGCAGAGCGAGCGAGGCAACCGGACTATAATGTTTTAGCACTTTCACTTAGCCATAGGAGTTTGACAGTGGAACTACTAGATAGCCCCTGGTGGCTCCGCACTCTCCCGGTTCCGGGGTGCGTACATGCCTGGCCGGAAAACGGCCCTTCGTTAAGGTGGAGGAATTCTGACATTCCCACAGGTCATCGAGTAGTTGACCAGTCTCACGCTATATCATGACAGTCAGTTTTCGGCTTTCTCTACTGAGGTGCTCGTCCGGATGAACCCGTGCACAATCGCAGTAGTTCTCCTGGTGCTACCTTAGCCGGTAAAGCGGGACGTAAGGCACCAAAACATAGGAGCCGGGAAAACCCAACATTTGACCAAAGACAATGATTCAGAGCTGATGCATATAGGGCCAAACTCGCGACGCCGAACACTCCCTAAGGTATTCGGTCTTTGTGGTATAAACCGGGCCTAAATAATGGCCTTTGTAAGAAGCCCCTTGTGTCCAAGTACGTGCATTGTTCTGGCGTGGCCACATGCCAAGACGTCAGCATCCTTCTCATCGGTGGATATGTATCAACAAGAGTCAGTAAAAAAGGTTTACGCAGGGTCTTAATCTAAAAAGAATCCTTGGAGCGGGTCCCTGCTGCACGTATGCACCCGTGTCTCTGTTGTGCCGTATCCTGGACGGGTGTAGCACGATGATCGTCTGTAAAAGAGAGGAAGTTAAGTGAAAAAGTTGTCGTACAAAGAGATAGTTTTTAAAGAAACCATATATAATTCAAGATGATAAGAAATTGCCACTTGTGTGCGCGCGTTGAGCCCCTTATATTGACAAATAGGGGTGTGACCATTTATTCGGATGTTTGTTTTGTTGCATTGTATGCTGGGGCGCGCTTGCGTGGTCCATAGATGGATCTTGTTGCACCGTCCTTTGGGTGCGAGCCCTCGCATGGGTCGCGTGTTGTATTGTGAGCAGCGTTGTGTGCCGCTCTGTGTTGGTAGAGGGGTCGTCCATCCGACCAGGTGGCTGCTTTGATATTTGGTTGTGGGGGGTCTGAGGCCTCCTCATTGAATTCGGGTAGCAGCTTCTGCTTTGGGTAGCTCTTGGAGGGGCGATTGTCGCCGTACCTTGCTGCTGTGTTGAGTATTTTACAACACCTGATTTGGAGTGTGTCTTGCGCAGCCTTGAGCCTTTGCTTCTGCTTTTTCAGACTCCTTGCGGTGGCAACAAGCCTTTTACGGGCAGTCTGCTGCTCCGAGTGCCTGTCCGGCGTTATGTCTCCGGACCATTTATCCTTGATAGGATTTGTTTGTTCAGTTTGATTATCCGGATTGCCGCTGTCCGGCAGCGGTTCGCCCTGCTCCAGCGCTGGGTCTGTGTGATCGCTATTTCTGTCGAGGCGGGATTTGGGGCGGCGCTTGCGTCGCCGCTTTGACTGCTTTTTGAGGGAACAAGCCTTCGGTGCGTCCTTCCGTGCCTCGTCGTCATCTTTTGGTGCGTCCACCATGTATACGTCATATGACGAGGTGGTGTTCCAGGGCCCAATAGGCGCTCATTCTTCATCGTCTCCTTCATCAGCGTCCATACCGTCAATGTCTTCGGAGTCGAAGTCGAGCATGTCGGTTAAATCATCGACGGCGGCTACAAAGTGGGTGGTGGGTGGGCTTTGAATTTCTTCATCGTCCGTATCCCAATCTCGCTGACCATAGTCCGGCCAGGGCTCTCCTGATAAAGAGAGAGACTTTAGTGATTTCATAATATCGCCAAAGGGCGAGTGCTGAAAGATGTCCGCGGCAGTAAACTCCATGATCGGCGCCAAATCGGATTCGATCGGCAGAGGCGCGAATGGTTCGGAGTCCGGCTCCTTGGAATCACGAGTCTCGCAGAATGCGGGGCTGGTGTTTGGCTCGATCGCCGCTAGGATCGCAGCCCCCGAGGCGGCGTCCATCCACCCATCCTTGATCAGCGCAGTTGGCTCCGAATTAAGGGTCAAAGCCAATGCGGGTGCGGCCTTCAGGGCACTGTTAGGCGGCAGAGCTAGATCATCCTCGTCGTAGCAGTGTGGCGCGCTCGACAGTGGCTCGAATCCGTCGAAGATCAAGTCCCCACGGATGTCAGCCATGTAGTTTAAACTTCCAAATCTGACCTGACGGCCAAGGGCATAGCTTTCGATCTGCTCCAGATGGCCAAGTGAATTGGCCCGCAGTGCGAAGCCGCCGAAGATGAAGATCTGTCCGGGGAGGGAGGTCTCACCCTGGACTGCATCGCCATTGATGATCGTAGGAGCCATCAAGCCTGACGGCGACGATACAGAGGAACTCTCAATGAAAGCACCAATGTCGGTGTCAAAACCGGCGGATCTCGGGTAGGGGGTCCCGAACCGTGCGTCTAGGCTGGATGGTAACAGGAGGCAAGGGACACGAAGTTTTACCCAGGTTTGGGCCCTCTCGATGGAGGTAAAACCCTACGTCCTGCTTGATTAATATTGATGATATGGGTAGTACAAGAGTAGATCTACCACGAGATCGGAGAGGCTAAACCCTAGAAGCTAGCCTATGGTATGATTGTTGTTGTGTATGTTGTCCTACGGACTAAAACCCTCGGGTTTATATAGACACCGGAGAGGGTTAGGGTTACACAAAGTCGGTTACAATGGTAGGAGATCTGCATATCCGTATCGCCAAGCTTGCCTTCCACGCCAAGGAAAGTCCCTTCCGGACATGGGACAAAGTCTTCAATCTTGTATCTTCATAGTCCAGGAGTCCGGCTAAAGGTATAGTGCGGCCATCCGGACACCCCCTAATCCAGGACTCCGTCAGGTGCTATTGCCTCCGGGAAGATCTTCGTGACCCGAGGCTGGGGTGAGATTGCCTGAGTTTGCCGCGCGAAGGGCACCCTCTTCGACGAGGAAGGCCGCCGCCTGGAGTGCTGCCCTGAAGGAGGTCGCCAGGACGACGCTGCAGCGGGCGCTGGGCCCACCGTAGGCCTCGCCTGCAGCTCCTCCAGCGACAACGGTGACTCCTAGTGGTCCAGCGACTCTCCTGATCTCATGGAATCTCCGGAGAGGAACGACGATAGCTACGTGCCCCCGAGCTCCCGCCAAGCCCGGAGCAGGGCTACGGTGTCCAGCCGCCGTCGCTGCTGATCTGGATGGGGTTGGCGCCGGCCTCACGTGGCCCACTGTTGATGATGGCGTCAGCGACATCTGGTGCATGTAGATAGAACTCCTAGGAATTCTTTCCCTTTTGTTCCCTGTGAGGAATCAAGAAATGAACCCCGTGGGGGCATGTAAAGCGTCTGTAATGCCTTTTGTCAACATAGCCCTCATTATGAAGATTTGCGTGTGCATATCCTGCTGAGGCTTGGCCTCCCCTTTCCAATCCTTCGGCGACTTGGTGCTCTACGCTGACAGGTCTCGGTCCCCAGGTAGGCTACAGCCGTCGCTGGTATGGCAGGTCGCGTGCCGTGGTCAAGGCCAGGAAGTGAGCGGCCCGAGTTCCAGTAAGAGCTCCTAAGGCGCGATGCTCAAGAGGTCCCCTTTAGCGTGCAAGCAGCTGTCTTAGGATGGGAAAGGAAGAAAACATTGTCGCAGCAAGGCAGCGAAGGGAGTGAGCGAGGGTCTCGTGCCGTAGCAACTGGTGGATCCAGAGCGAGAACTTATCTTGGTTGTCTGGGGTCGGCTCCTCGAGTCGTGCCGAACTCGTATGTCGGACACCGTGGAGTAGCTAGGTCAGGCCTGTGCGGGCCTCCCCCTCCCCTCCATGTTCTTCTTGGCGCTCTGTGTCCTTAGGTCCCAGCCCTTGAACGAGCTCAGCCGCTGCTGGTACGCCAGGCGCGATGCTCAGGAGCCCCCCTTTTAACGCCCAAGCGAATCGCATGAGAGAAGAGGGAGAGTCCACGGTACCGCCTGCTGTGGCCCTCAGGAAGTTCCTACAAGTTACCGCGAGGAAGGGCACCGGTCGCCGTGGTGATTGCTAATTTGCTTCTGGTCCGTGAGAGGGGACTCCCTACCGCGGAGAGCCCCCGGGGTGTGTACAGTCCCGCCCTGACACGTGGCATGCACGGTAGGGCTAGACGAGGTGTACCTGGGCACTCGTGAGCCAGCGCAGGACTCACGAGGCCCAACCTCAAGGCAGGTTGCGCCTGGTCTTGGTTCTTGTTCGCTGTCATGGTCCTGCGAGGTGGTTAGACAACGCGAAGGGTCCTGAAGAAAGACGGGCGGTGCGCGACTCCCATGGTGGGTGGCGATCAAGTAGGTGATAGTCATAGATAGATTAAGCATGAAAGGCAACCTAGCTCAGGTAAATGCACAACCATATGCGCCACTAGGTCCGGCCCGAGCAGCTTGGGGATGATGTAGCCCGAGGGGCGCCCCCAGCAAGGTAAGCTAAAGACATAAAAGGAAAGATACATGCCACAGGGACGGACCCACGCGGCCTGGGAATGATGCAGCCCTGGGGGGGCTCCCAGCTGAATGAACTTGGAAAATGTCACCTGGTTCTGTTGATGAAGGAGAGTTGGGGGCAGCTGAAGGTATGCGGCAAAGGGGCTACTCCTCATGAGCCACCAGGACCCTGAGCCTCGGGTGGCTCTGGGGGTCCAGAGGGGTTCCTTGAGGACTGTCTTCATCTCCGTCAGCACAACATGGTGCCTGGCCTCCTGAGCCGCCAGGATGCTCCGCAGGTTGCGCTGATAGGCGGTTGCCACGCTCGGCAGGCCAAAAGGCATCCGAACATAGCTTTGAGGTGGGCCCTCACAGCGTCCCTCGCGCGAAGGCCAGAAAAGCTCCTGATAGGCGGCCCGGTTGAGCACTAGGACGTCGACGCAGATGCGCAGCCCAGCATCCTCGCCTGGATGGGGAGCTGCGCCTGGTGAGCGGCGGTCACCGTGCATGGCCCTTGCGTCTTGCAGTTCCTGAGTGGTCTTGGTGATGAACTCCTGAACGGTGGGCACTCCTTGCCCTATGTTCTTTTGAGGGAAACATGTCGCAAAGCACACCTCCAAGTGGTGCCCAAGCGCCTCCCTCGTGATGTTGGCAAAGTCTGAGGCCCTCTAGAAGAGAGCCCCCGAGCCCTGCCCGAGAGGGGCGCTGGGCGTGCTTTCCTATGCGATGGAGGGAGGCGCCCCAGGCGCGGGCGCCAATCCTGACGAGGCGCCGCCTGCCTGAGGCCCTGCATGGCGCAACTGCTTCTTCTTCTTGGGGGTGGCCTCAGGAGGGCGCTCGCCCTGGCTGTCGAGGTCGTCGATTGCTGCAGCTTGGAAGGGACGCTCAAGGGAGTACACCGCGTATCTTTCCTCGCACGGGATTGTGATGATTCCGTCGCTTCCCGGCATCTTGAGGACATTGTAGCCGTGAAGGGTCACCGCCATGAACTTGGCTAGGGCTGGATACCCGAGGATGGTGTTGTATGGCAGGTGGATGTAGGCGACATCGAAGTCGATGAGTTCAGTGTGGTAGTTGTTGCATTCTCCGAAGGTAACGGGGAGGCGGACCTGCCCGATCGGGGTAGTAGAGCCGTCGGTCACTCCTGAGAAAGGCTTGGTAGGTTGAAGCTGGTCATATGGCACTTGGAGGCTGTCGAAGGTTTTGACGGACAGGACGTTGAGCCCTGCGCCGCCGTCGATGAGGGTCTTGGTAACTTGCACGTTGCTGATGACTAGTGAACAAAGCATTGGGAGGACACCTGCAGTAGCTACGCACTTGAGCTGATCTGCTGAACTGAACGTGATGGGGCACCTGGACCATCTGAGCGGGCGTGTGGCCTCAAGCTTGGGGAGAAGTGCATTCACTTCACGAGCAAACTGTTTGAAGATACGCTGCGAGGCTGGGGCTTGAGCTCCACCCAAGATGCAGGCGATAGTGCACGGCTCCTGGAAGCCCCCAGCCCCCTCGTCTTGATGGTGGTCATCATTTCTTCTGGGTGGTGACGGTAGTGGAGGAAGGCCAGCGTTGCCTTGAGGACGATCCTCACGAGGCTGGACCCTCCAGGCGCCCTCGCGAGGCTAATCTCGCCAGCAGTCCTCACGAGGCCGGTCACGCCACTCCTCGTGCGAGCCACGATCGTCCCAGCGTCCGCCACCACATCCTCCTCCTCGGCCGTAACCCTGGTCGCTGCGGTCGGGGCATCGACCGAAGCATCCTTCTCGAATGGCTCTGAGCTCGTGACAGTCGCTAGTGTTGTGGGTATGCAGGTTATGGAAGGCGCAGAACGGTCGGCTGCTCTTGGATGACTCGGGCTGGTCTCGACCGCGCTTGGTGTTTGGTTCTGCCATGAGCATGGCTACTCCCTTGTGCTTCACGTCCTTGGCCTTGGTCTTCTTCTCCTCTGGGTCCGCAACAGGGATCTCGAGGAGGGAGAGGCGCCCCTCCTCAGCTCTTGCACACCTGGTCACGATGTTGAACAGCTCCAAGGTCGTGCACAACTCCTCATGGATGGCGAGCTCCTCCTTCATCTTGACGTCGCGGACGCCGTCGGAGAATGCTGAGATGATGGCCTCGTCGGTCACCTTGGGGATCTTGATTCGCATGCTGTTGAAGAGCTGTATGTACTTCTGCAGGGTCTCCCCTGGTTGTTGCTTAATGCGGCGCAGGTCACCCGTGACCGGGGGGCGGTCGCGAGTGCCCTAGAAGTTGGCGATGACGTGGTTGCACATCTCCTCCCAGGAGGAAATCGAGCCTGGAGGCAGGTTCAGGAGCCAGGAGTGGGCGCCATCTTTAAGGGCCATGGGAAACCAGTTCGCCATGACTTTCTCGTCACCGTTGGCCGCCTCGATGCTCAGCTCATAGAGCTGCAGGAACTCCGCGGGGTCAGGGGTGCCGTCGTAGCGAGGAGGCAGATCTGGCTTGAACTTTCCCGGCCAGGCAATGCTACACAGCTCAGGGGTGAAGGCATGGCAGCCGGCCGTGGTCACTGGGGCCCACCTTGGAGGTAGAACTTGGTATTGGCGCCCGTGCGCTGCTACGTCAATCGGCGCGAGGCCTTGCAGCAGCAAACGATCCTGGCGCGGTGGTGCAAGGAGCGGCGGAGCGGTCACTTGCGGTGGAGGGACCTCTTGACAGCTTCTTTCTTCACGCGCAGGCGCCGGACGCGATGGGTCGCGCCGTGGAGCCGCGTTCCTTGGCGCTAGGGCGCCGTCTTGGTGCAGAGTTGGTGGAGGTGCTTCGTGAGCTACGTCGCCCGTGGCTGGCGGATGGCGAGGCAGAGAGTGCGATGGCGCAGGGGAGCCCCCTGCGGTGCGGACAAGCTCGGCGATGCGGTCAAGCCAGTCCTCGTAGAGGTCGTCAACTGGGCGGTAGTACATGAGCTCATGCGCCATGAGAAGCGCGGCCAGTGCGTCTGTGGGAGCGCGACAAGCGTGAGATGATGAACCAGCGGGAGTCAATGATGGAGTGGCGGTGCGGCCATCCTGTCGCACCGAAGGGTGCAGTGAGGAAGCTTGCTGCTCGTTCCCCGTCGGGCCGGTGGCGGCGTTAGCGTCAAGCGACGGAGAGCAACGAGGTGGCCTGCCGACAGGAGCCATCTGAGCAACGCGGGTGGCGAGGGTAGCCCGACGCTTGGCGCAGGAGTGGCGTGCGTCCTCTATGGAGACGATGAAGCGACGTGACATGAAGCTACGGAAGGGAAGCTTCGGCGCACCCCTACCTGGCGCGCCAAATGTCGGATCACGGGTTCCGGCAAAACCCTTAAGGTTCAAACTCTGGGTGCGCGTGAAGATTTCCCCCCTACAGATACGCGTCCTAACTCGGCTAAGGTCTTACGACCTAACTTGACAAACTCACAACACAAGGGACACAAGATTTATACTACTTTGGGCCACCATTGCGGTGTAATACCCTACTCCAGTGTGGTGGTGGTGGATTGCCTCTTGGGCTGAGGATGAATAGTACAAGGGGAAGAACAACCTCCTGAGGTTGAGGTGTTCTTGTGCTTGGCGAACTTGTGTGTGGCCTTGGTGGTGTGGATCCTGTCCAAGATGAGATATCCTCCCTCTATGGTGGTGGCTAGTCCTATTTATAGAGGCCCTGGCCCTCTCCCCAAATATTGAGCGGGAAGGGAGCCAACAACGACCAATTTGAAAGGGGACAGCTAGTACAAGGGTGGAGGGCGCTCCCTACCCCCTGGGAGCGCCCCCGACCTTGTGGGCCCCTAGCAGGCCTCCGGTGCCCATATTTGGCTATATGATGTGTTTTGACCTGGAAAAAAAATCAAAGAGAAGCTTTCGAGAGGAAGCGCGACCCTCTCGAGGCGGAACCTGGGTAGAACCAATCTAGGGCTCCGACGGAGCTATTCTGTCGGGGAACCATCGCTCTGGGAGGGGGAAATCGTTGATATCGTCATCACCATCATTCCTCTCATCAAGAGGGGGTAATTGTCCATCAAAATCTTCACCAGCACCATCTCCTCTCAAATCCTAGTTCATCTCTTGTATTCGATCTTGGTCCCAAAACCTCAGATTGGTACCTGTGGGTTGCTAGTAGTGTTGATTACTCCTTGTAAGGTTTATCTGGTGGAAGATTATATTTTCATATCCTTAATGATAATTAATACTCCTCTGATTATGATTATGAATATGCTTTGTGAGTAGTTAAGTTTGTTCCCGAGGACATGTATGTTGTCTCTCCTCTAGTGGTGTTATGTGAACGTCGACTACACGACACTTCACCATTATTTGGGCCTAGGGGAAGGCATTGTGAAGTAATAAGTAGATGATGGGTTTCTAGAGTGATAGAAGCTTAAACCCTAGTTTATGCGTTGCTTCGTAAGGGGCTGATTTGGATCCATATGTTTGATGCTATGGTTAGGTTTACCTTAATTCTTCTTTCATAGTTGTGGATGCTTGTGAGAGGGGTTATATAACATTTCTCACAAGATTATCTGAAAAAGTCTTCCTTTATTCCATCTGTGTCGTCTAATAGGTTGGTCCATCGTAGTGGGCAGAGCAAAGGACTGTAGGAGTAATATATTGTACTACTAACAGTTCTTTTCATCTATGCCTTCTAATAGGCTGGTCAATCATGTCTTTAGACCATAGGATCTAAGTCAATTTACTGGAACATAACGTAAGTATTTACCTCAGTTAGTTCACTTTCTAGGAACAAAAACTGTTTTGTATGGTACTGGCCACACCTGGCTGCTTGGTTTACTATTGTACACTAGAGACATTGTTGATAAAAAGCAATGCTGCTGCATTTATCTCGGCTAAGAGATATATTGTGTTCCTGAGCTCTCGAAGATACTGCAATGACTTTGTTGTAATGACAACTACTCTGCCCCCCGGAGTTGCATGCCTATCCATGTTAGCTTCTGCGATCTTTGACCTAAGATTCTGAATCATGCACTGAAATTTTGCAGGACGTCCCATATACTTTAGTCCTTGTATGTTTATCTTAAATTCTTATGGTCCAATCTTTGCCCATAGGAATTTGAATATTGGCTTTGTTGTCTCTAAAAATGGAAGATGGATTATGCAGATTTGGTGACAAAACTTGGTGGCTGTTGTGTTAATTATTTTCTTGATTTTGAGTGTGATCTTGTTTTACGGGAAACATAATCACAACACACATAACTCAGTATGCATGTTATGTTTCCTAGATCATTGACGGCTACCAGCCCTAGTAACTTGTCAATATTTAGATAAGGTACAACTTATTTTGATGAAAACAACTGGACCTCACCATCATTTGTTAGGTCTTGTTTCTCCTTCCAGTTCCATGTTGGGCCAGTGAACCGCTGGAGTGGATTTGTGTTTACCATCCGAGAAGCTTTCCTTTATAATGTTGTTTATTTACACTTAAGAGCTCATTTCTAAGGATCTCAGTTGTATGTACCATCAGATCATCAATTGATTCCACCCTCTTTCATTGCTTAGACACTTCTAACTAATAGCCATGTGTTTATCACTTTCTATACTTCATCTTTCGTCCACATTTAACAATTAAATAGTTACAGTACAAACCTACGTTTCAATGACAATTTCCTCAGCCTAATCTTTATTTCAACATATTGTTAAGCTTCTTTGATTTTATTCCAATACACAAACTTTTCACACTAATTGACTATCCTACCTAAAGCACTGCTTCAAAAGGGGATCAGAAGGCTTTGCTAGGGCTCTACTCTCTGGGCGCTGGAGCTTGGGGATGGCAGGAGCGAAGAGAGAGAGAGAGAGAGAGAGAGGGAGAGAGAGACGAACACCATGAAAATGGATTGATTCTATCATTTGCCTTTTATAAGCCAATAAAAACACCTAAGGTGTTGGGGATATAACTATTGGGTATGAACCGCCCAGGAGGGGCTGGGTCATACCACTTGAGACTTATCAATGAAGATGGTGGATCATACAAGCCCATTGACGCTCCAAGACCCAGATGTGACTTGAGGCCCAAGAGGATGAACCACCACACATGTATAACTTGTATTGTATAAGGCAAGATTAGTTAGTCACCGAGCCGGACACGTTGTGTATGACCCGGCCGGGACTCTGTAAGCCGCCAGGCGTCAACCTATGTATATAAAGGGACGACCCGGCAGCGAGTTAAGGACAAGTAACAACAATCGAGCGCTAGGTCAAGCATATTCGCTCCCTGGTAATCAAAACCCTAGCAATACAACACAAAAGAGGGGTAGGATTTTACCTCATTGAGAGGGGTCGAACCTGGGTAAACTCTCTATGTCCTTTGTCCTCCTTAACCCCTTCAAGCTAACCTAGTTGCGATGGCTCCATGATTAAGTCCTTGCGCTAGGACATCTGCCGTGTCAAGTCCATGATAGTTCGCGCCCACCATGGGGCCAACGCACGATGGTTTTGAGTTCTTGAAGGGCAGATTCCCAGGGATCAAGGGATACACTGTGGGCCGGATGACCAAGAGTCGTCGCGGTAAGCTCTACATCGACGAAACAGGCTGGGGCCCCAAGGCCGTCTCAATCGAGTACGGGTACCGGGCCCCCTTCGGCGGAATCATCGTCTTCATCGGCAAGATTGGCGAACCGGGCCCTGAGCCGGACACCTGCACCGACATCATCGAGATGGCTCAGTGTGCATGACCCGCCCAGGTTCAACCCGCCGTGCTTGTTGGTTTCATCCATGGGGCAGAATTTGAGGAAGGATCTTTGTCTGGTGGTGAGACGACCATCTACTCCGATGGTGAATCGTCCACAGGCGAGACCAATTCAATGTATCAAGTGCAAGACGGCCGGCTTGGGGGCTGTTCTGATGGTGACAGTATTCCGGACCCCTATGAGCCACCAAACATGGTTGTGATCTTCATGGTCAGTACACAGCAAGTGCTCGACTCATCGATTGCCGCGGCTATGACCTCCAGCTCAACAGCTGCGGCAATGGCTGGTGCTAGTGGCTCTGCGCACCCACCAGCTCAGGTTCTGATAGAGTTGTTGGAGGCTTTGGCGACTTTGATGGGGGTAGAAGTGACCTCGGTGGCTCAAGAACAACATAAGGTGGATGTTGCGAAGTTACGAGATGAGATAACTCAAGCCAAGGAATAGCTGGCAGGTGAGAACGCTCGGATGGCCACAGAGCGAGCTGCTTTGGATGCCCAGGCACAACAAATTTAGGAAGATTGTTTCCGGCTCACCTTGGATCAAAATGCTTCAAATGATGTCACGAGAAGAAGACACCAGAGTCGTTTACCTCTGGAGTACGATGCGAGAAACCTTTTGAACACGCCAGGGGCAGGGACTAGTAACCCGCCCGTGGTGAACCGGGCGGTTGAGGCGCCCGTGACTGGAGCGCCGGTTCAGCCGCGTGCAATGGATCCGCCTCGTTTGGATATGACTCCGCCTCAGCATGTGCCGACACTGTCGGGTCATTATTCTAACCCTTTGGATAATAAAATTGCTGCGACATCACGATTGGCGGCTCTTCCAATTGAAGGCGAGTCTCTAGTTGCGATAGAGATGCGGAGGGCCAGAGAACTTCTTCAGACGGCTGTGTCTCAACAGGTGGCTTATTCGTATAGCCGTGAATGAATTCACTCAACCCCTCGTCCAAGCCGGAGTTATAGCAGGCATACTGAGCCGCCTGCAGTGTCAAGCAGTGAACATCGACATAACCAGCCTCGGGGGCATTGATACGTCCATTTTGCATCATGCTTTTATATCGATATTTACACTATCGGGTCATTATTCTAACCCTTTGGATAATAAAATTGCTGCGACATCACGATTGACGGCTCTTCCAATTGAAGGCGAGTCTCTAGTTGCGATAGAGATGCGGAGGGCCAGAGAACTTCTTCAGACGGCTGTGTCTCAACAGGTGGCTTATTCGTATAGCCGTGAATGAATTCACTCAACCCCTCGTCCAAGCCGGAGTTATAGCAGGCATACTGAGCCGCCTGCAGTGTCAAGCAGTGAACATCGACATAACCAGCCTCGGGGGCATTGATACGTCCATTTTGCATCATGCTTTTATATCAATATTTATTGCATTATGGGATGTTATTACACATTATGTCACCATACTTATTTCTATTCTCTCTTATTTTACAAGGTTTACATAAAGAGGGAGAATGCCGACAACTGGAATTCTGGGCTGGAAAAGGAGCAAATATTAGAGACCTATTATGCACATCCCCAAAAGTCCTGAAACTCCACGGGAGCACTTTTCAGAATATATAAAAAATACCGAGCGCAAGAAGTTCTAGAGGTGGGCCACACCCTGGCCACGAGGGTGCGGGGGGGGGGGGGGGCGCCCTACCCCCTTGGCGCGCCCCCCTGCCTCGTGCGCCCCTGGTGGCCCTCCGATGTCCATATTCTGCTATATGGAGTCTTTTGATGAGAAAAAAAAATCATAAGCAAGCTTTCGGGATGAGACTCCGCCGCCACGAGGCGGAACCAATCTAGGGCTCTGGCGGAGCTGTTCTGCTGGGGACACTTCCCTCTAGGAGGGGGGAATCATCGCCATCGTCATCACCAACGATCCTCTCATCAGGAGGGGGTCAATCTCCATCAACATCTTCACCAGCACCATCTCCACTCAAACCCTAGTTCATCTCTTGTATCCAATTCTTGTCTCTAAGTTTGGGATTGGTACCTGTGGGTTGCTAGTAGTGTTGATTACTCCTTGTAGTTGATGCTAGTTGGTTTATTTGGTGAAAGATCATATGTTCATATCCTATATGCATATTAATACCCCTGTGATTATGAACATGAATATGCTTTGTGAGTAGTTATGTTTGTTCCTGAGGACATGGGAGAAGTCTTGCTATTAGTAGTCATGTGAATTTGGTATTTGTTCGATATTTTGATGAGAAGTATGTTGTCTCTACTCTAGTGGTGTTATGTGAACGTCGACTACACGACACTTCACCATTATTTGGGCCTAGAGGAAGGGATTGGGAAGTAATAAGTAGATGATGGGTTGCTAGAGTGACAGAAGCTTAAACCCTAGTTTATGTGTTGCTTCGTAATGGGCTGATTTGGATCCACATGTTTCATGCTATGGTTAGGTTTACCTTAATACTTTTGTTGTAGTTGCGGATGCTTGCAATAGAGGTGAATCATAAGTGGGATGCTTGTCCAAGTACGGACTGTACCCAAGCATCGGTCCACCCACATACCAAATTATCAAAGTACCAAACACGAATCATATGATCGTGATGAAACCAAGCTTGACGATAATTACCATGTGTCCTCGGGAGCGGTTTTCTTTATATAATAATTTGTCCAGGCTTGTCCTTTGCTACAAAAAGGATTGGGCCACCTTGCTGCACTTTATTTACTTTATTTACTTGTTGCTCGTTACAAATTATCTTATCACAAAACTATCTGTCATCTATAATGCAAGTGCTTGCAGAGAATACCTTGCTGAAAACCGCTTATCATTTCCTTCTTCTCCTCGTTGGGTTTGACACTCTTACTTATAGAAAGGACTATGATAGATTCCCTATACCTGTGGGTCATCAAGAATCTTTTATGGTGCCGGTGCCGGGGAGTGAAGCGCCTTTGGTAGGTGGAATTTGGTAAGGAAAAATTTATATAGTGTGCTGAAATTTACTGTCACTTGTTACTATGGAAAGTAATCCTCTGAGGGGCTTGTTCGGGGTATCTTCACCCCGACCAGTAGAGCAAAGAGTTGCTCCTGAACCCACTGAACCTACTGAACTTACTGAAAAAGAAAATGTCTACTTTGAAATTCCTTCGGGTATGATAGAAAAACTGCTAGCTAATCCTTTTGCAGGAGATGGAACATTACATCCTGACGAGCACCTAATATATGTGGACGAAGTTTGTGGATTATTTAAGCTTGCGGGTATGCCCGATGATGTTATCAAGAAGTAGGTCTCCCCTTTATCTTTGGAGGGAGATGCATTGACATGGTATAGGGTATGTGATGATATGGGATCGTGGAACTACAAACGATTGAAATTGGAATTTCATCAGAAGTTTTATCCTATGCATCTTGTTCATCGTGACCGTAATTATATATATAATTTTTGGCCTCGCGAAGGAGAAGGCATCGCTCAAGCTTGGGGGAGTCTTAAATCAATGTTATATTCATGCCCCAATCATGAGCTCTCAAGAGAAATGATTATCCAAAAAATTTATGCTCGGCTTTCTGATAATAATCACACCATGCTTGATACTTCTTGTGCTAGCTCTTTTATGATGAAGACTATTGAATTCAAATGGGATTTATTGGAAAGAATTAAACGCTACTCTAAAGATTGGGATCTCGACGAAGGTAAGGAGTCAGGTATGACACCTAAGTTTGATTGTGTTAAATCTTTTATGGATACATATGTTTTCCGTAAATTTAGCACTAAATATGAACTTGACTCTGAGATAGTAGCTTCTTTATGTGAATCTTTTGCTACTCATGTTAATCTCCCTAAGGAGAAGTGGTTTAAATATCATCCTCCCATAGAAGTAAAAGTAGCTGCACCTATTAAAGTTGAAGAAAAGACTATCACTTATAATGATCCTATTATTCCTACTGCTTATGTTGAGAAACCACCTTTTCCTGTTAGGATAAAAGATCATGCTAAAGCTTCAATTGTGGTTCGTAAAAGCAATATTAGAACCTATACACCTCCTGAGCAAGTTAAAGTTGAACCTAATATTGCTATTGTTAAGGATCTCTTGGCTGATAATATTGATGGGCATGTTATTTATTTCTGTGATGAAACTGCTAGAATTGCTAAACCTTGTGCTAAAGAGAAACATAGACCTGTGGTAGGCATGCCTGTTATTTCTATTAAAATAGGATATCATTGTTATCATGGCTTATGTGATATGGGTGCTAGTGCTAGTGCAATGCCTATTGACTTATACAAAGAAATTATGCATGATATTGCACCCGCTGAGTTAGAAGAAATTGATGTCACCATTAAACTTGCCAAAGAGATACTATTTCACCAATGGGAATTTTTACAGATGTTGAAGTCTTGTGTGGGAAAACTAAATATCCTGCTGATTTTCTTGTTCTTGGTTCCCCACAAGATAGCTTTTGTCCCATTATATTTGGTAGACCCTTCTTGAAAACTGTTAATGCTAGGATAGACTGCAAAAAGGATGTTATTACTATTGGTTTAGGTGATATATCTCATGAGTGCAACTTTTCTAAATTTCTTAGACAACAACATGAAGAAGAATTGCCTAGTAAAGATGAAATTATTGGTCTTGCTTCTATTGTTGTACCTCCTAGTGATCCTTTAGAACAATATTTGCTAGACCATGAAAATGATATGTTTATGAATGAAAGAAAGGAAATAGATGAAGTGTTCTTTAAACAGGGACCTATTCTGAAACACAACTTGCCTGTTGAAATCTTAGGGGATCCCCCTCCACCCAAGGGTGATCCCGTGTTTGAGCTTAAACAATTGCCTGATACTCTTAAATATGCTTATCTTGATGAAAAGAAGATATATGATGTTATTATTAGTGCTAACCTTTCAGAGAAGGAGGAAGAAAAATTATTGAAAACTCTGAAGAAGCACTGTGCTGCTATTGGATATACTCTTTCTTAAGGGCATTAGTCCCACTCTATGTCAACACAAAATAAATTTGGAGAAATATGCCAAACCAGTTATTGATCACCAACGACGGCTGAATCCTAAGATGAAAGAAGTGGTAAGAAAAGAAATACTAAAGCTCCTTGAGGCGGGTATAATTTATCCCGTTGCTGATTGTCTGTGGGTAAGTCCTGTCCATTGTGTTCCTAAGAAGGGATGTCTTAGTGTCGTTCCTAATGATAAAGATGAATTGATTCCGCAAAATATTATTACAGTTTATAGGATGGTAATTGATTTCCGCAAATTAAATAAGGCTACTAAAAGGGATCATTACCCCTTACCTTTTATTGATCAAATTCTAGAAAGATTATCCAAACATACACATTTTGCTTTCTAGATGGTTCTTCTGGTTTCTCTCAAATACCTGTGTCAGCTGATGATCAATCTAAGACCACTTTTACTTGCCCTTTCGGTACTTTTGCTTATAGACGTATGCCTTTTGGTTTATGTAGTGCACCTGCTACCTTTCAAAAATGCATGATGGCTATATTTTCTGATTTTTGTGAAAAGATATGTTAGGTATTCATGGATGATTTCTCCGTTTATGGATCCTCTTTTGATGACTGCTTAAGCAACCTTGATCGAGTTTTGTAGAGATGTGAAGAAACTAACCTTGTCTTGAATTGGGAGAAATGCCACTTTATGGTTAATGAAGGTATTGTCTTGGGACACAAAATTTCTGAAAGAGGCATTGAAGTTGATAAAGCTAAAGTTGATGCTATTGAAAAGATGCCGTGTCCCAAGGACATCAAAGGTATAAGAAGTTTCCTTGGTCATGCTGGTTTTTATAGGAGGTTCATTAAGGACTTCTCAAAAATTTCTCGGTCTTTGACTAATTTATTACAAAAAGATATAGCGTTCGTCTTTGATGATGATTGTGTAGAAGCATTTGAAATACTTAAGAAAGCATTGATCTCTGCACCTATTGTTCAGCCACCTGATTGGAATTTACCTTTTGAAATTATGTGTGATGCTAGTGATTATGCTGTGGGTGCTGTTCTAGGGCAAAGAGTTGATAAGAAATAAAATGTTATTCAATATGCTAGTAAAACTCTAGACAATGCCCAGAGAAATTATGCTACTACTGAAAAAGAATTCTTAGCAGTTGTATTTTCTTGTGATAAGTTCAGACCTTATATTGTTGATTCTAAAGTAACTATTCACACGGATCATGCTGCTATTAAATATCTTATGGAAAAGAAAGATGCTAAACCGAGACTTATTAGATGGTTCTCTTGCTTCAAGAATTTGATTTGCATATTATTGATAGAAAGGGAGCTGAGAACCCCACTGCAGATAACTTGTCTAGGTTAGAAAATGTTCTTGATGACCCACTACCTATTGATGATAGCTTTCCTTTTGAACAATTAAATGTCATAAATGCTTCTCATGCTGGTCCATGGTATGCTGATTATGCTAATTACATTGTTGCTAAATTTATACCTATTAGTAGACGTCAAGAAATGCCTATGAATTATTCACTTGTTATTGAACCATTTGATGTTTAGGGCTTTGATTATATGGGACCGTTTCCTGCCTCTAATGGGTATACACATATTTTAGTTGTTATTGATTATGTTACTAAGTGGGTAGAAGCTATTCCAACTAGTAGTGCTGATCATAACACCTCTATTAAGATGCTTAAAGAAGTTATTTTTCCGAGGTTTGGAGTCCCTAGATATTTAATGACTGATGGTGGTTGACATTTTATTCATGGTGCTTTCCGTAAAATGCATGCTAAGTATGATGTCAATCATAGAATTGCATCGCCTTATCACCCGCAGTCTAGTGGTCAAGTAGAATTGAGCAATAGAGAACTCAAATTAATTTTGCAAAAGACTGTTAATACATCTAGAAAGAATTGGTCCAAGAAACTTGATGATGCATTATGGGCCTATAGAACTGCATATAAAATCCAATGGGTATGTTTCCGTATAAAATGGTTTATGGAAAAGCATGCACTACAAAAAAAACACTTCCGTGATGATATGTGTTTGTCACAGTAGGTCGCTTTTTTGTCATGCATGTACATCCATGACAAATTTATGACGGAATCAAGATAGTCATACCTGTGCTGTCATAGAAGTGTTCCATGACATTACCAAAATTATCATCACGGAAGTGTCCACTTCCATGACGATAAATCGCGCGTCACAGAAGTACTTTCGTCAAGGGTGACCGACACATGGCATCCACCGTAACGGAACGCCGTTAAGCTATCGGGTCGGGTTTTGGATCCGATAACCCGTTAACAGCCCTGACCAATGGGAAATTTCCACGTGTAAAATTCTTATTGGCCGGACGAAACACGTGTCAGCTCGTCAGCGGGTCAGATAGGCGCCTATGATACGTCGACACATGGCACGGCCCAACAGTGGCCCATTCCTGTGAAAAGGCGGGCCCATTTGACTTGGTCAAAAGCTGGCGGGCCGGCCCGTTTGACTTGGTCAAAAGCTGGCGGGCCGACCCGTTTGACTTGGTCAAAAGCTAGCGGGTCGGCCCATGGAAAGCCTGTTAACGGCCTGTTCGCATATAGCTCATTTACAGCCTGCTAACCCAAGGCCCGTTACGCCCTATCCGAATTAGGCCCAGTAGCGTCATCTGGGCTGTCCACTATGATTCCAGCCCGTTTTCACTTTTGGCCCATGTATAGCCCATGACGTCTTTCGGCCCATATGAGGCCCTTTGTAACTCTTGGCCCATTAGCGGCCCGTGCTGAAACTGGCCCGTAATGAATAGTGTATTACTTTACACCCATTAACGGCCTGTGGTGAAAATGGCCCGTAATGAACAGTGTATCACTTTATACCCATTAACGACCCATTATTCCGTTGGGCCGTTTCCAGCCCAGGTTAACTTTCGGCCTTCTGAGGGCCCATTTATTCTTGGGCTCATTTGCAGCATTTGGTTACTTACGGCCCGTTACTATCATTTTCTACTTGTCGGCCAAATTCAGCCCGTCGTTACAGTCGGCCCGTTTGTGGACCGTTAGTCTGTTGGGCCATTTTCATAGCATCACCAAATATGGCCTATTAACGACCCATTATGGTTAGCCCATAAAACGTACGATTTCTATTAAAGGCCCGTCTATGGCCCATTAAAGGCCCGTACAAGACCCATAAATGTGCCGGCGGCCCATGGATCCAACGAGACGTACAAGGCCCATGGATCCTACGAGATGTAGAAGGCCCATGGAACCTACGAGACGTAGAAGGCCCATGGATCCTACGAGACGTAGAAGGCCCATGGATCCGACGACCCGTGAAGGGCCATGGTCGGGCGAATTGGCCCCCGTTTGAACGATATAGAATATTCAAAGAATTATCCTACTCAATACTATCACCTCTAAAAAGACTACACTATTACAACAAAGAGATCAAGGCATAGAAAGGTAGAATAATCCTACACTATACAATAAAGAAATTACAGCCGATTATACCCACTGGGCATTATGGTTCGGCACAGGTGATAATAAAGATACACAAACAGAAAATTACATACACTGGCCAAATACAGCTCATACATCATGGACGTGCATCAACTCCATTTGAACTATAATCTCTTCAGAAAATAGGATTGGCCGGATTCAGATAGCACAAATTTCAGTCTGCAAAATCTCCAATTCCTTCATGGTTACCTCAGTGTCTTGTTTCATTTTTTGACTCCTGCATCTAATACCTGCATGTCGAGTCTCAACTTGTTGATTATACGTTGACAATCATGTACACGTTGTCTTGCCACCTCTAGTTGATGCTCGAGAACATCAGCACATTCCAATTCCAATCCATAATCATTCGGTAACGTCCATGCCGCACTGCTCGCAGATCTTTGTGTTGATGTCACTTCATCTTGAAATGTTTCTGTAAGTACACATGACTAGGGCAAAAATATAGTTACAACAGTGAAGCAAACAAGACACTATTTTGTACGACATGGCAAAACAGGACTAACAATAATGTTACATGTCACTTTAAAAAAATGTTACACGTCATGAAGCATAAGCAGGTGATATTTTAAAAATTACAAAAAAGATAATTTGTGCAGCCTGCATACAGAAATCCATCTTAGCTCACTAGAGGAGCATGATGTTGGGTCCCAATCGAAAAAACAGACAAGTTACAAATTTAGACAGCACATTGCGTATAAGTAAGCAAGCAGTTGGCCATTCTGTGCCTCAATTAAAGTCTTAGGGAGCATAATGAACATCAGAGGGTTTCATACAAACATACTATAGCAGGCAAAACTATGCAATCATTAGCGTAGTATAAACTAGATTGTGAGCCTCATGCAATAATAGTTGGTTAATAGACTTCAAAGCTTCAGGCACACTTTGACAGAGTAATTAAATGGCAAGGCCTTTAATTATGTCAAATAATAGTGATACAAGTACCGAACATGAGGCATGATTATTTGGGCATCTCATTAACTAAGGACAAATAAAGCAATTGAAAAGAGAAAATTAACTATGCATGAAACAAACAAGGAATTGAACTGTTGAGTTGCATACTGTGACTTACCTTAGCAGGTTGAAGAGGCTCAGCGCAGCTCCTACTTCTCTTGCAAGGCTCCTTCCTAACATCTTGTACTTGGAAATCCTCAATCTTATCTTCATTGCACCCCCTCTACAAGGTGACACAAACTAGTTACTCGTCTCCTTGGAAGATAAATATGCATACTTTCCAGTCTGTGAACACAAAAGGATGAGATTATAACAAAATAACACCACATAATGAAATATGCTACATCTCTTGCACTTGCACACAATGAAACGAGCATTTACTATGTCTGCACTATGTAAAAACTAGGCATACCTTCGAACTGGATCTCCAAGTACTCTTGGAGAGCCTAATGTAGTGTACAACCAAACCTTTATGTCACCTATGAGTTAGACAAGGCCCCACTACAACAGCCCTTAGTGCTTAAATCGTTGACAAGCTCTGTTAGAGTGTTAGGTCAAGAACAGCAAGTAATCAAAGCAAACAGTCCTAGTATGGCTGGCTGATGCAAACAAGAAATTGAACAGAAGTGTGAGCAAATCTTACATATCAACAAAAGAAGCAAAGAAGGAGGCTTAAAGACCATCACTTGACTGACCAGATTTAAGGGGCATTTAAACATCATGTGCAACGTATGAACTAACATAAACATTGCATATTCCAGATTCTACAATGGAATGCACGTGTATTAGGTTATTCTATGTATGATGATGCCTACATGTACAGATAGCAGGCAGGAGTGATTCATCATTGCACACACAATTGAATTGCAGGTTAAGGGCCAGTTCGATTCCGCCTTTTCAGGGCATATTGTCAAAATAAGCCATAAAAGATGTAAAGAAGTCATTTTTGAGTTATGGGCTTGGGCTTAACTAATTTTACTTTGGAGGGGGGGTGTTTTGGGGTAGAACCTCACTAAAAATTGAAGGGAGGGGGAATAGTGAAATGACTCTTTTGTCTGCCTATATTACACTCAGAATGCAACTGCTGACGCCCGTGTCACACCTGACCCTCAAGTAAAAACAAACACGCAAGCATTCATTGCCCTGCCTGCTTGCATCTCCTCTCCCCTTTCCCTCTACCTCGATCCCCTGCCTGCAGCACTAGGGTTCCTCCAGCGAGCCGTCGCCACTGGTCCCATCTGGCCTTGTCCTCGACGATGCTATGTCCAGCTAGGCTACATGGCTGGCGGGTAGGGGAAAATCTCCCTGGCTTTTCCTCCCTCTGGCGCCGCCCCTCATTCTCATGGTCTCCAGCAGCTGCTCCACTATGGTTCGTCCAACGCACTACTCTAGTGGGCGCTGCACAACTACGGCTGATGCCACACTGCGGCAGAAGGCACCTTATTCGCCCTCCCCTCCTCCCAGGCCATGGCCTTGAGGTGCTGTTGAAGGATGAGCTCATCCAACAAGGTGAGGATCTCCTCTGATTTTTTGCCAAATTTTCATTCTGATCCACTATACGATGAATTGCTATGAGCTGCTTCTGGTGCTGCTATATGATGCATTGCTATGAGCTGCTCCTGCTACTGCTATATGATGAATTGCTATGAGCTGCTGCTGCTGCTATATGATGAATTGCTATGAGCTGCTGCTGCTGCTGCTATATGATGAGTTGCTACAAGCTACTCCTGCTGCTGCTATATGATGAGTTGCTACAAGCTACTCCTGCTGCTGCTATATGATGAATTGCTATGAGCTGCTCCTGCTGCTGCTATATGATGAATTGCTATGAGTTGCTCCTGCTGCTACTATATGTTGAATTGCTATGAGCTGCTGCTGGTATATGATGAATTGCAGACCGCTGCTACTGTATGATGAGTTGCTATGAGCTGCTGCTGCTGCTATATGATGCTTTCAGGTGGTGCTGCTATACGATAATAACCAGCCACTTGGACCATCGAATTTCAATAAATAATTGTTCTTCATTTAAATGCGGGTCATGCGTTCTTCGTTTAAATTAGGCAATGGGATCTCTATGGAAAACATTGACCAAAGTAGATTGTGCCAAGTAGATGGTATCTTTGTATTTGCATTTTGAGCAAATAGTGATGGTCTATTTTCCTATCATATTAATTACTGCACCGGTTACAATTTGTGAAGTTTGCAAGTCAAATTAATTTCCATATGGGCAGCAAAATGAAAAAAATATAATGCAATCTAGACTTTCCACTCATCATACCAAAGATAAGCTGAAAACGCAATGAAAAGAACTGGTTGGCTTATTACATGGAACTTATATTCACAGGTGCTTATTTCCTTAGGATAACTCATAATAACTGTCCCTAAGAAACTTGGCTAAGCATACAAATAACATGTCACGATGATTGCAATGGAGGAGTTATGTACCATAGCACACTGTATAGGCCCACCGCTGCCTCTCCTTTTTTTTGCGATGTTCCATGAAATTGCACATACGTCTTGTACTTTTTCATTGTGTAACCCTATCTGCAAGTTGACACGGCTAATTTCAGACATCTCTACATGATACTACATTGCATATCCCTTGCGCATATTTAAACCACCAATTAACGATTGTGTGCGTACCATAAACTAGCCATGACTCTATATGCTGGACTAGCAGGCACTCTAAGGGAGCCTAATGTAGTGCACTGGAATTCCTACATGCCACCTACGATTTTGTGTAATGTACTGCCCCTGTTCCTAAATATATGTCTTTGTAGAGATTCCAGTATGGACCACATACAGATGTATATAGATGCATTTTCGAGTGTAGATTCACTCATTTTGCTCCGTATGTAGCCTATAGTGGAATCTATAGAAAGACTTATATTTAGGAACAGAGGTACAATGTAGTATCATGTATGACATCTACATATCTAATTTAGCAGCCAGTAGTAGAAATCATTGTCTGCACAAAGGGATTACTAGTCGAAAATCCTAGCAAAGCACGCTGGCAGGCACAGAACAATACAAGAGAGAGAGACGCGCTTACAAGATCATAGCAATGCCTCAGTCCAGGATCTTGGTTGGCCAAGCTGTTAGATCCAGAAGAAACATCATCCTTGTAGTTTTTGCCAGCTGCATAACAGGTAACAGCGACCGGTTAGTATATTTGACGTACATCGAGCAGGTGATGCTGGACGGGTTTAAAGGTGACAAGTACCTAGGCCGTGGCGGGTGCTTGGCATCTCTCCAGACTGTGGGAATCATGTTAGAAACGTCAATGGTGATGACGCTGCGCTGGCTGTCGGGGTCCGGTAAGGAGATCTAGAACCGTCGAGTAGGGTGTTTGTGGAGCGGCTCTGGAGGGTGGACTACGGTGTGGGCGAAGCGGATCTATGGCCGTGGATGAGGGCGTAGGTGAATCTGCTCCGGTGGTTGGGTTAAGGATGGTGTCAACGATGCGGATCAGCGGCCGTGGACGGGGCGTCAGAAGCTGTTCCCGTGGTTGGCTTAAGGGTGGTGTCGACGATGCGGCTCTACGGCCGTGGATGGGGCGTCAGAAGCTGCTCCGGTAGGTTGGATGAGGGTGCGAGGAAGCGGATCTGAGGCCGTGGACTTGTGAGTTGGCAAAGCGGCCCCGGTAGGGTTGAGAATGGTATAGGCGAAGCTACTCCGGTAGGGTTGAGGAAGGTGTCGGCGAAGTGGCTCCGGTAGGGTTGAGGAAGGTGTCGGCGAAGAGGATCAGAGGCCATCGACGGGGGCGTCGGTGGGGCGGCTCCGGGGGGTGTGGATGAAGCGTCTCCGGTGGGGAGTACGAATGAGCCGCTGCTGATGCGCGGCGGTTGACGAGAGTACCGGCGGAGCAGATCCGGCGCCGTGGACAAGGCCGGCACTGAATGGGCTGTGGTACAGTGGTGGATGAGCAGTCTACTTGTTTCTAGGGGAGGTGGGAGGGGTAGATGCGGCCGCAGAAGCAGATCCGGAGAGGTGGACGCCGCTGGCGGTGAATGGGCTATGGTACGCCGGTGGATGAGCAGTCTAGGGCTTCAAGAGGGGAGGGGAGAAAGGGGGATGAAGTACGGATGGCGTGCCGTGTAGTTAGTCGTTTTTGCGGGAGGGGGAGAGGAAATGGGGGTGCCGTGTAGTGGGGGAACCGGAAGTTACCAAAGCAGCCCTGACCTATCATGTTGATGAGGGCGGTATTGTAACTGTTCGTCTCCGTGCACCAAGGACAAAATGGGGATTTTGCATGCTAAAGACTAAGGTGGCGGAAATTTTAGAAGGAGGCGGGAGATTTTACCGCTCGAGGGATCGTTCGTATCTAGTTTCAACTAATTTTGGACCATGCTAGCGGGAAGGTCATGCTAGACTGTGTACACGGGGCATGCGTCAGTAGTTAATAACTGGTGTGAAGTCCACCCCAGAAAAAAGACAATAACTCGGGATGATGCGCCAATAACTTGGACGTTCACATGGGCACGGCCAATCATACGGGTGTAGTGGCGCGTTCACAAAAAAAGGGATCAAATGGTCAGCCTATGTATTTCTCGTGTAAATAGATAATTTAGTGCCATTGGTTATTTACTTTAAACATAATGCATTGACGTGTTAGTGTAGAGGCGCACAAAAAGAAATGGATATTGTAGTCAGCTACTTAAAAGTGTTACCTCATATGATTACATAGCCTCCATTTCATAAATTGTGTACCCGTTGAATTCATATATGAATATTACATATATTACTTCAAAAATAGAAACTTAAATCATCCAAGACTAATGAATTTGAATGCAAGAGTAACAATGGTGCATGTTCATGATAGCTACATTGGTTGTTTGTAGAAACATCACTGTAACTTTGGCATGCACAACTAAAAAGGTTTATTTAAATAGAAAAAATGTGATATGTGAGTGTCCAATCTTTATAGCGTTGAATCGATATTGTACCTTTGGCCACGATACGAAGTAGATATTGACTTATGTTCAAGCGATGCACGTCCACGATCGCTAGATAGTGATACGTCAATGAATTGTGCAATCTTTCTCACACGCATACATATCTCATTTCCCTGTGGGCATCGGAATCACACAAGTCTCTCACACAGAAACACACACGCTCTCTATGTCTAACACGCCAACCCCTTTAATTCCGCCCACCCACAGCCACTAATGTCTCTCACACATATGCTATCTACCTATCCCTTAATATAGCTAGATATGTGTCACACAAACTCCTTCTCCCTACTGGCAAGATGCCCATGCATTGCACGGAACATCAAGATGCATTTGTATGAGAAGTTTATCTTGTGGGAGAAAAGGATGAACGAGAGAATGCCTTATTTGCATATGCGGAGAGGGGTGTGGGTATCTTTTTGCAAAATTGCCATAGTTTCCTTCCTGTCCGTCGGATATAAATCGGATGGCCTATATTGCAGGATGGCAGGAACACCATCATCACCAACTCTGTTTTTTATAAGAGTAGAGATATGTGAGTGTCACTCCCCCCCCCCACACACCCACACTTCCCAACACCGAAGGAGTAGGGTGACACCTCGATCTTGATATTAATCTATCGACTGGCTTCTCTCTCAAACATACACACACACACTACCCGGCACCGAAGGAGTAGGGTGGCACATCGATCGTCATAATAATCTATCTACTTCTCTTTCAAACACACACACACACACTCGCTAGTTGTGCCTCTGTGTCTACCGCACACACTCTCAATACATCTTTCTCTCCCTCCCCCTCCCAACAATGATAGCAGAAGGGTGACAACTCGATCTGATCATAATCTGTCAATTGGTTTCTCTCTCAAACATTGTGTCTCGGTGCCTCGCTCGGTAGCCCCCTCGATATGTAGACTTCTCGTGCGCGCACAGCTGAAGTGACGATGATGCTGAACCCAGTGTGCCTTGTTTTTACCGGCCTCATGTGATAGTTTTCACCCTGTTTTCTGTTAATTAACAAGGCAACCTTTTCTTTGTTACTACTAGTGAATCTGAAGTCATTCGGGGCAGATATAAAATATATCACTTCAACCCAATTATCGCAGCAACTATTTTAAAAGAAATTAGCTAGCTGCCCGTGCGCTGCACGGAACATCAAGATGCATTTGTATGAGTAGTTTATCTTGTGAGAGAAAAGGTTGAACGAGGGAAGGCCTTATTTGCGAATGTGGAGAGACGTGTGGGTATATTTTTGCAAAATTGCCATAGTTTCTTTCCTATCCGTTAGATATAAATCCGACGGCCTATATTGCAGGATGGCACGCACACCATCATCACCAACTCTTTTTCTACTCCCTCCGTCCGAAAATACTAGTCATCAAAATGGATAAAAAGAGATGTATCTAAAACTAAAATACGTCTAGATACATTTCCTTTTATCCATTTTGATGACAAGTATTTCCGGACGCAGGGAGTATTTGTCTTTTTAGAGGTTTCAATAAGTGACTATGATCGGACCTTACCAACATACTCAAAAAAGTAGTCCATAATTTTGATGTTACCCTCTTTTCTTGGTGGTGTAGTGCCATCTGGATACCTCATAAATAAATCAAGGACAAATCTAACCCCTTACTGAAAAGACATAAGGAGCAAAATGAGTGAATCTACACTCTAAAATATGTCTACATACACATCCGTATGTGGTAGTCCATTTGAAATCTTAAAAAGACAAATATTTAGGAACGAATGGAGTACATATAAGAGTAGACATGGAGATATATCTCCAGCATGGTTTACAACAAAAATGTGCTGGGCTGGTTAGCCGCGGATGCTCGCAACGCGATGACATGAGTTCGTATTCTGTCTTTTAACTTTATATTTTTATATTATATATTACTCTACTTATTTGATATATACTTCTTTCGCCACTATACTGACAGTGGAACCCACAGAGTACTTAGAATACAAGATTAAGGATGGACTTGTTTCTTTTTAACTTTCTGTACGAAGCTGTAGCCACCCTGCAAGTCACGTGTACACTGTGCATGCAATTAACTTTTTATAGAGGGACAATCATACAGGAAATTAGCTCAAATGGATTGGATGTCACTCTATTATTTCCAGTATAAAGAGCATCTGCAACGACAGCCGGCAAATTTCCTCCCGCTTCCTTAAGCGGAGGACGATATCAAACGCCAGCGGCATACTTTTTTACAACTCTAACCAATCAGATGAAATTCATGCAAACACAGACTGATTTCATATAAGCATGAAGGATTTCGTATAAAAAAGCCGGATCTTCATATAAACATCATGGATTTCATTACATTTACATGAACTACGAGGTGCCAATCCGGCTCTCTTGTATAATTAATACTCCCTCCGTCCGGAAATACTTGTCCTAGAAATGGATGTATCTAGACTTAATTTTAGTTGTAGATACATACAATTTATCCATTCTTAGAATAAAAATTCCCCGCCAGCTGGAGATGGAGTACATAATCTAAATGGCCGCCCGCGGATCGCTTTGTCTTCTCATGTCCGTCAGACACTTGCGGGGTCGACGAAGGTCCTCGGAAGAGACAAAGCAGCAAAGAAACCACCTGAATCCGCGGTCGTCGCCTCGGTGGTGGCCTTCATGGGTCCCAAGTGGCGGTGGCCTCCCGTGTTCTACTTCTCCTCGATGATGGCAGCGGACACGGAGAAGCTGGCCACCGACTCGTTGCTCCCCATGCACCCGGCTTCTGTCTGTGCCTGCATGGCACTGCCGCAGGCACAGGAGGCGCGCCCACAGACACGGGAGGCGCGGCCACTGCAGACACTGGTGGCGCGGTACGACGCGACAGCGACGGTGCCCGTACCGGCATGCTCACCGCCGTGCCGGCATGGAGCAACTCGCCACTCCTCATCGAGCTGAACTTGAGCGGCGAGTTGCTGAACCACGCTCCTGCTTGGGGCAGGAACTGGCTCCGTCGGGCCAAGCGAGGTTGGTGAAGCACGGAGCGGCCTCGCCCGTATCCGGAGGGCTCGGTGGGCCACCCAGCCGGGTAATATGCCAGAGAATGGCTCATCGGAAGCCATTGGAGGAGTGGAGAAAATGGTGAAGGACGAGATGGGGAGTGGCGGAGGGGTGCGATTCTTGCCCGCTGTCTGTCTGGCCTTGTGTAAATAGAGGGTGGACGGTAGGAGCTTGGCCGGCGTCTGGCCTCATTTAAACTAAGGGCGGACGGGAGGAGCTCGGCCGGTGTTGCATTTAATTCTGGCCCGCTCATGAACGGACGTGTGGCCGGAGTAGGATTCTCGGTTTGCATGTGGGTTTAACGGAGGGGTTTAATGGAGGCGTCGGGCGTGCAGTGGGCGGCGCAGTACTATTCAATTTGATAGCAGTAATGAGCCGTCAAATCACAAAGGCCCTCGCCTATCGTGAAACCGACCGAGCTAGACTGCCCCGCCCTCTAGCCTTTTAAAAAATGTATATACTCCACTTTTGTACAGTAGTAGTATCGATGGATTGTGCCATGGAGAAAAACTTGAAATTAAAAAAAGGTGGTACATATAGAGAGCGCTCGTCGCCAAATTATGCATATAGTACTATTAAAACGGCTTGTCACAATAATGGTGTTGTAACGCCCACGATGCGGCTATATCTCCCACGTGTCGAAGCACGACTTAGAGGCATAACCGCATTGAAAGCAATGTCGCAAGTGAGGTAATCTTCACACAACCCATGTAATACATAAGGGAAAGAGATACATAGTTGGCTTACAATCGCCACTTCACACAATTACATGAATAAAGCATTACATCAACCAGATACAATCAGGGTCCAACTACGGAACCAAAATAAAAGAAGACTACCCCAAATGCTACACAGATCCCCGATCGTCCCGACTGGGCTCCACTACTGATCAACTAGAATGAAACAAAACAAAGGACAAGGTCTTCATCGAGCTCCTCCTTGAGCTTGGTTGCGTCACCTGCTCGGTAACATCGGCACCTGCAAACTGGTTTTGGAAGTATCTGTGAGTCACGGGGACTCAGCACTCTCACACCCTCGCGATAAAGACTATTAAAGCTTATGGGTAAGGTAAAAGGTATGAGGTGGAGCTACAGCAAGCGACTAGCATATATGGTGGCTAACATACGCAAATGAGAGCGAGAAGAGAAGGCAAAGCACGGTCGATAAAAGTATGATCGAGAAGTGATCCTAGAAAAACCTACGTCAAGCATAACTCCAACACCGTGTTCACTTCCCGGACTCCGCCGAGAAGAGACCATCACGGTTAGACACGCGGTGGATGTATTTTAATTAAGGTCAACTTCAGGTTTTCTACAACCGGACATTAACAAATTCCCATCTGCCCATAACCGCGGGCACGGTTTTCAAAAGTTCAAATCCCTGCAGGGGTGTCCCAACTTAGCCCATAACAAGCTCTCACGGTCAACGAAGGATATTCCTTCGAGCGGGAAGACCCGATCAGACTCGGAATCCCGGTTACAAGACATCTCAAAAATGGTAAAACAAGTCCAGCAAAGCCACCCAGATGTGCCGACAAATCCCGATAGGAGCTGCACATATCTCGTTCTCAGGGCACATCGGATGAGCAAGACGTCGGGTAAGCCAGCCCAGAGTTGCCCCTAGTAGCCTCGAACATCGCTCAGTTGGACCAACACTCAGAGGAGCATTGGCCCGGGGGGGGGGTTAAAATAAGATGATCCTTGAGCCGGCCGACTCAAGGGAAAGATAAAGGCTAGGTGGGAAATGGTAAAACCAATGTTGGGCCTTGCTGGAGGAGTTTTATTCAAGGCGAACTGTCGAGGGGTTCCCATTATAACCCAACCGCGTAAGGAACGCAAAATTCAGGAACATAACACCGGTATGATGGAAACTAGGGCGGCAAGAGTGGAACAAAACACCAGGCATAAGGCCGAGCCTTCCACCCTTTACCAAGTATATAGATGCATTAATTAAATAAGAGATATTGTGATAACCCAACAAGTAAACAATGTTCCAACAAGGAACGATCTCCATGTTCCAACAAGGAACAAACTTCAATCTTCACCTGCAACTAATAACGCTATAAGAGGGGCTGAGCAAAGCGGTAACATAGCCAAACAACGATTTGCTAGGACAAGGTGGGTTAGAGTCTTGGTTCAACAATATAGGAGGCATGATAAGCAAGTGGTAGGTATCGCAGCATAGGCATAGCAAAAGAGCGAGCAATTAGCAAGCAAAGATAGAAGTGATTTCGAGGGTATGGTAATCTTGCCTGAAATCCCGCAAGGAAGAAGAACGATCCCATGAAGAAGACAAACGGACGTAGACGAACGGATCCTCACAAATGCGACATTATCGGAACTAACCCGAAGAAGCAACACCAGAAAAGAAGCAAACAACATAGTAAACAACCAACACATAAACATGGCATGATGCACAACCAAGTATGATGCATGTCCGGATTAAAGAGGCATGGCATGGCAAAGAGCACAAACAATCCTACAAATTAAGTGGAGCTCAATATGCAACGAGTTGCATATTGATGGAACACCACATCAATTATTTAGTTCTCTCTCGGGTTAGGTACTCAACAGTATTAAATGTTGTTAAACATGGAAAGAGGTGAGGCATAACAAAACTACATCATCTAAACAATTTAAATGGGGCCGGAAATAACAAATAACGAATCCGGTAAATCCCCATATGCCTTAGTAAATTAATGCAAACAACAATTTAAACATTTTAATTGTTGTTATCATGATGCGGATGACATGAACAAGTTTTATGCAATTTTTATTTAAAAGTTGACAAGAGCAAAATGAAGCATTTGTCATCGTACGGAAATGAAAAGGGGTGCCACAGCAACGATATGAAAACGGTGCCACGGCAGCATTCCGGTTCCGGTAACTCGATTGAGATACCAATGCAAAGGAGAAGTGTGTGGATCCGTGCAAAAGAAAGTGGGGCACTCCCGGAAACTGGGTGTCCCATGAGTCGACGATGGTGACAACGCAAAAGAGGGGCAACATGCACCGACAATTCAAGCACGAAGCAAGCACGAGCATCTCATACATCACACATGCATTCGTTCACGGGCAGTCGTCTTGGGGTTATACCTTCGAAGCGTGTGTTGTCGGAATGGACCAAGTTCGATGTGGTGTAGGGGAAGTAAACATTCTCGGGACGTTCGTAGTGGAAGTAGTCGTTCTCGCATGCTCTAGGGTCGACGGAAGAGGTTCTCGCGATCTCAGCGCCGGTAGTTGTACATGTAGGCGGTAGACGAACTTGACGGTTTCGTTACTCGGTTCTTTGGAGAAGGAAGTAGTCATACACGTTTTCGTAGAGGTTCGGGGTCAACGACACGAAACTTGACGTCCACGGGGTCTTTGAGGGTCGAGGGTAGTGGTACTCGGGTCATCGGCAATAGTAGTTGTTCTATGCATCGGGCATCAAGGTACTAGCCGAGGTACTTGCCGTACTTAGCAGTTCTGAAGACAGCGGTAGACGAACTCGACGCGTCGTCGTGGTACTTGTTGGTCTCGGTCGGGGCGGCAAAACGTAGTCGAACTTGAGGTGGCCTTGACGATCCCAAAAACATTCCTACTCGAGGAGGTCTCTATCTTGGTCTTCACCGGCGTGGTACTTGGCGAAAAGGGATCTCCGAAGGCGGCCTTGCGTCCCTGGATTCCGTGGCCTGTCGAGCTGCGCAGTGGGCGCGACCCACGTGACGAAGCAGAGAAGGGCGACCCGTTTATATGAGTTGACCACGTAGTCAACCGATGAGGGCGCTTGCATCTGCGCCATTGCAGAGGCAGGCAACATGGAGGAAGCCGAGTAGCTGCAGCTTGTAGGAGGCGACGGGCTGGACGTATCCGGGCTGGGGATGGCCCTAGACGACGACGGCGGAGCGGACCTTGCTGGAGAATAGGTCGGGGACGGACGAGGGAAGACGGATCCATTTGATTCCCGGCTAGAATGAGTGCAGAAGGGCGGCAAGGCGGAGCTTGGCAGAGCCGTTCATCCATGGCGGGGGCCTGTGGCTAGAGGGCGTCTAGAGTGAGAGGAAAGGGAGAGGTCAAGCGTGAGATGGGATCGGGTAGAGGCATCGAGCGCGGGCGCTCCTTCCTGGCGGCGCGAGCAGCGGGACAAGAGGTGAGACGAGGGGGGATCGGGAAGGACGAGGGGTGGCGCCGCGAGCAGCGGGACAAGAGGAGAGACGAGGGGGGATCGGGAAGGACGAGGGGTGGCGGCGCTGGTGTTGGGGTCGAGGGAAGGGAGTGGGGATCGGGGAGATGGTGGGTTCGGGCGCACTAGGGTTAGGATGGGGGTAGGTGGCTTTGGCCTTGGGCCAGCCCAGGTGTGAGGGTGCAGGCTGCGCTTTGGTCCAAAAGGCTGCGGGGTTAGGATGGGCCTGCGGGGCTGATGGCCTGGACTCTCTCCTCCCTCTCTCTTTAAAAACTTAAACCTTAAACAGAAAAGAAATTGGAGAGAGAGGAAATAAAGAGAGGGTTAGGAAAGGATTTTGAGCATAGGGATAACTTTGACGGACTCGTAAAAATGTGCACGGTCCATGAAAATTAGGGGAGACATGATTGCAAGAATTTAATTCAAAGTCATTTGAATTTAATTCAAATGGTTTGTACAAGGACTAGGAATAAGAGGTGTCCAAAAATGTTCGGATTTTTGGTGGAGCTCCGAAATGATGAAAGAAAAAATATGGCCATGTTAGAGACCGAGAATTAAGATAACAAAGGCATTGGAATATTTTGGAAGTGTGTTATAGGTGATTCCGAAAATGGAATATTTAATATAGCTCCCTAATATCGGGAGGATATGTTATAAAGAGAATCACCAAGTGAATTCCCTCGGTTTAAATGGATCAAAGATCCATGCCATTTATTTAGTTGAGTTAAGAAAAGAAATGGCATGATGGCATGATGACATGATGCAATGATGAATGCAAAGAAACAAACAAATCACACGACGAAACCCGGAAACCCTGGAAGGCATCTGAAGCTCCGGTCTTGGGGCGTTACAACACTCCACCACTACAAGAGGATCTCGTCCCGAGATCTAGAATGGCACCGGAGGGAAAAACAGAAGAGAAAGAAAGAAAAGGTAAAACTAAGTTGCTTCTTTGTCTAATGAGTGAAACCAAAGATCCTTGCGAGGTTGAACAAATTGGAGAAAAGAATACAAGAAGGTGAACAAAGTCGAAAACACTCCATTAGAAAAGAGGAACAAGGAAGAACAAATTCGTATGGCACTCCGGTTAAAAGAGATGTAAGACTTGATAAGGCGAAAATAACTTGAGCAGAAGGGCGCAACACTCCAGTTAAATGGATAGGCATGAAAAGAACATGATCTTTGACAAAACGAGATGATGGGTGAAAAGAACAACATCGCAATGCCTCCGGAACGAAAGAATAGAAGATAGATAATTGAAATAGGAGAATGGAGAAGAAAATGTCAACTTATGCCACAAAAGGCTTGAAAAGGCATCTTTAGAAGAAGGGTCGAACGAAGTTGTTGGAACACCAACAATGAAAAGAATACGCTTGATATGGTCTTATGGAATACATCTCAAATTATGAGGTGACAACCTACCACTCACGGGAAAAGAATTGGATTGGTATGAACAAGGAGACGAGAAAGCTATTACACCGGGAGGATAGATGAAGAACTTGGGTAATTTATGAGCACCATAAATAGCAACAATCCTTAGGAAAGGCTTTAGGTGAAACATGACACAAGATAACTCCAATGATGAGATTGATGGATTTAAAATATCTCATTCATGACAACATGTGAATCATGAAACATGAATTCAAATGATCAAGAATGACATAATACCACCTCCAATGATACGGAAGAAAGAATTGCACTTTAAAATACAAGATAAAGAATACTTGAGCTCCTCTGAAAAGAATCTCAATGAACGCTAGGAGAAGGAATTATTTCTTTGATGAACCATCCTGTATAGCCTCCATGAAGAAACTCCGGTAACAAAAGAATAAAAAGAAGGAGAAATTGAAAACACAAGGTGAATCCTTGCAATGATTTAGATGGATCTTCGTGATGATATAATGCGGAAAACATGGAACTCCAGAAAAGAAAAGATAAGCATCTCGAACTGAGAATGTGATACAATGAACCACTCCGGAAAAGAAATTGAATAAACTTGATGCAACAAGAATAAGAATTACATTATGCTTTATCCTTCACCAATTAACTTGATGACAATTGATGGCTTTGGCATACTACTTATTCTTGTAGAAAGAATTAAGATAGATATAGAGTCGACTTGGAAAAGGTCTTCAACGAACCACCGGTAGGATTGAAACCAACGAATAAATTGATATGATAAACGAAGGAAGAGGAACTCTTGAACGAACCACTGTAACAATTGGAAATGAACGATGGAAAGAGATGAGTCACCGGGAAGAATTATAAAAACACACGAAGATAATTGAGAGGATTTAGACCCATGAGAACGAAGAGATTACGAGCTGATTAGAGAATCCTTGATTTAGACACCGGTATGACTTAGAGTATGAGAGCTGCAAGCTGGAATGAGTGATATTTGAAAAGATGGCCTTCAGGGAAAAGAAATGGAAAAAAAGAAAAAAAACTCATGAAATGCTCCGGATGGGTGAAAAGAATTCCCACAATCGAAAATAATTATAAGAGGATGGCAACAAGCTAGAATCACGAATCTTGAAGAGAATGGAGCAAGACTGAGAGAAAAATCTTCTTCGGTCTTGACAATCTAAGAATGACGACGAGAAACACCACCATGAATTATTGAGGCACTCCGAATGAAGAATGGGAAGGTTGAGCTAATGATGAAAAGAATTTGAAAGATCTTGGAGAAGGACCTGTGGGAATGAAACAAACACCGCTGAGAAGAACTGATACTTGATCTTGCGGTTGTTGAAATGATCGGATCCACTTGAAGAGAAACACACCGGTGAAAAAGGATTGACATGACAATCTCAATAAACGAGAAGGATTTGTATTCTCAAAGAAATATGAGAACACCGCTTAGAAAGGGTATCTAATCAACATTTGACTTCGAAGCAACTCGAATACCACAACTCAAAACAAAAACAAAGGATTGGCTTGCAGAATAAGCCGGAACAAACATATGATAGAGATTTCGTCCGAAGTTTTCATGGTGGGGCCTACACGGGCTCAATCGTACAACACCATCATGTACAAGGCAGTGCACATGACATACGAAGCGTCCCTGAGTCGGCATAGCCAAGGACTCTTTAAGACACAACGAGACCACTGTAAAACGAACTGTGGATAGGCGGACCACTAGACGTCGAACCCCAATTTCATATCATACATCTATCGGAAAGAAATCCTAAGAGCTACTTGAATTCCCACTTATAAACTCCCGAAATTTTCCGGTTATGCAATCAGGTGTTGGGGATACAGGGGAAGCATAATATCTCACCCAAAACTAGCAAATCCTACATCTAGCTGTATCCATCCTTCAACACATAACTAAGAAACCTTCGGAAATCATCTACCTCAACCTTCGAAAAGCATCCGTTATACGAGTTATGGCAATACTCCCGAACTCCCGCCCCAGTACTGGGTGGCGTCGAGGTTATCTCACCAACAACTGCATAAAAGAGATTTTCGATGTTGGCGTACTAAACTCAGGTATTCTAGAACTGCAACGATAAAATTGTGACGACAACACCTCGGAGCTCAACTCCCCGGGACACTACCACAACCCCTAAAGACAGGAGGCACCTAGAACAATGTTCTCGTCACAAAACCATCGAAACGATTCCAAGATACCCGCGTGATCCTAAAGTTTTTTTAGTGAAATTTGAGAAGAGAAGAGTCAAAACTCTACGTCAGGATGCCTTACCAGAGCGATGAGGAGACTGGGGAGTAAAAAAGAATTCCTAAACTCTCCGATATATAATTTCTAAATGACTCAAAACATTTTTCTAGACTCAACAACGGCTGGTAAAAACGATCAAGCAATGGGGGCTCCTAAGGTCGGGGAAGGCTCTGATTACCAACTTGTAATGCCCTCGATGCGACTATATCTCCCACATGTTGAAGCACGACTTAGAGGCATAACCGCATTGAAAGCAATGTCGCAAGTGAGGTAATCTTCACACAACCCATGTAATACATAAGGGAAAGAGATACATAGTTGGCTTACAATCGCCACTTCACACAATTACATGAATAAAGCATTACATCAACCAGATACAATCAGGGTCCGACTACGGAACCAAAATAAAAGAAGACTACCCCAAATGCTACACAGATCCCCGATCGTCCCGACTGGGCTCCACTACTGATCAACTAGAACGAAACAAAACAAAGGACAATGTCTTCATCGAGCTCCTCCTTGAGCTTGGTTGCGTCACCTGCTCGGTAACATCGGCACTTGCAAACTGGTTTTGGAAGTATCTGTGAGTCACGGGGACTCAGCAATCTCACACCCTCGCGATCAAGACTATTAAAGCTTATGGGTAAGGTAAAAGGTATGAGGTGGAGCTGCAGCAAGCGACTATCATATATGGTGGCTAACATACGAAAATGAGATCGAGAAGAGAAGGAAAAGAACGGTTGATAAAAGTATGATCAAGAAGTGATCCTAGAACAACCTACGTCAAGCATAACTCCAACACCGTGTTCACTTCCCGGACTCCGCCGAGATGAGACCATCATGGTTACACACGCGGTGGATGTATTTTAATTAAGGTCAACTTCAGGTTTTCTACAACCGGACATTAACAAATTCCCATCTGCCCATAACCGTGGGCACGGCTTTCGAAAGTTCAAATCCCTGCAGGGGTGTTCCAACTTAGCCCATAACAAGCTCTCATGGTCAACGAAGGATATTCCTTCTAGCGGGAAGTCCCGATCAGACTCGGAATCCCGGTTACAAGACATCTTGACAATGGTAAAACAAGTCCAGCAAAGCCACCCAGATGTGTCGACAAATCACGATAGGAGCTGCACATATCTCGTTCTCAGGGTACACCGGATGAGCAAGACATCGGGTAAGCCAGCCCAGAGTTGCCCCTGGTAGCCTCGAACATCGCTCAGTTGGACCAACACTTAGAGGAGCACTGGCCCCGGGGGGGTTAAAATAAGATGACCCTTGAGCCGGCCGACTCAAGGGAAAGAAAAAGGCTAGGTGCCAAATGGTAAAACCAATGTTGGGCCTTGCTGGAGGAGTTTTATTCAAGGTGAACTGTCGAGGGGTTCCCATTATAACCCAACCGCGTAAGGAACGCAAAATCCAGGAACATAACACCGGTATGACGGAAACTAGGGCGGGAAGAGTGGAACAAAACACCAGGCATAAGGCCGAGCCTTCCAGCCTTTACCAAGTATATAGATGCATTAATTAAATAAGAGATATTGTGATAACCCAACAAGTAAACAATGTTCCAACAAGGAACGATCTCCATGTTCCAACAAGGAACAAACTTCAATCTTCACCTGCAACTAATAACGCTATAAGAGGGGATGAGCAAAGCGGTAACATAGCCAAACAACGGTTTGCTAGGACAAGGTGGGTTAGAGGCTTGGCTCAACAACATGTGAGGCATGATAAGAAAGTGGTAGGTATCGCAGCATGGGCATAGCAAAAGAGCGAGCATCTAGCAAGCAAAGATAGAAGTGATTTCGAGGGTATGGTCATCTTGCCTGAAATCCCGCAAGGAAGAAGAACGATCCCATGAAGAAGACAAATGGACGTAGACGAACGGATCCTCACAAATGCGACATTATCGGAACTAACCCGAAGAAGCAACACCGGAAAAGAAGCAAACAACATAGTAAACAACCAACACATAAACATGGCATGATGCACAACCAAGTATGATGCATGTCCGGATTAAAGAGGCATGGCATGGCAAAGAGCACAAACAATCCTACAAATTAAGTGGAGTTCAATATGCAACGAGTTGCATATTGACGGAACACCACATCAATTATTTAGTTCTCTCTCGGGTTAGGTACTCAACAATATTAAATGTTGTTAAACATGGCAAGAGGTGAGGCATAACAAAACTACATCATCTAAACAATTTAAATGGGGCCGGATATAACAAATAATGAATCCGGTAAATCCCCATATGCCTTAGTAAATTAATGCAAACAACAATTTAAACATTTTAATTGTTGTTATCATGATGCGGATGACATGAACAAGTTTTATGCAATTTTTATTTAAAAGTTGACAAGAGCAAAATGAAGCATTTGTCATCGTACGGAAATGAAAAGGGGTGCCACAGCAACGATATGAAAACGGTGCCACGGCAGCATTCCGGTTCCGGTAACTCGATTGAGATACCAATGCAAAGGAGAAGTGTGTGGATCCGTGCAAAAGAAAGTGGGGCACTCCCGGAAACTGGGTGTCCCATGAGTCGACGATGGTGACAACGCAAAAGAGGGGCAACATGCACCGACAATTCGAGCACGAAGCAAGCACGAGCATCTCATACATCACACATGCATTCGTTCACGGGTAGTCGTCTCGGGGTTATACCTTCGAAGCGTGTGTTGTCGGAATGGACCAAGTTCGATGTGGTGTAGGGGAAGTAAACATTCTCGGGACGTTCGTAGTGGAAGTAGTCGTTCTCGCATGCTCTAGGGTCGACGGAAGAGGTTCTCGCGATCTCGGCGACGGTAGTTGTACATGTAGGCGGTAGACGAACTTGACGGTTTCGTTACTCGGTTCTTTGGAGAAGGAAGTAGTCATACACGTTTTCGTAGAGGTTCGGGGTCAACGACACGAAACTTGACGTCCACGGGGTCTTTGAGGGTCGAGGGTAGTGGTACTCGGGTCATTGGCAATAGTAGTTGTTCTATGCATCGGGCATCAAGGTACTAGCTGAGGTACTTGCCGTACTTAGCAGTTCCGAAGACGGCGGTAGACGAACTTGACGCGTCGTCGTGGTACTTGTTGGTCTCGGTCGGGGCGGCAAAACGTAGTCAAACTTGAGGTGGCCTTGACGATCCCAAAAACATTCCTGCTCGAGGAGGTCTCTGTCTTGGTCTTCACCGGGCGTGGTACTTGGCGAAAAGGGATCTCTGAAGGCGGCCTTGCGTCCCTGGATTCCGTGGCCTGTCGAGCTGCGCAGTGGGCGCGACCCACGTGACGAAGTAGAGAAGGGCGACCCGTTTATATGAGTTGACCACGTACTCAACCGATGAGGGCGCTTGCATCTGTGCCGTTGCAGAGGCAGGCAACATGGAGGAAGCCGAGCAGCTGCAGCTTGTAGGAGGCGACGGGCTGGACGTATCCGGGTAGGGGATGGCCCTAGACGACGACGGCGGAGCGGACCTTGCCGGAGAATAGGTCGGGGACGGACGAGGGAAGACGGATCCGTTCGATTCCCGGCTAGAATGAGTGCAGAATGGCGGCAAGGCGGAGCTTGGTAGAGCCGTTCATCCATGGCGGGGGCCTGTGGCTAGAGGGCGGCTCGAGCGAGAGGAAAGGGAGAGGTCGAGCGTGAGATGGGATCGGGCAGAGGCATCGAGCGCGGGCACTCCTTCCTGGCGGCGCGAGCAGCGGGACAAGAGGAGAGACGAGGGGGGATCGGGAAGGACGAGGGGTGGCGGCGCTGGTGTTGGGGTCGAGGGAAGGGAGTGGGGATCAGGGAGATGGTGGGTTCGGGCGCACTAGGGTTAGGATGGGGGTAGGTGGCTTTGGCCTTGGCCAGCCCAGGTGTGAGGGCGCAGGCTGGGCTTTGATCCAAAAGGCTGCGGGGTTAGGATGGGCCTGCGGGGCTGATGGCCTGGACTCTCTCCTCCCTCTCTCTTTAAAAACTTAAACCTTAAACAGAAAAGAAATTGGAGAGAGAGGAAAGAAAGAGAGGGTTAGGGAAGGATTTTGAGCATGGGGATAACTTTCACGGACTCGTAAAAATGTGCACGGTCCACGAAAATTAGGGGAGACATGATTGCAAGAATTTAATTCAAAGTCATGTGAATTTAATTCAAATGGTTTGAACAAGGACTAGGAATAAGAGGTGTCCAAAAATGTTCGGATTTTTGGTGGAGCTCCGAAATGATGAAAGAAAAAATATGGCCATGTTGGAGACCGAGAATTAATATAACAAAGGCATTGGAATATTTTGCAAGTGTGTTATAGGTGATTGCGAAAATGGAATATTTAATATAGCTCCCTAATATCGGGAGGATATGTTATAAAGAGAATCACCAAGTGAATTCCCTCAGTTTAAATGGATCAAAGACCCATGCCATTTATTTAGTTGAGTTCAGAAAAGAAATGGCATGATGGCATGATGACATGATGCAATGATGAATGCAAAGAAACAAACAAATCACTCGACGAAACCCGGAAACCCTGGAAGGCATCTGAAGCTCCGGTCTTGGGGCGTTACAGGTGTCCAGCACAAGTGCACAACCCACCCCTCAAATAAAACTAGGCACCCTGGAATTCTTTGACCAAACTAAGAACCCTGAAATTCTTTGACAACTAAACTGCTAGCTATATGATGTTGGCCATATATATTGTACGTATATAATGTGATGAAACGAGTGGTAGTACTGTACCAACTAAAACATGAAATGTAAGAAATACTTGTATGTACGTACTGAAGAGTTAAAGTAACAAGAAGAAACATAATATAGTTCTGCTGGGGGCTCAGCACAACACACCCCTCAAATTAAATTAAGCACACCTGAAATTAAACTTTGCAACTATTCCGGTAGACACTGCATTAGAACCACCATGAGCAACGACACTGCCACCTTACTCGGAGTCCTCGTCCATGTCCTCGACTTTGTCCTTGTCCCTATTCCTCTTGGCCGATACTTCTTTGCTTTAACCGCACACTTGGCTGTTGCTCTTCATCCAACCCTTGTAGATATTGAAGCAAAGGTAGCCATTCATTGCAGCGTACTGGATGTGGTCTATATCTAGTACATTCCGCTGCCATGCATGACGATGAAAGGTGTATGGAGGTTTCTCCAGTTTACCGTATGAAGGATGAACCATGGCTCCTGCCAGGGTCAGCATTGAAGGCTGAAGAGAGGACACCAGCCAATTCTTCTGGAGGTCGAAGGTGTTGCCTACAATGAGGCCTACCCGACGCAGGACTTCTTTGTCGTTACCAAAGTCTACAGTAACGAATTTGACTAGGTTGCTCCCGAGGAAGTCCTTAAAATCCTAGCACTCAACGTCGGCATGGCATATGTGGTAGACCAAGCATAAGTCATGCACGCAAACCTGGATCACGACGGGCTTCTTCCTCTCTTTTTCCTTTAGATCCTTCTCTCGTCCCAGGACTGTGGTATACTCAACATCTAGCCCAGCGACCCACTCATCATCTGAGTTTTTGAACATGCGTCTGAAGCGAGAAAGGCATCCTTTCACCATCGCGGAAGAACGGGTGTAGATGACGTCGAACTCATCGCCGGTGATGGTTCTAACCTTGTACTCACCGCTGATCCTGGAGATTTGGGACGCCATGGATTTGGGAGGAAGGTTAGGATTAGTGGAACTGCCGTAATGTGAATGGATGGGACGACTAGGAGCGAACCGCCGTAGTATTGAAGGACGTGCGGGGACGAGTAGGAGCGAACTGCCAGCGTGCGAACGGCAGGGTAGTGGCTTTCCATTCTCCCATGATACGGGCTTCCGAGAGCCCTTGGATCTGAGATCAAACGGTTGCCTGGCGTGATTCTAGACCTATGGGTGAATATCCTATCCTGGAGGGTTATTCTACAAATTTTCAGCAACTTAGCATGTGACCGTTTGATCTCAGATCCAAGGGCTGCCAGCAACCCGTATCATGGTCGCGCCTACCACGACCGTCGCGTCGCTCGTGCGGTCGCGCCCTTGGAGATTTAACATGGTGCATTAGGCTATCTGATGTTTGGCATGTTATACATAGTCATCACTTAGTCACTCATACTACAACAAGGTTGGCTATAAGTGTATTTTTTTACTCCTCTCTATCTCTTTCTTCGTACTCCCTCCGTCCCATAATATAAGAACGTTTTTGACACTAGTGTGGTCCCAAAAACGTTCTTATATTATGGGACACATGGAGTACTAGTATTTATTGCATTTGCCAAGGAGTGACCTCTTCCAATGAAATGGTGTTGCTAAGTTTGCTTCATTTAATTAGCTATAGACTCAAAATTGTCTTTTCACCTAGGTACACGTGCTCAGCACCGTTTCTTCCTTGGGTCACCAAACTAGTCTCTCTCTTCTTGAATAACCTGCCACATCAGACTTTATGCCTATGTGGCAAGCTAAAGCACCTGTAGGAGCAAGTAAAAGTAAGTACAATAGTGCGCTTTACATGGCATTTTTGCATATGTGGAGGAAATAGAGGCAAGGAAAAAGTGGAGAAGTGGGCTCTCAGGCAAGAGCCAGCCTCTACTACATGGTGGAGCATTGGGAGAGGCACCTGTATGGAGGTGGTCAGGAATCTGGGAGACTCACGCCGGTCATAGCGCCGCAGTTAAAATGATAATGGAAAGTCAAATCACGGGGCCCCACCTGTCCAGCAGTAACTCACTGTCAAATCATAGCCCTACGTTTGCAGCAGCCTACTCCCTCGTCTTCTCGCGTCTCTTTCGAAGCGACTAAACCTCTATGTTACAGTAACATATTATGTTACCACAAGCACCTCTTTCCTCATTAAATAGTTGCCACATAAGCAAAATTGTCTTGGGATGTGTTAAGTTACTACCTAAGTTACTCCCACTATGGCTAGCCTAAGAAACAACGTGAGAGTTAATGCACCACGCCTATGTGTTTACTATTTGGTTTCCGTAAGATGACTTAATACTCACCTAGACGGAGGGAGTATTCAATTTGAAAGAAGGCGGCGCAATTCCCGATAGGGCTTTAATGCAGACGAGGGAGGGAGTAGCGGTTCCCGAAATGTTGAACGGCCAATGCATCCTCCTCAATTAATGCATGAGGGAAGTAATGGGAGGAGGTCCTGGAAAAGAGGCTGCACGATGTGAATGCAACGCAGTTCGCCCTCATTGCCCTCATATAAAGGAGCCCCTCCATTCCAATGCATCTACCACATTGTACGCACCTAAGCATTTGCCTAAGCACCCACACTAAGCGCAAAAGAGCTCACTCCAGACCCATGGCGGCGATGCGCGTGAGCGGCCAGCGGCTACGCTAGATGGTCCACGACGTCGGCCTGCGGCATGGCGCCAAGGATCGTCTCCAGACGGTGTTGGAGACCGGCTGGTGGATGGCCGCCGTCGACGCCAACTATGACTCTCAGTTGGACTAGATGATCGTTGACACCAGCAACAAGTTCACCGTCATCAAGAAGCTCGCGGACGACATCACCGTACTCCTCCAGCCCACGCGCCCGGGCTCCTCATTGCCTGCCACCCTAATCGCCCTCCATGGCCGGAACCTCTTTCAAGCACTGGTGGCCCTGCGACTGCCCGCCGACGCCACGAAGAATGTCCACCTGGAGGTCACGCTCACCGCGAGGCGCCTCGCCCTGCAAGAATTCGTCGACCTACACATCCACGTGTACGAGCAAATCGTGTACATAGGTATCTACAATGTCAGTGAGGACGCTACGAGGTTGGCCTTCCTCAACCGACTGGAAGCCTTGGATGCCTTTGCTGAGAAGCACCTCGACCTCGCCACAAAAGGTGCCGCTCCTTAGCCACCGGTCGGTGACCCGGCGCACTAAGTTGAGGAGGAGGAGGTCGTATGTTCGTGGATCCATCTTTCTTCTTGCCTTCTGTAACCACCACTGCGATCGCATCATCGTGGCCTTAATTCTTATTGTGCTGTTGCATTCTCGTTCCAGTCAATACTGACATGTGCGATCCCTTTGCTTAATTATATGCATCACTATAACTAGTACTCTATCCGTCAATTTATAAGGTGTGCTTACCTTTTCCATCAACTTCGTGCAACGCGCATGCATCTTGCTAGAAACACTAGAATATGTCTATATAATCCGTATGTGATAGTCCATTTGAAATCTCAAAAAAGACAAATATTTAGGTACGGAGGGAGTAATATATTAGGAGTATATCATGCACACAAAGGCAGAGGAGCGGTGGGGCCGAGAGGGAAGAGGGGCACGTCGGGGGGATGAGGATCCCCTGACGCGAACAATCCTACCATTCTGTCACTGACATGTGGGACCCATAAGCGTGGGTCCCATCTGTCAGCGAAGGAAAGGTAGGGCAAGGCAGTGATAGCCATGTCAGAGGATCCATGTCCACGTCGGGGGACGTCATGCCGTGGGTTGGAGCGGCGTCGTGGGAATCGTGTGTGGGTGTGGCAGTGGTAGAAACAAGAAACGTGATGGTTGCCGTGGTTCAACTGCCATGGACAAGCTGTCATGTCTGTTGAGACTTGTATATCAAAACTAGAGTGTTTATATTTCAAGCACGTGAACAAGTATTATTCTACTACTTTGGATCCATTGCAACGCACGGGCCAGCACATTGGTAGTAGTAGTGCCCATCTCTATCTCTAGAGGCCTTCCCTCGTTCATCCTTTTCTCTCACAAGATAAACTACTCATACAAATGCATCTTGATGTTCCATGGAATGCACGAGGATGTTTCCTTGGGGGTCTCTCTAGCGCGGCGTGGCCGTAGTTGCAAGTTGACGCCCCTTGAGATGCCGACGTTGAGGGGCACTCAGATTTCCTCCGATGAGCAGGTAAGATGAGTTTGATCATGTAGTAAATGCATTCTAAAGACTACTTCCGTGTCCATTTCCTAATTCTCCCCCTGCCCACTATTTCACAGGTTAGGCTCGGTGCGAGTGGAGATTGGCTTGCATATGTATGGGCAGGTACCAACATCAATTTGGACAACATTTACAACGGTGACACCGTTCCCGTAGAACCTTTGTCCAACATTGGGATCAGCGATGCAACGGGCCACCAAATGAATTGGTACGATGGAACCACGGTGAGATTGAATAAGAAAGCAAGAACCTTGCACATGGCGGTCAAAGGCGGACCATGCTGTCTGCGGCCGATTTGTTGCCGTACGAGTAGGAAGACGATGTGCTCCTTTCTAACCGCATCTTCGCGGTGACAAACCAGGGGACTTATTTTGTATGGGACACATCCTATGATATACTCCCTCTCTCCTAGTTTATTTGTTTTGAATCTTTTCATTTTGTAAGTTTCAAATTCAAATTTAGAGCTCCCCATCACATGTTGAGATTACAATGTCCATTAAATCGTTGCGTGCATGTATAGTAAAGAAACAAATCTCGAGTTTGGCATGAGTTCGTGCTGCAGGAGCATCACAAGCCCTTGCGCAGGAGTTACATTTCCCTCTCAGGGTCGTCGGGACTGAGCTTCAACGCCTTACTACACCTACCTTTGAGTCAATAACATGTGGACCCGATAGGTGACTAGTCCACATGTAATGCTCCTGTAGGCAGAGGGGCAGTGGGGCCAAGAGGGGTGAGCCGCATGTCGGGGGACGTGTGGTTTCATGGGTTCATGCGGCATCGTGGGAATCGCGGGTGGCTATGGTAGAAACTTGATGCTCGCCGCATTTTAGGTGGCCCACATGTCATGCACACAAAGGCAGAGGGGCGTGCGGCCGAGAGGGGTGAGGCGCATGTTGGGGGGCGTGGTGCCGTGGGTTGGAGAGGCGTCGTGGGAATCGCGAGATGAAACGTGATGGTCACCATAGTTGAACTTCCATGGACAAGCTGTCATGTCTACGGACACATGCACTGCATACCGATCACTAGAAGGAGTAGCAGAGAAAGCTATATATGCGGATAAATAGTTCCTTATAGTCAAGCGGACCCACGCTACTACTCTGTTCCAAATACATGCACACCATCGAAATAGTCCATCTATATCAATATACACCGAGAGGGAATAATATTTTTACAAGAGAGGAAATAGTTCATCCATCCATAATGCCCTCCTGCTGGTGCAGCCTTTTCTTCTTCTTCTTCTTCTTCTTCTTCTTCTTCTTCTTCTCATTCTCTGTGGGAGACGGCTTCGCAACAAGCTCGTTGGACCTTGCAACTATCTCGAAACTCACACAGGCATCGAGGGCATCATATTTTATCCGCTCGTACGTCAAGGGATAATTCTCCCATCCAGACGACCTTAATGCCACCGTCTCATCATCCTTCTGAAGATTTGTACCGAGCACAAAATTTTCTATGTCGAATAGGGATGGTGTTTGTTTATCACAAACTTCTACAAGAATTTTGATTCTGGTTTGTAGGTCAGCGATGCTTTTCAAATCAAGGTTGTACGGCTCCAGCTTCTGTTTGTCTCCTTCGATGGCTGCCCCACAGAAGTATACGTCCTCTCGAGACAAGAAATCATGAAGCTCACCTGGTATGGAGGGCGAGTGTATGATGTGGTACACCAAAACATCATCTTCGAGGCACAGCTGAAGGACGTCGGCGCGCTGGATCTTCCCAGGGGCACGCTCCGTGTACTCTGGGTCGAGACCGATGACCCTCGTCTCTACCTTTTTGAGGGAGTTGGATACATTGTTGATCCACTGCCGAACAACCCTTGGGTAGACGGTGACGGTGGCAACTATGTTCATCGAGCCTTTGACGAGGACATGTTGGATGCTAAAAACCTGCATCTCGATCTCTTTCACCATTTGGAACCGCTGGAACGGAGGGCTATGGTTTGGAGAATTAGGATTAGATGGCTAGTCTAACTGAAGTAGTAGATGATTATTTAAAGAGGTTAAAACAATGTGAACGTAGTGGGCTTTGGATGCAAATGAAGACGGAGGGGAGGTGAAGAAGCTGAGGAGAATCAGTTCCCGATGGAGAAGGAGTAAATGGGAGAAGTGGCGTGCAGGCAGTTGATTAGACGGCTAGGTAGACTAAACGAAAAGGCTATGTGGGTAGACTGATGAGTCGTACCTGTTCGTGTATGTGCCCATCCTTCCTGATAGGTGGGACCTATGCAAACAGATAAAAAAATGTGTCGTGGTTTTTTTGAGCGCGTGAGTGGGAGACACAACATTCGCTGGATAAGGAATACTCCATCCGTTTAGGTGAGTATAAGTCACCTCATGAAAATGAGGTTTTCCCAAAACCTTTAGGCGTGGAGCATTAACTTCCTGCTCGATCCCCTCCCAGCCTTGTTAGCCAGCGTTCTCTTCCTCTGCTACCGCGTTCTACCTTTCCATTTTTCCTCTTCTCAAGTGTGGAACAATCTGCATGCCGTCCTTGATGCACCAGAATGACCACTGCATGCATCGCGACAAAGCGTTGATTGGGCATGCATGAGAATTTGGTTCTGCTCGCAATATGGATGATACCTGAACGATGAAGTGAACAGGCATGCTAGCACGGGAGACCTATTTACGCTATACAATACCGGAGTACTCATGTACCTACTACATGAGTACTAGTAGTAGTAGTACAACTATGGTACACTTGATGGTCAAAATACTATTCACCCGGTCCTCACAGTGAAGTGACAACACCCTACGCCTGACACTAGTCCACGCGGCGTGTTCGGGTTACCAAAGTCAGCCTCACCCTGTGCACAGTGCAGTCTGTCATCGCCGCTGTACAGCACATTGGCGCCTCGCCTCGTCTCCCTCTCCCCTCCCATAGCACCACTCCATCTCCATCTCCTTCTCCGTCTCCATCTCACTGTGCCCTCGTGTACCGTCGCCTCCCCAATACCACTATTCCCTCGCTAGCCGCTCCAGCACCGACATCCTTCTCCCCCGTAAATCAAGCCCCCTTCCAAACTCCACCATGGCCGAACGCGAACCGCGCAGCATCCATATGAGCCATGATTGGAGCAATCTCTCCAGTGACATCCTCGACCTCTGTTGTTCGTGTATGGATATGTTGAGCGCCCTACGGCTGGCTGCATGCTCGAGGGACATGCACACGGCCATCGTCGAAGCGAGGCCTAAGCTTTTCAAGACACCCTGCTTGCTGCTATATGGTCTTGCGAGATTCGCTCACCATGATACAGAGGCGTGCATGATGCCCCTCGACTTCAATCCGATCTCCATTAGCCGAAACTTCTTTGCAGGTATGTAGTGGGTCACCGTACATCATTTCCCTCGACATCGATCCAATCACCATCGCCCGAAACTTCTTGGCAGGTATGTACTGGGTCGGCATGAACTCCCACTGGATGGATGCCTTCAGAGAAGACGGTAAAAAGATGGTGCTCATGAACTTCCAGACCTCCCATGAGATTATCCTTCCTCCGTTGGATTATATAGAGTATTACCATCGCGGTCCAAGTCACCTAGATTACTATGTCAGTTGGACGGACCTTATTTTGCAGAAGATTGTAATCTGCCAAGTGCCCACATGACATGCGAATTACGCAGACTTCAAGCTAATTGCCTTGTTCGCCCGCGGACTCGCCTATCTTTACGCCGGTGCCTTGTTTAGCTGGAGACAACTCGGCTCGCAGTGGATCATCGTCAAAGCTGATACACACTTCTGTGATGCTATTGAACACAATGGCATCATCTACGCGATCGACAAAGTAGATGGCACCACGTATTGCTGGGACGGCGCGTGTAAGTTGTTCCCTCTCATGTTAGTTTCTCATTTTCATGATGTAGAAACATGCACCACACTGTTGGTTTCATCTAACCATTCATTAGGGAAGTAATTGTGCATATGGAGAACTCTATATTTGGAAGTAGTGAAATCCTGCAATGCTTACCATGTGTACATACCTATATTCGCCCTTCAGCAATCAATGGCTAGAATAATATCCTCACAAAATTTTTTCCCACAGAACACGAGTATATAACAATGCATGGTCTGTTAGTTACCTTGAAGAATTTGTTTGTGAGGACATAACATGATTACATAACATGCATGACATGGTAGTTTCCTGTGAAGAATCGATTGCGAGATAACATGAGTATAAACATGCATGGCACTTCTATATTTTCGAACCCAATATACATTTCCCTGTATTTTTCTCCCAGTTCCAACAGGGACATATCAATGCTGTTTCTTGCATTATCTTACTCATACTCTGAACAATGCTGATCTTACATTAACAATGCCTATCCTTTTTGATATGATGCAGTGTCCCTACAGTTACTGCCTTTTGTAATCACACCACCTTTGCCAAAAACAGGGAAGCACAACTGGTTCCTCGCTCGATCAGACAACGACAAAAGACTGATGATCATTCGGACACATGAGCCGGAAAAGTTATATTGCAAAAACCCCACTGTATACAAGCACCGTGTAATACGTGAGTATCTAGACAGTGGCTGTTACGTCTATGAGCAGGATACCAACTTGTTGGGGCCTTTAGGATTTTTTAGTTGGAGGCGGGTAAACAGCCTTGGTTCACAATCTCTGTTTCTTGGACTCAATTATCCGATTAACCAGGAGATCACCGTTGGCAAGGACCTTGATGGCAGAGAGGCTCTGTTTGCTATGGAAAACTGTGTTTACACGGTGAACCCTACTAGTTTGGAAGCAAACTCCCCTGATTGTCAACGATACAGCCTGCAGCCAAAAGAAGCTGAGAATGACAAAGGCATCCAGATTAACTTTGATCCTTGGATGTCTCAATTACGATAGGCAGTGATGTGGTTCAAGCCTTCAGGTTGATAGGTAATTGGGTTGTTGCATCGAAAGGGTGGAGTACTGGTGTCTCCGGATCACTGATCACTGAAGCGGGGCTGCAAATTATGATGGTGTTGGATCATCTCTTCGAATGACTTTGTTGTCTTTGCTGCTAGTTCTGGATGGGTAGTTCTTTCTTTTGTTATGCATATTCCTTGTCATTTGGTCATCCTCGTATATGTCACTATTACTATGTAATAGTTGCTTCTGTTTAGAATGTCATTCTCGTCTGGATCATGAGAGTCTGAGCGCTGCAGATGGGTGCGTTTTGGTGGTGTAGCAAGACTTCTTATGAACTATTATGTCTTGCTGTTTATGTCAGTAGTAGTCACTAGTCAGTGTTTGAATGTTGTATATATCATTTTTTCGAACTGTTTATTGTCTCGAACTACTGGTGGGCTAAATTAGGGCATCACCATTCTCCAGTTTTCAGAGTATATCTCCTTTTTCCAAGTTATATAATTTGAGCTCAGTGTCTTTTCGATGATGTACACTTGTTTGGGCCAGTGAGGTGTCGTTGAATATGGGACGAGTAGTAACGCAATGCCAAACAGGTCAATTATGACTCTCAGGCCGGGCTCTCAAAAGATCCTGAAAAAGGCCGGGCTCTCCAAAAAAGAAAGAATAAGGACTCTTAGGCCGACATGTGGGCGCCACCGGTGTTTTTGTGCGCTTGCGCGCCGAGAGCATATTGGCGCGTGCTCGAAATTCATGCTACCTTTTCATCCCCAGTCTCCCACCCCTCCCCCACCTCTGGAATCTCGATTCCTACTCCAGTTCCCCCAAATCCCCCTCCTGTACTCCCTGTACTCAAGCGCACTATCATGTCGCCGGTCAACACGGATCTCCGAGCCGGTGATCCTGAGGTCCGTCCTGCCTTCAGTCGCTGCGTGCTGTCGCTCAACAGTGGCATGGAGGTGCTTGACGACCATTTTGCCAGCAAAGTGCTGATGGTAACCATCAACGGCGACCGGCCTCCCGTCTCGCCGGATGACCTTGTCAAAGCTGTTGGCATTGCGCACGGCATCCAAATAAGTGACTTCCTTGTCAAAGTCTGTCCGCCACCGGCTGATTTCTTCGTCAGGTTTCGGACAACTATCGACTACAGTCGTGTGTTTGAATCTTCCCGGCGTTTGTTCTGTGATGGCGCGCTGGTGAGCTTTGATCGGTGCCACCCAGGATGGGGCTCGGTGCCCTCTGAGCTTGAGTTTTTAACAAAGCTTACCTTCCACGGCATGCCTCGACGTGCTTGGAACAGCGAGTCCATGAACGAGCTTATCAACGACCTTGGAGGTGAGCTCGTAAGTATGTTTGTTCCTCGAGACAGCTAGGCTCTGACGGTTATTGCATGGATGAAGAAGCTGTCCACCATACCGAAGGTGATTAGTATTGAGATACCGGTGCAGGAACCGGGGTTGTACTATTCGTCGGCACCAAGGCCGCCGTGGACCACATTAGGGATGTACCTGTATCAAGCGTTCGTGCATGTCGAAGAAGTGGTCAATCCATCAATTGAAGTCCTGCCGCCGCCGCTGGTGCCAGGGTCCGTCGACGACATCCATTACAGGAGTCAACGTCAGACTTTCCCCGTGTTGCTCGGAACGATGGATGGCACATGGCCTACTCCATCGCGCGACGGAGGCCACTGCTTCTTTGGGAGAAGAGGCAGGGCTGGCTGCCTGGATGTGCTCTAATTTGAGGTAACAACTGAATCTTGTCAGATACTAGTTAAATCCGAGCTATGGGTGTGAAGCACTGATATGTCGGTACATTTGATTGTCACCTGTTCTAATTTTGTACCTAAACTTTTTTTAGAAAGGGCTGTACGTCAACTTAATGTGCTAGCAGAACTTATTGTGTTGTCTGTCTGTTTTCTTTGCACAACATTCAAGATATTTCTCCATCATCGATAAAGACAATGAACCGTTATGTACGACTTCGTTGGTTTCAACATAGCCCTTCCCATAGCGATCCACTGCTTCCATCCTGATTGTGCCGCATGCGTGAAATTTTTGTATGCAAGTTCAGTGTGCTATGATGTTCTATATGATTGTGTCAACTATATAAGTTTTTTTACTGAGCATCAGCAATGCATATGGCTGAAAGGTGTATTTACGAGCATCGGCCGATGGGTCTCTATCTCTCTCTCTCTCTCTCTCTCTCTCTCTCACACACACACACACACGCACAAGAGGGACCCGTTGAATTATTTATTTTCTCGTGAAAGCTTTTAATTAGGTTCCACTGTAATCTAACTTTTTTCTTAAATTATTAATTGAGCTGAGTGACTTCAAAAAGATGTACAGAAGCCTTGTTTGGGCCTTTCTGGCGTCGCTGAATGTGGGCTGAGTAACCATGTTAGGTTGTACTATACTACACAGGACCTTTTTCGCTATTTTTTAAATAATACATTTTTTATTAATTTTCATAAATATTACACTGGTATATTTTTTTTCAAAAATAATACACCGTCGGCCCGCTGCAGGCCGACTGGGCCTAGTCGGCCCCCAGCCGGCCGATTGGATTCCAGTCGGCCTACAGCTGACCGACTGGCCCCTGTCGGCCCACTGTGGGCTGATTGGGTCCCGTCGGCCCACTTTGGGCCGACTAGAGCTAATTGGCTCGCTGTGGGCTAATTGTTTTTGCAAAAGTGTTAATCATGTATTTAAAAAATATGTGTATTGTGACCTCCTCCGCTCGCTGTGGGCCCACTGTTGACTAAAAAATATGTTTTAAAAAGTGTTAATCATGTATTTAAAAATTGTTAAATGTGTGTATAAAAATGTTCCTTATCTATACAATTTTTTTAAAATGTGTGTATAAAAATAGCTTTTTTTCAACATCAGCAATGCAACTGGGACGACAGTTGTACACAATATCCGGGTCAACTTGTTATTCTCCGCCCCGCTAGGCTGCAAACTTTCCTAGGAGGTATGCATTAGGCATAACAAAAAAATGGACTTTAAGAAATAATAAATGGGATGTAATTATAATAACTGGACAATTACTATGCACCAAACACATAATTAGTTTGAAAAATATATTATTTTTGGAATTTGACAATTTTAATTTCATTACTTGTTGCGCACGCAATATTTTGTTCGATTTTAACGTAATACAACTTTATTTTGAAATTATATTTAACCTCACTAGAAATTTTGGATAAAAATATTTCGGATCCCATCAAAAAGTGGGAATTTTTTTGAATTCTTTTTTGAGCGGTTGTTTGAAATTATTAATCGTTGTCCTAGCTAGAAGTTCGGCCGTACTTTTAACAAAATGTAAATGGGCTATAGTAAATTCCATTAGAATTAAAAAATGGGCTGTACATTCTTACAAATCGAAAATGGCCTATATGTTCTCTGCCAAATCCGAGTTGTGGGCCTACTAAGTTGACGCGTACCAAGGGCTTTGTCAACTTAGTCAATATAAATGATTCTAGCTACAGTGATCGTACGATGTCCATCCAATGGCCGTAGTGCTTCTTCAACCTCTGGTCTTCTTACTCCAGCCGCCCAAAGCAGCGCCGGTTGTGTCGCGTGCTCCTGCCTCCCGTGGTCGGCTGTGATGCCGCGGAGGCCTCACCGCCCCGTACTACTCCCACCACTGGCCAGGCCATCCCTCTACTCACCCACACCCCCTGTTATTCTGCGGCGATGGCAGCCTCACACCGCAGCCGAACCAGTGAACCCTCGTACTCCTCTCCGTGTGGGCTTCCACTGCTGCGTATTCCCCGGCCTCTTCCCCTTCCTAGGCCTCGCCGTCGTCCACTGCCCTGGTGCTCTCGGCGCGGCGTGGTCAACGTGGTCAAGGAATAAGTTCCATCAGACGTGGACTGTACGTGGAGAGGCTGACAGCTGGGTCCACGGCAGCAGCAAGGAAGTGCCTCCTTATTACGCGGAAAATAATGTCTCCTCCACCTGATAGCAGGGACCTATCGGACGGGCCACCGTATTTCGCGAAAAAAACATTTCCCCCTTGACTGTTGGGACCCACCAGCTACACCTTCACACGCAAGGAAGTGCGTCCGGGCAAAAAAAAACGATTCGCCCCCCTGACTGCTGGGACCCACCAGCTACATCTTCGCACGCAAGGAAGTGCGTCTGGGCAAAAAAACCAAAACGATTCGCCCCCCTGACTGCTGGGACCCACCAGTCCCCCGACTGCTGGGACCCACCAGCTACATCTTCGCACGCAAGGAAGTGCATCTGGGCAAAAAAAATGATTCGCCCCCTAACTGCTAGGACCCACTAGCTACATCTTCGCAGGCAAGGAAGTGCCTGACAGTCGGGACCCACCTGGTCGAAGCGTACGTAGCATTGTCATTCTGGTCGCGAACGTGTACGTACATATATACTAGTGAATGTAGAGGCGCGCACGTGTCATAGTAGAGGCATGCACGTGTCGTAGTAGAGGCGCGCACATAGCATGTACATGTACGTACAGCAGCTAGGGTGCAAGATAGAAAATACGGCCACGTATGTGTAAATACGGGCGGGGTCTCGAACACCTACTCGCGCATACATACGGTGAGGGCTCGTGTACATGGCTGGGTCGGAACGGAGAAACTTTGTCGTCGTCGTGTTCATGGGTCGGCACAGAATGCGTGGTCGTGTTCATCGGGAGGGCTTGGATGGAAGAGGCGATGGAAACGAGGCCTAGCGTACCGCACAATGGAGGAAACGGACCTCCTACAGTCGAAACGGGGGTCCTGTTGATCGGGAGGGGTGTGGCGTATCGCAAAACGGAGGAAACGGACCTCCTACGGTCGAAACGGGGGTCCTGTTGATCGGGAGGGGTGTGGCGTACCGCAAAACGGAGGAAACGGACCTCCTACGGTCGAAACGGGGGCCCTGTTGATCGGGAGGGGTGTGGCGTACCGCAAAACGGAGGAAACGGACTTGTGTTGGAGCGCTACGGTCGAAATGGGGGTCCTGTTCATCGGGAGGGGTGTGGCGTACCACAAAACGGGACTCCACGGGATACTGCTCATCTCCACCGTCGACCCCCTCCAGCCTCCACGAGCTACTGTTCAACCACCGTCGATCTCCTCCAGCCTCCACGGGCTCCTGTTCATCCAGCCTCCATCGCGCGCTACTCCACTGGCTACTGTTCAACCACCCCTCCACCGTCTACTGTTCATCCAGACCTCCACACCACGGGGTCCTGTTCAACCACCCCTCCACGGGCACCCCTCCACCGTCTACTCTTCATCCTGCCCTCCACACCACGGGGTCCTGTTCATCCACCCCTCCATGGCCACCCCTCCACCGTCTACTGTTCATCCAGCCCTCCACCACACAACAGGGTCCTGTTCATCCAGAGGCAATGCCACCGCTCACTGTTCATCCAACCCCCCCCCCCCCCCGCAATGCTCACTTTTCATCCCATCGATCGACTTCAATTAGCAGTAGTAGCCAAGGAATCGCTCGATCGGGTTCAGTTAACAGCCATCGATCGATCGCTCGGGTTCAGTAACGCGTAGCCTGCAGTGCAATCGCTCGGGTTCAGTTAGAGCCCAATGCCTCGCTCGGGTTCAGTTAGAGCCAACGCCTCGCACACACGCGCGTACGTGTACGAGTGAAACACGCATCGCTCGGCCCCCGACCTCCCACCGTAACCGGGAACTCCCCGAAATTTTCCTCCCCCTCGCTTCTACCACGGTTTTTTCCGTCATCGACGGCACAAAGAATGTCATGCAGCTGCGTCTCCGGCCTGCCCAGGACGAAAAGCCCATTTTCTGTCATGATTTTTTGTCATAGAAGTAGGAGCCCACCACATCTATGATGATACCGGGTTTTGTTACAATTATCGTTATAGAAGTGTCATATGTATGACAAAATTTTTTTTCGTTCGGCCCAAAATGTCTCGGATGTGTCTTTTTTTGTAGTGATGTCACTTACCTCTCGAACTAGAACATAAGGCTTGTTGGGCTATTAAAGAGCTCAATTATGATTTCAAACTTGCCGGTGAGAAGAGGTTATTTGACATTAGCTCACTTGATGAATGGAGGACCCAAGCTTATGAGAATGCCAAATTGTTTAAAGAAAAAGTTAAAAGATGGCATGACAAAAGAATACAAAAGCGTTTGTTTAATGTAGGTGATTATGTATTGCTATACAACTCTTGTTTACGATTTTTTGCTGGAAAACTTCTCTCTAAATGGGAAGGTCCTTACGTTATCGAGGAGGTCTATCGTTCCGATGCCATAAAAATCAACAACTTTGAAGGCACAAATCCGAAGGTGGTGAACGGTCAAAGAATCAAACATTATATCTCAGGAATCCTATAAATGTTGAAACCAATGTTATTGAAACCGTAACCCTGGAGGAATACATAAGGGACACTTTCCGGAACGTTTCAGACCTCGAGAAGGACATGAGGGACACTTTCAGACCTCGTGTCCTTCCCGGAATACATAAGGGACACTTTCCGGTACGGTAAGTAAACTGACTCCAAAACAGTTCTAATGGCAAATTTTCTCCATTTTGGAATATTTAGAAAAATAGAAAAATAAGAAGTAGCCCGGGAAGGACACGAGGGCTCCACGAGAGTGGAGGGCGCGCCCTACCCCCCTGGGCACGCCCCTGCCTCGTGGGCACCTCATGCGCTCTCCGGACTCTGTTTTCTTACACCTTACGTATTTTGGTCGGTAACAATTCATTATATAATCTCCCGAAAGTTTTAACTCCTGTATCACGCAAATATCCTCTGTCTTTGTTTCGAGTTGTTCCTGCTGCAGATTAGAGCAATATGTCATCCTAGGATTTGGAAGGAGAAAGCTATGTGGTTGATTATCTTGTAGATCCTAAGGTCTATGGGGACGTGGAGAATTGTGGTTGGACTACGGAAGGCGAAGAGGATTATGAACCCAAGGGAAAGGAGGAGACAAGCTTAGATGAAGATGAAGTCCCATTACCTCAACCTGGGGACATGCATGTGGAGTTCAAAAAGTCAAGCCTACCTGATAGAGCAAAGAAACCTAAGATCAAGTTTATCCCTTTTCGCCTCTTGCAGGAAAACAAACTGGAATTATGCAAGAAGATATTAAGCCCTGAGCAGGAGATCGATGACCTAAGGGATCAAAATTCTGTCCTCAAGCGCAAATTAAGGAAGAAGCCTACGCCACCAACAAAACCAACACCCTCTTCACCGACAAAGAAGGAGACATAATCACATGGGCATGGGAACTCCCCTTGGCAACTGCCAAGCTCGGGGGAGGTGCCCCGGTATCGTATCACCATCACTCCTATCTTTACTGTTTTTCTTTGTTTGATCCTTTTGGTAATATCTTGATCTAGTAGCATAAAGTTTTAGTATGATCTAGTTGTGAGTTTCGCCTTATGATCCTTCTATGTAATCGAGTCCGTGAGCTATATAATAAAGATTAGTGTTGAGTCAAGGGCTTGATTATTTTGCCATGATCTTGAGTGAATAAAAGAAAAGAGAAGAATGAAAAGAAAATAAAAGAGATCATATGGATCTTATGGAGAGTAATGAGCTCACATGTAAAGAGAATTATGAATAAAAGTTGTTGAGAGTTGAAAAACATAGTTTTGGTTATCGTTGCAATTAATAGGAAGTAATAAAGAAAGAGAGGTCTTCACATATAAATATACTATCTTGGACATCTTTTATGATTGTGAGCACTCATTAAAATATGACATGTTAAAGAGTTGACGTTGGACAAGGAAGACAACATAATGGGTTATGTTTTCTTATATCTGAATAGAAGTTATATTGTTTTGGATCATCCAACATGTTGAGCTTGCCTTTCCCTCTCATGCTAGCAAAATTCTTTGCAGCAAGTAGAGATACTACTTGTGCTTCCAAACATCCCTAAACCTAGTGTTGCCATGAGAGTCCACCATACCTACCTATGGATTGAGTAAGATCCCTCAAGTAAGTTGTCATCAGTGCAAGCAATAAAAAATGCTCTCTAAATATGTATGACTTATTAGTGTGGGAGAAAATAAGCCTTATATGATCTTGTGATGTGGAAGAAATAAAAGCGACGGACTGCATAATAAAGGTCCATATCACAAGTGGCAATATAAAGTACGTTCTTTCACATTAAGATTTTGTGCATCCAACCATAAAAGCGCATGACAACCTCTGCTTCCCTCTACGAAGATCCTGGTATATATGGCTAATTGAATGTGAGTTTTCATGAACTGTTATTGTTGACATTACCCTTGAGGTAAAACGTTGGGAGGCAAAACTATAAGCCCCTATCTTTCTCTGTGTCCGATTAAAACTCCATACCCGTAAGTATTGTTTGAGTGTTAGCAATTGTGAAATACTATATGATAGTTGACTATGTGGACTTGCTGACAGGCTCTTATATTGACTCTTTCCTATGTTATGATAAATTGCAATTGCTTCAATGACTGAGATTAGAGTTTGCTGGGTTTCAATGAAGTTTATGAATTCATACTTGAAATTGTGATTGAATTGTTACTTTAGCATAAGAGATCATATGACAATAATAATATAAATTGTTGTTCTAAGAATGATCATGATGCCCTCATGTCCGTATTTTATTTTTATCGACACCTCTATCTCTAAACATGTGGACATATTTTTCGATTTCGGCTTTCGCTTGAGGACAAGCGAGGTCTAAGCTTGGGGGAGTTGATACGTACATTTTGCATCATGCTTTTATATCGATATTTATTGCATTATGGGTTGTTATTACACATTATGTCACAATACTTATGTCTATTCTATCTTATTTTACAAGGTTTACATAAAGAGGGAGAATGCCGGCAGCTGGAATTCTGGGCTGGAAAAGGAGCAAATATTAGAGACCTAGTCTGCACATCTCCAAAAGTCCTGAAACTCCACGGGAGCACTTTTCAGAATATATAAAAAATACTGAGTGCAAGAAGTTCCAGAGGGGGGCCACACCCTGGCCACGAGGGTGGGGGCACACCCCCAGCCTTGTGGGCCCCCTGGTGGCCCTCCGATGCCCATCTTCTGCTATATTGAGTCTTTCGATGAGAAAAAAATCATAAGCAAGCTTTCTGGACGAGACTCCGCCGCCACGAGGCGGAACCTTGGCAGAACCAATCCAGGGCTCTGGCGGAGCTGTTCTACCGGGGACACTTCCCTCCGGTAGGGGGAAATCATCGCCATCGTCATCACCAACGATCCTCTCATCGGGAGGGGGTCAATATCCATCAACATCTTCACCAGCACCATCTCCTCTCAAACCCTAGTTCATCTCTTGTATCCAATTCTTGTCTCTAAGTCTGGGATTGTTACCTGTGGGTTGCTAGTAGTGTTGATTACTCCTTGTAGTTGATGCTAGTTGGTTTATTTGGTGGAAGATCATATGTTCAGATCCTATATGCATATTAATACCCATCTAATTATGAACATGAATATGCTTTGTGAGTAGTTACGGTTGTTCCCGAGGACGTGGGAGAAGTCTTGCTATTAGTTATCATGTAAATTTGGTATTCGTTTGATATTTTGATGAGATGTATGTTGTCTCTCCTCTAGTGGTGTTATGTGAACGTCAAATACATGACACTTCACCATTATTTGGGCCTAGAGGAAGGCATTGGGAAGTAATAAGTAGATGATGGGTTGCTAGAGTGACAGAAGCTTAAACCCTAGTTTATGCATTGCTCACTACTAGGAAAAGGCCTACTAATGGCGCACCTAATTTGGCCATTAATGGCGCATTAGTGGTGCGCCATTAGTGCCACGCCATTAGTGCCACGCCATTAGTATATTTTACTAATGGCGCACCACAGGTGCGCCATTAGTATCTGGTATACTAATGGCGCACCGCAGATGCGCCATTAGTATATACAATAGTGCGCCATTAGTATGCCTCCCAGGGGGCCATGTATACCCAGGTGCTTTGGCATACTAATGGCGCACAACAACAAGATGCGCCATTAGTAACTTCGGCATACTAATGGCGCACTGTTTAATGATGCGCCATTAGTATCCTTTGGCATACTAATGGCGCACTGTGATGTGATGCGCCATTAGTATGAATATTAGGTTTTTTTTATTTTTTAATTTTCTGTTTTTTGCACAGGTTACAAAATGTATAATTGGACAAAATAGTGGCTGATTTGGATCGTAAGGGGCTGATTTGGATCCACATGTTTCATGCTATGGTTAGGTTTACCTTAATACTTTTGTTGTAGTTGCAAATGCTTGCAATAGTGGTTAATCATAAGTGGGATGCTTGTCCAAGTAAGGACAGTACCCAAGAACCTTTCCACCCACATACAAAATTATCAAAGTACCAAACGCGAATCATATGATCGTGATGAAACCTAGCTTGACGATAATTCCCATGTGTCCTCGGGAGCGCTTTTCTCTATATAAGAATTTGTCCAGGCTTGTCCTTTGCTACAAAAAGGATTGGGCCACCTTGCTGCACTTTATTTACTTTTGTTACTTGTTTCTCATTAAAAATTATCTTATCACAAAACTACCTGTCACCTATAATTTCAGTGCTTGCAGAGAATACCTTGCTGAAAACCGTTTATAATTTCCTTCTGCTCCTTGTTGGGTTCGACACTCTTACTTATCGAATGGACTACGATAGACACCTTATACTTGTGGGTCATCAGGCATAACCCGGCGCACGGTGGTGTTGATACTCGGACATTGGTGGATTAGGGCAGGGCGCGTTGGGAGGTGGAGCTGGCGGCTCAACAGCAACCTCCAGTTTATCCGGCAACATCTGTGGAGGCGGGAGTGACATCTAGAACTTTGGGTGTGCCATGTTTAGTGTTGTCTCTGTGCAACGAGCGTTTGCCTAAGGATTTCAAGGCCCCTCATAAGGTGCCTAATTACACAACAGATCAGCCCCCTGAAGCTTGGATTGAGAGTTATAAGATGGCCATGGAGATGTTGGATGTTAGTGATGCTGCATGTGCTAAGTACTTCAGCATGATGTTGGATGGGACAACTCGTACTTGCCTGAAAGGGTTGCCCGCTAACTCCATCAGATCATGGGCAGAGTTGAAAGCCTATTTCATCGAAAATTTTAAAGACACGTGTAAGCAGCCCCTGTCGATCCTGGACTTGGATTCCTGCGTTCAAGCTGAGGGCGAGTCAACAACCAATTGGGTGTGCCGGATCTCAGCTGTTATACATTCATCGGATAGTATCAATGTCGGTTCAGCAGTCATGGTCTTGGAGAAGAATTGTCGTTTCCTCCCCCTTAAGCAGAAACTGGGGCGGCTTAAGCGCCACTCCAATGACATGGGGGAGCTCATGGCGGCTCTCATCAAATATGCCGATTCTGATAGTACCAAGGACCCCGACTCCGATGAAGAAAAGGCGGGTAAGGGAAACAAGAGTGGTAGTGTGAAGGGACAGCAGCATAACACGTCGGGTCATGGTGGCAATGGCAAGCATAAGGCGGAGAACAGTCTAGACTTTGTGGCTAGTGCCAATACGCAGAATCATAATCAGCGTCGCAAGGGAAAGCCGCCTCGGTTTGGAGGGCCAAAGTTCAACCTTGAATCCATGATGAACCAGCCTTGCCCAAAGCATGGTACACATGAGGAGCCGGCCAATAATCTGTGGAAGGATTGCTCCATCATGAGGGAGTATAGGAATTCCAATTTTTTCTAGAATAGTCATGGCCTGAATGGCGGTTCAGAATCCGGCTCTCACGGACCTGACTTTGGTGGTGGCAGTTCAAACTCTGGTTTCCAAGGCCATGACAATCAAGGTGGTTTTAATCAGTAGTCTGGTCAAGGGAATGAGCAACAGCAATCTGGTTATCACAGTAATCCAAAGCAGTTCAATAGTGGAGAATATCACATGTTCACTACGATTTGTGTAAACGGGACCAGAAGATTCATAAAAGGGCGGTGAACGCAGTTGAGCCGGTGATTCACCGTTACTTGCGATGGTCTGAACATCCCATCCTTTGGAGCCGTGAGGATCACCCACCCCGGGTTGATAATCCGGGTCATTTGGATTTAGTGGTTGCGCCTTAGGTTGGAGGTTACAAGTTTACTAAGGTTCTCATGGATGGAGGCAGCAGCATCAATATCCTTTACTATGAAACTTTTCGTCATATGAGTTTGACTGATAAGGATCTCAAGCCGTCCAACACTGTTTTCCATGGTGTGGTTCCTGGTAAGTCGGCATATCCAGTGGGCAAGATCTCTTTTGAAGTGGGTTTTGGTGATGATCATGATTCCAGAGTTGAGACGTTGACCTTTGAGGTAGTCAAGATTAAGATCCCTTATCATGCTTTGTTTGGGCGGCCGGCTTATGCTAAGTTCATGGCTAGGCCTTGTTACATTTATTTATAGCTTAAGATGTTGGGTCATAAGGGTACCATCACAGTACATGGGAACCGGAAGATAGCTTTGGAGTGTGAAGAAGGTGATGCTGCTTATGCTGAGTCTGTTTGTGCGACAGAAGAGTTGAAGTTTTACAAACATAATGTTGACCCGGCGGACATGAAACCTTTGAAGAAGCCAACCATAGAGCATGACCCTCTGTTGAAGTTTAAGTCGGCAGATGACACTAAGTTGGATGATTTTTTCCCGGTGATTCATCCAAGCAGTTTAGCATCAGTGCCAATTTGGATCCAAAATAGGAAGGCGCGCTCATTGAGTTCATCCATGAGAACCGGCACATCTTTGCATGGAAACCTTCAGACATGCCAAGTGTACCGAGGGAACTCGCTGAGCACACTCTCAATATTGATCCAAAGTTTATACCGGTCAAGAAATTCCTTCGTCGCTTTAATGAGGAAAGGCGTAAGGTCATTGGTGAAGAAGTGGCTCGGCTCTTGGAAGCGGCGTTCATTGTTGAAGTTTTTCATCCTAAATGGTTGGCTAATCCGGTGCTAGTACTTACGAAAAATTGTATTTGGTGCATGTGTGTGGATTACATAGACCTGAATAAGGCCTGCCCGGCTAATCCCTTCGCTCTCCCTCGTGTTGATCAGGTTATTGATGCTACAGCGGGTTGTGAGCGTTTGAGTTTTTTGGATGCTTATTCTGGGTATCATCAGATCAAGATGGCAATTAAGGACCAGGAGAAGACAACTTTCATCACTCCCTTTGGAGCCTTCTGCTATGTGTCTATGCCCTTTGGGCTCAAGAGTGCCCAGGCGACTTACTAGCAGTGTGTTCAAATTTTCCTTCACGGTTAGATTGGGTGCAATGTTCATGCTTATGTGGATGATATTGTTGTGAAGTCTAGGAAGAAGGAAACCTTGATAGAGGACTTGAAAGAAACATTCGACAATCTTCGGATCTACAAGATGATGCTTAACCCAGTCAAGTGTGACTTCGGTGTACCAGTAGGCAAGCTCTTGGCCTTTTTGGTTTCTAAAAGGGGCATTGAAGCTAACCCGAAGAAAATTAAGGCCATCACTTCCTTGGCTAAATTGGCGTGTATTAATGATGTTCAGCGTCTGGTGGGTTTTATTGCAGCCTTAAGACAGTTGGGAGAAAAAGCTATCCCCCTGTACAAAATGATGAAGAAAACAGATCACTTTGTCTGGAGTGATGCTGCTGATCATGCATTTGAAGCCTTGAAGAAACAATTAGCTGAGCCACTGATCCTTGCTGCTCCTATTGATATAGATCCCTTATTGTTATATGTGGCTGCCAATATTTGAGCTATCAGTGTGTCAATTATTGGGGAAAGGAAGGAATCAGGTAAGGAGTATCAGGTTCAACATCTGGTTTATTACATCAGTGAGGTGCTCATTGAGTCCAAGCAGAGATATCCACATTGGCAGAAGCTATTATATGGGGTGTTCATGGCTAGTCGAAAGATCAAGCAATATTTCCTTGGTCATCCCATCACTGTGGTTAGTTCTGCTCCTTCAGGGGATATTATTCAGAACAGAGAGGCCACAGGTCGGGTAGCTAAATGGGCCATTGAGCTGGGACCCCATGGTTTCAAGTATATGCCTCGGACGGCTACCAAGTCTCAAGCACTCATGGATTTCATCAATGATTGGACAGAGTTGCAAATGCCTGAGGAAAAGCCAGATAACACATATTGGACTATTCACTTCGATGGATCCAGGCAGTTGGAGGGCTCTGCGGCTGGAGTTGTCTTGACTTCCCCACGAGGTGATATATTTTGTTATGTTTTAAGGTTGATGTTCCCTTGTACTAACAATGCAGCTGAGTATGAAGCCTTGCTCCACGGTCTTCGGATGGATAAAGAGATGAATCTAAGTCGGGTGAGGTGTTTTGGTGACTCAGATTTGGTGGCTCAGCAAGTTTCAGGAACATGGGATTCTAAGGACCCATTCATGGCGGCTTACTGCCGCGGGGTTGATGCTATTGCTGGTCATTTCAAAGGTTATCAAGTGGAACATGCGGATCGCGGGAAGAATGAGGCGGCTGATGATTTGAGCCGGTTAGGGTCCAAGCGTAAGCCGGTGCCACCTGACATTTTCCTTGATATTATACATAACCCTTCAATCAAATTGCCTACATAGGAAGATCTTGCTATTCCTGACCCAGAGGCATAATTGGTGGCGGCACTTCATGCTATTCCTTATTGGACAGTTCCATATTTGACTTATATGACCCAGGGCGAGTTACCTGAAGATGAAACTTTAGCCAGGCAGACAGCCCAATGGTCTTAGTCAATGACTATTTTCAATGGAGAGTTGCATCATTGTAGTATCTCAGGGGCGTTTCAACGTTGTGTTTCTCCTGAAGAGGGTCGTGAGATCCTTCGAGAGATTTATGAAGGAGATTGTGGTCATCATGCCGGCTCTAAATCTCGTGTAGCCAAGGCTTTCCGTCATGGGTTTTATTGGCTGGCGACTCATACTGATGCAGAGGATTTGGTCGGTAATGTGATGGCTGTCAAAAATTCTCAAGACGAGCACATGTGCCAACTCAAGAATTGAGGATCATTCTAATTACTTGGCCGTTTGCAGTCTGGGGGCTAGATATGGTTGGACATTTCAAAAGATCCAAAGACAAAAAGACTCATCTTTTGGTGGCGGTTGACAAGTTCACAAAATGGGTTGAGGCAGAGCCGGTCAGTAAGTGTGATGCGGCAACAGCGGTTCAGTTCATCAAAAAATTGATTTTCCGGTTTGGCTTTCCTCATAGCATCATAACTAATAATGGAACTAATCTGTCCAAGGGTGCTATGAAAGAATTCTGTCAATGAGAGCATATTCATCTTCATGTATCATCAGTGGCTCACCCCCAGTCCAATGGCCAAGCTGAAAGAGCCAATCAAGAAATTTTGAGAGGCATCAAGCCCCGGCTTATGGTCCCTTTGCAGAGGACGCCGGGTTGTTGGGTGGAGGAATTGCCCTCAGTGCTATGGAGTATCAATACTACCCCCAATAGATCTACATGGTACACGCCTTTCTTCATGGTTTACGGAGCAGAGGTGGTTCTCCCTAGTGACATCCGTCATGATTTGCCCCGTGTGGCGGCTTATGTTGAAGCTGATAATGAAAAAGCACGTCAGGATGCTCTTGACCTGTTGGATGAGGAGCATAACCGTGCGGTGGCTCGTTCGGCGATTTACAAGCAAGATCTGTGTCGTTATCATAGCCGCCGGGTTAAAATCAGGACCTTTCAAGAAGGAGATTTGGTGCTCCGGCTCATCCAAGATCAAACTGACATGCACAAGCTATCCCCACCTTGGGAAGGACTGAGGGAGTCCTGGATTAGGGGGTCTCCGGACAGCGGGACTATATCCTTTGGCCGGACTGTTGGACTATGAAGATACAAGATTGAAGACTTCATCCCGTGTCCAGATGGGACTCTCCTTGGCGTGGAAGGCAAGCTAGGCAATACAGATATGTATATCTCCGCCTTTGTAACCGACCTTGTGTAACCCTAGCCCCCTCCGGTGTCTATATAAACCAGAGGGTTTTAGTCCATAGGACAACATACAATCATACCATAGGCTAGCTTCTAGGGTTTAGCCTCTCTGATCTCGTGGTAGATCAACTCTTGTACTACTCATACTATCAAGAATAATCAAGCAGGACGTAGGGTTTTACCTCCATCAAGAGGGCCCGAACCTGGGTAAAAAATCGTGTCCCCTGCCTCCTGTTACCATCCGCCATAGATGCACAGTTCGGGACCCCCTACCCAAGATCCGCCGGTTTTGACACCGACATTGGTGCTTTCATTCAGAGTTCCACTGTGCCATCGCCGTAAGGAAGGATGCCTCGTCTCATTGTTCAAAAGAACATTACCGCCAGGGGAGCCCTAGCTGTCGGCCAAACTCTCGGGCTTGGCAGTTTCATCATGACCGCCCGTTCGGCCGCTGCACCGACGATGACCTCTCGGGTCATCAAAAACAGCCTCCAGGTCGGCTCGGAATTCTCCGAGCAAATGGATCCAATGTAGCTCTCTTCCCTAAACGAGCTTTTGGATCGTATTGCCGCCTTGGGAGTCGCTACAGACAATGATCAGATTGGGCTTAAACCCGATCAAAGGGAGATTAGCTCTCCACCGGTCACCCATCATATTGCGGTAGTGGAGGAACAATGCGGCGATTCTTCCTCTATCTTGAGGACTAACTATGTCCGGATTCCTGAGCTCTCCGAGCCGGATACCCGTTTATGGGAGGACATCACCCAAGCCCTGAACCTAGAGTCAGGCAGCGGGCCATACTTATCGGGCAACATTCCGGAATCCGAACTTCCAAGATTGGAAACTCCTCGGCCCCTGGGTCTCAGATCGGGTAGGGGTTAGGACTCAAATCCACCCACCCACCCAGACATAAACGATCTTTCCCACATTAGGCAAGAGCCCCATGAAACAGTACATCATTATTGGGCCAGATTCCTCCTTGTGATGAACAAGGTTAAGGACTGTCGCGAGGAAGACGCAGTCTCATTTTTCTACAATAATTGCATGGACAAGGGAATCCTTAACGCCTTAAGTCACTGTGACATATCACGCTTCCCTTACTTGGCGTCCATAGTACGAAAGCGCCTGGAAAACCGAAACGAAATTTTAGGATAATCCGACTCGGAATATACACCCAGTCTGAAGTAAAAGGGTGCACTATCATAAGACACCCGAGTTAGTTACAAAGAAACAAAAACCCTCTACAGGGCATGGAACCGTATTGGAGGGATGGCTTGACGGAGCCTGCAAAATTCATAGTACAGCGGATACCATACCAACACACCGTCTAGAGCATGTTGGATACTCCGGCAGGTGGCCAAAAGTGGTGAGGATCTTCTCATTCCAAATGCCACAGAGCACCATCCCGAGGATAACAATACGCTTTTAACAGTCTTTGAAACCTTCGCATCAATTAATAGGCGCAAGCGAACACTCCACAGTCTCGCCGAAATCTGCCACGTGGCAGCAATGAATCCATGGAGTGACACGGCTATTACTTTCAACGCCAGTGACGAACCTAAATTCTGGACAGCCCGAGCACCAGCTGCACTGGTCCTCAGTCCAATTGTGGATGTCTTTTGACTTACCAAAGTACTCATGGACGGAGGCAGTGGATTGAACCTCATCTATGAGGAAACTCTTCAAAAAATGGAAATAGACTGGAACCGCATTGAGCAAAGCAGCACAACCTTCAGAGGAATCAGCCCTAGTCGGGAAGCACGCTGTGCTGCGAAAATCACACTAGATGTGGTATTCGGCATGCCGGAGAACTATAGGTATAAAGAAATTACATTCCAAGTGGCCCCATTCAGTAGTGGATACCACGCCCTTTTAGGACGGGAGGCATTCATGATCTTCCAAGCCATACCCCATTATGGGTACATGAAGCTCAAAATGCCCGGGCCCAACGGAATCATCACACTCGCTAGTGATCTGGACACAGCACTCCGTGCTGAAAACAAAACAGCCGCATTGGCCCTTGAGGCATTATCTGAAGCCCTTTTGGCCGAGGAATTAACCGCACTACGCTCCACAGTGGACAGGGACGACGTGATACTTGACAAGAGATCCAAGTCCACCTCTTTTAAACCAGCGGATGAAATAGTCAAATTCCAATTCCACCCAACGCACCCTACAAAAACAGCCTCCATCGGGGAACAGTTAAACCCCGCCATGGACGCCGCACTACGAGAGTTCCTGCGCGAAAGTTGGGACATATTCGCCTGGCACCCCTCAGACATGCCAGGAATCCCACGCAGGCTGGCCAAGCATAGCCTCAATATTCTGAAGGGATGCAAGTCGGTGAAGCAGACTCTTCGGTGTTTCTCTGAACCTAAGAGACAAGCTATGGGAGAGGAACTAGCCAAGTTATTGGAGGCCGGATTCATTAGAGAAATAAAACACCCGGACTGGCTAGCAAACCTAGTGATGGTACCAAAGAAGGACAAATCCTGGCGCCTATGTGTCGATTTCAAGGACCTCAACAAGCCTTGCCCAAAGGATGCCTTCCCCCTCCCCCGCATTGATCAAATTATCGATGCTACCGCAGGACATGAGTCATTGTGTTTCCTCAACGCATACTCTGGCTACCACCAAATCAAGATGGCGGAGTCCGACCAAGCCGCAACGGCATTTATCACACCATAATGCCCCTTCTGTTTCAACACAATGCCTTTTGGGCTCAAAAACGCTGGTGCAATATATCAGCGCATGATTCAGACATGTCTGGAGAAACAGATCGGCAAAACAGTAGAGGCATACGTAAATGATGTGGTCGTTAAAACCAAACACATCGACTCTCTAATAGACGACTTGAGGCTCACATTCGACAACCACCGAACATACGACATCAAGCTCAATCCGGAAAAATGCGTCTTCGGCGTACCAGCCGGAAAGCTCCTGGGCTTCATTGTCTCCAGTAGAGGAATTGAAGCTAATCCAGCCAAAATCCGAGCTTTGTCACAGTTGGCTATCCCAACGGACCTCAAACAAATCCAAAAATTAATGGGATGTGTAGCGGCTCTAAGCCGGTTTATCTCCCTCTTAGGAGAAAAGGCATTACCCCTTTATCGCCTCCTTCGGTGCACCGAACACTTCGAGTGGACGGACGCTGCCACAGCCAGATTGGAAGAAATAAAAGCCATACTGCCAACCAACCCAATCCTGGCCGTGCCAAACATCGGCGAACTAGTGTTGTTGTACATTGCGGCAACTCAACAGGTTGTAAGCACAGTTCTCATCGTCGAACGAGAAGCGGACGGACATAAATTCCCTCTTCAAAAGGCGGTATATTATGTATCCACTGTCCTCACTCCATGCAAATCATGGTACCCACATTATCAAAAGATAGCTTATGTGGTATTCATGGCATCCCGGAAGCTGCGACACTACTTTCAAGAGTATTTGATTAGAGTAGCCTCGGAAGTGCCACTTAACGATATTATAAACAACCGCGATGCCATGGGCCGGATTGCCAAATGGGCCATTGAGCTCCTCCCGTTCGACATAACATACAAACCTCGGCGAGCCATTAAATCGCAAGTATTGGCCGACTTTGTCGCCGAATGGACGGAAGCTAAACTCCCTAAAGAGTACGGCGCATACTCCAATTGGATCATGCACTTCGACGGCTCCAAAATGCAGGCTGGTCTGGGGGCTGGCGTCGTCCTGACGTCCCCAACCGGAGATATAGTTCAATATGTACTGCAGATACTGTATACAGACTCCAACAACACAGCCGAATACGAAGCCCTGTTACATGGTCTTCGGATGGCAGTTTCCATGGGCATTCAATGCCTAGAGGTGCGTGGGGATTCGAACCTCGCAATATCCCAAATAAATGGAGACTTCGATGCCAAGGATCCGAAGATGGCGGCCTATCGAAACGCCGTCCTAAAGATGTCAGCTCGGTTCGAGGGGCTCGAATTTCACCATGTGGCTCGGGAAAACAATCAGGTGGCGGATATCCTCGCCCGCATCGGTGCAAAATGCTATGCGGTCCCCCCCCCCAAAATATTTTTGGAGAGGTTGTTTAAGCCATCCGTGGTATGGGAAGGGGACACCGGTAACAATAGTCCGGACCCGACCAAAATGTCCAATACCGAACACTCTGACAAAATCGGAGGCTTTGCCACCGAAATAACACCTTCAGCCCACGTAATAATGGCCATCATTGCCCCGTGGACACAACCATGCCTGGCCTACCTAACTAGGCAGGAACTTCCCAAGGACCAATATGAGGTACGCTGCATAGTGCGGCGATCTAAAGCCTACATGGTCCATGAGGGAGAGCTGTATAAAAAAGCACTACCGGAGTCCTTCAAAGGTGCATCTCCGAAGAGGAAGGGCGGAAGCTTTTGGCAGAAATTCACGCCGGACTCGGTGGCCACCATGCCGCAGCCCGGGCCCTTGTAAGCAAGGCCTTCCGTACATGGTTTTATTGGCCGACGGCCTGGGCAGACGCACAGGACTTGGTCCAATGCTGCGTCGGTTTCCAGCTTTTTGCAAACCAAAGCCACATGCCACCCACTGCCCTCCAAACAATCCCCATTACCTGGCGCTTCACGGTCTGGGGGCTTGACATGGTTGGACCCCTTAAAGGGGGAACCCATAAGAAAAAATACTTACTGGTCATGGTGGATAAATTCACCAAATGGATAGAAGCCAAACTTGTTAAAACAGCCGAATCCGCACCGGTGATAGACTTCATATCCGTGGTTGTACACCATTATGGCGTCCCCCACAGCATCACCACTGACAACGGCACGAACTTCACGGCCGAAGAGGTAAAACTCTGGTGCAGCAACGTGGGCATCAAGCTCGATTATGCTTCCGTCTATCACCCACAAACCAACAGCCAAGTTGAACGAGCAAATGGTCTTATCATGAGCGGCATTAAACCTAGATTAGTGCGGTCCTTAAAGGAGTCTAACACGCACTGGGTAGAGGAGCTCGACTTCGTACTCTGGGGGCCGCGGACCACGCCGAATCATACTACCGGATATACACCCTTCTTTATGGTGTACGGCGCAGAGGCAGTTCTGCCCTGCGACATAATTCATGACTCACCTCGAGTGCGCATGTATGAAGAAAGAGAAGCCGAGCTCGATCGGCAGGACAGTATGGACACCCTGGAGGAGGAGTGCGACATAGCAAAAGCCCGTTCCGCATTCTATCAGCAACAGGCTCGCAGATACCAAAGCAGAGAAGTACGGGCCAAAACTTATAACGTTGGCGAGTAGTTCTACACCTGCCGGAGAAGAAAAAGACCAAGCTCGAGCCCAAATAGGAAGGTCCCTTCATTATTGAACAAGTTCTAATCGGTGGAGCATACCGTCTGCGGGATGCATCGAATAATCGACTTGAGCCGAATCCGTGGAACGCAGCTAGTAGGCTCTGAAGATTCTACGCCTAGCGCCGGACTCTATGTTCGTCTCCTTCCTCTGTCCATTTTTTGCATATACATTATCTGTCTTTTTTCTCTTCCTTTCTTTTATTCTTTCTCAAGGCCTTCAAGGGCCAACTTGTGCCTCGCTTGCACACTATAGATGCGCTAACCGCGCTCATTATACCTGGGGGCTTCTTACACAGAAGCTTAATTATCTATCTAGGCTTCATGCCCTGCACATGTGTTATTCTTCCGCATGTACCTTTTCTTCGCCATTATATGCATCGGTATGACTTAAGTTTTGCCCAAGCTGGGTTGCTTGGCTCTTGTATTTATTCCCTACGTTCCCGTTAATTCGGCTAGGGCATAAGGGGAGCACCTCTGCGATTGTTACTACCGGGTCAGCCGGATGTGTACCTCAGACTGGGTGAAGCCGAAAGCTAGCGTTCTTAAGGGAATATTCGGTCGGCGAACAAAAGATGATTTTTATTTATTTTCCATATATGCCCCCAGATGTTTTTGCCTGCGTCTTCGCTCGCAGTCCGGACATGCACTTTAGGGCATGCGTACCCAGGGAAAGGAACCCCTAACGCAACTATTCTCCCTGGAAGATGTTTCTTACTACACATGTAATATAACATAACTAGTTGGGCACTTGTCTGTTCAAGCACTAATGACCCCTACGCCTGGTTTCCACGCATACCCCGATTCTTATATAATTGAGCGGGTATTCGGACACACTCCGGACTATTGGGTCCTGAGGTTGAAGCGAAAAGGTGTCACAGCCCTAGATTTTGCTTGCCATTAGTTGCCTTAAAGCATCCTTGAATCATGTTTATTTTTCAATTAAAGTTGAAATGGGGATGACAAACCCTAGCACCAAAATTAAATCAAATAGGTTCAACTTAAAAACATTTTCAAGAACCCAGAATGCTCTTTAGAAAAGTTCATCATTTTTGAACTGGTTTAGAACCTCTGACAAAAATGGTGCACACCTTTCTAGGTCATTTATGGATTTTTGAATTAAATCATAAGTATTTGCATTTGGACATTTAAATCCTATAAATAATTTTAAATGTCCAGATAATCTTGAAAGTATTTTAAGGTTGTTGGTAATAATCCAAACATATGCCAGAATCATTTTCAAGATTTTTGAAAATGAATTAGTATTTTTACTAATTCAAAACAGAATAAAAGTAATAGAAAAACTGAACAGAAATGGAAAAGAGAGAGAGAGATAGTACCTGGCCACTTACCTCAGCCTGCCACTGTAGAGGCCCAGCCCATAGGGGCATGACCGTCTTCTACCTCTGCCAGTAGGCAGAGCCAGACCAGAGCACGACGCCGGCTGTGCCAGCTCTTGCTTCGCGCTGGCGAGCTCTCCTTTCCCCCCCCAGGCCCTCAAGATGCGACGCAGCTCCCTAGCCCACTCCCTCACTCTCCTCGTGCTCTTCCCCTCCTCTCTCTCTCGCTTTGCACCTCGTGCTCGAGCGCCACCATCGCCATCGTCGACGTTTGTCGTGACCTCCCATCTCCCCATGCCCAGCTAGCTATCCCACGAGCTCCGCCTTGCTACCGCGCACCACTACGCCGAACCGCAGGACCCCGGACGCCCTGAAGCTTCGTCCCCGAGCTCGTCTTCACTGCACGGCCGCCGGACGCCATCGACAAATTCACCGCTCCCAGGTCGACCCCAAGCCAACCGAGCTGCGCTTTGACCTCCTAGTGAGCCTCGCCATTTTTCCCCTCTCTCCCCAAGCTTGTTTGCCTCCCGTAGCTAGCCTAGCCACCATGCCCGAGAGCTTCGCCCCGCCGGCCATGGCGCCGCCGTGGCCATAGCCGCTACAGCTCGCGGACGAGCATCCCATCGTGCTCAACGTGCTCCCAGTACACCGTAGAACCGCTTTCCTTGCTCTCTTGTGAAAAATAGCGCCGTTTCCGCCAACGCCCGAGGTCCGGTAGCAGCTGAGCTCGACGCCAACGAGGATTACAGCCACCCCAGCTCGCCTTGTTTGCTCCGTTGGATGCGCACGGACCCGGGCTTCGCGTAGGTAGTCTCCGCCGCTGTTTTGGTCGTCGGAGGAGTGACCCCGAGCTCGTCCGTCGTCTCGGCTCGTCGCCGGCGATGTAACTCCGGCTAACCACCGGATTAACACTAACCTAGTCGACCACTGGGTCAATGACTTGTGGGCCCGGCCCTGCTAACTAACCTAGATTAGTGTTAACTCAATCTAGTTAGTTTAGTTTAGTTACTAACACATGGGGCCCACTGGTCAGTTTGACCTGGACCACCCCATTGACCAGCTGACGTCACGGTGATGTAGTGCTGATGCAGTAAAGGAATTTCTGGATTTAAAATAATACAGGAAATTCCAGAAAACAATTTAAACTTCTAAAAATCATAGAAATTCAACTGTAACTCCAAATGAAATTATTTATATATGAAAAATGATCAGAAAAATCCAATCTATCCATCTGTATTGTTTTCATGCATGTTTGAGCAAGTTAACATCACTGTTTAGGATGAAACATGATTAGGACAAATTTGATAATAGATTTGGAGTTAGAATTTGATCTAGCCTTGAATTCCACTTCAACCAAAATGACTTCCTGTTGCATTAGCCCAAATCGCAGCATATTTTCATGTCATGATCATGCATCATATTGTGCATTGCATTGATTGTGTTTCCTCTCTGTTGCCGGTGGTTGTTCCCTCTTAGTAGACGATGTTTCCGACGACGTGATCGATGACACCGATGAAGAGCTATACTATCTTTAGAAGTGCCAGGCAAGCAAAACCCCCTTGTTCATCCCGATATAATCCCACTCTCTCGCTCCTGCTCTCTTTTACTGCATTAGGACAACAACATTTCAACTATTACATGCTGTGGTAGCTGAACCCCCTCTCCTCTGCATGACCTGTCATTGCCACAGTAAATAGATGAAACCCACTAGCATGAGTAGGAGTTGTTTGAGCCCTGATGTGCCTACTCATGCAAGCTTGTTTGTCATGCCTGCTACTACTTAGAGTTGAGTCAGGTCTGATTCATCAGGGATGAATTGGAATGGTGTTGAACATGTCCTACTCTGTGTGAGCTAAGTGTGTGAACACGATTTTTTAAAGGTAGCGGTGAGAGGCCATGTAGGAGTACATGGTGGGTTGTCTCATTGTAGCCGTCCTTAGGAACTGAGTTCTGTGTTTGTGATCCATTAACAACTACTACCACGCATTGGAATACTTAAGTGCCCCTCTTGACTTATTAATCAACTTGGTCTCTGTCCAGGAGTTGCAACTAGTTTCTGGTGTTTGTAGGTAGTGTTAGTAGTCTACCAAGTGGCACCCGGTACAAGTGGGCTTGGGACAGACTAGGCACCGTGGCACCGTGTACCAAGTGGCACCCGGATGGTGGGCTTGGGAACCCTGCACACATTGTTTGGGGCCGTGAGCGACACCCCGGCCGGATCTCCTTGCGGATGGAACCCGAATAGGCGATAAACCTAGACTAGAGACTTGTTGGTTAGTCAGGTCGTGGCCGACTCCCTCGCTCGACTTCTGCTTGAAGGTTTCCGAGGTACATGACGTGTACAGGGCGATAAGTGGCAACAGCGTGTGTGAAGAAGTACACCCCTGCAGGGTTGTCATTATCTATTCGAATAGCCGGATTCCTCGGATATGGAAACTTGGACCCCTTGCATAGTTCATAGACAAGTGAAAGTGGATACTCTAAAATGCGCAAGATAAGCGTGAGTGCTATGGATGGCCTTCTCGGAGGGAGACGGGAGCAGATCCATAGTGGTGTATTGGTATGGTGAATTTGTGGACTCGTGTGCGCCACCTCAAAAGAGTTACTTGCAGTAGTAGTTCAGGTTAGCCACCGAGTCAAAGCTGGCTTGCTGCAGTTAAACTCCACCACCCCCTTTGTTGATACCGATGCATATGTAGTTAGTTCTGATGTAAGTCTTGCTGGGTACATTTGTACTCACGTTTGCTTAATTTATGGTTGAAGAGAGACTTCAGTCTCGCTAGTAGTTCCACTGGACTTCGATGTTTAGCTTGTTACCTCAGCTACGATCTTGTACCCATGGGAGGGTCTTGTAGATAGTCAGGCTTCTGAGCCTTCTTCATTTGTAGTTGTCTGTACTCAGAAAAGTTAAGCTTCTGCATGTGCTTGTTGCTTGTATGCTCGGAATGTTGGGTCATGAGACCCATGTTTGTAATATCTCGCTCCTCGGAGCCTAATGAATAAATACTTGAGTCGTAGAGTTATGTTGTTATGCCATGTTGTATTTACACATGTTGAGCATATTGTGTGTATGATTGAAATTCTTGGTATGTGTGGGATCCGACAACCTAGTTGCTTATCGTTGGTAGCCTCTCTTATGGGGAAATGTAGTCTTGTGCTTCCATGTGCCATAGTAGTCCGCTACAGCTCGGTTCATCGGAGTCCTGCTAGCCCAGCACTACTTCTCAGGACACTGGACTGGCCGGCATGTGTTTCACTTCGTTCCTGTGTCTGTCCCTTCGGGGAAATGTCATGCGGTGACATCCGGAGTCCTGCCTAGCCTGCTACAGCCCGGGTCACCGGAGTCCTGTTAGCCCAGTGCTACAGCCCGGATTCACACGCTGCTGACCGACATGCTCGATGTTGATTCATGTATGCATGTTCCCGTAAGTTAGTGCCAATTTGGGTTCACGACTATGTTGGAAATATGCCCTAGAGGCAATAATAAATTAGTTATTATTATATATTTCATTGTTCATGATAATCATTTATTATCCATGCTAGAATTGTATTGATAGGAAACTCAGATACATGTGTGAATACATAGACAAAAGATGGAAATAGACTGGAAACGCATTAAGCAAAGTAGACTGGAAACGCATTAAGCAAAGTAGCACAACCTTTAGAGGAATCATCCCCAGTCGGGAAGCACGCTGTGCTGTTAAAATCACACTAGATGTGGTATTCGGCACGCCGGATAATTACAGGTCCGAAGAAATTACATTCCAAGTGGCCCCGTTCAGTAGTGGTTATCACGCTCTTTTAGGATGGGAGGCATTCACAATCTTCCAAGTCATACCCCATTACGGGTACATGAAGCTCAAAATGTTGGAAATATGCCCTAGAGGCAATAATAAATTGATTATTATTATATTTTATTGTTCATGATAATCGTTTATTATCCATGCTATAATTGTATTGATAGGAAACTCAGATACATGTGTGGATACATAGACAACACCATGTCCCTAGTAAGCCTCTAGTTGACTAGCTCGTTGATCAATAGATGGTTACGGTTTCCTGACCATGGACATTGGATGTCGTTGATAACGGGATCACATCATTAGGAGAATGATGTGATGGACAAGACCCAATCCTAAGCCTAGCACAAAGATCGTGTAGTTCGTATGCTAAAGCTTTTCTAATGTCAAGTATCATTTCCTTAGACCATGAGATTGTGCAACTCCCGGATACCGTAGGAGTGCTTTGGGTGTGCCAAACGTCACAACGTAACTGGGTGGCTATAAAGGTACACTACAGGTATCTCCGAAAGTATCTGTTGGGTTGGCACGAATCGAGACTGGGATTTGTCACTCCATGTAACGGAGAGGTATCTCTGGGCCCACTCGGTAGGACATCATCATAATGTGCACAATGTGACCAAGGAGTTGATCACGGGATGATGTGTTACGGAACGAGTAAAGAGACTTGCCGGTAACGAGATTGAACAAGGTATCGGGATACCGACGATCGAATCTCGGGCAAGTATCGTACCGCTAGACAAAGGGAATTGTATACGGGATTGATTGAATCCTTGACATTGTGGTTCATCCTATGAGATCGTCGTGGAACATGTGGGAGCCAACATGGGTATCCACATCCCGCTGTTGGTTATTGGCCGGAGAGTTGTCTCGGTCATGTATGCATGGTTCCCGAACCCATAGGGTCTACACACTTAAGGTTCAATGACGCTAGGGTTATAGGGAATAGATATACGTGGATATCGAATGTTGTTCGGAGTCCCGGATGATATCCCGGACGTCACGAGGAGTTCCGGAATGGTCCGGAGGTAAATATTTATATATGGGAAGTCCTGTTTTGGTCGCCGGAAAAGTTTCGGGTTTTATCGGTAATGTACCGATACCATCGGGAGGGTCCCGGTGGTCCACCAAGTGGGGCCACCAGCCCTGGAGGGCTGCATGGGCCAAGTGTGGGAGGGGACCAGCCCCAGGTGGGCTGGTGCGCCCCCCTCCACAAGGGCCCAAGGCGCCTAGGGTTTGGGGAGGGGGCGCCTCCACCTAGCTTGGGGGGCAAGTTTCCCCTCTCCCCCCTTGGCCGCCGCCCTAGATGGGTTTGGGGCTGCCGCACCCCTTGGGGTGGAAACCCTAAATGGGGCGCAACCCCCTCCCTCTTCCCTATATATACTTGAGGACTTTGGGGCTGCCAACACATGAGTTTTGACCTCTCCATGGCGCAGCCCTGCCTCTCTCCCTCCTCCTCTCCCGCGGTGCTTGGCGAAGCCCTGCAGGATTGCCACGCTCCTCCACCACCACCACGCTGTCGTGCTCCTGCTGGATGGAGTCTTCCCCAACCTCTCCTTCTCCCCTTGCTGGATCAAGGCGTAGGAGACGTCACCGGGCTGCACGTGTGTTGAACGCGGAGGTGCCGTCCGTTCGGCACTAGGATCTCCGGTGATTTGAATCACGACGAGTACGACTCCATCAACCCCGTTCACTTGAACACTTCCGCTTAGCGATCTACAAGGGTATGTAGATGCACTCTCCTTCCCCTCGTTGCTAGATTACTCCATAGATTGATCTTGGCGATGCGTAGAGAATTTTGAATTTCTGCTACGTTCCCCAACAGACTAGTCATGTCGGCCCGGGTTCTCTATCATATGGATGCTAGCGACACTATCATATACGTGAGCCAAAAGGCGCAAACGATCCCGGGCCATGGTAAGGCAACACCCGTGGGAATACCGTGTGTGAGGCCACAAAGTGATATGAGGTGTTACAAGCTAGATCGGTGTGACTTAGAATCGGGGTCCTGACAGCTTTGGTATCAGAGCCTGACTGCCTGTAGGATTACCAAGCCAAACCAGTCGAAGTCGTGTCTAGAAATGCTTTAGTTATATAAGGGAATTGATTGTGGATGGGAACGTAAGGCTCTTTTTACTCCTTTACCTTATGCCCTTCTGATCTGAGTCATCTTATCTTTTCTACGGGGTTAAGAACTAGGCTTCTCTTCTATCTCTCAGGATGACGTGTTACTAAACCGTAGTTGCCTAGGATTGTTGGATTTAAGCCTCAGTCCAGTTTCTACTACTCCAGTGTGTTGTTAGTTGGACTTGGAAACTTGATATTGCGATGTTAAGTGGTTATGCCACCATTTTGCAGGATGTATCAAATCTTTTCGAGCATTTACAGCCGTTATGCTGCCCGAGTCATTCCAGGTTTCTAAATAATCTGATGCATTTGCAAATCCTTCCTCCGTTCCCGATGTCCTTTTAGTCAGAATAAGCACACTAGCCAGTGAGTTGAGGTACTCTATTGCCTTGACATATATGTTGGAGCTATTATTATGACCCTAGGTGTCTTAGAGAGTCACCTAGTAATCTAGCAATGCTTTGTATTCCCGGTGTGATGATTCTGGCCATTGTTCTCGAAAGCATCCCGTGATGCCATTTAGTAGTAGGTATTCTACTCTTGGGTTCCTGACCCAAGATTCACTCCACTTACCTTCTGTTGATAGTGTTTGCTAGTTCCTTTAGAATATTAGTAACCTTTGCGATATTCCTCGAGGTCTGTGGTATTTTCTTCTTCCAAGTACCATGAACTGCTTATGGCAGAAGTTCTTTTGAACCAAAAGATCACAATAAGAGTGCTCTTGATGAGTTCTTCGTTCTACATTGTGAATCTGCCAGTTCTACCTTTCTACATGGGTTATCCAGAAGAAATGTTGAGCTTTGCTCGACATACTAATCTATGCATCCACAACTCAGAAAGATATATGTTCCTTGAGTTGTCCCTCCTTAGTTGTTTCTGTCCTTCGTCTATCAATTGATAGTCGAGGGTATATCATTGCATTCGTTCATCAAAGTCTATTATTCTTGTGGTCCGTCAAGCCATTCTACTCCAGAATGACTAGGAGAAAACAAACTCCAGAACCTCATCCATATCTAGGATTGGGTCAAAGCAATTGTATTCCGCAGATCAAAATGTCAATCCAGCTTTTGCTCTGTTCTACCTTGGAGTGTTACCATCTTTATGTCAGGAATGTCATGAGAATTGCACCACCTCTTATGAATTCTTGATGTAGTGATACTTCTCACCATCATCATTCATTCCTCGGTCCTCGTGTTGATGTAACCGGAATGCCGACAAGTGAATTGTGATGTGTGAAATCAATACTCCGAGCAACTCGTTGCTTGGTAGTAAATGGACAATATCCTCATTCTTAGTGTGTTGGTTATTGAACTACCACTCTAAGATTGATCTTGCTACCTAGTCCATATTTCCTGGTGCACTCTTCGATCAATGAGTTAGGATTGTGTCAATCCCTCGCTCCCTTGATCATATCGTCTTGACCTGAAAAGCAAGACTGATCTTGAGCTAAATAACATATCGGTGGTTCATGATTTTCCGAATATCTTCTCGGAAGTATTACCAGGTTGTTCCCTGATCGCTATGTTGAGTTCGTGATCATGTTGGTTTTTCTCTAAACCAGCCATTCTCCAAGAATTTGTGTTGGATACCCTGAAATAGTTGGTTAAGCTAAATGACAACTTGGGGAGTTGGAATATGATAGCTTGTCCGACTTAGTTCATCCCAAAGGGATATCCTTGTGTTTAGATAGTTGTTGAAGCAAGATGATATCTTCATCAATTGGTCCTCGTGATCAGTTGCTGGGTCTATCATCTTGTCAAAACTTTGACTTGAGTATGGGCTATCGTCAAGTCAAATCAGAACCAACGATGTTTATAATGTTGCCTTACTCATGGTTGACCTCTCGAGCATACACCATTACATCTTTTGGTCTGACCAATGCTATCACCGTGTTCACATGATGGTGGAAGTCCAGTGATATGGAAATTCCGATGAGTTGCTGTTAAGGCCATCAGTAGCATTTTGTCTCCGCCATGATTCATGTTGAACATCAACCTGGTATTGGAAACTTTGTAAGCAATGCCTTCGTGTTCCGTTCATGAAGCTTATGCTTGGATGGAAGAAGTGACTTCCTCAAATTCATGTGCATTTGGAGCAAGTTGCCGCCATGAGTTTCAGAAAGATTTTTTGTTTCCTCTGGTACCATCCCAAGTTAGTTCTGCATGTGCGAATGTATTATATGGTTTGGTAGATTAATTACCTCCACTCCATATGTATTCCCTAGCACACCAAGCCACTGATTGATTTGTTCAAGGAGAAGAAGTTCCTTCTTAAGATCATGACTTATGTTAGGACTTTGTTATCCTCGATGATGGTTCCCCACCTGAACTCGGTAGTGTTTTTGTTATAAGACTACTACGTGGTCATACTTGCCTGGGACAACATGTTCACATGTGTTAGCAGAACCAGCTCCTATTTTGGAGCTTACTATCATAGTCCATTTCCCGAGAATCTCGCAATGTCATCTCATTGATTTGTGTTGCAAACTTTCATTTTCTTCTAGACTCGATGGGTCTGGAATATCCTGTTACCAACCAGATCTAAATCTCAGGCAGATATGATGGTTGGAACGTTTTCCAAGAACTATAAAATTGGTCTCTCTGTAACCGATAAAGTGGATGTCGTGGCCAACACACCCAGCCGGAAGACCTATTATTGTAGTATCTTGATTGAGGAAGTTGGCCACCTCCCCATAAGGATTTCGTAGGATTTACTCCAGAAGTTGTTCTTTATGGATCCTTTGTATTCCGAAGTCTGCCACTACTTGATGGCTATGTTGATGCTTTAAGCATGACCGTAGTAACTAGTACATCAAGGAGAACATTAGAAGCGGAGTGCTAAATTTCTCTCGGTCGATCATCCAGATTCCGTTTCCTTGGCCTCGCTAAGGTGAAATCTGAGAAAGGGTTGTCTTTCTATGAATCTTCACTGTCCATCTCTATTCGTCAAGGTAGTAAGATCTGTTGCCAGGATCCTCGATACGGATGTTGGTAGAACCTTGATAAATATGGAAATGCTCAAGTTCTTGAGAGCACGCGCAAGCAAAATCATCCATTGCGTTGTCTTCAACCAGGTAGTCCACATCATTCATTATAGTTCGAGTATGCCATTTCTTCGAGCTCCTTCACACGATCATTTGTGATTGCCTGAGGCTGGTATAAAGAGTTTCAATGATCTTCGTATCAAAAGTAATTCTTTTTTCCACTTATGGGAAATGCTCTACGAGTCACCTTTCCCTAAGGTGTCCCGTTATGGTATCATGGGAAACTTAACTCCTCGCTACTTTGAAACCCCCCTCACCATCTATTTAAGCGCCGAATTGTTGCCTACCAATTTGAATCTTTGTCATATATTTCTCATCCATCATCTCTGATCTGTGTTTTGCGTCTCAACTCAAGGGATGTTTCTACGTCGCATTCAGTGAGTTGATCTTGTGTTCATGAAGATCGATGATCCACTCTTGTGAGGTTGTCTTGCTCTCTTGTCGCCATGTTGGATGAAGTTCTCGAAGCAAAGATGTCAAGATGAATATGATGCAATGAATCAACATCTTTGAGAAGAACAATTGGATCGAGAAGATGGTGTTAGCTTTGTGTCCCCTCTGTCTTCTTACCTCACGTCTTAAATCTCGGGACGATATTCTTGTTTCAGTGGGGGTGAGTTGTCACAGCCCTAGATTTTGCTTGCCATTAGTTGCCTTAAAGCATCCTTGCATCATGTTTATTTTTCAATTAATGGTGAAATGGGGATGACAAACCCTAGCACCAAAATCAAAACAAATAGGTTCAACTTAAAAACATTTTCAAGAACCCGGAATGCTCTTTAGAAAAGTTCATCATTTTTGAATTGGTCTAGAACCTCTGACAAAAATTGTGCACACCTTTCTAGGTCATTTATGGATTTTTGAATTAAATCACAAGTATGTGCATTTGGACATTTAAATCCTATAAATAATTTTAAATGTCCAGATAATCTTGAGAGTATTTTAAAGTTGTTGGGAATAATCCAAACATATGCCACAATCATTTTCAAGATTTTTCAAAATGAATTAGTATTTTTACTAATTCAAAACAGAATAAAAGTAATAGAAAAACTGAACAGAAATGGAAAAGAGAGAGAGAGAGATAGTACTTGGCCACTTACCTTAGCCCACCACTGTAGAGGCCCAGCCCATAGGGGCATGACCGTCTTCTACCTCTACCAGTAGGCAGAGGCAGACCAGAGCACGACGCCGGCTGCGCCAGCTCCTGCTTCGCGCTGGCGAGCTCTCCTTTCCCCCCCTCAGGCCCTCAAGAAGTGACGCAGCTCCCTGGCCCACTCCCTCACTCTCCTCGTGCTCTTCCCCTCCTCTCTCTCGCTCTGCACCTCGTGCCCGAGCGCCGCCATCGCCACCATCGACGTTTGTCGTGACCTCTGATCTCCCCATGCCCAGCTAGCTATCCCAAGAGCTCCGCCTCGCTACTGCGCACCGCTACGCCAAACCACAAGACCCCGGACGCCCTGAAGCTTTGTCCCCGAACTCGTCTTCTCTGCACGGCCGCCGGCCGCCATCGACAAATTCGCCGCTCCCAGGTTGACCCCAAGCCCACCGAGCTGCGCTTCAACCTCCCAGCGAGCCTCACCGTTTTTCCCCTCTCTCCCCAAGCTCGTTTGCCTCCCGTAGCTAGTCTAGCCACCGCGCCCGAGAGCTTCGCCCCCTCGGCCATGGCGCCGCCGTGGCCATAGCCGCTACAGCTCGCGGACGAGCATCCCATCATGCTCAACGTGCTCCCAGTACATGGTAGAACCGCTTTCCTTGCTCTCTTGTGCACCGCAGCGCCGTTTCTACCAACGCCCGAGGTCCGGCAGCCGCTGAGCTCGACTGTAGCGACCCGACCCGAATGGATCAAGTGCTCTGTGCTCAGGTGTCATCCCTGGATCAGTAATGCTGACACCACACAGTACATCGAAGGATTTATAGCAGAGTGGCAATCACACACTTATTACATCGTTGTCTCAAAGAGAACTTATTACAATAAATATGGCTTAAGGCCATCTAATAACGATAACAGCGGAAGACTCGGAAGATAAATGGGTCCATCAACTCCAACGGCATCAATGAGTATAGAACCACGACCTAAAAGCACCTTACTCGTCGTTTGAAAAGTCTGCAACATGAGAAGTTGCAGCCCGAAAATGGGTCGCCACATGGAATATGTTGGCAATGTAACACATAGAGAGTAATGGAATGAAATAGCTATACTGCATGCATATGTGGCTGGTGGAAAGCTCTATGGTTACAGTTTTGCGTAAAGCCAGTTTTTCCCTACTGCAAAGGTATACATTTATTTAACTATCATGGTAGTTGTTAAACATCGAGAATGGTTGACAGCATTCCGATCCCAATTAAGTGCTCAATTAAAACCCAACAACATTAATTAGAAGTAACATGTTGAGATTCACATGATATTCAAGTACTAGATACTCAAGTTGTCCATAACCGGGGACACGACTAATCATGATTAGTTTGTACACTCTGCAGAGGTTTGCGAACTTTTCCCCACATGACTCGATCGCCTCCGTTTGTTTTCTCGCACTACATGGTGTTTGAGAAGCGGATGACCGAGACATAGTCTTTCAGAAGCGCTAGCACCTTACATGTGGGATAGACCGTACCACCTACAACCCCTACATCTGCTAGTCCACCCCGTAAGAGTTCGCACAACTTACTCAACTATGCCAGAGCCCATAGTAGCATGTGGCTGCACACGGAAGTTTCTAGCATGAATTATCTTATGATCCCTTTGAGCCTGGGTGGCGGTCCAAAATAAAACAGGCAAGTCCTGATAGACATCAGGTGCCTCAATCCACCCAGATGTGCGTTTAAGTTGCCACCTTAGATAAACCATTAAAATTATCAACTCACATCTGTCATGGATATCACTCACCCAATCCACGTCTACTAGCATAGCATGGCATAATAAGCAAACGTAGAAGTAACTTCCAAAGTTTTCATAATAATACAGGTAATAGGTACTACCTCATCTACTTCCCATCCCACAATTTAATTAGATCCTATTCATGCAATGTGAGAGGATTGATCTAATGCAATAAAACATGGGTTGTAGAAAAGGTATGATCAAAGTGTTACTTGCCTTGCTGATGATCCGCGAGACCTAGGGTTTCGAAGTAACAAGCGGCGCAATCCGGGTGATCTATCGCAGACAAACAACAAGCACACAATAAGTACTCAACTAATGCACAGGTAAAACTCGAACAAGAGAACGAACCAGAAAGTTCAACTTAAGAACTCCGGTTGCAAAGAAAGAACGAACCGAACAAAGAAACGGAAAACAAACGGCGAAAAAAACAACTCGGTTCTAGCAAGTTGAAACTAGGTCAAATTTTACCGGGGCAAAAACTTGTTCAAGTTGATTAGACGGAACGGCGGTTTCGAAATGAAACTCTAGGCGCTTGAATCACCTGATTCCGATAAACGAGCGAGAAGAAAGACTAGAACGAAGATCGGATCTGAGATCGCGATCGCGGAATAAATCCGACGAAAAGAAAGAGACGAACGGTTAAACGAACGGACGTTCGTTAACCGGGAACAATCGGTGATCATGTTCGTTAAGACGAACGGTCCGAAAGAAGAACAAAAACCGATCTAGGGTTTCGGAAAAGACCGAAACAAAAACCGGAAAAGAAAACGGAAAAGAAACGGAACGGTTCTTTTAAGAAAAACCGAACCGAGGCAAGGGGTTGCGCGGCTACCTCCGGCGAGGTTCCGACGAGGGCTCCGGCGGCGGCGGGGTGCAAAGGCGGCAGCGGCGGCTAGGCGGCGCGGCGGCTAGGGCGGTGGCAGCTAGGCGGCGGCGGCAGCTATAGGGGGCGGCTTGGGGAGGAGAGGGGGGGGGCTTGGGTATTTATATAGGATGGGGGGGGTTTCTTGGGGGAGGGGGCAAGCAAAAGGGGGGGCCGGCCTAGAGTCCTACTAGGACTCGGCCTAGGGGGCGGCGCAAGGCAAGCGGCGGGGCTGGCGCTGGCGCGCAGGGCGGCTGGCGGCTGGGCCGGCCGGCTGGGCCCTTGGCCCAGGCGGGGCGCTGCTCTCTTTTTTTTAAATCGGTTACGCGCGCAGAAAAACAAAAGAAAGAAAATCTAAACGAACTCCAAAATCTCTAAAGTAAATTTTCCCCGACTCCTAAAAAATGAGTCGAACAAAATGAACTTTACTCCGGGCCTAAAATGCATTTTTTTGAAAACGCGCATTTTTTCCCTATCCAAATAAAATGCAAATAAACACCGGAAAACAAAATTTTGATTTATTCATTAAATCTTCATTTTTCCTAACTTTGGGAAAGTCATATTATTCCCTCTCTCATGTTTTTGATATTGGAAAAATAATTGAAGATGAAATAAATAAATCAAATGATCCTCTTTTCAAATTTGAGAAAACTCTCAAATATGAAAATAACGAAATCTCCAACTCTCTCCGAAGGTCCTTGAGTTGCGTGAAATTTCTAGGATCAACCAAAATGCATGAACATATGATATGCATGATGATCTAGTGTATAACATTCCAAATTGCAAATTTGGGATGTTACAAACCTACCCCCCTTAAGATGAATCTCGCCCTCGAGATTCGGGTTGGCTAGAAAATAGGTGAGGGTGGTCCTTGAGCAAATCTTCTTCTCTTTCCCAGGTGGCTTCATCCTCTGAGTGGTGGTTCCCCTGAACTTTGCAAAACTTGATAACCTTGCTGCGGGTAACTCTGCTGGCATAATCGAGAATCTTAACTGGCTTCTCCTCATACGTTAAGTCGTCCTTTAACTGAATCGCTTCAAGCGGTACTGTATCTCTTAGCGGTACCTCCGCCATTTCGGCGTGACATTTCTTCAGCTGAGAACACATGGAATACATCATGAACTCTTGACAGTCCCTCTGGTAATTCCAACTTATAAGCGACTTCTCCCATACGTTGCAAGATCTTATACGGTCCAACGAAACGTGGTGCTAACTTTCCTTAACTCCAAAGCACTTAACTCCTCGAAGTGGGGATACTCGAAGGTAAACTCTATCTCCGGTTTCATAGACTGTCTCCTTGCGTTTAGAATCTGCGTAGCTCTTCTGCCTGGACTGGGCTACCTTGAGCCTATCGCGAATCAACTTAACTTTCCGTTCAGACTCCTTAATCAAATCTGGTCCAAAGAACTGACGGTCTCCAACTTCGTCCCATGACAACGGTGTCCTGCACCTCCTTCCGTATAAAGCTTCGAAAGGTGCCATCTTCAAACTGGTTTGGTAACTGTTGTTATAAGAAAACTCCGCATACGGCAAGTTATCGTCCCAACTAGATCCATAATCTAGTGCACAAGCTCTCAGCATATCTTCCGAAATCTGATTGACTCTCTCGGTTTGTCCATCCGTCTGTGGGTGAAAAGCTGTGCTGAACTCCAGTCTGGTTCCTAAAGTTTCATGCAACTGATTCCAAAACTTTGAAGTAAATTGGGTTCCTCTATCTGATACGATACTCCTTGGAACTCCATGCTAACAAATGATCCTAGTCATGTATATCTTCGCCAACTTAGCACTGCTGTAAGCGGTCTTAACTGGAATGAAATGTGCTACCTTTGTCAAACGATCAACTACTACCCATATCGAGTCATAGCCTGCTTTCATCCTGGGTAGTCCTGTGCTAAAATCCATGCCTATCTTATCCCACTTCCATTCGGGTATCGGCAATGGTTGTAACAATCCTGCTGGCTTCTAATGTTCTGCCTTTACTCTCTGACATACGTCACAAACTGCTACATATGCTGCAATATCCTTCTTCATTTTGGTCCACCAGAATGTTTCCTTCAAATCCGAATACATCTTGGTATTCCCTGGGTGAATCGAATACGGTGAATCATGAGCCTCTTGCAAAATCAACTTCCTGATCTCCGGGTCATTGGGCACATAAACACGGTCCTCAAACCATAAGGTAACGTGCTCATCCTCACGAAATCCCTTTGCTTTTTCTTCGCTCAATTTCTCTTTTATAGCTGCAATCTCCTTGTCAGATTTCTGAGCTTCTCTGATCTTATCCATCAATGTTGACTGGATCTCCAATGCTGCTACATAGCCTCTCGGAACTAATTCCAAACATAGCTCACGAAGGTTTTCTGCTAACTCCTTGGGTATTTTCCCCGTCACTAGGGTGTTGACATGGCTCTTACGGCTCAATGCGTCAGCTACTACATTAGCTTTTCCGGGATGGTAATGCAATCTCATGTCATAATCCTTGATGAGTTCCAACCATCTCCTTTGTCTGAGGTTCAACTCCTTCTGCGTGAAAATGTACTTCAAACTCTTGTGATCCGTGTACACCTCACAATGATTTCCAATGAGGAAATGTCTCCACGTCTTCAATGCATGCACTACGGCTGCTAACTCCAAATCATGCGTGGCATAATTCAACTCATGAGGCTTTAGTTGCCGTGAAGCATACGAAACAACTCTTCCTTCCTGCATAAGCACTGCTCCAAGTCCTCAACGTGAAGCGTCGCAATACACCTCATAATCCTTGGTCTGATCTGGCAAAATCAATACTGGTGAGGTAACCAAGCGTTTCTTCAATTCCTGGAAACTAGCCTCACATTCCTCAGTCCAATTGAACTTAGTATCCTTCTTCAACAATTCAGTCAAAGGCTTTGCAATCTTTGAGAAATTCTCAATAAATCTCCGGTAGTATCCTGCGAGTCCAAGAAAACTCCGGATCTCTCCAACTGTCATTGGTGATTCCCATTCGGTTACGGTCTCAACCTTAGTGGGGTCAACTGCTATACCTTCTCCAGATATAACGTGTCCGAGGAATCCAACTTCCTTCAACCAAAACTCACATTTGCTGAATTTGGCGTATAACTGATGTTCCCTTAGTTTCTCCAAAACCAAACGCAAATGTTCCTTATGCTCCTCTTCATTCTTTGAATAAACCAGGATGTCATCAATGAACACTACGACGAACTTATCCAAAAACTCCATAAACACTTTGTTCATCAGGTTCATAAAATAGGCAGGTGCGTTAGTCAATCCAAATGACATAACGGTATACTCACACAGTCCATATCTCGTGGTGAATGCTGTCTTAGGTATGTCCTGCTCCCGAATCTTCAATTGATGGTACCCTGATCGCAAATCGATCTTGGAAAACACTTTAGCTCCTTGCAAACGATCAAACAGATCATTAATCATTGGCAGTGGGTACTTATTCTTGATGGTTACTTCATTCAATCCTCGATAATCAACAACCATCCTTAATGATCCATCCTTCTTTTCCACTAGAAGTACGGGTGATCCCCAAGGCGAAGAACTTGGGCGAATCTAACATTTATCCAATAACTCCTTAATCTGATTCTTAATTTCACCAAACCCTTTGCTGGCATCCGGTACGGTCGCTTCGATATTGGGCCTGTACCTGGCAATAACTCAATCAAAAACTCAATGTCTCTATCCGGTGGCATGCCTGGTAATTCCTCAGGAAATACATCAGGAAAATCCTTTACCACTGGTACTTCTTCTTACACAACTCCTGTTAGGCAGTTTACTTGTGTCCTGTTTGGCACATGCCGGGATACATACTTGATCCTTCTTCCTTCTGGTGTGGTAAGCAAAATTGTCTTACTAGCACACTCAATATTCCCTTCATACTTTGATAACCAATCCATGCCTAATATCACATCCAATCCTTGGGATTCCAATACTATTAGGTCTGAGGGAAACACATAGTTACCAATCCTTAATGGTAACCGATCACACCATCGTCTAGCCATAAACTCCGCTCCTGGTGAGCTTACTAACATGGGTGACCTAAGGGCTTGGGTTGGCAGGTTATATTTATCCACAAATCCCCTTGATATGTATGAATGCGATGCACCAGTATCAAAAAGAACGAGTGCGGTAAATGACTTAACCAAAAACTTACCGATTACTGCATCGGGCTGATCTTCAACCTCCTCCACATTAACGTGGTTCACCTGTCCCCTGTTGAAAGGGTTCGGCTTCTTCCCTGAGCTTCCATTGCCATTTCCATTCTGGCCTTCAGGGTAGTCATTGGCATAATGTCCGGTCTTGGAACACTTGAAACAAGTGACTTGACTCAGATCTCTCTTGGTTGGGGTCGATGGGGTGGTCCGGTTCTGGCCGTTGCTTCCTCCATTCCCATTACCATTCTTGTGGCCATTATGGTTGTGCGAGCTACCTCCTCCATGGGTGTGCTGAAACTGAAATCCCGGTTTAGGGGCAAAACGGGGCTTCTGCTGGGCTCCAGACTTATACTTCCCCTGTCCATACTTCCTCTTACGGTTCTCAATCTGCTGTTGCTTCCCTTCAATCATGGTGGCGCGATCTACCAACTCCTGGTAGTTGTTGAAACTCGCTACCATCAACTGCATGCTTAGTTCATCATTCAGTCCTTCCAGAAACTTCTCCTGCTTAGCTGCATCCGTAGCAACGTCATCTGGGGCATAACGTGCTATCTTTCTGAAATCGTCAACGTACTGGCCAACTGTCCTTCCTCCTTGGCGTAAGTTGTGAAACTCACGCTTCTTCAGGGCCATAGCTCCTGCTGAAACATGGGCAATGCGGAAAGCTTGCTGAAACTGATCCCATGTGACAGTGTCGACTGGGTAAGTGGCTGTGAAATTCTCCCACCATGCTGCCGCGGGTCCGTCAAGCTGGTGAGCGGCAAACTTCACTTTCTCACCATCCGTGCATCCTGAAGTGGTCAACTCCCTTCCTATCTTGCGGAGCCAATCGTCTGCTACTATTGGCTCGGTGCTACTGGAAAACACCGGCGGATTCAGCCTAAGGAAACAGGCTAAGTGGTCAACAGGTGGTGGTGGTGGTGGTGGGTTGTTGTTGTTGTTCTGTTGGTTCTGGACTAGCATCTGCATCAACTGATTCTGCTACTGGATCAACTGAGTGAGCTCCGGGGGGAATCCATTGTCACGTCTCGGAGGCATCTGAGGGTTTAGAAAAGACGAGAATTAAGAATAGAGTGAGGTCTAAAGGGAAAACACTACCCCAATGCACATGAGAAAATGCACACAAAATCACTTCATTCAATCAAACAAGGGCTTACAAACGGTCTAACTATCGCAAAAGTGCTCGAACTATTGTGTTTACATGGGGGAAATGCTACTACTATCTGGTGGTCATCTAGAAATTTGAACCGGTGGAAGACTCCATGATATCTGCTCCAGCTTCGTCTTCAAAGTCGGGTTCACTTGGATCCGAATCGGTGTCGTCGATGATGATGTAGTTGTCCGGACATTCGACGTACATGTCTTCCTTCCTGGATGCTAACTTCTCCTTGAGGTCTTCAATCTCTTGCTTAAGATCGCCATTGTATCTTGCTAGAGCTACGATCTCGTCCATGTAGTCCTTGCGTGTAGACTTCAGTTCTCCTTCTAGCTCGATGATATTTGCCTTTGCATTCTTCAACTCTATCATATCATTGCACATTTGGTTCTCGTGGCGTCGAATGTGCTGGTTTAACTCCTGGATGAAAGATGCAATGGATCTATCCTTCTTGGTGCTGACTAACTCCCATTGTTCATCTCGGCGTCCGCAAATCTGGTAGATAGTGTCCTTGAGGTCTTCTTGATAAACTTCTCCAATGCGTCCCATGGTGATATGAGCTGCCATGCTCTTTCCCAGACTCCAGGTTGGTGCATTGAAAACACTATCTATAGGCTTCGTGATTGGCGCGAATGTCCTTCCCGGAACGTGAGCTTGAATCTTCCAGCGCTCCTCTTCAGGCAGAGTGGCGTTGAAGGTTCCCGTGAAGCTTGGTAATCCAATGTTCAGGTACTTGGTGACTTCCTTCAGGTGAAATCCAAATGGTGTGCCTTCATCCGGTTGGGCGTACTTAATCTTCGCGTTCGTCATCCTAAAAGAGTAGAAAAGATGAGGAGTTTAGAAAATGAGAAGAGAATGGTGATCTATGGCTTTAACTTAGTGGTCGTGTCCTACAGTCAGCGTGTGCTCTGATACCATCTCTGTAGCGACCCGACCCGAATGGATCAAGTGCTCTGTGCTCAGGTGTCATCCCTGGATCAGTAATGCTGACACCACACAGTACATCGAAGGATTTATAGCAGAGTGGCAATCACACACTTATTACATCGTTGTCTCAAAGAGAACTTATTACAATAAATATGGCTTAAGGCCATCTAATAACGATAACAGCGGAAGACTCGGAAGATAAATGGGTCCATCAACTCCAACGGCATCAATGAGTATAGAACCACGACCTAAAAGCACCTTACTCGTCGTTTGAAAAGTCTGCAACATGAGAAGTTGCAGCCCGAAAATGGGTCGCCACATGGAATATGCTGGCAATGTAACACATAGAGAGTAATGGAATGAAATAGCTATACTGCATGCATATGTGGCTGGTGGAAAGCTCTATGGTTACAGTTTTGCGTAAAGCCAGTTTTTCCCTACTGCAAAGGTATAAATTTATTTAACTATCATGGTAGTTGTTAAACATCGAGAATGGTTGACAGCATTCCGATCCCAATTAAGTGCTCAATTAAAACCCAACAACATTAATTAGAAGTAACATGTTGAGATTCACATGATATTCAAGTACTAGATACTCAAGTTGTCCATAACCGGGGACACGACTAATCATGATTAGTTTGTACACTCTGCAGAGGTTTGCGCACTTTTCCCCACATGACTCGATCGCCTCCGTTTGTTTTCTCGCACTACATGGTGTTTGAGAAGCGGATGACCGAGACATAGTCTTTCAGAAGCGCTAGCACCTTACATGTGGGATAGACCGTACCACCTACAACCCCTACATCTGCTAGTCCACCCCGTAAGAGTTCGCACAACTTAGTCAACTATGCCAGAGCCCATAGTAGCATGTGGCTGCACACGGAAGTTTCTAGCATGAATTATCTTATGATCCCTTTGAGCCTGGGTGGCGGTCCAAAATAAAACAGGCAAGTCCTGATAGACATCAGGTGCCTCAATCCACCCAGATGTGTGTTTAAGTTGCCACCTTAGATAAACCATTAAAATTATCAACTCACATCTGTCATGGATATCACTCACCCAATCCACGTCTACTAGCATAGCATGGCATAATAAGCAAACGTAGAAGTAACTTCCAAAGTTTTCATAATAATACAGGTAATAGGTACTACCTCATCTACTTCCCATCCCACAATTTAATTAGATCCTATTCATGCAATGTGAGAGGATTGATCTAATGCAATAAAACATGGGTTGTAGAAAAGGTATGATCAAAGTGTTACTTGCCTTGCTGATGATCCGCGAGACCTAGGGTTTCGAAGTAACAAGCGGCGCAATCCGGGTGATCTATCGCAGACAAACAACAAGCACACAATAAGTACTCAACTAATGCACAGGTAAAACTCGAACAAGAGAACGAACTAGAAAGTTCAACTTAAGAACTCCGGTTGCAAAGAAAGAACGAACCGAACAAAGAAACGGAAAACAAACGGCGAAAAAAACAACTCGGTTCTAGCAAGTTGAAACTAGGTCAAATTTTACCGGGGCAAAAACTTGTTCAAGTTGATTAGACGGAACGGCGGTTTCGAAACGAAACTCCAGGCGCTTGAATCACCTGATTCCGATAAACGAGCGAGAAGAAAGACTAGAACAAAGATCGGATCTGAGATCGCGATCGTGGAATAAATCCGACGAAAAGAAAGAGAAGAACGGTTAAATGAACGGACGTTCGTTAACCGGGAACAATCGGTGATCACGTTTATTAAGACGAACGGTCCGAAAGAAGAACAAAAACCGATCTAGGGTTTCGGAAAAGACCGAAACAAAAACCGGAAAAGAAAACGGAAAAGAAACGGAACGGTTCTTTTAAGAAAAACCGAACCGAGGCGAGGGGTTGCGCGGCTACCTCAGGCGAGGTTCCGACGAGGGCTCCGGCGGCGGCGGGGTGCAAAGGCGGCGGCGGCGGCTAGGCTGCGCGGCGGCTAGGGCGGCGGCGGCGGCAGCTAGGCGGCGGCGGCAGCTATAGGCGGCGGCGGCTTGGGGAGCAGATGGGGGGGGGGGGGGGTTGGGTATTGATATAGGATGGGGGGGTTTTCTTGGGGGAGGGGGCAAGCAAAAGGGGGGGCCGGCGTAGAGTCCTACGAGGACTCGGCCTAGGGGGCGGCGCAAGGCAGGCGGCGGGGCTGGCGCTGGCGCGCAGGGCGGCTAGCGGCTGGGCCTTTGGCCCAGGCGGGGCGCTGCTCTTTTTTTTTAAAATCGGTTAAGCGCGCAGAAAAACAAAAGAAAGAAAATCTAAACGAACTCCAAAATCTCTAAAGTAAATTTTCCCCGACTCCTAAAAAAATGAGTCGAACAAAATGAACTTTACTCCGGGCCTAAAATGCATTTTTTTGAAAATGCGCATTTTTTCCCTATCCAAATAAAATGCAAATAAACACCGGAAAACAAAATTTTGATTTATTCATTAAATCTTCATTTTTCCAAACTTTGGGAAAGTCATATTATTCCCTCTCTCATGTTTTTGATATTGGAAAAATAATTGAAGATGAAATAAATAAATCAAATGATCCTCTTTTCAAATTTGTGAAAACTCTCAAATATGAAAATAACGAAATCTCCAACTCTCTCCGAAGGTCCTTGAGTTGCGTGAAATTTCTAGGATCAACCAAAATGCATGAACATATGATATGCATGATGATCTAGTGTATAACATTCCAAATTGCAAATTTGGGATGTTACATCGACGCCGGCGAGGATTACGGCCACCCCAGCTCGCCCTGTTTGCTCCGTTGGATGCGCACGGACCCGGGCTTCGCGTAGGTAGTCTTCGCCGCTGTTTTGGTCATCGGAGGAGTGACCCCGGGCTCGTCCGCCGTCTCGGCTTGTCGCCGGTGACGTAACTCCGGCTAACAACTTGATTAACACTAACCTAGTCGACCACTGGGTCAATGACTTGTGGGCCCGGTCCTGCTAACTAACCTAGATTAGTGTTAACTCAATCTAGTTAGTTTAGTTTAGTTACTGACACATGGGGCCCACTGGTCAGTTTGACCTGGACCGCCCCGTTGACCAGCTGACGTCACGGTGACGTAGTGCTGATGCAGTAAAGGAATTTCTGGATTTAAAATAATACAGGAAATTCCAGAAAACAATTTAAACTTCTAAAAATCATACAAATTCAACCGTAACTCCAAATGAAATAATTTATATATGAAAAATGATCAGAAAAATCCAATCTATCCATCTATACTGTTTTCATGCATGTTTGAGCAAGTTAACATCACTGTTTAGGATGAAACATGATTAGGACAAATTTGATAATAGATTTGGAGTTGGAATTTGATCTAGCGTTGAATTCCACTTCAACCAAAATGACTTCCTGTTGCATTAGCCCAAATCACAGCATATTGTCATGTCATGATCATGCATCATATTGTGCATTGCATTTATTGTGTTTCCTCTCTATTACCGGTGGTTTTTCCCTCTTAGTAGACGATGTTTCCGACGACGTGATTGATGACACCGATGAAGAGCTATACTATCTTCAGAAGTGCCAGGCAAGCAAAACCCCCTTGTTCATCCCGATATAATCCCACTCTCTCGCTCCTGCTCTCTTTTACTGCATTAGGACAACAACGTTTCAACTGTTACATGCTGTGGTAGCTGAACCCCCTCTCCTCTGCATGACCTGTCATTGCCACAGTAAATAGATGAAACCCACTAGCATGAGTAGGAGTTGTTTGAGCCCTGATGTGCCTACTCATTCATGCTTGTTTGTCATGCCTGCTACTGCTTAGAGTTGAGTCAGGTCTGATTCATCGGGGATGAATTGGAATGGTGTTGAACATGTCCTACTGTGTGTGAGCTAAGTGTGTGAACACGATTTGTTAAAGGTAGCAGTGAGAGGCCATGTAGCAGTAGATGGTGGGTTGTCTCATTGTAGCCGTCCTTAGGAACTGAGTTCTGTGTTTGTGATCCATGAACAGCTACTACCACGCATTGGAATGCTTAAGTGCCCCTCTTGACTTATTAATCAACTTGATCTCGGTCCAGGAGTTGCAACTAGTTTCTGGTGTTTGTAGGTAGTGTTAGTAGTCTACCAAGTGGCACCCGGTACAGGTGGGCTTGGGACAGACTAGGCACAGTGGCACGGTGTACCAAGTGGCACCCGGATGGTGGGCTTGGGAACCCTGCACACATCGTTTGGGGCCGTGAGCGACATCCCGGCCGGATCTCCTTGCGGATGGAACCCAAATAGGCGATAAACCTGGACTAGAGACTTGTTGGTTAGTCAGGTCGTGGCCGACTCCCTCGCCCGACTTCCGCTTGAAGGTTGCCGAGGTACATGACGTGTACAGGGCGATAAGTGGCAAGAGTGTGTGTGAAGAAGTACACCCCTGCAGGGTTATCATTATCTATTCGAATAGCCAGATTCCTCGGATATGGAAACTTGGACCCCTTGCATAGTTCATAGACAAGTGAAAGTGGATACTCTAAAATGCGCAAGATAAGCATGAGTGCTATGGATGGCCTTCTCGCAGGGAGACGGGAGCGGATCCATAGTGGTGTATTGGTATGGTGAATTTGTGGACTCGTGTGCGCCACCTCAAAAGAGTTACTTGCAGTCGTAGTTCAGGTTAGCCACTGAGTCAAAGCTGGCTTGCTGCAGTTAAACTCCACCACCCCCTTTGTTGATACCGATGCATATGTAGTTAGTTCTGATGTAAGTCTTGCTGGGTACATTTGTACTCACATTTGCTTAAATTATGTTTTACAGAGGGACTTCAGTCTCGCTAGTAGTTCCACGTGGACTTCGACGTTTAGCTTGTTACCTCAGCAACGATCTTGTACCCTTGGGAGGGTCTTGTAGATAGTCAGGCTTCTGAGCCTTCTTCATTTGTAGTTGACTGTACTCAGACAAGTTAAGCTTCCGCATGTGCTTGTTGCTTGTATGCTCTGAATGTTGGGTCATGAGACCCATGTTTGTAATATCTCGCTCCTCGGAGCCTAATGAATAAATACTTGAGTCATAGAGTTGTATTGTGATGCCATGTTGTATTTACACATGTCGAGCATATTGTGTGTATGATTGAAATGCTTGTTATGTGTGGGATCTGACAACCTAGTTGCTTATCCTTGGTAGCCTCTCTTATGGGGAAATGTAGTCTTGTGCTTCCATGTGCCATAGTAGTCCGCTACAGCCTGGTTCACCGAAGTCCTGCTAGCCCAGCACTATTGCTCAGGACACTTGACTGGCCGGCATGTGTTTCACTTCATTGCTGTGTCTGTCCCTTCGGGGAAATGTCAGGCGGTGACATCCGGAGTTCTGCTTAGCCTGCTACAGCCCGGATCACCGGAGTCCTGTTAGCCCAGTGCTACAGCCCGGATTCACATGCTGCTGACCGACATGCTCGATGTTGATTCATGTATGCCTGTTCCCGTAAGTTACTGCCACTTTGGGTTCACGACTAGTCATGTCGGCCCGGGTTCTCTGTCATATGGATGCTAGCGACACCCATGGGAATACAACATGGCAAGGCGACACCCATGGGAATACCGAGCGTGAGGCTGCAAAGTGATATGAGGTGTTATAGGCTAGATCGGTGTGACTTAGAATCGGGGTCCTGACAAAAGGTCCGCCATGACAAATGATTTACAATCTGGCTAGAAGGCATTATACATGTCACTTTAATTACATAGTCATGTAGACTGACTAAATTCCTCTTCTATACCATCCAACAGGCGGTCTAGCCTACAATCCTGTTGGGAATAATTTGTGGCAAATTCTACTTGCCCATAGACTAAGCTAACGGGGATCTCTTTCCCATCGGGCCCCACAGGTCCGACCTCAGCCATGTGGTTTGGATCAGCCTTGGTATACCGCGTCTTCACCATGGCCCAGGCTTCCCTGGCACCTTGACGGCAGGCCGATATCTTCCATAATCGGAAGCGTCGCCGTGCTCCCTTGAGCTTCTCCGCAAGCTCTCCAATGCCTTCTGGCAGGGAAACGGATGGCCACAAGGCCTGGGCAATACCTTGCATCACCTGCCGAACTTGTTCATGCAGTTGTGAGAGCTCGGATAGAAGATGACCCGCAGATCTGGGCATCTCCTCCGTGGGACGACCCGTCAGCATACCTGCAGACATAACTCTGTTAGCCGGCTTCTCCGCCGCCCCCTTTTTTAAGGGTTCGTTCAAGCACTTACTGAAAATGCCGTGTCGAAGCCGCTTATTCTCCTTCTCAGAGTCCGCAAGCTGGGCTCGAACATCTTTCAGTTCCATGCTCAGCTTGGTATTGTTGTCTTGGAGATTGTTTTTCTCCCGCCTGACCTCAGTCAGCACGTGTTCGCCAGCCTTTAGCTGTCGTACAACATGCTGGTCCTTCAGATTCTCACTGGATTCATCTGCAACATCTATTGTTAGATCTGCAGCCATGCCGCACGCTATATGTTACCTATCATTCTTTGAAAGAAATGTTACCAGCAGGGGACTTTTTAGGTTCCATCAATGCGGCAACTGCGGCCCGAAGTTGGGTCTTGCATTCTTCCAACTCCTATGACAGTCGAGTATTCTTCTTTGTAAGAACCTGCACAATAGATGATCCTTAAATCAGTTCTGCTAACTGTTTCAAGTCTTAGGTGCTACTGATACATATAATCGTCAGATTTGCTTACCCGTACATCCCTTACATACTGGTCCGTGGCTCTGGCTACACTAGTAGAAAAAGGGCCTATTGTCCCGGTTCGTAAGGGCCTTTTGTCCCGGTTCCTGAACCGAGACTAAAGGGTCGGTACTAATGCCCTATCCCTTTAGTCCCGGTTCAATCCAGAACAGGGACAGATGGGCCTCCACATGGCCTGTGCGCGGAGCCCAGGCAGGAGGGCCTTTGGTCCTGGTTGGTGGCACCAACCGGGACCAATAGGCATCCATGCGTCAGCATTTCTGTGGCTGGGGTTTTTGTTTTTTTGAAAGGGGGGGAGGTTTGGGGGTTTTGGGGGGTTAATTTAGGTGTTTCATATATTGTGTTAGCTAGCTATAATTAATAGAGAGAAGTGTCCTCTCTTATGTCCGTGCTTGGTCGACGCTACGTACTATACATACGTATAGAGAGGACTAGACACGCTAGCTAGCTAGTAAGCAAACGAAGGAAATAGAAGATCATCATGAACATATATGCATATAGAGAGAAGTGATATCGACCACCTCTCATTCTCTGAGAGATTGGTCGAACAACAAGTTCTCGTATATCTATCCGACACTACCGGCTACATATATACAATAATTATCTCTTACAAATATAATCTCCTAACATACGGACGCATGGTCCACATAGTATTCTCCGTCTTCAGCGATCACGTGGTCAAGAAAGAATGCCGCCAATTCCTCTTGAATTGCTCGCATGCGAGCTGGTGCTAGGAGTTCATCCCGCTTCCGAAACATTTAATTTGAAGAAGGGGGTCAATACATATATATATGAATGAATGAAACTCAACACAAATGATGGTAATAAAATAAAATTGTGAATGTTGTTATTTACGCACTTCATATTGTTCGTCAGAGTAGCCCCGCTCACAGGTCGTGTGGCGGATGGACTCGCAAACTTAGTATCCACAGAAATCATTCCCTTGTTCCTGCCACAACCACTTTACAAGAAATAGAGGTCAATCAAACTAATAAGCAATAATGCCAAATGGTATTGATGAAACTAGCGCTTGAATCACTAGGAGATGCGCGGAACATTCTACTATAGTACTTACTTTCGGGTGTCTAAATTGCACCTTCTTCGGCAGTCCCGGAGCTTTTTGGGTGAATTTTCTCCAAACCCTGCCAGACAAAGAAAACAATTACTTCATATATCAGGAAATGAACAACGTTGCTGATATGGTGGATAATGATCGATTTAACTTACTTCTCGAGCATTTGAGTGATGCCCGCATAGTCCTGGGGATCTTTTCGTCTCGAGTCTAAGACGGTTACTAGTCCCTGCACAATCTTAATCTCTAGTAGAATATAGTGGAAACTACACACGCATGCATAACTCATCAATTACATTACTATAACCTTGACTAATATATAAGGGAAACCGAATATGCACAAGACAGTAACACTCACTTGAAGTTGTAAGGAAAGAGTATTATATCTTTGTTTTCATTTATTACCAACGATCATAGCAAGTTGGCCTCGGTATCTGCGGCATGAAATTTAACCTGAGTTGCATCTATGAGATTTGTGTTAATGTACCCAATATCACCGATTTGTCTTTTCTTCAATTCGACGATCTTGAATCTGCATAATATAGTGAGGATAATTATAAATACATGCAATGAAAGAGTTGAGCTATATAGAGAGACTTAATGACAGAAGTATTACTACTTACAGACAGTAGCAGGTGACTGTTGCTTTATCAAGGGCCAATTGATTGAAAAACTGAAAGAACTCCTCAAATGGAACAGGCAACAGTTCAATTCCAACGAGGTCATGCTCCTTTTTAACTCTCACATACAAAGTACTCCTCCCCCCAGACTCTCTGCAGATTTTCAAGTACCAATCATGCAATCTTCGCATCATCATTGATAGAGATCTTTCATCCTTGACGAGAGGCTTCCCGTACTCGTATCTTTGTATCTGCACCTTCATGAAATCATAATGTACATCATCCGGCAGGTAATCTCCAAGATTGCTATAACCGGGCACCATCCTTGGATAATTAGCGACGATGTCGCTAGGCACCTTGAGCGGGGGGCATTATTGCTTCACTTTTTCGCCGAGCTAGGCAATTTGTTTCCTAGCTCGTCGTTCCTTCAGCCTTTGATCACTGATAGTACTTCCCGACCGCTCCGCTTTGGCAGATTCCTTTCCAATAATGCGATCATAGTTGCCTTTAAGCGGAGACTTGGGTGGTTTTGTCAGGGCAGCCAGAGTGCACTTCGCTTTCACCGAATCTACCTTCTCCTCCGGAGGTGGATGTTTCTTTGCTTTCACCCCTTCAAAGAAGTTCCTCACTTCTTCTCGCGCAATCTCGGCGTTCTCCTCTGGGGTCCTCTCGTATGGTAACTTCTCTGGAGTCTCCAGAGAAGGACCGAATCTGTATGTCCTCCCACCTCTGGCTGCTAGATGCCGGCAGAGCAGACGGAGCGGCTGTCTTCTTTACTTGCTTACGAGGCGGAGGAGAAGGACTATGACGCGTCGGAGCAGCCGGAGCGGCGGCGGGTCTCTTCCGCCCTTGCTGACGAGGCGGAGAAGGAGGAGGCTGTCTGTTCGGGCACGCCGGCGGAGGCAGAGAAGGAGGCGGAGTGCCGCAACGCACCGGAGAAGGAGCCGGCCAAGTGCCCTGATCGTCACTCGCCGGAGGAGGAGGCAGTGGAGGAGGCGGAGTGCCCTGACTCGCCGGAGGAGGAGGAGGAGGCGGAGGCTTCCAGTTCGGAAGGTTGATGAGCTCCTTCCGCCATAGGCATGGAGTCTTCAGAGCAGAACCCAGCCGAGTCTCCCCTTCATCGGTAGGGTGGTCAAGCTGGAGGTCCTCAAATCCCTCCGTTATTTCATCGACCATCACCCTAGCATATCCTTCTGGCATCGTCCGATAGTGAAAAGTTGCGCCAGGTTCAGTAGGAAAAACAGAGCCAACAGCCGCCTTGACCTTCATATTAATCCATTGCGTCATAAGGTGGCAATTTTGAGACTCCGTGATGCCATCCACGGGATAGCTGACAGGAGCCGTCAAGACATGCTCCAGCTAAAGCAGCTCGGTGGAAGCCACGCTGCTTCTCCGTTGAGATGGCGGGGTAGCTTCGGGGGATGCTTCGGCAGTTCGTTTGCTGTGATTTTCTTCTCGTTCCTCTATCTCTTGTACCCTAGCGTGCAGCGCCTGCAGTTGGATCTGCTCCACTTTCTTCCTCCTCTCGTGGCATTTGTAACCGCCTGCATTAGGAAACCCAGCCTTCCACGGAATGGAGCTTGGCGTGCCTCGTGTCCGTCCAGGGTGCTCAGGATTCCCGAGGGCCATTGTGAGCTCGTCATTCTCTCTATCTGGAACGAACGTCCCTTGCTGCGCTGCTTCGATATACTACTGAAGACTCTTGAATGGTATTTCCATTTGATCGTTCGTCCAAATGCACTTCCCTGATAAAGGGTCCAAGGTTCCGCCAGCCCCAAAGAACCAAGTCCGGCAATGGTCTGGCCAGTTAATTGTCTCTGGTTCGATCCCTTTATCAACCAGATCATTCTCAGTCTTGGCCCACTTAGGCCAGGCTGCGAGGTAGCCACCAGACCCCGTGCGATGGTAATGCTTCTTCTTTGCAACATTTTTCTTGTTTGTCGCCGACATCTTCTTACTCTTTTCCGATGTCTTGTGGGCCACAAATGCGGGCCAGTGATCTCTGATCTTCTCATATCTGCCCTTGAATTCTGGTGTCTCTTTATTTTCGACAAACTTATTCAGCTCTTTCTTCCACCTCCTGAATAGTTCTGCCATCCTCTTAAGAGCAAAAGACTTGATTAATTGCTCTTTAACTGGCTTCTCCAGATCATCCTCTGGCGGTAGCGTGAAATTTGACTTCAGCTCGGTCCAAAGATCATTTTTCTGCATATCATTGACATAAGACACCTCAGGGTCTTATGTAGCCGGCTTTAACCATTGCTGGATGCTGATTGGGATCTTGTCCCTAACCAGAACCCTGCACTGAGCAACAAATGCGCTCTTTTTCCGGAGGGGTTCAATCGATTGGTCGTCAGGCGCGATTTCTATGATCTCAACACAATCATCCGAGCTCAACTTCTTCTTCGGGCCTCGTCTCTTTACCGAAGTTGTGCTCGATCCGGAGGGCTAGAAAAAAGCACAAAGACTTAATTAATATGTGTACATACCAAAACAATGAATGCATCAATTAGCTAGTCAGCACAAGATTAACTAATATATATACTTGGCTGGACTCGGTTCGGTCACCGGATACGTCATCACAGTCTCCTTCTTGCACTGGCATTGGGTCATCGGAGCCGTCCTCACGGTCTCCTTCTTGCACCGGCATTAGGTCACCGGAGCCATCATAATCATAGCCAGCTGCTTCCAGACCATCGGTGTCGTTGAGAAACAATGAGCAGATGGCATCACTTCCTCGTGCGATTATGTCCCCCAACAACTCTTCTTGTACTTCCTCTCAGGCGGTGTCCATAGTTTCTACAAATATTTACAACATGGCAATTATTATTTAAAGATGACAGATGGATATATTAGTGGCAAACGTAGAACTAATATTAATTAGTGGCCTCGACGCTGCTTCTCAAGGGTTTGGGGTGTCCTCGACGCTGCTTCTCTAGGGTTTGGGGTGGCCTCGACAACGCTTCAAGGATAAAAAAAGAAGAGGAAGAAGAAGAAAAAAAGAGGAGAAGAAAGAATAGAGGAGTTCTTACTCCTCTATTCTTTCTTCTCCTCTTTTTTTCTTCTTCTTCCTCTTTTTTTATCGGGAACGAGGGTTGTCGAGGGTCGCCGAGCGGTAGAGGAAACCCTAAATAGCAAGTATCGTGGGTGTGAGATACATGTGGCCATCGGTGTCAGACACTACATCCACGTCCCACAAGTGACGTGGGCGTCGAGGCCCGCGTCACTTGTGGGACGTGGATGTAATGTCTGATACCGACGCCCACATGTATCTCACACCGACGATACTTGCTATTTAGGGTATATCGACCCCCCCCCTCATGTTGAACTTATCGGGAGGTGGTATATATATCGACCCCCCCCCCGTGTTGAAGTTATCGGGAGGGGGTATATCGACCCCCCCTAGTGTTGAAGTTATCGGGAGGGGGTATATCGACCCCCCTCGTGTTGAAGTTATCAGGAGGGGTATATCGACGATGACAGACCCGATAAAACATAAGAATACGAAGAAGAAATAAAAAGAGGAGAAGAAGAAAGGAATAGAGGAGAAGATCAAAGAAAAAAAGAAGAAAAAAAAGAGGAGAAGAAGAAAGGAATAGACGAGAAGAAGAAAAAATAGAAAAAATTTATATTTTTTCTTCTTCTCTTCTATTCCTTTCTTCTTCTCCTCTTCCTTTTCTTCCTCTCCTCTTCTTCTCCTCTTCCTTTTCTTCCTCTCCTCTTCTTATCCTTTTTCCTCTTCTTATTTTCCTTTTTCCTCTCCTAAATATATAAAACTTTTCTAGAAATGAAACTAACCTAAAATGTACTAAATCAGAGAACATATATAGATAATCCTTTTCTAAATATTTAAATCTAACTTTTGCATATATGAACATATATACACAGAGAACATACAAACATATATACATTTTTATAAAAAAGCAAAATACAAAATACAAACTTATATATGAAAAAAATCTGAAACGAAGAAATATACACAATATATATACTGACATATATACATAATATACACAAAGAAGCAATAAACACAAGCATATAATATATGAAAAAAAAACAGGGGAGGGGCGCCGGCCGGATCAACGGAGGGGCAGGGCGACGGCGACGGGCGGGCCGGGGTGACGGCGACGGGCGGGGCGGGGCAGGGGCGACGGTGACGGGAGGGGCAGGGCGACGACGACGGGCGGGCCGGGGCGAGCGACGACGGCGTCGAGCGAGGGCACGGCCGACAGCGAGCAGGCTGCGATGGCGACCTCGGGCGGCTAGGGGAGGCGACGGCGACGTCGGGGTAGGGGCCGGCGTCGAGGTGCAGTGCAGCAGCCTGGCGGTGTTGGAAGTTTAGTCCCACCTCGCTAGCTGAACAACTGTTTATAAGCTGCGTTGCAGCTCAGGTGCTGAGCTCCTCTCTAATATGCAGGAAGTACTTGCCTACCCTTGTCACTGCCTTGTTGGGCCTGCATCCTGGCCCATGTACAGATGGGTTTCTAGTCGTATGCAGGCCGTGTGGCCCAATAGGTGGCATTTTTATTTTTTCCAGTATTTGTTTTGTTTTTTTAATTATTTATTTTCTTTTGATTCTTGCTCTATTTTTTTATTCTTTTTTCTTTTAGTTTTAGAAAAATTATAAACTTTCTGTTAGTGCCATTAGTTTTCAAATTTGAATAGTTAAAATTTGAATTCTTTGAAATTTATGTGAATCCCAAGTTTGTGATTAACTTTACTAGAAAAATAGTTTCTTTCCCGTTTTTTGTTTTGTTTTCTGCATTATTTATTTTCTTTTGTTTTTTTGCTTTATTTTTTAATTCTATTTTGCTTTTAGTTTTAGAAAAAGTATGAACTTTCTGTCAGTGCCATTAGTTTTCAAATTTGAAAACACTTTTTTGTTTTTTTCTTTGTTGCTTTATTTATTTTATTTTGTTTCTACTTACAACAAAATACTTATTGTTGCTATTTTTTCCATTTTTTTTGTTTTGGTTTCTGCATTATTTATTTTCTTTTGTTTTTTGCTTTATTTTTTAATTCTTTTTGCTTTTAGTTTTAGAAAAATTATAAACTTTCTGTTAGTGCCATTAGTTTTCAAATTTGAAAAAACTTTTTTTTTTCTTTGTTGCTTTATTTATTTTATTTTGTTTCTACTTACAACAAAATACTTATTTTGCTATTTATTTCCAGTTTTTTTGTTTTGTTTTCTGCATTATTTATTTTAATTTGTTTTGCTTTATTTTCTTTTGTTTTGTAATCCAGTCGTCGCACTACTCCGGGTGTTTGGAGCGCAGACTGTTCTTGTGTTCATCGACATACGGGGTCACCAAGGTAGAGTTCTGTAGAACTGTGTAGTGTGCTTGAGACCAAGAATATCCGTCCCTGCATATTATTGAGTCACTTCCAAGAGTGCCTTTTCCAGTCAGTCTCCCCTCATACCGCGATTTAGGGAGACCTATCTTCTTAAGGCGAGGAATGAAGTCAACACAAAACCCGATAACATCCTCTGTTTGATGGCCCATGGAGATGCTTCCTTATGGCCTAGCGCAGTTACGGACATATTTCTTTAGGACACCCATGAACCTCTTAAAGGGGAACATATTGTGTAGAAATATGGGCCCCAGGATGACAATCTCGTCGACTAGATGAACTAGGACGTGCGTCATGATATTGAAGAAGGATGGTGGGAACACTAGCTCGAAACTGACAAGACATTGCGCCACATCACTCCTTAGCCTCAGTACGATTTCTGGATCGATCACCTTCTGAGAGATTGCATTGAGGAATGCACATAGCTTAACAATGGCTAATTGGACGTTTTCCGGTAGAAGCCCCCTCAATGCAACCGGAAGCAGTTGCGTCATAATCACGTGGCAGTCATGAGACTTTAGGTTCTGAAACTTTTTCTCTGGCATATTTATTATTCCCTTTATATTCAATGAGAAGCCAGTCGTGACCTTCATACTGAGCAAGCATTCAAAGAAGATTTCTTCCTCTTCTTTTGTAAGAGCGTAGCTGGCAGGACCTTTATAGTGCTTCAGAGGCATGCCGTCTTTTTCGTGCAAACGTTGCAGGTCCTCTCGTGCCTCAGGTGTATCTTTTGTCTTCCCATACACGCCCAAGAAGCCTAGCAGGTTCACGCAAAGGCTCTTCATCACGTGCATCATGTCGATTGAAGAGCGGACCTCTAGGTCTTTCCAGTAGGGTAGGTCCCAAAATATAGATTTATTCTTCCACATGGGTGAGTGTCCCTCAGCGTCGTTCGGAACAGCTAGTCCGCCGGGACCCTTTCCAAAGATTACGTGTAAATCATTGACCATAGCAAGTACGTGATCACCGGTACGCATGGCGGGCTTCTTCCGGTGATCTACCTCGCCTTTGAAATGCTTGCCTTTCTTTCGACATTGATGGTTGGTCGGAAGAAATCGAGGATGGCCCAGGTACACATTCTTCCTGCATTTGTCCAGGTATATACTTTCAGTGTCATCTAAATAGTGCGTGCATGTGTGGTATCCTTTGTTTGTCTGTCCTGAAAGGTTACTGAGAGCGGGCCAATCGTTGATGGTCACGAACAGCAACGCCTTTAGGTTAAATTCATCCTGTCTTTGCTCATCCCATGTACGTACACCGTTTCCATTCCACAACTGTAAATTTTCTTCAACTAATGGCCTTAGGTACACATCAATGTCGTTGCCGGGTTGCTTAGGGCCTTGGATGAGAACTGGCATCATAATGAACTTCCGCTTCATGCACATCCAAGGAGGAAGGTTATACATACATAGAGTCATGGGCCAGGTGCTGTGATTGTTGCTATGCTCCCCGAAAGGATTAATGCCATCCGCGCTTAAAGCAAACCATACGTTCCTTGGGTCCTTTGCAAACTCATCCCACTACTTTCTCTCAATTTTTCTCCATTGCGACCCGTCAGCGGGTGCTCTCAACTTCCCGTCTTTCTTTCGGTCCTCACTGTGCCATCGCATCAACTTGGCATGCTCTTCGTTTCTGAACAGACGTTTCAACCGTGGTATTATAGGAGCATACCACATCACCTTCGCAGGAACCCTCTTCCTGGCGGGCTCGCCGTCAACATCACCAGGATCATCTCGTCTGATCTTATACCGCAATGCACCGCATACCGGGCATGCGTTCAGATCCTTGTATGCACCGCGGTAGAGGATGCAGTCATTAGGGCATGCATGTATCTTCTCCACCTCCAATCCTAGAGGGCATACGACCTTCTTTGTTGCGTATGTACTGTCGGGCAATTCGTTATCCTTTGGAAGCTTCTTCTTCAATATTTTGAGTAGCTTCTCAAATCCTTTGTCAGCCACAGCATTCTCTGCCTTCCACTGCAGCAATTCCAGTACGGTACCGAGCTTTGTGTTGACATCTTCGCAATTGGGGTACAACCCTTTTTTGTGATCCTCTAACATGCGATCGAACTTCAGCTTCTCCTTTTGACTTTCGCATTGCGTCCTTGCATCGACAATGACCCGGTGGAGATCATCATCATCGGGCACATCGTCTGGTTCCTCTTGATCTTCAGGAGCTTCACCCGTTGCAGCATCATTGGGGACATCGTATGGTTCCTCTTGATCTTCACCAGCTCCCCCCGTTGCAACATCACCGTATTCAGGGGGCACATAGTTGTCATCGTACTGTTCTTCTTCGACGTCTTCCATCGTAACCCCTATTTCTCCGTGCCTCATCCAAACATTATAGTGTGGCATGAAACCCTTGTAAAGCAGGTGGGAGTGAAGGATTTTCCAGTTAGAGTAAGACCTCGTATTCCCATATTCAGTGCATGGACAACACATAAAACCATTCTGCTTGTTTGCCTCACCCGCATCGAGAAACTCATGCACGCCCTTAATGTACTTGGAGGTGTGTCTGTCACCATACATCCATTGCTGGTTCATCTACGTGCGTTATATATAATTAAGTGTCCAAATTAATAGAAGTTCATCATCACATTACAACCAAAGTACATACATAGTTCTCATCTAACAACATATTGCTCTCTAGAGCATCTAATTAATTAAACCATACATTGAAACTATGTAAAACATTTCAATGCGAAAACAAATGCGATCATAATCGCAACCAAGGTAACAATTGATCCAACGGCATAATTATACCAAGCCTCGGTATGAATGGCATATTTTCTAATCTTTATAATCTTCAAGCGCATTGCATCCATCTTGATCTTGTGATCATCGATGACATCTGCAACATGCAACTCCAATATCATCTTCTCCTCCTCAATTTTTTTTATTTTTTCCTTCAACAAATTGTTTTCTTCTTCAACTAAATTTAACCTCTCGACAATAGGGTCGGCTGGAATTTCCGATTCACATACATCCTACATAAATAAAATCTATGTCACGTTGGTCGGCATAATTTTCATAAATAATAAATGAACCAATAGTTATAAAGATAATATATATACCACATCCGAATCATAGACAGGACAATGGCCGACGGGGGCGGATACCAAAACCATCGCACTATATAAGATGAAATAATAGAAGTAAGAAGATAATACAAGTATCTATGTAAACATACAAGTAAGAATATTTTTTCCTTTCAGAAAGAAGATAAGAACAAGAGGCTCACCACGGTGGTGCCGGCGATGAGCTCGGCGCGGGTGATCGACGGTGGTGAAGACGGGGACGGGGCGTGACGGACCGCTAAACCTAGACAAATATTGAGGAAAATGGAGCTTGGAGGTCGAGATTGGAGAGGAGAAAGCTTAAGTAGTGTGGCTCAGGCATTCCATCGAACACCTTGTGTGCATAGGAGGTGAGCTAGAGCACCACCAAGCCCTCTCCCCCTCGGCCAGAAGAAAACAGAGCAGTGTGCTCTGCTCTAAGGCGAGGGGGTATATATAGGCACGTCATTGGTCCCGGTTGGTGGCATGAACCGGGACTAAAGGGGAGCCTTTGGTCCGAGTTCAAGCCACCAACCGGGACCAATGGTGGTGGGCGAGGAGCAAGGCCCATTGGTCCCGGTTCGTCCCACCAACCGGGACCAAAAGGTCCAGACGAACCGGGACCAATGGCCCACGTGGCCCGGTCGGCCCCCTGCGCTCACGAACCGGGTCCAATGCCCCCATTGGTCCCGGTTCTGGACTCAATCAGGACTAATGGGCTGACCCGGCCTGGACCGTTGCCCCTTTTCTACTAGTGCTAGACCATTTTGAGCAGCACGGAGGTACGCCTCTCCAGTATTGAAGGCATCAAATGCCTCTGGTGAGAAGCAAGCGTCGCGGAGTACGGCCCGACGACGCCTATGATTCATGGCGCTCTCCACTTCTGAATTTGTAGCGGATAGTCTATCCGCATCCTCTGTAGGGGGAGTATCCGGCGTCTGCCCCATGTCGGCTTCCGCCTCTATGTCCGGTCCTGGAGCCCGACTAGTGGAAGCGTGATTGGTAGCCTCACCGGACATATTCCGGCGAGCGTTTTTTCTGTTAAAGAAACATGGACGTCATTACATTTTGAGAAAGACGACAACCACGGAGAGGGGTTTTTGTCATACCTCTGTGCCGGCGTCTCCGTCCAGACCGCCTTCCTTTTTGGCCTGCCCGGCCTCGGTGCCTCTTGTTGGCGAGTTGCTGCGGGTTCGGCACGGCGTCCCGAATGCCTTCCATGTAAAACACCATATGCATATGGTAGGTGAAGTGTCTAAAAGGGGATCCTAGTTTTTGGAGTTGGGATTTTTGGTTTTTCTTACATGCTACGTAGGAAGCAGTCCGGGATAGTCGGCCGTAATGGCCACCATGGCATCATCACAGCTTAATTGATAGAACTGCCGGTCTATCAGCTCCATGAATATGTCTGGATCTTCTTCGAGTCCGGGACCGGGGGCCCGGTCAGGATCCTCTGGTTGTGGAGATGGGTTGTTGACCTCCCTTATAGCTTTTTGCAGTTCCTGACGCAAAATGGCAAGGTGAGTACCTACGACAAAGAATGCAGGAAGAATGGGAGTAAGGAGATATAACTCACCCAGCTTGGAGGGTTGTACATGGAGAATCCATCCCGTGGCTTGATGCGGATGAACTCCTCTTCCTCTCCCTTGAAAAACTCGGACAGAATTTTTGCTAAAGCAGCAGCATTGTCCGCACCCTTACGCCCGCAATGGGTGGCATCATCCTCCCCGTTAAAACACCACAGGGGGTGCCCTCGATATTGAAGTGGTTTCACTCCCTGCATTATGCATATTGACATAACCTCGATTACTGTCAATCCTGCTTGAGCCAGCGCTTTAATCTGGTTCATCAGGTAAAGGACTTCTCCGTTGTCTTCCTCCTGGGGGCTCCGTGGGCACCAACTTCAGCGTTTCTTCAGAGGAGCATTGTTGAAGTCAGGAAGACCCCATCGAACAGGGTCCGGAAGGGGGGCGTCCTCCATATAAAACCATTCCGAAGGCCAGTCTTCGGACGTCTTCTTCGGAGTACCGGACGAGGATCTGGTTTCGGCGATGCGCCATATTTCTGCTCCGCCCACTTGATAAAGTGACCCCTTCTGTGTGCGGGGGACGAGGCAAAATAACCTTTTCCACAGCTCGAAATGAGCCTTGCAGCCCAGGAATATCTCTCAGAGGGCAACATAGCCGGCGATATGTAATATGGAAGTAGGGGTGAAATTATGCAGTTGGAGGCCGTAAAACTCCAGGAGCCCGCGGAGGAACGGATGAATTGGAAATCTGAGTCCCCTTAATAAGTAAGGAACAAGGCATACCCGCTTCCCCTTAGAGGGACTGGGGAAGCTCTCCGCTTGCTCCCCGCCATTGTAGGTGGCGAGCCCAACTCTGATGGGAACCATATACGCTAGAGGGAGAAATCTCTTAGTCTGCAGTTCGACTAATCGACTGTGTGGGACAAAACACCACCCAATCACCGGGCGTGGGGCTACGGGGGCGGGAGGAGGAGCTGCGGTTTGTCGGCCATGCTGGAGTGGATTTTTTCGAAGCGCGCTCCGATGGATTCTCACTGGGGGAGGATGATATGGATTGGATCTAAGAATCCCCATCCCTTTACTAGACAATTTATTTATCTGGCTAGGGAGGCGAATGTAAAAACGCCCTGGCTCCTCGTACGCGTGGAAGATAGCCCTTATTGGGCGTAGAAGCCAAGAGGTCCAACATTTATGGGGCCGGACACTGCTTAACAAAAATTCGAAATATGGAGAAGAACCCGCCTTGAAATGCCGAAAACAATACTGCGTGTCGGACTTGACGTCATTGAAGCCTGGTTCGAGGGCTACTGAGGGAGTCCTGGATTAGGGGGTCTCCGGACAGCCGAACTATATCCTTTGGCCGGACTATTGGACTATGAAGATACAAGATTGAAGACTTCATCCTGTGTCCGGATGGGACTCTCCTTGGCGTGGAAGGCAAGCTAGGCAATACGGATATGTATATCTCCTCCTTTGTAACCAACCTTGTATAACCCTAGCCCCCTCCGGTGTCTATATAAACCGGAGGGTTTTAGTCCGTAGGACAACATACAATCATACCATAGGCTAGCTTCTAGGGTTTAGCCTCTCTGATCTCGTGGTAGATCAACTCTTGTACTACTCATACTATCAAGAATAATCAAGCAGGACGTAGGGTTTTACCTCCATCAAGAGGGCCTGAACCTGGGTAAAACATTATGTCCCCTGCCTCCTATTACCATCCGCCTTAGACGCACAGTTCGGGACCCCCTAATCGAGATCCACCGATTTTGACACCGACAAGGACCCTTTGTGGTCAGCAAAAATCTGAACACCGGGTCATACTACCTTATCGATGTTCGAGACCACAAGGACTCACGCACGTCAGAGGAGGAGACCGCCGGCCGTGGAATATTGCTCATCTTTGGCCTTATTACACCAAAGCCACCGGCTGTTGTGATGTACATATTTTTTCAATGTATATATTATGATGAATACAATAAAGTAGGCATCCCTGATAATTCAGGGCCTCTGTCGTTTCATTTCTGAGAATAATGAGTCTTTATTGTCACTTCATATAATCACTTGGGGGCTTGCTGCTCATTGAGCATAGCTATGATTACCCTCTTGATTCGGCTTGTACGCCATGATTACCAAATACTTGGGGGCTTCCTGCTCATTGAGCATAGCTATGACTACCTATTGATCCGACTTATACATCTGGAATCAAATATTACCTAGGGGCTCCTAGTTAATGAACAAAGCTTTGTTGACCCTTGTTATAGGCTTGGACGCTAGGTGTATTCACCCAATAAAATCCGGGTTATCCTGCCTTTGTTTGCCTGCCACTCCGACCAGGTAATCCTGGAATGACTCGCTATACTCTTGACAATCAATCTTCTAAGAAGACCCTGAGTTTGTCAAAGTTAAAACAGTGATTGGTTATACATCTCCATCGAATCTACTTTCCCAAACACTGTTGACCTTGTTTTGGACTCTAACTTTCATGATTTGAATGGAACTAACCCAGACTGACGCTGTTTTCAGCAGAATTGCCATGGTGTTATTTTTGTGCAGAAACAAAAGTTCTCGGAACAACCTGAAACTTCATGAAGAATATTTTTGGAATATATAAAAAATACTGGCGAAAGAATCAATGTCAGGGGGCCCACACCCTGTCCACAGGGTGGGGGCGTGCCCCCCTATATCATGGGCCCCCTGAGGCTCCACCGACCTCAACTCCAACTCCATATATTCATGTTTGGGGAGAAAAAATCAGAGAGAAGGATTCATCGTGTTTTACAATACGGAGCCGCCGCCTAAGCCATAATCTCTCTCGGGAGGGCTGATCCGGAGTCTGTTCGGGGCTCCGAAGAGGGGAATCCGTCCCCATCGTCATCATCAACCTTCCTCCATCACCAATTTCGTGATGCTCACAGCCGTGCGTGAGTAATTCCATCGTAGGCTTGCTGGACGGTGATGGGTTGGATGAGATTTATCATGTAATCGAGTTAGTTTTGTTAGGGTTTGATCCCTAGTATCCATTATGTTCTGAGATTGATGTTGCTCTGACTTTGCTATGCTTAATGCTTGTCACTAGGGCCCGAGTGCCATGATTTCAGATATGAACCTATTATGTTTTCAAGAATATATGTGAGTTCTTGATCCTATAGTCACCTACTATATGTTATGATCCGGTAACCCCGAAGTGACAATAATCGGGACCACTCCCGGTGATGAGTATAGTTTGAGGAGTTCATGTATTCACTAAGTGTTAATGCTTTGTTCCAGTACTCTATTAAAAGGAGGCCTTAATATCCCTTAGTTTCCGATAGGACCCCGCTGCCACGGGAGGGTAGGACAAAGGATGTCATGCAAGTTCTTTTCCATAAGCACGTATGACTATATTCAGAATACATGCCTACATTACATTGATGAACTGGAGCTAGTTCTGTGTCACCCTATGTTATAACTGTTACATGAGGAATCGTATCCGACATAATTATCCATCACCGGTCCAATGCCTACGAGCTTTTCACATATTGATCTTTTCTTAGTTACTTTTATGTTGCCACAGTTACAATTACTACAAAACCAATACTGTTACTTTTGCCACCATTACCGTACTTCCATATTACTTTGCTACTAAATACTTTGCTAAAGATATTAAGTCTTTTTGGTGTAGTTGAATTGACAACTCATCTGTTAATACTTGAGAATATTCTTTGGCTCCCCTTGTGTCGAATCAATAAATTTGGGTTGAATACTCTACCATCAAAAACTGTTGCGATCCCCTATACTTGTGGGTTATCAAGACTATTTTATGGCGCCGTTGCCGGGGAGCATAACTCTATTCTTTGAGTCACTTGGGATTTATATCTGTTGATCACTATGAGGAACTTGAAAGATGAAAGAACCAAGATTTATCCCTCAACTATGAGGGGGGTAAGGAACTGCCATCTAGCTCTGCACTTGATTCACCTTCTGTTATGAGGAAACTTGCAACACCTACTCCTGCTATTCATTCTGATATGTCGCATGTTATCGATGATGCCAATTCTACTTTGCATGATGCTTATGATGAAACTAATTCTATGCTTGATAATACTATGCCACTAGGTGAATTTCTTGATGGACAACTTGCTAGGGTTAGAGAGAAGGAAATTATTGAAACTGATAATATTGATGAAAGTGATGATGAAGATTCTCCCCTTGGATATGAATTTCATGTTGTGCCTGAGGATTATGTTATGGATGAAGATACAGCTAGAGACTTTTTATCTTGCAATGATAGATATGATCTCAAGAAACTGTTAGCTAAGTTGAAAGAAAAGTCTTTGAATGCTAGAATGAAATATGACCCTGCTTTTGCTACTTCACCTATTTGTGTTTCTGATAAGGATTACGATTTCTCTATCGATCCTGAGTTAATTACTTTGTTTGAGTCTGATCCTTTTTATGGCTATGAATGTGAAACTGTTGTGGCACATCTTACTAAATTAAATGATATAGCTACCCTGTTCACTAATGATGAGAAAACTCGCTATTACTTTACCCTTAAGTTGTTTCGTTTTCATTAAAGGGTGATGCTAAAACATGGTTTAACTCTCTTGATCCTGGTTGTGTGTGTAGTCCCTAGGATATGATTTATTACCTCTCTGCTAAATATTTCCCCGCTCATAAGAAACAAGCTGCCTTAAGGGAAATATATAATTTTGTGCAAATTGAAGAAGAGAGTCTCCCACAAGATTGCGGGAGGATTCTCCGATTACTTAATGCTTTGCCTGATCATCCTCTCAAGAAAAATGAAATACTTGATATCTTTTATAATGAACTAACCGATGCTTCCAGAGACCACCTGGATAGTTGTACTGGTTGTGTTTTCAGGGAAAGAGCTGTTGATCAAGCTGAATTGCTATTGAATAATATATTGAGTAATGAAAATGATTGGACACTTCCTGAACCAACTCCTAAGACGGCTCTGAAGAAAAGGGGTATTCTATTTCTCAGTCCTGAAGATGTGCAAGAGGCAAAGAAATCTATGAAAGAAAAAGGTATTAAAGCTGAAGATGTTAAGAATTTACCACCTATTGAAGAAATACATGGTCTTGATAACCCGACACAGGTAGTAAAGGTAAATTCTCTCTATATATATTTGATGAAGGTGATATTCCTCATAATAAGTCTACTAGCCAATGCTTGGATGAGTTTGATAATTTTATTGTTAAACAAGAAAATTTCAATGCTTATGTTAGTAGACAATTGAAACGTAATGCTTATATGATTGGACACTTGAGTGATTATATGTCTAGAGTTAAAGGTGAACTTAAAATTATTAGTACATGCTTCTATGGTTACCACTCAAGTAGAACAAGTGCTTAAAGCTCAAAATGATTTGCTCATTGAATTAAATAATAAGAAAAATGATAATGTTGTTAGAGTTGTGACTAGAGGGGGTAAAATGACTCAGGAACCTTTGTATCCTGAGGGCCACCCTAAGAGAATTGAGCAAGATCCTCAGAGAACTAATGTTGGTGCACCTAGTCCTTCTAAAAGGAAGAAAAAGAAAAATGATAGGACTTTGATTGCTCCTACTGAACCTGTTGTTGACACACCTGAGAATCCCAATGATATTTCTATTTCTGATGCTAAAACACAGTCTGGTAATGAACATGAACCTATTGATAATGTTAATGATGATGTTCATGTTGATGCTCAACCTAGCAATAACAATGATGTAGAGGTTGAACATGCTGTTTATCTTGATAACCCACAATCAAAGAATCAACGTTATGATAAGAGAGACTGTGTTGTTAGGAAGCATGGTAAAGAAAGAGAAGCTTGGGTTCAGAAACCCATGCCTTTTCCTCCTAAACCATCCAAGAAAAAGGATGATGAGGATTTTGAGCGCTTTGCTGAAATGATTAGACCTATCTTTTTGCGTATTTGTTTGACTGATATGCTTAAAATTAATCCTTATGCTACGTATATGAAAGATATTGTTACAAATAAAAGAAAGATACCGAAAGCTGAAATTTCCACCATGCTTGCTAATTATACTTTTAAAGGTGGAATACCTAAGAAACTAGGAGATCCAGGAGTACCAACTATACCATGCTCCATTAAAAGAAACTATGTTAAAACTGCTTTATGTGATCTTGGAGCCGGTGTTAGTGTTATGCCTCTCTCTTTATATCATAGACTTGATTTGAATAAGTTGACACCTACTGAAATATCTTTGCAAATGGCTGACAAATCAACTGCTATACCTGTCGGTATTTGTGAGGATGTGCATGTTGTGGTTGCAAACGTTACTATTTTAACGGACTTTGTTATTCTTGATATTCCCGAGGATGATACTATGTCTATTATTCTTGGTAGACCCTTTTTGAATACTGCAGGGGCTGCTATTGATTGCAACAAAGGCAATGCCACTTTTCATGTTAATGGTAATGAGCATACGGTACACTTTCCGGGGAAACAACCTCAAGTCCACATTATTAATTCTATTGGTAAAACTTCAACAATTACTATTGGAGGTTTTGAATTCCCCCTTACTACTGTCAAGAAGAAATATGATATTCTTATTGTTGGGGATGTGCATATCCCCATTGAGGTAACCTAGTGTTATTCGAAAATTCTCCGGTTTCATGTTATTCAAAAAGAGTTTGTTAACAATACTTGATCAACCTTGTTAGTGGATTCCTTTTGATGAGCATGAGATGGATGAAGTTAGAAAGCACAACTCTCTGTACCCTCCTTTTACTTTCTGTTATTTAGATTAAATAAAGCAAAAATAGTATTTTCTATCCATTTTCTGAATTATCCTTGCAATAAAAAATACCCCGAAAATAGAAGTTCTCCAAATGTCTTGAAATTTTTTTATGATTTTTTTAGAATATTTAAGAATATTTGGCACTAATAACACACCTAGGGACCCACCACCTGGCCACGAGGGTCCAAGGCATGCCCACCCCCCGGGGCGCACCCCTGCCTCATGGACCCCACATGGGCTGCCTCCACTTATTCCTGCACCCACACACTTCGCCTTCCACCAGAAAAAATCCTCCACCGGCTCAAACCCAAGTTCTAGCTCATCTTGCTACCATTTTTGATCTCCTAGCTCAAAGCTCCATTCACAAAACTGCCTTGGGGGATTGTTCTTCGGTACGTGACTCCTCCAATGGTCCAATTAGTTTTTGTTCTAGTGCTTTATTTATTGCAAAATTTTGCTGCTTAGGTGACCCTGTTCTTGAGCTTGCATGTCAAATTTATGTGGTCAAAAGTAGTTTTAATGCATGATATGGCCGCTAGGCACTTGTAGGAGTAGTTACTATCAATATTGTTGAGTTTAGTTCACTTTTATTTTAGGTCACTAAAAGTTTCAAAAAAAATTCAGAGGAAGAAATATGTTTAGGAAAATGTACCAAGGTGGTTCCTCAAGGAAGCAAGGCCCAATGTCCGCGATATGTGAGCCAGACAATGAACTACCAAGGGAAGCTCAAGTTCGGCGTTGTGAATGGCCGTCAAAGGATTTCATGGTCCAGGCAGGCATCAAGGATGAATTTGACGCATATGTGCGTAATGCTGATCTTGAGAGCTTCGTGTTAGATAAGTGCCGGCAATACCACTATCTAACTGATTCCTTTGTGAGAAGGTTTACATTTACATCCTCGCGCAATTCTCAACCTAGAAGATTTTAATACTGCTTGTAAACTCCCGCACTGGGGTAATGTTAGTGAACCTCGCAAATATGAATATAAAGACTTTCTTGCTAGTATTACTATGGGGTAATCTAGGGAGATTACACAAGCTACCATAGGGAGCATTCATTTCCCTTCCATACATTATTTTGCTCTCTTCATTGGTAGATGCATTGTCACATGTGTGTTCCAGATCTTAGTGTCCTCAAGAGTGCGGTATTAGGTGATAAACAATATAATTTGGGGGCTATTGTTGCATGTAGGTTGCATCACAATAGTATAAGTGGAGATTTGTTTGGTGGAATTTATGCAACTCATGTAGCTAACTATCTTGATATACCCATATGTGGAAATGATATTGAGTTGCCTCCTGCTTACCTAGATTATAATGTCATGGTTTGCCATCAATTTGTTGAGAGGAACGATTGGTTCCTCCAGTACCGACTAATCTTTGACAGACGGCGCATCGTCCATGTTGCTCTCCCTGCTCCTGCTTTCTTTGACTTTCAGGCAAAAAGGAGATATGTTATAACCAGGGAGGAGGCGAACGAGTACGAGAGGAGGATGGAGGCATCTCGCCTTCAAGCTGCAGCTCGTAAGGCAGTAGCTATTGCATCTCAGTACGACCCCAGCTACAACTTTGGATATCCACCGGCCAGCCATGGCCATAGACCAACTTAGGCCAAAAGCCTAAGATTGGGGGTGTACGTATTTCTCACCGACATTACATTCATGTTCACACACTCATGCCAGTTGCCGGTGCTCATACTTTTTCATTGTATCATCCATGCTAGTTTATTTTCTTTTTAAGCTTTCTTCTTGTATGTTTGAAAAACCTTAATAAAAAACCAAAAAATTAGTTGTAGCTTTTAGCTAGTTTATTTTCCATGCTTGTAGTAGTAGTAATTAAAAAGAAAACCCAAAAAGATTTCTCGCTCTTCTTTTTTTTTGTTGGGAGCTTTCCCGTGTAAATAGTTTTGTTTCTTTTCTTTTCTTTGGGGGTCGAGAGGAGAAGACCATGATGAAAATGTTGAGTGGCTCTCATATGCATTATTGTTGATTTAACAAAGAGCTCATATTACCTTGTCTTCTCCCTTGTATTGAATGCTTGCAGATTCCAGCTTAGTCCAATGCACGTGCACTATTATTATTATCCACACCTTTTGGTTGTGCAAGTAAAAGGCAATAATGACGATATAAGATGAACTGATTGAGATGAGAGAAGCTGGTATGAACTCGATGATACGTCCATTTTGCATCATGCTTTTATATCGATATTTATTGCATTATGGGCTGTTATTACACATTATGTCACAATACTTATGCCTATTCTCTCTTATTTTACAAGGTTTAAATGAAGAGGGAGAATACTGGCAGCTGGAATTTTGGGCAGCAAAAGGAGCAAATATTAGAGACCTATTCTACACAACTCCAACAGTCATGAAACTTCACGGGAGCATGTTTCAGAATATATAAAAAATATTGGGCGAAAGAAGTACCAGAGGTGGGCCACCCAGCATCCATGAGGGTGGGGGCATGCCCCCAGCCTCATGGGCCCCCTCGCAGCCCTCTGATGCCCATCTTTGGCTATATGGAGTCTTTCGTCGAGGAAAAAAATCATAAGCTAGCTCATGGGACGAAACTCCGCCGCCACGAGGCGGAACCTTGGCGGAACTAATCTAGGGCTCCGGCGGAGCTGTTGTGCCGGGGAAACTTCCCTCCAGGAGGGGGAAATCATTACCATCGTCATCACCATCGATCCTCTCATCGGGAGGGGTTCAATCTCCATCAACATCTTCACCAGCACCATCTCATCTCAAACCCTAGTTCATCTCTTGTATCCAATCTTTGTCCCAAAGCCTCAGATTGGTACCTGTGGGTTGCTAGTAGTGTTGATTACTCCTTATAGTTAATGCTAGTTGGTTTATTAGGTGGAACATCATATGTTCAGATCCTTTATGCATATTAATACCCCTCTGATTATGAACATGAATATGATTTGTGAGTAGTTATGTTTGTTTCCGAGGACATGGGAGAAGTCTTGCTATAAGTAGTCATGTGAATTTGGTATCTGTTCGATATTTTGATGAGATGTATGTTGTATTTCTTCTTGTGGTGTCATGTGAACGTCGACTACATGACACTTCACCATTTTTTGGGCCTAGGGGAAGGAATTGGGAAGTAATAAGTAGGTGATGGGTTGCTAGAGTGACAGAAGCTTAAACCCTAGTTTATAAGTTGCTTTGTAAGGGGCTGATTTGGATCAATATGTTTCATGCTATGGTTAGGTTTACCTTAATACTTCTGTTGTAGTTGCGGATGCTTGCAATAGGGGTTAATAATAAGTGGGATTCTTGTACAAGGAAGGGAAGTACCCAAGCACTGGTCCACCCACATATCAAATTATCAAAGTACCGAACGCGAATCATATGAGTGTGATGAAAACTAGCTTGACGATAATTCCCATTGGTCCTCGGGAGCGCTTTCCTTTATATAAGAGTTTGTCCAGGCTTGTCCTTTGCTACAAAAAGGATTGGTCCATCTTGCTGCACCTTATTTACTTTTATTACTTGTTACCCGTTACAAATTACCTTATCACAAAACTATCTGTTACCGATAATTTTAGTGCTTGCAGAGAATACCTTACTGAAAACTGCTTATCATTTCCTTCTGCTCCTCGTTGGGTTTAACACTCTTACTTATCGAAAGGACTAAGATAGATCCCCTATACTTTTGGGTCATCAAGACTCTTTTCTGGCACCTTTGTCGGGGAGTGAAGCGCATTTGGTAGGTGGAATTTGGTAAGGTAAAATTTATATAGTGTGCTGAAATTTACTGTCACTTGTTACTATGGAACATAATCCTTTGAGGGGCTTGTTCGGGGTATCTTCACCCCGACCAGTAGAGAAAAGAGTTTATCCTCAACCTACTGAACCTACTGAAAATGTTTACTTTTAAATTCCTTCGGGTATAATAGAGAAACTGCTAGCTAATCCTTTCACAGGTGATGGAACACTACATCCCGATTTGCACTGTAGCGACCCGACCCGAATGTATCAAGTCTCTGTGCTTAAGTGCCATCCCTGGATCGATATGCTGACTCACACAGTACTCGAGGATTTTTAACAAAGGTAAATCACATGTATAAAGTGACGTAAATACTATTACCTCAATCCAAAATAGCGGAAGTAACAAGGTTGTGGATTCCCATCAACACCAACGGCAAGGTTGAGTGTAGAAATCGTAACCCTAACGTATCACTTACTCGTCGAAAGATAATCCTGCAACATGAGACGTTGCAGCCACAAAGGGTCAGTACATTGAATGTACTGGCAAATTCACACCATAGAGAATGATGAATAAAGGCTATCACTACGTGCATATTTGGCTGGTGGAAAAGCTCTATGGTTATAGTTTTTGCGAAAAGCCAATTTTTCCCTACTGCAAAGGAATAAATTTTATTTAACTATCTAGGTAGTTGTTAAACATTGAGAATGGTTGACAGCATTCTCAATCCCAATTAAGTAACATCATTAAAAACCCAACAAAATTAATTAGAGTAACATGATGAGATTCACATGATAATCCAAGTACTAGATACTCAAGTTGTCCATAACCGAGGACACGGCTAATCATGATTAGTTTATACACTCTGCAGAGGTTTGCGCACTTTTCCCCACAAGACTCAATCTCCTCCGTTGGGATTCTCGCACTACATGGTGTTTGAGAAACGGATGACCCAGACATATTCTTTCAGAAGCGCTAGCACCTTACGATTGGGTAGACCATTACACCTACTTTCCCCAACATCTGCTAGTCTACCACTGTAAGAGTTCGCACGACTTAGTCAACTATGCTAGAGCCCATAGTAGCTTGTGGCTGCACACAGAAGTTTCTAGTTTGAATAATCTTATGATCACTTTGAGACTGGGTGGCGATCCATAAAGAAAAACAGGCAATCACTGGAATACCCAGGTGCCTAAATAGGCAATCACTGGAATACCCAGGTGCCTCAATCCACCCAGATGTGTGTTAAAGTTACCACCTTAAGTAAACCATTAATTAACAATCTCACATCTGTCATGAATACTCTCAAACCCAATCCACGTCTATGAGCATAGCATAGAAGTATAAGCATAACGTAATAGTAACTCCCAAGGTTTGAATGTAGGGCAATAGGTTCCTACCTCATCAACTACTTCCCAATACCCACATGTTATCACTCCTACTCATGCAATGTTTGAGGGTGAAACTAATGCATAAAAACTGGGTATGATAGGGATATGATCAAAGTGTGAACTTGCCTGCAATGTTGATGAAGATGATTCGCCCTCAAAACTCTTGATATTTATACTCGTCACACTCCGGTCAATCTATCTTAAGCAAGCAATAGTAACCACACATAAGCAATCACTCAAAAGATCAGAAAGAACGAAGAAGACACTTCGGAAAACATCAAAACCAAGCAAATAACTCTTGCAACATAAAATAATTTCTAACAGTACCAAAATTATGTGAATTTGGCCTTATCAATAGGTTTAGGTCAACAGCTTCGCTTTGCAAAAAGAATCAACTCAAACGGGATTACGGAACTCAAGTTATGTTCAAATGAAGTTTGAATTCAAATATGGTCTAATTCAAATTTTAAAATTTCAAAAACATGTTTGAGTTGGATTACTGGATAGAGGGGATCATAATGAAGAAGTGAGCATTGGATTCGTTGGATTTGGACAAACGAGCAAAAAGTTGTGATAGACTGAAGATTAGGGACTAAACTACGAAGAAACTAATTACATACGGGTCCCTGACCGAATTTATTAAACAGAAAAAAAAACAAAACTATCTATCGAACGTTTGCTACAGAAACCAAACCAATGAAAACCATTCACTCCAAAGGCATAACTAGTGAATTCTCACTACATAACTAAACATAAAAAAATCAGATCTAGGTTTTCTGTAGAAAACCGATCTACGGTTTTTTTAACCGAAATAAAAAGTGGCGGCTTTTACCAGCTCGAGCGAAATAAACAGGCAACGGTGGCGGTTTTACGGTGGCTCTCCGGCAAGGCAGCGACGACGGCGGTTACGACGGATCTCGCCGGCGAGCGGAGGCGGCGGCGAGGGGCAGGGCACTGCAGCGGCGGCGGCGGCGCGATGCGGGGAAGAGAGGGGGCGGCGCGGGGCTTCGGGTTATAAAGGGGCCGGGGCGGCCGGCGCCGTAGGTGCGGCGGACTACGGTGGGAGTCCCGCACGGGCATGAGGAGGAAGGCGGAGGCGGCGCGCTGGCTAGGCTGGGCCGTGGCCTGTTGGGCCGGTCCAGTTCGGCGGCGGAGGAGGATTTTTTTTGTTAACACGGACACATGAAAAATAAAATAAAAGCAAACTAAATGAAAATATTATATAGGCATATTATATACCAAAATTTGCAGAAAAAGATTTTCTACAACATGGACATTTTTATAATGCCAAATAAAATCCACACAAATTCAGATAATTCAAAGAGTGCTACTGGTCTAATAAAATCCAACAAAAACCATTTTAAACATACCAAAATGACTTCAATTTATTTATCTCCAATTTTCTGATGTAGGGAATCATGTTACCCTATTTTCCATATATTTTTATTTTGGAGAAAAATAATATGAATAAAACTCAAATAACTCCAAATTGGAAATAAATTCAAAGGGGCTTTGAATTTAATTGTTTGAAACTCCCAACTCATATTTCATATGTTTTGAAGAAGTCATTTTATCTTCACTCTTGAAAATCATTGAGTTGCATAAAGTTTCTGGATTGGAAATATTTTTCAAATGAAATTCAAATGTTTTCAAAAGCCCTTGTCATTTAAATAAATGGAAGAAGTCATGTCATCTTCTCTCCAGGGTTTGGCGATGAAAAGAATTTGAATTCATGGAGATCAAAATGCAAAATGAAAGTTTGGGAAAGTCCTTTTATTCCCTCTCATTTAACTTTCAAAAAGTTCACTCACTTTCAGTCAATCAATCAAATCTATCTATTTAATATAACATTCCAAAATTTAGAATTTTGGGATGTTACATGCACCTAATCTATGAGGATGAAGTTTGTGGATTATTTAAGCTTGTAGGTATGCCCAAGGATGTTATCAAGAAGAAGGTCTTCCCTTTATCTTCGAAGGGAAATGCATTGACATGGTTTAGGCTATGTGATGATATGGGATCATGGAACTACAACCGATTGAAATTGGAATTTCATCAGAAATATTATCCTATGCATCTTGTTCATCGTGATCGTAATTATATATATAATTTTTGGCCTCGCATAGGAGAAAGCATCGCTCAAGCTTGGGGGAGGCTTAATTCAATGTTATATTCATGCCCCAATCATGAGCTCTCAAGAGAAATTATTATTCAAAAATTTTATGCTCGACTTTCTCTCGATAATTGATCCATGCTCGACACTTCTTGTACTGTTTCTTTTATGATGAAGACTATTGAATTCAAATGGGATTTATTGGAAAGAATTAAACGCAACTCTGAAGATTGGGATCTCGACGAAGGTAAGGAGTCAGGTATAACGCCTAAGTTTGATTGTGTTAAATCTTTTATGGATACCGATGCTTTCCGTGAATTTAGCACTAAATATGGACTTGAGTCTGAGATAGTAGCTTCTTTATGTGAATCCTTTGCTACTCATGTTGATCTCCCTAAGGAGAAGTGGTTTAAATATAATCCTCCCATTGAAGTAAAAGTAGTTGCACCTATTAAAGTTGAAGAAAAGACTATCACTTATAATGATTCTGTTGTTCCTACTGCTTATATTGAGAAACCACATTTCCCTGTTAGAATAAAGGATCATGCTAAAGCTTCGACTGTGGTTCGTAAGAGTAATACTAGAACACCTACACCCTCTAAGAAAATTAAAGTTGAACCTAGTGTTGCTATGGTTAAAGATCTCTTGGCCGATAATATTGATGGGCATGTTATTTACTTCTGTGATGAAGCTGCTAGAATTGCTAAACCCGATACTAAACATAAACATAGACGTGTTGTAGGCATGCCTGTTATTTCTGTTAAAATAGGAGATCATTATTATCATGGCTTGTGTGATATGGGTGCTAGTGCTAGCGCAATACCTCATTCCTTATACAAAGAAATTATGCATGATATTGCACCTGCTGAGATAGAGGAAATTGATGTTACAATTAAACTTGCCAATGGAGAAACTATCTCACCAGTTGGGATTGTTAGAGATGTTGAAGTCTTGTGTGGGAAAGTTAAATATCCTGCTGATTTTCTTGTTCTTGGTTCTCGACAACATAAATTTTGTCCCATTATATTTGGTAGACTCTTCTTGAATACTGTTAATGCTAAGATAGACTGCAATAAGGATATTGTTTCTATTGGTTTAGGGGATATGTCTCATGAATTTAACTTTGCTAAATTTTGTAGACAACCCCATGATAAAGAATTGCCTAGTAAAGATGAAATTATTGGTCTTGCTTCTATTGCCATGCCTCCTAGTGTTCCTTTAGAACAATATTTGCTAGACCATGAAAATGATATGTTTATGAATGAAAGAAGGGAAATAGATGAAGTATTCTTTAAACAGGGACCTATTTTGAAACACAACTTGCCTGTTGAAATTCTAGGGGATCCTCCTCCACCCAAGGGTGATCCCGTGTTTGAGCTTAAACCTTTACCTGATACTCTCAAATATGCTTATATTGATGAGAAAGAGATATATCCTGTTATTATTAGTGCTAACCTTTCAGAGCATGAAGAAAAGAAATTATTGAAAACTCTGAAGAAGCACCATGCTTCTATTGGATATACTCTTGATGATCTTAAGGGCATTAGTCCCACTCTATGCCAACACAAAATAAAATTGGAGAAATACACGAAACCGGTTGTTGATCACCAACGATGGTTAAATCCTAAGATGAAAGAAGTGGTAAGAGAAGAAATACTAAAGCTTCTGGAGGCAGGTATAATTTATCCCGTTGCTGATAGTCAGTGGGTAAGTCCTGTCCATTGTGTCCCTAAGGGAGGTATTACTGTTGTTCCTAATGATAAAGATGAATTGATTCCACAAAGAATTGTTATAGGTTATAGAATGGTAATTGATTTCTGCAAATTAAATAAAGCAACTAAAAAGGATCATTAACCTTTACCTTCTATTGATCAAATGCTAGAAAGATTATCCAAACATACACATTTTTGCTTTCTAGATGGTTATTATGGTTTCTTTCAAATACCTGTGTCAAAAGAGGATCAAGAAAATACAACCTTTACTTGCCCTTCGGTACCTTTGCTTATAGACGTATGCCTTTTGGTTTATGCAATGCACGTGCTACCTTTCAAAGATGTATGATTGCTATATTCTCTGACTTTTGTGAAAAGATTGTTGAGGTATTCATGGATGATTTCTCCATATATGGAACTTCTTTTGATGATTGCTTAAGCAACCTTGATCAAGTTTTGCAGAGATGTGAAGAAACTAATCTTGTCTTGAATTGGGAGAAGTGCCACTTTATGGTTAATGAAGGTATTGTCTTGGGGCATAAAATTTCTGAAGGAGGTATTGAAGTCGATAAAGCTAAAGTCGATGCTATTGAAAAGATACATGTCCTAAGGACATTAATGGTATAAGAAGTTTCCTTGGTCATGCCAGTTTTTATAGGAGGTTCATTAAGGACTTCTCTAAAATTTCTAGGCCTCTGACTAATCTCTTACAAAAAGATGTTCCTTTTGTCTTTGATGATGATTGTGTAGAAGCATTTGAAATACTTAAGAAAGCTTTGATTTCTGCACCTATTGTTCAGCCTCCTGATTGGAATTTACCATTTGAAATTATGTGTGATGCTAGTGATTATGTTGTAGGGGCTGTTTTAGGACAAAGAGTTGATAAGAAATTAAATGTTATCCAATATGCTAGCAAGACTCTCGACAATGCCCAGAGAAATTATGCTACTACTGAAAAGGAATTTTTAGCAGTTGTATTTGCTTGTGATAAGTTCAGACCTTATATAGTTGATTCTAAAGTAACTGTTCACACTGATCATGCTGCTATTAAATATCTTATGGAAAAGAAAGATGCTAAACCTAGACTTATTAGATGGGTTCTCTTGTTACAAGAATTTGATTTGCATATTATCGATAGAAAGGGAGTTGAGAACCCCGTTGCAGACAACTTGTCTAGGTTAGAGAATGTTCTTGATGACCCACTACCTATTGATGATAGCTTTCCTGATGAACAATTAGCTGTCATAAATGATTCTTATACTGCTCCATGGTATGCTGATTATGCTAATTATATTGTGGCTAAATTTATACCACCTAGTTTCACATACCAACAAAAGAAAAAGGTTTTCTATGATTTAAGACATTACTTTCGGGATTACCCACACCTTTATAAAGAAGGAGTAGATGGTGTTATTAGACGTTGTGTACCTAAGCATGAACAGGAATAGATCCTACGCAAGTGTCACTCCGAGGCTTATGGAGGACACCATGTTGGAGATAGACCTGCACATAAGGTATTGCAATCTGGTTTTTATTGCCCTACTCTCTTCAAGGATGCCCGTAAGTTTGTCTTGTCTTGTGATGAATGTCAAAGAATTGGTAATATTAGTAGACGTCAAGAAATGCCTATGAATTATTCACTTTTTACTGAACCATTTGATGTCTGGGGCTTTGATTATATGGGACCGTTTCCTTCCTCTAATGGGTATACACATATTTTAGTTGTTGTTGATTACGTTACTGAGTGGGTAGAAGCTATTCCAACTAGTAGTGCTGGTCATAACACCTCTATTAAGATGCTTAAAGAAGTTATTTTTCTGAGGTTTGGAGTCTGTATATATTTAATGACTGATGGTGGTTCACATTTTATTCATGGTGCCTTTCATAAAATGCTTGCTAAGTATGATGTTAATCATAGAATTGCATCTCCATACCACGCACAATCTAGTGGCCAGGTAGAATTGAGTAATAGAGAGCTTAAATTAATTTTGCAAAAGACTATTAATAGATATAGAAAGAATTGGTCCATGAAACTTGATGATGCATTATGGGCTTATAGAACTGCATACAAAGATCCTATGGGTATGTCTCCATATAAAATGGTTTATGGTAAAGCATGTCACTTACCTCTCGAACTAGAACATAAGGCATATTGGGCCATTAAAGAGCTCAATTTTGATTTCAAACTTGCCGGTGAGAAGAGACTTTTTGACATTAGCTCACTTGATGAATGGAGAACCCAGGCTTATGAGAATGCTAAACTGTTTAAAGAAAAAGTTAAAAGATGGCATGACAAAAGGATACAAAAACATGAGTTTAATGTAGGTGATTATGTATTGTTATACAACTCTCGTTTAAGATTTTTTACAGGAAAACTCCTCTCAAAATGGGAAGGTCCTTACATTATCGAGGAGGTCTATCATTCCGGTGCCATAAAAATCAAAAACTTCGAAGGTACAAATCCGAGGGTGGTGAACGGTCAAAGAATCAAACATTACATCTCAGGTAATACTATAAATGTTGAAACTAATGTTATTGAAACCGTAACCCCGAAGGAATACATAAGGGACACTTTCCAGAATGTTTCAGACTCCGAAAAGGAATAGGTATGAGGTACGGTAAGTAAACCGACTCCAAAACAGTTCTAATAGCAAATTTTCTCCATTTTGGAATATTTAAGAAAATAGGAAAATAAGAAGCAGTCCGGGAAGGACACGAGGTGTCTATGAGGGTGGAGGGCGCGCCCTACCGCCCTGGGCGCGCCCCCTGCCTCGTGGGCACCTCGTGTGCTCTTCGGACTCCGTTTTCTTGCACGATACGTCTTTTGGTCGGTAAAAATTCATTATATAATATGCCAAAGGTTTTGACCACCGTATCACGCAAATATCCTCTGTTTTTGTTTCGAGCTGTTTCTGCCGCAGATTTAGAGCTAGATGTCTTCTCAAGAGTTAGTCGGGGAGAGTCCGGTGTCTCATCCGACACCTAGGCCAAGAGCAAATAGCGGTGCTGACCACTTTGGACCATCAACCGAGGAAGAGATGGAGGCCGACTTGAAAAGGATAGATGCAACGGAGGAGGATCAAGAAGTTACATCTCGTTTCTGAGTCAGATTCACGATGGGGGAAATACAGAGCTCAACTATTCCAAACTCGGTCATCCCTTCAAATGTTAGATATCTTTCTTATGAAAAAAATGAAAAAGAGTGTTACTTGTGCTCCCGCAGCCATGCAACATCCTTGGGTGAAAGGAGCTTTAGCTGTCACGGGCAAGATCCATAAGGAAATAATGGACCTCAAGCAGCAAGTCAATAAGCTCGAGGAAGAGAATCGTATCCTGAGGGGCATCATCGCCGAGAATATCACATCACCACCCCCGAAGAAGGAGACATAAACACACGGGTTTGGGCACTCACCTTAGCAACTGCCAAGCTTGGGGGAGTGCCCCGGTATCGTATTACCATCACACCTTTATCTTTACCACTTTTCTTCGTCCGATCCTTTTGGTAATATCTTGATCTAGTACAATAAAGTTTTAGTATGATCTAGTTTTGACTTTTGCTTTATGACCCTTCTATGTAATCGAGTCCGTGAGCTATATAATAAAGTTTAGTTTTGAGTCAAGGACTTGATTTTCTTGCTAGGATCTTGAGGGAATAAAAATAAAAGAGAAATAATAAAAATAAATAAAGAGATCATATGAATCTTATGGAGAGTAATGACTTCACATGTAAAAGGTATGTTGAATAAAAGTTGTTGAGAGTTGACAAGCATAGTTTTGGTCATCGTTGCAATTAATAGGAAGTAATAAAGAAAGAGAGGTTTTCACATGTAAATATACTATATTGGACATCTTTTATGATTGTGAGCACTCATTAAAATATGACATGCTAAAGAGTTGACGTTGGACAAGGAAGACAACGTAATGGGTTATGTTTTCTTACATCTGAAATAAACTATATTATCATGGATCATCCAACATGTTGAGCTTGCCTTTCCCTCTCATGCTAGCCAAATTCTATGCACCAAGTAGAGATACTACTTGTGCTTCCAAATATCCTTAAACCCAGTTTTGTCATGAGAGTCCACCATATCTACCTATTGATTGAGTAAGATCCTTCAAGTAAGTTGTCTTCGTTGAAAGCAATAAAAATTTCTCTCTAAATATGTCAAACTTATTAGTGTGGAGAAAATAAGCTTTGTACGATCTTGTGATGTGGAAGAAATAAAAGCGACGGACTCATAATAAAGGTCCATATCACAAGTGGAAATATAAAGTTACGTTCTTTCACATTAAGATTTTGTGCATCCGACCATAAAAGCACATGAAAACCTCTACTTCCCTCAGCGAAGGGCCTATCTTTTATTCTTGTCTATTACTTCATATAAGATTCATGGTGATCTTCACCTTTCCTTTTTACATTTTATCATTTGGCAAGCACAATGTGTTGGAAAGATCTAGATATATATATATATAGCTAATTGGATGTGAGTTTTCATGAACTATTATTGTTGACATTACCCTTGAGGTAAAAGGTTGGGAGGCAATACTATAAGCCCCTATTTTTCTCTGTGTTCGATTAAAACTTCATACCCATAAATATTGCGTGAGTGTTACCTATTGTGAAAGGCTAAATGATGGTTGAGTATGTGGATTGCTGAAAAGCTCTTATATTGATTCTTTCCTATATTATGATAAATTGCAATTGCCTCAATGACTGAGATTATAGTTTGTTGGTTCTCAATGAAGTTTCTGATTCCTACTTGAAACTGTGAATGAATTGTTACTTTAGCATAAGAAATCATATGACAATATATGTATATGTTGTTGTTTTAAGAATGATCATGATGCTCTCATGTCTGTATTTCATTTTTATTGACACCTCTATCTCTAAACATCTGGACATATTTTTCGATTTCGGCTGTCGCTTGAGGACAAGCGAGGTCTGAGATTGGGGGAGTTGATACGTCCATTTTGCATCATGCTTTTATATTGATATTTATTGCATTATGGGCTGTTATTACACATTATGTCACGATACTTATGACTATTCTCTCTTATTTTACAAGGTTTACATGAAGAGGGAGAATGTCGGCAGCTGGAATTCTAGGCTGGAAAATAAGCAAATATTAGAGACATATTCTGCACAACTCCAAAAGTCCTGAAACTTCACGGGAGCATGTTTCAGAATATATAAAAAATATTGGGCAAAAGAAGTACCAGAGGGGGGCCACCCACCATCCACGAGGGTGGGGGCGCGACCTACCCCCTGGGCACGCCCCCCGGCGTCGTGGGCCCCCTAGCAGCCCTCTGATGCCCATCTTTGGCTATATGGAGTCTTTCGTCGAGGAAAAAATCATAAGCTAGCTCACGGGACGAAACTCCACGGCCACGAGGCGGAACCTTGGCGGAACAAATCTAGGGCTCTGGCGGAGCTGTTCTGTCGGGGAAACTTCCCTCCGGGAGGGGGAAATCATCACCATCGATCCTCTCATCGGGAGGGGTTCAATCTCCATCAACATCTTCACCATCACAATCTCATCTCAAACCCTAGTACATCTCTTGTATCCAATCTTTGTCCCAAAGCCTCAGATTGGTACCTGTGGGTTGCTAGTAGTGTTGATTACTCCTTGTAGTTGATGCTAGTTGGTTTATTCGGTGGAATACCATATGTTTAGATCCGTTATGCATATTAATACACCTCTGATTATGAACATGAATATGATTTGTGAGTAGTTACGTTTGTTCCTGAGGACATGGGAGAAGTCTTGCTATAAGTAGTCATGTGAATTTGGTATTCGTTCGATATTTTGATGAGATGCATGTTGTCTTTCCTCTAGTGGTGTCATGTGATGCGGAGCATCCTACGGACAACACCATGTCAAGAGTCTGTTTGGCAAGTGACACGTGCGACATCTACTTCACATACACAAAGGTGAATCATCTCCTTTACACGTGCTCACTTGACCCCTTCGAGGATGGTATACTACTTGACACCCCTCTCGTGTGCATGCATAGGTATTGTCGGAACTTCACGGATGACGAGGAGGGGTGCAAGCGCCAAGGAACACCTACACCATCCGCGAGCGAAGCATGGAAGAGAAGATGGAAAAAAGAAGGAGTTGCAGAGTCTACAGCGACCGAACGACCGGAAGCCACCGGACGTCCGACCCTCTACAGTCGTCGGATGACCGACGAACACCAGACGTCCGACAAGTCCTAGGCACCGGACGTCCGACGCTTACCGGAAATCCGGTGCCACCAATCCCAAAGCAAAACGACGGACTTCCGATGCCCGCCGGACGTCTGGTCCCCCTCGAGCCATCGGACGTCCGACAACAATCGGACGTCCGGTAACCGCCTATGGGCAGCCGCGGGCCTTTGGCCTTGTATCCCTTCAGACTTACCCTTTCGCCCACTTAGACTATAAATACCTCTACCTCCTCCTAGCTAGGGTTAGCAAAGTAGTAGCTCATTAGAGATAGAGTTTTGCTCATCCATTACAGATCTATTCCACGAGAGAGACCGCGGCCCCTCTTCGGAGAAGATCCACCTTGGATTCAAGACCCCTCACGGGAAGATCCCCTCGTGGATTCAAGACCTCCTCATGGAGATGAACCTTACCTTGTATCTTTCCCTTTATTGTTCATGTACCTTGTGGATCTTGTGTGTTTGATTGTCTAGTGGGTGTGTGATTGGACTTGTTATTTAGTGTTTTCCCTTGTGATTTCCCTCCGTTCTTCTCCGTGTTCTTCGTGTTCTTAGTTGGGATCCGCTCCTTTCGTGAAAGATCGGCCACATAGGGTTCCACCCTACATCATCTTGGATCAGAGCCAGCTTGTCTCATGATATCATCTTGGTAACATGAGCCACGTTGATCACGATTTCGGAGCCTTCCCTCTTCGTTTCTAGCTCGATTTTGTTGCGTTCTTCCCCAATTTTGAAAATCCCCACCAAAAATAACCCCAATTTTTTTTTGTGATTTGTTGGTTTGATGAAGTTTTGTTGGATTTGATCCATGGATTTGCTTGGTTTCAAGTGGATCTAGCATCTCCCCAAGTTTCCCCACTTTCCATCCACAAAATTTCCTCAATTTTGCTCCCAAAATCTCCATTTTCCACCCAAAATCGCGTCCCAAAACTCGCTTCTCGCGTTGACCACGACCCACCGGACGACCGACGTTTTACGGACGTCCAGAGCCCCACGAAACACCGGATGTCCGACCCTTTCCGGACGACCGGAACCCCAAACCCGAGCCAAATTTACGGATTTCCGAGCCCGTCCGGACGTTCGACGACCAGACATCTATCATTTTACGGACGTGCGTAACCTGAAAAAACTGACTTAGTTGAAATTTTGTTTCGGCCATAACTAATTCATCCGAACTCCGATTTTGACGTTCTTTATCTCGTTTTGGAGCTCTTGACATTCACCTTCCCAGAAAAATACCACCAAAACAATTTGACTCCATCAAATTTTGTGAATTTTGGCATCTTTGCCTAGGGCTTCCACCACATCATCCGCTACACAACCACCGACTTCCGCAACCTAACCAATTTTGTTCCCCATTGCATATGTGGTTGCTTGAGTAATGATTCGAGTCTCCTAAGGTGTTTCGTCTACTTAAGGACGGTGACCTTCAACTCCGACTCACATAACCCCGTAACCTCCACTTCCGCATTGCCTACTCGCATAACCCTTCATTGCATTTCCGCAATCCCATTGAGCTTACGCAACACCACCACCGCATTCCCGCTACCACAATTTTGACATTTGACGCTTGAGATTTTGAGTTCACGGTTTTTTCTGTTTCCTAAGGTGTTTCGGCTACTTATGGACGAGTCTCCATCATCGTGGTATCTTCATCAAGATCACCGCCACTCATCATCGCCAGAGACGGTAACCTCCATATCATCTCGGTATCGTGGTATCCCTCCATTGTATATTCCCTTGCCATTGCATTGTTAACCCCTAGCCCATTTTGCGTCACTTGCCTATCAAGACTAGCCATTTGAGTATTGTCGGCAACGTTACTTGTGCACATTAGTGATCTACACCTTCCATTGCATACATACCATATCATATTGCTACCTCTTGAGCACTACGTTGGATTTCCTTGAAGAGGAAAGGATGATGCAGCAAAGTAGCATAAGTATTTCCCTCAGTTTTTGAGAACCAAGGTATCAATCCAGTAGGAGGCTACGCGCGAGTCCCTCGTACCTGCACAAAACAAATAACTCCTTGCAACCAACGCGATAAGGGGGTGTCAATCCCTTCTTGGTCACTCATGAGAGAGAGATCTGATAGATATGATAAGATAATATTTTTGGTAATTTTGTGATAAAGATGCAAAGTAAAATAAAAGTAAAGTAAAAAATCAAAGTAAATAAATAAGTATAGGAAGATTGATATGATGAATATAGACCCGGGGGCCATAGGTTTCACTAGTGGATTCTCTCGAGAGCATAAGTATTTTATGGTGGGTGAACGAATTACTGTTGAGCAATTGACAGAATTAAGCATAGTTATGAGAGTATCTAGGTATGATCATGTATATAGGCATCACGCCCCAGACAAGTAGACCGACTCCTTCCTGCATCTACTACTATTACTCCACTTATTGACCGCTATCCAGCATGCATCTAGAGTATTAAGTTCATGGAAACAGAGTAACGCCTTAAGCAAGATGACATGATGTAGAGGGATAAATTCCTGCAATATGATAAAAACCCCATCTTGTTATCCTCGATGGCAACAATACAATACGTGCCTTGCTGCCCCTACTATCACTGGGAAAGGACACCGCAAGATTGAACCCAAAGCTAAGCACTTCTCCCATTGCAAGAAATATCAATCTAGTAGGCCAAACCAAACTGATAATTTGAAGAGACTTGCAAAGATAACCAATCATACATAAAAGAATTCAGAGAAGATTCAAATATTGTTCATAGATAATCTTGATCATAAACCCACAATTCATCGGTCTCAACAAACACACCGCAAAAAGAAGATTGCATTGAATAGATCTCCACAAGAGAGGGGGAGAACTTTGTATTGAGATCCAAAAAGAGAGAAGAAGCCATCTAGCTAATAACTATGGACCCGAAGGCCGGAGGTAAACTACTCACACTTCATCGAAGAGGCTATGGTGTTGATGTAGAAGCCCTCCGTGATGGATACCCCCTCCGGCGGAGCTCCGGAACAGGCCCCAAGATGGGATCTCGTGGATATATAAAGTTGCGGCGGTGGAATTAGGTTTTTGGCTCCGTATCTGATCGTTTGGGGGTACGTAGGTATATATAGGAGGAAGGAGTACGTCGGTGGAGTAACAGGGGGCCCACGAGGGTGGAGGGCGTGCCTGGGGGGGGGGGGTAGGCACGCCCCCCTACCTCGTGGCCTCCTCCTTTGTTCCTTGACGTAGGGTCCTTGTCTCCTGGATCACGTTTGTTGAGAAAATCACGTTCCCGAAGGTTTCATTCCGTTTGGACTGCGTTTGATATTCCTTTTCTTCGAAACCCTAAAATAGGCAAAAAACAGCAATTCTGGGCTAGGCCTCCGGTTAATAGGTTAGTCCCAAAAATAATATAAAAGTGGATAATAAAGCCCAATAATGTCCAAAACAGTAGATATATAGCATGGAGCAATCAAAAATTATAGATATGTTGGAGACGTATCACATATTGGTATCATATCATCACTTGTGCCTCAAGTTTGTTCCCGCATATACGCAATTGCTACCTTGGTTTGTGCATTTTGCAAAGTTCCCAAAAAAGGAGAATAAAGCTTTTAAGCAAAAGAGAAAGCGCAAAGAATCTTGTAAGCAAGTGCCATAGCATAGACACATTACATATCATACTACCATATTGATCATCTTGGAACATCATGTGCGAAACACCAGGAACCATACATACATAGCATACTTCGGATAGAAAGTTCATACATTTTGCATCTTATAGGTTGTGCACAAGTGTCGTATCCGCCTATTGAGAAATCGTGCTAGCATCTCTCTTGATTTGTGCAACACGGGCATTTTCCGTGGATTCCACATTTTGTGCTCATCCTTGGTTGCACGACCCCATTTATCTATCCGTGTGTGTGTTTCCATGTGCCACATATTGCTATTGGTCTACTTGTTACATTTGCAAATTTGTGAATCTCTTTCAACATTATTGACTCTTGCTAACATTTTTCATTAAATTTTTGTGCCACTATCCTCACCGAGCTAATCCATAAGCTTTAGTTTGTAGGTGTGAGTGAACAAGTCCGGTACCAATTCCACTATTCTTTCATCTCACATTGAGTGAAACGGGATACATCCTCAACTTTGGGAAAAGGTAACTTGGTATTGTTTATCTCAATTCCTACTCACCTCTACTCGAGTCTTGTGATGGATAGGCAAGGCATTTCACCTTCAGTCTACAACAAAAACGACGAGTTCGATGCCACGAATAACTCTACCGACGCCAAGATGCAAGCTCAAATGGATGAGATCAAAGCCCTCATCAAGCCCTACAAGCAATCTTCCTCATCTTCGAGAAGACGCTCAAGTACACATGCTTCCAAGCTACCATCTACGGCAAGGTCACATCGGCATCGACACCATCACGACCACGAACGTGAAGGTCAAGAGCTTAACACCAACAACCGCTCAACAACTTCACCATCTCCCTTGGAATCTTCGCCAAACGACTTCAAGGCATCTTCGCCTTCGGATATAGGGCATCTTTGCCAACAAGCACCTCAAGACTACGCTCAAGAGAAAATCCCCAAGCTCAAGTCCGCGATTTCCGCGAGCTACTATGACCTCGACATCGACCATGAGATTCCTTTCTATGGAAATCTAGAACCCGAGGAGTATCTCGAGTGGGAACGTTTGATGGACGACTACCTCAAGCTACATCATGTTCCTCCTGAAGATCAAGTGAAGTGCGCCACAAGAAACTTCCATGGCTACGCGTACACATGGTGGCTTCACACACCTTCGAAAAGCTATGACATGAGTTGTCCCAAGACGAAGAGAGCTTTGCGGCGAGAGTTCGTGCCTCCAACCTACACAGAACAAGTTGAATGCCAATTGGAGAACACCATCCAAGGATCCAAGTCCATCGACGAGTACTTCAAGGAGATGAAGATAGCCTTGCGACGAGCCAGCGTGGACGACCCCATTTCGATGAAGTTACACTTCATGATGGGATTGCACAACAACATATCCAAGACTCTCTTCCTCGAGAACTACAAGTCCCTCGACGACTACTACATTGGTGCTCTCAAGGCGGAACAAGAACTCATGAAGGACAAAGCTTCTCGACCCCAAGCTCACATCGCGACGACCAAGCTCCAAGACGATGAGCATGAGGCTAGTACACCAAGATGGCCAAGCACGACGAGCTCCAAGATGATTCTCCCAAGTTCGACTTCACCGCCATACCTCTTTGTGGCATTGTTGATGCCGAGTCATCCATGACTCCTTTTCAAGATGGTGGGGTGATGAGTACGACTACGGAGACCCTCAAGGAACAAGCTTTGGAGGCATGCGACATTGTGACGAGCATGGAGGATGTTTCCATCTTAGGAGGCAAGAGTGATGGTGCGCCATCTTCGGCCTTCATCCACGGCGACGACAACGAGATGGTTGAGCATGGGATTTTCCATTCGACCACGACGACCTATGATGACTTGTGCCACCATATTTAGAGTGAGCGTGACTTCACCACTAGCCCCATATATGACGAGTTGCCCCAATTCCCATTTGAGGAGAGCCACAACCCCCACCACTTGAGTGAGATGAGTGACTCCACCATACGTGAGATTGAGTGCACCTACCTTGAGGGAGTGAGCGAACCACCACATAGAGAGAGTGAGATAGTTGATAGGTCATGTGAGGCCACTTTCAACACTAACGACTTGACCTCTACCTCTATTGTGTCTTCTCATTTGGTCCTACGTCCCATATATGATGACACACCGATTTGCGACGACTACGTCCTCCCTTTGGACAAGACGATGGCCATGGTGGAATATGATGCACCCCCCACATGGTTCCGTCAAGATGAAGATTACCACAATTTGGTCTTTCCCACCTCACCTACACCACATGAGTGGAATGACAAAGGTAACATAGGTGAAGGTGATGCTCTAGTCCCACTAGTGGACATTCTTCACATTGATTGCTTGCATGATGTTTATCAACCTATTACCATGCTTCATGCTAGTGCGACATCCCCGTGCGATGATTTACCCATTTATGATGAGTATGATGATTTCCATGTGGAGTCTATTAGTTGTGATGCCATGTTACATAGGATTTCTTGTGATAATTCTCTCGGTCACATCATGTTTGCCCATCTGCTTGACTTGTCATATGCTATGCATGAGATCAATCATACGTCATATTTGCAATCTCTTCATAATGACTATGCATACGCTATTAAAATAAACGCAATTTGCACATATGGCATAGATGACAAGCCTATGGTTATTGGCATTTGTTTCTCTTGTGATGATATTGACATGCTACCTTTGCATCATTCATCTCATATTCCATGCCATAACCACCTAGCTTCGGATATGCATTATTTTGGATGTTGTCCATTTTCTCCATATGATGTTTCTTATATTGCTCATGAGGAGACCCCCATAGTTTCCTCATAAATTTTAGGAGATTTTGATTACTTCCATCCATTGCATGATCCCAATACTTGTGTGCACAATATGCTCCCCACGAATAAACATGCTATTGACGTGCCATATACTTTTATGCTAAATTTGTATCCCCACCATGTCATACACAATAACTATTCTTTCATGATGGATGACATGTTCTTATACCATGCATCAAATTTCTTTGAGCGATGCTTATCTTGTGCTAACTCTCACGTGCTGCCGGATCTCGGGTTCCGGCAAAACCCTCTGGGTTCGAACAATGGGGTGCGCGCGAAGATCTCCCCTACTGATCCATGTCCTAGCTTTGCTAAGATCTCAAGGGCTAACTCGACGAACCCGCGACACAAAGGACACAAGATTTATACTGGTTCGGGCCACCGTTGTGGTGTAATACCCTACTCCAGTGTGGTGGTGGTGGATTGCCTCTTGGGCTAAGGATGAACAGTACAAGGGGAAGAACAGCCTCCTAAGGCGAGGTGTTCTTGTGCTTGGTGGGTGTGAGGATGAGCTGAATGAGTTCCAGACCCGTTCTTGAGGCTGTCCCCTCCTATTGTGGTGGCTAATCCTATTTATAGAGGCCCTGGTCCTCTCCCCAAATATTGAGCGGGAAGGGAGCCAACAATGGCCAATTTGAAAGGGGACAGCTAGTACAACTTATCCTAACAAAAGCAGTCTTCGCCTGTAAAAGGCTTTGGTGGTGACGCCGCCTTGGGCTCCATGGTGACCTCCGTCTTGCCGTCCTGCTAGTCGTGGTCTCCTTGCACTGATATGGAAACCTTTGCTTGATGCCTCGGTACTCCGCGCATGTGCTTGCTTCCTTAGCACCAAAGAGGAAACAAGAACATTGTGCGTGCTAGCACCCGCCTGGCGCCTGCCCGATCTTGATCGTCATGGCTCACATCATTGGAACCTCGCGAGGTTTGCCTTGCCTTGACCTCTCTGCCCCTCGTGAGCCATCCTGATGAGGGCGCTCCCGAGGAGGTATTGTGTCGTCCGCCTCACGAGGCTTGGCCCCTCGCGAGGGTCTTGAGTGCTTGTTGGTGAAGATGGGCCATACGGTCCCGCTCGTAGAGCCAAGCCGTGGGCCGCAGGCAGGCAAGTTTGGGGACCCCTATTCCCAGAACGCCGATAGTAGCCCACGGGCCCAAGGTGCGCTCGGGCTTGGCTTCGAGGCGAAGCCAAAGTTCAAGTGCGGAGCGCGGTGGGCCCCAATAGACTGTGGCCTTGGTCCACGTGTGGCGGTTGATTGGACGTGGGCGTCTCTGCTTCCCCACGCTGCCTTGGAACCCTCCTGGCTATGCGGCCACCGCAACCTACACAGTTATTCTTCCATCGCCTGCGCCATACTCCCCCAATTCCTCTGCTTCCTCGGGACTCCGCTCATCTTTCCAATCTGACCTGAGCTCTGCTCACTCCATCACCATGGCTCCGAAACAAGTGGATAAGGGGAAGAAACCTCTGTCATTGGCTAGCGCACCTCTAGCCGCCGAGCCCGCAGTTGGCTGATTGCTGGTGCTCAACGATGAGGCCATGGGCAAGGTGCATCCCATGCTCGCCTCCAGCTTCAATGAGTGGGGTAAGACGGTGGCTTGTCCTGCGTCTCATGCTCGCATTGATCGGGCAGCCACCATGGTCCCATTATTCATCGACGCCCTTTGGGCCAGCCTGGTCCCTCCTTTCTCTGCCTTCTTCAACGCAGTGCTTGAACACTATCAGATCCACATACTGCATCTTGATCCCCAATCCGTGACCCTTCTTGCCGTCTTCGCCTTTGTGAATGAGGCCATGGTGGGTATTGCCCCTTTCGTGGCCCTTCTTCGCCACTTCTTCTTGTTACATCTGATTGACCCCCAGCAGAGCTCGAGGTGCCTGACCTTCCAGGTTGTGGCTGTGACGGCAGGCGCGGGGATCGACTTCGATCTTCCTCCATCCACTAGCGAGTTTCGGAGTGCTCAGCCCTCTGCTCCATTCTTCATCGGCGCATCTCGTCCTCAACTCCGGTTGGGGCCACGAGAAGCTCATGAGCCCTTGCCTTGTCCCTGTGTGGCCCAGGCTGAAGAGGCTGAAAGACCGTGGCATGACTGTGCCTATGGTGGCGAAGGAGTTTGTCCAACGCCGAGTCACTCCGCTTCAGCGCCATTCTCGGGCGATGTGGGCCTTGCTCAACAGCAAGGACCATATGAGGCTTCAGGAGTCCAGGCTCCCTCTTGAGACGCGGCAGATAGTGCTTGGGGTCTTGGCGGGCGTTCCGTTGCCGGACTACATGCCTGGGAAGAATTGTCTGTTGTACCGTTTCTCGAACAAGGAGGAATTCGTGGAGCACATGCCTTTCTTTGATGAGTGGGGGCTGCGTCCAGATGGCCTGGTGGGCCCCATGAGAATCCTGTCAACGTGGTTCCCCTCTTCGCTGCTGGCGCCGAGCTCACCCCGAGTGTGGATGCAGGGAGGCGAGCACCGTTCGAGGCTGGTGGCCCTAGTGCTGAGGTGTTGATGCCTCCTGGGGCTCCCGAGGCGTCGTCCTCGGGAGTCCGCAATTCTTGTCCTGGGGTGGCAGCTGCGGGGGCGACGCAACGCGCGACTCCTGAGGCCGAAGCTCCTGAGACCTTGGCAGGCCGCTGTGTGATGGCGTCCGGCGACTCTCCTCAGCTTGGCGCCCCTAAAGCGGTCCCTTCAAGCGCTTCCTGTGCTGCACCTCGCACCGGCCTTCATGTCCAACGCTTTGGTCGGCTCTGCGTGGACTTCGAGGAGCTCCGGAAGAGGAAGAGGTCCCCGAGCGGCAGTGGTGGCATCTTCAGGCCGTTGAAGCGGAGGGAGTACATCACCATTGATGAGTAAGTGTTGTATCTTTGTGGCTTCTTGAGTGCTTCTTTCCTCCCTGACGTTGGTTCTTCGAGGTCCCTTCTGCCACAGCCGCCGAGTCTCCCGAGAAGCAGTCTCCTCTCTCCTCGCCTCCCTCGCTGACCTTGAGCGCCCTAAGCCTGCACGCCGCCTTCTGTGCGGGGTCGGTTGCAGGGGCGCGCTCGCCTCCATTGCGCCTTGATCTTTCGCCCCCGTCGTCCCTCCTTCATGTCCTTGCCTGGAGCTCAGAGAGCGTGCGGAGGGCTCCTCCTCTGATCGTGGATGGCGGCTGGATGGCTTCGGTCCTGGGCGCTTCCTCAGGCAGTGAGCCCTGACTCGCCTGGGCCCCTTGCGAGGCCTGGCTGGCCTCCGGGCACGCGCCATCCCCGAGTCCCTTCTTGGGAGGGGGCGTGCCGCTTCGGGCTCCGCCTGCAGCCCCCGCGGTGGAGGACGAGATGGGCCGTGCACTCGAGTTCGAGCACGGACGGAGCATTGTTCTTCATGAGCTCTTACAGGAGGCGATGGGCGCGATGACCCAGCTTGGTGAAGAACTCGCGGGTGTCGATGAGTGATACGTCTCCAACGTATCTATAAATTTCTATTGCTCCATGCTATATTATCTACTGTTTTGGGAAATATTGGGCTTTATTTTCCACTTTTATATTATTTTTGGGACTAACCTATTAATCGGAGGCCCAGCCCAGATTTGTTGTTTTATGCCTATTTCAGTGTTTTGAAGAAAAGGAATATCAGACGGAGTCGAAATGGAACGAAATCAACTGGAGAAGTTATTTTTGGAAGGAAACACACCTGATGGACTTGGACCTCACGTCAGAAGATACGGGAGCTGCCCACGAGGGTGGGGGGCGCGCCACCGCCCTAGGGCGCACCCCCTGCCTCGTGGGGCCCCCATGGCTACCCTGACGTGCTTCTTCTGCCTATATAACTCCATATACCCTAAAACTTCGAGAACGGAGATTAGATCGGGAGTTCCGCCGCCAGAAGCCTCCATAGCCACCAAAAGTCAATCGGGACCCTCTTCCGGCACCCTGCCGGAGGGGGGATCCCTCACCGGTGGCCATCTTCATCATCCCGGCGCTCTCCATGACGAGGAGGGACTAGTTCTCCCTCAGGGCTGAGGGTATGTACCAGTAGCTATGTGTTTGATCTCTATCTCTCTCTCTCATGTTCTTGATTTGGCACGATCTTGATGTATCGCGAGCTTTGCTATTATAGTTGGATCCTATGTTTCTCCTCCCCCTCTTCTGTCTTGTAATGAATTGAGTTTCCCCTTTGGAGTTATCTTATCGGATTGAGTCTTGAAAGATTTGAGAACACTTGATGTATGTCTTGGTGATCAACTTGCGGGTTTCGTGACATTGGGAACCTATGCATAGGGGTTGGCACACGTTCTCGTCGTGATTCTCCGGTAGAAACTTTGGGGCACTCTTTGAGGTTCTATGTGTTGGTTGAATAGATGAATCTGAGATTGTGTGATGCATATCGTATAATCATACCCATGGATACTTGAGTTGACAATGGAGTATCTAGGTGACATTAGTGTTTTGGTGTATTGAATACTAAGAGAAGTTTGATGCTTGATGATTGTTTTGAGATATGGAGGTAATAATATCAAAGTCGTGCTAGTTGAGTAGTTGTGAAATCAAGAAATGTTTGTGTTGAAGTTTGCAAGTCCCGTAGCATGCACGTATGGTAAACGTTATGCAACAAATTTGAAACATGAGGTGTTATTTGATTGTCCTCCTTATGACTGGCGGTCGGGGACGAGCGATGGTGTTTTCCTACCAATCTATCCCCCTAGGAGCATGCGCGTAGTGCCGAGGTTTTTGATGACTTGTAGATTTTTGCAATAAGTATGTGATTTCTTTATGACTAATGTTGAGTCCATGGATTATACGCACTCTCACCCTTCCATCCTTGCTAGCCTCTTCGGTAACGTGCATTGCCCTTTCTCTCATTGAGAGTTGGTGCAAACTTCGCCGGTGCATCCAAACCCCATGTTATGATACGCTCTGTCACACATAAACCTCCTTATATCTTCCTCAAAACAGCCACCATACCTACCTATTATGGCCTTTCCATAGCCATTCTGAGATATATTGCCATGCAACTTTCCACCATTCCGTTTATTATGACACGCATCATCATTGTCATATTGCTTTGCATGATCATGTAATTGACATCGTATTTTTTGCAAAGCCACCGTTCATAATTTTTCATACATGTCGCTCTTGAATCATCGCAATCCCAGTACACCGCCGGAGGCATTCATATAGAGTCATACTTTGTTCTAGTATCGAGTTGTAATCATTGAGTTGTAAATAAATAAAAGTGTGATGATCATCATTATTAGAGCATTGTCCCAGTGAGGAAAGGATGATGGAGACTATGATTCCCCCACAAGTCGGGATGAGACTCCGGAAAAAAAAAAATAAAAGAGGCCAAAGAAGCCCAAATAAAAAAAGAAAAGAAAAAAAGAGGCCATAAAAAAAGAGAAAGTCCCAAATAAAAAAATAAAAATAATAAAAAATGAGAGAAAAAGAGAGAAGGGGTAGTGCTACTATCCTTTTACCACACTTGTGCTTCAAAGTAGCACCATGATCTTCATGATAGAGAGTCTCCTATGTTGTCACTTTCATATACTAGTGGGAATCTTTAATTATATAACTTGGCTTGTATATTCCAATGATGGGCCTCCTCAAAATGCCCTAGGTCTTCGTGAGCAAGCAAGTTGGATGCACACCCACTAGTTTCTTTTGTTGAGCTTTCATACATTTATAGCTCTAGTGCATCCGTTGCATGGCAATCCCTTCTCCTCGCATTAACATCAATCGGTGGGCATCTCCATAGCCCATTGATTAGCCTCATTGATGTGAGACCTTCTCCTTTTTTGTCTTCTCCACATAACCCCCATCATCATATTCTATTCCACCCATAGTGCTATATCCATGGATCACGCTCATGTATTGCGTGAAGGTTTATAAATTTGAGATTACTAAAGTATGAAACAATTGCTTGGCTTGTCATCGGGGTTGTGCATGATGAGAGCATTCTTGTGTGACGAAAATTGAGCATGACTAAACTATATGATTTTGTAGGGATGAACTTTCTTTGGCCATGTTATTTTGAGAAGACATGATTGCTTAGTTAGTATGCTTGAAGTATTGTTATTTTTATGTCAATATGAACTTTTGTCTTGAATCTTTAGGATCTGAATATTCATATCACAAGTAAGAAGAATTACATTGAAATTATGCCAACTAGCATTCCACATCAAAATTATGTTTTTTATCATTTACCTACTCGAGGACGAGCAGGAATTAAGCTTGAGGATGCTTGATACGTCTCCAACGTATCTATAATTTTTGATTGCTCCATGCTATATTATCTACTGTTTTGGGCAATATTGGGCTTTATTTTCCACTTTTATATTATTTTTGGGACTAACCTATTAACCGAAGGCCCAGCCCAGATTTTCTGTTTTATGCCTATTTCAGTGTTTTGAAGAAAAGGAATATCAAACGGAGTCGAAACGGAACGAAATCAACTAGAGAAGTTATTTTTGGAAGGAAACACACCTGATGGACTTGGACCTCACGTCAGGAGATACGGGAGCTGCCCACGAGGGTGGGGGGCGCGCCCACCCCCCTAGGGCGCGCCCCCTGCCTCGTGCGGCCCCCGTGGCTCCCCTGACGTGCTTCTTCTGCCTATATAACTCCATATACCCTAAAACTTCGAGAACGGAGATTAGATCGGGAGTTCTACTTCCAGAAGCCTCCGTAGCCACCAAAAGTCAATCGGGACCCTCTTCCGGCACCCTGCCGGAGGGGGGATCCCTCACCGGTGGCCATCTTCATCATCCCGGCGCTCTCCATGACGAGGAGGGAGTAGTTCTCCCTCAGGGCTGAGGGTATGTACCAGTAGCTATGTGTTTGTTCTCTCTCTCTCTCTCTCGTGTTCTTGATTTGGCACGATCTTGATGTATCGCGAGCTTTGCTATTATAGTTGGATCCTATGTTTCTCCTCCCCCTCTTCTCTCTTGTAATGAATTGAGTTTCCCCTTTGGAGTTATCTTATTGGATTGAGTCTTGAAAGATTTGAGAACACTTGATGTATGTCTTGGTGATCAACTTGCGGGTTTCGTGACATTGGGAACCTATGCATAGGGGTTGGCACACGTTCTCGTCATGATTCTGCGGTAGAAACTTTGGGGCACTCTTTGAGGTTCTATGTGTTGGTTGAATAGATGAATCTGAGATTGTGTGATGCATATCATATAATCATACCCACGGATACTTGAGGTGACAATGGAGTATCTAGGTGACATTAGGGTTTTGGTTGATTTGTGTCTTAAGGTGTTATTCTAGTACGAACTCTAGGGATCTTTGTGACACTTATAGGAATAAGCCAACGGATTGATTGGAAAGAATAACTTTGAGGTGGTTGCGTACCCTACCATAATCTCTTCGTTCGTTCTCCTCTATTAGTGACTTTGGAGTGACTCTTTGTTGCACGTTGAGGGATAGTTATGTGATCCAATTATGTTAGTATTGTTGAGGGAACTTACACTAGCGAAAGTATGAACCCTAGGCCTTGTTTCCTATCATTGCAATACCGTTTACACTCACTTTTATCATTTGCTACCTTGCTGTTTTTATATTTTCAGATTACAAAAACTATTATCTGCTATCCATGTGACACCCCAAAAATTTGGCCTTGTTTTAATGGATTAAATTTTTTTGCCAAGAATTAAAACTTTGAATTTCTGAGCTCCATTTTGATTTTTAAATCATTTCTTTCCCTGTTATGATGAGTTTTTCCCAAAGAGAAAACTTTTCAAATATGTTATTGGACTTGTTTAACCTCTCAAGAAAAACTTTTCTTTTATCAGTATAACTAATTAACTAATTTAATTGCTTAATCTTTATTTTCTTGAAGAACGGATTTTCAAGGTTAAATGGCCTTATTTGAACTACAACCATTTGATAAATTCACTTAAAATTCCCACAAAAATTTGGAGATGTCATGTGATGTTTTTAAATCACTTTTATACAAAAATATCTTCTATTCATGTAATATTTTGAGCTCTACACTCAATTTTTCTTCTCTGGTCCAGAGTGCAATTTGCACTACAACCCTTTTAAATAATTCTTTCTAGCCTCCACCAAAATTATGGGATATTGGTAGTAGCATATGATTCAACCTTATGCGAAAACCCAGTAATGTTATTTGCAAATTTTGAGTGAATCAACCTCATCTTCATTCTGGTCCAACATGATGGTTTGTACAGCAACCATATTCTCGCTTGCTCTTTAGCTCTTGATTCTTTTTCCTACTTGTAGACAGCCCTACCAAACCCCTAAATCCAGGAGCATGCACCCATTGGCATATTTTTGGTTCATGAAATAATGTCATTTAATTCCTGTCCAGAATTGAAGTTTTGCAAAACTTGCACTAACAAGTTTCTACTTTTGGCAAACTAACCTCACCACCCTCTTGTACATCTGAAGAGACCCCAATCTGGAAGTTTTGGCCACCCCAAGAGATGCCTAGGTGCCTGTGGCATTTTGTCGAACACCTGGAGAGCATGACCAATTTTAACATGAGTTTTGGCATTGCACTGTGGGCTTGCACCTCTGATCAAACAAGCATGTCCACTAGGCTCCCAGTTGCTCCTAACCTGGGTCTGTTAATTGCCAGCCTCGACCGCGACCTCTAGCGTGCTCTGGCATAGTGTCGAACACGTCCCGTGCACGCCCGGAGCGCGAGCAGAGCGCGCGTATTGCACGACCCGCGCCCGAGCCGACACGCTGGCCCCACGGCTTTGGCCCGCTCTACAGCACCTCGCCACGCGCTCCCCTTCTCACCGCAACACGCCAAGCAGCCCCCGCCGCGCCCGACAGGCCAAGAGCTAGCCGCCGCCGCCGCCCGACAGCTCCTGCGCTGGTCGGCGCCGCCGAACCTTCCCCCGCTCGCCACCTGGCCCCTGGAGCAGTGCCCACTCGTCCGTTAGTTCCTGCCGTCATCCCCAGCCGCGCCACGTTGCCCTACAAGCTACAGAGAGGCGGTTCGCCGGCATCCTCATCCGCCGCCGCGGAACCGACCTTGACGAGCTATAAAGGGAGGCCCCCGAGCTTCCCCGAGCATGCAGGCAACCTCAGACCACCCCATTGGCGCTCCCCTAGCTCGCATTCGACCCGGGGAGGTCTCCTTCCTCGTCTCCGGCAACTGCTGCCGCCGCCACCGCCCCGGTCAATTCGGCACCACCAGGGCCTCCCACTCTCTGTTCTCTTCGCCAGGAACCTCCACATCCTCCCGTGAACACATTCCCCTACTCGATTTTGATCGGAATCCACCGTTGCCCCAAAACCACCCCGCTCCCGAAGCTCTCCGTCCGCCGCGAAGCTCGCCGCCGGCAGCTCCCTCCGTCCCCACCGGCCTGGCAACCACCGGGAGGACCGCACTGGAGTGGCGGATCCATGCCCGCCCTCGGGGCCCCGCGAAGAGCTGCCAGTCGCCGGCGATGATCGCCTGAGCTCCGCCTCCGCTCGGGACAGGGGAAGGAGGGGGAGAAAGACTAGTCAAACCTGACTAGTGGGCCCCTTGGACCCACTGTCAGTGACCCTGCGCCTATCCCCGTGGGTTAAGTGAAGGCGTAATCCGCCCAGTATGTTTTCCCCACTCCGAAAGTGTATTCCCCTCCGAAACGTTTTCTTTTCTGTTTTAATTTAAATAACAGATTTGACCAGAACTTTGACTGGCTATAACTTTTTAAATATAACTCCAAATGAATTGATTCTTTTTCCTACATCTCTCAAATAATGTCTAGTTTATTTTAAGATTTATTTGAAAATTTTCCAAACAACTTTTTTGTACTGTTTTTGAAATGTGTGTTAATTCAAATATATTTTAAAATAGGATTTTGGAGAGAGAGAAGAAACTTTCAAAAGTTTTGGAGAGCACCTCACCCCTCCACAACTTAAAGGCAAGCATTCTGAACCCTGGAATAATGTTTTTGGTGTGTTATTTGACACGTTTATAACACCACCTTATTACAGAGGACTTGTTATTTCATGTGACATGATCATTTTCATGGAAGCATATTAGTGATTTCCTCGCTGTTGGAAATGAATATAATTGTGATGGTAATCATCCTCATGTGCCTTGCATGCGTGCCGGAAAGGAATCCGGGAAAGCCTTGGCCTTGGGTAGGCGTGAGCTTGTCGCCGGTCCCCGTCGGGACGGTTATGTCCGGTATGGCATGGTAAGGTACATTGAGTGGTGATTTCTTCGGTTGAAATATATTTGATATACATGTCATGCAGGGAACTTATAAACCTCCTGAGTCGACCGTAGACCGAGTCTTGTTTCCTGTAACCCCCATACTTGCTATGTACTACCACTTGTCCCTGCCGCAGGTAGGGTATGGTTCAGTAAGTCGTCAACCCCTTTCAAGCACACACCGTACAGAGAGGCCATGGTGGAAGATATCGGTTGTAGCCGGTAGGCATGCCACCTGGCCCGGGGGCATGGGTGTTTCCGGTTGGGACCGAGAGGGGAGGCCACCCCTTAGAGCGCGCGATATAAATTTGATCCCATGCTACGCGAGGTTGTAGCCTCCCCACTTAGAGTTTTGCTTAACAAGTGTCGTGGGTGATTCCAGACACCGATGAGTTAAGCTGGTGTGTGCAAGTTAGGCGTGTTTTCTACTAAAAGACCATAGACGGAATTAGTCCCGATGGACTAAAGGAATCCGTTACTCGTGGGTAAAGAGTACACCCTCTGCAGAGATTAAACCTATTCGAATAGCCGTGTCCATGGTTAAGGATTACAGTCTGGAATGGGTCAAGTGTTGGTCTTAGTGTCGGTCTTCGGAGGAGAGATTGTTACACCAGAACTTGGACCGTGACTTGTGACTTGTGAGAACCATGATTATTATTTTATGATGGACTAACCCGTTGCATTATTGTATTGTTGAGTATCCCTGGGACGGTTCTACCTCCTGGATATTCATTGTGATTATTCTTTTAAAGCCCTTTATGTGGTGTCGCTCAGACGCCCGACTGTGGCATTTCTTTTAAAGCCCTTTATGTGGTGTCGCTCAGACGCCCGACTGTGGCATTTCTTTTAAAGCCCTTTATGTGGTGTCGCTCAGACGCCCGACTGTGGCATTTCTTTTAAAGCCCTTAATGTGGTGTCGCTCAGACGCCCGACTGTGGTATTTCTTTTAAGCCCTTTATGTGGTGTCGCTTAGACGCCCGACTGTGGCATTTCTTTTTAAGCCCTTTATGTGGCGTCGCTCAGATGCCCGACTGTGGCATTGCTTGTTATTTATTTATTTACTACAGCATATTATCTCTCACTCCATTATTGCTTATTCATGTTGCATGATAATAACCTGCTTGCATGCATAAAAGATGTTTTATTTGTGACTGACGATGTGATCATAGAATATTTCAGTGCATGATTATCAATTATATTATACCTGTGTTCCTAATGTTTGCGAGTACATTCAAAGTACTCACTGGCTTGTCCCTGGCTATTGTCTTGGCCAGATTTCTTGCTTGGAGAGGAGCGTGGCGATTGACAGCCTCGAGAACTAAGCAACTGTGATAGCAGCCTCGCGAAGATAGGAGTTAACCTGGTCAGCTGTTCCCGTGGGAAATGGAGTCCCATACACTGATGATTCACAAACCGCTTCCGCCATCGACCACTAGAAAACCATTTGTTGTACTCACAGGCCAGAATGGTCTTGTGCTACATATGTTGTACTTTGCTTGGAATTTTTGTATCAAGTGGAGCCTCATCAGCTAACAGTAATCCTGGGGCTGATGAGCACGACGGTCTTTTCTGGAAATTTATGTCCGGAGAACCCGGTCGTGACAACCTATACAATTTACCATTGTATTGGGTGTGTTGGGGACACAAGAGACTCTTTGTTATTTGGTTGCAGGGTTGCTTGAGAGAGACCATCTTCATCCTACGCCTCCTACGGATTGATAAACCTTAGGTCATCCACTTGAGGGAAATTTGCTACTATCCTACAAACGTCTGTGCTTGGTGGCCCAACAACGTCTACAAGAAGAAGCTTGTCTAGTAGACATCAGTGAGCACCTCGGGGACGAGGGTCTTCGGTTGGCGGAGGAGCGGCACAAGTTGAAGGTGGCCATCAACCTCGGGCGCTACCCGCGCAAGCTTGATAACACGAAGGCTTTAGCTTCTCTCGCTACCTCGCGTGAAGCCTGCTCTCGAGCCCTGGAAGAGGCCTGAGAAGCCGACCGCCGCCGCGAGGCCGCAGAGAAGCGCGCGTGGGAGCTCCAAGCCTAGAGCACCTCCTTGGAGCGGCAACTGGAGGCGCGTAGAGCCGCCCATGCGTTGCAGAGGGGGATGACCACCGAAGAAGAAGAGTTGCCCAAGCGGAAGATGCCATTGGTGCATGCGAGGCCAAGGCCCAGGAGGAGGTCGATCGCTGGGTGGCCGAGGTTCGCGTGGGTCTTGAGGGTAGGCATGACCTGAAGCTGCAGCTTGTGAAGACGGAGGCTGCAGGTAGGGCCGCTGCCCTTAGGCCCAGGCTACCTAAGGTGGAGAGGCGCGAGGAGGCCACGGCAGCCGCCCTGGTCACGGTGCAGGCGGAACTGGCCTCCGCCCGTGCCGAGCTGCTCTCTCTTCATAAGCGGGTTGCTAACGCCGAGTCCGTTGCGCGATAGAACAGGGAGGAAGTGCTTCAGCGGCGGACGCTGGAGCGCGTGCATGCTCCCATGCTCCAGGACCTTCGAAACAGGGCCAATACTGCCCTGGGTCACATCTGTGATGAGAATGCCCCTCACCCCCACGTGAAAAACTATGCCAACCACCTCCGCTTCTTCGCTGACGTGGTGACGCGCTTGGAGAACCACTTCGAGAGAGCTCGCCTACTTGTCGAAGAGAGAAACCATGGCCTGCTGGGGCACGCGTTCTCCCATGTCTTCAGCCATCTTCAAAACACCTACCAGGACTTCGACTTGGACGCCGTCATTGCTCCAGTCCCAGAGGCCATCCGGGGTGACCTGGCGCCGTGGGTGGACGATAATGTGGACGCGCTGGTCAGGGCCTTCTCTTCTGATGATGACATGGTGGTGGTCGTGGCGGACAAAGGCGACGTGGTCGATGATGGTGTTGACGGCGCCGGAGGAGGCAAGGGTGATGCTGGCGATGGTGGCAGTGATGCCAGCGGCGCGTCTGAAGACGATGCGGCGAGCGACATGTCCGACTGATCCCTGTGTTTCCCAGCTGTTTGCCCTGCACACAGAGGCTTCGGCGTGGCCCTAGAGGTTGTAAGAGCATTTTGAGAGGGGGAGCCCCTCGTGTAAACGAACCATAGCCTTTATTCTTTTATGTCAAGCTGAGTGTGCACCTTTGAGAAGCCATGGGTCTGGCGGCATGTATGCTATTGCAGCTTACCTCAGCCGGGTAAGCCCCGAACTGGACCGTGAGGTCGTGAGCTCTCGAGGAACTCCTGAAGAGTATGCTGATTCGCCCGAGAGGGCCTAGCGAGAATTAGGCGCCGATCATGGTGTCGACGTGCGCGGCGCGTATGCTGCAGCCAGCCCCGCTCGCGAGGGGCCCACGTGGGGGAGGTAGCGAGCGTGAGCTCCGGGATAAGGCAAGAACCAGATAGCAAGAAATCACTCGAACGAGAAAAGGTACCCCCCGCGCGTATCAATGAAAATTCAACTTCAACTCAAATCCAAATCCAGAAGGCAAGGCTACAGAAATGGGATCCAACGCAAATGGCCGCGTCCGGCGCCTAGTCTAGTCTTCTTGTCTTCGAGTCTTCTCACTAGCGTGAAGCTAACTACTGCCACTAGGATGTGGGAGGGAGCCCCCGAGGCCCGAGGGCGGCACTCCTGAGTCTCCGTGGCATGTACAGCCCCACTCGTTATTACGTGAGACTCTCACGGGTGGAGACCTTCATAGGCATGTGCCTTACTTCATATCTCCAGACAAGGGCCCCGTCTTGCGCCTCCCTTGGCCACCGTTGGGGGCGACCTGAAACCAGGACGACACCAAAGGGGCAAAGGGGACGCCAGCGGCACCCTCGGCGACCACGGGTCATCTGCCGGGGGTAGGCTCTAGAGCACCTCCCCGGCAGAGGGCCTACCTCCGGGGGACGCCTTGTTCCGCGCGGCGCTGGGGAGGGCCTTCGCCCCGGCTTCCTTCCTGCAGCCCCCAGCGTGCTCCCCCTAGAGGGAGGGAGGCCGACAAGCTGGGACCACCATCTGCTGCTGCGACCTGACCCCCCTATGCGCCATAGTTAGCGTAAGCCTGCTCCTGAGGAATTAGTGGTACCCTGTAGCTGTTGTCGCAAGCGCAGTTGGTGAGGCTTCTGGAGGGCTCCTGAAAGGCACCGGCTTCTAGCGCCTCCTCCTTCCAGCCCAGCTCGAGGAACGAGTCAGGGTCGTCTTCCAGCATGTACTCCTGGTCCACCATGCGGGGCAGGTAGGCCTCCGAGGCCGCCGCCTCGAACACCTCACCGTAGTGCCCCACACTACATGTCGCTCGACCTAGCGTGCCACCTCAAGGATGGTAGGGTTGCATCTCGCCCGGACCGTAGGTGGCAGCGCTCATGCCCGCGCCGAGCGGAGGTGGTGCGGGCGCGACCGGACATGCAGCTCCGTTGGTTGCGCCGGTGTCGATGAAGCCTGGTGGTGCGCCTGTAGGCACGCGGTTGCGGCATGGTCCGCCATGCGACCCAGCCGCAGCTTGTGGCGTGAGCGGAAAACAGAAGGGTGGTGCTCCTGAAGCCGCAGCATCCAAGAGCTCGGCGACGCACTCTAGCAAAGCATCCCGACCGCTCACCATCAACTAGCGTCGCAGCAGTTCTCGAGCCACCATGAGGGTGGCCCTCATGTTTGCTTGCTCCCGCCGGAGTGTGGCGCCGTGGCGGCAGCGTGGCTTGAGGCCCTCGCGGCCGCTCGCACTTGTCGTGGAGTAAGAGCAGAGGGTGCGTGACTGCGCAGCTCAGGCCCCGTGGTGTTTGGCGGTGCGCGTGCCGCCTGAGGTGCGGGGTTGAGGTCTTCTTGGGAAGACGGCTCCGCCCTGGCCGGCCAGGCCGCCCACCGGTCGGTATTGGCTCTTGAGTTGCCTGACATCGGAGCTGCGGAGCGCCGAAGGATCAACGAGCAGATCGGCTGGTGGAAGGAGAGCTCCGACGCAACCCTACCTGGCGCGCCAAATGTCGGATCGCGGGTTCCGGCTAAACCCTCTGGGTTCGAACACTGGGGTGCGCGCGAAGATCTCCCCCTACCGATCCACGTCCTAGCTTCGCTAAGATATCAAGGGCTAACTGGATGAACTCGCGACACAAAGGACACAAGATTTATAATGGTTCGGGCCACCGTTGTGTTGTAATACCCTGCTCCAGTGTGATGGTGCTGGATTGCCTCTTGGGCTAAGGATGAATAGTACAAGGGGAGGAAAAGCCTCCTGAGGCGAGGTGTTCTTGTGCTTGGTGGGTGTGAGGATGAGCTGAATGAGTTCTAGACCCGTTCTCAAGTCCGTCCCCTCCTACTGTGGTGGCTAATCCTATTTATAGAGGCCCTGGTCCTCTCCCCAAATATTGAGTGGGAAGGGAGCCAACAACGGCCAATTTGAAAGGGGACAGCTAGTACAGCTTATCCTGACAAAAGCAGTCTTCGCCCGCAAAAGGCTCTGGTGGTGACGCCGCCTTGGGCTCCGCGGTGACCTCGGTCTTGTTGTCCTGCTGGTCATGGTCTCGTTGCACTGATATGGAAACCTTTGGTTGACACCTCGGTACTCCGCGCCTGCGCTTGCTTCCTTAGCACCAAAGCGGAAACAAGGACACTATGCGCGCTGGCACCCGCCTGGCACCTGTCCGATCTTGATAGTCATGGCTCATTTCATTGGAACCTCGTGAGGTTTTCCTTGCCTTGAACTCTCCGCCCTTCGCGGGCCAGTCTGGTGAGGGCGCTCCCGAGGAGGTCTTGTGTCGTCCGCCTCGCGAGGCTTGGCCCCTCGCGAGGATCATGAGTGCTTGTTGGTGAAGATGGGACGTACGGGCCCGCTCACAGAGCCACACCGTGGGCCGCAGGCTGGCAAGTCTGGGGACCCCCATTCCCAAAATGCTGACATGTGCACATACACATCACAATGGATGATGTTTACATTTATCACACACACAATTTCTTTTGTTTGTGTCTCTTTTGTGTAGGTACCCATGAATTCTTGTCAACCTCACAATCCCATGAGTTGACAAAACAAGCTCTAGAGAGCAATGATGACTTTTGATCCCATGGATTGTCTTTCCCACCGCTCTCTTCGTGCAAAGACTTCGCGCATTTCTTCTACATGGCCCTCACTCGGCTATGGGTTATTGTCCATTATATACCATTGGCCCATCTTGCCATGTTCACTTTGCATGATATGCTCATTACTATGCCTTTGCCATGCATTCGTGACCCATGCTTTGCATTACACATGATGATTGATTCTCATACTTGTATGTGTATTTGCAAGCTTGGTGGAGATATTGCTTGGCATTGCCATGTTTGCTTTGTAACCCATGCCTGAGATGATACTATGATCTTGCTTTGTGTTCGCGCTTGCGATATGTCATGTGCATTGCCTATGCCTATTATTTGCTCACATGACATGATTGCCATGATTTCCCCTAGTGTGTTGCATCTTCGCTACACTAGTTTGCATGACATGATTGATATGCTTGCTTGTGTTGCATCACCGATGATTCATACTTGCTCATTTCTTGCGGTTGATGACAACCATTACCATGCTTTGCACATGATTGTTATTGCTTCTTATCACGTATCTCCATATGTTGCCTCTCCCATGCAATATTATTTGCCATGTATTGAGTGCAACGATACATTTAGCATTGCTAATGAGATTTCCCCCATAGCATACTCACATATGATTGGAGATTTTGACATTTTTCTTATGAAGCATGCTTGTCTTGCCTCTTTGCACCATATACCTAGTGCCATGAATATAGCCATTGTTGCATCATATTATTCATGCACTTGTGCTACTAATGGTTATGTGCAAGAGAGGAGAACCATCATGATGGACGATGTGTTTATCTACCATGTGCATACGTTCTTTGCTTTCTTTTATGCATGTGTAGGAAACTTGGGCTTCGTGTCAACTTCCATGTCACATGAGTTGACCATTCGAGCTCTTGAGAGCGAGCCTCATACATTCGACCACGACTTGTTTCTACACCACCTTTCCTACCACTTCAGCAATGTGAAGAATGCACAAGCACACGCCTTCAAGGTGACATCTTTCTTGAGCATGGATATTGCGGATCATACTATTGTGTTGCTTGCACCATGAGACTTATTGTTCATCTTGGAACACTTGATTGCACACTTGTTAGAGATCTTGCTTCGACTTGTCATTTTCACAATTCCATGCATCATGATATATATATGCCTTGTGTGTTGCATCCAATTCTTGGATTACATGGCCCTATCACATGTTTGGTTGCAACAATATCATTTCTTCACATATGCCATGTCCCATTGATTGCTACATGCTTGCCTTGATTGCCTCACACATGATGAACACTTGCTCTTTCTATTGTGTTGAGTGCCATACTGTCTTCACTACACCCTATGCACATTATGGTTGGATTGTCTTGAACTTGTCCCATGTGTTTAGACACTTCATTTTATTTGGTGTTGTGAATGCTTCTTATGCCTACCATCGACCTTTCATTGAGTGCTTTGCCCATGCTTACTATAACCTTGAGGTGGATGCTTATTCTCTTGTCACACATATTTGCATCACTACCTCACATTTACATGCTTGCTTCCATGATGTCCTTCCTTGTGCTCAATCTATGTGCTTACATGCCATGTCACTATCCTTTGTCAAACCATATGCTTTGCATGATGACGACACTTGTTTGGTTAATCACCTCTTGAATGCTTGGTTTTGCACTAACATTAACCACAGTTATTTTTCCAAGTGTTTATTGCCCTTGCTCATTTTGAAGGAACCACTAGCCGTTGCGATATTTGAGAGTGCCCACTTCAAGCTTAAAGATGATGACTACTTGGTGAACGTTGGCTTCTACATGGCGAAGCCATCTCTTTCCCATGGTGATTTAGTTTTCGATCCAAGGTCGGATCTTTCCCAAGGGAGGGGAGATGATGCGGAGCATCCTACGAACATTACCATGTCAAGAGTCCGTTTGGCAAGTGTCACGTGCGACATCTACTTCACATACACAAAGGTGAATCATCTCCTTTACACATGCTCATTTGACCCCTTCTAGGATGGTATACTACTTGACACCCCTCTCGTGTGCATGCATAGGTATTGTTGGAACTTCACGCATGACGAGGAGGAGTGCAAGCGCCAAGGAACACTTACACCATCCGCGAGGGAAGCATGGAAGAGAAGATGGAATAAGCAGGAGTTGCAGAGTCTACAGCGACTGGACGACTGGAAGCCACCGGACGTCCGACCCTCTACAGCCGTCGGACGACCGATGAACACCGTACGTCCGACAAGTCCCAGGCACCTGACGTCCGACGCTTACCGGAAATCCGGTGCCACCGATCCTGAAGCAAAACGATGGACTTCCGACGCCCGCCGGATGTCCGGTCCCGCTCGAGCCATCGGACGTCCGACAACGACCGGACGTCCGGTAACCGCCTGTGCGCAGCCATGGGCCTTTGGCCTTGTATCCCTTCCCACTTACCCTTTCGCCCACATGGACTATAAATACCCCTACCTCCTCCTAGCTAGGGTTAGCAAAGTAGTAGCTCATTAGAGATAGAGCTTTGCTCATCCATTACGGATCTACTCCATGAGAGAGACTGCGGCCCCTCTTCGGAGAAGGTCCACCTTGGATTCAAGACCCCTCATGGGAAGATCCCCTCGTGGATTCAAGACCTCCTCATGGAGATGAACCTTACCTTGTATCTTTCCCTTTATTGTTCATGTACCTTGTGGATCTTGTGTGTTCGATTGTCTAGTGGATGTGTGATTGGAGTTGTTCTTGAGTGTTTCCCCTTGTGATTTCCCTCCGTTCTTCCCTGTGTTCTTCGTGTTCTTAGTTGGGATCTGCTCCTTTCATGAAATATCGGCCAAATAGGGTTCCACCCTACATCATCATGTGAACATCGACTACATGACACTTCACCATTGTTTGGGCCTAGGGGAAGGCATTGGGAAGTAATAAGTAGATGATGGGTTTCTAGAGTGATACAAGCTTAAACCCTAGTTTATGAGTTGCTTCGTAAGGGGCTGATTTGGATCCATATGTTTCATGCTATGGTTAGGTTTACCTTAATAATTTTGTTGTAGTTGCGGATGCTTGAAATAGGGTTAATCATAAGTGGGATGCTTTTCCAAGGAAGGGCAGTACCCATGCACCAGCCACCCACATATCAAATGATCGAAGTACCGAACGCGAATCATATGAGAGCGTGATGAAAACTAGCTTGACGATAATTCCCATTGGTCCTCGGGAGCTCTTTCCTTTATATAAGAGTTTGTCCAGGCTTGTCCTTTGCTATAAAAAGGATTGGGCCATCTTGCTGCACCTTATTTACTTTTATTACTTGTTACCCGTTACAAATTACCTTATCACAAAATTATCTGTTACCGATAGTTTCAGTGCTTGCAGAGAATACCTTGCTGAAAACTGCTTATCATTTCCTTCTGCTCCTCGTTGGGTTCGACACTCTTACTTATTGAAAGGACTATGATAGATCCCCTGTACTTGTGGGTCATCACTCGACCTATCTTGTTTTTGTGAATATGATTAGTTCATCGTTCCGGATTCAACCTATTATGAATGAAAAATGTTTGCAATGACAATTATAGATTATAGTTGCTCATGCCATGCTTAATTAGCTAGGAGTTTATAATGGTTTACCTTGCATGCTAACATGCTTTTAAATTGGTTGTGATGTGGTATGATGAGGTGGTATCCTCCTTTGAACGATTCGAGTGGCTTGACTTGGCACATGTTCACGCATGTAGTTGAAACAAAATCAACATAGCCTCCACGATATTTATGTTCATGGTGAATTATATCCAACTCATGCTTGCACTCAGTGTTGATTAATTTTAATGCATGTTCATGACTGTTGTCGCTCTCTGGCTGGTCGCTTCCTAGTCTCTTTCTAGCCTTCACTTGTACTAAGCGGAAATACTCCTTGTGCATCCACTTCCATGCATAAAACCCAAAAGTTATTCCATATGAGTCCACCACACCTTCCTATATGCGGTATCTACTTGTCGTTCCAAGTAAATTTGTATGTGCCAAACTCTAAACCTTCAAATGAAATTCTGTTTTGTATGCTCGAATAGCTCATGTATCAACTAGGGCTATCTACATCTTCCATGCTAGGCGGGTTATTCTCAAGAGGAGTGGACTCCGCTCCTCACTCACGAGAAAATGGCTGGTAACCGGGATGCCCAGTCCCATGCTTAAATGAAAATAATTGCAAACAAAACTCCCCCAGGATTGTTGTTAGTTGGAGGCACCCGTTGTTTCGGACAAGCCATGGATTGATGTTTGTTGGTGGTAGGGAGGTATAAACTCTACCATTATGTTTGGGAACCGCCTATAATGTGTGTAGCATGGAAGATATCGAGATCTCTCGGTTGTTATGTTGAAAATGGAAGTATACCACTCAAAATATTATTCATCTCTATATCAAAATCGAGCTTTGGCACCTCTACAATTCCCTGCTTCCCTCTGAGAAGGGCCTATCTATTTACTTTTATGTTGAGTCATCATCCTTTATTAAAAAGCACCAGTTGGAGAGAACCGTTGTCATTTGCATGCATTACTATTAGTTTACATTGAGTATGACTGTGAATGGATCTCTTTTACCATGAATTACAATGTTTAGTCAGTCCTTGATCTTCAGAGGTGCTCTGCATTTATGTTTTGCGGTCACAGAAAGGGCTAGCGAGATACCATCGTGTTATATCATATTATGATTGTTTTGAGAAAGTGTTGTCATCCAAGATTTATTATTATTGCTCGCTAGTTGACTATGCCATTGATATGAGTAAACATGAGACCTAAATGTTATTGTGAATATGGTTAGTTCATAATCTTTGCTGAAAACTTGAATGTTGGCTCTACATATTTACAACAACAAGACCAAACAGAGTTTGCAAATTTTTTTCCTTATCACTTTCAGTTTGTCAACTGAATTGCTTGAGGACAAGCAAAGGTTTAAGCTTGGGGGAGTTGATACGTGTCCATCGTATCGACTTTTCCAAAACACTTTTGACCTTGTTTTGGACTATAACTTGCATGGTTTGAATGGAACTAACCCGGACTGCCGCTGTTTTCAGCAGAATTGCCATGGTGTTATTTTTGTGCAGAAACAAAAGTTCTCGGAATGACCTGAAACTTCACGGAGAATATTTTTGGAATATATAAGAAATACTGGCGAAAGAATCAACGTTAGGGGGCCCACACCCTGTCCACGAGGGTGGGAGGCGCGTCCACCCCCCCTGGGGCGCGCCCCCTATCTCGTGGCCCCCCTGAGGCTCCACCGACCTCAACTCCGACTCTATGTATTCAAGTTCGGGGAGAAAACAATCAGAGAGAAGGATTTATCATGTTTTATGATACGGAGCCGCGCCAAGCCATAATCTCTCTCGGGAGGGCTGATCTGGACTCCGTTCGGGGCTCTGCAGAGGGGAATCCATCGCCATCGTCATCATCAACCTTCCTCCATCACCAATTTCATGATGCTCACCACCGTGCATGAGTAATTCCATCGTAGGCTTGCTGGACGGTGATGGGCTGGATGAGATTTATCATGTAATCGAGTTAGTTTTGTTAGGGTTTGATCCCTAGTATCCATTATGTTCTGAGATTGATGTTGCTATGACTTTGCTATGCTTAATGCTTGTCACTAGAGCCCGAGTGCCATGATTTCAGATCTGAACCTATTATTTTTTCATGAATTTATGCGAGTTCTTTATCCTATTCTGCAAGTCAATAGTCACCTACAATATGTTATGATCCCGTAACCCCGAAGTGACAATAATCGGGACCACTCCCGGTGATGACTATAGTTGAGGAGTTCATGTATTCACTAAGTGTTAATGCTTTGTTCCGGTACTCTATTAAAAGGATGCCTTAATATCCCTTAGTTTCCAATAGGACCCCCTTGCCACGGGAGGGTAGGACAAAAGATGTCATGCAAGTTATTTTCCATAAGCACGTATGACTACATTCAAAATACATGCCTACATTACATTGATGAACTGGAGCTAGTTCTGAGTCGCCCTATGTTATAAATATTACATGAGGAATCGCATCCGACATAATTATCCATCACCGATCCAATGCCTACGAGCTTTTCACATATTGATCTTTTAGTTACTTTTCAGTTTCCACTGTTACAATTACTACAAAACAATACTGTTACTTTTGCCACCGTTACCGTTACTTCCATATTACTTTGCTACTAAATACTTTGCTGTAGATATTAAGTGTTTCAGGTGCGGTTGAATTGACAACTCAATTGTTAATACTTGAGAATATTATTTGGCTCCCCTTGTGTCGAATCAGTAAATTTGGGTTGAATACTCTACCCTCGAAAACTGTTGCGATCCCCTATACTTGCGGGTTATCAATTGGTCATGTGAGGTCCGCCTTACAGGTTTGAATTAAGGTTTAACTCAGCGACTGCGTGGCCCTTGAATAACGCTTGTCATGCAGGCTTGGCAGCCTATGAATGCCTTATTTTTTCCTTAATCTGGTTTTTTATTTGATTTTTTGGAGCTTGATCTTTTCTACCGTCTTGATACATGGTTTAAAATTGAAAAAGGCCATGTTTGCCTTATGGTTCATATATGAATCTACCCGGAGTTTTTAGTCACCCGGCCCGGTTTTGGACTTTAAGTCACCGGTGTATGATGATTATGTGCTTGGAGTACTGGCTCTAAGCTTTGGGATGTTACCCCTTGCTTCATATGGCATTGTAAGCCGGCGGTATGAATAGATTGAACATGGCGTTGTGCTCTCAATCTTTGGGTTTTAACCCTTACTGCATGATGTATGATAAGCCGGTAGTATGAACTAAATATCACATGTATGATATTTATTTGTTATGATTATATGAGGTTTAATAAACCATCCCTGGTTCTGGACTATTTAGTCATTAGTGGCTTTTATATGGGGTATTATGACCCGCCCTGGGTTAAACTGCCAGGGCACGTATTACCTGTTTACATGTAGTAAAATTGATAAACATGGTTTGTATAATTGATGATATCAATCAGCATAAGTGGCAGATCTTCACATAATGGATCGGCAGTGTTATGCAAACAAAATGTGCACGATGGCACGGCAGATCAGTGTTTAACTAGCCTATTACATGGCTCCGTGAGCTCAAATGACTAAGTGTTTTTTTGAGCAATGTCTAATGATGCAAATTATGAACCATCCAGCGGATCAGTTCTCCTGGTCTTGGCAGCTTGAAGCTTCTGGGTTATCCCGTGCTGGTTCTTCTTCTCCCTCCACCGCCTGGAAGTTAGGCAATGACCAATTGATGCCAGTCAAGGATTCAAATTCAGCTTCATCATCGATAAGCTCAGACGGATCAATTTTAGGTGGAAAAAGTTTGCTTACGAATTGGAGGGATAAGGTCTGCAGTCTTGTAAGCCAGCATGGGCATTTTCTGTTTCTCCGCGGTATAAGCCGCCTGATATTTGGACAGATTTATTTCTTTAGCAATCAGGCTCACCAATGGACGCATCTCCTTCACAGAAGTGGCAAAATCGTTCTTGTCAAAAGGAGACCCGTCCTCTTTGAAGCTGGGGCAGCCAGTGGCTAGCTCGGCTGGGTCTAATTCTGCCTGCCATGCCTTTGTCCGGCTAAAAGCCGTAATGGCACTGGCTCTGGCAGCTGATCACTTGTACTCTTCAATTATGGCAGGCAGGACAAAAATTTGTCTTAAGACATTACTTAGAAGAGATGGTGCTTGCTTTCTTAAGGAGATGGTGGCTATTGTGCGCTGAGTTCCAGTGTATAGTTGTTCTACTAATGTGTAAACAGCCTGGAGCTTTATCAACACTTCTTTGCCAAGATTGCTACTTTTGGGGAATGCATGACATATTATGATTAAGTCACCAGACGACTTACAAATGGAGTGTGGTAAGTCATTACAATATAAATATCATACCAAAAATAGCAAAGGTCATCTTTGTGACATGATGCTTCAAGCCAGTAAGTTCTGTGGTGACCTCCTCCAATGAGGCCTCGGCTTTTTCAGCCCTCTGGATCAAGGCAGCCTTCTCTTCAGCCCAGGTGGCTTTCTTAGCATGAAAACTCAGTTTTAGGCTTTTCATTTTTATCCAAGCTAAACTTGAACTTGGACTCAGCCTTCCGGGTTTCAGCTTCTTGTGCTTCAAGCCGGGTTTTTAAATCAGTCAACTGAGATTGAAATGGACTGGATGATTCCTGCAAGAAGGTCAAAACAAGTATGCACGGTTATGATAGGGTCTTAAAAATTGATAAGTCCCAAGCCCTTTGCAAGCAATAACACTTGGCACTTGGGGGCTAATGGGTGCAAAAAGTTTCTTTGTGAAGCAGCACAAATTGATAAGTCCCAAACCCTTTGCAAGCAATAACACTTGGCACTTGGGGGCTAATGGATGCAGAAAATTTCTTTTAAGCGGTGGCAGACAACTCCAGTTCATCTTTTTCAAGTTAAATCGTTTTGTAAGGGTGGCTAGATGAGATTTACATTGACAGTGATAAGTCCCAGTTTATTCATATTGATTCAACTGGCCCTTGGGGGCTACAACTTTGAAATTGATAACTATTAACTGGAGACCCGGCTCAACTTGATAGTTTAAGCCGGCCCTCGGGGACTATAGGTGCAAAGTTGATTCTTGGAAGTCTCGACTTATCTTCATAAATTTAAGCCGGCCCTTGGGGGCTATAGGTTTTGATTCAGATGAATAGTTAAAGACTATCTAACAAGTCTACAGTATATTTTATTCTATCATATTCAGTAGACTTGGGGGCTGAAGGAATATATCTAATATAAAAGCAGAAATTGATACCTCATATTTCTGGTGCATGTGCTTGACCATGTCAATCTCCAGATAATGGTTGCTGTGTACTTGGCTGAGATAGCCGGAGCGGATCTCACTAATATTCAGATGAGAATAATTGGCCATGTCAACTTTGACCTTGCACTTCTCGATCAATTCTTCTTTGGCAGAATGTTTTGCTAGAGCAACAGGATTTCCCGGTTCTTGAAAACCAGTGCCGGTGATCAGACCTTCCTCGGTGTTATGTTCTGAAGGCTTGAATGGGTTTGGTGGTTCAGCACCCAAGGGATCGACAATTATATGCTCAGCAGAGGTACTAGGATTTTCTGGTGGCGGCTCATCAGCAGGTTCTTCCGGTTGTTGCACGGAGGCTTCAGATATTTGTGCTTGTTTTTCCGGTTCATGAGTCTTGGGGTCCTCTATTGGCTTGTTTATTTTAGCCTTTTTTCTAGGCTTTGCTTTTCCACAGCAAGAGGATCCAAAAAGTCAGTACGAGTTTAGAGATGTGGAAAAACACAGATAAAGTTGGTACCCAAGGGCGGTCATGAAAGCCGGAAGCTGAGTCTGAGATGAATCTCCAGACAAAGAGTGAGAGGTCCCCTGATAATTGAGTCAAAAGGATTAAGTGCTTGATGAATAAGACATGCCTAGGAATAAGCAGAGTCAGAATTTTGAAGTACCTCACTCCGGCGTTTGTGTGGAGCTGGTGTGTTAGATAAACCGAAGGAAAGCTCTCTGCCTCCACTAGTCCAGGATCTGTGCCAGTTCTGATGTTGTTGTTGCTTCAAAATAAAGTTGGGATCCAAGTGAGCTAAAGGGTGAGAAAACCTTACTTTTTGGGTCACTCGTCGAATTTTCTGGCTTGGCAAAGGCTCTGAGTCGGAGGAAATAATAGTTACCTCGTCATCACCCGCCTGGCTGGTTTCCATGTCATCCTGATAGCAATTAGTGTAATAAGATAGTTGAAAAAAGAGCCAAGGGAATCAAGGTCTACCTCCGACTCATCATCTTCATCCAAGTTCAACATATCAGACGCAGTGGATTTCTTTTTATTCTTCTTCACGGCTTTGGTCTTATCCCTGGCTTTCTTGGCGGCTTTTTCATCATATTTCTTATTCCAAAAGGTGGCTCCAGCCTACAAAAATTACAATAAAGGTTGGGGATTTGCAAGTTATATGAACAATGAAGTAAAGTATATAAATCGGACAAGCTTACATCCGGTGCCGGGTTAAGTGTGCAGAATGGATTCAGACCCACTTTGCTATAGCTCTCCAAGCTTTAATTGAGAGGAGTTTTTGTCATATCATTGATGGCTTTATCAGTCAAACGTGTTTAATTATAAGGAAGTGGATCTTTGGTATCGCCAGTATACGTGCACATTAAATCGGATCGGCGGCTTAAAGGTATGATCCTCCAAGCTACCCAGCATTGAACCAAGTGAACCTCAGTCAATCCATTGGCCAACAATGCTCTAACCTTTGAAAAGGTAGGCACAAGTTTGGCCCATTCAGAAGTGGTGAGCCATTCGGGGAGAGGGTGCTTCGGGGTTGAGCCGTTGGTCACGAAAGCCTGACAAGGGGTTTTCATCAGCAGGAGAAGTATCTTTGCAATAGAACCAGATTTGATTCCAATCATTGGGATGGCCTGGAAGCTGACCATAAGGAAAAATGGCATCTCCGCGGCCCTGAATTGAGATCCCACCAAGCTCCTGGCTGGGCCCATCAGTGAATTCATTCTGACCGTTCAACTAAAAATACTCTCTAAAGAGTTCAACAATGGGTTGTTCTTGAAGGTATACTTCACAGAAGACTTGGAAATTGTAGATATTTGAAACGGAATTGGGTCCGATATCTTGAGGATGAAGTTGCAAAAAATGCAGAACGTCATGAAAGAATTTTGACCCGGGCGGTGAGAAGCCCCGGTTCATGTGATCAGTGAAAACGATAACTTCATCGTCATGCGGCTGAGGTCTGACTTCATCCGGTTTTGGAGCACGCCAGTGAATGATGTTTTTTTCCGGTAAGAAGCCAATTTTGACATAGTCTTGGAGCATTTCCTTGGTAATGATGGACGGGACCCAGTCATAGGATATGACTGTATTAGTCATGATTGGGGGCACGGCCTACACAAGGCGATTCAAGATGTTATTAAACTGGACCATTGATTCAGAGATAAATTGCTTTAAACAGCTGATAGGTTAAGCCGGACGATGAACATTGAAGTACGCACATATTCATCTTGGCGGCTTAAAAGGGGACTAATGATACCTACTGGATTAAGATTTCTGCTGTTACGCCGAACGGGGTAAACCAGAGAAAATATTATCGTTTTATGCAAGCTACAAAGTATATGATGGCGGTTCAAACAAGGCATAATGTTATATGGCAGGTCACAGGTTATGTCATAAGCCACCATGGCAGTTATGGTGCTTCTAATCTATCAGTGAAAATTTTGCTAAGTGGTGGACAAACAGATTTCACAAGCTAAAGCTATAATTATGGATCTACAGCAATGCAGAAAAGGTAGTAAATTCTAAACCTAAGGTGGCGGCAGCAGAAAAGTTCAGGTGCCCCGATGGGATTTTCTATGAAAAAGAAGTGTTCTCATGTTAACAAATGCTAGACTGCTACCGCATAAGTTTCACGTTGTGCTCAGATAAAGGCTGCTTGAACAAAAGGAGAAAATGAAAAACGGCGAAGAATGCCAATGAACAAGGCTAACCCTAATGCAAATCTGAGGGTGAAGGAGATGAACACTTACGGTTCCAGATGGACGGCGGTGGAGCGCCGACATTCTCTGGTCTGGTCATGTCGATGCACCGGCCTGAGTTGATGCAGTGGTCGGAGGTCGCAGCGGCAGAGCTCGGGCGACAGAGGAGAAGCAAGTGGAAGACGAAGGCGATGAGGCAAGGGGGGAAATGGAAAATACTCCTGTCCCTATTTATAAGGGAGTGGATACAAGGCATGGCTGGGAATCGAGGAGGCCAAAATCATCATGTGGCTGGATGCCTCGATTTTCGGGATGCTCATTAAGATAAGCATCAGTTAAGATGTTCTGGGCCTCGCACGAAATTAATGTGAAATGACGTCATGGCAGTTTAAGGAAGTTCTATGAGCTAACATCATGGCAGTTTATAGCAAGGTTTATCAAACAAGCAATGCAAGATTTTTACAAAGTCAGATATTGAAGATTGATATGAACAAGTTCAAATCAACCTGGGGCCTAATGTTGGGGATATAACTATTGGGTATGAACCGCCCAGGAGGGGCTGGATCATACCACTGGAGACTTATCAATGAAGATGGTGGCTCATAAAAGCCCATTGATTGCCCAAGACCCAGAGGCAAATTGAGGCCCAAGAGGATGAACCGTCACACATGTATAACTTGTATTGTAAGGCAAGATTAGTTAGTCACCGAGCCGAACACGTTGTGTATGAGCCGGCCGGGACTCTGTAAGCCGCCAGACGTTAACCTATGTATATAAAGGGATGACCCGACGGCGAGTTAAGGACAAGTAACAACAATCGAGAGCTAGGTCAAGCGTATTATCTCCCTGGTAATCAAAACCCTAGCAATACAACACAGAGCATGAGTTGGATTTTACCTCATTGAGAGGGGCTGAACCTGGGTAAACTCGATGTGTCCTTTGTCCCGCTTAACTCCTTAAAGCTAACCTATTTGCGATGGCTCCATGATTAAGTCCTTGCACTAGGACATCTGCTGTGTCAATTCCATGACATAAGGGGCGTACTATGTTGCAGTAATTTCGCAAGTTCTGACGCAATATGAATTATGGGCTCGTGTGAATCGAGGGGGTTTTGTTGATGATGTCGCCGAAAATCTAGGGCATGATCTCTTTATTTGACAAGAAGTGCCAATAGAAATGGCCTCGAGCTACGCTAAACATGGCATAATGACTACTAACGGGACCTTTCGGCTCCATAGTACGTGGTGGTGGTTCGGGTTAGGTGAAAGTTGACAGAACATGACCCAACCGGTGCACCCATTCTAGCATAGTAAAACTTCGCTATTAAGATAGCTAGGTGTGAGAAGGGTCTTCGGATCCGATGAAAAGGAAAAGTGCTTCTTGATACGTCCATTTTGCATCATGCTTTTATTTCTATATTTATTGCGTTATGGGTTGTTATTACACATTATGTCACAATACTTATGCCTATTCTCTCTTATTTTACAAGGTTTACATAAAGACGGAGAATGCCGGCAGCTGGGATTCTGGGCTGGAAAAGGAGCAAATATTAGAGACCTATTCTGCACAGCTCCAAAAGTCCTGAAACTTCACGTAAGTCATTTTCAGAATATATAAAAAATACTGAGCGCAAGAAGTTCCAGAGGGGGGGCCACACCCTGCCCACGAGGGTGGGGGCCGCGCCCTCCCCCCCCCCCCCCCCCCCGGGCGTGCCCCCTGCCTCGTGGGTTCCCTGGTGGCCTTCCGATGCCCATCTTCTGCTATATGGAGTCTTTCGTTGAGGAAAAAACCAGAAGCAAGCTTTCGGGACGAGACTCCGCCGCCATGAGGCGGAACCTTGGCGGAACCAATCTAGAGCTCCGGCGGAGCTGTTCTACCAGGGAAACTTCCCTCCGTGAGGGGGAAATCATCGCCATCGTCATCACCAATGCTCCTCTCATCGGGAGGGGGCCAATCTCCATCAACATCTTCACCAGCACCATCTCCTCTCAATCCCTAGTTCATCTCTTGTATCCAATTCTTGTCTCTAAGTCTGGGATTGGTACCTGTGAGTTGCTAGTAGTGTTGATTACTCCTTGTAGTTGATGCTAGTTGGATTACTTGGTGGAAGATCATATGTTCAGATCCTATATGCATATTAATACCCCTCTGATTCTGAAGATGAATATGCTTTGTGAGTAGTTACGTTTGTTCCTGAGGACATGGGAGAAGTCTTGCTATTAGTAGTCATGTGAATTTGGTATTCGTTTGATATTTTGATGAGATGTGTTTTGTCTCTCCTCTAGTGGTGTTATGTGAACGTCGACTACATGACACTTCACCATTATTTGGGCCTAGAGGAAGGCATTGGGAAGTAATAAGTAGATGATGGGTTGCTAGAGTGACAGAAGCTTAAACCCTAGTTTATGTGTTGCTTCGTAAGGGGCTGATTTGGATCCATATGTTTCATGTTATGGTTAGGTTTACCTTAATACTTTTGTTGTAGTTGCGGATGCTTGCAATAGAGGTTAATCATAAGTGGGATGATTATCCAAGTAAGGACAGTACCCAAGCACTGGTCCACCCACATACCAAATTATCAAAGTACCGAACGCGAATCATATGATCGTGATGAAACCTAGCTTGACGATAATTCCCATGTGTCCTTGAGAGTGCTTTTCTCTATATAAGAATTTGTCTAGGCTTGTCCTTTGCTACAAGAACAATTGGGCCACCTTGTTGCACTTTATTTACTTTTGTTACTTGTTGCTCGTTACAAATTATCTCATCACAAAACTATCTGTTATCTATAATTTCAGTGCTTGCAGAGAATACCTTGTTGAAAACCGCTTATCATTTCCTGATGCTCCTCGTTGGGTTTGACACTCTTACTTATCGAAAGGACTACAATAGATCCCCTATACTTATGTGTCATCACTTCTCAGGAAGCTCAGTTGGGGATCCTCGAAGGTCTGAGGTATACTATTCCTTCGAAAAAATGATGGTTGCTTTGGAGGGAGATGCACGAAGAAGGTGTTGAAACAGTTTGTAGGGCTGAAGTCCAACAATAAGAACAAGTCGTTCGAGGATTGTCCTCAGCTTCGAAGATCGGTTCAGGGGCTACTGATGGTGTCCTACATAGGGGGTGCTAACCATGTTGGCTCCCAGAGATGGGCTAGGCCGAGGACCCCCAAACAACCAACTAGTGGGCCACATTCGTTAGGCCCCATTGAGTAATCAAGATGGAACCCTCCGACGACTTAGCGTATAGTCCAAGGCACGAATGTAATCTTCAGCATGTTTATCCTCAGATGTAATCAAACTACATGTAACCCTAGTGAAAGTGCATGTGGCACTTTATTATATTTTGGTGTGATGACAATGTGGTTAGAGGAACTAATACCAGTTCCTAAAGTTTATCTCAGGATATTGGTTCCATGAAGATTATGATGGAGTTGTGTGACCCCCCTATTAAAAAAGGTCAAAGGCGTGGTTTACCTGTGACATGAAGGTTTTCGTTTTGGTTCGATTTGAGTCGTAGGATAAACCACACTATTTGGAGGGGTCATTGTGGATTTGTGTCATGTGGGTATACTTCAAAAACATATACACCAGCCCTCCTACACCAACTAGCATTGTTGTGTCTTTTGCGTGCTTTACCGAGGTGTCCATAGAGAGTCAACAGATATTATTTGGACACCCCGTCCACACAGGGGTCAAGCATGGGGTCTTTGACCCCCGTGCAGATGGGGTGGTCAGAAACTCTCTAGACACCCCGTGCGTTGACCCCTGTACGCACAGGGTTCCGCTTGTTATGAAGTGAGCATATATTCCATCGGGCCAACAGGCCAGCACATATACATGAAGGGAAATAAGCAAAGAAGCCCCTATACAATATGATAACTACACACACAAAACAACCCTGTTCTAACACCTCCCTCAAACTCAAAGGGGATCTTGGACAACGAGTTTGGACAGGAAAAGTCTGTGTTGGGACCGTGTCTGAGCTTTCGTCAGAAAATCAGCAAGCTAAAGCTCTGAGGGCACATATTGAGGGGGCCACAATTCTGTCTTGCACCTGAGAACGTTTGTAGGAGGAATCAACACCGATGTGCTTGGTGAGCTCATGCTTAACAGGATCACGGGCAATGTTGAGTGCCCCAGTGCTGTCGGAGAGCAGAGGGGTCGGTGCAGCAGTGAAATCACCAAAATCCTGAAGAAGCCACCGAAGCCACTAGAGCGAGATACAGTAGTCTGCTTCTTGGTCTTCCAGGCAATCAAGGAGGAGCCAAGAAAAACACAATAGGCAGAGAGAGAGTGGCGATCAGTGGGAAGAGAGCTGGAGCGAGGGAAGAATAAGCGATGAGTCACAGTACCACAAAGGTAACGAAGAACACGAAGAAGGTGAATGTAGTGAAGTTGAGTGGGAGTAGAGACAAACTGACTCAGAATGTGGACAGCATAAGAAATGTCAGGACAAGTGATGCCTAGATAGACAAGGCTCCCATCAAGATGGCGGTAGCGTGTGGGATCTGCAAGGGGTTCACCCTCACCAGGACGAAGATGGATACCAAACCCCATAGGAGTGTCAACCGTGCGCTGATCAGTGAGGCAGACACGAGTGAGAAGATCTTGGATGTACTTGTCTTGAGAGAGATAAGTACCCTCAGGGGAAGAAATGATCTCAAGTCTAAGAAAGTAGCAAAGAGAACCCAAATCAGTCATCAAGAATTGCTCATGTAGACATTTCTTCACAAAATCAATGAATTGGTGGCCAGCCCCTGTGATAGTCATGTAATCAAGATAGAGTAGTAAAAGGTTGTGACCGCGAGGAGAAGTATGAATAAACAGAGCAGGATCATGAGCACTAGCAGAGAACCCGGTCCTGGTGATGACGGCGGAGAAACGCTCAAACCAGGTACCAGGAGCTTGTTTCTGCCCGTAAAGAGCGCACTGAAGGCGACAGACAGTGCCATCACAGAGAGTATAGCCAGGAGACGGCTGCATATAGACCACTTCTTGCAGCTCACCATTCAAGAAGGCATTCTTGACATCTAATTGAGAGATGGATCACTGCCGAACAACAGCAATAGCCAAAAGAGTGCAAACAATGGTCATGTGAGCTAGGCATGGTCATTCGGTTAGACCGAACAAATTTGTTCAGTGCATCGGGTTATTTTGAGTTTTGGTTCTATGCTTTCCCTGACCGATCGGTCTTGGAAGAAATTAGTGACCGATAGTTCGGTCAACCGGAAAATTGGTTCGGTTCTCGGTTACTACCGAAGAGACCCGATAGTTTGACCGGGAGGAAGAAATCGGGGCTCCAATCTTCGTCAAGAAAATTTGAACGAGCAAACATGAATTAATTGAAACATATGTAACATACAGGGGCAGATGCATCGTCGGAAGCAGGCAACCGGCCATGAATGGGTGCTACCCGCGAGCCCAGGAATGCGTTGAAGGGATGGATGTCGTCGGCCATTACCCGTCACGAGGGAGCCATGAGCGTCGCCGGTAGCCACCACGCAGGACGCATGTATGCATAGTCGCAGGCTGCAGCTGAGGGAGTCCTGGACTAAGGGGTCCTCGGGCGTCCGACCTGTTATCCATGGGCCGGACTGATGGGCTGTTAAGACATGAAGGCCGAAGACCGTACCTGTGTCCGGATTGGACTCTCCTTGGCGTGGAAGGCAAGCTTGGTGACCGACTATGAAGATTCCTTCTTATGTAACTGAATCTATGTAAACCCTAGATCCCCCTGATGTCTATATAAACCGGAGGGGTTAGTCCGGAAAGGATATATTCATTACCATAGTCATACAGGCTAGGCTTCTTGGGTTTAGCCATTACGATCTCGTGGTAGATTAACTCTTGTAACACTCATATTCATCAAGATCAAGCAAGCAGGACGTAGGGTATTACCTCCATAGAGAGGGCCGAACCTGGCTAAACATTGCGTCCCCCGTCTCCTGTTACCATCGATCCTAGACGCACAGTTCGGGACCCCCTACCCGAGATCCGCCGGTTTTGACACCGACATTGGTGCTTTCATTGAGAGTTCCACTGTACCATCAATGAAAGGTTCAATGGCCCCTTTAATCGTCTATAGTGACGCTTTCCAAGGAGAAATCGTCCTCCCCGGACAGATTTTCGTGTTCAGCGGCTTCGTACTGTGGGCCAACTCGCTTGGCCATCTGGAGCAGATCGATAGCTACGCCCCTAGCCACCAGGTCAAATTCGGAAGTTGAACTACGTCGCGGATATCCGTGGAGACTTGATCTTCAATGGATTTGAGACCGCAACGATCCCTCCCCCTCGCCCCAATGAACGTGACTTAAATTTGTCATCGGATCACATCTAGGAGATGGTCCCTGTTGCTGCAATGGCCTTAGAACCGGAGCAGATTGCGCCATCCAGGGCCACCGAGTCCGTGGCGTTGGAGCCGCACATGGACTCGGCGCCCCGCAATATTTGCGTCAATGGAACTTCGGACTCGTCTCAGACTATAAGTCCTGGACCGGGTACGCCTGCAGACACCGATCTGGCTCGGTTATCGAGTTTCGAATTTAGCGCCGCGGACATCTTCCAGCACTCACCTTTGGGTGATGTGCTAAACTCTTTAAAGAACTTGTCCTTAGAGAAGGACTCACGGCCGAACTATGTTCCTTTGAGCCAGAGGCTGATGATGGGAAATTTCGCTTTCCACCCGCCACCCACTTCATAGCCACTATCGATGACTTAATCGACGTGCTTGATTATGGTTCTGAAGACATCGACAGTATGGACGACAATGCCGACCAGGAGCAAGGCCAAGACCCGCCGTTTACTGGAAATTGGACGGCCACCTCTTCGTACGATGTGTACATGGTCAACACACCTAAAAAGCTAGGAACGATGACAAAGGAGATCCAGTTGCGAATAAACCTTCTGACACACAGTCTAAGAGCCGGCACCCTAAACGCCGCTCTAAGCCTCATCGCTCAAAAGATGACGACACTGGCACCGAAGAAAATAGTACTCCAGGCGACGCCATAAACAATGAACACCCTGTCGGGGCTGCATCCAAGCAGGAGGAACAAGACAACGGGCAAGATAACCCTGATAAACAAGCCACACCCAATGATCCAGATGATGATAGTTATCGTCCAGTCTCCAAGGATGATGAGAGCCTCGGCAATGAGGACTTCATCGTGCTTGAGGCACCCCTCGAGCAGGAGGACTTCAAGTGCCAGCTAATAGCCACTACAAGAAGCCTGAAGAAGAAGCAGCAGCAACTCCAAGCTGATCAAGACCTGCTCATTGACAGGTGGACTGATGTCCAGGCAGCCAAAGAATACGGCCTCGAGCGCCCAGTCAAGAGTTACCCAAAGCGCAGACTGCTACCTCAGTTCGATGAGGAGGCACCAGCGATGCGGACCGACCACCACGTGGTCGGGATAGTGCGGCAGACCGACCACCCCGCGGTCAGGATAAAACGGCAACTCAGGCCGAACAACAGCCTGCCCCACCACCTCGCAACAATAGGGACAGAACAGCTCGGGACCATACATAGGACCTTCGGCAGGAGCTGGACAGTAGAGCAGGACACACTATATCAATCTACGAATCGCGAGGACGCTTCCCGACTCGGGATGACGGCTACCTATTCGGATGTGACAAACATAGTCACACCCGGGCCGATAACCGCAGATGGACTCCATCGGAGGTGCGCTGTGATGCGGCCCGATATAGAGGCGCCGCACACCCTCTCTGCTTCACATATGAGGTGTTGGATCACGAATTCCCCGAGGGGTTCAAGCTCGTCAATATTGAATCATACGACGGAACAACCAATCCCGCAGTATGGATTGAGGACTTTATTCCCCACATCCACATGGCACGTGGAGACGACCTCCACGCCATCAAATACCTCCCACTGAAACTCAAAGGGCCAGCTCGACACTAGCTAAATAGCCTTCTCGGGAATTCCATTGGTAGCTGGGAGGACTTGGAAGAGGCCTTCCTTCACAACTTCCAAGGTACATATGTCCGGCCACCCGATGCCGGTGACTTAAGCCACATAGTTCAACAACCTAGAGAATCAACCAGAAAATTCTGGACTAGGTTCCTAACCAAAAAGAACCAGATCGTTGACTGTCTGGATGCCGAAGCCCTAGCGGCCTTTAAACATAGCATCTGTGACGAATGGCTAGCACGCCACCTCGGCCAAGAAAAGCCGAAGTCCATGGCAGCCCTTATGGCACTCATGACCAGCTTTTGCACAGGTGAGGACAGCTGGCTGGCTCATAGAAAAAACACAACCAGCGAGACAGGCCCCTCCGAGGCCAAGAACAGCACCGGCAAGCTCCGGCGTAATAGGGACAAACGCCGAAGCAATGGTGAGAACATCGATGACACCATAGTTAACGCCAGATTCAGCGGCTCCAAGTCCGGCCAACGGAAGAAGCCCTACAAGAGGAACAATGAAGGACCTTCCAGCCTGGATCGCATACTCGACCGTCCATGCCAGATACACGACACCCCAGACAAACAAGCCAATCATACCAACAGGGATTGTTGGGTTTTCAAACAGGCTGGCAAGTTAAATGCCAAAAACAAAGAAAAGGGATCACAAAGTGAGGACGAGGACGAAGAGCCCCGGCAGGCGAACAACGGGGGGCAGAAGAAATTTTCCCCTCAAGTCAAAATAGTGAACATGATATACGCTACACACATCCCCAAAAGGGAGCGTAAGAGAGCACTTAGGGACGTCTATGCGGTAGACTCAGTCGCCCGAAAATTCAATCTGTGGTCATCATTTCCGATCACCTTCGATGTCGAGATCACCCAACTAGTATCCATCATGGCGGTTCATCCGCACTGGTCCTTGGCCCAACCATCGACGGATTTCACCTAACATGAGTCCTAATGGATGGTGGTAGCAGCCTCAACCTGCTCTATCAGGATACAGTGCGGAAGATGGGCATTAATCCCTCACGAATCAAACCCACAAAGACTACCTTTAAAGGAGTCATACCAGGCGTTGAGGCCCGCTGCACGGGCTCAATCATGCTGGAGGTGGTCTTTGGTTCTCCGGACAACTTCTGAAGAGAGGAATTAATCTTCGATATCGTCCCCTTCCACAGCGGCTACCACGCACTGCTCGAACGAACCGCATTTGCTAGATTCAATGTGGTGCCACACTATGCTTATCTCAAGCTGAAGATGCCTGGTCCGCGCGGCATCATAACAGTCCACGGAAACACAGAATGCTCCCTCTGTATAGAGGAGCACACCGCTGCCCTAGCAGTAGAGGTACAAAGCGGCCTTCTCAAGCAGCATCATTGTCTGGCTGCCGAGCCCCTGGACATCATTAAGAGGGTCCGGACTACACTACAACAGGACATCGCGGCTCGTCAATAGCTAGATTAGCAATTCAGCCTCCGTCCCAATCCCGATGAGGTAGTGGCATTCATACCACGCGTACATAACTACGCACTCAAAATTCCATGGGCATCGACGGAGGCACAAGCTATCACGGGATCTACGGTTCGGCTAGACCAATCCCGGACACACATATAACTTTATTATCTCCTTTTCCCTTTTTTTCAGGTTTCTCTTATGCGCGCCTCCTTCGACGGCCTGATTAATGATCCTGTCGAAGGATAAACACACCGGATTGACACGGGGCATAGGCGTAGAGGGGAAGCCCTAGAGGCTAACCGTTTTCAGGACCCACGTGCAGCTCGCCTTCGGGTATGGCATGTCAAATAGCTGGTTACTTATTGCATTATTTTGTACCAATGTGCTTGGACGCATTAATCCAACTATAATGGAAACAACTCATGATCCAAGTTCAAGGGCCCAGATCCTATCTCTGTTCTCCCTCTGTTTTCCTTTATATTACTTATTTCATAGCAACCATACACTCTGGTATGTTTCATATTTGCCAGGGGCTCCCCATCACCCCACAATACGGCAACAAAGTCCGAACAATCCTTAAAGATAACTTCAGCACCCCGAACTTAGCATTATATGCATTGGCTCCGAATCATGTATTTGGTCAATAGTTGGGTTGGCCAGCTCCTGTGCTTGCTAACCTACGTTTCGCTAAATCGGCTAGGGTAGTAAAGGGAGAACTACTGCGATTGTGCCCTGGCCTTGACCAAATGAGTGCCTTAGTAGAGAAAGCCGAAAACTGACTGTCAGGATACGACGAGAGCCGGTCAGCTGTTCGAGGGTTACAAATCGTTGGAGATTTTTTTCGCATTATGCGAAAGATCGGTACTTCCTGATCAGATGCTGACAGCACTCTAGTTTGAACCAGGGGTTGCGCCCATGCTTTATTATAAAACTCCTATGGCTAAGTGAGGGCGTTTAAGCCGTATAGTCTGATTGCCTTGTTCATTGCGCTAAACAACTCATTCAAGGACCATATAATTGGATAAAGATTGTTTAGATTCCATCCCGAACACCTCCGTACTACCTATGTGAGGGCAGAAGCCGACGACTGGCCAACCCTCAGATTACATACAACACGGGCGCACAAGAGGAAACAATTAAAGCATAACAAAATTACATTACAAAATAGGCTTTTTTATAATACAAGGCAAAAGGCAACATGAATACATTTATTCAAATATAATGTCCTGCGAACATTGTGCTGCCACAAGGCGAGACCCCTCCAGGACATCTGCAAAATACTGTTTGGGTGTGCGGTGCTCCTTGCCCTCCGGTGGCCCTCTGGTCACCTCGACGGCGTCCATGTTCGCCCACCACATCTTGCAACGGGCGAAGGCCATGCGTGCACCTTCAATACAGGCCGAGCGCTTGACAATGTCCAGCCGAGGACGGCGTTCATCATCCACCTCATGAGTCCAAAGTAGCTGCCTGGCATAGCTTCGGCTGGCCATAACCAGATTATCAAATCCTTAATGGCTAGTTCGGCCACCCTATGCAGCTCCACTAGTTGTTTCAGCTGATCGGTGAAGGGCACAGGATTCTCTGATGCCGCATACTGAGACCAGAATAGCTTCTTCATAGAACCCCCTCCTTCGGCTTGATAGAACTCCATGGCGTCTGATACACTGCATGGTAAATCCGCAAACACCCCTGGGGAACTCCGAACCCGGGTTAGTAAAAGGTACTTGCTTTGCATCTTAAATGCGTTACCCGTTGTGGTCTTCTTGGCCTCCTGGATCTCCTGGAGGGCGGCCTGGGCCTCATTCCGTGCGGCCTCCATGCTCTGTCGAGCCTTGGCGAGTTCGGTCCCTTGAACCGACGCATCATGCTCCAAGGCTTCGCATTTCTTGACCGCATCCCGGAGCTCCTGCTGGACTTCTTTGACCCGGGCCTTGAGCTTCTTACGGGCCGCTTGCTGCTGGATAGCCTTCTCCTTGGCCTCGCCCAGGGCCTTCCTTAGGGCCTCGACCTCGGTCGCGGCTCCTGCACATATCACGACACTGCGGTCAATATGCAACGCCTATCCTTTCCGAACACACATTAAGTCGTCACTCACCTTGCTTCTCCTGGAGCCGAACCTTAACCTTGCCGAGCTTCTTCTCAGTCTGCTCCAGCCTCTGCCTCAGTTCAGAGACTTCGGCCGCATGTGAGGTTGCGGCCAACAGCGACGCCTGCTTATTCATACATATTACATTAGTCTCCTATAACAAAAGATTGATCCTATGTCCGGTTCTTCTTGCTGAACACCGGATAGTGTCTCAGGGGGTACTGCCTACATGGAGTTTTTTTCTCTTTCTTACCTCGAAGCCCGTCAACAGGCTATTGTAGGCTTCATTCAGTCTACTCTTGGTGGACTGAACCTTCTTGATCACCGCACCCATAAGGACACGGTGCTCGTCCACGACGGAGGCGCCTCATAGCGCCTCCATCAAGTTATCCAGCGCCCTTGGATGGACAGGGGCCAGCGGTGGAAGCGGCGCACCGCCCTCCTTCAAAGGGGCCTGCTCGCCCGACTCTGGAGCCATATGGGTCTCCAGAATCGTATTCGCTGAGGGCCAAACTGGATGAGGCCCTTTTCGCCCGTCTCCATGGGGATCGGCTCCTCCATGTGTCCGGCAGTGGAGGTCTCGCCTTGTGGCGCCTCCCGGACGGTGTCCTGGGCTCCTCCCCGGTTCAGAGCGGTCATCTGGGATAACACTTCGGTGTTGTCCCTAGCCCCGGGGGAATAAGCAAGCGGTGGCGACATGCTCGCCATCTCCGACGGAGCCAATGAACCTCCAGATGAGGATTGCTGGATAAGGTTGCGGGCCGGACTGCAATAGTACAATTAACTATGTCAAGATAATGAAGAGAAAGGGCCTGATGCGCGAATAAGCGAGCCATGTCACTTACAATGCGGCCTGGGGCTTAGTGCGGGGGCGTCGTTCCGGACTGCTGTCAACGTCCCAAGCGGTGTTGATCGCTGGGACGCCCTTCCCCTTCTTAGGCGTTTCCGCCTCCAGATGCGCCGAAGCTGCCCTCTTCTTCTTCCTCTCCTTAGGGGGAGGATTGTTTTCCTCCTCCTCCTCCTCTTCCTCGCCATTGTCCTCAAGGACAAAGGAATGAGTTTCGTTGTCTTCGGATGTCATGTCCGAAGTGCCGTTGCGACGGGGGCCACTCTTGGCCCCCTTGGCCTTCTTCTTGGCCTTCTTCTCCGGCGCCTTATAAGGCGCTGGCACCAGCATCTTCGCTAGACGCGGGATGACCGGTTCTTCAGGCAGCTGAGCCGGACACTGCATCCACTTCGCCCTCTCCATCCAATCGTAAAAAAGCAACAATAAAATCTCAGGCATCATCCTTGAAACAAACAAGTGGAGAATGCATCAAAAAAACATACCTCGCTAGCGAGGTGTGTAGCGTTATGCCCGTGATCTGAATCTGCGGCCGGCGGTTTCTTGTTGCCCTTAAAGAGCAACTTCCATGCACCTTCATGAGTAGTCTCAAAGAGCCTCACCAGGGTTTGGTGCTTCTTCGGGTTGAACTCCCACAGAGGATGGCTTCCGCGCTGGCACGGAAGGATCCGACGAACTAGCATCACCTGGATCACATCAACAAGCTTGATGTTCTTGGTTACCATGCTTTGAACGCGCATCTGCGGCGCTATCAGCTCGTCAGGGGAACCCAGTCCGGACTCTTCTCGACCCAGGAGGTGAGTCACATGGGAGCACTGGAGCGGAATTCGGTAGCTGCGGCCAAGGTGGTGCCGCGAGGTTCTGTGTTGTAGAACCATTGCTTCTGCCACTCCTTTACCGTGTCCACAAAAGTACCTTTGGGCCAGGAGACATTGGACAGCTTGCTCACCATGGCTCCTCTGCACTCCGCGTGCTGGCCATCCACCACCTTCGGCTTCACGTTATAGACTTTGAGCCACAGCCCGAAGTGGGGTTGGATGCAGAGGAAGGACTCACACATGACGATAAACGCCAAGATGTTGAGGAAGGAATTCGGGGACAGATCATGGAAATATATCCCGTAATAATACATCAGCCTGCGGACGAAAGGGTGGAGTGGAAACCCTAGCCCGCGAAAGAAATGGGGGATGAACACTACCCTCTCGGTGGGCTTCGGCATGGGGACGACTTGTCCCTCGGTTGGCAGGCGGTGAGTAATCTCCTTCGCCAAGTATCCGGCCGCCCGAAGCTCAGTAATGTCCTCCTCCTTGACGCAGGAGACCATCCACTTGCCTTGACCTCCAGATCCAGACATGGTTGCTTGAATGGAATGGAGATGAGAACTTGGGCGCTGGAGCTCGAGATTGGAAAGGCGGAGATAGAGAGAGGGTGTGAGAGAGGAGGAGGGAATCTTATCCCCTTATACAGGCAACGAATATTACACGCCTCCTCACTCGCCTTAAGATTCGCCTATTCCCATGGGATGTATATACAGCATGGTTGGGTTACCCATGCCCACATTGATGAGAATCTCGCGATAAGGGGACACGATCTCTGCTTTGACAAGACGTGCCAATGGCAACCGCCTCTCGGGACGTGGGTCGTCGAAACATGAAAGCGGTTTGGAATTGTGACTGGGTAGACGTGATGTCATGTTGTAAAAAGCTTTCCGCAGATTAGACTCGTGTAAAAATATATTCTCTCTATGGTTATATATGGTGTGTGTGTGACAGGTCCGGATACTATCATCCCATCCGAAGACTATCTTTAAGTTTGGATAGAAGGGAACCCGCCTTGCAATGCCTAAGACAATCTGCATGCTAGACTCCTCGTCATTGAAGCTAGGTTCAGGGGCTACTGAGGGAGTCCTAGACTAAGGGGTCCTCGGGTGTCTGGCCTGTTATCCATGGGCCGAACTGAACACCAAAGACCGTACCTGTGTCCAGATTGGACTCTCCTTGGCGTGGAAGGCAAGCTTGGTGACCGACTATGAAGATTCCTTTTTATGTAACCGACTCTATGTAAACCCTAGATCCCCTCGGTGTCTATATAAACCGGAGGGGTTAGTCCGGAAAGGATATATTCATTACCATAGTCATACAGGCTAGGCTTCTAGGGTTTAGCCATTACGATCTCGTGGTAGATCAACTCTTGTAACACTCATATTCATCAAGATCAATCAAGTAGGACGTAGGGTATTACCTCCATAGAGAGGGCCCAAACCTAGGTAAACATTGTGTCCCCCGTCTCCCATAACCATCGATCCTAGGCGCACAGTTCGGGACCCCCTACCCGAGATCCGCCGGTTTTGACACCGACAGCAGGCACCACGCAAGACACGTAGATGCATGCCCGCAGCTGGCGGCCGCAGGTATTCCACGAGAAGGGGGAAAATGAGGCGTCGCCGCTATGTGATGTAATTAGGGATCTAGGGCGAAGCATGTAGCGAATCTAGGATACGACGTACAATAGTTATTGGGATTTTTCTAGTGGGCTTAGTATGATGGCCTTAATATGCACGAAGCGGGGCTACTTGTGTTCAGTTAATTCGGGAGATTCGGTAAACAGGATCGAACAACCGAGTCCATCGATGTAATATAGATTTCTAATGTTCCGTGATCGAGCAAACAACCGAAGTTTCGGTCCTTGGTTTTTTGGCTTCGGTTTCATTTTTTTGGCTTCGATCTTCAGTTCTTGGTTTTTATGCCCACCCCTAATGTGAGCAATAGGAGCAAAAGTCTCATCATAGTCACAACCATACTCTTGTTGGAAGGCACGTGCAACAAGACGAGCTTTGTAGCGCATGAGAGAACCATCTGAATGTGTCTTAACCTTGTAGACCCATTTGCTAGTGATGGGTCTAACGCGTGTAGGTAGGGGTGCAAGGTCCCAAGTGCATGTGCGCTCAAGAGAAGGAATCTCCTCTGCCATAGCATGTTGCCATTCAAAATGAGTAGCAGCCTCATGATACGTAGATGGCTCGACAAGAGTGGTAGAAACAACAACATAGTACGTAGGAGGCTGGAGAGTGTGGTGATCATGCAGATTATACCGAGGAGCAGGAGGGGTAGGTGGTTCTAGAGGAATGAGACCCAACAGGGAAGGAATGGAAGTGGAAATGGGCACATCCGAGGGAGAAGGGTGTTGAGCATGATGGGAGTAGACAAAAGGAAGCGGAGAGAGAGGGGAAGTGGAAGGTAGCACATCAGAGGGAGAAAGGTGCTATGAATGACGAGAGTAGGTAAAAGGAAAAGGAGAGAGAGTGGATGGCTCAACCCGGGTAGGAGAGTCAGGAATAGAAACCTCATCCTGTGTAAGCTGAAGCTCATGAGCAGACACGGGTGAAAGGCTAGGAGTGGACCTACTGGGTGACGATAAAGGTGAAGAATCAGATAGAGTCAAAACAAGAGAGAGGCTCGACTAATGACTCAGTGGTGGCAGTAGAAGAATGATGAGGGTGGAAGGAGCGAGACTCATCAAAAGTGACATCTTTGGAGATTCTCGGTCTCCGGGAAATAGGGTCCCAGCAACATAACATTTGTGCTCCAAATTGTAGCCACGGAAAACACATTCAACAGATTGAGCACACCACTCCTAACCAAAGAATACAAACGAGAGCCACAAATGTGAGCCAATAAATGATGTCACTGAGCGAAGGATGTGGTGGAGGTGGTAGCTAAAGCAAAAGGGGTGGTGATGTCCGACTGGCTAGATGTCGGTGTCAAAACTGGCGGATCTCAGGTAGGGGGTCCCGAACTATGCGTCTAAGGCGGATGGTAACAGGAGGCAGGGGACACGATGTTTACCCAGGTTCAGGCCCTCTCGATGGAGGTAATACCCTACTTCCTGCTTGATTGATCTTGATGATATGAGTATTACAAGAGTTAATCTACCATGAGATCGTAGAGGCTAAACCCTAGAAGCTAGCCTATTGTCTGATTATTGTTGTCCTACGGACTAAACCCTCTGGTTTATATAGACACCGGAGGGGGCTAGGGTTACACAGAGTCGGTTACAAGGGAGGAGATCTACATATCCGTGTTGCCAAGCTTGCCTTCCACGCCAAGGAGAGTCCCATCCGGACATGGGACGAAGCCTTCAATCTTGTATCTTCATAGTCCGATTGTCCGGCTAAAGTATATAGTCCGGCCGTCCGAGGACCTCCTAATCCAGGACTCCTTCACTAGAGGATGCGGCGGAAGGAAGGAGCAGCCAATCGAGCTCCCAAAGATGTTGAGTGTCATGGTGCCGAGGACCGATCCAAACTCTAGTCCCCGTACGACGATCCTGAACACAATAAGAGTCAGAATCCAGAATAACACGACAAGCCAAGTGAGTAAGTTGACCAGCAGATAGAAGTTGCATAGTCGGTTTAGGAACATGGGAAACAGCAGGGACATGAAAAGAACACATGGAAAGAGTCCCTCTTGCGGCAATAGGAAGAGAAGTGCCATCTGCAGTCTGAACCATAAGTGGAGAAGGCACAAAGTTGACAGCACGAAGGTGATCTCTGTGTGGTGTCATGTGGAAGGAGGCCCCAGAATCAAGAATCCAGGGCAAAGATGTACTTGACGAAGAGTACGGTGGTGGACCAGACATCTAACCAGCAGAACATGAGGATGGTGCAGAAGCAGTAAGGCGGTGCGGCAAGGTGAGCATCTCCTGGTGAACCTTCTCAAGGGAGCCCTCACGAGAATTAGAGGAGCCTCCCGAGTCCTTTTGAGGACAGCCACCTCGGCGACCCTGTTTCCTCCTCTTGATGCACTCTGTGATCATGTGACCATCCTGCTTGCAGTAGTTGCAGAAAGCACTAGTGGAGGTTGCTGCCACCTGTGTAGAAGAGGGCACACCAGGCAGCGGTGGTGGAACACGGGCAGCCAGTGAAGGAAATATGCCCTAGAGGCAATAATAAAGTTATTATTTATTTCCTTATATCATGATAAATGTTTATTATTCATGCTAGAATTGTATTAACCGGAAACTTAGTACATGTGTGAATACATAGACAAACAGAGTGTCACTAGTTTGCCTATACTTGAATAGCTCATTGAATAAATGATGGTTAAGTTTCCTAGCCATAGACATGAGTTGTCATTTGATTAACGGGATCACATTATTAGAGAATGATGTGATTGACTTGATCCATTCTGTTAGCTTAGCACATGATCGTTTTAGTTTACTGCTATTGCTTTCTTCATGACTTATACATGTTCCTATGACTATGAGATTATGCAACTCCCGATTACCGGAGGACCACTTTGTGTGCTACCAAACGTCACAATGTAACTGGGTGATTATAAAGGTGCTCTATAGGTGTTTCCGATGGTACTTGTTGAGTTGGCATAGATCGAGATTAGGATTTGTCACTCCGATTGTCGGAGAGGTATCTCTGGGCCCTCTCGGTAATGCACATCACTATAAGCCTTGCAAGCATTGTAACTAATGAGTTAGTTGCGGAATGATGTATTACGGAACGAGTAAAGAGACTTGCCAGTAATGAGATTGAACTAGGTATTGAGATACCGATGATCGAATCTCGGGCAAGTAACATACCGATGACAAAGGGAACAACGTATGTTGTTATGCGGTTTGACCGATAAAGATCTTCGTAGAATATGTAGGAGTCGATATGAGCATCCAGGTTCCGCTATGGGTTATAGACCAGAGACGTGTCTCGGTCATGTCTACATAGTTCTCGAACCCATAGGGCCCGCACGCTTAACGTTCGGTGACGATCGGTATTATGAGTTTATGTGATTTGATGTACCGAAGGTAGTTCGGAGTCCAGGATGAGATCGGGGACTTGACAAGGAGTCTCGAAATGGTCGAGACGTAAAGATCTATATATTGGATGACTATATTCGGACATCAGAAAGGTGCCATGTGATTTGGGTAATTTTCGGGGTACCGGGGAGTTACGGGAATACGAGGAAGAAGTAATGGGCCTCATGGGCCAAGTGGTGGAAGAGAGGAGGCAGGGCGCACGCCCCCCTAGCCCAAACCGAACTGAACTAGGGGGTCGGCCCCCCTTTCCTCCTTTTCCTCCATCTCCTTCCTTCTCCCTCTCCTCCTTCCTTTCCTCCTCCAAGTAGGACTAGGAAAGGGGAGTCCTACTCCTACAAGGAGGAGGATTCCTCCTCCTGGCGTGCCCTACAGGGGTCGACCGGCGTCCCCCTGATACGTCTCCAACGTATCTATAATTTTTGATTGCTCCATGCTATATTATCTACTATTTTGGACATTATTGGGCTTTATTATACACATTTATATTATTTTTGGGACTAACCTATTAACCGGAGGCCCAACCCAGAATTGATGTTTTTTGCCTATTTTAGGGTTTCGAAGAAAAGGAATATCAAACGGAGTCCAAAAGGAATGGAACCTTCAGGGACGTGATTTTTGGAACGAACAAGATCCAGGACACTTGGACCCTACGTCAAGCAACCAACAGCGAGGCCACGAGGTAGGGGGGCGCGCCTACCCCCCCCCAGGCGCGCCCTCCACCCTCGTGGCCCCCCTGTTGCTCCACCGACGTACTTCTTCCTCCTATATATACCCACGTACCCCCAAACGATCAGAGACAGAGCCAAAACCCTAATTCCACCGCCGTAATTTCGTGTATCCACGAGATCCCATCTTGGGGCCTGTTTCAGAGCTCCGTCGGAGGGGGCATCGACCACGGAGGGCTTCTACATCAACACCATAGCCTCTCCGATGAAGTGTGAGTAGTTTACCTCAGACCTTCGGGTCCATAGTTATTTGCTAGATGGCTTCTTCTCTCTTTTTGGATCTCAATACAATGTTCCCCCCTCTCTTGTGGAGATCTATTTGATGTAATCTTCTTTTGCGGTGTGTTTGTTGAGACCGATGAATTGTGGGTTTATGATCAAGTTTATCTATGAACAATATTTGAATCTTCTCTGAATTCTTTTGTGTATGATTGGTTATCTTTGCAAGTCTCTTCGAATTATCAGTTTGGTTTGGCCTACTAGATTGATCTTTCTTGCAATGGGAGAAGTGCTTGGCTTTGGGTTCAATCTTGCGGTGTCCTTTCCCAGCGACAGTAGGGGCAACAAGGCATGTATGTATTGCTGCCATTGAGGATAACAAGATGGGGTTTTCATCATATTGCATGAGTTTATCCCTCTACATCATGTCATCTTGCTTAAGGCGTTACTCTGTTCTTATGAACTTAATACTCTAGATGCATGCTGGATAGCGGTCGACGTGTGGAGTAATAGTAGTAAATGCAGGCAGGAGTCGGTCTACTTGTCTCGGACGTGATTCCTATATACATGATCATACCTAGATATTCTCATAACTATGCTCAATTCTGTCAATTGCTCAATAGTAATTTGTTCACCCATCGTAAAATACCTATGCTCTTGAGAGAAGCCACTAGTGAAACCTATGGCCCCCCGGTCTGTCTTCATCATATTAAATCTTCCAATACTTTGCTTTTTACTTTGCTTTTATTTTACCTAGCATCTTTAACATAAAAATACCAAAAATATTATCTTATCATATCTATCAGATCTCACTCTCGTAAGTGACCGTGTAGGGATTGACAACCCCTTATCGCGTTGGTTGCGAGGATTTATTTGTTTTGTGTAGGTGCGAGGGACTGGCGCGTAGCCTCCTACTTGATTGATACCTTGGTTCTCAAAAACTGAGGGAAATACATACGCTACTTTTCTGCACCACCCTTCCCTCTTCAAGGGAAAATCAACGCAAGTGCGCAAAAGGTAGCAAGAACGTCTACGCAAAAGTCAACATACCAAGTACCCATCACAAACCCTTATCTCCCGCATTACATTATTTGCCATTTGCCTCTCGTTTTCCTCTCCCCCACTTCACCCTTGCTGTTTTATTCTCCCTCTCTCTCTCTATCCTCCCTCTCTTTCTCTATTTGCCTCTTTTTTCCCGTTTCTTGTTTGCTTGTGTGTTGGATTGCTTTCTTGTCATGATGGCTCAAGATAACACTAAATTGTGTGACCTTACCAATACCAACAACAATGATTTTATTAGCACTCCGATTGCTCCTCTTACCGATGCTGAATCTTGCAAAATTAATGCTGCCTTGTTGAATATTTTGATGAAAGATCTGTTTCCCGGCCTTCCTAGTGAAGATGCCGCTACCCATCTAAATAGCGTCGTTGATTTGTGTGACATGCAAAATAAGAAAGATGTGGACAATGATATTGTTAAATTGAAGCTATTTCCTTTTTCGCTTAGAGATCGTGCTAAAGCTTGGTTTTCATCTTTGCCTAAAAATAGTATTGATTCGTGGAATAAGTGCAAAGATGCTTTTATCTCTAAGTATTTTCCTCCCGCTAAAATCATCTCTCTTAGAAACGATATTATGAATTTTAAGCAACTTGATCATGAACATGTTGCACAAGCTTGGGAGAGGATGAAATTAATGATACGTAATTGCCCAACACATGGTTTAAATTTGTGGATGATTATACAAAAAATTTATGCCGGATTGAATTTTTCTTCTAGAAATCTTTTAGATTCGGCCGCGGGAGGTGATAACCCACAAGTATAGGGGATCGCAACAGTTTTCGAGGGTAGAGTATTCAACCCAAATTTATTGATTCGACACAAGGGGAGACAAAGAATATTCTCAAGTATTAGCAGCTGAGTTGTCAATTCAACCACACCTGGAAACTTAGTATCTACAGTAAAGTATTTAGTAGCAAAGTAATATGATGGTAGTGGTAACGGTAGCAAAAGGTAACAGTAGTAAAAGTAATGTTTTTGGTATTTTGTAGTGATGATAGCAATAGCAACGGAAAAGTAAATAAGCGAAGAACAATATATGGAAAGCTCGTAGGCAATGGATCAGTGATGAAGAATTATGCCGGATGTGGTTCATCATGTAACAGTCATAACCTAGGGTGACACAGAACTAGCTCCAGTTCATCAATGTAATGTAGGCATGTATTCCGAATATAGTCATACGTGCTTATGGAAAAGAACTTGCAAGACATCTTTTGTCCTACCCTCCCGTGGCAGCGGGGTCCTTACGGAAACTAAGGGATATTAAGTCCTCCTTTTAATAGAGAACCAGAACAAAGCATTAACACATAGTGAATACATGAACTCCTCAAACTACGGTCATCACCGCTAAGTATCCCGATTATTGTCACTTTGGGGTTAACGGATCATAACACATAATATGTGACTATAGACTTGCAAGATAGGATCATCATCATCCACTGCCGGACTAATTTCCTTCAGCTGTAATGATTTTGCTCTTCAAAACTCATTCATGCATGATAGTGATGAACACTACTCGGATGAAAGGCAAACACATGATGCGAGGATGGAATATGTATGAAAAATAGGATGGTGTGACATATTCACACCTATGATGTGGTAACTAAGCAGAAGGCATTTCAACAAATTAGAAGCACTACAAGCTAGACACCATATGAAAGATGCAACCAATATCACTCTGCCAAGTTCAAACTATATGGTGTTTCAACAAATTAGAAGCAGTACATGCTAGAAATCATATGCAAGACACGACGAATATCACAGTGGCGACTTAAAGGTGCCTTATCATAAGTGACTGATGTGGGATATGCAAGAATAGTAGTCTGATGTAGAAACAGAAACACATGTCTTATTCACGGGCATTATGTGTAAAGTAAGCAGATGCAATTCAACAAAGTTAGAAGCAATACATGCTAGACATCATACGCAACATGCAACTACATATAATAGTGCCAAGTTAGAGCAAGCACCTGTGATGGTGGAGTAGGGGAGATGTGCTCATCATCTACACACCTACGTTGACTGTCTAGCCTTGTGTTGTCTTGCAAATCTTGTTGGGAGGATGGCGGAGTAGAATCTGTAGAGAACCTCCGTTTCAGTTGCTCGGAAGGACCACCATCATCCAATGCCTTGCCAATTTCCTTCAGCTTTATTGATTTTGCATTGTGAGGTCATACCGACAAGAAAAAGGAATATCATTCGCTCTTCAGAACTCATTCATGCATGATACTGACGAACACTACTCTGATGAAAGGCAAAGTCATCATAGGAGGATGGAATATGTACGAAAAAATGGATGGCTTGACATATTCAAACCTATGATGTGGTAACTAAGCAGAAGGCACTTCAACAAATTAGAAACACTGCAAGACACCATATGGAAGGTGCAGTCAATATCACTCTGCCAAGTTAAAACTTTCTCATCATAAGTGGCGTTCATCAAACTAGAAGCAATACATGCTAGAAATCATATTCAAGACGCAAACCAATATCACATTGCCAACTTAAAGGTGTCCCATCATAAGTGACTGGTGCAGGATACACAAGAAGAGTAGTTTCATGTAAGAACATGGTGTGATAGACAGATATAGTATGTACCAAAAACAGGAAAGCGTGTCATATTCACATGTATCATGTGTAAGCTAAGCAGATGCAGTTTACACTAATTAGGAGCAATACGAGCTAGACACCATATGCAACATGCAACCAGATATCACACTGCCAAGTTAGAGCAAGCACCTTGGATGGTGGAGTAGGGGAGCGGAGACTTGGACCTTGTAATGCACTATCAGCACAAGGAGAATTGGTACAGATGCTCCATTTACATTGCTGCAGAGGACCACCATCATCGCCTTCCTTACTCTTTTCCTTCTTCTTTCTTGATTTTGCCTTGTCAAGTCAAACCCACAATAAAAAGGAATAAAATTTGCTCTTCAGAACTCATTGATGCATGATACTGACGAACACTACTTTCATGTAAGGCAGCTGCATGATAGGAGGATGGAATATATATGAAAAACAGGACGGTGTGACATATTGACATGTATGATTTATAAAGTGTAAACTAAGCACAAGGTGCTTGAACTTGTTAGAATTGATGCAAGCTAGAAACCATATGAAAGATGAAACCAATATCACTCTGCCAAATTAAAAGGGTGCCCTAACAAATGTATTTGACCAAATTAGATGCAATACATGGCAACAGGCTAGAAATAATATGCAATATGCAAAGAATAAAGGTGACTCATCGTAAGTGATTGATGCAGGATACAGAAGAGAGGTAGTTTCATGTAAGAACAAGGTTAACACATAGATGTAGTGTGTACCAAAAATAGGAAGGCATGTCATATTCACAGGTATAGTGTTTAAACTAAGTAGGTGCAATTTAGCCTAATTAGAAGCATTACAAGCTAGACACCGTATGCAACATGCAACCACACATCACACTGCGAAGTTAGAGCAAGCACTTGTGATGGTGGTGTAGGGGAAGTGCGGTCTTCATTTAGGCTTGCTGTTTCTTGAGAATCATGTGGAGAGGATGAAATTGCATTCTTTATAAGAGTATTGCATCTCATATTAACCCACGCGCGTGACTGTCTCATCATAAGCGATAGACGCAGGATACACAAGAACAGTAGTTTGATGTAAGAACATGGTGTGATAGGCAGATGTAGTATGTACCCACCTTGTAATGCACTATCAGTACAAGGAGAATCGGTACAGATGCTCCGTTTACGTTGCTACAGAGGACCACCATCATGGCCTTCCTTACTCTTTTCCTTCCTCTTTCTTGATTTTGCCTTGTCAAGTGAAACCCACAAGAAAAAGGAATAAAATTTGCTCTTCAGAACTCATTGATGCATGATACTGATGAACACTACTTTCATCTAAGACGAACACTACATATCACACTGCCAAGTAAGAGCAAGCACCTACGATGGTGGTGTGGGGGAATTGCGGTGATCAACTAGAGAGCTACATTGACTATCTTCATTTAGCCTTGCTGTTTCTTGAGAATCATGCGAGGAGGATGACACTGCACTATTTATACGAGTATGGCGTCTCACAGAAACCCACCCGGGTGACTGTCTCATCATAATTGATTAACGAGGGATACAAAAGAGCATTAGTTTGATGTACGAACATGGTTAATTGACATATGTAGTATGTATCAAAAACAGGAAGGCATGTCATTATCAAAGGTATAATGTGTAAAGGAAGAAGATGCAATTTAACCAAATTGGAAGCAATACAAGCTAGACACCATATGCAACATGCAACCACATTTGACAGCGCGAAGTTAAAGCATGCACCTGGGATGGTTGTGTGTGGCAATTGAGATCATCAACTGCAGAGCTAAGTTTACTGTCTCCAACTGCTGACACTGCACCCGTTAGAGCGCTGGAACGCTTAGTGCTTATCTTCGAATTACACTGGAGCGACTTCTGTCTTTTCTTTTCTGCATTCATCAACACTGCGTCAGTGTCTGAAATACCCATGCATAAAAAACAATAGTGTGAGTATGGGTGAAGTGTGTGCACAATTAGTACAGTGTAAAGGTAGCAGATAGCAGGTCAGTGAGAAATGAATGACGGGAGACATATGATAGCTCTACAACATTCATGGCACACTAAATTACTACAGGATTCTATGAAAATAATAGTCGACTGAAAGCAAATAGGTTAGTCCATTTTTTCTGCACCGTCTAATGTACAAAGAACGGGCAGATCGCCTTCATCTACCTCCAGCGACTCAGTGTTGATGATCTTCCTCGAAACGCCAGCGACCACCGGCCCAGTATTCCTCCCCTGCCTGTGCCCTCCCCTCGACCTCACCGCACCGCCGTGCTTGGCACCGCCCCCCGACCATCCATTCAAGCCCCGCTGACCTCCAGATCGGGCGCAAGCAGCTCCTGCACCCCACACCCCTATGATAGACACCGATGCGCCGCTTCCCCGGGGAACAGGCGGACTAGGTGCTCCGCGCGCCTAAGCGGGTGCTGCTTCTTTTAATTGCGGTTCGACTGACCCTGAATTGAAATCTAGGCCGGCTACTGACCTCTAGCAAAGGTGAAATAGTAAAAGGGAGGAAACCTTGCGCATTTAGTATCACGAAGAAGATGCAGTAAGAAGCGCTCAACTAGTTTCCTTCGTGGGATGAATACGGTGTGAGCGGAGACGTAAGATTTGCACGAATAAGGGAAGAGGAGTACCTCTTTCTGCTGGCAGTGATGTGTCCTCCTTCTGTTTTTCCGATGATCTTCTTGTTGTTCGCCCGAAACTAGAAGTTGTGGAGGATGGTGCAGCCTTGGACGAACCCATGGCCAAGTTGTTGAGTGTGGTGCGGTGGCCGTCTGTCGGCAGCGGGGAAGCAGATCCGAGGTGCCGAACAACGGCGTAGCGGGAACAGCTCCGGTGCGGTGGACGGTTGCGACAGTGGAGCCGCAGCAGTGAGGCGCAGGACGGCGTGGTCGAAGTGGTTCTGGTACGGCGCACGTCGGCGTCGACATCGTGGAGGCAGCTCTGCCTCGGCTTCAGCTGCTAAGTCCTTGAGGGCGTTGCGGTTGCGGTAGCATTGGACGACGACGTTCGGGTACCGGCTCCGGCGTGATGGAGGAGGGCCGCGGTGGATTGGCCGCTATGGGGTGGAGGACGGAGGAGGCTGGGGTTTCGCGGCTGGTGGAGAGGGCGTTTTCACACCCACGGGGTATGAACGGGGAAACGGAGGGAGGCGGGGAACTAAGGGGGAACAATGTTTTGGTTTGAGACGCACTTGTTTGAAATTTGGGGAAAGTTACAAAACTTTCCCCCCCATCAAAAATTTCGGACATATTGCGGGTTGGGGGTAGGACAGTCATGTCAGGTGTCCCAAATGTGGGCGGGATAGATTTTGGCCGAGCGCACGGTAGGCGCCCACGGCGTATGAATGCTTCTCTAGCGTCTTGGTGAAGTTACAAACTTACCCCGGTTTATACCTTTGGACATCGGGCCGATAGGCTACACGGGCCAGAGTCAGGACAATAATTTCCTACCACCAAAACATTAGTCCTACATGGTTTCGGGTGACCAGAGGCCTATTTGGTGCTTCGTTTAGGGCCTCTTTGATTCACAGGATTGTCAAAATGAAGGAATAGGAAAAATGCAGGAATAGGGTGACATGTCCCATAGTATCCTATAGGATTTGAAAGAATGTTTGATAGCATAGGAAAAAACAAAGGAATTCTACAAAGAGGTTTGAGTGCATGGAAATTTTCCTCCAAAATGTAGTACAAATGTATCATATGGAAAAATTCCTAAGGATGCCAATCTTACGAATCAAACGAGCATCACAGGAAAAATTCCTAAGGGTTTAAATCCTCCAAAAATCCTATGCAATTCCTTTGAATCAAAGGAGCCCTCAATATTTGGGAGCAGAAGCATTTAACATTTTCGGTTCTCTTGAATTGAACTTTCAGGATTTTTCAAACTTCACAAATCTTTACTCTTGAAAATCCTAAAGCTACGATTATCTTGGAATGGAGGAGGTACATTTGAATATACATTGTACACGAGTATATATTAAAAATATGCAACTTACCTTAGTTCATGCATGGTTCCAGATATAATCTCCTTGGTTGCAAAAAAAAGTTAGATATGTGTATGAATATATATAGCATGTTCAAACTCACAACAAAGATTGATGCCCCCTTTTACATCTGATTTACAAATGCCATTATCTCGGGTTCAAATAGATGAATGCACTTCCTATGAATTCGAATCTTCGAAACCCCCTTTATGTTGAATTCGACATGTATTCTATTTCGTAGCTAGCAATTTGGAATATATCCATGCAAGTGACAAATGTATAAAGTGCTTCACACTAACAACATGGAGTGCACTAATTAATGTTTATATATGCATTGCAAAAGCATCCATTGCCTGTATTTCAAACCGCTCTCACTCTATGGATCGATAATATGAAATAAACACATGCACATGCTAGAATTCAATTGCACTTGAAGAAAGAGCCTACTCCTGGTACTGTATATTAGTGATAGGGGTGTGTACAAAGTACACGTGAATACCAGGCATTGTGCGTGTGTGTATACTATCGACGAACTAGCCCCAAGCTTGTATAACATACTAAGGGCCTAGGGTTACAAATCATATATAGTCAGCTTATCACCAGTGGGGATAGAGTCCTCCATGACTTTGGTAGCTTCGTGTTGTACGCCGAGTCCTCCACATGGGTCTTCGTATAACACGTCTCGGTCCAACCTATATGAGGTGCAGGATGGAACCGACCCATGAGTCTTCATGTTGACCCACCACAACTAGAAATGATGTGCCCACCACACCACACACGCAATCGCCCACTAAGAAAATAAGCATATACAATAGTACAACGGTATCTAGCTCACGATACGTCTCCATATTTTGTTGATGACACTGACGGACTTTGCATTTGATGCGTGCTCCGTATTTTGTTGACGACACTTACGGTCATTGTATTTGAAGCTAAAGCACGATATGGTCATTGGACTTCAAAATAAGCTCATCAAGGTCACCACATACATTTTGTCGTGCTAACCAACATCTGGTTGGATGGTTAGAGGATAGTGGTTTCTCGAGCCCACCAAGGTTAAAGTCCCGGTGCTTGCATTTATCTTGTGTTAATTCCAGTATTTTCCTGCGACGTACGTTCAGTGGGAGGAGACGTTCCACTCGACTACGAGGCACCTATGGTGACTTCATCAAATCTCAAGATCATATATGCTGGCCCACTCTCTCGAAGGTGCTCATAGGGGTAGGGTTCGCGTGTGTGCACTTATAGCGGTGAGTGCTTGCGCGTATATATGAGCCCTTGCGTCTGTACCATGTCGAACAAATACATATCATGATTATACGGTCACTGGCTCACCGGTACAACTCCGTATTTTGTTGATGACACAATCAATTGACCAGTCAAACGTTCCACGCGGCGCAACTAGTGTTGCACCATCGGGGCGCGTAACCGTGGGGCCCACCTGTCAGCCCGTATATGAAAGAAAGAAATGGTAGTTTGAGTCTGTACTGTGTTAATAAAATAGGAGTACATTTTAGGGTGATCATACGGTCACTGGCTCACCATACAGCTCCGTAATTTGTTGATAACACGATCAATTGACCAGTCAAACGGTTCACATTCAGCAGCGCACATTACCATAGGGCCCACCCGTCAGCGCGTATATGAAGGACAAAAATGGTAATAAATGGTTGGTTTCGGGGAGGGCGGGCCGGCCGCGGGCGGCAGGGGATGGTGGTTCGGCTGGTGGTGGCTGGCGCCTCAGGGGGTGGAGTTTGATGATAAACTGGAGGCCCTTGATTTCGTATCCAACGGCTGGAAAATCTAATGACCAGAGATGAAAAAGTCAGTCGACTGACGTGTAGCCTCACCCCGCACGTACACATGCATGCACGCAAGACATGCACGCATGTAGGCGTGCAACACTAACACGTACACACGCACGCATGCTGGCGTGCAACACTGACACGTACACATGCACTCACGAACACACGCACGTACGCACCCATGCATGCAACACTGAAACGTACGCCTGCATGCACGCAACACTCGCACGCCTGCATGCACATAGCACACGACGCAAGACACACGTTCAACATATACGTGCATGCACCCTTTGTTAAGGACATGGATTGTTACGGGTATTAACCAATCTTATCTGTGATAAGCAGAACATTGATGTTTGCAGCGGTCTTTATGAATCACAACGTATCGAACGGGCTATCAACATAGTAGGCTTATCTACATGAAAAAGTTGACGTCACACTCAATGAACAATCATTGGTTTATGAAATGCCCGCTTCTGACTGCCCTGGCCGACCAAAGGTTCCTCCGCTGTGCGCTGCCAGCGTTGGGTCACTGACATGCATGCCATGCACCCAAAGAGCGCACATGTCAATGGTAGAACGACACGGTGTCCTAGGTTAGAGTCGAGGGCGCCACTCGGGCACGCCCGGCTGAACACACCTCCATGCCACATTCAAACGCCTCCATGAAACCCGCCCGTGTGGAAGCCGAGAAACCCACTCTGGACACACATCCGTTCATGATCGGGCCGCTCCCCTATCTCCTCCACCATTTTGTCCACTCTTACAATGGCTTACGAAGAGTAGTTATTCTGCATCCAAGCCGGCTGGGTAGCCCGCAGGATATGAGCTATGCAGGTCGCTGATCCACCTCCCTTCCCTCACCCGACGGAGCCAGTTGCCGCCCCAAGCCGTGGAATTTTGCCATGTGTTGTTTTCATGGACTAGCAAGATTCCCGTGCATTGCACGAAACATCAAGATGCATTTTTTTACAAACTCCCGCATGCATGCAATGGATAATTAATGTCCTCCTTTGCTACTACCACGAGGCAAACACCATTAATATTGCATCCATTAGTGTTAGTGGCCTTGTATATCTGCAAATTGTAATTTTGATAGTGGCCCCTTGTAACACCCTCGATGCGACTATATCTCCCACGTGTCGAGGCACAACTTAGAGGCATAATCGCATTGAAGGCATATGTCGCAAGTTAGGCAATCTTCACATATGAATAACAAAGGGGAGATAACATAGTTGGCTTACACTCGCCACGTCAATCAAGTACATAAATAACATTACATCATCCAAACACTCATGGCCCGACTACGGCGCCAAAAGATAGATAACCCAACATGCGACAACGGTCCCGTTCACCCCCAACTGGGCACCACTACTGATCATCGGGAAAGGAAACATAGTAACGTTGAGAGTCTTCGTCGAACTCCCACTTGAGCTCATACGTGTCTCCTGGAGCGGAATCATCAGGCCCTGCATCTGGTGTAATAGTAATCTGTGAGCCATAGGGACTCAACAATCTCGCACCCTCGCGATCAAGACTATTTAAGCTTATAGGTAAGGCAAGGTAAAATATGAGTGGAGCTGCAGCAAGCGACTAGCAAGTATGGTGGCTAGCTTATACGCAAAAGAGAGCGAGAAGAGGAGGCAAAGCACGAGCGAGAAACTAGAGAGCAACCTGCGCAAACGTAACTCCAACACCGTGTCCACTTCCCGGACTCCGTCGAGAAGAGGCCATCACGGTAACACACTCAGTTGATTCATTTTAATTGATTAAGGTTCAAGGTATCTACAACCGGACATTAACAAATTCCCATCTGCCCATAGCCACGGGCACGGCTTCCGAAAGTTCAAATCCCTGCAGGGGAGTCCCAACTTAGCACATGACAAGCTCTCACGGTCAACGAAGGAACAGACCTCCTCCCAAGACGTTCCGATCAGGCTCGGTATCTCGGTAATTCAAGACACTTCGACAGGTTAAAACAAGACCAGTAACACCGCCCGAATGTGCCGACAAATCCCGATAGGAGCTGCATATATCTCTTTCTCAACGCACACTTAGATAAGCAATCCGTACAACTAAAACCAGCCCTCGAGTTTCCCCGAGGTGGCGCTGCAAGGGGCTCTAGTTTCGACCAACACTCAGAGGAGCACTGGCCTGGGGGAGTTTAAATTAGATGACCCTTGAGTCTACAGAACCCAAGGGAAAGAAAAAGGCTAGGTGGAAAATGGTAAAACCAAGGTTGGGCATTGTTGGAAAAGCTTTAATCAAGGCGAACTATCAAGGGGTTCCCATTATAACCCAACCGCGTAAGGAACGCAAAATCCGGGAACATAACACCTATATGAAGGAAACTAGGGCGGCAAGAGTGGAACAAAACACTAGTCGAGAGGCCGAGCCTTCCACCCTTTACCAAGTATATAGATGCATTAAGATAACATAGCAATATAATGATATCCCAACAAGTAAATAAATGTTCCAACAAGGAACGGCCTTCAATATTCACCTGCAACTAGCAACGCTATAAGAGGGGCTAAGCAAAGCGGTAACATAGCCAATCAACGGTTTGCTAGGACAATGGTGGGTTAGAGGTTTGACATGGCAATTTGGGAGGCCTGAAAGCAAGTGGTAGGCATCGTAGCAATGGCATAGCAAAATAGCGAGCAAACTAGCATAGCAAAGATAGTAGTGATTTCGAGGGTATGATCATCTTGCCTCCACAGTTGTCAGAGTTGACTGGATCCTTGAAAGCAAACTCAACGGGCTCCTCGTTAGCGAACTCGTCTCCCGGCTCTACCCAAACAAGACAAACAAGCAACAAGGATACAATCAACCACGTGCAATCTCAAACAACACAATGCAAAGATGATATGCTATGCGGGATGCGATGCGGGATGCAAAATGCAAGATATGACAGGATATGCAAAAACCTGGCCTCAACTTGGAAATCCAAGTGTGCCACTGGAAATATGAGATTAAATCGCTTGAAAACGATACAAAGAACACCGGAATCGGAGTTACGGTTTGGAAATGGCAAGCGATTCAAAAATGACACCGGTCTGCGATTAACAGCAAGTAGCCATCTAAATGCAATGAGATGAACATGCTACAGCACCCAAACATGACAACAAAATACATGGCAGGGATGCACACAAGATGCTTAACAAAAGTCTAGCACTGAGCTACGGCCAAATAATCCATTAACAGGTTCAAACAAGCATGGCCAAAATGCACATGGCAAACAGATCTCAGACTGGGTGAAACTAACACTTGTCTGGAATTTCAGATCAGGTAGCCCTCTTCGGAGCCACAAAACTACATGCTACAGGACCTAAACATGGCAAAGTAAAACATAGCATGGAGCTACTCAAAGATCTTAACAAAAGTCCCTTAGTGACCTTGAGCAAGCATGTGAACATAGCAAAAACATAATCAGTTTTTAGACTTAGTGAAAAACTGACACATGCTGAAATATAACTCAAGTAGGCATGTTTACAAGCTCGATGCACTCACTATGGTGCAAGTCATGGCAAGACAAGCATACACCCGTGAAGAAGACACAAAATGCAAGCTAGACATGGCAAGAACAATAGCATAACATGCACGGATCAACTACAACATCATCGGCAAAATTGCAAACAAGTTGACAATCTGCCCAGATTCACAAAGTAGCAAAAGTAGAGCTCGATTGACTCAAGCTAGGGTGCTCCATAATTGCAAACGAAGACATGGATGGATAGAGCACTACAATAATAAAAAAAACATCCTTACTGATCATCGTCAAAAGAGGCACGGATCACTAGGAAACAACATGAACCTATGGCAACATGAGATAAATAGCTCCAGGACTTAGTAAAATCACTAAGTCCCTGAAAACAGAATTAGCAAGTGCACCACTTTGCAAGCTTGCACAAGTCACCACACACTTCACAAAAATACATGGGTTGCACCTCTAGAAAGATGAAAAAACCCTTAACAAAACATATGTAGAACTCATGGGCATAGCATGCACACAATAATCATGGAAAAAATGACAAAAACCTAAACGGAGTAGCAGATCTGACAATTATCTCAAGTAGCCCTCTTCTAACAGCATTTCGGGCATCAAGATGAACTAAAATGAAAATGATTCAATGTAATGAAATGATGTACTCTCTGAGATGAACATTTTGATATGCTATATGCATGAAACGGAGCTATGGATGCAAAGTTACGGGGCTACGAACATGAGCACTTGGACTGAAATTCTCCGGGACATAGTGAAAAATGCAACCTCCCAGATCTAGGGTTTGACCGGCGCGCGAACCGAGGCGGCGGCGGACTCGCTGGAGACGATGAAGACGGCGGCGGCCGGGGTCGGTGGCGGCGGATCTCACCGGAGCGCGCTCGTCGGCGGCTCGGGAAGACGGGCCCGGGCCGGAGGAGGCCGGGCAGGGCGGCGGAGGCGGCGGCCGTGCGGGCGGCGGCGCGCGGCAGGGTTGCGGCGAGGCGGGGTGGCGCCGGACCGAGGAGGCGGCGCCGGGCGGCGATGGCATGCGGCGGCGCCGGCCGCCGGAGTCGAGGGAGGCGGCGGCGGGGGCGCGCAAGGAGGCGGCGCGGGTGGCTAGGCCGCGGGGGCTCTCCCCGGGCCGAGCGGGCCGGCGCGGGAGCGGGTGGCGGTGCGCCACGTGGCAGGATGCCACTGGTGCGGGGGCGGCGGCGCGGAGTGTCCGGCGCGGGCGGACAATGTCCGGCGCGTCGGAGGGGATTTTTAGGGTTTCGGGAGGCGGGGGAGAAAGATCCGGATTTGCAGGGGGTGCTTAAATAGGCATAGAGGGAGCTAGGAGAGTCCAAATGAGGTGCGGTTTTCGGCCACGCGATCGTGATCGAACGCTCTAGATGATGGAGCAGAGTTAGGTGGGTTTTGGGCCAAATTGCAGGGGTGTTGGGCTGCAACACACACGAGGCCTTTTCGGTCCCTCGGTTAACCGTTGGAGTATAAAACGAAGTCCAAATGATACGAAACTTGGCAGGCGGTCTACCGGTAGTAAACCAAGGCCGCTTGGCAAGTCTCGGTCCAATCCGGAAATGTTTAATCCCCACACACGAAAGAAAGCTAGAAATGGCCACCGAAGGAGAACGAAGCGCCGGAATGCAAAAAGGACAACGGGGAAAATGCTCGAATGCATGAGACGAACACGTATGCAAATGCAATGCACATGATGACATGATATGAGATGCATGACAACGACAACAACACACGGAGACAAAGACCCGAACCCGAGAAAATAAATTAACTTAACGCCGGAAATGGCAAGAGTTGGAGTACAAATTGGGAAAGTTACATCCGGGGTGTTACAACACTCCACCACTACGAAAAGATCTCGTCCCGAGATCTAGGACTGAAAGAACGCCGGGTACTCAGAACGGAGGTGATCCTCGTGTTCCCAGGTAGCTTCACGGTCGGAATGGTGTGACCACTTGACTTTGAGAAATTTGATTGACTTGTTGCGAGTCTTGCGTTCAGTCTCTTCAAGAATAGCAATTGGGTGCTCACGATAGGAGAGATCTTCTTGGAGCTCAATGTCCTCGAAGTTGACGGTGCGGTCAGGAGTCTTGAAGCACTTTCGAAGCTGAGAGACATGGAACATGTCATAAACATTTGCAAAGTTTGAAGGAAGCTCGAGTTGATAGGCGAGGTCGCCTCTCTTGCTGACAATCTTGAAAGATCCCACGTATCTGGGGGCAAGCTTCCCTTTGATACCGAAGCAACGAGTACCTTTCATAGGAGAGACGCGGAGGTAAACATGATCTCCGATCTTGAAAGCCAAATCACGGTGCTTACTATCATAGTAGCTCTTCTGACGGGATTGGGCTGCTTTGAGGTTATCACGAATGACTTTGCACATTTCCTCTGCCTCTGTGATTAAGTCATTACCCAAAAGCTGACTTTCACCAGTTTCAGACCAGTTGAGAGGGGTACGACACTTCCTGCCATACAGAATTTCAAATGGGGCCTTGCCCGAACTTGCTTGAAAACTGTTGTTGTAGGAGAATTCAGCATAAGGAAGACAATCCTCCCACTTCATGCCGAAGGAGATCACACAAGCCCTGAGCACATCTTCAAGAATCTGGTTGACATGCTCGACTTGACCGCTAGTTTGAGGATGGAAAGCTGTGCTGAAGCGGATGTTAGTGCCCATGGCCTTCTGAAAAGAATCCCAAAACTTCGAGGTAAAGATGCTACCACGGTCTGAAGAGATCACTTGAGGAATACCGTGCAGAGATACAATACGGGAGGTATAGAGTTCCGCCAATTGAGCTGCAGTGATCGACTCTTTATAGGCAGAAAGTGAGCAACTTTGGTGAGTTTGTCGATGACAACGAATATAGCATCATTGCCACGCTTGGACTTTGGAAACCCAGTCACGAAGTTCATTTCAATGTGGTCAAACTTCCATTCTGGAATGGCAAGAGGTTGGAGGAGACCTGCTGGCCTTTGGTGTTCTGCCTTCACTCTTCTGCAGACATCACATTCATTCACGAATTGAGCAATCTCGCGCTTCATTCGAGTCCACCAATAAGCCTGTTTAAGGTCCTGATACATCTTCGTGCTCCCAGGGTGGATGGAGAGGAGAGAATTGTGAGCCTCGTTCATGATCACTTTACGGAGGTCACCTTTGGGTACAACAATACGATCCTCGAAGAAGAGAGTATCCTTGTCATCAAGGCGGTAGCACTTGTACTTGGGTTGACTCTTGGCAATCCCAATCTTCACCTTTTTCACCATAGCATCAAGAAGCTGGGCTTGGCGAATCTGGTCTTCCAAGGTAGGAGAGACTAGAAGGTTAGCGAGGAAACCTTGAGGAACAACTTGCAGGTTAAGTTTGCGGAAAGCTTCACAAAGCTCGGGTTGATAAGGCTTGAGAATAAGACTGTTGCAGTAAGCTTTCCTGCTCAAAGCGTCAGCAATCACATTAGCCTTGCCTGGAGTATACTCAATACTCGGATTATACTCTTGAATCATTTCGACCCATCGAGTCTGCCTGAGGTTGAGATTAGGCTAAGTAAAGATGTACTTGAGACTCTTGTGATCAGTGAAAATGTCCACTTTTCTTCCCAATAGAAGATGTCTCCAAGTCAAAAGAGCATGCACAACTGCCGCCAACTCGAGATCATGAGTGGGGTAGTTCTTCTCATTAGGCTTCAACTGGCGAGAAGTATAAGCAACAACTTTCTTCTCTTGCATCAATACTGCGCCAAGACCTTGGAGAGAGGCATCACAAAAGACCTCGTACGGCTTGGATTCATCAGGCGGAGTCAGAACTGGAGCAGTGATCAATTTCTCTTTCAAAGTGTTGAAAGCAATATCACACTCCGGAGACCAAACATACTTGACGTGCTTCTCGAGAAGATTTGAGAGAGGCTTCGCGATCTTAGAAAAGTTTTCAACGAATCTTCGGCAATAGCTTGCGAGACCGAGAAAACTGCGGAGTTGCTTCACGTTCTGAGGAGGTTCCCAATTCACAATTGCAGACACCTTCTCAGGATTCATGGCAATGCCCTTGGCAGAGGTGATATGACCAAGATAAAGAACCTCATCGAGCCAAAATTCACACTTGGAGAACTTGGCATAGAACTGATGTTCCCTGAGCTTATCAAGAACCAAATGCAAGTGCTTGGCATGATCTTCCTTGTTCTTGGAGAAAACCAGAATGTCATCGAGATAGACCAGAACGAAGTCATTGGTGTAGGCGTTGAAGATGAAGTTCATCATGCGAGAGAACGTCGGAGGTGCGTTAACGAGGCCAAAAGACATGACAGTGTATTCATATGAACCAAAGCTTGTCCTGAAAGCCGTCTTGGGAATATCTTGCTCACGGATTCGAATCTGATGATAACCCATACGGAGATCAAGCTTGGAGAATACTTGGGCACCTTTGAGTTGTTCGAACAGCTCATTGATGTTGGGAAGTGGGTATTTGTTCTTGATGGTCTTCTTGTTCACTGGACGGTAATCAACACAAAGTCCGCCCGTTCCATCCTTCTTCTTCACAAAAAGAACACCACAACCCCACGGAGAAGAACTAGGCCGGATGAGACCCATTTTCTCTTGAATATCGAGTTGCTTCTTCAGCTCCTTCAACTCTTCAGGTCCTAGCTTGTAAGGACGTTTGCACACAGGTTCCGTGCCAGGCTCAAGATCAATAACGAATTCAACTGGTCGGTGCGGAGGCATTCCTGGAAGCTCCTCTGGAAAGACGTCTTGATATTCGCAAACGATTGGAATTTGAGAGATGGCATCGAGTTCACCCTTCTCATTGAGAGAAAACAGACGGATGGTATCCTCACGAGCGGCAAAGACAATTACATCCTCAGACGAATGAGTCAATTGAATCTTCCTGGCAGCACAATCAAGTTGAGCCTTGTGCTTAGAAAGCCAATCCATTCCGAGAATAAGATCAATATCTGAGTCACCAAGAACATTTGGAGAGGAAAAGAACTTATAGTCACCCAAAGTGATAGTAACATCCGGAACGCATACTCGAGATGTCATTTGACGGGCCGGAGAGACAATAGCCAACGGTTTCGGCAACACTTGAGTAACTAAATCATGCTTAGATGCAAAAGGTCTCGAGATGAAACAATGCGATGCACCAGTGTCAAAAAGAACTTTTGCAGGAACATCGTGAACAGGAAGGTTACCCATAAACACATCTGACGAGTCCTCTGCCTGGGCTGCGTTCATCAAGTTGACCTTGGCGTGCTTGGGGTTATGCTTGACCACAGCTGTACTTGCCGATCTGACAGGAGGAGGAGGAGGAAGACGCCTCTGGTTGAAACACTTGTTGGCATAGTGACCCTTCTGTTGGCACTTGTTGCACGTGACCTCTGAAAGCGGACGGTGATACGGAGCACTCGATCTTGGAGCTTGAGACGAAGTCTTGTTCTGAAAGCCAGGGTTGGGTGGGTGGGAAGAACCACTACCACCTTTGCTCTTCTGCTGATACGGCTGACGGAACGGAGGAGGAGGAAGCCAATACTTCTGCTGCTTGGCCACTTGAGTAGAGGAAGAAGGAGTAACATCTCTGGCTCGCTTCTTGGAAGCATCACACCTCAACTGAGCAGCCTCTTGCTTTAGTGCCATGTTGTAGAACTCACCGTATCTCAAGGGCTCAAAGAGGACAAGAGCTAGCTGAATTTCTTCTCTGAGACCACCCCTAAACTGATATATCATGCTCTTCTCATCAGGGACATCCTGCTTGGCAAAGCGGGCGAGCTTCTGGAACAACTTGTTGTAGTCATAGACAGACAAAGAGCCTTGCTTCAGATTGCGGAATTCCTCACGCTTGCTTTCAACCACGCTTTGAGGGATATGATGAGCTCGGAAATCTCGACGGAAATCATCCCAAGTGATAACACTTCCACCTCTGGAGTCCTTGTACTGCTGGAACCATTCTGCAGCTTGATCTTTGAGTTGGAAGGAAGCGAACTTAACAAAGTCCTCAGGCCTGACGTTACTGCACTCGAAATGCTTGCACACATCCACTAGCCAATCGTCAGCATCGTTTGCCTCAACACAACTACTGAAAGTCTTTGGCCTGTTAGCAAGGAACTGGTTGAGTGTAGCAAAGTGATTCTGATTGCTGCCTTGATTCCCTTGGTTGCCTTGATTGCACTCTTGGAGAATTTGCTTGATCAACTATGTGTTTGCATTGGTTGCGGCCATCACAGCTTGCCATGCCTCTAGAGGAGGTGGAGGTGGTGGCGGATCAGGATTCGGAGTCGTGCACGTTGGAGGAGCCATCCTGAAGAGGTTGACGTCCATTAGCACATTGATAGACAATTATTGAAGTTGAATCCAACGGAATGAAAATTGCAACATATAGTCTTCACATCCGAACAAAATGAACGAATGCATTCCTCTTGAAATGGTCACATATCCATAAAATTGAGAAGCCACGTAGAATTAAGGTAGAGAAATAAATCAACAAGGTACGGATCAAGAACGAATAATCGGTAAGAAATCCCCATCTCAAACAAATATCCGTGGAAGAAGAACTAGAGCTACTAGAATTCCCACCTATGAAACTCCCGAACTTTTCCGGTTATGCAATCAGGTGTTGGGGATACAGGGGAAGCATAATATCTCACCCAAACTAGCAAATCCTACATCCAGCTGTATCCATCCTTCAACACATAACCAAGAAACCTTTGGAAACCATCTACCTCAACCTTCGAAAAGCATCCGTTATACAAGTTATGGCGATACTCCCGAACTCCCGCCCCAGTACTGGGTGGCGTCGAGGTTATCTCACCAACGAACTGCATAAAAGAGAATTTCGATGTCAGCGTACTAAACTCAGGTATACCAGAACTGCAATGATAAAATTATGATGACAAAACCTCAGAGCTCAACTCCCCGGGACACTTCCACTAAACCCCTGACAGGAGGCACCAAGACAATGTTCTCATCATAAAACCATCGAAACGATTCCAAGATACCCGTGTGATCCTAAAAAAAATTTAGTGAAATTTGAGAAGAGAAGAGTCAAAACTCTACGTCAGGATGCCTTACCAGAGCGATGAGGAGACTGGGAAGTAAAAAGAATTCCTAAACTCTCTGATATATAATTCCTAAAGACTCAAAACATTTTCCTAGACACAACTCGGCCGCTAAAAACGATCAAGCAATGGGGCTCCTAAGGTCGGGGAAGGCTCTGATACCAACTTGTAACACCCTCGATGCGACTATATCTCCCACGTGTCGAGGCATGACTTAGAGGCATAATCGCATTGAAGGCATATGTCGCAAGTTAGGCAATCTTCACAACATCCCATGTAATATGAATAAAAAGGGGAGATAACATAGTTGGCTTACACTCGCCACGTCAATCAAGTACATAAATAACATTACATCATCCAAACACTCATGGCCCGACTACGGCGCCAAAAGAAGATAACCCAACATGCGACAACGGTCCCGTTCACCCCCAACTGGGCACCACTACTGATCATCGGGAAAGGAAACATAGTAACGTTGAGAGTCTTCATCGAACTCCCACTTGAGCTCATACGCTTCTCCTGGAGCGGAATCATCAGGCCCTGCATCTGGTGTAACAGTAATCTGTGAGCCACAGGGACTTAGCAATCTCGCACCCTCGGGATCAAGACTATTTAAGCTTATAGGTAAGGCAAGGTAAAATATGAGTGGAGCTGCAGCAAGCGACTAGCAAGTATGGTGGCTAGCTTATACGCAAAAGAGAGCGAGAAGAGGAGGCAAAGCGCGAGCGAGAAACTAGAGAGCAACCTGCGCAAACATAACTCCAACACCGTGTCCACTTCCCGGACTCCGCCGAGAAGAGGCCATCACGGTAACACACTCAGTTGATTCATTTTAATTGATTAAGGTTCAAGTTATCTACAACCGGACATTAACAAATTCCCATCTGCCCATAGCCGCGGGCACGGCTTCCGAAAGTTCAAATCCCTGCAGGGGAGTCCCAACTTAGCACATGACAAGCTCTCACGGTCAACAAAGGAATAGACCTCCTCCCAAGACGTTCCGATCAGGCTCGGTATCTCGGTAATTCAAGACACTTCGACAGGTTAAAACAAGACCAGCAACACCGCCCGAATGTGCCGACAAATCCCGATAGGAGCTGCATATATCTCTTTCTCAGGGCACACTCAGATAAGCAATCCTTACACTAAAACCAGCCCCCGAGTTTCTCCGAGGTGGTGCTGCAAGGGGCTCTAGTTTCGACCAACACTTAGAGGAGCACTGGCCCGGGGGGGGGGGGGGGGTTAAAATAAGATGACCCTTGAGTCTGCAGAACCCAAGGGAAAGAAAAAGGCTAGGTGGAAAATGGTAAAACCAAGGTTGGGCATTTCTGGAAAAGCTTTAATCAAGGCGAACTATCAAGGGGTTCCCATTATAACCCAACCGCGTAAGGAACGCAAAATCCGGGAACATAACACCGATATGATGGAAACTAGGGCGGCAAGAGTGGAACAAAACACTAGGCGAGAGGCCGAGCCTTCCACCCTTTACCAAGTATATAGATGCATTAAGATAACATAGCAATATAATGATATCCCAACAAGTAAATAAATGTTCCAACAAGGAACGGCCTTCAATCTTCACCTGCAACTAGCAACGCTATAAGAGGGGCTGAGCAAAGCGGTAACATAGCCAATCAACGGTTTGCTAGGACAATGGTGGGTTAGAGGTTTGACATGGCAATTTGGGAGGCCTGAAAGCAAGTGGTAGGCATCGTAGCAATGGCATAGCAAAAGAGCAAGCAAACTAGCATAGCAAAGATAGTAGTGATTTCGAGGGTATGATCATCTTGCCTGCACAGTTGTCAGAGTTGACTGGATCCTCGAAAGCAAACTCAACGGGCTCCTCGTTAGCGAACTCGTCTCCCGGCTCTACCCAAACAAGACAAACAAGCAACAAGGATACAATCAACCACGTGCAATCTCAAACAACACAATGCAAAGATGATATGCTATGCGGGATGCGATGCGGGATGCAAAATGCAAGATATGACAGGATATGCAAGAACCTGGCCTCAACATGGAAATCCAAGTGTGCCACTGGAAAGATGAGATTAAATTGCTTGAAAACGATATAAAGAACACCAGAATCGGAGTTACGGTTTGGAAATGGCAAGCGATTCAAAAATGACACCGGTCTGCGATTAACATCAAGTAGCCATCTAAATGCAATGAGATGAACATGCTACAGCACCCAAACATGACAACAAAATACATGGCAGGGATGCACACAAGATGCTTAACAAAAGTCTAGCACTGAGCTACGGCCAAATAATCCATTAACAGGTTCAAACAAGCATGGCCAAAATGCACATGGCAAACAGATCTCAGCCTTGGTGAAATTAACACTTGTCTGGAATTTCAGATCAGGTAGCCCTCTTCGGAGCCACAAAACTACATGCTACAGGACCTGAACATGGCAAAGTAAAACATAGCATGGAGCTACTCAAAGATCTTAACAAAAGTCCCTTAGTGACCTTTAGCCAAAATGGATCAGAAAATACAATTGCAAGCATGTGAACATAGCAAAAACATAATCAGTTTTTAGACTTGGTGAAAAACTGACACATGCTGAAATATAACTCAAGTAGGCATGTTTACGAGCTCGATGCACTCACTATGGTGCAAGTCATGGCAATACAAGCATACACCCGTGAAGAAGACACAAAATGCAAGCTAGACATGGCAAGAACAATAGCATAACATGCACGGATCAACTACAACATCATCGGCAAAATTGCAAACAAGTTGACAATCTGCCCAGATTCACAAAGTAGCAAAAGTAGAGCTCGATTAACTCAAGCTAGGGTGCTCCATAATTGCAAACAAAGATATGGATGGATAGAGCAATACAATAATAAAAAAACATCCTTACTGATCATCCTCAAAAGAGGCACGGATCACTAGGAAACAACATGAACATATGGCAACATGAGATAAACAGCTCCAGGACTTAGTGAAATGACTAAGTCCCTGAAAACATAATTAGCAAGTGCACCACTTTGCAAGCTTGCACAAGTCACCACACACTTCACAAAAATACATGGGTTGCACCTCTGGAAAGATGACTAAACCCTTAACAAAACATATGTAGAACTCATGGGCATAGCATGCACACAATAATCATGGCAAAAATGACAAAAACCTAAACGGAGTAGCAGATCTGACAATTATCTCAAGTAGCCCTCTTCTAACAGCATTTCGGGCATCAAGATGAACTAAAATGAAAATGATTCAATGTAAAGAAATGATGTACTCTCTGAGATGAACATTTTGATATGCTATATGCATGAATCGGAGCTACGGATGCAAAGTTAAGGGGCTACAAACATGAGCACTTGGACTGAAATTCTCCGGGAATTAGTGAAAAATGCAACCTCCCAGATCTAGGGTTTGACCGGCGCGCGAACCGAGGCGGTGGCGGACTCGCCGGAGACGATGAAGACGGCGGCGGCCGGGGTCGGTGGCGGCGGATCTCGCCGGAGCGCGCTCGTCGGCGGCTCGGGAACACTGGGCCGGGCCGGAGGAGGCCGGGCAGGGCGGCGGAGGCGGCGGCCGTGCGGGCGGCGGCGCGCGGCAGGGTGGCGGCGAGGCGGGGCGGCGCCGGACCGAGGAGGCGGCACCGGGCGGCAATGGCGTGCGGCGGTGCCGGCCGCCGGAGTCGAGGGAGGCGGCGGCAGGGGCGCGCAAGGAGGCGGCGCGGGTGGCTGGGCCGTGGGGGCTCTCCCCGGGCCGAGCGGGCCGGTGCGGGAGTGGGTGGCGGCGCGCCACGTGGCAGGATGCCACTGGTGCGGGGGCGGCGGCGCGGAGTGTCCGGCGCGGGCGGACAATGTCTGGCGCGTCGGAGGGGATTTTTAGGGTTTCGGGGGGGGGGGGGAGAAAGATCCGGATTTCGAGGGTGTGTTTAAATAGGCATAGAGGGAGCTAGGAGAGTCCAAATGAGGTGCGGTTTTTGGCCACGCGATCGTGATCGAACGCTCTAGATGATGGAGCAGAGTTAGGTGCGTTTTGGGCCAAATTGGAGGGGTGTTGGGATGCAACACACACAAGGCCTTTTTGGTCCCTCGGTTAACCGCTGGAGTATCAAACGAAGTCGAAATGATACGAAACTTGGCAGGCAGTCTACCGGTAGTAAACCAAGGCCGCTTGGCAAGTCTCGGTCCAATCCGGAAATGTTTAATCCCCACACATGAAAGAAAGCTAGAAATGGCCACCGGAGGAGAACGAAGCGCTGGAATGCAAAACGGACAACGGGGAAAATGCTCGAATGCATGAGACGAAAACGTATGCAAATGCAATGCACATGATGACATGATATGAGATGCATGACAACGACAACAACACACGGAGACAAAGACCCGAACCCGAGAAAATAAATTAACTTAACGCCGGAAACGGCAAGAGTTGGAGTACAAATTGGGAAAGTTACATCCGGGGTGTTACACCCCTTGTATATAAAAATGGAGGGAGAAAGATGAGAGATGAGGTGATGAGGAGTGGGGCGTGGTGGTGACTGGTGGTCGGACTGGGCGGAGGCATGGGGATGGACGGCACATTATGTCTAGGTTTGTATCTCTCTCACACACACCCACGTAGGTGGGGGACGTGCACGAAGAGACGAGGTGCACGCACGGCACACGTACTCTCGTCTCTTTCCCAACCATACCCGCGCGGGTACACGGTGGAGCTCATTTCTGTACAAAAAAGGCAGCCCACGTGGTAATTTTGCACGTGTTCTGGTTGTCCACATGGTGGAGGGAGGGTCGTCTACCACGGGTGAACTAACAAATTGTGACTTGACGCGTTATGTTAAATTAAAAAAAGAGGCAAACCATGTGGGGCCTACCTTAGATGCAAGGCTCTATACACTGGAGTACTTTTGATGTGTCCCGTCAACTCGTAGAACAAGGAGAAGCTTTCTTAGTACACCGTCTCCCCCGCCCACGGGCGCAGTGGCTCATAGGATGAGGTGAAGCTTGCTTACTAGTACGCCTTACGCCCGCTCCCTCGCCCACGTGCGCAGTGGCTCGCAGCACGAGGAGAAAATTTTAGTACTCCCTCCGTTTACTCCTCGTCCCTACTACGTACTTTGGTTAGTACTCCCTCCATTTACTTATACAAGGCCAATATAAAAAAATAAATTTTGCATCTATATAAGGCCACAAATAGTAATCGAGAGAAAAGTTACTACTCCCTCCTTTCCAGTTTATGGCTCAATTTCAAAATCTCTCCAACCAAGGTAGACGGTGAGTGGTCGAATTAATTTCGTATTTTGCACAAGTAATTAGTACGCTCGTTTTTCTCAAGAAGTTATGTTTACCGAAGCATTAATTAGAACGAATGAATGAATGACCACTAAATTTCCATGAACTTGTACATGCATTGGTTAGTTTCATCTTGACACTGCATTCGTCGGGTGATCTAACGCACCTCGAAATCCAACATGTAATGGTACTACTACTAGTATAGTAGAATTGAGACTTATCAAACGGAAAAACGAATGTTTTTTAGATGATCCCTATAAACCCTAGTGGGTACGTACTCCATAAAAACAGATTTTTCCAAAACTAAGTCGCTCCCTTTCATGAATTCTGTAGTATACTCCTCCGTCGACGCTCCCTTTCATGAATTTTGTACTTCCTGTTGCCGACATGTTGGACATATGGCAACCGGGTCGACGTGTGAAGCACCAAATAACAGTGCAGAACAGCAGGGGGGACGCACCCCACTCGTACCGACCCAGTAGTAGTAATGAGCAATGAGACGTCAAATCACAATGCCGCACTTTCCCAGACGGACGAAGCAACCATTATTTCACACTTTGGTTCGCCATCATCTCAAACCACGTACTAGTATTGCTTCTGCCTCAAGAGGGACACGCGCATCGCCTTGGTACATCATGACACGTGGGACCGCATGACAGGCCATGCTCCCCCGCCGATCATCGCCAAATTATGCATATAGTACTATTAAAAAGGCTAGTCACAATAATGGTGTCCAACACAACCCACCCCTCAAATAAAAGTAAGAGGGTGCTTGGATATGTTTTAGTCCCATCACTAAATGTAGTGGGACTAAAACATGCTAGCCTCACCCATGCTTGGATCCAAATACTAAAAAGGCTAAAATCAAGTTAATGAGCATGTATTATCCTCCAAACCCTCCAATCCAGAACTCGCCTGTGTTAAAGGAGAGGAGTTAAATGAGTAGAGAGAGGACTAATCCACATTTTAGTAGGGGTACCCCTGACTAAAAATTTTTAGTCTCAAGACTAGTTTTAGCCCCTCTTTAGTCAGGGGTGCTTGGAACTTTAGCCTCTTAAAGAGACTATTTTTAGTCATACTAAAATAAGTCCCTTGGATCCAACCACCCTCTAAGCATCCTGGAATTCTTTGACAAAACTAATGAAACGCCCTCGATGCGGCCATATCTCCCACGTGTCGAAGCACGACTTAGAGGCATAACCGCATTGAAAGCAATGTCGCAAGTGAGGTAATCTTCACACAACCCATGTAATACATAAGGGAAAAAGATACATAGTCGGCTTACAATCGCCACTTCACACAATTACATGAATAAAGCATTACATCAACCAGATGCAATCAAGGTCCGACTATGGAACCAAAATAAAAGAAGACTACCCCAAAAGCTACACAGATCCCCGATCGTCCCGACTAGGCTCCACTGCTGATCAACTGGAAACGGAACAACATAAAGGACAAGATCTTCATTGAGATCCTTCTTGAGCTTGGTTGCGTCACCTGCTCGGTAACATCGGCACCTGCAAACTGGTTTTGGAAGTATCTGGGAGTCACGGGGACTCAGCAATCTCACACCCTCGCGATCAAGACTATTTAAGCTTATAGGAAGGGTAAAAGGTATGAGGTGGAGCTGCAGCAAGCGACTAGCATATATGGTGGCTAACATACGCAAAAGAGAGCGAGAAGAGAAGGCAAAAGCACGGTCGAACATCTATGATCAAGACGTGATCCTAGAACAACCTACGTCAAGCATAACTCCAACACCGTGTTCACTTCCCGGACTCCGCCGAGAAGAGACTATCACGGTTACACACACGGTTTATGCATTTTAATTAAGGTCAACTTCAGGTTTTCTACAACCGGACATTAACAAATTCCCATCTGCCCATAACCGCGGGCACGACTTTCTAAAGTTCAAATTCCTGCAGGGGTGTCCCAACTTAGCCCATCACAAGCTCTCACGGTCAACGAAGGATATTCCTTCTAGCGGGAAAACCCGATCAGACTCGGAATCCCGGTTACAAGACATTTCGACAATGGTAAAACAAGACCAGCAAAGCCACCCGAATGTGCTGACAAATCTTGATAGGAGCTGCACATATCCCCCCCGCAACGCTCACTATTCATCCCATCGATCGGCTACAGTTAGCAGCAGTAGCGAAGGAATCGCTCGATCGGGTTCAGTTAACAGCCATCGATCGATCGCTCGGGTTCAGTAACGCGTAGCCTGCAGTGCAATCGCTCGGGTTTAGTTAGAGCCCAACGCCTCGCTCGGGTTCAGTTAAGCCAACGCCTCGCACATGCGCGCGTACGTGTACGAGAGAAACACGCATCGCTCGGCCCCCGACCTCCCACCGTAACCGGGAACTGCCCGAAATTTTCCTCCACCTCGCTTCTACCATGGTTTTTTCCGTCATGGACGGCCCAAAGAATGTCATGCAGCTGCGTCTCCGGCCCGCCCAGGACGAAAAGTCCATTTTCTGTCATGATTTTTTGTCATAGAAGTACGAGTCCGCCACATCTATGATGATACCGGGTTTTGTCACAATTATCGTCATAGAAGTGTCATATGTATGACTGAAAAAAATTTCGTTCGGCCCAAAATGTCATGGATGTGTCTTTTTTTTGAAGTGGTGCCCACTCCGGCGCCGTTCCACTTTGCGCATCTGCTGATGATCAAGCTGTCAGCGGAAAACTTCCTCTATTGGCGTGCGCAGGTTCTTCCTCTCCTTTGTAGCCACAATCTTCTTGGCTATGTTGATGGATCGATGCCGTGTCCATCACCGACCATTGTGGCCACCACTGCTGAAGGCGCACAACACCTGGTTCTTAATAGGGCGCATGTGATTTGGGTGCAGCAAGACCAAGCCATTCTCTCGGCGATCCAATCGTCATTGACGGAGGGGGTGGCCGGCATGGTTTTGTTTGCGGCAACTTCTCAGGACGCATGGACAACCCTAGAGAGCAGTTTCTCCTCTCAATCTACGACGCGCTTCATGGCTCTTCGTCGGCAACTTTAGGATATTAAGAAGCTTGATCTCTCGGCTACGGTTTACTTCAACAAAGTTAAAACTCTAGCCGATACTCTTGCTGCCATTGGGAAACCCCTCACCGATGAGGAGTTCACCGGATTTGTTCTTGGTGGTTTAGATGGTGATTATGATTCGCTGATCAAGGTTGTCTAAGTACGCAACACTCCGATGCCTCCTCGCGATCTTTATGCGCGACTTCCTCAGACTAAGCAACGCATCGAGTCTCGACGATCAGTTTAGGTTCATGGTGGTGTCTCCTCAGCTAATGTTGTGACTCGTGGTAGTCCACGACAATCCTACCGCGCTGGTGGGAACACGTCTTCTTCATCTGGCGGCAAGGCAATCCACCCCTCGCCATCATAGCAGCAACAAAACTACACCAACAACAACAAGTCTGGATCCTCCTGTCCAACATGCGGTCGTCCTAACGGCGGTCGCCCGACATGCCAGCTCTGTGGGTTTCAGGGGCATGTTGCATCTCGCTGCCACACACACTTTAAGTGTGATTTTCTAGGGATTGGCAACGATGGACGCAACAATGAGAGGCAGGCCGCCATGGCTACTCAAGGACCCACTGGCTCGGGTGGTACTGGCCATGGTCACGGGCACACTCCGTCCTACCCCATTGATGCAAGCTTGTATATGGATACAACAACTACGGATCACATGACCAATGAGATGGACAAGCTACACTCAAGCCAACCTTACCTCGGCCATGATAAGGTTCACACTGCAAAAACGGGTCAGGTATGCACATCACACATATTGGTCAATCTTCTCTTCCAACTAGCACATCTAGGGAGCTTTAACTTCACAATGTTCTTCATGTTCCCGATGTTACACGTAATCTTCTATCTGTTCCTAGACTTACTCAAGACAATGATGTTTTTTGTTGAATTTCACCCTTTTGATGTCTTTGTTAAGGATTGCGCAATGAGGGACGTTCTTCTTAGAGGTCACTTCCACCATGGTCTCTATCCACTTGATGCACGTTCAAGGTTCAGTGTCTTCAACAGTGTTCATGTCAAGCCGTCTCAGTGGCACTCGCGTCTTGGTCATCCAGCTACACCCATTGTGCATCATGTCCTTAGTCGTCATCAACTTCCAGTCGAGTCTTGCAATAAAGATAAGTCCGTGTGTGATGCATGTCAGCAAGGCAAAAGCCATCAGCTCCCGTTCGCATTATCTAGTCATGTAGTTACAACTCCTCTTGAAATTGTGTTGTCGGATGTATGGGGCCCTGCCCAAACTTCAGTTAGTGGTCACAACTACTATGTTAGCTTTATTGATGCTTACGGTCGATCTACTTGGCTTTATTTTCTTAAGCGCAAGGCGGATGTGTTCAACGTATTTCTTCAGTTCCAAACTCATGTTGAGCGTCTCGTTAACCATAAAATCATTCATGTTCAATCAGATTGGGGGGGGGGTGAATATCGCAATCTCAACATGTTTTTTGGGAAACTTGGGATCACACACCATGTGTCCTGTCCACATACACATCAGCAGAATGGCTTCGCTGAACCTAAGAATCGACACATAGTAGAAACCGGTCTAACTCTCTTGGCACATGCATCTGTACCTTTTCATTTTTGGACTGATGCCTTTTCAACAGCTTGCTTCCTCATCAACAGGCTTCCACCAAGAGTTTTAGACATGAAAACACCCATTGAGTGTCTACTTCAAGAGACACCTGACTACACATTTCTCAAGGTTTTTGGTTGTGCCTGCTGGCCACATCTTCGACCATATAACTGTCACAAACTCGAGTTTCGATCAAACAAATATGTGTTTCTATGGCATAGTTCTCTTCATAAAGGGTACAAGTGTCTCCATGTTCCGTCTAATCGTGTCTATATATCTCGTGACGTTATTTTTGATGAGAATATTTATCCTTTTTCTAATTTCCTGGCGTCACAAAATCCATCCAATTCTAGTTCGCCATCGCTTCCTTCATCTGACCAATTTGTAGATGCTGCATACTCTCCTTTTTTGCTTCCTAACCATGGTGCAGGTACTGGACGTGGTGCACGGCTTGAGTTGCTAGATGATGCAGCAGCTACGAACGCCCCTCACAACAATTGCATGCAAGAGATCCCAGGCAATGCATCGGATGATCGTTACGTGCATGCGCGGGGTATTGAATGCATGCAGCGCCATGCAACGGCAACTCGAGCCGAGCCTGGGCCAGCCGAGCTGTGCACAGCTCCTGTTCCTGCTAGGTCACGCTCGACTACTGAGTCCATTGGCTCGACTGCGCCGGAGACTGAGCCGTAGTCCCCCTTGGCTCATGACAAGGCCGAACTAGAGACCGACCAACACTCATCGACGCCTACGACTGCGCGTCAGACAACAACTAGCCATGATTCTAGTGTGGCCTCTCCTATGTCGCCGTCTTCTGGACCAGTGTTGTCGCCCGTCCCATCACCGGCTCCTATCATTCCTCGACGAGTGCACACGCGCAGTCAAAGTGGGATTTTTCAACCGAAGCAACGAAATGATGGTACTGTTGCTTGGCTTGCTACTTGAATGGCACATGCACTCTCTAATCCAACATCCGAACTACAGCATTTTCAAGCAGCAATGACCATACCTCACTGGCGAACTGCCATGGAACAAGAATTTCTCGCACTCCAGAAAAATGAGACTTGGAAACTTGTTCCTCCTCCTTCCCGGGTCAATGTGATCGATTCTAAATGGATATTTAAGATCAAAAGGCATGTTGATGGCTCTGTTGAACGCTACAAGGCGCGACTGGTTGCCAAAGGATTAAGCAACAATATGGTCTTGATTACGAAGACACTTTCAGTCTTGTCATCAAGCCTACTACTATTCGTCTTCTTCTCTCAGTGGCTATTACTCGTGGTTGGTCCCTTCGACAGTTGGACGTCCAGAATGCATTCCTCCATGGTGTCTTAGAGGAAGAAGTTTATATGCGGCAACCTCCTAGTTTTGTTGATCCAGATCGTCCACATCATCTTTGTCGGCTAATCAAAGCAATTTATGGTCTCAAACAGGCCCCTCGTGCCTGGCATGCTCGTCTTGGTTCTGCCCTTCGGTCACATGCCTTTATTCCCTCTACTGCAGATACATCTCTCTTTCTTCTGCAGCGCCCTGAGCTCACGATGTACCTTTTGGTGTATGTTGGTGATATTATTCTCATCAGTTCTTCACATACTGCCACCGACAAGCTCATACTAAGTCTTCGACATGATTTTGCTGTTAAGGATCTTGGCCCCCCTCACTATTTTCTGGGTTTAGAAGTGAGTAATATTGCTGATGGTCTCTCTCTCACTCAGAAGAAATATTCTTTGGACCTCCTTCAACGTGCGTGTATGTTGAAGTGTAAACCTGTCACCACACCCATGACTGCGACTGACAAGCTCTCTGCAGATATTGGTGTGCTTCTCAGTTCTGATGACGCTAAGTATCGCAATATTGTTGGCGGGCTACAGTATCTTACCATTACTCGACCAGATCTTGCTTTTGAAGTTAACCGTGTCTGCCAGTATCTTCATGAGCCTCGTGACACACATTGGTCTGCAGTCAAACGCATTATGCGCCATGTTCGTCTTACTGCTTCCTTTGGTTTGCATCTTCGGCCGACCACCTCTGGAGTGTTGTCTGCCTTCTGTGATGCAGACTGGGCAGGGAGTCCTGATGATAGGCGATCTACGGGGGGGGGGGGGTATGCTCGCAAGCAAGCCACCGTTTCTTGGAGTAGTACAAAAGCTGAGTACAAAGCTGTTGCAAATGCTACTGCCGAACTCATTTGGGTGTAGTCCGTACTGCGAGAGTTGGGTATTCCTCAAGACATACCACCGGTGCTATGGTGTGACAATATTGGAGCCACATATCTTTTGTCCAACCCTGTCTTTCATGCAAGGACAAAGCATATCAAAGTTGACTTCCATTTTGTGAGGGAACGAGTTGCACACAAACTGCTGCAAATCAAGTTTATCTCGTCTAAAGATCAACTTGCGGACATTTTCACTAAGCCATTACCACTTCCTTTGTTAAGATTGACACTGGTTAAGATTGAGGGAGGGTGTTAGAGTCCAGTTTGTATACAAATATAATTACCCTAGCGTATATACCTTGTATATGTACTACCCTATGCTATATAATGAAAGCAACGCAGCCCTATTGGGATACTGCGAAACCCTCCACCCGTTACGTTTTCTATACGTCGGCGTGAAGGATTTTACCATCTCCTTGGCGGTCATCGTCGTCATCGAAGATGTGGGCGTGACTCGGATCAAAGATCCATTCGCACCACCGAGCCAAGGGGTTTAGCAGTGCGAGCAATAGCCCGCCCCCTTTGAGGAGAAGGTAGTCACCACGGGCGTCTAAGACAAACCAGGAAGCTTCTGGGTGGTCGCGCGCCTAGAGGGTGGTGAGGAAGAAGTTGCCGCTCAATATGGCGGCCACGAGCTCCTGATTGTTTCGGTGGGCGGGGGCGAAGGCGGGGATGCAGGGGAAGCCATTGTGAGGGACAAGTGGAATCAATGAGTTGAAGAAGAGGTCGAGTAGGGGCACCGGGCAGTGGTCGACGTTGGCAACCACCACCGGCACCGGCGGCTGGCCGTTGGCGGCCATAAATACGGCGGTTGGACGGGGGTTCCCTCGCGACCGCTGCCGAACCGACCAACTCAGTATTATCCGGAGGGGGGGTTTGCCGCTCGCGGGATCAATTATCTTGACCCGTTTGCTCATTTTTTCATGAAAAAAAAACAGGATCCAGTTGACCATTAAATATATACTCTAGCAATCTTTGTTCGCTGGATAGATGAGAAAATTGAATAAAGGTTTACAACTCGCCATAAATACAACATGAATACAACTATACCTCAGTATAACATACTCCCTTCGTTTCTGAATACTATTTGTCTTTCTAGATATTTCAATAAGTTACTATATACGAAGCAAAATGAGTGAATCTACATTCTAAAATATGTCTATATACGTCTGTATGTGGTAGTTAATTTGAAATCTCTAAAAAGACAAATATTTAGGAACAGAGGAAGTGCCATGTACAGAGTTGCAGCAATGTGCCGCGATAAAGATGGAGCATATATAGGATCTTCAGTTCTAGTGGTGCATGGATTGGTTGATACGTCTACATTGGATGATTTTGCAGTTAGGGAAGGGTTGACATTGGCTCTATAAACTTCTAGTGTTTTTACATCTTGTAATTTCTTATTTGAATCTCGAGGTTCTAATTTTGAAGCTCATAACATAGCTAGGTATAATACTTCTTTTCCTCGCATTTGTGGTTGGACACTCCTCATGACCCAACCGTCATTCATGTAAACATTGTGATACATCAATAGAAAACCTATTTTTGTTGGCTCAAAAATAAGTCGACCATTGATGAGATGAGTTGATCTTTCACCTGACCCGTTGACTTAACGTTGACCGTTCACTTTTGCAAAAAAATCACACGTTCGAAAGAGTCCATAGATTTCACAAAAAAAGTTAGCATATTTCAAAAGTTCATGAATTTATAAAAAACAAGTAAACTTGAAAAATTCATAGATTTGAAAAAATGTTCATGAATTTGAAAAAAGTTTGCGATGTAAAAAAATCACGAGTTCGGAAAAATGTTCATGAATTCATTGGAAAGAAATACACATTCTAAAAAAGTTCACAAGTTCAGAAAAAAGTTAACAAATTTCAAAAAATCATAAAATTTAAAAACCATCCGCTGATGTGGCAAAATGTCGTAAATTTGAGAATTTGCATATTTGTAAAAGTTCATACATTTGGAAAATAAAGTCGCGCATTTTGAAATGTTGACAAAAAATAAAAACAAAAAGATAAAAAAGGAAAATTAGAAATAAAAAAGGCAAGGAAAGAAAAATGAAAAAACAGAAAGAAAACCGAACAGAGAAGCTACTAGAAGGTTCCCAAAACCGAGCTGCACCAGCGGCTCGCTAATGTAGCGCAGAGCAAATGAGGAAAAACATGAGCCAAGTCCAGGTCGGAAGGAGGTGTGTGCTGGTTTGTGGAGTAGTCTGTAACTAACGCTGAAGGCGTGAACCAACTTTTGGTTGGATGGTTAGTAGACTTTTTAGGAAGACAATGGTATCCCCAGCCCACCAAAGTTCAAGTCTTAGACTTGACATTGGTACTCGCATTATTCTTGGATTTATTTCAGGATTCCGGCGATGCTAGTTTAGTGGGAGGAGATGTTCCCGTCGACTGCAAGGCATTTGTGATGACTTCGTAAAATCTCAAGATGCTAAGCAGGCTCAGTCTCGCATAGGTGCTCTTAGGGATAGTGATGCGGAGCATCCCACGGTCATCCCCATGGACGTATCAACATCTCCCACAACACCACTTGGACCAATGACAAGAACTCGAGCAAAGGCTATCGAAGATAAGGTGAACTCGCTCCTCTCCGAACTACCACTTTCTACACATGCGACATGGCTACTACCTTAAGCGGAAACACTATGTGTGGTGAGGTACTTGGAGGAAGGCCACGGAGCAGCTACATCCAACGGGCAAGACGGCGAGGACACCAAGTATGAGGGACAAGAAGAAGAGCCGCAAGAGGAGCTACAGCCACCGGATGACCGCTCTAGACCGGATGTCTGGTCCCTGAAGGCCACGCCGGCCAGAAGAAGCCAGGCGAGTGAACGCTACAGCGGCCGGACGTCCATCCAGGACCGAACGTCCGGGCTCCGCCGGAAATCCGGTAGGTCCCCAACAGAATGAACTCAGCAGAAGTCCGAAGCGACCGGACGACCGACTGTCTCCGGAAATCCGGTGCCACTTCAACCGAGCCGAAATGACAGAAGGCTGGCGACTTCCGGACATCCGGATGCCCGCGAGACCTGTCTGCGCATAGTTTCGGGCCCGAGGCCCATGTAACCCTTCACTTCGCCCCCCTTTGCACTAAGACTATAAATAGACCTCCTCCTCCTCCTAGTTAGGGTTAGTATTGTGATAGATCATATGTGAGATAGAGCCTCGCTCATCCATCCGGATCTACTCCACCAAGAGAGACAGTTGCCTCTTCGGAGAAGATCCATCTTGGACTCAAGACCCCTAACAGGAATACCTTCAAGACCTCCTCACGGAGAAGAACCTGCTACTTGTATTGTCCCCTGTTGATCATGGATCGTGTGTCTCTTTTGTGTTTCGAGGATCTAGCATATGTGTGACCGAATCTTGTTGGTTGAGTGATTTCTCTCATGTTTCCCCTCATGTTCCTTGTGTTCTTCGTAGGATCCTCTCCAATCATGAAAGATCGGGCCACTAGGGTTCTACCCTAAATCATCTTCGTATCATGAGCCAACTTGATCATGTATTTGGAGCCCCTACCATTTGTTTCCTAGCTTGATTTTGTTGTGTTCTTCACCAATTTCGAAAATCCCCACAAAAAATAGCCCAAATTTTTTTGTGATTTGTCGGTGTGATGAAGTTTTGTTGGATTTGATCCATGGATTTGCTTTACCACGAGTGGATCTAGCTTTCCCCTATCATCTCCACCATTTCCATCCACAATATCGCTCAGATTTGACCAATTTTGCCACCTCCACCTCGAACACTAGATGTTCATGCCTTGCCTGAAATCGCCCAGGCACCGGACGACCGACCACAGGTCGTCCGACATCCACCGAATGTCCGACATTTCCTGACGAAACAGAAAAAGTTCAGTTCGGCCAGCACCACCTCTCCACCTCCACCTCTGCATACGCACTCTGATCCCTTTCCCACTTCCACATACGCACTCCAAAACCACAACTCATTTCCCACCCCACCATTTCTTACTCTTTTCGCACTCCAACACAATTTTGACACATTTTTCTTTGAGTATTTGAGTTGTGGTTTTCCGTTTCCTAATATGTTTCGGCTACTTAGGGACGGTCCAACATCAACATCGCCGCCGCTCATCTTCGCCACAGACTCTTCATTGACAACAACCGCTCAACAATTTTGATACCCCCAACCGTAAGCAAGGACGGTAATCTCAACGACATCTTTGTCTACTCCTTGCCATTACATTGATAACCACCATATCCCAATTTTGCGTATCTTACCCATCGAGACTATCCTTTGAGTATTGTCGGCAACGTTACTTGTGCACATTAGTGATCATACTTCCTATAGCATACATACCATATCATCGTGGCGCATATCTTGGTATCATCTTTTGTCTCACAAAGTTTTCATCGCATACAAAATTGCTATCTTGGTTCGTGAAGTTTTGCATGAGAAAGAGGTCAAAAGAGAAAGAGCCAAGCAAGCTTTTAAGCAAAAGGGAAAGATAAGCAAAGAGCTTGTAAGCACGAAGCATAGCATCATGTTACATTAAGAATCTCATACTCGATCATCTTGGATCATATCATCAAAATACCATACATAGAGCATACTTGGGATAGAAGTCGTTGCATTTTTTCTTAGTACGTTGTGCACAAGTCTTTGTATCCACGTATTGTGCAATCGTGCTAGCGTCTCTCTAGTGTTGTGCAACAAGAGCATTTTCTATGGATTCCACATTTTGGCTCATTCCTTGGTTGCACGACCCCATTTATCTTTCCGTGTGTGCGTTTCTGTGTACCATATCTTGTTATTGGTCTACTTGTTGCATTTGCAATTTGCGAATATTTTCCAACTTTATTGAGGCTCACTAACAATTGCATCAAATTTTGTGCCACCATCCTAACCGAGCTCCACTATAAGATTTTACTTGTGTAGGTGTGAGAAACCGACAAGAATTGGTACCAATTGTGCTATTTCCTTGTACCACATTTGAGTGATCATTGATCCATCTTCAACATCGGTCAAGGTACATTTGGTATAAGTTCTTCTCTTTCTCCCACTCACATATTTGCTTGGAATGATGGATAGGCCAAGTACTTCTACCAACCCACTCTTCATCGAGCAAGATGATGACATGTCCTCCTACGTCACAAAGAGCCACCTCTTTCATGCACAACAAGCTTTTCATCAAGAGCAACACGCAATAAGCGAACGCATTGGCAACCTCGCCACCGACTTGCGAATCTCCGAACAACGTACAGGAGACTACTTCGACAACAATCTCGACGAACACAAACAAGAGAATGACGCAAGAATGGACAAGATTCATGCTTTGTTGGTCAACTGCTCTTCTACCACTTCGTCCTACTCAAGACGGAGCCGCTCGAGTTGACACTTTGATGACACTATCTCCGGTTCAAGTACCCCAACATCGAACACTCATCGGTGAGCCGCGCGCCAAGACCGTCAAGCAAACCGCAATCCTCTACATGGAACCGATGCTCAAGAGCAACCTCGAGCGCAAGAGAATCGACATCGTCAAAACCAAGCTACTTTTGTGCTAGCACAAGAATGGCAACGCCTACGCCAACAAGAAGAGGAAGAGAGAGCACGACAACACCAAGATGCACAAGATGCCGCAGCACAACGTCAAGAACAACAACGACGAGAAACTCAAGCACTTGAGGCGCAACGTGCCCTTCGAGATTCAAGTCAAGTCGTCACCACACGCAACCGACAAACTCGTGAGCACCAAGAAGCGCTTTGCGAGGAAGTTCAAGAACGAATATATCAAGCTCGCGTGTGCTACCTCTTGAGCACTGCGTTGGTTTTCCCTTGAAGAGGAAAGGGTGATGCAGTAAAGCAGCGTAAGTATTTCCCTTAGTTTTTGAGAACCAAGGTATCAATCCAGTAGGAGACCACATGCGGTTCACCTCGTACCTACACAAACAAATAAGAACCTCACAACCAACACAATAAAGGGGTTGTCAATCCCTTCACGGCCACTTGCAAGAGTGAGATACGTCCATTTTTCATCATGCTTTTATATCGATATTTATTGCATTATGGACTGTTATTTCACTTTATGTCACAATACTTATGGCTATTCTCTCTTATTTTACAAGGTTTACATAAGGAGGGAGAATGCCGGCAGCTGGAATTCTGGGCTCGAAAAGGAGCAAACATTAGAGACCTATTCTGCGCAACTCCAAAAGTCCTGAAACTCCACGGAACATCTTAAAATAAATAAAGAAAAATCCTCGCCAAAGATGAAGGCCAGGGGGCCCACACCCTGCTCACGAGAGTAGGTTTACCTTAATACTTTTGTTGTAGTTGCGGATGCTTGCAATAGAGGTTAATCATAAGTGGGATGCTTGTTCAAGTAAGAACAGCACCCAAGCACCGGTCCACCCACATATCAAATTATCAAAGTATCGAACGCGAACCATATGAACGTGATGAAAACTAGCTTGACGATATTCCCATGTGTCCTCGGGAGCGCTTTTCCTTATATAAGAGTTTGTTCCGGCTTGTCCTTTTCTATAAAAAGGACTGGGCCACCTTGATGCACTTTATTTACTTTTGTTACTTGTTTCTCGTTACAATTTATCATATCAGAAAACTATCTGTTACCACTTATTTCAGTACTTGCAGAGAATACCTTGCTGAAAACCGCTTATCATTTCCTTCTGCTCCTCGTTGGGTTCGACACTCTTACTTTTAGAAAGGACTACGATAGATCCCCTATACTTGTGGGTCATCACTAGGCATAAGATTTCAACGATGCTCACATGAGAGACAAGAATTGAAGCACAAAGAGAGCATCATAAGACACGTGACAAAGACATCTAAGTCTAACATACTTCCTATGCATCGGCATCTTATAGGCAAACAAATTATCAAGGCAAGCAAAAACTAGAATATGCAAGGAAGCGGAAAGAAACAATAGCAATCTCGACATAACGAGAGGTAATTTAGTAACATGGAAATTTCTACCACCATATTTTCCTCTCTCATAATAATTGCACGTGGGATCATAAGCAAATTCAACAAAATATCTATCACATAAAACACGATCCACATGCATGCAAAGTTGACACTCTTCCAAAATTGTGGGGTTAACATTAACTAAAGTCATGACCTCTCCAAACCCACTTTATCAAAAATTTCATAAGATTGAACATTCTCCAAATATGTGGGATCTAAAGTTGACACTCTTCCAAACCCACTTTCAATAATATTACAAACACTATTATCAATCTCATATTCATCATGGGGCTTAAATAAATTTTCAAGATCAAAAGAAGAATCACCCCAATCATGATCATTGCAAGAAATGGTAGTCATAGCAAAACTAGCATCCCCAAGCTGAGGTTTTGCATATCATTAACACAATTGACATTAAGAGAATTTATAATAACATCATTGCAATCATGCTTTTCATCGAAGGAACTATCAAGTATGGGTACAGTAGCAACGATCTCATGTTTAACATAAGGAACTATAGCAAATTCATCTTCATAAATATTGGCATCATGGCCACAAGAATAGCAAGCATCATGTTCATCAAAGGGATATTTCAATCAAATCATCGGAATCATAATTATCTATAGATTCATGCATATCATTATTTTCTTCCGAAGCAATGGTCATTCTTTCAATAAATTATTTCACATACACATTATGAGCAAGTTTTCATAGCAATATTTAAGTATGTCCAAATTTTCAGATTCGTAGAGAGTAATATCATACTTTTCAAACAAAGAAGCAACTTCATAAGCACCCTTAAAAGCAACAAATTCTTCAATTTGTTCGGTATCATAGTAACTATAAACACCCTTTGCATAAGAAGATAAGATTTCATTATCATTAAACTCACATAGGTAGGGGAGGTATTTTTTAGGGTTCTTGGAGCAACAAGTAAGATCAATAATTTCACAAAGATTCCAAGCATAACATAGCAATCTATTTATTTGATCCCATAAGAGTCTCCCTTTTTCAGAGAAACAGTGATGTACAAAATGAGCATGCTCATCTAAAGATTTCCCATCAACTAGGCTAGTTGGGGTTTCAACACGAGCGCATAAGGATCAAAGATGATCCAAGTAGAATACTTTAAGTGGATCCATATCAATAGATTTTTAGCAAGCAAAGATGCAAGAAAATAGAAGGCACATGGAAACATAAAGAAAGATACATACGGGAAGAAGGCGAACCAAAAAAGGGCGAATAAAGCGGCAAGGGTGATGTGGGGGAGAGGAAACCGAGAGGAAAATGGCAAATAATGTAATGCGAAGGATAAGAGTTTTCATGGGTACTTGGTATGTCTTGACTTGGCGTAGATCTCCCCGGCAACGGCGCCAGAAATCCTTCTTGCTACCTCTTGAGCACTGCATTGGTTTTCCCTTGAAGAGGAAAGGGTGATGCAGTAAAGCAGCGTAAGTATTTCCCTCAGTTTTTGAGAACCAAGGTATCAATCCAGTAGGAGACCACGCGCGAGTCACCTCGTACCTACACAAACAAATAAGAACCTCGCAACCAACGCAATAAAGGGGTTGTCAATCCCTTCACGGCCACTTGCAAGAGTGAGATCTAATAAATATTTTTGGAATTTTTATGATATAGATTGAAATTAAAGATTGAAAAATAAAATAGATGGGAAACTTGTATGATGGAAAATAGACCCGGGGCCATAGGTTTCACTAGTGGCTTCTCTCAAGATAGCATAAGTATTACGGTGGGTAAACAAATTACTGTCGAGCAATTGATAGAAAAGCGAATAATTATGAGCATATCTAGGCATGATCATGTATATAGGAATCATGTCCGTGACAAGTAGACCGAAATGATTCTGCATTTACTACTATTACTCCACACATCGACCGCCCTCCAGCATGCATCAAGAGTATTAAGTTCATAAGAACAGAGTAACGCCTTACGCAAGATGACATGATGTAGAGGGATAAACTCATGCAACATGATATAAACCCCATCTTTTTTATCCTCGATGGAAACAATACAATACATGTCGTTTCCCCTACTATCACTGGATCGAGCACCGTAAGATTGAACCCAAATCTAAGACTTCTCCCATTGCAATAAAGATCAATCTAGTAGGCCAAACCAAACTGATAATTCGAAGAGACTTGTAAAGATAAACCAATCATACATAAAAGAATTCAGAGAAGAATCAAATATTTTTCATAGATAATCTGGATCATAAACCCACAATTCATCGGATCTCGACAAACACACCGCAAAAGAAGATTACATCGAATGGATCTCTAAGAGAATCGAGGAGAACTTTGTATTGAGATCCAAAGAGAGAGAAGAAGCCATCTAGCTACTAGCTATGGACCCAAAGGTCTGAAGTAAACTACTCACACATCACCGGATAGGCCATGGAGTTGATGTAGAGGCCCTCCGTGATCAATGCCCCCTCCGGTAGAGCTCCGGAAAGGGCCCAAGATGGGATCTCTCGGGTACAGAAGGTTGCGGCGATGGAATTAGGTTTTCGTGGTGCTCCTGGATGTTTGCGGGGTACGTGGACTTATATAGGAGGAAGAAGTAGGTCGGTGGAGCAACGTGGGGCCCACGAGGGTGGAGGGTGCGCCCAAGGGGGTAGGCGCGCCCCCTGCCTCTTGGCCTCCTCGATTGTTTCTTGACACCAACTAAAAGTCTCCTGGATCATGTTTGTTGAGAAAATCATGTTCGCGAAGGTTTCATTCCGTTTGGACTTCGTTTGATATTCCTTTTCTTCGAAACACTGAAATAGGAAAAAAAACAGTAATTTGGGCTGGGCCTCCGGTTAATAGGTTAGTCCCAAAAATGATATAGAAGTGTAAAATAAATCCTATTAACATCCAAAACAGATAATATAATAGCATGGAGCAATCAAAAATTATAGATACGTTGGAGACGTATCAGCGTGCATCATCAAGTTCCTCAAGCTCCTCCAGAAGATCGACAAGAACCTCAAGTTCACCTAGAGCAAGAAGACAATGGAAATCCTCCAAGACAAGGGCAAGTTGAGGGAGACAATACTCCTCGTCAAGGACATCATCATCCCCGACCCCAACACAGAGGAGCAATGCTACGGCAAGCTAAAGTTCACCATGCCCAAGTTCACCAGAAGCAATGATCCCGAAGAGTACCTTTCATGGGCATTGAAGGTTGAAAAAATCTTCCGCTTGCACAACTATGAGGAAGAGAAGAATATCACGATGGCATCCCTTGAGTTCCAAGACTACGTCCTCATTTGGTGGGAACAAATCATCGAGCGTTGTGAGGCAAGAGGAGAACCACCCATCACAACTTGGGTGCAAATGAAGGATGTCATGAGAGCATGTTTCGTGCCAACCTACTACAACCGCGGCCTCTTCAAGAAAATCCACATTCTCAAACAAGGAACCAAGAGCGTTGAAGAGTACTACAAGGAAATGGAGATTGCCATGATACGAGCCAATGTAATGGAAGATGATGAGCAAACTATGGCACGTTTCTTGAATGGACTCAATCATCCTATCAAGAAGATCGCCGACTTCCAACCATACTCGAACCTCATCGAGCTAGTGCACCAAGCTACCAAGGCAGAACGTCAAGTGCAAGATGACTTCAAATATGCCAAGTTCTCATCCAAGTCCTATGGTTTCTCCAACACCCAAGCTTCAATGACTCCAACACCCTCTACCTCAACCAAGCCATCGACAAGCAACGACGACAAGTCAATTTACAAGAAAACTTTGACAACCTCAAGTCATCCTCCTACTACAACCAACTTCAAGCCGAGAGCTTCTTCATCATCTACCCCAACCGATGATACCATCAAGACAAGTTCCTTCAAATGCTTCACATGCGGCGGCCGAGGCCGCAAGTCCTTCAAGTGTACCAACAAATGCACCATGATCTTCAATGATGATGGTACATACGACTCCATGAGTGAAGGAGAAATGGAAGCACTTGAGCAAGTGGCCATGCACCGACAAGTGAACGAGGATGAAGATGATCAAGTCTTTTGTGACGAAGATCTGAGCCCCGCTCTTGTTGTCTCCAAGGTCTTGACACTTCAACATGAACAATAAGAAGACCAAAGATGCCATATCTTCCATACCAAGGCCGACATCAATGGAATGTCCGTCAAGGTCATCATCGATGTATGGAGTTGTCATAACTTGGCAAGTGAAGAACTTTGCTCCAAATTCCAATTGGTCAAGATGAAGCACCCACATCCCTACAAAGTTCAATGGCTAAGCAACTACGGCACTATCCAAGTCGAGCATATGGTACAAGTTTCCTTCAAGATCAGAGCTTACGAAAACACTTTGGAGTGCGATGTTGTTCCAATGTCCATTTGCCACCTACTTCTTGGACTACCATGGCAATTTGACCAAGGTGTCATCCACAACGGGCGAATGAATCACTATAGCTTCAAGATGAAAGGAAAGGAATATGTTCTACGATGAATGTCCCCAAGCCAAGTGATCACCGACAAGCAAGCCACCCATCATGGAGAAAATAGTGAGAGAGCGAACCACCAAAAAGAGAGTGAGCACCACAAGCCCAAATTGAGTGCCTCCACGATGAGCGACAAGAAAAATATAGTCCTATTTGCCACCAAAAGTGAGATGAGAGAAGTGTGTGAGAACCCATCAAGTGTCATGTACTACGTCCTTTTGTGCAAGGACGAGGCACCAAAAGCTAACACCTCTCACAATCTACCTTTAGTGTTATCTTCTTTATTGCAGGAATTCCAAGATCTATTTCCTACGAGCTACCTCCGGGTCTACCTCCTCTACAAGGCATCGAACACCATATAGACCTCATCCCCGGAGCACCCCTTCCTAACAAGGCTCCCCACTACGTCAACCCCGAGGAAACTAAGGAGATCATCCACGACAAGTACAACAACTCATCGACAATGGCCATGTACAAGAAAGCTTGAGCCCTTGTGCCGTACCGGTAATCCTTTTTCCCAAGAAAGATGGTACATATCGTATGTGTTCCGGTTGTCGTCTTATCAATGCTGTTACCATGCGTTGTCATTACCCCATTCCACGCCTAGATGATATGCTAGATGAGCTTAGCGGAGCCACCATTTTCTCTAAGATTGATCTTAAAAGTGGCTACTATCAAATACACATCCAAGAAGGTGATGAATGGAAAACCGCACTTAAGACCAAATTTGGCTTATATATTGGCTTGTTATGCCAATGGGTTTATCCGAAGCACCCGGTACTTTCATGAGAGTCATTCATTTTGTTCTTCGACCTTATATTGGTGTATTTGTTGTGGTATATTTTGACGATATTCTTGTATTTAGCAAATCTCTCAAAGATCATGTCACCCATCTTAGAACCGTGTTGCAAACCCTTAGGAAAGAGCGCCTTTATGCTAATATGGAAAAATGCCTTTTTGGTATTGATAAGATTGTTTTCTTGGGTTTCGTTGTGTCTTCTAAGGGTGTTAATTTAGATGAATCTAAAATCAATTCTATTAAAACTTGGCCCCAACCAACCAACTTGCAACAAGTGCGTAGTTTTCTTGGTATAGCCAGTTTCTATCGTAGATTTGTGAAGGATTTTAGCACCATTGCTTCACCTTTTCATGCTTTGAGTAAGAAAAATGCGCCTTTTGTTTGGGGACCATCCCAAGATACAGCATTCAATGAGCTTAAGAATTTGCTTACACATGCTCCTTTGCTTTATTTACCCAACTTTGATAAACCATTTGAGATTCATTGCGATGCTAGCAATTATGGCATAGGAGGTGTGCTAATGCAAGAGAAGCGCCCTATAGCTGTCTTTAGTGAAAAACTTTCCGGAGCGCAACTCAATTATCCCATCTATGACAAAGAGCTATATGCTTTAGTGAGAGTCTTGCATGTTTGGGGGCATTATATCCATCCTCATGAGTTCATTCTTCACACTGATCATGAAACACTTAAGTATCTTAAGGGTGAAACTAAGTTGAACAAGCATCATGCTAAATGGAGTGAATTCATTGATTCATTTCCTTATGTCATCAAGTATATTAAAGGTAAGTGTTGTGGCGAATGCTCTTTCCTATAGATGCATGCTTGTTACCCAACTTGAATTGAATGTCATAGGCTTTGAGCACATAAAAAACTTGTATGCGCATGATCCTACTTTTGCAATTCCTTATGCCAAGTGTTTGACGCATACGTCTTGGGAATGCTATTACATCAAAGATGATTATCTTATCAGAGCTAACAAACTTTGCATCCCTGAGTCTTCTCTTCGTTTGTTACTTTTGCAAGAATCTCATGGAGGAGGACTAGTGTAACACTTTGGACGTGACAGGACATTTGCTACGCTCTCCAAGAACTATATTTGGCCCAAGATGTTCCGCTATGTCTCACGCTTCACCAACCGATGTTCTACATGTCACAAAGCTAAGTAGAAAGCTCAATATCATGGCCTTTATATGCCCCTTCCAATTCCATATCACCCATGGGAGGATATTAGCATGGATTTTGTGCTTGGTTTACCTAGAACTAGAAATGGAAAGGATTTTGTGTTTGTTGTTGTGGACCGATTCTCTAAAATGGTACATTTCATACCATGCAACAAGATAGATGATGCTTCACATGTTGCAAATCTTTTTCGTAGGGAAATCATGTGACTACATGGAGTGCCAAAGACGACTGTCTCGAACTGCGACGTCAAGTTCTTGAGTTACTTTTGGAAGACCTTATGCGCCAAGCTCGGAATCAACCTCTTGTTCTCTTCGGCATACCATCCCCAAACCGACGACCAATGTTGTTGACGAACCTAACGCTCTCCACTCTACTACGCGTATTGATCTAGAGGAACATCAAGGAGTGGGAAGAGTGCCTACCCATCACCGAGTACGCCTACAGCCGCACAAGACATTCGACTACCGGCAAGTCCCCCTTCGAGGTCGTCTACGGTTTCAACTCGTTGTCCCCATTGGACATTCTTCCTCTACCACTTCAAGAGAACATCAACATGGACGCGAGTGCACGAGTGAACTATCTCAAGAAGATGCATGAAGATACAAGGCACACCATCGAGCGCCAAGTACAACGAGTCGTGGTCAAGCCCAACTTCAACAAGCAACCCATGATATTCAACATTGGAGATCTCGTGTGGCTACACCTTCGCAAGGACCGCTTCCCCAACGAACGCAAGTCCAAACTTCTACCATGAGTCGATGGACCCTTCAAGGTGCTAGCACGCTACAAAAACAACGCTTACAAGATCGACCTCCCGCGCGACAAGTACAACGTGAGCGACGACTTCAAAGTCAAGGATCTCTCGCCCTACCGTGGTGATGACGATTTCGATCCGAGGTCGGATCTTTCCCAGGGGGGGAGATGATGCGGAGCATCCCACGGTCATCCCCATGCATGGATGTATCGACATCTCCCACGACACCACTTGGACCAATGGCAAGACCTCGAGCAAAGGCTATCGAAGATAAGGTGAACTCGCTCCTCTCCGAACTACCACTTTCTACAAATGCGACATGGCTACTACCTCAAGCGAAAACACTATGTGTGACCAGGTACTTGGAGGAAGGCCACGGAGCAGCTACATCCAACGGACAAGATGACGAGGACACCAAGTATGAGGGACAAGAAGAAGATCCGCAAGAGGAGCTACAGCCACCGGACGACCGCCCCAGACCGGATGTCCGGTCCCTGAAGGCCATGCCATCCAGAAGAAGCCAGGCCAGTGAATGCTACAGCGGCCGGACGTCTGTCCAGGACCGGAGGACTGACAACTCCCAGTGGCCAGAAGTCTGGGCTCCACTAGAAATCCGGCAGGTCCCCAACAGAATGAACTCAGTGGAAGTTTGAAGTGACCGGACGGTCGGTCGTCTCTGGAAACCCAGTGCCACTTCAACCAAGCCGAAATGACGGAAGTCCGGCGACTTCCGGACGTCCGGACGCCCGCGAGCCACCGGAACCCACCGGACGTCCGGTACCTGTCTGCGCACAGTTTTGGGCCCGAGGCCCATGTACCCCTTCACTTCGCCCCCATTTGCACTAAGACTATAAATAGACCTCCTCCTCCTCCTCCTAGTTAGGGCTACCGTTGTGATAGCTCATATGTGAGATAGAGCCTCGCTCATCCATCCGGATCTACTCCATCGAGAGAGACCGTCGCCTCTTCGGAGAAGATCCATCTTGGATTCAAGACCCCTAACGGGAAGACCTTCAAGACCTCCTCATAGAGAAGAACGTGCTACTTGTATCGTCCCTTCTTGATCGTGGATCGTGTATCTCTTTTGTGTTTCGAGGATCTAGCATATGTGTGACCAAATCTTGTTGGTTGAGTGATTTCTCTTGTGTTCCCCCTCAAGTTTTTCCCTCGTGTTCTTTGTAGGATCCCCTCCAATCATGAAAGATCGGGCCGCTAGGGTTCTACCCTACATCAGGTAGGGTGTGCATGTGTGCCTTTATAGGGGTGAGTGTATGTGAGCGATTTCGATTGTACTATTTCTAAAAAAACTAACACTAAAGGCGCCAAATAGGATTTGGGAAAACCACTTGGATGGAAAAATTCCTTAATATGAAAAATGTCTCCATGGAGCATGGTTGACCCTTCTCCTAAAAACCATCAATGCTATAATAAAATTTGTTTGATGAGCTAACATTCATTTAGCGGTTCCCCTGAAACCTTTGTTGCCTTAGAAAATAGCTTTCCCCGCAACATCTTCCTCCACGAGCCTAAATATATTATGAATAAACAAAGTCTCGGTAAAAAATAGCTTTCTCTCCTACCCGAGCCACACCACTGACCCAATGGTAAGGGAAATGGATCACTCGACCCTGGCCGCACCTCGACGGTGCCGGAATCCCTCCGGCGTCGGGGAACTCCGAATCAATCACACTGACGCACGATCGGCAAGGGAAGCTCGTAGTTGCACCAACCACAACATCGGCGGTCGTCACTTCTTGCAAGTTTGCACTCATGTGCCCACCGGCCATCGGTGAAGGCCGTTGGACAGGGTCGTGCTACTTGAAAAAAAAACAGGGCCGAGGGGGCGCCTCCGCCTCCCCATGTTGTTGAAAGGAGATGTTTCTCTACCTACTAGGTGTTTCTCGGCTAAATTTTGACTAATCTAAGAGTCCGATGTGTCGACACATTGTGGTGAGCTCGATCTTCAACTCTATTATTATTTGTTGGAAGGCCAGGGCATTGGACCTACAAGAGCATCTCTAGCGAACCGAGTAAAACAAGTCCTGCAAACCAATTTAGGGTACCCAAAAACTGGTTTGCGGTACCATTCGGGTTTGGGCAGAACATATGCCCTAAACTCAAACTCGTACGCTATGAGTTCAGGGCATCTATTCCTCGTGAACCTGTGTGGCACCGCAAACTAGTTTTCGGGGTTTTACGCAAATTTATGATTTTGAACAACATAAATCTTAATAAAATAGCAATATAAATTAAACTTATTAATGTCTTAGCATCACACAATACAATAATCATCTCAATTATAACAAATGTTCAAATCCGAATAATTAAACAGTAACAAATGGTTCGAAATGAAAAGAATTGCTCAAATCACTCATGAATACAAATAAGATCAAATAAATAAAACGGGAGTCTACATGTCATCTAGTTGCCGCTGGTACTCAATAAGACCAGTGCAAAGTTGGGTGTGTGTGGCATTGTCGTCAATCCGCCGATAGGTCTCAAGAAATGCAAGGATCTGATCCCGATTCCTGGCAGGCTTGACACAGCTACCAATATTATCATAGAAAAACTCTAAATTTAAATCCCTCTAATCCTCGATAATCATGTTGTAGAATTACACATGCAGTGATTATATTTGAGAGAGATTTCTTATTCGAGAAGCGAGCAGGTGTCGAATTATGGCATACCAAGCTTGCAACACACCAAATACCCTCTCATTATCCTTTCGGCATGCCTCTTGTGCTTGGGCAAAAATAGTTTGCTTCTTCCCTTGGGCAAGCTAATACCCCATGGTGTAGTTATGTCCATTGACAGTGAAGTTGCAAGATGGAGCATCTCCACTACCAAGCTGAACAAAAAGATGTGATCTCTATAATATGTTGATATCATTAAGATAAGAAGGCAAGCCAAAGAAGAAATGTCAAATCCACAAATCATGTGAAGCCACGGCTTCGAGGTTCGAGCACAATAGTGGGATCCCGATGATGGCCGGTGTACTGCCTGTGCCAAGTCGTAGGGTATTTCTTCCACCTCCAATGTATGCAATCAACACTTCCTGGCATGCTCGGCCATCCTCTTGATTAATTTATCGCCATCAACTTCTTTGTGTCCTCATTGGGAGCTAGGAGATACTTGGGATCTAAAACCTGGATTAAAACCTTGGAAAATACATGCACGCATTTGAGCATGGTATCTTCTCCAATGTGAAGATACTCATCAGTGTAGTCGGCCAGAATGCCATATGCTATCAATCTCATTGATGTGATGTATTTTGGTATGAACTAAACCCAATAAAAACGGCGGCATTCCTCCAGCGAGTAAAAAAATGACAGTTTTGCTCGCAAGCTTCCAGAATGTGAACAAAAAGAGATCTACACATTCGTTAACACCTACGAAAGAGGTGAGCCGGATAGGCGGTACCCCTGTGAGGTAATGATAACCCACAAGTATAGGGGATCGCAACACTTTTCGATAAGTAAGAGTGTCGAACCCAACGAGGAGCTAAAGGCAGAACAAATATTCCCTCAAGTTCTATCGACCACAGATACAACTCTACGCACACTTCACGTTCGCTTTACCTAGAACAAGTATGAAACTAGAAGTACTTTGTAGGTATTGTTGGATAGGTTTGTAAGATAATAAAGATTATGTAGATAAAAAGTAGGGGCTGTTTAGGTAAAGACACAACTAAGTTAATTTTAGTAAAGAGCTTTTTGTTACGAGAAAGTTATTTGTCCCTAGGCAATTGATAACTAGACCGGTAATCATTATTGCAATTTTATTTGAGGGAGAGGAATAAGCTAACATACTTTCTCTACTTGGATCATATGCACTTATGATTGGAACTCTAGCAAGCATCCACAACTACTAAAGATCATTAAGGTAAGACCCAACCATAGCATTAAAGTATCAAGTCCTCTTTATCCCATACGCAAACAACCTACTTTCTCGGGTTTGCGCTTCTGTCACTCACGCCACCCACCATAAGCAAATCATGAACATATTGCGAACCCTACAGCGGGAGTCCCTCACGCTCGCATGACACGGAGAGCACCATAGGACAGCACCAATAATAAAACATGCAACTCAAGCCAATCACGGTCATCAAATAACCCATAGGACAAAACGGATCTACTCAAATATCATAGGATAGCCATACATCATTGGGAAATAATATATAGCGTTGCGCACCATTTTAAGTAGAGATTACAACGGGTAAGAGAGAAGTTACACCTCTGTGTAGAGGGGGAAGAGTTGGTGACGATGGCGGTGAAGTTGTTGGTGAAGATTGCGGTGATGATGATGGCCCCCGGTGGCACTCCGGTGCCACCGGAAGCGAGGGGGAGAGAGCCCCCCTCCTTCTTCTTCCTTGACCTCCTCCCTGTATGGGAGAAGGGTTTCCGCTCTTGTCCTTGGTCTTCATGGCATGGGAGGGGCGAGAGCCTCTCCGAGATTGGATCTGTCTCTCTGTCTCCCTCTGTTTCCGCGTTCTCTGATTCTGCCCTTTCACTGTTTCTTTTATATCCGGAGATCCATAACTCCGATTGGACTGAAATCTTCGCCGTGATTTTTTCTTTCTAAAAATTAGCTTTCTTGCGGCCGAAGAAGGACATCAACTGCCTTACGAGGGCCCCACGAGGGTCAGGCACGCGCCCAGGGGGGTTGGGCGCGCCCCCTGCCTCGTGCCTCCCTCGGGCACTGTCTCACGTGGATTTTTCTTCCCATATTCTACGAATATTCCAAAAATAATCTCCGTCCATTTTTATCCCGTTTGGACTCCGTTTGATATGGATATTCTGCGAAACAAAAACATGCATCAAACAGGAACTGGCACTGGATCAATATGTTAGTACCAAAAATAGTATAAAAAGTTGTCAAAAAGTATATGAAAGTTGTAGAATATTGGCATCGAAGAATCAAAAATTATAGATACGACGGAGACGTATCAGCATCCCCAAGCTTAATTCTTGCTCGTCCTCGAGTAGGTAAATGATAAAAAAGATAATTTTTGATGTGGAATGCTACCTAGCATAATGTTGATCATGTATCTAATCATGGCATGAATATTAAGACACGAGTGATTTAATGCAATAGTATATCCTTTGACATAAAAACAATAATACTTTAAGCCTGCTAATAAAGCAATCATGTGTTTTCAAAATAACATGGCCAAAGTAAGTTATCCCTACAAAATCATATAGTCTGGCAATTGTTTCATACTTTTGACGTTCTCAAACCTTTTCAACTTTCACGCAATACATGAGCGTGAGCCATGGACATAGCACTATAGGGGGGATAGAATGGTGGTTGTGAAGAAGACAAAAAGGAGAAGATAGTCTCACATCAACTAGTCATATCAACGGGCTATGGAGATGCCCATCAATAGATATCAATGTGAGTGAGTAGCGATTGCCATGCAACGGATGCACTAGAGCTATAAGTGTATGAAAGCTCAAACTGCAACTAAGTGGGTGTGCATCCAACTTGCTTGCTCATGAAGACCTCGGGCATTTGACGAAGCCCATCATCGGAATATACAAGCCAAGTTCTATAATGAAAATGCCCACTAGTATATCAAAGTGATAACTCAAGAGACTCTCTATATGAAGAACATGGTGCTACTTTGAAGCACAAGTGTGGTAAAAGGATAGTAATGTTGCCCCTTCTCTCTTTTTCTCTCATTTTTTGGTCCTCCCCCCTTTTTTGGCCTTTCTCTTTTTTTATTTTTTTATTTATTTTTCGTCCGGAGTCTCATCCCGACTTGTGGGGGAATCATAGTCTCCATCATCCTTTCCTCACTGGGGCAATACTCTAATAATGATGATCATCACACTTTTATTTACTTACAACTCAATATTACAACTCGATACTAGAACAAAGCATGACTCTATATGAATGCCTCCGGCGGTGTACCGGGATGTGCAATGATCTAGCGTAGCAATGACATCAAAAATGGACAAGCCATGAAAACATCATGCTAGCTATCTTACGATCATGCAAAGCAATATGACAATAAATGCTCAAGTCATGTATATAATGATGATGGAAGTTGCATGGCAATATATCTCGGAATGGCTATGGAAATTCCATGATAGATAGGTATGGTGGCTGTTTTGAGGAAGGTATATGGTGGGTTTATGGTACCGGCGAAAGTTGCGCGGTACTAGAGAGGCTAGCAATGGTGGAAGGGTGAGAGTGTGTATAATCCATGGACTCAACGTTAGTCATAAAGAACTCACATACTTATTGCAAAAATCTATTAGTCATCAAAACAAAGTACTACGTGCATGCTCCTAGGGGGATAGATTGGTAGGAAAAGACCATCGCTCGTCCCCGACCGCCACTCATAAGGAAGGCAATCAATAAATAAATCATGCTCCGACTTCGTCACATAACGGTTCACCATACGTGCATGATACGGGAATCAAAAACCTCAACACAACTATTTCTACTAATCCAGAACTACCGACTAGCATGACTATAATATCACCATCTTTATATCGCAAAACTATTGCAAGGAATCAAACATATCATATTCAGCGATCTACAAGTTTTATGTAGGATTTTATGACTAACCATGTGAATTACCAGTTCCTGTCAACCCTATAAATAGATATAAGTGAAGCAAGAGAGTTTAATTCTTTCTACACAAGATATGCCCATGCTCTAACAATTATAAGTGAAGCAAAAGAGCATTCTACAAATGGAGGTTGTCTAAGTGAAGAGAAACAGGCAATCCAAACTTCAAATGATATAAGTGAAGCACATGAAGCATTCTATAAATCCAAACTCAAAAGATATAAGTGAAGTGCAAAGATCATTCTATAAATCAACCAAGGTCTATCTCATACCAGCATGGTGCATAAAATAAAAATGAAAACTAATGCAAAAAGATGCTCCAAGATTGCTCATATCGCATGAACGAAACGAATCCGAAAACATACCGATACTTGTTGAAGAAAGAGGGGATGCCTTCCGGGGCATCCCCAAGCTTAGATGCTTGAGTCTCTTGAATATTTACTTGCGGTTCCTTGGGCATCCCCAAGCTTGAGCTCTTGCCTCTCTTCCTTCTTCTCACATCGAGACCTTCTTGATCATCGAACACTTCATCCACACAAAACTTCAACAGAAAACTCGGTCAGATCTGTTAGTATAATAAAGCAAATCACTACTCTAAGTACTGTTGCAAACCAATTAATATTTTGTTTTTGCATTGTGTACTGTAGTATAACTTTTTCATGGATTAATCCACTGATATGAATCGATAGTTTCATCAAAACAAGCAAACTATGCATCAAAAACAGAATCTGTCTAAAACAGAACAGTCTGTAATAATCTGAACATTTACCATACTTATGATACTTTACAAATTCTGCTAAAATTAGTAAAAATAAAAAATTTGAATAGAAAGACAGTGCAAACAGAGTCAGAACCATTTGACGTTCCAGTAAAAAATGAAAAATCGCACACTACAGCCAAAGTTTCTGTCCTGCACCACACAAACCAACAAGCATTGTAAACGTCCTAAAGGCAAACCTTGGCACATTATTTTTATAATACAATGGAATTGTACACAGGGGGTAATTATTTTTATTGAAAAGTTTCTGTAATCAAGATTCACAAAGTTTCCATGAGCATGAACAAAGTTCAAGGCTAGCTCCCACTTCAACAATGCTCGTCTTTCTCACTTTCGCTTTTCTTTTTGAAAAAGTTTTGGGTTCCCCTCTTTATGTTTGTCGTTTTTAAACGATATAAAAGCACTCAACAGAAATAAATGACTCTCTAAAACTTCCGAGTTGTCTCCCTGGCAGCGCTTTCTTTAAAGCCATTAAGCTAGGTAGATAGTGCTCAAGTTATGGATCCACCCGGATCCGAAGGTATATCAAAGCCAATTTTAATTAACAATGATTTATAATTTAGTAGTGAGCACAAAGTAACATATGTCATGCAACAAAAAAGTCTAACTATCTTCCTGTGCATCGACATGTCATAAAAGAACAATTCATGCACACAAGGTAAAGGCAATGCATACTATAAACAGTTTCTTGCAATTTTATTGTTGGAAACATAGAGGGGTGGAGATGAAGTTCCTCTCTCATAATAATTGCAAGTAGGAGCAGCAAGCACATGCATGTTATATCCATCAATATAATCCTTAATAAGTGCAAACTTCTCCGATATAGTGTAGTTGGGAGAATTCAAAAAGATAATAGGACTATCATGCGTGCGTGCAATAGCAACATTTTCATGTTTAACATAAGGAACTATAGCAAGTTCATCTCCATAAGCATAATTCATATTGGCATCTTGGCCACAAACATAACAAGCATCATCAAAAAGGGATATTTCAAAAGAATCAACATGATCATAACAATTATCATATCATTCATCCTTCGGTAAGCACGAATGGAAATTAAACAATGTATGAGTTGAAGAGTTACTCTCATTAGAAGGTGGGCACGGGTAGCTAATCCGTACTTCCTCCTTTTGTTCTTCGCTCTCCTCATCATCTCTTTCATCCAATGAGCTCACAGTTTCATCAATTTCTTCTTCCATAGACTCCTGCCAAATATTAGTCTCTTCTTGGACAGCGGAGTAGTCCTCCATATATGGTTCAAGATAGGCATTAGAAGCATAATTATCATAGCAATATTTAAGTATGGAAAAATTTTCAGATTTGTAAAGAGTAGCATCATACTTTTCAATCAAAGAAGCAATTTCGTAAGCACCCTTAAAAGCAACAATTTCTTCAATTTGTTGAACATCATAGTAACTATAAACACCTTTAGCATACAAAGATACTATTCCATTATCACTAAACTCACATTGATAGGGAAGTTGTTTCTTAGGGTTTGCAGAACAACAAGTAAAATAATATATTTCACATAAATTCCAAGGATGGCATTGCAAACGATGAATTTGACCTAGTAAAAGTTTCCCTTTTTCAGATATACAGTTTCACACATAACAAGCCTGCTCATCTAAAGATTTTCCCTCAACTAAGCTAGTTGGGGTTTCAGCACGAGCACATAGGGATCGAAGATGATCCAAGTAAAAAGCTTCAGGAGTGTGATAGATTTTGAGTGGTTCTTCAACCATTGGTTCAGTAGGTACAACTATTTTTTTGGTATTTTGCATTTCCTACACATAACTAAAGATACAAAACAACTAAGAACAGCAAATAAAAATTACTTAGTGATAAAGCAAACAAGCACACACGAGAATATTCACCCCATGCTATTGCTCCCCGGCAACGGCGCCAAAAAAAGGTCTTGATAACCCACAAGTATAGGGGATCGCAACAATTTTCGATAAGTAAGAGTGTCGAACCCAACGAGGAGCTAAAGGCAGAACAAATATTCCCTCAGGTTCTATCAACCACCGATACAACTCTACGCACACTTGACGTTAGCTTTACCTAGAACAAGTATGAAACTAGAAGTACTTTGTAGGTGTTGTTGGATAGGTTTGCAAGATAATAAAGATTACGTAAATAGAAACTAGGGGCTGTTTAGGTAAAGACACTACTAAGTTAGTTTTAGTAAAGAGCTTTTTGTTACAAGAAAGTTATTTATCCCTAGGCAATTGATAACTAGACCGGTAATCATTATTGCAATTTTATTTGAGGGAGAGGCATAAGCTAACATACTTTCTCTACTTGGATCATATGCACTTATGATTGGAACTCTAGCAAGCATCCGCAACTACTAAAGATCATTAAGGTAAGACCCAACCATAGCATTAAAGTATCAAGTCCTCTTTATCCCATACGCAAACAACCTACTTACTCGGGTCCGTGCTTCTGTCACTCACGCCACCCACCATAAGCATGGCATGGGAGGGGCGAGAACCCCTCCGAGATTGGATATGTCTCTCTGTCTCTCTCTGTTTCATGCCCTTTCTGTGTTTCTTTTATATCCGGAGATCCGTAACTCCGATTGGACTGAAATATTCGCCGTGATTTTTCTCTCTAAAAATTAGCTTTCTTGCGGCCGAAGAAGGGCATCAACCGCCTTGCGGGGGGCCCACGAGGGCCAGGGGCGCGCCCCCTGCCTCGTGCCTCCCTCGGGCACTGTGTTGCGTGGATTTTTCTTCCCATATTATCAGAATATTCCAAAAAAATATTCTCCGTCCATTTTTTATCCCGTTTGGACTCCGTTTGATATGGATATTCTGCGAAACAAAAACATGCAACAAACAGGAACTGGCACTAGGCACTGGATCAATATGTTAGTCCCAAAAAATAGTATAAAAAGTTGCCAAAAAGTATATGAAAGTTGTAGAATATTGGCATGGAACAATCAAAAATTATAGATATGACAGAGACGTATCAGGTAATATTTCATGGGTATGGAATGGCCAAGAGCTCGGTTGCACTAAATGCAAAGATGGCCAATCTTCAGTCCTTAACACTTTCTCTTCTTGCCGCCCTTGAATTGTTGGACAAGCTGCAGCAAGACGAGGTGTTCGACATCGTCGTCAAAAAGAAAATCCTCTATCGTAATCATCTGACTCTTGTCGGATGTCGGGTTCCGGCAAACCCTTAAGGTTCGAACACTGGGGTGTGCGCGTAGTCTTTCCCTCCCGTCGATCTACGCTCTAGCTCGCTAAGATCTTGCGGACGAACTCGACGAACTCACAATACAGAAAGACACGGGGTTTATACTGGTTCGGGCCACCATTGTGGTGTGATACCCTACTCTAGTGTGGTGGTGGTGGATTGCCTCACGGGCTGATGATGAATACTACAAGGGGAAGAACAACCTCCTGAGGTTGAGGTGTTCTTGTGCACATGAACTTGTAGGGTCTCTCCCGGTCTCATCCCCCCACTATGGTGGTGGCTAGTCCTATTTATAGAGGCCCTAGTCCTCTTCCCAAGTATTGAGCGGGAAGGGAGCCAACAATGGCGGGCTAATTTGAAGGGGGATAGCTAGTACAAGCTATCCTGACAAAAGTAGTCTTCGCCTACGCAAATCTCTGGTGGTGACGCCGTCTTGGGCTCCACGATGACCGTCGTCCTGCCGTCCTTCTGGTCTTGGTCTTGTTGCACCGAAATGGAAACCTTTGCCTGAGGCCTCGGTACTCCGCGACTGTGCTTGCCTCCTTAGAACCAAAGAGGAAACAAGGACGCTGCACGCGCTGGTGCCCACCTGGCTCCTGCTTGGTGTTGTGCGTCATGGCTCACGTCACGAGAGCCTCGTGAGGTTTGCCTCACCATGATATCTCCGCTCCTCGTGAGCCTGCCTAGCTCGGCAACTCCAAAGGGGGTCTTGCGTCATCTGCCTCGCGAGGCTTGGCCCCTTGCGAGGGTCTTGGGTGCCTTGTTGGTGAAGATGGGCCGTATGGCCTGCTAGCTCAGCCACGCTGCGGGCCGCAGGCGGGCAAGTCTGGGGACGCCCGTTCTGAGAACGCCGACAGTAGCCCCCGGGCCCAAGGTGCGCTCAGGCTTGGCTTCGCGGCGAAGCCAAGGGTCAAGTTCGGAGCACCGCGGGCCGCCAAAATCCTACGGCCTCGGTTGACGTGTGGCGGTTGATTGGACGTGGGCGTCTCCGCTTCCCCATGATGCCTCGGCGACTGCATGATATGATAAGTCCCTACGAAATGCACAGAAAACCATCATTACCGGCGATCGTGGGAGGTGCCGGTTGGCCTTCCTCCGCTATAAATGGAGACAGGGGGGAGCCCCCATCGCCCATCTCTTCCTCTCTTGCTTGCTTCTTCCTCCTTGCTCTATTGCTTGTTCCAATGGCGCCTATGAGAAGATTCTCCACCAAAGAGAAGGGGAAAGCCCCCCGGGATGTCCCGGAGCCTCCCCCGCCGAAGAAGAGGTCGATCCATCGCCGTGACGAAGCGGCGATGCAAGTGGTGATGAAGCCTTGGTGCGAGCGGCCTCCACCAGGGTATCCTCTACCCCTGTACGCCCAAGCTGAGGGCTCAGGAGGACAAAATGACGAGCATCACCGCCCATGCCGCATCCGGGGTCGCCGTGCCACGGCGATGCGTGGTGTCCATGCCACGGACTCCTCGCGTGAGTTGGTGTTGTGGGCGCTGATGCCCCCAAGCTCCTGGATCCGCTTCCCGCGGTTCTTCTCCGACGTGATGCTGCCAGGGGGGCCTCTTGAGCTTTGGCTACAGCACGTCGACTGCGTGCTCCGGCGACTAGAGCAGAGATCGAAGGGGTCGCCCCCGGCAAGATCTTCATGACTCGCGGCTGGAGTGAGATCGCGCGGGTCTACCGCACGAGGGGCGCCCTCGCGGTCCGCCTTGAGTACGACGGCGTCTCCGTGCTCTTCTTCAAGGTCTTTGACGCCGAGGGCCATCGCCTGGAGTGCTGCTCCGAAGAAGAGCGCGAGGCTGATGCGTGCTCCTGTCGCGACCACTCCAGCAGCAGCAGCCCTTGGGAGTCTAGTAGCTCTCCTGAGCTCTACGAGACTCCAGAGACGAGCAACGACAGCTACGTGCCCCGAGCTCTCCTCGCGCTCGGAGCGGTGCTGCGGCATCCGGCCGCCGCCGTAGCTGATCTGGATGGGGTTGGCGTCGGTCTCTCGTGGCCCACTGTTGATGATGGCGTCCGCCATGGGAGGGTGTAGATAGGATTTCCCTTAGCATCAGCTTTTGTTTCCTGCGAAGAATCGTGAATCACCCCGTGGGGGTATGTAAGGATCTGCAATGCCTTTGTACTTATCTTCCTTGTGTCCCGCTAAGGCTCGGTCCCCCTTTCTTTCCTTGCGGTAGCTTGTTGCTCTACGCTGATGGGTCCCAGTCCCAAGGCGGTTACAGTCGTCGCTGGTATGCCAGGTCACGATGACGTGGTCAAGGCCAGGAGGTGTGCGGCCCGAGGTCTAGTAAGATCCCCTGAGGCGCAATGCTCAGGAGGTCCCCCTTAGCGCCCAAGCAACCATGGTAAGGAAAGAAAGGAAGATGACTTGGCCGCAACGGGGTTGTGGCATGGTGTGAGCAACTACTAGGCCCAAATATTTAGCCGATCCGAGGGCGAGACTTATCTTGCTGACTTCGCGGCGATTTCTGATGTTGTGCTAGGGCTGCGCGCCAACTTTTGCAACATAGCTAGGCCGGTCCGTACGAGTTTGCCCTTGCCCGAGCTCTTCTTAGTGCTCTACGTCCTCAGGTCCTGGCCCTCGAGCGAGCTCAGCCGCCACTGGTGTGCCAGGTTGTGATGTTGTGGTCAAGGCCAGGGGGTGAGGGCTGGAGAGCCAGTAAGAGCTCCGGAGTCGCGATGCTCAGGAGCCCCCCTTTTAACACGCAAGCGAATCATACGAGAGAAAAGGAGACTCGCGGTGCCGCCTGCTATCCTTCCCGTGGGGTCCCTGTGGGCAGGTACAAGAAGAAACATGGTTTGCCGTTACTGCCGCCTGCGTGTCGCTGGTTGGTCCAGATGAAGTGAAGACACTGAGGGCCTGTTGTGGTGACGTGCACGGCACGTGCCGCGAGCCAGAGCTCGACCACTCAGATTTGTTGGTCGTGGCAGGGACGGACCCATGCACCAGCGCCGTGCCTATGTAGAGGCCCCGAGGGAGGCGATGATCGAGCAGGTAATAGCATTTGGCAGGTTAAGCATGAAGAGTACATCGACTTAGGTAAATGCAGGAGGATAGATGCCACTGGGTCTGGCCTGAGCGGCTTAGGGATGATGCAGCCCGAGGGGCGCCCCCAGCAAGGTAAGCTAAAGACTTAAGCAAAAGGGATACATGCCACAGGGACGGATCCATGTGGCCTGGGAATAATGCAGCCCGAGGGGCGCTCCCAGCTTAAATGAACTTGGAAGATGTCACCTGGTTCTGTAGACGAAGTAGAGTTGGTGTAGCTGAAGCCTCGCGTTGAAGGAATGGCTCCTCATGAGCCACTGGGACCCTGAGCCTCAGGAGGCTCTGGGGGCTCAGGAGGTTCCTTGAAGACTGTCTCCATCTCCTCCAGAACGGCGTGGTACCTAGCCTCCTGAGCCGCCAGTACATGCTGCATGTTGCGTTGGTAAGCCGACGCCATGCTCGGCAAGCCGAAGGGCATGCGAACGTAGCTGTGTGGTGGGCCCTCACAGCGGCCCGCACTCGAAGGCCAGAAGCACTCCTGAGATGCGGCCCTGTTGAGCCCTGGGGTGTCGATGCAGACGCGCAGCTCAGCACCCTCGCCTGGATGGTGAGCCGCGCCTTGTGAGCGGCTGCCGCCGCGCATGGCTCTTGCTTCTTGCAGTTCCTGGGTGGTCTTGGTGATGAACTCCTGAGCAGTGGGCACCCCTTGCCCTGTAGTCTCCTGAGGGTCGCGTGCTGCCAAGCACGCCTCCAAGTGGCGCCCAAGCGCCTCCCTCGTGAAGTTGGCAAGGTCTGAGGCTCTCTAGGAGAGAGCCCCCGAGTCCTGCCTGAGGAGGGCACCGGGCGCGCTTTCCAATGTGCTGGAGGGAGGCACCCCTGGAGCGGGCGCTGACCCTAACGAGGCTCCTGATGCGACGTCGTCTTCTTGGGATCCTGCGTGGCGCGGCAGCTTCTTCTTGGGGATGGTCTCCGGAGGGCCTTTACTTCTTCTATCAGGGTTGTCGATTGTTGCGGCTTGGAAGGCGCGCTCAGGGGAGCAGACCGCATCCCTTTCTTCACATGGGACCGTGATGATTCCCCCGCTTCCTGGCATCTTGAGAACATTGTAGACGTGGTGAGTGACTGCCATGAACTTGGCCAGGGCTAGATACCTGAGGATGGCATTGTATGGCAGGTGGATGTGCGTGACGTCGAAGTCGCTGAGCTTGGTGCGGTAGTTCTTGCGCTCCCCGAAGGTGACAGGTAGGCGGACATGCCCTATCGGCGTGGTGGAACCATCGGTCACTCCTGAGAAAGGCTTGGTTGGCTGAAGCTGCTCATAGGGCACTTGGAGGTTGTCGAACGTGTCGATGGATAGGACGTTGAGCCCTGCTCCACCGTCGATGAGAGTCTTGGTGACTTGCACATTGCTCATGACTGGGGAGCACAACATAGGGAGTGCGCCAGCGGTGGCTGCGCACTTGAGCTGGTCTGCCGAGTTGAAGGTGATGGCGCATTGGGACCACCTGAGCAGGCGCGTGGCTTCGAGTTTGGGGAGCACCGCGTTCACCTCGCGAGCTAACTGTTTGAAGATGCGCTGAGAGGCTGGGGCCTGAGCACCGCCCAAGATGCGAGCGATTACACGCGGCTCCTAGAAGCCCCCAGCCCCCTCGTCTTGGTGGTGGTCGTCATTCCTTCTTGGTGGCGGCAACGAGGGAAGACCGGCGTTGCCCTGGGGGCGATCCTCACGAGGCGGGTCCCTCCAGGCGCCCTCGCGAGGTTGGTCCTGCCAGCGGTCCTCACGAGGCCGGTCGCGCCACTCTTGGCACGGTCCACGATCGTCCCAGCGTCCGCCTCCGCGTCCTCCTCCACGGCCGTAGCCCCAGTCGTTGTGCTCGGGGCGTCGACCGAAGCGTCCTTCCCGTATGGCTCTGAGTTCTTGACAGTCGCTGGTGTTCATTTTGTGGAAGGCGCAGAACAGACGGCCGTTCTTGGATGACTCGGGCTGATCTTTGCCCCTCTTGGTGTTGGGCTCCGCCGCGAGCACCACTGCCTCCTTGCGCTTCACGTCCTTGGCCTTTGCATTCTTCTCCTCCACTCCTGCAGCTGGTAGCTCAAGGAGAGAGAGAGACGCCCCTCCTCAGCTCTTGCGCACTTAGTCGCCAGGTTGAACAGCTCCTGAGATGTGCAAAGCTCCTCGTGGATGGCCAACTCATCCTTCATCTTGACGTCACAGACGCCGTCTGAGCACGCTGAGATGATGGCTTCATCCGTGATCTTGGGGATCTTGAGGCGTGTGTTTTTGAAGCACTGGATGTACTTCTGGAGGGTCTCTCCTGGCTGTTGCTTGATGCGGCGTAGATCGCCCGCGGCGGGTGGGCGGTCGCGAGTGCCCTGGAAGTTAGCGACGAAGCGGTCGCGCATCTCGTCCCAGGAGGAGATCGAGCCGTGCTGCAGGTTCAGGAGCCAGGAGCGGGTCCCATCCTTGAGAGCCATGGGAAACCTGTTCGCCATGACTTTTTCGTCGCCGTTGGCCTCTTTTATGCTCATCTCATAGAGCTGCAAGAGCTCCGTGAGGTCGGCGGTGCCGTCATAGTGAGGAGGTAGATCTGGCTTGAACTTGCCTGGCTAGGCGAAGCTACGCAGTTCGGGGGTGAAGGCACGGCAGCCAGCCGTGGTCGACGGGGCCCACTTCTGAGGCGGAGATTGATCTTGGCGAGGTCCGCTGTCGGTGTCAAAACCGGCGGATCTCGGGTAGGGGGTCCCGAACTGTGCGTCTAAGCCTGATGGTAACAGGAGGCAGGGAACACGATGTTTTACCCAGGTTCGGGCCCTCTTGATGGAGGTAAAACCCTACGTCCTCCTTGATTAATATAGATGATATGGGTAGTACAAGAGTAGATCTACCACGAGATCAAGGAGGCTAAACCCTAGAAGCTAGCCTATGGTATGATTGTTGTATATGGAGTTGATTGCCTACGGACTACAACCCTCTGGTTTATATAGACACTGGATAGGGTTAGGGTTACATAGAGTCGGTTACAATGGTAGGAGATCTTGAATATCCGCATCGCCAAACTTGCCTTCCACGCCAAGGAAAGTCCCATCCGGACACGGGACGAAGTCTTCAATCTTGTATCTTCATAGTCCAGGAGTCCGGCTGAAGGTATAGTCCGGCTACCCGAACACCCCCTAATCCAGGACTCACTCAGTAGCCCCCGAACCAGGCTTCAATGATGACGAGTCTGGCGCGCAGATTGTTCGGCATTGCAAGGCGGGTTCTTCTACAAATCCTGTGTACTTGTAGGAATAATGTCCGATTTTTGTAATGTAGCGCTCCTTGGCTCCCACGGCCAATAATGGCCGTCTTCCATGTGTCAAACGAATGCGAAAAGCCAGGGAGTTTTTACATCCACACCCCTAGCCGTATAAACGAGACGCCTATTTAACGGGATGGGGATTTAGGTCCAAACCACATCCTCTCCTCTCCGCGAGTTATCATCAGAGCACTTCTAGCAAAGGTCCATTCCAACATGACCAGCCGTCGCAGGTCCTCCCCTCGCCCCTCCGGTCCCAAACCCGGGGACTGGGAGAGTTGCACCATCCCGCATAGCGAGTTAGTTTCGCTTCAGGCCAAGGGATTTCTCCCTCAGGCATACATGGTCCCGGTCCGAGCCGGTCTCGCCACCTACAATGGCGGAAAACAAGCGGAGAGCACCCCCAATCCTTCTAAAGGAGAGAGGGTGTGCCTCGTCCCCTATCTAATAAGGGGACTGGGGTTTCCAATTCATCCATTTCTCCGCGGGCTTCTGGAGTTCTACGGCCTCCAGCTGCACAATCTCATGCCCGCCTCCGTATTACATATTGCGGGTTTCGTCGCCCTTTGCGAGCTATTTTTAGGCGTTGAGACTCATTTCGCGTTGTGGAAGAGGTTATTCTGCCTGGTGCCCCGTTCTCGAGAGGGGTCTATATACCAAGTGGGCGGAGCCGAAGTATGGCGCATCGCCGGGACTGGATACCTATCCGAAACCCCAAAGAAGGCATACGAGGACTGGTCTTCGGAATGGTTTTACATAGATGACGTCCCGCTACCGGACCCTATCCGGGTCGGTCTCCCTAAGTTCAACAGTGCTCCATTGAAGAAACGCTTGAGCTGGCGTCCGCTGAGCTCTCAAAGAGAAAGCGACAGTGACGTCCTTTACCTGATGGGCCGGATAAGACTGTTGGCTCATTCCGGACTAACCATGATTGGAGTCATGGCCGCATGCATTATGCGGGGGGTGCAGCCACTTCAATATAGAAGCCACCCCATGTGGGATTTCAACGGGGAGGATGACGCCACCCGTTACGGTCGTAAGGGGCCGGCCTCAGCTGCCGCTCTAGTAAAGATCTTATCATCTTTGTACAAGGGAGAAAAGGAGGAATTCCTCCGCGTCAACCTGTAGGCCGGATTTACTATGTATGATCCTCCAAGTTGGGTAAGTGAACAACTGCGCTTGCCCGTTTGTTTTATACTCCCACGGTTAGATATGTAGTCTAATGACTTCAATGATAAACAGCCACCCTCCACAGCCCGAGGACCCAGAACGGTCCCTCTATCCGGACTCCGAAGAGGATCCGGAAATATCGGTGGAGCTTATCGACGGGGTGTTCCATCAGCTAAGCAAGGACAATACCTTGGTAGCCATCATGGCTGATTACCTAGGGTTAATCCCGGCCTCCCAGGTGAAAGAAACCGGAGTTTCATTCCCTTGAGAGAGATTCCACTCTCACGTATTCCGGTGTTTCTGACGACAACTGTGTTTTGCAGGGGAGATTTCCGAGGCAGGAGGCCGAACCTGCGGCGGCTTGCCAACGAGGGGCCGTAGGGCCCCGTGGGGCAAAAAGGAATGTAGTCCGGACTGAGATGCCGACGCAAAGGTATAGCGCACCCTCTGTTTCCCTGGTGTTATTCTGTCAGGGCATATTAACATTCGTGCTATCTTCAGAACGAAGAGACCTCGCCGGACTACATCCGGAGAGGTTGCCAATCGCGCCTCCACCAGCCAGGCTCCAACGTCTAGCCAGGAAGCGGAGGCGAGCACAAGGCGCACACCGGACGCTCCTCCGACAGAGGATGCGGACAGGCTGTCTGCCACAAATTCTGAAGTGGAGAGTGCCATGAACCACAGGCGTCGCCGGATAGTTCTACGCGACGCTTGTTTCTCCCAAGAGGCTTTAGATGCCCTTAATTCGGGAGATGCGTACCTCCGTGCTGCTCAAAATGGTTTAGCTAGAGCCACGGAGCAGTATGTAAAAGACATACGGGTAAGAAAATTTTGGTCAAATATATATATACCAGTAGCCCCCGAGACTTGAAACAGTTAGAGCAAGTGATTTAAGGATCATTTAATATGCAGGTTCTTACAGAGAAGAATACTGTACTGTCCCAGGAGCTGGAAAAGTGCAAGGCCCAACTAGAGGCCGCACTAGCCGCAGCAGGGGAGCCAAAAGAGACCCCCTCAGGTAAGATACACTTTGTAAGATTAGTATTGTGCAGTGTGGGTGCAAATATGACAAATCATGTTGCAGATGGCGCCGGACTCGATCCGGAAAAGCAACAACTCTTACGCCGGCTAAAGGCCGGTGAGAGTATGTTGACAAAGGTGAGGCGAGAGAAGAATGATCTTCAGGATGCCAACACCAGGCTGGACGTCAAACTTAAAGATGTTCGTGGCCAGCTGTCGGACTCCACGAAGGAGAATCAGCGGCTTCGACGCGGCATATTTAGTAAGTGCTTGAACGAACTTTGAAAAAAGAGTTCGGCGAGGAAGTCGACTAACAGAGTAATGTCTGTAGGTATGCTCACAGGTCATCCTGCGGAGGAGATGCCTGGTTCTACGGGTGACCTTCTTCCCGAACTCATGCAACTGCACGAGCGAATTCGGCAGGCGATGTGAGGCGTTGCCCAAGCCTGATGGCCTGCCCACTCCATTCCCGAGGGCCTTGGAGAGCTTGCGGAGAAGCTGAAGGGAGCTCGGTGGCGCTTCCGGTTGTGGAAGATATTGGCCTGCCGACAAGGCGCTTGGGAGGCCTGGGCCATGGTGAAGACCAGTTTTACGAAGTCTGACCCAAACCACATGGCCGAGGTCGGACCAGTGGGGCCTGACAGGAAGGAGATCCCTGTAAGCTTAGTATGTGGCCAAGTAGAGTTAGCCGCGAAGTATTCCCAGCAGGACTGTAAATTAGACAGCCTGTTAGATGGTATAGAAGAGGAATACAATCAGTCAGAATGACTATGTAATTTTGAATTGACATGTGTAATGCCTTCTAGCCGGATTGTAGATGGTTTGTCATTGCCGACCTTTTCGCTTCAACCTCGGGACCTGACGGTCCGGAGTGTGTCCGAATACCATAGCGGTTATATAAGAACCGGGGTATGCATGGAGACCAGGCGTAGGGGTCATTAGTGCTTTATCAGACAAGTGCCCAACTAGTTATGTTATATTACATGTGTAACACCCTTGATGCTACTATATCTCCCACGTGTCGAGGCACGACTTAGAGGCATAATCGCATTGAAGGCATATGTCGCAAGTTAGGCAATCTTCACAACATCCCATGTAATATAGATAATAAAAGGGGAGATAACATAGTTGGCTTACACTCACCACGTCAATCAAGTACATAAATAACATACATCAACCAAACACTCATGGCCCGACTACGGCGCCAAAATAAAAGATAACCCAACATGCGACACGGTCCCGATCACCCCCAACTGGGCACCACTACTGATCATCAGGAAAGGAAACATAGTAACATTGAGAGTCTTCGTCGAACTCCCACTTGAGCTCATACGCGTCTGCTGGAGTGGAATCAACAGGCCCTGCATCTGGTGTAATAGTAATTTGTGAGCCACAGGGACTCGGCAATCTCGAACCCTCGCGATCAAGACTATTTAAGCTTATAGGTAAGGCAAGGTACAAATATATGTGGAACTGCAGCAAGCGACTAGCAAAAATATGGTGGCTAACTTATTCGCAAAAGAGAGCGAGAAGAGGAGGCAAAGCACGAGCGAGAAACTAGAGGACAACCTGCGCAAGCATTACTCCAACACCGTGTCTGCTTCCCGGACACCGCCGAGAAGAGGCCATCATGGTAACACACTCAGTTGATTCATTTTAGTTAAGTTAAGGTTCAAGTTATCTACAACCGGACATTAACAAATTCCCATCTGCCCATAAGTGCGGGCACGGCTTTCAAAAGCTCTAATCCCTGTAGGGGAGTCCCAACTTAGCCCATGACAAGCTCTCAAGGTCAACGAAGGAATAGACCTCCTCCCAAGGCGTTCCGATCAGACTCGGTATCTCGGTTCTTCAAGACACTTCGACAGGTTAAAACAAGACCAGCAACACCGCCTGAATGTGCCGACAAATCCCGATAGGAGCTGCACATATCTCTTTCTCAGGGCACACTCAGATTGTCTAAACTTCCGGTAGGCCAGCCCAGAGTTGCCCCTGGTAGCCACCGGTGGCTGACGAGTTGGACCAACACTCAGAGGAGCACTGGCCCGGGGGGGTTTAACATAAGATGACCCTCGGGCTCTGGAAACCCAAGGGAAAAAGAGGCTAGGCGGCAAATGGTAAAACCAAGGTTGGGCATTGCTGGAAAAGCTTTAATCAAGGCGAACTATCAAGGGGTTCCCATTATAACCCAACCGCGTAAGGAACGCAAAATCCGGGAACATAACACCGATATGACGGAAGCTAGGGCGGCAAGAGTGGAACAAAACACTAGGCGAGAGGCCGAGCCTTCCACCCTTTACCAAGTGTATAGATGCATTAAGATAACAAGATAAGATAATGATATCCCAACAACTAAAATAAATGTCCCAACAAGGAACGGCCTGCAATCTTCACCTGCAACTAGCAACGCTATAAGAGGGGCTGAGCAAAGTGGTAACATAGCCAATCAACGGTTTGCTAGGACAAGGTGGGTTAGAGGTTTGACATGGCAATTTGGGAGGCTTGAAAGCAAGTGGTAGGCATCGTAGCATTGGCATAGCAAAAGAGCGAGCAAACTAGCATAGCAAAGATAGTACTGATTTCGAGGGTATGATCATCTTGCCTGCAAAGTTGTCAGAGTTGACTGGATCCTCGAAAGCAAACTCAACGGGCTCCTCGTTAGTGAACTCGTCTCCCGGCTCTACCCAAACAAGACAAACAAGCAACAAGCACACAAATCAACCACGTGCAACACAAACAACATGATGCAAAGATGGTATGCTATGCGGGATGTGATGCGGGATGCATATGCAAGATTTGACAAGGGATGCATGATCCCGGCATCAACATGGAAATCCAAGTGTTCCACTGGAATGATGAGATGAAATCGCTTGAAAACGATATAAAGAACGCCGGAATCGGAGTTACAGTTTGGAAATGGCAAGCGATTCAAAAATGACACCGGTCTGCGATTTACAGCAAGTAGCCATCTAAATGCAATGAGATGAACATGTTACAGCACCCAAACATGGCAAAAAAATACATGGCAGGGATGCATTCAAGATGCTTAACAAAAGTCTAGCACTGAGCTACGGCCAATTCATCCATTAACAGGTTCAAACAAGCTTGGCAAAAATGCATATGGTAAACAGATTTCAGACTTTGTGAAATTAACACTTGTTTGGAGTTTCAGATCAGGTAGCACTCTTCGGAGCAACAAGACTACATGCTACAGGACCTGAACATGGCAAAGTAGAGCACGGCATGGAGCTACTCAAAGATCTTAACAAAAGTCCCTTAATGACCTTGAGCCAAAAGGGATCAGAAAACACAATTGCAAGCATGTGAACATGGCAAAAACATAATCAGTCCTCAGACTTGGTGAAAACTGGCACATGCTGAAACATAACTCAAGTAGGCATGTTTACGAGCTCGATGCACTCAATACAGAGCAAGTCATGAAAGGCTAAGCATACATCTATCAAGAATACACAAAATTCAAGCTAGACATGGCAAGAACAATAGCATAGCATGCACGGATCAACTACAACATGATCGGCAAAATTGCAAACAAGTTGACAATCTGCCCAGATTCACAAAGTAGCAAAAGTAGAGCTCGATTGACTCAAGCTAGGTTGCTCAATAATTGAAAACAAAGCCATGGATGGATAGAGCACTACAAGATTAACAAATCATCCTTACTGACCATCCTCAAAAGAGGCATGGATCACTAGGAAACAACATGAACATATGGGCATATGAGATAAACAGCTCAAGGACTTGGTGGAAAAGCTAAGTCCCTGAAATCAGAATTACCAAGTGCCTCACTTGGCAAGCTTGTGCTAGTCACCACACACATCACAAAAATACATGGGTTGCACCTCTGCAAAGATGAAAAAACCCTTAACAAAACATATGTAGAACTCATGGGAATATCATGCACACAATAATCATGGCAAAAATGACAAATATCTAAATGGAGCAGCAGATCTGACAATTATCTCAAGTGGCCCTCTTCTAACAGCATTTCGGGAATCAAGATGAACTCAAATGAAAATTATGCAATGGAATGAAACGATGTACTCTCTGAGGTGAACATTTTGATATGCTATATCCCCAAAACGGAGCTACGGATGCGGAGATACGATGCTAAGAACATGGGCACTTGGACTGCAGACTTAGGAAAAAGAGGAGGCAACCTAGGGTTTACTGTTCACCCGGATCTGGATCTGGGCGCACGCCAACCGAGGTTGGTCGGGAAGTTCAACGGAGTGGAAGGACGTAGCGGCCGGAGTTGCTGCTCTCGCCGGAGTAGGGGGGGGCTCGCCGGATCCCGGAGCTTCGCGCGGAAAGGGGCGACGAGGAGAGGGTCGGGCGGCGGCGGAGAAGGAGGACGGCGGTTGGCGGCGAGCGGCACGGCGACCGGCGAGGTGGCGGCACACGGAGGCGGCGGGGTCCCGGCGACGAGGCCGAGGCGGCGCAGCGCGGGCGGCGCTCGGGCGGCGGGGAGGCGGGCGAAGCGGCGCGGGGACTCGGGCCGGGAGGGCCGCGGTCGGGCCCCCGGGCCAGCGCGGTGGGAGGCGGCGGCGCGCCACGTGGCGATCGCTGAGAGGGCGCGGGCGGCGGCGGACGTTGTCCGGCGCCGGCGGACACGTCCGGCGCACGGAGAGGAGCGGGGAGCTAGGGTTAGGGTCGACTTGATCCGAAATTTTTGGGGAGGAGGCTATATTTATAGGTAGAGGGAGCTAGGAGAGTCCAAATGAGGTGCGGTTTTCAGCAACGCGATTGTGATCGAACGCTCTAGGGTTTAGGTGTGTTTTTGGGACAAATTGGAAGGGTGTTGGGATGCAACACACACGAGGCCTTTTCGGTCCCTCGGTTAACTGTTGGAGTATCGAACGAAGTCCAAATGATACGAAACTTGACAGGCGGTCTACCGGTAGTAAACCAAGGCCGCTTGGCAAGTCTCGGCCCAATCCGGAAAAGTTTAATCCCCACACACGAAAGAAAGGTAGAAATGACCACCGGAGGAGAACGAAGCGCCGGAATGCAAAACGGACAACGGGGAAAATGCTCGAATGCATGAGATGAACACGTATGCAAATGCAAGGCACATGATGACATGATGTGAGATGCATGACAACGGCAACAACACACGGAGACAAAGACCCGAACCCGAGAAAATAAAATAACTTAACGCCGGAAACGGCAAGAGTTGGAGTACAAATTGGGAAAGTTACATCTGGGGTGTTACAACATGGTTAGTAAGAAACATCTTCCAGAGAGAATAGTTCCGTTAAGGGTTCCTTTCGCTGGGAGGCATGCCCTAAAGTGCATGTCCGGACTGTGTGAAAAGATGCAGAAAAAGCATCTGGGGGCGCATAAAATGAGTAAAAAGATCATCTTTTATTTCATCGACCGAATATTCTCTTAAGAACGATAGCTTTCGGCTTCACCCAGTCTGAGGTACACATCCGGCTGACCCGGCAGTAACAATCGTAGAGGTGCTCCCTTTACCACCTAGCCGAACAATCGGGAACGTAGGGGTAAGCACAGGAGCGAGGCAACCCAGCTTGGCCAAAACTTAAGTCATATCGATGCATATAATAGTGAAGAAAAAGGTACATGCGGAAGTTTGATGCATGTGTTGGGCGTGAAGCCCGTATAAACAAGCTTCTGTTAAAGAAGCCCCCAGGTTTAATGAGCGCGAGTGGCGCGTCACTGGATGAGCCTTTAAGGGCTATAAAAGAAAAGAGGGGAAGGAGAGAAATGTAAGACAGAAAAATACAAAAAGGGATGGACAGAGGAAGGAGACGAACACAGAGTCCGGCGCTAGGCATAGAATCTTCGGAGACGGGTGGCGTTCCACGGGTTCGGCTCGAGTCGGATGTTCGACGCATCTCGCAGGCGGTACGCCCCACCAGTCAGGACTTGGTCGATTATGAATGGACCTTCCCACTTGGCCCGTACTTCTCCGGCAGGCGTAGAACTAGTTCACCAACGTTGTAGTTTTTGGCCCGTACTTCTCTGCTTTGATATCTTCGGGCCTGCTGTTGGTAAAATGCGGAACGGGCTTTTGCCACATCATGCTCCTCCTCCAAGGCGTCCAAGTTGTCCTGCTGATCGAGCTCGGCTTCTCTTTCTTCGTACATGCGCACTCTAGGTGAGTCATGAATTATGTTGCAGGTTAGAACTGCCTCTGCGCCGTACACCATAAAAAATGGTGTGTATCCGGTGGTGCGATTTGGCGTGGTCCGCAGCCCCCATAGCACGGAGTCGAGGTCCTCTACCCAGTGCGTCTTAGATTCCTTGAGGGACCGCACCAGTCTGGGTTTAATGCCGCTCATGATAAGACCATTTGCGCGTTCGACCTGGCCGTTGGTTTGTGGGTGATAGACGGAAGCATAATCGAGCTTGATGCCCATGTTTTTGCACCAGAGTTTTACCCCATCGGCGGTAAAGTTTGTACCGTTATCGGTTATGATGCTGTGGGGGATGCCATAACGGTGTACAACCCCGGATATGAAGTCTATCATAGGTCCGGATTCGGCCGTTTTAACAGGCTTGGCTTCTATCCATTTGGTGAACTTATCCACCATGACCAGTAAGTATTTTTTCCTATCGGTCCCACCTTTAAGGGGTCCGACCATGTCAAGCCCCCAGACCGCAAAAGGCCAGGTGATGGGTATAGTTTGGAGTGCGGTGGGTGGCATATGGCTTTGGTTGGCAAAAAGTTGGCAACCAGCGCATCGTTGGACTAGGTCCTAAGCGTTTGCCCGGGCCGTCGGCCAATAAAAGCCTGTACGGAAAGCCTTGCTAACAAGGGACCGAGCGGTGGCGTGGTGACCACCGAGTCCGGCATGAATTTCAGCCAGAAGGTTCCGCCCTTCCTCTTCAGAGATGCACCTTTGAAGGACTCCGGTAGTGCTTTTCTTATAGAGCTCTCCCTCATGGACTCTATAGGCTTTAGATCGCCGCACTATGCAGCGGGCCTCGTTTTGGTCCTCCGGGAGTTCCTGCCTAGTAAGGTAGGATAGGAATGGTTCTGTCCACGGGGCAATAACCGCCATTATTACGTGGGCTGAAGGTGTAATTTCATTGGCAGAGCCTCCAATTGTGTCAGATTGTTCGGCGTCGAGTGGTGCGGCTGGGTCCGGGCTGTTATTTGCGGGTTCCCCCTCCCATGCTACGGATGGCTTGAACAATCTTTCCAAAAAGATGTTGGGGGGGACTGCATCGCACTTTGCTCTGATGCGTGCCAGGACGTCCGCTGCTTGATTGTTTTCTCGGGCTATATGGTGAAACTCCAGCCCTTCGAACCGAGCTGACATTTTTAGGACGGTGTTGCGGTTAGCTGCCATTTTTTGGTCCTTGGCGTCGAAGTCTCCATTTATTTGGGATATCGCGAGGTTTGAATCCCCGCGTACCTCTAGGAGCTGGATACCCATGGATACTGCTATCCGGAGACCATGTAGGAGGGCCTCGTATTCGGCTGCATTGTTGGAATCCGTGTACATGATCTGGAGCACATATTGGACTATGTCTCCTGTGGGGGATGTCGGGACGACGCCAGCCCCCAGTCCGGCCAACATTTTGGAGCCGTCGAAATGCATAATCCAGTTTGAATATGTGCCGTACTCTTTAGGGAGCTCGGCCTCCGTCCATTCTACGACGAAGTCGGCCAAAACTTGCGATTTAATAGCTCGCCGTGGCTTATAGGTTATATCGAACGGGAGAAGCTCGATGGCCCATTTTGCAATCCGGCCCGTTGCATCACGGTTGTTGATAATATCGTTTAGTGGCAGTTCCGAGGCTACTGTTATGGAACACTCTTGAAAGTAGTGTCGTAGCTTCCGGGATGCCATGAATACCGCGTATGCAATCTTTTGATAATGCGGGTACCGTGATTTGCATGGAGTGAGGACAGTGGACACGTAGTAGACTGGCCTTTGAAGGGGGAATTTGTGTCCGTCCGTTTCACACTCGACAATGAGCATTGCGCTGACAACTTGGTGTGTTGCTGCAATGTACAATAACATTGGTTCGCCGGTGATTGGCGCGGCCAGGACTGGGTTTGTTGCCAATATGGCTTTTATTTCATTAAGTCCGGCCGTGGCGGCATCCGTCCACTCGAAGTGTTCGGTGCGCCGAAGGAGGCGATAAAGGGGTAGTGCATTTTCCCCCAAGCGGGAGATGAAGCGACTTAAAGCCGCCACGCACCCGGTTAATTTTTGTATTTGTTTAAGGTCCTTTGGGACATCCAATTGTGACAAATCTCGGATCTTGGCTGGGTTTGCTTCAATTCCTCTACCGGATACAATGAAGCCCAAGAGCTTTCCGGCTGGAACGCCGAACACGCATTTTTCTGGGTTGAGCTTGATGTCATATTGTCGGAGGTTATCGAATGTAAGCCTCAAGTCGTTTACTAGGGATTCGACATGTCTTGATTTGACGACCACATCATCCACATACGCCTCCACTGTTTTGCCGATCTGGTTTGCCAGACATGTCTGGATCATGCGCTGATATGTTGCACCGGCGTTTTTTAGCCCGAAGGGCATTGTGTTGAAGCAGAATGGGCTGTATGGTGTGATGAATGCTGTTGCAGCTTGGTCTGATTCTGCCATCTTGATTTGATGGTAACTGGAGTATGCGTCGAGGAAACACAACAAATCGTGTCCTGCGGTGGCATCGATAATTTGATCGATGCGGGGGAGGGGGAAGGGATCCTTTGGGCAAGCCTTGTTAAGGTCTTTAAAGTCGACACACAGGCGCCAGGATTTGTCCTTCTTTGGTACCATCACCAGGTTTGCTAGCCAAGTCCGGATGTTTTATGTCTCTGATGAATCCGGCCTCCAATAGCTTGGCTAGCTCCTCTCCCATAGCCTATCTCTTGGGTTCGGAAAAATGCCGAAGGGCTTGTTTCACAGGTTTAAATCCTTTTAGGATATTTAAGCTGTGTTCGGCCAGCCTGCGTGGGATCCCTGGCATGTCTGAAGGGTGCCAGGCGAAGATGTCCCAGTTCTCTCGTAGGAACTCTCGTAGTGCGGCGTCTGCATCAGGGTTCAGTCATGCCCCGATTGAAGCTGTTTTATTGGGGTCCGTTGGAAGGACCTGGAATTTGACTATTTCATCGGCTGGCTTGAAGGATGTGGATTTGGATCTCTTATCGAGTATCACATCATCCCTATTAACCGTGGAGCGCAGCGAAGTCAGTTCCTCGGCCACTAAGGCTTCGGATAGCGCCTCAGGGGCTAATGCGGCCGTCTTGTTTTCGGCGCGGAGTGCTATGTCTGGATCACTAGCTAGAGTGATAATTCCATTCAGCCTGGGCATCTTAAGCTTCATGTACCCGTAATGGGGTATTTCTTGGAAGATTGTGAATGCTTCCCGCCCTAGTAAAGCGTGATATCCGCTCTTAAATGGGGCCACCTGAAACGTGACTTCTTCGGACCTGTAATTATCCGGCGTGCCGAACACCACCTCTAGTGTATTTTTCCTGTGCAACGCGCTTACCGACTGGGGATTACTCCTCTAAAGGTTGTGCTGCTTCGCTCGATGCGGTTCCAGTCTATTTCCATTTTTTGAAGGGTTTCCTCATAAATGAGGTTCAGTAAGCTGCCTCCATCCATGAGCACCTTGGTGAGGCGAAAGCCATCCACTATGGGACTGAGGACCAATGTGGCTGGTGCTCGGGCGTTTCAGAATCTAGGTTCATCACTTGCGTTGAAGGTAATAGCAGTGTCGCTCCATGGATTTATTATTGCAACTTGATAGACTTCGGCAAGGCTGCGGAGTGTTCTTTTTCGCATATTGTTTGATGCGAAAGTCTTGAAGACTGTGAGAACGGTACTGGTGTCCTCGGGCTGGCTTTCTGCGTCCTCCATAATTAAGAGGTCCTCGCCAATTTTGGCCACCTGCCGGAGTATCCAACATGCTCTAAGGCTGTGAGTTGGTGTGGCGTCCTCTGTACTGTGAATTCTACAGGGTCCATCAAGCCACCTTTCCAGTACGGTTCCATGCCCTGTAGAGGGTTTTAGCTTTTTGGTGTTTATCCCGGGTGTCCTATGATGATGCACCCTCTTAGTTCGGATGGGATTACTATTCAAGGCCGGATTATCCCAAAATTTTATTTCGGTTTTCCAGGCGCTTTCCATCGCACAGTATTTTTGTACTATGGACGCCAAGTCAGCGAATCATGTAATATCACAACGACTTACGGTGTTAAGGATTCCCTCGTCCGTTCAATTACTGCAGAAAATTGAGATTGCGTCTCCCTCGCGGCAATCCTTTATCATGTTCATAACCAGGAAGAATCTGGCCCACTAATGATGTACTGTTTCCTCGGGCCTCTGCCTGATTTGGGAGAGATCGCTTATGTTCGGGTGGGCGGGTGTCGTTGAATCTGAAACCTCACCCAATCCAAGATTCGGAGGCCAAAGAGTATCCGAACTCTGAAGTTCGGATTCTTGGATGTTGTCCAACGAATCTAGCCCGTTGCCTGATCCTAAGCTCAGGTCTTGAGTTACATCCTCCTCTCCGCGGGTATCCGGCTTGGAGGAGTCGGGAATTTGGACGTAGCTAGTCCTTAAAATAGATGATGGGTCGCCGCACTGCGCCTCTACCATGGCAACATGGTGGGTGACTTGGGGAGAGTTAATTTCTCTTAGATCGGGTTTAAGCCCAACCTGGTCGTAATCCGTAGCGACCCCCAGGGCGGCGATGCGATCCAAGAGCTCGTTTACGGAAGAGAGTTCCATTGGATCTAGCTGCTCGACGAGCTCCGAGCTGACGTGTAGGTTGCTTTTGATGACCCGAGAGGTCACCGTCGGCGCAACAGCCAAACAGGCGGTCATGAGGAAACCACCTAGCCGGAGGGTTTGGCCGACAGCCAGGGCTCCCTTAGCAACGGCGCCGTCTTTAAAGACGGGAGGAGGCATTCTTCCTGATTGTGACGGCACAGAGGAACTCTCAATGAAAGTACCAATGTCGGTGTCAAAACCGGCGGATCTCGGGTAGGGGGTCCCGAACTCTGCATCTAGGCCGGATGGTAACAGGAGGCAGGGAACACGATGTTTTACCCAGGTTCGGGCCCTCTTGATGGAGGTAAAACCCTACGTCCTGCTTGATTAATATTGATGTTATGGGTAGTACAAGAGTAGATCTACCACGAGATCAAGGAGGCTAAACCCTAGAAGCTAGCCTATGGTATGATTGTTGTATATGGAGTTGATTGCCTACGGACTACAACCCTCCGGTTTATATAGACACCGGATAGGGTTAGGGTTACATAGAGTCGGTTACAATGGTAGGAGATCTTGAATATCCGCATCGCCAAACTTGCCTTCCACGCCAAGGAAAGTCCAATCTGGACACGGGACGAAGTATTCAATCTTGTATCTTCATAGTCCAGGAGTCCGGCTGAAGGTATAGTCCGGCTACCCGAACACCCCCTAATCCAGGACTCCCTCATCCGCGCTGCGCCACTGCACGCGGCATGCGGTCTTGACGAGGTGGCGCGGGGAGCGCCGGTGCAGCTTCTCGCGACCGCGGGATTTCTTGGCAGCTTCTTTCTTCACGCGCGGGCGCCGGGCGCGGTGGATCATGCCGTGGAGGCAGGCACCATCTTGGGGTCGAGGCGGTGGAGGCATGCCATGAGCCCCGTTACCCGCGGCTGGTTGAGGGGGAGGCAGAGAGCGGGACGGCGTCGGAGAGCCCCCTACGGCACGGACGAGCTCGGTGACGCGGTCGAGCCACTCCTCGTAGAGGTCATCGATGGGGCGGTAGCGCAGGAGTTCGTTCGCCACGAGGAGCGCAGCGCGCGTGAGACAAAGAACCGGCAGGGGTCAGTGATGGAGTAGTGGTGCGGCCGTCCTGCAGCACTGAAGGATGCTGCGAGGACCCCTGGTGCTCATTCCCCACCAGGCCAGTGGCAGCGTTGGTGGCGGGGGACGGAGAACGACGAGGTGGCCCATCGACGGGAGCCGTCTGAGCGACGCGGGCGGCGAGGGCAGCCTGACGCTCAGCTCGAGCACGTCAAGCGTCCGACATGGAGACGATGGAGCGACAAACTGACAGAAAGGAGGCTACAGCGCACCCCTACCTGGCGCGCCAAATGTCGGATGTGGGGTTCCGGCAAACCCTTAAGGTTCAAACACTGGGGTGCGCGCGGAGTCTTTCCCTCCCATCGATCTACGCTCTAGCTCGCTAAGATCTTGCGGACGAACTCGACAAACTCACAATACAGAAAGACGCAGGGTTTATACTGGTTCGGGCCATTGTTGTGGTGTAATACCCTACTCCAGTGTGCTGGTGGTGGATTGCCTCACGGGCTGATGATGAATAGTACAAGGGGAAGAACAGCCTCCTGAGGTTGAGGTGTTCTTGTGCGTATGAACTCGTAGGGTCTCTCCCGATCTCATGCCCCCACTATTGTGGTGGCTAGTCCTATTTATAGAGGCCCTGGTCCTCTTCCCAAATATTGAGCGGGAAGAGAGCCAATAATGGCGAGCTAATTTGAAGGGGGATAGCTAGTACAAGCTATCCTGACAAAAGTAGTCTTCGCCTGCGCAAATCTCTGGTGGTGACGCCGTCTTGGGCTCCACGATGACCTTCGTCCTGCCATCCTTCTGGTCTTGGTCTTGTTGCACCAAAATGGCAACCTTTGCCTGAGGCCTCAGTACTCTGCGGCTGCGCTTGCCTCCTTAGCAGCAAAGAGAAAACAAGGACGTTGCATCATGGCTCACATCACGAGAGCCTCATGAGGTTCACCTCACCTTGATATCTCCGCTCCTCGTGAGCCTGCCTGGCTCGGCAACTCCAGAGGGGGTCTTGCATCATCCGCCTCACGAGGCTTGGCCCCTCGCGAGGGTCTTGGCTGCCTTGTTGGTGAAGATGGGCCGTACGTCCTGCTGGCTCAGCCACGCCGCGGGCCGCAGGCAGGCAAGTCTAGGGACCCCCATTCCCAGAACGCCTACAACTCTGACTACGATGAGGAACTCCAATCAATATCCATTTGAAAAATAAATCCATAATTTAATCTTCATATCGCCCGTCTCCTAAAATTAAAACTGATGAAAACTACCAGAAAACTTACCTTTGGAGCAGCTCTGCTTCTTCCCCATGGATAGCTGGTAGCAAATCCGTTGCCTCGACTTCCCCATGGACGCTCGATCCAAACCTGCGGCGCCGGCAGGCGCGGTGGCTACAGGCATGAATCCGCGGTCAATCACACCCAGAGCAACCTCTTCCAGCCGGCCTCGCGCAAAGCTCGACGACGGATCCAGGACGGTCGTGGCGGCCACAGACACGCGGGAAGGAATGGCCACCCCCGAGCTCCCAAAGTGGTGGAAAAGATGCGGTAGACTGGGGGAGCTAATCGACCACTAGGTGACCGGGGGTAGTAGGAGTCGACGGTGAGATGTGGCAGTGGCAGCGACAAAATGGAGGGCATGAGCTGAAACTTCTGCTCCGCCAATATTTTCTAACAATTGGGGAAACGACAAATGGGGCGGCAAAAACTAGGCATATGCGGCACTTGGTCTGAAATATTCTCCCTCCCCCCCTAAAAAATCTAGGAGGAGTTGTTTTCTACGACCCGCGCAGGAAGTATTTTCGCCACGGTGCCTAAAAAAGTAGTTATTATAGTGGTGGGGGTATTTTCCGGGATTTGTTAGAGATGCTCTAACTGTCACCTCTGATTGATATTTTGTCAATCAATCCTTCCTAACTCACATTTTTTTGAAAAACATATTTTGTAATTTTTCACATAAGAACTCCAAAAATACCATGTCCCCACCTACATAACCAAATTAATGATAAAAGTTTAAACTGTGCTTTTTTACGCAATTCTCTTCTTCTCCTCAGTGCTCAGGTAAGAAAAAGAAAAAAATATAGGGTAGGAAAGGCTTTCCCTCGAACTTAGGCCCAGGTAGTCCGGCAGAATTGTCTGGTTTGTCTGACCCGAGACCAAGAGTACCCAAACGCGACCCAAACAAGCGCTCAAATATCTTGTCGGGGCATCACCCTACGAGTAGGACCAAGGCCAACTCCAACGTGCCGACAAATTTCGTTCGATTCTGTCTATTTGAGCCAAAATAGACAGAAGCAGCGGCCGAAGGTGACGATTCATATGCAAATCTGGTCTGCTTGATGTTTGTTTGGATGCATATCTGACTCAAATTTGCACCAGATTTGTATCCACATGGAGGCGTTCGCGCCGCACATCCTCTCGGCGTCCACCTCGGGCCCGCATGTCGGCCTACCAACCACCACCCCGGTGGTAGTCAATGCCACCCACTCACCTCAGGCCCGCACATCAGCCACTAGAAGCATCCAGGCCACGTCTTTTTAAATGGCAAGCGTGCGGAGGGGCCGGTGTAGGATCTAAAGTATGTCTAGAGGGGGTGGTTAGACTACTTGACCAAATAAAAACCCATCTTTTTTCCAATTCTAGTTGTAGGCAAGTTTTAGCAATTCTACCAAGTCAAGAACACCCTAAACATGCAAGTCTAAGAGTTAATCAGCAGAAAATAAAGACTTTGCATATGAACGTAAAGGAGGGATCAGAGAAATCAAATGCAATGAAGACACGATGATTTTTGTCATGGTTCCGATAGGTGGTGCCATCCTACATCCACGTTGATGGAGGCTTCAACCCACGGAGAGTAACGGCTGCGTGAGTCCATGGAGGGCTCGACCCATGAAGGGTCCACAAAGAAGCAACCTTGTCTACATCATGGCTTACGCACACGAAGGACTAGCTTCACTCGGGTAGATCTTCACGAAGTAGGCGATCTCCTTGCCCTTACATACTCCTTGGTTCAAGTCCACAATCTCTTGGAGGCTCTTAAGTGACAGTTAACCAATCTAGGAGACACCACTCTCCAAAAGGTATTAGCTGCGTAGTTGATGATGAACTCCTTGCTCTTGTGCTTCAAATGATAGGCTCCCCTGTTGGAGATATGCCCTAGAGGCAATCATGCATGATGATATTTCCTATGTGTTTATGAATAAAGATAGTCCTTGGACATTATCAATGATGTGTATCGGCAAATACATGACTTGTTTGTGGGACTATGCATTGTATGACAACTGTCCTAAAAGGTCCCTAGTTGAAAGGGTTGTGTGGACGCGCAGCCAACTCGACTAGCATATGACACGATCGATGGCTTGGTCTCACTAGCCATGGAGCATTGGATGCTAACCGGATAATATGGACTTGGAAGGATCTGGTCGGATTCGACGTAGCCAGATCCGAGTCGAGATATGGTCCGAGTCGGACAGACCCAACTATGAGACGCAGTGATATGTCATACGTGAGTCTCTAGTACAACATATGTTCTATGTCCTAAGACCTAAGCTGACGCATGTACTCGGGATGATGACAGACTTGTTTTGGGCCGACCAAACGCGACTCCGTAATTGGATAGTTATAAAGGTAGGTTTCGGATTTGTCCAGAACCATTCTGCGAGATGTGGTCAAGCAAGATGGGATTTGCCCCTCCAATCAGGAGAGATATATTTTGGGCCCCTCGTGTGATACGACCAGAATAAGCATAGCCATGCGACAAGGATTATGAGATAATCCGGTTTGTGGTCGGCATCACTTGAACGAGAAAGAGGTCGGGCTAGAACAAGGATGACAGACTCGCCTTGAGCCCGACAACATATATCGTGTGGCAAAAGGAATAGAATTATGATCTACAGGTTCATCTAACCAGCTTCATAGTCTGTTTGGTGTTCGGCATGCCTTGCTAGAGGCCACTACCAACTATGCAGTTCAGAGGTGTTCCGAACTGCGACCAAGCCGGCTTCAACCTAAGGAGTCGCGTGCTTAAGGCAAGGAACCTACGAGGTCGGACCCAAGGACACTGGTCGGATGTGATCCGAGCTGTATTCGGATTGTGGCCAAGTATACTTATGGGCTTTAGGGTCCGTGAAAGGCCCAAGTTTTGAGCCCGCGACGGACACCCATATAAAGTGGAGGTGCTGCACACTCATGCGTTTTGATCGCTTCGGCGCTGTCACTAGGGTTTGCATGTGTTGCGAATAGACACCTCCACTCGCCGCCGGTTGTCTGATCACACCTAGCAGTCCGCCGCACGATGTTCCTCCTGCACGCGTGGATACCGTTAGAGACAGTGCACTTGTGCCGCTCTAGCGAACCTATATGTGGGAACCGACTACCGTCTGTACGAGGGAGATCGGACAAGGAGGAGACGATCCACGCGGACGCGCTACCCCAACTCTTCTTCCGCTGCACGGCACTACGCGTCTAGTGGTAACGAACTGTGATCCATCTCCCATAGCATGTTCTTGGTTGTTCTGTGCGTAGGAAAGTTTTAATTTGCAATCGACACACCCTACCATAGAACACAACATCCCCAACACTTAATCACTCTCTGATAGATTTGGCTTGGGTAGGAGAAGGATTGGAATGAAAAGTAACTTGGGGAAGGCTATAAATCAATGTTCAAATGATAGGATTGAAATATCTTGATCTCAACACATGAGTAGGTGGTTCTCTCTTAGAAAATAAGTAGTGGAAGTGAAGTTTCATTCTGGTGGCTCTCCTTGAGAGTAGGTGAGGGTGTGGGGTATATATAGGCTTCACCCAAAAATACAACCATTACAACCATTTGACCCAACTCGGTGACACCGGACCAAAATCTCATTGAGACCGACCTGTGTAAAAGATTGAAAAGCTGGAGGTCTTGGTGAGACCGAAGGAGAACATCTTGAGCGACGAAGTGCAATTGTGAGGGCAAAACCTCGTTTTGGTAGTTTGCATCTTCTCATCTCAGTAATTCCGAAATGAATCAACTTCATCACAGAAACTTGGTCATGCCATCTTGATGGGATTGAGATCCATATTGGTAGAACCAAAATGTTAGGGTTTGGCTTAGGCGGTGTATTTGATCAACTCGGTGAGTCCGGGATAGGGAATGTCAGTGGGACCGAGATGATACTTTAGGGTTTGGACAAATCTGATTTGGAGATTGTGGTTGAGGGTTTTGGAGCAATATCACTAAGCACTTGAGCAACAAACTCATCATCAATACCTCATCCCCTTTTAATAGTATTGGCTTTCCTATAGGACTCAATGCGATCTTGGACCACTTAAGCAAAAATGAAGAGTCTTGGATCTTTTCCAATTTCATGTCCTTAGCATTTTAAGGGGCCCACATTCACTAGTCCTTGCCATGCCAATCATTTATCTTCTCTAAAATCTATTATCAATGAGCATTAGATCAATGGCTCATATGTTGTTATTAATTACCAAAACCACTCAGGGATTAGTTGCACTCTCAGCCGGCCTCACACACTTATCGCCAAGCCAGTCCACATCTAGAGCTTGCTTCCCCACCACCTACCACGAACCCTAGATCACCATTGTCACCACGTGCTTCTTCAGCCGCAATGGCAAGCACGACCACAAAGCTGGGAAATCGCACCGCCCGACCAACTTCACATTGGTGCCTGGGGGACGAAGGCGACTGCCATGCCCACGCGATTGGTTATACATCCTTGTGCATCATGCGCACTACCATTGGGAGCACCGCGCCCCGCTGCTGTGGCCAGACGTGAACCTCCCGCATGGCTGGCACCTCGACCCCAACCACATTCCAGTGCCAGTCGTGCTACAGACCAAGCGCGCGTGTGCAATGCAGATTCACAACCACCATGCCTTCCTGTCACTGAAGCAATGAGGTGACCCCATGTACGCATCGGATTCCCCGAACTGGGACATCAGGTTCGTCACGGAGCTCGACATGTGTCGTCATGGAGACGTCCAGATTGATCCTCGCCCTCCACCATCGGCGTTCGTCGTGCAGGAGGAAGACGAAAAAGGATGAGATCATGTTCGAGGCGGCCCTCGAGGAGGCGACGTTGCGTGCCATGGACGAATATGTGCGCACAGAGAATGCCATGCGGCCTGGCCTCGAGCAAGCACTCCAGGAGTCCGTGTTCGTCGCCAAGGCACCACCTCCACCACCAGCACCACCAACGCCACAGGTAGTCGCCCCCAAAGCTATATGTGGATGAGCAAGCTGTCGTTCTACCTCTCTGCGCCACCTGTTTGGTCGAGCGCGGTGGGGGAGGAGGAGCGGGCAAGGTGGGGCGTTGGATGCAGTGGGAGCAGGAGAAGGAGGTCGAGCGGCGTGAGCAGGAGGATGAGGCAGCGGTAGTGCAGCGCCAGGCAGTGCAACAACAAAGTCGTCGAAGTCTGCGGCACTGGCATCCTACCAGTAGGCCTTCCCATCGGCAGTGCCGCCAGAGTTCGTCGACCTGACCACAGAGGGTGTCGCCGCTACCTAGGGCTGTTGGTGGCTGCAAGTTTTCTGTGTGTTTAGTGTTTTATGTTTAATTAATGTCTAAGTGGACTTTGTCTGGCGTTTTAATATGCATGCTTTTATTTCAAATGTTTTATGCCTATTTAGTTTTTTTAAGTTTCCGCACGAACCAAATGCATCAGTCGCGTTGCGCGCACCGACGCCCCTAGGGCTAAAATCGGACACACTCGTCCGCTTAGTCGATCCAAACGGACAAAATGCGAAGAAAACCCTTTGGATGGGCGCCTTGGAGTAGGCCTAAGCTTCAGCTGGACAGTTCAACACCAATTCCCGAACAGTCCGGCTCATGCCTAATAGAGAGCCATCCATATTTGTGCACCCGGATAGTCCATATAGATTACCCCAGATAGTCCAACTGGGTGATTTTAGCACTTAGGGCATGTTTGGTTCCCACCCTAGCTTCTGTGCCTCGTCCAAAGCGATGCCTGAACATAGTCTGAAAAGTAGCAATTCTATGCCCGGTGAGGCATGGTGTGTTTGGTTACGTACCTAGCCTAAGAGAAGCTTACTATGAACACAACATTCATTTCATACCTGGCCCACAAGAGAAACCAGCTGATTAAAGACAGATTCCCTCCATGGCTGCTCCCAGGCGACCAATTCCAAGCGCCTGGTCCAGGCTAATCATGCGGCCTAGGTCATGGGCCAGGCTAATCAAAGCTTTGACGTGACCAGGCCAGGCTAGCTTCTAGCTCTCTGGACTTGAACCAAACACACTCTAGTTAGTATCTACACTACAAAAAGAAGACACATCCGTGACATTTTGGGCCGAACGAATTTTTTTTTGTCATACATATGACACTTCTATGATGATGATTGTGACTAAACCCCGTATCATCATAGATGTGGTGGGCTCTACTTCTATGACAAAAAATCATGACAGAAAATGGGCTTTTCATCCTGGGTGGGCCAGAGATGCAGCTGCATGACATTCTTTGGGCCGTCTGTGACGGAAAAAACCATGGTAGAAGCGAGGGGGAGGAAAATTTCGGGGAGTTCCCGGTTATGGTGGGAGGTCGGGGGCCAAGCGATGTGCGTTTCTCTCGTACACATACGCGCGTGTGTGCAAGGCGTTGGCTCTAACTGTACCCGAGCGAGGCGTTGGGCTCTAACTGAACCTGAGCGATTGCACTGCAGGCTACGCGTTACTGAACCCGAGCAATCGATCGATGGCTATTAACTGAACCCGATCGAGTGATTCCTTGGCTACTGCTGCTAACTAAAGCCGATCGATGGGATGAACAGTGAGCGGTGGCGTTGCCTCTGGATGAACAGGACCCCGTGGTGTGGTGGAGGGCTGGATGAACAGTAGACGATGGTGGGGTCCCCGTGGAGGGGTGGATGAACAGGACCCCATGGTGTGGAGGGCAGGATGAACAGTAGATGGTGGAGGGGTGTCCATGGAGGGGTGGTTGAACAGGACCCCGTGGTGTGGAGGGCTGGATGAACAGTAGACGGTGGAGGGGTGGTTGAATAGTAGCCAGTGGAGTAGTGCGCGGTGGAGGCTGGATGAACAGGAGCCCGTGGAGGCTGGAGGAGGTCGACGGTGGATGAACAGTAGCTCGTGGAGGCTGGAGGGGGTCGACGGTGGAGATGAACAGTATCCTGTGGAGTCCCGTTTTGCGGTACGCCACACCCCTCCCGATGAACAGGACCCCCGTTTCGACCGTAACGCTCCAACACAAGTCCGTTTCCTCCGTTTTGCGCTATGCCACACCCCTCCCGATCAACAGGACCCACGTTTCGACCGTAGGAGGTCCGGTTCCTCCGTTTTGCGGTACGCCACACCCCTCCCTATCAACAGGACCCCCGTTTCGACTGTAGGAGGTCCGTTTCCTCCGTTTTGTGGTACGCCACACCCCTCCCAATCAACAGGACCCCCGTTTTGACCGTAGGAAGTCTGTTTCCTCTGTTGTGCGGTACGCCAGGCCTCGTTTCCATCGCCTCTTCCCTCCAAGCCCTCCCGATGAACACGACCACGCATTCCGTTCCGACCCAACCGCATTGCCTCCCGATGAACACGACGCATTCCGTTGCCTCCCCATGAACACGACGACGACGATGTTTCTCCGTTCCAACCCAGCCATGTACACGAGCCCTCGCCGTACGTATGCGCGAGTAGGCATTCGAGACCCCGCCCGTATGTATACATACGTGGCCATATTTTCTTTCTTGCACCCTAGCCGCTGTACGTACGTCTACATGCTACGTGCGCGCCTCTACTACGACACGTGTGCGCATCTACATCCACCAGTATATATGTACGTACACGTTCGTCACCAGAATGACAACGCTACGTACACTTCGACCAGGTGGGTCCCAACTGTCAGGCACTTCCTTGCGTGCGAAGCTGTAGCTGGTGGGTCCCAGCTGTCAGGGGGGAAACGTTTCTTTTGCGAAATACGGTGGCCCGTCCAGTGGGTCCCTTCTATCAGGTGGAGGAATCATTATTTTCCGTGTAATAAGGAGGCACTTCCTTGCTGCCGCCGTGGACCCAGCTGTCAGTCTCTCCACGTACAGTCCATGTCCGATGGAAGTCGTTCCTTGACCACGTTGACCACGCCGCGCCAAGAGCACCAGGGCGGTGGATGACGACGAGGCCTAGGAAGGGGACGACGGGGAGCCGGGGAAGACGCGGCAGTGGAAGCCCGCACGCGCAGAGAGGAGTACGAAGGTTCACTGGTTCGGCTCCGGTGTGAGGCTGCCGGTGCCGCAGGGCCTGGCCAGCGGTGGGAATAGTAGGGGGTAGTGAGGCCTCTGCGGCAGCACAGCCAGCCACGGGAGGGAGGAGCATGCGGCACGACTGGCGTTGCTTTGGGTGGCTGGAGCAAGAAGACCAGAGGTTGAAGAAGCACTACGGCCGTTGGATGGACATCGTATGGTCAATGGAGCTAGAATTGTTCATATTGACTAAGTTGACAAAGCCCTTCGTCCCCGTCAACTTAGTAGGCCCACAAGTCAGCCTCCCACCAAGGTGGGTCCCAGCTAGCCGGGGGAGTATTCATTTTTTTATGCGTAATAAGGAGGCACTTCCGGTGGGTCCGAGCTGACAGCGGGGGGAACGTTTTTTTCACGAAATACGGTGGCCCATCCGGTGGGTCCCAGCAGTCAGGGGGAAATGATTTTTTCACAAAATACTGGTGGCCCGTCTGGTGGGTCCCTGTTGTCAGGTGGAGGAATCATTATTTTCCGCGTAATAAGGAGGCACTTCCTTGCTGCCGCCGTGGACCCAGCTGTCAGTTTCTCCACGTATAGTCCATGTCCGATGGAAGTCGTTCCTTAACCACGTTGACCACGCCGCGCCGAGAGCACCAGGGCGGTGGACGACGACGAGGCCTAGGAAGGGGACGACGAGGAGCCGGGGAAGACGCGGAAGTGAAAGCCCGCACGCGCAGAGAGGAGTACGAGGGTTCACTGGTTCGGCTACGGTGTGAGGCTGCCGTCGCTGCAGGGCCTGGCCAGCAGTGGGAATAGTAGGGGGCAGTGAGGCCTCCGCGGTAGCACAGCCAGCCACGGGAGGCAGGAGCATGCGGCACGACCAGCGCTGCTTTGGGCGGCTAGAGCAAGAAGACCAGAGGTTGAAGAAGCACTACGGCCGTTGGATGGACATCGTATGGTCAATGGAGCTAGAATTGTTCATATTGACTAAGTTGACAAAGCCCTTCGTCCCCATCAACTTAGTAGGCCCACAAGTCAGCCTCCCACCAAGGTGGGTCCCAGCTAGCCGGGGGAGTATTCATTTTTTTGTGCGTAATAAGGAGGCACTTCCGGTGGGTCCGAGCTGACAGCGTGGGGAACGTTTTTTTTCACGAAATACTATGGCCCGTCCGGTGGGTCCTAGCAGTCAGGGGAAACGATTTTTTCGCAAAATACTGGTGGCCCGTTCGGTGGGTCCCTGTTGTCAGGTGGAGGAATAATTATTTTGCACGCAATAAGGAGGCACTTCCTTGCTGCGGCCGTGGACCCAATTGTCAGCCTCTCCATGTACAGTCCACGTCCGATGGAAGCCGTTCCTTGACCACGTTGACCACGCAGCGCCGAGCGCACCAGGGCTATATATAATAATTTTTATATAGCTCATGGAAACTTCTTATGCAATTTATTGCAGTCGTTTTTTTTGGTTGGCCAGGGCCAATTTCTCATATTTCTATGGGTTCCAAACTATTTTTAATACTGAAATGTCTAGCCAGATTTAAAGTACTTTGAAGATATATTTAAATTAGGTTAATGCCCAGTGAAATAGGAATCTGAAAATGTGATAAAATTCAGAAATTATAAAGTAATTGCCAATTTGTCATCTGTTTTTATATTTACAACCCATTTCATATTACTTTCAAGATTTGCAGGCGTCTTCAAAGAGTTGCAGCCCATCAGGGCATAGAAAAATAAGTACGCCTGGATTGGGTATTCTTCAGAAAAAATAAACTGGGCTCATTTTCACAAAGAAAAAATAGCTAGGCTGGTCACATGGTGAACATAAAATATATGCCTGGGCTAGACGGGCCACAGCCCAGTTCAAACCCTGCTCCGCCTCAACAATACCAAACAAAAAAATACTGCTCGAGTAGCTACGTCCCAGGTGTCAGCCGATCTTGTGCTGTTCTCTTGTCTATTGACTATATATGCTCACAATGTCATGGGTCCCAGATGTCAGGAAAATACTAGGAGGAAGCATTTTATTTTTCCATACGCTGAGGTGGTGGGCCTCTATTGTCATCCTCTCCACGTACTTCTGCTGATTCCTGTTTTTTGTTGACCATGTTGACAATGCGAGAGGGCGGCGCCGCGGCGAGCGCACCAAAGCGCGTGGAGGACGTCGGCGTTAACGATTTGGGAGACGGTGCGGCGGTGATGCGTGCGCTGAGGCGCAGCCAGCCATGGGAGGCGGAAGCAGGTGGCCCCGCCGCGCGCTAGTTTAGTTTTGGCGGCTGGATAAAGACAGGACTGAAGAAACATGACAGACTATAAAAGTAGCAGAAGTACTTAACAACCTTAACTCAAACCAGCAGGGGCACTTAACAACCAAAGCTGAAAGCAGTATGAGTACTTATACAGGTTCAACCGTACAAAGACACCTCGAACAGTGCTACTTTGCCTATAGTTAACCAAGGGTGAGGCCCAGGTGCCACCCCGCGCATCCACAACTGTAAAACCTCGGATGTAATTTACCTTATATGTTCTCCAACTCTTGCCGTTTCTGGCGCTAAGTTATTTTATTTTCCTCGGGTTTGGGTTTTTGTCTCCGTGTGTTGTTTCCTTTGTCATGCATCTCATATCATGTCATCATGTGCATTGCATTGCATACGTGTTTGTCTCATGCATCCGAGCATTTTCCCCGTTGTCGGTTTTGCATTCCGGCGCTCCTATCTCCTCCAGTGGTCCTTTCTACCTCTTTCGTGTGTGGGGGTTAAACATTTCTGGTTTGGACCGAGACTTGTCATGCGGCCTTGTTTTACTACTGGTAGACCGCCTGTCAAGTTTCGTGCCATTTGGACTTCGTTTGATACACCAACGGTTAACCGAGGGACCAAGAAGGCCTCGTGCGTGTTGCATCCCAACACCCTTCCAATTTGGCCCAAAACCCACCTAAACCCTTCATATCATCTAGATCATTCGATCACGATCGCGTGGCCGAAAACCGCACTCCATTTGGAGCTTCCTAGCTCCCTCTACGTCTATAAATAGACCCCCATTCCAAATCCCGGATCTTTTCCTCCCCTAACCCTAAAAATTCGCCCCTCCACCGCCGGACATGTCCGCTGCTCGCCGGACATCCCGCGCCGCCGCACCGCGCCAGTGATAGGGCGCCACGTGGCCCGCTGCTTTCCTCCCCGCCGCCGGCCCGGGCAGCCCGAATCGGGCCCCCGAACCGGGATACCGAGTCTGATCGGAATGTCTCGGGAGAAGGAATATCCTTCGTTGACCGTGAGAGCTTGTGATGGGCTAAGTTGGGACTCCCCTGCAGGGATTTAAACTTTCGAAAGCCGTGCCCACGGTTATGGGCAGATGGGAATTTGTTAATGTCCGGTTGTAGATAAGATGAACCTTAACTTAATTAAAATGAATCAACTGTCCGTGTTACCGTGATGGTCTCTTCTCGGCGGAGTCTGGGAGGTGAACACGGTGTCGGAGTAATGCTTGTCGCTTGCTCATAGTTCCTCGTTCGTGCTTTGCCTTCTCTTTTCGCTCTCTTTTGCGAACAGGTTAGCCACCATATATGCTAGTCGCTTGCTGCAGCTCCACATATTACCTTGCCTTACCTATAAGCTTAAATAGTCTTGATCGCGAGGGTGCGAGATTGCTGAGTCCCCGTGACTCACAGTTTACTTCCAAACCAGATGCAGGGACCGATGATTCCGTTCTAGATGATGCGCTTGAGCTCAAGTGGGAGTTCGACAAAGACTCACGCCGTTACTATGTGTCTTTCCCTGATGATCAGTAGAGGTGCCCAGTTGGGGCGATCGGGACCATGTCGCTTGTTGGGGTTGATCTTTTATTTTGGTGCCGTAGTCGGACCATGAGTGTATTGGATGATTGTAATGTTATTTATGTATTTGTGTGACGTGGCGAGTGTAAGCCAACTATGTACCCTTTTGCCCTATTATTTATTTACATGGGTTGTTGTGAAGATTACCTTACTTGCGACATTGCTTTCCATGCGGTTATGCCTCTAAGTCGTGCTTCGACACGTAGGAGATACAGCTGCATCGAGGGCGTTACAAGTTGGTAATCAGAGCCTTCCCCGACCTTAGGAGCCCCCTGCTTGATCGAATTAGCTGGCGTTGTTGAGTCTAGAAAAATGTTTTGAGTCATTTAGGAATTATATATCGGAGAGTTTAGGAATGCTTTTTACTCCCCAGTCCCTTCATCACTCTGGTAAGGCATCCTGACGTAGAGTTTTGACTCTTCTCTTCTCAAATTTCACTAAAAAAAATTTAGGATCACGCGGGTATCTTGGAATCGTTCCGATCGATTTGTGACGAGAACATTGTTCTTGGTGCTTCTTGTCATTTAGGGGTTGTGGCAGTGTCCCGGGTAGTTGAGCTCCGAGGTTTTGTCGTCACAATTTTATCGTTGCAGTTCTACAATACCTGAGTTTAGTTTCGCCGACATCGAAAATCTCTTTTATGCAGTTATTGGTGAGATAACCTCGACACCACCCAGTACTGGGGCGGGAGTTTGGGAGTATTGCCATAACTTGTATAACGGATGCTTTTCGAAGGTTGAGGTAAATGATTTCCGAAGATTTCTTGGTTATGTGTTGAAATATGGATACAACTGGATGTAGGATTTGTTAGTTTTGGGTGAGATATCATGCTTCCCCTGTATCCCCAACACCTGATTGCATAACTGGAAAGATTCGGGAGTTTCGTAGGTGGGAATTCTTGTAGCTCTAGTTCTTCTTCCACGGATAATTGGTTTGAGATTGGGTGATCCTTACTGATTATTTGTTCTTGTTCTGTACCTTGTTGTTTTTTATTCTTCTACATCAATTCTAAGTGGCTTCTCAATTTACAGATATGTGACCATTTCAATTGGAATGCATTCATTCATTTTGTTCGGATGTGAAGACTATATGTTGCAATTTCAACCCATTTGATTCAGCTTCAATATTTGTCTGTCGATGTGCTAATGGATGTCAACCTCTTCAGGATGGCTCCTCCAACGCGCACGACTCCAAATCCTGATCCACCACCTCCACCTCCACCTCCGGAGGCATGGCAAGCTGTGATGGCCACTACCAATGCAAACACGCAGCTGATCATGCAACTTCTTCAAGAGCGCAACCAAAGGAACCAGGGCAACAATCAGAATCACTTTGCTACACTCAACCAGTTCCTTTCTAACCAGCCAAAGACCTTCAGCAATTGTGTTGAGGCAACAGACGCTGATTATTGGCTCGTGGACATAGGCAAGCATTTTGGGTGCAGTAACGTCAGGCCTGAGGACTTTGTCAAGTTCGCTTCCTTCCAATTCAAAGACCAAGCTGCAGAATGGTTTCAGCAGTACAAAGATTCCAGAGGAGGCCGTGTGATTACCTGGGATGAATTTTGTCAAGACTTCAAAGCTCATCATATTCCTCAGAGCGTGGTTGAAAGCAAGCGTGAGGAATTCCGCAACCTGAAGCAAGGCTCTATGTCTGTCTATGAGTACAACAAGATGTTTCAGAAGCTCGCCCGTTTTGCTAAGCAGGACGTCCCTGACGAGAAGATCATGATATACCAGTTCAGGGGTGGTCTCAGAGAAGAAATCCAGCTAGCTCTCGTTCTCTTTGAGCCCAATAGGTACGATGAGTTTTACAACATGGCAATGAAGCAAGAGACTGCTCAACTGAAGTGTGATGCTTCCAAGAAGCGAGTTAGAGATGCTACTCCTTCTTCCTCAACTCAAGTGGCTAAGCAGCAGAAGTATTGGCTTCCCCCTCCTCCGTTTCGTCAGCCTTATCAGCAGAAGAGCAAAGGTGGCAGTGGATCTTCCCACCCACCCAACCCTGGCTTTCAGAACAAGACTTCGTCTCAAGCTCCAAGATCGAGTGCTCCGTATCACCATCCGCTTTTAGAGGTCACGTGCAACAAGTGCCAACAGAAGGGTCACTACGCCAACAAATGCTTCAATCAGAGGCATCTCCCTCCTCCTCCTCCTATGAGATCGGCAAGTACAGCTGTGGTCAAGCATAACCCCAAGTACACCAAGGTCAACATGGTGAATGCAGCTCAAGCAGAGAACTTGTCAGATGTCATCATGGGTAACCTTCCTGTTAATCATGTTCCTGCAAAAGTTCTTTTTGACACTGGTGCATCGCATTGCTTCATTTCCAAACCTTTTGCATCAAAGTATGAGTGCGATTATCAGTATTTGCAAAGATCTTTGCAAATCGTGTCACCGGGCAAGCAAATGACAGCTAATATCTGCGTCCCGGATGTTACTATCACGATGGGCGACTACAAATTTCTGGCTTCTCCTATTGTTCTGGGCGACTCGGATATTGATCTTATTCTCAGAATGGATTAGCTTTCTAAGCACAAGGCTCATCTTGGTTGTGCTGCCAAGCAGATTAAATTGACTCATTCGTCTGAGGATGTAATTGTCTTTGCCGCTCGTGATGATACAATCCGTCTGTTTTCTCTCAATTAGAAGGGTGAACTGGATGCCATCTCTCAAATTCCAGTCGTTTGCGAATATCAAGACGTCTTTCTAGAAGAGCTTCTAGGAATGCCTCCGCACCGGCCAGTTGAATTCGTCATTGATCTTGAGCCTGGTACGGAACCGGTTTGCAAACGTCCTTACAAGCTTGGACCTGAAGAGTTGAAGGAGCTGAAGAAGCAACTCGATATTCAAGAGCGAATGGGTCTCATCCGACCTAGTTCTTCTCCGTGGGGTTGTGGAGTTCTTTTTGTGAAGAAGAAGGATGGAACAGACCGACTTTGTGTTGACTACCGTCCATTGAACAAGAAGACTATCAGGAACAAGTACCCACTTCCCAACATCAATGATCTGTTCGAACAACTCAAAAGTGCTCAAGTATTCTCCAAGCTTGATCTCCGTATGGGATATCACCAGATTCGAATCCGTGAGCAAGATATTCCCAAGACGGCTTTCAGAACAAGCTATTGTTCATATGAATACACTGTCATGTCTTTTGACCTCGTCAACGCTCCGCCGACTTTCTCTCGCATGATGAACTTCATCTTCAACGCCTACACAAATGACTTCATCTTGGTCTATCTCGATGACATTCTGGTCTTTTCGAAGAACAAGGAAGATCATGCCAAGAACTTGCGTTTGGTGCTCGATAAGCTCAGAGAACATCAGTTCTATGCCAAGTTCTCAAAGTGCAAGTTTTGGCTCGATGAGGTTCTTTATCTTGGGCATATCATCTCTGCCAAGGGCATAGCGGTGAATCCTGAGAAGGTGTCTGCAATTGTGAATTGGGAACCACCTCAGAACGTGAAGCAACTCCGTAGCTTCCTTGGTCTCGCAAGCTACTGTCGAAGGTTGATTGAGAACTTTTCAAAGATCGCGAAGCCTCATTCAAACCTTCTCCAGAAGCACGTCAAGTACATTCGGTCTCCGGAATGTGACATCGCTTTCAACACCTTGAAAGAGAAATTGGTCACTGCTCCAGTTCTGACTCCTCCTGATGAATCCAAACCGTTCGAGGTCTTCTGCGATGCCTCGCTTCAAGGTCTTGGTGCAGTGTTGATGCAAGAGAAGAAAGTTGTGGCTTATACCTGTCGCCAGTTGAAGCCCAACAAGAAGAACTACCCCACTCATGACCTCGAGTTGGCGGCAGTTGTGCATGCTCTTTTGACCTGGAGACATCTCTTATTGGGTAGAAAAGTGGACATCTTCACTGACCACAAGAGTCTCAAGTACATCTTCACTCAGCCTAATGTCAACCTCAGGCAGACTCGTTGGGTCGAAATGATTCAAGAGTATAATCCGAGTATTGAATATACTCTAGGCAAGGCCAATGTGATTGCTGACGCTTTGAGCAGGAAGGCTTACTGCAATAGTCTGATTATCAAGCCTTACAAACCCGAGCTTTGTGAAGCTTTCCGCAAACTCAATCTGCAAGTTGTTCCTCAAGGTTTCCTTGCCAACCTTCAAGTCTCTCCTACTTTGGAAGATCAGATTCGCGAGGCTCAACTTCTTGATGCTATGGTGAAGAAGGTGAAGATTGGGATTGCCAAGAGTCAACCCAAGTACAAGTGCTATCGCCTTGATGACAAGGATACTCTCTTCTTCGAGGATCGAATTGTTGTGCCTAAAGGTGACCTTGGTAAAGTTATTATGAATGAGGCGCACAATTCACTCCTCTCCATCCACCCTGGGAGTACAAAGATGTACCAAGACCTCAAGCAGGCTTATTGGTGGACCCGAATGAAGCGCGAGATTGCTCAGTTCGTGAATGAATGTGATGTCTACAGAAGAGTGAAGGTAGAACACCAATGACCAGCTGGTCTCCTCCAACCTCTTGCCATTCCAGAATGGAAGTTTGACCACATTGAGATGGACTTCGTGACTGGGTTTCCAAAGTCCAAGAGTGGCAATGATGCTATATTCGTTGTCATCGATAAACTCACTAAAGTGGCTCAGTTTCTGCCTATCAAAGAGTCTATCACTGCAGCTCAATTGGCGGAGCTTTATACCTCTCAAATTGTCTCTCTGCACGGCATTCCATAGTTGATCTCTTCAGACCATGGCAGCATCTTTACCTCCAAGTTTTGAGATTCTTTTCAGAAAGCCATGGGCACCAACATCTGCTTCAGCACAGCTTTTCATCCTCAAACTAGCGGTCAACTCGAGCGTGTCAATCAGATTCTCGAAGATATGCTCAGGGCTTGCGTTATATCCTTCGGTATGAAGTGGGAAGATTGTTTTCCATGTGCCAAATTCTCCTAAAACAATAATTTTCAAGCAAGTTTGGGAAAGGCCCCATTTGAAATTCTCTATGGCAGGAAGTGCCGTACTCCTCTTAACTGGTCAAAGACCGATGAACGTCAACTTCTTGGAAATGACTTGATCACAGAGGCGAGGAGATGTGCAAAGTCATTCGTGATAACCTCAAAGCAGCGCAATCGTGCCAGAAGAGTTACTATGATAGTAAGCATCGTGATTTGGCTTTCGAGATCGGAGACCATGTTTACCTCCACGTCTCTCCAATGAAAGGTACTCGTCGCTTTGGTATGAAAGGGAAGCTTGCCCCTAGATACGTGGGTCCTTTCAAAATCGTCAGCAAGAGAGGTGATCTCGCCTATCAACTCGAGCTTCCTTCAAACTTTGTAAATGTGCACGACGTGTTCCATGTCTCTCAGCTCCGCAAGTGCTTCAAGACTCCTGACCGCACCGTCAACTTCGAAGACATTGATCTCCAAGAAGACCTTTCTTATCGTGAGCACCCAGTTGCTATTCTTGAAGAGACTGAACGCAAAACTCGCAATAAGTCAATCAAGTTCCTCAAAGTCAAGTGGTCACACCATTCCGACCGTGAAGCTACCTGGGAACGCGAAGATCATCTCCGTTCTGAGTACCCGGCGTTTTTCCAGTCCTAGATCTTGGGACGAGATCCTTTCGTAGTGGTGGAGTGTTGTAACACCCCGGATGTAATTTACCTTATATGTTCTCCAACTCTTGCCGTTTACGGCGCTAAGTTATTTTATTTTCCTTGTGTTCGGGTTTTTGTCTCCGCGTGTTGTTGCCTTTGTCATGCATCTCATATCATGTCATCATGTGCATTGCATTGCATACGTGTTCGTCTCATGCGTCCGAGCATTTTCCCCATTGTCCGTTTTGCATTCCGGCGCTCCTATCTCCTCCGGTGGTCCTTTATACCTCTTTTCATTTGTGGGGGTTAAACATTTCCGGATTGGACCAAGACTTGTCATGCGGCCTTGGTTTACCACCGGTAGACCGCCTGTCATGTTTCGTGCCATTTGGACTTCGTTTGATACTCCAACGGTTAACCGAGGGACCGAGAAGGCCTCGTGCGTGTTGCATCCCAACACCCTTCCAATTTATCCCAAAACCCACCTAAACCCTTCCTATCGTCTAGAGCGTTCGATCACGATCACGTGGCCGAAAACCACACTCCATTTGGAGCTTCCTAGCTCCCTCTACGTCTATAAATAGACCCCCATTCCAAATCCCGGATCTTCTCCTCCCCTAACCCTAAAAATTCGCCCCTCCGCCGCCGGACATGTCCGCTGCTCACTGGACATCCCGCGCCGCCACACCGCGCCAGTGATAGGGCGCCACGTGGCCTACCGCTGTCCTCCCCGTCGCCGGCCCAGGCAGCCCGAATCGGGCCCCCGAGGCCCATCGCCGCCCCCGCGCCTCCCCGCTTCAACCACCGCCCGCGCGCCGCCGCGCCGCCCTGTGCCGCCGTCGCCGTTCCGCCGGCCGCTGCCTCACCAACCGCCGCCGCCGCGCCGCGTCAACTCCGGCGCCACCCAAGCGCCGCTCGACAAGTCCCGGCCGGCCTCTCCCCGCCGTCCTCATCGATTCCGGCAATTCCCAGCAAACTCCGGCGACTCCGAGCTCCTATTTTTTTCGATCCCGATCCCGATCTGGACGAAACCCTAGGGGTTGACCTCGTTTTTTTCCTAAGTCTGCATATTTTTTTGCATTTCTCATCGCATAGTAACTCCGCATCCATAGCTCCGTTTTGCGCGTGTAGCATATAAAAATGTTCGTCTCAGAGAGTACATCATTTCATATCATTGCATCATTTTTATTTGAGCTCATCTTGATGTCCGAAATGCTGTTGGAAGAGGGCTATATGAGATAATTGTCAGATCTGTTTCATCAAATAGCTATTTGTCATTTTTGCCATGATTAATGTGTGCATGATATGCTCCTAAGCTCTGCATGTATTTTTGTGATATATGTGGTGACTAGCACAAGCTTGCAAAGTAGTGCATTCGTTAATGCTGATTTCAGGGACTTAGAATTTCTCTAAGTCCTTGTCCTGATTTGTGTCATTATGCCATATGTTCATGTTGTTTCCTAGTGATCCGAGCCTCTTTCGAGGATGATCAGTAAGGATGATTTGTTAATATTGTGGTGATATATCCATCCATGTCTTTGTTTGCAATTATGGAGCACCTAGCTTGAGTCAATCGAGCTCTACTTTTGCTATTTCGTGAATCCTGGCAGATTGTTGACTTGTTAGCGATTTTGCAGAGGATGTTGCCATTGATCCGTGCATGCTATGTTGTTGTTCTTGCCATTTCTAGCTTCTATGATATTTATTCTTGATGTGCGTATGCTTATTTTGTCATGTCATGCTCCGTAGTGAGTGCATCGAGCTCGTGAACATGCCTACTCATTAACAGATTTGCATGCTCCAGTTTTTCACTAAGTCTGTAACCTGATTACGTTTTTGCCATGTTCACATGCTTACAATTGGATTTTCTGATCCCTTTCGGCTCAAGGTCACTAAGGGACTTTTGTTAAGTGCTTTGAGTAGCTTCCTGTCATGCCTTGCTTTGCCATGTTAAGTTCCTGTAGCATATAGTTTTCATGCTCCAAAGTGTGCTACCTGATGTTAGATTCCAGACTTGTGTTAATTTCACCTAGTCTGAAACCTGTTTATCATTAGCACTTTTGCCATGCTTGTTTGAACCTGTTAATGGATGAATTGGCCGTAGCTCAGTGTTCATCTTTTTTCAAGCATCATGAGTGGATCCCCACCATGTATTTTGTTGTCATGTTTGAGTGTTGTAGCATATTTATCTTGATGCTTTTAGATGGCTACTTGCTGATTATCACAGACTGGTGCCATATTTGTTTTGCTTGCCATTTCCAAACAGTGCATCCGATTCCGGTGACCTTTATATCGATTTCAACCGAAATCACCTCACCTTTCCAGTGGCACTCTTGGATTTCCGCATTGAGGCCAGGTTCAATCATTCCTTGTCAAATCTTGCATATGCATCACATATCGCATCCCGCATAGCATACCATGTTTGCATCATGTTGTTCGAGCTTTGCACGTGGTTGATTGTGTTCCTTTTTGCTTGTTTGTCTTGTTTGGGTAGAGCTGTGAGACGAGTTCGCTAACGAGGAGCCTGTTGAGTTTTATTTCGAGGATCAAGTCAACTCTGACAACTTTGCAGGCAAGATGATCATACCCTCGAAATCACTTCTATCTTTGCTTGCTAGATGCTCGCTCTTTTGCTATGCCTATGCTACGATGCCTACCACTTGCTTATCATGCCTCCCAAATTGCCATGTCAAACCTCTAACCCACCATGTCCTAGAAAACCATTGATTGGCTATGTTACCACTTTGCTCATCCCCTCTTATAGCGTTGCTAGTTACAGGTGAAGATTGGAGATCGTTCCTTGTTGGAACATTGTTTATTGTTGGGATATCACCATATTATCTTGTTATCTTAATACATCTATATACTTGGTAAATTGTGGAAGGCTCGGCCTTTTGCCTAGTGTTTTGTTCCACTCTTGCCGCCCTTGTTTCCCTCATATCGGTGTTATGTTCCCGGATTTTGCATTCCTTACGCGGTTGGGTGATAATGGGAACCCGTTGACAGTTGGACTTGAATAAAACTCCTCCAGTAATGCCCAGCCTTGGTTTTACCATTTGCCACCTAGCCTCTTTTTCCCTTGGGTTTCCGGAGCCCAAGGGTCATCTTTATTTAAACCCCCTCGGGCCAGTGCTCCTCTGAGTGTTGGTCCAAACTATAGCCCTGTGCAGCGCCCCCTCGGGGAAACTCGAGGTTTGGTTTTAGTTGTATGGAGCGCTCATCTGAGTGTGCCCTGAGAACGAGATATGTGCAGCTCCTATCGGGATTTGTTGGCACATTCGGGCGGTGTTGCTGGACTTGTTTTACCATTGTCGAAGATGTCTTGTAGAACCGGGATACCGAGACTGATCGGAATGTCTCGGGAGAAGGAATATCCTTCGTTGACCATGAGAGCTTGTGATGGGCTAAGTTGGGACTCCCCTGCAGGGATTTAAACTTTCGAAAGCCGTGCCCGCGGTTATGGGCAGATGGGAATTTGTTAATGTCCGGTTGTAGATAACATGAACCTTAACTTAATTAAAATGAATCAACTATGTGTGTTACCGTGATAGTCTCTTCTCGGCGGTGTCCGAGAAGTGAACACGGTGTCGGAGTAATGCTTGACGTAGGTTGTTATAGGATCACTTCTTGATCATAGTTCTTTGTTCGTGCTTTGCCTTCTCTTCTCGCTCTCTTTTGCGAACAGGTTAGCCACCATATATGCTAGTCGCTTGCTGCAGCTCCACATATTACCTTGCCTTACCTATAAGCTTAAATTGTCTTGATCGTGAGGGTGCGAGATTTCTGAGTCCCTGTGACTCACAGTTTACTTCCAAACCAGATGCAGGGACCGATGATTCCATTCTAGATGATGCGCTTGAGCTCAAGTGGGAGTTCGACGAAGACTCACACTGCTACTATGTGTCTTTCCCTGATGATTAGTAGAGGTGCCCAATTGGGGTGATCGGGACCATGTCGCTTGTTGGGGTTGATCTTTTATTTTGGTGTCGTAGTCGGACCATGAGTGTATTGGATGATTGTAATGTTATTTATGTATTTGTGTGACGTGGCGAGTGTAAGCCAACTATGTACCTTTTTCCCCTATTATTTATTTACATGGGTTGTTGTGAAGATTACCTTACTTGCGGCATTGCTTTCAATGCGGTTATGCCTCTAAGTCGTGCTTCGACACGTAGGAGATATAGCCGCATTGAGGGCATTACAACAACCTTCTGAAAGCGGCTTCATGTCGCAATGTGGTCAATAAATAGGATATTCGCTTTAGAGCCATGGAAAAGCATGAACATAATCTTCTGTCCTATTCTCCAAGATGGACGGGCCTTCATTATTTGAGACCACCCATGAATAAGTATCTTTTCACCTCCAAGGGGAATTGAGTAGGTCGACATATACATCATGTTGTGACCAAGCGCAAGTTTGACCCGACCATGGTCAGGCATCTGTATAGGAACAATAGAACTTGGCAGTTCCTGTTTCAAGAAGATCACAGCTATAAAACTGTGTATAAGCAATAGTTTATGAACAACATATATAACAGAAAACAGCTCGTACCATAAGTTTCTCGACACAGTTGGACCTGTTCAACGAGTGCAGCAGTGGCACACATATCCCACGTGGCCTTCCACCATTGAAATGCCCCACAAGGACCTCAAGATGATCAATAAAGTGTAGGAACTTGTGGATGTCGATCCAGTCAACTTCAGTGCCATTAGTAACAACTGAGTTATTACAGAGTAACAAACGAGCAGACTTCTTAACTCTGAAAAAACCTACACGTGCCACCAATTATAAGAAAATATTAGTTAGAAGTAGCATCTTCATGAGAGATTCGTTGCTACTTCTAAAGTTAAATTGTGATTAGTTAGACAGAATAGGTGGATTAAGAAGTAATCGAGGCAAAAAGCAAGAACCAGATACAAAACTAACATGGATGAACAATTGGAACGACGTCGGGGTGGAAGATCGCAGTGAAGATGAGACCAGGTTCTGCTATTTCCATCAACATTCGTGCGACAACTTTCAGTCCGTAACACTTGAGAAAGTTTATCCAAGTTCGTCCATAAAAAAAGCAGCGATCTTCTTGGTTCATGAACCCAACTTGGAACTTATATCCATGGCTTGTCTTCACTGTGACCATTAAACTAGTGTATTCAGTTATGGCAAGGCCGAGCATCTTGAGTACATGTGTTCTGGCAGAGCAAATAATACACTCCAGGAAAAATAATATGAGAACATAGCATGTTCAAAAAAACCCAACCCTCCTGGATAGAAAAGAGGATTCTAGGAACATACTGTGCGCGTTTCAAAATGATGTGTTAGGATGAGAAGGAACAAGTGTGGCGTCTCGCCGAGGGCGCAGAAACCTGTAGGGTACTCGCACTTTGGGCACTGCAAATGAAACACACTAGATTTAGTAGGAAGAAAAATGCATCAACGGCGGCGCCTGCCATCCTAGGATTACCTACGACCAAGGGACTTGGGTTTATTGGGGATGGATGAAGAATTCGTACCTGGTTCTCCATGAGGAAACCCTATGCAATCGCCGAGAGGGGGTTTTCTCTGAACAAGCAGACGAGGGAGAAGGGGATTCAGGCCCAGTGAAATATTGTCGCTTCGTCCGTCCAGCTTACTGCTAAAGCTGGAAAGGGGGTTGTGATTTGACGGCTCATTGGGCATTACTGAGGTGCTACGACCGGGGTGTGTCTACCGTGAAGTTGTGCACTCTAATTTGTGCATATGGCACGTGGACCCCGTTGCCGGTTGCCCCACATATCAGCGAAAGGAAGTAGACAGACAGGAGTAACTAGTTACACATAAATATATTTTTTGACAGAGAGATACTCCCTCTGTAAAGAAATATACAAATCTTTTATATCACAGGCTCACCTTGCCGAGAAATATACTCCCTCTGCAACACACGGGCATTATGGGGGTTCAGCTTTTTTTATGGGGGTTCAGCTGAGAATATAATACTCAAATAGGCTCACGGTTCTGGACTTTGGGCCGTAGGCCGACCCTGCATTTTGGGGGCCCATGTGTTCTACCTCAGCGCTTTTCATATTGCAAGCGATCGGTACGGCGCTGGTTTTAGATGATGTCGCAAGGCGAATGCACAAAATTGAATAAAGCACGACAACTGTTGGAATGAAATCGAACGACAGTTCTTAACCAGCAATCAGAGTTGCAATTCTATCAACGATATACCATGTAATAAATAATACTGTCGTACTACTTATACACACAGGACACTTGTTTCACCATGCCAGATTATTACATCAAAATCTCTCGGAGGATAGATCAGTTCGGCAGTTGCGTGCTGCTAATTTCAAAGTTGATTTGGACCAGCTCTCCTTGCCGAGAAAGTTTGATTTTGACATCATCCCCTACCGCAAGATATGATTTACATTTGAACCTTGACCATCCTTTAGCATCAATCATCATGCGACCATCCTTTGTACTTACGGTATATTGAGCAGGTTCATTGACATCAAGGCTGCGCATGGTAAGAGAAACTTGGCCGCGGTCGCCCGGATTGCTGAACGACTCCCTCCTTGCTCTAGGAATTCTCTGTTTGCAAACAAGAAGACATACCCAAACAGTTAGATCAACACAGTGAATCATGTGAAACAACATGGAAAGAAAAAAGAACGAAGCACTTGGGCGGCCAATGCTTACCAAGAAGGTGGACATGTCGGTTTTTGTAAGGACTTTGGTATATGAAGTGCGAACTGTAGCCCAGTCTGTTGCCGGTGCAACTGCACGGGCCGGAGGAGATGCAAGTGCAAGTGTTGGTGCAGGTGCCGAAGCCGCTGCTACTGCCGGAGATGGTGCTCCTTGTAGAGCTGGTGCCGGTGTCGGAGCAGGTGCCGGTGTCGATGCCCGATCCTCCGGTAGATCAGACTGATCCGCTGACGCGGTCGGTGCCCAATCCTCAGCTAGATCAGACTGAGCTGCTGCTGCTGTCAGTGCTAGAGCAACTGCCGGTGCTCGATCTGTGCGAGACAGCGGCGATCGTGTCTGGTCTGCTATGATCAGCTTTCTAACTTGACTAGGATCCATGACCGTGATCCAGTTTTTTTCTTCATTTCTTTTAAACGCGAGAAGGACTAATTGTGGCGTTTTTGTTAAACCAAACTGCAGTTCATCATAGGGATTCATCTTGTAGTCAGACAACAGACTGATCCAATTTTTTCCAGTAATATAAGTGATGGACAGTGCCTTCGTTACTCACACGACATAAGAAGTGAAACCTGCAAAAATAGCCATCGTAGAGCAAACCAAACGGTTTATTCTATGATGAATGTCACATGGCAAAACCTGCATCGTAAAATTGCAGGAAAATAAAGAAAACATGACATTAAATCAATAAGATTTAGACAGTAAATCAATAAGATTTACTTGATGTGACACAAGTGAATCCTTACCAGGAAATCACTATGTTGATGTACTAAACGGAAGATTGATCGTCCAACTACGCGTGGCATGCAGGGGCCTTGCCTACTCCCACAAGCAGGACAGTCCAAAGGTCGTGACAAATCATATGGACCGAACATCCATGGTACTGGAAATCCTGGTGGGTGCGATAAACCCTGCAATGCATACATATATTGGAGTGTAACCATAATTGATAAACCGTCCTCACAAAAAATATGATCTGGATACTTCAAAATATATAGACTGAATTGAGTGGACAGACATTAACATAGACCGTTCTCTGGACTGACCACACACCAAAAGCGGCAATACTAATAAACAATACAGGGTTCACAAACACAAATCAAGTACTGAACAATAGTACTTACTACAGACAAGCAAAGTTGCACTAACTAAACTCTGCAGACTATTTCTTGCCCCCGACCTACGGGATGAACCCCGCATAACTGACTAGGCCATGGACTTCGTGTGAGATGTCTACACGCACCACCACCATCTTGTCAACTTTGGAGAACCTAACAGCGTGGTCTTTCCACTCATAAACATGATGATGAAGACAGGCCGCATCATATTTTTTGGGAAGCTTTACAAGAACCACACCCTTCGTATTCAAAGGCATAGCCAGGAAATTGTTGTGGTCAAGTACAACCTCGAGAACACGCCTAACAACAATGCTACAGGAAAACACTAGTTCAGGACACATGGTGACAAGGACACAGCAGCTGGATAGTTCAGCAGTAGAACTCATCATCAGATCTTCCAGTTCACACGGCATGACTTTGAAAACTTCATCTCCACTGCGGACCTGGTTCTAATTCAGACAGAATCCATGTTTTATTACTACCTCCGTTCAGAAATATAAGATGATTTTCGATATTATACTCCATATATGACTACATATACGCACAGAATGAGTGAACAAAGACACTAGAACATGTCTTCAAAGGCATGAGAGCAGAGGGATTACATGCAAAATCTATAACACAAGTTACTGAGGCAAATATACCCTCTTAAAAGGTAGCATTGATGTTCATAAAGTACTCCCTCCATCCCAAAATTATTGTCTTAGATTTATCTATATACAGATGTATCAACTCACATTTTAGTATTAGATACATCCGTATCTAGACAAATCTAAGACAAGAAATTTGGGACAGAGGGAGTAGTTGAAAGTAATCTATAAGAAATAAGTGTCAACCTCTCGCATGTTTTGGTCAAAATAGGAATTTAGAACCGTCATTTGACACACAAAAATCACATGCAAGATCACCCAGAAAGTTGTACTACTAGTACCAGTACTGTGTCTTAGATGAAAAAACACGATCAAGATCGAGAAAAAGATTGTCAAGAAGAGATATTACCTGGACTTGCTTAATGAGGGATCCCAGAGAGGGGGGCTTGGACAGGGCGGTGGCTTTGAGCTTGTCTGTGGTAGTCTCGACGTGGTGCTTGCGCTTCTTCGTACCATGAGCCTCGACGGTTTTGGCCGGAGCCATAGACATCACTTCGGCCGGTGCTCCAGCATCCATCAAGAAACTGTCAAATAGAAATAAAAGAAAAGAAACCATAATCACAAACCCAAAAGAAGAAAAGAGAGGGAGTTATAGGATCAGTCTCGGGGTTGCAAGACCGGGCCTTGGCCAGAATCAACACCATTGATGCGCTCACCTTTCCTTCTTTGGGAGAGAAGAACAATGGCAGAAGCAGGTCGGGGTTTTCTTGAAGAAATGAGGAACAAGATGAGGCAGAAACGAGGGTTGGGTAGAGAGGAAGCTGAGAGAGAAGAGTGAAATGATGGTTGTTTCGTCCGTCCAACTTACTGCTGGAAAGGAGAGGGTTTTGTGATTTGATGACTCATTGGGCATTACTGCGGCGCTTCGATCGGGGTAGTCTACCGTCACTCTACTACGGAGTAATTTAGTGCATGGCTGGTGGACCCCGATGCTGGCTGTCCCACACGTCGGTGAAAGTGAGTAATTTAGTGCATGGCTGGAGGAGGATCCGCACGGTAGAGCGTGTCCACAGTTTTTCAAAAGAAAATGATTACAGCAAGCGTTTCCACTCTTACGACGGAGGAGTGTGAAACACGGCAGCCACTTGAACATACACAGTGCTCCTACTACTAGGCATGTGCAGTGGTTCATACGTTAGTACTACACAATCTTGTTGCTAGTGTAGTAAGATATGACGATAACAAATGATGTTGTGCGCATGTCAACTACTCCTATATGTAACAAATACACGAAGAGGAAACAACTATATTGAGATGAGAATGCAACCAAACACACCCACACGCTTTGTGCTACAGTGACTGATCTGCACCGTCTGAGTTTGATCCAAGGGTCATGTTGCGCCGAGACATGGACATGCCCATGCAGAGGGCGCCTAAACACCACCGAAGTCCCTCTACTTCTCGAGGTGCACGACGTTGGTGATGCATGGTGCAACCGCCTGCAGAGCCCGCTCCTGGTCGACGGGAGCCAGCTCGTCAGAGAGAGACAGAGAGAGAGAGAGAGAGAGAGATTGAGTGAGCGTGGCCCACCATGAGGTCGAAAGAGTGGTGGCGGCTTGGATGGACTGACCTAGATAGACAATATGCGTGAGAGAGTATAGAGTGTGTCGATCAAGGCTCGAACAGGGAGATATATCATTTGTGTGTGAAAGAAAACGAGGTTAAAGGAGACTCGGATAAAGAGAGCGAGATTGAGCAAGTGTGGCCCGCCGTGCGGAAGAAAGAGTGAGACAGTCTCGAGGGAGTGACCTAGATATACAACGTGCGTGCGTGCGTATGCACGAGAGGTTGGGGGGCTAGATAGGCAATGCATGTATTTAGCGCGAGAGGGTGAGTGGGAGAGGGGGGAGAGAGAGCTCGGCATGGGGTGAAATGGCGGGTGTGTGAGGTAAATACATTTGGTAACAGAGTGGAAAAAGGGGTTGTGTAGTTGAGAGACTTAGAGATCGAAACATGGAGAGAAAGAATGAACGTATGTAACATTTGAATGTACATAGTACGAGACTTAATATCAATGTTTCAATTTGGTGTACATTGTAAGATTTGAACCGAGGAGCAGGCATACGGGTAATTATTTCGAATCCGTGCCATACTAAGTTTCGAAAAGTTGACATTGACTCGGTTTGTTGTGCTATTTTGTAGGTCATATGTTTGAATCCATCCAAAAGTTTTCTCACTACCATGGTGTTCATCATATACATATGCATTTATTAAAAAAGTAGCGTGGATACAGTGAAATGCGAAATCCGCGTTAGAATTGGAGATCGCTACATGACACACACTCTAATTCAAATAACTAACTACGTGACACACACTCTAATTCAAATAACTAATTATGTGAGACACACTCTAATCCACGTTAGTGTGGGTAACATTTTGATTTTTTTCAAATAACTCTCTGTTCACTTTTATAAGACCTTGAAGACATTTCAGACAATGTGCAAAACAGTTCATTTTAAGTTGTTTGAAACAACTTACAAAGGTGAACGGATGGTGTATCTCGTTTCGAATGACTAATTATTGCAAGGAAAACACGGGCATGGTAATACATACAGATTCGCTTGCAAATGAAAGAAGATTCGTTTGCATTCTCAAATGTAGGCGCACCAGGCAAACCAGGGTCGTGTCATTGTGGACGCTGCTTCGGTGCCTTAAAGGCAACTACCTTTGCGTCACTGACATGTGGGCCAGCCACCTGTTGGGCCCATATGTCATGGACACAAAGGCAGGTGCCTTAAGGCACCGAAGCATAGTCCTGTTGGGGTGGTTGCGTGTGTCGGATGGACGCGTAGCACCCAGCCACCCACCCCCCTCCCCCCAAAAAAAAGGACGACGACAATATAAGTTCGCGCTTCCACGTTTCGGATTGAAATATCTGGCGGCCCCAATTCCAGCCCTGCAAAATCTCTGTTCTCCACCATCCCCTTCCGCAACCAGATTGCTCAAATCCCTAATTCGCCGCCAACCCTCGAATCGCCCCTCATCTCGTCTCTTTCTCCACTGTTCCCCACCTCTGTGCCGGACGGCGACGACGAAGACGACGGTCACGCTTCACCACCGCACCGGAGCTACCTCATCTACGCCCTCATCCACCGCACCGGGTGGTCCACAGACAACGTCGGCCGCCGCAACCGGCGTGCCTCACTGAAACCGAGTTCCACCGCATCAGGTGCGCTTCACCGACGCCGTCTCCCAGCTCACCGGGGCTACTTCACCGAGCACATCGTCGCACCTCCGCCCCCCGAGGCCATTGGGGCTTCACCAACGGTCTCGTCCACCACATCGTAGCGCTCCGCTACCACTCAAGATCTGCATCCGTGCACGGCCACCCAATGCCAGCGCATCACCCTCAACGGCTCTGAAGTGACCCGCACTCTATCTAGGCGAGCATGCCCAAATGCCAGCCCGAACTAGGTATCCACACATCACTCCCTTGTGCACTGTTCCGACGATGTTTGGATATCCTTTCACTTCTCTCTTAGCTTACACGCCTATGCAACTCTGACCTTAACTCTTATTTCTTCTGGAGATATCATCTGAAACAAGCAAATCCATATTTTAGCAAAGCATGACGGCGCTACGGGATCTGGTACACATCTTGCACACCCGTATAACCTTGTAAGTATCTGTCCTCCGATACAACATCAAGGTCGATTCCTCTTATTTGATCAACCATTCGCCATGTCAAAAATGCAGAGGGGGATGCAAGGAGAACAAAGCATGCACATCCAAGCAAGTGGTAACATGGACTTGTACATGGAACATCCCAAGCGCAAGCAGAGCTGCAGTGAGCCTGTACAACGAGCTAGCGTAAGTCCCTGCATTTCATTTAATTCATACTGGCATTCGTGTATGATTTGTGTGTAGTGGCTGATCCACGAATTCAAGTTACCAGTGGCGAACATTTAACTTAAAAAATACGAAGGCACTTGCACTCCATAAATCAACATAACTTGAGAAATGTGAAGCTACATGCACTTTGAAAACCAGCTAATGATCCAAAGTAGTTTAGATTATAAGCACTAAATGATGCAAGCACCAAAAAACACAAAATGCAATATGGTGTACAAGGACTACAAACATGGTCTGTACCTGCTTGAATTATTCATTCTCTAGCTGAAAATATCGAAGTGTAATTGCACGTATAACCAGTGCGCAAACTGCATATCAATATATCTATCCTGCACAAGTATGCCAATAGTTTCAAACAACAGATTAGAAAAGTATTTAAGCTATGTTGTCATGATACGGGGACTTTCTGGTAGATGGCCTCGACGTTTCCTCAAGCTATGAAAATGCACTATAATTTGCTTGTCACCAATGCCTGCAAATCTCTGTCTATCTCAACATAGTAGATCATCATTAGACACTAAATCCTTTAATGAGCTTGCAAAATGCTTGCATTAGATCCCTCATTAGACACTATATGTTCATCACTAGGAGCATGTAAAATGTTTGCATCAAATCCTTCATTAGCAGTCTGTTCATTACACACTTCAGGCTCAAGAATAACATGAGCTTGTATGTTTGCACCGGAAACTTTATTAGATACATCAGATTCAGTCAGTTCAGTATTGATTGGGGGATTTATAAAATAAGTAGAAATTGGTTTCATTTCTCATAGATTCCCTACATACAAGCAGTTTTACAACACTGTCAGGTTTAACTATTGGCCAGAATTTGAAGAGTTGAATTAGATATAATCAGGTATGTGATGTACCTGCTTGTTGCGCATGCTACTCTTGCAATTAGCGACTGTTCGTTTGCGTAAGCTCGATGCCATGCCCGTGCTGCCGCCGCTGCCTCCCACACAGGCTACACCCAGGGTTGGATCTTCATCTTCTTGTCCTTCCGTTCGCTTGAAGCCCGGTGACCACCCTCCAACGAGGGCGCGAGGAAGTGTTGTGTCGGTCTGTCCAGTGGCGGCTAGGTTAGGAGCGAACCAGACTGGAGGCTGGAGCGAATGAATTGGGATTTTTCCTACTGTCGATCAATATGGGAGGCGCTCGTTTGGGCCGCGAGCCTGCTATAGGGCCTGCCTTGCACTTATGTTATTGGCCCATCCAAATTGAAACATTTTTCTTCATTTTTTACATTGCCTGCTCGTGCATTGGGACGAACAAAACTAGCATGGGACAACCTGGACGACTCAAACTAGGTGCACACTTTCCAGCCACCTGAGGCGGCCGCCCATACCAGCCCCTATGGTGGCGTCGCCCCTTTTTGCGTGTATGATTGGATAGTGAAAAATATTCCAGTGGCGCTTTTGATTTACCCACAGAATGGTTGAATTGCTTGTTTCTATGAACTGAGTTCGCCAATAATGTGAAGGATGCCAGTCTTTTCATCCTATTGTAGATTGCTTAGATCTCGATATGCCAAAAGTAATCGCATGAAATATACAGTAAAAGCCAGTGTGTTGTGTTTGGCTAGAACTAGTCTGACTACAAGTCCTCATATAACATATCAAGGACGCACCATCTTACCAGATTAACCATTCGACTTACCCATGCAGTGTGGGAAGAAAGAAGTATTTAGACTGCGTATCCAAGCAATTGATGCCATGGACTCCTTCGTACAACCATGTAAGCGAAAAAGAAGTTGAAGTGTGCCTGTGCAAAGAACTAGCGTAAGTTCAGTTACCTGCTTCTCGGAATTTTAGTTAGCCACTTATTGCAAAATTGTTCAATTAGGTTGCTTGGCTTAATTTAGTTTGCTACTAATTACATAACGGCACAGCCTATTAATCATATTGTAGACTGCGCCTATCTATGTGTTTGATACTTACTGTTAAGAATTACCTATTTGCCTTAACTTAAATATCTACTTGTTTGTTTAACTGCATTGCTGCTGCAATAGCGGGTTACAATGATGTTAATAACTACTTTTCGGCATCCAATTGAAACTCTTTAATTCCTTGTTTGTTTAACTGGATTGCTGTTATATCTCCCAGTTGAGATGTTTTGCTAACTTCAACTTTTCTGAATCCAATCGGAACTTTAGTGGCAAAACAGGTTAGCCCAAGATCAAAGAGCGAGGTCCCCATGGACGTCGCATCATCCCACAGCAGTGGCGCCAGCCCAATCGTGCATTATGAATTGCCAACTACTGATGCTCTAGAGGCTAAACTAGTGGTAGAAAGAGATTCTGCTTCTGCACTTAGAGATGAAGTTGACATGTTCAGGAAGCAAACAGCACAATCACAAGCAGTACTCAAGACAACCATTAAATATTAGGTGCGTTTCAAAACGAAGAAAGCTGAGACTGACCAGATTGTTAAGGTCCTAAAGGAAAAAAGGAAATTAAATTCCTACTTCGTAAATCATAGGTGAAATGTTCTTTCCATAGTTGAATAACCTTTGTGTTGTCTGTTCATGTAATCAATCAAACCATTTGTTTTAGAGATCATGTAATAATTGTTTTTTTTGTCTTTTTGTTTGTAATTTTATTTGAGCACAAGTCTGTATTAATTGATAAGACTCGCAGACATTTCATTTGGATTGCTGTGCCAGACCTACAAATACGCCAATCGGGCTGAATGTGCATTCAGCAATACTAGTATAGATGGACCATAAGTGGCACGCATCGGAAAGGGCCAAGATGCTGGCTAAAAAAAGGATGCTGTTGTAGCCAAAAAAAAGTACAGCGGCCTGGCTTATGTATGTTAGTTGATATTATTGATGCATATACTCTATAAGTGTTTATATGTCTGTTAGTTCCGTACATTCTTGGTTGATTGACTCGGTATTTGAATCTTGATACATCGCTTGTGTACATATCTAAATGGGAGTACACATTATGATGCGTCTGACATTTGAGTTGGACATGAAGTGTTCCAAATATTCGAATTCACCTTAAACTGCATTCTAGTTTCTGAATTTGAGTATCGGCATTTGTAAACCATATTCATATATGATAGTAGAATACATCTTTGTCATCCTTTTGAAGATATATAAAAACACATAGAATGATTTATAAAGATTCATATAGGAATACAAAATGGATTCGAATTTAGTTGCCAGGGTAAACGTGGATGCTTATTGTCCCAAAATTCGAAAGAAATAGCAAAATGTCCACTGCCACATCGGCTGCCCGAAGCCAAGTGTTTGGGAGATGGAAATTACTGTCTACCCGTTACACGAACAATCCATTAGCCTAATTTCCACTGCTCTAAATAGGGGTAGGTTAGTAACTTCAATTAGACGTGACACGACCGCCTCTGAGCCCACTCCGAAAGACCTCTGTTTCTCCCTCCATTCCCCATTCATACACGGTGGGCGGCAAAACAAACTCTCCTCGTCCGAAATAGATGTAGGCTAATATTTTAAATAGGGGCAATGCGTAACTTCCATCAGACGTGACACAACCGCCCTACCTGTCAGCCCCGTTCATACACCATGGGCGCCAACCGTGGGCGGCAAAACACCCTCTCCTCGCCCGAAATAGTTACCGGCAAATATTTGGGAGATGCGAGATTACCGTCCTATCCCCAACCGACGAGACATCCAAATTTGAAATAGGGGATAAGTTCGTAACTTTCCCATATTTAAGACAGGCGTGTCCCAAAAACATGGTTCCCCGTACCTCTACCTCCATTTTCCCATTCATACGCCGTCCGCGATAGAACACCCCATTCCCACACCGGCCACCGTCCTCCACCACATCCATCGCCACCGTCCTCCACCATGCCGGAGCGCCTACCAAGACCGCATCGTCCACTACTAGAGATGGATGTTTCTCATCCACGGTGACGGACCAATAGCCTTGCATCGCGTCCTCTCGCTTCATCGGCTCCGTCGTCCTCTTTGCCGGGGGCACTCACACGACCTTCTCTTCCACCGCAACGGGACTTATCCCCCGATGCACCCGTCTACCATCGCAGATCTGCTTCAACGCCACCGACAGCCATCGCACCCCCGATGCCTACACGGCGCCGCAAGAGAGGTGGTACTTCATATCTCCTCAACTTTTTGATCTCAACCAAAAAATAGATCTTAACTTGGTTACTCTACTTTCTTTTCATCTCTTAGAATTTAGTTCTTAGTTCGAAGCAAACAATGGATGCTAAATATCATTTCTCCGGTTCGCAGCTTCAAATCTGCCATGGCACAGACATAATACGGTTTAATTGATCATGCTTAGGGTTTAATTGATCATGTTGGTTCCGTGGTGGTTTCTTTAATAGAAATCAGAGGGGAAACCCTCTTTTGCTAAAAAAATATATGCTTAGAGTTTCCCCCTTTTATGATCACTATACGATCAGAATACGTGCTTCGTTTCATAATAACACTGCTCCACCCATCAAGCTAAACAAGCTTAGTTGTTCAAATACGAATATGATATTATTAAAACAGAGTTCTTTAATTGGTCAGCTAAATGTTCCTAAATTAGTTCTGAAAATGCATGTTCGCCACTCGGGTGTGTATCTCTGTGTGTGGTCCGGTCAGCACGGTTGGGGAGGTGAACTTTGCATATGCAGGGGTTTATAGGGAGACACTCTCCGAGTTGAAACCGCAATGCATTCCATAGATAATCTGACTACTTTTTATGTTTTCATGAATCTCAGATTCTGAACAGCATCATAATGATTATGAGCCTGTGCGCATGAAAAGAATAAAGCAGAACAATGCCATGTTTGTCAAACTTGTCATTAATGGACTGAAATCAAGTCTGGATGCAATGCAATGCGAACACTCTCCACCTACATATTCATGCTCAGAATATGATCCTAACAGTGATTCTGAGCTAGAGGGAGACCTAAGTCAATGTAGCTCCCTAGTGGAGGACTTAGAGGAAGATGCCCTATCTTATTCACCCATCAAGGTACTTGCTCTAACTTTCCAAGGTTACATTGCTCGCACATATCTTGCAACTGATGCTTTGCATTGCTTCTACTTTGTTAAACTGCCATTAGCTTAGTTTACACATCGTGTATGTGAATACGCACTGCCTATCCATTTTTAGTACATATTCCATCTGTCATCATACCATATTTATCCATTCAAATGTTGTTCTTGTGTATCATACGTTCAAAAGGAAGAGGGTGATTGCTGATCGTGGAGGAGCACAAGCAAAGTACTTGGAAAAGGTAGTGGCACCTGATAAATCAAATAGCCCATTAGGTGTAGTTGAAATATCACCTGACCCACAAAATACCCCGACTCTAGCAGACTCTAGCCCTACTACACTGGTCATTTATGATGCCCCAACTCAGCAGACCCCAACTACAGCAAACAGTGTGATTATGCCAGTTGACATAGCACCAGCTGCACGACGCAAAACCCCCATTCCAGCAAAGAGTACACCAAATCCAATTGTCAAATCCCTTTTCGAACCAGAGAGAGCCCCAATTGCAGCAAATAGGACCCCTGTTCCATTTCTTCCCAGTTAGAAGACGAAGCTTATGTTGTTGTCAGGAACTTTGTGCGCATCTTTCCTTCATGGAAATATTATACCGCAGACACAGAACAATTTCCAGTCTTCCTCTGCAACTTACGCGTAAGTAATGTACTAATGTTATTCATGGTTATTACTGCATATGTTTCTGCTGACAGAAGACACAAGATTTCATTCTTTTAAATAGATGAGGCGCAAACTGGATTGTGATGACGAGCAAGGGTTGGTTGCTCTTTTCAAGCACTCGTTGATGAAGTATCGTTCCTACCTGAGGCAAGCGCACTTCGATGGAAAGCCTCTGAACGAAATTTTTGTGAAGTCTCCGGTGCTACATTTATCCGACAGTGACTGGAATAATCTTGTTACACATTGGTCTTGGCTGCAGCGTAAGGTACTATCTATGATATGACATCACAATTTGAACTACATTTCTGCATTTGCCTTAATGTCTCACTTGTACGAAAACTGTTAGCAGAAGAACATTCGTTCTCAAGGGACCACAGAATCTCGCAACTATACTGCACACTGCATTGCTCTTGTGAGTACCTCTTGCCATGTATGACCATATTTACTTTCATAGCTGTTTGATTATGTAGCATCACTGGACATGTTAGCCTCGTAATTGTCCATTTGGTGGGCATTATAAGATCCGTATGGACTCTTACATAAATTTAGAATCAACGCAATGCTTTTGAAGAGGTTTAGCTCTGTAGTCCTCTTGTAAGGACTGAACATGGTCTATCACTATACTTACATTAACAGCTACTCCCTCCATCCCATAATATAAGAACGTTTTGTACAGTACACCAGTGTTCAAAACACTCTTGTATTATGGGAAGAGGGATTGGTTCATTTGTAGCATTCTGCATCTTATCTCCCTCGCCCACCATTTACTAAAAAAGATCAGATCTATATTTAATCTTACCAACAAGTAGAATACACAGATAATGCCAGTGCAGAAGTGTAGCCCATTTCTCTTGTCAGTACATTTTGTCCTGTAATGCTTGTACTTCCAGGGATTGGTAGTTGATCATGTAGCATCAATCTGCATCTTATCTTAATTATCATCTACCCCTTCTAGTATTATCATATCTATAATTACTCTCTACAAAATGTAGAGTACATGCAATGCTTATGAAGAAGATTTTGTGCTATCTTGAGTTATCCTTCCCTTGACATGGAGAAGGGCATTATAAAGCCGGTGTTAACTGTTAATGTAAGTCAGTCCTTCTAAAGCCTTTATCCTCAACTGCTGTTTAATTTGCTCATACTCCCTATCGTTTACTACTGTTTACTTTCCTATTTCTACCAAAATGCATGTTCGTAATAAGAACCGTAAGTTCTAAGTTTTACTTGTAAAACCAAATTCCTTATTCATACCATGCACATTACTTAATACTCCCTATATGTATGCTTGTTTTTGTGGATCTATAATCTAGTGTGTGGTGAAGCAGCCCACGTTTGCACCTTGTCATCTCCTGTTTTATCTTACTGATGTGGCTGATGATATGAACAACATGCCATGCACATTATCCAAAATAGATACAATGATTTTCTTTGCCCTTCATCTATGCTTGTTATGTTGACATGGTAATCCAGTAGTGTGGTGAAGCTCCCCGCATTATAAACAATGCCAAATTATGCTATTGATATTTTGAACATACTCTTTATTTTCTAATTTGAAATTGGATAGAATTGACAGAACAGTTATCATCTTTGTTTATACACGTGGAAAACCTGTCATCCCTCTGCTTTGTTTCAGGGTGATATGCCTAATGGCATGCACAAGTCTGGTGAAGGCTGTGAGACAAACCCAACATATATTGCAGCAAAGAAGGCAAAACATCTTGAAGATAGCTAGACAACCCCAAAGTCTTGTCTTGATGCAGTGTTCAAGTTACTTGACACTAATAGTCACACAAGCTCACAGAATTCGTTGTCTGAATCAATTCGACTTCTTCAGTCCCAAGTTCTAGCAGAAAGGCATTCTGCAACTCAACTTCTACTTGAAGTCCTATCTCTAAGAAAGATTGCAGAGAACACCCAATGAGAACCTCGTCGCTAAACAGCTACACCTGGAAGCTATGACCGACATGCTAGGCCGGTCTCACAGCCTTGCTCAACAGCTTGCGCAGCAGTTCCCCCGCAAGGCTAACCTTTCTTGAACTGTCTTGGAAGTGGTCTCGGTTCAGTATTATTTTGTTACGCTGCAATGGTGCCCAGTTTTTGTAATCTGCTTCTACGTTGCGCTTTGTGATCACTGGTGGCGAACTTCGATGCCCAGTGGATGTAATATACCTTAAACCCTTTATTGTATAATGTAGGTTTATTCTAAGTTACTATGCCGTAATTTCTTTATTGTATAGAGTAGCTTTGTTCTTAATTCATACTAGTTATGCAGAAGCATGAAATGAACCTCGGCCCATGATTGTGCGAATTAAATCACGGGCTTTTAACAGGCAAAAATTGTCTCGGTCCTTGTTTGGCCCAATCAGATATCGGCTGCGAGCAGGCTGGATGCAAATAGGGCCGTAGTTAGGCCCAACTATATGACTGGCTTTTAACAGGCCTAAATTAATATAGGGCCGAAATGTTAAACGGGCCCTTAACAGGCCAAAACTAATATCAGGCCGAATTACTAAGTCGGCCTTTAGCAAGTGGACCCAAAAGCATAGTGTCCAGTTGACGGGCCTAATCTGATATGGGCCATAATTGAGCCCAAAGCCTCTTAAAGGGCCGGACCTGATCTGGGCCGTAATTTGGCCCAGAATGTGGTAGGCTTTTGACGGGCCGGATCTTATATGGGCCACTATTAGGCCCGGAGCGTGGCAGGCCATTAATGAACCGGATCAAATATGGGCCGGCATTTGGCCCAAAACATGGCAGCCAGTTAATGGGCCGGCCTACTAGGGTCCTCAAAATCTTGTGGGCCTATAGCTGGGCCGGCCCATTAATGTCGGCGAAATCTCGTGGGCCTTTAGCTAGGCCGGCCCATTATTGCACACAAAAATCTTGTGGGCCTTTACCTGGGCCAGCCCATTATGGCCCGCAAAACCTTGTGGGCCTTTAGCTGGGCCAGCCATTACGGTCCGCAAAATCTCGTGGGCCTTTAGCTGGGCCGGCCCATTATGGGCCGTAAAATCTTGTGGGCCTTCAGTTGGGCTGGCCCATTTAAACTTATTGTGTCGTGCCACGTGTCGACATATCATAGGCGCCTATCTGACCCACTGACGAGCTGACATGTGTTTCATCCGGCCAATAAGAATTTTACACGTGGAAATTTCCCATTGGTCGGGGCTGTTAACGGGTTATCGGATCCAAAACCCGACCCGATATCTTAACGGCGTTCCGTTACGGTGGATGCCATGTGTCGGTCACCCTTGACGAAAGCACTTCTGTGACGCGCGATTTATCATCATGGAAGTGGACACTTCCGTGATGATAATTTTGGTAATGTCATGGAACACTTCTATGACAGCACAGGTTTGACTATCTTGATTCTGTCATAAATTTGTCATGGATGTACATGCATGACAAAAAAGCGACCTACTGTGACAAACACGTATCATCACAGAAGTGTATTTTTTTGTAACTATGCCCGCTCAAAATGAAGAGCCCTCCTCCACCCGGCTGCGTGGAGCACTCTCCTCACTCGGTGAATTTACCACTTGTTTGTCTTTTATTTTTATTTGTCTATTTTTTCATATTTTCACTCATGAACATTTAAGAAATATCTTGAAGATTTTTTGGAATTAGAGAACACTTTTTAAGTTGATGAGTATATTTAAAGTTCGTGAACAATTTTAAATTCTATGAATATTTTCCAAGTTCTAAAGCTTTTTTCAAATTCACATTGTTTGAGATTTTCACTCCTATTTTTTAAATTCATTAATATTAATAAAAATATAGGAAGATCTTTAATTTAACAAAATTTTCAAGTAAATAAATGATAGTCGGTTTTTTCTAGCTAGCACTGGAGTGAGCGAAATAAATTAATGAAGCGAGCGGAGCAGGGAGCCGAGCTGAGGGAGTGAGGGCTTCATGTGATGGCATTATAGCAACAAATCCATACTTCCAACATGGAATAATAGCTTTCAAGGGGCTCACACAACCAACACCGACTGACACTAACCAAACATCTCCACTCTCCTTTCAAAACAAATATGTATGAAAAAACACTGCTAGAACATAACTAAAACTCAAGTCAATGCAAATAAAAGTAGAACGCGCTATTGCAGGATTGCCCAATAGTGGCGGGTGCAAAAAACCTAGTAGTGGCAGGCCAGGCTCTCAGGGCCGCCCCCAGTAATCTCCTACCACTGCTACTATGGAATCAGTCACGGGCCGTCGCTCGCCACTGATGACAGCGTTGTAGTGGTGGGCAGAAGTTACAGCTCACCACAACTACAATCACTGCCTGCCACCATTGTGCGTACTAGTAGTGGCAGACACCTTTGCTGCTCATTACTCGTAGTGATGTCAGCATATAGAAAAATTGTTGCCGCGGCAGCGTTATTTTGGTGTTCAAGAAGTATTTTGCACTCAGTCATCCCACTGAATTCAAACAATCATATTACAACGGTGTTACAATAATTAAGGGTATTAGTGAAGCAAACATACAATATAAGAAGTGTAGGGCAACAAATAAACATGTAAAATTATCAACTCATAAAATGAACAACGAATCAGGATGTTTTGAAGCACTGTATCACTCGCAATCGATTACCGCAATATGTCTCTGACTCGGTAAAGTCGTTCTTCATCTCGCTCTAGCTGCAAGTGAAACTTCCCATCCTCAGTTAGAACCTCTTTGTTGATGATTTTGGCCAACACCTTTTGGAGGAGGCCATGCTCTGTTAATAGTTCCCCTATGTCCATGTCCCTCTCCATCTCTTCAGGCCACTTGATGATCTGGTTATGATTACGCAAATAGTTGCTTTTCTTCAAAAAGTCATCCATGATAGCCACGGCACAATATCCAGACCTATGAGAGGTTTCCACATTTTGTTCTTGATAGCAACAAGCGCTAGTGAAGAAGTTGAATTCTGAATGTTCGGTTATAGTCTCTCTGATGTTCTTAAACTTGGAAAGCACTAGTGAAGAACTTGAATTCTGAATGTTCGGTTATAGTCACTTGGCGAGAGCATCATTTAGAACCTTCTTCAGTCTGGTCCACTGCTTTTGAGGGCGTCTCTTTGAATCGAAGAAGTAAGCCAAGCCCTGCATCGACAATAATGCGATTATGATCTAATGTTGGTCGCTGCGCAAAATAATGAAGAAATTAGCATTGATGAGATCAAACCAGAAGGCTATTTATATGTTTCAAAATAAATTAGTGAACACTAATGACTTACTTTCATAGTATGGTAGTAGGAAATTGTCCGCATGTGGATGATTGACAATAAAGAACGGGAACGGTTAGTCTGAGATGACCTCCTGGCCTTCTATGTTTTCCAGGTTGTGGCAATGCATATAAAAATGGTCAGGTAAGGAAACTTTACCATGCGGTAGTAGGGGATGTGTAGCTCGATGAAGTACCCAGAGCCTCATTAACTCTGGGGAGATTGCGCTGACAGAGAAGATATTTGCATGGATGACCTCATTAAAGGCCAGATCGATTATGTCTACCGGAAACTCCTGGACAAAACTATAACCTTCTATCACCTTGGTCGCATATCCATGTTGACCTTTTTTGACTGATCTATCACATGGGCGTCTAGAATTTGCAGATCAATCAAGAGGGTCTCCAACATAGAGTCCTATAGAAGCGGTTCCCCGGGCTTATATATGTTCATTTTCTGCCCTTCGGGGATGATAACAGGCATATGTGGTATGTCCACAGATGGTCCGCAACTATCACGTGCATTCTTCTCCCCTGAATGCGGATTGTCTGGCACTACGTTGCTGGTGTCGGCATATCCTTGGGGAATCTCCTCTATATCATTTATTGGCCACTTAAGTAGGTGGCTCTAAGCCACATGCCATAACATCGTGATGCCGTCTTCAGGGGGTGAGGCAACGAACAAGATTCAAAGCCCGTCACTACCTCCTGCACCCGCACCCTCTTCATGCCAAGTGGCAGGACGACCCCGTGCATCATTCTGCTACCATCAGTAAACGGGATGATTTGACCCTTGGCAACGCTTGTCCTCACCCCGTCCACGTTGGCTTGCAGCTAGCATGGAATAAAAGTGGGATGCACGTGGCTGATGAGTGAAGATAGGTGTATGCTGCTGGATAGGAGTTGGCGCGTCGTGCGGAAAAATTTCTGCTAACCTTTTTCTCGACTATTGCATCTACTACTGCATCTAACTTGGTTTTGCTTACGTACTTCCTTCTGTATTTTTTTAGTTCTTTGGTTTCGGCGTAGGCATCATCCCACAACATCTTTACCCCTCGCAACGCACGCCCGGTCTTGGGCTTCCTGTTAACCCTAAAACTCGCATTCATTGCACGGGTAAGAGGGTCATCATACCTATAGTCATGGGGAGATTCATGAGGACCCCGTCCAAATTCATGATTTATTTGTCTCTACAAAAAATACATATATTAGTATCGTATGTAATAAATAAGTTGTGGGGACTAAACTATTAGTGTTGATCGATGTTACCAAGTTCTCCTCCGTCGAGCGAAGTTCCTGCATCGGGAGGACCAACTCCTTACTGTCTAGGTCTTGCACTACATGGGCCATGAGAAAATGGAAGTCCCGAGTACGATCTCGAAGTTCCTAGAATGGAGGTTGTTTACACGTGGATATTGTGACGCCCAGATAATTAAGCTACAGTGAACCTCTGCTAATGATGCCACGTCACCTTGGTTACTATTGATAATCTCGCGTTGATTCGAAACCGACTCAAATTCTAATTTAAAATAAATTCAAATTGTTATTTTTTCAAATGGTAAAAAAATGTCTAGTGGGATGCAAATATTCACTAACAATTTTCATGGAAGAATTAACATTTTTGAAAATATAAAATTGTCCCTGGATATTAAAATAGTGCACCAACAACGCCTTTTTTCCCGTTTAAATATAAACTCAAACTTAATAAATTATTTTGAACCCAAACCTTTTGTGGCAGTGCAAAATGATGCATAGTAATTATATGGCAAGGTTTTACATTTTATAAAAATATTTTGATGAAAAAGGAAAGTACAAAACAGTAGCTAAATAAATAAACCTAATCTACTGGGTCCCTTGCCCCACCTATGAAAACGGCCGAGGCCAACCCCCACTTGCCTCTCACCTCTCCCTACAGGAGGCAGGGGTACCGTGGCGGCCATCCGCTGGTGATGGCCGTGCGTGCAGCCATCCACCTCCTGCCCCGCCTATAAAGTTGTCGTCCGACGCCCCCGAACCCTAGCTCCATTCCCCTCCCTTCCTCGCGCCGCCATTGACCTCCCTGCCCCCGCTAGGCCAAACTAGCACCGCCATGGCCTTCACCGTTCTCGCGCTCACTGAGCTCCCGGGCACCTAAGAATTTGTCCCCGCCATTCATCACCGTCCACTGCTTCGACTACGTCCAAGGATCGAGCTGGAACGCGCCATGTCAAGCGGATTGAAGCCTTCTTCCACCTCCAGCCACCACAGCGCCACCATCAATTCCGGCACCCTCTGCTGCCCCAGTCCCTCGTCGAGCCTTTCTTGTGCTCCCCGATGAGCTCCCGCACAAAATCCCTCTACCTAGTTCTCGAAACCGTGTTCGTAGCCACCGTTCCCGTCGCGGCCGAAGCTCGTTGCCGCCGACCATGTCGTCACAAAGCTTGCTGCTGCTGTCGCTCGCACCCGAGCTTGGTCTCGAGCTCCTGGAGCTCCCATGAGGCCAACACACTCCCGTTCCTACCGCACCCTGGCTGCGCTCATCGCAACTCCTGGCCGCCCCGTCCGTGTCCGCCATCACCAGCTCGCTGTCTGTGTGCGCAACGTCGCGCCCATCACTACGGCCACCCCCAGCGCCTCTCGCCGCCCCGCGTGCGCCCCTGCGCCTGCCCGCGGTCGCCTCTACCGCGTCTCGTCGTCCCTGCCCTGCAGCACCCCCGCCGCAACTGTTGCTTCACTGCGCCGGCCGCCCCACTCCTCGCGTCGCCTCATGCTGCTGCTGCCCCGCCACGGCGTGCGCCTCCCCTACTCGCTACTCGAATCCGCCTCGTCCTCCGCCGGACCGCACGCCCCCACCCGCTCGCTCGCCCTCTACCGCCTTGCTCGGCGTGGCCGTGCTCCAGCGAGCCCCGACGCTACGGCCTCGCCCGCGCCCAATCGGGTGGCGCCCGTAACCCCTTCGTCCGCTGCCCACTAACGCCAGCGCCCATTAGGCCCCCTTGGGCCTATGACATATGGGCCCCCCGTCCCTGTTTATAAAAAAAGGGCATATAAAAAATGAAATTAATTAATTAATTAGTTAATTTAATGATTAATTAACTTAATTAAATTGGGTTAATTAACATAATTACTTAGTCTAACTAATCTATAATTAGCTATAGGTTTGTATGACACGGGGCCCCACCCCCTGTTGACCAGTCAAACGTTGACTAGTCAACAGGGACCCCATGGCCCACCTGTCAGTCACTGTGTACACTTTGTGTACACTGTGCTGGGTGCCCTAGCAATTTAACCTTTATTCTCGAATTAAAGGTAATTTCAGAATATTGTTAAATACTTGGAAAATCATATAAAATAATCCGTAACTCGGATGAAAAAGTTGTGTACATAAAAGTTGCTCAAAACGACGAGACGAATCCGGATACGTAACCTATTCGTCTGCCACACATCCCTAGCATAGAGAACACACAACTTTCCCCCTCCGGTTCATCTATCCGAAAACGCAAAACATCGGGAAATACTTTCCCGGATGTTTCCCCCCCCTTCGCCGGTATCACCTAGTACTGTGTTAGGTCCCCTCTAGCACCGCGCATTGCCACATTACGTTTTGTGTTACTTTGATTGATCTGTTATTTATTGTGTTCCCCCTCCATTACTTCTTTCCCGTAGACCCCGAGACTGCCGGCAACCCCCTAGTTCGACTACGGTGTTGACGACCTCTCTCTCTTGCCAGAGCAACCAGGCAAGCCCCCCCTTGATCACTAGATATCACCTACTCTCCTCTATACTGCTTTCATTAGAGTAGTGTAGCATGTTACTGCTTTCCGTTAATCCTATTATGTTGCATAGCCTGTCATTGTTGCTACAACTGTTGATACCTTACCTGCAGTCCTAAATGCTTAGTATAGGATGCTAAATTATCATCAGTGGACCTACATTCTTGTCAATCTGCCATGCTATACTATCGGGCCGTGATCACGTCGGGTGTTGATCATGGGTATATACTATACATGCATACTATACATATTATGACTAAAGTCGGGTCGGCTCGTTGAGTACCCGCTAGTGATTCCGATGTTGGGGGCTGAAGGGGCAGGTGGTTCCACCCAGGTAGTGGTGGGCCTAGGTTCCCGACGGCCCCCGACTATTACTTTGTGGCGAAGCGACAGGGCAGGTTGAGGCCACCTAGGTGAGAGGTGGTCCTGGCCCTGGTCGGCGTTCGCGGTTACTTCAAAATAACACGCTTAACGAGATCTTTGTATTTGATCTGAGTCTAGCTACTGGCCTATATGCACTAACCAACTACGCGGGAATAGTTATGGGCACTCGATGTCATGGTATCAGCCGAAGCATTCTTGACGTCAGCGACTGAGCGTCATGCGCCGGTTGGACTGGAACACATGTATAAGGGAGGCTAGGTCTGCTCACCATCCGCGTTCGCAACGTGCATGTGTGCAATGGGCGATGGGCCCAGACCCCTGCGCCATAGGATTTAGACCGGCGTGTTGACCTCTCTGTTGTGCCTAGGTAGGGCTGCGACGTGTTGATCTTCCGAGGCCGGGCATGACCCAGGAAAGTGTGTTCGACCAAAGGGGATCGAGCGTGTTGGGAAATGTGGTGCACCCCTGCAGGGAAGTTAATCTATTCAAATAGCCGTGATCTTCGGTAATAGGATGACTTGGAGTTGTACCTCGACCTTATGACAACTAGAACCGGATACTTAATAAAACACATCCTTCCAAGTGACAAGTTACAATCGGTGATCGCTCTCTCATAGGGCGACGAGGGGAGGATCGCCGGGTAGGATTATGCTACACAATGCTACTTGGTGAACTTACCATCTACTCTCTTCTACATGCTGCAAGATGGAGGTGGCCAGAAGCATAGTCTTCGATAGGACTAGCTATCCCCCTCTTATTCGGGCATTCTGCAGTTTAGTCCACATATGTTACCCCTGTTGCCATTTGATACCAATGCATACATATGTAGTGTAGCTCCTTGCTTGCGAGTACTTTGGATGAGTACTCACGGTTGCTTTGCTCCCCCTTTTCCCCTTTTCTATACCTGATTGCTACGACCAGACGTTGGAGTCCAGGAGCCAGACGCCACTGTCGATGACGACTACTACTACCCAAGAGGTGCCTACTACTACGTGCAGCCCGCTGACGACGACCAGGAGTAGTTTAGAAGGATCCCAGCAGGAGGCTTGCGCCTCTTTCGATCTGTATCCCATTTTGTGGTAGCCTTCTTAAGGCAAACTTGTTTAACTTATGTCTGTACTCAGATATTGTTGCTTCTGCTGACTCGTCTATGATCGAGCTCTTGTATTCGAGCCCTCGAGGCCCCTGGCTTGTAATATGGTGCTTGTATGACTTATTTTTATTTGTAGAGTTGTGTTGTGATATCTTCCCGTTAGTCCCTGATCTTGATCGTACACGTTTGCGAGTATGATTAGTGTACGATTGAATCGGGGGCGTCACAAGTTGGTATCAGAGCCAACTGCCTGTAGGAGTCCCTCTTCCACACTCCTTGGCCGAAGTTGAGTCTAGTCATTGCAAAACTTTTAACTAACATGGCTGTGCAGCTTACGGGCCCACGTTGCCATTGGGTGGTATTAGGATCTTTTTGTTCCTCATCTATACTCTCGGGCTCTAATCTCTCTTCTATTCGGGTTAAATGATTTTACTAAATCTGACTCTAGGTTCTCATAACTACTTCTCTCGAAGAGCCCTTTATCACAGATGGTCTCCTACTGCACCAGAAGATTTGTAGATACTCTTCAATCATTCCCAAGACCCTTGTGTCCTCTGCCTTTTCAATTCCCTACTACCGATATATCCATATGGATAACGGCATACACTTGTTGTTCATATCATTTTTTTGACTGGGAACTGTGGGTCAAAACCCCCACAGCAGATCAAAACTTTATTGAAGAATAACAGATACAACAAGTTGATTACAAGGAGTAACCGGGTTACAAGAAAGAAGAAAAAAAAGAAAGCCCTCGTTGTTCATATCATTACTCTGAGTTTCTCTTGTTGTTACAATATGCATCGAATTGCTCTCCGACTTTTAAGAATCCCTTGTACCGCTATCTTGTAGTTCCTTGCCGCAGAAATACCCCTACGGATAATTCCTCAGACTTAACGAGTATCCGCTCATCCCTAGTTGATTTATGTATTTCACAAAAGTCTTAAAAATACCATTCGATCCCCGAAAATCCTCAACAGCCTGTTGCTCTTGAAATTCTTGCTTGCTTGCATTATGATTAACCTCATAAGTCCGGTAATCTTATTGGCATCCTTAGTCATTATCAGTTTCAATCTATTGATTCAATATGTTGCGAATGCTCGCATTCCTTAATCAGATCCTTCATTTCATCCTTCCGGCTTAGACGTCATTTTAAACATGAGCTGTATCTCGACCAATCAAGTTGCCATCGATTGTACCTCTAAGGCTATTCAACTTATCCATCCCTAGTCAGATCATTGCTTCTGATCCCTTGTCTTGGAATTCATAATTCCTTTGCATTTGAGCTTTGAGTCAGTCAGTTGTTTCTATAATCTGATCCCCTTGCATTCTTTCTTCCTCTGGTTGAGTACCGATACTCACATCAGATCCCTTATGGACCACCAGATCCTTTGTTGGATTTTGTTCGACACCGCCCTTCATATTCATTAGACATTGTGAGCTTTTCTTCCAATACATAATGCCATTGGTAAATTGTATCCCCTGCTTTTGTCAATCATGCTCTGCTCCCGAACTTGAGTTATTCGCGCCTGAAGCTTGTGGTATATGTTTCTAAGATGCCCCGATGGGTTGAACCTATGCCTTCCTTAATATGTGTGAACTCGAAAGCTTTCACGAGTCAAACTCTGCTGGAATTTTGCTAGATAAAATTTCAACATTACAACCTCTTCGAAAATGAGAAGTGAATGAAAGGTTATGCATTGGAGAAGTGGGAGTCGACCTTGAACTTTGTGTTCATGCCCATGGACAAGATGTAGATCCTATCATGGAAGCTTCTTGAAATAATAACTAATTCCTTGATATAATATCATCTGGTATCTATGAATTGATCCTTTGCAACTGTGGCTCCGACCATGATTGTTCTCCTTTGATTCCATTTCTCAAACAAGATGAAGTACTTGTCTTCTACAGATCATGTCACGTGTCCACCCTCTACTCTGCTCTACCGTCGAGTATTACACTATGGTATCTCGAGAATGTAGCGACCAGACCTCAAACAGTCTGATCTCTGTGCTCCGGTGTCATCCTTGGATCAGTAATGCTGACACCACACAGTACTCAGAGGATTTATAGCAGAGTAGCAATCACACACTTATTACATCGAGTGTCTCAAAAGAGAACTTATTACAATAAATATGGCTTAAGGCCATCTAATAACGATAACAGCGGAAGGCTTGGAAGATAAGTGAGTCCATCAACTCCAACGGCATCACTGAGTATAGAACCACGACCTAAAACTCCTTAATCATCGTCTGAAAAGTCTGCAAAATTAACGTTGCAGCCCGAAAACAGGTCAGCACGTGGAATATGCTGGCAAGGTAACACATAGAGAGTAATGGAATGCAACAACTATACTATATGCATATTTGGCTGGTGGAAAGCTCTATGGTTATAGTTTTTGCGTAAAGCCAATTTTTCCCTACTTCAAAGGAATAAAATTAATTACTATCATGGTGGTTGTGAAACATTGAGAATGGTTGACAGCATTCTCAATCCCAATTAAATAACATCATTAAAACCCATCAAAATTAATTTAGAGTAACATGTTGAGATTCACATGAAAATCCAGGTACTAGATACTCAAGATGTCCATAACCGAGGACACGGCTAACCATGATTAGTTTGTTACACTCTGCAGAGGTTTGCGCACTTTTCCCCATAAGACTCGATCGCCTCCGTTTGGTTTCTCGCACTACAGGGTGTTTGAGAAGACGGATGACCGAGACATAGTCTTTCAGAAGCGCTAGCACCTTACGATCGGGTAGACCGTACCACCTACATCCCCTACATCTGCTAGTCTACCACTGTAAGAGTTCGCACAACTTAGTCAACTATGCCAGAGCCCATAATGGCTTGTGGCTGCACACGGAAGTTTCTAGTATGAATAATCTCATGATCCCTTTGAGCCTGGGTGGCGGTCCAAAGAAAACAGGCAAGTCCTGGAAACCCCAGGTGCCTCAATCCACCCAGATGTGTGTTAGGTTGCCACCTTAGATAAACCATTAATTAACATTCTCACATCTGTCATGGATTTCACTCACCCAATCCACGTCTACTAGCATAGCACGGCATAATAAGCAAACGTAGAAGTAACTCCCAAAGGGTTTGATAATAAACAGGTAATAGGTACTACCTCATCTACTTCCCATCCCACAATTTAATTAGATCCTAATCATGCAATGTGTGAGGATTGATCTAATGCAATAAAACTGGGTTGTAGAAAAGGTATGATCAAATTGTTACTTGCCTTGCTGATGATCCGCGTAACCTAGAGATTCAACGTAACAGCCGGCGCACTCCGGGTAATCTATCGCAGACAAACAACAAGCATACAATAAGTACTCATCTAATTCATAGGTAAAACTCAAATAGAAGATCTAACCAGAAAGTTCAACTTAAGAACCCTGGTTGGCAAAAAGAATCAAATCGAACGAAGCGGAAGAAATCAAACGGCGAAAGAAAACAACTTCGTTCTAGTAATCTGGATCTAGGGCAAATTTTACAGTAGCAAAAACTTGTTTAAGTTGATTATTCGGAAAGAGGGTTTCGAGACGAAACTCCAGGCGCTTGAATCGCCTGATTCCGATAAACGAGCTAAAAGTTATACTAAAACAAATATCGGATCAGAAATCGCGATCAGAAAATAACCGCAGAAAATCCGACGAAAAAGACAAACGACGAACAGAATTTTTTTTTAAAAAAAACTGCACGGAAAACGAGGCGGCGGCGAACCTCGAAAGGCGCGCAAGTCCGGCGGGCGGCGGCGGCGGCTGGACAGGGGCTAGGGTTAGGGTTTAGTTGGCGGCGGCGGCTGGGCTTTCGGGCCCCGGGGCGGCGGCTTTTATAGCCTTAGCCGGCGGAGTCCAGGCCAGGTACGGCCCGAGGTGGGTTACGCGTTTTTTTTAAAAAAAATCCGCTCGGAAGAAAAATAAAAAGAAATACTAAACGGACTCCAAAAATCACGAAATAAATTTTGCCGGGTTTCTAAAATCAAGCCCGATAAAGTGAACATTTATCTGGGCCCAAACTACAACTTTGAAAAACGCGCATTTTTCCTAAATTCAAATAAAAATACCGAAAAACTCCGAAATAAAACTTATTTGATTTTTTATTAAATCCTCAATATTTCTATATTTTGGGAAAGTCATTTTATTCCCTCTCTCATATTTTTGTAATAGAAATAATTGATGATAAAATTAATAAAATCAAATGATCCTGTTTACATAATTAGAGAAAACTCAAATACGTAAATAACGAAATCCCCAACTCTCTCCATGGGTCCTTGAGTTGCTTAGGATTTTCTAGGATCAAAACCAAAAGCAAAATAAAATATGATATCCATGGAAATTTGGGATGTTACAAACCAACCCCCCTTAAGATGAATCTCGCCCTCGAGATTCGGGATGGCTAGAAAATAGGTGAGGGTGGTCTTTGAGAAAATCTTCCTCTCGCTCCCAAGTGGCTTCATCTTCCGTGTGGTGGCTCCACTGAACTTTGCAAAACTTGATAACCTTGCTGTGAGTAACTCGGCTGGCAAACTCGAGGATCTTGACTGGTTTCTCCTCATAGGTCAAATTTTTATCCAACTGAATTGCTTCTAATGGTACTGTGTCTCTCAAAGGTATGTCAGCCATCTCCGCGTGACACTTCTTCAACTGAGAAACGTGGAACACATCATGCACTCCGGCCAATCCTTCTGGCAATTCCAACTTGTAGGCCACTTCTCCCATACGCTCCAAAACTCGATATGGTCCTACAAATCATGGCGCTAACCTCCCTTTAACTCCAAAGCGCTTAATCCCTCAAAGTGGGGATACTCGAAGATAAGCTCTATCTCCGACTTCGAAAACTGTCTCCTTGCGTCTAGAATCTGCGTAGCTCTTCTGCCTGGACTGGGCTACCTTGAGCCTATCGCGAATCAACTTTACCTTCTATTCAGACTCCTTAATCAAATCTGGTCCAAACAACTGGCGGTCTCCAACTTCGTCCCATGACAACGGTGTCCTGCACCTCCTTCCGTACAAAGCTTCAAAAGGGGCCATCTTCAAACTGGTCTGATAGCTATTATTGTAAGAAAACTTTGCATATGGCAAATTATCGTCCCAACTAGATCCATAGTCTAGTGCACAAGCTCTCAGCATATCCTCCAAAATCTGATTGACTCTCTCAGTCTGTCCATCTGTCTGCGGATGAAAAGCTGTACTAAATTCTAGCCTAGTACCCAAAGTCTCATGCAACTGCTTCCAGAACTTTGAGGTAAACTGGGTTCCTCTATCTGATATGATACTCCTCGGAACTCCATGCAGACAAACGATACTGGTCATGTATATCTTTGCCAACTTAGCACTGGTGTAAGTGGTCTTTACTGGGATGAAATGTGCTACCTTCGTCAATCGATCAACTACAACCCAAATCGAGTCATAGCCTGAACGAGTCCTTGGCAATCCCGTGATAAAATCCATGCCTAACTTATCCCACTTCTATTTGGGTATCGACAATGGTTGCAACAATCCTGCTGGCTTCTGATGCTCTGCCTTTACTCTCTGACATACATCACAAACTGCTACGTACTCCGCTATATCCTTCTTCACTCCGGTCCACCAGAAAATATCCTTCAAATCCAACTACATCTTGGTATTTCCTGGGTGAATCGAATATGGTGAATCATGTGCCTCTTGCAGAATCAACTTTCTGATCTCCGGGTCATTGGGCACGTAAACACGGTCTTCAAACCATAGGGTGTCGTGCTCATCCTCACGAAATCCTTTAGCTTTTCCTTTGCTCAGTTTCTCCTTTATAGCGGCAATCTCTTTGTCAGTTTTCCGAGCTTCTCTGATTCTATCCATCAAAGTTGACTGAATCTCCAATGCTGCTACATAGCCTCTTGGAACTACTTCCAAACATAGTTCACGAAGATTTTCTGCTAACTCCTTGGGTATTTCTCCCGTCATTAGTGTATTGACATGGCTCTTGCGGCTTAATGCATCAGCTACTACATTAGCCTTTCCGGGATGATAATGCAATTTCATATCATAATCCTTGATAAGCTCCAACCATCTCCTTTGTCTGAGGTTCAACTCCTTCTGCGTGAAAATGTACTTCAAACTCTTATGATCCGTGTACACCTCACAATGATTTCCAATGAGGAAATGTCTCCATGTCTTCAATGCATGCACTACGGCTGCTAACTCCAAATCATGAGTAGCATAATTCAATTCATGGGGCTTCAGTTGTCGTGAAGCATACGAAACAACTCTTCCTTCCTGCATAAGCACTTCTCCAAGTCCTCGACGTGAAGCGTCGCAATACACCTCATAATCCTTGGTCTGATCAGGCAAAATCAACACTGCTGAGGTAACCAAACGTTTCTTCAACTCCTGGAAACTAGCCTCACAGTCCTCAGTCCATTTGAACTTAGTATCCTTCTTCAACAACTCCGTCATAGGCTTTGCAATCTTTGAGAAATTCTCAATAAATCTCTGGTAGTATCCTGCGAGTCTAAGAAAACTCCGGATCTCTCCAACTATTGTTGGTGCTTCCCACTTGGTCACGGTTTCAACTTTAGCGGGATATACTGCTATACCTTCTCCGTATATAACATGTCCGAGGAATCCTACTTCCTTCAACCAAAACTCACATTTGCTGAATTTGGCATATAACTGATGTTCTCTGAGCTTTCCAAGTACCAAACGCAAATGCTCCTTATGCTCCTCTTCATTCTTCGAATAAACCAGGATATCATCAATGAACACTACGACGAACTTATCCAAAAACTCCATAAACACTTTGTTCATCATGTTCATAAAATAGGCAGGCGCGTTAGTCAGACCAAATGACATAACGGTATACTTATACAGTCCATATCTTGTGGTGAATGCTGTCTTAGGTATATCTTGTTCTCGAATCTTCAACTGGTGGTATCCTAACCGCAAATCGATCTTGGAAAACACTTTAGCTCCTTGCAATCGATCAAACAGATCATTGATCATTGGTAGTGGGTACTTGTTCTTGATCGTTACTTCGTTCAATCCTCGATAGTCAACAACCATCCTTAACGATCCATCCTTCTTCTTCACTAGAAGTACTGGTGATCCCCAAGGCGAAGAACTTGGGCGAATATATCCCTTATCCAGTAACTCCTTAATCTGCTTCTTAATTTCCACCAAATCTTTTGCTGGCATCCTATATGGTCTCTTCGATATTGGCCCAGTGCCTGGCAATAGCTCAATCAAAAACTCAATGTCTCTATCCGGTGGCATGCCTGGCAACTCTTCAGGAAATACATCAGGAAAATCCTTTACCACTGGTACTTCCTCCTGCACAACTCCTGTTAGGCAGTTTACTTGTGTCCTTTTTGGTACATGCCGGGATACATACTTGATCCTTCTCCCTTCTGGTGTGGTAAGCAAAATTGACTTACTAGCACACTCAATATTCCCTTTATACTTTGATAACCAATCCATGCCTAATATCACATCCAATCCTTGCGATTCCAATACTATTAGGTCTGAGGGAAAAACATAGTAACCAATCCTTAATGGTAACCGATCACACCATAAACTTGCCACATACTCTGCTCCTAGCGAGGTTACTAACATGGGTGACCTAAGGGCTTGTGTTGGTAGATTATACTTATCCACAAATCCCCTTGATATGTATGAATGCGATACACCAGTATCAAAAAGAACGAGTGCAGTAAATGACTTAACCAAAAACTTACCTATTACTGCCTCGGGCTGAGCTTCAACCTCCTCCACACTAACGTGGTTCACCTGTCCCCTGTTGAAAGGGTTCGGCTTCTTTTCAGAACTTCCATTGCCATTTTGGCCTTCAGGACATTCATTTGCAAAATGTCCTGGTTTCGAACACTTATAGCAAGTGACATGGCTCAAGTCCTTCTTGGCTGGGGTCGATCAGGTGCTGCGGTTCTGCCCATTGATTCCTCCATTCCCATTACCATTCTTGGTGCCATTGTGATTGTGTGAGCTACCTACTCCATGGGTATGCTGAAAATGTCCTCCTGGTCTAGGGGTAAAACGAGGCTTCTGCTGAGCTCCTGAATTATACTTTCCTTGTCCATACTTCCTCTTGCGGTTCTCAATTTGCTGCTGCTTCCCTTCAATCATAAGAGCATGATCTACCAACTCCTGGTAGTTGTTGAAGGTGGCTACCATCAACTGCATGCTCAATTCATCATTCAGTCCTTCCAGGAATTTCTCCTGCTTAGCTGCATCTGTAGCAACGTCATTTGGGGCATAACGTGCTAGCTTACTAAACTCCTCCACATACTGGCCAACTGTCCGTCCTCCTTGGAGGAAGTTACGAAACTCACGCTTCTTCATGGCCATTGCCCCTGCTGAAACATGGGCGGTACGAAAAGCTTGCTGAAACTGGTCCCATGTGACAGTGTCGACTGGAAAGGTGGCTGTGAAATTCTCCCACCAAGATGCTGCGGGTCCTTCTAACTGATGTGCGGCAAACTTAACCTTCTCCACATCTGTGCATCCTGCTGTGGTCAACTCTCTAGCTATCTTGCGGAGCCAATCATTTGCTACTATCGGCTCGGTGCTACTGGAAAACATCAGCGGATTCAGCCTAAGAAAACGGGCTAAGTGGTCAACAGGTGGTGGTGGTGGTGGTGGGTTGTTGTTGTTCCCCTGATGCTGATTCTGAACTAGCAACTGCATCAAGGTGTTCTGCTGCTGGATCAACTGGGTGAGCTCTGGCGGAAAGGCAAATCCGGGGTCACGTCTCAGAGGCATCTGAGGGTTTAGAAAAGATGAGATATAAGAATAGAGGGGGTCTAAAGGGAAAACACTACCCATATGCACATGAGGCAAAACACACAATTTCACTTCAATCAAACAAACAAAGGCATACAATCGATCTAACTATCGCAAAAGGTGCTCGGACTACTATATTTACATGGTGGACTACTACTACTGATGAGGTGGTCTACTAGAAATACTCTACGGTTGTAGACTCCATGATATCTGCTCCTGCTTCATCCTCATAGTCATCATCGCTACTATCTTGTTCCGAGTCGGTGGCGTCAATGATGATGTAGTCTTCCGGGCTAATCTCCTTGGGTTCTTCGTCTTCATCTATTGGTGTTGGGCCTCCCATAAATATTCCAATCTTCATAGTTAGGTTGGCATTCTTATCCACCAATACTTCAATTTCTTCTTCATAATCTTCGCGTGTAGCCTTGAGTTCTTCCTCTAGTTCCTTAGTTCTAGTCTTAGCCTTCTTCAGATCTATCATGTCGGCGCACATCTGATTCTCCTGTCGTCGAATGTGCTGGTTTAACTCCTGGATAAAAGTTGCAATTGATCTATCTTTCCTGGTGCTGATCATCTCCCAGTGTTCATCTCGGCGTCCGCAAATCTGGTAGATAGTATCCTTAAGATCCTTGCGGTAGACTTCTCCAATGCGTCCCATGGCAATGTGAGCTGCCATACTCTTTCCTAGACTCCAAGTTGGTGCATCAAAAGAAAACTCTATGGGCTCAGTGACTGGCATGAACGTCCTTCCTGGAACTTGAACTTGAATCATCCAGCGCTCTTCTTCAGGTAGAGTGGCGTTGTAGGTTCCTGTGAAGCTTGGTATTCCTATGTTCAGGTATCTAGTGACTTCCTTCAAGTGGCGTCCAAAGGGTGTATCTTCATCCGGTTGGGTGAACTTATTCCTTGCATCCGCCATCCTAAAGAGTAGAAAAGATGAGAGGTCAGAAGAGAAGAGAGTGATCTAGTGAACTAGGTCTTTAGCTTAGTGGTCGTGTCCTACAGTCAGCGTGTGCTCTGATACCATCTCTGTAGCGACTAGACCTCAAACAGTCTGATCTCTGTGCTCCGGTGTCATCCCTGGATCAGTAATGCTGACACCACACAGTACTCGGAGTATTTATAGCAGAGTAGCAATCACACACTTATTACATCGAGTGTCTCAAAAGAGAACTTACTAAAATAAATATGGCTTAAGGCCATCTAATAACGATAACAGCGGAAGGCTTGGAAGATAAGTGAGTCCATCAACTCCAACGGCATCACTGAGTATAGAACCACGACCTAATACTCCTTAATCGTCGTCTGAAAAGTCTGCAACATTAACGTTGCAGCCCGAAAACGGGTCAGCACGTGGAATATGCTGGCAAGGTAACACATAGAGTAATGGAATGCAACAACTATACTATATGCATATTTGGCTGGTGGAAAGCTCTATGGTTACAGTTTTTGCGTAAAGCCAATTTTCCCTACTTCAAAGGAATAAAATTAATTACTATCATGGTGGTTGTGAAACATTGAGAATGGTTGACAGCATTCGCAATCCCAATTAAATAACATCATTAAAACCCATCAAAATTAATTTAGAGTAACATGTTGAGATTCACATGAAAATCCAGGTACTAGATACTCAAGATGTCCATAACCGGGGACACGGCTAACCATGATTAGTTTGTTACACTCTGCAGAGGTTTGCGCACTTTTCCCCACAAGACTCGATCGCCTCCGTTTGGTTTCTTGCACTACAGGGTGTTTGAGAAGACGGATGACCGAGACATAGTCTTTCAGAAGCGCTAGCACCTTACGATCGGGTAGACCGTACCACCTACATCCCCTACATCTGCTAGTCTACCACTGTAAGAGTTCGCACAACTTAGTCAACTATGCCAGAGCCCGTAATGGCTTGTGGCTGCACACGGAAGTTTCTATTATGAATAATCTCATGATCCCTTTGAGCCTGGGTGGCGGTCCAAAGAAAACAGGCAAGTCCTAGAAACCCCAGGTGCCTCAATCCACCCAGATGTGTGTTAGGTTGCCACCTTAGATAAACCATTAATTAACAATCTCACATCTGTCATGGATTTCACTCACCCAATCCACGTCTACTAGCATAGCATGGCATAATAAGCAAACGTAGAAGTAACTCCCAAAGGTTTGATAATAAACAGGTAATAGGTACTACCTCATCTACTTCCCATCCCACAATTTAATTAGATCCTAATCATGCAATGTGTGAGGATTGATCTCCTGGAGCTCCCATGAGGCCAACACACTCCCGTTCCTACCGCACCCTAGCTGCGCTTGCCGTGAGCTCCTGGCCGCCCCGTCCCTGTCCGCCATCACCAGCTCGCGCCGTCTGCGTGCGCAATGTCGCACCCATCACTACGGCCACGCCCGCCGCTTCTCACCGCCCCGCGTGCGCCCCTCCACCGGCCCGTGGTCACCTCTACCGCGTCGCGTCGTCCCTTCCCTGCAGCACCCCCGCCGCCGCTGTTGCTTTGCTGCGCCGGCCGCCCCACTCCTCGTGTCGCCTCATGCTGCTGCTGTCCAGCCACCATGCGTGCCTCCCCTACTCGCTGCTCGAATCGGTCTCGTCCTCCGCCGGACCGTGCGCCCCCACCCGCTCGCTCGCCCTCTACCGCCTTGCTCGGCGTGGCTGTGCTCCAGCGAGCCCCGACGCTAAGGCCTCGCCCGCGCCCGATCGGGTCGCACCCTTAACCCCTTCGCCCGCTGCCCACTAACACCAGCGCCCGTTAGGCCCCCCTAGGCCTATGACATATGGGCCCCACGTCCCTGTTTATAAAAAAGGGCATATAAAAAATGAAATTATTTAATTAATTAGTTAATTAAATGATTAATTAACTTAATTAAATTGGGTTAATTAACATAATTACTTAGTCTAACTAATCTGTAATTAGCTATAGGTGCGTATGACAGGGGGCCCCACCCCCTGTTGACCAGTCAAACGTTGACTGGTCAACAGGGACCCCCTGGCCACCTGTCAGTCACTATGTACACTTTGTGTACACTATGCTGGGTACCCCTAGCAATTTAACCTTTATTCTCGAATTAAAGGTAATTTCAGAATATTGTTAAATACTTGGAAACATCATATAAAATAATCTGTAACTCGGATGAAAAAATTGTGTACATGAAAGTTGCTCAAAACGACGAGACGAATCCGGATACGCAGCCCATTCGTCCGCCACACATCCCTAGCATAGCAAACACGCAACTTTCCCCCTCCAGTTCATTTGTCCGAAAACGCGAAACACCGGGAAATACTTTTCCGGATGTTTCCCCCCTTCGCCGGTATCAGCTAGTACTGTGTTCGGTCACATCTAGCACCGCACATTGCCATATTACGTTTTTTGTTACTTTGGTTGCTTTGTTATTTATTGTGTTCCCCCTCCCTTACTTCTTTCCGGTAGACCTCGAGACTGTCGGCAACCCCCCAGTTCGACTACGCTGTTGACGACCTCTCTCTCTTGCAAGAGCAACCAGGCAAGCCCCCCCTTGATCACCAGATATCACCTACTCTCCTCTATACTGCTTGCATTAGAGTAGTGTACCATGTTACTGCTTTCGTCCATTAATCCTATTCTGTTGCATAGCCTGTCATTGTTGCTACAACTGTTGATACCTTACCTGCAATCCTAAATGCTTAGTATAGGATGCTAGATTATCATCAGTGGCCCTACATTCTTGTCAGTCTGCCATGCTATACTAACGGGCTGTGATCACATCGGGTGTTGATCATGGGTATATACTATAGATACATACTATACATATTGTGACTAAAGTCGGGTCGGCTCATTGAGTACCCGCTAGTGATTCCGATGTTGGGGGCTGAAGGGGCAGGTGGTTCCACCCAGGTAGTGGTGGGCCTAGGTTCCCGACGGCCCCCGACTATTACTTTGTGGCGAAGCGACATGGCAGGTTGAGACCACCTAGGTGAGAGGTGGGCCTGGCCCTGGTCGGCGTTTGCGGTTACTTCAAAATAACAAGCTTAACGAGATCTGGGTATTTGATCTGAGTCTGGCTACCGGCCTATACGCACTAACCAACTACGCGAGAATAGTTATGGGCACTCGACGTCGTGGGATCAGTCGAAGCCTTCTTGACGTCAGCGACTGAGCAGCACGCGCCGGGTTGGACTGGAACACCTTCTCTTGCATAAGGGAGGCTAGGTCTGCTCACCGACCGGATTCGCAACGTGGAGGTGTGCAATGGGCGATGGGCCCAGACCCCTTCGCCATAGGATTTAAACTGACGTGCTGACCTCTCTATTGTGCCTAGGTAGGGCTGCGACCTGTTGATCTTCTGAGGCCGGGCATGACCCAGGAAAGTGTGTCCGACCAAAGGGGATCGAGCGTGTTGGGAAATGTGGTGCACCCCTGCAGGGAAGTTAATCTATTTGAATAGCCGTGATCTTCGGTAACAGGACGACTTGGAGTTGTACCTTGACCTTATGACAACTAGAACCGGATAATTAATAAAACACATCCTTCCAAGTGCCAAGTTACAACCGGTGATCGCTCTCTCACAGGGCGACGAGGGGAGGATCGCCGGGTAGGATTATGCTACACGATGCTACTTGGTGAACTTACCATGTACTCTCTTCTACATGCTGCAAGATGGAGGTGGCCAGAAGCGTAGTCTTCGATAGGACTAGCTCTCCCCCTCTTATTCCGGCATTCTTTGGTTCAGTCCACATATGTTACCCCTTTTGCCATTTGATACCAATGCATAGATATGTAGTGTAGCTCCTTGCTTGCGAGTACTTTGGATGAGTACTCACGGTTGCTTTGCTCCCCCTTTTCCCCTTTTCTATACCCGATTGCTGGGACCAGACGTTGGAGTCCAGGAGCCAGACACCACTATCGATGACGACTACTACTACCCGGGAGGTGCCTACTACTACGTGCAGCCCGCTGACGATGACCAGGAGTAGTTTAGGAGGATCCCAGGCAGGTGGCCTACGCCTCTTTTGATCTGTATCCCAGTTTGTGCTAGCCTTCTTAAGGAAAACTTGTTTTACTTATGTGTGTACTCAGATATTGTTGCTTCCGCTGACTCGTCTATGATCGAGCTCTTGTATTCGAGCCATCGAGGCCCCTGGCTTGTAATATGATGCTTGTATGACTTATTTTTATTTGTAGAGTTTGTTGTCATATCTTCCCATGAGTCCCTGATCTTGATCGTACATGTTTGCTTGTATGATTAGTGTACGATTGAATTGGTACACTCTGCGGCCTCCTTCTCCCACTTTTGTTCTGCAGCTTTGTAACCACCAGGGCCCAAATGGTGGTTACCTGGCATATTTTTTCGCAATTTACGGAAATGGTCGCTTATCTCCTTGCTTGACTCCCTACCAGAGGATTCACAAAACTTCGTCCAATCTTCATGATCCATAGTTGGATTGAGCCGCTTAACAACCTTGAAGTCCTTACCAACAAGATTGCAACGAGCACTGCTCTTCCAGACCCTTAACATCTTTGGCCATTTTTACATAGCATAATTTTCGGCTAACTTCTTTACATCAGGTGTAAATTCATAACAACGGTTTAACGCTAGTAGCAGATTCTCCTTGTGTTCGACCAAATCCTTGCTACTGATCGGGACAGTTTTTCGCAAGATGCAACCTAGTATTTTTCTATACCTTTTTGCTGCATCCTATGGGGTGATGGGCTTGCCACCCGGGGCAACTGCGGTGACTGCAATTTTACCTTCATGAAGCTTGTTTGGATCCCTTGCCTTTTGGTTGCTCTTCTTTGTGGCGGCCATGTTGGATGAAGTCCTGTCAGTGTGGCTCGTGTCTCCTTCCCCAGTGGTTGGTTCTACCTGTTGGTCATTGCCCATCTTGACGTTAGGGATGGCCGAATCATCCATGTCTGGGGTGCTCATCTCGATGTCATCATTATTTTCTGACCTTCACAGATGATTCGAGCAAATATGGGTATATCTACTTAACGAAACAAAAGTCTGAAACATTTGAAAAGTTCAAAGAATTTCATAGTGAAGTGGAAAATCTTCGTAACAAGAAAATAAAGTTTCTATGATCTGATCACGTAGGAAAATATTTGAGTTACGAGTTTGGTCTTCATTTGAAACAATGTGAAATAGTTTCGCAACTCACGCCACCTGGAACACCATAGCGAAATGGTGTGTCCGAACGTCGTAACCGTACTTTATTAGAGATGGTACGATCTATGATGTCTCTTACTGATTTACCACTATCGTTTTGGGGTTATGCATTAGAGACAGCTGCATTCACGTTAAATAGGGCACCATTTAAATCCATGAGACAACACCATATGAACTGTGGTTTAGCAAGAAACCTACGCTGTTGTGTCTTAAAGTTTGGGGTTGCGATGCTTATGTGAAAAGATTCAACCTGATAAGCTCGAACCCAAATCGGAGAAATCCGTCTTTGTAGGATACCCAAAGGAAAATGTTGGGTACACCTTCTATCACAGATCCGAAGGCAACATATTCGTTGCTAAGAATGGATCCTTTCTAGAGAAGAAGTTTCTCTCAAAAGAAGTGAGTGGGGGGAATGTAGAACTTGATAAGGTAATTGTACCTTCTCCCAAATTGGAAAGTAGTTCATCACAGAAATCAGTTCTAGTGATTCCTACACCATTTAGTGAGGAAGTAATGATGATTATCATGAAACTTCAGATCAAGTTACTACCAAACCTCGTAGGTCAACCAGAGTTCGGTCCACACCAGAGTGGTACGGTAATCCTGTTCTGGAAGTCATGTTACTAGACCATGACGAACCTACAAACTATGAGGAAGCGATGATGAGCCCAGATTCCATGAAATGGCTTGAGGCCATGAAATCTAAGATGGGATCCATGTATGAGAACAAAGTATAGACTTTGGTTGACTTGCGCGATGATCGGCGAGCCATTGAGATAAAATGGTTCTTCAAGAGGAAGACAGACGCTGATAGTAGCGTTACTATCTACAAAGCTCGAATTGTCGCAAAAGGTTTTTGACAAGTTCAAGGTGTTGACTACGATAAGATTTTCTCACTCGTAGTGATGCTTAAGTCTATCCGAATCATGTTAGCAATTGCCACATTTTATGAAATTAGGCAAATGGATGTCAAAACTGCATTCCTTAATGGATTTCTTAAAGAAGAGTTGTATATGATACAACAAGAAAGTTTTGTCAATCCTAAAGGTGCTAACAAAGTGTGCAAGCTCTAGCGATCGATCTATGGACTAGTGCAAGCATCTCAGAGTTGGAACATATGCTTTGATGAGTTGACCAAAGCATATAGTTTTATACAGACTTGCGGTGAAGCCTGTATTTACAAGAAAGTGAGTGGGAGCACTACAACCTTTCTAATAATTATATGTGAATGACCTATTGTTGATCGGAAATGATATAGAATTTTCTGGAAAGCATAAAGGAGTGTTTGAAAGGAGTTTCTTTTAAAGAAAGACCTCGGTGAAGCTGCTTATATATTGGGCATCAAGATCAATAGAGATAGACCAAGATGCTTAATTGGACTTTCACAAAGCACATACATTGATAAAGTTTTGAAGAAGTTCAAAATGGACCAGTCAAAGAAAGGGTTCTTGCTTGTGTTACAAGGTGTGAAATTGAGTCAGACTCAATGCCCGACCACTGCAGAAAATAGAAAGAGAATGAAAAGTCATTCCCTATGCCTTAGTCATAGGTTCTACAAAGTATGCAATGCTATGTACCAGACCTATTGTGTACGTCACCATTAGTTTGGCAAGAGGGTACAATAGTGATCCAGGAGTGGATCACTGGACAGCGGTCAAAATTATCCTTAGTAGAATAAGGACATGTTTCTCGGTTATGGAGGTGACAAAAAGTTCGTCGTAAAGGGTTACGTCGATGCAAGCTTCGACACTGATCCAGATGACTCTAAGTCTCAATCTGCATACATATTGAAAGTGGGAGCAATTAGCTAGAGTAGCTCCATGCAGAGAATTGAAGACATAGAAATTTGCAAAATACATATGGCTCTGAATGTGGAAGACCTGTTGACTAAACTTGTCTCACAAGCAAAACATTATCACACCTTATCACTCTTTGAGTGTTAATCACATAGCGATGTGAACTAGATTATTGACTCTAGTAAACCCTTTGGGTATTAGTCACATGGAGATGTGAACTAATAACATAAAGATGTGAACTATTGGTGTTAAATCACATGACGATGTGAACTAGATTATTGACTGTAGTGCAAGTGGGAGACTGAAGGAAATATTCCCTAGAGGAAATAATAAAGTTGTTATTTATATTTCCTTATACCGTGATAAATGTTTATTATTCATGCTAGAATTGTATTAACCGGAAACTTAGTACATGTGTGAATACATAGACAAACAGAGTGTCCCTAGTATGCCTCTACTAGACTAGCTCGTTAATCAAAAATGGTTAAGTTTCCTGACCATAGACATGTGTTGTCATTTGATAAACGGGATCACATCATTAGAGAATGATGTGATGGACAAGACCCATCCGTTAGCTTAGCATAATGATCGTTTAGTTTTATTGCTATTGCTTTCATCATGACTTATACATGCTCCTCTACCTGATATTATGCAACTCCTGAATACTTGAGGAATACCTTGTGTGCTATCAAATGTCACAATGTAACTAGGTGGTTATAAAGATGCTCTACAAATGTCTCCAATGGTGTTTGTTGGGTTGGCATATATCGAGATTAGGATTTGTCACTCCGAGTATTGGAGAGGTATATCTGGGCCCTCTCGGTAATTCTCATCACTATAAGCCTTGCAAGCAATGTGTCTAATGAGTTAGTTGCGGGATGATGCATTTCGGAACGAGTAAAGAGACTTGCCATTAATGATGTTGAACTAGGTATGATAATACCGACGATCGAATATCGGGCAAGTAACATACCGATGACAAAGGGAATGACGTATGTTGTTATGCGGTTTGACCGATAAAGATCTTCGTAGAATATGTAGGAGCCAATATGAGCATCCAGGTTCCGCTATTGGTTATTGACCGGAGATGTGTCTCGGTCAAGTCTACATAGTTCTCGAACCCTTAGGGTCCGCACGCTTAACGTTCGATGACTATTTGTATTATGAGTTATGTGATTTGATGACCGAGGTTTGTTCTGAGTCCCGAATGAGATCACGGACATGACGAGGAGTCTCGAAATGGTCGATAGGTAAAGATTCATATATTGGAAGGCAATATTCGTACATCAGAATGATTCCTCGTGATTCAGGTATTTTTCAGAGTACCGGAGGTTACCGGAACCCCCCGGGAGAAGTATTGGGCCTATTGGGCCTTATTGGAGGAGAGGAGAGAGGCAACGTGAGAGGGGCATCCCCTTGACCAAACCTAATTGGTCTAGGGGAGGGGGCCGGGCCCCCTCTTTCCTTCTCCCTCTCTCTCCCTTCCCCCTTTCCCTCTCTGGTGGAAGGAATGAGGGGGCCGAATCCTACTTGGACTAGGAGTCCAAGTAGGACTCCCCCCTTGGCACGCCCTCTCTAGGGACGGCCTCCTCCTCCCCCCTTTATATACGTGGGAGGGGGCACGCCAAAGGCACACCAAGCCTTCTCTTAGCCGTGTGTAGTGCCCCCCTCCACAGTTACACACCCCGGTCATATCGTCATAGTGCTTAGGCGAAGCCCTGCACCGGTAACTTCATCATCATCTTCGCCATGTCATCGTGCTGACGGAACTCTCCCTCGTCCTCAACTGCATCAAGTGAGCAAGGGACGTCATCGAGCTGAACGTGTACTAATCAGGGAGGTGTCGTACTTTCAGTGCTTGGATCAGTTGGATCGTGAAGACGTTCGACTACATCAACCGCGTTACTGAACACTTCCGCTTTCGGTCTACGAGAGTACATGGACACACTCTCCCCGCTCGTTGCTATATTTCTCCTCGATAGATCTTGCGTGATCGTAGGAATTTTTTTGGACTACTACGTTCCACAACATATGTGTGCGAGCGTATTCCACGACCGCCACTATAATACGATGTAGCAGTGGCGGGTGCGCGACAATGCCCGCCAGTGCTAAGTTTCACTAGTATCGCAATTTTTGTGAGGCCATCTATGGCGGCCACTGGGGATCAGCCGCCACTGCTGAGGGAGTCCTGGACTAAGGGGTCCTCGGGTGTCCGATCTATTGATTTGGGCCGGACTGTTGGGCCGTAAGGATACAAAGACCAAAGACTCTACCCGTGTCCGGATAGGACTCTCCTTGGCGTGGAAGGCAAGCTTGGCATCAACTATGAAGATTCCTTTCTTTGTAACCGACCTTATGTAACCCTAGATCCCTCCTGTGTCTATATAAACTGGAGGGCTAGGTCCGTAGATAACCCCGAGTAATCATTGCCAGGTCCGTAGATAACCCAGGTTCAGGCCCTCTCTATGGAGGTAATACCCTACTTCCTGCTTGATTGGCCTTGATGAATATGAGTATTACAAGAGTTGATCTTCCCCATTTGGAGCAGATCAACTCTTGTAATACTCATATTCATCAAGACCAATCAAGCAGGAAGTAGGGTATTACCTCCATAGAGAGGGCCCAAACCTGGGTAAACATTGTGTCCCCCGTCTCCTGTTACCATCGATCCTTGACGCATAGTTCGGGACACCCTACCCGAGATCCGCCGGTTTTGACACCGACATTGGTGCTTTCATTGAGAGTTCAACTGTGCCGTCCTCAAATGGTTTGATGGATCCTTCAATCATCTACAACGATGCTGTCCAAGGGGATGTCTTCCTCCCCGGACAGATCTTCATGTTCGGCGGCTTCGCACTGCGGGCCAACTCGCTTGGCCATCTAGAGCAGATCGACAGCTATGCCCTGGCCACCAGGTCAGATTTGGAAGCTTCAACTACGTCGCAGATATTCGTGGAGACTTGATCTTCGATGGATTCGAGACCACGGCAGACGCTCCCAGCCACCATGATGAACATGACTTAGATCTTTCATCGGGCCATACCCAGGAAATTGCACCTGAAACTGCTCTGGCCTTAGATCCGGAGCAGGTTGCGCCATTCGAGGACAGGAAGCTCCACCCCGCCACGGAAGCCGCAGACCCCACGGCGTTGGAGCCGCACACGGACTTAACTTCAAGTAACATCTGTGTCCCCGGAGCTACGGACTTATTTCCAGTTATAAGTTCCAAAGTATGTACGTCCGCGCATGTCGAACATGATCGGTCATCGATCGCCGAATTCAGCACTGCGGACATCTTCCGGCACTCCCCTCTGGGCGACTTGCTAAACTTGTTAACAGCACTATTATTAGTGGGAGGCTCACAGCTGAATTATGTCCGGCTTGAACCGGAGGCTGATGATGGAGAATTTCACTTCCCACCCACCGCCCACTTCATGGCTACTGTCGAAGAATTAACTGACATGCTTGATTACGGCTCCGACGACTTCGATGGTATGGACGAAGATGCCGGAGAAGAAGAGGCCCAGAACCCGTCGTTCACCGGACGCTGGACGGCCACTTCCTCGTATGATGTATACATGGTGGATGCACCAAAGGAGAATAGCGGCAATGACAAGGAAGATCCAGCTGAGGATAAACCTTCCGAGATACAATCAAAGTGCCAGCATCAGCGGAGCCGCTCTAAGTCACACCGCAGTAAAGACAACAACACCGACACAAGAGAAGATAACAGTCCGGAAGGTGCCAAAGACAACGAAGACCCCGTTGACGCAGCTACTGAACAGGACGAACGAGAGGGTGGGCAGGTTAGCCCTGGTAAACAGGCCACACACGAAGACTCGGAGGATGGTAGTTATCTTCCATTATCCGAGGACGAGGCGAGCCTCGGCACTGAGGATTTCATCGTGCCTGATGAACCTCTTGAGTAGGAGCGCTTCAAGCGCCAGTTAATAGCCACTGCGAGGAGCCTGAAGAAGAAGCAGCAGCAGCTTCAAGCTGACCAAGATCTGCTCAATGATAAATGGACCGATGTCCTAGTAGCCGAAGAAAACAGCCTCAAGCACCCAGCCAAAAGTTACCCGAAGCGCAAATTTCTACCTTAGTTCGACGATGAGGCGCTGGAACACATACCACCATCGCGCAATGCAGCCGACCGGCCACCACGTGGTCGGGATAAAGCGGCAACTCAAGCAGAATACCAGCCCACCCCGCCTCATCGCAAAGGTAGAGGTAAACCAGCTCACGGTCATACATATGACCTTTGACAGGACCTGAACAATAAAGCAGGACATACCAGATCGATTTACGGATCACGAGGACGTGCCTCGACACGTGATGACGGTCATCTATTCAGACGTGAAAAACGTAGTCATGCGCGGCTGAAAGCCGCAGATGGACCCCATCAGAGCTACGTCACGATACGGCCCGATATAGAGGCACCACACACCCTCATTGCTTCACAGACGAAGTCATGGAACATGAATTCCCATAAGGGTTCAAACTCGTGAATATAGAATCCTATGATGGAATCATAGACCCCACAGTATGGATCGAAGACTTCATTCTCCATGTTCATATGGCCCGCGATGATGACCTCCATGCCATTAAATACCCCCCCCCCCTCAAACTCAAAGGACCAGCCCGACACTGGTTGAACAGCCTGCCCGAAAATTCCATCGTCAGCTGGGAGGACTTGAAAGAAGCCTTCCTCGATAACTTCCAAGGTACATATGTTTGACCTCCGGACGCTGATGGCTTAAGCCATATAGTTCAACAGCCTAGGGAGTCCGCCAGGAAATTCTAGACCAGGTAACTAAAAAGAGCCAGATCGTCGACTGTCTGGATGCCGAAACCCTAGTGGCTTTAAACACAGCATCCACGACGAATGGCTCACCCATCACCTCGGCCAAGAGAAACCAAAGTTCATGGCGGCCCTCACGGCACCCATGCCTCGCTTTTGTGCAGGCAAGGATAGTTGGCTGGCCCGTAGCAAAAACAATGCAAGCAACGCCAGCACCCCTAAAGCTAAAAATAGCAACGAGAAGTCTCGATGCAACAGATACAAAGCGTCGAAACAACAATGACAACACCGAGGATACAACGGTCAATGACGGATTCAGTGGCTCTAAGTCTGGTTAGCGGAAGAAGCCGTTCAAAAAGAACAATTCAGGCCCATCTAGTTTGGACCGCATACTTGATCGTTCGTGCCAGATTCATGGCACCCTAGACAAACCACCCAATCATACCACAGAGATTGTTGGGTTTTTAAATAGGTCGGCAAGTTAAATGCCGAAAAGAAGGATAAGGGATCGCAAAGCGAAGACGACGATGAGGAGCCCCGGCCGCCGAATACAGGGGGACATAAGAAGTTTCCCCCTTAGGTCAAAATGGTGAACATGATATATGCTACCCACATCCCAAAGAGGGAGTGCAAGCGCGTGCTCAGGGACGTCTACTTGATAGAGCCAGTCGCCCCAAAATTTAATCCATGGTCGTCATGCCCGATCACTTTTGATCGCCGGGATCATCTGACCCGTATTCGTCATGGTGGTTCAGCCGCACTGGTCCTGGATCCAATAATTGATGGGTTCCACCTGACGCGAGTCCTGATGGACGGTGGCAGCAGCCTCAACTTGTTCTATTAGGATACAATGCGCAAAATGGGCATTAACCCATCACGGATCAAGCCCACAAAGACTACCTTTAAGGGAGTCATACCGGGTGTAGAGGCCCGCTGCACGGGCTCAATCACACTAGAGGTTGTCTTCGGATCTCCGGACAACTTCCGAAGTGAGGAGTTAATCTTCGATATCTTCCCCTTTCGCAGCGGCTACCACGCACTGCTTGGACGAACCACATATGCTCGATTCAATGCGGTGCCACACTACGCTCATCTCAAGCTGAAAATGCCTAGACCACCCGGCGTCATAACAGTCAATGGAAACAGGGAACGCTCTCTCCGCACCGAGGAGCACACCGTTGCCTTAGAAGCAGAGGTACAGGGCAGCCTTTTCAAGAAGAACCTCAATTCGGCGGCCAATCCCTCGGACACTGTCAAGAGAGTCTGAACCATTCCACAGAAGGACAACTCGACTTGTCAAGAGCTCGACTAGCAATTTGGACTCCGTCCTAGTCCTGACCAAGTGGTAGAAATTGTACTGCGCGTACATAATTATGGACTAAAAGTACATCAGCTTGTGATCCGTAATACGGCTCGACCGCCTGCTATCTCTTGAGCATTGCGTTGGTTTTCCCTTGAAGAGGAAAATGTGATGCATCAAAGTAGCGTAAGTATTTCCCTCAGTTTTTGAGAACCAGGGTATCAATCCAATAGGAGATCACGCTCAAGTCCCACACACCTACACAAGCAAATAAGAACCTTGCAACCAACGCGATAAAGGGGTTGTCAAGCCCTTCTCGGTCACTTACGAGAGCGAGATCTGATAGATACGATAAGATAATATTTTTGGTATTTTTATGATAAAGATTCAAAGTAAAATAAAAGGCAAAAGAAATAACTAAGTATTGGAAGATTAATATGATGGAAGATAGACCCGGGGGACATAGGTTTCATCAGTGGCTTCCCTCAAGAGCATAAGTATTACGGTGGGTAAACGAATTACTGTCGAGCAATTTATAGAATTGAGCATAGTTATGAGAATATCTATGTATGATCGTGTATATAGGCATCACATCCGAGACAAGTAGACCGACTCCTGCCTGCATATACTACTATTACTCCACACATCGACAGCTATCCAGCATGCATCTAGAGTATTAAGTTCATAAGAATAGAGTAATGCTTTAAGGAAGATGACATGGTGTAAAGGGATAAACTCATGCAATATGATATAAACCCCATCTTTTTATCCTTGATGGCAACAATACAATACATGTCGGTTCCCTTTCGGTCACTGGGATCGAGCACCGCAAGATTGAACCCAAAGCTAAGCACTTCTCCCATTGCAAGAAAGATCAATCTAGTAGGCCAAACCAAACTGATAATTTGAAGAAACTTGCAAAGATAAACCAATCATACATAAAAGAATTCAGAGGAGAATCAAATATTGTTCATAGATAATCTGGATCATAAACCCACAATTCATCGGATCTCGAAAAACACACCGCAAAAGAAGATTACATCGAATAGATCTCCAAGAAGATCGACAAACACACCGCTAATAACTATGGACCCGTAGGTATAAAATAAACTACTCACCCATCACCGGAGAGGCCATGGAGTTGATGTAGAGACCCTCTGTGATCAATGCCCCCTCCGGCGGAGCTCCGAAAAAGGCCCCAATATGGGATCTCTTGGGTACAGAAGGTTGCGGTGGTGGAATTAGGTTTTCGTGGTGCTCCTGGATGTTTGGGGGTACGTGGACTTATATTGGAGGAAGAAGTACGTCAGTGGAGCAACGGAGGGCCCACGAGGGTGGGGGGTGCGCCCAGGGGGGTAGGCGCGCCCCCCTGCCTCGTGCCTTCCTCCCTTGTTTCTTGACGCACACTCCAAGTCTCCTGGATCACGTTTGTTGAGAAAATCACGTTCCCGAAGGTTTCATTCCGTTTGGACTCCGTTTGATATTCCTTTTCTTCGAAACCCTAAAATAGGCAAAACAACAGCAATTTGGGCTGGGCCTCCGGTTAGTAGGTTAGTCGCAAAAATGATATAAAAGTGTAAAATAAAGCCCATTAACATCCAAAATAGATAATATAATAGCATGGAGCAATCAAAAATTATAGATACGTTGGAGACATATCAAGCATCCCCAAGCTTAATTCCTGCTCGTCCTCGAGTAGGTAAATGATAAAAGTTTTTTGATGTGGAATGCTTTCTAACATATTTCTCAATGTATTTTTTCTTTATTGTGGCATGAATGTTCAGATCCGAAAGATTCAAGATAAAAGTTTAATATTAACATATAAATAATAATACTTCGAGCATACTAACTACGCAATTATGTCTTCTCAAAATAACATGGCCAAAGAAAGTTATCCCTACAAAATCATATAGTCTGGCTATGCTCTATCTTCACCACACAAAATATTTAAATCATGCACAACCCCGATGACAAGCCAAGAAATTGTTTCATACTTTTGATGTTCTCAAACTTTTTCAATCTTCACACAATATATGAGCGTGAGCCATGGATATAGCACTATGGTGGAATAGAATGGTGGTTGTTGAGAAGACAAAAAGCAGAAGATAGTCTCACATCAACTAGGCGTATCAACGGGCTATGGAGATGCCCATCAATAGATATCAATGTGAGTGAGTAGGGATTGCCATGCAACGGATGCACTAGAGCTATAAGTATATGAAAGCTCAACAAAAGAAACTAAGTGGGTGTGCGTCCAACTTGCTTGCTCATGAAGACCTAGGGCATTTTGAGGAAGCCCATCATTGGAATATACAAGCCAAGTTCTATAATGAAAAATTCCCACTAGTATATGAACGTGATAACATAGGAGACTCTCTATCATGAAGATTATGGTGCTACTTTGAAGCACAAGTGTGGAAAAAGGATAGTAGCATTGTCCCTTCTCCCTTTTTCTCTTCCTTTTCTTTTCTTTTTTGGGCCTTCTTTTTTATGGCATTTCTCTTTTTTTCGTCCGGAGTCTCATCCCTACTTGTGGGGGAATCATAGTCTCCATCATCCTTTCCTCACTAGGACAATGCTCTAATAATGATGATCATCACACTTTATTTACTTACAACTCAAGAATTACAACTCGATACTTAGAACAAAATATGACTCTATGTGAATGCCTCCGGTGGTGTACCGGGATGTGCAATAATGCATGAGTGACATGTATGAAGAATTATGAACGGTGACTTTGCCACAAATACGATGTCAACTACATGATCATGCAAGCAATATGACAATGATGATGCATGTCATAATAATGGAATGGTGGAAAGTTGCATGGCAATATATCTCGGAGTGGATATGGAAATGCCATAATAGGTAGGTATGGTGGCTAATTTGAGGAAGGTATATGGTGGGTTTAAGGTACCGGCGAAAGTTGCGCGATACTAGAGAGGCTAGCAATGATGGAAGGGTGAGAGTGCGTATAATCCATGGATTCAACATTAGTCATAAAAAGCTCACATACTTATTGCAAAAATCTATTAGTTACCGAAACAAAGTATTACTCGCATGCTCCTAGGGGATAGATTAGTAGGAAAAGACCATCGCTCGTCCCCGACCGCCACTCATGAGGAAGACCATCAATAAATAAATCATGCTCCGACTTCATCACATAAAGGTTTACCATATGTGCATGCTACGAGAATCACAAACTTCAACACAAGTATTTTTCAAATTCACAAATACTCAACTAGCATGACTCTAATATCACCATCTCCATATCTCAAAACAATTATCAAGTATCAAACTTCTCATAGTATTCAATGCACTTCTATGAAAGTTTTTATATTATAGCAAATTTCCATGTTGTTCCAAAGGATTCTCAAAATAATATAAGTGAAGCATGAGAGAACAATAGTTTCTATAAAACAAATCCACCACCATGCTCTAAAAGATATAAGTGAAGCACTAGAGCAAAAACTATATAGCTCAAAAGATATAAGTGAAGCACATAGAGTATTCTAATAAATTTCAAATCATCTGAGTCTCTCTCAAAAGGTGTGTACACCATGTATGATTGTGGTAAACTAAAAATCAAAGACTCAAATCAAACAAGATGCTCCAAGAAAAACACATATCATGTGGTGAATAAAAATATAGCTCCAAGTAAAGTTACCGATAGACGAAGACGAAAGAGGGGATGCCTTCCGGGGCATCCCCAAGCTTAGGATTTTTGTTGTCCTTGAATTTTACCTTGGGGTGCCATGGGCATCCCCAATCTTAGCCTCTTTCCACTCTTTGTTCCATAATCCATCAAATCTTTACCCAAAACTTGAAAACTTCACAACACAAAACTCAAAATAGAAAATCTCGTGAGCTCCGTTAGCGAAAGAAAACAAAACACCACTTCAAGGTATTGTAATGAACTCATTCTTTATTTATATTGGTGTTAAACCTACTGTATTCTAACTTCTCTATGGTTTATAACCTCTTTTACTAGCCGTAGATTCATCAAAATAATCAAACAACACAAGAAAAAAACAGAATCTGTCAAAAAAAAGAACAGTCTGTAGTAATATGTAGCTAACGCAAACTATGGAACCCCAAAAATTCGAAAATAAATTTCTTGACGTGAGGAATTTATCTATTAATCATCTGCAACAAGAATTAACTAAATATCACTTTCCAAATAAAAATGACAGCAATTCTCGTGAGCACTAAAGTTTCTGTTTTTTACAGCAAGATCAAAAAAGACTTTCCCCAAGTCTTCCCAACGGTTCTACTTGGCATAAACACTAATTAAACACAAAAAACACAAAAAAACATAGGCTATATAAATTATTTATTAGTACTAAATAGGAGCAAAAAGCAAGGAATAAAAATAAAATTGGGTTGCCTCCGAACAAGCACTATCGTTTAACGCCCCTAGCTAGGCATAAAAGCGAAGATAGATCTAGGTATTGCCATCTTTGGTAGGCAATCCATAAGTGGCTCTCATTATAGATTCATATGGTAATTTAATATTCTTTCTAGGAAAGTGTTCCATGCCTTTTTTAATGGAAATTAGAATTTGATATTCCCTTCCTTCATATCAATAATTGCACCAATCGTTCTAAGGAAAGGTTTACCAAAAATAATAGGACGTGAAGGATTGCAATCTATATCAAGAACAATGAAATCTACGGGCACATAATTCCTATTTGAAAAAAATAAGAACATCATTAATTTTTCCCATAGGTTTCTTAATAGTGGAATCCGCAAGATGCAAGTTTAAAGAACAATGATCAAAATCGCGGAAACCTAGCAAATCACACAAAGTTTTTGGAGTCGTGGAAACACTAGCACCCAAATCACACAAAGAATAACACTCATGATCTTCAATTTTAATTATTATTGTAGGTTCCCACTCATCATAAAGTTTTCTAGGGATAGAAACTTCCAACTCAAGTTTTTCTTCATAAGATTGCATCAAAGCATCAACAATATGTTTAGTAAAAGCTTTATTTTGACTATAAGCATGAGGAGAATTTAGCACGGATTGCAACAAGGAAATACAATCTATCAAAGAGCAATTATCATAATTAAATTCCTTTAAATCCAAAATAGTGGGTTCATTACTATTTAAAGTTTTAATCTCTTCAATCCCACTTTTATCAATTTTAGCATCAAGATCTACAAACTCCGAATTTTTAGAACGCCTTATAGCTAAAGGTGGCTCATCTTTAATCACTTTTAGATCTTCATCCTTATTATCATGAAAACTAGAAGAACACACTTTCACAAAGCAAACTTTCTTAGCACGCATCCTACCAGTTCTTTCTTTGCACTCATCAATGGAAATTCTCATGGCTTTGAGGGACTCACTGATATCATGCTTAGGAGGAATAGTTCTAAGTTTCAAAGAATCATCATCAAGAGAAATTCTATCAACGTTCCTAGCTAACTCATCAATCTTAAGAAAATTTTCTTCAATCAAAGCATTGAAACTCTTTTGTGAAGTAATACATTCTTTAATATTAGATTCAAAATCAGAGGGCATCTTATTATAATTTCCATAAAAATTGTTGTAGGAATTACCATAATTATTAGAGGAATTACTAGGAAACGGCCTAGGATTAAAACTACCTCTATATGAGTTATTACCAAAATTGTTCCTACCAACAAAATACACATCCATAGATTCATTATTATTCTCAATCAAAGTAGACAAAGTCATATCATTAGGATCAGTAGGAGCACTCTTATTAGCAAACAATTTCATAAGTTCATCCATCTTTCCACTCAAAACATTAATTTCTTCAATTGCATGCACGTTTTTACTTGTAGATTTTTCGGTGTGCCATTGAGAATAATTAATCATATTATTATCTAGGAGTTTGGTAGCTTCTCCTAAGGTGATTTCCATAAAAGTGCCTCCCTCGGCCGAATCTAAAAGATTTCTAGAAGCAAAATTCAATCCAGCATAAAAATTCTGTATAATCATCCAAAGATTCAAACCATGTGTAGGGTAATTACGTATCATTAATTTCATCCTCTCCCAAGATTGTGCAACATGTTCATGATCAAGTTGCTTAAAATTCATAATATCGTTTCTAAGAGAGATGATTTTAGCGGGAGGAAAATACTTAGAGATAAAAGCATCTTTGCACTTATTCCATGAATCAATACTATTTTTAGGCAAAGACGAAAACCAAGCTTTAGCGCGATCTCTAAGAGAAAACGGAAATAGCTTCAATTTAACAATATCATTTTCCACATCTTTATCCTTTTGTATATCAAAGAAATCAACAAAGCTATTCAGATGGGTAGCGGCATCTTCACTAGGAAGGCTGGCGAATTGATCTTTCATGACAAGATTCAACAAAGCAGCATTAATTTCACAAGATTCATCATCGGTAAGAGGAGCAATCGGAGTACTAAGAAAATCATTGTTGTTGGTATTGGTAAAGTCACGCAATTTAGTATTATCTTGAGCTATCGTTGTCGGTGTCAAAACCGGCAGATCTCGGGTAGGGGGTCTCGAACTGTGCATCTAGGATCGATGGTAATAGGAGACAGGGGACACGATGTTTACCTAGGTTCGGGCCCTCTCTATGGAGGTAATACCCTACTTTATGCTTGATTGATCTTGATGAATACGAGTATTACAAGAGTTGATCTACCACGAGATCGTAATGGCTAAACCCTAGATGTCTAGCCTATGAATATGGTAATGGGTATATGTGTTATGCTTTCCGGACTATCCCCTACGGTTATATAGACACTGAGAGGATCTAGGGTTTACATGGGGTCGGTTACATAAGAAGGAATCTTCGGTCGCCAAGCTTGCCTTCCATGCCAAGTAGAGTCCAATCAGGACACGGTGCAGTCTTCAGTCTTCATGTCTTCTCAGCCCATCAGTCCGGCCCATAGATAACAGGCCGGACGCCCGAGGACCCCTTAGTCCAGGACTCCCTCAGTAGCCCCTGAACCAGTCTTCAATAGCGAAGTGCTCGACACACATATTGTCTTCGTCATTGCAAGGCGGGTTCCCCCTTCCATGATCTCCAAGTAAAGTATTCGGCCATTGAATCCAATGTCGCCTCCTTGGCTTCTGTGCGTTGAATAATCTTTGTCCTCCACATGTCGAGCGAATGTGGAAAGTCAGGGTGTTTTTTGCTAATAACACCTCATCTATGCGCGGAAGAGCGCCTATTTAAAGATATTGGATCATAGATCCATTCAGCACTTCACAGAAGAAATTCCCAGAGACTACTTAGGAGATACCATTCCAGCATGGCCACTGTCCCTAGCTTCTCCGCTCGTCCTGGCCCAGAGAAAGGCGAGTGGAAGAAGTGTTCCATGTCTCATAGCCGTTTGACGAAGTTGCAAACGCAGGGATATCTTCCCCTCGTAGATCTAGTCCCTGTTCGAACGGGGCTAGCTTCCTTTAATGAGGGGATTCAGGCAGAGGATTTCCCCAATCTGTCCTGGGGAGAGCGAGTGTGTTTTGCCCCCTACCTGTTAAGAGGCGTTGCATTACCTATCCATCCGTTCCTCCGAGGGCTCCTGGAGTACTACGACCTCCAGCTACACAACTTCACTCCGGCCTCTATTCTGCATATTGCGGGTTACGCCGCCTTATGCGAGCTTTTCCTGGGCGTCGAGGCTCACTTTGAGTTGTGGAGGAAGTTGTTCTATCTCGTCCCGCGTAATCATGAAGGGTCGATCTTTGAAGTGGGCGGAGCCGAAGTATGGCGCGTCGCCGATACCGGATATCCATCCGATACACGAAGGAAGGCACATGATGACTGGCCCTCCGAATGGTTTTATATAGAAGACGTTGCGCTTCCCGACCTGGTTTGAAAGGGTCTTCCTGAATTTGAGTGCGTCCCACTGAAGAAACGCCACTGTTGGCGTCCTCGGAGTCTCGAAGATGAACATGGCGCGGAGGTTCGTCAGCTGATGAGGAGGATGAAAGAGCTCTCTCAGTCCGGACTCACAATTATTGAGGTTATGGCGATCTCCATAACGCGAGGAGTTCAAACGCTCCAATATAGAGGGCTTCCAATGTGTCACTTCAACGGGGAGGACGACGCCTTCCGCTACGGACGGAAAGGTCCGGATACCCCTGCCGCTTTGGCAAAAAGATTAGCTAAACTGTTCAAAGGGGAAGAAAAGGAATTTCTTTGCATCAAATTCAGAGATGGGTATTCTATGTATAACCCTCCTAGCTGGGTAGGGCTCGACCCCTCTGTTTTTATTACTTCCATCTCCGGATTGTCTTGGATAAACTTTTTAACTTTGTTTGCCTATGATAGCACTGGCGAAAGGTCACCGAGGGATTTTATAGTCCTGCCCCACAGCCAGAGGATCACAACTACGAGCTCGATCCCGGGTTCGAAGAGGATCCAGAGATATTCGTGGTGCTCATGGAGGGGGTGTTTTACCAGACGAGCTATGATGGTACAGAGGTGGCCATCATCGCCGACTACCCCGGCCTTCTCCCAGCTTCACACGTAAGTGATCCGAACACACCTTATTCAAAAAGGGATTTCTCCTCCCTTCTTACCCACCATAACGTCTCGTACTCCAAAGTGGAAGGGTTCGATGCGCCGTACTACTCCCAGGGCACCTCCGAAGAGAGCGTCCCCCACTCCAGGCAATCCTTCCAAGAGGAAAGCAAATGAAGATACGGCCGTGCCTTCATCGAAGAGGTATGAATCCGTCAATTTGCACCTGAGTCGTCACGTCCAACCGTGACCTTCCTGTTATCCATGTGCCAGGAGAAAGATGCGCCAGACCGTGTCTGGAGGTTTGAGCAGCTGTACTTCCCGCAACCAGGATTCGAATCCTGCCATGAAGGTGGGGGCTGATACGGAGGCGAAGCCGGACTGTCCTCCAGCCGAGGACTCGTATGATGTGTCCGTCACCAACTCGGAGGTGGAGAGTGCGATGAATCATCGGCGCCGCCGGGCCATTTTACAAGACCCTGGCTTTTCAGAAGAGTCATTTAACGCCTTCAACTCGGCCGATGCATACATTCAAGCTACTCGAGACGGGATTAACAGGGGCACAAAGCAACATTTGAAATATGTGCATGTAAATTCGCTTGGTCTGACTATGATAGCCGTATACCAGTAGCCCCCGAGACTTAAAGGAGTTGAAACAACTGATTTAAGGATCAATATATTACTAGGTGCTTACAAAGAAGAACACCTAGCTGGCTCTGGAGCTGGAAAAGTGTCAGTGCCAGCTACTTGCTGCCAATGCCGAACTGGAGAAATACAAGGCATGTCCCGGTAATGTTTCCGTCTATCGAAAATTCAGAATGATACACCGATAGTGCGGATTTGGTTGCTAATCTTTGTGTTCGGGTGTTAGACCAAGTACAAGAGCAGCTCGATGCCGCCCGCAGTGAAGAACGCGGAGCCAAAAAGCTACTATCAACGGGTGAGAGCGTATTGACAAATGTCATTCAGGAGAAAAAGAAACTCCAGGACTTGAACTCCAAACTGGGCGAAGAACTGAAAGATGTGCGGGCTCAGCTAGCTGACTCCGTGAAAGAGAACAAGAAGCTGCTAGGCGGCATATTCAGTATGTAGCCACTTTTGTTTTATAACAGCTTTGGAGGCAACAGTAGCTGATATAGTTGTAATTGTAGGTGTTTTGACGAACCGCCCGGAAGAGGAGGTGTCCGGATCATCGAGTGATCCTCTGCAAGGGTTGTCGCAGCTGCTCGAGCAAGCTCGACAGGCGACCCCCCTCCAGGAAGCATGGAGCAACTGGTAGAGCTATTCAAGGGAGCGCGGCGGCGTATCCGATTGTGGAAGATATCGGCGTGCCGCGAGGGTGTGCGAGAGGCCTGGGCCATGGTGAAGACGCGATATACCAAGATGGATCCTAATCACATGGCTAGATTCGGACCAGTAGGGTCGAATGGGGAAGAATTTCTCGTTAATTTAGTATATGGCCAAGTAGAGGTGGCCGCCAAATATTCCCAACAGGATTGTAGGTTAGATTGCCTGTTGGAAGGTATAGAAGAGGAGGTGTTCGAGTCCAAGTGACAGTGTACTTTCCTCATCTAGTCGAATTGTATATCATTTGTCATGGCAGACCTTTTCGCTTCAACCTCATGTCCCGAAGGTGCAGAGTGCTTCCGAAGTTAGGCGTAGGGGTCATAGTTGCTTGAATAGACAAGTTGTATCCGGCTAGCTATGTTATATTACATTGATATCATAAGAAACATCTTCCAGAGATAATAGTTCTGTTAAGGGTTCCTTTCTCTGGGTGTATATGCGTTTTAGTGCGCATGTCTGAATTGTGGTGTGAGCACCATGGTTTATATAGCTTCTGGGGGTGCAAAATGGACTGATTTTAAAGAACATCTTTAATTCACCGACCGAATATTCCCTTAAGAACCCTAGCTTTCGGCTTCACCCAGTCTGAGGTACACATCCGGATGACCCGGCGGTAACAATCACAGAGGTGCTCCCTTTATGCCCTACCGAACTAACGGGAACGTAGGGCATAAGCACAGGATCCAGGCAACCCAGCTTGGCAAAAACTTAAGTCATATCGATGCATATAATGGCAAAGAAGAGGTACATATGGAAAAAAACTCATATGTGAGGAGCTTGATGCTCAACGAATGACAAGAACTTCTGTCTGAGAAGCCCCCAGATATAAGTGGCGTACATGTTGAAAAATTTATGTGCCAGTGGTGTGCGGTCTAGCCACATCAAAGCTTTAAATAGAGAGAGAGAGAAGAAAGTAATCGAAAAAGAGCGAAAAAATAATGGAAACTACCAAGGGGGGAAACGAACAAGGGGTGAAGTGCTTAGGCATAGAATCTCCGTAGTCTGGCTACGTTCCAGGGGTTCATCTCGAGGCGATTGTCTGATGCATCGCAAAGACGGTACGCTCCTACGGTGAGAACTCCGTCAATTATGAAGGCACCCTCCCATTTGGGCTTGAGTTTGTCCATTTTCTTTTCCAGGAGCCGTAGAACGAGTTCTCCAACGTTGTAAGTCTTGGCCCGTACTTCTCTGCTTTGATATCTTCGAGCCTGCTGCTGGTAAATTGCTGAACGGGCTTTTGCGACATCGCGTTCCTATTCCAGGGCATCTAGGTTGTCCTGCCGATCGAGCTCTGCTTCTCTCTCTTCGTACATATGCACTCTAGGTGAGTCGTGAATAATATCGCAGGGTAATACGGCATCTGCAGCATACACCACGAAGAAAGGTGTGTATCCAGAAGTACGGTTGGGCGTGGTCCGCAGCCCCCAGAGTACGGAGTCAAGATCCTCAACCTAGTGCTTGTCTGATTCCGTTAAAGACCGCACTAGTCTGGGTTAGATGCCGCTCATAATAAGACTGTTGGCGCGCTCGACTTGACCGTTGGTTTGTGGGTGGTAGACGGAGGCGTAATCTTTAATACCTAGATTAGTACACCAGGTTTTTACCTCGTCGGCTGTGAAATTGGAGTCATTGTCAGTGATGATGCTATGTGGGACACCATAACGGTGCACAACATCGGATATGAAGTCTATCACGGGGCCGGACTCAGCCGTTTTGACCGGTTTAGCCTCTATCCACTTAGTGAATTTGTCCACCATAACCAGCAGATATTTTTTATTGTGGCTTCCCCCTTTAAGGGGTCCGACCATGTCGAGCCCCAGACCATGAAAGGCCAAGTGATGGGGATTGTTTGTAGGGCAGTGGGGGCATATGGCTTTGATTGGCAAAAAGTTGGCAATCAGCGCATCGTTGGACTAGGTCCTGAGCGTCTGCCCGGGCCGTCGGCCTATAAAAGCCTGTACGGAAAGCCTTGCTAACAAGGGACCGAGCTGCGACGTGGTGCCCGCCTAGTCTGGCATGAATTTCAGCCAAGAGTTGCCGCCCCTCTTCCTCAGATATACATCGTTGAAGGACTCCGGTGGCGCTTTTCTTGTAGAGCTCTCCATCACGAACCTTGTAGGCCTTCGAGCGCCGGACAATGCAGCGGGCCTCATTCTGGTTCTCAAGAAGCTCATTCCTATTAAGGTAAGCCAGGAAGGGTTCGGTCCATGGGGCAATGACTGCCATGAAGAGATGCGCCGATGGTGTTACGTCGATGTTTCCGGGATCTCGGGTTATGTTTGGGTCCGGACTAGCATTGCCATTCTCACCATGCCACACCATGGATGGCTTAAAGAGCCTTTCCAGGAAGATATTAGGTGGGACGGGGTCACACTTAGCACCAATACGAGCAATTACATCCGTCGCTTGATTACTTTCTCGAGCCACATGATGGAACTCGAGCCCCTCGAACCGGACCGACATTTTTATGACAGCGTTACGATGCGCTGCCATCTTCGGATCTTTAGCGTCGAAATCTACATTTATTTGAGATATTGCGAGGTTTGAGTCCCCGCGCACTTCTAGGCGTTGTATGCCCATGGAGACAGCCATCCGGAGACCTTGCAATAAGGCCTCGTATTTGGCTGCATTATTGGAATCTGTGTATAGTATTTGGAGAACGTACTGGACGATGTCTCCGGTAGGGGACGTTAAGACGACACCCGCTCCTAACCCTTCTAGCATTTTGGAGCCATCAAAATGCATGACCCAATTGGAGTATGTGTCATACTCTTTACGGAGTTCGGCCTCTATCCATTCGGCGATGAAGTCGACCAGTACTTGGGATTTGATAGCTCGACGTGGTTTGTATGTAATGTCAAATGGTAGGAGCTCAATGGCCCATTTGGCAATCCGGCCCATAGCATCGCAGTTATCTATAATGTCGTTGAGTGGTACTTTGAAGGCCACCGTGATTGAACACTCCTGGAAGTAGTCACGGAGCTTCCGGGATGCCATGAAGACCGCGTATGCTATTTTTTGATGATGAGGGTACCAAGATTTGCATGGTGTAAGGACAGTAGATACGTAGTATACCGGCTTCTGAAGCGGTAATTTATGTCCATCCAGTTCTCGTTCAACAACGAGTACGGCGCTCACCACCTGATGTGTTGCCGATATGTATAATAACATCGGTTCACCTGAGTTTGGTGCGGCCAGGATTGGGTTGCTCGCAAGAAGTGTTTTTATTTCTTCCAATCCGGCTGATGCCGCGTCCGTCCACTCGAAGTGGTCGGTTCGCCATAAAAGGCAATAGAGAGGTAGTGCCTTTTGTCCTAATCTGGAGATAAAGTGGCTTAGAGCGGCTACGCAACCTGCGAGTTTTTGAACTTGCTTGAGGTGTGTTGGCTTACCCAATTGTGACAAAGAGCAGATTTTGGCTGGGTTTGCTTCAATTCCTCTATCAGAAATGATAAAGCCCAGCAGTTTTCCAGCGGGGACGCGGAAGACACACTTTTCCGAGTTGAGCTTAATGTCATACGCCTTGAGGTTGTCGAATGTGAGACGTAAGTCGTCCATTAGTGTTTCCACGTGCCTGGTTTTGATGACGATGTCATCCACGTAAGCTTCTACTATTTTGCCGATTTGTTTCTCCAGGCATGTTTGAATCATGCGTTGATATGTGGCGTCGGCGTTCTTGAGCCCGAAGGGCATAGTATTGAAGCAGAATGGCCCATATGGGGTAATAAATGTTGTTGTAGCTTGATCGGATTCCTTCATTTTGATCTGATGGTATCCGGAGTATGCATCGAGGAAACACAGTGAGTCGTGTCCTGCTGTGGCGTTAATGATTTGATCAATGCGGGGGAGGGGGAAGGGATCCTTAGGGCAGGCTTTGTTGTGGTCTTTGAAATTGACGCACAGGCGCCAGGATTTGTCCTTCTTTGGTACCATCACCAAGTTTGCCAGCCAGTCCGGATGTTTGATTTCTCTAATGAATCCGGCCTAGATGAGTTTGGCCAGCTCCTCCCCCATGGCTTGTCGCTCGGGTTCGGAAAAGTGCAACAGTGCTTTCTTAACTGGTTTTAAACCCCTTGAATATATTAAGGCTGTGTTCATCCAGTTTGCGTGGGATCCCTGGCATATCCGAAGGGTGCCAGGCAAATATGTCCTAGTTTTCACGCAGGAATTCTCGTAGTGCAGCGTCGACTATTGGGTTTAGTTGAGCTCCGATGGATGCCATCTTCTTGGGGTCTGTTGGATGGACCTGGAAGTTGATTATTTCTTCTGCCGGTTTAAACGGGGTGGATTTGGAGCGTTTGTCGAGGATCATACCATCCCTGTCCACTTTGGAGCGTAGCGTGGTTAATTCTTCGGCCGCGAGGGCTTCGGATAGCGCCTCTAGGGCTGGGGATGCGGTTTTGTTTTCAGCGCGGAGTGCTATGTCCGGATCACTAGCGAGAGTGATTATACTGTTTGGTCCGGGCATTTTGAGCTTCATATATCTGTAGTGAGGTATAGCTTGGAAGCGTGTAAAAGCATCCCGTCCCAACAGGGCGTGATATCCGCTGCTGAAAGGGGCCACTTGGAAGGTTATTTCTTCGGACCGATAGTTCTCCGGCGATCCGAATACCACGTCAAGTGTGACTTTTCCTGCGCACCGGGCCTCCCGACTAGGAATAATTCCCTGGAAGGTTGTTGAGGGAGTCCTGGATTAGGGGGTGCTCGGGTAGCCGGACTATACCTTTAGCCGGACTCCTGAACTATGAAGATACAAGATTGAAGAGTCCTGGATTAGGGCGTGGAAGGCAAGTTTGGCGATGCAGATATTCAAGATCTCCTACCATTGTAACCGACTCTATGTAACCCTAACCCTATCCGGTGTCTATATAAACCAGAGGGTTGTAGTCCGTAGGCAATCAACTCCATATACAACAATCATACCATAGGCTAGCTTCTAGGGTTTAGCCTCCTTGATCTCGTGGTAGATCTACTCTTGTACTACCCATATCATCAATATTAATCAAGCAGGACGTAGGGTTTTACCTCCATCAAGAGGGCCCGAACCTGGGTAAAACATCGTGTTCCCTGCCTCCTGTTACCATCCGGCCTAGATGCAGAGTTCGGGACCCCCTACCCGAGATCCGCCGGTTTTGACACCGACATTGGTACTTCCATTGAGAGTTCCTCTGTGCCGTCACAATCAGGAAGGATGCCTCCTCCCGTCTTTAAAGACGGCGCCGTTGCTAAGGGAGCCCTGGCTGTCGGCCAAACCCTCCGGCTAGGTGGTTTCCTCATGACCGCCTGTTCGGCTGCTGCGCCGACGGTGACCTCTCGGGTCATCAAAAGCAACCTACACGTCAACTCGGAGCTCGTCGAGCAGCTAGATCCAATGGAACTCTCTTCCGTAAACAAGCTCTTGGATCGCATCGCCGCCCTGGGGGTCGCTACGGATTACGACCAGGTTGGGCTTAAACCCGATCTAAGAGAAATTAACTCTCCCCAAGTCACCCACCACGTTGCCGTGGTAGAGGCGCAGTGCGGCGACCCTTCATCTATTTTAAGGACTAGCTACGTCCAAATTCCCGACTCTTCCAAGCCGGATACCCGCGGAGAGGAGGATGTAACTCAAGACCTGAGCTTAGGATCAGGCAACGGGCTAGATTCGTTGGACAACATCCAAGAATCCGAACTTCAGAGTTCGGATACACTTTGGCCTCCGAATCTTGGATTGGGTGAGGTTTCAGATTCAACGACACCCGCCCACCCGAACATAAGCGATCTCTCCCAAATCAGGCAGAGGCCCGAGGAAACAGTACATCATTACTGGGCCAGATTCCTCCTGGTTATGAACATGATAAAGGATTGCCGCGAGGGAGACGCAATCTCAATTTTCTGCAGTAATTGAACGGACGAGGGAATCCTTAACACCGTAAGTCGTCGTGATATTACACACTTCGCTGACTTGGCGTCCATAGTACAAAAATACTGTGCGATGGAAAGCGCCTGGAAAACCGAAATAAAATTTTGGGATAATCCGGCCTTGAATAGTAATCCCGTCCGAACTAAGAGGGTGCATCATCATAGGACACCCGAGATAAACACCAAAAAGCCAAAACCCTCTACAGGGCATGGAACCGTACTGGAAAGGTGGCTTGATGGACCCTGTAGAATTCACAGTACAGAGGACGCCACACCAACTCACAGCCTTAGAGCATGTTGGATACTCCGGCAGGTGGCCAAAATTGGCGAGGACCTCTTAATTCTGGAGGCCGCAGAAAGCCAGCCCGAGGACACCAGTACCGTTCTCACAATCTTAGAGACTTTCGCATCAAACAATATGCGAAAAAGAACACTCCGCAGCCTCGCCGAAGTCTATCAAGTTGCAACAATAAATCCATGGAGCGACACTGCTATTACCTTCAACGCAAGTGATGAACCTAGATTCCGAACAGCCCGAGCACTAGCCGCATTGGTCCTCAGTCCCATAGTGGACAGCTTTCGCCTCACCAAGGTGCTCATGGATGGAGGCAGCGGACTGAACCTCATTTATGAGGAAACCCTTCAAAGAACGGAAATAGACTGGAACCGCATCGAGCGAAGCAGCACAACCTTTAGAGGAATAATCCCTAGTCAGGAAGCGCGCTGCACAGGAAAAATCACACTAGAGGTGGTGTTCGGCACGCCAGATAATTACAGGTCCGAAGAAGTCACGTTTCAGGTGGCCCCGTTTAAGAGCGGATATCACGCTTTACTAGTGTGGGAAGCATTCACAATCTTCCAAGCAATACCCCATTACGGGTACATGAAGCTTAAGATGCCCGGGCGGAATGGAATTATCACTCTAGCTAGTGATCCGGGCATAGCACTCCGCGCCGAAAACAAGAAGGCCGCATTAGCCCTTGAGGCGCTATCCAAAGCCTTAGTGGCCGAGGAACTGACTGCGCTGCGCTCCACGGTTAACAGGGATGATGTGATACTCGATAAGAGATCCAAATACACATCCTTCAAGCCAGCCGACGAAATAGTCAAATTCCAGGTCCATCCAACGGGCCCCAATAAAACAGCTTCAATTGGGGCACAACTGAACCCTGATGCAGACGCCGCACTACGAGAGTTCCTACGAGAGAACTGGGACATCTTTGCCTGGCACCCTTCAGACATGCCAGGGATCCGACGCAGGCTGGCCGAACACACCTTAAATATCCTAAAAGGATTTAAACCTGTCAAAGAAGCCCTTCGGCGTTTTTCCGAACCCAAGAGACAGGCTATGGGAGAGGAGCTAGCCAATCTATTGGAGGCCGGATTCATCAGAGACATAAAACATCCGGACTGGCTAGCAAACCTGGTGATGGTACCAAAGAAGGACAAATCCTGGCGCCTGTGTGTCGACTTTAAAGACCTCAACAAGGCTTGCCCAAAGGATCCCTTCCCCCTCCCCCACATCGATCAAATTATCGACGCCACCGCAGGACACGATCTGTTGTGTTTCCTCGACGCATACTCTGGTTACCATCAAATCAAGATGGCAGAATCAGACCAAGCTGCAACAGCATTCATCACACCATACGGCCCATTCTGCTTCAACACAATGCCCTTCGGGCTAAAAAATGCCGGCGCAACATATCAGCGCATGATCCAGACATGTCTGGGAAACCAGATCGGCAAAATAGTGGAGGCGTATGTGGATGATGTCGTCGTCAAATCAAGACATGTCGAATCCCTAGTAAACGACTTGAGGCTTACATTCGATAACCTCCGACAATATGACATCAAGCTCAACCCAGAAAAATGCGTCTTCGGCGTTCCAGCCGGAAAGCTCTTGGGCTTCATTGGATCCGGTGGAGGAATTGAAGCAAACCCAGCCAAGATCCGAGCTTTGTCACAATTGGATGTCCCAAAGGACCTTAAACAAATACAAAAATTAACCGGGTGCGTGGCGGCTTTAAGCCGCTTCATCTCCCGCTTGGGAGAAATGGCATTACCCCTTTATTGCCTCCTTCGGTGCACCGAACACTTCGAGTGGACGGATGCCGCCACGGCCGGACTGAATGAAATAAAATCCGTACTGGCAACAAACCCAATCCTGGCCGCGCCAATCACCGGCGAACCAATGTTATTGTACATTGCAGCAACACACCAAGTTGTCAGCGCAGTGCTCGTTGTCGAGCGGGAAACGGACGGACACAAATTCCCCCTTCAAAGGCCGGTCTGCTACGTGTCCACTATCCTCACTCCATGCAAATCACGGTACCCGCATTATCAAAAGATTGCATACGCGGTATTCATGGCATCCCGGAAGCTACGACACTACTTTCAAGAGTGTTCCAGAATAGTAGCCTCGGAAGTGCCACTAAATGATATTATCAACAACCGCGATGCAACGGGCCGGATTGCAAAATGGGCCATCGAGCTTCTCCCGTTCAATATAACCTATAAGCCACGGCGAGCTATTAAATCGCAAGTTTTGGCCGACTTCGTCGCAGAATGGACGGAGGCCGAGCTCCCTAAAGAGTACGGCACATATTCAAACTGGATTATGCATTTCGACGGCTCCAAAATGTTGGCCGGACTAGGGGCTGGCGTCGTCCTGACATCCCCCACAGGAGACACAGTCCAATATGTGCTCCAGATCATGTACACGGATTCCAACAATGCAGCCGAATATGAGGCCCTCCTACATGGTCTCCGGATAGCAGTATCCATGGGTATCCAGCGCCTAGAGGTATGCGGGGATTCAAACCTCGCGATATCCCAAATAAATGGAGACTTCGACGCCAAGGACCCAAAAATGGCAGCTTATCGCAACGCCATCCTAAAAATTTCAGCTCGGTTCGAAGGGCTGGAGTTTCACCATATAGCCCGAGAAAACAATCAAGCAGCAGACGTCCTGGCACGCATCGGAGCAAAACACGATGCAGTCCCCCCCAACATCTTTTTGGAAAGATTGTTCAAGCCATCCGTAGCATGGGAGGGGGAACCCACAAATAACAACCCGGACCCAGCCGCACCACTCGACGCCGAACAATCTGACACAATTGGAGGCTCTGCCAATGAAATTACACCTTCAGCCCACGTAATAATGGCGGTTATCGCCCCGTGGACAGAACCATTCCTAGCCTACCTTACTAGGCAGGAACTCCCGGAGGACCAAAACGAGGCCCGCTGCATAGTGCGGCGATCTAAAGCCTATAGAGTCCATGAGGGAGAGCTTTATAAGAAAAGCACTACCGGAGGCCTTCAAAGGTGTATCTCCGAAGAGGAAGGGCGGAACCTTCTGGCTGAAATTCATGCCAGACTCGGTGGTCACCACGCCGCTGCTCGGTCCCTTTTTAGCAAGGCTTTCCGTACATGCTTTTATTGGCCGACGGCCCGGGCAGACGCTCAGGACCTAGTCCAACGATGCGCTGGTTGCCAACCAAAGCCATATGCCACCCACCGCACTCCAAACTATACCCATCACCTGGCCTTTTGCGGTCTAGGGGCTTGACATGGTCGGACCCCTTAAAGGTGGGACCGATAGGAAAAATACTTACTGGTCATGGTGGATAAGTTCACCAAATGGATAGAAGCCAAGCCTGTTAAAACGGCCGAATCCGGACCTATGATAGACTTCATATCCGGGGTTGTACACCGTTATGGCGTCCCCACAGCATCATAACCTATAACGGTACAAACTTTACCGCCGATGAGGTAAAACTCTGGTGCAAAAACATGGGCATCAACCTCGATTACGCTTCCGTCTATCACCCACAAACCAATGGCCAGGTCGAACGCGCAAATGGTCTTATCATGAGCGGCATTAAACCCACACTGGTGCGGTCCCTCAAGGAATCTAACATGCACTGGGTAGAGGAGCTCGACTCCGTGCTATGGGGGCTGCGGACCACGCCAAATCGCACCACCGGATACACACCATTTTTTATGGTGTACGGCGCAGAGGCAGTTCTGCCCTGCGACATAATTCATGACTCACCTAGAGTGCGCATGTACGAAGAAAGAGAAGCCGAGCTCGATCGGCAGGACTTGGACGCCTTGGAGGAGGAGCGTGACGTGGCAAAAGCCCGTTCCGCATTTTATCAACAGCAGGCCCAAAGATATCAAAGCAGAGAAGTACGGGCCAAAACCTACAACGTTGGCGAACTAGTTCTACGCCTGCCAGATAAGAAAAAGGACAAACTCAAGCCCAAGTGGTAAGGTCCATTCATAATCGACCAAGTCCTGACTCGTGGGGCGTACTGCCTGCGAGATGCGTCGAACAACCGACTCGAGCCGAACCCGTGGAATGCCACCCGTCTCCGAAGATTCTATGCCTAGCGCCGGACTCTATGTTCGTCTCCTTCCTCTGTCCATCCCTTTTTGTATTTTTCTGTCTTACATTTCTCTCCTTCCCCTCTTTTCTTTTATAGCCCTTAAAGGCTCATCTAGTGACGCGCCACTCGCGCTCATTAAACCTGGAGGCTTCTTTAACAGAAACTTATTTATACGGGCTTCACGCCCAACACATGCGTCAAACTTCCGCATGTACCTTTTTCTTCACCATTATATGCATCAATATGACTTAAGTTTTGGCCAAGCTGGGTTGCCTGGCTCCTGTGCTTACCCCTACGTTCCCGATTGTTCGGCTAGGTGGTAAAGGGAGCACCTCTGCGATTGTTACTGCCGGGTTAGCCGGATGTGTACCTCAGACTGGGTGAAGCCGAAAGCTAGCGTTCTTAAGAGAATATTCGGTCGGTGAAATAAAAGATGATCTTTTTACTCATTTTATGCGCCCCCAGATGCTTTTTCTACGTCTTTTCACGCAGTCCGGACATGGACTTTAGGGCATGCCTCCCAGCGAAAGGAACCCTTAACGAAACTATTCTCTCTGGAAGATGTTTCTTACTAACCATGTAATATAACATAACTAGTTGGGCACTTGTCTGATAAAGCACTAATGACCCCTACACCTGGTCTCCACGCATACCCCGGTTCTTATATAACCGCTATGGTATTCGCACACACTCCGGACCGTCAGGTCCCGAGGTTGAAGCGAAAAGGTCGGCAACGACAAACGATCTACAATCCGGCTAGAAGGCATTACACATGTCAATTCAAAATTACATAGTCATTCTGACTGATTGTATTCCTCTTCTATACCATCTAACAGGCTGTCTAATTTACAGTCCTGCTAGGAATACTTCGCGCCTAACTCTACTTGGCTGTATACTGAGCTTATAGGGATCTCCTTCCCGTCAGGCCCCACTGGTCCGACCTTGGCCATGTGGTTTGGGTCAGACTTCATAAAACGGGTCTTCACCATGGCCCAGGCCTCCCTAGCGCCTTGTCGGCAGGCCGATATCTTCCACAACCGGAAGCGCCGCCGAGCTCCCTTCAGCTTCTCCGCAAGATCTCCAAGGCCCTCGGGCATGGAGTGGGCAGGCCATAAGGCTTGGGCAATGCCTCGCATCGCCTGCCGAATTCGCTCGTGCAGTTGCATGAGTTCGGGAAGAAGGTCACCCGTAGAACCGGGCATCTCCTCCGCAGGACGACTTGTGAGCATACCTACAGACATTACTCTGTTAGTCGACTTCCTCGCTGAACTCTTTTTTCAAAGTTCGTTCAAGCACTTACTAAATATGCCGCGTCGAAGCCGCTGATTCTCCTTCATGGAATCCGACAGCTGGCCACAAACATCTTTAAGTTCGACGTCCAGCCTGGTGTTGGCATCCTGAAGATCATTCTTCTCTCACCTCACCTTTGTCAACGTACTCTCACCGGCCTTTAGCCGGTGTAAGAGTTGTTGCTTTTCCGGATCGAGTCCGACACCGTCTGCAACATGATTTGTCAGATTTGCACCCACACATCACAATACTAATCTTTCGAAGTGTATCTTACCTGAGGGAGTCTCTTTTGGCTCCCCTGCCGCGGCTAGTGCGGCCTCTAGTTGGGCCTTGCACTTTTCCAGCTCCTGGGACAGTACAGTATTCTTCTCTGTAAGAACCTGCATATTAAATGATCCTTAAATCAGTTGCTCTAACTGTTTCAAGTCTCGGGGGCTACTGGTATATATATATTTGACCAAAATTTTCTTACCCGTATGTCTTTTACATACTGCTCCGTGGCTCTGGCTAAACCATTTTGAGCGGCACGGAGAGGCATCTAAAGCCTCTTGGGAGAAACAAGCGTCGCGTAGAACTGTCCGGCAACGCCTGTGGTTCATGGCACTCTCCACTTCAGAATTTGTGGTAGACAGCCTGTCCGCATCCTCTATCGGAGGAGCGTCCGGTGCGCACCTTGTGCTCGCCTCCGCTTCCTGGCCAGACATTGGAGCCTGGCTGGTGGATGCGCGATTGGCAACCTCTCCGGATGTAGTCCGGCGAGGTCTCTTCCTTCTGAAGATAGCACGAACGTTAATATGCCCTGACAGAATAACACCAGGGAAACAGAGGGTGCGCTATACCTTTGCGCCGGCATCTCAGTCCGGACTACATTCCTTTTTGCCCCACGGGGCCCTGCGGCCCCTCGTTGGCTAGCCGCCGCAGGTTCGGCCCCCCGCCTCGAAAATCTCCCCTGCAAAACACGGTTGTCGTCAGAAACACCGGAATACGTGAGAGTGGAATCTCTCTCAAGGGAATGAAACTCCGGTTTCTGTCACCTGGGAGGCCGGGATTAACCCTGGGTAATCAGCCGTGATGGCTACCAAGGTATTGTCCTTTCTTAGCTGATGGAACACCCCGTCGATAAGCTCCACCGATATGTCCGGATCCTCTTCGGAGTCCGGATCGAGGGACCGTTCTAGGTCCTCGGGCTGTGGAGGGCGGCTGTTTATATCCTTTACCACCTGTCGCAGTTCCTGCATTGAAGTCGTTAGACTACATATCTAACCGTGGGAGTATAAAACAAACGGGCAAGCGCAGTTGTTCACTTACCCAACTTGGAGGATCGTACATAATAAATCCGGCCTGCTGGTTGACGTGGAGGAATTCCTCCTTTTCTCCCTTGTACAAAGAGGATAAGATCTTTACTAGAGCGGCAGCTGAGACCGGCCCCTTACGACCATAACGGGTGGCGTCATCCTCCCCATTGAAATCCCACATGGGGTGGCCTCTATATTGAAGTGGCTGCACCCACCGCATAATGCATGTGGCCATGACTCCAATAATGGTTAGTCCGGAATGAGCCAACAGTCTTATCCGGCCCATCAGGTAAAGGACGTCTCTGTCACTTTCTCTCTGAGAGCTCCGCGGACGCCAGCTCAAGCGTTTCTTCAATGGAGCACTGTTGAACTCAGGTAGACCGACCCGGATAGGGTCCGATAGCGGAACGTCATCTATGTAAAACCATTCCGAAGACCAATCCTCGGACGCATTCTTTGGGGTTCCGGATAGGTATCCGGTCCCGGCGATGCGCCATACTTCGGCTCCGCCCACTTGGTATATAGACCCCTCTCGAGAACGGGGCACTAGGCAGAATAACCTCTTCCACAGCACGAAATGAGCCTCAACGCCTAAAAATAGCTCGCAAAGGGCGACGAAACCCGCAATATGTAATATGGAGGTGGGCGTGAGATTGTGCAGCTGGAGGCCGTAGAACTCCAGAAGCCCGCGGCGAAATGGATGAATTGGAAACCCTAGTCCCCTTATTAGATAGGGGACGAGGCACACCCGCTCTCCTTTAGAAGGATTGGTGGTGCTCTCCGCTTGTTTTCCGCCATTGTAGGTGGCGAGACCGGCTCGGACCGGGACCATGTATGCTTGAGGGAGAAATCCCTTGGCCTGAAGCGACACTAACTCTCTATGCGGGATGGTGCAACTCTCCCAGTCCCTAGGTTTAGGACCGGAGGGGCGAAGGGAGGAGCTGCGACGGCTTGTCATGTTGGAATGGACCTTTGCTGGAAGCGCTCTGATGATAACTCGCGGAGAGGAGAGGATGTGGTTTGGACCTAAATCCCCATCTCGTTAAATAGGCGGCTCGTTTATACGGCTAGGGGTGTGGATGTAAAAATGCCCTGGCTTTTCGCATTCGTTTGACACGTGGAAAACGGCCATTATTGGGCGTGGGAGCCGAGGAGCGCTACATTACAAAAATCGGACATTATTCCTACAGGTACACAGGATTTGGAGAAGAACCCGCCTTGCAATGCCGAACAATCTGCGCGCCGGACTCATCGTCATTGAAGCCTGGTTCGGGGGCCACTAAGGGAGTCCTGGATTAGGGGGTGTTCGGGTAGCCGGACTATACCTTCAGCCGGACTCCTGGACTATGAAGATACAAGATTGAAGACTTTGTCCCGTGTCCGGATGGGACTTTCCTTGGTGTGGAAGACAAGTTTGGCGATGCAGATATTCAAGATCTCCTACCATTGTAACCGACTCTATGTAACCCTAACCCTATCCGGTGTCTATATAAACCGGAGGGTTGTAGTCCGTAGGCAATCAACTCCATATACAACAATCATACCATAGGCTAGCTTCTAGGGTTTAGCCTCCTTGATCTCGTGGTAGATCTACTCTTGTACCACCCATATCATCAATATTAATCAAGCAGGACGTAGGGTTTTACCTCCATCAAGAGGCCCAAACCTGGGTAAAACATCGTGTTCCCTGCCTCCTGTTACCATCCGCCCTAGACGCACAGTTCGGGACCCCCTCCCCAAGATCCGCCGGTTTTGACACCGACAGTTGTGTTGCTTTGTTTGATGCGGCTCTTGTCTATGTCCATTATATGCAGTGTGTCCTCGTAAATGAGGTTTAGTCCGATGCCGTCATCCATGAGGACCTTGGTTAGTCGAAACCCGTCCACAATGGGACTGAGTACTAATGCGGCAGGCGCTCGAACTGTTATGTACTTTGGTTCATCACCGGCGTTGAATTTTATAGCTGTGTCATTCCATGGGTTTATTACGGCGATTTGGCAGACTTCGTTGAGCTCGTAAAGTGCCCATTTACGCTTGTTATTTGAAGCGAATATCTCAAAGACCGTCAATAATCTTGGGTGGTCATCTTCTGGGGGACGTTGTTCCGGGGCATCCTTAATAAGGATGTCCTCGCTACTCTTGGCCACCTGTCGTAGTATACAACATGCTCTAAGGCTATGGGTTGCCACGGTATCTGTTGTTGTATGTATTTTGCATGGGCCATTGAGCCACCCCTGCAGAACGGTGCCATGCCACGTAGTGGTTTTGTGTTTCTTCACTGTCGAGCTGGGCGTGCCACGAGGGTGCACCCTTTTCGCCTGTAGGGAGTGTTTGGCTGGGATCGACTGTTCCCAGTGAGCTGCCTGAGTATCCCAGGCACTCTCCATCACGCTATATTTTTGTATAATGGTTGCTAAATCAGGGAATTTTAGTATGCGGCGACGATTGATGGCGTTGAGTATTCCTTCAGTCGCATAGTTTTTGCAGAACGCTGATATCGCGTCCTCGTCACGGCAATCTTTTACCTTGTTCTTGACAAGGAGGAATCTGACCCAAAAGTGGTGGACCTTCTCCTGAGGTTGCTGTTTTATGCTCATGAGAGCCTCTATGTCGGGGTGGGTGGGTGGACTTAAATCCGAACCCTGACCTAACCGGTTGTCCGGGGTTCGATTACCTTCCGGACTGGATAGTCCGGGTTACGGAACATCTTCTGATTGTTTGGAGCCACCATCCGATGCTATGTTCGGAAGGCTGGTTGTGTCTTTTCGTGGGTGAATATCCGGATCTTTATGAACGGCGACCCAAACATAGTCCGTCTTCGATATAGAAGAAGACTCGCCGTCCTGCTCTAGGACTACCACGATCTGGTGGGTGCCAAGTGGAGCTTCGGTTTCTCCCTGATCGGTTTTAGGCCCGATCTGATTGTGATCTGTGATGATTCCCAAAGCGGCGATGAAATCTAGGAGCTCATTTAAGGACAAAAGCTCGACCGGACCCATCTGTTTGGAGTGTTCGGAATTTATGCAAGGTGATTTTCGATGGCCCGACAGGTCATCATCGGCTCTGCGGCTGAACGGGCGATCATAGTAAAGTCGCCCAGCCGGAGGGGTTGGCCCGGGGCCAAAACTACCCTTGCGGTGATATTGCCTGTCAGGACCCCGATTCCAAGTCACATCGATCTAGCCGGTAACACCTAATATCACATTGCGGCCTCACGCACGGTATCCCCACGGGTGTCGCCTTACCATGGCCCGGGACCGTTTGCGCCTTTTGTCTCACGTATATGATAGTGTCACTAGCATCCATATGACAGAGAATCCGGGCTGACATGGCTAGTCGTGAACCCAAAGCGGCACAGACCTACAGGGATAGGCATACATGAATCACATCGAGCATGTCGGTCATCAGCGAGTGAATCCGGGCTGTAGCACTGGGCTAATAGGACTCCAGGGAACCCGGGCTGTAGCAGGCTAGGCAGGACTCCGGATGTCACCGCGTGACATTTCCCCGAAGGGACATACATAGGAACAAAGTGAAACACATGCCGGCCAGTCAAGTGTCCTGAGCAGTAGTGCTGGGCTAGCAAGACTCCGGTGAACCAGCTTGTAGCGAACTACTATGGCTCGAGGGGCACTAGACTACATTTCCCCATAAGAGAGGCTGCCAAGGATAAACAACTACATTGTCGGATCCCACACATACCAAGCATTTCAATCATACACACAATATGCTCGATATGTGCAAATGCAACATGGCATCACAACAAAACTCTACAACTCAAGTCCTTTATTTAAAGGTTCCAGAGAACCATACATAACATGTTCATACAGGTATGGGTCACAAGACCCGAAACTCAAGTCATACAAGCATACAAGCACATGCGGAAGCAAATAGTCTGAGTACAGACACTAGAAAGGAAGAAGGCTTGTCGAAGCCTGTCTATCTACATAGGGCCCTCCATGGCCAGGATCACCACCTGGGTGGCAAGTTACTCATCGACGTCGAGGTCTACATAAAACCCATCGGAGGGGGCGGTGTTGTCGTCTGAAAACAGTAATTAAAGCAAACATGAGTACAAAGGTACTCAGCAAGTCTTACAACAGAACCTACTATACATGCTCATTCTCAAGAAGGTGGTGGAGTTATTGCAGCAAGCCAGCTTTGACTCCTGGCTAAGCTATCCTACGAGACACCACTAGTAAAATAGTTTTCGCACACGAGTCCACTAATCACCAACACAATACTCCACCGGGGATCCTCCCTCGTCATCCTACGAGAGGGCCATCCTCGGTACTCACACTTATGTTGAGTCTTTTAGTAGTAACCATTAACTTGTCTATGAACTGTATAGGCAACCAAGTAGTCCTTTACCGCGGACGTGGCTATTCGAATAGATGATGTTAACCCTACAGGGGTGTACTTCTTCATACATGCTCTCACCACTTACCGTCGTTTACACGACATGTACTCGGCAACCTTCAAGCGGAAGACCAACGAGGGTGTCGGCCACGACCTACCTAAACACTCAAGTCTCTAGTCCAGGTTTATCGCCTATCCAGGTTCCATCCGTAGGGAGTCCGACCGAGGTTTCCACATACGGCCCCAAACGATGTGAACAGGGTCCCGAGATGCCTAACGGGCGCCCGGCATACCCGGCCTTGGTGTATCTACCGCAACATAGCCCACCCCTAGGGTCAGCGCTACGCATGGCCGCCAACACATAACCTACAAACACCAGAAACTAATTGCAACTCCTAGACAGAGTACTAGGGTGATTAAGAAGCCGAGAGGGTCCATTGGTTTCGGGCCCAATGTATCGTAGTAACTGAATCTTAAATCACACATACAGATCTCAGTTCTTAGGGACGGCCTCAATAAAACAACCCACCATGTACTCCTACATGGCCTCTCATCGATACCTTTACCAAATCATGCTCAACACATTCCTCACATTACCGACATAATCATTTCACTCTAGGCCATCACCCAGATGAATCAGACCTCCCACAACTCTAAGCATATCAGGCATAGCAAGGTAGGAAACACATACATGGCTCAATCAACTCCTACACATGCTAGTGGGTTTCATCTAGTTACTGTGGCAATGACAGGTCATGCAGAGGATAAGGGTTCAACTACCGCAGGACACAGCAGTTTGAAACATTGTTGTCTTAATGCAGTAAGTGAGAGCAGAAGCGAGAACATGGGATTGTATTGATATGATCAATGGGGCTGCTTGCCTGATGGAGTGGTAGTAGGGTACTGCCCTTCAGTTGGATACTCGGAGATATCCTCGGAGGCAGAACCTACCATGAAAGATACCACAGAATATAATCAACACATGGCAATATGCAACAATATGATGCATGCTATGACATGGCAAAATGATGTGTCCTGCCTAATGCAATGTGAAACAAGTTGGAATGGGTCCATTTGAATCAAAGATTCAAATGGAAGCTTAAGTTCTTATGCATTATAAGTGTATTATCTTGTTTCACCTAAACAGCAAGGTTAAAGTGTTTTGGCATGCATGAAACCATTACAGATGGAAATATTGAATTTTTCTGATCATTTTTCATATATAACTTGTTTGATTTGGAGCTATGGTTGATTTTCTATGATTTTTAGAAGTTTTGGCTATTTTCTGGAATTTCCTATATAAGAATAAATCCAGAAAATAAATAATTGCGTCACTGTGACGTGAGCGAGTCAAAGGCGCCAGCCCAGGTCAAACCTGACGGCTGGGACCCACACGTCAGTGAAACATCTAATTAATAGGGTTAAGTTAACACTAACTAAACTGTTAGTGGGGCCTGGGCCCGCATGTCAGTGACCTATTGTGTTAACTAAAAGTTAATTAGTGCTAAACTGAAATTAGCAGGGCTCTGGGTCCACCTGTCATTGACCCAGGGGAGTTAAACCCTAGGTCAAACGAGGTCAACTCGCCGGCGTTTAGCCGCCGGCAAGGCCAAACGCGGCGGAGTGGTGCGGGTTTCGTGCTCCGGCGACCAAAACGACGGCAGAGAGCATTTACGCGTAGCTGGGAGCAAGCCGCATCGAGTGGTGGCAGTGGGTGGAGCTGGGGTGGCCGGAAACGTCGCCGGCGATGACCTTGGCGGTCGCCGGAGTTCAGGCGAGGTCGAAACCGAGGCTACGGGGCACGGCGGGGCGCGTGGAGTGGTGCTACGGGCTCCTGCAACTGCGGTGATTGCCTTGGTCGTAATGGTGTGGCCGGTGGGTGGCCGGAGTCACGTCGGCGACGAGCTCGGCGGCGGCGGGTGCTCGGGTGAGGGTGGTGCGGTGCAGACGGTGCAGGAGGGACTTAGTGGAGAGGGGGGGTGTCGGTGTCAAAACCGGCGGATCTCGGGTAGGGGGTCCCGGACTGTGCGTCTAGGCGGATGGTAACAGGAGGCAGGGGACACAATGTTTTACCCAGGTTCGGGCCCTCTTGATGGAGGTAAACCCTACGTCTTTCTTGATTAATATTGATGATATGGGTAGTACAAGAGTAGATCTACCACGAGATCAAGGAGGCTAAACCCTAGAAGCTAGCCTATGGTATGATTGTTGTTCGTCCTACGGACTATTACCCTCCGGTTTATATAGACACCGGAGAGGGCTAGGGTTACACAGAGTCGGTTACAATGGTAGGAGATCTACATAACCGTATCACCAAGCATGCCTTCCACGCCAAGGAAAGTCCCTTCCGGACACGGGACGATGTCTACAATCTTGTATCTTCATAGTCCAGGAGTCCGGCCGAAGGTATAGTCCGGCTATCCGGACACCCCCTATTCCAGGACTCCCTCAGTAGCCCCCGAACCAGGCTTCAATGACGACGAGTCCGGCGCGCAAATTGTCATCGACATTGCAAGGTGGGTTCTCCTCCAAATTCCATGTACCTGTTGAATAGTGTCCGGTTTCTTGTAAATGTTGTGCTCCTTGGCTTCTAGCCCAATAATGGCCGTCTTCCATGTGTCAAACGAATACGAAAAGTCAGGGTGTTTTTTTATATTTACACCCCTAGCCGCATGAATGAGACGCCTATTTAAGGGGACGAGGATTTAGATCCAAACCACACCTTCTCCCCTCCGCGAGTATTCATCAGAGCTTATCCGACAGAGGTCCATTCTATCATGGTCGCCCGCCGCAGCTCCTCCTCTCGCCCTTCCGGCCCTCAGCCTGGAGATTGGAAGAGGTGCTCCATCCCGCACAGCGAGCTAGTGACACTCCAGACCAAGGGATTTCTCCCCTCGGCCTATATGGTCCCGGTTCGAGCCTGACTTGCCACCTATAATGGCGGAGAGCAAGCGGAGAGCGCCCCCAATCCCTCCAAAGGAGAGTGGGTATGCCATGTCCCTTACTTAATAAGAGGGCTCGGATTTCCAATTCATCCGTTTCTCCGGGGGCTCCTGGAGTTCTATGGCCTCCAGCTGCACGACCTCACGCCTGCCTCCATATTGCATATCGCGGGCTTCGTAGCCCTTTGCGAGCTATTTTTGGGCTGCAAGGCTCATTTCACGCTGTGGAAAAGGCTATTCTGCCTTGTGCCCCGTTCTCAGAAGGGGTCAATATATCAAGTGGGCGGATATCTATCCGGAACCCCAAAGAAGGCATCCGAGGACTGGCCTTCGGAATGGTTTTATATAGAGGACGTCCTACTGTCGGATCCTGTCCGGATCGGCCTCCCTGAATTCGACAGTGCTCCCCTAAAGAAGCGCCTAAGCTGACGTCCACGGAGCCCTCAGAGGGAAAGCGACAAGGACGTTCTTTACCTGATGGGCCGGATAAGATTGTTAGACCATTCCGGACTGACCATGATCGGGGTCATGGCCGCATGCATCATGCGAGGGGTGCAGCCGCTCCAGTATAGAGGCCACCCCATGTGGGACTTCAACAGGGAGGACGATGCCACCCGCCACGGCCGTAAGGGGCCAGATTCGGCTGCTGCTCTAATAAAGACCCCGTCCGCTTTGTACAATGGAGAAGAGGAGGAACTTCTCCGCGTCAACCCACAAGGTGGATTTTCTATGTATAATCCCCCAAGTTGGGTAAGTGGACACTTTTACTCGCCCATCCGTTTTATATTCCCATTGTTAAATATTCAGTCTAACAACTTCAATGCAGGAACTGCGCTAGGCTGTTAAAGAAATAAACAGCCCTCCTCCACAACCCGAGGATCCGGGACGGTCCCTCGACCCGGCCTCTCAAGAGGATCCGGACTTATCTGTGGAGCTGATTGATGGGGTGTTTCATCAATTGAGCAAGGACAACGCCTTGGTGGCCATTACGGCCGATTACCTAGGGCTACTCCCAGCCTCACAGGTAACTGAGACCGAAGTCCCAGCACTTTGAAAAGGGATCTATCCTCGCGTGTTTTCGATTGCTGTATGACAACCGTGTTTTGCAGGGGAGGTCCTTGAGATGGGAGGCCGAGCCTGCGACGACTAGCCAACGAGGGGCGGCAAGGCCCCACGGGCTGAAAAGAAGTGCGGTCCGGACTGAGACGCCGGCGCAAAGGTATAGCATGCCATCTTATTCCCAGGTGTCATTCCTTCGAGGCATATTGACGCTCGTGCTCTCTTCGGGACGAAGAGACCTCGCCGGGCTATATCCGAAGAGGTTGCCAATCGCGCCTCCACCAGCCAGGCTCCGAAGCCTGGTCCGGAAGCGGAGGCGAGCACAAGGCGTGCACCGGACGCTCCTTGGACAGAGGATGTAGACAGGCTGTCTGCCACCAATTCTGAGGTGGAGAGTGCCATGAACCACAGGCGTCGCCGGACAGTTCTTCGCGATGCTTGTTTCTCCCAAGAGGCATTGGGTGCCTTCAATTCGGGAGATGTGTACCTCCATGCCACTCAAAATGGTCTAGCCAGAGCCACGGTGCAGTATGTAGAAGACATACGGGTAAGAAAATTTTGGTAATTATATATATACCAGTAGCCCTCGAGACTTGAAACAGTTAGAATAACTGATTTAAGGATCATTTGTTATGCAGGTTCTTACAGAAAAGAATACCCTACTGTCCTAGGAGCTGGAAGAGTGCAAAGCCCAACTTGAGCCGCACTAGCCGCGTCAGGGGAGCCCAAGGAGACCCCCTCTGGTACTATATGCTTCGAAAGATAAGTATTTTGTGAAGTGCGGCATGGGTGCGAATCTAACAAATGAAATTGCATATGGCGCAGGATTAAATCCGGAAAAGCAACAACTCCTACGCCAGCTGAAGGCTGGTGAGAGTGTGCTCACAAAGGTGAGGCGGGAGAAGAATGATCTCCAAGTTGCCAACACCAGGCTGGGCGTTGAACTGAAGGATGTTCGTGCAAAGCTATTGGACTCCGTTAAGGAGAATCAACGGCTTCGATGCGGCATATTTAGTAGGTGCTTAAATGAACTTTGAAAAAAGATTTCGGCGAGGAAGTCGACTAACAGAGTAATGTCTGTAGGTATGCTAACAGGTCGTCCTGCAGAGGAAATGACCGGTTCTACGGGTGACCTTCTTCCCGAGCTCTCACAACTGCACGAGCGAGTTTGGCAGGTGATGCAAGGCGTCGCCCAGGCCTTGTGGCCATCCGTCTCCATGCCCGAAGGACTTGGAGAGCTTGTAGAGAAGCTGAAGGGAGTGCGGCGGCGCTTCCAATTGTGGAAGATGTCGGCCTGCCGTTAAGGCACCAGGGAGGCCTGGGCCACGGTGAAGACGCGGTACACGAAGGCTGACCCAAACCACATGGCCGAGGTCGGACCCATGGGGCCCGATGGGAAGGAGATCCCTGTGAGCTTAGTATATAGCCAAGTAGAATTTGCCGCAAAGTATTCCCAATAGGACTGTAAGCTAGACAGCCTGTTAGATGGTATTGAAGAGGAATACAATCAGTCAGATTGACTATGTAATTTTAATTGACATGTGTAATGCCTTCTAGCCGGATTGTAGATCGTTTGTCATGGCCGACCTTTTCGCTTCAACCTCGGGACCTGACGGTCCGGAGTGTGTCCGAATACCCACGCGGTTATATAAGAACCGGGGTATGCATGGAGACCAGGCGTAGGGGTCATTAGTGCTTGAACAGACAAGTGCCCAACTAGTTATGTTATATTACATGGTTAGTAAGGAACATCTTCTAGGGAGACTAGTTCCGTTAGGGATTCCTTTCCCTGGGAGGCATGCCCTAAAGTGCATGTCCATTCTGCGAAAAGAGACGCAGGAAAACACATCTGGGGGCGTATAGATAAATAAGTGAAAAAAAGATCATCTTTAGTTCACCGACAGAATATTCCCTTCAGAATGCTAGCTTTCGGCTTCACCCAGTCTGAGGTACACATCCGGCTGACCCGGCAGTAACAATTGCAGAGGTGTTCCCTTTACCACCTAGCTGAACAATAGGGAACGTAGGGGTAAGCACAGGAGCCAGGCAACCCAGCTTGGCCAAAACTTAATTCATATCGATGCATATAATCGTGTATAAAAGGTACATGCGGAAGTGTGACACATGTGTTGGGCATGAAGCCCGTATAAATAAGCTTCTGTTTAAAGAAGCCCCCAGGTTTAATGAGCGCGGATGACGCATCACTTTATGAGCCTTTAAAGGCTATAAGACAGAGAGAGGAGAAGGAGAGAAATGTAAGACAGAAAGTATATAAAAAATGGACAGAGGAAGGAGACGAACACAGAGTTCGGCGCTAGGCGTAGAATCTTCGGAGACGGGCTGCGTTTCATGGGTTCGGCTCGAGTCGGTTATCCGATGCATCTCGCAGGCGGTACGCTCCACCAGTCAGGACTTGGTCAATTATGAAGGGACCTTCCCACTTGGGCTTGAGTTTGTCCTTTTTCTTGTTCGGCAGGTGTAGAACTAATTCGCAAACTTTGTAATTTTTGGCCCGTACTTCTCTGCTTTGGTATCTTCAAGCCTGCTGTTGATAGAATGCGGAACAGGCTTTTGCCACGTCACGCTCTTCCTCCAAGGCGTCCAAACTGTCCTGCCGATCAAGCTCGGCTTCTCTTTCTTCGTACATGCGCACTCGAGGTGAGTCATGAATTATGTCGTAGGGCAAAACTGCCTCTGCGCCGTACACCATGAAGAATGGTGTGTATCCGGTGGTGCGATTCGGCATGGTCCACAGCCCCCAGAGTACGGAGTGGAGCTCCTCTACCCAGTGCGTATTAGATTCCTTAAGGGACCGCACTAATCTGGGTTTGATGCCACTCATGATAAGACCATTTGCACGTTCGACCTGGCCGTTAGTTTGTGGGTGATAGACGGAAGCATAATCGAGCTTGATGCCCATGTTTTTGCACCAGAGTTTTACCTCGTCAGCCATAAAGTTCGTGCCGTTATCAGTGATGATGCTGTGGGGGACGCCGTAATGGTGTACAACCCCGGATATAAAGTCTATCACTGGTCCGGATTCGGCCGTCTTACCAGGCTTGGCTTCTATCCATTTGGTGAACTTATCCACCATGACCAGTAAGTATTTTTTCTTGTGGGTTCTGCCTTGAAGGGGTCCAACCATGTCAAGTCCCCAGACCGCGAAGGGCCAAGTGATGGGGATAGTTTGGAGGGCGGTGGGTGGCATATGGCTTTGGTTTGCAAAAAGCTGGCAACCGACGCATCGTTGGACTAAGTCCTGGGCGTCTGCCCGGGCCGTCGGCCAATAAAAGCATGTACAGAAGGCCTTTCTTACAAGGGACCGAGCTGCAGCGTGATGACCGCCGAGTCCGGCATGAATTTCAGCCAGGAGGTTCCGCCCTTCCTCTTCGGAGATGCACCTTTGAAGGACTCCGGTAGAGCTTTTCTTATAAAGCTCTCCCTCATGGACTTTATAGGCTTTAGATCGCCGCACTATGCAGCGTGCCTCATTTTGGTCCTCGGGGAGTTCCTGCCTAGTGAGGTAGGCGAGGAATGGTTCTGTCCACGGGGCGATGACGGCCATTATTACGTGGGCTGAAGGTGTTATTTCATTGGCAGAGCCTCTAATTATGTCAGAGTGTTCGGTGTCGGGCAGTGCGGTTGGGTCCGGGCTGTTAATGCCGGGTTCCCCTTCCCATACTATGGATGGCTTGAACAGCCTTTCCAAGAAGATGTTGGGGGGGACTACATCGCATTTTGCGCTGATGCGTGCCAGGACATCTGCCGCCTGATTATTTTCCTGGGCTATATGGTGAAATTCGAGCCCTTCGAACCGAGCTGACATTTTTAGGACGGCGTTGCGATAAGCTGCCATTTTTGGATCCTTGGCATTAAAGTCTCCATTTATTTGGGATATTGCGAGGTTCGAGTCCCCGCGCACCTCTAGGCGTTGAATGCCCATGGAGTCTGTATACATTATCTGGAGTACGTATTGAACTGTGTCTCCTGTGGGGGACGTCAAAACGACGCCAGCCCCTAGACCGGCCAACATTTTGGAGCCGTTGAAGTGCATGACCCAGTTTGAATATGTGCCATACTATTTAGAGAGTTCGGCCTCCGTCCATTCTGCGACGAAGTCGGCCAAAACTTGTGACTTGATAGCTCGCCGTGGCTTGTAAGTTATGTCGAACGGGAGGAGCTCAATGGCCCATTTTGCAATCTGGCCCGTCGCGTCGCGGTTGTTTATAATATCGTTAAGTGGCACTTCCGAGGCTACTGTTATTGAACACTCTTGAAAGTAGTGTCACAGCTTCCGGGATGCCATAAATACCGCGTACGCAATCTTTTGATAATGCGGTTACTGTGACTTGCACGGAGTAAGGATAGTGGACACATAGTAGATCGGCTTTTGAAGGGGGAATTTGTGTCCGTCCGTTTCTCGTTCGACAACGAGCACTGCGCTTATGACCTGATGGGTTGCTGCAATGTATAATAGCATTGGTTCGCCAATGTTTGGCGCGGCCAGGACTGGGTTTGTTGCCAAGATGGCTTTTATTTCGTCGAGTCCGGTCGTGGCTGCATCCGTCCACTCGAAGTGTTCGGTGCACCGAAGGAGGCGGTAAAGGGGTAGGGCCTTTTCTCCTAAGCGGGAGATAAAGCGGCTTAGAGCCGCCAGGCATCCGGTTAATTTTTGTATTTGTTTGAGGTCCTTGGGGATATCCAATTGTGACGGAGCTCGGATCTTGGCTCGATTTGCTTCAATTCCTCTACCGGATACAATGAAGCCCAAGAGCTTTCCGGCTAGAACGCCGAAAACGCATTTTTCCGGGTTGAGCTTGATGTCGTATGTGCGGAGGTTATCGAATGTTAGCCTCAAGTCGTCTACTAGATATTCGACATGTATTTTTTTAACAACCACATCATCTACGTATGCCTCCACTGTTTTGCCGATCTGGTTTGCCAGACATGTCTGAATCATGCGCTGATATGTTGCGCCGGCGTTTTTGAGCCCGAAGGTCATTGTGTTGAAGCAGAATGGGCCATGTGGTGTGATGAATGCCGTTGCGGCCTGGTCTGACTCTGCCATCTTTATTTGATGGTAGCCGGAGTATGCGTCGAGGAAACACAACGAATCGTGTCCTGCGGTAGCGTTGTTAATTCGATCGATGCGGGGGAGAGGGAAGGGGTCCTTTGGGCAAGCCTTGTTACGGTCTTTGAAATCAATGCACAGGCGCCAGGATTTGTCCTTCTTTGGTACCATCACCAGGTTTGCTAGCCAGTCCGGGTGTTTAATATCTTTGATGAATCCGGCCTCCAATAGCTTGGCTAGTTCCTCTCCCATGGCCTGTCTCTTAGGTTCAGAAAAACACCGAAGAGCGTGTTTGACTGGCTTGAATCCTTTTAGGATATTTAAGCTGTGTTCGGCCAGCCTGCATGGGATTCCTGGCATGTCTGAAGGGTGCCAGGCGAAAATGTCCCAGTTCTCTCGTAGGAACTCTCGAAGTGCGGCATCTACATCAGGGCTTAACTATGCCCCGATGGAAGCTGTTTTCTTGGGGTCCGTTGGATGGACCTGGAATTTGACTATTTCATCCGCCTATATAAAGGAGGTGGACTTGGATCTTTTATTGAGTATCACATCATCCCTATTCACCATGGAGCGCAGCGCAGTCAGTTCCTCAGCCGCTAAGGCTGAGGATAGCGCCTCGAGGGCCAGTGCAGCTGTCTTGTTTTCGGCACGGAGTGCTATGTCCGGATCACTAGCGAGAGTGATGATTCTGTTAGGCCCGGGCATCTTGAGCTTCGTGTACCCGTAATGGGGTATTGCTTGGAAGACTATAAACGCTTCTCGCCTTAGCAGAGCGTGATATCCGCTACTGAACGGGGCCACCTGGAATGTGACCTCTTCGGACCTGTAATTATCCGGTGTGCCGAACACCACATTTAGTGTGATTTTTCCTGTACAGCACGCTTCCTGACTGGGGATTATTCCTCTAAAGGTTGTGTTGCTTCGCTCAATGTGGTTCCAGTCTATTTCCATTTTTTGAAGGGTTTCCTCATAAATGAGGTTCAATCCGCTGCCGCCATCCATGAGTACCTTGGTAAGACGAAAGTCGTCCACTATTGGACTGAGGACCAATGTGGCTGGTGCTCGGGCTGTTCGGAATTTAGGTTCATCACTGGTGTTAAAAGTAATAGCCATGTCACTCCATGGGTTTATTGTTGCTACTTGGTAGACTTCGGCAAGGCTGCGGAGTGTTCTTTTTCGCATATTATTTGATGCGAAAGTCTCGAAGACTGTTAATACCGTACTGGTTTCTCTAGGGTGGCTTTCTGTGGCTTCTGGAATTAGAAGATCTTCGCCAATTTTTGCCACCTGCCGGAGTATCCAACATGCTCTAAGGCTGTGAGCTGGTGTGGCGCTCTCTGCACTGTGAATTTTGCAGGGTCCATTAAGCCATCCTTCCAGTACGGTTCCGTGCCTTGTAGAGGGCTTTTGCTTTTTGGTATTGAACCTGGGTGTCTGGTGATGATGCACCCTTCTATTTCGGACTGGGTTTGTATTCAGAGCCGGATTGTCCCAAAATTTTATTTCGGTTTTCCAGGCGCTTTCCATCGCACAGTACTTTCGTACTATGGATGCCAAGTCAGTGAAGTGTGTAATATCACGGCGACTTATGGCGTTGAGGATCCCCTTGTCCGTGCAATTATTGCAGAAGAATGAAATTGCATCTTCCTCGCGGCAGTCATTTATCCTGTTCATAACCAGGAGGAATCTGGCCTAGTAATGATGTACTGTTTCTTCGGGCTCTTGCCTAATTTGGGATAGATCGCTTATGTACGGGTGGGTGGGTGGAATCAAATCCGAAACCTCACCCAATCTGAGACCCAGGGGCCAAGGAGTTTCCGAACTCGGAAGTTTGGATTCTTGGATGCTGTCCAATGAATCTAGCCCATCGCCTTACTTTAAGTTCAGGTCTTGAGTGATGTCCTCCCCTCCACGGGTATCCGGCTTGGAGGGATCAGGAATCCGGACATAGCTAGTCCTTAAGATAGATGAAGGGTCGCCGCATTGTCCCTCTACCACGGCAACGTGATGGGTGACCTGGGGAGAGTTAGTCTCTCTCAGATCGGCTTTAAGCCCAATCTGGTCGTATTCCTTAGCGACTCCCAGGGCGGCGATGCGATCCAAGAGCTCGTTTAGGGAAGAGAGCTCCATTGGATCTACCTGCTCGGCGAATTCCGAGCTGATGTGAAGATTGCTTTCGATGACCCGAGAGGTCATCGTCGGCACAGCAGCCGAACAGGCGGTCATAAGGAAACCATCTAGCCGGAGAGTTTGGCCGACAGCCAAAGCTCCCTTAGCAATGGTGCCGTCTTTAAAGACGGGATGAGGCATCATTCCTGATGGCGACGGCACAGAGGAACTCTCAATGAAAGCACCAATGTCAGTGTCAAAACTGGCGGATCTCGGGTAGGGGGTTCCGAACTGTGCGTCTAGGCGGATGGTAACAGGAGGCAGGGGACACAATGTTTTACCCAGGTTCGGGCCCTCTTGATGGAGGTAAAACCATACGTCCTACTTGGTTAATATTGATGATATGGGTAGTTCAAGAGTAGATCTACCACGAGATCAAGGAGGCTAAACCCTAGAAGCTAGCCTATGGTATGATTGTTGTTCGTCCTACGGACTAAAACCCTCCGGTTTATATAGACACCGGAGAGGGCTAGGGTTACATAGAGTCGGTTACAATGGTAGGAGATCTACATATCCGTATCGCCAAGCTTGCCTTCCACGCCAAGGAAAGTCCCTTTCGGACACGGGACGAAGTCTTCAATCTTGTATCTTCATAGTCCAGGAGTCCGGCCGAAGGTATAGTCCGGCTATCCGGACACCCCCTAATCCAGGACTCCCTCAGGGGGACGGAGCTGGGCTCACGGCGATTTCAGCAAGCGTCGAAGCGGGCTCAGGGAAGGTCAGAGCTGAGCGGGGTGACGATGGCGATCTTGGCGGCCAGAGTTGGGGGAGACGGGGTCAGCGGCGACTCCAGAGCGGGCGAGTGCTCGGGGCTCGGCCTGCTCGACATAGTCGATGACGGCGGAGCGAACAGACACGGTGGCTCGGCACGGGGACGACGTAGAGCGCAACTACGAGGGCGGTGCGGCAGCGGCAGCGTCGGCCATGGTGCGGGAGAGCGAGGGAGAGGAGCTGGGGAGGAAAGGGCGTGTCTGCGAGCTCGGGGGAGGAGTGGGTGACCGACCTAGGGCGGCAGAACGGCGATGGGAGGAAGCAGGGCGGCGAGCAGCTGTGTGGCGCGCGCAGGCGCCGGCGTGGAGCACCTGCCTGCCTGCCTGGCCAGGCCAAGCAGCTCGCTGGAGCGGTGGTTGGGCTGGGCCGGCAGGTGGGCCTGCTATGTGGCGTCAGGTAAGCCTCTGCTTCGCTTTGTTTTTCTTTTTCTATTTTTCTGTAAGTTTGTGGCTTTAATAAAAATAGTTAGGCACTTACAAAAATCCTGAAAATAATCATAGGCTCTGTTAGATTATTTCCAACAGCCCACACTTATTTCCAGAATTATTGAGCATTTAAAATATTTTATAGTATTTAAATGTACAAATTCAAATACTTATGATTTAATTCAAAAAATCTAGAATGTCCTAGAAAAGAGTGCACCATTTTTGCCAGGGGTTTTAGCCCAATCCAGAAATGATGAACATTTTGTGAAGGGCATTTTGGGTTCATTGAAACCAATTTTAGTAAACCCTAGTTGGTTTAAGGGGGTGCTGGGGGTTCTGTTATCCCCATTTCATCTTTCTGGGAGAATTAAACATGATGCAAACACTCTAATGGATGAACTTGCTAGGGTGTGACAACTCACCCCCACTCAAAAGAATCTCGTCCCGAGATTTAGGATCTGTTGGGAAGAAGGTGGGGTACTCGAGTCGAAGACGATCCTCCCTTTCCCAAGTGGCTTCCTTTTCGGAATGGTGTGACCATTGAACCTTGAGAAACTTGATATTATGGCGTCGAGTGGTACGCTCAGCTTGATCAAGGATACGAACGGGATATTCCTGATATGAGAGGTTATCTTGTAAATCAATCGTTTTGTGGTCCACTCCATGGATAGGATCCGCGAAGCAACGCCTGAGTTGAGAAACGTGGAACACATCGTGAACTCTGGAAAGATGCGGAGGTAGTTCCAATTGGTAGGCAACTTCTCCTCGTTTGGCAAGAATGTGAAAGGGTCTAATGTAACGAGGAGCCAATTTGCCTTTGATACCGAAACGATGGGTTCCCTTTAACGGAGTAACCCGAAGGTAATCCTTCTCGCCGACTTCATAGGTCATGAGCTTATGTTTACGATCATATTGGTTCTTTTGACGAGATTGGGCTGTTTTCAATTTCTCATGAATAATGCGAACCTGCTCTTCTGCTTCCTGAATCATATCCGGGCCAAAGAGTTGTCTTTCCCCGGTTTCTCACCAGTTAAGAGGCGTTCGACATTTTCGTCCATAGAGAACTTTGAAAGGAGCTTTGCCCAAGCTAGCTTGATAACTATTGTTATAAGCAAACTCCGCGAATGGAAGGCATTTCTCCCAATCCATTCCGAAGGAGATGACAGAAGCTCGGAGCATATCTTCCAGAATTTGATTTACTCGCTCTACTTGACCACTGGATTGAGGGTGGAAGGCGGTGCTAAAAGAGAGACGAGTTCCCGTAGCATTTTGGAAACTTTCCCAAAATCGAGAGGTGAAGAGACTCCCACAGTCTGAGTTAATTTCCAATGGGACACCATGAAGAGACACTATTCAGGAGATGTATAAATCAGCTAGCTGGCTAGCGGTGATACTCTCACGAACAGGTAGGAAATGGGCTACTTTGGAAAGACGATCGATCACGACAAAGATAGCATTATTCCCTCTCGTGGTCCTAGGAAACCCAGTAATGAAATCCATACTGATTTTATCCCATTTCCACTCAGGAATAGCCAAAGGTTGAAGGGTGCCAGCAGGCCGTTGATGCTCTGCTTTAACACGACGACAGACGTCGCAACTAGCAATATATTGAGCAATTTCTCTCTTCATCCTAGTCCACCAAAACCTCTGGCGTAGGTCTTGATACATTTTAGTACTACCGGGATGAATGGTGAGAGGGGATTCATGAGCTTCCTTAAGAATCAGCCGCCTCAGGTTTCGTGCTTTGGGAACCACTAAGCGGTTTCCAAAGTATACGACACCTTGAGCATCAACGGAGAAACAATTTGCGACTCCTTTCTTAATGTTTCTCTTAATACGGGAGATTCCTGTATCTACCTTCTGTGCCTTGATGATCTGATCCGTAAGGGTAGGTTTCGCCACCAGGGTAGATAGAAATCCTTGAGGAACAATGCGAAGGTTAAGCTTACGAAATTCCTCGTGGAGAAGTGGTTGGCTTTGTTGTAACATCAGGTTGTTACAATAAGATTTACGACTTAGCGCTTCGGCCATGACATTGGCTTTGCCCGGGGTGTAAGTTATTCCTAAGTCGTAATCCGAGATCAACTCGACCCAATGTCTTTGCCTGAGATTCAAATCCGGTTGGGTGAAGATATATTTCAAACTTTGGTGATCGGTGAAGATCTCGCAACGATTACCGAGAAGGTAATGTCGGCAAGTTTTGAGTGCATGGACTACAACTGCAAGCTCTAGATCATGTGTGGGAGAATCTTCCTCATGTGGGTGTAATTGCCGTGAAGCATAGGCAATTACCTGACGATCTTGCATGAGTATGCAACCTAGTCCTTGTTGCGAGGCGTCGCAATAGATAATAAAGTCCTTGGAGAAATCTGGTGGTACCAGTACGGGAGCAGATGTCAGGCGTCTTTTCAGTTCCTGAAAGCTGAACTCGCACTATGGGGTCCACTCGAACTTTTTATCTTTCTTGAGGAGTTCGGTTAGAGCTTTAGCAACCTTGGAGAAATTCTCGACGAAGCGGCGGCAACAGCTCGCTAAGCCAAGGAAGCTCTGAACCTCCTTGACCGTTACAGGTGGAGTCCAATCAAGGACGGCTTGAACTCGCTCGGGATTGATAGCAAAACCCTTACCACAGATTACATGGCCTAGATAGGTCACTTCTGGCAACCAAAATCCACACTTGGAGAATTTGGCATAAAGGCGATGCTCTCGAAGTTTCGTCAATACCAGCCTTAGATGTTCGGCATGTTCCTCCTCACTCTTGGAGTAGATGAGTATATCATCGAGGTATAATACGACGAATTTATCCAAATACTCCATGAAGACCGAGTTCATTAACCGAGAGAAAGTGGCTGGGGCACTGGTTAAATCGAAGGACATGATGGTGTACTCGTATTGGCCATAACGAGTAACAAAGGCCGTTTTGGGAATGTCCCCGTTTCTGATTTTGATTTGAGGTAACCCAACCTCAAATCCATCTTGGAAAAGACTAAGGACCCAGCGAGCTGATCATACAGATCATTGATCCTGGGAAGCGGATACTTGTTCTTGATAGTGACCAAGTTGACAGGTCGGTAATCTACAACCATCCGATCCGTTCCATCCTTCTTCTTGACGAAGAGGACGGGGCAAGCCCAAGGAGAGGAACTAGGACGGATGAAACCCTTTTTCAAGGACTCATCGAGTTGGTTCTTAAGCTCGGCTAGTTCTAAGGGTGCCATCTTATAGGGTCTCCTAGAAATCGGAACGGTTCCTGGAACAAGGTCTATCACAAACTCGACATCCCTGTCAGGTGGAACACCTGGCAGTTCTTCTGGAAAGACATCTGGGAAGTCTCGGACTACCGGAATATCTTCAAGGTCTGGAAGGGGGTTGGCATTTAGGGAGTAAAGCTGGCGCTTGGCCACTCGAGTTAAGACATTGACTGTCTTGCCCGATGGGTGAGTAAGTTGAACGGTTCTAGTGGCACAATCAATCTTAGCATAATGAGCTGACATCCAGTCCATACCCAAGATGATGTTTATGTCCGACGACTTGAGAGCTACTAAGGATGCAAGGAACACAAGTCTATCGACAAGAATTTCATTCCCATGGCTTACTCTAGAAGTTTGCCATCTAGAGCCAGGGGTTTGAATTTCCATGGTAGTGGGCATGTCACAGCATGTCGTGTTATGCAATCGAGCATAGCTCTCAGATATGAATGACTGAGATGCTCTAGTTTCGAAAAGAACAGATGCTGGATGGCAATTAACAAGGAGCGTACCAAAGACGATGTTAGGATCATCATGAGCCTCCTCAACTGAGACATATTTGACATGGCCACGTGCAGTGGTGGCTGGCTTGGCGTAGAATGTCTTTCCCGCTGGCTTACCACGGCCAACAGACTTTCCAGACTGATTGGGGTTGTTGTTCTGGGGACACTCTTGACTGTAGTGACCCGACTCTCCACACTTGAAACATGTCACAACATTGGGGCGTGGAGCAGCATTAGCAGCGGGGCCACCATAGGGCTTAGACGGTGCAAACTACTGGTTGGGGCGAGGCGCCTCAAAGGATGGCCTTGGAATGAACCTGGGTGGCAGTGCCGTGCTTGGGATCCACACCCGGCGCTTCTGAGATCCAGAGCCGGATGAAGAACCAAAATCGCGAGAGTGCTTGCGTGAAGCGTCATAGTCAGACTGGCCTGTCTCAGCACTGATGGCTTTATTGACCAACTTTTGAAAGGAGGTGCACTCGTGCAGACGAAGATTGCGGCGAAGCTCAGGGCTAAGTCCCTTGCAGAACCTTGCCTGCTTCTTAGCATCGATGGATACCTCTTCAGGAGCATATTGTGCCAGATTCCCAAATTCACGACTATATGCATCCACAGTCAGTCTTCCTTGGGTGAAATTGCAGAACTCATCCCTCTTGCGATCTATGAGACCTTCCGGGATGTGATGCTCACGGAAAGCCTCTCTGAATTCAGCCCAAGTAGTGATTTGGCCGACCGGGCGCATAGCCTCAAAGTTTTCCCACCAAAGGCTAGCAGGGCCTTCGAGGTGATAGGCAGCATAGGTAACCTTATCAGCTTCGACTACGTTGGCCGAATGTAGCTTGTGTCTGATGCTGCGGAGCCAGTCATCTGCATCGAGGAGCTCGATGAAATGATTAAACTTTGGTGGGTACAACTTGATGAAGTCATTGATTGACACCAAGTCATTTTGTTGATGGCGTGCAGTGTTCTGCTCAATCCGCTCCAGCAAGCGGTTAGTCTCACGCGTGTTTCTTCCCGCCTCCAGCATAACTTCGGCCAGAGAAGGCGGGTGAGGCAGATTTTCACCCCTAGCTGCACTGGCTTCCCCCTGCTCCGGGGTAGCAGGGTTGCTGCGGGTGTTGACCATCCTAGGAAAAACAAGACAATGGTTTAGACAAGGATGGCACAAGCTTAGAGAGGAAGTGCAGAATGTAATGGATAACATGGAATGCTAAGATGTTCATTGCACGACATGGTAATATAGAAACTTCCATATATATACCATTGGTCATACACACCGTACATAGTTTAGTACAAGCCCATGCTAGAGTACAGCTACGGTGAAAGACATTACATCTCATCGGAGGCATTCCAAGCTCCTATACATTATTTTTCTACACCTCCGAAGCGTGATACACACCAAGTCGTATCCCACAGGTCACGCAGGACTATGGAGAATACAACTATTACAATACTAGTGAAGCTACTACTAGCTCAGACGGCTCCGTAGTAATCCTCATAAAATTCACCACCAAAGCCTGGAAGTGGAACATGATCATCTGGGAACAGATGAATGCGGACCATAGGGACTCGGATGTGGCCTTGGTCCAACAGGTGGTGGAAGACGGGGACCACGAGGAGGGGTGATGCCTCCTACATTAAGCCACTCCATACAATCTGGCAATCCAGACCGTACAGGGTACAAGTCCCTCATCTCCATGTATCCTGCCTGCACCGCAGGTGCAAACCGAGTCAAAGTGGCCCAATGATCAGAATGAGTGTGGAAAAGCTCCATACGCAAGGCCCGATTTTCGCGGTCCTTATCCTCGAGCATCTCGGCAATGGTGCGGAGTAGTGACTCCTCATGTGTAGAGTCATAGTACAAAGCCTGATAGTACCCCTGTGCTCCAGGAAGTGAGGCTAGCATGTAATGGAAATCGGTGTTCTGAAGCAAGGCAGTCCTGGCTCGAATGATAGTCATCATTGAATAGGCTGCATCCTGCACAGACATCTCAATAGTGACCCCAAGTCCATAGGAACAGTGAAGGGGTTCAGTGGCTCCTGGATAAGAGGGATATATCCTGACGGTACAAAGGTACTGGCTCTGGTTGATGTCTCGGAACTGCTCCTCGACGGTATATTCCGGATACCACCGATAGCCTGACTCGACCATCACTCAAACCAACATGGCCGTGTGGCTGGGCACATCGAGGGACCTAGTCAGACGAACCACTTGGTTCAGCGAACGGGTGGCCATCTGAAAGCACAAAATAATGCAAAGGCATTAGAATTTTCTAGGGGAAGTCGGATAGCATAACGGCTGTAAATGCTCAGAAAAAGATTTGAGACATCCACAACAGTTTGCAATACCACTCAACAACATCATATCAAGGTTCTGATTCAACTCACAACATACTAAAAGTAGTAGAAAATGTTCTGAGGCTTGGAATAACAATCGTACTGCGGAATAGTAACACGTGAACCTGATAGAAGGAGAGAGCCTAGTCCTTAACCCACGTAGAATGAGAAGAGAATGACACAGATCAGAGGGCATAAGGTAAAGGAGTAAAAGAGCCTTACGTTCCCTCCCACAATCAATTCCACTACATATAACTAAAGCATTTCTAGACTCGACATCAACCAGTTTGGCTCAAGAACCTACAGGCAGTCCGGCTCTGATGCCAACGCTGCCAGGACCCCGATTCCAGGTCACATCGATCTAGCCGGTAACACCTCATATCACATTGCGGCCTTACGCACGGTATCCCCACGGGTGTCGCCTTACCATGGCCCGGGACCATTTGCGCCTTTTGGCTCACGTATATGATAGTGTCGCTAGCATCCATATGACAGAGAACCCAGGCCGACATGGCTAGTCGTGAACCCAAAGTGGCACAGACCTACGGGGACATGCATACATGAATCACATCGAGCATGTCGGTCATCAGCGAGTGAATCCGGGCTGTAGCACTGGGCTAACAGGACTCCGGGGAACCCGGGCTGTAGCAGGCTAGGCAGGACTCCGGATGTCACCGCGTGACATTTCCCCAAAGGGACAGACATAGGAACGAAGTGAAACACATGTCGTCCAGTCAAGTGTCCTGAGCAGTAGTGCTGGGTTAACAGGACTACGCTGAACCGGGCTGTAGCGGACTACTATGGCTCGAGGGGCATTAGACTACATTTCCCCATAAGAGAGGCTGCCAAGGATAAACAACTAGATTGTCGGATCCCACACATACCAAGCATTTCAATCATACACACAATATGCTCGATATGTGCAAATACAACATGGCATCACAACAAAACTCTACAACTCAAGTACTTTATTTAAAGGCTCCAGAGAGCCATACATAACATGTTCATACAGGTAGGGGTCACATGACCCGACACTCAAGTCATACAACCATACAAGCACATGTGGAAGCAAATAGTCTGAGTACAGACACTAGAAAGGAAGAAGGCTTATCGAAGCCTGTCTATCTACATAGGGCACTCCATGGCCAGGATCACCACCTGGGTGGCAAGTTACTCATCGACATCAGGTCTACATAAAACCCATCGGAGGGGCGGTGTTGTCGTCTGAAAATAGTAATTAAAGCAAACTTGAGTACAAAGGTACTTGGCAAGTCTTACAACAGAACCTACTATACATGCTCATTCTCAAGAAAGTGGTGGAGTTATTGCAGCAAGCCAGCTTTGACTCTTGGCTAAGCTATCCTACGAGAAACCACTAGTAAAATAGTTTTCGCACACGAGTCCACTAATCACCAACACAATACTCCACCGGGGATCCTCCCTCGTCATCCTACAAGAGGGCCATCCTCGGTACTCACACTTATCTTGAGTCTTTTAGTAGTAACCATTAACTTGTCTATGAACTGTATAGGCAACCAAGTAGTCCTTTACCGCGGACGCGGCTATTCAAATAGATGATGTTAACCCTGCAGGGTTGTACTTCTTCATACACCCTCTCACCACTTACCGTCGTTTACACGACATGTACTCGGCAACCTTCAAGCGGAAGCCCAACGAGGGTGTCGGCCACGGCCTACCTAAACACTCAAGTCTCTAATCTAGGTTTATCGCCTATCCAGGTTCCATCCGCAGCAAGTCCGGCCGAGCTTTCCACATACGGCCCCAAACGATGTGAACAGGGTCCCGAGACACCTAACGGACGTCCGGCATACCTGGCCACGGTGTATCTACCGCAACATAGCCCACCCCTAGGGTCAGCGCTACGCACGGCCGCCAACACATAACCTACAAACACCAGAAACTAATTGCAACTCCTGGACAGAGTACTAGGGTGATTAAGAAGCCGAGAGGGTCCATTGGTTTCGGGCCCAATGTATGGTAGTAAGTGAATCTTAAATCACACATACAGATCTCAGTTCTTAGGGACGGCCTCAATGAAACAACCCACCATGTACTCCTACGTGTCCTCTCGTCGATACCTTTACCAAATCATGTTCAACACATCCCTCAGATTACTGACATAATCATTTCACTCTAGCCCATCACCCAGATGAACCAGACCTGACACAACTCTAAGCATAGCAGGCAAAGCAAGGTAGGAAACACATACATGGCTCAATCAACTCCTACACATGCTAGTGGGTTTCATCTAGTTACTGTGGCAATGACAGGTCATGCAGAGGATAAGGGTTCAACTACCGCAGCACACAGCAGTTTGAAACGTTGTTGTCTTAATGCAGTAAGTGAGAGCAGAAGCGAGAACATGGGATTGTATCGATATAATCAATGGGGCTGCTTGCCTGATGGAGTGGTAGTAGGGTACTGCCCTTCAGTTGGATACTCGGAGATATCCTCGGAGGCAGAACCTACCAAGAAAGACACCATAGAATATAATCAACACATGGCAATATGCAACAATATGATGCATGCTATGACATGGCAAAATGAGGTGTCCTGCCTAATGCAATGTGAAACAAGTTGGAATGGGTCCATTTGAATCAAAGATTCAAATGGAAGCTTAAGTTCTTATGCATTATAAGTGTATTAGCTTGTTTCACCTAAACAGCAAGGTTAAAGTGTTTTTTCATGCATGAAACCATTACAGATGGAAAGATTGAATTTTTCTGATCATTTTTCATATATAACTTGTTTGATTTGGAGCTATGGTTGATTTTCTATGATTTTTAGAAGTTTTGGCTATCTTCTAGAATTTCCTATATAAGAATAAATCCAGAAAATAAATAATTGCATCAACACTGCGTCACTGTGACGTCAGCGAGTCAAAGGCGCCAGCCCAGGTCAAACCTGACGGCTGGGACCCACACGTCAGTGAAACATCTAATTAACAGGGTTAAGTTAACACTAACTAAACTGTCAGTGGGGCCTAGGCCCGCATGTCAGTGACCTATTGTGTTAACTAAAATTTAATTAGTGCTAAACTAAAATTAGCAGGCCTCTGGGCCCACCTGTCATTGACCCAGGGGAGTTAAACCCCAGGCCAAACGAGGTCAACTCGCCGGCGTTTAGCCACCGGCGAGGCCAAACGCGGTGGGGTGGTGCGGGTTTTGTGCTCCGGCGACCAAAACGACGGCAAAGAGCATCTACGCATAGCTGGGGGCAAGCCGCATTGAGTGGTGGCAGTGGGTGGAGTTGGGGTGGCCGGAAACGTCGCCGGCGATGACCTTGGCGGTCGCCGGAGGTCGGGCGAGGTCGAAACCGAGGCTATGGGGCACGGCGGGGCGCGTGGAGTGGTGCTACGGGCTCCTGCGAGTGCGGTCAGTGCGTTGGTCGTAATGGTGTGGCCGGTGGCTGGCCGGAGTCACCTCAGCGACGAGCTCGGCGGCGGTGGGTGCTTGGGTGAGCGTGGTGCGGTGCACACGGTGCAGGAGGGAGTTAGTGGAGAGGGGGGGACGGAGCTAGCCTCACGGCGATTTCAGCAAGCGTCGAAGCGGGCTCGGCGAAGGTCGGAGCTGAGCGTGGCGACGATGGCGATCTCAGTGGCCGGAGTTGGGGGAGACGGGGTCAGCGGCGACTCCAGAGCGGGCGAGCGCTCGGGGCTCGGCCTACTCGATGTAGTCGACGACGGCGGAGCGAACGGACACGGTGGCGCGGCACGGGGACGACGTAGAGCGCAACTACGACGGTGGTGCGGCTACGGCGGCGTCGGCCATGGTGCAGGAGAGCAAGCGAGAGGAGCTGGGGAGGAAAGGGCGTGTGTGCGAGCTCGGGGGAGGAGTGGGTGACCGACCCAGGGTGGCAGAACAGCGAGGGGAGGAAGCAGGGCGGCGAGTAGCTACGTGGCGCACGCAGGCGCCGGCATCGAGCACCTGCCTGCCTGCCTGGCCAAGCCAAGCAGCTCGCTGGAGTGGTGGCTGGGGTGGGCCGGCAGGTGGGCCTGCTAAGTGGCATCAAGTAAGCCTCTGCTTTGCTTTGTTTTTCTTTTTCTATTTTTCTGTAACTTTGTGGCTTTATTAAAAATAGTTAGGCACTTACAAAAATCATGAAAATAGTCATAGGCTCTGTTTAGATTATTTCCAACAGCCCACACTTATTTCCAGAATTATTGAGCATTTAAAATATTTTATAGCATTTAAATGTCCAAATTCAAATACTTATGATTTAATTCAAAAAATCCAGAATGTCCGAGAAAAGAGTGCACAATTTTTGCCAGGGGTTTTAGCCCAATCCAGAAATGATGAACATTTTGTGAAGGGCATTTTGGGTTCATTGAAACCAATTTTAGTATACCCTAGTTGGTTTAAGGGGGTGCTGGGGGTTCTGTTATTCCCATTTCATCTTTCTGGGAGAATTAAACATGATGCAAACACTCTAATGCATGAACTTGCTAGGGTGTGACAACTCACCCCCACTCAAAAGAATCTCGTCCCGATGATGCAAACAGTGCCTATGAGGAGGAGACAAGCCTTGGCAACGCAGGCTGCTACCTCAATTCGATGAGGAGGCACCGGAGCGCACATCTCCCTCGCGTAATGCGGACCGACCACCACGTGGTCGGGACAGGGCAGCTGAACGGCCACCCCGCCGTCGAGATAAAGAAGCAGCTCAGGCCGAACAGCAGACCGCCCCACCACCCCGCCATAATAAGGACGGAAAAGTCTGGAGTCACGTGTACGACCTCTGACAGACACTGGACAGTAGAGCAGGACACACAAGATCGATCTACGGATTGCGAGGACGCGCTTCGAGGAAAGACGACGACGACCACCTATTCGGATGTGACAAACCTAACCACGCTCGGGTCGAATGCCGCAGACAGACTCCCTCAGAACTCCTCCACGAGGCGGCACGATACAGAGGCGCCGCACACCCGCTCTGCTTCATGGATGAAGTACTGTATCATGAATTCCCCGAGGGGTTCAAGCCCGTCAATATGGAGTCATACGACGACACAACCGATCCTGCAGTATGGATCGAGGATTTTATTCTCCACATCCACATGGCCCGAGGAAATGCCCTCCACGCCATCAAATACCTCCCATTAAAACTCAAAGGACCAGCTCGACACTGGTTAAATAGTCTGCCTGAGAACTCCATTGGCAGCTGGGAGGACTTGGAAGAGGCTTTCCTCGACACTTCCAAGGAACTTATGTCCGGCCACCAGATGCCGGCAACCTAAGCCACATAGTTCAACAACTTGGAGAATCTGCCAGAAAATTCTGGACTAGGTTCCTCATTAAAAAGAACCAGATTGTTGACTATCCGGACGCAGAGGCCCAAGCAGCCTTCAAACACAGCATCCGTGGCGAATGGCTAGCACGCCACCTCGAACAAGAAAAGCCGAAGTCCATGGCAGCCCATACGGCATTCATTACCCACTTTTGCGCGAGCGAGGACAGTTGGCTGGCTCGTAGCAAAAACACAGCCAGCGAGACAGGCCCCACCGAGGCCAAGAATAGCACCGGCAGGCTCCGACGCAATAGACACAAACGTAGAAGCAATGGCGACAACACCGAGGACACCATAGTCAACGCCGGATTCAGCGGCTCCAAGTCCGGCCAACGGAAGAAGCCCTACAAAAGAAACAACGAAGGACCTTCCAGCCTGGACCGCATACACGACCGTCCGTGCCAAATCCATGGCACCCCGGATAAGCAAGCCAATCATACCAGCAGGGGTTGTTGGGTCTTTAAGCAGGCTGGCAAGTTAAATGCCGAAAACAAAGAAAAGGGATCACAAAGTGAGGACGATGATGAAGAGCCCCGTCATCCGAACACCGGGGGGCATAAGAAATCGCCCCCCCCCCCAAGTCAAAACAGTGAACATGATATATGCCACGCACATCCCCAGAAAGGAGCGCAAACGAGCACTCAGGGACGTCTACGCGGTAGAGCCACTCGCCCCTAAGTTCAATCCATGGTCGTCATTTCCGATCACCTTCGATTGACGAGATCATCCGACAAGTATCCGCCACGGCGGTTCAGACACACTAGTCCTTGACCCAATCATCGACGGGTTGCACCTCACAGGAGTCCTGATGGATGGTGGAAGCAGCCTCAATCTGTTGTACCAGGATACAATACGGAAAATGGGCATTAATCCCTCACGAATCAAACCAACAAAGACTACCTTTAAAGGAGTCATGCTAGGTGTAGAGGCCTGCTGTACGGGCTCAATCACGCTGGAGGTGGTCTTCTGTTCTCCGGACAACTTCCGAAGCGAAGAGTTAATCTTCGACATCGTCCCCTTCCGCAGCAGCTACCATGCACTGCTCGGACGAACCGCGTTTGCTAGATTTAACGCAGTGCCACACTATGCTTATCTCAAGCTAAAGATGCCCGGTCCACGCGGCGTCATGACAGTCAATGGCAATACGGAACGCTCCCTCCGAACAGAGGAGCAAACCGCTGCCCTGGCAGCAGAAATACAGAGTGGCCTTGTCAAGCAGCATTGTAATCCAGCTGTCGAGCCCCTGGACACCGTTAAGAGGGTCCGGACTACACTGCAACAGGACATCGCAGCTCGTCAGAAGCTTGATTAGCAATTCGGCCTCTGTCCCAGCCCTAATGAGGTATTTGCATTCATACCACGCGTACACAATTACACACTCAAAATTCCATGGACACCGACGGAGCACGAAATAATCTGGGGGCTACAATTCGGCAAAACCGGTCCCGGACACACATACTTTTACTTATTTTTCTCATTACAGGCACCTTTTTCGCAACCTTGATATCAAGTCCTCTAGAAAGACTGGAATGCTACGGAGGCAAGCAACACAGGACCCGCACGCTGCGCCCTACTGATTCCGGCACGTTAAATGGTCGGATACTTCTAGCACCATCTGTACAAGATACGCCTTGACGTAACCATCCAGTTATAAATAAAAATGGTTCATGGCCCAGTCTCTGTGTTTTGCGCTTCTTACTTCATTTTATTTCGATCTGCCTATCTGCTGGCATCGACACTCTTTCACACACACACACACACACACACACACACACACACACACACACACATATATATATATATATATATATATGTTCGGCACCCCGAATTCAGCATTATATGCATTGGCTCTGAATCATGTCTTTGGTTAATAGTTGGGTTGCCTGGCTCCTGTGCTTGCTACCCTACGATCCGCTCCATCGGCTAGGGTAGTAAAGGGAGAACTACTACGATTGTGCCCTGGCTTGGACCGGACGAGCACCTCATTAGAGAAAGCCGAAAACTGACTGTCATGATACGGCGAGAGCCGGTCAGCTACTCGAGGGTTACAAATTGTTGGGGATTTTTTCCGCATTATGTGAAAGATCGGCACTTCCCGATCATGCGCCGACAACACCCTGGCTCGAACCAGGGGCTGCGCCCATGCTTCATTATAAAACTCCTATGGCTAAGTGAGGGCGTTCAAGCTGTATAGTCTGATTGCCTTGTTCGTTTAGCTAAACAACTCCTTCAAGGACCATGTAATAGGATCAAGATTGTTTAGATTCCATCCTAAAGACCTCCGTACTATCTATGTGAGGGCAGAAGCCGACGATTGGCCAACCCTCAGATTACACATAACACGGCCGCATAGGAGGAAACAATCAAAGCATAACAAAATTACATTAACAAAACTGGCTTTGTTTCTTATAATAAAAGGCAAAGGAAATGAATACATTCATTCAAATACAATGTCCTGTGAACATTGTGTTGCCTCAAGGCGAGACCCCTCCAGGACATCTGCAAAGTACCGTTCCGGTGTACGGTGCTCCTTGCCCTTCGGTGGCCCTCTAGTCACCTCGACGGCGTCCATCTTCGCCAACCACATCTTGCAACAGGCGAAGGCCATGCGCGCACCTTCAATACAGGCCGAGCGCTTCACGACGTCCAGCCGAGTACAGGCATTCACCACCCGCCTCACGAGTCCGAAGTAGCTCCTCGGCATAGCTTCGGCTGGCCATAGCCGGATTATCAAATCCTTAATGGCTAGTTCGGCCACCCTATGCAGCTCCACCAGCTGTTTCAGCTGATCGGTGAAGGATACAGGATGCTCTGGCGCCGCATACTGCGACCAGAATAGCCTCTCCATGGAACCCCCTCCTTCGGCTCGATAGAACTCCACGGCATCGAATACACTGCGTGGCAAATCCGCAAAGGCCCCTAGGGAATTCCGAACTCGAGTTAGTAAAAGGTACTGCCTCTCCGCATGCTTGCTCTCCATCTTAAATGCCTTACCCGCCGTGATCTTCTTGGCCTCCTGGATCTCCTAGAGGGCGGCCTGGGCCTCATTCCGGGCAGTCTCCATGCTCTGACGAGCCTTGGCGAGTTCGGTCCCTTGAACCGACGCATTATGCTCCAAGGTCTCGCATTTTTTCACCGCATCCTGAAGCTCCTATTGGACTTCTTTGACCCGGGCCTTGAGCTTCTTACAGGCGGCTTGCTGCTGGACAGCCTTCTTCTCGGCCTCGCCCAGGGCCTCGACCTCGATCGCGGCTTTTGCACATATAACGATACCGCTGTCACTACACAACGCTTATTCTTTCTTGAACATATAGCAAGTCGTTCCTCACCTTGCCTCTCTTGGAGCTGAACCTTAATATCGCTGAGCTCATTCTCGGTCTGCTCCAGCTTCTGCTTTAGCTCGGAGACCTCGGCAGTATGCGAGGTCGCGGCCAACAGTGACGCCTGCTTATTCATACATATTCTGTTAGTCTCCTACGAAAAGAGGTTGATCCTCTGTCCGGTTCTTCTTGCTGAACTCCGGACAGTGTCTTAGGGGCTACTGAATACATGGGGTTTTCCTCTTTCTATATCACTTACGTCGAAACCTGTCAACAGATTGCTGCAGGCTTCGTCTAGTCCACTCTTAGCTGACTGAACCTTCTCGATCACCACACCCATAAGGATACGGTGCTCGTCCACAACGGAGGCACCTCGTAGCGCCTCCATCAGGTCACCCGAAGGAGGCTGCTCGCCTGATTCCGGAGCAACATGGATCACCGGAATCATATCCAGCTGAGGGCCGAACTGAATACGATCCTCTTTGCCGGTCTCCTTGGGGATCCGCTCCCCCATCTGTCCGACAGTGGAGGTCCCGCCTTGTGGCGCCCCCCGGACAATGTGCTGAGCTCCTCCCTTCGGAGCGGCCCTCTGGGATAACACTTCGGTATCGTCCCCGGCCCCAGGGGAGCAAGCAGGCGGTGGAGACATGCTCGCCATCTCCGACGGAGCCAGCGAGCCTCCAGATGAGGAACGCTGGATAAGGTCATGGGCCGGACTGCAAAAGTATGGATTAACCATGTTAGCGTAATAAAAAGAAAGGGATGGATATGCGCGTAAATGAGCCATGTCGCTTACGATGCGGCCTGAGGCCTAGAGCGGGGGCGTCGTTCCGGAATACTGTCGACGTCCCACGCGGTGTTGACCGCTGAGGCGCCCTTCCCCTTTTTGGGCCACCTCTTCTTCTTTTTCTCCTCGGGGGGAGGGTTGTTTTCCCCCTCCTCCTCGTCATTGTCCTCGGGGATGGAGGAATGGGCCTCGTCGTCTTCAGACGTCTTGTCCGAAGTGCCGTTGTGACGGGGGCCACTCTTGGCCCCTTGGCCTTCTTCTCTCGCGCAGTGTATGGCGCCGGCACCAGCATTTTCGCCAGGCACGGGATGATCGGTTCTTCGGGCAACAACACTGGACACTGGATCCGCTGCGCCTTCTCCACCCAGTCCTAAAGGAGCAATACTAAATCTCAGACATCACCCTCGAAACAATCGAATCGGGAATACGTCAAAAGAAACATACCTCGTTGGCGGGGCGTTTACAATTGTGACCACGGTCTGAGTCCGTGGCCGGTGCCTTCTCGTTGCCCTTAAAAAGCAACCTCCAGGCCCCTTCATGAGAAGTCTCGAAGAGCCTTTTCGGGGTCTGGTGCTTCTTCGAGTTGAACTCCCATAAAGGGAGACTTCGGCGTTGGCAGAGAAGAATCCTGTGGACCAGCATCACCTGGATAATGTCGACCAGCTTGACGTCCTTGGTCACCATGCTTTGAACGCGCGTCTGCAGCGCTATCAGCTCGTCCAGAGAACACCAGTCCGGACTCTTCTAGACCCAGGAGGTGAGCCGCCTGGGAGCACTGGAGCGGAATTCGGCAGCTGCGGCCTAGGTGGTGCCGCGAGGTTCTGTGATGTAGAACCACTGTTTTTGCCATTCCTTTACTGTCTCTACAAAGGTGCCTTTGGGCCAGGAGACGTTGGATAGCTTGCTCACCATGGCCCCTCTGCACTCCGCGTGCTAGCCATTCACCACCTTCGGCTTCACGTTGAAGACTTTGAGCCACAGCCCGAAGTGGGGATGGATGCGGAGGAAGGCCTCGCACACGACGATAAATGCCGAGATGTTGAGGAAGGAATTCGGGGACAGATCATGGAAATATATCCCGTAATAGTACATCAGCCCACGGATGAAAGGGTGGGGTGGAAACCCCAGCCCGCGGAGGAAATGGGGGATGAAAACTACTCTCCCTGTGGGCTCCGGCGTGGGGATGACTTGTCCGTCGGCTGGCAGACGATGGGCGATCTCCTTCACCAAATATCCGGCCACTCGGAGCTCAGTAATGTCCTCCTCCTTGACAGAGGAGACCGTCCACTTGCCCTGTCCACCAGATCCGGGAGAAGGGAACTTGGGCGCTGGAGCTTGAGATTGGAAGGGCGAAGACAGTAAGAAAGCATGAGGAGAGGAAGGGGGAATCCTTATCCCCTTATAAAGGCAACTGATGCTAAATGCCTCCTCACTCGCCTGGAGATTCGCCTGTTCCCAAGGGCTGTATAAACGGCATGGTTCGGTTACCCATTGCCGCATTGATGAGAATCCCACCATAAGGGGACACGATCTCTGTTTCGACAAGACGTGCCAATAGCAACCGCGTCTCGAAATGTGGGATGGCAGAAGAAAGATGGTTCGAAATTAAAACCGAACAGACACGATGCCGTGTTGGAAAGAAGCTCTTAACAGATTGGATTTGTGCGAATATTATATTCTCTCTGCGTTTGTGTATGGTGTGCGTAATAGGTCCGGATGCACTTACTTCGTCCGAAGACTATTCTGGAGTTCAGAAGGAGGGAACCCGCCTTGCAATGTTCAAGACAAATCTGCGCGCCGGACTCCTCGTCATTGAAGCTAGGTTCAGGGGCTACTGAGGGAGTCCTGGACTAAGGGGTCCTCGGACGTCCAGCCTATTATCTACGGGCCGGACTGATCGGCTGTGAAGACATGAAGCCCGAAGACTGCACCGTGTCCGGATTGGACTCTACTTGGCGTGGAAGGAAAGCTTGGCGACCGAAGATTCCTTCTTATGTAACCGACTCTGTGTAAACCCTAGATCCCCTTGGTATCTATATAAACCGTAGGGGATAGTGCGGAAAGAACAACACATATACTCATTACCATACCCTTATTGGCTAGGCTTCTAGGGTTTAGACATTACGATCTCGTGGTACATAAACTCTTGTAATACTCACATTCATCAAGATCAATCAAGCAGGAAGTAGGGTATTACCTCCATAGACAGGGCCTGAACCTAGTTAAACATTGTGTCCCTATCTCCTGTTACCATCAATCCTAGACGCATGGTTGGGGACCCCCTACCCGAGATCTGCCGGTTTTGACACCGACATTGGTGCTTTCATTGAGAGTTCCACTATGCCGTCTATGAAAGGCTCGATGGCTCGCCTTGTCGTTAGAGGCAATATCACCGCAGGAGTAGTTTTGGCCCCGGGCCAAACCCTCCGGCTACGCGACTTTACTATGATCGCCCGTTCGGCCACAGAGCCGACGATGACCTCTCGGGCCATCGAAAATCCCCTTCGCATGAACTCCGAACACTCCAAGCAGATGGATCCGGTCGAGCTTTCGTCCTTCAACGAGCTCCTAGATCACATTGCCGCTTTGGGAATCGTCATGGATTACGATCAGATCGGGCCTAAAACCGATCAGGGACAAACCAAAGCTCCACTTGGCACCCACCAGATCGTGGCAGTCCTGGAGCAGGACGGCGAGTCTTCTTCTATATCGAAGACGGACTATGTTCGGGTCGCCGTTCATAAAGAGCCGGATATTCACCAGTGAAAAGACACAACCAGCCCTCCAAACATAGCATCGGATGGCGGCTCCAAACAATCAGAAGATGTTCCGGAAGCCGGACTGTCCAGTCTGGAAGGTCGTCGAACCCCGGACAACCGGTTAGGTCGGGGTTCGGATTTAAGTCCACCCACGCACCCACCCGGACATAGAGGCTCTCATGAGAATAAAACAACAACCTCAGGAGAAGGTCCACCACTTTCGGGCTAGATTCCTCCTTGTCAAGAACAAGTTAAAAGATTGCCGTGACGAGGACGCGGTATCAGCGTTCTGCAAAAACTGTGCGGACGAGGGAATAGTCAACGCCATGAATCGTCGCCGCATACTAAAATTCGCTGATTGAGCAACCATTGTACAAAAATACAGTGCGATGGAGAGCGCCTGGGAAACTCAGGCAGCTCACTGGGAACAGTCGATCCTAGCCGAACTCCCCCTAAAGGCGAAAAGGGCACATCCTCGTGGCACGCCCAGCTTGACAGTCAAGAAACACAAAACCACTACGCGGCATGGCACCGTTCTGGAGGGGTGGCTCGATGGCCCATGCAAAATACATACAACAACAGATACCGTGGCAACCCACAGCCTTAGAGCATGTTGGATACTATGACAGGTGGCCAAGAGCGACGAGGACATCCTTATTAAGGATGCCCCGGATCAACGCCCCCCAGAAGACGACCACCCAAGAGTATTGACAGTCTTCGAGATATTCGCTTCAAATAACAAGCATAAACGGGCACTTCACGAGCTCAACGAAGTCTGCCAAATCGCCGTAATAAAACCATGGAACGACACGGCTATAACATTCAACGCCAGTGACGAACCAAAGTACATAACAGTACGAGCGCCCGCCGCGTTAGTACTCAGTCCCATTATGGACGGGTTTCGACTAACCAGGGTCCTCATGGACGGCGGCAGCGGACTAAACCTCATTTACGAGGACAGACGCCATAAAATGGACATAGACAAGAGCCGCATCAAACAAAGCAACACAACCTTCTGGGGAATTATTCCTAGTCGGGAGGCGCGGTGTGCGGGCAAAATCGCACTTGACATGGTATTCAGATCGCCGGAGAACTATCGGTCCGAAGAAATAACCTTCCAAGTGGCCCCTTTCAGCAGCGGATATCACGCCCTGTTGGGACGGGATGCTTTTACACGCTTCCAAGCTATACCTCACTACGGATATATGAAGCTCAAAATGCCCGGGCCAAATGGTATAATCACTCTCGCTAGTGATCCGGACATAGCACTCCGCGCTAAAAACAAAAACCGCATCCCTGGCCCTGGAGGCACTATCTGAAGCCCTCGCGGCCGAAGAATTAACCGCGCTACGCTCCACAGTGGACAGGGACGATGTGATCCTCGACAAACACTCCAAATCCACCTCATTTAAACCAGCAGAAGACATAATCAAGTTCCAGGTCCATCCAGCAGACCCCAAGAAGATTACGCCCATCGGAGCTCAACTAAACCCAACAGTCGACGCCGCACTACGAGAATTCCTGCGCGAAAACTGGGACATATTTTCCTGGCACCCTTCGGATATGCCAGGGATCCCACACAAGCTGGACAAGCCATGGGGGAGGAGCTGGCCAAACTCATCGAGGCCGGATTCATTAGAGAAATCAAACATCCGGACAGGCTGGAAACCTGGTGATGGTACCAAAGAAGGACAAATCCTGGCGCATGTGCATCATTTTCAAAGACCTCAACAAAGCCTGCCCTAAGGATCCCTTCCCCCGCCCCCGCATTGATCAAATCATTGATGCCACCACAGGACACGACTCACTATGTTTCCTCGATGCATACTCCAGATACCATCAGATCAAAAATGAAGGAATCCGATCAAGCTGCAACAACATTTATTAGCCCATATGGGCCATTCTGCTTCAATACTATGCCCTTCGGGCTCAAGAACTCCTACGCCACATATCAATGCATGATTCAAACATGCCTGGAGAAACAGATCGGTAAAATAGTAGAAGCTTACGTGGATGACGTCGTCATCAAAACCAGGCACTGGGAAACACTAATAGAAGACTTACGTCTCACATTCGACAACCTCAAGGCATATGACATTAAGCTCAACCCGGAAAAGTGTGTCTTCGGCGTCCCCGCTGGAAAACTGCTGGGCTTTATCGTTTCCAATAGAGGAATTAAAGCAAACCCAGCCAAAATCCGAGCTTTGTCACAATTGGCTAAGCCAACAGACCTCAAGCAAGTTCAAAAACTCGCAGGTTGCAAGGCCGCTCTAAGCCGCTTTATCTCCAGATTAGGAGAAAAGGCACTACCTCTCTATCGCCTTTTATGGCGAACCGACCACTTCGAGTGGACGGATGCGGCAACAGCCGGATTAGAAGAAAAAAAACCTTCTTGCGAGCAACCCAATCCTAGCCGCACCAAACTCCGGCGAACCGATGTTATTATACATATCGGCAAAACATCTGGTGGAGAGCGCCATACTCGTTGTTGAACGAGAACATGATAGACATAAATTCCTGCTTCAGAAGCCAGTATACTAAGTATGTACTGTCCTTACACCATGCAAATGCCGGTACCCTAATTATCAAAAAATAGCACACGCGGTCTTCATGGCATCCCGGAAGCTCCATCACTACTTCCAGGAGTGTTCGATCATGGTGGCATCCGAAGTACCACTCAACAACATTATAAATAACCGTGATGCTATGGGCCAGATTGCCAAATGGGCCATTGAGCTCCTGCCATTTGACATTACATACAAACCACGTCGAGCTATCAAATCCCATGTACTGGCTGACTTCATCGCCGAATGGACAGAGGCCGAACTCCCTAAAGAGTACAACACATACTCCAATTGGGTCATGCACTTTGACGGCTCCAAAATGCTGGCAGGGTTAGGAGTGGGTGTCGTCTTAAAGTCCCCTATCGGAGACACCGTCCAGTACGTTCTCCAAATACTATACACAGATTCCAATAATGCAACCGAATACGACGCCTTATTGCATGGTCTCCGGATGTTTGTCTCCATGGGCATACAACGCCTAGAAGTGCGTGGGGACTCAAACCTCGCAATATCTCAAATAAATGGAGATTTCGACACTAAAGATCCGAAGATGGCAGCGTATCGTAACGCAGTCATAAAAATGTCGGCCCGGTTCGAGGGGCTCGAGTTCCATCATGTGGCTCGAGAAAGTAATCAAGCGACGGATGTTGCTCGTACTGGTGCTAAGCGCGACCCCGTCCCACCTAATATCTTCCTGGAAAGGCCCTTTAAGCCATCCGTGGCGTGGCAGGGGGAAAACGGCAACACTAGTCTGGACCCAAACATAACCCCAGATCCCGGAAACATCGACGTAACACCATCGGCGCATCTAATCATGGCAGTCATTACCCCATGGGCCGAACCCTTCCTGGCTTACCTTAATAGCAAGGAGCTTCCTCAGGACCAGAATGAGGCCCAGTGCATTCTCTGGCGCTCAAAGGCCTACAAGGTTCATGATGGAGAGCTCTACAACAAAAGCGCCACTGGAGTCCTTGAATGATGTATATCTGAGGAAGAGCGGCGACAGCTCTTGGCTAAAATTCATGCCGGACTAGGCGGGCACCATGCCGCAGCTTGGGCCCTTGTTAGTAAGGCTTTCCGTATAGGATTTTATTGGCCGACGCCCGAGCGGATGCATAGGACCTTGTCCAACATTGCGGCGGATGCCAACTCTTTTGCAATCAAAGCCATATGCCCCCACTGCCCTACAAACAATCCCCATCACTTGGTCTTTCACGGTCTAGGGACTCGACATGGTCGGACCCCTTAAAGGGGAAACCACAAGAAAAAAATATCTGCTGGTTATGGTGGACAAATTCACTAAGTGGATAGAGGCTAAACCGGTCAAAACGGCTGAGTCCGGCCCCGTGATAGACTTCATATCCGATGTTGTGCACCGTCATGGTGTCCCACATAGCATCATCACTGACAACGGCTCCAATTTCACAGCCGACGAGGTAAAAACCTGGTGTACTAATCTGGGTATTAAACTAGATTACGCCTCCGTCTACCTCCCACAAACCAACTGTCAAGTCGAGCGCGCCAACGGTCTTATTATGAGTGGCATCAAACCCAGACTAGTGAGGTCTTTAACAGAATCAGACAAGCACTGGGTTGAGGAGCTTGACTCCGTACTCTGGGGTCTGCGGACGACGCCCAACCGTACTACCGGATACACACATTTCTTCATGGCGTATGGTGCAGAGGCCGTATTACCCTGCGATATTATTCACGACTCACTTAGAGTGCGTATGTACGTAGAGAGATAAGCCGAGCTCGATTGGTAGGATAGCCTAGATGCCCTGGACGAGGAACACGATGTCGCAAAAGCCCGTTCAGCAGTTTACCAACAGCAGGCTCGAAGATTTCAAAGAAGAGAAGTACGGGCCAAGACTTACAATGTTGGCGAACTCATTCTATGGCTCCCGGGAAAGAAAAAGGACAAACTCAAGCTCAAATGGGAGGGTCCCTTCATAATTGACGAAGTTGTCACCAGAGGAGCGTACCGTCTTCGCGATGCATCAGACAATCGCGTCGAGCCGAACCCCTGGAATGCGGCTAGACTGCGGAGATTCTACGCCTAAGCGCTTCATCCCTTGTTCATCTCCCCCCCTTGGTAGTTTCCATTATTTTTTCGCTCTTTTCCGATTACTTTCTTCTCTCTCACTTTAAAGCTTTAAAGCTTGGGGGCTTCTCAGCAGATGGGACTCGTGAAATATTATATTCCCTGAAGTCGTGTGTGGTACACACTACAAGAAAAGACACATCCGCGATATTTTGGGCCAAACGGAAATTTTTTCTGTCATACTTATGACACTTCTATGACAATAATTGTGACAAAACACGGTATCATCATAGATGTGGTGGGGTCCAACTTCTATGACAAAAAATCATGACAGAAAATGGGCTTTTCGTCCTAGGTGGGCCGGAGATGCGGCTGCATGACATTCTTTGGGACGTCCATGATGGAGAACACCATGGTAGAAGCGAGGGAGAGGAAATATATCGGGGTGTTCCCGGTTACAGTGGGTAGTCGGGGCCGAGCGATGCGCGTTTCTCACGTACATGCACACGCATGGGTGCGAGGTGTTGGGCTCTAACTGAACCCGAGAGAGGCGTTGGGCTCTAACTAAACCCGAGCGATTGCATTGCAGGTTACGCATTACTGAACCCGAGCGATCAATCGATGGCTGTTAACTGAACCCGATCAAGTGGTTCCTTCGCTACATCTGGTAACTGAAGCCGATCGATGCTGCCTCTGGATGAACAGTGAGCATTGCTGGGGGGGTTGGATGAACAGTTCCCAGTGGGGGTGGATGAACAGGACCCCGTGGTGTTGCCTATGGATGAACAGGACCCCGATCGATCGAGCCGGTTGGTGCTGGATGAACAGGACCCCGTGGAGAGCATGATGAATATTAGACAGTGGAGGGATGGATGAACAGTACCCCGTGGAGGGGTGGTTGACCAGGAGCCCGTGGAGAGGGATGGTTGAACAGTAGTCGGTGGAGTAGCGCGCAGTGGAGGCTGGATGAACAGGAGCCCGTGGATTAACAGTCGCAGGTGGAGGCTAGACGAGGTCGACGGTGGATGAACAGTAGCCCGTGGAGGCTGGAGGGGGTCGACGGTGGAGATTAACAGTATCCCGTGGAGTCCCGTTTTGCGGTACGCCACACCCCTCAGGATGAGCCGAACCCCTGGAACGCGAACAGACTGCGGAGATTCTACGCCTAAGCGCTTCACCCCTTGTTCGTCTCCCCCCCTTGGTAGTTTCCATTATTTTTTTGCTCTTTTCCGATTACTTTCTTCTCTCTCGCTTTAAAGCTTTGATGTGGCTAGACCGCACACCACTGGCACATACATTTTTCAACATGTATGCCACTTATACTTGGGGGCTTCTCGGACAGAAGCTCTTGTCATTCGTTGAGCATCAAGCTCCTCACATATTATTTTTTTCATATGTACCTTTTCTTCGCCATTATATGCATCGATATGACTTAAGTTTTTGCCAAGATGGGTTGCCTGGCTCCTGTGCTTATTCCCTATGTTCCCGTTAGTTCGGCTAGGGCATAAAGGGAGCACCTCTGCGATTGTTACCGCCGGGTCATCCAGATCTGTACCTCAGACTGGGTGAAGCCGAAAGCTAGCGTTCTTAAGGTGTTCTTTAAACTCAGTCCATTTTGCACCCCTAGAAGGTATATAAACCATGGTGCTCACACCACAATTCGGACATGCACACTAAAACGCATATACACCCAGAGAAAGGAACCCTTAACGGAACTATTCTCTCTGGAAGATGTTTCTTACAATATCAATGTAATATAACATAGCTAGCCGGATACAACTTGTCTGTTCAAGCAACTATGACCCCTACGCCTAGTTTTCCAGGCATACCCCGGCCTATTCGGCTGCGACGGTATTCGGAAGCACTATGCACCTTCGGGACGTGAGGTTGAAGCAAAAAAGTCTACCATGACAAATGATATACAATTCGACTAGATGAGGAAAGTACACATTTACGTGGACTCGAACACCTCCTCTTCTATACCTTTAACAGGCAATCTAACTTACAATTCCGTTGGGAATATTTGGCCGCCACCTCTACTTGGCCATATACTAAACTAATGGGAATTTCTTCCCCATTCGACCCTACTGGTCCGACTCTAGCCATGTGATTAGGATCCAGCTTGGTATATCGCGTCTTCATCATGGCCAGTCCTCTCGCGCACCCTCGTGGCACGCCGATATCTTCCACAGCTGGATAAGCCGTCGTGCTCCCTCGAATAGCTCTATCAGCTGCTTCATGCTTCCTGGAGGGGGATCGGATGGCCATAAAGCCTTGGCTACACTCCGCATCGCCTGCCGAGCTTGGTCATGCAGTTGCGACAGCCCTTGCAGAAGATCACTCGATGATCCGGACACCTCCTCTTCGGGGCGGTTCGTCAAAACACCTGCAATTACAGCTATATCAGCTACCGTTGCCTCCAAAGCTGTTATAGAACAAAAGTGGCTACATACTGAATATGCCGCCTCACAGCTACTTGTTCTCCTTCATGGAGTCAGCTAGCTGAGCCCGCACATCTTTCAGTTCTTCGCCCAGTTTGGAGTTCGAGTCCTGGAGTTTCTTCTTCTCCTGAACGACTTTTGTCAATACGCGCTCGCCCGCTGATAGTAGCTTTTTGGCTCCGCGTTCTTCGCTGCGGGCGGTGTCGAGCTGTTCTTGTAGTTGGTCTATAGCCGAACACAAAGATTAGCAACCAAATCCGCACTATCGGTGTATCATTCTGAATTTTAGAAAGACGGAAACATTACCGGGAGATGCCTTGTATTTCTCCAGTTCGGCATTGGCAGCAAGTAGCGGACGCTGACACTTTTCCAGCTCCAGAACCAGCTAGGTGTTCTTCTCTGTAAGCACCTGGTAATATATTGATCCTTAAATCAGTTGTTTCAACTCCTTTAAGTCTCGGGGGCTACTGGTATACGGCTATCATAGTCAGACCAAGCGAATTCACTTGCACATCTTTTAAATGTTGCTTTGTGGCCCTGTTAATCCTGTCTTGAGCAACTCGAATGTATGCATCGGCCGAGTAAAATGGCCCGGCGGCGCCGATGATTCACCGCACTCTCCACCTCCGAGTTGGTGACAGATACATCATCTGAGTCCTCGGCTGGAGGATAGTCCGGCTTCGCCTCCATATTAGCCCCAACCTTCATGGCAGGATTCGAATCCTGGCTACGGGAAGTACAGCTGCTCGAACCTCCGGACACGGTCTGACGCATCTTTCTCCTGAGACATGGATAATAGGAAGGTCAGGTTGGATGTGATGACTCAGGTGCAAATTGACAGATTCATACCTCTTCGATGAAGGCACGGCCGTATCTTCATTTGCTTTCCTCTTGGAAGGCTTGCCTGGGGTGGGGGACACTCTCTTCGGAGATGCCCTGGGAGTAGTACGGCACGCCGAACCCTTCCCCTTTGGAGTACGAGACAATACGGTGGGTAAGAAGGGAGGAGAAATCCCTTTTTGAATAAGGTGTGTTCGGATCACTTACGTGTGAAGCTGGGAGAAGACCGGAGTAGTCGGCGATGATGGCCACCTCTGTACCATCGTAGCTCGTCTGGTAAAACATCCCCTCCGCGAGCACCACGAATATCTCCCGATCCTCTTTGAACCCGGGATCGAGCTCCCGGTTGTGATCCTCCGGCTGTGGGGCGGGACTATAAAATCCCTCGGTGACCTTTCGCTAGTGCTATCATAGGCAAACAAAGTTAAAAAGTTTATCAAAGGCAATCCGGAGATGGAAGTAATAAAAACAGAGGGGTCGGGCCTTACCCAGCTGGGAGGGTTATACATAGAATACCCATCTCTGAATTTGATGCAGAGAAATTCCTTTTCCTCCCCTTTGAACAGGTCGGCTAATGTTTTAGCCAAAGTGGCAGGGGTATCCGGACCTTTCCGGCCGCAGCGGGAGGTGTCGTCCTCCCCGTTGAAGTGCCACATTGGAAGCCCTCTATATTGGAGCGGCCGAACTCCTCACGTTATGGAGATCGCCATAACCTCAATGATTGTGAGTCCGGACTGAGAGAGCTCTTTCATCCTCCTCATCACTTGACGAACCTCCGCGCCATCTTCCTCTTCGAGACTCCGGGGACGCCAACTGTGGCGTTTCTTCAGTGGGACGCGTGCAAATTCGGGTAGACCCTTTCGAACCGGGTTGGGAAGCGCAACATCCTCTATATGAAATCATTCGAAGGGCCAGTCATCATGTGCCTTCCTTGGTGTACCGGATGGATATCCGGTATCGGCGACGCGCCATACTTCGGCTCCGCCCACTTCAAATATCGACCCTTCATGATTACTTGGGACGAGACAGAACAGCTTCCTCCACAACTCGAAGTGAGCCTCGACACCGAGGAAAAGCTCGCATAAGGCGACGTAACCTACAATATGCAGAATAGAGGCCGGAGTGAAGTTGTGCAGCTGGAGGCCGTAGTACTCCAGGAGCCCTCGGAGGAACGGATGGATAGGAAATCCAACACCTCTTAACAGGTAGGGGACAGAACACACTCGCTCTCCCTCGGACGGATTGGGGAAGTCCTCTGCCTGTATCCCCTCATTAAAGGAAGCTAGCCCCGTTCGAACAGGGACTAGATCTGTGTGGGGAAGGTATCCCTGTGTTTGCAACTTCGTCAAAGGGCTATGAGACATGGAACACTTCTCCCTCTCGCCTTTCTATGGCTCGGGACGAGCGGAGGAACCGGGGACAGTGGCCATGATGGAATGGTTTCTCCTAAGCAGTCTCTAGGAATTTCCTCTGTGAAGTGTTGAATGGATCTATGATCCAATCTCTTTAAATAGGCGCTCTTCCGCGCATAGATGAGGTGTGATTCGCAAAAACACCCCGACTTTCCACATTCGCTCGACACGTGGAGGACAAAGATTATTCAACGCACAGAAGCCAAGGAGGCGACATTGGAGTCAATGGCCGAATACTTTACTTGGAGATCATGGAAGGGGGAACCCGCCTTCCAATGTCGAAGACAATATGTGTGCCAAGCACTTCGCTATTGAAGACTGGAACTATCGGCTTGGTGCTTTCATTGAGAGTTCCACTGTGTCGTCGATGAAAGGCTCGATGGCTCGCCTTGTCGTTAGAGGCAATATCACCGCAGGGATAGTTTTGGCCCCGGGCCAAACCCTCCGGCTGGCGACTTTACTATGATCGCCCGTTCGGCCACAGAGCTGACGACGACCTCTCGGGCCATCGAAAATCCCCTTCGCATAAACCCCGAACACTACAAGCAGATGGATCTGGTCGAGCTTTCGTCCTTAAATGAGCTCCTAGATCGCATTGCCGCTTTGGGAATCGTCACGGATTACGATCAGATTGGGCCTAAAACCAACCAGGGAGAAATCGAAGCTCCACTTGGAACCCACCAGATTGTGGCAGTCCTTGAGCAGGACGGCGTGCCTTCTTCTATATCGAAGACGGACTATGTTCGGGTCTCCGTTCATAAAGAGTCGGATATTCACCCGCGAAAAGACACAACCAGCCCTTCGAACATAGCATCGGATGGTGGCTCCAAACAATCAGAAGATGTTCCGGAACCCGGACTATCCAGTCTGGAAAGTCGTCGAACCCCGGACAACCGGTTAGGTCGGGGTTCGGATTTAAGTCCACCCACCCACCCGGACATAAAGGCTCTCATGAGCATAAAACATCAACCTCGAGAGAAGTTCCACCACTTTTGGGCCAGATTCCTCCTTGTCAAGAACATGGTAAAAGATTATCGTGACGAGGACGCGGTATCAGCGTTCTGCAAAAACTATGCGGACCAAGGAATACTCAACACCGTAAATCGTCGCCGCATACTAAAATTTGCTGATTTAGCAACCATTGTACAAAAATACAGCGTGATGGAGAGCGCCTGAGAAACTCAGGCAGCTCACTAGGAACAGTCGATCCTAGCCGAACTCCCCCTACAGGCGAAAAGGGCGCACCCTCGTGGCACTCCCAGCTTGACAGTCAAGAAACACAATACCGCTACGTGGCACGACACTGTTCTGGAGGGGTGGCTCGATGGCCCATGCAAAATACATACAACAATAGATACCGTGGCAACCCACAGCCTTAGAGCATGTTGGATACTACAACATGTGGCCAAGAGCGGCGAGGACATCCTTATTAAGGATGCCCCGGAACAACGGCCCCCAGAAGACGACCACCCAAGAGTATTGACGGTCTTTGAGACATTCGCTTCAAATAACAAGCATAAACGGGCACTTCACGAGCTCAATGAAGTCTGCCAAATCGCCGTAATAAACCCATGGAACGACACGACTATATCATTCAACGCCGGCGAAGAACCAAAGCACAGAATAATACGAGCACCTGCCACATTAGTACTCGGTCCCATTGCGGACGGGTTTCGACTAACCAAGGTCCTCATGGACGGCGGCAGTGGACTAAACCTCATTTACGAGGACACACTCCATAAAATGGACATAGACAAGAGCTGCATCAAACAAAGCAACACAACCTTCCGGGGAATTATTCCTAGTCGGGAGGCGCAGTGCGCGGGCAAAATCACACTTGACGTGGTATTCGGATCACCGGAGAACTATCGGTCCAAAGAAATAACTTTCCAAGTGGCCCCTTTCAGAAGCGGATATCACGCCCTGTTTGGACAGGATGCTTTTACATGCTTCCAAGATATACCTCACTACGGATATATGAAGCTCAAAATGCCCGGACCAAACGGTATAATCACTCTCGCTAGTGATCCGGACATAACACTCCACGCTGAAAAGAAAACCGCATCCCTGGCCCTGGAGGCGCTATCTGAAGCCCTCGCGGCCGAAGAATTAACTGTGCTACGCTCCAAAGTGGACAGGGACGATGTGATCCTCGACAAATGCTCCAAATCCACCTCGTTTAAACCGGCAGAAGAAATAATAAAGTTCCAGGTCCATCCAACGGACCCCAAGAAGACGGCATCCATCGGAGCTCAACTAAACCCAACTATCGACGCCGCACTATGAGAATTCCTACGGAAAACTGGGACATATTTTCCTGGCACCCTTCGGATATGCCAGGGATCCCACTCAAGCTGGCCGAACACAGCCTCAATATATTGAAGGGGTTTAAACCAGTTAAGCAAGCACTACGGCGCTTTTCCGAACCCAAGCGACAAGCCATGGGGGAGGAGCTAGCCAAACTCATCGAGGCCGGATTCATTAGAGAAATCAAACATCCGGACTGGCTGGCAAACCTGGTGATGGTACCAAAGAAGGACAAATCCTGGTGCATGTGCATCGATTTCAAAGACCTCAACAAAGCCTGCCCTAAGGATCCCTTCCCCCTCCCCAGCATTGATGAAATCATTGACGCCACCGCAGGACATGACTCACTGTGTTTCCTCGATGCATACTCTGGATACCATCAGATCAAAATGAAGGAATCCGATCAAGCTGCAACATCATTTGTTACCCCATATGGGCCATTCTGCTTCAATACTATGCCCTTCGAGCTCAAGAACTCCGGTGCCACATATCAACGCATGATTCAAACATGCCTGGAGAAACAGATCGGCAAAACAGTAGAAGCTTACGTGGATGACGTCGTCATCAAAACTGGGCACGTGGAAACACTAATAGACGACTTACGTCTCACATTCAACAACCTCAAGGCGTATGACATTAAGCTCAACCCGGAAAAGTGTGTCTTCGGCGTACCCGCTGGAAAACTGCCGGGCTTTATCGTTTCCAATAGAGGAATCGAAGCAAACCCAGCCAAAATCCGTGCTTTGTCACAATTGTCTAAGCCAACAGACCTCAAGAAAGTTCAAAAACTCGCAGGTCGCGTAGCCGCTCTAAGCCGCTTTATCTCCATTTTAGGAGAACAGGCACTACCTCTCTATCGCCTTTTACGGCGAATCGAGCACTTTGAGTGGACGGACGCGGCAACAGCCGGATTGGAAGAAATAAAAACCCTTCTTGCGAGCAACCCAATCCTGGCCGCACCAAACTCCGGCGAACCGATGTTATTATACATATCGGCAACACATCAGGTGCTGATGGCCGTACTCGTTGTTGAACGAGAACAGGATGAACATAAATTCCCGCTTCAGAAGCCGGTATACTACGTATCTACTGTCCTTACACTATGCAAATCCCGGTACCCTCATTATCGAAAAATAGCATACGCGGTCTTCATGGCGTCCCGGTAGCTCTGTCACTACTTCCAGGAGTGTTCGATCACGGTGGCCTCCGAAGTACCACTCAACGACATTATAAATAACTCCGATGCTATGGACCGGATTGCCAAATGGGCCATTGAGCTCCTGCCATTTAACATTACATACAAACCACGTCGATCTATCAAATCCCAAGTACTGGCCGACTTCTTCGCCGAATGGACAGAGGCCGAACTCCCTAAATAGTACGGCACATACTCCAATTGGTTCATGCACTTCGACGGCTCCAAAATGCTGGCAGGGTTAGGAGCAGGTGTCGTCTTAACGTCCCCTACCGGAGACATCGTCCTGTATGTTCTCCAAATACAATACACAGATTCCAATAATGCAGCCCAATACGAGGCCTTATTGCATGGTCTCCGGATGGCTATCTCCATGGGAATACAACGCCTAGAAATGCGCGGGGACTCAAACCTCACAATATCTCAAATAAATGGAATTTTGACGATAAAGATTTGAAGATGGCAGCGTATCGTAACGCAGTCATAAAATTGTCGGCCCGGTTCGAGGGGCTCGAGTTCCATCATGTGGCTCGATAAAGTAATCAAGCGGCGGATGTTCTTGCTCGTATTGGCGCTAAGCGCGACCCCGTCCCATGTAATATCTTCCTGGAAAGGCACTTTAAGCCATCTGTGGTGTGGCAGGGGGAAAAGGCAACGCTAGTCCGGACCCAAACATAACCCCAGATCCCGGAAACATCGACGTAACACCATCGGTGCATCTCATCATGGCAGTCATTGCCCCACGGACCGAACCCTTCCTGGCTTACCTTAATAGGAAGGAGCTTCCTGAGGACCAGAATGAGGCCCGCTGCATTGTCTGGCGCTCGAAGTCCTACGAGGTTCATGATGGAGAGCTCTACAAGAAAAGCACCACCGGAGTCCTTCAACGATGTATATCTGAGGAAGAGGGGCGACAACTCTTGCCTGAAATTCATGGCGGACTAGACGGGCACCACGCCGCAGCTCGGGCCCTTGTTAGTAAGGATTTCCGTACATGATTTTATCACCCGACGGCCGGAGCAGATGCACAGGACCTTGTCCAACATTGCGTCGGATGCCAACACTTTGCCAATCAAAGCCATATGCCCCCCCCACTGCCCTACAATCAATCCCCATCACTTGGCCTTTCCTGGTCTAGGGACTCGACATGGTCGGACCCCTTAAAGGGGGAAGCCACAAGAAAAAATATCTGCTGGTTATGGTGGACAGATTCACTAAGTGGATAGAGGCTAAACCGGTGAAAACGGTCTTATTATGATGTTGTGTACCGTTATGGTGTCCCACATAGCATCATCACTAACAACGGCTCCAATTTCACAGCCGACGAGGTAAAAACCTGGTGTACTAATCTGGGTATTAAACTAGATTACGCCTCCGTCTACCACCCACAAACTAACGGTCAAGTCGACCGCGCCAACGGTCTTATTATGAGCGGCATCAAACCCAGACTAGTGCGGTCTTTAACAGAATCAGACAAGCACTGGGTTGAGGAGCTTGACTCCGTACTCTGGGGGCTGCGGACCACGCCCAACCGTACTACCGGATACACGCCTTTCTTCATGGTATATGGTGCAGAGGCCGTATTACCCTGCGATATTATGCACGACTCACCTAGAGTGCGTATGTACGAAGAGAGAGAAGCCGAGCTCGATCGGCAGGACAACCTAGATGCCCTGGAAGAGGAACGCGATGTCGCAAAAGCCCATTCAGCAGTTTACCAACAGCAGGCTCGAAGATATCAAAGCAGAGATGTACGGGCCAAGACTTACAACATTGGCGAACTCGTTCTACGGCTCCTGGAAAAGAAAAAGGACAAACGCAAGCCCAAATGGGAGGGTCCCTTCATAATTGACGAAATTCTCACCAGAGGAGCGTACCATCTTCGCGATGCATCAGACAATTGCCTCGAGCTGAACCCCTTGAACGCGGCCAGACTGCGGAGATTCTACGCCTAAGCGCTTCACCCCTTGTTCTCCTCCCCCCTTGGTAGTTTCCATTATTTTTTCGCTCTTTTCCGATTACTTTCTTCTCTCTCGCTTTAAAGCTTTGACGCGGCTAGACCGCACACCACTAGCACATACATTTTTCAACATGTACGCCACTTATACCTGGGGGCTTCTTGGACAGAAGTTCTTGTCATTCGTTGAGCATCAAGCTCCTCACATATGAGTTTTTTTCCCATATGTGCCTTTTCTTCGCCATTATATGCATCGATATGACTTAAGTTTTTGCCAAGCTGGGTTGCCTGGCTCCTGTGCTTTTGCCCTACATTCCCGTTAGTTTGGCTAGGGCATAAAGGGAGCACCTCTGCGATTGTTACCATCGGGTCATCCGGATGTGTACCTCAAACTGGGTGAAGCCGAAAGCTAGCATTCTTAAGGGAATATTCGGTCGATGAATTAAAGATGTTCTTTAAACTCAGTCCATTTTGCACACCCGATAAGCTATATAAACCATGGTGCTCAGAAGTCGGGTGCATGGAGAGCGACGAGTCGGTGGCCAGCTTCTCCGTGTCTGCCGCCATCATCGAGGAGAAGTAGAACACGGGAGGCCGCTGCCACTTGGGTCCCATGAAGGCCACCGCTGAGGCTATGACTGTGCATTCAGGTGGTTTCTTTGCTTCTTCGTCTCTTCCGAGGACCTTCGTCGACCCCGCAAAGTGTCCGCCGGACATGAGGAAGACAAAGAGATACACGGGCGGCCATTTATATTATGTACTCCCTCTCCAGCTAGCTGGAAATTTTTGTTCTAAGAATGGATAAATTGTATGTATCTATAACTAAAATAAGTCTAGATACATCCATTTCTAGATAAATTGAAGCGAGAAACAATGTGTGTGTGCGTGTGTGTGTGTGAGGGAAATCTCAAAACAAAAGGTGCTCTGCTGGAATCCCATTGTATGTATTCATATGGTTCCGGAACTCAAGTTAACCTTAGGCATATGTGTGAGAGACATTATTATACTTTGAGACATTAGTGGTTGTGGGTGGGCGGAATTAAAGGGGTGGGCGTGTTCGACAGAGAGAGCATGTGTGTTTCTGTGTGAGAGACTTGTAGGACGGGGTAGAAAGACGAATTCTAACCTTGACAAAGGGAGAGAAATACACGAAGTGCGCGTGTGTGATTCTGATGCCCACAGGGAAATGAGATATGTATGCGTGTGAGAGAGATTGCACAATTCATTCACGTATCACTATCTACGATCGTGGACGTGCATCGCTTGAACATAAATCAATATCTACTTCGTATTGTGGCCAAAGGTACAATAGCGATTCAAGGCTATAAAGATTGGACACTCGCGTATCACATTTTTTTCTATTTAAATAAACCTTTTTAGTTGTGCGTGCCAAAGTTACAGTGATGTTTCTTCAAACAACCAATGTAGCTATCATGTACATGCACCATTGTTACTCTTGCATTAAAAATCATTAGTCTTGGATGATTTAAGGTTCTATTATGAAGTAATATATGTAATATTCATATATGAATTCAACGGGTACACAATTTATGAAATGGAAGCTATGTAATCATATGAGGTAACACTTTTAAGTAGCGGACTACAATATCCATTTCTTTTTGTGTGCCTCTACACTAACACGTCAATGCATTATGTTTAAAGTAAATAACCAATTGCACTAAATTATCTATTTAGATGAGAAATACATAGGCTGAGCGTTTGATCCCTTTTTTTTTGAACGCGCCACTACACCTGTACAATTGGTCGTGCCCGTGTGAACGGCCAAGTTATCGGCGCATCATCCTGAGTTATTGTCTTTTTCTAGGGTGGACTTCACACCAGTTGAGGGAGTCCTGGATTAGGGGGTGTTCGGATAGCCGAACTATACCTTCAGCCGGACTCCTGTACTATGAAGATACAAGATTGAAGACTCCATCCCGTGTCCGGAAGGGACTTTCCTTGGCATGGAAGGCAAGCTTGGCAATACGGATGTTCAGATCTCCTACCATTGTAACCGACTCTATGTAACCCTAACCCTCTCCGGTGTCTATATAAACCGGAGGGTTTTAGTCCGTAGGACAACATACACATCAACAATCATACCATAGGCTAGCTTCTAGGGTTTAGCCTCTCTGATCTCGTGGTAGATCTACTCTTGTACTACCCATATCATCAATATTAATCAAGAAGGACGTAGGGTTTTACCTCCATCGAGAGGGCCCGAACCTGGGTAAAACTTCGTGTCCCTTGCCTCATGTTACCATCCGGCCTAGACGCACAGTTCGGGGCCCCCTACCCGAGATCCGCCGGTTTTGACACCGACATTGGTGCTTTCATTGAGAGTTCCTTTGTGTCGTCGCCATCAGGAAGGATGCCTCGTCCCGTCTTTAAATACGGCACCGTTGCTAAGGGAGCTTTGGCTGTCGGCCAAACCCTCCGGCTAGGCGGTTTCTTATGACCACCTGTTCGGCTTCTGCGCCGACGATGACCTCTCGAGCCATCGAAAACAATCTTCATGTCAACTCGGAACTTGCCGAGCAGTTAGATCCAATAGAGCTTTCCTCCATAAACGAGCTCTTGGATTGCTTCACCGCCCTGGGAGTCGCTACGGATTATGACCAGATTGGGCATAAAACCGATCTAAGAGAGATTAACTCTCCCCAAGCCACCCATCATGTTGCCATGGTAGAGGGACAGTGCGGTGACCCTTCATCTATCTTAAGGACTCACTACGTCCGGATTCCCGATCCCTCCAAGCCGGATGTCCGCGGAGGGGAGGATATCACTCAAGACTTGAACCTAGAATCAGGCGACGGACTGGATTCATTGGACGACATCCAGGAATCCAAATTTTCGAGTTTGGAAATTCCTCGGCCTCTGAGCCTCAGAAGGGGTAAGGCTTCGGATTTAATTCCACCCACCCACCCGAACATTAGCGATCTATCCCAAATCAGTCAAGAGCCTAAAGAAACAGTACATCATTACTGGGCCAGATTCCTCCTGGTTATGAACAGGATAAAGGGCTGCCGCGAGGAAGACGCAATTTCATTCTTCTGCAATAATTCCATGGACAAGGGAATACTCAACGCCATAAGTCGCCGTGATGTTACACGCTTTGCTGATTTAGCGTCCATAGTACGAAAGTATTGTGCGATGGAAAGCACCCGGAAAACCGAAACAAAATTTTGGGACAATCCGGCCCTTAAGGCAAGCCCAGTCCAAAATAAAAGGGTGCATCATCGCCAGACACCCGGGTCAAACACCAAAAGGCAAAAACCCTCTACAGGGCATGGAACCATACTGGAAGGATGCCTTAATGGACCCTGTAAAATTCATAGTACAGAGGACGCCACACCAACTCACATCCTTAGAGCATGTTGGATACTCCGGAAGGTGGCCAAAATTGGCGAAAACCTCCTAATTCCGGAGGCCACAGAAAGCCACCCCAGAGACACCAATACGGTATTAACGGTCTTCGAGACCTTCGCATCAAATAATATGCGAAAAAGGACACTCCGCAGCCTTGCCGAAGTCTACCAAGTAGCAACAATAAACCCATGGAGTGACACGTCCATTACCTTTAATGCCAGTGATGAACCTAAATTCCGAACAGCCCGAGCACCAACTGCATTGGTCCTCAGTCCAATAGTGGACGACTTTCGTCTTACCAAGGTACTCATGGACGGCGGCAGCGGATTGAACCTCATCTATGAGGAAACTCTTCAAAAATAGATATAGACTGGAACCACATCATGCGAAGCAGCACAACCTTTAGAGGAATAATCCCCAGTCAGGAAGTGCGCTGTACAGGAAAAATCACACTAGATGTGGTGTTTGGCACGCCGGACAATTACAGGTCCGAAGAGGTCACGTTCCAGGTGGCCCCGTTCAGCAGCGGTTATCACGCTCTGCTAGGGCGGGAAGCATTCACAATCTTCCAAGCAATACCCCATTACGGGTACATGAAGCTCAAGATGCCCGGGCCTAACGGGATCATCACTCTCGCTAGTGATCCGGACGTAGCACTCCGCGCCGAAAACAAGAGAGCCGCATTGGCCCTCGAGGCACTATCCAAAGCCCTAGTGGCTGAGGAGCTGACTGCGCTGCGCTCTACGGTAAATAGGGACAATGTGGTACTCGACAAACGATCCAAATCTACCTCCTTTAAACAAGAGGACGAAATAGTCAAATTCCAAGTCCATCCAACGGACCCCAATAAAACAGCTTCCATCGGGGCACAGTTAAACCCTGATGTCGACGCCGCATTGCGAGAGTTCCTACGAGAGAACTGGGACATTTTCGCCTGGCACCCTTCAGACATGCCAGGAATCCCACGCAGGCTGGCCGAGCACAGCTTAAATATCCAAACAGGATTCAAACCTGTCAAACAGGCTCTTCGGCATTTTTCCGAACCTAAGAGACAGGCTATGGGAGAGGAGCTAGCAAAGCTATTAGAGGCCGGATTCATCAGAGATATAAAACATCCAGACTGGCTAGCAAACCTGGTGATGGTACCAAAGAAGGACAAATCCTGGCCCCTGTGTGTTGATTTTAAAGACCTTAACAAGGCTTACCCAAAGGATCCCTTCCCCCTCCCCCGCATCGATCAAACTATCGATGCTACCGCAGGACACGATTCATTGTGTTTCCTCGACGCATATTCTAGCTACCATCAAATCAAGATGGCAGAACTAGACCAAGCCGCAATGGCATTTATCACACCATACGGGCCATTCTGCTTCAACACGATGCCCTTCGGGCTCAAAAACGCCGGCACAACATATCAGCGAATGATTCAGACATGTTTGGCAAGCCAGATCGGTAGAACAGTGGAGGCATACGTAGATGACATGGTCGTCAAAACAAGACATGTTGAATCTCTAGTAGACGACTTGAGGCTCACATTTGATAATCTCCGAACATACGACATCAAGCTCAACCCAGAAAAAATGCATTTTCGGCGTTCCAGCCGGAAAGCTCTTGGGCTTCATTGTATCTAGTAGAGGAATTGAAGCAAATCCAGCCAAGATCCGAGCTCTGTCGCAACTGGATATCCCAAAGGACCTCAAACAAATACAAAATTTAACCGGATGTGTGGCGGCTCTAAGCCGCTTTATCTCCCGCTTGGGAGAAAAGGCCCTTCCCCTGTACCGCCTCCTTCGGCGCACCGAACACTTCAAATGGACGGACGCAGCCACGGCCGGATTCGACGAAATAAAAGCCATACTGGCAACAAACCCAATCCTGGCCGCGCCAAACACCGGCGAACCAATGCTTCGCAGCAACACATCAGGTTGTAAGCGCAGTGCTCGTCGTCGAACGAGAAGCAGACGGACACAAATTCCCCCTTCAAAGGATGGTCTATTATGTGTCCACTGTCCTCACTCCCTGCAAATCACGGTACCCGCATTATCAAAAGATTGCGTACGCGGTATTCATGGCATCCCGGAAGCTACGACACTACTTTCAAGAGTGTTCAATAACAGTAGCCTCAGAAGTACCACTTAACGACATTTTAAACAACCGTGACGCAACGGGCCGGATTGCGAAATGGGCCATCGAGCTCCTCCCGTTCGACATAACTTATAAGCCACGACGAGCCATCAAGTCACAAGTTTTGGCCGACTTCGTCGCAGAATGGATGGAGGCCGAACTCCCTAGAGAGTACTGCACATATTCAAATTGGATCATGCATTTCGACGGCTCCAAAATGTTGGCTGGACTGGGGGCTGGCGTCGTTTTGACGTCCCCCACAGGAGACACAGTTCAATACGTACTACAGATTCTGTACACGGACTCCAACAATGCAGCCGAATATGAGGCCCTTCTACATGGTCTCCGGATGGCGGTATCCATGGGCATCCAACGCCTAGAGGTGCGCGGGGACTCAAACCTCGCAATCTCCCAAATAAATGGAGACTTCGATGCCAAGGATCCGAAAATGGCAGCTTACCGCAACGCCGTCCTAAAAATGTCAGCTCGGTTCGAAGGACTTGAATTTCACCATATAGCCCGGGAAAATAATCAGGCGGCAGATGTCCTGGCACGCATCGGCACAAAACGCGATGTAGTCCCCCCCAACATCTTCTTGGAAAGGCTTTTCAAGCCATCCGTGGCATGGGAAGGGGAGCCGAACAATAACAGCCCGGACCCAACCGCACTGCCCGACACCGAACATTCTAACACAATCGAAGGCTCTGCCATTGAAATAACACCTTCAGCCCACGTAATAATGGTCGTCATCGCCCCGTGGACAGAACCATTCCTCGCCTACCTTACTAGGCAGGAACTCCCCGAGGACCAAAATGAAGCACGCTGCATAGTGCGGCGATCCAAAGCGTACAGAGTCCACGAGGGAGGGCTTTATAAGAAAAGCACTACCGGAGTCCTTCAAAGGTGCATCTCAAAAGAGGAGGGGCAGAATCTCCTGGCTGAAATCCATGCCGGACTCGGCGGTCATCACGCTGCAGCCCGGTCCCTGGTAAGCAAGGCCTTCCGTACAGGATTTTATTGGCCGACGGCCCGGGCAGACGCTCAGGACTTAGTCCAACGATGTGCCGGCTACCAGCTCTTTGCAAACCAAAGCCATATGCCACCCACCGCCCTCCAAACTATCCCCATCACTTGGCCCTTTGCGGTCTGGGGGCTTGATATGGTTGGACCCCTTAAAGGCAGAACCCACAAGCACAAATACTTACTGGTCATGGTGGATAAGTTCACCAAATGGATAGAAGCCGGGCCTGTTAAGACGGCCGAATCCGGACCTGTGATAGACTTCATATCCGGGGTTGTACACCGTTACGGCGTCCCCCACAACATCATCACTGATAACGGCATGAACTTTATGGGCGGTGAGGTAAAACTCTGGTGCAAAAACATGGGCATAAAGCTCGATTATGCTTCTGTCTATCACCCACAAACTAACGGCCAGGTCGAACGTGCAAATGGTCTTATCATGAGCGGCATCAAACCCAGACTAGTGCGGTCCCTCAAGGAATCTAACACGCACTGGGTAGAGGAGCTTGACTCCGTACTCTGGGGGGTGCGGACCACGCCGAATCGCACCACCGGATACACACCATTCTTCATGGTGTATGGCGCAGAGGCAGTTCTGCCTTGCGACATAATTCATGACTCACCTCGAGTGCGCATGTACGAGGAAAGAGAAGCCGAGCTCGATCGGCAGGACAGTTTGGACGCATTAGAGGAGGAGCGTGACGTGGCGAAAGCCCGTTCCGCATTCTATCAACAGCAAGCTCAAAGATACCAAAGCAGAGAAGTACGGGCCAAAAATTACAACGTTGGCGAATTAGTTCTACGCATGCCGGACAAGAAAAAGGACAAACTCAAGCCCAAGTGGGAAGGTCCCTTCATAATTGACCAAGTCCTGACTGGTGGAGCGTACCGCCTGCGAAACGCATCGGATAACCGACTCGAGCCGAACCCATGGAACGCAGCCCGTCTCCGAAGATTCTATGCCTAGTGCCGGATCCTGTGTTTGTCTCCTTACTCTATCCATTTTTATATATTGTACGTCTTACATTTCTCTCCTTCTCCCTTTTTCTCTCTCTTATAACCTTTAAAGGCTCACAAATTAACGCGCTATCCGCGCTCAGTAAACCTGGGGGCTTCTTTAAACAGAAGCTTATTTATACGGGCTTCATGCCTAACACATGTGTCAAACTTCCGCATGTACCTTTTATTCACCATTATATGCATCGATATGACTTAAGTTTTGGCCAAGCTGGGTTGCCTGGCTCCTGTGCTTACCCCTACGTTCCCGATTATTCGGCTAGGTGGTAAAGGGAGCACCTCTGCGATTGTTACTGCCGGATAAGCCGGACGTGTACCTCAGACTTGGTGAAGCCGAAAGCTAGCGTTCTTAAGAGAATATTCGGTCGGTGAACTAAAGATGATCTTTTTCTTTATCTATGTGCCCCCAGGCGTTTTTCCTGCGTTTCTTTTCGCATCATGGACATGCACTTTAGGGCATGCCCCCCAGGGAAAGGAACCCCCAACGGAACTATTCTCCCTGGAAGATGTTTCTTACTAAGCATGTAATATAACATAACTAGTCGGGCACTTGTCTGTTCACGCACTAATGACCCCTACGTCCGGTCTCCACACATTCCCCGGTTCCTATATAACTGCATGGGAATTCGGACACACTCCGGACCGTCAGGCCCCGAGGTTGAAGCGAAAAGGTCGGCCATGACAAATGATCTACAATCCGGCTAGAAGGCATTATAAATGTCAATTCAATTACATAGTCATTTTGACTGATTGTATTCCTCTTCAATACCATCTAACAGGATGTCTAATTTACAGTCCTGCTGGGAGTACTTTGCGGCCAACTCTACTTGGCCGTACACTAAGCTTACAGGGATCTCCTTCCCATCGGGCCCTATAGGACCGACCTCAGCCATGTGGTTGGGGTCAGCCTTTGAGTACCGCGTCTTCACCATGGCCCAGGCCTCCCTAGCGCCTTGACGGCAGGCTGATATCTTCCACAATTGGAAGCGCCGCCGTGCTCCCTTTAGCTTCTCCGCAAGCTCTCCAATACCTTCGGGCATGGAGACGGATGGCCACAGGGCCTGGGCGACACCTCACATCGCCTGCCGAACTCGATCGAGCAGTTGCGAGAGCTCGGGAAGAAGGTCACCCGTGGAACCAGGCATCTCCCCCGCCGGACGACCTGTTAACACACCTACAGACATTGCTCTGTCAGTCGACTTCCCCGCCGAACTTTCTTTCAAAAGGTTCGTTCAAGCACTTACTAAATATGCCGCGCGGAAGCCGCTGATTCTCCTTCACGGAGTCTGATAGCTGGGCACGAACGTCTTTTAGCTCGACGCCCAGCCGGGTGTTGGCATCTTGGAGAACATTCTTCTCCCCCATCACCTTTAATAGCACCCTCTCACCAGCCTTTAGCTGGCGTAGGAGATGTTGCTTTTCCGGATTCAATCCGGTGCCATCTGCAATTTTATTTGTCAGATTCACACCAAAGTCGTGCTTCGGAAAATACTTATCTTTCGAAATGTATATTACCAGAGGGGGCCTCCTTAGGCTCCCCTGCCGCGGCTAGTGCGGCCTCCAGTTGGGCTTTGCACTCTTCCAGCTCCTGGGACAGTAGGGAATTCTTTTCTGTAAGAACCTGCATATCAAATTATCCTTAAACCAGTTATTCTAACTGTTTCGAGTCTCGGGGGCTATTGCTACATATATATTTACCAAAATTTTCTTACCCTATGTCTTTTACATATTGCTCCGTGGCTCTGGCTAGACCATTTTGAGCGGCACGGAGGTGCGCATCTCCTGAATTGAAGGCATCTAACGCCTCTTGGGAGAAGCAAGCGTCACGAAGAATTGTCCGGCGACGCCTGTGGTTCATGGCGCTTTCCACCTCAGAGTTGGTGGCAGACAACCCGTCCACATCCTCCATCGGAGGAACGTCTGGCACACGCCTTGCGTTCGCCTCCGCCCCTGGAGCCTGGCTGGTGGAGGCGCGATTGGCAGCCTCTCCGGATATAGTCCGGCGAGGTCTCTTTGTCCTGAAGAGGGCACGAGTGTCAAATATGCCTCGAAGGTATAACAACTGGGGTAAAGGGGCGCACCATACCTTTGCGCTGATGCCTCGGTCCGGACTGCACCTCTTTTCTGCCCACGGGGCCCTGCGGCCCCTCGTTGGCTTGTCGCCACAGGTTCAGCCTTCCGCCTCAAAAACCTCCCCTGCAGAGTTCGGTTGCAGTCAGGAAATTGAACATGCGTGGACAGACCCCTATCCGGGGTACTGGGACTTCGATCTCAAGTACCTGGGGCGTCAGGATTAGCCCTGGGTAATCGGCCGTAATGGCCACCACGGCGTTGTCCTCGCTCAACTGATGGAACACTCCATCAATCAGCTCCACAGATATGTCCGGATCCTCTTGAGAGGACGGGTCGAGAGACCGTCCTGGGTCCTCGGGTTGTGGAGGCGGGCTGCTTATTTCCTTAACAGCCCGGCGCAGTTCCTGCGTTGAAGTCATCAGACTAAGTATTTAACAATGGGAACACTAAACGGATCAGCAAGTAAATGTGACCACTTACCCAGCTAGGGGGATTGTGCATAGAGAATCCACCCTGTGGGTTGACGCGGAGAAATTCCTCCTCTTCTCCCTTGTACAAAGTGGACAAGATCTTTAATAGAGCGGCAACTGAATCCGGCCCTTTACGGCCGTAGCGGGTGGCGTCGTCCTCCCCGTTGAAATCCCACATGGGGTGACTTCTATACTGAAGTGGCTGCACCCCCCGCATGATGCATTCGGCCATAACTCCGATCATGGTTAGTCCGGAATGGGCCAACAATCTTATTCGGCCCATCAGGTAAACGATGTCCCTGTCACTTTCCCTTCGAGGGCTCCGTGGACGCCAGCTTAGGCGCTTCTTTAAGGGAGCACTATCGAATTCTGGGAGGCCGATCTGGACAGGATCCGGCAGCGGGACGTCTTCTATATAGAACCATTCCGAGGGCCAATCTTTGGACGCCTTCTTTGGGGTTCCGGACAGATATCCGGTCCCGGCGATGCGCCATACTTCGGCTCCTCCCACTTGATACATTGACCCTTTCTTGGAACGGGGCACGAGGCAAAATAGCTCCTTCCACAGTCCGAAATGAGCTTCAATACCCAAGAACAGCTCGCAGAGGGCTACAAAGCCCGCGATATGCAATACTGAGGCAGGCGTGAGATGATGTAGCTGGAGGCCGTAGAACTCCAGCAGCCCCCGGAGAAATGGGTTGATGGGAAATCCGAGCCCCCTTTTTAAGTAAGGGACAAGGCACACCCGCTCTCCTTTGGATGGATTAGGGGCATTCTCTGCTTGCTCTTGTAGACGGCAAGACCGGCTCGAATCGGGACCATATAGGCCGCGGGGAGAAATCCCTTGGTCTGGAGCGTCACTAGCTCGCTATGCGGAGTGGAACATCTCTCCCAATATCCAGGCTTCGGGCCGGAAGGGCAAGCGGAGGAGTTGCGGCGGCTGGCCATGGTGGAATGGACCTTTGTCGGATGCGCTCTGATGAACACTCGTGGAAGGGAGAAGGTGTGGATTGGATCTAAATCCTCGTCCCCTTAAATAGGGCAGCTCATTTACGCGGATAGGGGTGTGAACGTAAAAACACTCAAACTTTTCATATTCGTTTGACACGTGGGAGACGGCCATTATTGGGCGTAGAAGCCAAGGAGCGCAACATCTACAAGAAACCGGACTTTATTCAAATAGGTACACAGAATTTGGAGGAGAACCCGCCTTGCAATGCCGAAGACAATCTGCACGCCGGACTCGTCGTCATTGAAGCCTGGTTCGGGGGCTACTGAGGGAGTCCTGGATTAGGGGGTGTTCGAATAGCCGAACTATACCTTCAGCCGGACTCCTGGACTATGAAGATACAAGATTGAAGACTCCGTCCCGTGTCCGGAAGGGACTTTCCTTGGCGTGGAAGGCAAGCTTGGCAATACAGATATTCAGATCTCCTACCATTGTAACCGACTCTATGTAACCCTAACCCTCTCCGGTGTCTATATAAACCGGAGGGTTTTAGTCCATAGGACAACATACACATCAACAATCATACCATAGGCTAGCTTCTAGGGTTTAGCCTCTCTGATCTCGTGGTAGATCTACTCTTGTACTACCCATATCATCAATATTAATCAAGCAGGACGTAGGGTTTTACCTCCATCGAGAGGGCCCGAACCTGGGTAAAACTTCGTGTCCCTTGCCTCCTGTTACCATCCGGCCTAGACGCACAGTTCGGGACCCCCTACCCGAGATCCGCCGGTTTTGACACCGACACCAGTTCTTAACTGCTGACGCATGCCCTGTGTACACAGTCTCGCATGACCTTCCCACTAGCACGGTCCAAAATTAGTTGAAACTGGATACGAATGATCCCACGGGCAGCAAAATCTCCCGCCTCCTTCTAAAATTTCCGCCACCTTAGTCTTTAGCATGCGAAATTCCCCTTTTGTCCTTGGTGCACGGAAACCAACAGTTACAATACCGCCCTCATCTACATAATACATCGAGGCTGCTTTGGTAACTTCCGGTTCCCCCCACTACACGGCAACCTCATTTCCTCTCCCCCTCCTACAAAAACGACTTACTCCATAGCACCAGAGCATCTCACATCACGCCGTCCGCACTTCATCGGCCTTTCTCCCCTCCCCTCTCGAAACCCTAGATTGCTCATCCACTGGCGTACCAGAGCCAATTCACTGCCAGCGGCGTCCACCTCGCCAGATCTGCTTCTGCGGCGGTATCTAACCCTCCCACCTCCCCTAGAAACAAGTAGACTGCTCATCCACCACTGTACCACAGCCCATTCAGTGCCGACCTTATCCATAGTGCCAGATCTGCTTCGCCGGTACTCTCGTCAACCGCAGCGCATCTGCAGCGGCTCATTCGTACTCCCCACCGGAGACACTTCGTCCAACCCCCCCTCCTCGGAGCCGCCCCACTGACGCCCCCGTCGACGGCCTCTGATCCTCTTGACACCTTCCTCAACCCTACCGGAGCCGCTTCACCGACACCATCGTCAACCCCACCGGAGTAGCTTCACCTATACCATTTTCAACCCTACCGGGGCCGCTTTGCCAACTCACAAGTCCACGGCCTCAGATCCTCTTCCTCGCACCCTCATCCAACCTACCGGAGCAGCTTCTGATGCCCCGTCTACGGCCGCAGATCCGCATCGTCGACACCATCCTTAACCCAACCACCGGAGCAGCTTTACCTACACCCTCGTCCACGGCCACAGATCCGCTTCGCCCACACAGTAGTCCACCCTACCGGAGCAGCTTCACCTATGCACTCGTCCACGGCTACAGATCCGCTTAGCCCACACCGTATTCCACCCTACCGGAACCGCTCCACAAACACCCTACTCCATGGTTCTAGATCTCCTTACCAGACCCCGAAAGCCAGCGCAGCGTCATCACCCTTGACGTTTCTAACCTGATTCCCACCATCTGGCAAGATGCCAAGCACCCGCCACGGCCTATGTACTTGTCACCTTTAAACCTGTCCAGCATCACCTGCCCGATGTACTTCAAATATACTAACAGGTCGCTGTTACCTGTTATGCAGCTGGCAAAAACTACAAGGACGATGTTTCTTCTAGATCTAACAGCTTGGCCAACCAAGATCCTGGACCGAGGCATTGCTATGATCTTGTAAGCGTGTCTCTCTCTCTCTTGTATTGTTTTGTGCCTGCCAGCTTGCTTTGCTAGGATTTTTGACCAGTAATCCCTTTGTGCAGACAATGATTTCTACTACTGGCTGCTAAATTAGATATGTAGATGTCATACATGATACTACCTCGTACCTCCGTTCCTAAATATAAGTCTTTCTAGAGATTCCACTATAGGCTACATATGGAGCAAAATGAGTGAATCTACACTCAAAAATGCATCTATATACATCTATATGTGGTCCATACTAGAATCTCTACATAGACATATATTTAGGAACAGAGGCAGTACATTACACAAAATCATAGGTGGCATGTAGGAATTCCAGTACACTACATTAGACTCCCTTAGAGTGCATGCTAGTCCAGCACACAGAGTCATGGCTAGTTTATGCTACACACACAATCATTAATTGGTGGTTCAAATATGCGCAAGGGGTATCAATGTATTATCATTTAGAGATGTCTGAAATTAGCCATGTCAACTTGCAGATACGGTTACACAATGAAAAAGTACAAGATGTATGTGGAAATTTCATGGAACATCGCAAAAAAGGAGAGCCATCGGTGAGCCTATACAGTGTGTTATGGTATGTCACTCCTCCATTGCAATCATGGTGACATGTTATTTGTACGTCAGTTATATTAGCCAAGTTTCTTAGGGACAGTTATTACGAATTATCCTAAGAAAATAGGCACCTGTGAATATAAGCTCCATGTAATAAGCCAACCAGTTCTTTTCATTGCGTTTTCAGCTTATCTTTGGTATGATTAATGAAAAGTCTAGATTGCATTATATTTTTTCATTTTTCTGCCGATATGAAAATTAATTTAACTTGCAAACATCACAAATTGAACCCAGTGCGGTAATTAATATGATAGGAAAACAGACCTTCACTATTTGCTCAAAATGCAAATAGATAGATACCATCTACTTGGCACAATCTAGTTTGGTCAATGTTTTCCATCGAGATCCCATTGCCTAATTTAAACGAAAAACGCATGACCCACATTTAAATGAAGAACAATTATTTATTGAAATTCGATGGTCCAAGTGGCTGGTTATTATCATATAGCAGTAGCACCTGAAAGCATCATATAGGAGCAGCAGCAGCTCATAGAAACTCATCAGACAGCAGCAGCACCAGCAGTGTGCAATTCATCATATACCAGCAGCAGCTCATAGCAATTCATCATATAGCAGCAGCAGGAGCAGCTCATAGCAATTCATCATATAGCAGCAGCAGGAGCAGCTCATAGCAATTCATCATATAGCAGCAGCAGGAGCAGCTCATAGCAATTCATCATATAGCAGCAGCAGGAGCAGCTCATAGCAATTCATCATATAGCAGCAGCAGGAGCAGCTCATAGCAATTCATCATATAGCAGCAGCAGGAGGAGCTCATAGAAATTCATCATACAGCAGCAGGAGGAGCAGCTTATAGCAACTCATCATATAGCAGCAGCAACTCATAGCAATTCATCATATAGGCAGCAGCAAGAGCAGCTCATAGCAATGCATCATATAGCAGCAACAGAAGCAACTCATAGCAATTCATCGTATAGTGGATCAGAATGAAAATTTGGCAAAAAGCCATAGGAGATCCTCACCTTGTTGGATGAGCTCTAGCACCTCAAGGCCACGGCCTGGGAGGTGGGGAGGGGGAATAAGGTGCCTTCTGCCGCAGTGTGGCATCAACCGTAGTTGTGTAGCACCTGCCGGAGTAGTGCGTTGGATGAACCACAGTGGAGCGGCTGCTGGAGACCATGAGAATGAGGGCGGTACCAGAGGGAGGAGCAGCCAGGGAGATTTGCCCCTACCCGCCGGCCATCTAGCCTAGCTGGACAGAGCATCATCGAGGACCAGGCCAGATGGGACTAGTGGCGACGGCTTACTGGAGGAACCCTAGTGCTACAGGCAGGGTATCGAGGTAGAGGGAAAGGGGAGAGGGGATTCAAGCGGGCAGGGCAATGAATGCTTGCGTGTTTGTTTTTACTTGAGGGTGAGGTGTGACGCGGGCTTCACCAGTTGCATTTTGAGTGTAATATAGGCAGACAACAGAGTCATTTCACTATTCCCCTTCCCTTCATTTTTTAGTGAGGTTCTACCCGAAACACCCCCCTCCAAAGTGAAATTAGTTAAGCCCAAGCCCATAACTCAAAAATGACTTCTTTACATCTTTTATGGCTTATTTTGACAATAGGCCCTGAAAAGGCGGAATAGAACTGGCCCTTAACCTGCAATTCAATTGTGCGTGGAATGATGAATCACTCCTGCCTACTATAGTGTACATTTAGGCATCATCATACATGGCATAACCTAATACATGTGCATTCCATTGTAGAATCTGGAATATGCAATGTTTATGTTGGTTCATATGTTGCACATGATGTTTAAATGCCCTTAAATCTGGTCAGTCAAGTGATGGTCTTTAAGCCTCCTTCTTTGCTTGTTTTCTTGATATGTAAGATTTGCTCACACGTCTGTTCAATTGCTTGTTTGCATCAGCCAGCCATACTAGGACTGTTTGCTTTGATTACTTGCTATTCTTGACCTAACACTCTAACAGAGCTTGTCAACGATTTAAACACTAATGGCTGCTATAGTGGGGCCTTTTCTAACTCATAGGTGACATAAAGGTTTGGCTGTACACTAAAGTAGGCTCTCCAAGAGTACCTGGAGATCCGGTTCGAAGGTATGCCTAGTTTTTACATAGTGCAGACATCGTAAATGCTCATTTCATTGTGTGCAAGTGCAAGAGATGTGGCATGTTTCATTATGTGGTGTTGTTTTGTTATAATCTTGTCCTTTTGTGTTCATAGACTGGAAAGTATGCATATTTATCTTCCAAGGAGATGAGTAACTAGTTTGTGTCACCTTGCAGATGGGGTGCAATGAAGATAAGATTGAGGATTTCCAAGTACAAGATGTTAGGAAGGAGCCTTGCAAGAGAAGTAGGATCTGCGCTGAGCCTCTTCAACCTGTTAAGGTAAGTCATTGTATCCAACTCAACAGTTTAATTCCTTGTTTGTTTCAGGCATAGTTAATTTGCTCTTTTCAATTGCTTTATTTGTCCTCAGTTAATGAGATTCCCGAAGAATGATGCCTGATGTTGGTTACTTGTATAACTATTAGTTGACATAATTAAAGGCCTTACCATTTAATTACTCTGCTGAAGTGTTCTTGAAGCTTTGAAGTCTATTAACCAACTATTATTGAATGAGGCTCACAATCTAGTTTATACTAGGCTAATGATTGCATAGTTTTGCTTGTTGTAGTATGTTTGTATGAAATCCTATGTTGTTCATTATGCTCCCTATGACTTTAATTGAGCTACAGAATGGCCAACTACATGCTTACTTCTACGCAACGTGCTGTCTAAATTTGTAACTTGTTTGTGTTTTGGATTGGACCCCAACATCATGCTCCTCTGGTGAGCTAAGAGAGATTTCTATATGCAGGCTGCAAAGACTACCCTTTTTATAATTTTTAAAATATCACCTACTTATGCTTCATGACGTGTAACATTATTGTTAGTCCTGTTTTGCCATGTACAAAATAGTCTGTCTTACTCGCTTCACTGTTGTAACTATATTTTTCCCTAGTCATGTGTACTTATAGAAATATTTTAGGATGAAGTGACATCAACACAAAGATCGACGAGCAGTGCGGCATGGCCGTCACCGAATGATTATGGATTGGAATTGGAATGTGCTGATGTTCTCGAGCATCAACTAGAGGTGGCAAGACAAGGTGTACATGATTCTGAACGTACAATCAACAAGTTGAGACTGGATATGTAGGTATTAGATGCAGGAGTCAAAAAATGAAACAAGACACTAAGGTAACAACGCATGAATTGGAGATTTTGCAGACTGAAATTTGTGCTATCTAAATCAGGCCAATCCTATTTTCTGAAGAGATTATAGTTCAAATGGTAAGTTATGTTGATGCGCGTCCATGATGTATGAACTGTATTTGCCCAGTGTATGTAATTTGTTGTTTGTGTATGCTTTATTATCACTGGTGCTGAACCATAATGCCCAGTGGGTATAATCGGCTATAATTTCTTTATTGTATAGTGTATGATTATTCTACGTTTCTATGCCTTAGTCTATTTATTGTATAGTGTATGTTTTTTAGAGGTGATAGTATAGAGTAGGATAATTCTTTGAATATGCTATGTCGCTCAAATGGGGGCCAACTCGCCCAAATGTTGTAGTGACCATGGTCGTCCACAGGCCATACAATCCATGGGCCATCTACGTGAAGGACGATCCATGGCCTTCTATGGGTTGTCGGATCCGTGGGCCTTCTTTGGGCCGTCGGATCCATGGGCTTCTATGGGCCATCGAATCAATGGGCCTTCTATGGGCCATCGGGTCAATGGGCCTTCTACGTCCCGTAGGATCCATGGGCCTTCTACGGGCCGTCTCATCTATGGGCCTTGTACGGGCCGTATAAGGGGTCGTAAACGGGCTAGATTTGAAATCGTCAGCTCATGGGCCGACCATAACGGGCTGTCGTTAATCGGCCGTATTCAATGATGCTATGAAAATGGCCCAACATATTAACGGGCCACAAACGGGCCGACTGTAACCATGGGCTGAATTTGGCCCACAAGCAGAAAATGACAGTAACAGGCCGAAAGTAAACGAATGCTGGAAATGAGCCCAAGAATAAATGGGCCCTGAAAAGGCCGAAAGATAACATGGGCAGGAAACGGCCCAACGAAATAATGGGCCGTTAATGGGTATAAAGTGATACACTGTTCATTACGGGCCAATTTTACCACGGGCCGTTAATGGGCCGAGGGTTACTAAGGGCCTCATACGGGCCGAAAGACGTCATGGGCCATACATGGGCCAGAAGTGAAAACGGGCTGGAATTATATTGGATGGCCCAGATGACGCTACTGGGCCTAATTCGGATAGGCCGTAAAGGGGCCCTGGGTTAGCGGGCTGTAAATGGGCTATGTGCGAACAGGCCGTTAACAGGCTTGCCGTGGGCTGGCCCGCCACCTTTTGACCAAGTCAAACGGGCCGGCCTTTTCACAGGAATGGGCCTCTGTTGGGCCGTGCCATGTGTCGACATATCATAGGAGCTTTGGGTCCAATGAGTGGATGACATCTATCCCAACGGCGAGCCGACACGTGTTCCCTCCAGCCAATGATGATTTTACACGTGGAAAATCCCCATTGGTCGGGGCTGTTAACGGGATATCGGATCCAAAACCGGACCCGATAGCTTAACGGCGTTCCATTATGGTGGATGCCATGTGTCAGTCACCCTTAACGAAAGCACTTCTGTGACGCGCGATTTATCGTCATGGAAGTGGACACTTCCGTGTTGATAATTTTGGTAATGTCATGGAACACTTCTTGACAGCACAGGTATGACTATCTTGATTCTGTCATAAAATTGTCATGGATGTACATGCATGATAGAAAACGTGACCTACTGTGACAAACACGTATCATCATGGAAGTGTATTTTTTTTGTAGTGACATGTGTTGCAGATCTGAACACCTTCATTTTATCCGAAGACTATCTTGGAGTATTCGGGAAGTGGAACCCTCCTTGCAATGCCGAAGACAATTTGCGCGCCGGACACATCTTCATTGAAGCCTGGTTCAGGGGCTACTGAGGCAGTCCTAGACTAAGGGGTCCTCGGGTGTCCGATCTATTGGATATGGCTCGGGCTGATGGGCCGTAAGGATACAAAGACCGAAGACTCTACCCGTGTCCGGATAGGACTCTCCTTGGCGTGGAAGGCAAGCTTGGCGTCAACTATGAAGATTCCTTTCTCTGTAACCAACCTTGTGTAACCCTAGATCCCTCCTGTGTCTATATGAAACGAAGGGCTAGGTCCGTAGATAACCCCGAATAATCATAGCCAGGCTAGACTTTTAGGGTTTAGCCATTACGATCTCGTGGTAGATCAACTCTTGTAATACTCATATTCATCAAGATCAATCAAGCAGGAAGTAGGGTATTACCTCCATAGAGAGGGCCCGAACCAGGGTAAACATTGTGTCCCCCGTCTCCTGTTACAATCGATCCTTGACACACAGTTCGGGACCCCCTACCCGAGATCCGCCAGTTTTGTCACCGACAACTGCTACGCTACTAGCACTGGCGGGTGTGCTTTTGTTGGGGAACGTAGTAATTTCAAAAAAATTACTACGCACACGCAAGATCATGGTGATGCATAGCAACGAGAGGGGAGAGTGTGATCTACGTACCCTTGTAGACCGACAGCGGAAGTGTTAGCACAACGCGGTTGATGTAGTCGTACGTCTTCACGGCCCGACCGATCAAGCACCGAAACTACGGCACCTCCGAGTTCTAGCACACGTTCAGCTCGATGACGATCCCCGGACTCCGATCCAGCAAAGTGTCGGGGAAGAGTTCCGTCAGCACGACGGCATGGTGACGATCTTGATGTACTACCGTCGCAGGGCTTCGCCTAAGCACCGCTACAATATTATCGAGGATTATGGTGCAAGGGGGCACCGCACACGGCTAAGAATATGATCACGTGGATCAACTTGTGTGTCTAGGGGTGCCCCCTGCCCCCGTATATAAAGGAGCAGGGGGAGGTGCGGCCGGCCAGGAGGAGGGCGCGCCAGGAGGAGTCCTACTCCCACCGGGAGTAGGATTCCCCCCTTTCCTAGTTGGAATAGGATCCGGGAGGGGGAAAGAGGAGAGAGAGAAGGAAGGGGGGCGCCGCCCCCCTCTCCTTGTCCTATTCGGACTAGGGGGGAGGGGCGCGCGGCCCAGCCCTGGCCACCTCTCCTCTCTTCCACTAAAGCCCACTAAGGCCCATATACCTTCCGGGGGGTTCCGGTAACCTCCTGGTACTCCGGTAAAATCCCGATTTCACCCGGAACACTTTCGATATTCAAATATAGGCCTCCAACATATCAATCTTTATGTCTCGACCATTTCGAGACTCCTCGTCATGTCCGTGATCACATCCGGGACTCCGAACAAACTTCGGTACATCAAAATGCATAAACTCATAATATAACTGTCATCAAAACCTTAAGCGTGCGGACCCTACGGGTTCGAGAACAATATAGACATGACCGAGACACGTGTCCGGTCAATAACCAATAGCGGAACCTGGATGCTCATATTGGCTCCCACATATTCTACGAAGATCTTTATCGGTCAGACCGCATAACAACATACGTTGTTCCCTTTGTCATCGGTATGTTACTTGCCCGAGATTCGATCGTTGGTATCTCACTACCTAGTTCAATCTCGTTATCGACAAGTCTCTTTACTCGTTTCGTAATACATCATCTTGCAACTAACTCATTAGTTGTAATGCTTGCAAGGCTTATGTGATGTGCATTACCGAGAGGGCCCAGAGATACCTCTCCGACAATCGGAGTGACAAATCCTAATCTCGAAATACACCAACCCAACATGTACCTTTGGAGACACCTGTAGAGCTCCTTTATAATCACCCAGTTACGTTGTGACGTTTGGTAGCACACAAAGTGTTCCTCCGACAAACGGGAGTTGCATAATCTCATAGTCATAGGAACATGTATAAGTCATGAAGAAAGCAATAGCAACATATTAAAAAATCGGGTGCTAAGCTAATGGAATGGGTCATGTCAATCACATCATTCTCCTAATGATGTGATCCCATTAATCAAATGACAACACATGTCTATGGTTAGGAAACATAACCATCTTCGATTAACGAGCTAGTCAAGTAGAGGCATACTAGTGATGTTTGGTTTGTCTATGTATTCACACAAGTATTATGTTTCCGGATAATACAATTCTAGCATGAATAATAAACATTTATCATGATATAAGGAAATAAAATAATAACATTATTATTGCCTCTAGGGCATATTTCCTTCAGTCTCCCACTTGCACTAGAGTCAATAATCTAGATTACACAGTAATGATTCTAACACCCATGGAGCTTTGGTGCTGATCATGTTTTGCTCGTGGAAGAGGCTTAGTCAACGGGTCTGCTATATTCAGATCTGTATGTATCTTGCAAATCTCTATGTCTCCCACCTGGACTAGATCCCGGAAGGAATTGAAGCGTCTCTTGATGTGCTTGGTTCTCTTGTGAAATCTGGATTCCTTTGCCAAGGCAATTGCACCAGTATTGTCACAAAAGATTTTCATTGGACCCGATGCACTAGGTATGACACCTAGATCGGATATGAACTCCTTCATCCAGACTCCTTCGTTTGCTGCTTCTGAAGCAGCTATGTACTCCACTTCACATGTAGATCCCGCCACAACGCTTTGTTTAGAACTGCACCAACTGACAGCTCCACCGTTTAATGTAAACACATATCCGGTTTGCGATTTATAATCGTCCGGATCAGTGTCAAAGCTTGCATCAACGTAACCATTTACGATGAGCTCTTTGTCACCTCCATATATGAGAAACATATCCTTAGTACTTTTTAGGTATTTCAGGATGTTCTTGACCGCTGTCCAGTGATCCACTCCTGGATTACTTTGGTATCTCCCTGCTAGACTTATAACAAGACACACATCAGGTCTGCTACACAGCATTGCATACATGATAGAGCCTATGGCTAAAGCATAGGGAACATTTTTCATTTTCTCTCTATCTTCTGCATTGGTCGGGGATTGAGTCTTACTCAATTTCACACCTTGTAACACAGGCAAGAATCCTTTCTTTGCTTGATCCATTTTGAACTTCTTCAAAACTTTGTCAAGGTACGTGCTTTGTGAAAGTCCAATTAAGCGTCTTGATCTATCTCTATAGATCTTAATGCCCAATATGTAAGCAGCTTCACTGAGGTCTTTCATTGAAAAACTCTTATTCAAGTATCCTTTTATGCTATCCAGAAATTCTATATCATTTCCGATTAGCAATATGTCATCTACATATAATATCAGAAATGCTACAGAGCTCCCACTCACTTTCTTGTAAATACAGACTTCTCCAAAAGTCTGTACAAAACCAAATGCTTTGATCACACTATCAAAGCGTTTATTCCAACTCCGAGAGGCTTGCACCAGTCCATAAATGGATCGCTGGAGCTTGCACACTTTGTTAGCTCCCTTTGGATCGACAAAACCTTCCGGCTGCATCATATACAACTCTTCTTGCAGAAATTCATTCAGGAATGCAGTTTTGACATCCATTTGCCAAATTTCATAATCATAAAATGCGGCAATTGCTAACATGATTCGGACAGACTTAAGCATCGCTACGGGTGAGAAGGTCTCATTGTAGTCAATCCCTTGAACTTGCCGAAAACCTTTTGCGACAAGTCGAGCTTTGTAGACAGTAATATTACCGTCAACGTCAGTCTTCTTTTTGAAGATCCATTTATTCTCAATTGCTTGCCGATCATTGGGCAAGTCAACCAAAGTCCATACTTTGTTCTCATACATGGATCCCATCTCAGATTTCATGGCTTCAAGCCATTTTGCGGAATCTGGGCTCACCATCGCTTCTTCATAGTTCGTAGGTTCATCATGATCTAGTAGCATGACTTCCAGAACAGGATTACCGTACCACTCTGGCGCGGTTCTTACTCTGGTTGATCTACGAGGTTCAGTAGTATCTTGTTATGAAGTTTCATGATCATTATCATTAGCTTCCTCACTAATTGGTGTAGGTGTCACAGAAACTGATTTCTGTGATGTACTACTTTCCAATAAGGGAGCAGGTACAGTTACCTCGTCAAGTTCTACTTTCCTCCCACTCACTTCTTTCGAGAGAAACTCCTTCTCTAAAAAGTTTCCGAATTTAGCAACAAAAGTCTTGCCTTCGGATCTGTCATAGAAGGTGTATCCAATAGTTTCCTTTGGATATCCTATGAAGACACATTTCTCCGATTTGGGTTCGAGCTTATCAGGTTGAAGTTTTTTCACATAAGCATCGCAGCCCCAAACTTTCAGAAACGACAACTTTGGTTTCTTGCCAAACCACAGTTCATATGGCGTCGTCTCAACGGATTTTGATGGTACCCTATTTAACGTGAATGCGGCCGTCTCTAGAGCATATCCCCAAAACGATAGCGGTAAATCAGTAAGAGACATCATAGATCGCACCATATCTAGTAAAGTACGATTACGACGTTCGGACACACCATTACGCTGTGGTGTTCCGGGTGGCGTGAGTTGCGAAACTATTCCACATTGTTTTAAATGTACACCAAACTCGTAACTCAAATATTCTCCTCCACGATCAGATTGTAGGAATTTTATTTTCTTGTTACGATGATTTTCAACTTCATTCTGAAATTCTTTGAACTTTTCAAATGTTTCAGACTTATGTTTCATTAAGTAGATATACCCATATCTGCTTAAGTCATCTGTGAAGGTGAGTAAATAACGATATCTGCCACGAGCCTCAACATTCATCGGACCACATACATCTGTATGTATGATTTCTAATAAATCTGTTGCTCTCTGCATAGTACCGGAGAACGGTGTTTTTGTCATCTTACCCATAAGGCACGGTTCGCAAGTACCAAATGATTCATAATCAAGTGGTTCCAAAAGCCCATCAGTATGGAGTTTATTCATGCGCTTTATATCGATATGACCCAAATGGCAGTGCCACAAATAAGTTGCACTATCATTATCAACTCTGCATCTTTTGGTTTCAACACTATGAATATGTGTGTCACTACTATCGAGATTTAATAAGAATAGACCACTCTTTAAGGGTGCATGACCATAAAAGATATTACTCATGTAAATAGAACAACCATTATTCTCTGATTTAAATGAATAACTGTCTCGCATCAAACAAGATCCAGATATAATGTTCATGCTTAACGCTGGCACCGAATAACAATTATTTAGGTCTAATACTAATCCCGAAGGTAGATGTAGAGGTAGCGTGCCGACTGCGATCACATCGACTTTGGAACCATTTCCCACGCGCATCGTCACCTCGTCCTTAGCCAATCTTCGCTTAATCCGTAGTCTCTGTTTCGAGTTGCAAATATTAGCAACAGAACCAGTATCAAATACCCAGGTGCTACTGCGAGCATTAGTAAGGTACATATCAATAACATGTATATCACATATACCTTTGTTCACCTTGCGATCCTTCTTATCCGCCAAATACTTGGGGCAGTTCCGCTTCCAGTGACCAGTCTGCTTGCAGTAGAAGCACTCAGTTTCAGGCTTAGGTCCAGGTTTGGGTTTCTTCTCTTGAGTAGCAACTTTCTTGCTGTTCTTTTTGAAGTTCCCCTTCTTCTTCCCTTTGCCCTTTTTCTTGAAACTAGTGGTCTTGTTGACCATCAACACTTGATGCTCCTTCTTGATTTCTACCTCCGCAGTTTTCAGCATTGCGAAGAGCTCGGGAATAGTCTTATTCATCCCTTGCATATTATAGTTCATCACGAAGCTCTTGTAGCTTGGTGGCAGTGATTGGAGAATTCTGTCAATGACGCAATCATCTGGAAGATTAACTCCCAATTGAATCAAGTGATTATTATACCCAAACATTTTGAGTATATGCTCACTGACAGAACTGTTCTCCTCCATCTTGCAGCTATAGAACTTATTGGAGACTTCATATCTCTCAATCCGGGCATTTGCTTGAAATATTAACTTCAACTCCTAGAACATCTCATATGCTCCATGACGTTCAAAACGTCGTTGAAGTCCCAATTCTAAGCCGTAAAGCATGGCACACTGAACTATTGAGTAGTCATCAGCTTTGCTCTGCCAGACGTTCATAACATCTGGTGTTGCTCTAGCAGCAGGCCTGGCACCCAGCGATGCTTCCAGAACGTAATTCTTCTGTGCAGCAATGAGGATAATCCTCAAGTTACGAACCCAGTCCGTGTAATTGCTAACATCATCTTTCAACTTTGCTTTCTCAAGGAACACATTAAAATTCAACGGAACAACAGCACGGGCCATCTATCTACAATCAAACATAAACAAGCAAGATACTATCAGGTACTAAGTTTCATGATAAATTTAAGTTCAATTAATCATATTACTTAAAGAACTCCCACTTAGATAGACATCCCTCTAATCCTCTAAGTGATTACGTGATCCAAATCAACTAAACCATGTCCAATCATCACGTGAGATGGAGTAGTTTCATTGGTGAACATCACTATGTTGATCATATCTACTATATGATTCACGCTCGACCTTTCAGTCTCCGTGTTCCGAGGCCATATCTGTATATGCTTGGCTCGTCAAGTATAACCTGAGTATTCCGCGTGTGCAACTGTTTTGCACCCGTTGTATTTGAACGTAGAGCCTATCACACCCGATCATCACGTGGTGTCTCAGCACGAAGAACTTTCGCAACGGTGCATACTCAGGGAGAACACTTCTTGATAATTAGTGAGAGATCATCTTATAATGCTATCGTCAATCAAAGCAAGATAAGATGCATAAAAGATAAACATCACATGCAATCAATATAAGTGATATGATATGGCCATCATCATCTTGTGCTTGTGATCTCCATCTTCGAAGCACCGTCGTGATCACCATCGTCACCGGCGCGACACCTTGATCTCCATCGTAGCATCGTTGTCGTCTCGCCAATCTTATTCTTCCACGACTATCGCTACCGCTTAGTGATAAAGTAAAGCATTACAGTGCGATTGCATTGCATACAATAAAGCGACAACCATATGGCTCCTGCCAGTTGCCGATAACTCGGTTACAAAACATGATCATCTCATACAATAAAATATAGCATCATGTCTTGACCATATCACATCACAACATGCCCTGCAAAAACAAGTTAGACGTCCTCTACTTTGTTGTTGCAAGTTTTACGTGGCTGCTACGGGCTTAAGCAAGAACCAATCTTACCTACGCATCAAAACCACAATGATAGTTTGTCAAGTTGGTGCTGTTTTAACCTTCGCAAGGACCGGGCGTAGCCACACTCGGTTCAACTAAAGTTGGAGAAACTGTCACCCGCTAGCCACCTTTGTGCAAAGCACGTCGGGAGAACCGGTCTCGCGTAAGCGTACGCGTAATGTCGGCCCGGGCCGCTTCGTCCAACAATACCGCCGAACCAAAGTATGACATGCTGGTAAGGAGTATGACTTATATCGCCCACAACTCACTTGTGTTCTACTCGTGCATATAACATCAACACATAAAACCTAGGCTCGGATGCCACTGTTGGGGAACGTAGTAATTTCAAAAAAATTCCTACGCACACCAAGATCATGGTGATGCATAGCAACGAGAGGGGAGAGTGTGATCTACGTACCCTTATAGACCGACAGCGGAAGCGTTAGCACAACGCGGTTGAGGTAGTCATACGTCTTCACGACCCGACCGATCAAGCACCGAAACTACGGCACCTCCGAGTTCTAGCACACGTTCAGCTCGATGACGATCCCCGGACTCCGATCCAGCAAAGTGTCGGGGAAGAGTTCCGTCAGCACGGCGGCGTGGTGACGATCTTGATGTACTACCGTCGCAGGGCTTCGCCTAAGCACCGCTACAATATTATCGAGGATTATGGTGGAAGGGGGCACCGCACACGGCTAAGAATATGATCATGTGGATCAACTTGTGTGTCTAGGGGTGCCCCCTGCCCCATATAAAGGAGCAGGGGGGGTGCGGCCGGCCAGGAGGAGGGCGCGCCAGGAGGAGTCCTACTCCCACCGGGAGTAGGATTCCCCCCTTTCCTAGTTGGAATAGCATTCGGAAGGGGGAAAGAGGAGAGAGAGAAGGAAGGGGGGGCGCCGCCCCCCTCTCCTTGTCCTTGTATCAAATGGACATTAAAAGTGCTTTTCTAAATGGTGAAATAGAGGAGGAAGTTTATGTCAAACAACCTCCCGGCTTTATCAATCCTAAGAAACCAAATCATGTTTACAAACTTCACAAAGCTCTTTATGGTCTTAAACAAGCTCCTAGAGCATGGTATAAATGCTTGACCAAGTTCCTTACTACAAGTGGTTTTGAAATTGGTAAAATTGATTCTACTCTTTTTACTAAAAGGGTTAATGGAGAACTATTTGTATGCCAAATTTATGTTGATGATATCATATTTGGTTCAACTAACCCTCTCTTTAGTGAAAAGTTTGGAAAGCTAATGTCAGAGAAGTTTGAGATGTCTATGATGAGTGAACTCAAATTCTTTCTCGGTTTGCAAATCAAGCAAACTAAGGAAGGTACATTTGTCTCTCAAACAAAGTACACCAAGGACTTATTCAAGAAGTTCAATATGCAAGAATCAAAGGTATGTCTACACCCATGCCTACTAGTGGACATAATGATTTGACCAAAGATGGTGAACCTGTTGATCAAAAGGTTTATCGCTCTATGATTGGTTCACTGTTATACCTATGTGCTTCACGTCCCGATATTATGCTAAGTGTGTGCATGTGTGCACGATATCAAGCTGCTCCTAAAGATTGTCATCTTAAGGCTTTGAAAAGGATAATGAGATATTTAATCCATACACCAAATTTTGGCATTTGGTATCCTAAGAGGTCTTCTTTTGATCTTGTTGGCTATTCCGACTCGGATTATGCCGAAGACAAGGTTGATAGAAAGTCCACTTCGGGTACTTGTCAATTTCTTGGTAGATCTCTTGTGTCTTGGTCTTCCAAGAAACAAAACTCGGTATCCTTATCCACCGCCGAAACTGAATACATTGCCGCTGGTTCATGTTGTGCTCAATTACTTTGGATGACCCAAACTCTTAAGGATTATGGGATTTATGTGAAACATGTTCCACTGCTTTGTGACAATGAAAGTGCTATCAAAATTGGTCATAATCCTGTACAACATTCTCGGACTAAGCATATTGAAGTTCGTCATCATTTCATTCGAGATCATGTTGCTAAGGGTGACATCAATCTTAAGCATGTTCGCACTGATAAACAATTAGCGGATACATTCACTAAACCTCTTGATGAGAAAGCGTTTTGTAGGTTGAGAGGAGAATTGAACATCATTGATGCCTCGAACTTGGAGTAGAAACTCCATTGGATACATGCAAGACATGAGCTTATAACTAATCCATGATATATCTCTTATAATAACTATCTTATGTCTTGGATATATTTGCACCTTGCATGTTGTCTAACCCATGTAGGTGCTTGGTTGAATCTAATTTCATGAGATTGCGACTCACTCATATCTTGAGCAATCTCTACATCACCAAGACTCTACACAATAGTGGTTGAAGACAAGGAAGCACAAAACCACTCAAACATATCCTTTGACAAATTCTATGTTAAGCTTCATGATTGTCATTTTTGGATACACAAGTGCTCTTCCTTGCAAGAACCAACCCATGTAGGTAGATGAATTCAAACTCCAAGTGGTGCTCCCAACTTTTGATGAACTACATCAACCTTGAGCACCCACACAAGTTCAACTACATGAGCAAGAACCACATCACCACCCAAGGTATGTTATTCCATCTTAGAGAAACTTTACTCCAAGACATGAGTCAAAGCAACTCAACAAGATGTGAATACATCAAGATGTTTAAACGAAAAATGGTAACCCCATTTTAAGCTTAAACGATGAGTATGACCTATGATCAAGTGTTCTAACTTGACTCCTAAGTCAATATACTCTAACATAGGTGACTATGTCAGCATCCAATTCTAGATGAAGTTCTTTTGTGTTCCTTTCTGAGCTATTGCATTTGTCCCTTGCATATTTGGTTCTTTCTTTTTCAATCAAAAAAAAACTTCATCTAAAAACCTTTTACCCTTTTCTTTTTGACTTTTGCTCTGCATATTTCTGCATTAAATTTCTTGCAAATCTTTCCGCTAATTCATTGCAAATCTTTATGAGATCTTACTTGACTAGTGAGCTGAGGTGACAAGTGTTTTTCTCTGTGATGAACTCGGTTTCACCGAATAGCTATTTTCGGTCCAACCGAATCCTTTCGGTACTACTGAAACATGCCACTCGGTGCCACCGATTTCGCAACAGGAAAACAGGTTGCCACATATTCTATATTTCCTCTGATCCAGCTCCACTCAATGAATCTTGTCCTCTACAAGCATCACAGTTTTATTCCCTGCTTTGTACTGAATCTCAAGGACCAAACCTATTCGACGGATTCCAAGAACAACCTTCATGAAAATTGATGTCAAAGGGGGAGAGAGAGATCATATCAAAGCTTATCATCAGGGAGAGAGAGATCACATCAAAAGCTTATCACCTAAGGGGGAGAGAATACTCGAGGATCCCAAATGCTTGATGATTCAAGAGGAGAGATGCCACATGTCTTTTTGGGGGAAAGACATGTTCATATGAACTCATTTGAATTTAGTTCTATTCATATCCTTCAGCTCTGATTTTCTGTTTCCTATCTTCTCTCAATATCCCATGTAAGATTCAGGGGGAGTAAGACACCTAAGGGAAAGAAATCAGTCAAATTCATTGCATATCTTTATTCTTGGGGACATGGTACTTTCAATGTGGTACCTTGTACTCACTCTCTACATGTCATCCCAGTCTTGGTATTCTTGTGGTTTCTTTTGTTTGCTCTGTCTAGTGGATGTACCTGTGTTATTTAACTTTGTTTGTGCAGGTTCATTCCATCCTAAGCCAACTCAAGACCACAAGGTAAGTATATGCATCAAAATCATGAGTATGAGGAGTTCTTGCTTATGTACATACTGTTTGCAAGAAGGACTCATGAGCATGAAGGTATTTTCCTTGATAATCTCTTACTTTGATGCATATGGCCAAGATGCATGTAACACATTGCCTACTCTGTCATGATTATGCTCTCACATGTCTCTATATTTCATATCTACATGAGTGCATACATCTAGGGGGAGCCTATGCTTGTTACATGTCCTTCCAAAGCTTTACTTTTTGTTCTTTATATCTTTATCTAAAGCTTTGATGTATGTTGCCATCAATTACCAAAAAGGGGGAGATTGAAAGCACAAGTGCTCCCTAAGTGGTTTTGATAATTGATGACAACATATCTCTTGTTGGACTAACACTTCTATCTAGCATGTTTCAGATAAGTTCAACAATGGAGTGGCATGGACTAAAGGTTGTGGGAACTCCTTCAAGATGCTAAGGACAAGGGATTGGCTAAAGCTTCAAGCTCAAGACTCTTCATTTTATATTTTAGTGATCCAAGATCACATTGAGTCTTTAGGAAAAGCCAATACTATCAAGGAGGGATGAGGTGTTGCTTAATGAGCCTCTTGCTTCATGTGCTTAATGATATGCTCCAAACCCCTCAAATACTTTCCCATATCCACATATGACCTAAACCCTAAGCCAAACTCGGTCCTACCGATTTTTCCTATCCAGCGCCACCGAGTTTCACTTGTCATAAGCCACTGCCAAACCCTAATCATTTCGGTCTCACCGAGATGGGCTTGCAAACTCTCTGTTACCCATTGCAATATTCTCGGTCCCACCGAAATATGCAATCGGTTCCACCGAGTTTGCTTGGCCAAATCTCAGTTTCACTTATTACCCAAATCGGTCCCACCGAGTTTGAGTAATCGGTCAAACCGAGTTTTGGATTTACCCTAACCCCAGCACATCGGTCCCACCGAGTTGATCCAGTCGGTCCCACCAAAATCACTAACGGTCACTAGGTTTTCATTTTCGGTCCGACCGAGTTTATTAATTCGGTCCCAGCGAGATTTGGAAAACTGTGTGTAACGGTTGGATTTTGTGTGGAGGCTATATATACCCCTCCACCTTCTTCTCGTTCAAAGAGAGAGCCATCAGAACACACACACCATTCCAACTCATATGTTCTGAGAAAGAACCACCTACTCATGTGTTGAGACCAAGACATTCCATTCCTATCATATGAATCTTGATCTCTAGCCTTCCCAAGTTGCTTTCCACTCAAATCTTCTTTCAACCAAATCCAAATCCTATGAGAGAGAGTTGAGTGTTGGGGAGACTATCATTTGAAGCACAAGAGCAAGGAGTTCATTACCTACACACCATTTGTTACTTCTTGGAGAGTGGTGTCTCCTAGATTGGCTAGGTGTCACTTGGGAGCCTCCGACAAGATTGTGGAGTTGAACCAAGGAGTTTGTAAGGGCAAGGAGATCGCCTACTTCGTGAAGATCTACCGCTAGTGAGGCAAGTCCTGTGTGGGCGTTGTTCATGGTGGGATAGACAAGGTTGCTTCTTCGTGGACCCTTTGTGGGTGGTTGCTTCTTCGTGGACCCTTCGTGGGTGGAGCCCTATGTGGACTCGCGCAACCGTTGCCCTTGGGTGGAGTCCTGTGTGGACTCGTGCAACCGTTACCCTTCGTGGGTTGAAGTCTCCATCAACGTGGATATAGGATAGCACCACCTATCCGAACCACGGGAAAAACATCCGTGTCTCCAATTGCGTTTGAAATCTCCAAACCCTTCTCTTTACATTCTTGCAAGTTACATGCTTTACATTCCGCTGCTCATATACTCTTTGCATGCTTGCTTGATATGTATTGTGTGTGTTGAAATTGTGCCTAAACTCCACTTAAACGGAAAAAGCTTAAAAATTGCAACTTTAGCACTAAGTGTCTAATCCCCCCCTCTAGACACATCTACTTCTAGATCCTACACAGTTACGTTGTGACGTTTGGTAGCACACAAAGTGTTCCTCCGGCAAACGGGAGTTGCATAATCTCATAGTCATAGGAACATGTATAAGTCATGAAGAAAGCAATAGCAACATATTAAACGATCAGGTGCTAAGCTAATGGAATGGATAATGTCAATCACATCATTCTCCTAATGATGTGATCCCATTAATCAAATGACAACACATGTCTATGGTTAGGAAACATAACCATCTTCGATTAACGAGCTAGTCAAGTAGAGGCATACTAGTGATGTTTGGTTTGTCTATGTATTCACACAAGTATTATGTTTCCGGATAATACAATTCTAGCATGAATAATAAACATTTATCATAATATAAGGAAATAAAATAATAACATTATTATTGCCTCTAGGGCATATTTCCTTCAGCTTTGTCACTCGCCACTACTAGATTTCAAAATTAGCTGTTGTGGCCTGGCGGGTGCCCGGCCCTGCTCGCCACTGAGGTCTCTTGTAAGCCCTTTTCCCAGTAGTCACATAACAACCGAGTACAATAACATGCTAGAGATAAAAAAGTTATACCCACAAGTGAAAAATGGCACGGTGAAGCTCGTGTTTGCCTCTAGTAGATGTTGGAAGCCACGAAGAATTCTTCTCTTCTCTTCACTGCCTTCACAGACTTGATAACTAATAGCTCAATCCTCTCATGAACACATTGAGTTTCTTCATGAATCTCACATTGGTCATTACTTGCCTTTCTACAACCTCCATCACAATCCTCGAGGCCTCCGTGTTGGAGCTAGTGTGGTGTGATTGTAATGATTAATTTTCTGATTAATTTTTTTCTCAAATATGCACGAGTGTGCATGTCATACTTTATAGAAGGGGGGTAAAGAAACCCAAAAAGTCTACAAATGATTTACAACGCCTAGAGCCATGGCTCCACTCTCACCCACACGTCCTAGTACAGACTACTCATGCCTCGCCCACCTTTGAAGCTCCACCGCGATGCCACTCCAATCCCCTTTGATCAATCCCACTTGATGCCAAGCATTTTCTTCTGCCACAATTGCCTGTATTACTCCATCTAGCAAGGGTGAGGCTCCGTCGAAAACAATGGCATTCCTATGCTTCCATAGCTCCCAGAGTACCAGGATCATCATGGCCCGTACGCTCTTCGGTTTCGTCTCGCATCAAGCGTTTAGTGAGTCGTTCACTTGAGGTGTCCATTGCGGCTTTCCAATAACCATGCATACCGCCCTCCATATCGTCGTTGCGAAGACACATGTGAGATCAATATGATTCAACGTCTCCACCTCCTGATCACAGAACGGGCAAGTACCATTGTGTGGTAGGCCTCGGCGTGCTAGTCAATCCGCAGTCCAGCAACGATTCTTCAAGGCCAACCACGCCAAGAACCGGCATCGCAGAGGGGCCTTACACTTCCACATGAATTGTGTCGTCGGTTCTACCTCCTTAGCTGCAAACAGAACAACATAAGCAGATCTGGTTTAAGCCCAATCCGATTGTAGTCCGTAGCGACTCCCAAGGCGGCGATGCGATCCAAGAGCTCGTTTAGGGAAGAGAGCTCCATTGGGTCCATCTGCTCGGCGAATTCCGAGCCGACGTGGAGGCTATTTTTGCTGACCCGAGAAGTCATCATCGGTGCAGCACCCGAACTGGCGGTCATGATGAAACTTCCTAGCCGGAGAGTTTGGCCGACAGCCAGGGCTCCCCCGGCGGTAATGTTGTTTTTAACAACGAGACGAGGCATCCTTCATTACAGCGACGGCAGAGTGGAACTCTCAATGAAAGCACCAATGTCGGTGTCAAAACCGGCGGATCTCGGGTAGGGGGTCCCGAACTGTGCGTCTAACGTGGATGGTAATAGGAGGTAGGGGACACGATGTTTTACCCAGGTTCGGACCCTCTTGATGGAGGTAAAACCCTACGTCCTACTTGTTTATTCTGGATAATATGATTAGTACAAGAGTTGATCTACCACGAGATCAGAGAGGCTAAACCCTAGAAGCTAACCTATGGTATGATTGTATGTTGTCCTACGGACTAAAACCCTCCAGTTTCTATAGACACCGGAGGGGTTAGGGTTACACAAGGTCAGTTACAAAGGAGGAGATATGCATGTCCGCATTACCTAACTTGCCTTCCATGCCAAGTAGAGTCCCATCCGGACACGGGACAAAGTCTTCAATCTTGTATCTTCATGGCTCAACAATCCGGCCAAAGGATATAGTCTGGCTGTCCGGAGACCCCCTAATCCAGGACTCCCTCAGTCGCAGTTTGCTGCACTTGCTCCTCCAAACTTAGGATCAGAATTGCGGCCGTTTTGTTGATGTTCACATGGAGACTAGACGCGGAGCCAAAGATGTCTAGGATGCGCACACACGCACTCAGATCCGATGTGCCCGGCCTCAGGAATATAATCACATCATCAACAAAGACAAATAATCTTTGTTTGATTCCCCCCCGCCCAAGGGGGGCTAGCACCTGTCTATCCACGAACAGCTAAAAAAGTTTCTGAAGTGGCTCCATTATAATAATGAAAAGCATTGGAGAAAGGGGGCCACCCTGTCGAAGGCCCTTGCAGCTGTGAATTGGGGCACTCGGAGTTCCATTCACCATGACATGGGTTGAGGAAGTGGCCAAGAGCCCTGCCATCCAGTTCGTCCACATCCTACCAAAACCCATCCTTTGAAGCACCTCAAGCAAGAACGCCCATTGGATAGTGCCGAAAGCCTTCGAAATATCTAACTTTAGCATGATTGTAGGGTGCTTGAGTGCATGTAGGCGCCTTGCCATGCTCTGTTCAAGCATGAAGTTATGATGGAGTGATCTCCCTTTGACAAACACACTCTGATGGGGGCCGATCAAATTTGGCAGCTCATGAGCAAGCCGGCACGCTAGTATTTTGTCAAAGATTTTGATCACACCATGCATGAAGCTCACATGCCTGAAATCCCTCAATTCCTCTGCACCATCCCTCTTCGGCAAAAGAGTAACCAGCGCCTTGTTGATGGAAGCCAAACCCCTCATATCACCATGGTGGAACATCGAGAAAGCTGTGAACAGATCATCTTTGATAATAGGCCAGCATGAAACATAGAACCTGGTTGTGAATCCATCCGGACCCGGAGCCTTATCTAGTGGCACGAACTTGATAGTTTGCAGAATTTCCTCCTCCGTGAATGTCCGCTCTAGTCCACCTAGATCCCGCATCGGGAGATCAAGAGCGTCCAGGTTAAGACGTAGTTGGCGCGGAGACGTCATACCCAGAGAGTTGTCTAGAAAATAGGGGATCGTATCAAATATATATTGAAGCAACCTATTTGTATTGCCAAGATATATAAGAAGGATAGTAACTATATTGTAAGATTGAATGTTATAGCACTATGTCGTTAGTCCAGAAAAAATTGAATGTTATAGTATTATGCAAAGCATATCATATTGTAATTATTCTAAATACATTCATACATACACTTTCTTGAGTTTTATGTTCTTGGTAACAATTCTTCTATCATGTTGCTTTTTAGAAAAGTTCCGGTAGTACAAGAAAGATAAAAATATCAAGAAGAGTGCAAGAGATGATTTGCACTAGAAAGGAAGCAGAGCAATAGCACTTACAGTGGTAAAAATTCGGCAGCAACAACAATTAAAAAGGCCTGATGATGAAGAGTTCGATGTCGGGCATGCCAAAACTAAATCCATTATTCGTGCCACCGTAAGGAAGAATAAAAGTGGTAAGACAGAAAGTAAGCCAAAAAAATATAATGTTTTCTTTGCCGAAGTAAAACTCATGCAGCCTTTTCAGACCGACACATATGGACAAAATTATAATTAACAAGTTAAAGACTTCTTGCTAGGACATGGTAACAACAAATAAAAAAATCAATTTTACGGTGATGTTTATGAAATATAAGACATAATCTGCATTAGGGATGATGCTTATCATGAACACTTACATTTGGTAGGAATCGAACAAGCCATGAGAAGGTCAACCAAATAGCAGCAGCCCATCCATGCCGCTCATATAAGCTTGGAAAGAGGAGAATTGATAAAATTCTTAGAAGATACAAAGGGATTCATACCTACATCCTACTCCGCCTGAGAGAACCACTGCGTCGAGCAGTCCGCGCTGCAACTCTAGTCCGCGTCCATCCAGACAACATCGGCGGGTTTAAAGCCTTCACCAAGGATGCACAATCAGATGAACTAAAACCAAGAAGTGGAGCGGAGGTTCATCGTCGATCCAATCCGTGGTCGCCGGCGACGAGATTGAACTTCGCCGGCGAGGAGACCTAGCCAACATCCTATTTGGGGCAAGTCTATGAGCCAAGAGAAGGGAGAACAGAAAGGGATCTACCTACTGAGGCAGTGAGGAAAATACGAGAGTGTTACGCGTGGCCGCCTGGATAACCTGTACGGGTTTGTTTTATTTCAGAAAAAATGATACTAAATGGGCTTGCATGCTCGGTATATATCAGCCCATGGTTTACGAGTACAACACTGTTTCGCACAAATACAGAGATCAAGCACACTCGCCCGTCTTCTGTTTCAAAGGTAAATATGATTTGATTCTGTTAAAAATAGCGCCCATCAAGTAAGGGGTCAACCCTTTGAAAAAAATTAATCAAAAACTTAAGATAAGGCTAGGATCAACACTACCTGTACCTGCATATGTTGCATTGCAATATAATTCGTTTCTACTTTACTAACATCCAAATAAACAATCATACTTTTTTAGGGGATAAACAATCATATACTGTCAACCGCAAAAAAGAACAATCATATACTATGACATAACCACTCAAATCTAATCAACCATCTTGCTGTAACTCTCCAATGAAGCATTTATGAAGTAGTAGCGTCAAAGCAATCTTCCAATAATGTCATGACCTCAAGTGCAAACAAACTGATATAGTCATCACATCAACACAAGGGTATGTTCTACTAATAAACAAGTACATGCATCTATATACTCCTTTCGTTCCAATTTTTTTTTGAAGTTCTACGTTTGCCTTGAGTCAAACTTACACAAGTTTGACCAAGTCCACAGAAAAATAGTTTTACCTACTATGTGTATTTGGTGTCGAACGAGGTGAGGGGTTCTTTTTAAAGGTAAGGGAAGTTCAATGTACGAGGGTTGTTTTTTTACTTAAAAGAGACACGGTAATTATCCAAAACCTGATGGGCCTATAACGAAACCGAACGGCCGGTGTAGGCTTGATCAACTAATATTATTAATCTGATTTTCTAAATTTCAACTGAAATTACCTTATCTTCTAAATTCATATAAAAAAATTATAAACAAAAAAATATGTACAGAAACCTTTCCCTTTGCGCTCAAATATATATGTATACTAGCAAATCCATCACATGGAATCATACATTTGACAAATAAGTGAGAAAAATAATGGTTCTGGGAATACATGAAAAAAGTGTAATAACTTTAATCACGCGAAGTAAAATAATATTATGAATATGTCCTATGTATGTTATTATGTACAATATACAATAAATCAAATGGAAGTTTGAGTCAATAAATATTCGAAACATATATAAATAAATGGAAAGTTGTAAACCAATCATCCATATACAATAAATAAAAATAGGTAGGCAAGGTTTTTTTAATTCATTACGAGCATAGGTCTTTCAGTATTGCTCTGACTGATTATAGCAATATAGTCAAACAACATCAAAGGACAAAATAAATGAAAAGGAATGAAGAATAGATGGAGATACAAAGAATCGTATACAAAGCTAAAAGAAAATACAATGAATAAAACTATCAAAATCTAGCCGCGCAAATGTGCGGGCGCACCCGCTAGTTCGTCAATAAAACACAAGCATGATGTAGTGTTTTATACCTCTTTAAGAGGGCCTGAACCTAAGTAAGTATTGTGTCACTTCTTTGTCATGTTACCATCAAGCCGAGGCTACCAGCTCGGGACTCCCTATCCAAGATCTGTCGGATACGACTCCGTCACCTAGCGATTCAAGTACTATGGGCGGTAGTTTATTAGTCTGCCAAGCGGAGGGAGGCTACTGAGGAGTGATACGTCCATTTTGCATCATGCTTTTTATTGAAATTTATTGCATTATGGGCTATTATTACACATTATATCATAATACTTATGTCTATTCTCTCTTATTTTACAAGGTTTACATGAAGAGGGAGAATGTCGGCAGCTGGAATTCTGGGCTGGAAAAGGAGCAAATATTAGAGACCTATTCTGCACAACTCCAAGTCATGAAACTTCACGAAGCACATTATTGGAATATATAAAAAAGTTGGGTGAAGAAAGTACCAGAGGGGGCCACCAGCCAGCCACAAGGGTGGAGGGCGCGCCCTACCCCCCTGGGCGCCCCCTGACCTTGTGGGCCCCTAGCAGGCCTCCGGTGCCCATATTTGGCTATATGGTGTGTTTTGACCTAGAAAAAAATCAAAGAGAAGCTTTCGGGACGAAGCGCCGCCGTCTCGAGGCGGAACCTAGGCAGAACCAATCTAGGGCTCTGGCGAAGTTGTTCTGCCGGGGAAACATCCCTCTGGGAGGGGGAAATCGTCGCCATCATCATCACCATCGATCCTCTCGTCAAGAGGGGGTAATTCTCCATCAACATCTTCACCAGCACCATCTCATCTCAAACCCTAGTTCATCGCTTGTATTCGATCTTGGTCCGAAAACCTCATATTGGTACCTGTGGGTTGCTAGTAGTGTTGATTACTCCTTGCAGTTGCTGCTAGTTGGTTTATCCGGTGGAAGATTATATTTTCAGATCCTTAATGATAATTAATACTCCTCTGATTATGATTATGAATATGATTTGTGAGTAGTTAAGCTTGTTCCCGAGGACATGTATGTTGTCTCTCCTCTAGTGGTGTTATGTGAACGTCGACTACATGACACTTCACCATTATTTGGGCCTAGGGGAAGGCATTGGGAAGTAATAAGTAGATGATGTGTTTCTAGAGTGACAGAAGCTTAAACCCTAGTTTATGCGTTGCTTCGTAAGGGGCTGATTTGGATCCATATGTTTCATGCTATGGTTAGGTTTACCTTAATTCTTCTTTCATAGTTGCAGATGCTTGTGAGAGGGGTTAATCATAAGTGGGAGGCTTGTCCAAGGAAGGGCAGCACCCAAGCACCGGTCCACCCACATATCAAATTATCAAAGTAACGAACGTGAATCATATGAGCATGATGAAAATTGGCTTGACAAAAATTCCCATGTGTCCTCGGGAGCACTTTGCTTTATATAAGAGTTCGTTCAGGCTTGTCCTTTCCTACAAAAAGGATTGGTCCACCATGCTGCACCTTGTTTGCTTTCGTTACTTGTTACCTGTTACAAATTATCTTATCACACAACTATCTGTTACCGATAATTTCAGTGCTTGCAGAGAATACCTTGCTGAAAACCACTTGTCATTTCCTTCTGCTCCTAGTTGGGTTCGACACTCTTACTTATCGAAAGGACTACGATAGATTCCCTATACTTATGGGTCATGAAGACTCTTTTGTGGCGCCGTTGCCGAGGAGTGAAGCTCCTTTGGTAAGGAAACATTTATATAGTGTGCTAAAATTTACTGTCACTTGTTACTATGGAAAATAATCCTTTGAGGGTTTTTTCGGGGTATCTTCACCTCGACCGGAACCACAATTAGCTACTCCTCAACCTACTGCACCTACTAAACATATTTATTATGAAATTCCTTCGGGTATGATAGATAAACTCCTAGCTAATCCTTATGCAGGAGATGGAAGCTGCTAGAATTGTTAAACCCGATATGAAAGGTAAACATAGACATGTTGTTTCCATGCCTGTTGTTTCTGTTAAAATAGGAGATCATTGTTATGATGGCTTATGTGATGTGGGTGCTAGTGTGAGTGCAATTCCTTATACCTTATATAAAGAGATCATGAATGATATTGCACCTGCTGAGATAGAAGATATTGATGTTACTATTAAGCTTGCTAATAGAGATACTATATCACCAATTGGGATTGTTAGAGATGTTGAAGTCTTGTGTGGGAAAATTAAATATCCTACTGATTTTCTTGTTCTTGGTTCCCCACAAGATAATTTTTGTCCCATTATATTTTGTAGACCCTTCTTGAATATTGTTAATGCTAAGATAGACTACGAGAAAGATATTGTTACTGTTGGTTTAGGGGACATGTCTCATGATTTTAATTTCTCTAAATTTCGTAGACAACCCCATGATAAAGAATTGCCTAGTAGGGATGAAATTATTGGTCTTGCTTCTATTGCCGTGCCTCCTAATGATCCTTTAGGACAATATTTGCTAGACCATGAAAATGATATGTTTATGAATGAAAAAAGGGAAATGGATGAAGTATTCTTTAACCGGGGACCTATTTTGAAACACAATTTGCCTATTGAAATCCTTGGAGATCCTCCTTCACCTAAGGGTGACCCCGTGTTTGAGCTTAAACAGTTACCTGATACTTTGAAATATGGTTATCTTGATGAAAAGAATATATATCTTGTTATTATTAATGCTAATCTTTCAGAACATGAAGAAAAGAGATTATTGAAAACTCTGAAGAAGCACTGTGCCGCTATTGGATATATACTCTTGATGATCTTAAGGGCATTAGTCCCACTCTACGTCAGCACAAAATTAAATTGGAGAAACATGCTAAACCAATTGTTGATCATCAACGACAGTTAAATCCTAAGATGAAAGAAGTGGTAAGAAATGAAATACTAAAGCTTCTGGTGGCAGGTATAATTTATCCTATTGTTGAGAGTCAATGGGTAAGCCATATTCATTGTGTCCCTAAGAAGGGGGGTATTACTGTTGTTCCTAATGATAAGAATGAATTGATTCCTCACAGAATTGTTACATGTTATAAAATGGTAATTGATTTTTGCAAATTAAATAAAGCTACTAGAAAAGATCATTACCCTCTACCTTTTATTGATCAAATGCTAGAAAGATTATCCAAACATACTCATTTTTGCTTTCTAGATGGTTATTCTGGTTTCTCTCAAATACCTGTGTCAAAACATGATCAAGAGAAGACCAATTTTACTTGACCTTTCGGTACCTTTGCTTATAGACGTATGCCTTTCGGTTTATGCAATGCACTTGCTACCTTTCAGAGATGTATGACTGCTATATTCTCTGATTTTTGTGAAAAGATTGTTGAGGTTTTCATGGATGATTTCTCCGTTTACGGAACTTCTTTTGATGATTGCTTAAGCAACCTTTATCGAGTTTTGCAGAGATGTGAAGAAACTAATCTTGTATTGAATTGGGAGAAGTTCCACTTTATGGTTAATGAAGGTATTGTCTTGGGGCATAAAATTTCTGAAAGAGGTATTGAAGTTTATAAAGCTAAAGTAGGTGCTATTGAAAAGACGCCGTGTCCTAAAGATATCAAAGGTATAAGAAGTTTCCTTGGTCATGTTGGTTTCTATAGGAGGTTTATTAAAGACTTCTCTAAAATTTCTAGGCCTTTCACTAATCTCTTACAAAAAGATGTTCCTTTTATTTTTTATGATGATTTTGTAGAAGCATTTCAAATACTTAAGAAAGCCATGATTACTTCACCTATTGTTCAGCCACCTGATTGGAATTTACCCTTTGAAATTATGTGTGATGCTAGTGATTATGCTGTTGGTGCTGTTCTAGGACAAATAGTTGATAAGAAATTAAACGTTATTCAGTATGCTAGTAAAACTCTAGACAGTGCACAGAGAAATTATGCTAATACTGAAAAAGAATTTTTAGCAGTTGTATTTCAATGTGATAAGTTCAGACCTTATATTGTTGATTCCAAAGTAATTGTTCACATTGATCATGCTGCTATTAAATACCTTATGGAAAAGAAAGATGCTAAACCTAGACTTATTCGATGGGTTCTCTTGCTACAAGATTTGATTTGCATATTGTTGATAGCAATGGAGCTGAGAACCCCGTTGCAGATAACTTGTCTAGGTTAGAGAATGTTCTTGATGACCCACTACCTATTGATGATAGCTTTCCTGATGAGCAATTAAATGTCATAAATGCCTCTCATAATACTCCATGGTATGCTGATTACACTAATTATATTGTTGCTAAATTTATACCACCTAGTTTCACATACCAGCAAAAGAAAAAGTTTTTCTATGATTTAATACATCACTTCTGGGATGATCCACACCTTTATAAAGGAGTAGATGGTGTTATTAGACATTGTGTACCTAAGCATGAACAGGAACGGATCCTAAGCAAGTGCCGCTCCGAGCCGTATGGAGGACACCACGCTGGAGATAGAACTACACATAAGGTATTGCAATCCGGTTTACATTGGCCCACTCTGTTTAAAGATGGTCATAAGTTTGTCTTGTCTTGTGATCAGTGTCAAAGAATTGGTAATATTAGTAGATAACAGGAAATGCCTATGAACTATTCACTTGTTATTGAACCATTTGATGTTTCGGGCTTTGATTATATGGGACCTTTTCCTTCCTCTAATGGGTATACACATATTTTAGTTGCTGTTGATTACGTCACTAAGTGGGTAGAAGCTATTCCAATTAGTAGTGTTGATCATAACACTTCTATTCAGATGCTTAAAGCAGTTATTTTTCTGAGGTTTGCAGTCCCTAGATATTTAATGACTGATGGTGGCTCACATTTTATTCATGGTGCTTTACGTAAAATGCTTGCTAAGTATGATGTTAATCATAGAATTGCATCTCCATATCATCTTCGGTCTAGTGGTCAAGTAGAATTGAGCAATAGAGAGATTAAATTAATTTTGCAAAAGACTGTTGATAGACCTAGAAAGAATTGGTCTAAGAAACTTGATGATGCATTATGGGCTTATAGAATTGCTTATAAGAATCCTATGGGTATGTCTCCATATAAAATGGTCTATGGAAAAGCATGTCATTTACCTCTTGAATTAGAACATAAGGCATATTGGGCTATTAAAGAGCTCAACTATGATTTCAAGCTTGCCGGTGAGAAGAGGTTATTTGACATTAGTTCACTTGATGAATGGAGAACCCAAGCCTATGAGAATGCCAAGTTGTTTAAAGAAAAAGTTAAAAGATTGCATGACAAAAGGATACAAAAGCGTGAGTTTAATGTAGGTGATCATGTTTTGCTATACAACTCTTGTTTAAGATTTTTTGCAGGAAAGCTTCTCTCTAAATGGGAAGGTCCTTCCATCATCAAGGAGGTCTATCGTTCCGGTGCCATAAAAATTAACAATGCCAAAGGTAAAAATCCAAAGGTGGTAAACGGTCAAAGAATCAAACATTGTATCTCAGGTACACCCATAAATGTTGAGACCAATATAATTAATACCATAACACTAGATGAGTACATAAGGGACACTTTCCAAAATGTTTCAGACTCCGAAAAGGAATAGGTATGTGTACAGTAAGTAAACCGACTCCAAAACATTCCCGAGGATAAATCTTCTCCGTTTTGCAATATTTTAAAATTTAGGAAAATTAAAAGTAGTCCGAAGGAGACACAAGGTCACCACAAGGGTGGAGGGCGCGCCCCCGACCTTGTGGCTGCCTCGTGTGCCCTCCAGACTCCATTTTCTTGCACAATACTTCTTATGGTCGGTAAAAATTCATTATATAATCTCCCAAAGGGTTTGACCAACATACCACGCAAATATCTCCTGCTCTTGTCTCGAGATGTTTTCTGCCAGAGTTTTCAAGGCCAGGCATCATGTTGTCTCCCTCCTCCAACAATGCGGGCGACAATGCTTGGCTAATGAAGATAGAGACGAAAAGAGAAGAACTTGGGGAGATCAACAAGGGTGATAGGATCAAGAAGGCCGTGGAGGACCAAGCTCCGGCAGCAGGAGAAGAAGACATCTTTCAACCTCACTACAATCTTCTTACCCCTACTGAAATTGAAGCTTTCAAGATGATTGAAATAGTTCGGTTGGAGAACAAGTATCTAACTCGTGAAAATATTATGTTGCAAGAGCATATCACCACACTCAAGGGCATTATTCATAAGTTGGAGCACCTCCTACGTTCTATGTTGGACGACAAGCCTACTTCATCAACAACTCCTTCATCACCACCTCCGAAGAAAGAGATCTAAATACATGGGTATGGGCACTCCCCTTGGCAACTGCCAAGCTTGGGGGAGTGCCCCGGTATCGTATCACCATCACATCTTTATCTTTATAATTTTTCTTAGTTCGATCCTTTTGGTTATATCTTGATCTAGTAGATTAAAGTTTTGAGTATGATCTAGCTTTGAGTTTTGCTTTATGTTTCCTTTATGTAATCAAGTTTGTGAGATATATAATAAAGAGTAGTTTTGAGTTGAGGGCTTTGCTTTCTTGCTATGATCTTGAGGGAATTAAATAAAAGAAGAATAAAAAGTAATAAAAAGATCATATGTTGATCTTATGGAGAGTAATGACTTCACATATAAAGAGTATGATGAATAAGAGTTATTGAGAGTTGACAAACATAGTTTTGGTCAATGTTTCAATTAATAGGAAGTAATAAAGAAAGAGAGGCCTCACATATAAATATACTATCTTGGACATCTTTTGTAATTGTGAGCACCCATTAAAACATGACATGCTAAAAGGTTGATGTTGGACAAGGAAGACAACATAATGAGTTATGTTTTCTTATATCTGAATAGAAGTTATATTGTTTTGGATCAGCCAACATGTTGAGCTTGCCTTTCCCTCTCATGCTAGCCAAATTCTTTGCACCAAGTAGAGATACTACTTGTGCTTCCAAACATCCCTAAACCCAGTGTTGCCATGAGAGTCCACCATACCTACCTATGGATTGAGTAAGATCCTTCAAGTAAGTTGTCATCGGTGCAAGCAATAAAAATTGCTCTCTAAATATGTATGATCTATTAGTGTGAAGAAAATAAGCTTTATATGAACTTGTGATATGGAAGAAATAGAAGTGACGGACTGCATAATAAAGGTCCTTATCACAAGTGGCAATATAAAGTGACGTTCTTTTGCATTAAGATTTTGTGCATCCAACCATAAAAGTGCATGACAACCTCTGCTTCCCTCTGCGAAGGCCCTATCTTTTACTTTTTATCTCCTACCCTTATATAAGAGTCATGGTGATCATCACCTTTCCTTTTTATACTTTTTCCTTTGGCAAGCTCTGTGTGTTGGAGAGATCCGGATATATATATCCACTCGGATGTAGGTTTTCATATAGTATTATTTTTGACATTACCCTTGAGGTAAAAGGTCGAGAGGCAAAACCATAAGCCTCTCTCTTTCTCTATGTCCGATTGAAACTTTGTACCCATAATTATCGCGTGAGTGTTAGCAATTGTAAAAGATTATATGATAGTTGAGTATGTGGACTTGCTAAAAAAGCTCTTTAATTGACTCTTTCCGATGTTACGATAAATTGCAATCGCTTCAATGACGGAGATCATAGTTTGTTAGTTTTCAATGAAGCTTCTGATTCACACTTTACCTTGTGAATGAATTGTTGCTTTAGCATAAGAAATTATATGACAATATATGTTGTTGTTCTAAAGATGATCAAGGAGAAGTTGCACGTGATTGAGCGCCATCTGCCAGGTGTGTGTTGAATTGTATATGTTTCCTGACTCTTCCTTTGTCCTGTCTATCCATATGCTTTACCAACATACTTGGTTGCAACTTACGTCCCATGCTTGGATGAGGATGCGAGACTGGTGGCCCTTTACTATGGGCATTCAGGGATTCAACTAGACGATGCTCTAAAGAAACGGTGTGCCATTTTTGTCGCTACAAATCGTATCATCAAGACAAGTCAACACATTTGGCATTTCGCGGTGCTTGCAGTGTTGGTAAAGGCACAATTGAAAGCACTAATGAGTCATCTCTTTAAATAGGATGATAGCTCCATGAGCTTCCTAACATTTTCAATAAGTTCAACCGGGTTCCTGCACATGTTGAACAGGTGAGACGATCAGATACACACGAGGAGGCAAATTTTTCTGGGGATGTTTAGGGCGCAAATTTTTCAGCCCGTCGTTATAGTCGGCCCATTTGCGGACCGTTAGTCTGTTGGGCCATTTTCATAGCATCACCAAATACGGCCTATTAACGGCCCGTTATGGCAGCCCATAAAACGTACAATTTCCATTAAAGGCCCATCTACGGCCCATTAAAGGCCCGTATAAGACCCATAAATGAGCCGGCGGCCCATGGATCCTATGAGACGTACAAGGCCCATCGATCGTATGAGACGTAGAAGGCCCATGGATCCTACAAGAAGTAGAAGGCCCATGGATCCGACGGCCCGTGAAGGGCCATGGTCGGTGAATTGGCCCCCATTTGAACGATATAGCATATTCAAAGAATTATCCTACTCAAAACTATCACCTCTAAAAAGCCTACACTATTACAACAAAGAGATCAAGGCATAGAAAGGTAGAATAATCCTACACTATAAAATAAAGAAATTACAGCCGATTATACCCACTGGGCATTATAGTTCGGCACAGGTGATAATAAAGCATACACAAACAGCAAATTACATACACTGGGCAAATACAGCTCATACATCATGGACGCGCATCAACTTAACTCCATTTGAACTATAATCTCTTCAGAAAATAGGATTGGCCGGATTCAGATAGCACAAATTTCAGTCTGCAAAATCTCCAATTCCTTCATGGTTACCTCAATGTCTTGTTTCATTTTTTGACTCCTGCATCTAATACCTGCATGTCCAGTCTCAACTTGTTGATTATACATTGACAATCATGTACACGTTGTCTTGCCACCTCTAGTTGATGCTTGAGAACATTAGCACATTCCAATTCCAATCCAGAATCATTCGGTAACGGCCATGCCGCACTGCTCGCAGATCTTTCTGTTGATGTCACTTCGTCCTGAAATGTTTCTGTAAGTACACATGACTAGGGCAAAATATAGTTGCAACAGTGAAGCGAACAAGACACTATTTTGTACTACATGACAAAACAGGACTAACAATAATGTTACACGTCACTTTCAAAAAAAATGTTACATGTCATGAAGCATAAGCAGGTGATATTTTAAAAATTATAAAAAAGATAGTCTGTGTAGCTTGCATACAGAAATCCCTCTTAGCTCACCAGAGGAGCATGATGTTGGGGCCCAATCGAAATCACAGACAAGTTACAAATTTAGACAGCACATTGTGTATAAGTAAGCAAGTAGTTGGCCATTCTGTGCCTCAATTAAAGTCTTAGGGAGCATAATGAACAACAGAGGGTTTCATACAAACATACTACAGCAGGCAAAACTATGCAATCATTAGCGTAGTATAGACTAGATTGTGAGCCTCATGCAATAATAGTTGGTTAATAGACTTCAAAGCTTCAGGCGCACTTCGGCAAAGTAATTAAATGGTAAGGCCTTTAATTATGTCAACTAATAGTGATACAAGTACCGAACATCAGGCATGATTATTTGGGCATCTCATTAACTGAGGACAAATAAAGCAATTGAAAAGAGAAAATTAACTATGACTGAAACAAACAAGGAATTGAACTGTTGAGTTGCATATAGTGACTTACCTTAGCAGGTTGAAGAGGCTCAGCGCAGCTCCTACTTCTCTTGCAAGGCTCCTTCCTAACATCTTGTACTTGGAAATCCTCAATCTTATCTTCATTGCACCCCCTCTGCAAGGTGACACAAACTAGTTACTCGTCTCCTTGGAAGATAAATATGCATACTTTCCAGTCTGTGAACACAAAAGAATGAGATTATAACAAAACAACACCACATAATGAAACATGCCGCATCTCTTGCACTTGCACACAATGAAATGAGCATTTACTATGTCTGCACTATGTAAAAACTAGGCATACCTTCGATCTGGATCTCCAGGTACTCTTGGAGAGCCTACTGTAGTGTAGAACCAAACCTTTATGTCACCTATGAGTTAGACAAGGCCCCACTACAGCAGCCCTTAGTGTTTAAATCGTTGACAAGCTCTGTTAGAGTGTTATGTCAAGAACAGCAAGTAATCAAAGCAAACAGTCCTAGTATGGCTGGCTGATGCAAACAAGCAATTAAATAGATGTGTTAGCAAATCTTACATATCAAGAAAAGAAGCAAAGAAGGAGGCTTAAAGACCATCACTTGACTGACCAGATTTAAGGGGCATTTAAACATCATGTGCAACGTATGAACTAACATAAACATTGCATATTCCGGATTCTACAATGGAATGCACATGTATTAGGTTATGCCATGTATGATGATGCCTAAATGTACAGATAGCAGGCAGGAGTGATTCATCATTGCACGCACAATTGAATTGCAGGTTAAGGGCCGGTTCGATTCCGCCTTTTCAGGGCATATTGTCAAAATAAGCCATAAAAGATGTAAAGAAGTCATTTTTGAGTTATGGGCTTGGGCTTAACTAATTTTGCTTTGGAGGGGGGTGTTTCGGGTAGAACCTCACTAAACATTGAAGGGAAGGGGAATAGTGAAATGACTCTGTTGTCTGCCTATATTACACTCAAAATGCAACTGCTGACGCCCATGTCACACCTGACCCTCAAGTAAAAACAAACACGCAAGCATTCATTGCCCTGCCTGCTTGCATCCCCTCTCCCCTTTCCACTATACGATGAATTGCTATGAGCTGCTTCTGCTGCTGCTATATGATGAATTGCTATGACCTGCTCCTGCTGCTGCTATATGATGAATTGCTATGAGCTGCTGCTGCTGTATGATGAGTTGCTATGAGCTGCTGCTGCTGCTATATGATGAATTGCTATGAGTTGTTGCTGCTGCTATATGATGAGTTGCTACAAGCTGCTCCTGCTATTGCTATATGATGAGTTGCTACAAGCTGCTTCTGCTGCTGCTATATGATGAATTGCTATGAGCTGCTCCTGCTGCTGCTATATGATGAATTGCTATGAGCTGCTCTTGCTACTACTATATGATGAATTGCTATGAGTTGCTGCTGGTATATGATGAATTGCAGACTACTGCTGCTGTATGATGAGTTGCTATGAGCTGTTGCTGCTATATGATGCTTTCAGGTGGTGCTGCTATACGATAATAACCAGCCACTTGGACCATCGAATTTCAATAAATAATTGTTCTTCATTTAAATGTGGGTCATGCGTTCTTCGTTTAAATTAGGCAATGGGATCTCTATGGAAAACATTTACCAAAGTAGATTGTGCCAAGTAGATGGTATCTTTGTATTTGCATTTTGAGCAAATAGTGATGGTCTGTTTTCCTATCATATTAATTACTGCACTGGGTTCAATTTGTGATGTTTGCAAGTCAAATTAATTTTCATATGGGCAGCAAAATGAAAAAAATATAATGCAATCTAGACTTTCCACTAATCATACCAAAGATAAGCTGAAAACGCAATGAAAAGAACTGGTTGGCTTATTACATGGAGCTTATATTCACAGGTGCTTATTTTCTTAGGATAACTCGTAATAACTGTCCCTAAGAAACTTGGCTAATAGAACTGGCATACAAATAACATGTTACGATGATTGCAATGGAGGAGTGACGTACCATGGCACACTGTATAGGCTCACCGCTGCCTCTCCTTTTTTTGTGATGTTCCATGAAATTGCCACATACATCTTGTACTTTTTCATTGTGTAACCCTATCTGCAAGTTGACACGGCTAATTTCAGACATCTCTACATGATACTATATTTCATATCCCTTGCGCATATTTAAACCACCAATTAACGATTGTGTGCGTTCCATAAACTAGCCATGACTCTGTATGCTGGACTAGCAGGCACTCTAAGGGAGCCTAATGTAGTGCACTGGAATTCCTACATGCCACCTACGATTTTGTGTAATGTACTGCCCCTGTTCCTAAATATATGTCTTTGTAGAAATTCCAGTATGGGCCACATACAGATGTATATAGATGCATTTTCGAGTGTAGATTCACTCATTTTGCTCCGTGTGTAGCCTATAGTGGAATCTCTAGAAAGACTTATATTTAGGAACGGAGGTACGAGGTAGTATCATGTATGACATCTACATATCTAATTTAGCAGCCAGTAGTAGAAATCATTGTCTGCACAAAGGGATTATTGATCGAAAATCCTAGCAAAGCACGCTGGCAGGCATAGAACAATTCAAGAGAGAGAGATGCGCTTACAAGATCATAGCAATGCCTCAGTCCAGGATCTTGGTTGGCCAAGCTGTTAGATCCAGAAGAAACATCATCCTTGTAGTTTTTGCCAGCTGCATAACAGGTAATAGTGACCGGTTAGTATATTTGAAGTACATCGGGCAGGTGATGCTGGACGGGTTTAAAGGTGACAAGTACCTAGGCTGTGGCGGGTGCTTGGCATCTCTCTAGACTATGGGAATCAGGTTAGAAACGTCGAGGGTGATGACACTGCGCTGGCTGTCAGGTCTGGTAAGGAGATCTAGAACCGTCGAGTAGGGTGTTTGTGGAGCGGCTCCGGTAGGGTGGACTATGGTGTGGGGAAGCGGATCTATGGCCGTGGACGAGGGCGTAGGTGAAGCTGCTCTGGTGGTTGGGTTAACGATGGTGTCGACGATGCAGATCTACGGTCGTGGACGAGGCGTCAGAAGCTGCTCCGGTGGTTGGGTTAAGGGTGGTGTCGACGATGCGGATCTGCGGCCATGGATGGGGCGTCAGAAGCTGCTCCGGTAGGTTGGATGAGGGTGCGAGGAAGCGGATTTGAGGCCGTGGACTTGTGAGTTGGCAAAGCGGCCCCGATAGGGTTGAGAATGGTATAGGCGAAGCTACTCTGGTAGGGTTGAGGAAGGTGTCGGTGAAGCGGCTCCGGTAGGGTTGAGGAAGGTGTCGGCGAAGAGGATCAGAGGCCGTTGATGGGGGCGTCGGTGGGGCGGCTCCGGGGGGTGTGGACGAAGCATCTCCGGTGGGGAGTACGAATGAGCTGCTGCAGATGCGCAGCGGTTGACGAGAGTACCGGCGAAGCAGATCCGGCGCCGTGGACAAGGCCGACACTGAATGGGTTGTGGTACAGTGGTGGATGAGCAGTCTACTTGTTTCTAGGGGAGGTGGGAGGGGTAGATGCGGCCGCAGAAGCAGATCCGGTGAGGTGGACGCCGTTGGCAGTGAATGGGCTATGGTACGCTGGTGGATGAGCAGTCTAGGGTTTCGAGAGGGGAGGGGAGAAAGGGCGATGAAGTACGGACGGCGTGATGTAAGATGCTCTGGTGCTGTGGAGTTAGTCATTTTTGCGGGAGGGGGAGAGGAAATGGGGGTGCCGTGTAGTGGGGGAACCAGAAGTTACCAAAGCAGCCCCGACCTATCATGTAGACGAGGGCGGTATTGTAACTGTTGGTCTCCGTGCACCAAGGACAAAAGGGGGATTTCGCATGCTAAAGACTAAGGTGGCGTAAATTTTAGAAGGAGGGCCCTGTTTTGATCATGGGGTTAGAGCTAGTTTGGGTTAGTTGGAGGCTCAAATAACCCAAAAGTATCCAAAAAGGGAGGGTTAAAGTGGGTTAGTTACATCTAACCCAACTATGCCAGTGGAGAGGTGCTTATTTGGATTAGGGTGGGTTAGAAAATAACTGTAACTGTGTTAGAGTATCCAAACAGGGCCGAGGCGGGAGATTTTGCCGCCCGCGGGATCGTTCGTATCCAGTTTCAACTAATTTTGGACCGTGCTAGCGGTAAGGTCATGCTAGACTGTGTACACGGGGCACGTGTCAGCAGTTAATAACTGGTGTGAAGTCCACCCCAGAAAAAAGACAATAACTCGGGATGATGCGCCGATAACTTGGACGTTCACACGGGCGCAGCCAATCGTACGGGTGTAGTGGTGCGTTCACAAAAAGGGATCAAACGCTCAGCCTATGTATTTCTCGTGTAAATAGATAATTTAGTGTTATTGGTTATTTACTTTAAACACAATGCATTGACGTGTTAGTGTAGAGGCGCACAAAAAGAAATGGATATTGTAGTCAGCTACTTAAAAGTGTTATCTCATATGATTACATAGCCTCCATTTCATAAATTGCGTACCCGTTGAATTCATATATGAATATTACATATATTACTTCAAAATAGAAACTTAAATCATCCAAGACTAATGAATTTGAATGCAAGAGTAACAATGGTGCATGTTCATGATAGCTACATTGGTTGTTTGATGAAACATCACTATAACTTTGGCATGCACAACTAAAAAGGCTTATTTAAATAGAAAAAAATGTGATATGTGAGTGTCCAATCTTTATAGCGTTGAATCGATATTGTACCTTTGGCCACGATACGAAGTAGATATTGACTTATGTTCAAGCGATGGACGTCCACGATCGCTAGATAGTGATACATGAATGAATTGTGCAATCTCTCTCACACACATACATATCTCATTTCCCTGTGGGCATCGGAATCACACAAGCGCACTTCGTGTATTTCTCTCCCTCCGTCAGGGTTAAATTCGTCTTTTTACCCCGTCCTACAAGTCTCTCACACAGAAACACACATGCTCTCTATGTCTAACACGCCCACCCCTTTAATTCCGCCCACCCACAGCCACTAATGTCTCTCACACATATGATATCTACCTATCCCTTAATATAGCTAGATATGTGTCACACAAACTTCTTCTCCCTACTAGCAAGATGCCCATGTGTTGCACGGAACATCAAGATGCATTTGTATGAGAAGTTTATCTTGTGGGAGAAAAGGATGAACGAGGGAATGCCTTATTTGCAAATGCGGAGAGGGGTGTGGGTATCTTTTTGCAAAATTGCCATAGTTTCCTTCCTGTCCGTCGGATATAAATTGGATGGCCTATATTGCAGGATGGCAGGAATACCATCATCACCAACTCTGTTTTTTATAAGAGTAGAGATATGTGAGTGTCACTGCCCCCCCCCCACACACCCACACTTCCTAACACCGAAGGAGTAGGGTGACACCTAGATCTTGATACTAATCTATCGACTTGCTTCTCTCTCAAACACACACACACACACTACCCGGCACCAAAGGAGTAGGGTGGCACATCGATCTTGATAATAATCTATCTACTCCTCTTTCAAACACACACACACACACTCGCTAGTTGTGCCTCTGTGCCTACCGCGCACACTCTCAATACGTCTTTCTCTCCCTCCCCCCAACAATGACAGCAGAAGGGTGACAACTCAATCTGATCATAATCTGTCAATTGATTTCTCTCTCAAACATTGTGTCTCGGTGCCTCGCTCGGTAGCCCCCTCGATATGTAGACTTCTCGCGCGCGCACAACTGTAGTGACGATGACGCTGAACCCAGTGTGCCTTGTTTTTACCGGCCTCATGTGATAGTTTTCACCCTGTTTTCTGTTAATTAACAAGGCAACCTTTTCTTTGTTACTACTAGTGAATCTGAAATCATTCGGGGCAGACATAAAATATATCACTTCAACCCAATTATCGCAGCAACTATTTTAAAAGAAATAAGCTAGCTGCCCGTGCGTTGCACGGAACATCAAGATGCATTTGTATGACTAGTTTATCTTGTGAGAGAAAAGGTTGAACGAGGGAAGGCCTTATTTGCGAACGTGGAGAGACGTGTGGGTATATTTTTGCAAAATTGCCATAGTTTCTTTCCTATCCGTTAGATATAAATCCGATGGCCTATATTGCAGGATGGCACGCACACCATCATCACCAACTCTGTTTTCTACTCCCTCCGTCCGAAAATACTTGTCATCAAAATGGATAAAAAGAGATGTATCTAAAACTAAAATACGTCTAGATACATTTCCTTTTATCCATTTTGATGACAAGTATTTCCAGACGGAGGGAGTATTTGTCTTTTTAGAGATTTTAACAAGTGACTATGACCAGACCTTACCAACATACTCAAAAAAGTAGTCCATAATTTTGATGTTACCCTCTTTTCTTGGCGGTGCAGTGCCATCTGGATACCTCATAAATAAATAAAGTACTACATGATACTAATATATGATACATGGCGCAGGAGTACTAAGTATTATTAATACAGTTTTGCTAGAACTCATCTAGATGAGATATAAATTGGTCTCATTCATCTTTTATAGCCATTGGATGTGATGATATATAAGATGCGTGTGTGCTGACGTGGGTTGTATTTGTTCTCGTGCAACGAACTGACCACTGCATGTCATGTTTGATAGTCTCAAGTCATTAAAAGCATACAAGCCTCACATCTCTTCTTGGTTGATTCTTCTATTTATGTCAAAAAATAAGAAACAACGTGAGAGTTAATGCACCATGCCTATGTGTTTACTATTTGGTTTTCGTAAGATGACTTAATACGGAGGGAGTATTCGATTTGACAGCGGGCGGCGTAGTTCTCGATACGGCTTTAATGCAGACGAGGGAGGGAGTAGCGGTTCCCGATATGTTGAACGGCCAATGAATCCTTCTTCAATTAATGCATGAGGGAAATAATGGGAGGAGGTCCGGGAAAAGAGGCTGCACGATGTGAATGCAACGCAGTTTGCCCTCATATAAAGGCGCCCCTCCATTCCAATGCATCTACCACATCGTACGCACCTAAGCATTTGCCTAAGCACCTACACTAAGCGCAAAAGAGCTCACTCCAGACCCATGGAGGCGATGCTCGTGAGCGGCCAGCGGCTGTGCCAGATGGTCCACGACACCGGCCTGCGGCATGGCGCCGAGGATCGTCTCCAGGTGGTGTTGGAGACCGACTGGTGGATGGCCGCTGTCGGTGTCAAAACCGGCGGATCTCGGGTAGGGGGTCCCGAACTGTGCGTCTAGGCCGGATGGTAATAGGAGGCAGGGGACACGATGTTTTACCCAGGTTCGGGCCCTCTTGATGGAGGTAAAACCCTACATCCTGCTTGATTAATATTGATGATATGGGTAGTACAAGAGTAGATCTACCACGAGATTGGAGAGGCTAAACCCTAGAAGCTAGCCTATGGTATGATTGTATGTTATGGTTGTTGTCCTACGGACTAAAACCCTTCATTCTATATAGACACCGGAGAGGGTTAGGGTTACACAAGGTCGGTTACAAAGGAGGAGATATCCGTATCCGTATTGCCTAGCTTGCCTTCTACGCCAAGTAGAGTCCCATCCGGACACGAGACGAAGTCTTCAATCTTGTATCTTCATAGTCTAACAGTCTGGCCAATGGAGATAGTCCGGCTGTCCGGAGACCCCCTAATCCAGGACTCCCTCAGTAGCCCCTGAACCAGGCTTCAATGACGATGAGTCCGGCGCGTAGTATTGCCTTCGGCATTGCAAGACAGGTTCCTTCTCCGAATACATCACAGAAGAATTTGAATACGAGGATAGTGTCTGACCCTGCAAAATAAGTTCCACATTCCACCGTAGAGAGAATAATATTTTCGCAGATCTAATTTACTGACTTATTTTGGCAGCATGACGTTACGTCATGGCCCGGTGATTATTCGAACCGTTTCTTTTAACCAGCCCCGCACATAACGCAAGGCAGTTTTTCGACACGTCTTGTCAAAGCAGAGATCGTGTTCCCTCAATTACGGGATTCTCATTAATGCGGTCGTGGGTAACCCAACCGTGTCTAGGACTCCTAGATTATAGGAAAGTCCTAAATGGCTACGGAGAGGACGCTTGATATTCACCCTCTTTATAAAGGGACGAGATTTTCGCTTTTTCTCTCTCTTGCTCAATCGAACCCTTCTCCCGCCTCGAGTTCTAACACCCAAAGCCCAGGTTAGGTGCTCCGGAACTTCAATCAAGTCCGGATCCAGCCTTCAAGGACGATGGATTCCCTCCTCCGTTACGGAAGAGGACATTAAGAAGTTGAGGGAGGCCAGATACCTGACCGCCGAGGTTTCGCATCGGCTGCCTGCTCGAGGGCAGATCGTCCCTACTCCCGAACCCAACGAGAACGTTGTGTTCGTCTCCCACTTCCTCCGAGGTCTAGGCCTCACTCTGGATCCTTTCGTCAGGGGTTTGATGTTCTATTACGGGCTAGATTTCCACGATCTAGCTCCGGACTCCTTTCTCCACATCTTGACATTTATTGTCGTGTGTGAGGCCTTCCTCCACGTTACCCCTCACTTCGGCATGTGGCTCAAGACCTTTGAAGTAAAGCCGAAGATGACCGAGGGGCAACATGCAGCGTGCGGAGGTGCATCAATAGGCAAGATGGCAGGAGCTCCATGGCCAAAAGGTTCCTTTCCAGAGGTGTCCGAATTATGGAAATGGGAGTGGTTTTACGACACGGCTCCCAGAAGTTCCAAGTGGGCGGCTGCCCCCGCTTTTCGCTCGGGCCCCCCACCACAACTGATGTCATGGATTAGCAGAGGTCTGAGCTGGGGTCCAGCCAAGGACGTGCCTATACTGCAAAGCCGCATCCGAGATCTCTTCGAGGGAGATTCTAATTTGGCTGTGGTAATACAAGTTATGCTGGTTCGTCAAGTCCAGCCTTGGAGATGCCGGCCCCTTCGCTTGTGGGAGTTCAACCCAGAGGGACCGCGTGCCATTCAAAGTTTCCTCGGCCTGACGCATGAGGAGATGTACAAGTCATTCTTCGGACCTCAAGTAGAGTGTCCGGATATTACCGAGGACGTGGGCCTGAGCAGTAACCGCGCCGCCGAACAAGTAAGAAATCCTCTGGCCGAACACACTGTCTTTTATTTGTCACGAAGTTATTTCTGAGAGTTTGCTTTTTGACCAGGACTGGCTAACAAAGGCGAAGATGATTCGGTGTTTGGCCCCCCTCCCTTAGGGTTTGGAAAATCCGGTATTGGAAAAGATGCTCGAGGTCGCACCTTGCCCGGAGCCCTCGAAGGAAGATACCAGGGGGGATAATATGGGCGGACGCGGGCCCCCATCGCTGCCTATTCCAACCGAGGGAATGAGCATCTCCACGAAGGAGGACAACCCAGGGAGGAAAAGGACTGCTTCAGAGGATCCGGAAGCCGAAGCCTCCAAACAGGAGAAGAAGTCTCCCACAGAGGGTCCTGCCTCGGGGGGGTGCTTTCGCTGCACAAACTCCGCGGGGGGATCAGCCCTCCAACGAGTCGTAAGTGATCCAAAATACTTTAATAGTAAAGGTATGCTATCTTTTTTCTGAGAAAATAACCACCGCATATATCTTGCAGTTCGGGCCTTAGCCCCTGTCAGATGAGCTCGTCTTCGGGGGATCTTCTTCCAGAGATGATGGAGAGCGAAACGCCTCCTCTGGACTCCTCCACTCAAGAAGCGAGCGACCCCGAAGTGTCGTCACGAAGGGCCTCTCCAAATCCGGTGAGGCCAGAAGATAATCCCATAGATCCCCGAAGTCCCCAGCGTCTGGCACCCGAAGAGAGCAGACAAAAGAGTCCGGCACCGTCTGGTGTGTGGTCGGACGTTCTGAGGGAGTTGGTGGGGCGAGCAGCCATCTCAGAAGAACACCGTATGCTGATGGGTACGGTGATGGAGAGAATCTCGTCCGCCGAAAGCGGATTACATGAAGCCTTTATGAGTCTACTGACAGGCTTTGAGGTACGTGAGATAATATGTGATAGTACTACACATGTTAGGTGTGCCCTGTGTAGATAGTAGCCCCTGAGACTCTGGTTGTCGTCGAGAACGGCGGTGAACAAAGGATCATATTCCCAGGCAATAACCAGACTGCCCCTATGTGCAGGTGGTGGAAGCTCCGGTGGCTAGTCGGACTAGTGAGTTTGCCAAATTAAAACGGCAACTTGATGCGGCAGACACCGACATCGAGCTTGTTAACAAGAGGCTTGACGAGGCACATGGTAAGTATTATTATCTGGTGAACGTCACATAGTAAGAGCAGCACATGGAGCTGCCACCGTGGAAACCTTGCGGCCAGAACTTGCCCGAGCCAAGGAACAACGAGGATTAGTAATGCCGCTGCTTTGAAGGCGGCCGAAGAACTGAAAGCCAAGAAGGCCGCACATTGCGAGAGCCAAGAGAAGATGGCCAAGATGGCCGTAGAATTAAAAGACAATGCCGACCGTTGTCGGGTCCTTGAAAGAGAAACCGAGCAAAGGCAACGGACCTTGAGAAGGCCATGGCGGCGGACAAAGACACCCGTTCTGCTATGAGAGCGAAGAAGGAGGAGCTGCGGGAAGCCGGGGATATTGCGGCTGGGAAACCCTTCATGTTACGGAGGAAGTTCGGAGATCCACGGTATGCCCCTCTGGATCGGCTATGGAGTCCGGAAGATGCGTATATGGATTTGGCGGCGAGCGCTGCCGATGCGGCCAAGTACTTCCAAGGTCAGACAGATCGTGAAGTGGACAAGCTGTTCTGGTCGCAATTCCATGTTCCAGAGCGTCTGCTTTCCTTGACTGACCAGCTAGCCGAATGGGCCGAAATGAATAGGTTGTCCGCACTTGCCATGAGGTCTGTTGTGGATCAACTATGGCCGGAAAAGCCAAAGCCAAACAGCTATTTCAGCTTAGTGCAGCAGTTCCTTGGTGTGGTGCCGCGCATTGATGCGATGAAGAGGTCGGCGTGCATAGAAGGCTTGCGGATGGCCCTTGCCCGTGTTAAAGCATACTGGGCAGAGATGGACGCTACCACTGTTGCGGCGCAGGGTTCGGCCATAGGCCGAGTGGCTGCCGAGCATTATTTCGAGGAGGTTCTCGAGGGTGCTCGTTTGATAGAGGACCAATGCTCGAAGAATATTATGTTTGAGTGATATGTATTCTCATTTTAAAAACAATGCTTTTATGAAGTTTTTATAATGCTATGTTTATACTTTTGCCTGAAAGTAGTATGATGCCTCCTGTGCGGCCGTTTATGTACACATGTGTAAAACCTGAAAGATTGCAGCCGTCGGCTTCAACCCCCACGCATATAATGCGGGGGGTGCTCGCAAAAAATGCGTGTTCACACTTAAACCAACGTCTTGGTCCTATTAAGGAGGTGATAGCGTAGCGAGCGACGCAACCGGACTATAATGCTTTAACACTTTCACTTAGCCATAGGAGTTTGACAGTGGGGCTACTAGATAGCCCCTGGTGACTCCGCACTCTCCCGATCGCGGGGTGCGTACATGCCTGGCCAGAAAACGGCCCTTCGTTAAGGCGGAGGAATTCTAACATTCCGATAGGTCATCGAGTGGTTGACCAGTCTCACGCTATATCATGACAGTCAGTTTTCAGCTTTCTCTACTGAGGTGCTCGTCCAAATGAACCAGGGCACAATCGCAGTAGTTCTCCTGATGCTACCTTAGCCGATAAAGCGGAACGTAAGGCACCAAAACATAGGAGCCGGGAAAACCCAACATTTGACCAAAGACAATGATTCGGAGCTGATGCATATAAGGCCAAACTCGCGACGCCGAACACTCCCTAAGGTATTCAGTCTTTATGGTATAAACCGGGCCTAAATAGTGCCCTTTGTAAGAAGCGCCTTGTTTCCAGGTATGTGCATTATTCTAACGTGGACACATGCCAAGACGTCAGCATCCTTCTCAACTGTGCTGAGAATTCGATGGATATGTATCAACAAGAGACAGTAAAAAAGGTTTACACAGGGTCTTAATCTAAAAAGAATCCTTGGAGCGGGTCCCTGCTGCACGTCTGCGCCTGTTTCTCCGTTGTGCCATATGCTGGATGGGTGTAGCATGATGATCATCTGTAAAAGAGAGGAACTTAGGTGAAAAAGTTGTCGTGCAAAAAGATAGTTTTTAAAGAAACCATGTATAATTCAAGATGAGTAAAAATTGCCACTGGTCTGCTCGCGTTGAGCCCCTTGTATTTGTGATAGGGGTGTGGCCATTTATCCGGTATGAATTACATATAGCTGCGCCGGACTCGTCTAACCGTGTCCGAGGTCTTGACGACCTGTTAAATGCTTTAGTTGGTGAGGCCGTTTTTAGTGTGCGGCTGCCAGCCGCACTCTCTTCGGCACGCAAAGATCGCTTAATGCTTCTATTTACTGTAATGATGCCACGTGGGTCGGTCATCTTGAGTGTGCGGGAAGCGTAGTGCGGTATTGCATTAAAGCGAGCGAAAGCTTCGCGTCCGAGTAGTGCTTGATAGCCACTTTGGAATGGAGCGATGTGGAAGGTTAAATGTTCGCTACAGAAGTTATCGGGGAAGCCGAATATAACCTTTAGTAGCAGGGAGCCCGTGCAATGAGCCCCTGGGCCTGGCGTTACTCCTTTAAAGGTAGTATTGCTATGGCAAATTTTTGTTGGGTCTATCCCCATTTCGTGGATTGTGTCTTGGTATATCAGGTTTAAACTGCTGCCACCATCCATCAGGACCCGTGTGAAGTGGTATCCGTCAATTATTGGGTCTAATACCAGGGCAGCCCATCCTGCACGCCGGATACTTGCTGAGTAGTCACGATGGTCGAAAGTGATCGGTTGAGATGACCAGTGGCAGGACTCCTGTGACGCCCCGAGACCGATGTGCCAGGTGTCTTCCAATTATTCATTGTTGTTGCCTTGTCATTGCTTGCGTGTCATGCATTGCATATCATGTCATCATGTGCATTTCATTTGCATACGTGTTCGTCTCATGCATCCGAGCATTTTCCCCATTGTCCGTTTTGCAATCCGGCGCTCCTATGTCACCCGGTGCCCCTTTCAACCTTTTTTCATGTGCGGGTGTTAAATGTTTTCGGATTGGACCGAGATTTTTCATGCGGCCTTGGTTTACTACCGGTAGACCGCCTGTCAAGTTTCGTATCATTTGGACTTCCTTTGATACTCCAACGGTTAACCGAGGGACCGAAAAGGCCTCGTGTGTGTTGCAGCCAACACCCTTCCAAAGTGGCACAAAAACCCACCTAAACCTCCTCCATCATCTCGGTTGTTCGATCACGACCGCGTGGCCGAAAACCGCACCTCATTTGGAGCTTCCTAGCTCCCTCTACCTATAAATATGTGTCTCCCTCCGAAATTCTCGCGCAGATGAAACCCTAAAAAAACTCCTCCGCGCATCGCCGGACACTTCCTCCCGCCCCGGCCGGACATGTCCGCAACCGCCGCCACGTCGCTCCAACCAATCAGCGCTCGCCACGTCACCTGCGCCGCTGCCCCGAGCCACTCACGGCGCGCCACCTAGCCCGCCGGCTCCCCTCCCACCGCGCCAGGCCCGCGGACCCGGATCCGGCCCTCCAGGCCCAAGCCGCGCCTCCGCTCCTCGCCTCCCGTGCACCCGCGACCATCGCCGCCCTTCACGCTCGCAGCGTCGCCCGCGCATCGCCGCCGCCGGCCGCCGCCATGTCTCCCGCGCCGCCGCCTGGCAGCTGCGCCACCGCTCGTCGTGCCCCGCCGCCTCGCTCGTCGCGCGCCACTGCCTCGGGTGCCGTGCGTCGCCGCCTCGGCTTCCGCGTTCCTCGCCGGAGTTCACCCTCGCCCTCACCGGAGTCAACGCCGGCCAGATCTGGTGCGGATGGATCAGATCCACCCATCCCTCCAACCAAACGGCTCCTTCCCCACGTCCCGGATATCCTCATCCTGCGTTGACTTTTTGCGGAGGTAAAATTCAACCAAGTCCCCGAAGTTTCCAGATTCATATGCCCATATTCAACACATTGTAACTCTGCATCCGTAGCTCCGATTCATGCGTGTAGCATATCAAAATGTTCGCCTCGACGAGTACATCATTTCATATCATTGCATCATTTTCATTTGAGCTCATCTTGATGCCTAAAATGCTGTTGGAAGAGGGCTATGTGATGTATTTGTCAGATCTGTTTCAACAAATGGCATTTTGTCATTTTTGCCATGATTAATGTGTGCATGCTATGATCCTAAGCTCTACATGTGTTTTGTTATATGTCATGCCGTCTTTAAAGTGGTGCTTGCCATGTATTTTTGTGATATTTGTGGTGACTAGCACAAGCTTGGAAAGTATCGTAATCAGTAATGCTGATTTCAGGGACTTAGAATTTCACTAAGTCCTTGTCCTGATTTTGTCGTTATGCCATATGTTCATGTTGTTTCCTAGTGATCCGTGCCTCTTTTGAGGATGATCAGTAAGGATGTTTTGTTAACATTGTGGTTCTCTATCCATCCATGTCTTTGTTTTTAATTATGGAGCACCCTAGCTTGAGTCAATCGAGCTCTACTTTTTCTATTTAATGTTCCTGGCAGATCGTTGACATGATTAGCGATTTTGCCGAGGATGTTGCTATTGATCCGTGCATGCTATGTTGTTGTTCTTGTCATGTCTAGCTACTATGCCATGTCTTCTTGATGGGTGTATGCTTAGTTTGTCATGCCATGCTATGTAGTGAGTGCATCGAGCTCGTAAACATGCCTACTCGTTAACTGATTTGCATGCTCCAGTTTTTCACCAAGTCTGAATCTGTTTATGTTTTTGACATGTTCACATGCTTGCCATTGTATTTTATGATCCCTTTTGGCTCAAGGTCACTAAGGGACTTTTGTTAAGTGCTTTGAGTAGCTTCATGCCATGCCTTGCTTTGACATGTTAATTTCCTGTAGCATGTAGTTTTCATGCTCTAAAGTGTGCTTCCTGATGATAAATTCCAGAATTGTGTTAATTTCACCAAGTCTGAAACCTGTTATCATTTGCACTTTTGCCATGCTTGTTTGAACCTGTTAATGAGCGAATTAGCCGTAGCTCAGTGTTCATATTTTGTTAGGAATCTTGAGTGGATCCTTGACATGTATTTTGTTGTCATGTTTCAGTGCTGTAGCGTATTTAACTTGTTGCATTTAGATGGCTACTTGCTGTTTATCGCAGACCGGTGCCATATTTGTTTTGCTTGCCATTTCCAAACCGTGCATCCGATTCCGATGAACTTTATATCGATTTCAACCGAAATCATATCACCTTTCCAGTGGCACTCTTGGATTTCCTAGTTGAGGGCAAGTTCAAGCATTCCTTTGCAAATCATGCATATGCATCGCATACCGCATCCCGCATATCATACCATGTTCATGTGTTGGCTGTTTACTATGTTGTGTGCTTGTTTCCGGTGTTGCTTCTTCGGGTTGGTTCCGGTAACGTCGTGATTGTGAGGACCCGTTCGACTACGTCCGTTTGTCTTCTTCATGGACTCGTTCTTCTTCCTTGCAGGATTTCAGGCAAGATGACCATACCCTCGAAATCACTTCTATCTTTGCTTGCTAGATGCTCGCTCTTTTGCTATGCCCATGTTGCGATACCTATCACTTGCTTATAATGCCTCCCATGTTGTTGAGCCAAGCCCCTAACCCACCTTGTCCTAGCAAACCGTTTTTTGGCTATGTTACCGCTTTGCTCAGCCCCTCTTATAGTGTTGTTAGTTGCAGGTGAAGATTGGAGCTTGTTCCATGTTGGAGAATGGATATTTGTTGGGATATCACAATATCTCTTATTTAATTAATGCATCTATATACTTGGTAAAGGGTGGAAGGCTCGGCCTTATGCCTGGTGTTTTATTCCACTCTTGCCGCCCTAGTTTCCGTCATATCGGTTTTATGTTCCCGGATTTTGCGTTCCTTATGCGGTTGGGTTATAATGGGAACCCCTTGACAGTTTGCTTTGAATAAAACTCCTCCAGCAAGGCCCAACCTTGGTTTTATCATTCGCCACCTAGCCTCTTTTTCCCTTGGGTTAGGCCTGTAAGTGCATCTAGTGCCACCCCTAGTTGGTTTTGGAGTATTGACGACAAACCTAGTTGAGGGACTAATGTGTTTGTGAGAATTGCAGGATAACACAGGTAGAAGTCCCTCATTGATTCGGTTTTCCTACCAGAGATGACCCCTAAAAATGTATGAAGACATTGATGTCAAAGGTGGTATGTGAAGATATTCACATTGAAGACTATGACACGAGAAGATGTCGCATGAAGCATATGGAGCTCGAAGACTTAGATCTTTCGTAGTTCCTTTTCTTCTTTGTTGAGTCATAGGAACCACCGTACTGTTAAGTGGGGTCCAAGAGAACCAGTCAGAATGACTGAAGTGATGCTTAACCAAAACCTATGTCTTTGAGTGAAGACTATGAAAGCAAATCTTGTCCAGAGTCGGACAAGTCAGCTTTGCTTGTAGCCCAAGTAAAGTTGCCGTGTGTGTTTGAAATCTGACCGTTGGAACACGTGTCAGTTCCTTAGTGACCCAGGGTCATTTCGAACAAATCAGGTTGGGTTGCCTAGTGGCTATAAATAGTCCACCCCCTACAACCATAAACGGTTGGCTGCTCAGAGTTAGAGTACGGCTTTTGTCGTTTGAGAGCAACCCACCTCGAAGCCTTTGAGAGAGAATTCCTTGCGAGGATAAAGCCCTAACCACCCAGAGCCAAAGAGTATTAGGCATCACTTAAGTCTTCCTGTCTGTGTGATCTGAAGACTTATTACACTTGAGGACTGTGAATCCTCCAGCCGGTTAGGCGTCGCGTTCTGAGCATCCAAGAGCCATTGTGGATCGCCGGTGAACGAAGTCTGTGAAGGTTTGGGAGTCTACCTTGAAGACTTACCAGAGTGATTGGGCGAGGTCTATGTGACCTTAGCTCAAGGGGAATACGGTGAGGACTGGGTGTCCTAAGCTGCGTGTTCAGGACTGGGTGTCCGGGACTGTGTGTCCTCAGGTTTAAATACCTAGCCGCCCTAACCAGACGTACAATTGTCATAGCAACTAGAACTGGTCCAACAAATCATTGTCTTCAACAAGTCACTGGTTTCATCCTTCCCTTCCCTTTACTTACTGTTGGTCCTTGTGAAGTCGTTGTATGATTGCATTATCTTTTGTCTTCACTGAGTGACTGCTTGATCTAATTGGCTTCATAATATCTTCCTATCTGATCCTTACTACCTAGCTGCTATTAGTCATTGTGCTTTCACTTCATTGAATACTTGACTATGGCTTGCCTAGTGTAGTCTACCTTCCGCTGCATGATAATAGGTTTATTTCTATCGTTTGTCTTCGAAACTTCCATGTTTTGAAGACTTTCATAAAAATCGCCTATTCACCCCCCTCTAGTCGATATAACGCACTTTCAATTGGTATCAGAGCAAGGTACTCCCTTGTTCTGTGTGATTCGGTTTAACCACCTGGAGTTTTAGCTATGTCGACTGCAGGGATAATTAAAGTCTCCGCTGCGTGCCCCGTCTTCGATGGAACTGAATATCCCTGCTGGAAGAATAAGATGTGCATGCATCTTGAAGCCATTGACATCGACCTATGGTATGTCGTCAAGAACGGCATTCCCAAGGCTGGAGAAGGTGTCACTGCTGTTGACGTCAAGAAGTTCGTTCAACTGGACTCTACTACCAAGAATATCATCTGTGGTCATCTGACCAAAGGACAGTATGGCCGCGTGAGTGCTTTGGAAACATCTAAGCTAGTCTTGGACTGGCTCTCCAAGGTCAACGAAGGCGTCGCAACCCAGAGAGATCAGAGAATCAGTGTCCTTCGCAACCTCTTCAACCGCTTCAAGAGAAATGACAATGAGAATGTCCAGCTCACATTTGATCGACTCACTGACATCACAAATGAGCTTCAAGCCCTCGGCGCTACTGAGATCACCAAGCATGAAGTCGTCAAGACACTCCTGAGATCACTTGACAGTTCGTTTGACACCCTAGCCCTGATGATTCAAGAACGTCCTGATTTCAAGACAGTCGATCCGTCTGACATACTTGAGAGGCTCAACACACATGAGTTTTAGCTTTTTGAGAAAAGAGATATCTACGGTCCCAACTATGGGCGAACTCGTGCCTTGAAGGCAAAAGCTGTCTCCACATCTGAAGAAGAATCCGACAGCAGTACTGATGATCCTGAAGACATTGGAAAGGAGCTTGCTATGCTTGTGAAGAAGTTCCAAAAATTCACCAAGAATAAAGGCTTCAGAAAGTCTTCACGATCAAGCTTAAGTAATGATGAAGCTTCTGCTTATGACTACAAGAAAAGATCATGCCACAAGTGCAAGAAACCTGGCCACTACATCTCTGAGTGTCCGCAGTGGGACAATGAGAACAACAAGAAGAAGAAGAGCAAGGAGTATGACTCTGACGACAAGAAGAAGAAGAAATACTCAAAGTCTTCTTCCAAGTCTTCCTCCAAGTCTTCATCACACAAGAAAAGCTTATCTGGCAAGGCCCGTGCGTTTGTTGGCAAGGAAATTGATTCAGAGGAGGAGTCTGCTTCTGAGGAGGTGGAGGTGGAGTCTGAGGAGGAGTCCGATTCTGGCGTTGCGAGTCTGGCTACAGCATACGTTGCCAAGTCCATCTTCAACACTGAAGACAACGACTTCATCACCGACACCGATGCAAATGACAAGGACTACTCCGCTCCTACCTACTGCTTCATGGCACGTGGTGCCAAGGTAAACACTCACACTACTCACTATCAAACATCTAGTGAAGATGATTCTGATTGTGATTCCAAACCCAGCTACAAAACACTTGCTAAAATTGCAACTGAACAACAGAAAGCTATGGAACATATTCAAAAACTGTTAGACAAAAGCGATGATCTACTAGACGCTGAAATGACTCGATCTCAGTCCTTAATTGAAGACATAAAAAATCTTCATGTTAAGTATGAGGAACTTGAAAGTCATCATGAAACGCTCTCAACAACTCATGAAAGGCGTTCCTATGATTATCTTCAAAGGAAGCAAGATCTTGAGAAATTGAGAGCGGCTCATGAAGATCTTCAAAAGGAAAACGAGTCACTTTGCGCCAAACAGATCAGTTCCGCTCAGGAAGGATTTGAACCACCATGTCTTAAATGCATTGAGCGTGATAATGCTACCTCTGTTGCTGAATGTTCTACTGCTGCTACTGTTGCAATATCTTCAACTGTTGATGTGGGAACTAACCCCTCTGCTGACGATACCACGTCAGTTATTGCTAATGAGAATGCTAGGTTGAAGACACTGCTTGAAACAGGGATGTATAAAAGTCTCAAAGGGCATCAGACACTATGTGATGTCCTCAAAAGGCAGATCCTGAACCGAAACCCTAGGAAAGAGGGTGTTGGGTTCGAAAGGAAAATGAATGCTGATGGCTCTTACTGGAAACCTGAGCAGTACCCCAAAACCACATGGGTTGCTGCAAAGGAACCTTCAGCGGATCCATCCACCCTATCTGGCTTCACTTGTGCTAATCCCATCATTATTGATGAGTCCTTTGATGCAAACTATAAACTGTTTAAGAATCAGAATGGTGAAGTGTTTGCCAGGTATATTGGTACTAACTGCAGGAATGGACCGCCTATGAAGAAGATCTGGGTGCCAAAAAAGTGTTTGGAGAATCTTCCTGTGAATGTCATCATGACACCACAGGTGAAGAAGACAAACCCCAGACCAAAGGCTTCATACGGTCCAAAGGCTTCATACAGACAGAGGACTCACCTGAGTCGCACTAACGCAAATGTTTTGCAGGGAAGCCATACTCAGTCCTATGAATATGAGCATGGTTCATCAAACCGCCATGTTCATAAGACCAAGAACTATTCTGCTTATTCTTATGAGTACTATTGTCCTCCTGCAAGACTTTTTGCTAGGGCTCCAAAGCCAAAGTTCTCAGATGCTGCACTTAGACTTATTGCTTCTAAGCCACCCTTGAAGATGTGGGTGGTTAAGAAAGCTTAACTCTCTTTTGCAGGGAAGGGTCTCCAGCAGAAAAACAAAATCGTTTGACGCTATTGCTGGGGACCTTAAACATCTTGTAGGGAGCAAGATCAAATGCCCGAATGGTCTTATTATGTACTTCGTTCCTGAATCGCTTGCTACTCTCCCTATCAGTCCAAATCTCGATCTAAGATTTCATAACCCACTAGTTCGTCAAATGTTTTTGCTTCACAATTCTCTTCGTGAAGCCTATCCCCCTAACTGCACTGTAGGGTACGACACCAGTAGCTTCAGAATGGATTATTGATAGTGGGTGTACCAATCACATGACTGGCAAGAGAAGCCTTCTCATGGACTCAACCTTACGTCCATCCGACAAGAGTCACATCACATTTGTTGACACTGGTAAAAGTAAGGTATTGGGTCTAGGTAGAGTTGCAATCTCAAAGGATCAACACATGGATAAAGTCATGCTTGTTGAATCCCTTGGCTTCAACTTAATGTCTGTCTCAATGCTTTGCGATTTAAACATGATTGTGATCTTTGGAAAATATCGTTGTCTTGTTCTAATGGAAGGATGATTTGTACGTGGTAGATTTCTCAGCAGGACCACAACTTGCCGTATGTCTTCTGGCAAAAGTTTCAGAATGCTGGCTCTGGCATCGGAGGCTAAGGCATGCTGGCATGAGGAACCTCCACACCCTTGCAAAGAAGAAGCATGTCATAGGCATCGAGGGTGTCAAGTTCAAGAAAGATCACTTATGCGGTGCCTGTGAAGCAGGAAAGATGACGAGGGCCAAACATCCCTCAAAGACAATCATGACAACAACTCGACCCTTCGAACTGCTCCACGTGGATCTTTTCGGTCCCACTCATTACTCAACTCTTACTACTATTGCATGTCTCTATGGCTTTGTCATAGTTGATGATTATTCTAGATATACTTGGGTGCACATAATCCTCTACAAGACTGAAGTGCAGGATGTCTTCAGACGCTTCGCCAATCGAGCAATGAACAACTATGGCGCCAAGATAAAGCACATCAGAAGTGACAATGGCACTGAATTCAAGAACACTGGCCTTGATACATATCTTGATACTTTGGGCATCACACATGAATTCTCAGCTTCGTACACGCCACAGCAGAATGGCGTTGTCGAACGCAAGAACAGAACACTCATTGAGATGGCCCGAACGATGCTTGATGAATACAAGACTCCAAGAAAATTCTGGCCTGAAGCCATTGATACCGCATGCCATACAATCAATCGTGTTTATCTTCACAAGCTTCTGAACAAGACATCTTATGAGTTCCTTACTGGCAAGAAGCCAAATGTCAGTTACTTCAGAGTATTTGGCGCCAGGTGCTGGATCAAGGATCCACATCACACTTCAAAATTTGCACCAAAAGCACATGAGGGTTTTATGCTTGGATATGGAAAGGATTTGCACTCCTACAGAGTCTTCAATCTCTTTCATTATAAAGTGGTTGAAACAGTGGATGTGCGGTTCGATGAGACTAACGGTTCACAAAGAGAGTATCTGCCAAATGTGCTAGATGAAGTTCCATCCAGTGAATCAATCAAACTTATGGGAACTGGAGAAATCATACCCTCTGAAGCTCAACCTGAAGAGGAACTTATCTTCTCCGCACCTGATCAACCTGAAGACAATGCTCAGCCTGAAGACAATCCCTCTAACAATGACAATGATCAGCAAGAGCAAAATCTTCGCCCTATACATCCTCGTGTTGCCAATGAAGTGCAGATTGAGAGAATAATTGATAGCATAAATGCACCCGGTCCGCTCACTCTTTCAAGGGCAACACAGCTAGCAAATTTCTGTGGGCACTTCGCATTCGTCTCAATAACAGAACCCAAGAAAGTTGAAGAAGCCTTCATGGAACCTGAATGGATTGAAGCTATGCAAGAAGAGCTTCAACAGTTTGAGCTGAATAATGTATGGGAACTGGTTAAGCGTCCTGATCCTCGAAAGCACAATATAATAGGCACCAAATGGATATATCGCAACAAGCAAGATGAGCATCGTCAAGTTGTCAGAAACATAGCTCACCTCGTTGCTCAAGGATATACTCAAGTTGAAGGGATTGACTTCGATGAAACATTTGCTCCTGTGGCTCGACTTGAAGCCATACGCATACTGCTGGCCTATGCAAATCATCATAACATACTACTATATCAAATGGATGTGTAGAGCGCTTTTCTCAATGGCAAGATTGAAGAAGAAGTGTATGTTGCACAACCGCCTGGCTTTGAAGATCCAAAACATCCTGACATGGTATACAAGCTCAACAAGGCACTGTATGGCCTCAAACAGGCCCCTCGGGCTTGGTATGACACACTCAAATACTTCCTGAAGAGCAAAGGCTTCACACCTGGTTCCCTCGACCCTATGCTCTTCACGAAGACATATGATGGTGAACTGTTTGTGTGCCAAATATATGTGGATGACATTATCTTCGGCTGCACCAATCAGAAATATAGTGAAGAATTTGGATATATGATGCAAGAGCAATACCAGATGTCCATGATGGGAGAGCTGAAGTTCTTCCTTGGTCTTCAAATACGACAGCAACGCAACAGCATCTTTATATCTCAAGAGAAGTATCTCAAGGATTGCCTGAAGAAGTTCGGTATGCAAGACTACAAAGGCTTCACGACACCAATGCCAGCCAAACATCATCTGGGTCCCGACGACAATGGTAAAGAGTTCGATCAAAAGGTATACTGCTCCATGATTGGTTCCTTAATTTATTTATGTGCATCTAGGCCAGATATTATGCTTAGTGTTTGCATGTGTGCTCGATTCCAAGCAGCACCAAAGGAATCACATCACTTAGCTGTGAAGCGAATTCTTCGATATTTGGCTTACACCCCAACTCTAGGATTATGGTATCCTAAGGGCTCAGAGTTTGATCTGGTTGGATTCTCGAATGCTGACTATGCTGGTGACAAGGTGGATCGCAAGTCTACATCAGGCACACGTCATTTTCTGGGACGATCACTTGTATGTTGGTCTTCAAAGAAGCAGAACTGTGTATCTCTCTCCACTTCTGAATCTGAATACATTGCTGCTGGATCTTGCTGCGCTCAGCTTCTGTGGATGAAGCAAACACTCAAAGACTATGGCATTCATCTGAAGCAAGTGCCACTCTACTGCGACAACGAAAGCGCCATCAAGATTGCCAACAACCCAGTTCAGCACTCGAAGACAAAGCACATTGAGATTCATCATCACTTTCTCAGAGATCATGTTGTGAAGAAAGATGTTGATATCATACACGTCAACACTGAAGAGCAATTGGCAGATATCTTCACCAAGCCCTTGGATGAGAAAATATTTTGCAAGTTACGGTGTGAGCTAAATATCTTGGAATCCTCAAATGTCTTGTGATCAGGCACACATACTAACACTTATGCACATTGATGACTTAGATGTGCAACACACGAAGTAAAGTATATCTTCAATCAATGAAGACGTGCATTCTAAGTGTGAATACATTAATGAGGAATTTGACTTCGGAGCGCCACGATAATTGTGCGCCGTGTCTGGGTCTAATACTTCCTATACAGTGGGTCACGCCACCACCAAATGTTCTGTTTGAAGTGTTTCACTCATGGCGTTACATTTGCTATGTCTTCACATTTGATTTGGCTTCAATCTCAACATGTCTTCATGATTATCTTCACTACGATGATTTTAAATGTATACTAGTGTTTTGTCCTCTACAGCATTCACTTATAGCTATGTCTTCTTGTTGAATCTTTTGAACTAAGTGAATGTGATCGGACCCTAACCTCTCTATGCTTTCTATCTCAAACTCTATCTCTCCAAGTCATATGCATTCTTTTGAAACTGTCAAATGTCTTCTCTGCGTCCTTGTCAGCAGAAGATATAGAGACAAACATTAAGTCCACTTTCAATGCTAATTCCTTCACCTAAAACCCGGAGAAGTGGGAACGACCCCCCGACAATCCAGGCGTGCGTGGGACGTGGAACAACCTCCGACATGCTGCATGATGGACACGTGTTCCACAGATGTGAATCGCCAGGGGCACCTGTGTAATAACACCGAGCCGCCCCTGTCCCTATAAATACACGCCACACCACAGTCATTATCTCTTCTTCCACTCTCGCACGAACCCTAGCGCCACCGCTAGCCCTCGACGACGCCGGCGACGAAGCGCTTAGCTGCCGCACCCTCTCTGACGCCATCTTCACGCCGACCGCGGACATCGTCTTCTCCGCCGTCGCCGTAGGTGTCCTCCGTCGCCAAGTTAGGGCACGGACGATCGGACTGCTCGGCCTCCTCTTCCACTCCGTCTAGCAGTTCTACGTGTGGTAAATAAAACTTCCTTTTTACGGCCCCTTTGATCCTATAGATTCGTCACTTTCTACCACAAGTGGTTTTTGTTCACACATGTTGGATCCACTTCTTACTGCATCTCATAATATGCCTAGTATATTCACTTATGCTTCACAAAGTAGTTAGATTCCTCACTTGTACTGATCTGTGGATTCGTACAAATCTGGAACCAACTCCTTATCTATGAGTGAATGTCTTTGCACGATGAGGTCAATGTCTTCTAAACTGATTTATCTTCAAAATCTTCTGAGAATGCATATGACCTCTTCCCCTTCCCTCGCACCTTAATGATGTCACAGGTACATGTCCGTGGGAGAATCCCTTGGTTCTCATAGTCTGCATTCATTTGCAGAATTCTTACAGTATCACATAAATTCTCCCGAAGCCAGTTCATGTTTGTCCAGCAAGCGAAAGCCTTTGAAGCCTTTGAACGTATTGAAGCCATTCAGTTTTAAGTTCATGGCTGCAGAGAAATCAGCAAGGAAGGGTGGCAGAAAGCGTCGAGGAGAAACATCAAGAGATCTGCCTGATGACCTCTCAGAGCTGTACAAGACAGATCCTGAAGAGGATTACAATCAGCGCAAGACACGAATCCAATGGATTCGACGATATTGGGCAGAACAGTGGTTCAATTACAGGTTTGTGACAAAGGAATATGCTGAGAAGAATGCCATCAAGCGACCATGGGGAGACATCCTCTACAAAAATCTTCAACCCAGGTCCAGAGATGAAGCCATTGAATAAGGCTTCTATCCCTGCATGGTCCGTGGACCACAGCCTGCGGATGCTGACCCAATGTCACTGCTATGGTGTTGTGATGACAATCTGTTCAAGTGCAACTTCCAGTTTGCCCAGAATTCGGCGAAGCAGAACAAGAAGTCCTTGGGATTAGACTTCAACCCTGGTCCCTCTGCTCCCCGTGCCGATGGGACCCGCGAAGCTGAACCCAATCTTGTTGGGCCCTTCTACAACTTAGAAGGTCTCATCACTCATATCGTGGTTCAAGGGACAGTCGTGCATGAGCCTGCAGATGACGCTGAATCAGATGAAGCACCTGCAGCGCTGAAGCCAAAGAAGTAGCCTAAAGCTTCAAAGCCTGCCTCTGCACCAAAAATCTCACGGGCAAAGCCACTGGCTACAGCACCTCCTGAAGATAGTGTGCAGTCTGAAGATTTGTTACGCATCTCCAAGCCCCAGAAAGTCAAGATGCCTCTGCCACACACCGGCCAATAACTGACAGCTACTGCTATTCTGCACAACGATGCCATCGATCTGTCCAGTGATGAAGATCTTGCAGATGACGCTCTTGAGCAACTGATCAAGAGCAAGGAAGAAGCAGAAATCTTCAATGATCTGCCTCTCTTTGACGTGGCAATCATACACAACTTCATTGATGAGTGGTTTGACACGCCTAACCTCAGCTTCGAAGATCTGCAACTCCCAATTGGCCTTAGTGTCGCCTTCCATGGCGCCATTGCTTCAGAGTTAGCTATCGCCCAACGCATTGTTGAACTGAAGCACAAGATTGACTTTGAGAAAGCTCAGTTCAAGAAGCATATGGCCAAGCTTAGCGTGCAAGAGGTGAAGAACTTCAAGATCATGCTGCACGAGCTCAAAGAAGCCTTTCTCAAGAAACATGCACAAGCTCAGGGTTCTCGTGAGCGCATGAAGGTCCTGGCTGACAAGAGTGTGCAAGCCTACAATGAGGCTGAAAAGCGCAAGGCCCTTGGTCGTCCTGGCATCGACCCCAGGATGGCTGCAAAGCAGAAGAAGAAGCCCGCTATGGCCGAACCCGACGCACCAAGGCAGGAAGCAGATCCCATTGTCTTCCCAACTAGCATGACTGGCTCGAAGCCAAAAGCCAGGTCTACCGCTTCAGAGCTGAAGAAGACAAGGACTGCTGAGGCTGAAGCCCGAAAGAGGAAACATTCTGAAGCCTCTGATGCTGCTCCCTCCAAGAAGAAGAGGAAGACCAAGAAGGAACGGGCTGCTCCCACAGAGCCCTTAATTGTTGAACCCATCTCCATGGTTCGCCCTGCCACTGAGCACCAAGAGCGCCAGCTGACTGTCCATGAGCCTGCTTCCACAGGGGCTCATGAAGCTGAAGACTTTCCAGCAGCTGATCCCACCGCTGCTGAAGACATTGGTCACCATGACCATGTTGAAGATGATGCAGTTCTTCCTCAGATCAAGCACCAACAGGTATCATCGCCTGTGCTTACGCACAGCGAACTCATCAGCATTGGTCGTCCTCTGAAGCCAATTGCTCAGGATTTATCATGGGCTGATCACCCACAAGTGCAAGAGGAAGATGAATTTGGGGCCCAGCCAACTCCAACTCCACAGGCGTCGCCAACGTTACGCAGGCTTCGCAAAGGACCATGGCCTCCAGTCTCCGAGTCTGAAGCTAAAGCTGCTGAAGACATTCTGGCTGCATCAGCCGATGAAAAAGAAACCCCAAGAGTTGCTACACCCCCGTCTCACCAAGAAGCTGTTCTCGAGGAGAACGTGTCTGTGCCCGACCCTCCAGCTCATCAAGTGGAGGTAGAAAATCTTGAGGCTGCCACCACCAACACCAATGAAGCCACTGACGCTGTCATGGCTGAAGCAAATGTGGAGCCTACACCAACCCAAGAACCAGAAGTCAGTGAAGCAAATGCTACTGCTCCTGTTCCTGCGCCTGTTGCTGGTCCTTAGTTTGACTATCATGTTGAGCATAGGCCTCAGGTACAGAAGCCCATTCGAAGGTTGCCTAGGTTTCCAGGTCCTGCATCAGCACTTGGATCCTTCAATGTCAACGGCTTCAAAGCAGACAACACTTACTTCAATAGCTCCAAGAACCCCTACTCAAGGGAAAGAATATCTTCTGATCGGTTCTGGAGCTATCCGCAGTGAAGCTATTACTCCTGCATTCTGTACAATCAAGGTCGCATCTTCCCACATAAGCGTCTTGACACAGAAGCCATAGCTGGTCTGCCCTGTCTTGAAGAAGCTCTGGATTGCTTCAAAGAGGTTGGATTGTTGCCGTTTGTCACTGACCAAGAGCACTGGAATGAAGAGTTCCTGCTCCAATTCTATGCCACACTTCACATCCGTGGGTACAACAGAGATCCGAAGACTTGGGTCCTGGAGTGGATGACAGGAAATGTTCATCATGAAGCCAAAGCCTTTGATATCATTGAGCTCACTGGTCTGCCCACTCCTGGCGATCTCTACGAACCTGGCTGTCAGCTTCACAGTGAAGCTATGGAGAGCATCTTTCAGAAGCTTGAACCAAACATGAGCCAGATGCTCAGTATGATGAAGCCCTTGCCACAAGATGCTGCATATCTTAAGGAGTTCTTTGTTGAAGACCTTGAGTATCTGCCACGGACTATTTATCACATCATAAGGCAAACTCTCTGGCCTATCAAAGGACATTCTCCCCATGCCAAGCTGGAAGGTGAAATGAAGACTTTGGTCTTCTATATTCTTCATGGCAAATGCTTCAATGCACAAGACTTCTTCATCCGCCAACTTGCTGCATCAGGCTCTGATCTTTTTGGCTTGAAGTTCTATGCTCCATGGATAATGCAGCTGATTAAACTCCACTCCGCTATCTCATATCAGCCATCTGCTCGCAATCATCGGATCTTTCTGCCTGATGTGGATATGTCTATTGAAGCCATTTATCCTGAGCCTGCCAAGGAACCTCTTAGTCTTCAGAATGCGGAGCATCAAAGTTTTTCTCAGAACATTGAAGGAGTTGAAGTAGTCACTCGTGTTTATCCTTTGGCTGGAACTACACGTGCACCACATCCTGCCCTTACTGAAGCCACCGATAGCACAATTGCCCAACGACCCAAGAAGCGCACTCGTGTTCTCAATGACCGAGAGCTTCTGGTGGCTCTTCATCAGAAACAGGATAGGCATCATGACTGGCTGAAGCGCCAAATGCAAAGCCTCTTGGTGGATGTCAACCGCATTCGCAATCTTGCCACCAAGAATGCTTTTGTTGCACATGAAACCTCTCGACGCACATGGAAAGGGCTGACGCTTATGTGCTCTGAAGATGATCTTCAAGAGGATGGCTTCTCTGAACGCTTCAAGTTTGACTCCACACCTCCTCGAAGGGTAGTGCTGCGACGAACTCCATCTCTTGAAGACTCTGAGTTCTCTTCCTCTGCGGTAACTATGAATGCCAGAGTGATCGAGGACGAAGACGATGCTACTTCACCGCCCCCTCCTTCAGCACGCTTCGACACTGCTCCGAGTTCTTCTGCACTGCCGAACACCACCGACGACCCTGCTGCTTCACCTACTCTTCATGGGAATGAGTAGATGCTCTATGTCTTCAAACCTTTTTGGTCCTTACTGACAAAAGGGGGAGAAGCATATGAGTTTGATAGTCTTCAAGCGGGTCCCTATGGGCGGTTGCTTTATATTTTGCCTAGTGTTTACAACTCTCGTTTTGATACATTTGGTTCTTTGAGTCGTAACACTTGAACTCGATGGTCGTCTGCTACTTATTTGCTACCTTGGGATGCGATGATAAATTCCGCATGTGCGACGATAAATTCCGCACTTAGATCATTTTGCAGACGTCCATTTTCCATTATGCATGTTATTATCTTCATATACCTTCACATGCATAATGAATTGTCATCATAAGTTGAAGAGGATCTCCACAAGTACAACCTGCCATGTGCATTTGCATTCCAAAGGCAAATTACTTATATGTACATCTTCAGGGGGAGCCCTTGCAGCTTATGAAGACAATTCCTTATCCTTTTACAATTTCACATATTATATTCCCCGTTGAAAACTTCAACTAGTTTGTCATCAATCACCAAAAAGGGGGACATTGTAAGTGCATCTAGTGCCACCCCTAGTTGGTTTTGGAGTATTGACGACAAACCTAGTTGAGGGACTAATGTGTTTGTGAGAATTGCAAGATAACACAGGTAGAAGTCCCTCATTGATTCGGTTTTCCTACCAGAGATGACCCCTAAAAATGTATGAAGACATTGATGTCAAAGGTGGTATGTGAAGATATTCACATTGAAGACTATGACACGAGAAGACGTCGCATGAAGCATATGGAGCTCGAAGACTTAGATCTTTCGTAGTTCTTTTTCTTCTTTGTTGAGTCATAGGAACCACCGTACTGTTAAGTGGGGTCCAAGAGAACCAGTAAGATTGACTGAAGTGATGCTTAACCAAAATCTATGTCTTCGAGTGAAGACTATGAAAGCAAATCTTGTCTAGAGTCGGACAAGTCAGCTTTGCTTGTAGCCCAAGTAAAGTTGCTGTGTGTGTTTGAAATCTGACCGTTGGAACACGTGTCAGTTCCTTAATGACCCAGGGTCATTTCGAACAAATCAGGTTGGGTTGCCTAGTGGCTATAAATAGTCCACCCCCTACAACCATAAATGGTTGGCTGCTCAGAGTTAGAGTACGGCTTTTGTCGTTTGAGAGCAACCCACCTCGAAGCCTTTGAGAGAGAATTCCTTGCGAGGATAAAGCCCTAACCACCCAGAGCCAAAGAGTGTTAGGCATCACTTAAGTCTTCCTGTCTATGTGATCTGAAGACTTATTACACTTGAGGACTGTGAATCCTCCAGCCGGTTAGGCATCGCGTTCTGAGCATCCAAGAGCCATTGTGGATCGCCGGTGAACGAAGTCTGTGAAGGTTTGGGAGTCTACCTTGAAGACTTACCAGAGTGATTGGGAGAGGTCTGTGTGACCTTAGCTCAAGGGGAATACGGTGAGGACTGGGTGTCCTGAGCTGCGTGTTCAGGACTGGGTGTCCGGGACTGTGTGTCCTCAGGTTTAAATACCTAGCCGCCCTAACCAGACGTACAATTGTCACAACAACTGGAACAGGTCCAACAAATCATTGTCTTCAATAAGTCACTGGTTTCATCCTTCCCTTCCCTTTACTTACTGTTGGTCCTTGTGAAGTCGTTGTATGATTACATTATCTTTTGTATTCACTGAGTGACTGCTTCATCTGATTGGCTTCATAATATCTTCCTATCTGATCCTTACTACCCAGCTGCTATTAGTCATTGTGCTTTCACTTCATTGAATACTTGACTATGGCTTGCCTAGTGTAGTCTACCTTCCGCTGCATGATAATAGGTTTATTTCTATCGTTTGTCTTCGAAACTTCCACGTTTTGAAGACTTTCATAAAAATCGCCTATTCACCCCCCCTCTAGTCGATATAACGCACTTTCAAGGCCAGCCCAAGGGTCATCTTTATTTTAACCCCCTACGGGCCAGTGCTTGTCGAAGTGTTGGTCCGGACTGAGTAGACTGCGGGGCCACCTTGGGGAAACTTGAGGGCTGGTTTTACTCGTAGGATGTCTCATCCGGTGTTGCCCTGAGAACCAGATATGTGCAGCTCCTTTTAGGATGTCGGCGCATCGGGCGGTCTTGCTGGACTTGTTTTACCATTGTCGAGGATGTCTTCTAACCGGGATTCTGAGTCTGATCGGGTCTTCCCGCTAGAAGGAATATCCTTCGTTGACCGTGAGGGCTTGTGATGGGCTAAGTTGGGACACCCCTGCAGGGATTTGAACTTTCAAAATTCGTGCCCGCGGTTATGGGCAGATGGGAATTTGTTAATGTCCGGTTGTAGAAAACCTGAAGTTGATCTTAATTAAAATACATCAACTGCGTATGCTACTGTGATGGTCTCTTCTCGGCGGAGTCCAGGAAGTGAACACGGTGTTGGAGTTATGCTTGACGTAGGTTGTTCTAGGATCACTTCTTGATCACAGATTTCTCGACCGTGCTTTGCCTTTTCTTCTCGCTCTCTTTTGCGAATAGGTTAGCCACCAAATATGCTAGTCGCTTGCTGCATGTCCACCTCATACTTTTACCTTACCTATAAGATTAAATAGTTTTGATCGCGAGGGTGCGAGATTGCTGAGTCCTCGTAACTCACAGATACTTCCAAAACCAGCTTGCAGGTGTCGTTGAACCGTGCAGATGACGCAACCAAGCTCAAGGAGGAGCTCGATGGAGATCTTGTCCTTTGTCTTGTTTCGTTTTCAGTTGATCAGTAGTGGAGCCCAGTTGGGGTCGATCGGGGGACCTTGTCGCATTTGGGATTGTTCTTTATTTTGGTTCTGTAGTCGGACCTTGATTGTATAAGTTGGTAATCAGAGCCTTCCCCGACCTTAGGAGCCCCCTGCTTGATCAAATAGTTGGCGTTGTTGAGTCCCCTGTATCCCCAACACCTGATTGCATAACCCGAAAATTTCGTGAGTTTATAAGTGGGAATTCAAGTAGCTCCTAGGATATCTTTCCGACAGATGTATGATATGAAATTGGGGTTCGACGTCTAGTGGTCCGCCTATCCATGGTTGGTTTTACAGTGGTCTCGTTGTGTCCTAAAGAGTCCTTGGCTATGCCGACTCGGGGACGCTTCGTATGTCATGTGTACTTCCTTGTACATGATGGTGCTGTATGATCGAGCCCGTGTAGGCCCCACCACGAAAACTTTGGACGAAATCTCTATCATATGTTTGTTCCGGCTTATTCTGTAAGCCAATCCTTGTTTTGTTTTGAGTTGTGGTATTCGAGTTGCATCGAAGTCAAGTGTTGATTCCATACCTTTCCTAAACGGTGTTCTCACACTCCTATGTGAATACTAATCCTTCTCGATCATCGAGTTTGTCTTGTTAATCCTTTTCAACTGGTGTGTCTCTCCTCAAGTGGATCCGTTCATTTTCAACGTCCGCAAGATCAGTTCTAAGTTCTCTCAATGGTGTTTGTTTCACCCGTCCCAAGTTGCCTTTGTTTTACCCACCCTCCCACCCTTTTTCTTCGAGGACTCAGATTTCTTAATCAAGTACCATGTTATTGATGAGAAGTCTATTCATTCTTTTCTTTCAATGTTCGTATCCGGTGATTCTTATGAAGATACTAACGGAGCGTCAAGTTCAACATTCTTCTTCGCTTTTCTTCTCCGGTGGATTCAATTCAAGTTTTGTTGATCATATCGTTTCCTCGTTTCAAAAGTTTTCTCATGCCGGTGCACCTCTTAATCATCTGTTTCTCGCCATTCCTTTGTTCCGTTGTGTTGAAGATATCTCAGAAGGCTCGTCTTGTCATTCAAGATCCGTTCAACTTATTTCGGTGTGGTTATCTCATTCAAGCCGTTTAACTCAACCGGTGTTATCTCCTTTTCAAGTAATCATTTCAACGGTGTTTCTTTTGAGTGGGCCCTAACCCACAGGTCTTACCTAGGATCTTACCTGACTCTTCATATTCTTTCGGAGTTATTTACAAATTCATTCATAGCTTGACGTGAATATGAATTATCATCAGACAAATGTCTTTCTCCAAGATATGTCAAATTCTTTCCTTCATTGGTTCAACCTTTCCAATTTTTATTACGGAGTGCCTCAACAATTCGTGGTGGTGTTTCTCGTCGTCATTCTCAACATTTGAAGACCGAAGAAGAGTTTTTCCTCCATATCTTATCTGTTCTCGTCAAGATTCGTCATTCTAGCTTCTTGCCATCCTCTCATAATTATTTTCGATTGTGAGAATTTTTTTCTCCTGATGCTACCTTAGCAGATAAAGCGGAACGTAAGGCACCAAAACACAGGAGCCGGGAAAACCCAACATTTGACCAAAGACAATGATTCGGAGCTGATGCATATAAGGCCAAACTCGCGACGCCGAACACTCCCTAAGGTATTCGGTCTTTATGGTATAAACCGGGCCTAAATAGTGCCCTTTGTAAGAAGCCCCTTGTGTCCAGGTACGTGCATTATTCTGACGTGGCCACATGCCAAGACGTCAGCATCCTTCTCAACTGTGCTGAGAATTCGGTGGATATGTATCAACAAGAGACAGTAAAAAAGGTTTACGCAGGGTCTTAATCTAAAAAGAATCCTTGGAGCGGGTCCCTGCTGCACGTCTGTGCCTGTGTCTCCGTTGTGCCATATCCTGGATGGGTTTAGCACGATGATCATCTGTAAAAGAGAGGAACTTAGGTGAAAAAGTTGTCATGCAAAAAGATAGTTTTTAAAGAAACCATGTATAATTCAAGATGAGTAAAAATTGCCACAGGTCTGCTCGCGTTGAGCCCCTTGTATTTGTGATAGGGGTGTGGCCATTGATCCGGTATGAATTACATATAGATGCGCCAGACTCGTCTAACCGTGTCTGAGGTCTTGACGACCTGTTAAATGCTTTAGTTGGTGAGGCCGTTTTTAGTGTGTGGCTGCTAGCCGCACTCTCCTCGGCGTGCAAAGATCACTTAATGCTTCTGTTTACTGTAATGATGCCACGTGGGTCGGGCATCTTGAGTGTGCGGGAAGCGTAGTTCGGTATTGCATTAAAGTGAGCGAAAGCTTCGCGTCCGAGTAGTGCTTGATAGCCACTTTGGAACGGAGCGATGTGGAAGGTTAAATGTTTGCTACGGAAGTTATCGGGGAAGCCTAATATAACCTTTAGTAGCAGGGAGCCCGTGCAATGAGCCCCTGGGCCTGGCATTACTCCTTTAAAGGTAGTATTGCTATGGCAAATTTTTGTTGGGTCTATCCCCACTTCGCGGATTATGTCCTGGTATATCAAGTTTAAACTGCTGCCACCGTCCATCAGGACTCATATGAAGTGGTATCCGGCTATTATTGGGTCTAATACCAGGGCAGCCCATCCTGCACGCCGGATACTTGCTGAGTAGTCACGATGGTCGAAAGTGATCGGTTGAGACGACCAGTGGCAGGACTGTTGTGACGCCCCGAGACCGATGTGCCAGGTGTCTTCCAATTATTCGTTGTAGTTTCCTTGTCATTGCTTGCGTGTCATGCATTGCATATCATGTCATCATGTGCATTTCATTTGCATACGTGTCCGTCTCATGCATCCGAGCATTTTCCCCGTTGTTCATTTTGCAATCCGGCGCTCCTATGTCACCCAGTGCCCCTTTCTACCTCTTTTCGTGTGCGGGTGTTAAACGTTTTCGGATTGGACCGAGACTTGTCATGCGGCCTTGGTTTACTACCAGTAGACCGCCTGTCAAGTTTCGTATCATTTGGACTTCGTTTGATACTCCAACGGTTAACCGAGGGACCGAAAAGGCCTCATATGTGTTGCAGCCCAACACCCTTCCAAAGTTGCCCAAAAACCCACCTAAACCTCCTCCATCATCTCGGTCGTTCGATCACGATCGCGTGGCCGAAAACCGTACCTCATTTGGAGCTTCCTAGCTCCCTCTACCTATAAATATGTGTCTCCCTCCGAAATTCTCGCGTAGATGAAACCCTAAAAAAACTCCTCCGCGCGTCGCCGGACACTTCCTCCCGCGCCGGCCGGACATGTCCGCAACTGCCGCCACGTCGCTCCAACCAATCAGTGCTCGCCACGTCACCTGCGCCGCCGCCCCGAGCCACTCACGGCGCGCCACCTAGCCCGCCGGCTCCCCTCCCACCGCGCCAGGCCCGCGGACCCGGATCCGGCCCTCCGGGCCCAAGCCGCGCCTCCGCTCCTCGCCTCCCGTGCACCCGCGACCATCGCCGCCCTTCTCGCTCGCCGTGTCACCCGCGCATCGCCACTGCCGGCCGCCGCCATGTCTCCCGCGCCGCCGCTTGGCAGCTGCGCCGCCGCTCGCCGTGCCCCGCCGCCTCACTCGTCGCGCGCCGCTGCCTCGGGTGCCGTGCGCCGCCGCCTCGGCTTCCACGTTCCTCGCCGGAGTTCATCCTCGCCCTCACCGGAGTCAACTCCGGCTAGATCTGGTGAGGGTGGATCAGATCCACCCATCCCTCCAACCAAACGGCTCCTTCCCCACGTCCCGTATATCCTCATCCTGCGTTGACTTTTTGCGGAGGTAAAATTCAACCAAGTCCCCGAAGTTTCCAAATTCATATGCCCATATTCAACACATTGTAACTCTGCATCCGTAGCTCCGATTCATGCGTGTAGCATATCAAAATGTTTGCCTCGACGAGTAAATAATTTGATATCATTGCATCATTTTCATTTGAGCTCATCTTGATGCCTAAAATGCTGTTGGAAGAGGGCTATGTGATGTATTTGTCAGATCTGTTTCAACAAATGGCATTTTATCATTTTTGCCATGATTAATGTGTGCATGCTATGATCCTAAGCTCTACATGTGTTTTGTTATATGTCACGCCGTCTTTAAAGTGGTGCTTGCCATGTATTTTTGTGATATTTGTGGTGACTAGCACAAGCTTGCAAAGTATCGTAATCAGTAATGCTGATTTCAGGGACTTAGAATTTCACTAAGTCCTTGTCCTGATTTTGTCGTTATGCCATATGTTCATGTTGTTTCCTAGTGATCCGTGCCTCTTTTGAGGATGATCAGTAAGGATGTTTTGTTAACATTGTGGTGCTCTATCCATCCATGTCTTTGTTTTTAATTATGGAGCACCCTAGCTTGAGTCAATCAAGCTCTACTTTTGCTATTTAATGTTCCTGGTAGATCGTTGACATGATTAGCGATTTTGCCGAGGATGTTGCTATTGATCCGTGCATGCTATGTTGTTGTTCTTGTCATGTCTAGCTTCTATGCCATGTCTTCTTGATGGGTGTATGCTTAGTTTGTCATGCCATGCTATGTAGTGAGTGCATCGAGCTCGTAAACATGCCTACTCGTTAACTGATTTGCATGCTCCAGTTTTTCACCAAGTCTGAATCTGTTTATGTTTTTGCCATGTTCACATGCTTTCCATTGTATTTTATGATCCCTTTTGGCTCAAGGTCACTAAGGGACTTTTGTTAAGTGCTTTGAGTAGCTTCATGCCAAGCCTTGCCTTGCCATGTTAATTTCCTGTAGCATGTAGTTTTCATGCTCTAAAGTGTGCTTCCTGATGATAAATTCCAGAATTGTGTTAATTTCACCAAGTCTGAAACCTGTTATCATTTGCACTTTTGCCATGCTTGTTTGAACCTGTTAATGAGTGAATTAGCCGTAGCTCAGTGTTCATCTTTTGTCAAGCATCTTGAGTGGATCCCTGACATGTATTTTGTTGTCATGTTTCAGTGCTGTAGCGTATTTAACTTGTTGCATTTATATGGCTACTTGCTGTTTATCGCAGACCGGTGCCATGTTTGTTTTGCTTGCCATTTCCAAACCTTGCATCCGATTCCGATGAACTTTATATCGATTTCAACCGAAATCATCTCACCTTTCCAGTGGCACTCTTGGATTTCCGAGTTGAGGCCAGGTTCAAGCATTCCTTTGCAAATCATGCATATGCATCGCATACCGCATCCCGCATATCATACCATGTTCATGTGTTTGCTGTTTACTATGTTGTGTGCTTCTTTCCCGTGTTGTTTCTTCGGGTTGGTTTCGGGAACGTCGTGATTGTGAGGACCCATTCGACTACGTCCGTTTGTCTTCTTCATGGACTCGTTCTTCTTCCTTGCGGGATTTCAGGCAAGATGACCATACCCTCGAAATCACTTCTATCTTTGCTTGCTAGATTCTCGCTCTTTTGCTATGCCCATGTTGCGATACCTATCACTTGCTTATCATTCCTTCCATGTTGTTGAGCCAAGCCTCTAACCCACCTTGTCCTAGCAAACCATTGTTTGGCTATGTTACCGCTTTGCTCAGCCCCTCTTATAGTGTTGTTAGTTGCAGGTGAAGATTGGAGCTTGTTCCATGTTGGAGCATGGATATTTGTTGGGATATCACAATATCTCTTATTTAATTAATGCATCTATATACTTGGTAAATTGTGGAAGGCTCGGCCTTATGCCTGGTGTTTTGTTCCACTCTTGCCGCCCTAGTTTCTGTCATATCGGTGTTATGTTCCCGGATTTTGCGTTCCTTACGCGGTTGGGTTATAATGGGAACCCCTTGACAGTTCGCTTTGAATAAAACTCCTCCAGCAAGGCCCAACCTTGGTTTTACCATTCGCCACCTAGCCTCTTTTTCCCTTGGGTTAGGCCAGCCCAAGGGTCATCTTTATTTTAACCCCCCCGGGCCAGTGCTTGTCGAAGTGTTGGTCCGAACTGAGTAGACTGCGGGGCCACCTCAGGGAAACTTGAGGGCTGGTTTTACTCGTAGGATGTCTCATCCGGTGTTGCCCTGAGAACGAGATATGTGTAGCTCCTTTCAGGATGTCGGCGCATCGGGCGGTCTTGCTGGACTTGTTTTACCATTGTCGAGGATGTCTTGTAACCGGGATTCCGAGTCTGATCGGGTCTTCCCGCTAGAAGGAATATCCTTCATTGACCGTGAGAGCTTGTGATGGGCTAAGTTGGGACACCCCTGCAGGGATTTGAACTTTCGAAAGTTGTGCCCGCAGTTATGGGCAGATGGGAATTTGTTAATGTCCAGTTGTAGAAAACCTGAAGTTGATCTTAATTAAAATACATCAACCGCGTGTGTTACTGTGATGGTCTCTTCTCGGCGGAGTCCGGGAAGTGAACACAGTGTTGGAGTTATGCTTGACGTAGGTTGTTCTACGATCACTTCTTGATCATAGATTTCTCGACCGTGCTATGCCTTTTCTTCTCGCTCTCTTTTGCGAATAGGTTAGCCACCAAATATGCTAGTCGCTTGCTGCATGTCCACCTCATACTTTTACCTTACCTATAAGCTTAAATAGTTTTGATCGCGAGGGTGCGAGATTGCTGAGTCCCCGTGACTCACAGATACTTCCAAAACCAGCTTGCAGGTGTCGTTGAACCGTCCGGGTGACGCAACCAAGCTCAAGGAGGAGCTCGATGGAGATCTTGTCCTTTGTCTTGTTTCATTTTCAGTTGATCAGTAGTGGAGCCCAGTTGGGGTCGATCGGGGACCTTGTCGCATTTGTGGTTGTTCTTTATTTTGTATCCGTAGTCGGACCTTGATTGTATAAGTTGGTAATCAGAGCCTTCCCCGACCTTAGGAGCCCCCTGCTTGATCGAATAGCTGGCGTTGTTGAGTCTAGAAAAATGTTTTGAGTCATTTAGGATTATATATATCGGAGCCCCCTGCCTGTTTCGTCGCTCTGGTGAGGCCTCCTGACGTAGAGTTTTGACTCTTCTCTTCTCAAATTTCACTAAAAAAATTTAGGATCATGCGGGTATCTTGGAATCGTTCCGATGGTTTTGTGATGAGAACATTGTTCTTCGTGCCTCCTGACATTTAGGGGTTGTGGCAATGTCCCGGGGAGTTGAGCTCCGAGGTGTTGTCGTCACAATTTTATCGTTGCAGTTCTGAAATACCTGAGTTTCGCCGACATCAAAAATCTTCTTTATGCGGTTGTTGGTGAGATAACCTCGAGGCCACCCAGTACTGGGGCGGGAGTTTGGGAGTATTGCCATAACTTGTATAACGGATGCTTTTCGAAGGTTGAGGTAAATGATTTCCGAAGGTTTCTTGGTTATGTGTTGAAGGATGGATACAGCTGGATGTAGGATTTGCTAGTTTTGGGTGAGATATTATGCTTCCCCTGTATCCCCAACACCTGATTGCATAACCGGAAAATTTTGGGAGTTTATAAGTGGGAATTCAAGTAGCTCCTAGGATATCTTTCTGACAGATGTATGATATGAAATTGGGGTTCGACGTCTAGTGGTCCGCCTATCCACGGTTGGTTTTACAGTGGTCTCGTTGTGTCTTAAAGAGTCCTTGGCTATGCCGACTCGGGGACGCTTCGTATGTCATGTGCACTGCCTTATACATGATGGTGTTGTACGATCAAGCCCGTGTAGGCCCCACCACAAAAACTTCGGACGAAATCTCTATCATATGTTTGTTCCGGCTTATTCTGCAAGCCAATCCTTGTTTTGTTTTGAGTTGTGGTATTCGAGTTGCTTCGAAGTCAAGTGTTGATTCCATACCTTTCCTAAACGGTGTTCTCACACTCCTATGTCAATACTAATCCTTCTCGATCATCGAGTTTGTCTTGTTAATCCTTTTCAACCGGTGTGTCTCTCCTCAAGTGGATTCGTTCATTTTCAACGTCCGCAAGATCAGTTCTAAGTTCTCTCAACGGTGTTTGTTTCACCCGTCCCAAGTTGCCTTTGTTTTACCCACCCTCCCACCCTTTTTCTTCGAGGACTCAGATTTCTTAATCAAGTACCATGTTATTGATGAGAAGTCTATTCATTATTTTCTTTGAATGTTCGTATCCGGTGATTCTTATGAAGATACTAACGGAGCGTCAAGTTCATCATTCTTCTTCGCTTTCCTTCTCCGATGGATTCAATTCAAGTTTTGTTGATCATATCCTTTCCTCGTTTCAAATGTTTTCTCATGCCGGTGCACCTCTTAATCATCTGTTTTGCGCCATTCATTTGTTCCGTTGTGTTGAAGATATCTCAGAAGGCTCGTCTTATCATTCAAGATCCGTTCAACTTATTTCGGTGTGGTTATCTCATTCAAGCTGTTTAACTCAACCGGTGTTATCTCCTTTTCAAGTAATCATTTCAACGGTGTTTCTTTTGAGTGGGCCCTAACCCACAGGTCTTACCTAGGATCTTACCTGACTCTTCATATTCTTTCGTAGTTATTTCCAAATTCATTCAAAGCTTGACATGAATATGAATTATCATCAGACAAATGTCTTTCTCCAAGATATGTCAAATTCTTTCCTTCATTGGTTCAGCCTTTCCAATTTTTATTACGGAGTGCCTCAACAATTAGTGATGGTGTTTCTCGTCGTCATTCTCAACATTTGAAGACCGAAGAAGAGTTTTTCCTCCATATCTTATCTTTTCTCGTCAAGATTCGTCATTCTAGCTTCTTGCCATCTTCTCATGATTATTTTTCATTATGAGAATTTTTTTCACCCACCCGGAGCTTTTCATGAGTAGTTTCCATTTTTTCCGCCGAAGACCTATGAACCTAAAACTTCAAGTCCGACGACCGCCTAGTACCCCTTCGAATCCTTCAAGACCATCAAGTGAACGACTACCATCGCTCCAAGATCCGAAAGGCTACGACGACATGAACATCTGCGGAACGTTTACGATTACACGATGAACCGCCAAGGCCGGCTACAACCCTTGTACCACTACTATCGCCAAGTACCATGACGACCGAAGCATAGTACCTCTACGTTTTCCATATACATCGACCGTCACCGAAGACCCGTGTAGCACTAATGCCAAGTTCCCCTACCGTCCCCTCGGAAACAGACGTGTGCCAATACTTCCTCTACCGTCGCGAGAACGCCTACTTCCACTACGTCCCATTGAACCCGAACCATCTCGTTTGCACGCTTCGAAGGTATAACCCCGAGACGACGTCGTTGAACAAATGCTTGCGATGTATGAGATGCACGTGCTTGCACCGTGCTCGATTTGTCGGCGCATGTTGCCCTCTTTTACCTTGTCACCGTCATGTGGGAACCCGGTAACCGGGAGCACCCCACCTTCTATCGCATGTCACGCTCCCGTCGCACTTTCTTTTGCACCGGGATCTCAATCGAGTTACCGGAACCGATATGTTGCCGTGGCATCATTTTCGGATTCGTTGCCGTGGCACCCCTTTTCTTTCCACCACGGTGACAAGTGCTTCAAAATGCTCTTGTCAACTTTTAATAAAAATTGCATAAACTTGCTCATGTCATTCGCATCATGATAAAAACATTCAAATGATTAAAATTGTTGTTGCACCAAATGGCTAAATGCATATGGGGATTTATCGGAATTGGTGTTTGTTGTTTCCGGCCTCATTTAAACTTGCCTAAATGTTTAGTTTACTTATGCTCCACCTCTTGCCATGTTTAAACAACATTTAATATTGTTGAGTACCTAACGAGAGAGAACTAAATAAGTCATGTGGTGTTTTCTTCAATATGCAACTCCATGGCATATTGAGCTCCACTTAATTTGTAGTGTTGTTTGTTGCTAGTTGCTCGCTCTTTTGCTATGCCTATGCTGTGATACCTACCACTTTCTTATCATGCCTCCCATATTGTTGAACCAAGCCTCTAACCCACCTTGTCCTAGCAAACCGTTGTTTGGCTATGTTACCGCTTTACTCAGCCCCTCTTGTAGCGTTATTAGTTGCAGGTGAAGATTGGAGCTTGTTCCTTGTTGGAACATGGATATTTTGTTGGGATATCACATTATCTCTTATTTAATTAATGCATCTATATACTTGGTAAAGGGTGGAAGGCTCGGCCTTATGCCTGGTGTGTTGTTCCACTCTTGTCGCCCTAGTTTCGTCATATCGGTGTTATGTTCCCAGATTTTGCGTTCCTTACGCGGTTGGGTTATAATGGGAACCCCTTGACAGTTCGCCTATAATAAAACTCCTCCAGCAATGCCCAACATTGGTTTTACCATTCGCCACCTAGCCTCTTTTTCCCTTGGGTTCCGTGGACTCAAGGGTCATCTTTATTTTAACCCCCCCTGGGCCAGTGCTCCTCTGAGTGTTGGTCCGACCGAGTAGACTGCGGGGCCACCTCGGGGCAACTCGAGGGTTGGTTTTACTCGTAGGATGTCTCATCTGGGTGTGCCCTGAGAATGAGAGTATGTGCAGCTCCTATCGGGATTTGTCGGCACATTCGGGCGGTGTTGCTGGACTTGTTTTACCATTGTCGAGGATGTCTTGTAACCTGGATGCCGAGCCTGATCGGATTGTCTTGCCGCCCTAGTTTCCGTCATGTCGGTGTTATGTTCCCGGATTTTGCGTTCCTTACGCGGTTGGGTTATAATGGGAACCCCTTGATAGTTCGCTTTAAATAAAACTCCTCCAGCAAGGCCCAACCTTGGTGTAACCATTCGCCACCTAGCCTCTTTTTCCCTTGGGTTAGGCTAGCCCAAGTGTCATCTTCATTTTAACCCCCCCGGGCCAGTGCTTGTCGAAGTGTTGGTCCGGACTGAGTAGACTGCGGGGCCACCTCGGGGAAACCTGAGGGCTAGTTTTACTCGTAGGATGTCTCATCCGGTGTTGCCCTGAGAACGAGATATGTGCAGCTCCTTTCAGGATGTCGGCGCATCGGGCGGTCTTGCTGAACTTGTTTTACCATTGTCGAGGATGTCTTGTAACCGGGATTCCGAGTTTGATCGGGTCTTCCCGCTAGAAGGAATATCCTTCGTTGACCGTGAGAGCTTGTGATGGGCTAAGTTGGGACACCCCTGCAGGGATTTGAACTTTCGAAAGCCGTGCCCGCGGTTATGGTCAGATGGGAATTTGTTAATGTCCGGTTGTAGAAAACCTGAAGTTGATCTTAATTAAAATACATCAACCGCGTGTGTTACCGTGATGGTCTCTTCTCGGCGGAGTCCGGGAAGTGAACACGGTGTTGGAGTTATGCTTGACGTAGGTTGTTCTAGGATCACTTCTTGATCATAGATTTCTCGACCGTGCTTTACCTTCTCCTCTCGCTCTCTTTTGCAAATAGGTTAGCCACCAAATATGCTAGTCGCTTGCTGCATGTCCACCTCATACTTTTACCTTACCTATAAGCTTAAATAGTTTTGATCATGAGGGTGCGAGATTGCTGAGTCCCCGTGACTCACAGATACTTCCAAAACCAGCTTGCAGGTGCCGTTGAACCGTGCAGGTGACGCAACCAAGCTCAAGGAGGAGCTCGATGGAGATCTTGTCCTGTGTCTTGTTTCGTTTTTCAGTTGATTAGTAGTGGAGCCCAGTTGGGGTCGATCGGGGGACCTTGTCGCATTTGGGGTTGTTCTTTATTTTGGTTCCGTAGTCGGACCTTGATTGTATTTGGATGTTGTAATGCTTTATTCATGTAACTGTGTGAAGTGGCGATTGTAAGCCAACTATGTATCTTTTCCCTTATGTATTACATGGGTTGTGTGAAGATTACCTCACTTGCGACATTGCTTTCAATGCGGTTATGCCTCTATGTCGTGCTTCGACACGTGGGAGATATAGACGCATCGAGGGCGTTACAAGTTGGTATCAGAGCCTTCCCCGACCTTAGGAGCCCCTGCTTGATCGAATCGCTGGCGTTATTGAGTCTAGAAATGTTTTGAGTCATTTAGGATTATATATATCGGAGAGTTAGGACTTCTTTTTATTCCTCAGTCCCTTCATCGCTCTGGTGAGGCATCCTGACGTAGAGTTTTGACTCTTCTCTTCTCAGATTTCACTAAAAAAAATTTAGGATCACGCTGGTATCTTGGAATCGTTCTGATGGTTTTGTGACGAGAACATTGTTCTTGGTGCCTCCTGACATTTAGGGGTGGTGGCAGTGTCCTGGGGAGTTGAGCTCCGAGGTGTTGTCGTCACAATTTTATCGTTGCAGTTCTGGAATACCTAAGTTTAGTTTCGCCGACATTGAAAATCTATTTTATGCAGTTGTTGGTGAGATAACCTCGACGCCACCCAGTACTGGGGCGGGAGTTCGGGAGTATTGCCATAACTCGTATAACGGATGCTTTTCAAAGGTTGAGGTAAACAATTTCCGAAGGTTTCTTGGTTATGTGTTGAAGGATGGATACAGCTGGATGTAGGATTTGCTAGTTTTGGGTGAGATATTATGCTTCCCCTGTATCCCCAACACCTGATTGCATAACCGGAAAGTTTCAGGAGTTTATAAGTGGGAATTCAAGTAGCTCTTAGGATATCTTTCCGACAGATGTATGATATGAAATTGGGGTTCGACGTCTAGTGGTCCGCCGATCCATGGTTGGTTTTACAGTGGTCTCGTTGTGTCTTAAAGAGTCCTTGGCTATGCCGACTCGGGGACGCTTCGTATGTCATGTGCACTGCCTTGTACATGATGGTGCTGTACGATCGAGCCCGTGTAGGCCCCACCACGAAAACTTCGGACGAAATCTCTATCATATGTTTGTTCCAGCTTATTCTGCAAGCCAATCCTTTGGTTTTGTTTTGAGTTGTGGTATTCGAGTTGCTTTGAAGTCAAATGTTGATTCCATCCCTTGTCTAAGTGGTGTTCTCATACTCCTATGTGAATACTAATCCCTCATGATAATCGAGATTGTCATGTAAATCCTTTTCAACTGGCGTGTTTTCTCTTCAAGTGGTTCCGATCATTTCAACATCCGCAAGATCAAGTATCAGTTCTTCTCAACGGTGTTTGTTTCATCTGTCCCCAAGTTGCCTTTGTTTTCCCGCCCACCCACCCTTTTTTTCTTCAAGGAATCCGATGTCTTAATCAAGTATCCTTTTATTCTTGTGAAGTCTCTCCATTCCTTTTGCGTCAATGTTCTTACCCGGTGATGCTCATGAAGATTCTAACGGAGTCTCAAGTTTATCATTCTTTGTTCTTTTATCTTCTCCGGTGGATTCAATTCAAACTTTCGGTGTTTGATCATATTCTTTTCCTTATTTCAAATGCCTTCTCATGCCGGTGCACCTTATATTCAGTCATTTCTCGCTACTCAATTGTTCTGGAGTGCTCAAGATATCTCAAAGATTCGTGTTTCCACTCTGCTTTCGTTCCAGCTCTTTCGAGGATGTTATCTCATTCAAGTCATTTAATTCAACCGATGCAATCTCTCTTTTCAAGTAATCGTTCTACGGTGTTTCTTTTGAGTGGGCCCTAACCCACAGGTCTTTTCCCAGGATCTTACCTGACTCTTCTTATTTTCCCGGCGTTACTCTCAAATTCTTTTCCAAGTTTGACGTAAGAATGAGTTATCATCAGTCAAATGCTTTTATCCTTGATCTTTCAAATTCTTTCATCGTTGGTTCAACCTTTCCATTTTTCATCCCGGAGTATCTCAACAATTTGGTGGTGTTTCTCATCGTCATTCTCAGATATTTGAAGACCGAAGAAGATTTTTCTCGCAATCTTGCTCCATTCTCTTCAATATTCATGGTGCTAGCTTGTTGCCATCCTCTCATAATTATTTTTCATTAGGAGAATCCTTTTCACCCATCAGGAGATATTCAAGGGTATTTTCAGTTCGATTATCCGGAGCCCATCATTTCAGAAGATTTGTTCATTCTCAGCTTTCAGCTCTCGTTCCCCAAATCTCACCGGTGCATTATTCAATATTCTTTAATCAGCTCGTAATCTCTTAGTTCTCATGGATCTAAATCCTCACAAGCATCTTCGTTTAATTGCTAATTCTTCCCAGTGTTTCTTTATGTGTTAATTGTTCTTTTTTAATTCTTACGGTGGTTCGTTCAAGAGTTTTCTTCCTTCGTGTATCATATCTATGCATTTGTGCTTTTCAAATTCTACCGGTGGATCGTTGAAGACTTTCTCAAGTTTGCGCCATATCTCTCTCAATCCTTCCAACGGGAATAAGTTGTTTGCAATCCGTTGCTTGTCATCAACTTAAATTGATGAAGGACACGCATAACATAACTCTTATTCTTGCTTCATCCAAATGATGGATTCGTTCCTCCGGAGTTTGTTCACAATAACTATTTCTCGTTGTCAGTTGTTCATCTTATCTTTTCCCGGAGTTCCATGTTCTCTCAATTATTTCATTGCGAAGGTCCATCTAATCATTGAAAGGATTCACCTTGTGTTTTCAACTTCTCTTTCCTTTCGTTTGATCATTCTTTTATTACCGAAGTTCTACATGGAGGTTCTACATGATGGTTCATCAAAGATTTAATTCCTTCTAAAAGTGTTCATCAAGATTCTTTTCAAAGGAGCCCAAGCATTCTTAATCTTGCATTCCGAAGTGTAGTTCCTTCTACCGTATCATTTGAGGTGGTGCTATGTCATTCTTCATAACTTGAGTTCATGTTCATGATTCACATGTTGTCAAGAATGAGGTGTCTTAAATCCATCAATCTCTTCATTTGAATTACCCTGGGTTATATTTCACCTAAAGCCTTCCATAAGGATGTTGCTATTTGTGGTGCTTATAAATGATGCAAGTTCTTCTTTATCCTCCCGGTGAAATATTTTCTCGTCTCCTTGTTCATACCAATCCAATTCTTTTTCCCGTGAGTGGCAGGTTGTCACCTCATAATTTGAGATGTATTCCATAAGACCATATCAAGCTTATCCTTTTTCGTTGTTGGTTTTCCAACAACTCCGTCCGAACCTTATCCTAAGTATTCCTTTTCAAGCTCTTTTGTGGCAGAAGTTGACATTTTCTTCTCCATTCTCCTATTTCAATTATCTATCTTCTATTCTTTCATTCCGGAGGCATTGCGATGTTGTTCTTTTCACCCATCATCTCGTTTTGTCAAAGATCATGTTCTTTTCATGCCTATCCATTTAACCGGAGTGTTGTGCCCTTTTGTCAAGTTCTTTTTGCCTTATCAAGTCTTGCATCTCTTTTAACCAGAGTGCCATATGAATTTGTTCTTCATTGTTCCACTTTTCTAACGGAGTGTTTTCAACTTCGTTCATCTCCGTTGTATTCTTTTCTCGAGATGGCTTAACCTTTGCAAGGTTCTTTGGTGTCACTCATTGGTCAAAGAAGCAACTTAGTTTTTACCTCTTCTCTTTCTCCTCCGTTTGTCCCTCCGGTGCCATTCTAGATCTCGGGACGAGATCCTCTCGTAGTGGTGGAGTGTTGTGACGCCCCGAGACTGATGTGTCAGGTGTCTTCCAGTAATTCGGTGTTGTTGCCTTGTCATTGCTTGCGTGTCATGCATTGCATATCATGTCATCATGTGCATTTCATTTGCATACGTGTTCGTCTCATGCATCCGAGCATTTTCCCCGTTGTCCGTTTTGCAATCCGACGCTCCTATGTCACCGGGTGCCCCTTTTTACCTCTTTTCATGTGCAGGTGTTAAACGTTTTTGGATTGGACCGAGACTTGTCACGCGGCCTTGGTTTACTACCAGTAGACCGCCTGTCAAGTTTCGTATCATTTGGACTTCGTTTGATACTCCAACGGTTAGCCGAGGGACCGAAAAGGCCTCGTGTGTGTTGCAGCCGAACACCCTTCCAAAGTGGCCCAAAAACCCACCTAAACCTCCTCCATCATCTCGGTCGTTCGATCACGATCGCGTGGCCGAAAACTGCACCTCATTTGGAGCTTCCTAGCTCCCTCTACCTATAAATATGTGTCTCCCTCCGAAATTCTCGCGCAGATGAAACCCTAAAAAACTCCTCCGAGCGTCGCCGGACAGTTCCTCCCACGCCGGCCGGACATGTCCGCCACCGCCGCCACGTTGCTCCAACCAATCAGCGCTCGCCACGTCACCTGCGTCGCCGCCCCGAGCCACTCACGGCGCGCCACCTGTCCCGCCGGCTCCCCTCCCACCGTGCCAGGCCCGCGGACCTAGATCCGGCCCTCCGGGCCCAAGCCACGCCTCCGCTCCTCGCCTCCCGTGCGCCCACGACTATCGCCGCCCTTCTCGCTCGCCGCGTCGCCCGCGCATCGCCGCCGCCGGCCGTCGCCATGTCTCCCGCGCCGCCGCTCGTCGTGCCCCGCCGCCTCGCTCGCCGCGCGCCGCTGCCTCGGGTGCCGTGCGCCGCCGTCTCGGCTTCCGTGTTCCTCGCCGGAGTTCATCCTCTCCCTCACCGGAGTCAACTCCGGCCAGATCTGGTGAGGGTGGATCAGATCCACCCATCCCTCCAACCAAACGGCTCCTTGCCCACGTCCCGGATATCCTCATCCTGCATTGACTTTTCGCGGAGGTAAAATTCAACCAAGTCCCCGAAGTTTCCAGATTCATATGCCCATATTCAACGCATCGTAACTCTGCATCCGTAGCTCCAATTCATGCGTGTAGCATATCAAAATGTTCGCCTCGACGAGTAAATCATTTCATATCATTGCATCATTTTCATTTGAGCTCATCTTGATGCCTGAAATGCCGTTGGAAGAGGGCTATGTGATGTATTTGTCAGATCTGTTTCAGCAAATGGCATTTTGTCATTTTTGCCATGATTAATGTGTGCATGCTATGATCCTGAGCTCTACATGTGTTTTGTTATATGCCATGCCATATTTACAGTGGTGCTTGCCATGTATTTTTGTGATATTTGTGGTGACTAGCACAAGCTTCCAAAGTATCGTAATCGGTAATGCTGATTTCAGGGACTTAGAATTTCACTAAGTCCTTGTCCTGATTTTGTCGTTATGCCATATGTTCATGTTGTTTCCTAGTGATCCGTGCCTCTTTTGAGGATGATCAGTAAGGATGTTTTGTTAACATTGTGGTGCCCTATCCATCCATGTCTTTTTTTGCAATTATGGAGCACCCTAGCTTGAGTCAATCAAGCTTTACTTTTGCTATTTAATGTTCCTGGCAGATCGTTGACATGATTAGCGATTTTGCCGAGGATGTTGCTATTGATTCGTGCATGCTATGTTATTGTTCTTGTCATGTCTAGATTCTATGCCATGTCCTCTTGATGGGTGTGTTATTGATGTTATTGATGTGTGCTTAGTTTGTCATGCCATGCTCTGTAGTTAGTGCATCGAGCTCGTAAACATGCCTACTCGTTAACTGATTTGCATGCTCCAGTTTTTCACTAAGTCTGAATCTGTTTATGTTTTTGCCATGTTCAAATGCTTGCCATTGTATTTTATGATCCCTTTTCGCTCAAGGTCACTAAGGTACTTTTGTTAAGTGCTTTCAGTAGCTTCATGCCATGCCTTTCCTTGCCATGTTAAGTTCCTTTAGCATGTAGTTTTCATGCTCTAAAGTGTGCTTCCTGATGATAAATTCCAGAATTGTGTTAATTTCACCAAGTCTGAAACCTGTTATCATTTGCACTTTTGCCATGCTTGTTTGAACCTGTTAATGAGTGAATTAGCCGTAGCTCAGTGTTCATCTTTTGTCAAGCATCTTGAGTGGATCACTAACATATATTTTGTTGTCATGTTTGAGTGCTGTAGCGTATTTAACTTGTTGCATTTAGATGGCTACTTGCTGTTTATCGCAGACCGGTGCCATATTTGTTTTGCTTGCCATTTCCAAACCGTGCATCCGATTCCTGTGAACTTTATATCGATTTCAACCGAAATCATCTCACCTTTCCAGTGGAACTCTTGGATTTCCGAGTTGAGGCTATTTTCAAGCATTCCTTTGCAAATCATGCATATGCATCGCATACCGCATCCCGCATATCATACCATGTTCATGTGTTGGTTGTTTACTATGTTGTGTGCTTCTTTCCAGTGTTGCTTCTTCGGGTTGGCTCCGGTAACGTCGTGATTGTGAGGACCCGCTCGACTACGTCTATTTGTCTTCTTCATGGACTCGTTCTTCTTCCTTGCGGGATTTCAGGCAAGATGACCATACCCTCGAAATCACTTCTATCTTTGCTTGCTAGATGCTCGCTCTTTTGCTATGCCCACGCTGCGATACCTACCACTTGCTTATCATGCCTCACATGTTGTTGAGCCAAGCCTCTAACCCAGCTTGACCTAGCAAACCGTTGTTTGGCTATGTTACCGCTTTGCTCAGCCCCTCTTATAGCGTTGTTAGTTGCAGGTGAAGATTGGAGCTTGTTCCATGTTGGAGCATGGATATTTGTTGGGATATCACAATATCTCTTATTTAATTAATGCATCTACATACTTGGTAAAGGGTGGAAGGCTCGGCCTTATGCCTGGTGTTTTGTTCCACTCTTGTCGCCCTAGTTTCCGTCATATCGGTGTTATGTTCCTGGATTTTGCGTTCCTTACGCGGTTGGGTTATAATGGGAACCCCTTGACAGTTCACTTTGAATAAAACTCCTCCAGCAAGGCCCAACCTTGGTTTTACCATTCGCCACCTAGCCTCTTTTTCCCTTGGGTTAGGCCAGCCCAAGGGTCATCTTTATTTTAAACCCCCCCCCCCCCCGGGCCAGTCCTTGTCGAAGTGTTGGTCCGAACTGAGTAGACTACGGGGCCACCTCGGGGAAACCTGAGGGCTGGTTTTACTCGTAGGATGTCTCATCCGGTGTTGCCCTGAGAATGAGATATGTGCAGCTCCTTTCAGGATGTCGGCGCATCGGGCGGTCTTGCTGGACTTGTTTTACCATTGTCGAGGATGTCTTGTAACCGGGATTCCGAGTTTGATCGGGTCTTCCCGCTAGAAGGAATATCCTTCGTTGACCGTGAGAGCTTGTGATGGGCTAAGTTGGGACACCCCTGCAGGGATTTGAACTTTCGAAAGCCGTGCCCGCGGTTATGGGTAGATGGGAATTTGTTAATGTCCGGTTGTAGATAACCTGAAGTTGGTCTTAATTAAAATACATCAACCACGTGTGTTACCGTGATGGTCTCTTCTCGGCGGAGTCCGGGAAGTGAACACGGTGTTGGAGTTATGCTTGACGTAGGTTGTTCTAGGATCACTTCTTGATCATAGATTTCTCGACCGTGCTTTGCCTTCTCTTCTCGCTCTCTTTTGCGAATAGGTTAGCCACCAAATATGCTAGTCGCTTGTTGCATGTCCACCTCATACTTTTACCTTACCTATAAGCTTAAATAGTTTTGATCGCGAGGGTGCGAGATTGCTGAGTCCCCGTGACTCATAGATACTTCCAAAACCAGCTTGCAGGTGCCGTTGAACCGTGCAGGTGACGCAACCAAGCTCAAGGAGGAGCTCGATGGAGATCTTGTCCTTTGTCTTGTTTCGTTTTCAGTTGATCAGTAGTGGAGCCTAGTTGGGGTCGATCGGGGGACCTTGTCGCATTTGGGGTTGTTCTTTATTTTGGTTCCGTAGTCGGACCTTGATTGTATTTGGATGTTGTAATGCTTTATTCATGTAATTGTGTGAATTGGCGATTGTAAGCCAACTATGTACCTTTTCCCTTATGTATTACATGGGTTGTGTGAAAATTACCTCACTTGCGACATTGCTTTCAATGCGGTTATGCCTCTAAGTCGTGCTTCGACACGTGGGAGATATAGCCGCATCGAGGGCGTTACAACTCCGCGGTGATAGGCCCTTGGGCATGTTTTTCTGGGAGTGCCGTTTTGTTTCTTCCTTAGATCACGTGTAACACGTTTATAGTTTTGACTTCTGGTGGAAATTTCTTTTGTTCCCCAGTGTCCTGCTTGAGAGGCTCATCCTCGTCTTCGCTTGGTGTATCCTCCCCCTTGTGTACGGCGTTGAGCTTGCCGGACTGCTTGAAGACCCAACATTCTCTGTGGGTATGATTAGCGGGTTTACTAGGGGTGCTATGGATCTGACATATTTGGTCCAGAATTTTGTTTAGGCTGGACAGTTCGTCTCTGGCGCCTTTAGAGGGCGGCTTTTGCTGACCTGGCTGAGAGCTTTTGAATCCGGCGTTTACTGCCGTGCTCTTCGTGTTGTATTCTTTATTCCGGCGTTTGTTATTGTTGTTGCGTCGTGATTTCCCGTTTCCATCTCTAACTTCAGATGTACTGGGGTCGCTGGTGCTGCATCTGGCCAGCCAGCTGTCCTCACCCGCGCAAAAGCGGGTCATGAGGCTTGTTAATGCTGCCATTGTTCTCAGCTTTTCTTGGCCGAGGTGTCTGGCAAGCCATTCGTCACGGACGCTATGCTTAAAAGCTGCCAAGGCTTCGGCGTCCGGACAGTCGACAATTTGGTTCTTTTTAGTAAGAAACCTGTTCCAAAGTTTTCGGGCTGACTCTCTGGGCTGTTGAGTTATATGACTCAAATCGTCCGCGTCCGGAGGTCGGACATAAGTCCCTTGAAAATTTGCCCGAAAAGCGTCTTCGAGCTCTTCCCAGCTTCCAATGGAGTTTTCAGGGAGGCTTTTAAGCCAGTGACAAGCTGGCCCTTTGAGCTTGAGGGGTAAGTACTTGATGGCGTGGAGATCATCTCCTCGAGCCATATGGATATGGAGGATATAGTCCTCAATCCAGACCCTAGGGTCTGTTGTTTCGTCGTATGCCTCTATGTTTACGGGTTTGAATCCCTCTGGAAATTCATGGTCCAGCACCTCATCGATGAAACATAGGGGGTGTGCGGCACCCCTATATCTGGGTGTACCACGTTGTTCGGATGTTTGTTGTGTTACATTGTATGCTGGGGCGCGCTTGCGTGGTCCATAGATGGATCTGGTTGCGCTGTCCTTTTGGTGTGAGTCCTCGCGTGGATCGCGTATTGTCTTGTGAGTGGCATTGTTTGCCGCTCTATGTTGGCCGTGAGGTCGTCTATCCAGTCAGGTGGCTATTTTGATTTTTGGTTGTGGGGGGTCTGAGGCCTCCTCATCGAATTCAGGTAGCAACTTCCGCTTTGGGTAGCTCTTGGTGGGGCGATTGTCGCCATACTTCGCTGCTGTGTTGAGTACTTTACTCCATCTGATTTGGAGTGTGTCCTGCGTAGCCTTGAGCCTTTGTTTCTGCTTTTTCAGACTCCTCGTGGTGGCAACAAGCCTTTGACTGGCATTCTGCTGCTCCGGGTGCCTGTCCGGCGTTATGTCGTCCGGACTATTATCTCTGATAGAATTGGTTTGTTCGGTTTGATTCTCCGTATTGCCGTGGTCCGGCAGTGGTTCGCCCTGCTCCAACGTTGGGTCTGTATGATCGTTATTTCTGCCGAGGCAGGATTTGGGGCGGCGCTTGTGCTGCTGTTTTGACTGCTTCTCGAGGGAACAAGCCTTCGGTGCGTCCTTCTGTTCCTCGTCGTCGTCTTCTTTTGGTGTGTCCACCATGTATACGTCATATGATGAAGTGGACGTCCAGCGCCCTGTGGGCGGTGGTTCCTCTTCGCCTCCCGCATCGTCGTTCATACCATCGATGTCTTCAGAGTCGAAGTCGAGCATGTCGGTTGAGTCATCGATAGTGGCTATTAAGTGGGTGGTGGGTGGGCATCGAATTTCTTCGTCGTCCGCATCCCAATCCTGTTGGCCATAATCCGGCCAGGGCTCTCCTGACAAAGAGAGAGACCTTAGTGAATTCAGAATGTCGCCGAAGGGCGAGTGTTGAAAGATATCCGCGGCGGTGAATTCCATGATCGGCGCCCAATCGGATTCGATTGGCAGGGGCGCGGATGGTTCGGAGTCTGGAAAAGAGTCCGGCACCTTGGAGTCACGGGCTGCGCAGAGGATTATGCTGGTGTTTGGCTCGATCACCATCGAGACTGCAGCCCCTGAGGCGGTGTCTAGCCACCCGTCCTCAATCAGCGCAGTTGGCTCCGAGCTAAGGGTCAGAGCTGATGCGGGCGCGGCCTCTGGGGTACTGTTCGGTTGCAGAGCTAGGTCATACCCATCACGACAGTGCGGCGCGCCCGACTGTGGCTCGAATCCATCGAAGATCAAGTCTCCGCGGATGTCGGCCGTGTAGTTCAAACTTCCAAATCTGACCTGATGGACAGGGGCGTAGCTTTCAATCTGCTCCAAATGGCCAAGCGAATTAGCCTGCAGTGCAAAGCCGCCGAATACGAAGATCTGTCCAGGGAGAAAAGTCTCACCCTGGACCGCATCGCTATCGATGATAGTAGGAGCCATCAAGCCTAACGGTGACGACACAGAGGAACTCTCAATGAAAGCACCAATGTCGGTGTCAAAACCGGCGGATCTCGGGTAGGGGGTCCCGAACTGTGTGTCTAGGCCGGATGGTAACAGGAGGCAGGGGACACGATGTTTTACCCAGGTTCGGGCCCTCTTGATGGAGGTAAAACCCTACGTCCTGCTTGATTAATATTGATGATATGAGTAGTACAAGAGTAGATCTACCACGAGATTGGAGAGGCTAAACCCTAGAAGCTAGCCTATGGTATGATTGTATGTTATGGTTGTTGTCATACGGACTAAAACCCTTCGGTTTATATAGACACCGGAGAGGATTAGGGTTACACAAGGTCGGTTACAAAGGAGGAGATATCCATATCCGTATTGCCTAGCTTGCCTTCTACGCCAAGTAGAGTCCCATCCGGACACGAGACGAAGTCTTCAATCTTGTATCTTCATAGTCTAACAGTCCGGCCAACGGAGATAGTCCGGCTGTCCGGAGACCCCCTAATCCAGGACTCCCTCAGCTGCCTTCGACGCCAACTACGACTCTCAGTTGGACTAGATGATTGTTGCCACCAGCAACAAGTTCACCGTCCTCAAGAAGCTCGCGGACGACATCGCCGTACTCCTCCAGCCCGCGCGCCCGGGCTCCTCATTGCCTGCCACCCTAATCGGCCTCCATGGCCGAAACCTCTTTCAAGCACTGGTGGCCCTGCGACTTCCCGCCGACGCCACGAAGAATGTCCACGTGGAGGTCACACTCGCCGCGAGGCGCCTCGCCCTACAAGAATTCGTCGACCTACACATCCACATGTACGAGGAAATCGTGTACATAGGTATCTATAATGCCAGTGAGGACGCTATGACGTTGGCCTTCCTCAACCGGCTAGAAGCCTTGGATGCCTTTGCTGAGAAGCACCTCGACCTCGCCACAAAAGTTGCCGCTCCTTAGCCGCCGGTCGGTGCCCCGGCGCACTAAGTTGAGGAGGAGGAGGTTGTACGTTCGTGGATCCATATTTCTTCTTGCCTTCTGTAACCACCACTACGATCGCATCATCGTGGCCTTAATTCTTATTGTGTTGTTGCATTCTCGTTCCAGTCAGTACCGACATGTGCGATCCCTTTGCTTAATTATATGCATCACTGTAACTAGTACTCCATCCGTCAATTTATAAGTTGTGCTTACCTTTTCCATCAACTTCGTGCAACGCGCGGGATCTTGCTAGAAACACTAGAATATGTCTATATAATCCGTATGTGATAGTCCATTTGAAATCTCAAAAAAGACAAATATTTAGGTACGGAGGGAGTAATATATTAGGAGTATATCAAAACAATAGTGATTTCTTTCAAGTTTGTGAACAAATACTACTATTCTACTACTTTGGATCCGTCACAACGCACGAGCACATTGCTGGTAAAAGGAAAAGGCCTGCCACGTTCGCGTCCCACCCCCACATGCTCGGGAATCGGGAGTACAACACGGCCCGTTCGGCACGACACATGTCTTAGGGAAGGCGTGTTGCCTAGCATTTTCACTTTCATGTGGGACCGCCGTTGAGCAAACCGACACCCCGCCCGCCGCCGGGTTGGAAAAAAGAAACGCGGGGAAGATCTAGCTGTAGCACGAAAGCCAAGAAATTTGGTGTCAGACGGGGCTCGTTGATAGAGTAGGAGCATTCCGTACTAGTACTACTCCTACTAGTACCAAGTTTGTACTCCTAATACTATATTACTAGTACTACCACTATACAACTAGTAGGTACGTGCATGGCACAACATCGTAGGAAAAAACGGGAAGATCTTGTTTTGGGTGATTTATCTTTTTTTCAATCAACGTAGTATGAATAATATGATGTGGGGAGCACCCATAAAGCTTATGTGGCTTGGTTGCATGGCTACGGAAGGTTAGAGAAAAATAAATAGATAATGTGTTTAGAGTGCACTCCACTAAATAGATATATATATATATATACTTTGGATCCATTGCAACGGACCAGCACATCTATATCTATACCCCCTATATAGTGTGTGAAAAACTTTGAAAGTTGGTCATTGGATGAAGCCAATCCGATGGTACAAAGATGGCAAATCCGAGCACTACTGGCCGCTGGATATCATCCACCAGATTCTGCCACACGTATAATCTAGAAGACTCCATGGTTGAACTTAATTCATGACTAAGGGCCTCTTTGATTCATAGGATTGCAGAAACACAGGAATAAGAAAAAAGTAGGATTGGAATGGCATGTTCATTGGATCCCTATAGGATTTGAGTTTGTTTGATTGTGTCACATGAAAAACAAAGGATTTCTTTCAAGAGGTTGGAGTGCATGTTAGAATTTCTGTGAAACGTAGTACAAATGAATCCTTAGGAAAATATTCTACATGATTCAATCCTACGAATCAAACGACCGACGTAGGAAAAATTCCTAAGGATTCTAATCCTTCAAAGATCCTATGAAAATCCTTTGAATCAAACAGACCCTAACTTTGCCACAACTAAGCTTAGGCAAAGTTATTAGTTCTTCAAAACGAGAGAAACAACTTGGCAAGCCTAAGGGAATCTTGCCACATTTTTTGTGTGTATGTCATGTGTGGCCTTAGTGTGGCTTGCCTAAGGTGTGGCTTGAATCAAACACTCGCCTAAGTTAATCAAACTTGCCTAACCTTACATTCCACCAGATTTTGCCACATGTTAGAATCCAGAAAGATCCACATGTAGAAGCATAATGCACAAACCACCAGAATCTCATGCGTGCAATGCACGTGTACCTTACTAGTACTAGTTGGTAGTAGTAAGAAATAAATTCCAGTTTTGGCATGAGCTCGTACTGCGGGAGCACCACAAGGCCTGCCGCAGGAGTTACATTTCCCTCTCGGGGCCCACAGGACCGAACTTCAGTGGCTTAGTGGTAGGAACAAGAAACGTGATGGTCACCGTGGTTCAACTTCCATGGACAAGCTGTCATGTCTGCTGACAGATGTATATCAAAACTAGAGTGTTTATATTTCAAGCACGTGAACAAGTATTATTCTACTACTTTGGATCCATTGCAACGCACGGGCCATCACATTGGTAGTTGTAGTGTCCATCTCTATCTCTAGAGGTCGTCCCTCGTTCATCCTTTTCTCTCACAAGATAAACTACTCATACAAATGCATCTTGATGTTCCGTGGAACGCACGAGGATGTTTCCTTGGGGGTCTCTCCAGCGCGGCGTGGCCGTAGTTGCAAGTTGACGCCCCTTGAGATGCCGACGCTGAGGGGCACTCGGATTTCCTCCGATGAGCAGGTAAGATGAGTTTGATCACATAGTAAATGCATTCTAAAGACTACTTCCGTGTCCATTTCCTAATTCTCCCCCTGCCCACTGTTTCACAGGTTAGGCTCGATGCGAGTGGAGATTGGCTTGCATATGTACCGGAGGGTGATACATCTCCATCGTATCTACTTTTCCAAACACTTTTGCCCTTGTTTTGGACTCTAACTTGTATGATTTGAATGGAACTAACTTGGACTGACGCTGTTTTTAGCAGAATTGCCATGATGTTGTTTTATGTGCAGAAAACAAATATTCTCGGAATGACCTGAAACTCCACGGAACATCTTAGAAAAAACAATAAAAAATCCTTGTCAAAGATGAACACCAGGGGGGCCACACCCTTCTCACGAGGGTGGGGGGTGCCCCCCCCCTAGGGCGCGCCCCCCTACCTCGTGGGCACCCTGGAAACCATCCGACGCCAACTCCAACTCTATATATTCGCTTTCGGAGGGAAAAAAATCAGAGAGAAGAAATCATCACGTTTTACGATACGGAGCCACCGCCAAGCCCTAAAACCTCTCGGGAGGGCTGATCTGGAGTCCGTTCGGGGCTCCGGAGAGGGGGATTCGTCATCGTCGTCATCATCAACCATCCTCCATCACCAATTTCATGATGCTCACCGCCGTGCGTGAGTAATTCCATCGTAGGCTTGCTGGACGGTGATGGGTTGGATGAGATTTATCATGTAATCGAGTTAGTTTTGTTAGGGTTTGATCCCTAGTATCCATTATGTTCTGAGATTGATGTTGCTATGACTTTGCTATGCTTAATGCTTGTCACTAGGGCCCGAGTGCCATGATTTCAGATCTAAACCTATTATGTTTTCATGAATATATGTGAGTTCTTGATCCCATATTGCAAGTCTATAGTCACCTACTATGTGTTATGATCCGGCAACCCCGAAGTGACAATAATCGGGACCACTCCCGGTGATGACCATAGTTTGAGGAGTTCATGTATTCACTATGTGCTAATGCTTTGTTCCGGTTCTCTATTAAAAGGAGGCCTTGATATCCCTTAGTTTCCAATAGGACCCCGCTGCCATGGGAGGGTAGGACAAAAGATGTCATGCAAGTTCTTTTCCATAAGCACGTATGACTATATACGGAATACATGCCTACATTACATTGATGAATTGGAGCTAGTTCTGTGTCACCCTATGTTATGACTGTTACATGATGAACCACATCCGGCATAATTATCCATCACTCATCTGGTGCCTACGAGTTTTCCATATACTGGTTTACGCTTATTTACTTTCCCGCCGCTACTGCTACAATCACTAAAAAATACCAAAAATATTACTTTTGTTGTCTTTACTTTTGTTACCTCTACTACCACTATCATATTACTTTGCTACTAAACACTTTGCTGCAGATACTAAGTTTCCAAGTGTGGTTGAAATGACAACTCAGCTGCTAATACTTGAGAATATTCTTTGGCTCCCTTTGTGTCAAATCAATAAATTTTGGTTGAATACTCTACCCTCGAAAGCTGTTGCGATCCCCTATACTTGTGGGTTATCAAGACTAATTTTTGGCGCCGTTGCCAGGGAGCATAGCTCTATTCTTTGAGTCACTTGGGATTTATATCTGCTTATCATTATGAAGAACTTGAGAGATCCAAAAACCAAGATCTATCCCTCAACTACGAGGGGAGGTAAGGAACTGCCATCTAGCTCTGCACTTGATTCTCCTTCTGTTATGAGTAAGCTAGCGACACCTACACCTGCTTCTGCTATTCGTTCTGATATGTCGCATGTTATTGATGATGCCACTTCTGCTATGCATGATACTTATGATGAAACTGCTTCTATGTCTGATACTACTGTGCCCCTTGGTGAATTTCTTGATGAACAAATTGCTAGGGCTAGAGAAAAAGAAATTATTGAATCTGAATACGATGATGATAGTGATGATGAAAATATGCCTGTTATTCCTGAAGGTTATCTTTTTGATATGGAATCTTCTGCCACTATTTTGCTTGCAAAGATAAATATGAGCTTAAGAGGTTACTAATTAAATGGAACAAAGAATCACTTAGAGATAAAATGAGACCCGACCCTGCTTTTGCTACTCCACCTATATGTGTTCCTGATAAGGATTATGAATGCTCTGTTGATCCTGATATAATTACTTTGGTTGAATCTGATCCATTTTATGGCTATGAATCTGAAACTGTTGTGGCACATCTTGCTAAGTTAAATGATATAGCTGCCCTGTTCACTAATGATGAGAGATCACGTTACCTCTATTTACTCAAAATATTTCCGTTCTCATTAAAGGGTGATGCTAAGATATGGTTTAATTCTCTTGATCCTGGTTGTGTGCGTAGTCCCGAGGATATGATTTATTACTTCTCTGCTAAATATTTCCCCGCTCATAAGAAACAAGCTGCTTTGAGGGAAATATACAACTTCGTGCAAATTAAAGAAGAGAGTCTCCCACAAGCTTGGGGGAGGCTTCTCAAGTTACTTAATGCTTTTCCTGATCATCCTCTTAAGAAACCCAAAATACTTGATATCTTTTATAATGGACTAACTGATGCTTCCAGAGATTACCTGGATAGTTGTGCTGGTTCTGTTTTTAGGGAAAGAACACCGGATGAAGATGAAATTCTACTGAATAATATGTTGACAAATGAAAACAATTGGGCACCTCCTGAGCCAGCTCCTGCTCCAATTACTGAGCCTATTCCTAAACCAACTCCGAAGAAGAGAGGTGTTCTATTTCTCAGTCCCGAAGATATGCAAGATGCAAAGAAATCTATGAAAGAGAAAGGTATTAAAGCTGAAGACGTCAAGAATTTACCTCCTACTGAAGAAATACATGGTCTTAATTCACAACCTATTGAAGAAACTTATGATCTCAATTATTTATTTGTTGAAGAACCTCCTAATCCCGATATCCCGACACAGGTAGTAAAGGTAAATTCTCTCTATAGATATGATAAAGCTGAAGTTCCTCCTACTAAAATTGCTAGTCAGTACTTGGATGAGTTTGATAACTTTATGTATAAGCAAGACGACTTCAATGCTTATTTTGGTAGACAATTAAAAGAAAATGCTTATATGATTAGACGCTTGGGCGATTATATGGCTGATATTAAAGGTGAACTTAAACTTGTTAGCAAACATGATTCTATGGTTACTGTCGGCGTTCTGGGAACAGGGGTCCCCAGACTTGCCTGCCTGCGGCCTGCGGCGTGGCACAAAGGGGGGCCCAACACGGCCCATCTTCATCAACACAGACCCAAGACCTCGCGAGGGGCCAAGCCTCGCAGGGCAGACGACACGGAGCTTCCTCAGGCACGGCCTCGTCAGGCTGGCTCACGAGGAGGCGGAGAGATCAAGGCGGGGTACCTCACGAGGTGCCCGTGACGCAAGCCATGACGACCAAAGGCGCCAGGCGGGCGCCAGCCGCGCAGTGTCCTCCTTTCCTCTTTGGTGCAAAGGGAGCAAGCGCAGGCGGGAGCATCAAGCAAAGGCACCCGTTTCGGTGCAACGAGACCAAGACCAGTCCAACGGCAGGGAGGAAGTCATTGTGGAGCCCAAGCCAGCGTCACCACCAGAGTCTTTGGCAGGCGAGGACCAACTTTAGTCAGGATAAGTGTACCAGATGTTCCCCTTCAAAATGGCCAATTGTTGGCGCCCTTCCCGCTCAATATTTGGGAAGAGGCCCAGGGCCTTTGCCTATAAATAGGACCAGCCACCCACATGGTAGGGGGGTTCGAGATCGATCGGTTGGGGATCGAAATCAGAGAGAGAATCGAGAAGAGAGAGAGAGAAGGGTGACTGAACTCCTCCTAGCAGTTCGTCCCCCCAGCCAAGAACAGACCCTCGCGAGGCTGTTCTTCCTTGTAATTGCTCATCATCATCAGCCCAAGATGCAATCCACCACACCACACACTGGAGTAGGGTATTACACCACAACGGTGGCCCGAACCAGTATAAACCCTGTGTCTCTTGTGCTGTTCTTTCCATAGCTTAGATCTTAGCGAGGCGGAGGGGTGCAGGTAGGTAGGAGGCGAAATCTCCGCGTGCACCGCAGTGTTCGAACCTCAAGGGTCTGCCGGAACCCGAAATCCGATAGTTACCACTCAAGTAGAACAAGTACTTAATGCTCAAAAAGAAGTGCTTGATGAAATGAATAGTAAGAAAAATGATTATACTGTTAGAGTGGCTACTAGAACTGGTAGAATGACTCAGGAACCTTTGTATCCTGAAGGCAACCCTAAGAGAATCAAGCAAGGTTCTCAGAGAAATAATATTGATGTTCCTAGTTCTTCTAAAAAGAAGAAAAAGAAGAATGATAGAACCGTGCAAACTTCTAGTGAACCTATTGCTGAACCACTTGATAATCCAAATGATATCTCTATGTATGATGCTGAAACACAATCTGGTAATGAACATGAACCTAGTAAAAATGTTAATGATGATGTTCATGATGAACCTGTTGTTGATCTTGATAACCCACAATCAAAGAATCAATGTTATGATAAGAAATATTTTGTTGCTAGGAAACATGGTAAAGAAAGGGAACCTTGGGTTCAGAAACCCATGCCTTTTCCTCCAAAACCATCCAAGAAAAAGGATGATGAGGATTTTGAGCGCTTTGCTGAAATGATTAGGCCTATCTTTTTGCGTATGTGATTAACTGATGTTCTCAAAACAAATCCTTATGCTAAATATATGAAGGATATCAGTACTAATAAAAGAAAGATACCGGAAGCTGAGATTTCCACCATGCTTGCTAATTATACTTTTAAGGGTGGAATACCAAAGAAACTTGGAGATCCCGGAGTACCTACTATACCTTGCTCCATTAAAAGAAATTATATTAAAACTGCTTTATGTGATCTTGGAGCCGGTGTTAGTGTTATGCCTCTCTCTTTATATCGTAGACTTGACTTGAATAAGCTGACACCTACCGAAATATCTTTGCAAATGACTGATAAATCAACTGCTATACCTGTCGGTATTTGTGAGGATGTGCATGTTGTGGTTGCAAACGTTACTATTTTAACGGACTTTGTTATTCTTGATATTCCCGAGGATGATAGTATGTCTATTATTCTTGGAAGACCTTTTCTTAATACTGCAGGGGCTGTTATTGATTGCAACAAAGGCAGTGTCACTTTTCATGTTAGTGGTAATGATCATACGGTACACTTTCCGAGGAAACAACCTCAAGTTCATAGTACCAACTCCATTGGAAAAATTCCATCGATTATAATTGGAGGTTTTGAATTTCCTCTTCCTACTGTCAAGAAGAAATATGATATACTTATTATAGGGGATGTGCATATCCCCGTTGAGGTAACTTAGTGTTATTCGAAATTTCTCCGGTTTTATGATTATCAGAATGAGTTTGTTAACAAGACTTGATCAACCTTGTTAGTGGATTCTTTTTGATGAGCATGAGATGGATGAAACTAGAAGCACAAACTTCTGTACCCTCTCTATATTTTCGTTTATTTATATTAAATAAAGTAAAAATAGTATTTTTCTGTCTGTTATCTGATTATCCATGCAATATAAAAATATCCCGAAAATAAAAGTCCTCGGAATGATATGCCAATTTAATATGATTTTTTAGGGAATATTTGAGGATTTACTGTGCAAAAATTACCGTGGGAGGAGCTGCCACCTGGCCACGAGGGTGGTGGCCCCCCCTATAGGGCGCGCCCCCTTCCTCGTGGGCCCGTGGTGGCCCTCCTCCACTTATCCCAACACCCATCTTCTTCCTCTGTCTCACACAAACCCGAAAAACCAACTCAAGCACGAGTTCCAACCACTTTTGCTGTGATTTTCAATCTCCTTGCTCAAAGCACCTCTCGCAAAAACTGCTTGGGGAGATTGTTCCTTGGTATGTGACTCCTCCATTGGTCCAATTAGTTTTTGTTCTAGTGCTTTATTCGTTGCAAATTTATGCTGCATAGGTGACCATGTTCTTGAGCTTGCATGTCAAATTTATATGGTTCCAAGTAGTTTGATGCATGATATAGGCTCTAGGCACTTGTAGGAGTAGTTGCTATCAGTTTTATTGAAGTTGGTTCACTTTTGTTTGAAGTTACTAAAAATTTCAGAATATTTCAGAATATAATGAGGAGATTCTTGAGGGGCTCATCGAGCCAAAGCTCGAAGGAAAAGGCACCCAATCCTAAGTATAATCTTCCTCGCACCGCGGAGATTCGGGCGTGTGAATGTCCTTCTGATGATTTCTTGAGAGCAGTCGGTATCTATGAAGATTTTCATAAATTGGCTCACAATGCAGGCCTCACCGCTTTCCTCCACGACCAATGCGATCAATATCTCTTACTCACAAATACCTTTGTGCAAAACTTTCAATTTCATTCTAGGAACTCACCACCCATGGTGGAGTTTCATTTATATGATGAGCATAAGGAGATGTCACTTTATGATTTCTGTCGGATTTGTTTAGTCCCTTTTGAGGGCAAGACAGAAGAACCACATCATGATGATGTGGAGGGATTTATTAATAATATCACTGTAGGAGAAACCAGAAAGGTTTCCGATGCACGAATCACTATCATACATTTTCCTATTTTACGTTATTTTGCATTATTTGCTAGTCGTTGTTTAATTGGATACAGAAACTGTGGAAACCTTAGTATCCCTAATTTAATTATTCTACTCCAAGGTTTATACAGTGATAACACTTTCAGTATGGGCGGTATTATTGCTAGATGGTTAAATATGAACCATACTAAGGGCCCCATCTTTGGAGGCATTTATGCTACACGCCTAGCCGCACATTTTAACATACCTATTAGGCATGCTGAGAAGGAAGAAAAGGTGTTGCCCCATGTTTGTCTAGATCATAAAAGTATGGTGACACATGATTTTATTGTTAAGAATAGGGCAGGAGAGCTTAAATATCAATTGTTCTTTAATAAACATCATCCTGAGACTATTACCTTGCCTGCTCCTTCTTTGTTTGATTTGACTGCAAGCACGTACCTTGTTCCGTTGACGGCTATTCACGCCTATCGGAACCCTGCACCAGCCGAGGAGCCAGAACCGGAACCACAATTTGATCCTTCACGACAGTCTAACTATCAGTGGGATCCGGAGATGATTGCCAGCCAGTGGAAATCGGAGCCTTCTTCTTCCTCATCACAGTACGACCCCAACAACTATTATTATGGATATCCGTCAGGCCAGCCATGGCCATAGACCAACTTAGGCCAAAAGCCATGGATATCAATGTAATTTCTCACCAACATTACATTGATGTTCACAAACACTCATTGCTAGTTTATCCATGCTAGTTTATTTTGCTTTTTATGCTTTCTTCTTGTGTGTTTAATAAACCTTAAGAAAAACAAAAAAAATTAGTAGTAGTTTATTTTTCTACTGTAGTAGTAATAATTAAAAAGAAAACCCAAAAGTATTTCCCGTTCTTATTTTGCTTGTTGGGAGCTTTCCCGTGTAAATAGTGTTATTTCTTTTCTTTGGGGGTCAGTAGGAGAAGACCATAATTAAATTGTTGAAGTGGCTCTTATATGCATTATTGTTGATTTAACCAAGAGCCCATATTGTCTTGTCTTCTCCTGTTTATTGAATGCTCACAGATTCCATCTTAGTCCAATGCACGTGCACTCTTATTATTATTCACATCGTTCGGTCGTGCAAGTGAAAGGAAATTATGATGATATATGATGGACTGACTGAGATGAGAAAAGCTGGTATGAACTCGACCTCTTTTTTTGTAAATATGATGAGTCTTGCGTTCTTGATTCAGCTTATTATGAATAAACATGTTTGCAATGACAATTAGAGATCATAGTTGCTTGTGCCATGCTTGATTAGCTATGAGTTATAATGATTTACCTTGTGTGCCAACATGCTATTGAGATGATTATGATGTGGTATGATGGGATGTTATCCTCCTTTGAATGATTTAAGTGACTTGACTTGGCACATGTTCACGCATGTAGTTGAAACAAATCAACATATCCTGCACAATATTTATGTTCATGGTGGATTATATCCTACTCATGCTTGCATCCAATGTTTATTAATTTTAATGCATGTACATGGATGTTGTCGCTCTCTAGTTGGTCGCTTCCCAGTCTTTTGCTAGCCTTCACCTGTACTAAGCGGGAATACTGCTTGTGCATCCAATCCCTTAAACCCCAAAGTTATTCCAGATGAGTCCACTATACCTTCCTATATGCGGTATCTACCTGCCGTTCCAAGTAAATTTGTATGTGCCAAACTCTAAACCTTCAAATAAACATTCTGTTTTGTATGCTCGAATAGCTCATGTATCAACAAAGGTTGTTCTTATCATCCGTGTTAGGCGGGTTATTCTCAAGAGGAGTGGACTCCGCTCCTCACTCACGAGAAAATGGCTGGTCACCGGGATGCCCAGTCCCATGCTTTATGCAAACTAAATCAAAACTAATTGCAAACAAAACTCCCCCTGGGACCTGATGTATGTTGGAGGCACTCGTTGTTTCGAGCAAGCCATGGATTGGTGTTTATTGGTGGAGGGGGAGTATAAACTTTACCATTCTATTTGGGAACCGCCTATAATGTGTGTAGCATGGAAGATATCACCATCTCTTGGTTGTTACGTTGACAATGAAAGTATACCGCTCAAAATACAATTTATCTCTATTGCAAAACCGAGCTCTGGCACCTCTAGAAATCCCTGCTTCCCTCTGTGAAGGGCCTATCCATTTACTTTTATGTTGAGTCATCACCCTCTTATTAAAAAGCATTAGCTGGGGAGCACAGCTGTCATTTGCATTCATCACTATTAATTTATGTTGTGTGTGACTATGATTGGATCTCTTTTACCATGAATTACAATGTCTAGTCAGTCCTTGATCTTTAAAGGTGATCTGCATTTATGTTTTGCGGTCTCAGAAAGGGCTAGCAAGATACCATCTTGTTATATCATATTATGATTGTTTTGAGAAAGTGTTGTCATCCGAGATTTATTATTATGACTTGCTAGTTGATTATGCTATTAATATGAGTAATTATGAGACCTGAGAATTATTGCAAATGTGGTTAGTTATGATTTATGCTGAAAACTTGAATGCTGGCTTGACATAGTTACAACAACAAGAGCAAACAGAGTTTGTAAAAGTTTTTCTTTCTTTCTTTCAGTTTGTCAACTAAATTGCTTGAGGACAAGCAAGGGTTTAAGCTTAGGGGAGTTGATACGTCTCCGTCGTACCTACTTTTCCAAACACTTTTGCCCTTGTTTTGGACTCTAACTTGTATGATTTGAATGGAACTAACCCGGACTGACGCTGTATTCAGCAGAATTGCCATGATGTTGTTTTATGTGCAGAAAATAAATATTCTCGGAATGACCTGAAACTCCACGAAACATCTTAGAAAAAACAATAAAAAATCCTCGCCAAAGATGAAGACCAGGGCGCCCACACCCTTCTCACGAGGGTGGGCCCCCCCTAGGGCGCGCCCCCTACCTCGTGGTCCCCCTGGAAACCCTCCGACGCCAACTCCAACTCTATATATTCGCTTTCGGAGAGAAAAAAATCAGAGAGAAGAAATCAACGCATTTTATGATATGGAGCCGCCGCCAAGCCCTAAAACCTCTCGGGAGGGCTGATCTGGAGTCCGTTCGGGGCTCCGGAGAGGGGGATTCGTCGCCGTCGTCATCATCAACCATCCTCCATCACCAATTTCATGATGCTCACCGCCGTGCGTGAGTAATTTCATCGTAGGCTTGCTGGACGGTGATGGGTTGGATGAGATTTATCATGTAATCGAGTTAGTTTTGTTAGGGTTTGATCCCTAGTATCCATTATGTTCTGAGATTGATGTTGCTATGACTTTGCTATGCTTAATGCTTGTCACTAGGGCCCGAGTGCCATGATTTCAGATCTGAACCTATTATGTTTTCATGAATATATGTGAGTTCTTGATCCTATCTTGAAAGTCTATAGTCACCTACTATGTGTTATGATCCGGCAACCCCAAAGTGACAATAATCGGGACCACTCCCGGTGATGACCATAGTTTGAGGAGTTCATGCATTCACTATGTGCTAACGCTTTGTTCCGTTTCTCTATTAAAAGGAGGCCTTAATATCCCTTTGTTTCCAATAGGACCCCGCTTCCATGGGAGGGTAGGACAAAAGATGTCATGCAAGTTCTTTTCCATAAGCACGTATGACTATATACGAAATACATGCCTACATTACATTGATGAATTGGAGCTAGTTCTGTGTCACCCTATGTTATGACTGTTACATGATGAACCGCATCCGGCATAATTATCGATCACTGATCAGGTCCCTACGAGTTTTCCATATACTGGTTTACGCTTATTTACTTTCCCGCTGCTACTGTTACAATCACTACAAAATACCAAAAATATTACTTTTGTTGTCTTTACTTTTGTTACCGCTACTACCACTATCATATTACTTTGCTACTAAACACTTTGCTGCAGATACTAAGTTTCCAGGTGTGGTTGAATTGACAACTCAGCTGCTAATACTTGAGAATATTCTTTGGCTCCCCTTGTGTCGAATCAATAAATTTGGGTTGAATACTCTACCCTCAAAAGCTGTTGCAATCCCCTATACTTGTGGGTTATCAGAGGGTACCAACATCAATTTGCACAACATTTACAACGGTGAAACCGTTCCCGTAGAACCTTTGTCCAACATTGGGATCAGCCATGCAATGGGCCACCGCATGAATAACATGTGGACCCGATAGGTGACTGGTCCACATGTAATGCTCCCGTAGGAAGAGGGGTAGTGGGGCCAAGAGGGGTGAGCCGCAGGTCGGGGGACGTGTGGTTTCATGGGTTCAAGCGGCATCATGGGAATCGCAGGTGGCTGTGGCAAAGGGGCGGTGCAGCCGACAGGGGTGAGGCGCACGTCGGGGGGCGTGGTGCCGTGGGTTGGAGAGGCGTCGTGGGAATCGCGAGATGAAACGTGATGGTCACCGTAGTTGAACTTCCATGGACAAGTTGTCATGTCTACGGACACATGCACTGCATACCGATCACTGGAAGGAGTAGCAGAGAAAGCTATATATGCGGATAAATAGTTCCTTATAGTCAAGCGGACCCACGCTACTACTCTGTTCCAAAGACATGCACACCATCTAAATAGTCCATCTATATTAATATACACCGAGAGGGAATAATTTTTTTTTACAAGAGAGGAAATAGTTCATCCATCCATAATGCCCTCCTGCTAGTGCAGCCTCTTCTTCTTCTTCTCATTCTCTGCGGGAGACGGCTTCGCAACAAGCTCTTTGGACCTTGCAGCTATCTCGAAACTCACACGGGCATCGAGGGCAGCATATTTTATCCGCTCGTACGTCAAGGGATAATTCTCCCATCCAGACAACCTTAATGCCACCGTCTCATCACCCTTCCGAAGATTTGTACCGAGCACAAAATTTTCTACGTCGAATAGGGATGGTGTGTGTTTATCACAAACTTCTAAAGGAATTTTGATTCTGCTTGTAGGTCAGCAATGCTATTCAAATCAAGGTTGTACGGCTCCAGCTTCTGTTTGTCCCCTTCGATGGCTGCCCCACAGAAGTATACGTCCTCCCGAGACAAGAAATCGTGAAGCTCACCTGGTATGGAGGGTGAGTGTATGATGTGGTACACCAAAACATCATCTTTGAAGCACAGCTGAAGGACGGCGGCACGCTGGATCTTCCCAGGGGCACGCTCCGTGTACTCTGCGTCGAGACCGATGACCCTGGTCTCTACCTTTTCAAGGGAGTTGGATATATTGTTGATCCACTGCCAAACAACCCTTGGGTGGACGGTGACGGTGGCAACTATGTGCATCGAGCCTTCGAGGAGGACATGTTGGACGCTAAAAACCTGCATCTCAATCTCTATCGCCATTTGGAACCGCTGGAATGGAGGGCTATGGTTTGGAGAATTAGGATTAGATGGCTAGTCTAACTGAAGTAGTAGATGATTATATAAAGAGGTTAAAACAATGTGAACGCAGTGGGGTTTGGATGCAAATGAAGATGAAGGGGAGGTGAAGAAGTCGAGGAGAATCGATTCCCGATGGAGAAGTAAATGGGAGAAGTGGCGTGCAGGTAGTTGATTAGATGGCTAGGTAGACTAAATGAAAAGGCTATGCGGGTAGACTGATGAGTCGTACCTATTCGTGTACATGCCCATCATTCCTGATAGGTGGGACCTATGCAAACAGATAAAAAATGTGTCGTAGTTTTTTTGAGCGCGTGAGTGGGAGACACAACATTCTCTGGTTAAGGAATACTCCCTCCGTTTAGGTGAGTATAAGTCACCTTATGAAAATCAGGTTTTCCCAAAACCTTTAGGCGTGGAGCATTAACTTCCTGCTCGATCCCCTCCCGGCCTCGTTAGCCAGTGTTCTCTTCCTTTGCTGCCGCGTTCTACCTTTCCATTTTTCCTCTTCTCAAGTGTGGAACGATCTGCATGTCGTCCTTGATGCACCAGAACGACCATTGCATGCATCGCGGCAGAGCGTTGATTGGGCATGCACGAGAATTTGGTTCTGCTCGCAATATGGATGATACCTGAACGATGAAGTGAACAGGCATGCTAGCATGGGAGACCTATTTACGCTATACAATACTGGAGTACTCATGTACCTACTACTACTACTACTAGTAGTAGTAGTAGTACAACTATGGTACACTTGATGGTCAAAACACTATTCATCCGGTCCTCACAGTGAAGTGACAACACCCTGCGCCTGACACTAGTCCAGGCGGCATGTTCGGGTTACCAAAGTCAGCCTCACCCTGTGCACAGTGTAGTCTGTCACCGCCGCTGTACAACACAGTGGCGCCTCGCCTCGTCTCCCTCTCCGCTCCCATAGCACCACTCCATCTCCATCTCGTTCTCCGTCTCCATCTCACTGTGCCCCCGTGTACCGTCGCCTCACTCGCCTCCCCCAGTACCACTATTCCCTCGCTAGCCGCTCCAGCACCGACATCCTTCTCCCTCGTAAATCAAGCCCCCTTCCAAACTCCGCCATGGCTGAATGCGAACCACGCAGCATCCATATGAGTTGCGATTGGAGCAATCTCCCCAGTGACATCCTCAACCTCTGTTGTTCGTGTATGGATATGTGGAGCGCCCTGCGGCTGGCTGCATGCTCGAGGGACATGCACACGGCCATCGTCGAAGCGAGGCCTAAGCTTTTCAAGACACCCTGCTTGCTGCTATCTGGTCTTGCGAGATTGGCTCACCATGATACGGAGGCGTGCATGATGCCCCTCGACTTCAATCCAATCTCCATTAGACGAAACTTCTTTGCAGGTATGTAGTGGGTCGCCGTACATCATTTCCCTCGACATCGATCCGATCACCATTGCCCGAAACTTCTTGGCAGGTATGTACTGGGTCGGCATGAACTCCCACTAGATGGCTGCCTTCAGAGAAGACGGTAAAAAGTTGGTGCTCGTGAACTTCCAGACCTCCCATGAGATTATCCTTCCTCCGTTGGATTATATAGAGTATTACCATCGCAGTCCAAGTCACCTAGATTACTACGTTAGTTGGACGGACCTTGTTTTGCAGAAGATTGTAATCTGCCAAGTGCCCACACGACACGCGAATTACGCCGACTTCAAGCTAATTGTCTTGTTCAACCGCGGACTCGCCTATCTTTACGCCGGTGCCTTCTTTAGCTGGAGACAACTCGGCTTGCAATGGATCATCGTCAAAGCTGATACACACTTCTGTGATGCTATTGAACACAATGGCATCATCTACATGATCGACAAAGCAGATGGCACCACGTATTGCTGGGACGGCGCGTGTAAGTTGTTTCCTCTCATGTTAATGATGACGCCATGACACTGTTTGAACTTTTTGTGATGATTGGCATATCTCTGTTTGAGCAGAATTTGAGTAGAACTATGGCAATGTATTAGAGACGCCGTAAATCAGCTATATTTGGAATGAGTTAATTCATGCGATTGTGACCATGTCATTACAGCCAATTTGTACCCTGAATAATCAAACGATTAGGAATATATGGATATTATCCTTATTTTACAGTAATCTATATACTACTACTAAATATGAGTGTGTATCAATGGCCATGTTAGTTTCCTCATTTTCATGATGTAGAAACATGCACCACCCTGTTGGTTTCATCTAACCATACATTAGGGAAGTAAATGTGCATATGGAGAACTCTGTATTTGGAAGTAGTGAAATCCTGCAATGCTTACCATGTGTACATACCTATATTCGCCATTCAGCAATCAATGGCTAGAATAATATCCTCACAAAAAAATTTCCCACAGAATACGAGTATATAACAATGCATGGTATGTTAGTTACCTTGAAGAATTTGTTTGTGAGGACAGAACATGATTACATAACATGCATGACATGGTAGTTTCCTGTGAAGAATCGATTGCGAGATAACATGAGTATAACCATGCATGGCACTTCTATATTTTCGAACCCACTATACATTTCCCTGTATTTTCCTCCCAGTTCCAACAGGGACATATCAATGATGTTTCTTGCATTATCCTACTCATACTCTGAACAATGCTGATCTTACATTAACAATGCCTGTCCTTTTTGATATGATGCAGTGTCCCTACAGTTACCGCCCTTTGTAATCACACCACCTTTGCCAAAAACAGGGAAGCACAATTGGTTCCTCGCTCGATCAGACGACGGCAAAAGACTGATGATCATTCGGACACATGAGCCGGAAAAGTTATATTGCAAAAACCCCACTGTATACAAGCACCGTGTAATACGTGAGTATCCGGACAGTGGCTGTTATGTCTATGAGCAGGATACCAGCTTGTTGGGGCCTTTAGGATTTTTTAGTTGGAGGCGGGTAAACAGCCTTGGTTCACACTCTTTGTTTCTCGGACTCAATTATCCGATTAACCACAAGATCACCGTTGGCAAGGACCTTGATGACAGAGAGGCTCTGTTTGCTATGGAAAACTGTGTCTACACGGCGAGCCCTGGGAGTTCGGGAGGAAACTCCCCTGATTGTCAACGATACAGCCTGCAGCCAAAAGAAGGTGAGAATGACAAAGGCATCCGGATTAACTTTGATCCTTGGATGTCTCAATTACGACAGGCAGTGATGTGGTTCGAGCCTTCAGGTTGATAGGTAATTGGGCTGTTGCATCGAAAGGGTGGAGTACTTGTGTCTCCGGATCACTGGTCGTTGAAGTGGGGCTGCAAATTATGATGGTGTTGGATCATCTCTTCGAATGACTTTGTTGTCTTTGCTGCTGGTTCTGGATGGGTAGTTCTTTCTTTTGTTATGCATATTCCTTGTCATTTGGTCATCCTCGTCTATGTCACTCTTACTATGTAATAGTTGCTTCTGTTTAGAATGTCATTCTCGTCTGGATCACGAGAGTCTGAGCGCTACAGATGGGTGTGTTTTGGTGGTGTAGCAAGACTTCTTATGAACTATCATGTCTTGCTGTTTATGTCAGTAGTAGTCACTAGTCAGTGTTTGAATGTTGTATATATCGTTGTTTCGAACTGTTTATTGTCTCGAACTACTGGTGGGCTAAATGAGGGCATCACCATTCTCCAGTGTTCGGAGTATATCTCCTTTTTTCAAGTTATATAATTTGAGCTCAGTATCTTTTCGATGATGTACACTTGTTTGGGCCAGTGAGGTGTCGTTGAATATGGGCCGAGTAGTAATGCAATGCCAAACAGGTCAATTATGACTCTCAGGCCGGGCTCTCAAAAGATCCTGAAAAAAAGGCCGGGCTCTCCAAAAAAGAATGAATAAGGACTCTTAGGCCGACATGTGGGCGCCACCGGTGTTTTCGTGCGCTTGCGCGCCGAGAGCATATTGGCGCGTGCTCGAAATTCATGCTACCTTTTCATCCGCAGTCTCCCGCCCCTTCCCTACCTCTGGAATCTCGATTCCTACTCCAGGTCCCCCAAATCCCCCTCATGTACTCCCTGTACTCAAGCGCACTATCATGTCGCCGGTCAACACGGATCTCCGAGCCGGAGATCCTGAGGTCCGTTTCTGCCTTCGATCGCTGCGTGCTGTCGCTCAATAGTGGCATGGCGGCGCTTGACGACCACTTTGTCGACAAAGTGCTGATGGTAACCATCAACGGCGACCGGCCTCCCGTCTCGCCAGATGACCTTGTCAAAGCTCTTGGCATTGCGCACGGCATCCAAATAAGTGACTTGCTCGTCGAAGTATGTCCGCCACCGGCTGATTTCATCGTCAGGTTTCGGACAACTTTCGACTGCAGTCGTGTGTTCGAATCTTCCCGACGTTTGTTCTGCGATGGCGTGCTGGTGATCTTTGATCGGTGGCACCCAGGATGGGGCTCGGTGCCCTCTGAGCTTCAGTTTTTAACAAAGCTTACCTTCCACGGCATGCCTCGACGTGCTTGGAACAGCGAGTCCATGAACGAGCTTATCAACGACCTTGGAGGTGAGCTCGTAAGTATGTTTGTTCCTCCAGACAGCTGGGCTCTGACGGTTATGGCATGGATGAAGAAGCCGTCCACCATACCGAAGGTGATTGGTGTTGAGATACCAGTGCAGGAACCAGGGTTGTACTATTCGTCGCCACCAAGGACGCCGCGGACGACGTTAGGGATGTACCTGTATCGAGTGTTCGTGCATGTCGAAGAAGTGGTCAATCCATCAATCAAAGTCCTACCGCCGCCGCTGGTGCCAGGGTCCGTCGACGACGTCCATTACAGGAGTCAACGTCAGACTTTCCCCGTGTTGCTCGGAACGATGGATGGCACAGGGCCTACTCCATCGCGCGGGGGAGGCCACTGCTTCTTTGGCACAAGAGGCAGGGCTGGCTGCCTGGATGTGCTCTAATTTGAGGTAACAGCTGAATCTTGTCAGATACTAGTTAAATCCGAGATATGGGTGTGAAGCACTGATATGCCAGTACATTTGATTGTGACCTTTCTAATTTTGTACCTGAACTTTTTTTAAAAAGGGATGTACGTCAACTTAATGTGCTAGGAGAACTTATTGTGTTGTCTGTCTGTTTTCTTTGCACAACATTCAAAAAATTTCCCCATCATTGATAAAGACGATGAACCGTTATGTACGACTTCGTTGGTTTCAACATAGCCCTTCCCGTAGCGATCCACTGCTTCCATCCTGATTGTGCCGCCTGCGTGAAATTTTTGTATGCAAGTTCAGTGTGCTATGATGTTCTATATGATTGTGTCAACTATATAAATTTTTACTTTGCATCAGCAATGCATATGGCTGAAAGATGTATTTACGAGCATCGGTCGATGGGTCTCTCTCTATCTCTCTCTCTCTCTCTCACACACACACACGCACAAGTGAGACCCGTTGAATTATTTATTTGCTCGTGACAGCTTTTAATTAGGTTCCACTATAATCTAACTTAAGTTATTAATTGATCTCAGTGACTTCAAAAAGTTGTACAGTAGCCTTGTTTGGGCCTTTCCGGTGTCGCCGAATGTGGGCTGAGTAACCATGTTAGGTTGTACTGTACTACACAGGCATTTTTTCGCTATTTTTTTAAATAATGCATTTTTTATTACTTTTCATAAATATTACACTGGGTAAAGTTTTTTCAAAAATAATACACCGTCCGCCCGCTGCAGGCCGACTGGCCCCTGTCGGCCCACTGTGGGCCGACTGGAGCAAATTGGCTCGTTGTGGGCTAATTGTTTTGCAAAAATGTTAATCATGTATTTAAAAAATATGTGTATTGTGACCTCCTCCGCTCGCTGTGGGCCCACTGTTGACGAAAAAATATGTTTTAAAAAGTGTTAATCATGTATTTAAAAATTGTTAAATGTGTCTATAAAAAATGTTCCTTATCTATACAATTTTTTTAATGTGTATATAAAACATAGCTTTTTTTCAACATCAGCAATGCAACTGGGCCGAGAGTTGTACACAATATCCGGGTCAACTTGTTATTCTCCGCCCCGCTGGGCTGCAAACTTTCCTAGGAGGTATGCATTAGGCTTAACAAAAAAATGGACTTTAAAAAATAATAAATGGGATGTAATTATAATAACTGGACAGTTACTATGCACCAAACACGTAATTAGTTTGAAAAATATATTATTTTGGAATTTGAAAATTTTAATTTCATTACTTGTTGCGCGCGCAATATTTCGTTGGATTTTAACGTAATACAACTTTATTTTGAAATTATATTTAACCTGACTAGAAATTTCGGATACAAATATTTCGGATCCCATCAAAATGTGGGAATTTTTTTTTAATTCTGTTTTGAGCGGTTGTTTGAAATTATTAATCCTTGTCCTAGCTAGAAGTTGGGCTGTACTTTTAACAAACTATAAATGGGTTGTAGCAAATTACATTAGAATTAAAAAATGGGTTGTACATTCTTACAAATCGCAAATGGGCTATATGTTCTCTGCCAAATCCGAGCTGTGGGCCTACTAAGTTAACGCGTACAAAGGGCTTTGTCAACTTAGTCAATATAAACGATTCTAGCTGCAGTGATCGTACGATGTCCATCCAACGAACGTAGTGCTTCTTCAACCTCTGATCTTCTTGCTCCAGCCACCCAAAGCAGCGCCGGTCTTATCGCGTTCTCCTGCCTCCCGTGGCCGGCTGTGATGCCGCGGAGACCTCACCGCCCCGTACTACTCCCACCGCTGGCCAGGCCATCCCTCTACTCACCCACACCCCCTGTTATTCTGCGGCGACGGTAGCCTCACACCGCAGCTGTCGGGGATATACCCCGCGGAATGACCCGGCCGGAAGTATGACCCGGCCGGACTTGGCGACTCACTGGTGACCCACCCTAACTTGGCGACTCATGAAGTGACCTGCCCGGATCTCTCCACTCACTGATGACCCGACTGGGCCTGGTGACTCATTGGTAACCCGGTAGGTGGGTCAAGAGGAACAACAAGACCCGATGGCCCGACAGGCGGTTCAAGGAAGACCGGCCTATGTTATGGTGGGTCAGCTTAAGAGGAAAGCATAAGGAATATTCCCTTACAAAGGAAGTAAGACTAGGACTCCACTTGTAATAGAGTAATCCTAATCCTAATAGGACTAGTCATGTAAGCCGCCCCTTCAACATATATAAGGAGGGGCAGGGCACCCCAAGAGGGACAGGTTCCACAGGTTAGATAGATTAGGGTTAGACAAACAAGTCTATAGCTCTCAAGTTAGAGCACCCGTGTGATCATCATCAATATCAATGAAGCAGGATGTAGGCTTTTACCTCCACCAAGAGGGGCCGAACCTGGGTAAAACCTTGCGTCTCTCAATTTTGACCAACCCTTCAAGCTACTATATAGATGCGTTGGCCTGACGACTAAGTCCTCACACTAGGACATATGCCGTGACAATTCCACGCCAGTTGGCGCCCACCGTGGGGCCCGCGCACGGTGGAGATAAGTTCTTGGAGGGATCTTTTCTCAAGGATCGCGAAGTTCATAATTTTCCAGACGAAGGAAGATCGGTTTGGAAATATTTGCATCAGTTTTGAGTTTATCAGTCTAAAACAGCAATCAGATCTAATGCCCGGACGAGGTTTTGAGTTCAAGGGAAATTTGGGTTAAGTCACCGAGGATCCGGTAATCCGTCGAAACCGAAGGTATCAATATTCGCTACGGTCGCTGACATAGGTGACAGGGGAGTCAAACCAACCACGAGTCGGCCTCTAAATCGCTGTCAAAAGGAGCTAATTACTACTACTTGTTGAGTCACGCGTGGAGTCAAGATGGTTTTTAACTGGTGGCCGGCGTCGTTGTTTACTAAGTCGCCCCTGTTGTGATCAGCATCGAGTTACACCCGAAGTTGTTCCGAGCCGGGCCTGCCTTGTCTCGGGGCCGGTCTGTTCTTCTGCCGAGGATCGCCGCAACCCACCTTCGCCTTGTCAAGACGCCACCCCGGTCAACCTGCCATGGCTTTAACCCGCCGCTCCAAGCGTCGTTCTGCTAAGTTGCCAAACCGCCCCCGTCTATGGCCTCAAATGGCCTCTTCTTCTGCGCCATAAGCCGCCGACCACCAAGGATCGAGAAGCTTGTGATTGGTTGGAGGAATCAGAGTTGAAACACGGCGACTCGCCTGGAAAAACGTTGGCATTTCACGCGTGTGGATTCAGATTTTGCTGGTCCAAATCTTCATCAATAGCAGCTGCTGTTGTCCCATCAGACTAGCATCCCATCCGCCCGGACAGTTTATGCACATAGGCGCAGGGCTCGTCAACCTTGCCCAACGTGTATTACTAGGTGAAGCACGATATTCCTGACAATGAGTCAGAAGGGTACATACATACATCTGTCCTCCAGTTATTCAAGACAGTGGTTAAAGAATTTAAGAGAGGGATTTGATGCTAAAGCATCTCAACATCAGCAGTTGGAGGCTCAATTTTTTATTCAATAGCCGTGATCACCAATGTGTGCTAATGCGTGGAGGGCTTTAGCACTAATATGTGACCAACATGGAGATCAGGAGTTGACTGCTACCCCACGTAAAAGTCCAAAAGCTTTTCGAACCAACGTCAGATGATTACCATATGGTCGCATTTTAAGCCGCCTCGTTGCTGGAGCACCTCATAAAGTTGTTTTTCTCCGTCACCACGGCCCTGCCGCTTTCTCCTTAATGACCCCGACCCGGATTAACCGCATCAAGCTGCCTCTGTTGCCTCGCAGCTTCACCCGCGGTCGCCTTCGCTAGGAGTTCACTGGCGAGTTGCTAGCGTGCCTTGCCCCCGCTGAGCCGCGATGGAATCTGCCTCTGAGCCGCCGTCTCCGTGAGTCACCGGCGCCGCCCCGTGCTTATCCTGGCCATTTATTCCTCCAGCGCTGCGAGCTTCTTCAGTTACAGCTGTGCCGAGCAGCTGCCTGCCTCGACTCGCGTTGGCTTTGCGCCACCTTCGCCGGAGCACGTGAAGGGCAACCACTAAAGTAGGGACAGCAACAGAGACGAGGATATGGACGGGGGATGAATTCAGATTCTGCCGCGGCCGGCTCAAGCCGCCGTCCATGCCCCCCCCCCGCGCTGGGTTACTTCCCAAGGTCCACCTCCGAGCTTGATCCGGACGGCTGTGCCCCGGCGCCGACTTTGACCTTCGGGTCATCTTATCTCCCATCTGAGCCACATCGACGGCCGCACCTGGAGCCGCTCCCGCCTGTACCAAGTGGCCGGTTTACCCCCAGTTGCCGGTTTGCCCCCAAATCCTCCGCTGGGCCGCGAGCTGCCTCCACCCTCTGCGAGTTGTCCCGGCCTCACTGGCACCTCCGCGAGCCGCGGTCCTGCCTCGCCGGCTCCACCAGCACGCTTCCCCTGTTGTAACCCGCCGCGAGTAAGCCACCTCCGCCGGGCCGGGTCCATGCGTTGAGCCGGCTTGGCCTCTGCCGCGAACCGCCGCGCTTCGTCCCGATGGTGAGTTACTGGTGAACCTCACCCCGTTGAGCCGCCTTCGCCGCCGCCGGACTCCACTTCAAACCGACATCGACGTCGCGGCCTTCCAGCTCCATCAGGCTGTGCCGGTTTTCGCCTGGGCCGTCTCCGCCGCTGTGGGCTCCATGCCCAATGTGCTGGCCTCCTCCACCTTGGACTTGCTAAACCGCATACGCTCGGTTTTCTACGGTGGCTTCCTCCAGTTAATGCACCCGCCGATTCTGCCCGGGTTGAGCCGCTATTGTGGTCTCTGCTGCTGTCGTGTTTCGGAGCCTCCTAGCCAGCCCTTAATATTGTTGGGCCGCTGCTACGGGTTTCCCCCAGGTCGCCGGTGACGGGCCGCCGGCCACTTCTTCCGCCGTGCCTTCTCCGCCGCTTGCCTCAACCTGCCTTGGTGGCTCCACTGAGCCACGAGCCGCCTCGGCCTCACCAGTATTTCCACAAGTTGCGGTCCAGCCTCGCCGGTGTCTCCATGAGCCGCCTCGGTAAACCGCCATGGTTTCGGTCGCAGTCCCAGCTCGTGGCCTCCGTCAAAGTTGCCACTTCTGCCAGCGCAAATCGCCGCCCCGGCGAACTACCTCCGTCTCTGCTGTGGTCTCCTCCGGCTTACCTCGCGCGTGGCTTCACCTTTACCTAGCCTTGAGCTGCCCTCTTAAACTGCTGGGGCCACGAATATGTACAAACCGGCCAAATCGCCTCCCGCCTATGGCTGTAGCTCCGAGCCCCGCCTCCGCCTTAAACCGCCCTCATTCTGCAAAATTGAGCATGCATGTGCTTTCGCAGACTATAGATCAGGACAAAAGAAAAAAGGGGGAGGAGGGGGTACGAAGTGACCCGGGCGTAAGTTATCCAATTACCACGATCCGGGCGAAAGTTATCGGGTCATTTGGTCAATCCGCTTCATCGACCCACCTCTGAGGCCTCGAGCTACCGCAGTCCGCTTCAGCCACAGTCGCGCGCCTCGCCTTGACTTCGGTCGTGAACCGCCCCGTTCTAAACCGCCAGATGTACGAGGCGTTTCCGAGGATAAATATGCCCCAATTTCTTGGATGAAGATTGTACAAACTACGGCAAACTCTGGCAAGGCCCTTGAAAGGATCAACACAAAGGTTCTAAATTATCTATGGACGCCATACAATGATCATCTATCGCCTAGAAATCAGGTGATATTTATCTTACATATTTTGGTAAGTACATGTTGATTTCCTTCAACAAACAACTACTCCGCCCTGCTGTAGTTTTTATACGCAGGACAATGATTCACTATAAATGTGGTTTATACCACGGATATGGAGCACGTACTCGCAACATTGCACCCGGTATTCGTCCGTGCCATATTACCCGGTAAATGGATGTGTGCAAGCCGCCGCCCTCGCAGCCCGGACTACTTCAACTCACCGGGACCGTCCTTGCGAAGTAACTTGCCCGTCCGTACCGGCCTATAATATTGTGGCCGATTCATCTATCTGGTCCCATGGCGGGCTCACCCATGATTGATTTCCGTTTCACCATGGTGATCATTAACTCTATGGTGGATAACTACTGGCCTGACATATCAGGTGAAATGCATTCAGTATATTTTTATATTATATATTGCTTTCTTTAAAAGAGCAATTACTCCGGCTTGCAAAGTTATCTAATGCAGGACCCTAAACCGCCATATTGGTGCAAATTTAAAGGCGGTCAGAAAATTTCCGGCTTAAAAAGAAGGATTCTGGTTTGAAATCCGGTTCAAGGGAAAGCTATCTCCCACAAAGCTTTGAAGCTCTCAGTATCCGGTTTAAGAATTTCCGGTTCAAAAAGAATAATCTCTCGCAAGTTCGAGTTTTTTAGGAAAAATTAAAGGGACCAAAGAGAGTCTGTTGCAAAAGCACAGCTCAAACATAGGTACCCCTTGAGCACAGCTCACAATATCATTTGGGGGCTTCCTGTTCAAACATAGGTGTATTCACCAAAGAGAACATAGTGTTACTACCCTCTTGATCCGGCTATCAAGCCAATATTATCATAAGAGCATATCTCTGGTTACTTCGGTAATCCGGCTATCAAGCCAATATTATCATAAGGGGCCAAAGAGAGTCTGTTGCATAGCACAGCTCAAACATGGGTATCCCTTGAGCACAGCTCACAATATCACTTGGGGGCTATGTTCGAACCATAGTCACACCTCTTGATAAGCTTAAAGCCACCAGGGAAATCACTTGGGGGCTCTGGTCGTATCCGAACCATAGCTTATACCCTCTCGATCAGCATAAGGGCACTAGGGAAATCAGTTGGGGGCTTGGTCGTATCCGAACCATAGCTACACATCTTGATAGGCATAAGGCCATCAGGGAATCACTTGGGGGCTACGGGTTCGAACCATAGTTACACCTCTTGATAAGCATAAGGGCACTAGGGAAATCACTTGGGCGCTCGGTCGTATTCGAACCATAGCTACACCTCTTGATCGGCGCAATGCCATAATTATGACTACATGGGGCCTCTGGTCGTATCCGAACCATAGCTTAAACCCTCTTGATCATACATATACATCATCATATATTGCATCATACGTTGCATCATCACTACATCATCATAGCATGTATCATATGTGAATGGATATACCGGCTTATATGGCAGGAATCGGTTTTCAAACCAGATATGATTTATTATACATTGGAAGGAATAGTCCCGAGTCGCTGCAGGCTTACGACCCGACACTTGGGGGCTACATTGTTCAAGTTGGGATTACATAAAATACACAAGTCTCATGTCGCTGCAAGCATGCACCATGACACTTGGGGGCTAATGCAAAGTCATTGTTTGCTCACTTATTGAAGACCCGACTCATCACAATATAATGAGCCGGCCCTTGGGGGCTACACGTTGCTGCTCAAGTTTACATGATCATATTTACAAAGTCCATGCTCATTATTGCATAAAGACCCGACCCTTGGGGGCTACACTGGTTGAATTTTTTATGAGCATAAGGCAATTACAAGTCCCAGGTTGCTGCAAGCATGACAACCCGGCACTTGGGGGCTATAGGTGATATGCATATAAGGGAGGAATAACTTCAAATTCTCAGTTTTGAGCAAATCAGGTATTATATTATTATCATCGGAGAAATCTGCAAAGTTTATGACCCGGCGTCATCATAAGATTAACCCGGCATCAACAACAATTACATGACCTGGCATCATTTGTTTATAACTGGACAATTTTGGCAATCATAAATCGGCAAGATCTACATCTTTAAGCCGGCTGAATATCAGTTGAATATTTCAAGACCAATATTTTTGTCAAGTCAGAGCATTAAAGGCCGACTTAAATGGATTATTTCTTATAATATTTTTCTACAAGAGCCAATGTCAGCAAATTTGTTATGAAGCTGGCCTATTGGCCCGGACTTTCTAGAAGAAGGAAATGACAAGGACTTCAGGATGATTAGGTGCCGGTTTACAAGAATTTTTAACCCGGAGCACAACCTGTCAAATTTGTTTTTGTGTTTATTTAAGTTTAACATGGATAAATCCAAATTAAACTGGGGGCTAATGTCGGGGATATACCCCGCGGAATGACCCGGTCGGAAGTATGACCCGGCCGAACTTGGCGAGTCACTGGTGACCCGCCCTAACTTGGCGACTCATGAAGTGACCCGCCCGGATCTCTCCACTCACTGATGACCCGGCTGGGCTGGTGACTCATTGATAACCCGGTAGGTGTGTCAAGAGGAACAACAAGACCCGATGGCCCGACAGGCGGTTCAAGGAAGACCGGCCTATGTTATGGTGGGCCGGCTTAAGAGGAAAGCATAAGGAATATTCCCTTACAAAGGAAGCAAGACTAGGACTCCACTTGTAATAGAGTAATCCTAATCCTAATAGGACTAGTCATGTAAGCCACCCCTTCAACATATATAAGGAGCGGCAGGGCACCCTAAGAGGGATAGGTTCCACAAGTTAGATAGATTAGGGTTAGACAAACAAGTCTATAGCTCTCAAGTTAGAGCACCCGTGTGATTGTAATCATCATCATAAATATCAATGAAGCAGGATGTAGGCTTTTACCTCCACCGTGAGGGGCCGAACCTGGGTAAAACCTTGCGTCTCTCGATTCTGACCAACCCCTTCAACCTACTACATAGATGCGTTGGCCTCACGACTAAGTCCTCACACTAGGACATATGCCGTGACAATTCCACGACAGCAGCCGAACCAGTGAACCCTCGTACTCCTCTCCACGCGGGCTTCCAGTGATGCGTCTTCCCCAGCTCCACGTCGTCCCCTTCCTAGGCCTCGCCGTCGTCCAGACCACCGCCCTGGTGCTCTTGGTGCGGCATGGTCAACATGGCCAACGACCGACTTTCATCGGAAGAGTACGTGGAGAGGCTGACAGCTGGGTCCACGGCAGCCGCAAGGAAGTGCCTCCTTATTATGCGCAAAATAATTATTCCTCCACCTGACAGCGGGGACCCACCGGACGGGCCACCGTATTTCGCGAAAAAAATGATTCGCCCCCTGACTGCTGGGACCCACGAGCTACATCTTCGCACGCAAGGAAGTGCGTCCGAAAAAAAATGATTCGTCCCCCTGACTGTTGGGACCCACCAGGCCCCGACTGCTGGGACCCACTAGCTACATCTTCGCACGCAAGGAAGTGCGTCCGGGAAAAAAACGATTCGCCCCCTGACTGCTGGGACCCACCAGCTACATCTTCGCAGGCAAGAAAGTTCCTTACAGTCGGGACCCACCTGGTCGAAGCGTACGTAGCGTTGTAATTCTGGTCGTGAACGTGTACGTACATACTGGTCGATGTAGAGGCGCGCACGTGTCATAGTAGAGGCGCGCACGTAGCATGTACACGTACATACAGTGGCCAGGGTGCAAGAAAGAAAATACGGCCACGTATGTGTACATACGGGCGGGGTCTCGAACGCCTACTCGCGCATACGTACGGTTAGGGCTAGTGTACATGGCTGGGTCAGAACGGAGAAACAACGTCGTCGTTGTGTTCATGGGGAGGCAACGGAATGCGTCATGTTCATGGGGAGGCAACGGAATGCGTCATGTTCATGGGGAGGCAACGGAATGCGTCGTGTTCATGGGGAGGCAACGGAATGTGTCGTGTTGATCGGGAGGGCTTGGACGTAACAGGCGATGGAAACGAGGCCTGGCGTACCACAAAACGGAGGAAACAGCCTTGTGTTCGACCGGCCACATTCAAAACGGGATCCTGTTCATCGGGAGGTGTCTGGCGTATCGTAAAACAGAGGAAACAGACTTCCTACGGTCGAACGGGGGTCCTGTTGATCGGGAGAGGTGTGTCGTACCGCAAAACGGACGAAACGGACTTGTGTTGGAGCGCTACGGTCGAAACGGGGGTCCTATTCATCGGGAGGGGTGTGGCGTACCGCAAAACGGAACTCCACGGGATACTGTTCATCTCCACGGTCGACCTCCTCCAGCCTCCACGGGCTCCTGTTCATCCAGCCTCCACCGCGCGCTACTCCACCAGCTACTGTTCAACCACCCCTCCACCGTCTACTGTTCAGCCAGCCCTCCACATCACGGGGTCCTGTTCAACCACCCCTCCACGGGCACCCCTCCATCGTCTACTGTTCATCCAACCCTCCACACCACGGGGTCCTGTTCATCCACCCCTCCACGGGCACCCCTCCATCGTCTACTGTTCATCCAGCCCTCCACCACACCACGGGGTCCTGTTCATCCAGAGGCAACGTCACCGCTTACTGTTCATCCAAACCCCCCCGCAACGCTCACTGTTCATCCCATCGATCGGCTTCAGTTAGCAGCAGTAGCGAAGGAATCGCTCGATCGGATTCAGTTAACAGCCATCGATTGATCGCTCGGATTCAGTAACGCGTAGCCTGCGGTGCAATCGCTCGGGTTTAGTTAGAGTCCAACGCCTCGCTCGGGTTCAGTTAGAGCCAACGCCTCACACACACGCGCGTACGTGTACAAGAGAAACGCTCATCGCTCGGCCCCCGACCTCCCACCGTAACCAGGAACTCCCCGAAATTTTCCTCCCCCTCGCTTCTACCACGGTTTTTTCCGTCATGTACGGCCCAAAGAATGTCATGCAGCTGCGTCTCCGGCCCGCCCAGGACGAAAAGCCCATTTTCTGTCATGATTTTTTGTCATAGAAATAGGAGCCCACCACATCTATGATGATACCGGGTTTTGTCACAATTATTGTCATAGAAGTGTCATATGTATGACAGAAAAAAAATTTCGTTCGGCCCAAAATGTCACGGATGTGTCTTTTTTTTGTAGTGTCTGGGTATTATCAAAATGGATTAGTCATGTTGCTACTAAACAATACAAGTTGATTCCAACAGGAAAGGAATACGAGACAAGTTAATTAAACCTACAAATTTCTATTTGAACAAAAGAATGATATTCACCTATATCAGAGGCTAGACTTGGCTCGGGACAGCCTGACAAGATCACGCATGTCAAATTCACAAGTATTAAAAGCAGACACTAGGAAGAGATAAACAGTAAGGGGGCAAAAATTCAAGCCTCTTGAAAATTTTGCAATTGAATGAATCAGAAGAAATCTCGTATTAAGGCGAGGTAGAGACAATACTACCAAGTAGTCAGTTCTCATAACTTCTCATGACATCACGTTGAATTATGATATTACTGAACAGATATTTTAAAAGGATGCCTACAAAGACCAACAATGGAAGTTACACAAATCATAAGTGTTCAGGGTGTCAGTTTGATGCCTTGAGCGTATTTCTCATCACATAGTTCATATAGACCATGATCTTTTTTTGATAAAATATATACCACGATCATAGTTCAGTAAACTCCACAGGATTCCACCACAATGCTGGTTGATGTAGGAGAACAATCTTTTCTAATAATACTGTGTATTTGCTGGGCATGTATACAGAAAAAGAAAATGAGATTTACCAATCAGCAATTGAGCATAGCTCTTCAGGAATTTATCTATTGAAAATATTGTGAAAGATAAAATACTCATATATGAGCCCTAGGTTATATTCATCCATAATTATAAGCTAGTATTTCATGTGATACGTGTCATTTATCCATCTACCCTTGTTTGCCTGTTTCAGCTTTTGACACAAATTCCTGAAGAGATGTGTAAATTTACAAAAAGAACAAGATAACTAGCCAACCTATTAATACAGTTCAAGAAACACTGTAAATATATGAGAAATAAATTCCTTAAGTAAAGCATTCCAAAAATAAATTACTCATGCGAAAAAATCATATAGAACACGCCATCATTCTGAGGACAACATATCATAGAGATAGTAGGCGCTGCTAATTAATTTACCAAAATAAGACGGATATTTTTTTAGCAAAATAGGTAAACAGGCTACAACCGGTAGAGAACAGTAATCTTACAGACAGAAAGAAAAAAAGAGAGGCTCCAAGGTCGGGATGCCTTGCCCCAATACCGAGGAAGAGACATTAGCGAATCCAAGGAACAGATAAGTAATTCACTCACAATGAAATGGGAAGTTTGGTACAAGAAGACAACCCAACTATGATAAATGATCAAAATACACATGATTGAGTTATCACTGAATACTGAATGTCACGGAACAGATGAAGTAATTTGCCCACAATGTAAATGGTAAGTTTGATAACAGAAGACAACAACAATTACCATGAATAAACGATCAAAATACAGGATTGACTTGTCATTGAATCCTGAATATCAAGGAACTTCGTCAGGACCTTCAGCGTGATGCAGGTCCAAAGAAGAGATCAGTTCTGGATGGTAGCTGGATGTTTTGATGCAGTAGGAGAACAAGGCAATGCTTTGCACAGAATATCCTTCTCTGGTTGTCATCATTCCTCATATGAAGGGATAAAATCTTTCATTCTCTGGTAACAGAAAAGTACTCCACGATGAATGGTGGTATGGTTGGAAGAGACCATTATACGTCATCGGAAACAACCACTCCAGCCTGCGACTTTCCAAGCACAGACAAGCGAACCAACAAGTGGCCTCGAGCGGATGGAACATCTGTGATGTTGTGAAGTACACTATGCTACCCCGCATTGCCGCAATTTTCAGCCCATTCTGGGGTAAGTACCCAAGCTTCCGTCGAACTTGATCAGTCAGGTTGAATACCCTGCTGTTAGCCCATGCCCCAGCATCAAGGCCATCTTCTTGACGCAGCATGAAACCGATGTTGAATCCATTTGAATAAGCAATGCACATGTTATCGCCGTTAATTTGGCCAAGGATCGAGCTGCAAAAACCTTCCAGATTCAGGAGAGGTGGGATCATCTCAACAAAAAATCACGGGTTGTTTGGGTCGGGGTCCAAGACAACCACATACGCACGATTCCGATAAAGCCAGTAGATGAAATTACCCACTCGCATGCCGCTCTCAAGCACAAGATCACCTTCGTCATCTTCGTCACCTTCCGGGTGGGGGTTGGGATGGTGCGGGACATCCAACCATGGGGAGAGGAACCAATCGCCGCCCATTCCCAAGAATGAGAAGAAGACCGCAGCCCGCAACCTGAACTCTCCATGGGCAGCAAGACAGAAGATGCCAAAGCTCGCGGGGCTTTCGTCATCGCAGATCAGGCCGGCGTAAAGGAGTTGAGGATCGCCTTCGCGGTCGTCGTCGTCGTCGAAGATGCGGGAGTCACTCAGATCAAAGAACCGCTCGCACCACCGTGCCAAGGGGTTTAGAAGCAGGAGCAATACCTCATCCTCTTTGATGAGGAGAAGGTAGCCGCCACAGGCGTCGAGGAAGCTCCAGTTAGCTTCCGGGCCATCGCGCGCCTGGAGGGTGGTGAGGAAAAAGTCACCGTTCAAGATGGCGGCCACGAGCTCCGGATCATTCCGGTGGGCGGGGGCGAAGGCGGGGATGCCGGGGACAGCCTGAAACGGCGTGTCGAAGAAGAGGCCGAGGAGGGGCGCCGGGTGGAGGTCGATGAATTGACGGCGGAAGGGGGGAATGTTGGTCACCAGGTTGCGCCAGGGCAGGCAGGTGCAGGCGGCGCGGACGAGGTCCGAGAGGGAGGGAAGGCGGAGGAAGATATCGAGCAGCATGTTTTCAGGGAGGTCGTCGATGGTGGCGACCGCCGCCGCCGGCTGGCCGTTGGCGGCCATAGGTATGGCGGTTGGACGGGGGTTACCTCGCGTCCGCTGCCGAACCAACCAACTCAGTCTGATCTAGAAGGAAATGAGCCGCTCGGTAAACAGGAGAAGTAGGTTATTAACCCCAGCAAGAGAGGGTGTCGCTGGGCGCTGGCATTGTCCACCTGTCCTTGTACGGTTTTGAAGTTTTAGAAGAATACCATGATTTTCTTAAAAAAACCATGGCTTAAATAACTTTGATTTGTTTGACTTTAACAAATACTTTAGTTTAGTTTACAAAACCGTAGTATCTTCAAAAGTGAGGTTTTTCACACTATCTAAAAGATGTCCGGACCTCATTTTTCAAACCGAGAAACACTCACGCCTAGCTGGTCTTAGAAAGTCTGTGCTTGCCAAATACTCTGTAGTTTTGCTAAAGCAGAGGAAAACTGCAGTTTTTAGAAACCGAGGTATTCATTGCCTAGGCATTACAATACCATAGTTTTGGATTACTGTGGTTTTAGAACTATTGTGCTCCCAAACTAGGCCTATGTTTTCTCCCATGACACCCCCCCTCCTCTCTTTGTTTGTAGGGTTGTCACTGGCGTGACGGCTTGGCATGGTGACGGCGGCGCCGTTTGGTTTGGTGGTCGGGCAAGGGCGTTGGGGAAGGAGGCGGACATGGGGAAGGCGGCGCGCACGGTGCAGCTTGACCACGTCATCCCCGCCTATGCTAATGATCTCGGCCGGTGGCAATGTTGCCGCGGCCGCTGACGTCGGGAGGCGTTCGGCGGATCGGCTACAAAGGCACCAACCATTTAGCAGAGCTGACCTGGAATGAAGATCTGCGCAAGGGCGCCACCAAGTCTGCATGGATGTCCTTGAAACCATCAGGTGAGATGGATTTTTTTTTGCTCTTTCATTCTCCACTCATCCTATTGTAGACCAAATAGATCAGATTTATTGAAAAATTTGTTGTGATTTTGATGATTGATTTAGTAATCCAAGTCCCACACTCTGCTGCTCCTGCAACAGCGACATTTTCTACTCCCACTAGCAGACCTGGTTCAAGATCAGAGGCAACAAGGTCCTACTTTATGTCTATGTTAGTCTGTCAGGTCAGTATAATTCATCCCCAGCCCTCTGTGTTCACTTCACTTTTATTGGGGATATTACTATCACTTGAGACCCGCCCAGGAGGGGCCGGGTCAGCCTTAATGGCGGGTTACAGAAGAAGCCCAATATACAGTCAAGATGATAGATTATTAAATATATAGAAAGCCCAAAGGCCTCGGGCCGGCTTAAGGCCCGTTATTACAAACCGTTGTATGGGCAGCAAGACTTGTAAAGAAAGGCATGTAAAAGAAGTCACCAAGCCGGACACGGTTATGAGCCGGCCGGGACTCTGTAGGCCACCGGGCGTCAGCCCGTGTATACAAGGGGACGACCCGGTGGCGGTTTAGGGAAGGAAACAACCAGGTCGAGAACCAAGCCGGCGAGTTGAGCCTCTTGGAGATCGAAACCTCAGCAATATCAATCCCAACTAGACGTAGGCTTTTACCTTCATCGTAAGGGGCCGAACTAGTATAAAACCCTCTCGTGTCCTTTGTCCCGATTAACCCCTTTAAGCTTCCTAGTGCGATGGCCCTACGACTAAGTCCTTACTCTAGGACATCTGCCGTGACAATTCCACGACAGTTGGCGCCCACCGTGGGGCCAGCGCACGGTGGATTTGAGTTCTTGAAGGGCAACTTTGAAGGGCTCAAGGGATACGCTGTGGGCCGGATGACCAAGAGTCGTCGCGGCAAGATCTACATCGACGACGAAGGTTGGGGCCCCGAGGCCGGCTTAATTGAGTACGGGTACCGGGTCCCCTTCGGCGGAATTCACGTCTTCATCGGCCGGATCGGCGAGTCAGGCCCTGAGCCGGATGTCCACACCGACCTCATCAAAACGGCTCAGCACGCCGGGTCCGCCCGTGTTCAATCTGTCGTGAAGCATGCCTTCGTAGGCTGCATCCATGGCGGTGAATACTCTGAAGGATCGATGGAAGGCGGGGAGATGGTCATCTGCTCTGATACTGCATCATCAACAGGTGAGACAGACTCATTGTACCAACTGCAAGACGGCATGCTCGGGGGCTGTTCCGATGGCAGCAGTATTCCGGACCCCCTTGAGCCGCCGAATTGGGCCGGAGTCTTCACGGCAGGGACACAGCCCGGGCAGAACTCCACCGCAGCGACAGCAGCGGCCACCGGGTCGGCAGCTGCCGGGTCAGGAGACCCCGCACGCCCCCCAGCTAAGGTTCTCATGGACCTCATGGATAAACTGACGACTCTGTTAACCGCTGCGGTAGAGCCGGCGGATAAAGCCCAGCATGACGCGGAAGTGGCGTGCGTGCGGGAGGAGATGGTGCAAGCTAAGGAAAATCTAGCGGCGGAGGAGACCCGGATGGCAGTCGAACGAGCAGCTTTGGATGCTCGTGCTCAGCAGCTTCAAGCAGAAACCTTCCGGCTCTCGGTGGATCTTAATGCATCAAACGAAGTCATGAGGAGGAGGCGGCAGAAAACTCAGTCGCGTCTGCCGTTAACATTGGATCCGAGGAATCTGTTCCATACACCTGGAGCTGGAGGGAGCAACCCGCCAGAGGCATACCGAGTCCCGACGCCCGGTGCACCAGTTCAGCCACGCACCATGGAGCCGCCGCGCATGAGTACAGCTCCTCCTCGTTATATATCAACACCCCCGGGTCACTTCTCCAACCCCATGGAGAACCTCATTGCGGCATCGGCTCATTTAGCAGCTCTTCCAATGGAAGGCGACTCACCAGCAACAATTGAAACCCGGAGGATAAGAGAACTACTTCAAACAGCCTTGGCCCAGCAGGATGCATACTCCTATAGTCGAGACATGATTCATTCGACTCCTCGCCCAAGCTGAAGCCCGAGCTACAGTAGGCACATGGAATTTGCAGAGATGTTAAGTAATGCTCAACGCCACAACTGGCCATATAGGCATGAACCGGTGCGGGCTGGAGCCCTTAACTTGGCGGATCAGAAGAGGATTCGTCAAGAGGCGGAACGGGTGGCTCAGATAGTAGCAGAGCAGGCGGCTCACCAAACCTTTCCGGCTTATCCAACAACCTCGGTTGAAGCAGGAGTGGTTACAAGAACCGGAGGTGTACCTTGTCTGGTCCCAGCCATATGTAATGAGCGGTTGCCCAAGGATTTCAAGGGACCTCGTAAGGTACCTAACTACATGGCCAACTTACAGCCGGGGCTTGGATTGAGAGTTATGAGATGGGTATGGAGCTGTTGGAGGTTAGTGATGCTGCAATGGCCAAGTACTTTACCATGATGTTGGATGGAACGGCTCGGACCTGGTTGAAAGGGTTACCACCCAATTCCATCGGCTCACGGGCAGAGTTGAAGGCACGGTTTATCCAGAACTTCAAGGACATGTGTAAGCAGACGATGTCAATTGTGGACCTGACCAACTGCAAGCAAGAGGATGGAGAATCTACAACCCATTGGGTGCGCCGGGTCAAGGAGATAATACATTCGTCTGACAAAATGGACGCCAGCTTGGCCGTTTTGATGTTAGAGAAAAATTGCCGTTTTGAACCTCTGAAGCAGAAGTTGAGGCGGCTTAAACGTGACTGTAATGACATGGGAACATTGATGGCGGATCTTGTCAAGTATGCTGATTCTGATACTACCAAAGACCCGGCGTCTGATGAAGAAAAAGGAACGAAGGGGAAGAAGAACGGCAATGGCAAGGGTCACCAGCATAACCCGGCCAATCAAGGAGGTAATAAGTGTAAGGCTGATGAGTTTGTTGCTAATACTAATGCGCAGGGTGGTAATCAGCGGTGCAAGGGCAGACAGCCCCCTCGATCGGACAGGTCAGGCCCCACCCTTGAGCAGTTGTTGAATGAACCGTGTCCAAGACACGGCACCCGGGAGAAGCCAACTACCCACTTGTGGAAGGATTACACGATCATGAAGGCGTTTAAAAATTCAAACACATTTGATGGGGGTCGCGGCCCGGGTGGCTGCTCAGGCGGCTTTCAGGGCCCGGGCGCCGGTTCAAGTGGAGGAGGTTTTCATGGTCATCCAAGTCACCAGGGAGGATATAATCAGGAACACGGCCAAGGGAATCAGCAGCAGCAACAATCCGGCTATCAGAGCAACCCGAAGCAGTTGAGTAGTGGACAGTATCATGTCTTTACTACCAATTTATGTAAGAGAGACCAGAAACTCCACAAGAGGGCCGTCAATGCCGTTGAGCCGGCAGTTCCACGCTATTTGCGTTGGTTGGAACAACCCATTGTGTGGAGCAGAGAGGATCACCCGCCCCGGGTTGATAATCCGGGTCACTTGGCATTAGTAGTAGCACCTCAGGTGGGTGGGTACAAATTTACTAAGGTACTCATGGATGGAGGCAGCAGCATCAACATCCTTTACTATGAGACGTTTCGCCGGATGGGATTGACGGATAAAAATCTTAAACAATCCAACACTGTTTTTCATGGTGTGGTGCCTGGTAAGTCGGCATACCCAGTTGGTAAGATCGAGCTGGAAGTAGCTTTTGGAGATGAGTATGACTCCAGAGCAGAAAAATTAACCTTTGAGGTGGTTAAAATTAAGAGCCCATATCATGCTCTATTTGGGCGGCCGGCTTATGCCAAGTTCATGGCTCGGCCGTGTTACGCATATTTGCAGCTCAAGATGCCGGGTCACAAGGGCACCATTACAGTCCATGGGAGCCGGAAAATAGCCTTGGAATGTGAAGAAGGGGATGCTGCCTATGCTGAATCTGTTTGTGCGACAAAGGAGTTGAAATTCTACAAGGATCATGTTGACCCGGCGGACATGATGTCATTAAAGAAACGAACAACAGAGCATGAGCCGAAGTTAAAGTTCAAATCAGCTGATGACACTAAGATGGTTGACTTTGTGCCTGGCGATTCATCCAAACAGTTCATCATCAGCGCAAACTTGGATCCGAAATAGGAAAGCGCGCTCATCGAGTTCATCCATGAGAACTGGGACATCTTTGCATGGAAACCTTCAGACATGCCGGGTGTCCCGAGGGAACTCGCTGAGCACACTCTTAATATCGATCCAAAGTTCAAGCCTATCAGACAGTTTCTTCGGCGGTTCAATGAAGAAAGGCGCAAGGCCATTGGAGAAGAAGTGGCCCGGCTCTTGGCGGCCGGGTTCATTGTGGAGGTCTTTCACCCAGAATGGTTAGCTAACCCGGTGCTCGTTCTCAAAAAGAATGGCACCTGGCGTATGTGTGTGGATTACACATATTTAAACAAGGCATGTCTGGCTGATCCTTTTGCTCTTCCCCGTATTGATCAGATCATTGATGCTACGGCGGGTTGCGCACGGTTAAGTTTTTTAGATGCTTATTCTGGGTACCATCAGATTAAGATGGCAGTCAAGGATCAAGATAAAACAACATTTATAACACCTTTTGGGGCTTTCTGCTATGTGTCTATGCCTTTCGGGCTCAAGAGTGCTCAGGCGACTTACCAACGGTGTGTGCAGAATTGTCTTCATGATCAAATTGGGCGCAATGTTCATTCTTATGTGGATGATATAGTGGTGAAGTCCAGGGAAGAGGAAACCTTGATCACAGACCTGAAAGAGACTTTTGATAATCTTCGAGTTTACAAGATGATGCTTAACCCGGCCAAGTGTGTTTTTCGGGTACCAGCCGGCAAGCTCTTGGGTTTTCTGGTGTCTAACCGAGGTATTGAAGCTAACCCAGAAAAGATCAAGGCAATTACATCTCTAGCCAAACCAACCTGCATCAATGATGTTCAACGACTGGCGGGTCGTGTGGCTGCCTTGAGCCGGTTCATAAGCCGGTTAGGGGAAAAGGCTATGCCTCTGTATCAGTTGATGAAGAAAACGGATGTGTTTGTTTGGAGCGATGCTGCAGACGCCGCTTTTGAGGATCTGAAGGCACAACTGGCCGAGCCGCCGGTCCTAGCTGCTCCAATTGAGAAAGAGCCGCTATTGTTGTACGTAGCTGCAAATTCACGGGCTGTTAGTGTGGCCATGGTGATAGAACGCAAGGAGACTGGCAAAGAGCATCCGGTTCAGCGGCCGCTTTATTATGTTAGTGAAGAGTTAATTGAGTCTAAGCAACGATATCCACATTGGCAGAAACTTGTTTATGGGGTGTTCATGGCAAGCCGGAAGCTTAAGCATTACTTTCAGGGACATCTAATCACTGTGGTTAGCTCTGCTCCTTTGGGAGACATTATTCAAAACAGAGAAGCTACAGGGCGAGTTACCAAGTGGGAAATTGAGCTTGGGTCTCATGGGCTGAAGTATGTTCCACGCACCGCGATTAAGTCTCAAGCTCTGGTTGACTTCATCAATGACTGGACAGCGATGCAGATGCCAGAAGAAAAGCCGGACAACACATATTGGACTATTCATTTTGATGGGTCTAGGCAATTAGAAGGCTCGGGGGCTGGAGTTGTATTAACTTCCCCACGAGGTGATAAATTTTGTTATGTGTTACGATTGATGTTTCTATGCACTAACAACGCAGCAGAGTATGAAGCATTGCTCCATGGTCTTCGAGTGGCAAAGGAGATGAGCTTGAGCCGGGTCAGATGTCTTGGTGATTCAGATCTAGTGGCTCAGCAGGTATCTGGCAAATGGGATTCCAAAGACCCTCTCATGGCGGCTTATCGCCGAGAGGTCGATGCTGTTGCAGGATATTTTAAAGGTTATCAGGTGGAACACATTGACCGTCGAAAAAACGAAGCGGCTGATGCTTTAAGCCGGCTGGGGTCTCAACGTAAGCCGGTGCCACACAACACCTTTTTAGATGTTTTACATAACCCCTCTGTCAAGTTTCCCACAAAAGAAGATTTAGCTGTTCCTGACCCGGAGGCGCAGTTGGTGGCGGCTCTTCATGTTATCCCAGATTGGATGGTGCCGTTCTTGGCTTACATGACCCGGGGAGAATTTCCAGCGGATGAGACACTGGCTCGACAGATAACCCGGCGGTCTAAGTCCATTACGATTTCGGACGGAGAGTTGTTTCATCGCAGTGTTTCCGGAGTGTTCCAACGATGTGTCTCCCCCGAAGAAGGTCAAGAAATTCTTCGGGAAATCCATGAAGGCGATTGTGGTCATCATGCCGGGTCAAAATCTTTGGTGGCCAAGGCATTTCGTCACGGTTTTTACTGGTTGACGGCTCACCTTGATGCAGAAGATCTGGTCAGTAGATGTGATGGATGTCAAAAATTCGCACGACGAGCGCATGTGCCGGCTCAGGAACTCCGGATGATTCCAATCACTTGGCCGTTTGCAGTCTGGGGGCTTGACATGGTAGGACCTTTCAAAAGGTCTAAGGATAAAAAGCGCATCTCCTAGTAGCAGTTGATAAGTTCACTAAGTGGGTTGAGGCGGAGCCTGTGAGTAAGTGTGACGCGGCCACGGCGGTTTAGTTCATGAAAAAAGTTATCTTCCGTTTTGGTTTTCCACACAGTATCATCACAGACAATGGCACCAATCTGTCTAAAGGAGCTATGGAAGAATTTTGTCAGCGAGAGCACATCCGGCTTGATGTTTCTTCGGTAGCTCATCCTCAATCCAATGGTCAAGCAGAGAGAGCCAATCAGGAAATCTTGAAAGGGCTAAAACCCCGGCTCATGGTTCCTTTATAGTGAACGTCGGGTTGTTGGGTCGAAGAGTTACCTTCAGTGTTATGGAGTATCAATACTACACCCAACAGGTCTATGGGTTACACACCTTTCTTCATGGTCTATGGAGCAGAAGCAGTGTTGCCCAGTGAGATCCGCCATGACTTGCCCTGTGTGGTAGCTTATGTTGAACCTAACAATGAAAAAGCCAGACAAGATGCGCTTGACTTGTTGGATGAAGAAAGAGACTTAGCAGCAGCACGGTCAGCAATCTATCAACAGGACCTGCGTCGTTATCACAGCCGCCGGATTAAGTCCAGGACCTTTCAGGAAGGCGACTTGGTGCTCCAGCTCATCCAAGATCTGTCAGACGTGCACAAGCTATCCCCACCTTGGGAAGGACCTTTTATGGTCAGTAAGAATTTAAACAACGGGTCATATTACCTCATTGACGTTCGAGAGAACAAAGACTCACGTAAGTCGGAGGAAGAGACCCGCCGGCCGTGGAACATTGCTCAACTCCGGCCATACTACACCTGAGCCACCGGCTCTCATCATGTACATACGTTCACCTTGTATATACTATGATAAGCAATAAAGTAAGACCAGCGGTCTCTTTTCTTTTCAAAGACTGTGCATCTTTATTATTGTTATTTTTTACAAATGACTATTAAGGAGCTGATCATATTTGAATCACGTTTAACCTTTTTGGTCCAGCTCAGGATCGTATCTGAATCTAGCTGAAAATCTCAAGGTCACTTGGGGGCTTCCTATTCAAACATAGGTCGTATTTGAACCAAAGAGAACATAGCTGTCGTAACCCTCTTGATCGGCTCAAGGCCAAATTCACTTGGGGGCTTCTTGATCGTATCCGAATCATAGCTCAACCCCTTTTGAGTCCGACTTGGATCGTATTCGAATCAGGGTCGTTAAAAACCTCTCGAGGTCATTTGGGGGCTTCCTGTTCAAACATAGGTCGTATTCGAACCAAAGAGAACATAGCTGTCGGTACCCACTTGATCAGCGCAACGCCAAAGCCACTGGGGGCTATATGGTCGTATTCGAACCTTAACTTAACCCCTTTGGTCCGATTTACTGATCGTATTCAAATCAGAAACCACCCAACCTTTTGAAATGCAGAGTTAAAATTATGTTATTATCCGTTGCTTGCCTTTGAGTTTTTTTGTTTCAAATAAAATAGCCTGGTTTTCTTCGCCGGCTCAATCATTGGACAACACAGCCGCTCGGGTTATTCAAACCGGTGGTTCAAAGATTCAAAGGTACGAGCTATTAATTTATGATGATCATTGAGTATTCAAGGAGTATTAACTCTTCACGCATATTGAATTATCAATTCATCACCCAGGTTATGTAAACCGGCAATCTAAGGATCAACAAGGAAAAGGTAACTTTATAGGTTGTACATAAGGTATTTAAAGCCTAGTTTTTCTAAACCGCCTTGCCAGTCTTTTACGTGTATTCACAGGAACAGAGTTCAACCATTGTAGAGGTAAACATTAGATAATGCACACATTGACATCTAAAACACGGATTCACATATAAGTGTTTTGTGCACGATGGCACAAGCAAACAGGTAGTGTTTTAACAGATAAGTTATTACAAGGTTTTATAAATCCTATGAAGATGATCATTGTCCCTCCCTCGCCGGCTAAACATCTTGAATCTGCTGGAAGTTGGGTTTTGACCAGTCATAGCCGTTCATGGCAAAAAATTCAGCTTCGTCATCAATCAGGCCAACCGGGTCAACCTCCGGGGCAAATGTGTCTTCTCTCACCGGTGGGATCAAGTCTGTTACTTTATAGGAAGGAGGGGCCATCTTCTTATTCTCACTGTCAAAACCTGGTTGATACTTGTCCACATTGGTGTCATCTCCAAGGCTAGCCGCCTGAGGCCGGACTTCACGGACGCAGGCTATAAAGTCATCCTGATCAAAAGGAGACCCGTCCTCCTTCACGGTAGGATAACCCCTTGCCAATTCTGCCGGGTCTAGATCTAGTACCCAAGCCTTGGAGCGGCTTAGGGCAGTCAAAGCTCCGACTCGCGCGCAGGAGCGTTTCACCTCTTGGAATCTGGCAGGGAGAATGGACAGCTTCTTCAGGACGTCACTGATCCGGTTAGACCCTTGATTAGTAGGAGAGATGGCAGCCAGAGCTCGTTGTGCGCCGATATACAATTGTGCAGTTAAAGTGTATACAACCTTCATCCTAATCAACGGGTCTTGGTTTAGATTCTTACTTCGCGGACCTACATGCATTTTTCACAGAGTCAGTTGGCGGATCACATTCCAGTTTGACAAGAAACACATATGAAAGATCAAATCAGGAAGCTTACCGAAGATAGCAGCGACCATCTGAGACACCCGGCCTTTTAAACCGTTCAGTTCGGTTGAAATTTCCTTCAGAGTTGTTTCGGCTGTCTCAGCTCGCCGGGTCAGAAGTATCTTCTCATCTGCCCAAGTTTTCTCTTTGACAACAAAGTTGGTCTTCAACTTCTCCGTTTCAGAAAGGCTTATTTGCAGTTGGGAGGTGGAAGATTTAATTTCTGATTCCTGGTTCACTAGCCGGGTCTTTGTATCAGTCAATTGGGAGTTCAGTTCAGACAATGCATTATGTGAAAACATTCAGATAAATCAAGACTTGATTTCAAATTCCAGTATCCAATTTCAAGATTCAAGTCTCAAGTATTTTATGAATAAACCACTTGACACTTGGGGGCTAATGTATGCCAAATCAAATTTTTATGACTCTACCAACATATTCGAAGTCCCAAGTCCTTTACAAAGTAACAACACTTGGCACTTGGGGGCTAATGCACACAGTTCAGCAAGTTTTTCAAGGTTAAACCAGAGTGTTAAGTATTTTGAAGGCGGTTTTAATTCTAAAAAGTACCGATTCATTAATGTTCAAAATAAACCGGTCCTTGGGGACTATGGGTCAAGTTTTGTTTCTATCAGGCAATGATTCAGAGGTAAAAGTCTCAGCCTATATTTTAAGTCTACAGGTTATTCCGTTTCTCTCATAAATCTGAAGACTTGGGGGCTGAAGGAATATTGGTAAACCGGAAATAACATTCCTCATACTTCAACTGAAGTTTCTTGACCATCTCGATCTCAGACTCACGACTGGAGTGGACATGACTGAGAGAGCCGGATAAGATATCACTGGCATTAAGACGGTCGTAGTTGGCAACATCAAAGCGAACCTTTTGCCTTTCCAATGCTTCCTGCTTAGCTGTGCACCTAGCCAACACCGTTGGGTTCCCCAGCTCAATGAAGCGACTCCCAGTAATTTGAACATCTTGAACACGTGGAGACGGCGGGTCAGTTGAGCTTGACGGTCCAATGGTGGAAGGATTCATAGTGGTGTTGTCAAGGGACGGCTCTGAAGGATTTGCTTCATTGATAGGCAGGTCTTCTGGGGAGGCAGTTAATGGAGAAGGTGGCCTAGCCGACTCAGATGCTGGTATTGGCGGGTCTTCCGCCGGTTTAGCCACCTTTGATTTCTTGGATTTAGCCTGGCCACTAAAGAATAATATGGCAGAATTGTCAGCGTTAAGATACAATTGAGCAACCCGGAAGAAAGGAGAAGTTTTGATTACCCAGGAGTAGTCTTGAAAGCCGGCAATTGTGTTTGAGATGAGTCATCTGAAGAACGAGACACCTCCTGAAAGGATAAAGGAAAGAGTTAAAAGAAATGTAAGGAGCAGGATTCATCAAAACGGGTTAAGGACAGTAATAATTAAACCTCGTTCGGGCGTTTCCGAGGGGTCTGTTAAAGGACAACAGCCAGTTCATCCTCAATTCCAACTTCACGGCGGCTTTCATGTTGCTGCTTTTTCAAATGAAAGTTGGGATCCAAGTGAGCTAAAGGGTTAGAAAACCTTACTTTACGGATCACTCAACGAACTTTGTGTCTTGGTAAGGGCTCTGAGTCGGAGGAAATGATAGTTACCTCTACTTCCTCAGCCTGACTGGCCCCAGTGTTGTCCTGGTAAGGATCAGTGTCAATAAGATTGTTAAAAAATTGGCCAAGGGAGTCAAGGGCTACCTCCGAGTTAGACGTGTCATCAAGCTTCATTAAATCTTCAACAGTGGTTTTCTTCTTCTTCTTCTTGGATTTCCGGGCTGTTTTCTTGGCGTTCATGGCGGCGAGTTTCGCCTTCTTGGCAGCTTCGTGATCATACTTCACTTTCCAAAAGTCAGAGTTGGCCTACAAAAACAAGAGGAAGGATCAATAAATAAACAAATACGACCGGACAAAATACGAAGGAAAAAGGATCGGCATATCCTTACTTCTGGTACCGGGTTAAGCTTACAAAAGGGACTTAACCCAACAACATTGCAATCTTCATATCGCGCATTCACCAAAAGGTTTGACATTGCGACAATGTCTTCTTTGGAGAGGTCCACTGGGCTGTGGGGAAGAGAATCGTCCGGGTCTCCACCATATTCACACATCAGTTTTGAACGATGGCTTAAGGGAATAATTCGCCATGAGATCCGGCAACGGGTTAGATCGACTCCGGTTAAACCGTTCCCCAACAAACTGTTGATTTTTCTAATAGAGGGAAGCAGTTTCTTGCATTCAGCAGCGGTAAGTTTATCTGGCAGTACGAACTTAGAGTCAAGACGATCGGGGCGGTAACCCGGCAGTGGTTTCTCGTTGGCAGGTGAGATGTCCTGATAGTAAAACCAAGTTTGGTTCCAGTCCTTTGGGTGACTTGGTAAAACTATGAGAGGGAAGACAACACTCTGTCAGCGCTGAATTGAGATGCCTCCAAGCTCTAAGCTAAGTCCGTTGGTGCACTCATTCTGCCGGTTCAGATAAAAATATTCTCTGAACAGTTCTACAGTCGGCTCTTGCTGAAGATAAGCCTCACAGAGCACTTAGAAATTGCAAATATTGGAGATGGAATTGGGCCCAATGTCCTGAGAATGAAGTTTAAAAAAGTGAAGGACCTCCCTGAAGAATTTTGAACCAGGTGGTGAGAAGCCACGGTTCATGTGGTCAGTGAAAACAATGACTTCACCATCTCTGGGCTGAGGCCGTTCCTCGTCCGGGTCAGGGGCACGATAAGACATAGTTTTTTTCTCTGGCAAAAATCCGATGGTGAAAAATTCTTTCAAGCCATCATTGGTAACTATAGAAGGGACCCAATTGCAGACTGTTGGCGCTTTTGACGACATGATGAAAAGAGGGCAAGCTGAAGAGAAAGTAATTTGCCGGCTCAAATTATTGACGGATTACGGGTTAAAGTAATGATAATACATACGAATAATGGAGGCTTAAGTAAAGGGCTAATGATATATAAGGGAGAAAATGAGCCAACATGGTAAGCCACCATGACTAAAGATATTCAAAGGGTGCCTGAGTCAGAATTGGCTAAGTGTTGTGATAAACAAGTTTCACCAAGCTATCATTATCATTTTGGATCAAAAGGCTATTTCAAAAAGGGAAATATTCTAGATCTAAATACATAGTACAGATGAGTTCGTCGACTATAACAAAGCATCTATACAGGTAAAAGGGATCTACTGAGGTCAAAAATGAATGCTAAACAGCTACCGCGCGAGTTATATCTCTTTTCTGGATCAAAAGACGTTGCGGAGAAGATCTACAAGATGGTCCATGATGAACAGATGAAGAACACTGAAGAACTCATAACCCTAGAACAGATCTAGGTGCGTGAGAGAGAAGAAAACTTACAAGATGCAGGCCTGCCGCGAAGAGTCGCCGTGTTCTCTGGACGGACTCAGGGTGATGGAGCGGCCAAGCTTGACGACAACGATAAGAGTTGTAGCGGCGGCAGAGCTCAAGCAGTGACGGAGGTTGCGAGAGGAAGAAGATGAGGAAGAAAGGAGAATGAGATAGACCTAAGTTATGCCTATTTATAAGGGAGTGTGCGAACAGGCGGGCGCGAAAATCAAGGAGACCCAATAATGATTATCCAACTGAACAGACGCCTCGATTCCCGGAAGGCATTAAAAATGAAAGATCCGTTGGAAGATGACGTCATGAAAGTTTTTTGTGTTTCAAAAAGATGACGTCACGGCGGGTTAAGGAAATTTTCAGACAGAGGATGGATTCTGCCTAAATATTGAAGATTGACAAAGAACAAGGTTCAAAGTCAACATGGGGCCTAATGTCGGGGATATTACTTTCAGCTGAGACCCGCCCAGGAGGGGCCGGGTCAGCCTTAATGGCGGGTTACAGAAGAAGCCCAATATACAGTCAAGATGATAGATTATTAAATATATAGAAAGCCCAAAGGCCTCGGGCCGGCTTAAGGCCCATTATTACAAACCATTGTATGGGCAGCAAGACTTGTAAAGAAAGGCATGTAAAAGAAGTCACCGAGCCGGACACGGTTATGAGCCGGCCGGGACTCTGTAGGCCACCGGGCGCCAGCCCGTTTATATAAGGGGACGACCCGGTGGCGGTTTAGGGAAGGAAACAACCAGGTCGAGAACCAAGCCGGCGAGTTGAGCCTCTTGGAGATCGAAACCTCAGCGATATCAATCCCAACTAGACGTAGGCTTTTACCTTCATCGTAAGGGGCCGAACTAGTATAAAACCCTCTCGTGTCCTTTGTCCCGATTAACCCCTTTAAGCTTCCTAGTGTGATGGCCCTACGACTAAGTCCTTGCTCTAGGACATCTGCCGTGACAATTACACAACAACTTTAGTTAACTAAATTAGGCATAATGCTCCGATGCATGCAAGGTTTTTACGGATTTGTGCATTCTATAACAGTAAAGAACATGTATTATTAAACCTTATATGTGATACACAACTATTCTTCGGGAAGAGAAGATGATAAGAAATGAGATGAAAAAGAGGATAAAACTAGAGAGAATGGCAATGTCAAACAAACTAGAGAGAATGGCTACATGGATTACTAGATTAGAAGAGTTTGGAAGTGGTCACCTTCCTTTCATGTGCTTGCTTTATAAAGGTAAAGATTCAGTTCACCAGACAATTCATGTTGTTTTTATTGGAAGAGCTTCACACTGTTGCCTGAGAATTGCAGAGGGAAAAGATATATGGTTTTACTTCTGAGATTGGGTACATCTCTTATTATTCACATTCTTGTCAAATGACTTTAAGCATTAATTATCGGATACTGCAAAGTATGAAAGCGTGAACCATGGCAGTTTACTTTCTTTATTGTTTGTATATCTAAAATTTGTTTGGTGTGCCCCAAGATTTGAATTACATGAGTTTTATTTGATCGCTTTATTTTTGTGATTACTGTCCTAGTGTCCTTCTCATGCTTCCTTATGAAAATCAACTATTGCAACTGGAAGATGATTTTGTTGGTCCAGTAAATAGGAAAATTGATAATGAGGGCCAACTTCAATACCCATCCCACTATGTTGCTTTGAGTTCAGATAATTCATGGTTCTATGTTGCTTTGTGTGAAGACATGATGTGGGATAAAATCGCAAAAACATGGTTCTTTGTTATGCATGGATGGATCCCTAGACACATGGTCATATTGTCTTAATGTTCATGTTCTTAATAAGGTTTGCACTTTGCTTCCTCGATATTTTGTGCTTATCGTAAATTAGAGTTATCTGTTAGTATCTTGAGAATATAACATTTCTCACAAGATTATCTGAAAAAGTCTTCCTTTGTTCCATCTGTGTCGTCTAATAGGTTGGTCAATCATAGTGGGCAGACCAAAGGACTGTAGGAGTAATATATTGTACTACTAACAGTTCTTTTCATCTATGCCTTCTAATAGGCTGGTCAATCATGTCTTTAGACCATAGGATCTAAGTCAATTTACTGGAACATAACGTAAGTAGTTACCTTAGTTAGTTCACTTTCTAGGAACAAAAACTGTTTTATATGGTACTAGTCACACCTGGCTGCTTGGTTTACTATTGTACACTATGAGAGACATTGTTGATAAAAAGCAATGCTGCTGCATTTATCTCGACTAAGAGATATATTGTGTTCCTGAGCTCTCGAAGATACTGCAATGACTTTGTTGTAATGACAACTACTCTGCCCCCAGGAATTGCATGCCTATCCATGTTAGCTTCTGCGATCTTTGATCTAAGATTCTGAATCAGAGATAGTACCCATATGTGTGCACTGAAATTTTGCAGGACGTCCCATATACTTTAGTCCTTGTATGTTTATCTTAAATTCTTATGGTCCAATCTTTGTCCATGGGAATTTGACTATTGGCTTTGTTGTCTCTAAAAATGGAAGATGGATTATGCAAATTTGGTGACTAAACTTGGTGGCTGTTGTATTAATTATTTTCTTAATTTTGAGTGTGATCTTGTTTTATGGGAAACATAATCACAATACACATAACTCATTATGCATGTTATGTTGCCTAGATCATTGACGGATACCATCCCCAATAACTTGTCAATATTTAGATAGGGTACAACTTGTTTTGATGAAAACAACTGGACCTCACAATTGTTTGTTAGGTCTTGTTTCTCCTTCCAGTTCCATGTTGGGCCAGTGAACCGCTAGAGTGGATTTGTGTTTACCATCCAAGAAGCTTTCTTTTATAATGTTGTTTATTTACACTTAAGAGCTCATTTCTAAGGATCTCAGTTGTATGTACCATTAGATCATCAATTGATTCCACCTTCTTTCATTGCTCAGACATTTCTAACTAATAGCCATGTGTTTATCACTTTCTATTCTTTCTCTTTCGTCCACATTTAACAATTAATTAGTTACAGTACAAACCTGCGTTTCAATGGCAATTTCCTCAGCCTAATCTTTATTTCAACATATTGTTAAGCTTCTTTGATTTTATTCCAATACACAAACAACTCACACTAATTGACTATCCTACCTAAATCACGACTTCAAAAGGGAATCATAAGGCTTTTCTAGGGCTCTACTCTCTGGGCGCTGGAGCTTGGGGATGGCAGGAGCGGAGAGAGAGGGGGGGAGAAACGCCATTAAAATGGACTGATTCTATCATTTGCCTTTTATAAGCCAATAAAAACACCTAAGGTGTTGGGGATATAACTATTGGGTACGAACCGCCCAGGAGGGGCTGGGTCATACCACTGGAGACTTATCAATGAAGATGGCGGCTCATACAAGCCCATTGACGGCCCAAGACCCAGAGGCGACTTGAGGCCCAAGAGGATGAACCGCCACACATGTATGACTTGTATTGTATAAGGCAAGATTAGTTAGTCACCGAGCCGGACACGTTGTGTATGAGCCGGCCAGGACTCTGTAAGCCGCCAGGCATCAACCTATGTATATAAAGGGACGACCCGGCAGCGAGTTAAGGACAAGTAACAACAATTGAGAGCTAGATCAAGTGTATTCGCTCCCTGGTAATCAAAACCCTAGCAATAGAACACAAAGCAAGAGTAGGCTTTTAACTCATTGAAAGGGGTCGAACCTGGGTAAACTCTCTGTGTCCTTTGTCCTGCTTAACCCCTTCAATCTAACCTAGTTGCGATGGCTCCACGATTAAGTCCTTGCGCTAGGACATCTGCCGTGTCAAGTCCACAATAGTTGGCGCCCACTGTGGGGCCAGCCCACGGTGGTTTCGAATTCTTGAAGGGCAGCTTCCCAGGGATCAAGGGATACGCTGTGGGCCGGATGACCAAGAGTCGTCGCGGTAAGCTCTACATCGACGATGCAGGCCCCAAGGCCGGCTCAATTGAGTACGGGTACCGGGTCCCCTTCGGCGGAATCCACGTCTTCATCGGCAAGATTGGCGAACCGGGCCTTGAGCCGGACACCTGCACCGACATCATCGAGATGACTCAACGTGCATGACCCGCCCAGGTTCAACCCGCCGTGAAGCATGCCTTTGTTGGTTTCATCCATGGGGCAGAATTTGAGGAAGGATCGTTGTATGGTGGTGAGACGACCATCTCCTCCGATGGTGAATCATCCACAGGCGAGACCAATTCAATGTATCAAGTGTAAGACGGCCGGCTTGGGGGCTGTTCCGATGGCGACAGTATTCCGAACCCCTATGAGCCACCGATAGGGTTGCCATCTTCATGGCCGGTACACAGCCAGCGCTCGGCTCATCGACCGCCGCAGCTATGACCTCCAGCTCAACGGCTGCGGCAATGGCTGGTTCTAGCGGCTCTGCGCGCCCACCGGCTCAGGTTTTGACAGAGTTGTTGGAGGCTTTGGCGACTTTGATGGGGGTAGAAGTGACCTTGGAGACTCTGGAACAGCATAAGGTGGATGTTGCGAAGTTACGAGATGAGATAACTCAAGCCAAGGAATAGCTGGCGGCTGAGAATGCTAGGATGGCCACGGAGCGAGCTGCTTTGGATGCCCAGGCACAACGAATTTAGGCAGATTCTTTCTGGCTCACCTTGGATCAAAACGCTTCAAATGAAGTCATGAGAAGAAGACACCAGAGTCGTTTACCTCTTGAGTACGATGCGAGAAACCTTTTCAACATGCCAGGGCTAGGGACTAGTAACCCGCCCGTGGTGAACCGGGCGGTTGAGGCACCCGTGACTGGAGCACCGGTTCAGCCGCACGCTATGGATCCGCCTCGTTTGGATATGACTCCGCCTCAGCATGTGCCGACACCGTCGGGTCATTATTCTAACCCGACGGATAATATGATTGCTGCGGTGTCACGATTGGAGGCTCTTCCAGTTGAAGGCGGGTGTCTAGCTGCGATAGAGATGAGGAGGGCCAGAGAACTTCTTCAGACGGTTGTGGCTCAACAGGCAGCTTATTCGTATAGCCGTGAATGAATTCACTCAACCCCTCGTCCAAGCCAGAGTTATAGCAAGCATATTGAGTCGCCCGCAGTGTCAAGTAGTGAACAACAATGTAACTAGCCTCGGGGGCATGACCCGGCGTGCGGTGGTGTTGATGCTCGGACATTGGTGGATCAGGGTAGGGCGCGTCGGGAGGCGGAGCTGGTGGCTCAACAGCAACCTCTGGTTTATCCGGCAACATGTGTGGAGGCAGGAGTGACATCTAGAACTTTGGGTGTGCGTGTTTAGCGCCGACTCTACGCAATGAGCGTTTGCCTAAGGATTTCAAGGGCCCTCGTAAGGTGCCTAATTACACAGCAGATGACCATGGAGATGTTGGATGTTAGTGATGCTGCATGTGCTAAGTACTTCACCATGATGTTGGATGGGCCAGCTTGTACTTGGCTGAAAGGGTTGCCTGCTAACTCAATAAGATCATGGGCAAAGTTGAAAGTCCGTTTCATCGAAAATTTTAAAGACACGTGCAAGCAGCCCCTGTCGATCTTGGACTTGGATTCCAGCGTCCAAGGTGAGGGTGAGTCAACAACCAACTGGGTGCGCCGGATCTCAGCTGTTATACATTCATCGGATAGTATCAATGCCGGTTCAGCAGTCCTGGTGTTGGAGAAGAATTGTCGTTTCCTCCCCCATAAGAAGAAACAAGGGCGGCTTAAGCGCCATTGCAATGACATGGGGGAGCTCATGGCAGCTCTCATCAAATATGTTGATTCTGATAGTACCAAGGACCCCGACTCTGATGAAGAAAAGGTGGGTAAGGGAAAGAAGAGTGGCAGTGTGAAGGGACAGCAACATAACACGGCGGGTCATGGTGGCAATGGCAAGCGTAAGGCGGAGAATAGTCTAGACTTTTTGGCCAGTGCCAATACGCAGAATCATAATCAGTGTTGCAAGGGAAAGTCGCCTCGGTTTGGAGGGCCAACGTTCAACCTTGAAGCCATGATGAACCAGCCTTGCCCAAAGCATGATACACATCAGAAGCCGGCCAATCATCTGTGGAAGGATTGCTCCATCATGAGGGAGTATAGGAATTCCAATTTTTTCCAGAATAATCATGGCCCGAATGGCGGTTCAGGATCCCGCTCTCACGGGCTTGGCTTTGGTGGCGGCGGTTCAAACTCTGGTTTCCAAGTCCATGGCAATCAAGGTGGTTTTAATCAGCAGTCTGCTCAAGCGAATTAGCAACAACAATATGGTTATCAGAGTAATCCAAAGCAGTTGAATAGTGGACAGTATCACATGTTCACTATGAGTTTGTGTAAACGGGACCAGAAGATTCATAAAAGGGCAGTTAGCGCAGTTGAGCCAGAGATTCACCGTTACTTGTGATGGTCTGAACATCCCATCCTTTGGAGCCGTGAGGATCACCCACCCCGGGTTGATAATCCGGGTCATTTGGCTTTAGTGGTTGCACCTCAGGTTGGGGGTTACAAGTTTACTAAGGTGCTCATGGATGGAGGCAGCAGCATCAATATTACTATGAAACTTTTTGTCGTATGAGTTTGACTGATAAGGATCTTAAGCCATCCAACATTGTTTTCCATGGTGTGGTGCCTGGTAAGTCGGCATATCCAGTGGGAAAGATCGCTTTCGAAGTGGGTTTTGGTGATGATGATGATTCCAGAGTTGATACATTGACCTTTGAGGTAGTCAAAATTAAGAGCCCTTATCACGCTTTGTTTGGGCGGACGGCTTATGCTAAGTTCATGGCTAGGCCTTGTTATATTTATTTACAGCTTAAGATGTCGGGTCATAAGGGTACCATCACAGTACATGGGAACCGGAAGATAGCTTTGGAGTGTGAAGAAGGTGATGCTGCTTACGCTGAGTCTGTTTGTGCGACAGAAGAGTTGAAGTTTTACAAAGATAATGTTGACCCAACAGACATGACACCTTTGAAAAAGCCAACCATAGAGCATGACCCTCTGTTGAAGTTTAAGTCGGCACATGACACTAAGTTGGTTGATTTTGTTCCCGGCGATTCATCCAAGTAGTTCAGCATCAGTGCCAATTTGGATCCAAAATAGATAGGCGCGCTCATCGAGTTCATCCATAAGAACCGTGACATCTTTGCATGGAAACCTTCAGACATGCTAGGTGTACTGAGGGAACTCGCTGAGCACACTCTCAATATTGATCCGAAGTTTAAACCGGTTAAGCAATTCCTTCGTCGCTTTAATGAGGAAAGGCGTAAGGCCATTGGTGAAGAAGTGGCCCGGCTCTTGGCAGCGGGGTTCATTATTGAAGTTTTTCATCCTAAATGGTTGGCTAATACGGTGCTAGTACTTAGTGTTAATCCCTTCGCTCTCCCTCGTATTGATCAGATTATTGATGCTACGGCGGGTTGTGAGCGTTTGAGTTTTTTGGATGCTTATTCTGGGTATCATCACATCAAGATGGCAATTAAGGACCAGGAAAAGACAGCTTTCATCACTCCCTTTGGAGCCTTCTGCTATGTGTCTATGCCCTTTGGGCTCAAGAGTGCCCAGGCGACTTACTAGCGATGTGTTCAAAATTGCCTTCACGGTCAGATTGGGTGCAATGTTCATGCTTATGTGGATGATATTGTTGTGAAGTCTAGGAAGAAGGAAACCTTGATAGAGGACTTGAAAGAAACCTTCGACAATCTCCGGATCTACAAGATGATGCTTAATCCGGCCAAGTGTGTCTTCGGTGTACTAGCAGGCAAGCTCTTGGGCTTTTTGGTTTCTGAAAGGGGCATTGAAGCTAACCCAGATAAAATCAAGGCCATCACTTCCTTGGCTAAACCGGCGTGTATTAATGATGTTCAGTGTTTGGCGGGTCGTATTGCGGCCTTAAGCCGGTTCATAAGCCGGTTGGGAGAAAAAGCTATCCCCTATTGACGGTGTCCTGGACTAGGGGGTACCCACCATGTCGTCCCCCAACCAGCTGGATCGGGCCGAGGACCCCCATGGCGGCTCATTCATGGGCCAGTTCGGACAGCCCCTGCCGCATACGAGGAAGACTCCTCAAGACTTGGCGCCCAAGACAAGGACTCTCCTAAAACCCTAGGCCTATGGTGCATATATAAACCAAGGCCAGGCTAGTCAATATACAATCTCATATTCATTAGATCAATCTCGTGGTAGACATATGTACTCTGTACTACACCCCATACGAATACAATCAAAAGCGGGATGTAGGGTTTTACCTCCATCAAGAGGGCCCGAACCTGGGTAAAATCCCGTGTCCATGTTATCATCGCTCCAAGACGCCTAGCTTGGGACCCCTACTACGAGATCCGGCGGTTTTGACACCGACATTGGTGCTTTCATTGAGAGCCTGCTGGATGATCATCACGGGTCGATGGGATGATCAGGTGATATCTTTCTAATCATATCTGTTTTGTACAAGTTAGTTTTTGTCAGAATTATCATTGGTTTGCAAGCTTCATTCGCAGATCAGGTTGAGATCAAGGTCAGTAAAATCTGCGACCAACGATGCGTCCCTACGCGGTGTCTGATGCTCTACTGCAGTCTCTTGGTCGATAGATGGCGACGTTTGATTGATTGTCAAACTGGTCTCTGACCTCGCACACAGTGCTCGATTGTAGAGCCGAAGACAAATCCACTACGGACAATGATCGTCGAGGGAGATTGCTTCCCTTATTCTCTTTACTTTTTCCTTATTAAATTTGGCAACTATGCGGTCGTCGGTCCTTCACTAGTAGTTTATTTTCGCTAAAGTTTGCTTGGATTAAAGTACTAACACGGTTACGTACTAGCTTTGCATTTGAACTCCATGGAGATAAGCCGCCGCTGCGGTCACTAGCTTGAAGTCCCAGGGCAAGTCTTGTGGCCGATCTATACTATGACTCACCCAATAGTGAACCCCCTCCACGTGAGGAGATGAGGTAAGTACTACTCCCTATTAATTATTTGCAAAAGGGCAAGCGTAGACTAGTACATCTAGTACTTGCTACTCCATTTTTTTGATTAAAGTTTTAAAGTTGTCCGGTTGGTATTAGTGCTTCTACGACTATCCAGATTAGATTGATTTTCATGGATTCTTTATGTAGGTTTCTACAAGCGTTTGCACTGCAGATTTTTTTCTCTTCCTTGGACTGCTATGTTTGACATGCACAGGCAATCAGCGTATGACTACTTCGCATAAAACTGACGCGTCTATGGATGTGAAGCCGATAGATCATTAGTATCGTGCATGTGGTCTACTTTGTCGCAAGCTGACCTACTCCATGCACCCAGTCCAGATACTCCGCAGCTCGACCGCTGTAGACAGCCTCGTGGTCGCAACACTATTGGACGTTCTCCCTCGAACTGGCCTGTACACCATCATCAGTTTTGCAGCGTCATTAGTTCGTCCGTTTGCTATCTGTTTACTGCGGTCTGCTATGGTCATCACCGCCGGCGAATAGGAAATTGACTTACACCGTGCATTACCTGGCGCGACGACCCCCATCGAGGCCGAAGAGAGTTCGGTTCAGCGCAACCACATGGGGATTTGACCTTCTTTTTCCTTTTTCACTTTATCTTATTTAATTAAGCAGTTACTTTGGGGCAGTTCTCTCACTCCTATGGCTACATCCGGATCAAGTTATCAACTTCAACTGCGTCACGCGGTCACTTCGGCAAGCCGGCGTCGTCGTCTCAATTGGCATAAATTGGCTCTCGTGATCACCTTGTTGGTTAAATTGCCATACCGACATTTTTGGTTGCCTCTAGAACTTCGACATCGCTGAGAGAGCTCTACCTCATCTAGTGTTTGGCGCAAGGGAAATATTTCTTTTATTACTCACGTTGCATAAATTATTAATTATGCAACGATTTTTTATTTTTATTTTTATTATTATCTCCGGCTTGCATTATTTTCTGTGCACAGGTAAATGATTCGGGCCGGGCAGCGCTGTCACTCCAACGTACCGACGTGCTGACATGCGGTTTCCATCGTCACCTTACCGACCTACCGCGTCACCTCGGCTGGACCGGGGGCTTTGCCATCTCGTCATCAAACCTACTCCGGGGACTCCGGCATCATCAGCCGACCAGCTTTGTTAGCTCGGCTGGACCGGGGGTTGCTCCTCAACACATCAACCGTGCTATGTCGCCACTTCGTCAAGCCGAGCTCTTTTCTCGGACATTTCGGAACCGGCTTGGGGGCTGGGACCTCGGCCAAGCCGAGGGCTATGTCTTCGTCCCGCCATAAGTCCGGACCTCATCATCAACACCGAGCACATTAACCAGCTCAGTCGCTTTCATGCTCGAAAACTTTCAGTTTTAAATTTTGTTCGGTTCGACCAAGTATTATACCTTTTTGGCAAAAAGTTGTTTGTGCAAAACTTCCTTGTCAAAACTTTGTTTGTGACACACAAATCCAAATACCCCATTTACTTGGGGGCTTCCTTTATGAAGCCTTTCCTCTTGCATATGATTATACTTGTATGGCTTGGTTCCTTGTTTATTTATTAGGCCACAATATGCACCATGTTGACTTAAGTGTTCCGCAAGTTGGGTTGCCTTGCTCCTGTGTTTACCCCTACGTTCCCGATTGTTCGGCTAGGGAGTAAAGGGAGCACCTCTGCGATTGTCACGATTGGGTCATCCGAGCTCAGACCTCAGACTGGATGAAGCCGAAAGCTAGTGCTCTTATTGTTTTCAATCATGGTCGGCACACAACAGAACTCATGAGTACAAAAAAGCTATTGCACAAGTCTCATAATAACAATGAGCAACCGAAGAAAGGTATCAGTGGAGGTGCTATTTTCTTCAAAGATGCTTCTTACACTAAGTCAGTAATATAGCATAAGTTCTCTGAGCGTGCTTTGTCTGTAATAGCCTTATGGCCTGATTTCCTAGTTATATGAAACACTGTCGATACTCTTGACAGGTGGAGTACATAACACTTTTCGTCCCTTGACCGAAGAGGGAGAAGCCGACGGTCGGTTAAGACGCGTTTAAAGTTCGGGTGAACACATATATTATATAAGTACTTCGGTACATGCATTCATTATACATAAAATTCTTTTACCCAAATCACTTGGGGGCTCTTAAATTAATATGAGCAGTTTTGTAATAGATATTTTCATCTTAGTCTTGCAAAATCATTTTCTACCACTCCTTTATCAACTCAGGTGTATGATCAATAGCCGGGTAGCCTGGTTTCTCCCTAAAGCCGCTCGCGTTTAGTTCGCTAAACTGGCCTGAGAATCACTCCGCCTTCGGGATAGGGAGGCTGAAGCCGAAGGATGACCCACTTGAAGTCTAGAGATCGGATTTGTCATGTCAAAGCACGACGGAAGTACAATTTTAAGACAAATTTCTTATTGGCACCAAAACAGCTTGATTCAATCTAGATGTAAAGTTTTTACGCATGTTTTTGGCCTTTGAGCTTATAACATCTTTTCACCTATTTTATGTTTTCCTTTCAAGAAGCAGGACATTCACTTGGTTGAGGTGTTCGGCATGAAACTCTTTTCTAAAACTACAGTTTGGCATCTTTTCTGCCGAACCCCACCTCGGCATTGTCAAAACATACATGACAATTGAACTAGTTCCCGAGGAGGTACGATCCTAGGGTCGGCCATGTTGCCCAACCCAATTCTTGGGGGGCTACTGCATTGGCAATCCAATGTAGAAAATTTAAGTGCAATATAGTTTTCGAGGAGATTATGATCCTCAGGTTGGTCGGCCGCACCCAACCTGAGTCTCGAGGACTTTGCACACCACTTTTTGTGTCCCGAAGTATTCTACTGAGCTAGGAGTTGATCCTTAGGCCGATTTTGCGAATCTGGGATCAGCGGTCTTATGTCATCCTTCAGGTGCATCTCGGGTTTTAGACCGATACACACCTTGAGGGCTACTGGCTATATATCTCGGCAAAAAATAAATTGCACCAATCAAAAATATTGACAAAAAATTGGCCCGCAGTCGGGGTGGTGTGATGACCAACAAGTATAGGGGATCTATCATAGTCCTTTTGATAAGTAAGAGTGTCGAACCCAACGAGGAGCAGAAGGAAATGATAAGCGGTTTTCAGCAAGGTATTCTCTGCAATCACTGAAATTATAGGTAACAGATAGTTTTGTGATAGGATAATTTGTAACGAGCAACAAGTAACAAAAGTAAATAAAGTGCAGCAAGGTGGCCCAATCCTTTTTGTAGCAAAGGACAAGCCTGGACAAATTCTTATATAGAGAAAAGCGCTCCCGAGGACACATGGGAATTATCATTAAGCTAGTTTTCATCACATTCACATGATTCGCTTTCGGTACTGTGATAATCTGATATGTGGGTGGACCGGTGCTTGGGTGTTGTCCTTACTTGGACATTCATCCCACTTATGATTAACCTCTATTGCAAGCATCCGCAACTACAACAAAAGTATTAAGGTAAACCTAACCATAGCATGAAACATATGGATCCAAATCAATCCCTTACGAAGCAACGCATAAACTAGGGTTTAAGCTTCTGTCACTCTAGCAACCCATCATCTACTTATTACTTCCCAATGCCTTCCTATAGGCCCAAATAATGGTGAAGTGTCATGTAGTCGACGTTCACATAACACCACTAGAGGAGAGACAACATACATCTCATCAAAATATCGAATGAATACCAAATTCACATGACTACTAATAGCAAGACTTCTCCCATGTCCTCAGGAACAAACGTAACTACTCACAAAGCAAATTCATGTTCATAATCAAAGGGGTATTAATATGCATATAGGATCTGAACATATGATCTTTCACCAAGTAAACCAACTAGCATCAACTACAAGGAGTAATCGACACTACTAGCAACCCACGGGTACCAATCCCAGACTTAGAGACAAGAATTGGATACAAGAGATGAACTAGGGTTTGAGAGGAGATGGTGCTGGTGAAGATGTTGATAGAGATTGACTCCCTCCTGATGAGAGGATCGTTGGTGATGACGATGGCGATGATTTCCCCCTCCCGGAGGGAAGTGTCCCTGGCAGAACAGCTCCACCGGAGCCCTAGATTGGTTCTGCCAAGGTTCCGCCTTGTGGCGGCGGAGTCTCATCCTGAAAGCTGGCTTATGATTTTTTCCTCAACGAAAGACTCCATATAGTAGAAGATGGGCATCGGAGGGCCACCAGGGGACCCACGAGGCAGGGGGCGCGCCCAGGGGTAGGGCGCGCCCCCACCCTCGTGGGCAGGGTGTGGCCCCCCTCTGGAACTTCTTGCGCTCAGTATTTTTTATATATTCTGAAAATGACTTCCGTGAAGTTTCAGTACTTTTGGAGCTGTGCAGAATAAGTCTCTAATATTTGCTCCTTTTCCAGCCCAGAATCCCAGCTGCCGGCATTCTCCCTCTTTATGTAAACCTTGTAAAATAAGAGAGAATAGGCATAAGTATTGTGATATAATGTGTAATAACAGCCCATAATGCAATAAATATCGATATAAAAGCATGATGGAAAATGGACGTATCAACTCCCCCAAGCTTAGACCTCGCTTGTCCTCAAGCGAAAGCCGAAATAGAAAAATATGTCCACATGTTTAGAGATAGAGGTGTCAATAAAAATAAAATACAGACATGAGGGCATCATGATCATTCTTAGAACAACAACTTATATAATTCTTGTCATATGATCTCTTATGCTAGAGTAACAATTCAATCACAATTTCAAGTATGAATCATAAACTTCATTGAAAACTAACAAACTATAATCTCGGTCATTGAAGCAATTGCAATTTATCATAACATAGTAAAGAGTCAATATAAGGGCTTTTCAGCAAGTCCACATACTCAACTATCATATAGTCTTTCACAATTGCTAACACTCATGCAATACTTATGGGTATGGAGTTTTAATCGGACACAGTGAAAGATAGGGGCTTATAGTTTTGTCTCCCAACGTTTTACCTCAAGGGTAATGTCAACAATAATAGCCCATGAAAACTCACATCCAATTAGCCATATATACCAGGATCTTTCCAACATATTGTGCTTGCTGAAAGATAAAATGTAAAAAGGAAAGGTGAAGATCACCATGAGTCTTATGTAAGGTAGGAGATAAAAGTAAAAGATAGGCCCTTCGCAGAGGGAAGCAGAGGTTGTCATGCGCTTTTATGGTTGGATGCACAAAATCTTAATGCGAAAGAACGTCACTTTATATTGCCACTTGTGATATGGACCTTTATTATGCAGTCTGTCGCTTTTATTTCTTCCATATCACACGATCGTATAAAACTTATTTTCTCCCACACTAATAAATCATACATATTTAGAGAGCAATTTTTATTGCTTGCACCGATGACAACTTACTTGAAGGATCTTACTCAATCCATAGGTAGATATGGTGGACTCTCATGGCAAAACTGGGTTTAGGGATATTTGGAAGCATAAGTAGTATCTCTACTTGGTGCAATGAATTTGGCTAGCATGAGGGAGAAAGGCAAGCTCAACATGTTGGATGATCCACGACAATATAATTTATCTCAGATGTAAGAAAACATAACCCATTACGTTGTCTTCCTTGTCCAACTCAACTCTTTAGCATGTCATATTTTAATGAGTGCTGACAATCATAAAAGATGTCCAAGATAGTATATTTATATGTGAAGACCTCTCTTTCTTTATTACTTCCTATTAATTGCAACGATGACCAAAACTGTGTTTGTCAACTCTCAACAACTTTTATTCATCATACTCTTTCTATGTGAAGTCATTACTCTCCATAAGATCCATATGATATTTTTTTTCTTTTTCTCTTTTCTTTTATTCACTCAAGATCATGGCAAAATAATCAAGCCCTTGACTCAACACTAAACTTTATTATATAGCTCACGGACTCGATTAGATAGAAGGATCATAAAGCAGAACTCACAACTAGATAATACTAAAACTTTATGCTACTAGATCAAGATATTACCAAAAGGATCGAACTAAGAAAAACGGTAAAGATAGAAGTGATGGTGATACGATACCGCGGCACCTCCCCCAAGCTTGGCAGCTACCAAGGGGAGTGCCCATACACATATGATTATGTCTCCTTTTTCGGGGATGGTGATGTGATATTCTTGGCGATGATGCCCCTCAGGATACGATTCTCCTCCTCGAGCTTATTGACTGGCTGCTTGAGGTCCATTATTTCCTTTCGAAGCTTTCCTGTAACGGCCAAAGCTCCTTGCACCCAAGGGTGTTGCATAGCTGCGGGAGAACAAGTGACACTCTTCTTCATATTTTCATAAGAAAGAAATCTAACATTGGAAGGGATAACCGAGTTTGGGATAGCCGAGCTCTGTAGTTCCCCCATTATGAATCCAGCTCGGAAGCGATAAGTGACTTCTTGATCCTCCTCCATGGCATCTATCCTCTTCAAATCAGCCTCCATCTCTTCCTCCGTTGCTGGCCCAAAGTGGCCAGCATTGCTGTTTGTCATTGATCTCGATGCCGGATGAGACACCCGGCTCTCACATATTGACTCTTGAGAAGACATCTTTCTCTAATCTGCAGCAGTAATAGCTCAAAACACAAACAGAGGATAATTGCGTGATACAGGAGTCAAAACCTTCGGGAGATTATATAATGAATTTTTACCGACCAAAATTCGTATCGTACAAGAAAACGGAGTCCGGAGAGAGCACGAGGTGCCCACGAGGCAGGGGGCGCGCCCAGGGGGGTAGGGCGCACCCTCCACCCTCGTGGAGCCCTCGTGTCCTTCTCGGACTGCTTCTTATTTTTCTATTTTTCTAAATATTCCAAAATGGAGAAAAATTTCCATTAGAACTATTTTGGAGTCGGTTTACTTACCGTACCACATACCTATTCCTTTTCGGAGTCTGAAACGTTCCGGAAAGTGTCCCTTATGTATTCCTCCGGGGTTATGGTTCAATAACATTGGTTTCAGCATTTATAGGATTATCTGAGATATAAATGTTTGTTTCTTTGACCGTTCACCACCTTTGGATTTGTGCCTTCGAAGTTGTTGTTTTTTATGGCACCGGAACGGTAGACCTCCTCGATAACGTAAGGACCTTCCCATTTAGAGAGAAGCTTTCCTGCAAAAAATCTTAAACAGGAGTTGTATAGCAATACATAATCACCTACATTAAACTCACACTTTTGTATTCTTTTGTCATGCCATCTTTTAACTTTTTCTTTAAATAATTTGGCATTCTCATGGGCTTGGGTTCTACATTCATCAAGTGAGCTAATGTCAAATAACCTCTTCTCACTGGCAAGTTTGAAATCATAGATGAGCTCTTTAATGGCCCAATAAGCCTTATGTTCTAGTTCGATAGGTAAGTGACATGCTTTTCCATAGACCATTTTATACGGAGACATACCCATAGGATTTTTATATGCAGTTCTATAGGGCCATAATGCATCATCAAGTTTCTTGGACCAATTCTTTCTAGATCTATTAACAGTCTTTTGCAAAATTAATTTGAGTTCTCTATTGGTCAATTCTACTTGACCACTAGACTATGGGTGATAAGGAGATGCAATTATATGATTAACATCATACTTAGCAAGCATTTTACGGAAAGCACCATGAATGAAATGTGAACCACCATCAGTCATTAAATATCTAGGGACTCCAAACCTCGGAAAATAGCTTCTTTAATCATCTTAATAGAGGTGTTATGATCAGCACTACTAGTTGGAATAGCTTGTACCCACTTAGTAACGTAATCAACAACAACTAAAATATGTGTATATCCATTAGAGGCAGGAAACGGTCCCATATAATCAAAGCCCCAAACATCAAATGGTTCAATAACAAGTGAATAATTCATAGGAATTTCTTGATGTCTACTAGTATTACCAATTCTTTGACATTCATCACAAGATAAAACAAACTTACGAGCATCCTTGAAGAGAGTAGGCCAATAAAAACCGGATGGCAATACCTTATGTGCAGTTCTATCTCCAGCGTGGTGTCCTCCATAAGCTTCAGAGTGACACTTGCATAGGATATGTTCCTGTTCATGCTCAGGTACACAATGTCTAATAACACCATCTACTCCTTCTTTATAAAGGTGTGGGTCAACCCAGAAGTAATGTCGTAAATCATAGAAGAACTTTTTCTTTTGCTGGTATGTGAAACAAGGTGGTATAAACTTAGCAACAATGTAATTAGCATAATCAGCATACCATGGAGCAGTATGAGAAGCATTTATGACATTTAATTGTTCATCAGGAAAGCTATCATCAATAGGTAGTGGGTCATCAAGAACATTTTCCAACCTAGACAAGTTATCTGCAACGGGGTTCTCAGCTCCCTTTCTATCAATAATATGTAAATCAAATTCTTGTAGCAAGAGAACCCATCTAATAAGTCTAGGTTTAGCATCTTTGTTTTCCTTAAGATATTTAATAGCAGCATGATCCATGTGAATAGTTACTTTAGAATCAACAATATAAGGTCTAAACTTATCACAAGAAAATACAACTGCTAAGAATTCTTTTTCAGTAGTAGCATAATTTCTCTAGGCATTGTCTAGAGTTTTACTAGCATATTGAATAACATTTAATTTCTTATCAACTCTTTTCCCTAGAACATCACCTACAACATAATCACTAGCATCACACATAATTTCAAAAGGTAGATTCCAATCAGGTGGCTGAACAATAGGTGTAGAGATCAAGGCTTTCTTAAGTATTTCAAATGCTTCTACACAATCATCATCAAAGACGAATGGTAAATCTTTTTGTAATAAATTAGTCAGAGGCCGAGAAATTTTTGAGAGGTCCTTAATGAATCTCCTATAAAAACCGGCATGACCAAGGAAACTTCTTATACCTTTGATGTCATTGGGACACGACATCTTTTCAATAGCATCAACTTTAGCTTTATCAACTTCAATGCCTCTTTCAAAAATTTTGTGCCCAAGACAATACCTTCATTAACCATAAAGTGGCATTTCTCCCAATTCAAGACAAGGTTAGTTTCTTCACATCTCTGCAAAACTTGATCAAGGTTGCTTAAGCAATCATCAAAAGAGGATCCATAAACGGAGAAATCATCCATGAATACCTCACATATCTTTTCACAAAAATCAGAAAATATAGCCATCATGCATCTTTGTAAGGTAGCAGGTGCATTGCATAAACCAAAAGGCATACATCTATAAGCAAAAGTATCGAAAGGGCAAGTAAAAGTGGTCTTGGATTGATCATCAGCTGACACAGGTATTTGAGAGAAACCATAATAACCATCTTGAAAGCAAAAGTGTGTATGTTTGGATAATCTTTCTAGCATTTGATCAATAAAAGGTAAGGGGTAATGATCTTTTTAGTAGCCTTATTTAATTTGCGGAAATCAATTACCGTCCTATAACCTGTAATAATTCTTTGCAGAATCAATTCATCTTTATCATTAGGAATGACAGCAATACCTCCTTTCTTAGGAACACAATGGACAGGACTTACCCACTAACTATCAGCAATGGGACAAATTATACCTGCCTCACGGAGCTTTAGTATTTCTTTTCTTACCACTTCTTTCATCTTAGGATTTAGTCGTCGTTGGTGATCAATAACTGGTTTGGCATCTTTCTCCAAATTTATTTTGTGTTGACATAGAGTGGGACTAATGCCCTTAAGATCATCAAGAGTATATCCAATAGCAGCACAATGCTTATTCAGAGTTTTCAATAATTTTACTTCCTCCTTCTCTGAAAGGTTAGCACTAATAATAACAGGATATATCTTCTTTTCATCAAGATAAGCATATTTAAGAGTATCGGGCAATGGTTTAAGCTCAAACACGGGATCACCCTTGGGTGGAGGAGGATCCCCTAAGATTTCAACAGGCAAGTTGTGTTTCAAAATAGGTCCCTGTTTAAAGAACACTTCATCTATTTCCCTTCTTTCATTCATAAACATATCATTTTCATGGTCTAGCAAATATTGTTCTAAAGGATCACTAGGAGGTACAGCAATAGAAGCAAGACCAATAACACTACAAGAAATATGTCAACTTGTGACCCTCAATATTGGCCGCTGAAAGGTCATAGTTTTTCATTTGCGAACTTTTTTTGACCAAAAATAGAAGGTCAAAAGCTGGCGGCGATAAACTGAAATTTGCGACCTTCTCTGTGAGAAGGTCGTAGACGTTAACGACCAAAACAGAAGGTCGTTGAACCCATGACGTTTTGTTTTGGTCACTGGCTGTCTGTCCAGGCCACATCAGATCCGACGTGGCAATTTGACGTGGAAAAATTGCGACCAATTGAAAAGGTCATTGACAAGATTCATCCCGGTCCAATTCGGTGTTTTACATGGGCCGTGCCCATTAATTCAGCCTTTTTAACATATATTTTCTGTTCATTTTCGGTAGCTACATGGGCCTAGCCCAACATTTTAGCCTTTTTATTTCATGGATCATGGCCTTTTTGTGATCTATTTCGTTTTTGGGCCTAAGCCTTTTTATTTACTCGGCCATCGCCTTTTCACAATTGATTCTTTTCGTAATTCTGTTCATTTTTCCTGAATTGTTTGATTTGTGGCCTTTTTAGGGCCCAAATAGTATATGTTTCATTTCCAACATATCAATAATAAAGTATCCGCAATAAATAACCAGTATTTTGGTCAAGAGAGCCCCAATCACGCAAATTTTCATAAATGACGACCAAAATGAGTATATAATATATATTACAATCATGCCATAGTTCACATCATCCAGGAATTTAGAACAACTACACAAGTGCTGCTATGAAGTACTATAACAACCATTCACATCATCGAGGAACATGTAATTAGCTACAAAGACGAAGCGTTCCCTTTTTCCAACTTCTTGACCCTAGAGCTCCTATAAAAGACAGGAAATGATCATTATCATGGCTGTGAATTCAGAATGAAAGCAATATCCTTGAACATACAACAACTAGGAAAAGAATACTGAATAAAATAATAAAAAAATACACAAGCAGCTAGGGGTCGATCCTTAAGCATGAGAGCACGAATAACAGTAGCAACCATGAGTAAATATTAGCAAATAGTATATTGGTGGAAAAAAAGTAAATACCAGCAAGCTCCAAGAAGACTCCAAGAAATTGCTGGCTCACAATACAATCATGCTTTTGACAACAAATACTACTAGAATTAAGGCGCTGAACATATTCTAAGCAGTGTCAACACCATGGCAGTAACAATTAACAGTAGCAGCTAGCAGGACATCAATCAAGCACAACTAAGCTACTAATGTTCACCAAATTTAAATTTTTTTCCATCTAGTTAACAAAAGTACAACACCACACTTAGGAACTCGGAGCAAGAAAAAGATCATGTTGCTTAGGAGCTACCACAAATGACACTGATCAAGGGCAAAAACAAGTTGGTATGATATCATTCATTCATTCGTTCTCATCACGATCATACATCGAATTCATTAATGGTTACGGGTTCATTTCTTGACATAGCATTGGAAAATCACAAGAATAGTATATGAATCAAAGTGTCCAGATAAGTAGATAACACATGGAGGTTACAATCACATAGCAAAGGAAGAGTGGGACAGACCGAGGACTTACCCTCTAGACAGATCAAAGGCTTCATGCTTCCTCACACTTCTTCTTCCTCGGTGGACAAATCAATGACTTCACTTCCTCTTCCTCATGCACCAACAGGAAGACCATCTCAAACACCTTAGTGCCAACAACCTGCAAAACAGCACAACCATCCACACATTAAGGACTGACTTCAGATCAGTGGGTCCATTGACATAAGGCAATAAGAAACTGTACTCACACAGCGACAATCACCAGCATTCCCAACAATGATCTGGGTCTCTAGTTTACTGTTTATTTCCTCTAGGTACATCAATTAATTCAGTACAAATTGTTAGCTCGTTGCTAGCTTGTGTAGGTACAACAATGCTATCAATCAATTAATTCAGTCCGAGAAGTTAACAACAAGGTTGTTTAGGTACACCACCGGGACTGAAATACTAATCAGAAGAGTGATTGATACTTGTGGCTAAGAGTGATCATGCTGAGTGAATCAACAGATTCTCAACTACGAGCACACATGAACATCCTAAGCTTACGATCTACGGTAAGTTAGGGTCAATGAAAAATTAATTAGCTAAAATAAACTACTCGTGGGAGAAACTACACGCAGTGCTACGTCCTCAGTTCAAACTTACCGACACCGAATCTGAATTAGACTAGCTGACAGCTTGGCACAGAAACTGAAGAAGAATGATGAAGCAGCAGCGAAATGCTTATGGTACGTACCTTTGGAAGCCATCATCAGCATGAAGCTTCACCGGCATAGAAGCTAACCGGTGCATCATGGCCCTCCAGTTCTTCCAGAAGCTTAAAAGCTTGCTTATTCCAGACTACGATAGATTGATCATTACCTCCAAAAACTATTTTTCCATGATCTGAACTAATAGCTCAAACTGTCCTGCAAGAATTTAAGTGGCAGCAGTTAATCTAGACTGTATTTGAGTAGACAAATCAGCATAACAAGTTAAGCCCCTGAATACTCTATGATGCTGCTAGAAAGACAAAAGACCAATCAAAAGTACTTGAAGGTCTATGACTAGTCTGTTGATAACCACTACTGTGAACGCATCAACCATATAACACAAAAAGACCTTACAACACTTTACAATTAATGTTACTATTGTCCTATGATTCTCAACAACTTTATGAATGAGAGCAAGAACACTCCTCCCAGAACCAATGCATGAATATTATTTTTTCGTCGTATGAAAGCAAGTGTAGAATTGATCCAATTCTCGGCCAAAAAAGGAAAAGGAAAAAAGGCTATCACATTCCTTGGTTCATATAACGGACCTTTAGACATAAAGGGGCCATGCTTCAAAGGGTAGATATAGGGTGTGCAACTATTACATGCAACCCCATGCCCATGCATTTGCAAGATGGTTCAAGTTACGTTACACAAAAGACTCCAAATAACAGTAATAATGATGCATGCTTGAACATGTATACTGAGAAAAGTCAACTATTTGCTTGCATTATATAGTGTCTCGGATGAGCAATTGTAATTAGTTAGTCAGATTACTATACACCCAACCATGATACAAGATACAAAATTAAGTTTAAATGCAATGTTCACACAACTAACAGTTCCATTTGAGTGATTTGGATGACATTTTCTACCTTGTATGCCCTCTAAGTGTTGCTCGAAGTTCAGAACCACGCAAACTTGGATCCCAAACTTTTACCCGCATGCAAAATCACTGTATCAATCATAATCCACATTAAGGGCACACATGCATACGCACAATTGTTCATGACGAGATTTCATTGTATCAATCACTATCGACAGAGAATCTAAAAACGATTTACAGTACTATTCAATCTAAATTATAGATTATCCCACTACCATCTACAATTTAGTCTGAAACCAACAAGCTAGATTCATCCGCGACAATCTACAATTCAGTAAACCATCGCAATACTGTTCGCTTTTTGTTAAACCGACGAGACTAAACAACTAGCATGATTTCAGAAATGATCAAACCGTGTAGTAGACAGACATATCATGTGACTGCTGCAGACTGAACCTTTTTTATAGACACATGGCTGCTTGAATACAAGCACAAGCAGGACCAAACAGAAAAAAAGACCTTCTATGGCATCATGTTCCTGTAGTAGCAGGCATGGTGGGTTGGAGGTGGAGCAGAGCATCTTCTCCATGGACCTCCTCTCTCTTCCACATGCCCTTGATTTCCTTGACACAATACAAGCAGACGAGATGGTATAATACACACGTACATCCGATGTTGGAGGAGATGAATTAATGAAGAAAAGTAAAAGAAGAAGAAAAGGAGGATAGGGAAGGAAGGAGGGATTGGTACCCACCCTGGACCTGGACAGGGCGTTTCGGGCGTGGTTGAGGAGAAGGAGCTTCATCACCTTGGACTTGGAGGCTGTATGTAACCAAGGGAAGGATTGGAATTCAGAATCAGTAGGCCTTATCGATCTAAGAAATGAATCTATCTGAAGTTGTGAGAGATAGAGAGAGAGAGGAGAGGAGGGAGTTACCGGCGGCGGGAATGGCTGGTTTGGGAGGAGGACGCGAATCTGCATGAGGACATCGCCTTCGCTGGTGGGGACGTACGGGGCCGGAGAAGATTCGTTGGTGGTGGGGACGGTGGCCGGCGTGTAGCTTGGGTGGATCCTCCTCGAGGAGCTTGGCCTTGGCATGGCAGATCTCGGCGTTGAGAACGCTCCGTCGATGGTGGGAGAGGCGGCTGACCGAGCAAATCAATGAGAAGGGGTCAGAGGTTGCGGCCGTGAGAGGCAAATCGCCAGTAAAATGACTCAGCTATGGGAGGAAACGAACCTGATTTGGCCAGAGGGGACCGCTGCGTGTCCTCGCCATCGTGGATCCGGCCGCCATCTCGCACGCACGGCCTGGATGCCCCCGCTGCGTCGTGGTCGAAGTGGAGAATATGGCGAGGTCGGGGATGGAGCTGAAGGAGCCGAACGGGGTGGAAGGCGGGACGAGCGCGGCGGCCCTGCGTCGGAAGGTGGCGAGTGAGGACTCTGGGACCGCGCGCGGAGTGGGGTGGCTCCCCTACCGGCATGGAGAAGGAGGCTACGTCGCAGATGGGGAAGCGGTTGGCAGTGCCGCCGCCGGCCGTGGCGGTGGTGGTGCGGGAGAGAGAGGGAGAGAGGTTGGGTGGCGGCGACAGAGGAGGGGAATGAATCGCGGAGGAGGAGGAGGGACGCCATGGCCTCGCCTGGACCAGTGGATGAAGGCGAAGGGAGGGGGATGGCGGAGACGAAGTCGGCGGTGGTGGATGGGCGGCAAAGGTGGGGGAGAGGGAGGGGAGGGGAGGGTGCAGACCGACGGCGAGGGGAGAGGGAGGTGGGTGCCGGATCTGGATCTGGAGCGGCGGTGGGAGCGCTAGGGTTCGAGTGCGGGTCTATGGACCGGGATTTGTGGGGTGAGAGGGTGAGGGAGTTTCTTTTTTGAGACAAAGAGGGGGTGAGGGAGAAAGGGCTGCCGTCGGATCCGGGAGCATCTGATGGCGTTGTAGGCACGATCCGCGTGACATGTTCCTGGACCAATAAGAACCCAGTACACGTTATGACCATCTAAATTGGTCGTAATCTAATAAAAATAAGGTGTTGAATCATATAAACAATTTTGTGATTTGATAAATTCAAAAAAAATAAAAACATTCTCATTGTGTCACCAAATGTGACCTAGATTTTAGGAAAACTAACAAACTTGGAATTGGAATAGGACAAATATCTTTAAAAAGTGTTTTGAGAAATGAGTTCTAGGAAAAAATCAATTTATATTTTCGGACTGACAAAATTCTTTTTTTGTGAAGAATCTACCAAATATTTGTTTGAAAATGGCACCACACCATTTTCCAAAACTATAAGACTGCATTTTATGTAAAGTGGACCAAATCTTAACATGTAAAATGCTTTCGATCCACCTCTGATCAAAAAGACAAATTATGTTTCAAAAAAGAATCTACCTAAGCATTCTTTTGTTTTTCTTCTACTTTTTCACATGAAAAATTCAAAAAAAATGATCTCATATTGTGCACAAGGGTGCATCTTGAAATGGCAAACAATGTTGCCTAAGGGACTTTTGATTTTCTTTGCACGGAAAATTCATTTTCCATTTTTTGAGTGCCCGAAATGAGTTTTTTGTGAAGGACCTACCATATATTTCTTGAAAAATTGGACCAAATCAATTTTCTAAAATACTAGGCCATATTTAATTCACAATTGACCAAATAATTGAGTGTCAAAAGTTTTGATCCACCTCTCGTGAAAAAGACAAATGTTCTCCGATTCAGCAAGAAGCAGCTCAAATTTGAACTGCACCTGCCTCATATTTTGCTTTTTATTTGTTCCAAAAATCAATTCTATGTACATAAGTATCTATTTAATCAGAGAAACAACAAAAGTTTTCCAAGATTCAACCACTAGCTAGGAACGGTCAAGCCCGCCATTTTGACCGCATTTTGAAACGGGCATAAAAAATTCAAAAAAATCAAAAAAAATGGAAAAACTTCGCATTATGTAATTATATGTGACCAAGTTTCCAGGAAAAATAGTAAACTTGTAATATGTCAATTATTTTAAAAAAGTATTCTCAGAAACGAGCTATCATGCGTGAAGATTCATGACTTTCAAGCCAAATGATCAATCTTATGGCCACATTCATGGCATATTTTTCAAATGATCCCATATTGTGCACAAGGGTGCATCTTGGAATTCAAACAATGTTCCCTAAGGGAGTTTTCATTTTATTTTCATGAAAAATTCATTTTCAATTTTCCGATTGCCCAAAATGAGTTTTTTTGTGAAGGACCTACCATATATTTGTTGCAAAATTGGACCTAATCAATTTTATAAAATACTAGGACATATTTAATTCACAATTTACCAAATGGTTGGATGTCAAAAGTTTTGATCCACCTCTGGTGAAAAAGACAAATTTTCGCCGATTCAGTAGGAAGCTGGTCAAATTTGAACTGCAGCTGCCTCATAGTTTGCTCTTTATTTTTTACAAAAATAATTTCTAGGTACATAAGTATCTATTTAATCAGAGAAACATCAAATTTTTTTCAAGATTCAACCACTAGCTAGGAACGGTCAAGCCCGCCGTTTTGAGCGCATTTTGAAACAGGCATAAAAAATTCAAAAAAATTCAAAAAATTGGAAAACCTTCACATTGTGTCATTATATGTGACCAAGTTTCCAGGAAAAATAATAAACTTGTAATATGGAAATTATTTTAAAAAAGTGCTCTCAAAAATGAGCTATCATGCATGAAGATTCATGGCTTTCAAGCCAAATGATCAATCTTATGGCCACATTCATGGCATAGTTTGTTCAAATGATCTCATATTGTACACAAGGGTGCATATTGTAATTCCAAACAATGTTTCCTAAGGGAGTTTTCATTTTCTTTTCACGGAAAATACATTTTGCATTTTCTGAGTGCCTGAAATGAGTTTTTTTGTGTGAAGGACCTACCATATATTTTTTGCAAAATTGGACCTAATCAATTTTATAAAATACTAGGCCATATTTAATGCACAATTGACAAAATGGTTGGGTGTCAAAAGTTTTGATCCACCTCTGGTGAAAAAGACAAATTCCCGTCGATTAAGGAGGAAGCGAGTCAAATTTGAACTGCAGCTGCCTCATAGTTTGCTCTTTATTTTTTCCAAAAATCATTTCTAGGTACATAAGTATCTATTTAATCAGAGAAACATCAAAAAATTTCTAAGATTCAACCACTAACTAGGAACGGTCAAGCCCGCCGTTTTGACCGCATTTTGAAACGGGCATAAAAAATTCAAAAAATTGGAAAACCTTCGCATTGTGTCATTATATGTGACCAAGTTTCCAAGAAAAATAATAAACTTGTAATACGGCAATTATTTTAAAAAAGTGTTCTCAGAAATGAGCTATCATGCGTGAAGATTCATGGCTTTCAAGCCAAATGGTCAATCTTATGGCCACATTCATGGCATAGTTTGTTCAAATGATCTCATATTGTGCACAAGGCTGCATCCTGGAATTCCAAACAATGTTGCCTAAGCGAGTTTTCATTTTCTTTTCACGGAAAATACATTTTCCATTTTCCGAGTGCCCGAAATGAGTTTTTTGTGAAGGACCTACCATATATTTGTTGCAAAATTGGACCTAACCAATTCTATAAAATACTAGGACATATTTAATGCACAATTGACAAAATGGTTGGGTGTCAAAAGTTTTGATCCACCTCTGGTGAAAAAGACAAATTCCTGATGATTCAGCAGGAAGCGGGTCAAATTTGAACTGTAGCTGCCTCATAGTTTGCTCTTTATTTTTTCCAAAAATCATTTCTAGGTACATAAGTATTTATTTAATCAGAAATAGATGGTTTGGTGGCGAGACATTGAGGTTTTTATGGTGGCTGAGGGCCCCAACTCTAGAGCTCGTAAGCTTGCATGCCCGCCGCGTGGTCACCGCATGACCGTGGCGTTGCCATGTGTTCTGGGCAGCCTAGGCATGTCTAGTGGGTTGGGCACTCCCCAGGTAGGTGCTAGGAAGAAAATTACAACATAAGATTCTCATGAGGAGACCGAACACATGGACATGACACATAGGCAAAACTGATGAGGTGGCGCCTAGTCATAGCAACCCACCACAATTTACAAGGTTATGACCATCTATATTGGTCGTGATCAGCTAGAAATAAGGCAGCGGACCAGTGCTATCTGCTTTATGACCATTTTGTGTAAGGAAATTACGACCTTTCTGACCAAAATGGTCGTTATAGTTTAGGGTTTGGAGCCCCCCGAACAGCTTTTGACCAATTGGTCTGAAATGGTCATAGATCTATGACCAATTCTTCCAGGGTCACTGACAGAACGTCACTAGTTGACATATTTCTTGTAGTGTAATTTCATCTTTACTAGGCAATTCTTCTTCACGGTGTTGTCTACGAAATTTAGAAAAGTTGAACTCATGAGACATATCACCTAAACCAATAGTAATAACATCCTTTTTGCAGTCTATTCTAGCATTAAAAGTGTTCAAGAAGGGTCTACCAAATATAATGGGACAAAAGCTATATTGTGGGGAACCAAGAACAAGAAAATCAGCAGGATATTTAGTTTTCGCACACAACACTTCAACATCTTTAACAATTCCCATTGATGAAATAGTATCTCTATTGGGAAGTTTAATGGTGACATCAATTTCTTCTAACTCAGCGGGTACAATATCATGCATAATTTCTTTGTATAAATCAATAGGTATTGCACTAGCACTAGCACCCATGTCACACAAGCCATGATAACAATGATCTCCTATTTTAACAGAAATAACATGCATGCCTACCACAGGTCTACGTTTATCTATAGCACAAGGTTTAGCAATTCTAGTAATTTCATCATAGAAATAAATAACATGCCCATCAATATTATCAGCGAAGAGATCCTTAACAATAGCAATATTAGGTTCAACTTTAACTTGCTCAGGAGGTGTATAGGTTCTAATATTGCTTTTACGAACCACAGTTGAAGCTTTAGCATGATCTTTTATCCTAACAGGAAAAGGCGGTTTATCAACACAAGTAGTAGGAATAATAGGATCATTATGAGTGATAGTCTTTTCTTCAACTTTAATAGGTGCAGCTACTTTTACTTCTATGGGAGGATGATATTTAAACCACTTCTCCTTAGGGAGATCAACATGAGTAGCAAAAGATTCACATAAAGAAGCTACTATCTCAGAGTCAAGTCCATATTTAGTGCTAAATTTACGGAAAACATCGGTATCCATAAAAGATTTAACACAATCAAACTTAGGTGTCATACCTGACTTCTTACCTTCGTCGAGATCCCAATCTTCAGAGTTGCGTTTATTTCTTTCCAATAAATCCCATTTGAATTCAATAGTCTTCATCATAAAAGAGCCAGCACAAGAAGTATCAAGAATGGTGCGATTGTTATCAGAAAGCCGAGCATAATTTTTTTGGATAATCATTTCTCTTGAGAGCTCATGATTGGGGCATGAATATAACATTGATTTAAGCCTCCCCCAAGCTTGAGCGATGCTTTCTCCTTTGCGAGGCCAAAAATTATATATGTAATTGCGATCACGATGAACACGATGCATAGGATAAAATTTCTGGTGAAATTCCAATTTCAATCATTCGTAGTTCCATGATCCCATATCATCGCATAGCCTATACCATGTCAATGCGTCTCCCTCCAAAGATAAAGGGAATACCTTCTTCTTGATAACATCATCGGGCATACCTGCAAGCTTAAATAATCCACAAACTTCATCCACATATATTAGGTGCTCATCAGGATGTAATGTTCCGTCTCCTGCAAAAGGATTAGCTAGCAGTTTTTCTATCATACCCAAAGGAATTTCAAAGTAGACATTTTCATTTTCAGTAGGTTCAGTAGGTTGAGGAGCAACTCTTAGCTCTACTGGTCGGGGTGAAGATACCCCGAACAAGCCCCTCAGAGGATTACTTTCCATAGTAACAAGTGACAGTAAATTTCAGCACACTATATAGATTTTTTCCTTACCAAATTCCACCTACCAAAGGCGTTTCACTCCCCAGCAACGGCGCCAGAAAAGAGTCTTGATGACCCACAAGTATAGGGGATCTATCCTAGTCCTTTCGATAAGTAAGAATTTCAAACCCAACGAGGAGCAGAAGGAAATGATAAGCGGTTTTCAGCAAGGTATTCTCTGCAAGCACTGAAATTATAGGTAACAGATAGTTTTGTGATAGGATAATTTGTAACGAGCAACAAGTAACAAAAGTAAATAAAGTGCAACAAGGTGGCCCAATCCTTTTTGTAGCAAAGGACAAGCCTGGACAAATTCTTATATAGAGAAAAGCGCTCCCGAGGACACATGGGAATTATCGTTAAGCTAGTTTTCATCACATTCACATGATTCGCGTTCGGTACTTTCATAATCTGATATGTGGGTGGACCGGTGCTTGGGTGCTGTCCTTACTTGGACAAGCATCCCACCTATGATTAACCTCTATTGCAAGCATCCGCAACTACAACAAAAGTATTAAGGTAAACCTAACCATAGCATGAAACATATGGATCCAAATCAGCCCCTTACGAAGCAACACATAAACTAGGGTTTAAGCTTCTGTCACTCTAGCAACCCATCATCTACTTATTACTTCCCAATGCCTTCCTCTAGGCCCAAATAATGATGAAGTGTCATGTAGTCGACGTTCACATAACACCACTAGAGGAGAGACAACATACATATCATCAAAATATCAAACGAATAATAAATTCACATGACTACTAATAGCAAGACTTCTCCCATCTCCTCAGGAACAAACGTAACTACTCACAAAGCATATTCATGTTCATAATCAGAGGGGTATTAATATGCATATAGGATCTGAACATATGATCTTCCACTAAGTAAACCAACTAGCATCAACTACAAGGAGTAATCAACACTACTAGCAACCCACAGGTACCAATCGTAGAATTAGAGACAAGAATTGGATACAAGAGATGAACTAGGGTTTGAGAGGAGATGGTGTTGGTGAAGATGTTGATGGATATTAACCCCCTCCCGATGAGAGGATCATTGGTGATGACGATGGCGATGATTTCCCCCTCTCGGAGGGAAGTGTCCCCGGCAGAACAGCTCCGCCGGAGCCCTAGATTGGTTCCACCAAGGTTCCGCCTCGTGGCGGCGGAGTCTCATCCCGAAAGTTGGCTTATGATTTTTTCCTCAATGAAAGACTCCATATAGCAGAAGATGGGCATCGGAGGGCCACCAGGGGACCCACGAGGCAGGGGGGCGCGCCCAGGGGGGTAGGACGCGCCCCCACCCTCCTGGGCAGGGTGTGGCCCCCCTCTGGAACTTCTTGTGCTCAGTATTTTTTATATATTCTGAAAATGACTTCCATGAAGTTTCACGACTTTTGGAGCTATGCAGAATAGGTCTCTAATATTTGATCCTTTTCCAGCCCAGAATCCCAGCTGCCGGCATTCTCCCTCTTTATGTAAACATTGTAAATAAGAGAGAATAGGCATAAGTATTGTGACATAATGTGTAATAACAACCCATAATGCAATAAATATCGATATAAAAACATGATGCAAAATGGACATATCATGGTGCACCACCTCGGAAGCAGTCCGGCATAAAGCTCGGGCGCTAGTGGCTGGCTCCATAGAAGACATTTCCGGCATTAAGCTTGGCTAAACTCCTTCAACCTTTTTGAACCAAGGTGATTTATGACACCTCGGATATAGTCCGGCGTTGGATCTTGGATACATTCCGACGTTGGAGCTCGGATACAGTCCAACGTTGGAGCTTGGACATAGTCCGGCGTTGGAGCTCGGATACAGTTCGGCATTGGAGCTCGGCTGTAACAATACTCTTTGGATACATTGCAACGTTGGAGATCGGAAGCGGTCCGACGTTGGTGCTCGGCTACAAAAGATACCTCGAATCCAGTCCGGAGTTGGAGCTCGGATGCAAGAGGATGCTGCCGCATGGGAACAACTTCAAACCCAAGGTGTGGCATAAAAATAATAAGGTATTGTTAAAGGTCGAAGACTTAAAGGGGATCCTCGGATACCAGACGTGTAAACTCTTCGGATTCACTTCGGCGATCCTCAAGATTAAAGATGAGACGATTTGTTGAGCCAGTTTTCAAGACCGACGACCGAAGATGAAGAACAGTTCAGAAGAATCGACAAGCATCCCCAACTTGAAGACCGGTCCAGGGGGCTACTGACGGTGTCCTGGACTAGGAGGTACCCACCACGTCATCCCCCGACCAGCTGGATCAGGCCGAGGACCCCCATGGCGGCTCATTCATGGGCTAGTTCGGACAGCCCCTGCCGCATACAATGAAGACTCCACAAGACTTGGCGCCCAAGACAAGGACTCTCCTAAAACCCTAGGCCTACGGTGCATATATAAACCAAGGCCAGGCTAGTCAATAGACAATCTCATATTCATTAGATCAATCTCGTGGTAGACATATGTACTCTGTACTACACCCCATACAAATACAATCAAAAGCAGGATGTAGGGTTTTACCTCCATCAAGAGGGCCCGAACCTAGGTCAAATCTTGTGTCCATGTTACCATCGCTCCAAGACACCTAGCTTGGGACCCCTACTACGAGATCAGTCGGTTTTGACACCGACACCTGTACCAAATGATGAAGGGAACACATGACTTTGTCTGGAGTGATGCTGCTGATTATGCGTTTAAAACCTTGAAGAAACAATTAGCTGAGCCGCTGATCCTTGTTGCTCCTATTGATATAGAGCCCTTATTGTTATATGTGGCTGCCAATAGCTGAGCTGTCAATGTGGCAAATGTTGTGGAAAGGAAGGAATCATGCAAGGAGTATCAGGTTCAATAGCCGGTTTATTACATCAGTGAGGTGCTCATTGAGTCCAAGCAGAGATATCCACATTGGCATAAGCTAGTATATGGGGTGTTCATGACTAATCGAAAGCTCAAGCAATATTTCCTTGGTCATCCTGTCACTGTGGTTAGTTCTGCTCCTTTAGGAGATATTATTCATAACAGAGAAGCCACAGGTCGGGTAGCTAAATGGGCCACTGAGCTTGGACCCCATGGTTTGAAGTATATGCCTCGAACAGCTATCAAGTCTCAAGCACTCGTGGATTTCATCAATGATTGGACAGAGTTGCAAATGCCTGAGGAAAAGCCAGATAACACATATTGGAATTTTTAGTTCGATGGATCCGGGCAGTTGGAGGGCTCGGGGGCTGGAGTTGTCTTGACTTCCCCATGAGGTGATAAATTTTGTTATGTTTTAAGGTTGATTTTCCCTTGTACTAACAATGTAGCTGAGTATGAAGCCTTGCTCCATGGTCTTCGGATGGCTAAAGAGATGAATGTAAGCCGGGTGAGGTGTTTTGGTGACTCAGATTTGGTGGCTCAGCAAGTTTCAGGCACATGGGATTCTAAGGACCCATTCATTGCGGCTTACCACCACGAGGTTGATGCTATTGCTGGTCATTTCAAAGGTTATCAAGTGGAACATGAGGATCGCATGAAGAATGAGGCGGCTGATGCTTTGAGCCGGTTAGGGTCCCAGCGTAAGCCAGTGCCACCTGACATTTTCCTTGATATTATGCATAACCCTTCAATCAAATTGCCTACATAGGAAGATCTTGCTATTCCTGACCCGAAGGCACAATTGGTGGTGGCTCTTCATGCTATTCTTGATTGGACAGTTCCATATTTGGCTTATATGACCCGGGGCGAGTTACCTGAAGATGAAACTTTAGCCAGGCAGATAACCCAACGGTCTAAGTCAATTACTATTGTCAATGGAGAGTTGCATCATTGCAGTATCTCAGGGGAGTTTCAACGTTGTGTTTCTCCTGAAGAGGGCTTTGAGATCCTGCGAGAGATTCATGAAGGAGATTGTGGTCATCATGCAGGCTCTAAATCTCTTGTAGCCAAGGCTTTCCGTCATGGGTTTTATTGGCTGACGGCTCATACCGATGCAGAGGATTTGGTCAGTAAATGTGATGGCTGTCAAAAATTCTCAAGACGAGCTCATGTGCTAGCTCAAGAATTGAGGATGATTCCAATTACTTGGCCATTTGCAGTCTGGGGGCTAGATATGGTTGGACATTTCAAAAGGTCCAAAGACAAAAAGACTCATCTTTTGGTGGCGGTTGACAAGTTCACAAAATGGGTTAAGTTAGAGCCAGTCAGTAAGTGTGATGCTGCCACAACGGTGCATTATAACTGATAATGGAACTAATATGTCCAAAGGTGCTATGAAAGAATTCTGTCAACGAGAGCATATTCGTCTTGATGTATCATCAATGGCTCACCCCTGGTCCAATGGCCAAACTGAAAGAGCGAATCAAGAAATTTTTAGAGGCATCAAGCCCCGGCTTATGGTCCCTTTGCAGAGGACGCTAGGTTGTTGGGTGGAGGAATTGCCCTCAGTGCTATGGAGTACCAATACTACCCCCAACAGATCTACGATTTACATGCCTTTCTTCATGGTTTACGGAGCAGAGGCGGTTCTCCCTAGTGACATCCATCATGATTCGCCCCATGTGGCGGCTTATGTTGAAGCTGATAATGAAAAGGCACACCAGGATGCTCTTGACCTGTTGGATGAGGAGCGTGACCGTGCTGCGGCTCGTTCGGCGATTTACCAGCAAGATCTGTGTTGTTATCATAGCCACCGGGTTGAAATCAGGACCTTTCAAGAAGGAGATTTGGTGCTCCGGCTCATCCAGGATCAAACTGACATGCACAAGCTATCCCCACCTTGGGAAGGACCCTTTGTGGTCAGCAAAAATCTGAACAATGGGTCATACTACCTTATCGATGTTCGAGACCACAAGGACTCACGCACATCAGAGGAGGAGACCCGCCGGCCGTGGAATATTGCTCATCTTCGGCCTTATTACACTTGAGCCATCGGCTCTTGTGATGTACATATTTTGTCAATGTATATTTTATGATGAATATAATAAAGTCGGCATCCCTGATAATTCAGGGCCTCTGTCGTTTCATTTCTGAGAATAATGAGTCTTTATTGTCACTTCATATCATCACTTGGGGGCTTCCTGCTCATTGAGCATAGGTATGATTACCCTCTTGATCCGGCTTGTACACCATGATTATCAAATACTTGGGGGCTTCCTGCTCATTGAGCATAGCTATGACTATCCTACTGATCCGACTTATACATCTGGAATCAAATATTATCTAGGGGCTCCTCGTTAATGAACAGAGCTTTGTTGACCCTTGTAATAGGCTTGGACGCCAGGTGTATTCGCCCAAAAAAATCTGGGTTATCCTGCCTTTGTTTGCTTGCCACTTCGACCAGGTAATCCTGGAATGACTCGTTGTAATCTTGACAATCAATCTTCTAAGAAGACCCTGAGTTTTTCAAAGTTAAAATGGTGATTGGTGATACATCTCCATCGTATCTACTTTTCCAAACACTTTTGACCTTGTTTTGGACTCTAACTTGCAAGATTTGAATGGAACTAACCCGGACTGACGCTGTTTTCAGCAGAATTGCCATGGTGTTATTTTTGTGTAGAAACAAAAGTTCTCGGAAAGACCTGAAACTTCACAGAGAATATTTTTGGAATATATAAAAAATAATGGCCAAAGAATCAATGCCACGGGCCCCACACCCTGTCCACGAGGGTGGGGGCGCGCCCACCCCCCCGGGGCGTGCCCCCCTATCTCGTGGGCCCCCTAAGGCTCTACCGACCTCAACTCCGACTCTATATATTCACGTTCGGGGAGAAAAAAAATCAGAGAGAAGGATTCATCGCGTTTTACGATACGGAGCCGCCGCCAAGCACTAATCTCTCTTGGGAGGGCTGATCTGGAGTCCGTTCGGGGCGCCGTAGAGGGGAATCCGTGGCCATCATCATCATCAACCTTCCTCCATCACCAATTTCATGATGCTCACCGCCGTGCGTGAGTAATTCCATCGTAGGCTTGCTGGACGGTGATGGGTTGGATGAGATTTATCATGTAATCGAGTTAGTTTTGTTAGGGTTTGATTCCTAGTATCCATTATGTTCTCAGATTGATGTTACTATGACTTTGCTATGCTTAATGCTTGTCACTAGGGTCCGAGTGCCATGATTTCAGATCTGAACCTATTATGTTTTCATGAATATATGTGAGTTCTTGCTCCTTTTCTGCAAGTCAATAGTCACCTACTATATGTTATGATCTGGTAACCCCGAACTGAAAATAATCAGGACCATTCCTGATGATGACTATAGTTTGAGGAGTTCATGTATTCATTAAGTGTAAATGCTTTGTTCTGGTACTCTATTAAAAGGAGGCCTTAATATCCCTTAGTTTCCAATAGGACCCCGCTGCCACGGGAGGGTAGGACAAAAGATGTCATGCAAGTTCTTTTCCATAAGCACGCATGACTATATTCAGAATACATGCCTACATTACATTGATGAACTGGACCTAGTTCTGTGTCACCCTATGTTATAACTGTTACATGAGGAATCGCATCCGACATAATTATCCATCGCTGATCCAATGCCTACGAGCTTTTCACATATTGATCTTTGCTTAGTTACTTTTCCGTTGCCACTATTACAATTACTACAAAACCAATACTATTACTTTTGCCACCGTTACCGTTACTTCCATATTACTTTGCTGCAGATATTAAGTCTTTCAGGTGTGATTGAATTGACAACTCAACTGTTAATACTTGAGAATATTCTTTGGCTCCCCTTGTGTCAAATCAATAAATTTGGGTTGAATACTCTATCCTCGGAAACTGTTGCGATCCCCTATACTTGTGGGTTATTGATACGTCCATTTTGCATCATGCTTTTATATCGATATTTATTGCATTATGGGCTGTTATTACACGTTATGTCACAATACTTATGCCTATCCTCTCTTATTTTACAAGGTTTTCATAAAGAAGGAGAATGCCGGCAGCTGGGATTCTGGGTTGGAAAAGGAGCAAATATTAGAGACCTATTCTGCATAGCTCCAAAAGTCCTGAAACTTCACGGAAGATGTTTTCAGAATATATAAAAAATACTCAGTGGAAGAAATTCACCAGGGGGGCCACACCCTGCCCACGAGGGTGGGGGGCGCGCCCAACCTCCCTGGGCATGCCCCCCTACCTCGTGGGCCCCCTGGTGGCCCTCCGGTGGCCATCTTCTGCTATATGAAGTCTTTCAATGGAAAAAAACAACAAGCAATCTTCTCGGACAAAACTCTGCCTCCACGAGGTGGAACCTTGGCGGATCCAATCTAGGGCTCCGGCAGAGCTGTTCCGCCGTGGAAAGTTCCCTCCCGGAGGAGGAAATCATCGCCATCATCATCACCAACACTCCTCTCATCGGGAGAGGGAAATCTCCATCAACATCTTCATCAGCACCATCTCCTCTCAAAACCCTAGCTCATCTCTTGTATCCAATTCTTGTCTTCAAGTCCGAGATTGGTGCTAGTAGGTTGTTAGTAGTGTTAATTACTCCTTGTAGTTGATGCTAGTTGGTTTAATTGGTGGAAGATCATATGTTCAGATACTATATGCATATTAATACCCCTCTGATTATGAACAAGTTTATGCTTTGTGATTAGTTACGTTTGTTCCTGGGGACATGGGAGAAGTCTTGCTATTAGTAGTCATGTGAATTTGGTATTCGTTCGATATTTTGATGAGATGTATTTTGTCTCTCCTCTAGTGGTGTTATGTGAACGTCGACTACATGACACTTCACCATTGTTTGGGCCTAGAGGAAGGCATTGGGAAGTAATAAGTAGATGATGGGTTTGCTAGAGTGATAGAAGCTTAAACTCTAGTTTATGTGTTGCTTCGTAAGGTGCTGATTTGGATCCATATGTTTCATGCTATGGTTAGGTTTACCTTAATACTTTTGTTGTAGTCGCGGATGGTTGCAATAGAGGTTAATCATAAGTGGGATGTTTGTCCAAGTAAGGGCAGCACCCAAGCACCGGTCCACCCACATACCAAATTATCAAAGTACCGAACGCGAATCATATGAACGTGATGAAAACTAGCTTGATGATATTCCCATGTTTCCTCGGGAGCGCTTTACATCATATAAGAGTTTGTCTAGGCTTGTCCTTTTCTAAAAAAAGGATTGGGCCACCTTGCTGCACCTTATTTACTTTTGTTACTTGTTGCTTGTTACAAATTATCCTATCACAAAACTATCTGTTACTACTTATTTCAGTACTTGTAGAGAATACCTTGCTGGAAACCGCTTATCATTTCCTTCTGCTCCTCGTTGGGTTCGACACTCTTACTTATCGAAAGGACTATGATAGATCTCCTACACTTGTGGGTCATCAAGACTCTTTTTTGGCGCTGTTGCCGGGGAGTGAAGCGCCTTTAGTAGGTGGAATTTGGTAAGGAAAAATTTATATAGTGTGCTGAAATTTACTGTCACTTGATACTATGGAAAGCAATCCTCTGAGGGGCTTGTTTGGGGGTATCTTCACCCTGACCAGTAGAGCAAAGAGTTGCTCCTCAACCTACTCAACCTACTGAAAATGAAAATGAAAATGTTCCCTTTGAAATTCCTTCGGGTATGATAGAAAAACTGCTAGCTAATCCTTTTTTAGGAGATGGAACAAAACATCCTGATGAGCATCTGATATATGTGGATGAAGTTTGTGGATTATTTAAGCTTGCAGGTGTACCCGGAGATGTTGTTAAGAAGAAGGTCTTCCCTTTATCTTTGAGGGGAGATGCATCGACATGGTATAGGCTATGTGATGATATGGGGTCTTGGAATTACAAACGATTGAAATTGGAATTTCATCAGAAGTTTTATCCTATGCATCTTGTTCATCATGATCGTAATTATATATATATAATTTTTGGCCTCGCGAAGGAGAAAGCATCGCTCAAGCTTGGGGAAGGCTTAAATCAATGTTATATTCATGCCCCAATCATGAGCTCTCAAAAAAATGATTATTCAAAGTTTTTATGCTCGACTTTCTGATAACAATCGCACCATGCTCGATACTTCTTGTGCTGGCTCTTTTATGATGAAGACTATTGAATTCAGATGGGATTTATTGGAAAGAATTAAACGCAACTCTGAAGATTGGGACCTCGACAAAGGTAAGGAGTCAGGTCTGACACCTAATTTTGATTGTGTTAAATCTTTTATGGATACCGATGTTTTCCGTAAATTTAGCACTAAATATGGACTTGACTCTGAGATAGTAGCTTCCTTCTGTGAATCTTTTGCTACTCATGTTGATCTCCCCAAGGAGAAGTGGTTTAAATATCATCCTCCCATAGAAGTAAAAGTAGCTGCACCTATTAAAGTTGAAGAAAATATTGTCACTTATAATGATCCTATTGTTCCTACTTCTTATGTTGAGAAACCACCTTTTCCTGTTAGGATAAAGGATCATGCTAAAGCTTCAACTGTGGTTCATAAAAGCAATATTGAAACTTATACACCTCATGAGCAAATTAAAGTTGAACCTGATATTGCTATTGTTAAAGATCTCTTGTCTGATAATATTGATGGGCATGTTATTCATTTTCTTGATGAGACTGCTAGAATTGCTAAACCTTGTACTAAAGATAAAAACAGACCTGTGGTAGGCATGCCTGTTATTTCTATTAAAATAGGAGATCATTGTTATCATGGCTTATGTGATATGGGTGCTAGTGCTAGCGCAATACCTTATTCCTTACACAAAGAAATTATGCATGATATTGCACCTGCTGAGATAGAAGATATTGATGTCACAATTAAACTTGCCAATAGAGATACTATTTCACCAATGGGAATTGTTAGAGATGTTGAAGTCTTGTGTGGGAAAACTAAATATCCTGCTGATTTTCTTGTTCTTGGCTCCCCACAAGATAGCTTTTGTCCCATTATATTTGGTAGACCCTTCTTAAACACTGTTAATGCTACCATAGATTGCAAAAGGGATGTTGTTACTATTGGTTTAGATGATATGACTAATGAATTTAATTTCTCTAAATTTAGTAGACAACACCGTGAAGAAGAATTACCTAGTAAGAATGAAATCATTGGTCTTGCTTCTATTGTCGTACCTCCTAGTGATCCTTTAGAAAAATATTTGCTAGACTATGAAAATGATATGTTTATGAATGAAAGAAGAGAAATAGATGAAGTATTCTTTAAACAGGAACCTATTCTGAAACACAATTTGCCTGTTGAAATCCTAGGGGATCCTCCTCCACCCAAGGGTGATCCCATGTTTGAGCTTAAACCGTTCCCTGATACTCTTAAATATGCTTATCTTGATGAGAAAAAGATATTTCCTGTTATTATTAGTGCTAACCTTTGAGAACATGAAGAACAGAGATTATTGAAAACTCTGAAGAAGCACCGTGCTGCTATTGGGTATACTCTTGATGGTCTTAAGGGCATTAGTCCCACTCTATGTCAACATAAAATTAATTTGGAAGAAGATGCTAAACCAGTTCGTGATCATCAACGAAGGCTGAATCCTAAAATGAAAGAAGTGGTAAGAAAGGAGATACTAAAGCTCCTTGAGGCAGGTATAATTTATCCTATTGCTGATAGTTAGTGGGTAAGTCATGTCCATTGTGTCCCTAAGAAGGGAGGTATTACTGTCGCTCCTAATGATAAAGATGAATTGATCCCTCAAAGAATTATTACCGGTTATAGGATGGTAATTGATTTCCGCAAATTAAATAAGGCTACTAAAAAGGATCATTACCCCTTACCTTTTATCGATCAAATGCTAGAAAGAGTATCTAAACATACACAATTTTGCTTTCTAGATGGTTATTCTGGTTTCTCTCAAATACCTGTGTCAGCTAAGGATCAATCAAAGACTACTTTTACTTGCCCTTTTGGTACTTTTGCTTATAGACGTATGCCTTTTGGTTTATGTAATGCACCTGCTACCTTTCAAAGATGCATGATGGCTATATTCTCTGAATTTTGTGAAAAGATTTGTGAGGTTTTCATGGACGATTTCTCCATCTATGGATCTTCTTTTGATGATTGCTTAAGCAACCTTGATAGAGTTTTGCAGAGATGTGAAGAAACTAATCTTGTCTTGAATTGGGAAAAGTGCCACTTTATGGTTAATGAAGGTATTGTCTTGGGCATAAAGTTTCTGAAAGAGGTATTGAAGTTGATAAAGCCAAGGTTGATGCTATTGAAAAGATGCCATGTCCCAAGGACATCAAAGGTATAAGAAGTTTCCTTGGTCATGCCGGTTTTTATAGGAGGTTAATTAAGGACTTCTCAAAAATCTCTCAGCCTCTGACTAATTTATTACAAAAACATATACCATTTTTCTTTGATGATGATTGTGCAGAAGCATTTGAAATACTTAAGAAAGCATTGATCTATGCACCTATTATTCAGCCACCTGATTGGAATTTACCCTTTGAAATTATGTGTGATGCTAGTGATTATGCTGTAGGTGCTGTCCTAGGGCAAAGAGTTGATAAGAAACTAAATGTTATTCAATATGCTACTAAAACTCTAGACAATGCTCAAAGTAATTATGCTACTACTGAAAAGGAATTCTTAGCAGTTGTATTTGCTTGTGATAAGTTCAGACCTTATATTGTTGATTCTAAAGTAACTATTCACACTGATCATGCTGCTATTAAATATCTTATGGAAAAGAAAGATGCTAAACCTAGACCTATTAGATGGGTTCTCTTACTACAAGAATTTGACTTACATATTGTTGATAGAAAGGGAGCTGAGAACCCCGTTGCAGACAAATTGTCTAGGTTAGAAAATGTGCTTGATGACCCACTACCTATTGATGATAGCTTTCCTAATGAGAAATTAAATGTTATAAATGCTTCTCATACTGCTCCATGGTATGATGATTATGCTAATTACATTGTTGCTAAATTTATACCACCTAGTTTCACATACCAGCAAAAGAAAAAGTTCTTCTATGATTTGAGGCATTACTTTTGGGATGACCCACATCTTTATAAAGAAGGAGTAGATGGTATTATTATACGTTGTGTACCTAAGCATGAACAGGAACATATCCTACGCAAGTGTCACTCCGAAGCTTATGGAGGACACCATGCTGGAGATAGGACTGCACATAAGGTATTACAATCTGGTTTTTATTGGCCTACTCTCTTCAAGGATGCCCATAAGTTTATCTTATCTTGTGATGAATGTCAAAGAATTGGTAATATTAGTAGACGTCAAGAAATGCCTATGAACTATTCACTTGTTATTGAACCATTTGATGTTTGGGGCTTGGACTATATGGGACCCTTTCTGTAACACTCCAAAAATTTTGATTTGTTTTTATCAAATTCTTTATTTGATTTGAAGGAGGTTATTTAAAATTTTTCTAAATGACTCTCCTTTTCAAAATAAATTCTTTTATGACAAGTATTTTTTTAGGGTTCATCCAAATTTTGATCTTTGGTCTTGAGGGTTTTTCAACTTGTGTTGGCTCAACACAAATAATGTTGGAAGATTTTTACAATTTGTTTTTATTAAAAAGAATTCCAAAATTTTGGATTTATTCTTCCCCATTCAAAAAGTATCCTCTTGCCATGACCTATGTAAAATATTTTCTTCCAAAATCCACCTCCCTACTTTGGATCAAGCCAAGCATCCAATTCCAACAAGTTTCAACCTCTTTTAAATTTTATTTCTATTTATTTTAACCTCAAAATCATTTTTTGTCATTTATTTGGACTATGGTGGTTTACAAAGGAACTACCAAATTTCCTTTGAATCTTGATCCCAAATAAACTTCTCTTGCCAGTCCTTAGTACCCTCAACCTAGATCCATCAAGATCTGCTGGTCCACAGTTCAAATTTTTCAAAATTTTCCTGCTGCAAGTTTGGACCAGATTTGCCGTTTTTGGTGAAATTCATTCTTTTTCTTTTCCTAAAAATCTGAGATAAATCAGGCAGCCTCTAGATGCATCAAGAGATCACCTCACCAATTCCCAGCTCAAGAAAAATTTTCCACGTGCCCAAATCATTTTGTCAAACAGTTGGTGTGCACTATTTCTGTTCAAGTTCCGAAAATTCAGTGTTTCAGTTCAGCCGACAATGTCGTTTCTTCAAAACCGCGGCGTCAATCTCGCCAGTGCACGCGTTGGCGCCTTGCTCCCTGCTCATCCTTCTTATCCAGTGCGCCGCACGGTCATTTGGACAGACGCAAGCGTCGGTGGTGACATGTCACGCCAATGCCAGCATCTTCCGCGGTGGCAGAACCGCCCGTGGCGGCCAACAGGGGCCAGCCCTGCAGAACAGCGCCGTCCAGCACCGCCCACACCACCAGGAGCCTCTGCGTGGCCGTCCTTTCCCCCTGTGCATGCTGCAGAGCCGTCGCCGTGGCCTGAGAGGCGCAGATCGTGCTCTCTGCCGCCAACGAGCCCGTGAGGCCGTTCCGTCGAAACCACGGAAGCAGACCAAATCCAACCAAGGTTAGGCGTTGGACGGTGCCAGTGGACCAATCCGCAGCTGCCCAGTAACCTAAACCGCCTGTCAGACCACTGCCTCACCGTAATCACTCCCCAGAGATATCCCGTTCTCGGCAACCGCCTCGGACCGGCTATAAAAGGAGGCCTCGAGCTCGTTCTCGACCCAGCACCACCCCTCCACCTCACCAGTACTGCGCCAGCCACTAGGAGGACCTCGAGGAGGTCTTCTTCCTCGACTCCAGCCGCCATGATCCGCTTCGGGCTCCGGCAAGGTTCTCTCTGGTGAGGGCACCCCCGCCTCCCAAATTTCAGCAGCCTCCTAGTGCACCCACTTTTCTAACCCGAGCCCCAATTTGACGTTTGCAGCCCTCCTCGGTGAGATCCAACACCGCCCGAACCACCGTCCGCCGGAGTGGAGGCCGCCGTCGACGTGGTGCTCGCCGATGACCAACTCCACCACCCACAGGCGCGGGAGAGCACCATGAGTCCCTAGGTACCATCCCCTCCCCCTACCTCGTCGTGGATCAACGCCGGCGACCACCGCGGTCCTCGGGCGCCGGTGGACTCTGTTTTGAAATTCAAACCTGACGGGTGGGACCCCCTCGTCAGCCTCTCCTCTCTATTCGAACCGTTTTCTGAAAACGCCTTCGGGCAAAGTATGCTTTCCCTTTGGGTTGGCGTATTTCTAACTGAAGTGTTTTCTGTTTTTATAAACTAGCCCCTGGATAGTTTTCTATTTATAACAGATTAGTCCCTTGAGTAAAACCTTTATAACTTTTAAACAAAAGATGATTTTGAGTTGATTCTTTTTTTGTCATCTTTATTTTTCTATCTAGTTTTTTATCATATTTATTTGAAAAATATTGGGAAATAATTTTATGAACACATCATATTTACGTTAGTATCCAATTTCTTTTATACCATAGATACCGAACAAGGTAACGGAACCGCAAACTTCACCGAGCTAGACTCTGACTACTCCGAACCAGGCAAGCATGTTTGAACCTTTGGTATGATGAGTGTTTTGCATGTTTGATTGAGTAGTTTTTGTTGGGGAACGTAGTAATTTCAAAAGTTTCCTATCACATGCAAGATCATGGTGATGCATAGCAACGAGGGGAGAGTGTGATCTACGTACCTAGTAGATCGACAACGGAAGCGTTTGGTTGATGTAGTCGTACGTCTTGACGATCCGACCGATCAAGCACCGAAACTACGGCACCTCTGAGTTCTAGCACACGTTCAGCTCAATGACGATCCCCGGACTCCGATCCAGCAAAGTGTCAGGGAAGAGTTCCGTCAGCACGACGGCGTGGTGACGATCTAGATGTACTACAGCAGCAGGGCTTCGCCTAAACTCCGCTACAATATTATCGAGGACTATGGTGGCTGGGGGCGCCGCACACGGCTAAGGAAAAGATCACGTGGATCAACTTGTGTGTCTCTCGGGTGCCCCTGCCTCCGTATATAAAGGACTAAAGGGGGGAGGCTGGCCGGCCAAGGAGGGCGCGCTAGGAGAGTCCTACTTCCTCTGGGAGTAGGATTCCCCCCCAATCCTAGTTGGAATAGGATTCACGGAGGGGGGAAAAGAGAGAGAGGGGCCGGCCCCCTCTCCTTGTCCTATTCGGACCAAGGGAGGGGAGGGGCGCGCGGCCCATGAGGGGCTGCCTCTTATGTTTTCCACTAAGGCCCATCATGGCCCATATAGCTCCCGGGGGGTTCCGGTAACCTCCCGGTACTCCGGTAAAATCCCGATTTCACCCGGAACACTTCCGATATCCAAACATAGGCTTCCAATATATCAATCTTTATGTCTCGACCATTTCGAGACTCCTCGTCATGTCCGTGATCACATCCGAGACTCCGAACAACCTTCGGTACATCAAAATGCATAAACTCATAATATAACTGTCATCGTCACCTTAAGCGGGCGGACCCTACGGGTTCGAGAACAATGTAGACATGACCGAGACACGTCTCCGGTCAATAACCAATAGCGGGACCTGGATGCCCATATTGGCTCCTACATATTCTACGAAGATCTTTATCGGTCAGACCGCATAACAACATACGTCGTTCCCTTTGTCATCGGTATGTTACTTGCCCGAGATTCGATCGTAGGTATCTCAATACCTAGTTCAATCTCGTTACCGGCAAGTCTCTTTACTCGTTCCGTAATACATCATCTCACCACTAACTCATTAGTTGCAATGCTTGCAAGGCTTTATGTGATGTGCATTACTGAGAGGGCCCAGAGATACCTCTCCGACAATCAGAGTGACAAATCCTAATCTCGAAATACGCCAACCCAACATGTACCTTTGGAGACACCTGTAGATCACCTTTATAATCACCCAGTTATGTTGTGACGTTTGGTAGCACACAAAGTGTTCCTCCGGCAAACGGGAGTTGCATAATCTCATAGTCATAGGAACATGTATAAGTCATGAAGAAAGCAATAGCAACATACTAAACGATCGGGTGCTAATCTAATGGAATGGGTCATGTCAATCAGATCATTCACCTAATGATGTGATCCCGTTAATCAAATAACAACTCTTTGTCCATGGTTAGGAAACATAACCATCTTTGATTAACGAGCTAGTCAAGTAGAGGCATACTAGTGAAACTCTGTTTGTCTATGTATTCACACATGTATTATGTTTCCGGTTAATACAATTCTAGCATGAATAATAAACATTTCTCATGATATAAGGAAATAAATAATAACTTTATTATTGCCTCTAGGGCATATTTCCTTCAGTCTCCCACTTGCACTAGAGTCAATAATCTAGTTCACATCGCCATGTGATTCAACACTAAGAGTTCACATCACCATGTGATTAACACCCATAGTTCACATCGTCATGTGACCTATACCCAAAGGGTTTACTAGAGTCAATAATCTAGTTCACATTATTTATGTGATTAACACCCAAAGAGTACTAAGGTGTGATCATGTTTTGCTTGTGAGATAATTTTAATCAACGGGTCTGTCACATACAGATCCGTAAGTATTTTGCGAATTCTATGTCTACAATGCTCTGCACAGAGCTACTCTAGCTAATTGCTCCCACTTTCAATATGTATCTAGATCGAGACTTAGAGTCATCCAGATCTGTGTCAAAACTTGCATCGACGTAACTTTTTACGACGAACCTTTTGTCACCTCCATAATCGAGAAATATTTCCTTATTCCACTAAGGATAATTTTGACCAATGTCCAGTGATCTACTCTTAGATCATTATTGTACTCCCCTGCTTAACAGAGTGTAGGGTATACAATAGATCTGGTACACATCATGGCATACTTTATAGAACCTATGGCTGAGGCATAGGGAATGACTTTCATTCTCTTTCTATCTTCTGCCGTGGTCGGGCTTTGAGTCTTACTCAATTTCATACCTTGTAACACAGCCAAGAACTCTTTCTTTGACTGTTCCATTTTTGAACTACTTCAAAATATTGTTAAGGTATGTACTCATTGAAAAAACTTATCAAGCGTCTTGATCTATCTCTATAGATTTTGATGCTTAATATGTAAGCAGCTTCACCGAGGTCTTTCTTTGAAAAAATTCTTTAAGAACACTCCTTTATGCTTTGCAGATTAATTCTACATTATTTCCGACCAACAATATGTCATTCACATATACTTATCAGAAATGCTGTAGTGCTCCCACTCACTTTCTTGTAAATACAGGCTTCATCGCAAGTCTGTATAAAACTATATGCTTTGATCAACTTATCAAAGCGTATATTCCAACTCCGAGATGCTTGCACCAGTCCATAGATGGATCGCTGGAGCTTGCATATTTTGTTAGCACCTTTAGGATTGACAAAACCTTCTGGTTGTATCATATACAACTCTTCTTTAATAAATCTATTAAGGAATGCAGTTTTGTTTATCCATTTGCCAGATTTCATAAAATGCGGCAATTGCTAGCATGATTCGGACAGACTTAAGCATAGATACGAGTGAGAAACTCTCATCGTAGTCAACACCTTGAACTTGTCGAAAACCTTTTGCGACAATTCTAGCTTTGTAGATAGTAACACTACTATCAGCGTCCGTCTTCCTCTTGAAGATCCATTTATTCTCAATTGCTTGCCGATCAGTGGGCAAGTCAACCAAAGTCCATACTTTGTTCTCATACATGGATCCCATCTCAGATTTCATGGCTTCAAGCCATTTTGCGGAATCTGGGATCACCATCGCTTCTTCATAGTTTGTAGGTTCGTCATGGTCAAGTAGCATGACCTCCAGAACAGGATTACCATACCACTCTGGTGCGGATCTCACTCTGGTTTACCTACGAGATTCGGTAGTAACTTGATCTGAATTTACATGATCATCATCATTAGCTTCCTCACTAATTGGTGTAGTAGTCACAGGAACAGATTTCTGTGATGAACTACTTTCCAATAAGGGAGAAGGTACAATTACCTTATCAAGTTCTACTTTCCTCCCACTCACTTCTTTTGAGAGAACCTCCTTCTCTAGAAAGGATCCATTCTTAGCAACGAATGTCTTGCCTTCGGATCTGTGATAGAAGGTGTACCCAACAGTAACTTTTTGGGTATCCTATGAAGACACACTTTTCCGATTTGGGTTTGAGCTTATCAGGATGAAACTTTTTCACATAAGCATTGCAACCCCAAACTTTAAGAAACGACAACTTTGGTTTCTTACCAAACCACAATTCATACGGTGTCGTCTCAACAGATTTAGATGGTGCCCTTTTAACGTGAATGCAGCTATCTCTAATGCATAACCCCAAAACGATAGTGGTAGATCGGTAAGAGACATCATAGATTGCACTATATCCAATAAAGTACAGTTATGACGTTCGGACACACCATTATGCTGAGGTGTTCCATGTGGCGTGAGTAGTGAAACTATTTCACAGTGTTTTAATTGAAGACCAAACTCGTAACTCAAATATTTTACCTCTGCGATCATATCGTAGAAACTTTTATTTTCTTGTCACGATGATTTTCCACTTCACTCTGAAATTCTTTGAAATTTTCAAATGTTTCAGACTTATGTTTCATCAAGCAGATATACCCATATCTGCTCAAATCATATGTGAAGGTCAGAAAATAACGATACCCGCCGCAAGCTTCAACACTCATCGGATCGCATACATCAGTATGTATTATTTCCAATAAGTCAGTTGCTCGCTCTGGAGAACGGAGTCTTAGTCATCTTGCCCATGAGGCATGGTTCGCAAGCATCAAGTGATTCATAATCAAGTGATTCCAAAATCCCATCAGCATGGAATTTCTTCATGTGCTTTACACCAATATGACCTAAACGGCAGTGCTACAAATAAGTTGCACTATCATTATTAACTTTGCATCTTTTGGTTTCAATATTATGATTATGTGTACCACTACGATCGAGATCCAACGAATTATTTTCATTGGGTGTGTAACCATATAAGGTTTTATTCATGTAAACAGAACAACAATTTATTCTCTTACTTAAATGAATAACCGTATTACAATAAACATGATCAAATCATATTCATGCTTAACGCAAATACCAAATAACACTTATTCAGGTTCAACACTAATCCCGAAAGTATAGGGAGTGTGCGATGATGATCATATCAATCTTGGAACCACTTCCAACACACATCGTTACTTCACCCTTAACTAGTCTCTGTTTATTCTGCAACTCCCGTTCGAGTTACTAATCTTAGCAACTGAACTAGTATCAAATACTGAGGGGTTGCTATAAACACTAGTAAAGTACACATCAATAACATGTATATCAAATATACTTATGTTCACTTTGCCATCCTTCTTATCTGCCAATCACTTGGGTAGTTCCGCTTCCAGTGACCAGTCCCTTTGCAGTAGAAACACTTAGTCTTAGGATTAGGACCAGACTTGGGCTTCTTCACTTGAGCAGCAACTTGCTTGCCGTTCTTCTTGAAGTGCCCTTCTTCCCTTTGCCCTTTTCTTGAAACTAGTGATCTTGTCAACCATCAACACTTGATGCTCTTTCTTGATTTCTACCTTCATCGATTTCATCATCATGAAAAGCTCGGGATTCGTTTTCGTCATCCCTTGCATACTATAGTTCATCACGAAGTTCTACTAACTTGGTGATGGTGACTAGAGAATTCTATCAATCACTATCTTATCTAGAAGATTAACTCCCACTTGATTCAAGCGATTGTAGTACCCAGACAATCTGAGCACTTGCTCACTAGTTGAGCGATTCTCCTCCATCTTTTAGCTATAGAACTTGTTGGAGACTTCATATCTCTCAACTCGGGTATTTGCTTGAAATATTAACTTCAACTCCTGGAACATCTCATATGCTCCATGACGTTCAAAACGTCTTTGAAGTCCCGATTCTAAGCCATTAAGCATGGTGCACTAAACTATCAAGTAGTCATCATATTGAGCTAGCCAAACGTTCATAACGTCTGCATCTGCTCCTGCAATAGGTCCGTCACCTAGCGGTGCATCAAGGACATAATTCTTTTGTGCAGCAATGAGGATAAACCTCAGATCACGGATCCAATCCGCATCATTGCTACTAACATCTTTCAACACAATTTTCTCTAGGAACATATCAAAATAAACACATGGAAGCAACAACGCGAGCTATTGATCTAGAACATAATTTGCAAAATACTACTAGGACTAAGTTCATGATAAATTTAAGTTCAATTAATCATATTACTTAAGAACTCCCACTTAGATAGACATCCCTCTAATCCTCTAAGTGATCATGTGATCCAAATCAACTAAACCATGTCCGATCATCACGTGAGATGGATTAGTTTCAATGGTGAACATCACTATGTTGATCATATCTACTATATGATTCATGCTCGACCTTTCGGTCTCCGTGTTCCGAGGCCATATCTGTATATGCTTGGCTCGTCAAGTATAACCTGAGTATTCCGCGTGTGCAACTGTTTTGCACCCGTTGTATTTGAACGTAGAGCCTATCACACCAGATCATCACGTGGTGTCTCAGCACGAAGAACTTTCGCAACGGTGCATACTCAGGGAGAACACTTCTTGATAATTAGTGAGAGATCATCTTAAAATGCTACCGTCAATCAAAGCAAGATAAGATGCATAAAAGATAAACATCACATGCAATCAATATAAGTGATATGATATGGCCATCATCATCTTGTGCTTGTGATCTCCATCTTCGAAGCACCGTCGTGATCACCATCGTCATCGGCGCGACATCTTGATCTCCATCGTAGCATCGTTGTCGTCTCGCCAATCTTATGCTTCCACGACTATCGCTACCGCTTAGTGATAAAGTAAAGCATTACAGCGCGACTGTATTGCATACAATAAAGCGACAACCATATGGCTCCTGCCAGTTGCCGATAACTCGGTTACAAAACATGATCATCTCATACAATAAAATTTAGCATCATGTCTTGACCATATCACATCACAACATGCCCTGCAAAAACAAGTTAGACGTCCTCTACTTTGTTGTTGCAAGTTTTACGTGGCTGCTACGGGCTTAAGCAAGAACCAATCTTACCTACGCATCAAAACCACAACGATAGTTTGTCAAGTTGGTGCTGTTTTAACCTTCGCAAGGACCGGGCGTAGCCACACTTGGTTCAACTAAAGTTGGAGAAACTGTCACCCGCAAGCCACCTATGTGCAGAGCACTTCGGGAGACCCGGTCTCGCTTAAGCGTACGCGTAATGTCGGTCCGGGCCGCTTCGTCCAACAATACCGCCGAACCAAAGTATGACATGCTGGTAAGCAGTATGACTTATATCGCCCACAACTCACTTGTGTTCTACTCGTGCATATAACATCAACATATAAAACCTAGGCTCGGATGCCACTGTTGGGGAACGTAGTAATTTCAAAAATTTCCTACGCACACGCAAGATCATGGTGATGCATAGCAACGAGGGGAGAGTGTGATCTACGTACCTAGTAGATCGACAACGGAAGCGTTTGGTAGATGTAGTCGTACGTCTTGACGATCCGACCGATCAAGCACCGAAACTACGACACCTCCGAGTTCTAGCACACGTTCAGCTCGATGACGATCCCCGGACTCCGATCCAGCAAAGTGTCGGGGAAGTGTTCCATCAGCACGACGGCGTGGTGACGATCTAGATGTACTACAGCAGCAGGGCTTCGCCTAAACTCCGCTACAATATTATCGAGGACTATGGTGGCTGGGGGCGCCGCACACGGCTAAGGAAAAGATCACGTGGATCAACTTGTGTGTCTCTGGGGTGCCCCTGCCTCTGTATATAAAGGACTAAAGGGGGGAGGCTGGCCGGCCAGGGCACGCCAGGAGAGTCCTACTTCCTCTGGGAGTAGGATTCCCCCCCCCCCCAAATCCTAGATGGAATAGGATTCGCGGACGGGGAAAAAGAGAGAGAGGGCTGGCCCCCTCTCCTTGTCCTATTCGGACCAAGGGAGGGGAGGGGCGCGAGGCCCATGAGGGGCTGCCTCTTCTCTTTTCCACTAAGGCCCATCATGGCCCATATACCTCCCGGGGGGTTCCGGTAACCTCCCGGTACTCCGGTAAAATCCCGATTTCACCCGGAACACTTCTGATATCCAAACATAGGCTTCCAGTATATCAATCTTTATGTCTCGACCATTTCGAGACTCCTCGTCATGTCCGTGATCACATCCGGGACTCCAAACAACCTTCGGTACATCAAAATGCATAAACTCATAATATAACTGTCATCGTCACCTTAAGCGTGCGGACCCTACGGGTTCGAGAACAATGTAGACATGACCGAGACACGTCTCCGGTCAATAACCAATAGCGGGACCTGGATGCCCATATTGGCTCCTACATATTCTACGAAGATCTTTATCGGTCAGACCGCATTACAACATACGTCGTTCCCTTTGTCATCGGTATGTTACTTGCCCGAGATTCGATCGTCGGTATCTCAATACCTAGTTCAATCTCGTTACCGGCAAGTCTCTTTACTCGTTCCGTAATACATCATCTCACCACTAACTCATTAGTTGCAATGCTTGCAAGGCTTTATGTGATGTGCATTACCGAGAGGGCCCAGAGATACCTCTCCGACAATCGGAGTGACAAATCCTAATCTCAAAATACGCCAACCCAACATGTACCTTTGGAGACACCTGTAGAGCACCTTTATAATCACCCAGTTACGTTGTGACGTTTGGTAGCACACAAAGTGTTCCTCCGGCAAACGGGAGTTGCATAATCTCATAGTCATAGGAACATGTATAAGTCATGAAGAAAGCAATAGCAACATACTAAACGATCGGGTGCTAAGCTAATGGAATGGGTCATGTCAATCAGATCATTCACCTAATGATGTGATCCCGTTAATCAAATAACAACTCTTTGTCCATGGTTAGGAAACATAACCATCTTTGATTAACGAGCTAGTCAAGTAGAGGCATACTAGTGACACTCTGTTTGTCTATGTATTCACACATGTATTATGTTTCCGGTTAATACAATTCTAGCATGAATAATAAACATTTATCATGATATAAGGAAATAAATAATAACTTTATTATTGCCTCTAGGGCATATTTCCTTCAGTTTTATCATGGCATGTTTATATAACATTAGCGAATGTTATATTGCATGCAAGGCAAGCTACAGGTGAGCTTCGAAGTTCGATGTGTTCATATGATGGTGAGATAACCTGATCATGTTGTGGCATGATAGGTTGTAAGCTGGTATTGTTGAAGCATGTCAGTCTTATGTCAACTGTGTAACTCCAGTGTTAACATGGATCAAGTCTTGTTCCCGTTCGTCCCCTTCCGTGCTACCACATGTTTTCTGCAAAGAATGCGGTTTAGTAAGTTGCAAACCTCTCTCCTTGTACACACCAAATAGAGGGGCCGTGATGAGGGTTCCATGGCCCTGGATTAAAGCCCGTCATCTGGTCAGGGGGCATGGGTGTTTCCGGTTGGGACCGAGAGAGGGGCACCCCTTAGAGCGCGCGATATAAATTTGATCCCATGCTATCCGAGGTTGTGGCCTCCCCGTCTTAAAGTTTTTCTTGAACGTTGCCTAGGGTGATTCCTGGCAGCGGAATGTGGAATGGGTGTGTACTGGTTAGATGTGTTTCTTCTAAAATACCGTAAACAGAAGTAGTCCTTGTGACTACTGAAATCCGTTGGCTGTGGATCAATAGTGCAAAATCTGCAGAGTCATAACCATTCGAGTAACCATGCCCATGGTCAAGGACTTTGATCAACATATCCGTGTCAGTCTCAGTATCAGTCTCAACGACAGTCTCCGGAGAATGAGCATGAAACCGAGAATGGTAAACCCGGCTGAATGTTATTCCGGTGGATGGACTAACCGGTTTATTATTATGTACTAAGTATTTCCTTGGGATGATTTAAAGTCATGAGCTACTTAAATTCGAATGACGAAATATAAGCCCTTTATGTGATGTTGCTGAGACGTCCGACTGTGGCATTCTTGTTATTTACTTTTGATATAAGCCCTTTATGTGATGTCACTCAGATGTCCGACTGTGGCATTCTTGTTATTTACTTTTGATATAAGCCCTTTATGTGATGTCGCTCAGACGTCCGACTGTGGCATCCTTGTTATTTACTTTCATTATAAGCCCTTTTCGAGATGTCGCTTAGACGTCCGACTGTGGCACGCACTATCATTTACATTCCAATATAAGCCCTTTATGTGGTGTCGCCCTGACGCTCGACTGCGGCATGTTAATTTATTTTTACCTTTCGAGGCGTCGCTTCGGACACCCGATCGGTCTTCAGCTATTTTATTGGGATTTCGGGAGGACTACCGCCTGACTTCCTTTTATTTATCGTGCAGTGCAAATTTATTATCTCAGTGTGCATCACTAATCTTCTCATGTGCATCATGTTTGCATTGGTTATATCTTATGTTCAAACTGTCTTGTGAGTACATTCAAAGTACTCACCTGGCTTGTTGGTTTGGCCAGATGTTGACGAAGGCGATCTTATGGATGAAGAGTACGATAGCGAGTCTGACGCCTAGAGGAGTCCCAGTCAGTCACGTGCGATCCTGGAGTTGATCACTTGTATTATATACGCTTCTGCTACCCAATAAAATCATTGAGCCTTACTCCGACGCTTGATGAGCTGTAAGATTTTGGAGTCATGTCACCCACTTCTCTGTGACATATTCAGCACCACCTTTTTTATGAGTTAGTAGTTATGCCACCACACCCTTTGTCATGGTTTTGTCACGACAGATGTCCTAGAGAAAAGACTTAGTCATGGAGCCATCGCGACGGGTTAGCTTGAAGGGGTTAAAGCGGGCACAGGGACGCAATAGAGTTTATACTAGTTCGGCCCCTTCGATGAAGGTAAAAGCCTACGTCTAGTTGTGATGGAATTGATGGGGTTTCGATGACTAGGGAGCAAACAAGCTTCACCTATGTCTCGAGTTGTTGTCTGTTGTCCTTGAACCGCCGCCGGGTCGTGCCCTTATATACACGGGTGACGCCTGTCGGTTCACAGAGTCCCAATACCGGCTCATAGATGTGTCCGGTTTGGTCTGTACTTATTCCTAACTTACAATACAAGTTAACTACCAACGCCGGTTTATGGCTACAGGCCTTGAACCGACCAAGGGCCTTGAGTCCTCATCTGCCTTCTTGGGCTTTAACATACTTAACTACTAACAAAGTTAACCCGGGCCAGATAGGCCGGTTTATGCCCAGTAGTAATATCCCCAACATTAGGCCCCAAATTGATTTGAACATGTTCATGTCAATCCTTTAGCAAAAATCTTCATCTTCAATATCTTCTTGTAGTTTGTTGAACCGCCGTGATGTCATCTTCTCTGGTCGTTGTAAACCGGCGTGACATCACCTGTTATAAAGGACCTTAATAGGTCTATGACAATTAAGGCGACATCTTCGTTTCCAAACCCTCGGTCCCTTGATTTTAGCGCCTGACTCCTGTCCCTTGCCTTATAAATAGGACCGAAGGGTCATTTCTTTTTCCCCTCTGTGCCATTCTGCTTCGTCTTCCTCGCGTCGCCCAGCTTCGGAGTTCCGCTGCCACCGTCAACCTCTGCATCAACCTTGGCCGCTGCATCAACCTGGGCGCACCAGAGTACCGCGGCAACCATCCGCGTCTTTCTCATCTCCAGTAAGTCTTCTGTTCTTTCCAACACAGATCTGTTCTAGGGTTTCATGTTCTTCTAGTGTTCATCGCCTGTTTCGTGTTCATACGATAGCTCCTAGATGCATCTGTGAATCCTTGCTCTGTGTAGCGGTAGATTTTAGCATCCGCCTTCAGTTTCATACCTCAAGACCATAGATCTATGTGTATCTCTGCCCATTGATTCAGTACTGTTCTTTTTTTTCTGAACCTTGAATATTTTCCTTCTTTTCTGAACTTGCTTCAGATCTGTTGCTGTATAGAAGTCTTGTGAAATCTGTTTCTGTAAACTTACTCATCTGCTTCAATGTTTAGACCGGGCAGTTTAACTTTGTAGAAAAAATTGCTAAACCGGTATATACCATTAGTCCCCTTGTTGAACTGCCAGATGTTGTTGCTTCATAAAACTCCGATTTAGATAGACCTGTCTCCGATTTAACATTGCACCTACCAATGTACCTTAATCAATGCATTTTTGAACAAGGATCATCTACCTTGTAGATTTCATCATGGCCAAGCAAGTATGTGAGTGCAACTGGGTTCCTTCTCGCGTCACAGAGGCTCAACTGGACGATTTAGTCCTGATTGGCGCCTTAGGCAGCAAAGATACCATCCATTGGAGGGCTCCTGGCAAAGAATGCCCTCCCACACCTCAAGAAGGAGAGGTCGTCGTTTTCGTAGATCACTTAGCCCGGGGCTTTAAGCCGCCCGGTTCTAAATTTTACCGGGACGTTTTAGCCGATTTTCAACTCCATCCACAAGATACTGGCCCCAACTCTGTTACAAACATGTGTCACTTCCAAGTGCTCTGTGAGGCGTTCTTTCAAGAGGAGCCCACAGTGGAATTGTTTAGGGACTGTTTCCATATAAACCGCCATACTGAGTTTACTGACGGCTCCAATACGGAGTTGGGTGGCATGGCGATTCAGAAAAGGAAAGAGGTCACATACCCTCACGCCAAACTGCACAGCCACCCCAAAGAGTGGAATCAAACATGGTTCTACTGCCAAGACACCTCCCCTGCTGGTGAAAATCCCTTGCCTGGCTTTCGTCCGGAGCGGCTCAGCAATACACACCCCTTTCCGCAAAGGTTGACTGCCCAGGAGAGAAGCAAATATGCTCCTCAACTGTCAAAGCTCAGAGCCTTTATGGCCAACAGTTTAACAGGGGTTGATCTCGCTCGTTGTTGGATATCATGGAGCATACTGCCCCTTAGTCAGCGCTCTGGTTTGATGTGCGAGTATACTGGCAGTGTTGATGACCCACTGCGACATTCCAACATCCAGCTCACCGATGAAGAAATCACAGAGGCTGTGAATAAGATGCTGAATGAACCGGAACACATCTGTGCTAAAACCGGCTTGCTTCCCTTCTGTGCCACCAACAAACCGCCAGCTGTAAGAGTTTGATTTTTCTTTTTGCTGAATCTGTTATTGATATATCTGGTCATTGTTTAATATCAGTGTCTGTGTAACCAGGGCAATGATCCATTTTGGAGCAAGAAACTGCCGCAGGAGAAACCAGAAAAACCAGACAAACCAGAAAGAGCAACCCGGCAAAAGACTAAAGTAGTGAAGAAGACTGCCCACAGGAAAAGAACCACTGCATCCTCTAACCCGGCCCCTGATGATGATGTGGATAATCCGGACCTTGAGGTAGGGCTTGACTCACTTGGCTTATTCTTCATGCGTCTTATTGATGATGATATTTGTCAGGATGATGCCGAAGCCAGCCATGCTAATGCTGCAGAGGTAATTATTCTCTCTTCTGATTCAGAACCTTTGCCTTCACTAAAAATCCGTCAGGCAAACCGGGAAGTTAAATTTTCTCATCCTCTTGCTTATTTGGATCCCAAATTTCTTATGAAGACCCAACAGCACGAAGCTCGTCGCACAACCCGGCACAGCGGCCAGGTAGTTACCTCCACCGGTTTACCGAACAGTCCGATTTGGGAACGCCGTTCAGAGGTCTCTAATTTGCTTGTGAGTGCTTGTCCTAAAGCGGGCTGCTTTCGTCAACCTCTTAATTCATCTGACTCCGATTACCAGTTTACCTCCCACTCATCCTCTGGCGAGTCATCGGCTACTCAGCTGCCACCGATCAAAACGGTGCTTGGGTAAGCTATACTTACCATAATATTTGCAGCACATCACCTTGGAACATATGCTGTATTTGATTTTGTTATTCCTTTCAGGGCCAAACCTAGGCCAAGGAAGAAGGCTCGCCTGGGCAAAGCGGCCGGAGAGGATGCCGTCCTTGAACTAGGCAAAACACCAGATCTTGAAGCGGCTATTCCTGAGGATATACCCAATGATCCACCGTAGCAAGACGACAATCTTATTGCTGAAGAGAGACCTATTGATACCTCAAGTCCTGTCAATCAGCCCACAAGCTCCATCCGGATTGATAAATCCACCGGTCCAACAAAGCCTACTGACAAGCCAACAGCCCCAATGCAAACCGGCGATACCAAGGATGATGAGGTTGTCATTACTGGCATTGGCCATACAGAGCCAAGCAATCCTGTCGCTTTGTCCAAACATGCTGCCAAGGAAGAACTTGCTGCCTTTGGAAAAGGCAAGTGGAATGCTGATCTGGCGACTTACGCTGCTCTGAACGCCCAAGATATCCATTTCGGCTACCTGAACCGGCTGTATACCAGTCGTGACTATGAAGCCGGTCTGGTTAATATGATGAAAGATAAATATGAGGTAACTTCCATATGCTCCTTCCTGCTTGTATATTTCAATTCTTGTTGACGCTCCTTGCCCCCGAGGGCCGGTTTGTAATCTTCTTTCAAACCGGGACTTACTAATATAAATCTTAATGCTTTGAAATTCGCTGATGTAGTCCCCAAGGGCCGGTTCAACTTAGCGTAGTTAAACCGGGACTTTAAGTAATTGAGATTGCCGCATCAGAATATATATACGAGAAAATAGCCATTAGCCCCCAAGTGCCAAGTTGAATACTTGTATTGATCTTGGGACTTTGTAAGCAATTGAAAGATGAAGATCGAATATGCATTAGCCCCCAAGTGCCAAGTGCATAACTTGTTATGTGGTTGGTACTTCAATCCTTGTATCGTTTTGCTGAATCATATAACTGTTCAGCTTCCAGATTTAATCTTTGTTGGGATTTCAGATTTAACAAGATTAAATCATATAACAAGATGAAACCTCCAATTCATGATTTAACAAGATTAAATCATATATCGTTTTGCTGATCTCCAAGAAAATCTGAAAACAATATATGATTTTGTTGGGATCAGCAAAACGATATATGATTTCAGATTTCAGATCGAATATGCATCAGAATATAACAAGATTAAATCATATAGCTGCACCAATTCATGAAGCGGAAAATCTTATCCCTCGAATCCCTAAGCATACTTATGCTCCCGATATTGAACCGTCGTTGTTGATCCATGATGAAGCTGTCTTTCGAGCATTAATGGGAATCGACTGGACAACTGTTGATTTCCAGCCGCTGGGTAGAGAAACTGGAGCTGAAGCGGCGCGGGATGACCCACAACCATCAGGCCAGGCTGGTGACCAAGCTTGAACCGGAAGCCGGTTTAACATGCTTCTCCTTTTGAAAAACAATGATCTTATTTTGGGCACCATGTTGCCTTGTAATAGGCTAGCTGATACTCTTGATCTTAATATGCCTTCGTGCATAACCACTGCAACTTGTGCTTCCTTTGGGTGATGAACTGTCCAAAGTATTTTCTGCCATCGTTGGACATGAAGTTGGCTTAGCCAATCTTAAAGCGGAGGTTTATAAACCCACACTGTTTGGAGGAGATAGCAGCTCCTGTATATATATAATGCCAGTTTACCATGTAAACCATGCCGGGTTGTAAAACACCGTGTTACTCTGTAATAGGATGTTAACAAAAAATCAAACCGAGCAAATAGTCGCTGGATTAAAAATGGACCGTGTTCTATCAATTGACAGTGTGAACCGGTTTAAAACTTTGTCGGTTTAAAAAAAGCAATAAAAAGAAAGAAATATCTTTCAAAGAGAAGTGTGAAGCAAAGGCAATGACAAAACCGTTTGCAAAAAGAGGCTTATTTGAGCTGATCAGATGGCGTTACCATGGTCGAACACGACCAAGCTCCCGATAGGTGTAGCTATGGTTCAAGTTAGCCAGGTCCCCAAATGAAACCGTGGCATTTATGCCGATCAAGTGGCATGGTAATGGTTCGGGTTCTACCGAGCCCCCAAGTGATTCTGTGGCCTTAGGCCGATCAAGAGGCATGACTGGTTCAGACGTGACCAAGTCCCCAAGTGATCTGGTGGCTCTCGCCTATCAAGAGGTATTGCATTGGTTCAGACACGACCAAGCCCCCAAGTGACATAACATAATGCTTTTGAAAAGCTAACTCAAGGGGTAAACCGGAGGCCGCTTTAGAACAACTCCGTGTAACCACACATGATGTAAAAGAACAGATACCCCGCTTTAGCTGAGGTTACGGTTTATTATATTTAATCATAATATATACATCGTCGTAATATGTACATAAGTAGAGCCAATGGCTCAGGTATTGTAAGGCCGAAGATGAGCTATGTTCCATGGCCTGTTGGTCTCGTCCTCTGATGTACGTGAGTCTTTATGCTCTCGAATATTGATCAGATAGTATGACCCGTTGTGCAGATTCTTGCGGACCACGAAAGGCCCCTCCCAAGGTGGGGATAGCTTATGCATATTAGTCTGATCTTGGATGAGCCGAAGCACCAAATCCCCTTCCTGAAAGGTTCTGGTTCTGACTCGGCGACTGTGATAACGACGAAGATCCTGTTGGTAAATCGCCGATCGGGCGGCTGCTATGTCACGCTCTTCATCCAACCGGTCCAAAGCATCTTGCCGTGCTGTCTCATTGTCCGTTTCAACATAAGCCGTCACACGAGGTGAATCATGACGGATATCACTGGCGAGAACCGCCTCCGCTCCGTAAACCATGAAGAACGGTGTGTATCCTGTTGATCTGTTGGGTGTGGTATTGATGCTCCATAACACAGATGGTAATTCTTCTACCCAACAACCCGACGTTCTCTGCAAAGGAACCATGAGCGGGGGCTTGATGCCTCTCAAGATCTCTTGATTAGCCCTTTTTGCTTGACCATTGGACTGTGGGTGTGCCACTGATGAAACGTCGAGCTGGATATGCTCCCGTTCGTAGAACTCCTTCATGGCACCCTTGGACAAATTGGTACCATTATCTGTGATGATACTGTGTGGAAAGCCAAACCAGAAAATCACTTTTTTGATGAACTGAACCACCGTGGCTGCGTCACACTTGCTAACAGGTTCTTCCTCCACCCATTTTGTAAACTTGTCAACCGCCACCAGGAGGTGGGTCTTCTTATCTTTGGACCTTTTGAAAGGCCCAACCATATCCAGCCCCCAACTCGCAAACGGCCAAGTAATTGGAATCATTCTCAATCCTTGAGCTGGCACATGAGCACGTCTTGAAAACTTTTGGCAACCATCACATCGTCTGACCAGATCCTCCGCATCAGCATGAGCAGTTAACCAATAGAAGCCATAGCGAAACGCTTTAGCCACCAGAGATTTTGAACCGGCATGGTGACCACAATCTCCTTCGTGGATCTCATGCAAAATTTCACGGCCTTCTTCAGGAGACACACAGCGTTGAAACGCCCCTGACACACTGCAATGATGCAACTCGCCGTTGATAATAGTCATGGACTTGGACCGCCGGATTATCTGTCGGGCCAGAGTCTCATCCTCTGGTAAATCGCCCCGGTTCTTGTACGCCAGGTAAGGAAGCGTCCAATCCGGAATAACATGAAGAGCTGCCACCAATTGAGCCTCCGGATCAGGGATAGCCAAATCCGCTTCACCAGGGATCTTGACCGACTGGTTGTGCAGCACATCCAGAAAAACATTGGGCGGGACCAGTTTGCGCTGAGAGCCCAGCCCGCTTAAAGCGTCCGCCGCTTCATTTTTCCGCCGGTCCACATGGTCCACCTGATAGCCTTTAAAGTGACCTGCAACAATATCCACCTCACGACGATATGCTGCCATGAGTGGGTCCTTGGAGTCCCAAGTGCCAGACACTTGTTGAGCCACGAGGTCCGAGTCACCGAAGCACTTAACTCGACTTAGATTCATCTCCTTAGCCATCCGGAGACCATGGAGCAAGGCTTCATACTCAGCTACATTGTTAGTACAAGGGATGTCGGAGTAAATAGCCATGGGTAGCCTAGCCGACTCCCCTGGCCCTTCTGAAAAATTACAAGCCGATTCGGCCCTCAAGAATCCAAGACACAGGGCCGCCTTCCCCTTGCCGGCTGTCTCCAGGCCGGCTATCGAAAGGCGGCCCGACTTCAGCCCTCATGAAGAGAAGCCGCGGGAGGGCCGGCTCCGAGAAGCCGGCGGCGAGAAGGTCGACTCCAAGAAGCCGGCTCCCTAAAACGGTCAAGATCGTACCCTCGAAGTCTCCATCCACATAACGGCGATGTGACGGGGCGTGGCTACAGTGAAGCCTGCCACCCCCGAATCCCGGAGCACGCCTGGCACAGTGCGCTGTATGGGTGGCCATGGCCCGTCCGGCGCAACACTGTTGCCACGCTGACCCTAATGTCATCCATGATGGGCTACCAGTACGGCCCATGGGCGGTGGGCCCCTTCGGGCAGAGAGACACCCGAAGGCGGCCAGACCTCCCCCAGTCAGCCCAAGATAGAGCCGGCTCCCCACAGCCGGCTTGCCACCTCCCTCGAAGAAGACGCCCCATTAAGGAGACAAGACGCGGTGGGGCTACAGTGATCGCCCACCGGGCAGCGGCACTGTAGCCACGCCCACTTCGGCGAAGCCCTCGCCACCAAGATTGAGCAACAGTAACCAGCCGCCGACAAGGCCCTAACAGTGGGGCCTGCCTGTCGACCAAGGAGCCGGCAGTCGGCGGGACCCACTAGCCGGCGGGCCCCAGCAGCCGGCGCAGAAGCCGGAGAGCATAGACACAGACGGCTGGGCCCCGCGCCCAACTGGATTACCATTGTACCCCCGGGGGGTAGGCCTATATGAACCCCCCGGGGCATCCATGCAAAGAGAGATCAATCCCTGCTAGTCTCAGACACCACATAGGGAGGAGAAGAGAGCAAGCCATGCCCTTCTTCCTCCTCTTGCCAACAGCTCAAGGAGCACCGTTGAGCTACTTGTTCATCTAGTGACCATGCGGAGACCCCGCAGAGCAGCAGTAGGGGTGTTATCTCCACGGAGAACCCCGAAGTTGGGTAAGATTCGCCGGCCTGCATGTCTTCGCCTCATCCCGTTTCCAGGCACCGGCGACGTCTTACTGGCTCCCACAATGATAAGCCACTCGTTGGCATATGTCGCACCTACCACCCGACATTTGGCGCCCACCGTGGGGCCAGGTGCACCGTCATCCGGAGACCTGTTCTGGACGGGAACCCTCTTCCTCCCCGGCGAGTGTAGCCAGCCCGGCACGCCCGATGGCGCTTGCCACGATGTGCTACAAGGCGTCACCAACATCTGTGCAGCGAGCAGCCTCGCCAATCTCCTTGACAAGATTCTCATCTCTGACGAGCTCGCCCCCGACGCGGGCACCGACCACCTCGTCAACCTCCTCGGCCAGCTCCACGTCTCCGGCGAGCCTGCTGTGGACTTGGAGTCGGTTGGCTCCACCGATCCGATGCCTGTCGACTCCGACACGGCCTCGCTCGACACGTTCCCCACCAACGTCGCGATCTACAACGACCCGCTTCCCCGGGCCGATGGCTGCGATGCTGTCACCACCGAGGTGATGGTCATCGGCCACGGTAGCGCTTCTGACAAGAGCGCCCATGACACCCCGCACGCGACAGTCCACGACTTGTCCATCCCCCTCCCGGCCGATGCCGATGCTGAAGCACTGGAAGCTCGCCGCCTCGCCCTCCTCGCGGAGGGCCGGAAGTTGGTTTCCTTGAGACGCCTCGCTGAGGCCCACCGACGCGAAGCTGACCGCGCCGCCTTTGGCACGCCGCCCCCAGGCGGGCCTAGCTGGGCCGGCGTTGTCAGACAGCGTGGCGCTGTCGTCACCGATATGCTAGGAGTCGACCGCCCAGTCTACGCTACACCACTCGAGAACCTGCGCGCCACCCAGGTGGCCGTAGACGAGCTAGATGGACTGGGGGCCGAAGAGCTCCCCCACATGACCCGACGCATCCAGCAGCTGATCGATGCAGCCGCGCAGCGGCACGAAGCCGACGCCCGCGCGGAAAGCCCTCCCCCACGCCGAGATCACGGCGCGACGTCCCGGACGCCGACTACGGGTAAAACCCGCGCGCAGCGCGAGAAAGTACCGGCTGCTAGCCGAAGCAGAACCCGAATCTCCATTGAGGCGAGACGCAGAAGGCAGCCCCCGGGCCGTGGAGTGGCGGGGCAACCTGCCTCCACCCCGGCCCCATGGAGAGAGATATCCCACCCCGCCGCCTGTTGCGCATCCGACTCTCAGCGGCCGGCTAGGTCGCCGCAAAGGAGTCGGCGAGAATGACTCCCGCCATCGGATCGACCGCCTGGCGCGATCCCTAGCGCTAGAAGAAGAAGACGATGTCGGCCCGCCTTCCTTCGGCCCCCGCATCCGCGACGAGCCTTTCCCCAAAGGGTTCTCCCTCCCAAGAGACACGCCCAAGTACAACGGCTCCGTGAAGCCAGAAGATTGGTTGATCGACTACTCCATGGCGGTTAGCATAGTCAACGGCAACAGGCGAGTTGCCGTGAAGTACGTGCTCCTCATGCTGCAGGGCACGGCGCGGACCTGGCTCAACAGCCTCAAGCCATACAGCATCAACAGCTGGCTAGACTTCACAGAAGCCTTCGTACGCAACTTCACCAGCACTTACAAGCGGGCTCCCAAGCCCAGGCAGCTCTCCTTGTGCGTACAAGGCCCTGCCGAGTCCACTTGCGACTACCTCACGCGTTGGGTCGAGCTCCGCAACTCTTGCGAAGGGGTGCACGAGGTGCAAGCCATAGAATACTTCACTACCGGGTGCCGAGAAGGCACCCTCCTCAAGCACAAGCTCCTCTACGACGAGCCGACTACCCTCGACGAGCTTCTGATCATAGCGGACAAGTACGCCACCGCCGACTCCTCGATGAAGACCGAACTCCGGGTAGACGCGTCCGGAAAGGTACTCAACCCGGCGCCCAAGACGCCGGCTGGGGACTCCGGCCGACGCCCACACCAGAACGACCACAAGCGCAAGGGCCCGGTGCCGCCCTCCACCAGTCGGTAGGTGGCCACAGTCGAAGACGAGCAGCCCGAAGCGCGGCCCACACCCAAGAAGCAGAGGGGAGGCAAGCCGTCTTGGCAGCCGGCCTTCTTCTACGAGCAGACTCTCGATGCCCCGTGCAAGTTCCACAGCGGCGCGAAGCCATCCAACCACACAACCCGGAAGTGCCACTGGCTCATCCGAATCTCTAAAGGCGAAGGGCTCGTGCCGCCTCCGCCTGCCGGTCCGCCGCCTTCGGCTCCGCAGCCGCTCGGCCACTCGGCCCGTAGTCGGAGCCGTGCACGATGAGTTCCCCGACGAGCATGCCGCCTATATCATCTTTACAAGTTAGCCCGAAGACCAGCGCAACAAACGCTGAGAGCACCAAGAAGTCAGCATGGTTGCTGCCAACCCCGCCGAGCACATGCACTGGTCAGAAAAACCTAACAGCTGGAGCCGGACCGACCACCCAGAGGTGATGCCATCTCCTGACTCTTATGCGTTGGTTTTGGATGCCACCCTTGCAACGGATAGACGCGCTGCCCGATTCTCCCGCGTGCTGATAGACGGCGGGAGCAGCATCAACATCCTATACCATGACACCATGGAGATGCTGAATGTCAAGACGAAGCAACTCATGCCTACTCGGACTGTGTTCCATGGCATCGTACCCGGCCTGTGCTGCGCCCCCATTGGCAAGATCAAGATTGATGTACTTTTTGGGGACAAGGAGCACTTCCGCCGGGAGGCGATCTGGTTTGAAGTGGTGGACCTAGAGAGCCCTTACCATGTATTGCTTGGCCGACCTGCCTTGGCCAAGTTGATGGCAGTTCCCCACTACGCATACCTCAAGATGAAGATACCGAGCACCAAAGGCGTCATCACCATAGCCGGTGATTACAAGAAGTCCTCTGAGTGGGCAGCAGCCAGCAGTCGGCTGGCCGAGTCCCTTGTGATTGCCGAAGAAAAGAAGATGTTGGACCGAGTCGTGGCCATGGCCGGCAAGCAGTCGACCTTGTCCCCCGATCCCAAGGAGCATGATGCTCAAGCATCTTTCCAGCCGGCCAAGGAGACGAAGAAGATACCTCTTGACCCCGAGCACCCAGAGAGGTTTGCCGTCATCGGGGCAAACCAAACAGCAAATAGGAAGGCGAGCTCGCCGATTTCCTTCGTGAGAATCGGGACATCTTTGCATGGTCCCCCAAGGACATGCCGGGCGTCCCGAAGGAATTCGCCGAGCACAAACTACACGTCCGAGAAGACGCAAAGCCAGTCAAACAACCCCTCCGCCGACTATCGGAGGAGAAACGCAGGATTGTGGGAGAGGAGATAGCCCGGCTTCTGGCAGCCGGCTTCATTATGGAAGTTTTCTTTCCAGAGTGGCTCGCCAACCCGGTCCTCGTGCTAAAGAAAAACAACAAGTGGCACATGTGTATAGACTACACGAGCCTCAACAAGGCCTGCCCCAAAGATCCCTTTGCCCTGCCAAGGATTGACCAAGTGATAGACTCCACGGCCGGATGCGAGCTGTTGAGTTTCTTGGATGCTTACTCAGGGTATCACCAGATACAGTTAAATCCGGCAGACCGCCTGAAGACTGCCTTCATCATGCCATTCGAAGCCTTCTGCTACCTGACTATGACATTCGGCTTGAGAAACGCCGGTGCCACTTTTCAGCGTTGCATGCAGAAGTGCCTCCTCAAGCAACTCGGCAGAAATGCCCACGTCTACGTAGATGACATTGTAGTGAAGACGGAGAAGCGCAACACCTTGCTGGAAGACCTCAAGGAAACATTTGAGAACCTACGCCGGTTCCAAATCAAGCTTAACCCCGAGAAATGCGTGTTCGGAGTGCCAGCCGGCCAGCTCCTAGGCTTCCTGGGCTCCGAACGCGGCATCGAATGCAACCCAGTAAAGATCAAGGCCATTGAGAGAATGGCGATTCCCACCAAACTTCGAGACGTCCAGAAGTTTACCGGATGCTTGGCCTCCCTGAACCACTTCATCAGCCGGCTCGGAGAGAAAGCTCTTCCCCTCTGCCGCCTCATGAAGAAGACCAACCACTTCGAGTGGAATGGCCAAGCCGATCAAGCTTTTCACGAGCTGAAGAAGATGCTGGCCATGCCGCCTGTCCTAGTCCATGCTCCTCTACATTGCTGCAACCAGCCGGGTGGTCAGCACCGTCATCGTAGTCCAACACCCAGAAGAAGGCCGAGCCCAGCCAGTCCAGAGGCCGGTGTACTATTTGAGCGAGGTGCTGTCTACCTCGAAGCAGAACTACCTGCACTACCAGAAGATGTGCTACGGTGTGCACTTCGCCGCCAAGAAGCTGAAGCCCTACTTCCAAGAGCATCCCATCACGGTTGTATGCACCGCCCCGCTGGCCAAGATCATAGGCAGCCGGGATGCATCCGGCCGGGTGGCGAAATGGGCCATCGAGTTGGCCCCCTATACGATCTTCTACCAACCTTGCACCGCCATCGAGTCCCAAGCTTTGGCCGACTTCCTCGTCGACTGGGCCGAGACCTAGTACCTACCGCCGGCTCCCGACTCCACTCATTGGCGCATGCACTTCGATGGGTCCAAGATGCGCACCGGCTTGGGAGCCAGCGTCATCCTCACCTCTCCCAAAGGCAACAAGCTCAAATACACGCAGCAAATTCACTTTGCCGCCTCCAACAACATGGCCGAGTACGAGGCGCTCATACACGGGCTCCGGCTTGCCAAAGAACTCGGCATTCGTCGGATCCTATGTTATGGCGACTCGGACTTGGTGGTCCAGCAATCATCCGGCGATTGGGATGCCAAGGACGCAAATATGGCAAGCTACCGCTTCCTCGTTCAGCAGATCAGTGGGTATTTTGAAGGATGTGAGTTCCTCCACGTACCACGAGCCGACAACGAGCCAGATGATGCCCTGGCTCGAATAGGCTCCACTCGGCAAGCAATACCAACCGGTGTCTCTCTACAACGCCTCCTCAAGCCGTCTATCAAGCCGTCTCCAGAGTCTAATTCCATCTTCGTGCCGCCTGACCCCGACGCAGCCGGCTTGAAGAACCAAGCAGGTGACCTGGGGACTTCGATAGTCGGCCAGGGGGTATCAGCTGGCGGCTCGGGGACTTCCGTAGTTACGCCCGACCCGGGGACTGCCTCACCCGGCTCGGGCACCGCGGTAGTCGGCCCGGAGATTACACCAACACAACAGGCGGCGGCCGACTCCAGCATTTCACCGCCCAGCCCGCCCGCCCTGGTCGCAGTAGCCGTTCTGGCAATAGAAGAAGTCGCAGCTCCGTCATGGGCTCAATCCATCCTCAACTTCCTAATAAACCAAGATCTGCCGGCTGACAAAGTAGAGGCAAGACAAGTCCAACGGCGAGCCAGAGCATACACAATCGTCAACAGAGAACTCGTCAAGCGCAGTGTCACTGGAGTCCTCCAACGATGCATTGAGAAAGAGAAGGGCATTGCAATCCTCAGGGACATCCACCAAGGAGAATGCGGCCACCATGCGGCCTCAAGATCACTCGTCGCCAAAGCCTTCCGCCATGGCTTCTTTTGGCCGACTGCTTTGGATGACGCCAAGAAGTTAGTTAAACATTGCAAAGGGTGCCAACTCTTCAGCTCCAAGCAACACATGCCGGCTTCAGCACTCAAGACCATTCCTCTCACTTGGCCCTTCGCCGTTTGGGGACTGGACATGGTGGGCCCATTCAAGACGGCGCGCGGCGGCATGACACATCTGCTTGTCGCCGTGGACAAATTCACCAAATGGATTGAGGCAAAGCCGATCAAGAAGCTGAATGGGCTGACTGCCGTGACATTTATCACAGATATAACAACTCGATACGGCGTACCACACAGCATCATCACCGACAATGGCACGAATTTCGCCAAGGGAGCCTTGGCACGTTTCTGCGCGACACAAGGCGTCCGGTTGGACCTAGCGTCCGTCGCCCACCCGCAGTCAAATGGCCAGGTCGAGCGAGCCAACGGCCTCATCCTTTCCGGCATCAAGCCCCAACTGATCGTACCACTGGAGCGCTCAGCCGGCTGTTGGCTCGATGAGCTGCCGGCTGTCCTCTGGAGTCTGCGCACTACACCAAACAAGTCAACCGGCTTCACTCCTTTCTTCCTCGTATATGGTGCCGAGGCGGTCATCCCAACTGACACCGAGTTCGACTCGCCTCGGGTAACCATGTACACGGAAGCCGAGGCCAAGGAAGCACGAGAAGACGGTGTCGACCTGCTGGAAGAAGGACGGCTGTTAGCCCTCAGCCGGTCCGCCATCTATCAGCAGGGCCTGCGGCGCTACCACAGCCGGAAGGTCAAGCCAAGATCCTTCCAAGAGGGCGATCTTGTGCTCCAGCTGATCCAGCGAACAGGCGGCCAGCACAAGCTCTCGGCCCCTTGGGAGGGCCCCTTCGTCATCAGCAGAGCCTTAGGCAACGACTCCTACTACCTGATTGACGCGCAGAACCCGAAGGCACGAAAGAGAGACGACTCCGGCAAGGAGTCGGAACGACCATGGAACGCCAACCTCCTCCGAAGGTTTTATAGTTGAAATGCAGTATGTATCATGCTAACCTTTGTACTAAGTTCGAGACAATAGGCCCCCCGAGGAGAGCTCGGGGACTGCCATCTTTTGTCTATGAAATGAAAAGTATCATGCTTATGGCCTTGTCATTGCATTCACTTTTTTCCGTCCGGCACCGGGTTCGACTAGTCGGCCCGGGGACTGGCCGCCTGGAGTTATATTACAAGTCCTACCCGCAGTCAGACAAGTAGTGTGTCGGCTCCCAAGCTTTCTCTTGCCAAAAGTCGCAGTTCGAAGAACCGGTTGTCCGGCTGGCAAGAGTTAAGGGCAGGAACGGGTGCCCACACGAAAAACGGCTAGCGACTAACGGACTAATATAACAAAAGCCGGTTTTTCTCCTACCACCGACCGGCTACCAGAGTAGCCGGCCGGCCGGCTTCCATTCACCTCGCTCCAATCTAAGAAAGCTCGAGTACTTGCCTTCCCAGAAGGGGAAGGCGGCAAAGGAAACATCCTAAGGATAAAAAGCATACAAGAATGGAAACCAAGCACGCAATAATATTTACATAAAAGACCTTCAAAAGGCCAGCATTCCACATAGTTTGAATACACCCCCAGTGGGTGGAACTGCGCAAGTTTGATAAAATCGTTCAAAAGAAAACAAGCAGGAAAAAAGAAAGACGGCAGACTAAGCCAAGGGAGCTACTGGCGAGTCGGGCAGGTCGGTGGAGACGGCAGTGCCGGCTGGAGGAGTGGCCGGCTGGCGAACCTCGGCATGATCACCGCCTCCCGCAAAGGGCGCGCTAGCACGCGCCTCATTGCTGGAGGCACGATCAGGCTGAGGCTGGCTGGCCGCTTCACCGGCCGGCTCAACGTCTTCGCCCTCCTCTCCTTCGTCGTCTTCGCCTTCATCGCTGGAGGCGATCTCCTCTGCCGAGTCTTCACCCGCAGCCGAGTCCAGCCCGAACCATTCCTCCGGCTGGGAAGCGCCGTCATCATTAATTTCAGGAGCGAAGACGCTGATGTCAGTACACTCGGCGATTGTCGAAGCGCGCTGAGCGATAGCCGGCCGCACCTCCTCCAGCTCTTCGTCGGCCTCCAACCGCCAGGTGCACAGCTGGTCCAGGTTCAGCCCCGGATACCAAACTCGGACGAACTCCAACGCCCGCCCAGCTCCAAGCCGGGCCGCTGATGCTTTCCAAGCCTCGAAGCGGCCAACCGCAACTTCCATCCAGTCGGCAGTCCGACTCGGGGTGCGGGGAATCGTCTCACTTGGCCAGAGGGCGGCCAACACCTGCGCCTCGGCGCGCTGGAGGCGGCAGAGCATACGATGAGCCGGCTGCAGCCGCGCTTGGACCGCCAAGAGTTGCTCCTCAAGCGTCCGACTCGCGTCCGGCGCGATGTCGGCCCCCGCCTGACGGCGCGCTTCGTGATGGGCCTCGATGGTTTGGGTAGCAAAGACGGAGTAGCCGGGAAAGTAGTCTGCACAGAGAATAAAAAGCAGCACAAGTCAGAACACAAATCAGGCGGCAAGGGGCATGCAAGGAGCGAGGAAGGCGGCTTACCGTCGATCAAATCCTCAATACGGCCGAAGCCTTCATTCAGCGCTTGCCTGGTCTCAGCCCAGCCCACCGCTTCGGTCTCGAACTCGGCCTTCAGGGCGGCTTCGTTATCCCGCGCCTTCTTCAGGGCCGCCTTGTGGCTCTCCTCCTGGTCAGCCAGCTTCTTGGCCAGTCGGTCGCGCTCCAGGACCAAGGCGTCGTACTCAGTCTCCTTGGCGCGAAGGGCAGCCTGCGCCTCGCTGAGCTGCCCCCTCAAGTCGGCATTGGCTCCTGCAAGCATGAAGACCAAAAATTAATAAGGGGAAGTCGTCAAGGAAGATCCGACCCGGCTGCTCAGCAGTCGGCCCGAATCTTGGGGACTACACCCAGTGGGTGCACTGACGCGCCCCCACAGGAGATGAATGAGACAAACACGCACTCCGGCTGCTGGTCAGGTCCTCAGTTCTCCGGCCCAGCTCCTAAGCCTGGGAGTTGAAGGTGGCTGCGCGGAGGTTATGATACTCGTGGAAGATTATACAGGAGGCAAGGATAAGTTATGTTGTCAGGACCTAGTAAGTTCCAAACCGCCTGCGCAGCAGCCGGCTTTGAACTTGGGGACTACACCCAGTGGGTGCGCTGACACGCCCCCACGGAAGAAATTGAAAGAGCAAAATAACCAAGAACAGAAGACTCACCCGGATGACGGCCCGCGTCGAGAGAAACTCTTGAGTGTATCGCTGCAGCGAGGCGGCCTGAGCTTGAAGCCGGTTCCGGACCTCCTGGGCCGCCGCGTTCAGCTCGCCCGTCCCCCCGCTGGGAGTCCACTCGGACGTGCTAACACTGGCCGTCTCCAGGGCCTCCGCCGTCTGGCTGGCGCCCGCTGCTGGATGCGGTTCCGGCACGGAGCCGCCACCCCCTGCACACCGGCGCAATGCCGGCTGCACCTCGAGGCCGGCCCCTGCCGCCGGCTCGCCCCTGGACGGCTGCTCTGGCGCCGCAGCTGACTGGCCACTTTGGCCCGCTCCAGTCGGCGCCGTCTACGACGCCCCCTCCACGAAGATCACGGGATCCTCCCGCCTCTCCATCACCGGCGGGCCTTGGTCGACCTCCTCCGACGGTGGCACGGGAACGTCGGGGGCCACGGCGTGGAGGGGAACAACGAGCAGCAGAGCCCGGTTGTGCGAAGCCTAAGTCTCCGACTCCGCGGCTGCCGCCTTCGCCCGGGCCTTGGCCGCCGCGTCGGCCTGCTCCTTCGTCGCGTCGGGAGCTTGAGGACCCTCCAGTCTACCCGAGTACGGAGCCGGCAGGACCTCGCTTGAGAGAAAGCGGCGCCCTATCCGGCAAGAAAAGAAAGGTTTAGAAGAGTTTCGGACGAAGAAGACAAAAAATATATACGCAAGACATTCGACGACTTACGCAGAGATCGCCTGCGGCTGCTTCACCGCCTTGCGGAAGCGGGTCGCCTTCGCGGCCGCCTCATCCCGCTTGGTCGCCGCCGTGGAGGCCTTGGATTTTTTCGGCCGGCTGCCGAAGAAGGTCGACGCGGCCCGGCGCTTCTGCGCGCCGCCACGGGCAGCCGGCACGACAGACGAGCCCGCACCTTGATGATCGGGCGCCGGCTGGCGGTGCGGGGCGACTTCGACCTCGTCGTCATCCGGCCAGTCCTCGAAGCTGGCCCCGAGTGCCGCGCCTCCGGCCTCGTCGCCTTCCCTCACGATGGCGTCTTCCATGGCGGCCGCTCCCAGGTCCGGATCATCGGTGTCGTCCACCGTGCGGTCGGGGAGGAGCCGGCGCTCTACTCCCGCGGCCCCGGCTGTCGGCGGGAGAAGAGGGTTCTGCAAAAGGCAAATGAGCTGATCAAGAGTTGGCTATCATGAGGCCGGCTACAAAAAGGAAGAAAATAAGAAAGAACTTACGGCAGGCGGAGGGTTGGCGCGGGAATACGGCTCCTTGCCGTATCGCCAATCCTCGACGAGCTTGCAGTTGGAGATATAATTCACCATGTAAGACACCTCTGCGTGAGGCATCTCCCTGGTGCTCAGCCGGCACGGGTCGAAGCGGGCGCTCATTTGGCAGATCATGTGAGGCCGGCCTTGGAGCGGAAGAACCCGGCGCTCCATGAAGGCGGCCACCAAGTCGGCTCCGGTCAGGCCCTCCGACTGGATCATCACCCGAAGCCGGGAGACGGCTGCGTTCCCGGCCTGAGACAGCGACTTGGCCCGGTAGCTCCACGAAGGCTGCCTCCCAGCCGGCGGGCCGGCTACGTAATCCGGCAGGTTGACGTAGTCGCCTTGCTAGGCGACGTTCTTCACGTAGAAATAAGACCTCTGCCAAAGCTTCACCGACTGGATCAGCGGAATGGACGGGAACGGATTGTTCTCGCTCGCCTGCCTCATGGCAATGAAGGCTCCGCAAGGGGCGGGCACGCCCGTGACGATGGTGCCGACCTTGCTTTGGAAGAACTCCCCCCAGAGCTTGAGCGTGGGGAGAACTCCAAGAAAGCCCTCGCACAGGGCGACGAAGGCCGACAGCAGCATCACCGCGTTGGGCGTGAGGTGATGTGACTGGAGGTGGTAGAACTCGAGGAAGGCTCGAAGGAATCCACTCGCCGGGAGGCCGAAGACGCGCAGGCAGTGCGAGCGGAAGATCACCCGCTCGCCCTCCTCCCATGCCGGTGAAATCTCCCTCGCCGGCGCTTGACGAACCCGCACAAGGTTCTCGCCGGGCAGACGTCGTGTCCGGCGGAGGAACTCGACGTGGTCCTCGTGGACGTTGGAGCCATCCCATGAGCTCGACAGCGCCATGGGAGTGATGTAGCGGGGAGCAAGACGAAGCGACGGCGGAACGGCGCGACAAAGAGTTGCTGCGGCGAAGAGAAGAAGAAGGAGGGCGAGAAGGGGCGGAGTGAGGGAGAGCACGCGAGCCTCTGCCGCTCCCCCTCCTCCTCCTACTTATAGACCGCACGGCGGAGCCGAGGAGGCGCGACGTGGGGGAACGTGGGGATCAACTGCTCCCACTCCCCCACGTCCCGCGATTATTGTGCCTTGATGGCAGAATAAAACTGCCGCGGGAAGGCGAGCGGTCCATGTGGGCCGCAGAAGATCCGCGCTCGGACCGAGGCCTGCGAGTGGCGGGCCCGGGCCTGCGGCAGCGTCCAGTCACGCGCGTACGTTGTCAGGATTTCCTCGCCACGTGGCCCGCGTTCCCGCCTATGAGAAACGGAGCTTTTCCGAAGACGGCGCGCACGAGCAAAGCCGGCCCCTCGGGATAGGAAGCTGACCTAGCTTCTCGTCCCTTTGTCAGCCTCGAAGCTCGATCAGCTTCGTGGACTACTGTCGGAGTAAATAGCCATGGGTAGCCTAGCCGGCTCCCCCTGGCCCTTCTGAAAAATTACGAGCTGATTCGGCCCTCAAGAATCCAAGACACAGGGCCGCCTTCCCCTTGCCGGCTGTCTCCAGGCCGGCTATCGAAAGGCGGCCCACTTCAGCCCTCATGAAGAGAAGCCGCGGGAGGGCCGGCTCCGAGAAGCCGGCCGCGAGAAGGCCGACTCCAAGAAGCCGGCTCCCACAAAGCGGTCAAGATCGTACCCTCGAAGTCTGCATCCACATAACGGCGATGTGACGGGGCGTGGCTACAGTGAAGCCTGCCACCCCCGAATCCCGGAGCACGCCTGGCACAGTGCGCTGTACAGGTGGCCATGGCCCGTCCGGCGCAGCACTGTTGCCACGCTGACCCTGATGTCATCCATGACGGGCTACCAGTACGGCCCACGGGCGGTGGGCCCCTTCGGGCAGAGAGACACCCGAAGGCGGCCAGACCTCCCTCAGTCGGCCCAAGATAGAGCCGGCTCCCCAAAGCCGGCTTGCCACCTCCCTCGAAGAAGACGCCCCATTAAGGAGACAAGACGCGGTGGGGCTACAGTGATCGCCCACCGGGCAGCGGCACTGTAGCCACGCCCACTTCGGCGAAGCCCTCGCCACCAAGATTGAGCAACAGTAACCAGCCGCCGACAAGGCCCTGACAGTGGGGCTTGCCTGTCGACCAAGGAGCCAGCAGCCGGCCGGACCCACTAGCCGGCGGGCCCCAGCAGCCGGCGCAGAAGCCGCAGAGCGTACACAGACGGTTGGGCCCCGCGCCCAGCCGGATTACCATTGTACCCCCGGGGGGTAGGCCTATATGAACCCCCCGGGGCATCCATGGAAAGAGAGATCAATCCCTGCTAGTCTCAGACACCACATAGGGAGGAGAAGAGAGCAAGCCGTGCCCTTCTTCCTCCTCTCGCCAACAGATCAAGGAGCACCGTGTAGCTACTTGTTCATCTAGTGACCATGCGGAGACCCCGCAGAGTAGCAGTAGGGGTGTTATCTCCATGGAGAGCCCCGAAGCTGGGTAAGATTCGCCGGCGTGCATGTCTTCGCCTCATCCCGTTTCCAGGCACCGGCGACGTCTTACTGGCTCCCGCAATGATAAGCCACTCGTTGGCATATGTCGCACCTACCACCCGACAAGGGAACATTAAGCGGAGAACGTAACAAAACTTATCACCTCGTGGGGAAGGTAATATGACTCCAGCCCTCGAGCCTTCCAATTGCCTGGATCCGTCAAAATGGATGGTCCAATATGTGTGATCCGGCTTTTCTTCAGGTGCTTGCAGTTCCGTCCAATCATTGATGAAATCAACAAGTGCTTGAGACTTAACCGCCGTTCGAGGCACATACTTCAATCCGTGCGGCCCAAGCTCTATAGCCCACTTGGCAATCCGGCCAGTTGCTTCCCGGTTCTAGATGATATCCCCCAAAGGAGCAGAACCCACCAACGTAATTGGGTGCCCTTGGAAGTATTGCTTAAGCTTCCGGCTTGCCATAAAAACTCCGTACACCAGCTTCCGCCAATGCGGATACCTTTGCTTGGACTCAATGAGTACCTCACTGATATAATAGACCGGACGTTGAACCGTGTAACGCCCCGAGACCGATGTGCCAGGTGTCCTCCAATTATTCGCTGTTGTTGCCTTGTCATTTGCTTGCGTGTTGCATCTTGCCACGTCATCATCCGCATTGCATCATCATGTTTTCAAAACTTGTATTCGTTCGGGTTCCCCCAGTCCATCCGTTGTCCGTTCTAAGCCCAACCACACTCGCACGCGCCTGCGGCATGTCCGAAATAGTATTTTATAAGTGGCCGGAAAATGTTCTCGGAATAGGATGAAAGTTTACGTGCGGTCTTATTATAGTGTAGATAGTCCGCCTGTCAAGTTTCATCATATTCGGAGTTTGTTTGATGCCCCAACGGATAACTATAGCGGCATTATAGCCGGTCTAACGTCGGACGTTTTCGGTTTCCGGAAACAGTCGCCGGGCCTCCCTCTCTTCTCTTCTCTTCTCTCAGCTCGAGACCGTCTACACAGCCCACTACCTACCATCAGGCCCAATCTGGGCTCTCTCGTCAGTCCGCAGACCTCCTCGCGCGCGCGTCCGAAAAGCTGTCCCGGACCCGACCCGGACTGTCGCCACCATTGTGTCCGGATCATCCCCAAACATCTACAAAACGTCTCCGTTTTGTTTATTGGGCTTCCTAACCTAGTTTTTCTTGAACCGCCCGATTTTGATCGGAGGGTCCAAATCTACCCTAAACTCCCCTCTTTCCATATATATAGAACCACTAGTCTAAATCTGAACAAAACCATAAAACCTAGGGCATTTGTCCATTACCCCGCCGCCGCCGCATCTTCATCGGGATCTATCCTAAGCCAACCCGCGCCTCCTTCCCCTCCTCGATTTTGCCACCGAACCAACCAGCCTCCTCTCCCTCGATTCATCCATTCCCGCAGTTCCTCCACCCACCAACAGGAGCCCGAGCTTTTTCTCCACGACCCCAAGCACTCGATCCACCGAGCCAACCACCTTCTCCCCTTGATCCATGGGCACCTCCTACTCGAGCAACCAGCGCCCCGCTGCTTTCTCTCCCCTATTCAATCCGTAGGAGAGGAGCTCCTCCAGGCCCCAGCTAGCGCGATGGTCGCCGACCACCCAAGCATCAGCAGCAGATGAGCATCACGACCCTCCTCTTCCTCCTGTTTTCTCTTTCTCCTCGTCTTCCTCCTCCATCTCTCAACTCCACTCCTCTGCTTCCTCTGTTTCCAGCAGGACCACGAGATGTGCCCCGACCCTGCCGTCGCCTGCCTCCGCCGCCCTAGCCCGTTCCCGGCCGGTTTCCGCCGGCGACGCCCCGCACCAGGACCCGCTCGTCTCTGTCGCCGCGTAGCTCTGAACCTCGCGCCCCTGCGTCATCTCCTCGCTGATGGCAGCATCAAGCAGCAGCAGCGTGCATGGCTGTCGACTGAGCCCTGGCCGCGTTGACCCTCCTCTGCGTCCCGTGCCGCTGCTCCTGCTTCATTCCGGCGAGGCTCCGCCGGGATCCGTTCTTCTCCATGCTGTCTGCGTCGCCAAAGTACACCAGCGCCAGAAAACTCCACCTCCCCGCGGACCTTGCCTCCTCCTCCTCCTGTGCGTATGGAGACAATGAGCGCCCGTTGACCGCGCCTCTGCCTCCATATCGCCAGGCCCGGCGCACTACTCAACCGGCCTGCCAAGCCTCTCCCCTGACTGGGCCGTGAGCCCACGAGGTGAGAAGCACCTCAAGTCCAATCCTGTTTGGCCTGCTAGCTCACATTTGGCCCATATATGTTTTTCCCTGTGCGCCGCGATTTTGTCCTATTACCCCAAGTATTGCAGATTTACAGAAAACCCCTAGCCTTCATGCATTTAATATCTCACAAACTAAGCATCACATGTAAAAACTTTGTATATGAAACTTGCTTAGTTTTTCATCTAGTTTCATAATATGTCTTTTTCATCCATGTTTAAAATGTTTAAATTGCTGTTTGTGTAGATTTACTATTATGCCATGTTAAAATGCTTTATTTCATAACTTAATAACCGTAGCTCCGATTTTAATAATCTTTATATGTAAATGGGGTAGAATTTTTCCTAGTTTATCATGGTGACATTGTTTTGCATGCCTAACAACTCTAAAATATGGTTTAGGGCAGAACAGTACCAAACCCAATATATGCATATGGGGAATTACCGGAATTATTGTTCGTTGCTTCCGGCCTCATTTAAACTTGCCAAGATAGGTAGTTTTCATTTTCTTCACCCTCTTACCATGTTTAACAACATTTAATATCGTTGGGTACATAAACAAGATCAAACTAAATACGTCATGTGGTGTTTTGTCAATATGCATCCCGATGCATATTGAGCTCCATTTAACTTGTAGTATTGTTTGTGCAAGTTGCCATGCCATGCCTCATTAAACCGGACATGCATCATACTTGGTTGTGCATCATGCCATGTTCATGTCGTGGTTGTTTACTATGTTGTGTGCTTCTTTCCGGCGTTGCTTCTTCGGGTTGGTTCCGATAACGTCGTGCTGTGAGGATTCGTTCATCTACGCCCGTTTGTCTTCTTCATGGACTCGTTCTTCTTTCTTGCGGGATTTCAGGCAAGATGATCATACCCTCGAAATCACTTCTATCTTTGCTTGCTTAGTTGCTCGCTCTTTTGCTATGCCTATGCTGCGATACCTAACACTTGCTTATCATGCCTCCCATATTGTTGAACCAAGCCTCTAACCCACCTTGACCTAGGAACCCGTTGTTTGGCTATGTTACCGCTTTGCTCAGCCCCTCTTATAGCGTTGTTAGTTGCAGGTGAAGTTAGAAGTTTGTTCCTTGTTGGAACATGGAGATGTTGTTCCTTGTTGGAACATGTTTACTTGTTGGGATATCACAATATATCTTATTTAATTAATGCATCTATATACTTGGTAAAGGGTGGAAGGCTCGGCCTTATGCCTGGTGTTTTGTTCCACTCTTGCCACCCTAGTTTCCGTCATATCGGTGTTATGTTCCCGGATTTTGCGTTCCTTATGAGGTTGGGTTATAATGGGAACCCCTTGATAGTTCGCCTTGATTAAAGCTTTTCCAGCAATGCCCAGCCTTGGTTTTATCATTTGCCACCTAGCCTTTTCTTTTCCCTTGGGAGTCGCGCTCCTGAGGGTCATCATTATTTTACCCCCCCCCCGGGCCAGTGCTCCTCTGAGTGTTGGTCCAACCTGTCAGCTGCTGGTGGCCACCAGGGGCAACTCTGGGCTGGCCTACCCGTACCTAAGACAATCTGAGTGTGCCCTGAGAACGAGATATGTGCAGCTCCTATCGGGATTTGTCGGCACATTCGGGCGGTGTTGCTGGATTAGTTTTAACTTGTCGATGTGTCTTGAAGAACTGGGATACCGAGTCTGATCAGAATGTCTCGGGAGGAGGTCTATTCCTTCGTTGACCGTGAGAGCTTGTCATGGGCTAAGTTGGGACTCCCCTGCAGGGATTTGAACTTTCGAAAGCCGTGCCCGCGGTTATGGGCAGATGGGAATTTGTTAATGTCCGGTTGTAGAAAACCTGAAGTTGACCTTAATTAAAATGCATCAACCGCGTGTGTAACTGTGATGGTCTCTTTCCGGCGGAGTCCGGGAAGTGAACATGGTGTTGGAGTAGTGCTTGACGTAGGTTGTTTTAGGATCACTTCTTGATCATAGTTCCTCGACTGTGCTTTTGCCCTCTCTTCTCGCTCTCTTTTACGAATATGTTAGCCACCATATATGCTAGTCGCTTGATGCAGCTCCACCTCATACCTTTACCTTACCTATAAGCTTAAATAGTCTTGATTGCGAGGGTGCGAGATTGCTGAGTCCCCGTGACTCACAGATACTGCCAAACCAGCTTGCAGGTGCCGATGAGTCCGTGCAGATGACGCAACCAAGCTCAGGAGGAGCTCGATGAAGATCTTGTCCTTTGTGTTGTTTCGTTCTAGTTGATCGGGGACCTTGTCGCATTTGGGGTTCTTCTTTTATTTTGGTTCTGTAGTCGGACCTTGATTGTATTTGGATGTTCTAATGCTTTACTCATGTATTGTGTGAAGTGGCGATTGTAAGCCAACTATGTATCTCTTTCCCTTTTGTATTACATGGGTTGTGTGAAGATTACCTCACTTGCGACATTGCTTTCAACGCGGTTATGCCTCTAAGTCGTGCTTCGACACGTGGGAGATATAGCCGCATCGAGGGCGTTACAAGTTGGTATTAGAGCCTTCCCCGACCTTAGGAGCCCCCACTGCTTGATCGTTTTTAGCAGCCGTTGTTGAGTCTAGAAAAATGTTTTGAGTCATTTAGGAATTATATATCGGAGAGTTTAGGAATTCTTTTTACTCCCCAGTCCCTTCATCACTCTGGTAAGGCATCCTGACGTAGAGTTTTGACTCTTCTCTTCTCAAATTTCACTAAAAAAAATTTAGGATCACGCGGGTATCTTGGAATCGTTCCGATGGTTTTGTGATGAGAACATTGTTCTTGGTGCCTCCTGACATTTAGGGGTTGTGGCAGTGTCCCGGGGAGTTGAGCTCCGAGGTGTTGTCGTCACAATTTTATCGTTGCAGTTCTGGAATACCTGAGTTTAGTTTCGCCGACATCAAAAATCTCTTTTATGCAGTTGTTGGTGAGATAACCTCGACGCCACCCAGTACTGGGGCAGGAGTTCGGGAGTATTGCCATAACTCGTATAACGGATGCTTTTTGAAGGTTGAGGTAGACGATTTCCGAAGGTTTCTTGGTTATGTGTTGAAGGATGGATACAGCTGGATGTAGGATTTGCTAGTTTGGGTGAGATATTATGCTTCCCCTGTATCCCCAACACCTGATTGCATAACCGGAAAGTTTCGGGAGTTTATAAGTGGGAATTCGAGTAGCTCCTAGGATATCTTTCTAACAGGTGTATGATATGAAATTGGGGTTCAACGTCTAGTGGTCCGCCTATCCACGGTCGGCTTTACAGTGGTCTCGTTGTGTCTTAAAGAGTCCTTGGCTATGCCGACTCGGGGACGCTTCGTATGTCATGTGCATTGCCTTGTACATGATGGTGTTGTACGATCGAGCCCGTGTAGGCCCCACCACGAAAACTTCGGACGAAATCTCTATCATATGTTTGTTCCGGTTTATTCTGCAAGCCAATCTTTGTTTTGTTTTGAGTTGTGGTATTCGAGTTGCTTCAATGTCAAATGTTGATTCCATACGTTCCCCAAATGGTGTTCTCATACCCCGATGTGAACACTAATCCTTCTTGATCATCAAGATTGTTTTGTCAATCCTTTTCATCGGCGTGCTTTCTCTTCAAGTGGATCCAATCATTTCAACTTCCGCAAGATCAATTATCACTTATTCTCAACAGTGTTCGTTTCATCCATCCCAAATTGTCTTTGTTTTCCCGCCCACCCACCCATTTTTCTTCAAGGATTCAGATTTCTTGATCAAGTGTCCATCTTATTCATGTGAAGTCTCTCCATTCCTTTTTACGTCAATGTTCTTATCCGTCATTTCTCAGGAAGATGCCAACGGAGCTTCAAGTTCGTCACCCTTCACTGATTTTTCTTCTCCGGTGGTTTAAATTCAGGCGTTATTGATCATATCTTTCTCCTCGTTCCAAATACCTTCTCATGCCGGTGCACCTCATATTCATTCACTTCTCGCTATTTAATTGTTTCGGAGTGCTCAAGATATCTCGAAGATTCATGTTTCCACTCTGCATTCGTTCAAGCTCTTTCGAGATTGGTATCTCATTCAAGTCATTTAATTCAACCGGTGCAACCTCTCTTTTAAATCATTCAACGTTGTTTCTTTTGAGTGGGCCCTAACCCATAGGTCTTTTCCCAGGATCTTACCTGACTCTTCTTATTTTCCCGGAGCTATCCTCAAATTTCTTTTCGAAGTTTGACGTAAGAATGAATTGTCATCAGTCAAATGTCTTTCTCCAAGATCGGTTAAATTCTTTTCATCGTTGGCTCAACTTTTCAATTCTTCATTCCGGAGTGTCTAAATAATTCATGTGGTGTTTCTCATCGTCATTCTCGGATTTTGAAGACCGAAGAAGAGTTTCTCTTTAATCTTGCTCCATTCTCTTCAAGATTTGTGATTCTAGCTTGTTGCCATCCTCTCGTAATTGTTTTGATCGTGAAAAATTCTTTTCACCTATCCGGAGCAATTCAAGAGTCTTCTCAGTTTGTTATCCGGAGGCCATCTTTTCAAATGTTATTCATTCTCAGCTTTCAGTTATCATTCTCCTATCTTACCGGTGCTTCGTTCAAGTAATCTCTAATCAGTTCGTGATCCCTTCGTTCTCTTGTCTCTAAATTCTCTCAAGCATCTTCATTCATTTGCTAATTCTTCCCGGTGTTTCTTTATCTTCTCTTCGTTCATTTTCAATTCTTATGGTGGTTTGCTCAAGATTCTATTCCATGGTTATCATATCAACTCATTCGTTGTTTTCCAAATCCTACCGATGGTTCGTCGAAGACCTTCCCAAGTTTATGTTATATCTCTCTTAATATTTTCTACGAGAATAAGTAATATGTCAAATCCGTTGTTTGTCATCAATTTAATTGGTGAAGGATAAGCATAATGTAATTCTTATTCTTGTTTCATCCAAGTGATTAATTCCTTATTCCGGAGCCTCATCAAAAATCTTGGTTTCAATTGTTTCATCTTTTCTTTTCCGGAGTTCCAAGCTCTCTCAATTTATTTCATCACGAAGATCCATCTAATCATTGCAAGGATTCACCTTGTGTTTTCAACTTCTCTTTCTTCTCGTTATCCTTTTGTTACCGGAGTTCTTCATGAAGGTTCTACATGATGGTTTCATCAATGATTTAATTTCCTTCTCGAAGTGTTCATCAACATTCTTTTCTAAGGAGCACAAGTATTCTTTTTCGTGCAATCCGGAGTGCAATTCTTTCTACCATATTATTGGAGGTGCTATTTTGTCATTTTTCATAATTTGAGCTCATGTTTCATGATTCACATATTGTTAAGAATTAGATATTTTAAATCCATCAACCTATTCGTTGGAATTATCTTGGGTTATATTTCACCTAGATCGTTCCCTAAGGATTGTTGCTACCTATGGTGCTCATAGATGACCCAAGTTCTTATTTCATCCTTCCGGTGAAATAAGTTTCTTGTCTCCTTGCTCATACCAATCCAATTCTTTTTCCCGTGAGTGGCAGATTGTCACCTCATAATTTGAGATGTATTCCATAAGACCATATCAAGCTTATTCTTTTCGTTGTTGGTTTTTCCAACAACTCCGTTCGAACCTTCTCCTAAGGATACCTTTTCAAGCTCTTTTGTAGCAGAAGTTGGCATTTTCTTCTACATTCTTTTGTCTCAATTATCTTTATTCTATTCTTTCTCCCGGAGGTCTAGTGATGTTGCTCTTTTCACTCCTCATCTCGGTTTGTCAAGATTATGTTCAATTTCTTCCATTTACAGTCGAAGTGCTGTCCAAATTATATTAGTCTTATTCCTTCTCTATCTTGTTTAACCGAAGTGTCGTGTCCTCTGCTCAAGTTCTTTTCACCGTATCAAGTCTTGCATAACTTCTCAACCGGAGTGGTTTCAATATATATCTTGCCCTTCAACCTCAAGGTTTTTCGCAATGTTCTTTGTCCCTCTTTTCTAACGGAGTGTTTTCGACTTGGTTCACCTTCGTTGTATTCTTTTCTCGAATTTGTTCAACCTCGCAAGGTTCTTTGGTTTCACTCGTTTGTCAAAGAAGCAACTTAGTTTTACCTCTTCTTTTTTCTCTTACGTTTTTCCTCCGGTGCCATTCTAGATCTCGGGACAAGATCCTCTCGTAGTGGTGGAGTGTTGTAACGCCCCGAGACCGATGTGCCAGGTGTCCTCCAGTTATTCGCTGTTGTTGCCTTGTCATTTGCTTGCGTGTTGCATCTTGCCATGTCATCATCTGCATTGCATCATCATGTTTTCAAAACTTGTATTCGTTCGGGTTCCCCCAGTCCGTCCGTTGTCCGTTCTGAGCCCAACCACACTCGCACGCGCCTGCGGCATGTCCGAATTAGTATTTTATAAGTGGCCGGAAAATGTTCTCGGAATGGGATGAAAGTTGATGTGCGGTCTTATTATAGTGTAGATAGTCCGCCTGCCAAGTTTCATCGCATTCGGAGTTTGTTTGATACCCCAACGGATAACTATAGCGGCATTATAGCCGGTCTAACGTCAGACATTTTCGGTTTCCGGAAATAGTCGCCGGGCCTCCCTCTCTTCTCTTCTCTCAGCTCGATACCATCTACACAGCCCACTACCTACCACCAGGCCCAATCTGGGCTCTCTCGTCAGTCCGCGGACCTCCTCGCGCGCGCGTCCGAAAAGCTGTCCCGGACCCGACCCGGACTGTCGCCACCATTGTGTCTGGATCATCCCCAAACATCTACAAAACGTCTCTATCTTGTTTATTGGGCTTCCTAGCCTAGTTTTTCTTGAACCGCCCGATTTTGATCGGAGGGTCCAAATCTACCCTAAACTCCTCTCTTTCCATATATATAGAACCCCTAGCCTAAATCTGGACAAAACCCTAAAACCTAGGGCATTTGTCCCTTACCGCACCGCCGCCGCATCTTCTCCACGACCCCAAGCACTCGATCCACCGAGCCAACCACCTTCTCCCCTTGATCCATGGCCACCTCCTACTCGAGCAACCAGCGCCCCGCTGCTTTCTCTCCCATGTTCAATCCGGAGGAGAGGAGCTCCTCCAGGCCCCACCTAGCACGATGGTCGCCGGCCACCCAAGCATCAGCAGCAGATGAGCATCGCGACCCTCCTCTTCCTCCTGTTTTCTCTTTCTCCTCGTCTTCCTCCTCCATCTCTCAACTCCACTCCTCTGCTTCCTCTGTTTCCAGCAGGACCACGAGATGTGCCCCGACCCTGCCGTCGCCTGCCTCCGCCGCCCTAGCCCGTTCCCGGCCGGTTTCCGCCGGCGACGCCCCACACCAGGACCCGCTCATCTCTGCCGCCGGGCAGCTCTGAACCTCGCGCCCCTGCGTCATCTCCTCACCGACGGCTGCATCAAGCAGCAGCAGCGTGCATGGCTGTCGACTGAGCCCTGCCCGCGTTGACCCTCCTCTGCGTCCCGCGCTGCTGCTCCTGCTTCATTCCGACGAGGCTCCGCTGGGATCCGTTCTTCTCCACGCCTTCTGCGTCACCCAAGTCCACCAGAGTCGGAAAACTCCACCTCCCCGCGGACCTTGCCTCGTCCTCCTCCTGTGCGTATGGAGACAACGAGCGCCCGTTGACCGTGCCTCTGCCTCCATATCGCCAGGCCCAGCGCACTACTCAATCGGCCTGCCAAAGCCTCTCCCCTGACCGGGCCGTGAGCCCATGAGGTGAGAAGCACCTCAAGCCCGATCCTATTTGGCCCGCTAGCTTAGATTCCGCCCATATATATTTTTCCCTGTGCGCCGCGATTTTGTCCAATTACCCCAAGTATTGCAGATTTACAGAAAACCCCTAGCCTTCATGCATTTAATATCTCACAAACTAAGCATCACATGTAAAAACTTTGTATATGAAACTTGCTTAGTTTTTCATCTAGTTTCATAATATGTCTTTTTCATCCATGTTTAAAATGTTTAAATTGCTGTTTGTGTATATTTACTATTGTGCCATGTTAAAATGCTTTATTTCATAACTTAATAACCGTAGCTCCGATTTTAATAATCTTTATATGTAAATGGGTTAGAATTTTTCCTAGTTTATCATGGTGACATTGTTTTGCATGCCTAACAACTCTAAAATATGGTTTAGGGCAGAACAGTACCAAACCCAATATATGCATATGGGGAATTACCGGAATTATTGTTCGTTGCTTCCGGCCTCATTTAAACTTGCCAAGATAGGTAGTTTTCATTTTCTTCACCCTCTTACCATGTTTAACAACATTTAATATCGTTGGGTACATAAACAAGATCAAACTAAATACGTCATGTGGTGTTTTGTCAATATGCATCCCGATGCATATTGAGCTCCATTTAACTTGTAGTATTGTTTGTGCAAGTTGCCATGCCATGCCTCATTAAACCGGACATGCATCATACTTGGTTGTGCATCATGCCATGTTCATGTCGTGGTTGTTTACTATGTTGTGTGCTTCTTTCTGGCGTTGCTTCTTCGGGTTGGTTCCGATAACATCGTGTTGTGAGGATTCGTTCATCTACGCCCGTTTGTCTTCTTCATGGACTCGTTCTTCTTTCTTGCGGGATTTCAGGCAAGATGATCATACCCTCGAAATCACTTCTATCTTTGCTTGCTTAGTTGCTCGCTCTTTTGCTGTGCCTATGCTGCGATACCTAACACTTGCTTATCATGCCTCCCATATTGTTGAACCAAGCCTCTAACCCACCTTGTCCTAGCAACCCGTTGTTTGGCTATGTTACCGCTTTGCTCAGCCCCTCTTATAGCATTGTTAGTTGCAGGTGAAGATTGAAGTTTGTTCCTTGTTGGAACATGGAGATGTTGTTCCTTGTTGGAATATGTTTACTTGTTGGGATATCACAATATATCTTATTTAATTAATGCATCTATATACTTGGTAAAGGATGGAAGGCTCGGCCTTATGCCTGGTGTTTTGTTCCACTCTTGCCGCCCTAGTTTCCGTCATATCGGTGTTATGTTCCCGAATTTTGCGTTACGTGCGTGGTTGGGTTATAATGGGAACCCCTTGATAGTTCGCCTTGATTAAAGCTTTTCCAGGAATGCCCAACCTTGGTTTTACCATTTGCCAGCTAGCCTTTTCTTTTCCCTTGGGAGTCGCGCTCCTGAGGGTCATCATTATTTTACCCCCCCCCCCGGGGCCAGTGCTCCTCTGAGTGTTGGTCCAACCTGTCAGCTGCCGGTGGCCACCAGGGGCAACTCTGGGCTGGCCTACCCGTACCTAAGACAATCTGAGTGTGCCCTGAGAACGAGATATGTGCAGCTCCTATCGGGATTTGTCGGCACATTCGGGCGGTGTTGCTGGATTGGTTTTAACTTGTCGATGTGTCTTGAAGAACCGGGATACCGAGTCTGATCGGAATGTCTCGGGAGGAGGTCTATTCCTTCGTTGACCGTGAGAGCTTGTCATGGGCTAAGTTGGGACTCCCCTGCAGGGATTTGAACTTTCGAAAGCCGTGCCCGTGGTTATGGGCAGATGGGAATTTGTTAATGTCCGGTTGTAGAAAACCTGAAGTTGACCTTAATTAAAATGCATCAACCGCGTGTGTAACCGTGATGGTCTCTTTCCGGCGGAGTCTGGGAAGTGAACACGGTGTTGGAGTGATGCTTGACATAGGTTGTTTTAGGATCACTTCTTGATCATAGTTCCTCGACCGTGCTTTTGCCCTCTTTTCTCGCTCTCTTTTGCGAATATGTTTGCCACCATATATGCTAGTCGCTTGCTGCAGCTCCACCTCATACCTTTACCTTACCTATAAGCTTAAATAGTCTTGATTGCGAGGGTGCGAGATTGCTGAGTCCCCGTGACTCACAGATACTGCCAAACCAGCTTGCAGGTGCCGATGAGTCCCTGCAGATGACGCAACCAAGCTCAGGAGGAGCTCGATGAAGATCTTGTCCTTTGTGTTGTTTCGTTCTAGTTGATCAGTAGTGGAGCCGAGTTGGGGTCGATCGGGGACCTTGTCGCATTTGGGGTTCTTCTTTTATTTTGGTTCCGTAGTCGGACCTTGATTGTACTTGGATGTTGTAATGCTTTATTCATGTATTGTGTGAAGTGGCGATTGTAAGACAACTATGTATCTCTTTTCCTTATGTATTACATGGGTTGTGTGAAGATTACCTCACTTGCGACATTGCTTTCAATGTGGTTATGCCTCTGAGTCGTGCTTCGACACATGGGAGATATAGCCGCATCGAGGGCGTTACAAACCGGATGCTCCTTACCTACCTCCTTTCGCTCCACCACAATAGCCACGCTGAGCGCACGAGCATTAGCAGCAACATATAGCAGTAACGGCTCCTTGTCAATGGGAGCGGCGAGCACAGGCGGATTGGCCAATTGCCGCTTTAAGTCCTCCAATGCTTCATCAGCAGCGGAACTCCAGACAAACTGATCCGTCTTCTTCAACATACGATACAAAGGGATTGCCTTCTCCCCAAGGCGGCTGATAAACCGGCTTAACGCGGCAATCCGGCCTGCCAGGCGTTGAACATCATTGATACACTTCGTTTTAGCCAGGGAGGTGATGGCTATGATCTTCTCCGGATTAGCCTCAATTCCCCTGTTGGACACTAGAAAACCCAATACCTTGCCCACCGGTACACCAAAGACACACTTGTCCGGATTAAGCATCATCTTGTATGTCCTCAAGTTATCAAAGGTTTCCTTTAAATCATCAATCAGAGTCTCCTTCTCCCTGGACTTAACCACGATATCATCCACGTAAGCATGTACATTAGGGCCAATCTGCTTGTGAAGAAAATTTTGTACACACCGTTGATAAGTTGCCTGGGCACTCTTGAGCCCAAAGGGCATAGACACATAGCAGAAGGCTCCAAAGGGAGTTATGAATGCCGTCTTCTCCTGGTCCTTAACTGCCATTTTGATCTGATGATAGCTAGAATATGCATCCAAAAAACTTAAACGCTCACAACCCGCCGTAGCATCAATAATTTGATCAATATGGGGGAGGGCAAAAGGATCTGCTGGACAAGCCTTATTAAGATCTGTGTAATCCACACACATGCGCCAGGTGCCGTTTTTCTTAAGGACCAGCACCGGATTGGCAAGCCACTCAGGGTGAAAAACTTCAACAATAAAGCTAGCTGCTAAGAGCCTGGCCACCTCTTCTCCAATCGCCTTGCGTCTTTCTTTGTCAAACCGGCGGAGGAACTGTTTCACCGGTTTGTATTTAGGATCCACATTAAGGGTGTGCTCAGCGAGTTGCCTTGGTACACCTGGCATGTCAGAGGGCTTCCATGCAAAAATGTCCCGATTCTCACGGATGAACTCGATGAGCGCGCTTTCCTATTTTGGATCCAAGTTGGCACTGATGCTGAACTGCTTGGATGAATCGCCAGGTACAAAGTCAACAAGCTTAGTTTCTGCTGCTGATTTGAACTTCAGGGCCGGATCATGCTCCGTAGTTGGCTTCTTTAATGGAGTCATGTCCGCCGGATCAACATTGTCCTTATAATACTTCAGCTCCTCGGTGGCACAAACCGACTCTGCATAGGCTGCATCTCCTTCCTCGCACTCCAAAGCGATTTTGTGGCTTTCGTGAACCGTTATTGTCCCCTTGTGACCCGACATCTTGAGCTGCAAATACACATAACAGGGTCGTGCCATAAACTTGGTGTAGGCCGGCCGCCCAAACAGGGCATGATATGGACTTTGGATTTTCACCACTTCAAAAGTCAATGTCCCCAAAGGCCACTTCCAGAGCTATCTTACCAACAGGATATGCTGATTTGCCAGGTACCACACCGTGGAACACCGTATTAGATGGTTTGAGATTTTTATCTGTTAGTCCCATACGACGGAAGGTCTCATAGTACAAGATATTAATGCTGCTCCCTCCATCCATGAGCACCTTGGTGAACTTGTAACCTCCCACCTGAGGCGCCACCATCAGAGCCAACTGACCCGGATTATCAACCTGGGGAAGGTGATCCTCTCTGCTCCATATGATTGGCTGTTCAGACCAGTGTAGATAACGGGGCATGGCCGGTTCAACAGAGTTGACTGCGCGCCTCTGAACCTTTCGGTCTCGCTTGTCCAAGCTAGTGGTGAAGACATGGTACTGCCCACTACTCAACTGCTTTGGGTTGCTCTAGTAACCTGACTGTTGCTGCTGTTGGTTGTAACCCCCCTAGTTGTTCTGACTATTTTGATTATTATGTCCGCTCGGATTACCATTAAATCCTGAACCAGAATTTCCTCCACCGTAACCCGGCCCAGATCCTGAGCCACCGCCGGAGCCGTGATCATACCGGAAAGCATTAGAATTCTTGAACTCCTGCATAATGAAGCAATCCTTCCAAAGGTGGTTTGTTGGCACCTCCTTCGTCCCATGTCTTGGACAGGGCTGGCTCAGTAGATAGTTTAGGCGGTCCGGGTTAGGGTTGGGTGCCCCACTGCGATTTTTCGGTTTACCCTTGCGTCGCTGGCCATTGTCCTGCGCGTTGGTATTAGCCACAAAGTCCATGTTACCATCCGCTTTACGCTTGCCTCCACCACCATTGCCTGCCCAGTGATGCTGCTGACCTTTGGAGTTGCTGTTCCTCCTTCCCTTCCCTGCCTTGTCATCATCAGATTCGGGATCCTTGGTACTATCAGAATCAGCATACTTTACCAGAGCAGCCATGAGGGTCCCCATGTCAGTGCAATGACGCTTCATCCGTCCCAACTTCAGCTTTAGGGGCCCAAACCGGTAGTTGCCTTCTAGGGTTAATACTGCGGTGTCAGCGTTGATGCGGTCTGATGAATGCAACACTTGTGAAACCCGGTGCACCTAATGAGTCGTCAATTCTCCTTCCTCCTGGACGCAGGCATCTAAGTCCACTATCGACATAGGCTGTTTACATGTATCCTTGAAATTGCTGATAAACCGGGCTCGTAATTGGGCCCATGAACTGATAGAATTAGCCGGCAAGCTTTTTAACCAAGTACGGGCCGTTCCTTCAAGCATCATGGTGAAGTATTTTGCACACGCTGCATCATCCACATCAAGCATCTCCATGGCCATCTTATAGCTCTCCACCCATGTCTCTGGAGGTTGATCCGCCATGTAATTTGGTACTTTGCGTGGGCCCTTGAAATCCTTGGGCAGGCGCACATTGCGTAAACCAGGGACAGGCAAGGCACCCCCAAAGAACTAGAAGTAACACCAGGTTCGATCGAGATAGTTGGACGAATCAGCGTGAGCTGCCGAGCCTGATGCTGTGCGGCTCACTCGGCCTCCCTGCGCGCTCGGGCCCGGTCCACCACTTCCTGAGCGTTCTCAACACCACCCGCCAGGTTGTTGCCACGGGGTGCTCCACGTCGTTCATTACTCGACACTGTCGGTTCATCCATATGTCTTCTATAGCTCCGGCTTGGACGGGGGGTCGAGTGGATCCGGTCGCGGCTGTACGAGTATGCTTCCTGTTGGACCAAAGCTGTCCTCAGAAGCTCCTTGACCCGTCGCGTCTCTACTGCCTGCGGTGAGTCACCTTCAATTGGAATGGCCTCCATCCATGCAGCAGCGGCAACGAGATTGTCCATTGGGTTGGAGTAGTGACCCGGAGGTGTCAAAACAGCCTGAGGTATAACAGTATTTTGACGAGGCAGATCCATGCGACGGGGCTGAACCGGCGCGCTGGTCGCAGGGGCTTCTGTCCGGTTTACCTCCTACGGATTACTGGTTCCTGCTCCTGGGGTGTTGAAAAGGTCTCTGGCCTCGAAAACTGAAGGCAAACGGGATCAGTACTTCCTCTTCATGACTTCATGCGACGCCTTCTGGTCCAACATGAGCCTGTAGGCTTGCGCGTCTAAAGCGGCCCGCTCTGCAGTCATCCCATCCTCAGCTGCCAGGTCCGCCTTGGCCTGGGTGATCTGTTCCTTCACCTTTGCAATCTCCGTGTTGTGGACTTCCTGATCCGCTGGATTAGCCTCTGCCATAAGCACAGCCAATGCATCAAATAGATCTAACAGAACTTGAGCCGGCGGGCGCGCAGAGCTCCCTGCCCCAGCAGCTGTCGCCGCTGCTGAACCGGAGGTTATTGGCGCAGCAGTCGAAGAATGAAGTGCTGCTTGTGTGCCAGCCATGAATATTCCAACTCGGTTGGGTAGATCAGAGGGGTCCGGAATACTGTCACCATCGGAACAGCCCCCAATCCAGCCATCCTGTAGATGATAAAGAGATCCGGTTTCTCCGGATGACTCATTGCCGGAGTAAATGACGGTCTCGCCACCAGATCCCGATCCGTCCTCATGACCTCCTCCATTTCGACGCGGTCGGTGCAGATATCCGGCTCAGGGCCCGGTTCTCCGATCTTGCCGATGAAAACGTGTATGCCACCAATGGGGACCCGGTACCCGTACTCAACTGAGCCAGCCTCGGGGCCCCAGCCTGCATCATCGATGTAGAGCTTGCCGCGACGACTCTTAGTCATCTGGCCCACGGCGTAGCCCTTGAGTCCTTCAAAGAGGCCCTCCAAGAACTTGAAACCATCGTGCGATAGCCCCACGGTGGGCGCCAACTGTCGTGGTTTTGTCACGGCAGATGTCCTAGAGAAAGGACTAAGTCGTGGAGCCATCGCGACGGGTTAGCTTGAAGGGGTTAAAGCGGACATAGGGACTTAAGAGAGTTTATACTAGTTTGGCCCCTTCGATGAAGGTAAAAGCCTACGTCTAGTTGTGATGAAATTGATGGGGTTTCGATGACTAGGGAGCAAACAAGCTTCGCCTATGTCTCGAGTTGTTGTCTGTTGTCCTTGAACCGCCGCCGGGTCGTCCCCTTATATACACGGGTGACGCCCGTCGGTTCACAGAGTCCCAATACCGGCTCATAGATGTGTCCGGTTTGGTCTCTACTTATTCCTAACTTACAATACAATTTAACTACCAACACCGGTTTACGGCTACAGGCCTTGAACCGACCATGGGCCTTGAGCCCTCATCTGCCTTCTTGGGCTTTAACATACTTAACTACTGACGAAGTTAACCCGGCCCAGATAGGCCGGTTTATGCCCAGTAGTGATATCCCCAACACCCTTTGTGTCATATCCACCTTTATGTATAATATCGGCGTGCTTGTAATAAATTGTTGAGCAGCCTCAGCTCAACCTCGTATAATATTTAGTACTTCTGGATTTCTGTATCAAGGATTTGTCTACCAGTAAGGAGGATTCTTCTGTACTGGTCAATACAAGGGTCGGCTTTTCAATAAATGTTTTATTGGAAAACCGGTCATGACAACCTTGGTACCAGAGCCAGGCTGACTGTAGGAAGCCACTAGGTGCGATAGTTAATCGGTTATTAGCATATTAAGTTCTATTTTAAGCATTTTGCAAATGTAGTAATTTTCTGTTAGTCATCATAAATTTATGATTTGACTATTCGGAATTTTTGTCTACCTTTGTAGATGGCTGGCAGCTACTGTGAGTCACAGGTGTTCGCCAATGTACCTGAGGGGTTTATCGAGCTTATCGTCTCCATCACTAAGGTCGCGATCGGGCCATCAACTCATCCGGAGTTCACACTCTACCAGCACAAGATCAGCGACATCGTGTCTATGTACCAAGCCATAGTGCAATTGAAGGGAGGACGTTCTGAGACATGCCGCTTCTGATTAGTGGGAAGGGCCATGTCTACGGAGAGGCATGCCATGCAGATGGCTTCCCGTGAGGCAATAGCTCGTCTCCGGGATGCTCTTCCTTCGATGAAGACATGTCGCTACCGCTACCTCCCATGTCACATGCCATACACTTGTCACTATGCGTTCGCTTGCGCTAGGGGAGAGAGAGATGAGGCTATTGAAATGTTGGTTTAGTATCTCAAGGCTCTTGAGGCAGCTTTTGATAACCTCGTGGACGACCTTGTGGCTGCTCATATGGACTTCGTTCAGGGCTGTTCTGCCAACAGGAGGGAGCTCCTCCATACAACACCACCACTGACTTACGTCTCGTCCTTAGCATCCTATGCACCTGCCATCTTAGCCACCGCTCGTCGCCTGCCTACCACTGAGGAGTTTGACCAGGTCATTGCTCCTACTCCAGTCAGAGTTGCACCACCCACCGCGCCCGCACTAGTTCCTCAAACCAGTACTTCGCGCTTGGAGCCTATTAGTGAGGAGGAGGTTGAGTCTCCAGCAGCACTGGGTCTTACCCTCGGCAGGCAGAGGGAAGTTCTTACCATCTCCGACTAAGTGCGCCTAGCAGCCGTGCAATGTACCAGCGTGTATGATATATGTATATGTATATAGGTTTGGTGAGAAGTAGTTTGTGTGCGCATCATGTAGGAACTCGGAGAAGTGCACTAGCCTAAATAACATGTCAGGAATGTGTACGCACATCCTGAGTGATGTATTGTATAATTACGGCTTGCGTGTAAGATATGTACTGAGTGGTCCTTCTCCATGCGCAACCAAGTATTTTCTTGAAAAAATTTGGAGTTCTTAAAATTTCCGCCTTTGCAATATTATTTATTTTTGCCACTCGGTTTTTCTCATGAATTCTGCAAAAATACCCTAGAGTGGAAAATGCCTCGTCCCTGGACGCGTTCTATGCCAAGTCCGCCAGAAGAAAATTATGGAACCCAGACAAGTAACAATTCCACATAGGGGCAGTCAAGTCAGCAAGGCAGTGAAACAACATTTTCTCAAGTATGCCGCCTTTATGAGCAAAGCCAGCAGCAGCATCAAGAAATGATGAACCATGTTATCAATATGGGAAATCACCGTGAACCATATCAGCAGCATTCCAAATTGTCTGAACTACAAAAGACACGTCCCCCAACGTTCTCTCACACTGATAGACCTCTTGAGGCCGATGATTGGCTTCGAGACATTTAAAGGAAGTTAATTATTGCACAGTGTTCGGACCGTGAGAAGGTACTTTATGCACCTCACTACCTCACGGGAGCAGCTGCATCATGGTGAGAAAATTTCCTACACATGCACCCCAATGAAAATAATATCACCTAGGAAGAATTTAAAGAAGGTTTTCGTGGGGCGCACATTCCCAGAAGTATTATGAAGAACAAGAAAAAGGAGTTTGATGACCTCAAGCAGAGAAGCATGACAGTGACTGAGTACAATAGTCAGTTTACTAAATTATCTCGTTATGCCAACGAAGAGCATATGACTCAAAATAAAAAGATGGAAAAAAATTCTGGACGGTTTGGCACCAGCACTTAAATGCCAGATGCTCGTACACACCTTTCCAGATTTCAAAACACCTGTGGACAAAGCTATTACATTGGAAAATGAGCGCCGCAGCTTGGAGGATTTTCGCAAGCGCAAAAGGGACAAGACTACTCATGTTCGCAACAACCGGAACAAGACTGGTCTTCAGAAAATTGGAGCGCAAATCCACAACCATTGTTCCATGCCCAAACAAAAAAATTCACGCAAGAGACAAGGATTTTACATATCGCCCAGGTGTTACTTGCTACGCTTGTGGAGAGGAAGGACACTATGCCAAACAGTGCCCAAAGCCAAGAAACTCGGCCCCCAAGCCGAACAACACTGGGAATAATTCAACACCCAAGCGTAACAACTTCAACCCCAATAACAATCACAAAAGGGTCACTTGAACCCTGTGACCAAGGAGGAAGCACAGGATGCCCCGGATATCGTACTCGGTACGTTCCCTGTCAACACAATACCTGCCACGGTTTTGTTTGATTATGGAGCTTCTCACTTGTTCATTTCAAAGAAATTTGCTTTGCAACATGAATTTTTGATGCTTCCCTTGGGAAAATCCATGACCATCAAGTCCCCCGGGATTAAGCAAATCACTTAGAGTTACTGCCAAGGTGTGGTTATTGAGATTGAGGGACTAAAGTTTTAGGCAAACCTCATTGTATTGGAAAATAAGGGACGGGATGTTATCCTAGGAATGGACTGGTTAACCACCAACAAGGGATTTATCAAGTGCTTCAATCGGACTGTAATTCTTACTCATCATCACGGGAAGACGATAAAAATTGCAGCTCAAGAAAGACCAATATCACGGCAACCAAAGTTGAACAAAGTGGACATATCAGAATTAAGAAAAGTTCCAGTGGTATGTGAGTTCTTTGACGTATTTCCCGTGGAACTACCAGGCATGCCACCAGACTGGGAAATAGAGTTCATCATTGAACTAGCACCTAGAACCACCCCCATTTACAGGAAACCCTATAGAATGGCACCCTCCGAGTTGGTAGAACTAAAGAAGCAAATAAAAGAATTGCTGGACAAAGGATTTATACGGGCCAGCTCCTCACCTTGGGGTTCACCAGTATTATTTGCCAAGAAAAAGGATGGGACACGGAGATTATGCATAGACTATCGAGCACTCAACATGGTCACCATCAAAAATAAATATCCGATGCCATGGATAAATGATTTATTTGACCAGCTCGCACAAGCCAAAGTTTTATCAAAAATTGATTTAAGGTCGGGGTATCATCAGTTAAAAGTGCGGATAGAAGATATCCCTAAGACAGCATTCACCTCCAGATACGGATTATATGAATTTACAGTAATGCCGTTTGGACTGACAAACGCCCCTGCATATTTTTTCCATCTCATGAACAAAGTGTTTATGAAATTTATGGACAAATTTGTTGTGGTATTCATTGATGATATTCTGGTATACTCTAAGACACCAGAAGAGCATGTTGAACATCTCAGAATTGTACTGGGAGAATTAAGGAAACATCAATTATACGCCAAATTCAGCAAATGTGAATTTTGGTTAAGACAGGTTGGTTTTCTAGGCCATGTATTGACTCAAGAAGGTGCCGCCATGGACCCAAAAAAAGTCAAGGCCGTATTTGGCTGGAAACCACCAGCCAACGTAACAGATGTACGAAGCTTCCTTGGAATGGCTGGATATTACCGAAGGTTTATTGAGGGGTTCTCCACCATAGCAAAACCAATCACACAATTACTCAAGAAGGATAAGAAATTTGTATGGACTGAAGCTTGCGAGAAAAGTTTCCAAGAACTCAAAAGGAAGTTAACAACAGCACCAGTATTGGTTGTACCAGACATACACAAAAGTTTTGAAGTATATTGTGACGCATCCCGGAAAGGCCTCGGATGCGTACTAATGCAAGAAGGCAAGGTAGTCGCATACGCTTCCAGGCAACTACGAAAGCATGAAGAAAATTATCCTACCCATGACTTGGAATTGACAGCAGTCATTCATGCACTCAAAGAGTGGAGGCACTTTTTGCTTGGAAATCATTGTGAAATATATACGGACCATAAAAGCCTCAAATATATTTTCACACAACCCGAACTCAATTTACGACAACGACGCTGGTTGGAATTAGTGAAAGATTATGATGTGGGCATTCACTACCATCCAGGAAAGGCGAATGTAGTGGCAGATGCTCTTAGTCGAAACCCTAGCTCGGGCAACGACAGTCTACAGAACTTGAGAACGGAGTTCCAGCAGGAGTTCGCCAAACTCAACTTGGTGATGGTCACTAAGGGCAATGTGTCAAATTTGGAAATACAGCCCACCCTAATGGAACAGATCAAGAAGGCTCAACATGGACACCCCAGCATTGAAGGCATAAAAAGAAAAGTGAGTCTAGGCAAGGCCTCGGAATTCGTCGTAGACGATAAGGGAATATTATGGTACGGAGACATACTTTGCGTGCCAAATATAGAGGACCTCAAATAGAAAATTCTAGCCGAAGGACACACCGCTCCATGTTAAATCCACCCTGGAGGAACCAAAATGTACAAGGACCTTCAGGAAAAAATTTGGTGGCACGGTATGAAGAGGGATATAGCCACATTCATTGCATGTTGTGATTCGTGTCAGCGCATTAAAGCCGAGCACCAAAAACCAGCAGGACTATTACAGCCAAACATGATACCTGAGTGGAAATGGGACGAAATTGGAATGGATTTTATTGTCGGACTACCTCGGTCATGACACGGAAATGATGCCATATGGGTCATCACAGATAGATTAACTAAGGTGGCACATTTCATCCCTGTAAAGACAACCCACACCACTCAGAAGCTTGCCAAACTTTATCTCTCCCAGATAGTTTGTCTGCATGGAATTCCAAAGACTATAATATCCGACAGAGGCACCCAATTCGTCTCTAGAGTTTGGGATCATTTACAACAAGCTCTGGGAACTCAACTAGTATTCAGTACATCATACCACCCCCAGACTGGAGGACAAACTGAACGTGTGAACCAAATTTTAGAGGACATGCTAAGAGCATGTGTTCTCACCTATGGGTCCAGTTGGGAAGAAAGCTTACCATATGCCGAGTTCGCATACAACAACAGTTACCAAGCCAGTCTACAAATGGCACCTTTTGAAGCATTGTACAGGCGAAGATGCCGTACCCCATTAAATTGGTCAGAAACAGGAGACAGTCATATCTTCGGCCCCGACATGCTGAAGGAAGCTGAGGAGAAAGTTAGACAAATCAGGGATCGACTCAAGACAGCCCAGAGCCGACAAAAGAGTTATTACGATCAAAAACATCGTGAAGTCAGCTTTGAACCCGGTGAATATGTGTATCTATGAGTATCTCCAATGAGGGGCCTACAACAATTCAAAGTTAAAGGAAAGCTAGCACCACGGTTTATTGGACCCTTCTGTGTGGTTGCACGAAGAGGCACGATGGCCTACCAGCTAGACCTACCCAAAGAACTGTCCGATGTCCACGACGTGTTCCATGTCTCACAGTTGAGGAAATATGTAAGCAACCCGGAAAAACTTGTATCTCACGAGAACATTGACATGAAACCAGACCTCACCTACGCGGAACATCCAATAAAAATATTGGAGGAGTCTGAAAGAAGGACCCGTCAGAAAACAATTAAGTTTTTCATGGTTCAGTGGAGCAATCACACCGAGGATGAAGCAACATGGGAAAGAGAGGATTTCCTTCGGGCAGAATACCCACACCTATTTGCGGATCAGCTGAAATCTCGGGGACGAGATTTTTCCTAAGGGGGTAGGTGTTGTAACACTCCAAAAATTTAGATTTTTTTTATCAAATTCTTTATTTGATTTGAAGGAGGTTATTTAATTTTTTTCTAAAAGACTCTCCTTTTCAAAAAAAATTCTTTTATGACAAGTATTTTTTAGGGTTCATCCTAATTTTGATCTTTGGTCTTGAGGGTTTTTCATCTTGTCTTGGCTCAACACAAATAATGTTGGAAGATTTTTACAATTTCTTTTTATTAAAAAGAATTCCTAAATTTTGGATTTATTCCTCCCCATTCAAAAAGTATCCTCTTGCCATTACCTATGTAAAATATTTTCTTCCAAAACGCACCTCCCTACTTTGGATCAAGCCAAGCATCCAATTCTAGCAAGTTTCAACCTCTTTTAAATTTTATTTCTATTTATTTTAACCTCAAAATCATTTTCTGTCATTTATTTGGACTATGGTGGTTTACAAAGGAACTACCAAATTTCCTTTGAATCTTGATCCCAAATAAACTTCTCTGGTCAGTCCTTAGTACCCTCAACCTAGATCCATCAAGATCTGCTGGTCCACAGTTCAAATTTTTCAAAATTTGCCTACTGCAAGTTTGGACCAGATTTGCCATTTTTGGTGAAATTCATTCTTTTTATTTTCCTAAAAATCTGAGATAAATCAGGCAGCCTCTAGATGCATCAAGAGATCACCTGACCAATTCCCAGCTCAAGAAAAAATTTCCACGTGCCCAAATCATTTCGTCAAACAGTTGGTGTGCATTGTTTCTGTTCAAGTTTAGAAAATTCAGTGTTTCAGTTCAGACGACAGTGTCGTTTCTTCAGAACCACGACGTCAATCTCGCCAGTGCACGCGTTGGCGCCTTGATCCCTGCTCCTCCTTCTTATCCAGTGCGCTGCACGGTCGTTTGGATGGACGCAAGCGTCGGTGGCGAGGTGTCTCGCCAACGTCGGCGTCTTCCGCGGTGGCAGAACCGCCCGTGGCGGTCAACAAGGGCCAGCCCTGCAGAACGGCGTCGTCCAGCACCGCCCACACCACCAGGAGCCTCCGCGTGGCCGTCCTTTCCCCCTATGCGTGCTGCAGAGCCGTCATCGTGGCCTGAGAGGCGCAGAGCGCGCTCTCTGCCGCCGACTAGCCTGTGAGGCAGTTTCGTCGAAACCACGGAAGCAAATCAAATCCAACCAAGGTTAGGCGTTGGACGGTGCCAGTGGACCAATCCACAGCTGCCCAGTCACCTAAACCGCCTGTCCGACCATTGCCTCGCCGTAATCACTCGCCGGAGATATCCCGTTCTCGGCAACCGCCTCGGACCGGCTATAAAAGGAGGCCTCGAGCTCGTTCTCTACCCAGCACCACCCCTCCACCTCGCCAGTACTGCGCCCAGCCACTAGGAGGACCTTGAGGAGGTCTTCTTCCTCGACTCCGGCCACCCCGATCCGCTTCAGGCTCCGGCAAGGTTCTCTGTGGTGAGGGCACCCCCGCCTCCCAAATCTTGTCAGCAGCCTTCTAGTGCACCCACTCTTCTAACCCGAGCCCCAATTTGACGTTTGCAGCCCTCCTCGGTGAGATCCAACACCGCTCGAACCACCATCCGCCGGAGTGGAGGCCGCCGTCGACGTGGTGCACGCCAATGACCAACTCCGCCGTAGCCCTTGGATACTTTTCTTTTTATAATAGATTAGTCCCTGGACTAAAGCCTTTATAACTTTTAAACAAAAGATGATTTTGAGTTGATTCTTTTTCTGTCATCTTTATTTTTCTATTTAGTTTTTTATCGTATTTATTTTAAAAATATTGGGAAACAATTTTATGCACACACGGTATTTACGTTAGTATCCAATTTCTTTTATACCGTAGATACCGAAGGAGGTGACGGAACCGCAAACTTCACCGAGCTAGACTCCGACTACTCCGAACCTGGCAAGCATGTTTGAACCTTTGATATGATGAGTGTTTTGCATGTTTGCTTGAGTAGTTATCTCATGGCATGTTTATATAAGCATTAGCGAATGTTATATTGCATGCAAGGCAAGCTACAGGTGAGCTTCGAAGTTCGATGTGTTCATATGATGGTGAGATAACCTGATCATGTGGTGGCATGATAGGTTGTAAGCTGGTATTGTTGACGCATGCCGGTCTTATGTCAACCATGTAACTCCAGTGTTAACGTGGATCAAGTCTTGTTCCCGTTCGTCCCCTTCCATGCTACCACATGTTTTCTGCAAAGAATGTGGTTTAGTAAGTTGCAAACCTCTCTCCTTGTACACACCAAATAGAGGGGCCGTCATGAGGGTTCCATGGCCCTGGATTAAAGCCCGTCATCCGGTCAGGGGGCATGGGTGTTTCCAGTTGGGACCGAGAGTGGGGCACCCCTTAGAGTGCGCGATATAAATTTGATCCCATGCTATTCGAGGTTGTGGCCTCCCTGTCTTAAAGTTTTTCTTGAACATTGCCTAGGGTGATTCCTGGCAGCGGAATGTGGAATGGGTGTGTACTGGTTAGATGTGTTTCTTCTAAAATACCGTAAACGGAACTAATCCTTGTGACTACTGAAATCCGTTGGATGTGGATTAACAGTGCAAACTCTGCAGAGTCATAACCATTCGAGTAACCGTGTCCATGGTCAAGGACTTTGATCAACATATCAGTGTCAGTCTTAGTATCATTCTCAGTGACAGTATCCGGAGAATGAGCATGAAACCGAGAATGGTAAACCCGGCTGAATGTTATTCCGGTGGATGGACTAACCGGTTTATTATTATGTACTAAGTATTTCCTTGGGATGATTTAAATTCATGAGCTACTTAAATTTGAATGACGAAATATAAGCCTTTTATGTGATGTCGCTCAGACGTCCGACTGTGGCATTCTTGTTATTTACTTTTTATATAAGCTCTTTATGTGATGTCGCTCAGACGTCCGACTGTGGCATTCTTGTTATTTACTTTTGATATAAGCCCTTTATGTGATGTCGCTCAGATTCCCGACTGTGGCATTGTTGTTATTGACTTTTGATATAAGCCCTTTATGTGATGTCGCTCAGACGTCCGACTGTGGCATCCTTGTTATTTACTTTCATTATAAGCCCTTTTCGAGATGTCGCTTAGACGTCCGACTATGGCACGTACTATCATTTACATTCCAATATAAGCCCTTTATGTGGTGTCGCCCTGACGCCCGACTGCGGCATGTTAATTTATTTTTACCTTTCGAGGCGTCGCATCAGACACCCGATCGGTCTTCAGCTATTTTATTGGGATTTCGGGAGGACTACCACCTGACTTCCTTTTATTTATCATGCAGTGCAAATTTATTATCTCAGTGTGCATTACTAATCTGCTCATGTGCATCATGTTTGCATTGTTTATATCTTATGTCCAAACTGTCTTGCCAGTACATTCAAAGTACTCACCTGGCTTGTTGATTTGGCTAGATGTTGACGAAGGCGATCTTATGGATGAAGAGTACGATAGCGAGTCCGATGCCTAGAGGAGTCCCAGTCAGTCACGTGCGATCCTGGAGTTGATCACTTGTATTATATACGCTTCCGCTACCCAATAAAATCATCGAGCCTCACTCCGACGCTTGATGAGCTGTAAGATTTTGGAGTCATGTCACCCACTTCTCTGTGACATATTCACCACCACCTTTTTTATGAGTCAGTATTTATGCCACCACACCCTTTGTGTCATATCCGCCTTTATGTACAATATTGGCATTCTTGTAATAAATTGCTGAGCAGCCCCAGCTCAACCTTGTATAATATTTAGTACTTCTGGATTTCTGTATCAAGGATTTGTCTGCTAGTAAGGAGGATTCTTCTGTACTGGTCAATACAAGGGTCGGCTTTTAAATAAATGTTTTATTGGAAAACCGGTCATGAAACTTTCCTTCCTCTAATGGATATACTCATATTTTAGTTGCTGTTGATTACGTTACTAAGTGGGTAGAAGCTATTCCAACTAGTAGTGATGATCATAACACTTCTATTAAAATGCTTAAAGAAGTTATTTTTCCATGGTTTGGAGTCCCTAGATATTTAATGACCGATGGTAGTTCACATTTTATTCATGGTGCTTTCCGTAAAATGCTTGCTAAATATGATGTTAATCATAGAATTGCATCCCCTTATCACCCACAGTCTAGTGGTCAAGTAGAATTGAGTAATAAAGAACTCAAATTAATTTTGCAAAAGACTGTTAATAGATCTAGAAAGAATTGGTCCAAGAAACTTGATGCATTATGGGCCTATAGAACTGCATATAAAAATCCTATGGGTATGTCTCCGTATAAAATGGTCCATGGAAAAGCATGTCACTTACCTCTCGAACTAGAACACAAGGCATATTGGGCTATTAAAGAACTCAACTATGATTTTAAACTTGCCGGTGAGAAGAGGTTATTTGATATTAGCTCACTTGATGAATGGAGAACCCAAGCCTATGAGAATGCCAAATTATTTAAAGAAAAGGTTAAAAGATGGCATGACAAAAGGATACAAAAGTGTGAGTTTAATGTAGGTGACTATGTATTGCTATACAACTCTCTTTTAAGATTTTTTGCAGGAAAACTTCTCTCTAAATGGGAAGGTTCTTACGTTATCGAGGAGGTCTATCGTTCCGGTGCCATAAAAATCAACAACTTCGAAGGCACAAATCCGAAGGTGGTGAACGGTCAAAGGATCAAACATTATATCTCAGGTAATCCCATAAATGTTGAAACCAATGTTATTGAAACCGTAACCCCGGAGGAATACATAAGGGACACTTTCCGGAACATTTCAGACTCCGAAAAGGAATAGGTATGTGGTACGGTAAGTAAACCGCTCCAAAACAGTTTTTAAGGCAATATTTCTCCGTTTTGGAATATTTAGAAAAATAGAAAAATAAGAAGCAGTCCGGGAAGGACACGAGGGTGGAGGGCGCGCCCTACCCTACTGGGCGCGCCCCCTACCTCATGGGCCCCTCGTGTGCTCTCCGAAGTCCATTTTCGTACACGACACGTATTTTGGTCGGTAAAAATTCATTATATAATCTCCCGGGGGTTTTGACCTCCTTATCACGCAAAAATCTCCCGTCTTTGTTTCGAGCTGTCCTGTTGTAGATTTGAGCAACATGTCATCCCAGGATTTGGAAGGAGAGAGCTATGTGGCTGATTTCCTTGCAGATCCTAAAGTCTATGGGGATGTGGAGCATTGTAGTTGGACTACGGAAGAAGAAGAGGACTATGAACCCAAGGTAAATGAGGAGACGAGCTTAGATGAAGATGAAGTCCCACTACCTCAACCTGGGGACATGCATGTGGAGTTCAAAAAGTCAAGCCTCCCTGACAGAATAAAGAAACCTAAGATCGAGTTTATCCCTTTTCGCCTCTTGCGGGAAAACAAACAGGAACTATGCAAAAAGATACTAAGCCTGGAGCAGGAGATCGAGGACCTAAGGGACCAAAATTCTGTCCTCAAGTGCAAATTAAAGAAGAAGCCCACTCCATCATCAACAACTCCACCTTCTTCATCAACAAAGGAGACATAATCACATGGGTATGGGCACTCCCCTTGGCAACTGCCAAGCTTGGGGGAGTGCCCCGGTATCATATCACCATCACTTTTATCTTTACCATTTCCTTAGCTTGATCCTTTTGGTAATATCTTGATCTAGTAGAATATAAGTTTTTAGTATGATCTAGTTGTGAGTTTTGCTTTATTATCCTTCTATGTAACCGAGTCAGTGAGCTATATAATAAAGATTAGTGTTGAGTCAAGGGCTTGATTATTTTGCCATGATCCTAAGTGAATAAAAGAAAAGAGAAAGAATAAAAAGAAACAAAGAGATCATATGGATCTTATGGAGAGTAATGAGCTCACATAGAAAAAGTATGATGAATAGAAGTTGTTGAGGGTTGACAAACATAGTTTTGGTCATCGTTGCAATTAATAGGAAGAAATAAAGAAAGAGAGGTCTTCACATATAAATATATTATCTTGGACATCTTTTGTGATTGTGAGCACTCATTAAAGTATGACATGCTAAAGAGTTCACGTTGGACAAGGAAGACAACGTAATGGGTTATGTTCTCTTACATCTGAGATAAATTATATTGTCTTGGATCCTCCAACATGTTGAGCTTTCCTTTCCCCCTCATGCTAGCCAAATACACTGCACCAAGTAGAGATACTACTTGTGCTTCCAAATACCCTTAAACCAGTTTTGCCATAAGAGTCCACCATACCTACCTATGGATTGAGTAAGATCCTCCAAGTAAGTTGTCATCGGTGCAAGCAATAAAAATTGCCCTCTAAATATGTATGACTTATTAGTGTGGGAGAAAATAAGCTTTATACGATCGTGTGATATTGAAGAAATAAAAGCGACAGACTGCATAATAGAGGTCCATATCACAAGTGGCAATATAAAGTGCATTATTTCGCATTAAGATTTTGTGCATCCAACCATAAAAGCGCATGACAACCTCTGCTTCCCTCTACGAAGGGCCTATCTTTTACTTTTATCTCCTACCTTGCATAAGAGTCATGGTGATCTTCACCCCTCCTTTTTATATTTTATCCTTTGGCAAGCACAGTATGTTGGAACGATCCTGGTATATATGGCTAATTGGATGTGAGTTTTCATGAACTATTATTGTTGACATTACCCTTGAGGTAAAACGTTGGGAGGCAAAACAATAACCCCTATCTTTCTCTGTGTCCGATTAAAACTCCATACCCATAAGTATTGCATGAGTGTCAGCAATTGTGAAAGACTATATGATAGTTGATTATGTGGACTTGCTGAAAAGCTCTTATACATTGACTCTTTCCTATGTTATGATAAATTGCAATTGCTTCAATGACTGAGATTATAGTTTGTTAGTTTTAATGAAGTTTACGGTTCATACTTGATATTGTGATTGAATTATTACTCTAGTATAAGAGATAATATGACAAGAATTATATAAGTTGCTGTTCTAAGAATGATCATGATGCCCTCATGTCCGTATTTTATTTTTATCGACACCTCTATCTCTAAACATGTGGACATATTTTTCGATTTCGGCTTTCGCTTGAGGACAAGCGAGGTCTAAGCTTGGGGGAGTTGATACGTCCATTTTGCATCATGCTTTTATATCAATATTTATTGCGTTATGGCCTGTTATTACACATTATGTCACAATACTTATGCCTATCCTCTCTTATTTTACAAGGTTTTCATAAAAGGGAGAATGCCGACAGCTGGGATTCTGGGCTAGAAAAGGAGAAAATATTAGAGACCTATTCTGCACAGCTCCAAAAGTCCTGAAACTTCACGGAAGACGTTTTCATAATATATAAAAAATACTCAGCGGAAGAAATTCACCAAGGGGCCACACCCTTCCCACGAGGGTGGGGGCGCGCCCTACCTCCTTGGGCGCGCCCCCCTACCTCATGGGCCCCCTGGTGGCCCTCCGGTGGCCATCTTCTGCTATATGAAGTTTTTCGATGGAAAACAAAATAACAAGCAATCTTCTCGGACGAAACTCCGCCGCCACGAGGCGGAACCTTGGCGGATCCAATCTAGGGCTCCGGCAGAGCTGTTCTGCCAGGGAAACTTCCCTCCCGGAGGGGGAAATCATCGCCATCGTCATCACCAACGCTCCTCTCATTGGGAGAGGGCAATCTCCATCAACATCTTCATCAGCACCATCTCCTCTCAAAACCCTAGCTCATCTCTTGTATCCAATTCTTGTCTTCAAGTCTGGGATTTGTGCTAGTAGGTTGCTAGTAGTGTTAATTACTCCTTGTAGTTGATACTAGTTGGTTTAATTGATGGAAGATCATATGTTCAAATCCTATATGCATATTAATACCGCTCTGATTATGAACAAGTTTATGCTTTGTGAGTAGTTACGTTTGTTCCTGAGGAAATGGGAGAAGTCTTGCTATTAGTAGTCATGTGAATTTGGTATTCGTTCGATATTTTGATGAGATGTATGTTGTCTCTCCTCTAGTGGTGTTATGTGAACGTCGACTACATGACACTTCACCATTGTTTGGGCCTAAGAGGAAGGCATTGGGAAGTAATAAGTAGATGATGGGTTGCTAGAGTGACAGAAGCTTAAACCCTAGTTTATGTGTTGCTTCGTAAGGGGCTGATTTGGATCCATATGTTTCATGATATGGTTAGGTTTACCTTAATACTTTTGTTTTAGTTGAGGATGCTTGCAATAGAGGTTAATCATAAGTGAGATGTTTGTCCAAGTAAGGGCAGCACCCAAGCACCGGTCCACCCACATACCAAATTATCAAAGTACCGAACGCGAATCATATGAACGTGATGAAAACTAGCTTGACGATATTCCCATGTGTCCTCGGGAGCGCTTTACATCATATAAGAGTTTGTCCAGGCTTTTCCTTTGCTACAAAAAGGATTGGGCCACCTTGCTGCACCTTATTTACTTTTGTTACGTGTTGCTCGTTACAAATTATCCTATCACAAAACTATCTGTTACTACTTATTTTAGTACTTGCAGAGAATACATTGCTGGAAACCGCTTATCATTTCCTTCTGCTCTGCGTTGGGTTCGACACTCTTACTTATCGAAAGGACTACGATAGATCCCCTACACTTGTGGGTCATTAGTTATCAAGACTATTTTATGACGCTGTTGTCGGGGAGCATAGCTCTATTCTTTGAGTCACTTGGGATTTATATCTGTTGATCACTATGAGGAACTTGAAAGATGAAAGAACCAAGATTTATCCCTCAACTGCGAGGGGAGGTAAGGAACTGCCATCTAGCTCTGCACTTGATTCACCTTCTGTTATGAGTAAACTTGCGACACCTACTCCTGCTATTCATTCTGATATTTCACATGTTATCGATTATGCCACTTCTAGTTTGCATGATGCTTGTGATGAAACTACTTCTATGCTTGATAATACTATGCCACTAGGTGAATTTATGGATGAACAACTTGCTAGGGTTAGAGAGACTGAAATTATTGAAACTGATAATATTGATGAAAGTGATGATGAAGATTCTCCCCCTAGATATGAATTGCATGTTGTGCCTGAGGGTTATGTTATGGATGAAGAAACTGCTAGAGACTTTTATCTTGCAATGATAGATATGATGTTAAGAAACTGTTAGCTAAGATGAAAGAAAAGTCTTTGAATGCTAGAATGAAATATGACCCTGCTTTTGCTACTTCACCTATCTGTATTTCTGATAAGGATTATGATTTCTCTGTCGATCCTTAGTTAATTACTTTATTTGAGTCTGATCCTTTTTATGGCTATGAATCTAAAATTGTTGTGGAACATCTTACTAAATTAAATGATATAGCTACCCTGTTCACTAATGATGAGAAACCTCGCTATTACTTTATCCTTAAGTTGTTTCCATTTTCATTAAAGGGTGATGCTAAAACATGGTTTAATTCTCTTGATCCTGGTTGTTTGTGTAGTCCTCAGGATATGATTTATTACTTCTCTGCTAAATATTTCCCTGTTCATAAGAAACAAGCTGCCTTAAGGGAAATATATAATTTTGTGCAAATTGAAGAAGAGAGTCTCCCACAAGCTTGGGGGAGGCTTCTCCGATTACTTAATGATTTGCCTCATCATCCTCTCAAGAAAAATGAAATACTTGATATCTTTTATAATGGACTAACCGATGCTTCCAGAGACCACCTGGATAGTTGTGCTGGTTGTGTTTTCAGAGAAAGAACTATTGATCAAGCTGAATTGCTATTGAATAATATGTTGAGTAATGAAAATGATTGGACACTTCCTGAACCAACTCCTAAGCCAACTCCGAAGAAAATGGGTATTCTATTTCTCAGTCCTGAAGATATGCAAGAGGCAAAGAAATCTATGAAAGAAAAAGGTATTAAAGCTGAAGATGTCAAGAATTTACCAACTATTGAAGAAATACATGGTCTTGATAACCCGACACAGGTAGTAAAGGTAAATTTTCTCTATAGATTTGATGAAGGTGATATTCCTCGTAATATGTCTGCTAGCCAATGATTGGATTAGTTTGATAATTTTATTGTTAAACAAGAAAATTTCAATGCTTATGTTAGTAGACAATTGAAATGCAATGCTTATATGATTGAACACCTGAGTGATTATATGTCTAGAGTTAAAGGTGAACTTAAACTTATTAGTAAACATGCTTCTATGGTTACCACTCAAGTAGACAAGTGCTTAAAGCTCAAAATGATTTGCTCACTGAATTAAATAATAAGAAAAATGAAAATGTTGTTAGAGTTGTGACTAGAGGGGGTAAAATGACTCGGGAACCTTTGTATCTTGAGGGCCACCCTAAGAGAATTGAGCAAGATTCTAAGAGAACTAATGTTGATGCTCCTAGTCCTTCTAAAAGGAAGAAAAAGAAAAATGATAGGACTTTGCATGCTCCTAGTGAACCTATTGTTGACACACCTGAGAATCCCAATGATATTTCTATTTCTGATGCTGAAACACAATCTGGTAATGAACTTGAACCTAGTAATAATGTTAATGATGATGTTCATGTTGATGCTCAATCTAGCAATAATAATGATGTAGAGATTGAACCTGATGTTGATCTTGATAACCCACAATCAAAGAATCAACGTTATGATAAGAGAGACTTCGTTGCTAGGAAGCATGGTAAAGAAAGAGAACCTTGGGTTCAGAAACCCATGCCTTTTCCTCCTAAACCATCCAAGAAAAAGGATGGTGAGGATTTTGAGCGCTTTGCTGAAATGATTAGACCTATCTTTTTGCGTATGCGTTTGACTGATATGCTTAAAATGAATCCTTATGCTAAGTATATGAAAGATATTGTTACAAATAAAAGAAGGATACCAGAAGCTGAAATTTCCACCATGCTTGCTAATTATACTTTTAAAGGTGGAATACCTAAGAAACTAGGAGATCCAGGAGTACCAACTATACCATGCTCCATTAAAAGAAACTATGTTAAAACTGCTTTATGTGATCTTGGAGCCGGTGTTAGTGTTATGCCTCTCTCTTTATATCATAGACTTGATTTGAATAAATTGACACCTACTGAAATATCTTTGCAAATGGCTGATAAATCAACTGTTATACCTGCGGTATTTGTGAGGATGTGCCTGTTGTGGTTGAAAACGTTACTATTTTAACGGACTTTGTTATTCTTGATATTCCCGAGGATGATAGTATGTCTATTATTCTTGGTAGACCCTTTTTGAATACTGCAGGGGCTGTTATTGACTGCAACAAAGGCAATGTCACTTTTCATGTTAATGGTAATGATCATATGGTACAATTTCCGAGGAAACAACCTCAAGTCCAAAGTATTAATTCTATTGGTAAAACTTCAATGATTACTATTGGAGATTTTGAATTCCCCCTTCCTACTGTCAAGAAGAAATATGATATTCTTATTGTTGGGGATGTGCATATCCCCGTTGAGGTAACCTAGTGTTATTCGAAAATTCTCTAGCTTCATGTTATTCGAAAAGAGTTTGTTAACAAGACTTGATCAACCTTGTTAGTGGATTTCTTTTGATGAGCATGAGATGGATGAAGTTAGAAAGCACAACTCTCTATACCCTCCTTTTACTTTCCGTTATTTAGATTAAATAAAGGAAAAATAGTATTTTTTCTATTTTCTGAATTATCCTTGCAATAAAAAAATTCCCCGAAAATAAAAGTTCTCCAAATGTCCTGAAAATTTTATATGATCTTTTTTAGAATATTTAAGAATATTTGGCACTGAGAACACACCTGGGGGACCCACCACATGGCCACGAGGGTCCAGGGCGCGCCCACCCCTCGGGGAGCTCCCTCTGCCTCGTGGACCCCATGTGGGCCCCCTCCACTTATTCTTGCACCCACACACTTCGTCTTCCACCAGAAAAAATCCTCCACCAGCTCAAACCCGAGTTCTAGCTCATCTTACTTCGATTTTCGATCTCCTAGATCAAAGCTCCATTCACAAACTGCTTTGGGGGATTGTTCTTCGGTATGTGACTCCTCCAATGGTCCAATTAGTTTTTGTTCTAGTGCTTTATTTATTACAAATTTTTTCTGCTTAGGTGACCCTATTCTTGAGCTTGCATGTCAAATTTATGTGGTCAAAAGTAGTTTTAATGCATGATATGGCCTCTAGGCACTTGTAGGAGTAGTTTCTATCAATCTTGTTGAGTTTGGTTCACTTTTATTTTGAGTCACTAAAAAATTCAGAAATTTTTCATAGGAAGAAATATGTTTAGGAAAATGTACCAAGGTGGTTCATCATGGAAGCAAGGCCCAAGGCCCGCGATACGTGAGCCGGACAATGAACTACCAAGGGAAGCTCAAGTGCGGCCTTGTGAATGGCCGTCAGAGGATTTCATGGTCCAGGCAGGCATCAAGGATGAATTTGACGCATATGTGTGTAACGCTAATCTTGAGAGCTTCGTTTCAGATAAGTGCCGGTAATACCACTATCTAACTGATTCCTTTGTGAGAAGGTTTAAATTTACATCCTCGCGCAATTCTCACACTGTTTTGTTTGATCTTTATGATAAATCGTATACCATGGACCTAGAAGATTTTAATACTGCTTGTAAACTCCCGCACTGGGGCAATGTTAGTGAACCTCGCAAATCTGAATATAAAGACTTTCTTGCTAGTATTACTGTGGGGGAATCAAGGGAGATTACACAAGCTACCATAGGGAGCATTCATTTCCCTTCCATACATTATTTTGCTCTCTTCATTGGTAGATGCATTAACGGTAAAGATGAGGCTTGTCACATGTGTGTTCCAGATCTTAGTGCCCTCAAGAGTGCGGTATTAGGTGATAAACAATATAATTTGGGGGATATTGTTGCACGTAGGTTGCATCACAACAGTATACGTGGAGATTTGTTTGGTGGAATTTATGCAACTCGTGTAGCTAACTATCGTGATATACCCATACGTGGAAATGATATTGAGTTTCCTCCTGCTTACCTAGATTATAATGGCATGGTTCGCCATCAGTTTGTTGAGAGGAACGATCAGTTCCTCCAGTACCGACTAATCTTTGACAGACGGCGCACCGTCCATGTTGCTCTCCCTGCTCCTTCTTTCTTTGACTTTCAGGAAAAAGGGAGATATGTTATAACCAGGGAGGAGGCGAACGAGTACGAGAGGAGGACGGAGGAAGCTCGCCTTCAAGCTGCAGCTCATCAGGCAGTAGCTACTGCATCTCAGTACGACCCCAGCTACAACTTTGGATATCCACCGGTCCAGCCATGGCCATAGACCAACTTAGGCCAAAAGCCTAAGCTTGGGGGAGTACGTATTTCTCACCGACATTACATTCATGTTCACACACTCATGCCAGTTGTCGGTGCTCATACTTTTTCATTGTATCATCCATGCTAGTTTATTTTATTTCTAAGCTTTCTTCTTGTGTGTTTGAAAACCCTTAATAAAAAACCAAAAAATTAGTTGTAGATTTTAGCTAGTTTATTTTCCATGCTTGTAGTAGTAGTAATTAAAAATAAAACCCAAAAAGATTTCTCGTTCTTCTTTTGTTTGTTGGGAGCTTTCCCGTGTAAATAGTTTTGTTTCTTTTCTTTTCTTTGGGGGCGAGAGGAGAGGACCATGATGAAAATGTTGAGTGGCTCTCATATGCATTATTGTTGATTTAACAAAGAGCCCATATTACCTTGTCTTTTCCCTTGTATTGAATGCTTGCAGATTCCAGCTTAGTCCAATGCATGTGCACTATTATTATTATCCACACCATTCAGTTGTGCAAGTGAAAGGCAATAATGACGATATATGATGAACTGATTGAGATGAGAGAAGCTGGTATGAACTCGACCTATTTTTTTGTAAATATGATTAGTTCATCATTCCTAATTCATTCTATTATAAATGAAACATGTTTGCAATGACAATTAGAGATTATAGTTGTTCATGTCATGCTTAATTATCTAGGAGTTTATAATGGTTTACCTTGCGTGCTAACATGCTATTAAAATGGTTGTGATGTGGTATGATGAGGTGGTATCCTCCTTTGAGCGATTCGAGTGGCTTAACTTGGCACATGTTCACGCATGTAGTTGAAACAAAATCAACATAGCCTCCATGATATTTATGTTCATGGTGAATTATATACTACTCATGCTTGCACTCAGTGTTGATTAATTTTAATGCATGTTCATGACTATTGTCACTCTCTAGCTGGTCGCTTCCCAGTCTCTTTCTAGCCTTCACTTGTACTAAGTGGGAATACTGCTTGTGCATCCACTTCCATAAAACCCAAAAGTTATTCCATATGAGTCCACCATACCTTCCTACATGCGGTATCTACCTTCCGTTCCAAGTAAATTTGTATGTGCCAAACTCTAAACCTTCAAATGAAATTCTGTTTTGTATGCTCGAATAGCTCATGTATAAACTAGGGCTGTCTATATCTTCCATGCTAGGTGGGTTATTCTCAAGAGGAGTGGACTCTGCTCCTCACTCACGAGAAAATGACTGGTAACTGGGATGCCCAGTCCCATGCTTAAATGAAAATAATTGCAAACAAAACTCCCCCAGGATTGTTGTTAGTTGGAGGCACCCGTTGTTTCGGACAAGCCATGGATTGATGTTTGTTCGTGGTAGGGGGAGTATAAACTTTACCATTCTGTTTGGGAACCGCCTATAATGTGTGTAGCATGGAAGATATCGAGATCTCTCGGTTGTTATGTTGGCAATGAAAGTATACCACTCAAAATATTATTCATCTCTATTTCAAAATCGAGCTCTGGCACCTCTACGAATCCCTGCTTCCCTCTAAGAAGGGCCTATCTATTTACTTTTATGTTGATTCATCATCCTCTTATTAAAAAGCACCAGTTGGGGAGCACTGCTGTCATTTACATGCATTACTATTAGTTTACATTGAGTATGACTGTGTCTGGATCTCTTTTACCATGAATTACATAGTTTAGTCAGTCCTTGATCTTCCGAGGTGCTCTGCATTTATGTTTTACGGTCACAGAAAGGGCTAGCGAGATACCATCGTGTTATATCATATTATGATTGTTTTGAGAAAGTGTTGTCATCCAAGATTTATTATTATTGCTCGCTAGTTGATTATGCCATTGATATGAGTAAACATGAGACCTAAATGTTATTGTGAATATGGTTAGTTCATATTCTTTGCAGAAAACTTGAATGCTGGCTCTACATATTTACAACAACAGGATCAAACAGAGTTTGTAAAAGTTTTTATTTATCCCTTTCAGTTTGTCAACTGAATTGCTTGAGGACAAGCAAAGGTTTAAGCTTGGGGGAGTTGATACGTCTCCATCGTATCTACTTTTCCAAAACACTTTTGACCTTGTTTTGGAGTCTAACTTGCATGATTTGAATGGAACTAAGCCGGACTATCGCTGTTTTCAGCAGAATTGCCATGGTGTTATTTTTGTGTAGAAACAAATGTTCTCAGAATGACCTGAAACTTCACGGAGAATATTTTTGGAATATATAAAAAATACTGGTGAAAGAATAAACGTCAGGGGGCCACACCCTATCCAAGAGGGTGGGGGCGCGCCCACCCCCCGGGGCGCGCCACCTACCTCGTGGGCCCCCTGAGGCTCCACCGACCTCAACTCCGACTCTATATATTCACGTTCGGGGAGAAAAAAACAGAGAGAAGGATTCATCGCGTTTTATGATACAGAGTCGCTGCCAAGCCCTAATCTCTCTCGGGAGGGCTGATCTGGAGTCCGTTCGGGGCTCCGGAGAGGGGAATCCGTCGCCATCGTCATCATCAACCTTCCTCCATCACCAATTTCATGATGCTCACCGCCGTGCGTGAATAATTCCATTGTAGGCTTGCTGGATGGTGATGGGTTGGATGAAATTTATCATGTAATCGAGTTAGTTGTGTTAGGGTTTGATCCCTAGTATCCATTATGTTCTGAGATTGATGTTGCTATGACTTTGCTATGCTTAATGCTTGTCACTAGGGCCCGAGTGCCATGATTTCAGATCTGAACCTATTATGTTTTCATGAATATATGTGAGTTCTTGATCCTATTCCGCAAGTCAATAGTCACCTACTGTATGTTATGATCCAGTAACCCCGAAGTGACAATAATCGGGACCACTCCCGGTGATGACTTTAGTTTGAGGAGTTCATGTATTCACTAAGTGTTAATGCTTTGTTCCTATTGAAGGGAGGCCTTAATATCCCTTAGTTTCCAATAGGACCCCGCTGCCACGGGAGGGTAGGCAAAATATGCCATGCAAGTTCTTTTCCATAAGCACGTATGACTATATTCAGAATACATGCCTACATTACATTGATGAACTGGACCTAGTTCTGTGTCACCCTATGTTATAACTATTACATGAGGAATCGCATCCGACATAATTATCCATCACCGATCCAATGCCTATGAGCTTTTCACATATTGATCTTTGCTTAGTTACTTTTCCGTTGCCACTGTTACAATTACTACAAAACCAATACTGTTACTTTTGCCACCGTTAACGTTACTTCCATATTACTTTGCTACTAAATACTTTGCTGCGGATATTAAGTCTTTCAGGTGCGGTTGAATTGACAACTCAACTGTTAATACTTGAGAATATTCTTTGGCCCCCCTTGTGTTGAATCAATAAATTTGGGTTGAATACTCTACCCTCGAAAACTGTTGTGTTCCCCTATACTTGTGGGTTATCTGGCTTACGGGTTTGAATTAAGGTTTAACTCAGTGGCTGCGTGGCCCTTGAATAACGCTTGTCATGGAGGCTTGGCAGCCTATGAATGTCTTGTTTTTTGTTTGTTCTTGTTTTTTATTTGATTTTTTGGAGATTGATCTTTTCTACCATGTTGATACATGGTTTAAGACTGATAAAGGCCATGTTTGCCTTATGGTTCATATATGAATCTACCCGGAGTTTTTAGTCACCCGGCCCAGTTTTGGACTTTAAGTCGCTGGTGTATGATGATTATGTGCTTGGAGTACTGGCTCTCATCTTTCGGATGTTACCCCTTGCTGCATATGGCGTTGTAAGCCGGTGGTATGAATAAATTGAACAGGGCGTTGTGCTCTCAATCTTTGGGTTGTAACCCTTACTGCACGACGTATGATAAGCCGGTAGTATGAACTAAATATCACAGGTATGATATTTATTTGTTGTGATTATATGAGGTTTTGGTAAACCGGCCCTGGTTCTGGACTATTTAGTCATCACTGGCTTTTATATGGGGTATTATGACCCGCCCTGGGTTAAACCGCCAGGGCACCTGTTATTTGTTTACATGCAGGAAAATTGATAAACATGGTATGTATAATTGATGATATCAATCAGCATAAGTGGCAGATCTACACATAATGGATCGGTAGTGTCATGCAAACAAAACGTCCATGATGGCACAGCAGATCAGTGTTTAACTAGCCTATTACATGCCTCCGTGAGCCCAAATGACTAAGTGTTTTTTCAAGCAATGTCTGATGATGCAAATTATGAACTGTCCAGCGGATCAGTTCTCCTGGTCTTGGCGGCTTGAAGCTTTTGGGTTATCCCATGCCGGTTCTTCTTCTCCCTCCACCGTCTGGAAGTTAGGCAATGACCAATTGATGCCAGTAAAGGCTTGAAATTCAACTTCATCATCGATAAGCTCAGACGGATCAATTTCAGGGGCAAAAGTATGCTTACGAATTGGAGGGATAAGGTCTGCAATCTTGTAAGCCGGCATGGGCATTTTCTGGTTCTCCGCGGTATAAGCCGCCTAATATTTGGACAAATTTGTTTCTTTAGCAATCAGGCTCGCCAATGGATGCATAATCCTTCACACAAGCGGCAAAATCTTTCTTGTCAAAAGGAGACACGTCCTCTTTGAAGCTGGGGCAGCCAGTGGCGAGCTCAGCCGGGTCTAATTCTTCCTGCCATGCCTTCATCTGGCTTAAAGCCATAATGGCACCGGCTTTGGTAGCTGATTGCTTGTTCTCTTCAATTCTGGCAGGCAGGACAGAAAGTTGGCTTAAGACATTAATTAGAAGAGATGGTGCTTTCTTTCTTGAGGAGATGGTGGCTATTGTGCGCTGAGATCCAGTGTATAGTTGTTCTACTAATGTGTAAATAGCCTTGAGCTTTATCAGCACTTCTTTACCAAGATTTCTACTTTTGGGGCCTACATGAAATATTATGATTAAGTCAACAGACGGCTTATAAAATGGAGTGTGGTAAGTCATTACAATATAAAGATCTTACCAAAATAGCAAAGGTCATCTGTGTGACATGATGCTTCAAGCCAGTAAGTTCTGTGGTGACCTCCTCCAATGAGGCCTCGGCTTTTTCAGCCCTCTGGGTCAGGGCAGCCTTCTCTTCAGCCCAGGTGGCTTTCTCAACATGAAACTCAGTTTTAGGCTTTTCATTTTCATCCAAGCTAAACTTGAACTTGGAGTCAGCCTTCTGGGTTTCAGCTTCTTGTGCTTCAAGCCGGGGTTTTAAATCAGTCAACTGAGATTGAAATGGACAGGATGATTCCTGCAAGAAGGTCGAAACAAGTATGCACGGATATGATAGGGTCTTAAACATTGATAAGTCCCAAGCCCTTTGCAGGCAATAGCACTTGGCACTTGGGGCTAATGGGTGCAAAATGTTTCTTTATGAAGCAGTAAAAATTTATAAGTCCCAAACCCTTTGCAAGCAATAGCACTTGGCACTTGGGGGCTAATGGATGCAGAAAGTTTCTTTTAAGCAGTGGCAGACAACTCTGGTTCATCTTTTTCAAGTTAAACCGGTTTGTAAGGGTGACTAGATGAGATTTACAATGATAGTGATAAGTCCCGGTTTATTCATATTGATGAAACCGGCCCTTGGGGGCTACAGCTGTGAAGTTGATAACTATTAACTGAAGACCCGGCTCAACTTGATAGTTTAAGCCACCCCCATGGACTATAGGTGCAAAGTTGATTCTTGGAAGTCTCGGCTTATCTTCATAAGTTTCAGTCGGCCCTTGGGGGCTACAGGTTTTGACTCAGATGCATAGTTAAAGGCTATCTAACAAGTCTATAGTATATTTTATTCTATCATATTAAGTAGACTTGGGGGCTGAAGGAATATATATTATATAAAACAAGAAATTGATACCTCATATTTCTGGTGCATGTGCTTGACCATGTTAATCTCCCGATCACGGTTGTTGTGTACTTGGGTGAGATAGCCGGAGAGGATCTCACTAATATTCAGATGAGAATAATTGGCCATGTCAACTTTGACCTTGCGCTTCTCGATCAATTCTTCTTTGGCAAAATGTTTTGCTAGAGCAATAGGATTCCCCGGTTCTTGAAAACTAGTGTCGGTGATCAGAACTTCCTTGGTGTTTGGTTCTGAAGGCTTGAATGGGTTTGGCGGTTCAGCACCCAAGGGATGACAATTATATGCTCAGTAGAGGTACCGGGATTTTCTGGTGGCGGCTCATCAGCAGGTTCTTCCAGTTGTTGCATTGAGGCTTCAGATATTTGTGCTTGTTTTTTCGGTTCATGAGTCTTGGGGTCCTCTATTGGCTTGTTTATTTTACCCTTTTTGCTAGGCTTTGCTTTTCCACTGCAAGAGGATTAAAAAGTCAGTATGAGTTTAGAGATGTGGAAAAACACAGATAAAGTTGGTACCCAGGGTCGGTCTTGAAAGTCAGAAGCTGAGTCTGAGATGAATCACCAGATGAAGAGTGAGAGGTCCCCTGATAATTAAGTCAAAAGGATTAAGTGCTTGATGAATAAGACATGCCTTGGAATAAATAGAGTCGGAATTTTGAAGTACCTCATTCCGGTGTTTGTGTGGGGCTAGTGTGTTAGGTAAACCGGAGGAAAGCTCTCTGCCTCCTCTGGTCCAGGTTCTACGCCGGTTCTCATGTTGTTGTTGCTTCAAAATAAAGTTGGGATACAAGTGAGCTAAAGGGTGAGAAAACCATACTTTCTGGGTCACTCGTCGAATTTTGTGTCTTGGCAAAGCCTCTAAGTTGGAGGAAATAATAGTTACCTCGTCATCACCCGCCTGGCTGGTTTCCATGTCATCCTGATAGCAATCAGTGTCAATAAGATAGTTGAAAAAAGAGCCAAGGGAATCAAGGTCTACCTCCGACTCATCATCTTCGTCCAAGTTCAACATATCAGACGCAATGGATTTCTTTTTATTCTTCTTCACGACTTTGGTCTTAGCCCTGACTTTCTTGGCGGCTTTTTCATCATATTTCTTATTCCAAAAGGCGGCTCCAACGTGAAAAAATTACAATAAAGGTTGGGGATTTGCAAGTTATATGAACAATGAAGTAAACCATATAAACCGGAAAAGATTACATCCGGTGCCGGGTTAAGTGTGCAGAAGGGATTCAGACCCACTTTGCTACAGCTCTCCAAGTTTTCATTGAGAAGAGTTTTTGTCATATCATTGATGGCTTTGTCAGTTAAACGTGTTGAATTATAACGAAGTGGATCTTTGGTATCGCCAGTATACGTGCACATTAAACCGGACCGGCGGCTTAAAGGTATGATCCTCCAAGCTACCCAGCATTGAACCAAGTTAACCTCAGTCAATCCATTGTCCAAGAATGCTCTAACTTTGAAAAGGTAGGCACAAGTTTGGCCCGTTCAGCGGTGGTGAGCCGTTCGGGGAGAGGGTGCTTTGGGTTGAGCCGTTGGTCACGGAAGCCTGACAAGGGGTTTTCATCAGTAGGAGAAGTATCTTTGCAATAGAACTAGATTTGATTCCAATCCATGAGATGGCTTGGAAGCTGAGCATATGGAAAAATGGCATCTCTACGTTGCTGATTTGAGATCCCTCAAAGCTCCTGGCTGGGCCCATCAGTGAATTCATTCTGGCGGTTCAAGTAAAAATACTCTCTAAAGAGTTCAACACTGGGTTCTTCATGAAGGTATACTTCACAGAAGACTTGGAAATTGCAGATATTTGAAACAAAATTAGGTCTGATATCTTGAGGATGAATTTGCAAAAAATGCAGAACGTCACGGAAGAATTTCGACCCGGGCGGTGAGAAGCCCCGGTTCATGTGATCAGTGAAAACGATAACTCCATTGTTCTGCGGCTAAGGTCTGACTTCATCCTGTTTTGGAGCACGCTGGTGAATGATGTTTTTTGCTGGTAAGAAGACGATTTTGACATAGTCTTGGAGCATTTCCTCGGTAACGATGGATGGGACCTGGTCACAGGATATGACTGTCTTAGTCATGATTGGGGCCACGGCCTACACAAGGCGATTCAAGATGTTATTAAACCGGACCATTGATTCAGAGATAAAGTGCTATAAACAGCTGACAGGTTAAGCCGGACGATGAACATTGAAGTACGCAGGTATTCATCTTGGTGGCTTAAAAGGGGACTAATGATACCTATCGGATTAAGATTTCTGCTGTTAAGCCAAATGGGGTAAACCAGAGAAAATATTGTCGTTCTATGCAAGCTATGATGCATATGATTGTGGTTCAAACAAGGCAAAATGTTATATGGCGGGTCACAGGTTATGTCATAAGCCTCCATGGAGTTATGGTGCTTCTAATCTATCAGTGAAAATTTTGCTAAGTGGTGGACAAACAGATTTCACAAGCTAAAGCTATAATTATGGATCTACAGCAATGTAGAAAAGGCAGTAAATTATAAACCTAAGGTGGCGGCGACAGAAAAGTTCATGTGCCCCGATGGGATTTTCTATGAAAAAGAAGTGTTCTGATGTTAAAAACAAATGCTAGACTGCTACCACATAAGTTTCACGTTGTGCACAGATCAAAGGCTACTCGAACAAAAGGAGAAAATGAAAAACAGCGAAGAACACCGATGAACAAGGCTAACCCTAATGTAGATCTGAGGGTGAAGGAGATGAACACTTACGGTTCTAGATGGACTGCGGTGGAGCACCGGCGTTCTCTGGTCTGGTCAGGTCGATGCAGCGGCCTGAGTTGATGCGGTGCTCGGAGGTCGCGGCAGAGGAGAAGCAAGAGGAAGACGAAGGCGATGAGGCAAGGGGAATGGAAAAGACTCCCGTCCCTATTTATAATGGAGTGGATACAAGGCATGCGCGGGAATCAAGGAGGCCAAAATCATCATGTGGCTATATGGATGCCTCGGTTTTCGAGATGCTCATTAAGATAAGGATTAGTTAAGATGTTCTGGGCCTCACGCGAAATTACTGCAAAATGACGTCATGGCGGTTTAAGAAAGTTCTGTGAGCTAACATCATGGTAGTTTACAACAAGGTTTATCAAACAAGCAATGCAAGATTTTTACAAAGTCAGATATTGAAGATTGATATGAACAAGTTCAAATCAACCTGGGGCCTAATGTTGGGGATGTAACTATTGGGTATGAACCGCCCAGGAGGGGCCGGGTCATACCACTGGAGACTTATCAATGAAGATGGAGGCTCATACAAGCCCATTGATTGCCTAAGACCCAGAGGCGAATTGAGGTCCAAGAGGATGAACCGCCACACATGTATAACTTGTATTGTAAGGCAGGATTAGTTAGTCACCGAGCCGGACACGTTGTGTATGAGCCGACCGAGACTTTGTAAGCCGCCAGGCGTCATCCTATGTATATAAAGGGATGACCCGGCGGTGAGTTAAGGACAAGTAACAACAATCGAGAGCTAGGTCAAACGTATTCGCTCCCTGGTAATCAAAACCCTAGCAATACAACATAGAGCAGGAGTTGGCTTTTACCTCATTGAGAGGGGCCAAACCTGGGTAAACTCGATGTGTCCTTTGTCCCTCTTAACCCCTTCAAGCTAACCTAGTTGCGATGGCTCCATGATTAAGTCCTTGCGCTAGGACATCTGCTGTGTCAAGTCCACGACATAAGGGGTGTACTGTGTTGCAGTAATTTCACAAGTTCCAACACGATATACATTATGGGCTCGTGTGAATCGAGGGGTTTTTATTGATGATGTCGCCGAAAATATAGGGCATGATCTCTTTATTTGATAAGAAGTGCGAATAGAAATGGCCTCGAGCTACGCTAAACACGGCATAATGACTACTGACAGGACCTTTCGGCTCCATAGTATGTGGTGGTGGTTCGGGTTTGGTGAAAGTTGACAGAACATGACAGAACTGGTGCACCATTCCAGCATAGTAAAACTTCGCCATTAAGATAGCTAGGTGTGGGAAGGGTCTTCGGATCCAATGAAAAGGAAAATTGCTTCTCAGGAATCTCAGTTGGGGATCCTCAAAGGTCTGAGGTATACTATTCCTTCGAAAAAATGATGGTTGCTTTGGAGGGAGATGCACGAAGAAGGTGTTGAAACAGTTTATAGGGCTGAAGTCCAACAACAAGAACAAGTTGTTCGAGGATTGTCCTCAGCTTCGAAGATCGGTTCAGGGGTTACTGATGGTGTCCTACATAGGGGGTGCTAACCACGTCGGCTCCCAGAGATGGGCTAGGCCGAGGACCCCCAAACAACCAACTAGTGGGCCACATTCTTCAGGCCCCATGGAGTAATCAAGATGGAACCCTCTGAAGACTTAGCGTATACTCCAAGGCACGAATGTAATCTTCCGCATGTTTATCCTTAGATGTAATCAAACTACATGTGACCGCGGTGAAAGTGCATGTGGCACTTTATTATATTTGGTGTGATGACAATGTGGTTAGAGGAACTAATATCGGGATATTGGTTCCATGAAGATTATGATGGAACCCTCTAAAGTTTATCTCAGGATATTGGTTCCATGAAGATTATGATGGAGTTGTGTGACCCCCCAATTCAAAAAGGTCAAAGGCATGGTTTACCTGTGACGCGAAGGTTTCCGTTTTGGTTCGATTTGAGTCATAGGATATACCGCACTATTAAGAGGGGTCATTATGGATTTTTGTCGTGTTGGTATACTTCCAAAACATATACACCATCCCTCCTATACCTACTAGCATTGTTGTGTCTTCTGGGTGGTCAGAAACTCTCTAGACACCCCGTGTGTTGACCCCTGTACGCACAGGGTTCCGCTTGTTATGAAGTGAGCATATATTCCATCGGGCCAACAGGCCAACACATATACATGAAGGGAAATAAGCAAAAAAGCCCCTATACAATATGATAACTACACACACAGCACAACCCTGTTCTAACACCCCCCCCCCCCAACTCAAGGGGGATCTTGGACAACGAGTTTGGACAGGAAAAGGCTGTGTTGGGACCATGTATGAGCTTTCGTCAGAAAATCAGCAAGCTGAAGCTCCAAGGGCACTACTGAGGGGGTCACAATTCTGTCTTGCACCTGAGAATGTGTGTAGGAGGCATCAACACCGATGTGCTTAGTGAGCTCATGCTTAACAGGATCGCGGGTAATGTTGAGTGCCCCAGTGCTGTCGGAGAGCAGAGGGGTCGGTGCAGCAGTGAAAACACCAAAATCCTGAAGAAGCCACCATAGCGAAGTAATTTCTGCAGTCACGGACGCCATAGCTCGTAGCTCAGCCTCAACACTGGTGCGAGATACATCAGTCTGCTTCTTGGTCTTCCAGGCAATCAGGGAGGAGCCAAGAAAAACACAATAGGCAGAGAGAGTGGCGATCAGTGGGATCGCTGGCCCAGTTAGCATCACAGTAGGCCTGAAGCTGAAGAGAGCTGGAGTGAGGGAAGAATAAGCGATGAGTCACAGTACCACGAAGGTAACGAAGAACACGAAGAAGGTGATTGTAGTGAAGTTGAGTGGGAGCAAAGACAAACTGACTCAGAATGTGCACAGCAAAAGAAATGTCAGGACGAGTGATGCCTAGATAGACAAGGCTCCCAACAATATGGTGGTAGCGTGTGGGATCTGCAAGGGGTTCACCCTCACCAGGACGAAGACGGAGACCAAACCCCATAGGAGTGTTAACCATGCGCTGATCAGTGAGGCAGGCACGAGTCAGAAGATCTTGGATGTACTTCTCTTGAGAGAGATAAATACCCTCAGGGGAAGAAATGATCTCAAGTCCAAGAAAGTAGCGAAGAGAACCCAAATCAGTCATCAAGAATTGCTCATGTAGACATTTCTTCACAAAATCAATGAATTGGTGGTCAGCCCCTGTGATAGTCATGTCATCAACATAGAGTAGTAAAAGGGTGCGACCGCGAGGAGAAGTATGAATAAACAGAGCAGGATCATGAGCACTAGTAGAGAACTCAATCCCTATGATGACGGCAGAGAAACGCTCAAACTAGGTACCAGGAGCTTGTTTCAGCCCATAAAGAGCGCGCCGAAGGCAACAGACAGTGCCATCAGAGAAAGTATAGCCAGGAGGCGGCTGCATATAGACCACTTCTCATAGCTCACCATTCAAGAAGGCATTCTTGACATCTAATTGAGAGGTGGACCACTGCCGAATAGCAGCAATAGCCAAAAGAGTGCGAACAATGGTCATATGAGCTAGGCATGCGCATTCGGTTAGACCGAACAAATCGGTTCGGTGCATCGTGTTATTTTGAATTTCGGTTCTATGCTTTTTCCTGACCAATCGGTCTTGGAAGAAATTAGTGATCGATAGTTTGGTCAAACGGAAAATTGGTTCAGTCCTCGGTTACTACCGAAGAGACCTGATAGTTTGACTGGGAGGAAGAAATCGGGGCTCCAATCTTTGTCAAGAAAATGTGAACGAGCAAACATGAATTAATTGAAACATCTGTAACATACAGGGGCTGATGCATCGTCGGAAGTAGGCAGCCGGCCATGAATGAGTGCTACCAGCGAGCCCACGAATGCGTCGAAGGGATGGACGTCATCGGCCATTACCCATCGCGAGGGATCCATGAGCGCCGCCGGTAGCCACCGCGCATGACGCATGTATGCACAGTCGCAGGCTGCAGCCACCATGCAAGACGCATAGATGCACGCCCGCAGCCGGCGGCCGCTGGTATTGCGCGAGAAGGGGGGAAAAGAGGCGGCGCCACTATGTGATGTAATGAGGGATCTAGGGCAAAGCAACTAGCGAATCTAGGATACGACATATATTAGTTATTGGGCTTTTTCTAGTGGGCTTAGTATGATGGCCTTAATATGCACGAAGCGGGGCTGCACATGTTCAGTTAATTCGGGATATTCGGTCAATAGGATCAAACAAACGAATCCATCGATGTAATATAGATTTCTGATGTTCTGTGACTTAGCGAACAACTGAAGTTTCGGTCCTTGGTTTTTTTGGCTTCGGTTTCGTTTTTTCGGCTCCGATCTTTGGTTCTCGGTTTTTATGCCCACCCCTAATGTGAGCAACAGGAGCAAAAGTCTCATCATAGTCACGACCATACTCCTGTTGGAAGCCACGCTCAACAAGAGGAGCTCTGTAGCGCACGAGAGAACCATCTGAATGTGTCTTAACCTTGTAGACCCATTTGCTAGTGATGGGTATAACACGTGTAGGTAGGGGTACAAGGTCCCAAGTCCATGTGCGCTCAAGAGCATGAATCTCCTCTGCCATAGCATGCTGCCATTCAAAATGAGCAGTAGCCTCACGATACCTACATGGCTCGACAAGAATGGTAGCAACAGCAACATTGTACGCAGGAGGCTGGAGAGTGTGGCAATCATGCAGATTATACCAAGGAGCGGGAGGGGTAGGTAGTTCTGGAGGAATGGGACCCAACAGGGAATGAATGGAAGTGGAAGTGGGCGCATCCGAGGGAGAAGGGTGTTGAGCACGATGGGAGTAGACAAAAGGAAGTGGAGAGAGAGAGGAAGTGGAAGGTGGCGCATCAGAGGGAGAAGGGTGCTGAGAACGACGAGAGTAGGTAAAAGGAAAAGGAGAGAGAGTGTATGGCTCAACCCAGGTAGGAGAGTGAGGAATAGAAACATCGTCCTGTGTAAGCTGAAGCTCATGAGCAGACACATGTGGAAGGCTAGGAGTGGACCTACTAGGTGACGATAAAGGTGAAGATTCAGGTAGAGTCAAAAAAGATAGAGGCTCAACTAACGACTCGGTGGTGGCAGTAGAAGAATGATGAGGGTGGAAGGAGCGAGACTCATCAAAAGTGACATCTTTGGAGATTCTCAGTCTCCGGGCAATAGGGTCCCGGCAACGGTAACCTTTGTGCTCCAAATTGTAGACAAGGAAAACACATTCAACAGATTGAGCACACCACTCCTAACCAAAGAAGACAAGCGAGAGCCACAAATATGACCCAATCGATGATGCCACTAAGCGAAGGGTGTGGTGGAGGTGGCAGCTGAAGCAAAAGGGGTGGTGATGTCCGACTGGCTAAAGGACGTGGCGGAAGGAAGGCGCGGCCAATCGAGCTCCCAAAGGCATTGATAGTCATGGCGCCGAGGACCGATCCCAACCAGAGTCCCCGTACGACGATCCTAAACACAACAAGAGTCAGAATCCAAAATAACACGACAACCCAAGTCAGTAAGTTGACCAGCAGATAGAAGTTGCATAGTTAGTTTAGGAACATGGGAAACGGCAGGGACATGAAAAGAACACATGGAAAGAGTCCCTCTTGCGGCAATAGGAAGAGAAGTGTCATCCGCAGTCTGAACCGTAAGTGGAGAAGGCACAAAGTTGACAGCACAAAGGTGATCTCTATGTGGTGTCATGTGGAAGGAGGCCCCAGAATCAAGAATCCAGGGCAAAGATGTACTTGAAGAAGAGTGCGGTGGTGGACCAGACGTCTGACCAGTAGAACCTGAGGATGGTGCAGAAGCAGTAAGGCGGCACGGCAAGGTGAGCATCTCCTGGTGAACCTTCTCAAGGAAGCCCTCACGAGAATTAGAGGAGCCTCCTGAGTCCTTTTGAGGACGGCCACCTCAGCGACCCTGTTTCCTCCTCTTGATGCACTCTGTGATCATGTGACCATCCTTCTTGCAGTAGTTGCAAAAGGCACTAGTGGAGGTTGCTGCCACCTATGTAGAAGAGGGCACACCAGGCAGCGGTGGTCGAACGCGGGCAGCCAGGACTGCTGAAGAGGATGGCAACAAGCCCGTGCTCTGTAGACGCACCTCCTCAGATCACACCATAGCAAGAGCCTCCAGAGTAGAGCCGAGGATGGCGTGCCAATAGCTGAGCACGACTCTGCTCGAACTCCGGCCCGGGGCGAGTGAGGAAGTTGTAGAGGCGACGAACCTCCAGCTTAGCTTGTTGCCGCACACAACACTAACATCTGCGACAAACATCTGCTCCCATAGGGTCCAATTGGCGCCACATTGCCGACATCTCCTTGTAGAAATCATCCACAGTAGCATCTCCATGTTGTAGTTGTTGCTCTTGACGAACAATAGAGGGATACATGGCATCCCCTATAGACTCAAAGCGATGGTGAAGGTGCTCCCACATCTGATATGCAGTGCTAAGGGCCACCACATCCATGGTGAGATCAACATCCATGTTGTTCACCAAGATAGAAGAGGCTCGAGCATCATCATTTGTCCATTGCTTGTACAAGTGGAGTTGATTCTGATACTCTTCAGTGGCCTCTTCAAAAGCATCTAGCATCTCACATTGCTTGGTTTCATCGGCATCAACAGGGAAGGCCAACTTAGCTGGAGGAGTGGGCAGCAGGGGACAAGGCCGAGCACCAAAGAGGTGCTCCCAGACCAGTTGGCCCCTCATGTGTAGCTTGATGTGCTGCACCCAGTCCCTGTAGTTCTGTATGTCGAAGATAACAGGACATCGTGGGACTGGGACAACACCGGTGGTGGTGGAGGGCGCCATTCTAGCAGAGAAGCAGCAGCTCGTTGAAGACCAGCACCAGCAGAATGCACAGCTTGATGGTGGCAGCAGATCCGGAGGAGAAGAGCAGCAGCAGCAGCAGCCGAGAAGAGGAGCAGCAATAGCAGCATGTTGAGGCGGCGGCACCGACTGGGAAGGATGGCGGCAGCAGCAGCCTGGACTAGCAGGCGGCAGCGGCTACCAAGAAGAAGAGGGGAGAGGCTCGATGAAGAGAGGAGCAGCGACCGACGGTGGTGGCGGCGACGGCTAGGGAACCTAACCCTAGCTCTTATACCATGTTATGAAGTGAGCATATATTCCATCGGGCCAATAGGCCAGCACACATACATGAAGGGAAATAAGCAAAGAATCCCCAATACAATATGATAACTACACACATAGCACAATGATACGTCTCCAACGTATCTATAATTTTTTATTGTTCCATGCTGTTATATTATCAATCTTGGATGTTTTATAATCATTTTATATCATTTTTTGGTACTAACCTATTGACATAGTGCCAAGTGCCAGTTGCTATTTTTTACATCGCCGAAAATCAATATCAAATGGCGTCCAAATGCCACGAAAGTTTACGGAGAATTTTATGGGCCAGGAGGAACACAACGGGCCCAGGGTGCGCCTGGGGGTGTCCCGAGGGGGGCACAACCCACCAGGGTGCGCCAGGAGGCCCAGGCACGCCCTGGTAGGTTGTGCTCACCTCGGGTGCCCCCTGGACCGCCTCTTTGCTCTATAAATACCCCAAAAATCCTAGAACCCAAGGGGAGTCGACGAAATATTCATCCAGCCGCCACAGAGTCCAGAACCATCAAATACAACCTAGACACCATCTCGGATGGGGTTCACCACCTCCATTGGTGCCTCCCCGATGATGCGTGAGTAGTTCTTTGTAGACCTTCGGGTCCGTAGTTAGTAGCTAGATGGATTCATCTCTCTCTCTCTCTCTTGATTCTCAATAAAATGGCCTCTTGGAGATCCATATGATAGTAACTCTTTTGCGGTGTGTTTGTTGGGATCGATGAACTTTGAGTTTATGATCAGATATATCTTTTTATATCCATGAAAGTATTTGAGTTTCTTTGATCTCTTTTATGCATGATTGCTTATATCCTCGTATTTCTTCTCCGATATTTGGGTTTTGTTTGGCCAACTTGATCTATTTATATTGCAATGGGAAGAGGTGTTTTGTAGTGGGTTCGATCTTACGGTTCTTGATTCCAGTGACAGAAAAGGAAATGACATGTATGTATCATTGCTACTAAGGATAAAACGATGGGGTCTATCTCTACATAGATAGATCTTGTCTACATCATGTCATCGTTCTTATTGCATTACTCCGTTTCTCCATGAACTTAATACACTAGATGCATGCTGGATAGCGGTCGATGTGTGGAGTAATAGTAGTAGATGCAGGCCGGAGTCAGCCTATATAATGATCATTGCCTGGATATCGTCATAATTATTTGAAGTTTTGTCAATTTCCCAACAATAATTTTTTCACCCACCATTTGCTATTTTTCTCGAGAGAAGCCACTAGTGAAACCTACGGCCCCCAGGTCTTTCTTTCTCATATATTTGCCTTACGATCTACTTTTCTCTTACATTTATTTTCAGATCTATTAAACCGAAAATACAAAAATACTTTGCTGCACTTTATTTTATTTGTGATCTATTTATTCAATCTATTACAACTTTATCCCGTCCACGGATCAATTTCTAGCGCCGTTACCCGAAAGGGAATGACAATCCCTTTAACACATCGGGTTGCGAGTGGTTTTTATTTGTGTGCAGGGGATGTTTACGTTGTGTTGCTTGGTTTTCCTACTGGTTCGATAACCTTGGTTACATATCTGAAGGAAATACCTATCGCCGCTGTGCTGCATCATCCCTTCCTCTTTGGGGAAATATCGACGTAGCTCCAAGCGACATCAAAAGGAATTTCTAGCACTGTTGCCGGGGAGGATCTTCAACATATACCAGGTTCCTAATCACAAATCTAATCTACTCACAATTTACATTAATTTCCATTTGCCTCTCATTTTTCTCTCCCCCACTTCACAAAAATTTGCCATTTTATTCGCCTCTCTTTTCCATTCATCATTTTCTTGCCGGATCTATCTTTGTGTGCAATCTTGTTTGCCGTTACTTTCATTATGCATAGTTCTCCCTCTATTACTTGCACTCTCGAGAATGAGGTTCTCAACTTTAAACAAAGGGGAGGAGAAAATCTAAAAGATGCTTGGTATAGAATTTGCAACGCTCATAATAGATCTATTCGTAAGCAATCTACCGTTGTTCTTCTTTGTTGCTTTTATGTTGGCATCACCACTTGGTATAGATTCATCCTTGATACTATTACCGGTGGAAATTTCTTGGTGTGTCCCTCTCTTGATGCTTTAATGCTATGGGAAATTTAGTGGGGTCACCACCTCTCATGATTAATGAAACAAATTTGACGCTTGAGCATGTTATGGAAAGACTAGATGCTATTGAGAAGAAAATGCTGACCAAAGATCATATGTAAATTATAGATAAAAAGTTGCATAATTTTGCCACTAATATTGGGTCAAAAGCGGGAGATATTTTTAAGTTGTTAAAAAGAGAAGGGTACCATAATCCATGAAAGAATAGAAGAAAGTCTGTCTCAGATTGATAAATTAGCGGAAATCTTTAGTAATCTAAGAACGGCTTTTGCTTCCGCTAAAACTATTGAGAAAACTCCTGTAAAGAGTGGTAGAGCCAAGAACAAGGGTGCAACTTCTAGTAACAATAGTAAAGGAGATATTAAGATGATTAGTATTCACCCAGATTTTGTTGAAGTGATAAGAGATCCTTTTTGCGAGAATGAATTCTTTTTATTCCTAGAAGTATTGTTATTGAAAATCTTTATGCTAAATCTCTAAAGGATCCTAAGTGTTTTATTGAAGAGTTGGACAAAGATTACAAAACTTGGATCCTTTCTTTATGGCTAGCTAAGGGCGTAAAACTATAGCGCTTGTTGGGAGGCAACCCAATGAATAAAATTTATTTTTGCTTTTTGCTTCCTATTATTGAGTGTTAGCATAATTATGCTACTGTTATAATTGTGTTTTTATGTTTTAATTAGTGTTTGTGCCAAGTAAATCCTTTAGGATCTTCTTGGGTGATAGTTGTTTGATCTTGATGAAAAACAGAAAATTTTATGCTCACGAAATTAATTTTCATTTTTTACCAGAGAGCAATAAAATACCCATTCCACTTGAAGTAGATCAATATACAAATTTCTCAGGTCGTCCTAATTTTTTAGAGTTTTGGAGTTAGAGAAGTATTAGAAAATAGTCAGATTGCTACAGACTCTTCTATTTTGACAGAGTCTGTTTTTCTTTGTGTTGTGTGCTTATTTTGATGACTCTATGGTTTTCTTTGATGAGTTTTTGCCATAGAAAAGTTGGAATACAATAGATATAATACAAAAACAAAATATGAAGTTGTTTGATACAGTACTTATAGTAGTGGTTCGCTTTTTTATACTAACGGATCTCACGAAGGTTTTGTTGAGTTTTGTGTGATTGAAGTTTTCAAGTTTTGGGTTATCTTACGATGGATGAAGGAAGGATGGAAGAGCCTAAGCTTGGTGATGCCCCGGCATCCCAAGCTATTATCCAAAAATTAGCAACCAACTAAGCTTGGGGATGCCCCCGAGTGGCATCCCTGCTTTCTTCCAACGATCATCGGTATTTTACTCGAAACTATATTTTTAGTCGTCACATGATACGTGTTTTGCTTGGAGCGTCTTGTATGATATGAATCTTTGCTTGTTTTATTTTTTGTTTTAAGTCATCAATCCTTGCTGGACACACCTATTTGGGAGAGCCAAAATTATGTCATGACTTGTTAAAATTGCTCTCTATGCTTCACTTAAATTTTTATGAGCAATGGACTTGCTCTAGTGCTTCACTTATATCTTTTTGAGCACGGTGTGCTTAGTATTTTTGAAAAATGCTATCTTGCTTCACTTAGATTTATTTGAGTGTTACTAAAATTTTCAAGAAATTCTCTCTTGCTTCACTTAAATTATTTTGAGAGAAAGAAGAAAAATTATGCTCATGATCTTCACTTATATTTGTTTGAGCTTTTGAAAAGCAGCACATGAAAATTAGTACCAAAGTGATAGATATCCAAGAAGGATATAATAAAAACCTTCATGAAGATCATTGGACAAAATAAAATTGATTCTTAGTGATAGTTTTGTGATATGATGATGTGATATTTGAGTCATCTTGATGAGTAATTATGCTTTAGTAAGAATACTGGTGTTAAGGTTTGTGATTCCCTATGCAAGTACGAAAGTTAATAGTCATGCAATGAAATTATATCCTACTTGTGGTGCATTATTAGGTGTTATTTATGCTTACTGATTGCTTATAAAATTATCCGTTTCTTGGTTGGTCGCTTCTCAATCTTTTGCTAGCCTTCATTTTGCACCAAGTATGATCACTACTTGTGCATCCAAAATCCTTTAAACCAGTTTTGCCACATGAGTCCACTATCTCTACCTATATGCGGTATTATTTTGCCGTTCTAAGCAAATTTGCATGTGCCATCTCTGATTTCCAAAATAAACTTATCTTTTGTGTGTTTGTTTCACTCGCGGAGCGGTGAGGGTGGCTAATATTTTCCATGCTAGATGTGTTATTCTCACGATGAGTGTTTATTCACTTGTCATTGCACGAGAGTAAGGCAAAGGTATTAGGGATGCCCAGTCCCGAAATATAAAAAAATAATGTTGTCAAATAATAAATTCCTTGGAAAGTGTTGGTATGGAGGGCACCCATGGATACGTTTAGCCATGGAAAGTGAAAGTATGATGGAAAAACGAATAAACTTTATTTTCTGTTTGGGAACCACTTATGATATATCTAAGCATGGAAAGTATTGGGAACTCTAAGTCGTTTTCTTTGGTGGGATAGATACACCTCCCAAAATGTTTTTATCTCAAAGTTTTTCGCTTTGATCTCTAGCACCTCTACAAATCCCTACTTCCCTCTACGAAGGGCCTTTCTTTTACTTTATGCAATTTTTATTTTTGAATTTGAGTCTCCATCTTATCTTATAAAAGCACCAACTAGGAGGCAATATGATCGTACTTAAGTATTTGGTGTAGCTAATATTCGAGTGTGTTTCATGATTGGATCAATGTCTGAGCATGATGGGCTAGGGATAACTCATTTTCGCGTTGATATTTTCAAAGATATGGTTGCTTGTTGATATGCTTGAGTATCTAAATTATTATGTTAAAACTAGACTATTGATTTGAACAATATAAAAGTCCAAATGTCCATGCTATAAAGAAAAGAAATATGATATGACATGTTAGACAACATTCCACATCAAAAATTCTGTTTTTATTACTTACCTACTCAAGGACGAGCAGGAGTTACGCTTGGGGATGCTGATACTTCTCCAACGTATCTATAACTTTTTATTGTTCCATGTTGTTATATTATCAATCTTGGATGTTTTATAATCATTTTATAGTCATTTTATATCATTTTTAGTACTAACCTATTGACATAGTGCCAAGTGCCAGTTGCTATTTTTTCCATGTTTTTTACATTGTAGAAAATCTATATCAAACGGAGTCCAAATGCCATGAAACTTTACAGAGAATTTTTATGGGCCAGAAGGAACGCAACAGGCCATGGATGTGCCTGGGGGTGCCCCGAGAGGGGCACAACCCACCAGGGCGGGCCAGGAGGTCCATGCGTGCCCTGGTGGTTTGTGCCCACCTCGGGTGCCCCCCGGACCGCCTCTTTGCTCTATAAATACCCCAAAAATCCTAGAACCCTAGGGGAGTTGATAAAACATTCATCCCGCCGCCGCAGAGTCTACAACCACCAGATCAAATTTAGACACCATCTCAGATGGGGTTCACCACCTCCATTGGTGCCTCTCCGATGATGTGTGAGTAGTTCTTTGTAGACCTTCGGGTCCGAAGTTAGTAGCTAGATGGCTTCATCTCTCTCTCTTGATTCTCAATATAATGGTCTCTTGGAGATCCATATGATGTAACTCTTTTGTGGTGTGTTTGTTGGGATCGATGAACTTTGAGTTTATGATCAGATCTATCTTTTTATATCCATGAAAGTATTTGAGGTTCTTTGATCTCTTTTATGCATGATTGCTTATAGCCTCGTATTTTTTCTCCGATATTTTGGTTTTGTTTGGTCAACTTGATATATTTATCTTGCAATGGGAAGAGGTGCTTTGTAGTGGGTTCAATCTTACGGTGCTTGATCCCAGTGACAAAGGGAATAGACACGTATGTATCATTGCTACTAAGGATAAACCGATGGGATCTATCTCTACATAGATATATCTTGTCTACATCATGTCATCGTTCTTATTGCATTACTTTGTTTCTCCACAAACTTAATACACTAGATGCATGCTGGATAGCGGTCGATGTGTGGAGTAATAGAAGTAGATGCAGGCAGGAGTCGGTCTACTAATCTTGGACGTGATGCCTTTATAATGATCATTGCCTGGATATTGATACATCTCCGTCGTATCTATAATTTTTGATTGTTCCATGCCAATATTATACAACTTTCATATACTTTTGGCAACTTTTTATACTATTTTTGGAACTAACATATTGATCCAGTGCCCAGTGTCAGTTCCTATTTGTTGCATGTTTTTTGTTTCGCAGAAAATCCATATCAACGGAGTCCAAACGGGATAAAAACGGACAGATATTTTTTTGGAATATATGTGATTTTTCGGAAGAAGAATCAACGCGAGACGATGCCCGAGGGGACCACGAGGCAGGGGCGCGCCCTGGGCCCTCGTGGCCACCCCATTAGGCGGTTGGTGCCCTTCTTTCGCCGCAAGAAAGCTAATATCCGGATGAGATCGTGTCCAAAATTCTGCCCAATCGGAGTTACGGATCTCTGGGAATTTAAGAAATGGTGAAAGGGCAGAATCAGGGAGCGTAAAAACAGAGAGAGACAGATCCAATCTCGGAGGGGCTCTCGCCCCTCCGCCGCCATGAAATCCATGGACCAGAGGGGAAACCCTTCTCCCATCTAGTGAGAAGGTCAAGGAAGAAGAAGAAGGGGGCTCTCTCCCCCTCTCTCCCGGTGGCACCGGAACACCGCCGGGGCCATCATCATCACCGCAATCTATACCAACAACTTCACCACCATCATCACCAACTCTTCCCCCTCTATGCAACAGTGTAACCCCTCTTTTACCCGCTGTAATCTCTACTTAAACATGGTGCTCAACGCTATATATTATTTCCCAATGATGTATGGCTATCCTATGATGTTTGAGTAGATCCGTTTTGTCCTATGGGTTAATTGATGATCGTGATTGGTTTGAGTTGCATGTTTTATTATTGGTGCTGTCCTATGGTGCTCTCCATGTCGCGCAAGCATGAGGCATCCCTGCTGTAGGGTTTGCAATATGTTCATCATTTTCTTATGGTGGGTGGCGTTAGTGATAGAAACACAGACCCGAGTAAGTAGGTTGTTTGCGTATGGGAATAAAGAGGACTTGATGCCTTATAATGCTATGGTTGGGTCTTACCTTAATGATCTTTAGTAGTTGCGAGTGCTTGCTAGAGTTCCAATCATAAGTGCATATGATCGAAGAAGATAAAGTATGTTAGCTTATGCCTCTCCCTCAAATAAAATTGCAATAGTGATTACCAGTCTAGTTATCGATTGCCTAGGGACAAATAACTTTCTCGTGACAAAAAGCTCTCTACTAAACCTAAATTAGTTGTGTCTTTATCTAAACAGCCCCTACTTTTTATTTACACACTCTTTATTATCTTGCAGACCTATCCAAAAACACCTACAAAGTACTTCTAGTTTCATACTTGTTCTAGGTAAAGCGAACGTCAAGCGTGCGTAGAGTTGTATCAGTGGTCGATAGAACTTGAGGGAATATTTGTTCTACCTTTAGCTCCTCGTTGGGTTCAACACTCTTACTTATCGAAAGAGGCTACAATTGATCCCCTAGACTTGTGGGTTATCAAGACCTTTTTTGGCGCCGTTGCCGGGGAGTTATAGCGTGGGGTGAATATTCTTGTGTGTGCTTGTTTGCTTTATCACTAAGTAGTTTTTATTTTGTGCTATTTTTTTCTATCTTTAGTTATGGGTAGGAAACGCAAAATACCAAAAAAATTAGTGGTACCTACTACACCAATGGTTGAAGAACCACTCAAAATCTATCACACTCCTGAAGCTTTTTACTTGGATCATCTTCGGTCCCTATGTGCTCGTGCTGAAACCCCAACTAGCTTATTTGAGGGAAAATCTTTAGATGAGCATTCTTATTATGTGCGACAACGCTTATCTCAAAAAGGGAAACTTTTACTGGATCAATTTCATTATTTGCAATGCTATGCTTGGAATTTATGTGAAATATATGATGTTACTTGTTGTCCTGAAAACCCTAAGAAACACCTTCCCTACCAATGTGAGTTTAGTGATAATGGAATCGTATCTTCATATGCTAAGGGTGTTTATAATTACTATGATGTTCAACAAATTGAAAATTTTGTTACTTTTAAGGGTGCTTATGAAATTGCTTCTTTGATTGAAAAGTATGATGCTACTCTTTACAAATCTGAAAATTTTGCCATACTTAAATATTGTTATGATAATTATGCTTCTAATGCCTATGTTAAACCATACATCAAGGACTCCTCCATTGTCCAAGAAGAGACTAATATTTTTTAGGAGTCTATGGAAGAAGAAATTGATGAAACTATGAGCTCATTGGATGAAAAAGATGATGAGGAGAGCGAAGAACAAAAGGAGGAAGATCGGATTAGCTACCCGTGCCCACCTTCTAATGAGAGTAACTCTCCAACTCATACATTATTTAATGTCCCTTCGTTCTTACCAAAGGATGATTGCTATGATGATTGTTATGATCCCATTGATTCTTTTAAAATACCCCTTTTTGATGAACTTGATGCTTGCTATGCTTGTGGCCATAATGCCAATATGAATGATACTTATGGTTATGAACTTGCTATAGTTCCTTATGTTAAACATGAAATTGTTGCTATTGCACCCACACATAATAGTCCTATTATCTTTTTGAATTCTCTAAACTACACTATATCGGAGAAGTTTGCTCTTATTAAGCATTATGTTGATGGGTTGCATTTACCGATCCACATGATGATTTTGATGAATGTAATATGCATGTGCTTGCTGCTCCTACTTGCAATTATTATGAGAGAGGAACTACATCTCCACCTCTCTATGTTTCCAACACGATAAAATTGCAAGAAACTGTTTATACTATGCATTGGCCTTTACTATGTGTGCATGAATTGTTCTTTTATGACATGCCGATGCATAGGAAGAGAGTTAGACTTCGTTGTTGCATGATATATGTTACTTTGTGCTCACAACTAAATGTCAAATCATTACTAATTCAAATTGGCTTTGATATACCTTGGAATCCGGGTGGATCCATTACTTCAGCACCTTATGCCTAGCTTAATGGCTTTAAAGAAAGCGTTGCCAGGGAGACAACCCGGAAGTATTAGAGAGTAATTTATTTCTGTTGAGTGCTTTTATAAAGTTTAAAAAAAGAGGGGAACCTAACATTTTTTCAAAAAGAAAAGCGAAAGTGAGAAAGACGAGCATTGTTAAAATAGGAGCTAGCCTTGAACTTTGTTCATGCCCATGGAAACTTTGTGACCCTTGATTATAGAAATTTTTCAACAAAAATAATTATCCCCTTGTACAATTCCTTTGTATTATAAAAATAATGTGCCAAGATTTGCCTTTAGGATGTTTACATTGCTTGTTGGTTTGTGCGGTGAAGAACAGAAACTTTGGCTGTAGTGCGCGATTTTACATTTTTTTACTGGAACGCTAAATGGTTCTGAAACTTTTTGCACTGTCTTTCTATACAAATTTTTTATTTTTCCTAATTTGGGCAGAATTGTTTGAGTACCAGAGGTACGGTGAATGTTTAGATTACCAAAGCCTGTCCTGTTTAAGACAGATTCTGTTTTTGATGCATTGTTTGCTTGTTTTGATGAAACTATTGATTCCTATCAGTGGATTAAGCCATGGAAAAGTTATATTATAGTAGCTACAGTGCAAAAACAAAATATGAATTGGTTCGCAACAGTATTAGAGTAGTGATTTGCTTTATTATACTAACGGATCTTACCGAGTTTTCTGTTGAGTTTTGTGTGGATGAAGTGTTCGAAGATCGAGGAGGTCTCGATGTGAGGAGAACGAGGAGAGGCAAGAGCTAAAGCTTGGGGATGCCCAAGGCACCCCAAGTAATATTCAAGGAGACTCAAGTGTCTAAGCTTGGGGATGCCCCGGACGGCATCTCATCTCTCTTCAACAAGTATCGGTATGTTTTCGGATTCGTTTCATTCATGCGATATGTGCAAATCTTGGAGCATCTTTTGCATTTAGTTTTCACTTTTCTTTTATGCAACATGCTGGTATGAGATAGTCTTTCGTTGATTTATAGAATGCTCATTACACTTCACTTATATCTTTTGATTTATAGAATGCTTCATGTGCTTCACTTATATCATTTGAAGTTTGGATTGCCTGTTTCTCTTCACATAGAAAACCGCCATTTATAGAATGCTCTTTTGCTTCACTTATATTTGTTTGAGCATGGGCATATCTTTTGTATAAAGAATTAAACTCTCTTGCTTCACTTATATCTATTTAGAGAGATGACAGGAATTGGTCATTCACATGGTTAGTCATAAAATCATACATAAAACGTGTAGATCACTGAATATGATATGTTTGGTTCCTTGCAATAGTTTTGTGATATAAAGGTGGTGATATTAGAGTCGTGCTAGTGGGTAGTTGTGAAATTGAGAAATACTTGTGTTGAGGTTTGCAAGTCCCGTAGAATGCACGTATGGTAAATGTTGTGTGACAAATTTGAAGCATGGGGTGTTCTTTGATTACTTTCCTTATGAGTGGCAGTCAGGGACAAGCGATGGTCTTTTCCTACAAATCTATCCCCCTAGGGACATGCATAGTAGTACTTTGCTTCAAGGGCTAATAAAATTTTGCAATAAGTATTTGAGTTCTTTATGACTAATGTGAGTCCATGGATTATACGCACTCTCACCCTCCCATCATTGCTAGCCTCTTCTGTACCGTGCATTGCCCTTTCTCACCTCAAGAGTTGGTGCAAACTTCGCCGGTACATCCAAACCCCGTGATACGATACACTCTATCACACATAAACCTCCTTATATCTTCCTCAAAATAGCCACCATACCTACCTATCATAGCATTTCAATAGCCATTCCGAGATATATTTGTCGGATCACGGGTTCTGACAAAACCTTTAAGGTTCAAACACTGGGGTGCGCGCGAAGATCTTCCCCCCTATCGATCCGCGTCCTTACTTATCCTAGATCTCACGAACTAACTCGACGAACTTGCAACACAAGGGACACAAGATACTGGTTCGGGCCAACATTGTGGTGTAATACCCTACTCCAGTGTGGTGGTGGTGGATTGCCTCTTGGGCTGAGGATGAACAGTACAAGGGGAAGAACAGCCTCCTGAGGTTGAGGTGTTCTTGTGCTTGGTGCACTTGTGTGGCTGGGGATGACCTAGATCCTCTCCCTTTGCCTATGGTGGTGGCTAGTCCTATTTATAGAGGCCCTGGTCCTCTCCCCAAATAATGAGCGGGAAGGGAGCCAACAACGGCCAATTTGAAAGGTGACAGCTAGTACAAGCTATCCTGACAAAAGGTGGTCTTTGCTTGCCAAAGGTTCTGGTGGTGACGCCGTCCTGGGCTCCATGGTGATATCCTTCTTGTCGTCCTTCTGGTCTTGGTCTTGTTGCACCAATATGGAAACCTTTGCTTGATGCCTCGGTACTCCGCGCATGCGCTTGCCCCCTTAGCACCAAAGAGGAAACAAGGATGATGCACGCGCTGGCGCCCGCCTGGTGCCAGCCTGGTCTCGATCGTCATGGCTCACGTCACGAGAACCTCGCGAGGTTTGCCCGACCTTGAACTCTCCGCCCCTCACGAGCCATCCTGGCGAGGCCGCTCCTGAGGAGGTCTTGTGTCGTCCGGCTCACGAGGCTTGGCCCCTCACGAGGGTCTTGATTCCTTGTTGATGACGATGGGCCGTACAGGCCTGTCAGCAAAGCCACGCCGTGGGCCACAGGCAGGCAAGTCTGGGGACCCCCATTCCCAGAACGCCGACAGTAGCCCCTGGGCCCAAGGCGCGCTCGGGCTTGGCTTCGAGGCGAAGCCAAGGGTCAAGTGCGGAGCGCCGCGGGCCCCAATAGCCTACGGCCTCGATCGACGTGTGGCGGTTGATTGGACATGGGCGTCTCCGCTTCCCCACGCTGCCTTGATACCCGCCTGGCTAAACGGCCACCGCGGTCTACATGGTTATTCCTCCATTGCTTGCGCCATTCTCCTCCAATTCATATGCTTCCCCCAGACTCTGCTCCTCTTTCCAATCTGACCTTAGCTCTGCTCACCCCATCGCCATGGCGCCAATGCAAGCGGATAAGGGGAAGAAGCCTCTGTCTTAGGCTAGTGCTCCCCCAGCCATCGAGCCCGTAGTAGGCCGATCGCTGGTGCTCAATGATGAGGCCATGGGCAAGGTGCGTCCCATGCTCGCATCCAACTTCAATGAGTGGGGGAGATGGTGTCTTGGCCTGCATCCCGTGCTTGCATTAACCGGACGGCCTCTGAGGTCCCCTTCTTAATCGACGCCCTCTGGGCCGGCTTGGTCCCTCCCTTCTCCGCTTTCCTCAATGCAGTGCTTTCCCACTATTAGATCCACATGTTGCACGTTGATCCCCAATCTGTGACCCTTCTTGCCGTCTTCTCCTTCGTTCGCGAGGCCATGGCTGGCATTGCCCCTTCTGTTGCTCTTTTCCGCCACTTCTTCTCGCTGCACCTGATTGATCCTAGGCAGAGCTCTGGGTGCCTGAGATTTCAGGTCGTGGCAGCGACAGCCAGCGACGGGATTGACTTCGAGCTTCCACCATCCGCGAGCGGGTTCCGTACACGGTGGGTGTTTGTTGACGCCGGAGTGCTCAGCCCCCTACTCTCTTCTCCGTCTAAGCCCGCCTTTCCTAACTCCGGTTGGTGCCACCGGAGGCTCGCCGATCCATGCCTTGTCCCCGTATGGCTCAGGTTGAGGTGGCTCAAAGACCTTGGCGTGACTGCGCCTATGGTGGTGAGGGAGTTCGTCCGGCGCCCAATTGCTCCGCTTCAGCGCCACTTCCGGCCGATGTGGGCCTTGCTCAGTAGCCAGGACCACATGAGACTTCAGGAGTTTAAGCTCCCCCATGAGGCGCGATGAACGGTTTTTGAGGTCCTGGCGGGTGTCCCATTGCCGGACGACTTGTCGAGGAAGAGTTGTGTTTTGTACCGCTGCTCGAACAAGATGACCTTCGCGGAGCGGATGCCTTCCTTCGACGAGTGGGGGCCTCACCCCGCTGGCCTCGTGGGGCCTCGCGAGAACCCCATCGTCGTGGTTCCTTTCCTCGACGCTGGCGCCGAGCTTGCCCCAAGTGTTGGTGCAGGGGGGCGTACACCGCTGGGGGCCGATAGTGAAGGTGCCGAGATGCTGATGCCACCCAGGGCTCCTGAAGCTTCGACCTCGGGGTCTCGTGACTCTATCCCTAGGGCGGCGGTTGAAGGGGCGATGCAGCCCGCGTCTCCCGCGGCCGGGGCTCTTGAGGCCTCGGCAAGTCACATCAAGGTAGAGCCGGCCGGCTTTCCTTAGCCTGGCGCTTCTGAGGCTGCCCCTCCGAGCACTTCTCCAGCCGCGCCTCGTGTCGGCCTCCACATCCAGCGCTTCGGCCGGCTGTGCGTGGACTTCGCAGAACTCCGCAAGAGAAAGGGTCCCCAAGCGGCGGCAGCGGCACCTTCGGGACGTTGAAACGGAGGAACTATATCGCCATTGACGAGTAAGTACCTTATCTTGGTGGTCTTCTGTGCACCGCTTTTCTTCCTGACGATTGTCCCGTCAGGACCCCTTCTGCCAAGGTCGTAAAATCCCCTAAGAAGCAGCTTCCCCTCGCCCCGTTGCACACGCCAAGCTCGACTGCTGTAGGCTCGTGCGCCACCCATGGCGCGGGGCCCACCACGGGAGTTGGCCCGTAATTAGGGCGTCCTGAGCTCGCGCCTTCATCGTCTTTTCTTCACGGCCTGGCTCGGAGCGCAGCAGGTGTGCCAAGGGTTCTTCCCCTGGTCACTATCGGTGGCTGGCTGGCTTCAATCTTGGCATCTTCTTCAAGCAGCGGGCCTCGTTCAGTTCGGGCCCCTCGCAAGATGCAGCCGGCGCCTGGGGCAGCGCCAGCCCCCAGCCCCCTGCTGAGAGGGGGCGCACCGCGTCGGGCGTCACCAATAGCCCCCGTAGCGGAGGGCGAGATGAGCCGTGCGCTCGAGTTCGAGCATGGGCGGCGCGTTGTTCATCATGAGCTCTTCCAGGAGGTGATGAGCGCGATGAACCGACTCGGTGAAGAACTTGTGGGTGTCAACACGCGCCTTGAGGATGAGGGTCTTCGGTTGGCGGAGGAGTGGCACAAGATGAAGGTGGCCATCAACCTCGGGCGCCACCAACACGAGCTGGACAACAGGAAGGCCGAGGCTTCCCTTGCGGCCTCCCGTGAGGCCTGCTCCCGAGCTCTGGAGGAGGCTCATGAAGCTGACCACCGTCGCGAGGCCGCGAAGAAACGCGCGTGGGAGCTCCAAGCCTCGAGTGTTGTCTTGGATCAGCAGGTGGAGGCGCGTAGGGCCACCCTTGCGTCGTTGAGGGGGTCGCCCGCCGAGGAGGAAGAGATCTGAAAGCGCGAGGAGGTGCTGGCGCTAGAAGCCGTGGAGCGCAGCCTTGAACTCGAACGGCTGGAGACGAGGGAGCGCCAGGTTGCTCAGGCGGAGGACGACGTCGGCGCGCGCGAGGTCAGGGCCCAAGAGTAGGTCGACCGCCGAGTGGCTGAGGCTCATGCGGATCTCGAGAGCAGGAACAACCTGAAGCTGAAGCTCGTGGAATCCGGGGCCGCTGGTAGGACTGCTGCCCTCAAGTCCAGGTTGGTCGAGGTGGAGCGGCGCGAGGAGGCCACCGCATCAGCCCTGGCCTCGGCGCATGCTGAGCTGGCTTCCGTCCACGCCGAGCTGCTCTCTCTTCAGCAGCGGGTCGCCAGTGCCGAGTCTGTCGCGCGGCAGAACAGGGACGAAGTGCTCGAGCGGCGGACGTTGGAGCGTGTGCACGCCCCCATGCTCGAGGACCTTAGGAACAGGGCCAACACCGCCCTGGGCCATATCTGCGATGAGAATGCTCCTCATCCCCATGCAAACGACTACGCCAGCCACCTCCACTTCTTTGGGGATGTGGTGACGCGCCTGCATAACCGCTCCGAGAGGGCTCACCAACTCGTTCAGGAGAGGAGTCGCAGTATGCTCGGGAGCGCATTCTCCCGCGTCTTCAGCCATCTCCGGAACATCGACCCAACTTCGATTTTGACACCGCCACTGCTCCCGTACCGGAAGCCATCCGGCGCGACCTGGTGTGATGGGTTGAAGATAATGTGGATGCGCTGGTCAGGGCCTTCGCTTCTGATGACGACGGGTTAGTGGTTGTGGCAGACGAAGGCGACGTGGTTGACGACGGTGATGCCGGCGCCGGTGAAGGTGGGGGCGACGCCAACGACGGCGACAGCGACGCCAACGGTGCATCTGAAGGTGACGTGGGGAACATGGCGAGAAACATATCCGGCTGATCCCTCGTTCCCCTGCCGTTTACCCTATAAAAACTTGGGCGTGGCCCCGGAAGATTGTAAGAGCATCTTGAGAGGGGGAGCCCCTCATGTAAACAATCGTAGCTTTTATCCTTCTGTGTCAAATTGAGTATGCATCTTTACGAGCTTACGCATGCCGGGGCAAGGTTGTTGTTGCGGTTTACCTTAGCTAGGACGAGCCTAAAACCGGCCCAAGAGATTGCGGGTTTTTGAGAAGCTCCTCAGGAGTTCGTCGACATGCCCGAGGGGGGCGTGTGATAAGCAAGCGCTAGCCACGACTTGGCGCATGCGTGGTTCATGTGCTTCATGCCCAGCCCGGCTCGCGAGGGGCCCGCGAGGGGGGAGTGACTGGCGCGAACTCCGAAATAAGTCAAGAACCAGACTGCGTGAAATAGCTCGAACAAGAAAAGGCATCCCCCCATGCGCATCAAATAAAATTCAGCTTCAACTTAAATCCAAATCCAGAAGGCGGGGTTATAGAAAAAAGATCCAAAGCAAATTGCCGCGTCCGGCGCCTAATCTAGTCTTCGACGTCTTCTCACCAGCGCGGAGCTAAGTGCTGCCACTGGGCGTGGGAGGGAGCCCCCAATGCCCAAGGGCGGCTCTCCTGAGGCTCCGGGGTGTGTGCAACCCCACTCATTATTACGTGAGAGTGTCATGGGCAGCGATCTTCATAGGCGTGAGCCTTACTTCATATCGCCTGACAAGGGCCCCGCCTTGCGCCACCACCTACCACCGCTGGGACGACCGGAAAACAAGACGGCCCAACGAGGGTAGAGGGGACGCTAGCGGCGCCCTCAGCGACCACGGGTCCTCTGCCGCGGGAAAGGTCACCGTCGCCACCCCGGCAGAGGGCCTACCTCCGGGTGTTGCCTCGCTCCGTGTGACACGGGGAGGGGCCTTGCTCCTGGCCCCTTCCAAGTAGTCCCCAGCGGGTCTCTCCTGTCGGGGCGGGCATTGCCTTGCTGGAACCATCGTTTGGCGTCGTGACCTGGTTCACCTGTGACTCATGGATAGCGTAAGCTTGCCCCTGAGGGATTAACGGTACCCTGTATCTATCATCGACGGCGCGGCCGACGGGGCTCTCTGGCGGCTCCTGGAAGGCTTCGGCTCCTAACGCCTCCTCCTCCCATCCTGGCCCAAGGAACGAGCCGGGGTCGTCCTCCGGCGTGTACTCCTGATCCATCATGTGGGGCACGTAGGCCTCTGAGGCTGCTGCCCTGAAGACCTCGTCGAAGTGCCCCACGCTCCATGTCTCTCAGCCCATCACGCTGTCCTAAGGATGACGGGGCGGTGCTCCGATGAGGGCATGTGCGAGGGCGCTTGTGCCCGCGCCCATCCGAGGTGGCTCAGATGCGAGGGGACGCCCTCCGCCGTGGACCGCGCTGATGTCGATGAATCCCCTGGGCGCACTTGGGGGTACGCGGGCGCGGCGAGGCCCACCGTGGGATCATGCCGCTGCCTGGGGCGTGAGCTGGTAGCAGAAAGGCGGTGCTCCCGTGGCCGCCGCGTCCAGGAGCTTGGTGACGCGTTCCAGCAGTGCATCTCGGCTGCTCTCCATCAGGCGGCACTGCAGTAGCTCATGGGCGCGGCCCACATGTTCGCCTGCTCCCTCCTGGTGTGCGGCGCCATCGCTGCGGCGTGGCCGGCGGCCCTTGCAGTGGCTCACGTCTATCGGGGGGTAAGAGCAGAGGGTGAGTGGTTGCGCCGCCCGCGCCCCGTAGTGTTTGGGGCGCGCGCCGCCTAAGACGCGGGGCTGAGGACACCCTGGGCAGGTGGCGCCGCCTGGGCGGGCCAGGCTGCCCATCGGTCATCGTCAGCCCTCGGGTCGCCGGACATCGGAACCACGGAGTGTCGGTGGATCGTCTGTTGAGGAAGAAGCTCCGGCGCACCCCTACCTAGTGCGCCAATTGTCGGATCATGGGTTCCGGCAAAACCCTTAAGGTTCGAACAATGGGGTGCGCGCGAAGATCTTCCCCCCTATCGATCTGCGTCCTTACTTAGCCTAGATCTCACGAACTAACTCGATGAACTTGCAACACAAGGGACACAAGATTTATACTGGTTCGGGCCACCGTTGTGGTGTAATACCCTACTCCAGTGTGGTGGTGGTGGATTGCCTCTTGGGCTGAGGATGAACAGTACAAGGGGAAGAACAGCCTCCTGAGGTTGAGGTGTTCTTGTGCTTGGTGCACTTATGTGGCTGGGGATGACCTAGATCCTCTCCCTTTGCCTATGGTGGTGGCTAGTCCTATTTATAGAGGCCCTGGTCCTCTCCCCAAATATTGAGCGAGAAGGGAGCCAACAACGGCCAATTTGGAAGGGCATAGCTAATACAAGCTATCCTGACAAAAGGTGGTCTTCGCGTGCCAAAGGTTCTGGTGGTGACGCCGTCCTGGGCTCCATGGTGACCTTCGTCTTTCCGTACTTCTGGTCTTGGTCTCGTTGCACCAATATGGAAACATTTGCTTGATGCCTCGGTACTCCGCGCCTGCGCTTGCCCCCTTAGCACCAAAGAGGAAACAAGGACGCTGCGTGCACTGGCGCTTGCCTGGTCTCGATCGTCATGGCTCATGTCACGAGAACCTCATGAGGTTTGCCCGACCTTGAACTCTCCGCCCCTCACGAGACAGCCTGGCGAGGCCGCTCCTGAGGAGGTCTTGTGTCGTCCGCCTCACGAGGGTCTTGATTCCTTGTTGATGAAGATGGGCCATATAGGCCTATCAGCAAAGCCATGTTGTGGGCCGCAGGCAGGCAAGGCTGGGGACCCCCGTTCCCTGAATGCCGACAATATTGTCATGCAACTTTCATCATCATCATATACATGACTTGAGCATTTATTGTCATATTGCTTTGCATGATCGTAAGATAGCTAGCATGATGTTTTCATGGCTTGTCCCTTTTTTATGTCCTTGCTATGCTAGATCATTGCACATCCCGGTACACCGCCGGAGGCATTCATATAGAGTCATATCTTTGTTCTAGTATCAAGTTGTAATATTGAGTTGTAAGTAAATAAAAGTGTGATGATCATCATTATTAGAACATTGTTCCATGTGAGGTTATCAAAATAAAAGAGGCCAAAGAAGCCCAAATAAAAAAAGAGGCCAAAGAAGCCCACCAAAAAAGAGAAAAAAACAAAAATAATGAGAGAAAAAGAGAGAAGGGACAATGTTACTATCCTTTTACCACACTTGTGCTTCAAAGTAGCACCATGTTCTTCATATAGAGAGTCTCATTGAGTTATCACTTTCATATACTAGTGGGAATTTTCATTATAGAGCTTGGCTTGTATATTTCGATGATGGGCTTCCTCAAATGCCCAAGGTCTTCATGATCAAGCAAGTTGGATGCACACCCACTTAGTTTTAGTTTGAGCTTTCATATACTTATAGCTCTAGTGCATCTGTTGCATGGCAATCCCTACTCCTCACATTGACATCAATTGATTGGCATCTCCATAGCCCATTGATTAGCCGCGTCAATGTGAGACTTTCTCCTTTTTTGTCTTCTCCACACGAACTCCACCATCATATTCTATTCCACCTATAGTGCTATGTCCATGGCCCACGCTCATGTATTGCGTGAGGGTTGAAAAGGCCGAAGCGCGTTAAAAAGTATGAACCAATTGCTCGGCTTGTCATCGGGGTTGTGCGTGATGGGAGCATTTTGTGTGACGAAAATGAAGCATGGCCAAACTATATGATTTTGTAGGGATGAGATTTCTTTGGCTATGTTATTTTGAGAGGACATGATTCCTTTATTAGTATGCTCGAAGTATTATTGTCTTAATGTCAAATGATAGACTATTGCTTCGAATCACTCGTGTCTTAATATTCATGCCAGGATTAGATTACATGATCAAGATTATGCTAGGTAGCATTCCACATAAAAAATTATCTTTTTTATCATTTACCTACTCGAGGACGAGCAGGAATTATGCTTGGGGATGCTGATACTTCTCCGTCGTATCTATAATTTTTTATTGTTCCATGCCAATATTATACAACTTTCATATACCTTTGGCAACTTTTTATACTATTTTTGGGACTAACATATTGATCCAGTGCCCAGTGCCAGTTCCTGTTTGTTGCATGTTTTTTGTTTCGTAGAAAATCCATATCAAATGGAGTCCAAACGGGATAAAAACTGCCGGAGATTTTTTTTTGGAATATATGTGACTCTTGGGAAGAAGAATCAACGTGATACGATGCCCGAGAGGGCCACGAGGTAGGGGGCGTGCCCCAGGGGGGCAGCTGTTGGGGAACGTAGTAATTTCAAAGTCCTACGCACACTCAGGATCATGGTGAGGCATAGCAATGAGAGGGGAGAGTGTCTCCACGTACCCTCGTAGACCGAAAGCAGAAGCGTTAGCACAACAAGATTGATGTAGTCGTACGTCTTCACGATCCGACCGATCCAAGTACCGAACGTACGGCACCTCCGAGTTCAGCACACGTTTAGCTCGATGACATCCCGCAAACTCCGATCCAGTAGAGCTTCACGGGAGAGTTCCGTCAGCACGATGGTGTGATGATGGTGATGATGTTGCTACTGACGCAGGACTTTGCCTAAGCACCGCTACGATATAACAGAGGTGGAATATGGTGGAGGGGGGCACCGCACACGACTGGAATAGATAAACATATTAACTTGTGTGTGCTAGGGTGCCCCCTGCCCCCATATATATGTTGGGGATCGTAGCAGAAATTTAAAATTTTCTACGCATCACCAAGATCAATCTATGGAGTAATCTAGCAATGAGGGGAAGGAGAGTGCATCTACATACCCTTGTAGATCGCTAAGTGGAAGCGTTGCAAGAACGCGGATGAAGGAGTCGTACTCGTAGCGATTGAGATCGCGGTTGATTCTGATCTAAGCACCGAACCACGACGCCTCCGTGTTCAACACACGTGCATCCCGGTGACGTCTCCTACGCCTTGATCCAGCAAGGGGAGAAGGAGAGGTTGGGGAAGACTCCGTCCAGCAGCAGCACGACGGCGTGGTGGTGGTGGAGGAGTGCGGAACTCCAGCAGGGCTTCGCCAAGCACTACGAGAGACGAGGAGGGAGAGAGGTAGGGCTGCGCCAAGAGGGAGATGATCTCGTGCGTGTTGTAGCCCCCAATACCTCAAGTATATATAGGGGAAGGGGAGGGGCTGCACCCCCATCTAGGGTTCCCTCCCTAGGGGTGGCGGCAGCCCCAAAACCCATCTAGGGTTGTGGCCAAGCGGGGAGAGGGAGGAGGCGCACCTAGGGTGGGCCTTAAGGCCCATCTGCCCTAGGGTTTGCCCCCTCCCCTCTAGGAGGCGCCTTGGGCCTTGGTGGGAGGCGCCCCAGCCCACCTAGGGGCTGGTCCCTTCCCACTATTGGCCCATGTAGGCTTTCGGGGCTGGTGACCCCTCCTGGTGGACCCCCAGACCCCTCCGATGATCCCGGTACACTACCGGTGATGCCCGGAACACTTCTGGTGGCCAAAACCATACTTCCTATATATATTAATCTTTACTTCCGGACCATTCCGGAACTCCTCGTGACGTCCGGCATCTCATTCGGGACTCCGAACAACATTCGGTAACCGCGTACATACTTTCCCTATAACCCTAGCGTCATCGAACCTTAAGTGTGTAGACCCTACGGGTTCGGGAGTCATGCAGACATGGCCGAGACAACTCTCCGGTCAATAACCAACAGCGGGATCTGGATACCCATGTTGGCTCCCACATGCTCCACGATGATCTCATTGGATGAACCACGATGTCAAGGATTTAATCAATCCCGTATACAATTCCCTTTGTCTAGCCGTATAGTACTTGCCCGAGATTCGATCGTCGGTATCCCGATACCTTGTTCAATCTCGTTACCGGCAAGTCTCTTTACTCGTTCCGTAACACATCATCCCGTGATCAACTCCTTGGTCACATTGTGCACATTATGATGATGTCCTACCGAGTGGGCCCGGAGATACCTCTCCGTTTACACGGAGTGACAAATCCCAGTCTCGATTCGTGCCAACCCCACAGACACGTTCGGAGATACCTGTAGTGTACCTTTATAGCCACCCAGTTACGTTGTGACGTTTGGCACACCCAAAGAACTCCTACGATATCCGGGAGTTGCACAATCTCATGGTCTAAGGAAATGATACTTGAAATTAGAAAAGCTTTAGCATACGAACTACACGATCTTGTGCTAGGCTTAGGATTGAGTCTTGTCCATCACATCATTCTCCTAATGATGTGATCCCGTTATCAACGACATCCAATGTCCATGGTCAGGAAACTATAACCATCTATTGATCAACGAGCTAGTCAACTAGAGGCTTACTAGGGACATGGTGTTGTCTATGTATCCACACATGTATCTGAGTTTCCTATCAATACAATTCTAGCATGGATAATAAACGATTATCATGAACAATGAAATATAATAATAATAATAACTAATTTATTATTGCCTCTAGTGCATATTTCCAACAGTCTCCCACTTGCACTAGAGTCAATAATCTAGTTCACATCGCCATGTGATTAACACTCACAGGTCACATCGCCAGGTGACCAACATCCAAAAAGTTTACTAGAGTCACTAATCTAGTTCACATCACTATGTGATTAATACTCAATGAGTTCTGGGTTTGATCATGTTATGCTTGTGAGAGAGGTTGTAGTCAACGGGTCTTGCCATATTCAGATCCCTATGTATTTCGCAAAACTTTATATCGTAGATGCTGCTACCACGTTCCACTTGGAGCTATTCCAAATTATTGCTCCATTATACGCATCCGGTATCTCTACTCAAAACCCTAACTCTTTATGTCGAACTCTTTATCACCTCCATAACCGGGAAACATTTCCTTATTCCTCTAAGGATAATTTTGACTGCTATCTGGTGATCCACTCCTATATCACCTTTGTACCCTCTTGCCAGACATGTGGCAAGGCACACATTAGGTGTGGTACTTCAGCATGGCATACCATATAGAGCCTATGACAAGAGCATAGGGGACGACCTTCGTCCTTCTTCTTTCTTCTGCCGTGGTCAAGCTTTGAGTCTTACTCAACTTCACACTTTACAACTCAGGTAAGAACCCCTTCTTTGACTGATCTATTTTGAACTCCTTCAAAAACATGTCAAGGTGTGCGTTCTTTGAAAGTATCATCAGACGTCTTGATCTATTTCTATAGATCTTGATGCCCAATATGTAAGCTGATTTATCCAGGTCTTCCTTTGAAAAACACTCTTCAAACAACCATTTATGCTTTCCAGAAATTCTACATCATTTCGAATCAACAATATGTCATCCACATATACTTATCAGAAATGTTGTAGTGCTCCCACTCACTTTCTTGTAAATACAAGTTTCTAGCAAACATTGTATAAATCTAAAAGCTTTGATAACTCCATCAAAACATATATTCCGATTCCGAGATGCTTGCTCTAGTCCATAGAAGGATTGCTGGAGCCGGCATACCTTTTAGCATTCTTAGGATCGACAAAACCTTTTATTGTATCACATACAACTTTTCTTACGAAAACTGGTAAGAAAACTTGTTTTGACATCCATCTGTAAGATTTCATAATTGAAAAATACAGCTAATGCTAACATGATTCCGACGGACTTAAGCACCGCTACGGGTGAGAAATTCTCATCGTAGTCAACTCCTTGAACTTGTGAAAAGACTCTTTCTCACAAGTCGAGCTTCATAGACGGTAACATTACCGCCCACGTCCGTCTTCTTCTTAAAGATTCATTTATCTCAATGGCTTCCCGATCATCGGGCAAGTCCACCAAAGTCCATACTTTGTTCTGATATATGGATCCTATCTCGGATTTCATGGCTTCTAACCATTTGTCGGAATACGGGCCCACCATCGCTTCTCCATAGCTCGTAGGTTTATTGTTGTCTAACAACATGATATCTAAGACAGGATTACCATACCACTTAGGAGTAGTACATATCCTTGTCGACCTACGAGGTTCGATAGCAACTTGATCCGAAGCTTTATGATCACTATCATTAACTTCCTATTCAACAGACGTAGGCACCACAGAAAATATATTTCTGTGTTGCATCACTCTCTGGTTGAAGTAAAGGTTCGACAACCTCATCAAGTTCTATCTTCCTCCCACTCAATTCTTTCGAGAGAAACTCCTTCTCGAGAAAGGACCCGTTCTTAGCGACAAACAATTTGCCCTCGGATCTGAGATAGAAGGTATGCCTAACTGTCACCCTTGGGTATCCTATGAAGATGTGTTTGTTCGCTTTGGGTTTGAGCTTCTCCGGCTAAAGCCTTAAGCATCGCAGCCCCAAACATTAAGAAACGACAACTTTGGTTTCTTGCCAAACCAATGTTCATACGGCGTCGTCTCAACGGACTTATATGGTGTCCTATCTAAAGTGAATGCAGCTGTCTCTAATGCATAACCTCAAAATAATAGCGGTAGATCGGTAAGAGACATCATAGATCGCACCATATCTCATAAGGTTTGATTACGACGTCCGGACACACCATTACCCTATGGTGTTCCAGGTGGCTTCAACTGTGAAACAATTCCACAATGTCTTAAGTGTTTGCCAAACTCATAACTCAGAAATTCTCATTGATCATATCGTAGGAATTTGATCTTCTTGTTATGATGATTCTTAACTTCACTCTGAAATCGCTTGAACTTTTCAAACGTTTCAGACTTGTGCTTCATTAAGTAAATATACCTATATCTACTCAAATCGTCAGTGAAGATGAGAAAATAGCGATATCCACCGCACGCTTCAATTCTCATTGGATCACACGCATCTGCATGTATGATTTCCAACAAGTCACTTGCCCGTTTCATTGTACCTGAAAACGGGGTCTTAGTCATCCTGCCCATGAGGCATGGCTCGCATGTGTCAAGCGATTCAAAATCAAGTGACTCCAAACATCCATCGATATGGAGTTTCTTCATGCATCTTACGCCAATATGACCTAAGCGGCAGTGCCACAACAAAGTGGTACTATCATTATTAACTCTACATCTTTTGGCATGAACATGTGTATTACCACGACCGAGATTCAATGAACCATTCACATAGGGTGCATGACCATGAAAGGTATTATTCATGTAAACAGAATAACCATTATTCTCTAACTTAAATGAATAACCTTATTGCAATGAACATGATCTAATCATATTCATGCTCAACGTAGACACCTGATAACATTTATCTAGGTTCAATACTAATCCCGAAGGCAGACGTAGCGTGCGATGGTGATCTCATTAACTTTGGAAACACTTCCAACACACATCGTCACCTCGCCCTTAGCCAGTCTCTGTTTAGTCCGTAGCTTTTGCTTCAAGTCACCAATAATAGCAACTGAACCATTATCCAATACCCAGGTGCTACCAGGAGTACTAGTGAGGTACACATTAATAACACGTATATACTTTGTTGAAGTTGCTAGCCTTCTTCTCTACCATGCATTTGGGGTAATTCCGCTACCAGTGATCGTTCCCCTTACAATAGAAGCACTCAGTCTCGGGTTTGGGTTCAACCTTGGGTTCCTTCACTGGAGCGGCAACTGGTTTGCCATCCATGAAGTTTCCCTTCTAGCCCTTGCCCTTCTTGAAACCAGTGGTCTTGTTAAACCATCAGCACTTGATGCTCCTTCTTTGATTTCTACCTTTTGCGATCTTAAGCACCGCGAACAGCTCTGGGATCAACTCCATCCCTTGCATGTCATAGTTCATCACGAAGATCTAGTAGCTTAGTGATAGTGGCTAGAGAACTCTATCAATCACTATCTTATCTGGAAGTTTAACTCCCACTTGATTTAAGTGATTGTAGCACCCAAACATTCTGAGCACATGCTCATTAGCTGAGCTATTCTCCTCCATCTTGTTGGCAAAAGAACTTGTCAGAGGTCTCACACCTCTCAACACGGGCATGAGCCTGAAATCACAATTTCAGCTCTTGGAACATCTCATATGTTCTATGGCATTCAAAACGTCATTGGAATCCCGATTCTAAGCCGCAAAGTATGGTGCACTAAACTATCATGTAGTCATCAGGATGTGTCTGTCAGGTGTTCACAACATCCAGAGACGACGTTGTAGAGGTTTGCACATCGAGCGGTGCATCAAAGACGTAAGCCTTCTGTGTAGCAGTGAGGACACTCCTCGGACTACGGACCTAGTCCGCATCATTGCTTACAATATCTTTCAACTTAATCTTTCTCTAGGAACATATTGAAACAGGGAGCTACAACGTGAGCAATTTATCTACAACATATTTGCGAAGACAATTTAGACTATGTTCATGATAATTGGGTTCATCTAATCAAATTATTTAATGAACTCCCACTCAGATAGACATCCCTCTAGTCATCTAAGTGAAACATGATCCGAATCGACTAGGCCGTGTCCGATCATCACGTGAGACGGACTAGTCATCAACGGTGAACATCTCATGTTGATCATATCTTCTATACGACTCATGTTCGACCTTTCGGTCTTCCGTGTTCCGAGACAATGTCTGTACATGCTAGGCTCGTCAAGTCAACCTAAGTGTTTCGCATGTGTCTCGAGGCCATGTCTGTACATGCTAGGCTCGTCAACACCCGTTGTATTCGAACGTTAGAATCTATCACACCCGATCATCACGTGGTGCTTCGAAACGACGAACCTTCGCAACGGTGCACAGTTAGGGGGAACACTTTTCTTGAAATTTTAGTGAGGTATCATCTTATTTAAGCTACCGTCGTTCTAAGCAAATAAGATGTAAAACATGATAAACATCACATGCAATCAAATAGTGACATGATATGGCCAATATCATTTTGCTCCTTTTGATCTCCATCTTCGGGGCTCCATGATCATCGTTGTCACCGGCATGACACCATGATCTCCATCATCGTGTCTTCTTGAAGTTGTCTCATCATCCATTACTTATACTACTATGGCTAACGCTTTAGCAAAAAAGTAAAGTAATTACATGACGTTTATGTTGACACGCAGGTCATAAATAAATTAAGACAACTCATATGGCTCCTGCCGGTTGTCATACTCATCGACATGCAAGTCGTGATTCCTATTACAAGAATATGATCAATCTCATACATCACATATATCATTCATCACATCCTTTTGGCCATATCACATCACAAGGCATATGCTGCAAAAACAAGTTAGACATCCTCTAATTGTTGTTGCAAGTTTTTACGTGGCTGCTATAGGTTTCTAGCAAGAACGTTTCTTACCTATGCCAAAACCACAACGTGATATGCCAATTTCTATTTACCCTTCATAAGGACCCTTCTCATCGAATCCGATCCGACTAAAGTGGGAGAGACAGACACCCGCTAGCCACCTTATGCAACTAGTGCATGTCAGTCGGTGGAACCAGTCTCACGTAAGAGTACCTGTAAGGTCGGTCCGGGCCGCTTCATCCCACGATGCCGCCGAATCAAGATAAGACTAGTAATGGCAAGTAAATTGACAAAATCGATGCCCACAACTGCTTTGTGTTCTACTCGTGCATAGAAACTATGCATAGACCTAGCTCATGATGCCACTGTTGGGGATCGTAGCAGAAATTTAAAATTGTCTACGCATCACCAAGATCAATCTATGGAGTAATCTAGCAACAAGGGGAAGGAGAGTGCATCTACATACCCTTGTAGATCGCTAAGCGGAAGCGTTGCAAGAACGCAGATGAAGGAGTCGTACTCGTAGCGATTGAGATCACGGTTGATTCCGATCTAAGCGCCGAACCACGGCGCCTCCGCGTTCAACACACGTGCATCCCGGTGATGTCTCCTACGCCTTGATCCAGCAAGGGGAGAAGGAGAGGTTGGGGAAGACTCCGTCCAGCAGCAGCACGATGGCGTGCTGGTGGAGGAGGAGCGCGGAACTCCAGCAGGGCTTCGCCAAGCACTACGAGAGACGAGGAGGGAGAGAGGTAGGGCTGCGCCAAGAGGGAGATGATCTCGTGTGTGTTGTAGCCCCCAATACCTCAAGTATATATAGGGGAAGGGGAGGGGCTGCGCCCCCATCTAGGGTTCCCTCCCTAGGGGTGGCGGCAGCCCAAAACCCATCTAGGGTTGCGGCCAATGGGGGAGAGGGAGGAGGCGCACCTAGGGTGGGCCTTAAGGCCCACCTGCCCTAGGGTTTGCCCCCCTCCCCTCTAGGAGGCGCCTTGGGCCTTGGTGGGAGGCGCCCCAGCCCACCTAGGGGCTGGTCCCTTCCCACTATTGGCCCATGTATGCCTCCGGGGCTGGTGGCCCCTCCTGGTGGACCCCCGGACCCCTCCGGTGATCCCGGTACACTACCGGTGATGCCCGGAACACTTCCGGTGGCCAAAACCATACTTCCTATATATATTAATCTTTACTTCCGGACCATTCCGGAACTCCTCGTGACGTCCGAGATCTCATACGGGACTCCGAACAACATTCGGTAACCGCGTACATACTTTCCCTATAACCCTAGCGTCATCGAACCTTAAGTGTGTAGACCCTACGGGTTCGGGAGTCATGCAGACATGGCCGAGACAACTCTCCGGTCAATAACCAACAGCGGGATCTGGATACCCATGTTGGCTCCCACATGCTCCACGATGATCTCATTGGATGAACCACGATGTCAAGGATTTAATCAATCCCGTATACAATTCCCTTTGTCTAGCCGTATAGTACTTGCCCGAGATTCGATCGTCGGGATCCCGATACCTTGTTCAATCTCGTTACCGGCAAGTCTCTTTACTCGTTCCGTAACACATCATCCCATGATCAACTCCTTGGTCACATTGTGCACATTATGATGATGTCCTACCGAGTGGGCCCGGAGATACCTCTCCGTTTACACGGAGTGACAAATCCCAGTCTCGATTCATGCCAACCCCACATACATGTTTGGAGATACCTGTAGTGTACCTTTATAACCACCCAGTTACGTTGTGACGTTTGGCACACCCAAAGCACTCCTACAGTATCCGGGAGTTGCACAATCTCATGGTCTAAGGAAATGATACTTGAAATTAGAAAAGCTTTAGCATACGAACTACACGATCTTGTGCTAGGCTTAGGATTGAGTCTTGTCCATCACATCATTCTCCTAATGATGTGATCCCGTTATCAATGACATCCAATGTCCATGGTCAGGAAACTGTAACCATCTATTGATCAACGAGCTAGTCAACTAGAGGCTTACTAGGGACATGGTGTTGTCTATGTATCCACACATGTATCTGAGTTTCCTATCAATACAATTCTAGCATGGATAATAAACGATTATCATGAACAATGAAATATAATAATAATAACTAATTTATTATTGCCTCTAGTGCATATTTCCAACAATATAAAGGAGCAAGTGGGGGAGGCTGCCAGCCAGGAGGAGGGCGCGCCAGGGGGGAAGTCCTACTCCCACCGGGAGTAGGACTCCTCCTTTTCCTTGTTAGAGTAGGAGAGGGAAGGAAGGGAGAGAGGAGGAGAAGGAAAAAGGGGGACGCCGCCCCCCTTCCTTGTCCAATTCGGACTAGATGGGGAGGGGGTGCGCGGCTGCCCTGGCCGCCCCTCCTCTTCTCCCACTAAGGCCCATGAGGCCCAATTAACTCCCTGGGGGGTTCTGGTAACCCCCCGATACTCCGGTTTTTATCCAAAACCACTCGGAACACTTCCGGTTTCCAAATATAGTCGTCCAATATATTGATCTTTACATCTCGACCATTTCGAGACTCCTCATCATGTCCGTGATCATATCCGGGACTCTGAACTTTTGGTACATCAAAACACAAAAACTCATAATACCGATCATCACCAAACTTTAAGTGTGCAGAACCTACGGGTTTGAGAACTATGTAGACATGAACGAGACACGTCTCCGGTCAATAACCAATAGCGGAACCTGGATGCTCATATTGGCTCCTACATATTCTACGGAGATCTTTATCGGTCAAACCGCATAACAACATACGTTGTTCGCTTTGTCATCGGTATGTTACTTGCCCGAGATTCGATCGTTGGTATATCAATACCTAGTTTAATATCATTACTGGCAAGTCTCTTTACTCGTTCTATAATGCATCATCCCGCAACTAACTCATTAGTCACATTGCTTGCAAGTCTTATAGTGATGTGCATTACCAAGAGGGCCCAGAGTTACCTCTCCGACAATCGGAGTGACAAATCATAATCTCGAAATATGCCAACTCAATAAGTACCTTCGGAGACACTTGTAGAGCACATTTATAATCACCCAGTTATGTTGTGATGTTTGGTAGCACACAAAGTGTTCCTCTGGTAAACTGGAGTTGCATAATCTCATAGTCATAGGAACATGTATAAGTCATGAAGAAAGCAATAGCAACATACTAAACGATCAAGTGCTAAGATAACGGAATGGGTCAAGTCAATCACATCATTCTCCTAATGATGTGATCCGTTAATCAAATGACAACTCATGTCAATGGCTAGGAAAATTAACCATCTTTGATCAACGAGCTAGTCAAGTAGAGGCATACTAGTGACACTATGTTTGTCTATGTATTCACACATGTATTATGTTTCCGGTTAATGCAATTCTAGCATGAATAATAAACTATAAGGAAATAAATAATAACTGTATTATTGCCTCTAGGGAATATTTCCTTCAGTCTCCCACTTGCACTAGAGTCAATAATCTAGATTACATAGTAATGATTCTAACACCCATGGAGCCTTGGTGCTGATCATGTTTTGCTCGTGGAAGAGGCTTAGTCAATCGGTCCACAACATTTAGATCCATATGTATCTTGCAAATCTCTATGTCTCCCACCTGAACTTGATCCCGGATGGAGTTGAAGTGTCTCTTGATGTGCTTGCTTCTCTTGTGAAATCTGGATTCCTTTGCCTAGGCAATTGCACCAGTATTGTCACAAAAGATTTTCATTGGACCCGATACACTAGGTATGACACCTAGATCGGATATGAACTCCTTCATCCAGACTCCTTCATTTGCTACTTCTGAAGCAGCCAATGTACTCCGCTTCACATGTACATCCCGCCACGACGCTCTGTTTAGAACTGCTCCAACTGACAGCTCCACTGTTTAATATAAACATGTATCCAGTTTGCGATTTAGAATCGTCTGGATCAGTGTCAAAGCTTGCATCAACGTAACCATTTACGATGAGCTCTTTGTCACCTCCATAAACGAGAAACATATCCTTAGTCCTTTTCAGGTACTTCAGGTTGTTCTTGACCGCTGTCCAGTGATCCACTTCTAGATTACTTTGCTACCTCCCTGCTAAACTAATAGCAAGGCACACATCAGGTCTGGTACACAGCATTGCATACATGATAGAGCCTATGACTGAACATAGGGAACATCTTTCATTTTCTCTCTATCTTCTGCAGTGGTCGGGCATTGAGTCTTACTCAACTTCACACCTTGTAATACAGGCAAGAACCCTTTCTTTGCCAGATCCATTTTGAACTTCTTCAAAACTTTGTCAAGGTATGTGCTTTGTGAAAATCCAATTAAGCGTCTTGATCTATCTCTATAGATCTTGATGCCCAATATGCAAGCAGCTTCACCGAGGTCCTTCATTGAAAAACTCTTATTCAAGTATCCTTTTATGCTATCCAGAAATTCTATATCATTTCCAATCAACAATATGCCATCCACATATAGTATTAGAAATGCTACAGAGCTCCCACTCACTTTCTTGTAAATACAGGCTTCTCCAAAAGTCTGCATAAAACCATATGCTTTGATCACACTATCAAAGCATTTATTCCAACTCCGAGAAGCTTGCACCAGTCCATAAATGGATCGCTGGAGCTTGCACACTTTGTTAGTACCTTTTGGATCGATAAAACCTTCAGGTTGCATCATATAAAACTCTTCTTCCAGAAATCCATTCAGGAATGCAGTCTTTACATCAATTTGCCAAATTTCATAATCATAAAATGCGGCAATAGCTAACATGATTCGGACGGACTTAAGCATCGCTACGGGTGAGAAGGTCTCATCGTAGTAAACTCCTTGAACTTGTCAAAAACCTTTCGCAAAAAGTCGATCTTTGTAGACAGTAACATTACCATCAGCGTTTGTCTTCTTCTTGAAGATCCATTTATTCTCAATGGCTTGCCGATCATCGAGCAAGTCAACCAAAGTCCACACTTTGTTATCATACATGGATCCCATCTCAGATTTCATGGCCTCAAGCCATTTTGCGGAATCTGGGCTCATCATCACTTCTCATAGTTTGTAGGTCCGTCATGGTCTAGCAACATGACCTCCAGAACAGGATTACCGTACCACTCTGGTGCGGATCTTACTGTGACGCCCTCAATTCAATCGTACACTAATCATACACGCAAATGTGTATGATCAAGATCAAGGACTCACGGGAAGATATCACAACACAACTCTAGACACAAATTGAAATAATACAAGCTTTATATTACAAGCCAGGGCCTCGAGGGCTCGAATACATAAGCTTGAAAACACATGAGTCAGCGGAAGCAATAATATCTGAGTACAGACATAAGTTAAACATGTTTTGCCTTAAGAAGGCTAGCACAAAAGCAACATTGAACGAAAAGGCAAGGCCTCCTGCCTGGGAGCCTCCTAACTACTCCAAGTCGTCAGCGGTCGTCACGCAGTAGTAGGCACCCTCGGGGTAGCAGTAGTCATCAGTGGTGTCGTCTGGCTCCTGGGATCCTTCATCTGGTCGCAACAAACAGGTATGGGGGAAAAGAGATAGCAAAGCAGCCGTGAGTACTCAACCAAAGTACTCGCAAGACTTACATCAGATCTAAACTAAGTATGCATCTGTATCAAAGGAAAGGGGTTGTATCTGTGGACTAAACTGCAGAATGCCAGAAAGAAGGGGAAAGGCCTAGCCTATCAAAGACTAGCATCTTCAAGCATCTTGCAGCACATAGAAGAGTACAGATCAACATAATGTAAAGTAGTAGTGTTATCAACCTCGACCAGAGATCCTTTCTCGACTCCCTGCGAGAAAGCAATCCCAGAGCCATACTACCCAGTTATCATCTCATATCCAAGTCTCATCTCCATGTCTCGTCTCAAGTATCCAATTCTAGTTGTATCGATCGGGATACAACTCCAAGTGTCCATTACCATAGGACAGACTATCGATAGATGTTTTCTTCCCTGTAGGGGTGCACCAACTTACCCACCACTCTCGATTAACTCTGGCCGGACACACTTTCCTGGGTCATGCCCGGCCTCGGCCAAACAATACGCCGCAACCCGACCTAGGCTTAATAGAGAGGCCAGCACGCCGGACTAAACCTATGCCCCCTGGGGTCATGGGCCATCTCTCCGGGAACTCCTGCACGTTGCGAACGCGGCCGGTGAGCAGACTTAGCTACCTCCTTCAACAAGGTAGGTGCTTTCTAGTCCAACCCGGCGCGCGCCGCTCAGTCGCTGACGTCTATTAAGCTTCGGCTGATGTATACGACGCAGAACGCCCATACTATGCCCACGTGATGGTTAGTGCTATCAGGCCAGAGGCCCCTCGGATCAAATATCCAAATCGTAGTGGATTGGGAACGCGCGGTAACGAGCAGAGACTCACGATCGATGTGACCCCATGGCCCTGTCTCGAGTACTTGCGGCAAGGGCTAAGAATGCCTGGCCACGCCTCGTAAGTATCTCGCGGGCACCTTCTAGGTCAACCCGACTCCACATCACTCGCAATTAAGCTCGCGCGGGTACCACTCAAGGTCAACCCGTCTTTAGTCACATGGTTCAGTGCAAAGTCATAGTAACCATAGTAACTGTGTGTCTAACACCAAGGGGAAAATCCGAGGAATCACCCCCGGTGAATTCCACTCGATGTTGTCATCAAGGTGCACGTAAGAGGATCCACCCTCGAGGTTCACGTTTGATGGGTTGCACGAAAGAGCCGTAATAGAAGTGGTTAAGGAGGAAATCACCCTCGATGACCTCGACCGTAAAGCTACACTATGGAGATCTCATCAGGAGTGATGTAAGAGGTTCCACCCTCGACACTCGATGGTAACTCTGTAGAGTCGTACAACTAAGGGGGATGATGTGCGGTGTCGGGGCCTGGGCGTCGATCATGTTGATCGAGTCATCGAACATAAAGCGGGGCAACTGGGACAAGGTGGGGGTCACTGATGGATCACTAACCATCATATACTAAGCAGTTTAGGATAAGCAGGTAAGGTATGAAAGCAGGTAACAACAACAGGCTATGCATCGGAGTAGGATCATACAGAAAATAGTAGCAGGTCTAATGCAAGCTTGAGAGGGAAATAAATGGGCGATATCGGAATGCTCAAGGGGGGTTTGCTTGCCTGGTTGCTCAGATAAGAAGGAGGGGTCGTCGGTGACGTAGTCGATCACAGGGGCAGCATCGGTCTCGGGGTCTACCGGAGAGAAGAGGGGGAAGAAACAGTAAATATAAAGCAAACATAGCATCACAAAGCATAACGTGGCAATATGCTGTGCCGGGTGTGACCTAACGTAAGGCTACACGATATAGGTGAAGGGGGAATTCAACCGGGAATGTATTCCCGGTTCCGGACCTGTGTCAGACAGATGACCGGAGGGGGGAAAGTTCCATGTTCAGATAGTTAGGGACATCTGACAGGTATGTGGGTAGCGTATTCGGGTTCGCCTCGTTTTTCTGAGCAACTTTCATGTATAAAGTTTTTCGATCCGAGCTACAGTTTATTTAATATGATTATCTAAATTTTTTTATTAATACTGGAATTTAATTATTTATTTCAACATTATCCAGAATAGTAAAAGATGACATCAGCATGACATCATGCTGACGTCAGCAGTCAACTGTGCAGTTGACTGAGTCAACTACGTGCGGGTCCCGCATGTCATACACCGTTTAGTTTAATTAGGGTTTAGCTAATTAATTACTGTTTAATTAAATTAACTAATTAATTAGATTAATTTAAACAATATTAATTAACTTAATTAACTTACAAATTAATTAATTAATTAATTAATAATTTTATGAATTACATTTTCTTTTTTCTTTTTTTTTAAATTTTCGTTTTAGGGGCGTGGGGCCCCTACATCAGTGGCCCAAGGGCATCTGGCCCCACCCGGCAGTGGCCCAGGAGGCCGACCGGGCGGGCGCGTGGTAACGGATGTGGGCGCCTGACGGGCGCCGCGTTGCCCGAACGGGCACGCCGGCGATGCGCGGCTGCGACCGGAGGGGAGGCGCGGCCAGGGGCGGTGCAGGGCGGCTGGGGGGCAGCAGCGGCGAGCGAGGCGATCGGCAGCTTGGGCGGAGCAGATCCGCAGCAAGTGGCGGGCGGTGGCGGCCATGGGCGCGTGTAGCAGGCACCCGCGGCATGCTGCACGGGGTGGCGCGGGGCCGACGAGCTAGGCGAGCAGCTGCGGCGCGCCGGGCCCTGCACGCAGGTGCGGGACGGCGAGGTTTGGCTGGCGAGCAGGGCACCAAGCGCGGGGTCATGCGCGCGCGGGCGCACGAGCTCGTGCGTAGCACGCGGCCACGGGCGCGGACGCGACGAGCGCAAGGCCCGGGCGCGGCCTCGGTGACAGAGGACGGCAGGGGGAAAAGGTGAAACGGCGAGGGGCTCACAACGTAGCGTAGGGAGGCGGCAGTGGGCTCGGGGAGGGTTTGAGGTCGCGTCTGGCGAGGAGGAGACGAGGACGACATGTGGCGGCGGTGGGCGTCGAGGTGCCGACGAGGTGCGACGGGGTCGGGGTCGGTGACGAGGCGAGTCCGCGGCGTTAGGCGGGCGCCGCGCGAGGGAGAGTGGGGGCGCAGAGGAGGCCCTAGGGGCGGCACCGGCGCCGGCTGCGGCGGCCGTAGCGGAGGCCGCTGCCCCCGATCTGGATCGGGGGAGGGGCAGAGGGAGCGAGAGACGTGGGGGGGATCGTGGGAGGAGTGGGGGGGTTACGGGCTAGGGTTTTGGTCGGGGTGGGGATAAGGAGGGAGAGGTGGGTCGGCCTGGCTGAAGTGGGCCGAGGCCTAATGGGAGGCCAGGGGCTTTGGCCCTTTTTTTGCTTTTGTTTTAACTTTTGCTTTTCTATTTAAAAGAGCTACTAAATTATTTTTGTTAAATGTGGCACTTTGCAAAAAAATAGATAGGAACAAAGTGAAGTTGCATAAAAAGTTTGGGGTCAAAAGGAGTTGGCTAACCATTTTTAGATATTTGAAAGGCCAATTTAATTATTGTTGGACAACAAGATAAAATCCCAGGGGCATTTTGGGAACTCAAATGAGGTTGGTTCCAACTTGATAAATATCCAAGGATTATTTGCCACCTTTTGAACATTTTAGTTTTCAAGCTTGACAAACTTGGATTTTTGACTTTAAATTTTGAATTTGAATTTGAATCATGATTTGGATCAAGTGAGTATTAGCAATAGTAATGTGATGACGTGGCATCATTAGCGGAGGATTACTGTAGCTTAATTATCCGGGCGTCACAATTCTCCTCCACTACAAGAAATCTCGTCCCAAGATTTAAGGGGTGTAGCAGGAGGGAATACTCGAAAAGGATGGGGCTCAACACAAGATAGGTACCTGGGGGCTATCTTGCGACGTGGCATCGAGGCATCTCACGAGTTGAAATTCAAGAAAGTCATCGAGAGCAAGGTAAGGAGGAGCAATAAGAAGCTTCATGTGGATGGACAATCGTTTGATGTCTGAAACAGAGTGTGAAAGGGGTTCAGTGCATCGAAAATAAGTATTGCATCTGATAGTAAAACAGATCACAAGAAGGTGGCTCGTGAATTACATACGAAGCCAAGTGTGAGGAATAATTTTGGAGGACAAAGATGTACAGGAGAGTCAGGTTTCGATCCTGTGGAGCTGTGGGTTATGGGCCCACCATGTGGGTTAAAGGTAGGAAGGGCGCTAACATATGTACGGTCATGATAGCAAGGTAGGTCAGAGGATAGTCTGTCAGTTATGTTGGTAACAATTTTGGTACCAAGGGCGAGGGACGAAGAGAACCATTTTCCTGCTCGTTAAGACGACGCGGACCAATAGGCAAAGTTCTCGTCCATCGGCGGCTACCAGAATGTCATCAACAATAGTAACAAGGGCTTACAGACAGAGCTTGTACACCAAGGTGTTACATAAGCAGGGAACTATTACTTCTTAGATCATATAGATCACAAGAAAGGTTAAACAAAACAATGGAAAGGAAAAATGTGCTTATACAAAAGTATTAGAGTACATACTTCCCAAGAACAAATAGAGCATCATATACAAGACAGGACATCAAGTACTTATCCATTTAGTTAATGGGGCAAGGAGAATCATGATGCTTACCCATACAACGGTGTTTGGATAATTGATCAAGAAACATTTAGCACTGCGCCTCCAATGTTCTTAATGATGTTCGGAGTAACACAGTCATACTTTTGGATAGCATTGACATGGTCATCAGGTAAAGACCGGACCTTGGGAACACAAAGGATCCATCGGGAATTACTTGAACACCTCATGCAATTTTATCAGGAAAGATGAGGAGGTGGCCGATGGTTTCATCAAAAATCCATCGACATGTCAAAAAGGGTGTATTTCCAAAATTTATATGAACAAAAACGTGTTGGGGGAGGTAACTCCTCGGTACCTCCGAAAATACCTGAATCACTCGGAACCTTTCTGATGTCCGGATATAGTCGTCCAATATATCAATCTTTACGTCTCGACCATTTCGAGACTCCTCGTCATGTCCCCGATCTCATCCGGGACTCCGAACTCCTTCGGTACATCAAAACTCATAAACTCATAATATAACTATCATCGAAACCTTAAGCGTGCGGACCCTACGGGTTCGAGAACAATGTAGACATGACCGAGACACGTCTCCAATCAATAACCAATAGTGGAACCTGGTTTCTCATATTGGCTCCCACATATTCTACGAAGATCTTTATCGGTCAGACCGCATAACAACATACGTTGTTCCCTTTGTCATCGGTATGTTACTTGCCCAAGATTCGATCGTCGGTATCTCAATACCTAGTTCAATCTCGTTACCGGCAAGTCTCTTTACTCGTTTTGTAATACATCATCTTGCAACTAACTCATTAGTTGCAATGCTTGCAAGGCTTATGTGATGTGCATTACCGAGAGGGCCCAGAGATACCTCTCCGACAAACGGAGTGACAAATCCTAATCTCGAAATACGCCAACCCAACATGTACCTTTGGAGACACCTGTAGAGCTCCTTTATAATCACCCAGTTACGTTGTGACGTTTGGTAGCACAAAAAGTGTTCCTCCGGCAAACGGGAGTTGCATAATCTCATAGGCATAGGAACATGTATAAGTCATGAAGAAAGCAATAGCAACATACTAAACGATCAGGTGCTAAGCTAATGGAATGGGTCATGTCAATCACATCATTCTTCTAATGATGTGATCCCGTTAATCAAATAACAACTCTTTTGTTCATGGTTAGGAAACATAACCATCTTCGATTAACGAGCTAGTCAAGTAGAGGCATACTAGTGACACTCTGTTTGTCTATGTATTCACACATGTATTATGTTTCCGGTTAATACAATTCTAGCATGAATAATAAACATTTATGATGATATAAGGAAATAAATAATAACTTTATTATTGCCTCTAGGGCATATTTCCTTCACGTACCCCATTCGTCAATAAAACACAAGCATGACATAGTGTTTTACCTCTTTAAGAGGGCCTGAACCTGAGTAAATATTGTGTCACTTCTTTGTCATGTTACCATCAAGCCAAGGCTACCAGCTCGGGACCCCCTACACAAGATCTGTCCAATACGACTCAGTCACCTAGCGATTCAAGAACTATAGGCGATAGTTGATGAGTCTGCCAAGCGGAGGGAGGCTGCTGAGGAGAAGTTGCACGTGATTGAGTGCCATCTGTCAGGTGCGTGTTGAACTGTATATGTTTCCCGAGTCTTCGTTTGTCATGTATGTCCATCTGCTTTACGAACATACTGTTGCATTTAATAATATTTAAACTTTGTGTACATATGTTAATAACAATCGTAAGTAATTGATTTGTAGTTGATAATAAGTCATAACTACTCACCATGAAGTGCGCGTGCTGCAGTATGATCCAGGTTGAATGCAAGGGTGGTGTAATTTGAAGTTTCCAGAATTCCTATTGCCAAGATAAAAAAATATTTTTGCAACTTACGTCCCATGCTTGGATGAGGAGGCGAGACCGGTGGCCCTTTACTATGGGCGGTCAAGGATTCAACTAGACGATGTTCTAAAGAAACTGTGTGCCATTTTTGTCGCTACAAATCGTATCATCAAGACAACTCAACGTGTTTGGCATTTCGCGGTGCTTGCAATGATGGTAAAGGTGCAAGTGAAAGCCCTAATGGGTCATCTCTTTAAACAGGATGATAGCTCCATGAGCTTCCTGACATTTTCAATAAGTTCAACCGGGTTCCTGCACGTGTTGAACAGGTGAGACGGTCAGCTACAGGCGAGGAGGCAGATTGTGCTGGCGATGTTTAGGGCGCATTACACGGGCATAGGAATGAATCTGGCGCCGGCCGAAGAGATCCAGGAGGAGCCGAACGACGGTTATCCTCGGTACGCTACGAGAGGAGATGGATGAGGGGCAGGCAAAGGACGTCGGAGAGGTTGGGGAGGGGGAGGCCAACAGAGACGCCTTGCCGCCAGACAGCCTCCTCTGGCAGGGACGACTATCGAGGCAACGAACCTGGCAATGAGTACTAGGGGTACGAACTAAGGGGGGAGCCTAGCTACGGCGCAAGTGTATCACTCGGATTTTGCGAGTTCTAGCCCCTCTCGGAGAGGTAACAACCCTACATCTCGTGCCCGGAGGATTGTGTTTTCTCTTGGGGTATAAGATTACAGTGGATGCTGAACCCTTGCCCTGGAGCCAGAGGGAGGCTTATATAGAATGCGCCCTAGCCTCACAACTGCCACGTTACAAGGGGTTAAATGAGTATAACTACAGCGGCTACTGGTAACAGCAGCTATAACTACACTTGAAGTCCGACATTAAGCTACTCGACCGTTGCAGCTCCCACATCGCCCCTACGCCTCCTCTGTCTGACTAATGATGGTTAGGCTGACTGTATGGAAGACGTTCAAGTGCCGTCGGTGTATCTGAGTGAATTTTCAGTGGAGCACATCCGAATGCGCCTGTGGTCCAGGGACCTTCCAATGATGTTGTGGGACCCTAAGGTGGGCCTTAGATATCAGGTCCTTGACCGTACCAGTAGTATGTGACCCCATCAACAATAGTGGCGAGGCATTTTGGGTGGCGGTGGCAGTGCCTTCGAAGTCGCCCGAGTGCGACCCGAGAGGCGGTTAAGGTTCGGGATTTTCTCATATGTTCTCATCTGAAATTCTATATATCTAAATAGTTGAACCCTACTAGTTCTATTTCTCTTGACATGCAACTATGCCAACTAACGATGTTACCACGAATAGGAAAAGAGTCACCTTACCTCGACATGCAATAGTGCCAACTCACTATGCTATGCCATGCAATGCATAAGACAAATATTCTACAGGTGTATACAATAATTAAGTATTTTATTTTAATTTCAATTCTCAAAAAATCACTGGTAGAAAAAGGGCCTATAGTCCCGGTTCATAAGGGGCTTTAGTCCCGGTTCCTGAACCAGGACTAAAGTGTCGGTACTAATGCCCCGACCCTTTAGTCCTGGTTCAATCCAGAACCGGGACTGATGGGCCTCCACGTGGGCAGTGCGCAGAGCCCAGTCAGGAGACCCTTTGGTCCCGGTTGGTGGCACCAACTGGGACCAATAGGCATCCACACGTCAGCATTTCTGTGGCTGGGGTTTTTGTTTTTTTGAAAGGGGGGGGGGGTTGGGGGTTTTGGGGGGTTAATTTAGGTGTTTCATATATTGTGTTAGCTAGCTATAATTAATAGAGAGAAGTGTCCTCTCTTATGTCCGTGCTTGGTTGACGCTACATACTATACATACGTATAGAGAGGACTAGACACGTTAGCTAGCTAGTAAGCAAACGAAGGAAACAGAAGATCGTCATGAACATATATGCATATAGAGAGAAGTGATATCGACCACCTCTCCTTCTTCGAGAGATTGGTTGAACAACAAGTTCTCGTATATCTATCTGACACTATCGGCTACATATATACAATAATTATCTCTTACAAATATAATCATACGGACTCAGGGTCCACATAGAATTCTCCGTCTTCAGGGATCACGTGGTCAAGAAAGAATGTCGCCAATTCCTCTTGAATTGCTCGCATGCGAGCTGGTGCTAGGAGTTCATCCCGCTTCCGAAACATCTAATTTGAAGAAGGGGGTCAATACATATATATATGAATGAATGAAACTCAACACAAATGATGGTAATAAAATAAAATTGTGAATGTTGTTATTTACGTACTTCATATTGTTCGTTAGAGTACCCGCCCCGCTCACAGGTCGTGTGGCGGATGGACTCGCAGATGTAGTATCCACAGAAATCATTCCCTTGTTCCTGCCACAACCACTTTACAAGAAATAGAGGTCAATCAAACTGATAAGCAAGAATGCTAAATGGTATTGATGAAACTAGCGCTTGAATCACTAGGAGATGCGCGGAACATGCTACTATAGTACTTAGTTTCGGGTGTCTAAATTCCAGCTCCTTCGGCAGTCCCGAAATTGTTTTGGTGAATTTTCTCCAAACCCTGCCGGACAAAGAAAACAATTACTTGATATCAGGAAATGAACAAAGTTGCTGATATGGTGGATAATGATCGATTTAACTTACTTCTGGAGTATTTGAGTCATGTCTGCATAGTCCTGGGGATCTTTTCGTTTTGAGTCTAAGACGGTTACTAGTCCCTGCTTAAGCTTAATCTCTAGGAGAATATAGTGGAAACTGCACACACATGCATAACTCATGAATTGCATTACTATAACCTTGACTAATATATAAGGGAAACCGAATACGCACAAGACAGTAACACTCACCTGAAGTTGTAAGGAAAGAGTATTATATCTTTGTTTTGATTTATTACGAACGATCGTAGCAAGTTGGCCTCGGTAGCTGCGGCATGAAGTTTAACCTGAGTTGCATCTATGAGATATGTGTTAATGAACCCAATATCACCGACTTGTCTTTTCTTCAATTCGGCGATCTTCAATCTGCATAATATAGTGAGGATGATTATAAATACATGCAATGAAAGAGCTAAGCTATATAGAGAAACTTAATGACAGAAGTAGTACTACTTACAGACAGTAGCAGGCGACCGTTGTTTTATCGAGGGCCAATTGATTGAAAAACTAATAGAACTCCTCAAATGGAACAGGCAACAGATCAATTCCAACGAGGTCATGCTCCTTTTTAACTTTCACATACAAAGTACTCCTCCCCCCAGAGTCTCTGCAGATTTTCAAGTACCAATCATGCAATCTTCGCATCATCGTTGATAGAGATCTTTCATCTTTGACGAGAGGCTTCCCGTACTCGTATCTTTGTATCTGCATGTCCATGGGTTCATAATGTACTTCGTCGGGCAGGTAATCTGCAAGATTGCTATAACCAGGCACCATCCTCGGATCATTAGCGACGTTGTGGCTAGGCACCTTGAGCGGGGGGCATGATTGCTTCGCTTGTTCGCCGAGCTGGGCAATTTGTTTCCCAGCTCGTCGTTCTTTCAGCCTTTGATCACTGACAGTACTTCCCGACCGCTCCACTTCGGCAAATTCCTTTCCAATAATGCGGTCATAGTTTCCTTTCGGCGGATCAGACTTCGGTGGTTTTGTCAGGGCAGCCAGAGTGCGCTTCACTTTCACCCGATCTACCTTCTCCTCCGAAGGTGGATGTTTCTTTGCTTTCACCCCTTCAAAGAAGTTCCTCACTTCTTCTCACGCGATCTCGGCGTTCTCCTCCAGGGTCCTCTCATATGGTAACTTCTCTGGAGTCTTCAGAGAAGGACCGAATCTATATGTCCTCCCGCCTCTGGTTGTACTGCTAGACGCCGACCGAGCAGACGTAGCGGTTGTATTCTTTACTTGCTTAAGAGGCGGAGGAGAAGGACTACGACGCGCAGGAGCAGCTGGAGCGGCGGCAGGTCTCTTCCGCCCTTGCTGACGAGGCGGAGAAGGAGGAGGCTGGCTGCTCGGGCGCGTCGGCGCAGGCGGAGAAGGAGGTGGAGTGCTGCCACGCGCCGGAGAAGGAGCCGTCCGAGGGCCCTGATCGTCACTCGCCGGAGGAGGAGGCGGTGGAGGCGGAGTGCCCTGACTCGCTGGAGGAGGAGGAGGAGGAGGCGGTGGCGTCCAGTTCGAAAGGTTGATGAGCTCCTTCCGCCATAGGCATGGAGTCTTCAGAGCAGACCCCAGCCGAGTCTCCCCTTCACCGGTAGGGTGGTCAAGCTGGAGGTCCTCAAATCCCTCCGTTATCTCATCCACCATCACCCTAGCATATCCTTCTGGAATCGGCCAGCAGTGAAAAGTTGCGCCGGGTTCAGTAGGATAAACAGAGCCAACAGCCGCCTTGACCTTCAAATTCATCCATTGAGTCATAAGGTGGCAATTTTGAGACTCTGTTATAGCATCCACGGGATAGCTGGCAGGAGCCGTCAAGGCATGCTCCGGCTGAAGCAGCTCGGTGGAAGCCATGCTGCTTCTGCGCTGAGATGGCGGGGTAGCTTCGGGGGAGGCTTCGGCAGTACGTTTGCTGCGATTTGCTTCTCGTTCCTCTATCGCGTCTACCCTTGCTTGCAGCGCCTGCATTTGGGTCTGCTGCACTTTTTTCCTCCTCTCATGGGATTTGTAACCGCCTGCGTCCGGAAACCCAACCTTCCACGGAATGGAGCCTGGCGTGCCTCGTGTCCGTCCAGGGTGCTCAGGATTCCCGAGGGCCATTGTGAGCTCGTCGTTCTCTCTGTCTGGAAAGAACGTCCCTTCCTGCGCTGCTTCGATATACTACTTAAGCTTACTGACTGGTATGTCCATTTGATCGTTCGTCCAAATGCACTTCCCTGTTACAGGGTCCAGGGTTCCGCCAGCCCCGAAGAACCAAGTCCGGCAACGGTCCGGCCAGTTAATTGTCTCTGGTTCAATCCCTTTATGAACCAGATCATTCTCAGTCTTGGACCACTTAGGCCGGGCTACGAGGTAGCCACCTGACCCCGCGCGATGGTGAAGCTTCTTCTTCGCGGCATTTTTCTTGTTTGTCGCCGACATCTTCTGACTCTTTTCCGATGTCTTGTGGGCCACAAATGCGGGCCAGTGATCTCTGATCTTCTCATATCTGCCCTTGAATTCTGGTGTCTCATTATTTTCGACAAACTTATTCAGCTCTTTCTTCCACCTCCTGAATAGTTCTGCCATCCTCTTCAGAGCAAAAGACTTGATTAATTTCTCTTTAACTGGGTTCTCTGGATTATCCTCAGGCCGTAGGGTGAAATTTGACTTTAGCTCAGTCCAAAGATCATTTTTCTGCATATCATTGACATAAGAGACCTCAGGGTCTTCTATAGCCGGCTTAAACCATTGCTGGATGCTTATCGGGATCTTGTCCCTAACCAGAACCCCGCACTGAGCAACAAATGCGCTGTTTGTCCGGAGGGGTTCAATAGGTTGGCCGTCGGGCGCGATTGCTATGATCTCAAACTTTTCATCCGAGCTCAACTTTTTCTTCGGGCCTCGTCTCTTTACCGAAGTTGTGCTCGATCCGGAGGGCTAGAAAAAAGAACAAAGACTTAATTAATATGTGTACATACCAAAACAATGAATGCATCAATCAGCTAGTCAGCATAGGCTTAACTAATATATATACCTGGCCGGACTCGGTTCGGTCACCGGAGCCGTCATCACGGTCTCCTTCTTGCACCGGCATTGGGTCACCGGAGCCGTCCTCATGTTCTTCTTCTTGCACCGGCATTAGGTCACCATAGCCATCTTGTTCACCCTCTCCTTCCAGACCATCAGTTTCGTTGAGAAAAAACGAGATGGCATCACTTCCTTCTGCGATTATGTCCCTCAACAACGCTTCTTTTGTTGCTTCGTCTAGGGCGGTGTCCATAGTTTCTACAAATATTTACAACATGGCAATTATTATTCAAACATGACAGATGGATATATTAGTGCCAAACGTAGAACTAGCTACCTAATCATAGTAAGCTATCGGGAGGGGGTATATATACATCTATGTCCCTCGACGACCCTCGTTCCTGATAAAAAAAGAGGAAGAAGAAGAAAAAAAAGAGGAGAAGAAAGAATAGAGGAGAAGAACCCTCGAACCCTCGACGACCCTGGAACTGTCGACCCCTAGACGACCCTCCTCTTCCTCTCATGTTCGAGAGGATCGCCGAGGGGTCGGGAGGTTGCCTAGTGTCAAAGGATTCAACAAAACCATGTCTTCATCATTAGGCGAAAGTAACATGTGCATGATGCTACGAAGCTCTTCAAAGTTGTTCTGGAACGGAGTCCCAGATAGGATAATTCGCTTTTTGGTACAAAGTTCAGCAAGAGCCTTCCGAATATCGCTATTTGGAAGGCCTTTGCTGAATTCGTACCAAAAGGCAGATTATTCTATCCGGGACTCCATTCCAGAACAACTTTGCAGAACTTCGTACCAACATGCCCTGGTTACTTCCGGCTAATGATGAAGGCATGGATTTCTTCAATACTTTGACACTAGGAAACCTCTCGAGACCCCTCGGCGATCCTCGACCCCTCGAACCCTCGACGACCCTGGAACCCTCGACCCCTAGACGACCCTCTTCTTCCTCTCATGTTCGAGAGGATCGCCGAGGGGTCGGGAGGTTGCCTAGTGTCAAAGGATTCAACAAAACCATGTCTTCATCATTAGGCGAAAGTAACATGTGGATGATGGTACGAAGCTCTTCAAAGTTGTTCTGGAACGGAGTCCCAGATAGGATAATTCGCTTTTTGGTACAAAGTTCAGCAAGAGCCTTCCGAATATCGCTATTTGGAAGGCCTTTGCTGAATTCGTACCAAAAGGCGGATTATTCTATCCAGGACTCCATTCCAGAACAACTTTGCAGAACTTCGTACCAACATGCCCTGGTTACTTCCGGCTAATGATGAAGGCATGGATTTCTTCAATACTTTGACACTAGGAAAGCTCTCGAACCCTTGACGACCCTGGAACCCTCGACCCCTAGACGACCCTGCTGGAACCCTCGACCCTCGAACATATAGAACCCTCGACCCTGAAACCCTCGACCCTTGACCCCTTAACGACCCTCGACCCTCTACCCTAGTTCCCGACCCTCGACCCCTCGAAGAGGAGAAATAAATAAGAAGAAGAAAAAAGAAGAAAAAGAAGAGGAGAAGGAAGAAAGGAATAGTGGAGAAGAAGAGAAAATATTTTATTTTCTCTTCTTCTCCACTATTCCTTTCTTCCTTCTCCTCTTCTTTTTCTTCTTTTTTCTTCTTCTTATTTATTTCTCCTCTTCTTTTCCTCTCCTCTTCTTCTTTCTTTCCTCTTCTTATTTTCTTCTTTCCTATCCTTCTTTTTCTAAAATTGTAATTTTTGCATATATAAAACTTTTCTAAAATTGTAACTTTCTATATAAAACTTTCCTATCGGGAGGGGGAGAAGATCGAAGAAAAAAAGAAAGAAAAAAAAGAGGAGAAGAAGAAAGGAATAGATATTCTATTTTTTCTTCTTCTCCTCTTCCTTTTCTTCCTCTCCTCGTCTTCTCCTTCTTCTTCTCCTTCTTTCTCTACTTATTTTCCTTTTCCTTATTTTACTTTTTCCTCTCCACTAACATAAAATGCACTAACCTAAAATGCAACAAACATAAATGCACTAAAGAGGCTCAACTAACCTAAAATCAGTGATAAAATGCACTAACCTAAAATCGATATCTACTAACAACTTAAAAAATTAATACATATATGAAAAAATGCATATATGAAAAAAAAATCATCATATCATCAACAGAAAAAAAAACATCATCATATCATCAACAGAAAAAAAAACATCATCATATCATCAACATCATCAACCTAAAGGGCCGGCGCCGCCGCGGGGCGACGATGGGGTGGGGCGGCGACGGGACCGGGCGGCGACGGGATAGGGGCGGCGACGGGGCGGGGCGACGGCGGCGGGCTCGGGGCGGCGACGAGGCGGGGCGACGGCGGCGGGCGCGGGGCGACGACGGGCTCGGGGCGACGGCGTGGGGCGACGACGTACGGGCTCGGGGCGGCGACGGGGCGGGGCGGGGCGACGGCGGGCCGGGGCGGGGCGACGGCGGGGCGGGGCGACGGCGGCGGGCGTGGGGCGACGACGGGCTCGGGGCGGCGACGACGACGACGAACGGCCTGGGGGCGTCGGGGCGAATGGGAGGCGGCTGGCCAAAATTCCACAAGTGTTGGCTTATATAGCCAGAGAAATGGTCCCGGTTCGTGCTACGACCCGGGACTAATGCTCCCTTTAGTCCCGGTTGGTGCGACGAACCGGGACCAAAGGCCAATTTTCAGCAGCCGAAAGGGCGGGAAGCGAAGGCCATTGGTCCCGGTTGGTGGCACCAACCGGGACTAAAGGGGGGCAATGGTCACGGTTGGTGCCACGAACCGTGACCAATGCCCCCTTTAGTCCCGGTTGGTCGGCACCAACCGTGACCGTTGCCCCCCTTTAGTCCCGGTTGGTGCCACCAACCGGGACCAATGGCCTTGTGCTGCCCCGCGTCCAAAAGTTTAGTCCCACATCGCTAGCTGAAGGGCGCCGGCACTGGTTTATAAGCGCTGGTGTGCCTCCCCATTCGAGCTCCTCTCTAATGCAGGCTTTCGGGCCTAAACTTGCTACTGCCTGTGGGCCTATTGGGCCTTCTGCGGGCCTGAATCCTGGCCCATGTAGGGTTTCTAGTCGTATTCAGGCCGTGGAGGCCCAGTAGGAGGCATTTTTTTTGGTTTTTTCTTTTTTATTTCTAGATTTTTTTGGTTTTTTATTTTTTTATTTCTACTTACAACTAAATACTTACAGTTTTTTAGTGATTTCTTTTTGCTTTTAGGTCACAAAATTATAAACTTTCTGTTAGTGCCATTAGTTTTAAATTTTGAATAGTTTAAATTTGAATTTTTAAAAATTTGTGTGAATCACTAGTTTATGAATAACTTTACCATAAAAATCGAAATTTTTTTCTATTTATTTTTTATTTCTACTTACAACTAAATACTTACAGTTTTTTAGTGATTTCTTGTTGCTTTTAGGTCACAAAAATTATAAACTTTCTGTTAGTGCCATTAGTTTTAAATTTTGAATAGTTTAAATTTGAATTTTTAAAAATTTATGTGAATCACTAGTTTATGAATAACTTTACTATAAAAATAGAATTTTTTTTCTATTTATTTTTTATTTATACTTACAACTAAATACTTATAGTTTTTTAGTGATTTCTTTTTGATTTTAGGTCACAAAAATTATAAACTTTCTGTTAGTGCCATTAGTTTTAAATTTTGAATAGTTTAAATTTGAATTTTTAAAAATTTGTGTGAATCACTAGTTTATGAATAACTTTACTATAAAAATAGAATTTTTTTCTTCTTTGCTATTTATTTTTTATTTATACTTACAATTAAATACTTATAGTTTGGTTTTAGGTCACAAAAATTATATTCTTTTTGCTATTGAAGAATATTATAGTTTTATTTTAGTTGATCATAACATAATATTTTAATTTATTGTTTTTATTTTCATAAAAGTTTTGTAGTTCATTCTGTTTGCTATTAATGCATTCTTTGAGCTAAATGACTCTGAAATTGGAAAGCATTTCAAAATGAACTCTGAAAAGGTTGAAAGTTGGCATGGTATCATCATTTCACCCACATAGCATGTTCCAAAAAGTAGAGAGGGTTACGACAAAAACTTGATGCACTTCGTGTACAAAATGGACAATCACTTTCGAAGTATCAAAGTTTCGAACCATAAGACATGAAAGCATTTCAAATGAACTCTGAAAAGGTTGAAAGTTGGGATGGTATCATAATTTCACCCACATAGCATGTGCATGTACAAAACGGACAATGGTAGCATGTTCGTCTGTTAGAAATTTGGCATGGTATCATCATAATAGTTGCGGGAGAAAGTCTTCACTTTTTCTTCGCTTGTGTCATTTGCTTATTGCGCCGTAACCATGGATAATCTTCATTGTTTATCAGGATGCTTGGGTCAGCCTTGACATTGAAGGGAGGAATTTCATGAAACTTTTCATAATCTTCAGACATGTCTGTCTTGCCGTCCACTCCCAGGATGTCCCTTTTCCCTGAAAGAACTATGTAGCGCTTTGGCTCATCGTATGATGTATTCGCTTCCTTATCTTTTCTTTTTCTCGGTTTGGTAGACATGTCCTTCGCATAGATAACCTGTGCCACATCATTGGCTAGGACGAACGATTCGTCAGTGTACCCAAGATTTTTCAGATCCACTGTTGTCATTCCGTACTGTGGGTCTACCTGTACCCCGCCGCCTAACAGATTGACCCATTTGCACTTAAACAAAGGGACCTTAAAATCAGGTCTGTAGTCAAGTTCCCATATGTCCACCATGTAACCATAATATGTGTCCTTTCCGCTCTCGGTTGCTGCATCAAAGCGGACACCGCTGTTTTGGTTGGTGCTCTTTTGATCTTGGGCGATCGTGTAAAATGTATTCCCATTTATCTCGTATCCTTTGTAAGTCAATACAGTCAAAGATGGTCCCCTTGACAACAAGTACAACTCATCACAAACAGTGTTGTCACCTCTGAGACGTGTTTCCAACCAACTGTTGAAAGTCCTGATGTGTTCACATGTAATCCAGTCGTCGCACTGCTCCGGGTGTTTGGAGCGCAGACTGTTCTTGTGTTCATCGACATACGGGGTCACCAAGGTAGAGTTCTGTAGAACTGTGTAGTGTGCTTGAGACCAAGAATATTCGTCCCTGCATATTATTGAGTCTCTTCCAAGAGTGCCTTTTCTAGTCAGTCTCCCCTCATACCGCGATTTAGGGAGACCTATCTTGTTAAGGCCAGGAATGAAGTCAACACAAAACCCGATAACATCCTCTGTTTGATGGCCCATGGAGACGCTTCCTTCTGGCCTAGCGCGGTTACGGACATATTTCTTTAGGACTCCCATGAACCTCTGAAAGGGGAACATATTGTGTAGAAATACGGGCCCCAGGATGACAATCTCTTCGACTAGATGAACTAGGACGTGCGTCATGATATTGAAGAAGGATGGTGGAAACACCAGCTCGAAACTGACAAGACATTGCGCCACATCACTCCTTAGCCTTGGTACGATTTCTGGATCGATCACCTTCTGAGAGATTGCATTGAGGAATGCACATAGCTTCACAATGGCTAATCGGACGTTTTCCGGTAGAAGCCCCCTCAATGCAACCGGAAGCAGTTACGTCATAATCACGTGGCAGTCATGAGACTTTAGGTTCTGAAATTTTTCTCTGGCATATTTATTATTCCCTTTATATTCGACGAGAAGCCAGTCGTGACCTTCATACTGAGTAGGCATTCAAAGAAGATTTCTTTCTCTTCTTTCGTAAGAGCGTAGCTGGCAGGACCTTTATACTGCTTCAGAGGCATGCCGTCTTTTTCGTGCAAACGTTGCAGGTCCTCTCGTGCCTCAGGTGTATCTTTTGTCTTCCCATACACGCCCAAGAAGCCTAGCAGGTTCACGCAAAGGTTCTTCGTCACGTGCATCACGTCGATTGAGGAGCGGACCTCTAGGTCTTTCCAGTAGGGTAGGTCCCAAAATGTAGATTTCTTCTTCCACATGGGTGCGTGTCCCTTAGCGTCATTTGGAATAGCTAGTCCACCGGGACCCTTTCCAAAGATTACGTAGTGTAAATCATTGACCATAGCAAGCACGTGATCACCGGTGCGCATGGCGGGCTTCTTTCGGTGATCTGCCTCGCCTTTGAAATGCTTGCCTTTCTTTCGACATTGATGGTTGGTCGGAAGAAATCGACGATGGCCCAGGTACACATTCTTCCTGCATTTGTCCAGGTATATACTTTCAGTGTCATCTAAACAGTGCGTGCATGCGTGGTATCCTTTGTTTGTCTGTCCTGAAAGGTTACTGAGAGCAGGCCAATCGTTGATGGTCACGAACAGCAACGCCTTAAGGTTAAATTCCTCCTGTCTGTGCTCATCCCACATACGTACACCGTTTCCATTCCACAGCTGTAAAAGTTCTTCAACTAATGGCCTTAGGTACACATCAATTTCGTTGCCGGGTTGCTTAGGGCCTTGGAAGTTCTTCAACTAATGGCCTTAGGTACACATCAATTTCGTTGCCGGGTTGCTTAGGGCCTTGGATGAGAACTGGCATCATAATGAACTTCCGCTTCATGCACATCCAAGGAGGAAGGTTATACATACATAGAGTCACGGGTCAGGTACTGTGATTGCTGCTCTGCTCCCCGAAAGGATTAATGCCATCCGCGCTTAAAGCAAACCATACATTCCTTGGGTCCTTTACAAACTCATCCCAGTACTTTCTCTCGATTTTTCTCCACTGCAACCCGTCAGCGGGTGCTCTCAACTTCCCATCTTTCTTTCGGTTCTCACTGTGCCATCGCATCAACTTGGCATGCTCTTCGTTTCTGAACAGACGTTTCAACCGTGGTATTATAGGAGCATACCACATCACCTTCGCAGGAACCCTCTTCCTGAGGGGCTCGCCGTCAACATCACCAGGGTCATCTCGTCTAATCTTATACCGCAACGCACCACATACCGGGCATGCGTTCAGATCCTTGTATGCACCGCGGTAGAGGATGCAGTCATTAGGGCATGCATGTATCTTCTCCACCTCCAATCCTAGAGGGCATACGACCTTCTTTGCTGCGTATGTACTGTCGGGCAATTCGTTATCCTTTGGAAGCTTCTTCTTCAATATTTTCAGTAGCTTCTCAAATCCTTTGTCAGCCACAGCATTCTCTGCCTTCCACTGCAGCAATTCCAGTACGGTACCGAGCTTTGTGTTGCCATCTTCGCAATTGGGGCATAACCCTTTTTTGTGATCCTCTAACATGCGATTGAACTTCAGCTTCTCCTTTTGACTAATGCATTGCGTCCTTGCATCGACAATGACCCGGCGGAGATCATCATCATCGGGCACATCGTCTGGTTCCTCTTGATCTTCAGCAGCTTCACCCGTGGCAGCATCATTGGGCACATCGTCTGGTTCCTCTTGATCTTCACCAGCTCCCCCCGTTGCAGCATCACCGTATTCAGGGGGCACATAGTTGTCATCGTACTCTTCTTCTTCGCCGTCTTCCATCATAACCCCTATTTCTCCGTGCCTCGTCCAAACATTATAGTGTGGCATGAAACCCTTGTAAAGCAGGTGGGAGTGAAGGATTTTCCGGTTAGAGTAAGACCTCGTATTCCCACATTCAGTGCATGGACAACACATAAAACCATTCTGCTTGTTTGCCTTAGCCGCATCGAGAAACTCATGCACGCCCTTAATGTACTCGCGGGTGTGTCTGTCACTGTACATCCATTGCCGGTTCATCTGCGTGCATTATATATAATTAAGTGTTTAAATTAATAGAAGTTCATCATCACATTAAAACCAAAGTGCATACATAGTTCTCATCTAACAACATATAGCTCTCCAGAGCATCTAATTAATTAAACCATACATTGAAACTATGTAAAACATTTCAATGCGAAAACAAATGCGATCATAATCGCAACCAAGGTAACAATTGATCCAACGGCATAATGATACCAAGCCTCGGTATGAATGGCATATTTTCTAATCTTTCTAATCTTCAAGCGCATTGCATCCATCTTGATCTTGTGATCATCGACGACATCCGCAACATGCAACTCCAATATCATCTTCTTCTCCTCAATTTTTTTTATTTTTTCCTTCAACAAATTGTTTTCTTCTTCAACTAAATTTAACCTCTCGACAATAGGGTCGGTTGGCATTTCCGATTCACATACATCCTAGATAAATAAAATCTATGTCACGTTGGTCGGCATAATTTTCATAAACAATAAATGAACCAATAGTTATAAAGATAATATACATACCAAATCCGAATCATAGACAGGACGAGGGCCGACGGGGGCGGATACCAAAATCATCGCACTATATAAGATGCAATAATAAATGTAAGAAAATGATACAAGTATCTATCTAAACATACAAGTAAGAATATTTTTCCTTTCAGAAAGAAGATAAGAACAAGAGGCTCACCACGGTGGTGTCGGTGATGAGATCGGCGCGGGTGATCGACGGCGGTGAAGACGGGGACGGGGCGTGACGGACCGTTAAATCTAGACAAATCTCGAGGAAAATGGAGCTTGGAGGTCGAGCTTCGAGAGGAGAAAGCTTAAGTAGTGTGGCTCGGGCATTCCATCGAACACCTCATGTGCATAGGAGGTGAGCTAGAGCACCACAAAGCCCTCTCCCCCTCGGCCAGAAAAAACAGAGCACTGTGCTCTGCTCTTGCGCGAGGGGGTATATATAGGCACCTAATTGGTCCCGGTTGATGCCATGAACCGGGACTAAAGGGAAGCCTTTGGTCCCGGTTCAAGCCACCAACCGGGACCAATGGTGGTGGGCCAGGAGCGAGGCCCATTGGTCCCGGTTCGTCCCACCAACCGGGACCAAAAGGTCCAGACGAATCGGGACCAATGACCCACGTGGCCCGGCCGGCCCCCTGGGCTCACGAACCGGGACCAATGCCCACATTGGTCCCGGTTCTAGACTGAACCGGGACTAATGGGCTGAGCCGGCCTGGACCATAGCCCTGTTTTCTACTAGTGAATGTTTTATACAATTAAATCTCGTTGAAATAACTGCAACTAATTCTAGCAGTAATGCTCAAGGTATCATCTCAAGTTTTCTAAGTAAGCAATCTCATTTAAATGCACAGACAAGTCATCCACATCTCAAATGCATGAACTCTTCCACTTCTCACCACATGCAAGCCCTCTACTCATCTACAGTAGCATGCAAGTCCTCTACATTATCAATTTATAGCAACAAACAATTGAACTGGAATATCGCATGGCAATATAACAATACATCTACCCTCTATTTACCTCTAGGTTTGCTATCATATATGACAAAAAATATGATGCAGTATTATTCTCATATATTTCAATTTTATTTTCGGTAATTTTGTTGCTATAAATTTCCGTAGCAGCGCATGGGGCCTATTGTACGAACATGAGAACAGCAATATCTTGCACTGTCTTCACTGCCATCGCTAGATGACTAGGTGCCTCACAAACCACAGATAGTGTGGTAGAGTGTTCGGCATGACATCAACGAGTAACCACGCACAAAATTGACAATGCACAGTGGCAGCAGATCTTACTTACAAAGTACGAGATATGTCTAACAGCGGCAGCAACTAATACTCGGTTATTTCGTACACGATAGTGCATATGTGCATTTTGTCGCCATTATTTTTCAATGGTGATTTCCTCTCGACAATGTGCATATGGTGGTAGAGCTCCTAAAGAAAGGTTAAGAAGAGTTTGGAGGCCTAACTCATTTTTGCTGGGCACTACTGTCCATACCAACATTCTTTTTTTAGGGTAGTCCATGCTAACATTCGTGAGATATAATAGCTTGAAGACTTGAACCAACAAAAAACACTATGATCATGTCAACCTGAACCCAGAAAATGTCCGTGTCCAACTAACATTGGTCATTCCTGTATTATAACTCCATGAAATGAACGAGGCGCCGAGGCCTGCCACTATACACGTAGATTGAATTTCCAATCAATAGCAAACAGAAGGTCAATATGACCACACAAATTCCATACATACTCTGGGTATTATCAATACGAGACAAGTTAATTAAACCTACCAGTTTCTATTTGAACAAAAGAATGATATTCACCTATATCAGAGGCTAGACTTGGCTCGGGACAGCCTGACAAGATCACGCACATCAAATTCACAAGTATTAAAAGCAGACACCAGGAAGAGATAAACAGTAAAGGGGGGGGGGGGGGGGGGGCGGGGAATTCAAGCCTCTTGACAAATTTGCAATTGAATGAATCAGAAGAAATCTCGTATTAAGGTGAGGTAGAGACAATACTACCAAATAGTCAGTTCTCATAACTTCTCACTGAATAGATCTTTTAAAAGGATGCCTACAAAGACCAACAATGGCAGTTACACAAATCATAAGTGTTCAGGGTGTCAGTTTGATGCCTTGAGCATATTTCTCATCACATAGTTCATATAGACCATGATCAATTTTTTTTGATAAAATATAGACCATGATCATAGTTCAGTAAACTCCACAGGATTCCACCACAATGCTGGTTGGTGTAGGAGAACAATCTTTTCTAATACTCCCTCCGTTCGTTTTTATAAGGCGTTTCAGACAGCTGAGTTTGAACTGTTTAGTACACTGTCTGAATTTACTAAAACGTCTTATGTAAGTGATCAGAGGGAGTACTACTGTGTATTTGTTGGGCATGTATACAGAAAAGGAAAAATCAGATTTACTAATCAGCAATTGAGCATATCTCTTCAGGAATTTATCTATTGAAAATATTGTGAAAGATAAAATACTCATATATGAGCCCTAGGTTATATTCATCCAAAATTATAAGCTAGTATATCATGTGATACGTGTCACTTATCCATGCACCCTTGTTTGCCTGTTTCAGCTTTTGACACAAATTCCTGAAGAGATGTGTAAATTTACAAAGAGAACAAGATAACTAGCCAACCTATTAATACAGTGCAAGAAACACTGTAAATATATGAGAAATAAATTCCTTAAGTAAAGCATTCCAAAAATAAATTACTCATGCAAAAAATTCATATAGAACACGCCATCATTCTGAGGACATCATATCATAGAGATAGTAGGCACTGCTAATTAATGAGCCAAAATAAGACGGATATATTTTTTAGCAAAATGGGTAAACAGGCTACAGCCGGTCAAGAACACTAATCTTACAGACAGAAAAAAAAAAGAGGCTCCAAGGTTCGGATGCCTTGCCCCAATACCAAGAAGAGACAGTAGCGAACCCAAGGAACAGATACGTAATTCACCCACAATGTAAATGGGAAGTTTGGTACCAAAAGACAACCCAATTATGATAAACGATCAAAATACATATGATTGAGTTATCACTGAATACTGAATGTCAAGGAACAGATGAAGTAATTCGCCCACAATGTAAATGGTAAGTTTGATAACAGAAGACAACAACAATTACCATAAACGATCAAATTACAGGATTGACTTGTCACTGAATCCTGAATATCAAGGAACTTCGTCAGGACCTTGAGCGTGATGCAGGTCCAAAGAAGAGATCAATTCTGGATGGTAGCTGGGTGTTCTGATTTAGTAGGAGAACAAGGCAATGCTTTTCACAGATTATCCTTCCCTGGTTGTCATCATTCCTCATATGAAGGGATCAAAATTTTCACTCTCTGGTAACAGAGAAGTGCTCCACTACGAATGGTGGTATGGCTGGAAGAAACCATCATACGTCCTCGGAAACAACCACTCCAGCCTGCCACTTTCCAAGCACAGACAAGCGAACCAAGAAACGGACTGGGGCGTGAACATCGCTGTTGTTGTCAAGTACAGGATGCTACCCCGCATTGCCGCAATTTTCAGCCTATTCTCGGGTGATTGTGCAATCTTAGCATTAACTGGATCAGCCAGGTTGAATACCCTGATGTTAGCCCATGCCCCAGCATCAAGGCCATCTTCTTGACGCAGCATGAAACCGATGTTGAATCCATTTGAATAAGCAATGCACATGTTATCGCCGTTAATTTGGCCAAGGATCGAGCTGGGAAAACCTTCCAGATTCAGGAGAGGTGGGATCATCTCAACAAACAATCGCGGGTTGTTTGGGTCGGGATCCAAGACGACCACATACGCACGATCCTGGTGAGGCCAGTAGATGAAATTACCCACTCGCATGCCGCTCTCAAGCAAAAGTTCATCTTCCGGCTCGTGGTGCGGGACATCCAACCATGGGGAGAGGAACCAATCGCCCATTCCCAAGGATGAGGAGAAGACCGCAGCCCGCAACCTGAACTCTCCATGGGAAGCAAGACAGAAGATGCCAAAGCTCGCGGGGTTTTCGTCATCGCAGATCACGCCGGCGTGAAGGATTTTACCATCTCCTTGGCGGTCGTCGTCGTCGTCGAAGATGTGGGCGTGAGTCAGATCAAAGATCCGTTCGCACCGCCGTGCCAAGGGGTTTAGCAGCGCGAGCAATAGCCCGCCCCCTTTGAGGAGAAGGTAGCCGCCACGGGCGTCTAAGACGAACCAGGAAGCTTCTGGGTGGTCGCGCGCCTGGAGGGTGGTGAGGAAGAAGTCGCCGCTCAAGATGGCGGCCACGAGCTCCGGATTGTTTCGGTGGGCGGGGGCGAAGGCGGGGATGCAGGGGAAGCCATTGTGAGGGACAAGTGGAATCGGTGAGTTGAAGAAGAGGCCGAGTAGGGGCGCCGGGCGGTGGTCGACGTTGGCGACCACCACCGGCACCGGCGGCTGGCCGTTGGCGGCCATAGATACGGCGGTTGGACGGGGGTTCCCTCGCGACCGCTGCCGAACCGACCAACTCAGTCTTATCCGGAGGGGGGGTTTGCCGCTCGCGGGCTCAATTATCTTGACCCGTTCGCTCGTTTTTTCATAAAGAAAAAAACAGGATCCAGTTGACCATCAAGTCTAGATATAACCATTTTTAAACAAGTATTTTCGAACGGAGAGAGTAGATGCAGCAATCTTTGTTCGCTGGATAGATGAGAAAATCAAATAAAGGTTTACAACTCGTCATAAATACAACATGAATACAGCAATACATCAGTATAACATACTCTCTTCGTTTCTAAATACTATTTGTCTTTCTAGATATTTCAATAAATTGCTATATACGAAGCAAAATGAGTGAATCTACATTCTAAAATATGGCTATATACATCCGTATTTGGTAGTTATGTTGAAATATCTAAAAAGACAAATATTTAGGAATGGAGGAAGTGCCATGTACAGAGTTGCATCAATGTGCCGCGATAAAGATGGAGTATATATAGGATCTTCAGTTCTAGTGGTGCATGGATTGGTTGATATGTCTACATTGGAAGATTTTGCAGTTAGGGAAGGCTTGACATTGGCTTTAGAAACTTCTAGTGTTTTTACATCTTGTAATTTCTTATTTGAATCTCGAGGTTCTAATTTTGAAGCTCATCGCATAGCTAGGTATAATACTTCTTTTCCTTGCATTTATGGTTGGACACTCCTCATGACCCAACCATCATTAATGTAAACATTGTGATACATCAATAGAAAACCTATCTTTGTTGGCTCAAAAAAAGTCGACCATTGATGAGATGAGTTGATCTTTCACCTGACCCGTTGACTTAACATTGACCGTTCACTTTTGCAAAAAAAAAAATCACACGTTCGAAAGAGTCCATGGAATTCACAAAAAAGATTAGCATATTTCAAAAGTTCAGGAATTTAGAAAAAACAAGTAAATTGAAAAATTCATAGATTTGGAAAAATGTTCATGAATTTGAAAAAGTTCGCAAAGTAAAAAAATCACGAGTTCAGAAAAATGTTCATGAATTCGTTTGAAAGAAATACACATTTTTAAAAAGTTCACAGGTTCAAAAAAAGTTAACAAATTTGAAAAAAATCATAAAATTTTAAAAACCGTCTGCTGATGTGGCAAAATGTCATAAATTTGAGAATTTGCATATTTGTAAAAGTTCGTACATTTGGAAAATAAAGTCGCACATTTTGAAATGTTGACAAAAAATAAAAACAACAAGATAAAAAAGAAAATTAGAACGAAAAAGGGAAGGAAAGCGAAATGAAAAAACAGAAAGAAAACCGAACTGAGAAGCTACTAGAAGCTTCCCAAAACCGAGCTGCACCAGCGGCCCGCGAATGTAGCGCAGAGCAAACGAGGAAAAACATGGGCCAAGTCCAGGTCGGAAGGAGGTGTGTGCCGGTTTGTGGAGTAGTCTGCAACTCATGTTGAGGGCGCGAACTAACTTTTGATTGGATGGTTATTAGACTTTTTAGGAAGACAATGGTATCTCCAGCCCACTAAAGTTCAAGTCTTAGACTTGACATTGGTACTCGCATTATTCCTGAATTTATTTCAGGCTTCCGGCGATGTTAGCTTAGTGCGAGGAGATGTTCCCGTCGACTGCAAGGTGTCTGTGATGACTTTGTAAAATCTCAAGATGCTATGCAGGCTTAGTCTCGCAGAGGTGCTCTTAGGGGTAGTGATGCGGAGCATCCCACGGTTATCCCCATGGACGTATCGACATCTCCCATGACACCACTTGGACTAATGACAAGAACTCGAGCAAAGGCTAAAGATAAGGTGAACTCGCTCCTCTCTGAACTACCACTTTCTACACATGTGACATGGCTACTACCTCAAGCGGAAACACTATGTGTGGTCAGGTACTTGGAGGAAGGCTACGGAGCAGGTACATCCAACGGACAAGACTGCGAGGACACCAAGTATGAGGGACAAGAAGAAGAGCCGCAAGAGGAGCTATAGCCACCGGACGACCGCTCCAGACCGGACGTCCGGTCCCTGAAGGCCACGCCAGCTAGAAGAAGCCAGGCCAGTGAACGCTACAGCGGCCGGACATCCGTCCAGGACCGGACGTCCGGGCTCCACCAGAAATCCGGCAGGTCCCCAACAGAATGAACTCAGCGGAAGTCTGAAGCGACCGGATGACCGGCCGTCTCCGGAAATCCGGTGCTACTTCAACCGAGCCGAAATTACGGAAGTCCGACGACTTCCGGACGTCCGGACGCCCGCGAGACCTTTCTGCGCACAGTTTCGGGCCCAAGGCCCATGTACCCCTTCACTTCGCCCCCATTTGCACTAAGACTATAAATAGACCTCCTCCTCCTCCTAGTTAGGGTTAGCGTTGTGATAGCCCATATGTGAGATAGAGCCTCACTCATCCATCCGGATCTACTCCATCGAGAGAGATTGTCGCCTCTTCGGAGAAGATCCATCTTGGACTCAAGACCCCTAACGGGAAGACCTTCAAGACCTCCTCACGGAGAAGAACGTGCTAATTGTATCGTCCCTCGTTGATCGTGGATCATGTATCTCTTTTGTGTTTCGAGGATCTAGCATATGTGTGACCGAATCTTGTTGGTTGAGTGATTTCTCCCGTGTTCCTCGTGTTCTTCGTAGGATCCCCTCCAATCGTGAAAGATCGGGCCGCTAGGGTTCTACTCTACATCATCTTGGTATCATGAGCCACGTTGATCACGGATTTGGAGCCCCTACCCTTTTGTTTTCTAGCTTGATTTTGTTGTGTTCTTCTCAAATTTCGAAAATCCCCACCAAAAATAGCCCCAATTTTTTTTTTTGTGATTTGTTGGTGTGATGAAGTTTTGTTGGATTTGATCCATCGATTTGCTTTGCCACGAGTGGATCTAGCTTTCCCCCATCATCTCCACCATTTCCATCCAGAAAATCGCTCAGATTTGACCAATTTTGCCACCTCCACCTCGAACCCTAGCTGTTCATCCCGTGCCCGAAATCGCCCAGGCACCAGACGTCCGCTAGCTACTGGACGTCCGACCACCGGTCGTCCGACATCCACCGGACGTCCAACGTTTCCTGGCGAAACTGAGAAAGTTCAGTTCGGCCACCACCACCTCTCCACCTCCACCTCCGCATACGCACTCTGATCCCTTCCCCACTTCCACATACGGACTCCAAAACCACAACTCGTTTCCCGCCCCACCATTGCTTACTGTTTTCGCACTCCGACACAAATTTGACACATTTTGCTTTGAGAATTTGAGTTGCGGTTTCCGTTTCCTAACATGTTTCGGCTACTTAGAGATGGTCCGACATCAACATCACCGCCGCTCATCATTGCCACGGACTCGTCATCGACAACAACCGCTCAACAATTTTGGTACCCCCAACCTTAAGCAAGGACGGTAATCTCGATGACAACTTTGTCTACTCCTTGCCATTACATTGATAACCACCATAGCCCAATTTCGCGTATCTTACCCAGGCCCGTACCAGGCACATGTGCAGCGTGTGCGCCTGCACAGGGCCCCAAAGTCAGCGGGGGCCCCAAATCAGCGAGAGTATTAGTTAATTGCTGGGGTTAGTAGGAGATAGGTACACTTATTACCATGGACGGTTGAATAATCAAAGCAGGACCGTACCAGCTTCTCCTCACGCATGGGAACCTGGTGCTTAATTAACTCGGCCAATACTACTACTACATGGGAACCTGCATGAAGAAATTACCCAGCCTCTCCTCAACTCATGGCTCCTTTTTCCATAAAAAAAGAGGTTCTCACGCATGGCTCTCTATCTACTCTTTGGCTTCACAGCAGGTACAATACCCCTTCCTACTCCTCATCAATCTTCACTCCTTATCCTTAGTTTACTCCTAATTCCTAAATCCGCATCAACATTATTTCCTTGCTAAGGTTCCACTCTGAAAATTGCCGCAAAAAAAAGGTTCCACTCTGAATCCCCAATCTCTTTTTTATTTACCCCAAGATAATCCATTGCGATGAACTTCCAGTAGGTAACGTTCCACTCCCAATCCCCATCTGCTAATTATGTGCTATTTTCACAGATAACCCATTGCGACGAACATTGAATAGGCAATGTTCCACTCTCAATCCCCATTTTCTTCTCAGATCTCAAATCGGTAGGGTTGCATATCAGTGTTTCTCTCGACCACTTAGCTGCTTGTTGCCGCTGCAACTTATGTGCATCAGCATCAATTGGAGCCTGACTGCAATTGAAGGCTAAGGTAGCTTCAATTCTTTTTATCTGTATATGTCCAATTTTTAACATTTCTTGTTTGTTTCTTAGTTTTACCTTCTTCAGTTTCTTTAGAAGAATTAGGAACTACAAGTCAGGACATGGAAAAGTTAAGAAAAGGAAAAAATGCCAAGGGCCCATAATTTGATTTCGCACGGGGCCTCCCTTTTCTCAGGTACGGCCCTGATCTTACCCATCGAGACTAGCCTTTGAGTATTGTCGGCAATGTTACTTGTGCACATTAGTGATCATACTTCCTATAGCATACATACCATATCATCGTGGTGCATATCTTGGTATCACCTTTTGTGTCACAAAGTTGTCATCGCATACACAATTGCTATCTTGGTTCATGAAGTTTTGCATGAGAAAGAGCTCAAAAGAGACAGAGCAAACAAGCTTTTAAGGAAAAGGGAAAGATAAGAAAAGATCTTTTAAGCACGAACCATAGCATCATATTACATTAAGAATGTCATACTCGATCATCTTGGATCATATCATCGGAATACCATACATAGAGCATACTTGGGATAGAAGTCGTTGCATTTTTGCTTAGTAGGTTGTGCACAAGTCTTCATATCCTCCTATTGCGCAATTGTGCTAGCGTCTCTCTAGTGTTGTGCAACAAGAGCATTTTCCGTGGATTCCACATTTTGGCCCATTCCTTGGTTGCACGACCCCATTTATCTTTCCAAGTGTGCGTTTCCGTGTACCATATCTTGCTATTGGTCTACTTGTTGCATTTGCAATTTGCGCATCTTTTCCAAGATTATTGAGGCTCACTAACAATTGCATCAAATTTTGTACCACCATCCTACCGAGCTCCACTATAAGCTTTTTCTTGTGTAGGTGTGAGAAACCGACAAGAATTGGTAACATTTGTGCTATTTCCTTGTTCCACATTTGAGTGATCATTGATACATCATCAACATCGGTCAAGGTACATTTGGTGTAAGTTCTTCTCTTTCTCCCACTCACATATTTGCTTGGAATGATGGATAGGCCAAGTACTTCTACCAACCCACTCTTCATGGAGCAAGACAACGACATGTCCTCCTACGTCACAAAGAGCCGCCTCTTTGGTGCACAACGAGCTTTGCATCAAGAGCAAAAAGCAATGAGCGAACACATCGGCAACCTCGTCACCGACTTGCGACTCTCCGAGCAACGTACAAGAGACTACTTCGACAACAATCTTGAGGAACACAAACAAGAGAATGACGCAAGAATGGATGAGATTCGTGCTTTGTTGGCCAACCGCTCTTCTACCACTTCGTCCTACTCAAGATGGAGCCGCTCGAGTTGACACTCCAATGACAGTATCTCCGGTTGAAGTACTCCAACATCGAACGCTCATCGACGAGCCGCACGCCAAGACCGTCAAGCAAACTGCAATCCTCTACATGGAACCAATGCTCAAGAGCAACTTCGAGCGCAAGAGCATCGACATCGTCAAAACCAAGATACTTTTGCGCTAGCACAAGTACGGCATCGCCTACGCCAACAAGAAGAGGAAGAGCGAGCGCGACAAGACCAAGATGTTGGGAACGCAGTAATTTCAAAAAAATTCCTACGCACACGCAAGATCATGGTGATGCATAGCAACAAGAGGGGAGAGTGTCGTCCACCTAACCTCGTACACCGTAAGAGGAAGCGTTATGACAACGCGGTTGATGTAGTCGTACGTCTTCATGATTGACCGATCCTAGTACCGAACGTACGACACCTTCGCGATCTGCACACGTTCAGCTCGGTGACGTCCCACGAACTCACGATCCAGTAGAGCTTCGCGGGATAGTTCCGTCAGCACGACGGCGTGATGACGGTGTTGACGAAGCTATCGACGCAGGGCTTCACCTAAGCACCGCTACGATATAACCGAGGTGGATTATGGTGGAGGGGGCACTGCACACGGCTAAAAGATCAATGATCAACTTGTGTGTCCATGGGGTGCCCCCCTGCCCCCGTATATAAAGGAGTAAGGGGGGAGGCCGGCCGGCCTAGGAGGGCGCGCCAAGAGGAGGAGTCCTCCTCCTAGTGGGAGTAGGACTCCCCTTTCCTAGTCCCACTAGGAGGGGGAAGGAAGGAGTGGGAGAGGGGAAAGGCAAGGGGGGCGCCGCCCCCTTCCTTGTCCTATTCAGACTCAAGGGGAGGGGGCGCGCGGCCTGCCCTGGCCGGCCCCTCTCTCTCTCCACTAGGGCCTTGATACGTCTCCAACGTATCTATAATTTATGAAGTATTCATGCTAATATATTATCTGTTTTGGACATTACTGGGCTTTATTATCCACTTTTATATTATTTTAGGGACTAACCTATTGACCCAGAGTCCAGTGCCAGTTCCTATTGTTTTCCCTTGTTTCAGTGTTTTGAAGAAAAGGAATATCAAACGGAGTCGAAACGGAATGAAACCTTCTGGAGAAGTTATTTTTGGAAGGAAAGCAACCCGGGAGACTTGGAGTCCACGTCAAGAAAGCAACGAGGAAGCCACGAGGTAGGGGGCGCGCCCTCCACCCTCGTGGCTCCCCTGACGTACTTCTTCCTCCTATATATACCCATATACCCTAAAACGATCGGGGAGCAGAATAGATCGGGAGTTCCACCGCCAGAAGCCTCTGTAGCCACCGAAAGCCAATCTAGACCCGTTCTGGCACGCTGCCGGAGGGGGAATCCTTATCTGGTGTCCATCTTCATCATCCCGACGATCTCCATGACGAGGAGGGAGTAGTCCACCCTCGGGGCTGAGGGTATGTCCCAATAGCTATGTGTTTGATCTCTCTCTCTCTCTTGTGTTCTTGATTTGGAACGATCTTGATGTATCGCGAGCTTTGCTATTATAGTTGGATTTTATGTTTCTTCTCCCCCTCTACTCTCTTGTAATGGATTGAGTTTCCCCTTTTAAGTTATCTTATCGGATTGAGTCTTTAAAGATTTGAGAACACTTGATGTATGTCTTGCCGTGCGTATCTGTGGTGACAATGGGATATCACGTGATTCCCTTTATGTATGTTTCGGTGATCAACTTGCGGGTTCCGCCAATGAACCTATGCATAGGGGTTGGCACACGTTTTCGTCGTGATTCTCCGGTAGAAACTTTGGGGCACTCTTTAAGGTTCTATGTGATGGTTGAATAGATGAATCTGAGATTGTGTGATGCATATCGTATAATCATACCCACGGATACTTGAGGTGACATTGGAGTATCTAGGTGACATTAGGGTTTTGGTTGATTTGTGTCTTAAGGTGTTATTCTAGTACGAACTCTAGGGCTGTTTGTGACAATTATAGGAATAGCCCAATGGATTGATTGGAAAGAATAACTTTGAGGTGGTTTCGTACCCTACCACAATCTCTTCGTTTGTTCTCCGCTATTAGTGACTTTGAAGTGACTCTTTGTTGCATGTTGAGGGATAGTTATGTGATCCAATTATGTTATTATTGTTGAGAGGACTTGCACTAGTGAAAGTATGAACCCTAGGACTTGTTTCCTATCATTGCAATACCGTTTATACTCACTTTTACCATTAGTTACCTTGCTGTTTTTATATTTTCAGATTACAAAAACTATTATCCTCTATCCATATTGCATTTGTATCACCATCTCTTCGCCGAACTAGTGCACCTATACAATTTACCATTGTATTGGGTGTGTTGGGGACACAAGAGACACTTTGCTATTTGGTTGCAGGGTTGCTTGAGAGAGACCATCTTCATCCTACGCCTCCTATGGATTGATAAACCTTAGGCCATCCACTTGAGGGAAATTTGCTACTGTCCTACAAACCTCTGCACTTGGAGGCCCAACAACGTCTACAAGAAGAAGGTTGTGTAGTAGACATCAAGCTCTTTTCTGGTGCCGTTGCCGGGGAGGTTAGTGCTTGAAGGTATATCTTTAGATCTTGCAATCGAATCTTTTTGTTTCTTGTTTTATCACTAGTTTTGTCTATAAAAGAAAACTAAAAATGGAATTAAGGGTACCTCATATGCTTCATCTTTTTACTATCTATCATGAAAATAAGGATTCCGGTAATTGTGCTGAAGTGCTAGAAGAAGAATGCATTAGAATGTTTGGCACTAAATATTTGAATGATGAGCATGATTGCAATGTTGTTAGTATGAATTCCTTGAATATCCATGATGCTAATGATATGCAAAGCCACAAGCTTGGGGATGCTACGTTTGATGAAGATGATATTTTTAGTCCCCCAAGTTTTGATGTGCAAATTTATTATGATGAGAGCATGCCCGCTATCTATGATGATTATTGTGATGACTTGTATGATATAAAGAATAATTATAAGCATGAAACTTTTCATCATTATTTTAGTTTTCAATTGGATTATGCCTCACATGATAATTACTTTGTTGAGTTTGCTCCCACTATTATTCATGAGAAGAATTTTGCTTATGTGGAGAGTACTAAATTCTATGCTTGTAGATCATGAAAGGAATTCTTTAGGTGCTGGTTATATTGTTGAATTCATTCATTATGCTACTGAAAATTATTATGAGGGAGGAACATATGCTTGTAGGAGTTGCAATAATATCAAGTCTCCTCTCTATGTGCTTAAAATCTTGAAGTTATGCTTGTTTTGCCCTCCTATGCTAGTTGATTATTGTTCCCAGAAGTTGTTTGCTCACAAAATCCCTATGCATAGGAAGTGGGTTAGAATTAAATGTGCTAGTTATATTCTTCATGATACTCTCTTTATGTTTCAATCCTTATCTTTTATGTGAGCATCATTGAAATCATCATGCCTAGCTAGGGGCGTTAAACGATAGCGCTTGTTGGGAGGCAACCCAATTTTATTTTAGTTCCTTGATTTTTGTTCCTTTTTAGTAATAAATAATTCATATAGCCTCTGTTTAGATGTGGTTTTATGTTTTAGTTAGTGTTTGTGCCAAGTAGAACCTTTGGGAAGACTTGGGTGAAGTCTTTATGATCATGCTGTAAAAAACAGAAACTTTAGCGCTCACGAGATTAGCTAAAACTTTTTACTGGAGAATTCTATTTAGTTGATTATTTTTTGAGATGATTAATAGATAAATTCCTCAGGTCCACCAATTTATTTGAGAATTTTATGAGTTCCATAAGTATACGTTTGATTCAGATTACTACATACTGTTCTGTTTTTGACAGATTCTGTTTTCTATGTGTTGTTTGCTTATTTTGATGAATCTATGAGTAGTATCGGAGGGTATGAACCATAGAGAAGTTGGAATACAGTAAGTTTAACACCAATATAAATAAAGAATGAGTTCATTACAGTACCTAAGTGGTGATTTATTTTCTTATACTAACGGAGCTTACGAGGTTTCTGTTAAGTTTTGTGTTGTGAAGTTTTCAAGTTTTGGGTGAAGATTCGATGGACTATGGAATAAGCAGTGCCCAGAGCCTAACCTTGGGGATGCCCAAGGCACCCCAAGGTAATATTCAAGGAAAACCAATAGCCTAAGCTTGGGGATGCCCCGGAAGGCATCCCCTCTTTCGTCTTCGTTCATCGGTAACTTTACTTGGAGCTATATTTTTATTCACCAAATGATATGTGTTTTGCTTGGAGCGTCAATTTATTTTGTTAGGATTTGCTTGCTGTTATTTAGAATAATGTTTTGCATCTTTTATTTCAATAAAAGTGGCATTGATAGCCTTTACTATGCCTATTTTAGAAGTCCACATGTTGCTGTTTGAAAACAGAAAGTTTACCCTGTTGCAATAATACCCTAGAAAAGTCAGAATGTGATAAAATGTTGAAACCTTTTGCGTATTAAGATCTGATAAATTTACTACAGTGGAAATTTTCTTTCATAATTTTTGGAGCTAGGGAAGTATGGATGTTGCTGCATTCTTTACAGACTGTCCTGTTTAGGCAGATTGCTGTTATGTTTGCATTGTTTGCTTCTTTAATGATCCTATTTGAGGATAGGACTATTAAATATGCATAGGCATTTAGTATTCAATGTTGAATAATAATTTTAGTGATTTGCTACGTAGAGTATGATAAGGTTTTTGCAATGGTTTATACTAACTTATCTCACGGGTCCTTGTTGAGTTTTGTGTGGATGAAGCTTTTGAGATTTAGGGAGACCGTGATATGAGAGGAATTAAGGAGACACAAAAGATCAAGCTTGGGTATGCCCAAGGCATCCCAAGATAATATTTCAAGAAGTCTCAAGCGTCTAAGCTTGGGGATGCACCGGTTGGCATCCCACCTTTCTTTTTCAACAACTATCGGTTAGTTTCGGTTGATCCTAAGTTTTTGCTTCTTCACATGATGTTTGCCATTCTTAGAATCTCATTTTATTTTTCTTTGCTTGCTGTTTAAATAAATTATCAAGATCTGAAATTATTAAATGAGAGAGAGTCTTCACATAGCTACATAATTATTTAAACTACTCATTGATCTTCACTCATATATTTTTGGAGTAGTTTGTCAATTACTCGTGTGCTTCACTTATATCCTGTGAGTAAATAGTTGAGTGAGCGAATATCATAAATCCGAAATTATATATGTTTCATATGCTTATCCCATGGGGAGTGATGAATTCACATATAAGAAGTAGAAGTGGTAAATTTATTGAAGGTTAGCAAACATTGTATAGGTCACTTGAATAATTCATGAAAGAATATTGAAGGAAGAGAGATTTCACATATAAATATACTATCTTGGACATCTTTTGTTGTTGTGAGCACTCATTAAAATATGACATGCTAAAAGGTTGATGTTGGACAAGGAAGACAATGTAATGGGTTATGTTTTCTTATATCTGAAATAAAGTATATTGTCATGGATCATCCAACATGTTGAGCTTGCCTTTCCCCCTCATGCTAGCCAAATTCTTCGCACCAAGTAGAGATACTACTTGTGCTTCCAAACATCCCTTAAACCAATATTGCCATGAGAGTCCACCATACCTACCTATGGATTGAGTAAGATCCTTGAAGTAAGTTGTCACCAGTGCATGCAATAAAAATTGCTCTCTAAATATGTATGATCTTTTAGTGTGGAGAAAATAAGCTTTATACGATCTTGTGATATGGAAGCAATAAAAGCGACAGACTACAAAATAAAGGTCCCTATCATAGGGGACAATAAAGTGACCTTTCTTTTGCATTAAGATTTTATGCATCCAACTATAAAAGCGCATGACAACCTCTGCTTCCCTCTGTGAAGGGCCTATCTTTACTTTTATCTTCTACCCTTATGCAAGAGTCATGGTGATTTTCACCTTTCCTTTTTACATTTTATCCTTTGGCAAGCACATTGTGTTGGAAAGATTCCGATATATATATCCAATTGGATGTAAGGCATCATGTACTATTATTGTTGACATTACCCTTGAGGTAAAAGGTTGGGAGGCGAATCTATAAGCCCCTATCTTTCTCTGTGTCTGATTAAAACTTTGAACCCATAAATATCGCGTGAGTGTTAGCAATTGTGAAAGACTACATGATAGTTGAGTATGTGGGGTTTGCTAAATCAAAGCTCTGACATAGACTCTTCCTGAAAATAAGATGAATTGTAATTGTTTGATGACCGATAACATGGTTTGTTAGTTTTCAAGAAAGTTTATAATCTATACTTTAACATGTGAATAGCTTATTACTTGATCATGAGAAGCTTTATGAGATGAACTATTGTTATGATATAATGATGCTAGAAAAGGTGATTGAAATTATAATTGATAAAACTTGTGCACCTGCTAGCATTCACACTTCATAAATTATTTCTTTTATCATTTACCTACTCGAGACGAGCAGGAATTAAGCTTGGGGATGCTGATACGTCTCCAACGTATCTATAATTTATGAAGTATTCATGCTATTATATTATCTGTTTTGTACATTATTGGGCTTTATTATCCACTTTTATAATATTTTTGGGACTAACCTATTGACCGAGAGCCCTGTGCCAGTTCCTGTTTTTTTCCTTGTTTCAGTGTTTCGAAGAAAAGGAATATCAAACGGAGTCGAAACGGAATGAAACCTTCTGGAGAAGTTATTTTTGGAAGGAAAGCAACCCGGGAGACTTGGAGTCCACGTCAAGAAAGCAACGAGGAAGCCATGAGGTAGGGGGGCGCGCCCACCCCCTAGGGCGCGCCCTCCACCCTCGTGGGCCCCTCGTGACTCCCCTGACGTACTTCTTCCTCCTATATATACCCATATACCCTAAAACTATCGGGGAGCAGAATAGATCGGGAGTTCCGCCGCCAGAAGCCTCCGTAGCCACCGAAATCCAATCTAGACCCGTTACGGCACCCTGCCAGAGGGGAAATCCTTCTCTGGTGGCCATCTTCATCATCCCGGCGATCTCCATGACGAGGAGGGAGTAGTCCACCCACGGGGCTGAGGGTATGTACCAGTAGCTATGTGTTTGATCTCTCTCTGTCTCTCTCTCGTGTTCTTGATTTGGCACGATCTTGATGTATCGCGAGCTTTGCTATTATAGTTGGATCTTATATTTCTTCTCCCCCTCTACTCTCTTGTAATGGATTGAGTTTCCCCTTTGAAGTTATCTTATCGGATTGAGTCTTTAAAGATTTAAGAACACTTGACGTATGTCTTGCCGTGCGTATCTTTGGTGACAATGGGATATGACGTGATTCACTTGATGTATGTTTTGGTGATCAACTTGCGGGTTCCACCCATGAACCTATGCATAGGGGTTGGCACACGTTTTCGTCGTGATTCTCCGGTAGAAACTTTGGGGCACTCTTTGAGGTTCTATGTGATGGTTGAATAGATGAATCAGAGATTGTGTGATGCATATCGTATAATCATACCCACAGATACTTGAGGTGACATTGGAGTATCTAGGTGACCTTAGGGTTTTGGTTGATTTATGTCTTAAGGTGTTATTCTAGTACGAACTCTAGGGCTGTTTGTGACAATTATAGGAATAGCCCAACGGATTGAATGGAAAGAATAACTTTGAGGTGGTTTCGTACCCTACCATAATCTCTTCGTTTGTTCTCCGCTATTAGTGACTTTGGAGTGACTGTTTGTTGCATGTTGAGGGGTAGTTATGTGATCCAATTATGTTATTATTGTTGAGAGGACTTGCACTAGTGAAAGTATGAACCCTAGGCCTTGTTTCCTATCATTGCAATACCGTTTATGCTCACTTTTACCATTAGTTACCTTGCTGTTTTTATATTTTCAGATTACAAAAACTATTATCTTCTATCCATATTGCACTTGTATCACCATCTCTTCGCCGAACTAGTGCACCTATACAATTTACCATTGTATTGGGTGTGTTGGGGACACAAGAGACTCTTTGCTATTTGGTTGCAGGGTTGCTTGAGAGAGACCATCTTCATCCTACGCCTCCTACGGATTGATAAACCTTAGGCCTTCCAGTTGAGGGAAATTTGCTACTGTCCTACAAACCTCTGCACTTGGAGGCCCAACAATGTCTACAATAAGAAGGTTGTGTAGTAGACATCAGGCCCATCAAAGCTCATTAGCCCCCGGGGGGTTCCGGTAACCCCTCCGGCACTCCGGTTTTCTCCGAGATCACCTGAAACCCTTCCGGTGTCCGAATATAGCCGTCCAATATATCAATATTTATGTCTCGACCATTTAGAGACTCCTTGTGATGTCCGTGATCACATCTGGGACTCAGAACTACCTTAGGTACATCAAAACACATAAACTCATAATACCGATCGTCATCGAACATTAAGTGTGCGGACCCTATGGGTTCGAGAACTATGTAGACATGACTGAGACTCATCTCCGGTCAATAACCAATAGCGGAACCTGGATGCTCATATTGGTTCCTACATATTCTACAAAGATCTTTATCGGTCAAACCGCATAACAACATACGTTGTTCCCTTTGTCATCGGTATGTTGCTTGCCCGAGATTTGATCGTCGATATCTCAATACCTAGTTCAATATCGTTACCAGCAAGTCTCTTTACTCGTTCCGTAATACATCATCCTGCAACTAACTCATTAGTTGCATTGCTTGCAAGGCTTATAGTGATGTGCATTATCAAGAGGGCCCAGAGATACCTCTCCAACAATCGGAGTGACAAATCCTAATCTCGATCTATGCCAACTCAACAAGTACCATCGGAGACACCTGTAGAGCACCTTTATAATCACCCGGTTATGTTGTGACGTTTGGTAGCACACAAAGTGTTCCTCCAGTATTCGGGAGTTGCATAATCTCATAGTCATAGGAACATGTATAAGTCATGAAGAAAGCAATAGCAATATACTAAACGATCAAATGCTAAGCTAACGGAATGGGTCAAGTCAATCACATCATTCTCTAATGATGTGATCCCATTAATCAAATGACAACTCATGTCTATGGTTAGGAAACTTAACCATCCTTGATTCAACGAGCTAGTCAAGTAGAGGCATACTAGTGACACTTTGTTTGTCTATGTATTCACACATGTACTAAGTTTCCGGTTAATACAATTCTAGAATGAATAATAAACATTTATCATGATATAAGGAAATATAAATAACAACTTTATTATTGCCTCTAGGGCATATTTCCTTCACAAGATGCACAAGATGCCGCGGCACAACGTCAAGAACAACAACGACGAGCACCTCAAGCACTTGAGGCACAACGTCGCCTTCGAGATTCAAGTCAAGCCGTCGCCACACGCAATCGGCAAACTCGTGAGCACCAAGAAGCGCCTCGCGAGGAAGTTCAAGAACGAATATATCAAGCTCGCGTGCATCGTCAAGTTCCTCAAGCTCCTCCACAAGCTCGAGAAGAACCTCAAGTTCACCTAGAGCAAGAAGACAACAGAAATCCTCCAAGACAAGAGCAAGTTGGGGGAGACAATCCTCCTCGTTAAGGACATCATCATCCTCGACCCCAACACAGAGGAGCAACGCTGCAGCAAGCTAAAGTTCAACATGCCAAAGTTCACCGGAAGCAATGATCCCAAAGAGTACCTTTCATGGGCATTGAAGGTTGGCAAAATCTTCCGCTTGCACAACTATGAGGAAGAGAAGAAGATCGCGATGGCATCCCTTGAGTTCCAAGACTACGTCCTCATTTGGTGGGAACAAATCATCAAGCGTCGTGAGGCAAGAGGAGAACCACCCATCACAAGTTGGGCGCAAATGAAGGATGTCATGAGAGCACATTTCATGCCAACCTACTACAACCGCGACCTCTTCAAGAAACTCCAAGTTCTAAAACATGGAACCAAGAGCGTTGAAGAGTACTACAAGGAAATGGAGATTGCCATGATACGAGCCAATGAAATGGAAGATGATGAGCAAACTATGGCACATTTCTTGAATGGACTCAATCATCCTATCAAGAAGATCGCCGACTTCCAACCATACTCGAACCTCATCAAGCTAGTGCACCAAGCTACCAAGGTGGAACGTCAAGTGCAAGATGACTTCAAATATGCCAAGTTCTCATCCAAGTCCTATGGTTTCTCCAACACCCAAGCTTCAACAACTCCAACACCCTCTATCTCAACCAAGCCATCTACAAGCAACGGCGACAAGTCAAGTTACAAGAAAACTTTGACAACCTCAAGTCGTCCTCCTACTACAACCAACTTCAAGCCGAGAGCTTCATCATCATCTACCCCAACCGATGAGACCATCAAGACAAGTTCCTTCAAATGCTTCACATGCGGCGGCTGAGGCCACAAGTCCTTCGAGTGTACCAACAAACGCACCATGATCTTCAACGATGATGGTACATAGGAATCCATGAGTGAAGGAGAAATGGAAGCACTTGAGCAAGTAGCCATGCACCGGCAAGTGAACGAGGATGAAGATGATCAAGTCTTTTGTGACGAAGATCCGAGCCCCGCTCTTGTTGTCTCCAAGGTCTTGACACTTCAACATCAACAATAAGAAGACCAAATATGCCATGTCTTCCATACCAGGGCCGACATCATTGGAAGGTCCGTCAAGGTCATCATCGATGGATGGAGTTGTCATAACTTGGCAAGTGAAGAACTCTGCTCCAAACTCCAATTGGTCAAGATGAAGCACCCACATCCCTACAAAGTTCAATGGCTAAGCGACTCCGGTGTGATTAACACCCAAAGAGTACTAAGGTGTGATTAACAGCCAAAGAGTACTAAGGTGTGATCATGTTTTTCTTGTGAGAGAAGTTTAGTCAACGGGTCTGCCAAATTTAGATCTGTATGTATTTTGCAAATTTCTATGTCTACAATGCTCTGCATGGAGCTACTTTAGCTAATTGCTCCCACTTTCAATATGTATCCGGATTGTGACTTAGAGTCATCCAGATCGGTGTCAAAGCTTGCATTGACGTAACTCTTTACGACGAACTCTTTATCACCTCCATAATTGAGAAATATTTCCTTAGTCCTCTAAGGATAATTTTGATCGCTATCCGGTGATCTAATCCTAGGTCAAAAATTGTACTCACTTGCCAAACTCAGGGCAGGGTATACAATAGGTATTGTACACAACATGGCATACTTTATAGAACCTATGGCTGAGGCATAGGGAATGACTTTAATTCTCTCTCTATCTTCTTCCGTGGTCGGGCTTTGAGTCTTACTCAACTTCACACCTTGTAACACAGACAAGAATTCTTTCTTTGACTGTTCCATTTTGAACTACTTCAAAAACTTGTCATGGTATGTACTCATTGAAAATATATCAAGCGTTTTGATCTATCTCTATAGATCTTGATGCTCAATATGTAAGTTTCTTCATCGAGGTCTTTCTTTGAAAAACTCCTTTCAAACATTCCTTTATGCTTTCCAGAAAATTCTACATTATTTCCGATCAACAATATGTCATTCACATATACTTATCAGAAATGTTGTAGTGCTCCCACCCACTTTCTTGTAAATACAGGCTTCAACGCAAGTCTGTATAAAACCATATGCTTTGATCACTTTATCAAAGCATATATTCCAACTCCGAGATGCTTGCACCAGTCCATAGATGGATCGCTGGAGCTTGCTCACTTTGTTAGCACCTTGAGGATCGACAAAACCTTCTGGTTGCATCATATACAACTCTTCTTTAAGAAATCCATTAAGGAATGCAGTTTTGACATCCATTTGCCAGATTTCATAAAATGCTGCAACTGCTAACATGATTCGGACAGACTTTTAAGCATCGATATGAGTGAGAAAATCTCATCGTAGTCAACACCTGAAATTTGTCGAAAACATTTTTGCGACAATTCGAGATTTGTAGATAGTAACACTACTATCAGCGTCCGTCTTCCTCTTGAAGATCCATTTATTCTGAATGGCTCGCTAATCATCGGCAAGTCAATCAAAGTCCATACTTTGTTCTCATACATGGATCTCATCTCAGATTTCATGGCCTTAAGCCATTTCATGGAATCTAGGCTCATCATCGCTTCCTCGTAGTTCGTAGGTTCGTCATGGTCTAGTAACATGACTTCCAGAACAGGATTACAATACCACTCTGGTGCGAAACATACTCTGTTGACCTATGAGGTTCGGTAGTAACTTGATCTGAAGTTTCATGATCATCATCATTAACTTCCTCACTAATTGGTGTAGGCATCACTGGAACTGATTTCTGTGATGAACTACTTTCCAATTCGAGAGAAGGTACAATTACCTCATCAAGTTCTACTTTCCTCCCACCCACTTCTTTCGAGTGAAACTCCTTCTCTAGAAAGGATCCACTCTTAGCAACAAAGATCTTGCCTTTGGATCTGTGATAGAAGGTGTACCCAATAGTTTCTTTTGGTATCCTATGAAGATACACTTCTCCGATTTGGGTTTGAGCTTATCAGGCTGAAACTTTTTCACATAAGCATCGCAACCACAAACTTTAAGAAATGACAGCTTAGGTTTCTTGCTAAACCACAGTTCATACGGTGTCATCTCAATGGATTTTTAGACGGTGCCCTATTTAACGTGAATGCAACTGCCTCTAATGCATAACCCCAAAACGATAGTGGTAAATCGGTAAGAGACATCATAGATCGCACCATATCTAATAAAGTACGATTATGACATTCGGACACACCATTACGCTGTGGTGTTCCAGGTGGCATGAGTTGCGAAACTATTCGACATTGTTTCAACTGAGGGCCAAACTCATAACTCAAATATTTCGTCTCCGCGATCAGATCGTAGGAACTTTATTTTCTTGTTACGATGATTCTCCACTTCACTCTGAAATTCTTTGAACTTTTCAAATGTTTCAGACTTGTGTTTCATTAAGTAGATATACTCATATCTGCTCAAATCATTTGTGAAGGTCAGAAAATAATGATACCCACCGTGGGCCTCAACACTCACCGAACCGCATACATCGGTATGTATTATTTCCAATAAGTCAGTTGCTCGCTCCATTGTTCCAGAGAATGGAGTTTTAGTCATCTTGCCCATGAGGCATGGTTCACAATCATCAAGTGATTCCAAAAGCCCATCAGCATGGAGTTTCTTCATGCGCTTTACACCAATATGACCTAAACGACAGTGCCACAAATTAGTTGCACTATCATTATTAACTTTGCATATTTTGGCTTCAATATTTATGAATATGTGTATCACTACGATCGAGATTCAATAAACTATTCACCTTGGGTGTATGACCACAGAAGGTTTTATTCATGTAAACAGAATAACAATTATTCTTTAACTTAAATGAATAACCGTACTGCAACAAACACAATCCAATCATATTATGCTCAACGCAAACACCAAATAACATTTATTTTAGGTTCAACACTAATCCCGAAGGTAAAGGGAGTGTGCGATGGTGATCTTATCAACCTTGGAATCATTTCCAACACAGATCGTCACCTCGTCCTCAACTAGTCTTTGTTTATTTTGCAACTCCCGTTTCGAGTTACTACTCTTAGCAACTGAACTAGTATCAAATACTAAGGGGTTTGCTATAAACACCAGTAAAGTACACATCAATAACATGTATATCAAATATACCTTTGTTCACTTTGCCTTCCTTCTTATCCGCCAAGTATCTAGGGCAGTTCCACTTCAAGTGACCATTTCCTTTGCAGTAGAAGCACTCAGTTTTAGGCTTGGGTCTATCTTTGGGCTTCTTCATGGGAGTGGCAACTTGCTTGACATTCGTCTTGAAGTTCCCTTTCTTTCCCTTGCCCTTTTACTTGAAACTAGTGGTCTTGTCAACCATAAACACTTGATGCTTTTTCTTGATTTCTACATTCGCCGATTTCAGCATCGCGAAGAGCTTTGGGAATCAGTTCTGTTATCCCTTGCATATTATAGTTCATCACGAAGTTCTAGTAACTTGGTGATAGTGACTAGAGAACTCTGTCAATCACTATCTTACCGAGAAGATTAACTCCCACTTGATTCAAGTGATTGTAGTACTCAGACATTCAGAGCATATGCTCACTCGTTGAGCTATTCTCCTCCATCTTTTCGGCAAAGTACTGTTAGAGATCTCATACCTCTTGACACGGGCATGAGTATGAGATACCAATTTCAACTTTTGGAATATCTTATATGCTCCGTGGCGTTCAAAACATTTTTGAAGTCCTGGTTCTAAACCATAAAGCATTGTGCACTAAACTATCAAGTAGTCATCATATCGAGCTTGTCAAACGTTCATAATGTCTGCATCTGCTCCTACAATAGGTCTGTCACCTAGAGGTGCATCAAGGTCATAATTCTTCTGTGCAACAATGAGGATAATCCTCAGATCACGGACCTAGTCCACATCATTGCTACTATCATCTTTCAACATAGTTTTTCTCTAGGAACATATTAAAAATAAACGGGGAGCTACATCGCGAGCTATTGATCTACAACATAGTTATGCAAATACTATTAGGACTAAGTTCATGATAAATTAAAGTTCAATTAATCATATTACTTAAGAACTCTGTAACACCCCAAAAATTTAACCATGATTTATTAATTAAAATTTTGCCTTGGTAAATTAAATTTTTATTTTTTGGATTTTCTTTTAACTTAGAACCACTCTTTTCTCCTGAATTGTGGAGTTTTCACCCCAAGTGAAAACCTTTCAAAAATATTGTTGGACTTGTATATCTTTCCAAGACCTTTTCTTTTAATCAGTGGAATTTTTTCTACAATTATTTTTCCTGAGCTTTATTCCTTTAAAAATGGTTTTTCATAAGTTTTAGAGTTCCATTTGCACTACAACCCTTTCAAATACTCCTTTAAAATCCCCACCAAAATTTGGAGATGTCATGTGATGTTCCCACATCACTTTTATGCAAAAATCTCTTTTAGTCATTTGGAAATTTTGAACCCTACCCCAAGTTTTCAAATCTGGTCCAGTTTGTAATTTGCACTACAACCTAATTAAATATTTCTTTAAAGTTTCCACCAAAATTAGGGGATGTTAGTAGGAGTATATAATTCAACTTTCTGCAAAAACCCATTGGTGTTCTTGGAAAAATTTGAGAAAATCATCCTCTTTTGCTCTCTGGTCCAGTTTGGTGTTCTCTACTGCAACCCTATTTTGTTTTGCTCTAGTGCCCATGATCTTTCTCCTGCTTATAGTCCACCCTACCAAACCCTTAAGTCCAGGAGATTGGACCCATTGGAATATTTTTGGTCCATGCAATAATAGCCTTTATTTTCTGCCCAGATTTGGTTTTCTCAAAAACTTGCACTATGGAGTTTTTGTTTTTGTCAAACTAACCTTGCCACCCTCTTATTAATCTAAAGAGACTATGGTCTGGAGTTTTTGGCCACCAGTAGAGATGCCTAGATGCCCATGGCATTCTGTCGAGCAGGTTAGGAGCATGGCCAGTTTTGGCATGCTTTTAGACTTGCATTAGGAAGTTGCTCTAATGGCCTTACCAGCATGTCTATTAGCTCTGATATAGTCATTAGCCTAGTCCTGTTTAGTTGCAGAGGCATCAGAGAGGCCTAGAGTGCGTTGGCATTTTGTCGAACGCCTGGCGTGCGTGCTCTGGGCACGCCCAGAGCGCACGTTTTGCACGCGCGTGCAACCGAGCCGCCACGTTTTGCCCCTGGCCTCTGCTCGCCCGCAGGGCCGCGCCTCGTCCTCATCCACTCGCCATAACCCTCCAAACCACCCCTGGCGCCCTACAGCGCCGCCGTCAGAGCCCCTTGGCGGCACGCCGGTGTCCACAGCACGCCCCTGCCATGGACGGCGGCGCCCGAGCCACAGCCGCGCGCCAGCTTGCCCCTGAGCAGCACGAGCTTATCCACGAGCACGTCCGCTAGCGCCCGTCGTCGCCACGCACCCCCTGGCTACAGAACGGTGGTTCGCCATTCCTATCCACGGCCGCCGTCGGAACCGACCTCAACCGCTATAAATAGGGACCCCCGAGCTCATCCAAACCCCCAGGCAACCTCAGGCCATCCCTATAGAGCTCCCATAGCCAGCAATCGATGGGGGAAGGCCGTCCTCCTCGTCTCTGGCCAGTTCGGCCGCCACCACGCTCCGGTGCCGTGCGTCGCAAGCAGGGCCTCCCTAGTCCTTCCAGTGCCACCGTCCGGCTCCCCTCGACCGTGCAGAGCCACCCAACACCCCAGCCTTGCACCGGGAGCCACCGTAGCCCAAGCCCCAATTGTTCCCGAAGCCACCGTCCGCCGCGAAGCTCGTAGCCAGCGATCCTCTCCGTCCCCGCGACCCTCTCGACCACCGGGAGGATCGTCCTAGTGCGGTGAACCTGTTCCCACCGTCGAAGCCCCGCGAGGAGCCACCAATCGCCGGCGTTGATCTCCGGAGCTCCGCCTCCGCTCGGACAGAGGAAGAAGGAGGCGCGGGCGACTGGTAAAACCTGACCAGTGGGCCCAAGGGACCCACTGTCAGCGACACAACGATGGCCCGCGCTGGTTTAAGTGGAAGCGTATTCCACCAAATACGCCTTCGCTAGAGGAAAACGTAAGTGCTGCCGAAACATTTTCTTCTTCTGTTTTTTATTAAAAACAGATTTTTAACTAAACTTTGACTGGCTATAACTTTTTAAATATAAGTCCAATTGATTTGATTCTTTTTCTGTTGTTTCTCAAATTTGGTCTAGTTTATTTTCATATTTATTTTAAAAAATTTCAAACAACTTTTTTGTACTGTTTTGAAACTATGTGTTAATTTTAAATTTTCGCAAAATAGGATTTTGAAGAAGAAGGCAACTTTCAAAAAGTGCACCCCACTTGCATACTCTTGAAGGCAAGCATCCTGAACCTCGGCATAATATTTGTTATGTGACATTTGATGCAAATACGACACCACCTTGACGCGAAGTATTCAGGATTTTATGTGGTGTCACGATCGTATTTCATGAGTGCATAATGATGATTCCTTGTTGTTGGGATTTTGATATGCTTCTGATAGTGATCATCCTCGTATGCCTTTCATGCCCACCGGAAGGAATCCGGGAAAGCCTCTGTCCTGGGTGGACACGGGCCTGTCTCTAGTTCTCCGTCGAGACGGTTGTGTCCGGTAAGGCATGATGAGGTATGATGAGTGGTGATTCTGTCTGATTGGTGTGAAATATATTTCTTATGCTAATCATGCAGGAAATGCTTTAACCTCCTGAGTCGACCATAGATCGAGTCTTGTTCCAGTAACCCCCACACTTGTTTCGTACTACCACTTGTCCCTGCCATAGGTAGGGTGCGGTTCAGTAAGTTGTCAACCCCTTCCTAGCACACACCGTACAGAGAGGCCATGGTGGAAGATACCGGCTGCATCCGGTAGGCATGCCACCTGGTCCGGGGGCATGGGTGTTTCCGGTTGGAGCCGAGGGGGTAGCTCCCCTAGTTTGCGCGCGTTATAAATTTTGTGATGCCATGCTATTCGAGGTTGTAGCCTCCCCACTTACAGTTTTGCTTAACGGGTGTCGTGGGTGATTCCAGACACCGGTAAGTTAGGCTGGTGTGTGCGGCTAGGTGTGTTTTCGATTAAAAGACCGTAGACGGAATTAGTCCTGATGGACTAAAGGAATCCGTTACTCGTGGGTAAAGAGTACACCCTCTGTAGAGATTATATCTATTCGAATAGCCGTGTCCATGGTTAAGGACTACAGTCTGGGATGGGTCAAGTGTCAGTCTTAGTGTCGGTCTTCGGAGGAAAAACTTCTAAACCAGAACATGGATCATGACTTGTGACTCATGATGACTATGATTAATATTATTATGGACTAACCATTTACATTGTTTGAATTATTGAGTATCCCTGGGACGGTTCTATCTCCTGGATATTCACTGTGAATACTCTCATATAAGCCCTTTATGTGGTGTCGCGGAGACGCCCGACTGTGGCATGCTTGTTATTCATTTATTTTATAAGCCCTTTATGTGGTGTCACTGAGACGCCCGACTATGGCATGCTTGTTATTTACTTACTCTATAATCCCTTTATGTGGTGCCGCACAGACGCCCGACTGTGGCATGTTTCCTACTTATTTCCTTTATAAGCCCTTTATGTGGTGTCGCATAGATGCCCGACTGTGGCATGTTTGCTACTTATTCCCGTTATAAGCCCTTTATGTGGTGTCGCACAGACGCCCGACTATGGCATGTTTGCTACTTATTTCCTTTATAAGCCCTTTATGTGGTGTCGCTCAGACGCCCGACTGAGGCATGCTTTATATTATTATCCTTTCGAGGCGTCGCTTCAGACACCCGGTCAGTGCATTCCATTTTCTACTCCCTTATTACAGATTCATGTTGTATATGAATAACCTGCTTGCGTGCATCATGGATGTGTATTTTGTGACTGACGTGAGATCGTAGAATAGTTCAGAGCATGATTATCAATTGTTTTATTATACCTGTGTTCATAATGTTTGCGAGTACATTCAAAGTACTCACTGGCTTGTCCCTGGCTATTGTCTTGGCCAGATTTCTTGCATGGAGAGGAGAGTTGCGATGACAGCCCCGGAACCTACGCAATGGTGATAGCAGCCTCGCGAAGATAGGAGTTATCCAGGTCAGCTGTTCCTGTGGGAAATGGAGTCCCATAGACGCTGATGTACCACGAACCGCTTCCGCCATCAACCAATAAAACCATTTGTTGTACTCATAGGCCAGAATGGTCTTGTACTACACATGTTGTATTTTGCTTGGAGTTTCTGTATCAAGTTGGTGTCTCATCAGCTAACAGTAATCCTGGGGCTGATGAGCACAAGGGCCATTTTCTGGAAAAATTAATATCCTGAAAACCCGGTCCTGACAAACTCCCACTTAGATAGACATCCCTCTAGTCATCTAAATGATCATGTGATCCAAATCAACTAAACCATGTCCGATCATCACGTGAGATGGAGTAGTTTTCAATGGTGAACATCACTATGTTGATCATATCTACTATATGATCCACGCTCGACCTTTCGGTCTCCAGTGTACCGAGGCCATATCTGCATATGCTAGGCTCGTCAAGTTTAACCTGAGTATTCCGCGTGTGCAAAACTGGCTTGCACCCATTGTATGTGAACATAGAGCTTATCACAACCGATCATCACGTGGTGTCTCGGCACGATGAACTGTCGCAACGGTGCATACTCAGGGAGAACACTTATACCTTGAAATTTAGTGAGAGATCATCTTATAATGCTACCACCGAACTAAGCAAAATAAGATGCATAAAGGATAAACATCGCATGCAGTCAATATAAGTGATATGATATGGCCATCATCATCTTGTGACTTTGATCTCCATCTCCAAAGCACCATCATGATCACCATCGTCACCGGCTTGACACCTTGATCTCCATTGAATCATCGTTGTCGTCTCGCCAACTATTGCTTCTACGACTATTGCTACCGCTTAGTGATAAAGTAAAGCAATTACATGACGATTGCATTTCATACAATAAAGCGACAACCTTATGGCTCCTGCCAGTTGCCGATAACTATGTTACAAAACATGATCATCTCATACAATAAAATTTAGCATCATGTCTTGACCATATCACATCACAACATGCCCTGCAAAAACAATTTAGACGTCCTCTACTTTGTTGTTGCAAGTTTTACGTGGCTGCTACGGGCTGAGCAAGAACCGTTCTTACCTACACATCAAAAACCACAACGCGGTATAGTGATTGCTTTTTGATCTTCAGAAAGAACTCTGTTCATTGAATCCGATTCAACTAAAGCTGGAGAAACAGACACCCACTAGCCACCTATGTGCGAAGCATGTTGGTAGAACCAGTCTCACGTAAGCGTACATGTATTGTCAGTATGGGACGCTTCATCCAACAATACCGTTGAATCAAGAATCAACTAGTGACGACAAGCAATATGTATATACCCATGCCCACAACTCCTTTGTGTTCTACTCGTGCATATAACATCTACGCAAAAACCTGGCTCGGATGCCACTGTTGGGAACGCAGTAATTTCAAAAAAATTCCTACGCACACGCAAGATCATGGTGATGCATAGCAACGAGAGGGGAGAGTGTCGTCCACGTACCCTCGTACACCGTAAGTGGAAGCGTTATGACAACGCGGTTGATGTAGTCGTACGTCTTCACGATCGACCGATCCTAGTACCGAACATACGGCACCTCCGCGATCTGCACACGTTCAGCTCGGTGACGTCCCACGAACTCATGATCCAGTAGAGCTTCGCGGGAGAGTTCCGTCATCACAACGGCGTGATGACGGTGTTGATGAAGCTATCGACGCAGGGCTTCGCCTAAGCACCGCTACGATATAACCGAGGTGGATTATGGTGGAGGGGGCACCGCAGACGGCTAAGATCAATGATCAACTTGTGTGTCCATGGGATGCCCCCTGTCCACATATATAAAGGAGCAAGGGGGGAGGCCGGCCAGCCCTAGGAGGGCGTGCCAAGAGGAGGAGTCCTCCTCCTAGTGGGAGTAGGACTCTCCTTTCCTAGTCCCACTAGGAGGGGGAACGAAGGAGTGGGAGAGGGGAAAGGCCTTGTCCTATTCGGATTCAAGGGGAGGGGTGTGCGGCCTACCCTGGCCGGCCCCTCTCTCTCTCCACTAGGGCCCATCAAGGCCCATTAGCCCCCGGGGGGTTCCGGTAACCCCTCTGGCACTTCGGTTTTCTCCGAGATCACCCGAAACCCTTCCCGTGTCCGAATATAGCCGTCCAATATATCAATCTTTATGTCTCGACCATTTCAAGACTCCTTGTCATGTCCGTGATCACATCCGGGACTCCGAACTACCTTCGGTACATCAAAACACATAAACTCATAATACCGATCGTCACCGAACATTAAGTGTGCGGACCCTACAGGTTCGAGAACTATGTAGACATGACCGAGACTCATCTCTGGTCCATAACCAATAGCGGAACCTGGATGCTCATATTGGTTCCTACATATTCCATGAAGATCTTTATCGGTTAAACCGCATAACAACATACGTTGTTCCCTTTGTCATCGGTATGTTACTTGCTTGAGATTCGATCGTCAGTATCTCAATACCTAGTTCAATATCGTTACCGGCAAGTCTCTTTACTCATCCCGTAATACATCATCCCGCAACTAACTCATTAGTTGCATTGCTTGCAAGGCTTATAGTGATGTGCATTACCGAGAGGGCCCAGAGATACCTCTCCGACAATCGGAGTGACAAATCCTAATATCGATCTATGCCAACTCAACAAGTACCATCAGAGACACCTGTAGAGCACCTTTATAATCACCCAGTTACGTTGTGACGTTTGGTAGCACACAAAGTGTTCCTCCGAGTTGCATAATCTCACAGTCATAGGAACATGTATAAGTCATGAAGAAAGAAATAGCAAAATACTAAACGATCAAATGCTAAGCTAACGGAATGGGTCAAGTCAATCACATCATTCTCTAATGATGTGATCCCGTTAATCAAATGACAACTCATATCTATGGTTAGGAAACTTAACCATCTTTGATTCAACGAGCTAGTCAAGTAGAGGCATACTAGTGACACTTTGTTTGTCTATGTATTCACACATGTACTAAGTTTCCGGTTAATACAATTCTAGAATGAATAATAAACATTTATCATGATATAAGGAAATATAAATAACAACTTTATTATTGCCTCTAGGGCATATTTCCTTCACAAGATGCACAAGATGCCACGGCACAACGTCAAGAACAACAATGACGAGCAACTCAAGCACTTGAGGCGCAACGTGCCCTTCGAGATTCAATCAAGCCGTCGCCACACGCAACCGGCAAACTCATGAGCACCAAGAAGCGCTTTGCGAGGAAGTTCAAGAACGAATATATCAATCTCGCGTGCATCGTCAAGTTCCTCAAGCTCATCGAGCTAGTGCACCAAGCTACCAAGGTGGAACGTCAAGTGCAAGATGACTTCAAATATGCCAAGTTCTCATCCAAGTCCTATGGTTTCTCCAACACCCAAGCTTCAACGACTCCAACACCCTCTACCTCAACCAAGCCATCTACAAGCAACAGCGACAAGTCAAGTTACAAGAAAACTTTGACAATCTCAAGTTGTCCTCCTACTACAACCAACTTCAAGCCGAGAGCTTCATCATCATCTACCCCAACCGATGAGACCATCAAGACAAGTTCCTTCAAATGCTTCACATGCGGCGGCCGAGGCCACAAGTCCTTCGAGTGAACCAACAAACGCACCATGAACTTCAACGATGATGGTACATACGACTCCATGAGTGAAGGAGAAATGGAAGCACTTGAGCAAGTGGCCATGCACCGGCAAGTGAACGAGGATGAAGATGATCAAGTCTTTTGTGAAGAAGATCCGAGCCCCGCTGTTGTTGTCTCCAAGGTCTTGACACTTCAACATCAACATCAACAATAAGAAGACCAAGGTCTTGGAGACACAAAAGCTCAAGCTTGGGGATGCCCAAGGCATCCCAAGATAATATTTCAAGAAGTCTCAAGCGTCTAAGCTTGGGGATGCCCCGGTTGGCATCCCACCTTTCTTCTTTAACAACTATCGGTTAGTTTTGGTTGATCCTAAGTTTTTGCTTCTTCACATGATGTTTGCCATTCTTAGAATCTCATTTTATTTTGCTTTGCTTGCTGTTTGAATAAATTATCAAGATCTGAAATTATTAAATGAGAGAGAGTCTTCACATAACTACATAATTATTTAAACTACTCATTAATCTTCACTCATATATTTTTGGAGTAGTTTGTCAATTACTCGTGTGCTTCACTTATATCCTGTGAGTAAATAGTTGAGTGAGCGAATATCATAAATCCGAAATTATATATGTTTCATATGCTTATCCCATGGGGAGTGATGACTTCACATATAAGAAGTAGAAGTGGTAAATTTATTGAAGGTTAGCAAACATTGTATTGGTCACTTGAATAATTCATGAAAGAATATTGAAGGAAGAGAGATTTCACATATAAATATACTATCTTGGACATCTTTTGTTGTTGTGAGCACTCATTAAAATATGACATGCTAAAAGGTTGATGTTGGACAAGGAAGACAATGTAATGGGTTATGTTTTCTTATATCTGAAATAAAGTATATTGTCATGGATCATCCAACATGTTGAGCTTGCCTTTCCCCCTCATGCTAGCCAAATTCTTCGCACCAAGTAGAGATACTACTTGTGCTTCCAAACATCCCTTAAACCAATATTGCCATGAGAGTCCACCATACCTACCTATGGATTGAGTAAGATCCTTGAAGTAAGTTGTCACCAGTGCATGCAATAAAAATTGCTCTCTAAATATGTATGATCTTTTAGTGTGGAGAAAATAAGCTTTATACGATCTTGTGATATGGAAGCAATAAAAGCGACAGACTACAAAATAAAGGTCCCTATCATAGGGGACAATAAAGTGACCTTTCTTTTGCATTAAGATTTTATGCATCCAACTATAAAAGCGCATGACAACCTCTGCTTCCCTCTGCGAAGGGCCTATCTTTACTTTTATCTTCTACCCTTATGCAAGAGTCATGGTGATTTTCACCTTTCCTTTTTACATTTTATCCTTTGGCAAGCACATTGTGTTGGAAAGATTCTGATATATATATCCAATTGGATGAAAGGCATCATGAACTATTATTGTTGACATTACCCTTGAGGTAAAAGGTTGGGAGGCGACTCTATAAGCCCCTATCTTTCTCTTTGTCTGATTAAAACTTTGAACCCATAAATATCGCGTGAGTGTTAGCAATTGTGAAAGACTACATGATAGTTGAGTATGTGGGGTTTGCTAAATCAAAGCTCTGACATAGACTCTTCCTGAAAATAAGATGAATTGTAATTGTTTGATGACCGATAACATGGTTTGTTAGTTTTCAAGAAAGTTTATAATCTATACTTTAACATGTGAATAGCTTATTACTTGATCATGAGAAGCTTTATGAGATGAACTATTGTTATGATATAATGATGCTAGAAAAGGTGATTGAAATTATAATTGATCAAACTTGTGCACCTGCTAGCAGTCACACTTCATAAATTATTTCTTTTATCATTTACCTACTCGAGACGAGCAGGAATTAAGCTTGGGGATGCTGATACGTCTCCAACGTATCTATAATTTATGAAGTATTCATGCTATTATATTATCTGTTTTGGACATTATTGGGATTTATTATCCACTTTTATAACATTTTTGGGACTAACCTATTGACCCAGAGCCCTGTGCCAGTTCCTGTTTTTTTTCATGTTTCAGTGTTTCGAAGAAAAGGAATATCAAACGGAGTCGAAACGGAATGAAACCTTCTGGAGAAGTTATTTTTGGAAGGAAAGCAACCCGGGAGACTTGGAGTCCACGTCAAGAAAGCAACGAGGAAGCCATGAGGTAGGGGGGCGCGCCCACTCCCTAGGGCACGCCCTCCACCCTTGTGGGCCCCTTGTGGCTCCCCTGACGTACTTCTTCCTCCTATATATACCCATATAACCTAAAACGATCGGGGAGCAGAATAGATCGGGAGTTCCGCCGCCAGAAGCCTCCGTAGCCACCGAAAGCCAATCTAGACCCGTTCCGGCACCCTGCCAGAGGGGAAATCCTTCTCTGGTGGCCATCTTCATCATCCCGGCGATCTCCATGATGAGGAGGGAGTAGTCCACCCACGGGGCTGAGGGTATGTACCAGTAGCTATGTGTTTGATCTCTCTCTGTCTCTCTCTCGTGTTCTTGATTTGGCACGATCTTGATGTATCGCGAGCTTTGCTATTATAGTTGGATCTTATGTTTCTTCTCCCCCTCTACTCTCTTGTAATGGATTGAGTTTCCCCTTTGAAGTTATCTTATCGGATTGAGTCTTTAAAGATTTAAGAACACTTGACGTATGTCTTGCCGTGCGTATCTGTGGTGACAATGGGATATCACGTGATTCACTTGATGTATGTTTTGGTGATCAACTTGCGGGTTCCGCCGATGAACCTATGCATAGGGGTTGGCACACATTTTCGTCGTGATTCTCCGGTAGAAACTTTGGGGCACTCTTTGAGGTTCTATGTGATGGTTGAATAGATGAATCAGAGATTGTGTGATGCATATCGTATAATCATACCCACAGATACTTGAGGTGACATTGGAGTATCTAGGTGACCTTAGGGTTTTGGTTGATTTGTGTCTTAAGGTGTTATTCTAGTACGAACTCTAGGGCTGTTTGTGACAATTATAGGAATAGCCCAACGGATTGAATGGAAAGAATAACTTTGAGGTGGTTTCGTACCCGACCATAATCTCTTCGTTTGTTCTCCGCTATTAGTGACTTTGGAGTGACTCTTTGTTGCATGTTGAGGGATAGTTATGTGATCCAATTATGTTATTATTGTTGAGAGGACTTGCACTAGTGAAAGTATGAACCCTAGGCCTTGTTTCCTATCATTGCAATACCGTTTATGCTCACTTTTACCATTAGTTACCTTGCTGTTTTTATATTTTCAGATTACAAAAACTATTATCTTCTATCCATATTGCACTTGTATCACCATCTCTTCGCCGAACTAGTGCACCTATACAATTTACCATTGTATTGGGTGTGTTGGGGACACAAGAGACTCTTTGCTATTTGGTTGCAGGGTTGCTTGAGAGAGACCATCTTCATCCTACGCCTCCTACGGATTGATAAACCTTAGGTCTTCCACTTGAGGGAAATTTGCTACTGTCCTACAAACCTCTGCACTTGGAGGCCCAACAACGTCTACAATAATAAGGTTGTGTAGTAGACATCAGGCCCATCAAGGCTCATTAGCCCCCGGGGGGTTCCGGTAACCCCTCTGGCACTCCGGTTTTCTCCGAGATCACCTGAAACCCTTCCGGTGTCCGAATATAGCCGTCCAATATATCAATATTTATGTCTCGACCATTTAGAGACTCCTTGTGATGTCCGTGATCACATCTGGGACTCCGAACTACCTTAGGTACATCAAAACACATAAACTCATAATACCGATCGTCACCGAACATTAAGTGTGCGGACCCTACGGGTTCGAGAACTATGTAGACATGACCGAGACTCATCTCCGGTCAATAACCAATAGCGGAACCTGGATGCTCATATTGGTTCCTACATATTCTACGAAGATCTTTTTCGATCAAACCGCATAACAACATACGTTGTTCCCTTTGTCGTCGGTATGTTGCTTGCCCGAGATTTGATCGTCGATATCTCAATACCTAGTTCAATATCGTTACCGGCAAGTCTCTTTACTCGTTCCGTAATACATCATCCTGTAACTAACTCATTAGTTGCATTGCTTGCAAGGCTTTTAGTGATGTGCATTATCGAGAGGGCCCAGAGATACCTCTCCGACAATCGGAGTGACAAATCCTAATCTCGATCTATGCCAACTCAACAAGTACCATCGGAGACACCTGTAGAGCACCTTTATAATCACCCGGTTACGTTGTGACGTTTGGTAGCACACAAAGTGTTCCTCCAGTATTTGGGAGTTGCATAATCTCATAGTCATAGGAACATGTATAAGTCATGAAGAAAGCAATAGCAATATACTAAACGATCAAATGCTAAGCTAACGGAATGGGTCAAGTCAATCACATCATTCTCTAATGATGTGATCCCGTTAATCAAATGACAACTCATGTCTATGGTTAGGAAACTTAACCATCCTTGATTCAACGAGCTAGTCAAGTAGAGGCATACTAGTGACACTTTGTTTGTCTATGTATTCACACATGTACTAAGTTTCCGGTTAATACAATTCTAGAATTAATAATAAACATTTATCAGGATATAAGGAAATATAAATAACAACTTTATTATTGCCTCTAGGGCATATTTCCTTCACAAGATGCACAAGATGCCGCGGCACAACGTCAAGAACAATAGCGACGAGCACCTCAAGCACTTGAGGCACAACGTCCCCTTCGAGATTCAAGTCAAGCCATCGCCACACGCAATCGGCAAACTCGTGAGCACCAAGAAGCGCCTCGCGAGGAAGTTCAAGAACGAATATATCGAGCTCGCGTGCATCGTCAAGTTCCTCAAGCTCCTCCACAAGCTCGAGAAGAACCTCAAGTTCACCTAGAGCAAGAAGACAACAGAAATCCTCCAAGACAAGAGCAAGTTGGGGGAGACAATCCTCCTCGTTAAGGACATCATCATCCTCGACCCCAACACAGAGGAGCAACGCTGCGGCAAGCTAAAGTTCAACATGCCAAAGTTCACCGGAAGCAGTGATCCCAAAGAGTACCTTACATGGGCATTGAAGGTTGGCAAAATCTTCCGCTTGCACAACTATGAGGAAGAGAAGAAGATCGCGATGGCATCCCTTGAGTTCCAAGACTACGTCCTCATTTGGTGGGAACAAATCATCAAGCGCCGTGAGGCAAGAGGAGAACCACCCATCACAAGTTGGGCGCAAATGAAGGATGTCATGAGAGCACATTTCATGCCAACCTACTACAACCGCGAACTCTTCAAGAAACTCCAAGTTCTAAAACATGGAACCAAGAGCGTTGAAGAGTACTACAAGGAAATGGAGATTGCCATGATACGAGCCAATGAAATGGAAGATGATGAGCAAACTATGGCACATTTCTTGAATGGACTCAATCATCCTATCAAGAAGATCGCCGACTTCCAACCATACTCGAACCTCATCGAGCTAGTGCACCAAGCTACCAAGGTGGAACGTCAAGTGCAAGATGACTTCAAATATGCCAAGTTCTCATCCAAGTCCTATGGTTTCTGCAACACCCAAGCTTCAACGACTCCAACACCCTCTACCTCAACCAAGCCATCTACAAGCAACGGTGACAAGTCAAGTTACAAGAAAACTTTGACAACCTCAAGTCGTCCTCCTACTACAACCAACTTCAAGCCGAGAGCTTCATCATCATCTACCCCAACCGATGAGACCATCAAGACAAGTTCCTTCAAATGCTTCACATGCGGCGGCTGAGGCCACAAGTCCTTCGAGTGTACCAACAAATGCACCATGATCTTCAACGATGATGGTACATAGGAATCCATGAGTGAAGGAGAAATGGAAGCACTTGAGCAAGTGGCCATGCACCGGCAAGTGAACGAGGATGAAGATGATCTAGTCTTTTGTGAAGAAGATCCGAGCCCGCTCTTGTTGTCTCCAAGGTCTTGACACTTCAACATCAACAATAAGAAGACCAAATATGCCATATCTTCCATACCAGGGCCGACATCATTGGAAGGTCCGTCAAGGTCATCATCGATGGATGGAGTTGTCATAACTTGGCAAGTGAAGAACTTTGCTCCAAACTCCAATCGGTCAAGATGAAGCACCCACATCCCTACAAAGTTCAATGGCTAGGCGACTCCGGCACTATCCAAGTCGAGCATATGGTACAAGTTTCCTTCAAGATCGGAGCTTACGAAGACACTTTGGAGTGCGATGTCGTTCCGATGTCCTTTTTCCACCTACTTCTTGGACGACCATGGAAATTTGACCAAGGTGTCATCCACAACGGCCAAACGAATCACTATAGCTTCAAGATGAAAGGAAAGGAATATGTGTTACGACCAATGTCTCCAAGCCAAGTAAAATCTAGTCCTTTTGTGCCTCCATGACACTTGAGTGCCTCCACGATGAGCGACAAGAAAAATATAGTCCTATTTTCCACCAAAAGTGAGATGAGAGAAGTGTGTGAGAACCCATCAAGTGTCATGTACTATGTCCTTTTGTGCAAGGACGAGGCACCAAAAGCTAACACCCCTCACAATATACCTTTAGTGTTATCTTCTCTATTGTAGGAATTCCAAGATATATTCCCCGACGAGCTACCTTCGGGTCTAGCTCCTCTACGAGGCATCGAACACTGTATCGACCTCATCCCCGGAGCACCCCTTCCTAACAAGGCTCCCTACCGCGTCAACCCCGAGGAAACTAAGGAGATCCAACGGCAAGTACAACAACTCATAGACAACGGCCATGTACGAGAAAGCTTGACCCCTTGTGCCGTAGCGGTAATCCTTGTTCCCAAGAAAGATGGTACATATCGCATGTGTTTCTATTGTCGTCCTATTAATGCTATTATCGTGTGTTATCGTTACCCCATTCCATGCCTAGATGATATGCTAGATGAGCTTAGAGGAGCCACCATTTTCTCTAAGATTGACCTTAAAAGTGGCTACTATCAAATACGCATCCAAGAAGGTGATGAATGGAAAACCGCATTTAAGACCAAATTTGGCTTATATGATTGGCTTGTTATGCCAATGGGTTTATCCGAAGCACCCAGGACTTTCATGAGAGTCATTCATTTTGTTCTTCGACCTTATATTGGTGTATTTTTTGTGGTCTATTTTGACGATATTCTTGTATTTAGCAAATCTCTCAAAGATCATGTCACCCATCTTAGAACCCTGTTGCAAAACCTTAGGTAAGAGCGCTTTTATGCTAATATGGACAAATGCCTTTTTGGTGTTGATAAGCTTGTTTTCTTGGGTTTCGTTGTGTCTTCTAAGGGTGTTCATTTACATGAATCTAAGATCAATGCTATTAAAACTTGGTCCCAACCAACCAACTTGTAACAAGTGTGTAGTTTTCTTGGTTTAGCCGGTTTCTATCATAGATTTGTGAAGGATTTTAGCACCATTGCTTCACCTTTGCATGCTTTGAGTAAGAAAAATGCGCCTTTTGTTTGGGGACCATCCCAAGATACCGCATTAAATGAGCTCAAGAATTTGCTTACACATGCTCCTTTGCTTGCTTTACCCAACTTCGATAAACCATTTGAGATTCATTGCGATCATAGTGGTTATGGCATAGGAGGTGTGTTAATGCAAGAGAAGCGCAACTCAATTATCCCATCTATGACAAAGAGCTATATGCTTTAGTGAGAGTCTCGCATGTTTGGGAGCATTATCTCCATCCTCATGAGTTCATTCTTCACACCGATCATGAAACACTTAAGTATCTTAAGGGTCAAACTAAGTTGAACAAGCATCATGCTAAATGGAGTGAATTCATTGAGTCATTTCCTTATGTCATCAAGTATATTAAAGGTAAGGAAAATGTTGTGGCGGATGCTGTTTCCCGTAGATGCATGCTTGTTACCCAACTTGAATTGAATGTCATAGGCTGTGAGCACATAAAAGACTTGTATGCCCATGATCCTACTTTTGCAATTCCTTATGCCAAGTGTTTGATGCATACGTCTTGGGAACGCTATTACATCAAAGATGATTATTGAGGGAGTCCTGTATTAGGGGGTCTCCGGACAAACGGACTATATCCTTTGGCCGGACTGTTGGACTATGAAGATACGAGATTGAAGACTTCGTCCCGTGTCCGGATGGGACTCTACTTGGCATGGAAGGCAAGCTAGGCAATACTCATATGTATATCTCCTCCTTTATAACCGACCTTGTGTAACCCTAGCCCCCTCCGGTGTCTATATAAACCAGAGGGTTTTAGTCCGTAGGACAACATACAATCATACCATAGGCTAGCTTCTAGGGTTAGCCTCTCCGATCTCGTGGTAGATCAACTCTTGTACTACTCATATTATCAAGAATAATCAAGCAGGACGTAGGGTTTTACCTCCATCAAGAGGGCCTGAACCTGGGTAAAACATCGTGTCCCATGCCTCCTGTTACCATCCGCCTTAGACGCACAGTTCGGGACCCCCTACCCGAGATCCGCCGGTTTTGACACCGACATTGGTGCTTTCATTGAGAGTTCGTCTATGTCGTCGCCATTAGGCTTGATGGCTCCTTCAATCATCGATAGCGATGCAGTCCAGGGTGAGACTTTTCTCCCCGAACAGATCTTTGTATTCGGCGGCTTCGCACTATGGGCAAACTCGCTTGGCCATCTGGAGTAGATCGAAGGTTACGTCCCTGGCCACCAGGTCAGGTTTGGAAGCTTAAACTACACGACCGATATCCGCGGAGACTTGATCTTCGATGGATTTGAGCCCCTACCGAGTGCGCCACACGGTCTCGATGAGCATGATTTAGCTCTACCATTGGACAGTGTTCAGGAGATCGCACCGGCAACTGCTCTGACCCTCAATTTGGAGCCAATCGCGCCATCCATGGACGGGTGGATAGACCCCGCCACGGAGGCCGTACTCTCAGCAGCGATTGAGCCGAGGATCGACCTTACCCTTCATGGGAGCCGTGACGCCGAACTACCAGATTCTTCCCCGGCCATGGACTCAGAACTGCCTGCGCCCATGCCTATCGAATCTGACTGGGCGCCGATCATGGAGTTTACCTCCGCGGATATCTTTTAGCACTCGCCCTTCGGTGACATACTGAACTCATTAAGGTCTCTCTCCTTGTCAAGAGAGTCCTGGCCGAACTATGTCCGGCAGGATTGGGATGCGGATGACGAAGAAATTCGCCGCCCACCCACCACCCACTTAGTAGCCACTGTCGACGATTTGATCGACATGCTCGACTTCGACTCTGAAGACATCGACGACATGGACGACGATGCAGGAGGCGAACAAGAACCACTGCCCACAGGGCACTGGACAGCCACCTCATCATATGATATATATGGTGGACACACCCAAAGAAGGCAATGGCGACGGGACAGCGGAGGATGACCCCTCCAAGAAGCAACCCAAGCGCCGACATTAGCGGCGCCGCTCTAAGTCCCGCCAAGGCTAAAGTGGTGATACCGGCACAGGAGATAATAGCACTCCGAACAGTGCCGAAGCTAACAATAATCCCCTCCAGCAAGATTTAGAGAAGGAGGATGGAGAAGCAAGCCCTCCCGAGAGAGCGGCAGATGGAGAGGCAGAGGATGATAATTACATGCCTCCCTCCGAAGACGAGGCAAGCCTCGACGATGATGAATTCGTCGTGCCTGAGGATATCGTCGAACAAGAGCTTCAAGCGCCGGCTTATAGCCACGGCAAATAGCCTTAAGAAAAAGCAACAGCAGTTTCAAGCTGATCAAGATTTGCTAGCTGACAGATGGACTGAAGTCCTTCAGGCCGAGGAATATAAACTCGAACGCCCCTCCAGGAGTTACCCAAAGCGCATGTTGCTACCCCAACTGGAGGAGGAAGCACCAAAACCTACATCTCCAGCGTATGACGCGGCTGATTGGCCACCTCGTGGCCGCAACAGAGAGGCATTCTAGCCAAAAGCTTAGCCCGCACCCCGACGCCATTCAAATAAAAATGTCAAGGCATGGGGAAATACGCCACACCTGCGAGACATATTGGAGGACAAAGCAAAACACGCAAGATCAATCTACGGATCACGAGGGCGCTCCACTATGCGAGGCGATAACCGTCACGCCGGATACCGTAAAAGTAAATCCGGCCGGGCCAAACACAGCGGACAAGACTCATTTGAGCTGCACCGCGATATAGCCCAGTACAGAGGTGCCGCACACCCCCTATGCTTCACAGACGAAGTAATGGATCACCAAATCCCAGAGGGTTTCAAATCCGTAAATATCGAATCATACGACGGGACAACAGATCCTGCGGTATGGATCGAGGACTTCCTCCTGCACATCCACATGGCCCGCGGTGACGATCTACACGCCATCAAATACCTCCCACTTAAACTCAAAAGGACCAGCTCGGCATTGGCTCAACAGCCTGCCAGCAGAATCCATTGGCTGTTGGGAAGATCTGGAAGCCGCATTCCTCGACAACTTCTAGGGCACTTATGTGCAACCACTAGATGCCGATGACTTGAGCCACATAATTCAGTAGCCAGAGGAATCGGCCAGGTAATTCTGGACACGGTTCTTGACAAAGAAAAATCAAATCATCGACTGTCCAGATACAGAGGCCCTAGCAGCTTTCAAGCACAACATACGCGACGAGTGGCTCGCCGGGCACCTTGGCCAGGAAAAGCCGAAATCTATGGCAGCCCTCACGACACTCAGGACCCGCTTTTTTGCGGGAGAAGACAGGTGGCTGGCTCGCAGCCATAATATATCAAAGAACCATGGTACTTCGGATACCAAGGATGGCAATGGCAGGTCACGTCGCAACAAACACAAGCGCCGCATCAACAGCGACAATACCGAGGATACGGCAGTCAATGCCGGATTCAAAGGCTGTAAACCTGGTCAGCGGAAAAAGCCATTCAAAAGAAGCACTCCGGGCCCATCCAGTTTGGACCGTATACTCGATCGCTCGTGTCAAATACACGGCACCCCCGACAAGCCAGCCAACCACATCAACAGGGATTGTTGGGTGTTCAAGCAGGCCGGCAAGTTAAATGCCAAAAACAAAGATAAGGGGTCACATAGAGATGACGAGGAGGAGCCCCGGCAGCCGAACACCGTAGGACAGAAGAGATTCCCCCCACAAGTGCGGACGGTGAGCATGATATACGCAACCCACATCCCTAAGAGGGAGCGGAAGCGTACGCTAAGGGACGTATATGCGTTGGAGCCAGTCGCCCCAAAGTTCAACCCATGGTCCTCCTGTCCGATCACCTTCGATCGTAGGGACCACCCCACTAGTATCCGTCATGGCGGATTCGCCGCATTGGTCCTAGACCCAATCATTGACGGATTCCACCTCACTCGAGTCCTTATGGATGGCGGCAGCAGCGTGAACCTGCTTTATCAGGACACAGTGCACAAAATGGGCATAGACCCCTCAAGGATCAAACCCACAAAAACGACCTTTAAAGGCGTCATACCAGGTGTAGAGGCCCATTGCACGGGTTCAGTCACACTGGAAGTGGTCTTCGGATCCCCGGATAACTTCCGAAGCGAGGAGTTAATCTTCGATATAGTCCCGTTCCACAGTGGCTATCATGCACGGCTCGGACGAACTGCATTTGCGAGATTCAATGCAGTACCGCATTATGCATACCTCAAGCTCAAGATGACAGGACCTCGGGGGGTCATCACAGTTAATGGAAACACAGAGCGCTCTCTCCACACGAAGGAGCACACTATGGTCCTCGCAGCAGAAGCACAAAGCAGCCTCTTATGGCAATCCACCAGTTCGGCGATTAAAGACCCGGACACCTTCAGGCGCGCCTGGAGTAATCGGCAACAAGACCGCCTGGCATGTTCCGAGCTCGCATAGCAATGCGGCCCCTGTTGGGTTTCGTAGTAATTTCAAAAAATTTCCTACGTGCATGCAAGATCATGGTGATGCATAGCAACGAGAGGGGAGAGTATGATCTACGTACCCTTGTAGATCGACAACGGAAGCGTTTGGTTGATGTAGTCGTACGTCTCCACGGCCCGACCGATCAAGCACCGAAACTACGGCACCTCCGAGTTCTAGCACACGTTCAGCTCGATGACGATCCCGGACTCCGATCCAGCAAAATGTCGGGGAAGAGTTCCGTCGGCACGACAGCGTGGTGACGATCTTGATGTACTACCGTCGCAGGGCTTCTCCTAAGCACCGCTACAATATTATCGAGGACTATGGTGGAAGGGGGCACCGCACACGGTTAAGAATATGATCACGTGGATCAACTTGTGTCTCTAGGGGTGCCCCTGCCTCCGTATATAAAGGTTCAAGGGAGGGGGGCCTGCCGGCCAAGGTGTGGCGCACCAGGAGGAGTCCTACTCCTTCTGGGAGTAGGACTCCCCCCTTTCCTAGTTGGAATAAGATTCGTGGAGGGGGGGGGGGGAAGAGGAGAGAGAGGAGGAAGGGGGGCCGGCCCCCTCTCCTTGTCCAATTCAGACCAAGGGGGGGAGGGGCGCGCGGCCCATCTCTGGCCACCTCTCCTCTCTTCCACTAAGGCCCACTAAGGCCCATATACCTCCCGGGGGGTTCCGGTAACCTCCTGGTACTCCGGTAAAATCCCGATTTCACACGGAACACTTCCGATATCCAAACATAGGCTTCCAATATATCAATCTTTATGTCTAGACCATTTCGAGACTCCTTGTCATGTCCGTGATCACATCCGGGACTCCGAACAACCTTCGGTACATCAAAATGCATAAACTCATAATATAACTGTCATCGTAACCTTAAGCGTGCGGACCCTACGGGTTCGAGAACAATGTAGACATGACCGAGACACATCTCCGGTTAATAACCAATAGCGGAACCTGGATGCTCATATTGGCTCCTACATATTCTACGAAGATCTTTTATCGGTCAGACCGCATAACAACATACGTTGTTCCCTTTGTCATCGGTATGTCACTTGCCCGAGATTTGGTCATCGGTATCCTATACCTAGTTCAATCTCGTTACCGGAAAGTCTCTTTACTCGTTCTGTAATACATCATCCCGCAACTAACTCATTAGTTGCAATGCTTGCAAGGCTTAAGTGATGTGCATTACCGAGAGGGCCCAGAGATACCTCTCCGACAATCAGAGTGACAAATCCTAATCTCGAAATACGCCAACCCAACATGTACCTTTGGAGACACCTGTAGAGCTCCTTTATAATCACCCAGTTACATTGTGACGTTTGGTAGCACACAAAGTGTTCCTCTGGCAAACGGGAGTTGCATAATCTCATAGTCACAGGAACATGTATAAGTCATGAAGAAAGCAATAGCAACATACTAAACGATCGGGTGCTAAGCTAATGGAATGGGTCATGTCAATCAGATCATTCAACTAATGATGTGATCCCGTTAATCAAATAATAACTCTTTGTCCATGGTTAGGAAACATAACCATCTTTGATTAACGAGCTAGTCAAGTAGAGGCATACTAGTGACACTCTGTTTGTCTATGTATTCACACATGTATTATGTTTCCGGTTAATACAATTCTAGCATGAATAATAAACTTTTATCATGATATAAGGAAATAAATAATAACTTTATTATTGCCTCTAGGGCATATTTCCTTCAGTCTCCCACTTGCACTAGAGTCAATAATCTAGTTCACATCGCCATTCAGATCCGGGTCTGCAACATTCATGTTTTGCTCGTGGAAGAGGCTTAGTCAACGGGTCTGCAACATTCAGATCCGTATGTATCTTGAAAATCTCTATGTCTCCCACCTGGACTAGATCCCGGATGGAATTGAAGCGTCTCTTGATGTGCTTGGTTCTCTTGTGAAATCTGGATTCCTTTGCCAAGGCAATTGCACCAGTATTGTCACAAAAGATTTTCATTGGACCCGATGCACTAGGTATGACACCTAGATCGGATATGAACTCCTTCATCCAGACTCCTTCATTCGCTGCTTCCGAAGCAGCTATGTATTCCGCTTCACACGTAGATCCCGCCACGATGCTCTGTTTAGAACTGCACCAACTGACAGCTCCACCGTTTAATGTAAACACGTATCCGGTTTGCGATTTAGAATCGTCCGGATCAGTGTCAAAGCTTGCATCAACGTAACTGTTTATGATGAGCTCTTTGTCACCTCCATATACGAGAAACATATCCTTAGTCCTTTTCAGGTACTTCAGGATGTTCTTGACCGCTGTCCAGTGATCCACTCCTGGATTACTTTGGTACCTCCCTGCTAGACTTATAGCAAGGCACACATCAGGTCTGGTACACAGCATTGCATACATGATAGAGCCTATGGCTGAAGCATAGGGAACATCTTTCATCTTCTCTCTATCTTCTGCAGTGGTCGGGCATTGAGTCCGACTCAACTTCACACCTCGTAACACAGGCAAGAACCCTTTCTTTGCTTGATCCATTTTGAACTTCTTCAAAATCTTGTCAAGGTATGCGCTTTGTGAAAGTCCAATTAAACTTCTTGATCTATCTCTATAGATCTTTATGCCTAATATGTAAGCAGCTTCACCGAGGTCTTTCATTGAAAAACTCTTATTCAAGTATCCCTTTATGCTATCCAGAAATTCTATATCATTTCCAATCAGTAATATGTCATCCACATATAATATCAGAAATGCTACAGAGCTCCCACTCACTTTCTTGTAAATATAGGCTTCTGCAAAAGTCTGTATAAAACCAAATGCTTTGATCACACTATCAAAGCGTTTATTCCAACTCCGAGAGGCTTGCACCAGTCCATAAATGGATCGCTGGAGCTTGCACACTTTGTTAGCTCCCTTTGGATCGACAAAACCTTCCGGTTGCATCATATACAACTCTTCTTCCAGAAATCCATTCAGGAATGCAGTTTTGACATCCATCTGCCAAATTTCATAATCATAAAATGCGGCAATTGCTAACATGATTCGGACAGACTTAAGCATCGCTACAGGTGAGAAGGTCTCATCGTAGTTAATCCCTTGAACTTGCCGAAACCCTTTTGCGACAAGTCGAGCTTTGTAGACAGTAATATTACCGTCGGCGTCAGTCTTCTTCTTGAAGATCCATTTATTCTTAATTGCTTGCCGATCATTGGGCAAGTCAACCAAAGTCCATACTTTGTTCTCATACATGGATCCCATCTCAGATTTCATGGCTTCAAGCCATTTTGCGGAATCTGGGGTCACCATCGCTTCTTCATAGTTCATAGGTTCATCATGATCTAGTAGCATGACTTCCAGAACAGGATTACCGTACCACTCTGGTGCGGATCTCACTCTGGTTGATCTATGAGGTTCAGTAGTATCTTGTTCTGAAGTTTCATGATCATTATCATTAGCTTCCTCACTAATTGGTGTAGGTGTCACAGAAACAGTTTTCTGTGATGCACTACTTTCCAATAAGGGAGCAGGTACAGTTACCTCGTCAAGTTCTACTTTCCTCCCACTCACTTCTTTCGAGAGAAACTCCTTCTCCAGAAAGTTTCCGAACTTAGCAACAAAAGTCTTGCCTTCGGATCTGTGATAGAAGGTGTATCCAACAGTCTCCTTTGGATATCCTATGAAGACACATTTCTCCGATTTGGGTTCAAGCTTATCAGGTTGATGCTTTTTCACATAAGCATCGCAGCCCCAAACTTTCAGAAACGACAACTTTGGTTTCTTGCCAAACCATAGTTCATAAGGCGTCGTCTCAACGGATTTTGATGGTGCCCTATTTAACGTGAATGCGGCCGTCTCCAAAGCATAACCCCAAAACGATAGCGGTAAATCAGTAAGAGACATCATAGATCGCACCATATCTAGTAAAGTACGATTACGAAGTTCGGACACACCATTACGCTGTGGTGTTCCGGTGGCGTGAGTTGCGAAACTATTCCGCATTGTTTCAAATGTACACCAAACTTGTAACTCAAATATTCTCCTCCACGATCAGATCGTAGAAACTTTATTTTCTTGTTACGATGATTTTCAACTTCACTCTGAAATTCTTTGAACTTTTCAAACGTTTCAGACTTATGTTTCATTAAGTAGATATACCCATATCTGCTTAAATCATCTGTAAAGGTGAGAAAATAACGATATCCGCCACGAGCCTCAATATTCATCGGACCACGTACATCTGTATGTATGATCTCCAACAAATCTGTTGCTCTCTCCATAGTACCGGAGAACGGCGTTCTAGTCATCTTGCCCATGAGGCACGGTTCGCAAGTACCAAGTGATTCATAATCAAGTGGTTCCAAAAGTCCATCAGTATGGAGTTTCTTCATGCGCTTTACACCGATATGACCTAACGGCAGTGCCACAAATAAGTTGCACTATCATTATCAACTCTGCATATATTGGTTTCAACATTATGAATATGTGTGTTACTACTATCGAGATTCAATAAGAATAGACCACTCTTCAGGGGTGCATGACCATAAAAGATATTACTCATATAAATAGAATAACCATTATTCTATGATTTAAATGAATAACCGTCTCGCATCAAACAAGATCTAGATATAATGTTCATGCTTAACGCTGGCACCAAATAACAATTATTTAGGTCTAATATTAATCCAAAAGGTAGATGTAGAGGTAGCGTGCCGATCGCGATCACATCGACTTTGGAACCGTTTCCCACGCGCATCGTCACCTCGTCCTTAGCCAATCTTCGCTTAATCCGTAGTCCCTGTTTCAAGTTGCAAATATTAGCAACAGAACCAGTATCAAATACCCAGGTGCTACTGCGAGCATTAGTAAGGTACACATCAATAACATGTATATCACATATACCTTTGTTCACCTTGCCATCCTTCTTATCCGCCAAATACTTGGGGCAGTTCCGCTTCCAGTGACCAGTCTGCTTGCAGTAGAAGCACTCAGTTTCAGGCTTAGGTCCAGACTTGGGTTTCTTCTCTTGAGCAGCCACTTGCTTGCTGTTCTTCTTGAAGTTCCCCTTCTTCTTCCCTTTGCCCTTTTTCTTGAAACTAGTGGTCTTGTTGAACATCAACACTTGATGCTCCTTTTTGATTTCTACCTCTGTAGCTTCCAGCATTGCGAAGAGCTCGGGAATAGTCTTATTCATCCCTTGCATATTATAGTTCATCACGAAGCTCTTGTAGCTTGGTGGCAGTGATTGGAGAATTCTGTCAATGACGCAATCATCTGGAAGATTAACTCCCATTTGAATCAAGTGATTATTATACCCAGACATTTTGAGTATATGCTCACTGACAGAACTGTTCTCCTCCATTTTGCAGCTATAGAACTTATTGGAGACTTCATATCTCTCAATCCGGGCATTTGCTTGAAATATTAACTTCAACTCCTGGAACATCTCATATGCTCCACGACGTTCAAAACGTCATTGAAGTCCCGGTTCTAAGCCGTAAATCATGGCACACTGAACTATCGAGTAGTCATCAGCTTTGCTTTGCCAGACGTTCACAACATCTGGTGTTGCTCCAGCAGCAGGCCTGGCACCCAGCGGTGCTTCCAGGATGTAATTCTTCTGTGCAGCAATGAGGATAATCCTCAAGTTACGGACCCAGTCCGTGTAATTGCTACCATCATCTTTCAACTTTGCTTTCTCAAGGAACGCATTAAAATTTAACGGAACAACAGCACGGGCCATTTATCTACAATCATACATAAACAAGCAAGATACTATCAGGTACTAAGTTCATGAAAAATTTAGGTTCAGTTAATCATATTACTTAAAGAACTCCCACTTAGATAGACATCCCTCTAATCATCTAAGTGATTACGTGATCCAAATCAACTAAACCATGTCCGATCATCACGTGAGATGGAGTAGTTTCATTGGTGAACATCACTATGTTGATCATATCTACTATATGATTCACGCTCGACCTTTCGGTCTCCGTGTTCCGAGGCCATATCTGTATATGCTTGGCTCGTCAAGTATAACCTGAGTATTCCGCGTGTGCAACTGTTTTGCACCCGTTGTATTTGAACGTAGAGCCTATCACACCCGATCATCACGTGGTGTCTCAGCACGAAGAACTTTCGCAATGGTGCATACTCAGGGAGAACACTTCTTGATAATTTAGTGAGAGATCATCTTATAATGCTACCGTCAATCAAAGCAAGATAAGATGCATAAAAGATAAACATCACATGCAATCAATATAAGTGATATGATATGGCCATCATCATCTTGTGCTTGTGATCTCCATCTCCGAAGCACCGTCATGATCACCATCGTCACCGGCATGACACCTTGATCTCCATCGTAGCATCATTGTCGTCTCGCCAATCTTATGCTTCCACGACTATTGCTACCGCTTAGTGATAAAGTAAAGCATTACAGCGCGATTGCATTGCATACAATAAAGAGACAACCATATGGCTCCTGCCAGTTGCCGATAACTCGGTTACAAAACATGATCATCTCATACAATAAAATTTAGCATCATGTCTTGACCATATCACATCCCAACATGCCCTGCAAAAACAAGTTAGAAGTCCTCTACTTTGTTGTTGCATGTTTTACGTGGCTGCTACGGGCTTAAGCAAGAACCAATCTTACCTACGCATCAAAACCACAACGATAGTTTGTCAAGTTGGTTCTGTTTTAACCTTCGCAAGGACCGGGCGTAGCCACACTCGGTTCAACTAAAGTTGGAGAAACTGTCACCCGCAAGCCACCTATGTGCAAAGCACGTCGGGAGAACCGGTCTCGCGTAAGCGTACGCGTAATGTTGGTCCGGGCCGCTTCGTCCAACAATACCGCCGAACCAAAGTATGACATGCTGGTAAGCAGTATGACTTATATCGCCCACAACTCACTTGTGTTCTACTCGTGCATATAACATCAACATATAAAACCTAGGCTCGGATGCCACTGTTGGGTTTCGTAGTAATTTCAAATATTTTCCTACGCGCACGCAAGATCATGGTGATGCATAGCAACGAGAGGGGAGAGTATGATCTACGTACCCTTGTAGATCGACAACGGAAGCGTTTGGTTGATGTAGTCGTACGTCTCCACGGCCCGACCGATCAAGCACCGAAACTACGGCACCTCCAAGTTCTAGCACACGTTCAGCTCGATGACGATCCCCGGACTCCGATCCATCAATGTGTCGGGGAAGAGTTCCGTCAGCACGACGGCGTGGTGACGATCTTGATGTACTACCGTCGCAGGGCTTCGCCTAAGCACCGCTACAATATTATCGAGGACTATGGTGGAAGGGAGCACCGCACACGGTTAAGAATACGATCACGTGGATCAACTTGTGTCTCTAGGGGTGCCCCTGCCTCCGTATATAAAGGTTCAAGGGAGGGGGGCCGGCCGGCCAAGGTGTGGCGCGCCAGGAGGAGTCCTACTCCTTCTGGGAGTAGGACTCCCCCCTTTCCTAGTTGGAATAGGATTCCTGGAGGGGGGGGGGGGAAAGAGGAGAGAGAGGAGGAAGGGGGGCCGGCCCCCTCTCCTTGTCCAATTCAGACCAAGGGGGGAGGGGCACGCGGCCCATCTCTGGCCACCTCTCCTCTCTTCCACTAAGGCCCACTAAGGCCCATATACCTCCCGGGGGGTTCCGGTAACCTCCCGGTACTCCGGTAAAATCCCGATTTCACCCGGAACACTTCCGATATCCAAACATAGGCTTCCAATATATCAATCTTTATGTCTCGACCATTTCGAGACTCCTCGTCATGTCCGTGATCACATCCGGGACTCCGAACAACCTTCGGTACATCAAAATGCATAAAATCATAATATAACTGTCATCGTAACCTTAAGCGTGCGGACCCTACGGGTTCGAGAACAATGTAGACATGACCGAGACACGTCTCCAGTCAATAACCAATAGCGGAACCTGGATGCTCATATTGGCTCCTACATATTCTACGAAGATCTTTTATCGGTCAGACCGCATAACAACATACGTTGTTCCCTTTGTCATCGGTATTTTACTTGCCCGAGATTCGATCGTCGGTATCCTATACCTAGTTCAATCTCGTTATCGGCAAGTCTCTTTACTCGTTCTTTAATACATCATCCCACAACTAACTCATTAGTTGCAATGCTTGCAAGGCTTAAGTGATGTGCATTACCGAGAGGGCCCAGAGATACCTCTCCGACAATCCGAGTGACAAATCCTAATCTCGAAATACGCCAACCCAACATGTACCTTTGGAGACACCTGTAGAGCTCCTTTATAATCACCCAGTTACATTGTGACGTTTGGTAGCACACAAAGTGTTCCTCTGGCAAACGGGAGTTGCATAATCTCATAGTCATAGGAACATGTATAAGTCATGAAGAAAGCAATAGCAACATACTAAATGATCGGGTGCTAAGCTAATGGAATGGGTCATGTCAATCAGATCATTCAACTAATGATGTGATCCCGTTAATCAAATAACAACTCTTTGTCCATGGTTAGGAAATGTAACCATCTTTGATTAACGAGCTAGTCAAGTAGAGGCATACTAGTGACACTCTGTTTGTCTATGTATTCACACATGTATTATGTTTCCGGTTAATACAATTCTAGCATGAATAATAAACTTTTATCATGATATAAGGAAATAAATAATAACTTTATTATTGCCTCTAGGGCATATTTCCTTCAGCCCCCACCCCAGTCCCAGCCAAACGGCAAAATCCGTGCCACGCGTACATAATTACGCATTGAAAATACCATGGGCACAGGTGGGGGGCGCGACTACGGCACGCCCCAAGATGCGGCTCAACCGCACTAGGGGCTTCCCGCCTTATTTTTCCTCTCTTTCAGGACTTTACTCTCTGGAAATCCCGTCCGGCAATATGTTTGCCAGACAGACGATACACCAACCAAGGAGGCAGAAAGCTACGTCGCATCATGGAATTCCCAGGTGGTCTCTGATAACGAGTGAAATACCTGCTTTCAATACCATTCCTCAGCTTGCCCTTAGAGGGGACATGTCAAATAGTCCTACTTTTTGCTTATCGCACTAATTGTATCATTCTGCTTCGACGCACCTTTTTGAATAAACAATGCATAGCACTAGACTATTACCACATTCTCTATTCTTTCCTTTTTTATATACATATATATGTTCATTCATGACATTTCAACACCCGTACACTCTGTTACGGCCAATACGCCAGGGGCTTAAGCGTACCCCATAATATGTCGTGAGAAGTCTGAACACTTTCGATAGTGCAGCACCCCGAACTTATAGCATTATATGCATCAGCTCCGAATCATGTCTTGGGTCAATAGTTGGGTTTGCCCGGCTCCCAGTTTTGGTACCTTACGTTCCGCTATATCGGCTAAGGTAGCACTGGGAGAACTACTGCGATTGTGCCCCGGTTCAGCTGGGCTAAGCACCTCAGTAGAGAAAGCTAAACCTGACTGTCATGATAAGGCGAGAGACTGGTCGCTGTTCGAGAGGTCTCGAGTCCCTAAAGACTTATGCCGCTTAGAGCGAGGAGTCGGCTTTGTCCGGCTTAAGGCGTGTATAGCGCCCCGAATTCGGCCTTCCGAATACTAGGGGCTTCGCCAAAATTTAAAATTATAGAATTCTGTGGCTAAGTGAGAGTGATAAAGCATTATAGTTTGATTGCCTTGTTCATTGAGCTGAGCACCTCCCTCGAAGGACCCAATAATGGGAAAAAGAGTGCTCAGGTTTATCCCGAACACCCCAGCACTCGTGGCATGGGGGAGAAGCTGACGGCTGGCCATCTCTCAAATTTGATAAACAACCTCACAGAAGGTAATATTTTAAATTCAAACAAGCGTTGCATAGCACATATGAACAAGTTTTCATAATACAGGATCACACGAGCAAGTTTATTCAAAAATTACATCCTTCGCACACTCGTCCGCGACAAGACGGGCACCCTTCAGGACACTCTCATAATACATCTCGGGGTGGCGATGCTCCTTGCCCTGCGGCGGCCCCTCCTTCACTAGCTTCTCGGCGTCCATCTTGGCCCAGTACACCTTTGCACGGGCAAAAGCCCGGCGGGCACCTTCGATACAGACGGATCGCCTGATGACTTCTAGCCATGGGCAGGCATCCACAAGCCGCCTCACCAGGCTGAAGTAGCTGTTGGGGAGGGAGTCGCCAGGCCACATCCGGACTATAAAGCCCTTCATGGCCCATTCGGCCACCTTGTGTAGCTCGACCAGTTGCTTCAGCTGGTCGCTCGTAGGCATCGGGTGTTCGGTCCCAGTATACTGGGACCAGAACAACTTCTCTGTCGAGCTTCCCTCCTTGGCCTGGTAAAATTTCGCGGCATCTGACACACTGCGGGGCAAATCTGCGAATGCTCCTGGAGAGCTCTGGACTCGGGTAAGTAACAAATAATTTACTTTCACATGCTTGCTTTGCATATTGAATGCCTTACCTGCTGCTATCTTCCTCATCGCCTCAATCTCCTGGAGGGCCATTTGGGCTTCAGCCTTGGCATTCTTTGCGCTCTCGAGGGCCGCAGCAAGCTCGGACTCTCGTGTCTTTGAGTCAAGCTCCAAAGCCTCGTGTTTCTTCACGAGAGCCTAGAGCTCTTACTGCACCTCGCCCACCCGTGCCTCTTGCCTTTCCCGCTCGGTGCACTCTTTGGCCGCTTTGTTTTCGGCCTCGGACAATGCTTGCTTCAGGGTCGCCACTTCGGTCGTGGCCCCTGGCACATTCATGACGATCCTGTAATTTCGCAACCACATTTTCGTTTATATATAGACAAGGTATTACTTACCTTTTTTCTCCTCGAGCTGCCTCTTGGCAAGGCCGAGCTCTTTCTCGGACCCCTCGAGGTCCTGCTTCAGTGCGGCGACCTCCGCAGTCAGTGCGGCAGAGGCCAGCAGCGAAGCCTGCATACGCATACAGACATACTTATATTAGACTCCTGCTGATATTATTTGATCCTCTATTCGGCTTTTCTTTGTGAACACCAAACAGAGCATCAGGGGCTACTATCTATGCGGTAATATTTATCCTATATTTTAAAAACTTACCTTAAAGCCTGTTAGAAAGCTGGCACAGGCTTCAGTCAGTCCGCTCTTGGCGGACTGAACCTTCTTGATCACCACACTCATAATAGTGCGGTGCTATTCGTCGATGGAAGCGCCGCGAAGCGCTCCCAGCAAGTTGTCCGGTGCCTCTGGATGGACAGAGGTCACCGGCATGGGCGTCTTGCCCCTTTTGGAGGGGGGCCGCCTGCCCGAGTCCGGAACCACTCGAGGTTCCGGCACGGTGTTCGGCTGAGGGCCGAACTGGGAGCCCCCGGGAGCCTTACTCCCTTTACTCCCGGAGTCCGGAAGGTCGCCTTGAGGCGCCTCCGGGATTGTCTCCCCTCGGCCCGGTGCCTCTTGAGGCGGTCGGACGTGGATCGCTATCCATATCCGACGAGTCCAAGGAACCATCCGACGAGGATACGTCGATACAGGCTTGGGGCGGTCTGCATAATCATATTCGGCGTTAGGAGAAGCAGTGCGACAAAGGTATGCTATGAGTTACTTTGGTATCCGAATACTTACGACTTCGCCAGGGGCTTGGCCCCGAGCAGCCACTCATCTTCGCCTTCGGCGGCGGTGGTGGAGCAGTCCGAAAGGAGAGTCCTTCCCTTCTTGGACCCTTCGGCCTCCCCGGTTGGGGCGGCCTTCCTTTTCTTGTCTCCCTCGGCTGGAGGGGGAGCATCTTCATCTTCCTCCTCATTTTCATGGGAGGAGTGCATCGCAGAGTTATCGGACGATGAGTCCGATACCACCTGGCGCCGGGAACTCTTTTGGGTTCCCTTAGCCTTCTTCTTGGTCTTCTCCAGCACCTCATAAGGAGCCGGAGTTAGCATCTCCGTCAGGAGAGCGTCCGCAATGTCTTCAGGCAGAGGGGCCAGACAGTTAATCTGCTTCGATGTCTCCACCCAGTCCTGTCAAAGGAATGGGAGCTTAGACCCCACACATGGTTAAGCTATGGGAAATAAATATCCTACCGGATGTACAGAACTTACCGAATTCGCAGGGCGCTTCGCGCTTAACCCGCGGTCCTCGGTAAGAGAAGGAGGGACCTCGGCACCCTTGAATAGCACTCTCCAGACGTCCTTGTGCGTCGTCTCGAAGAGCTCGTGTAGAGTCTGGTGCTGGGCCGGGTCGAACTCCCATAAGTTGAAATCCCGTCGTTGACACGGGAGTATCTGGCGGAAGAGCATGACCTGGACTATGTTGACAAGCTTAAGTTTCTTGCTTATCATATTCCGGATACACTTCTGGAGTCCGTCCAGCTCCACCGATGAACCCCAGGACAGGCCCTTCTCCTTCCAGGAAGTGAGCCACGTGGGGAATCCGGATCAAAACTCGGGGGCCGCCACCCAATTGGTGTCGCGCGGCTCGGTGATGTAGAACCACCCCTATTGCCACCCCTTTATGGTCTCCACGAAGGAGCCCTCGAGCCATATAACATTGGGCATTTTGCCCACCATGGCTCCTCCGCATTCCGCTTGTTGGCCACCCACCACCTTCGGCTTGATATTGAAGGTCTTCAGCCATAGGCCGAAGTGGGGCCAGATGCGGAGGAAAGCCTCGCACACGACGATGAATGCCGAGATGTTGAGGATGAAATTTGGGGCCAGATCATGGAAGTCCATCCCATAATAGAACATGAGGCCGCGGACGAATGGATGGAGGGGAAACCCCAGTCCACGGACGAAGTGGGGGAGGAAAACCACCCTTTTGTGAGGTTCCGGGGTAGGGACGACCTGCCCCGCGGCTGGCAGCTGGTGCGCGATATCCGTGGCTAAGTATTCGGCTCCACGTAGCTTTTTGATGTGTCCCTCCGTGACGGAGGAGGCCATCCACTTCCCTCCCGCTCCGGACATATTTGGAGAGAGTTGGGGAGAAGGATGCGGACTTGGGCGCTGGAGCTCGAGTGCGAGAGAATGGATGAGCAAGGAGGAAGAAGGCGTGGGTAGAAAAAGGTAAAACCTTATCCCTTTATAAGGTCGGACGAAACTATGCGCCCCCACTAGCCTGGTAAAACTCGCTTATCCCCAAGCGCCGTAATTGATGGCGCGGTTGGGTTACCCACGTCTGTATTGATGAGAATCCCGTAATAAGGGGAACACGATCTCTACTTTGACAAGACGTGTCAAGAAACCGCCTCGCATTATGTGCGGGACTGGTTAAAGAAAAACGGTTCGGATAATTACCGGGCCATGGCATGATGTCATGCTGCCAAAACTTGTCAGCAGATTAGATTTGTGGAAATATTATTCTCTCTACGGTGGTATGTGGAACTTATTTTGCAGGGCCGGACACTATCCTTGTATTCAAATTCTTTCGTGGTGTATTCGGAGGAGGAACCCGCCTTGCAATGCCGAAGACAACACTGCGCGCCCGACTCATCATCATTGAAGCCTGGTTTAGGGGCTACTGGGGGAGTCCTGGATTAGGGGGTCTCTGGACAGCCGGACTATATCCTTTGGCCGGACTATTGGACTATGAAGATACGAGATTGAAGACTTCGTCCTGTGTCCGGATGGGACTCTACTTGGCGTGGAAGGCAAGCTAGGCAATACGCATATGTATATCTCCTCCTTTGTAACTGACCTTGTGTAACCCTAGCCCCCTCCGGTGTCTATATAAACCGGAGGGTTTTAGTCTGTAGGACAACATACAATCATACCATAGGCTAGCTTCTAGTGTTAGCCTCTCCGATCTCGTGGTAGATCAACTCTTGTACTACTCATATTATCAAGAATAATCAAGCATGACGTAGGGTTTTACCTCCATCAAGAGGGCCCGAACCTGGGTAAAACATCGTGTCACCTGCCTCCTGTTACCATCTGCCTTAGACGCACAGTTCGGGACCCCCTACCCGAGATCCGCCGGTTTTGACACCGACAATTATCTTATGAGAGCTAACAAACTTTGCATCCCCAATTCTTCTCTTCGTTTGTTACTTTTTCAAGAATCTCATGGAGGAGGACTAATGGGACACTTGGGACGCGACAGGACATTTGCTACGCTCTCCAAGAACTATTTTTGGCCCAAGATGTTCCGCGACATCTCACGCTTCACCAACCGATGTTCTACATGTTGCAAAGCTAAGTCTAAACCTTAATCTCATGGCCTTTATATGCCCCTTCCAATTCCATGTCACCCATGGGAGGATATTAGCATGGATTTTGTGCTTGGTTTACCTAGAACTAGAAATGGAAAGGATTCCGTGTTTGTTGTTGTGGACCGATTCCCTAAAATGGCACATTTCATACCATGCAACAAGATAGATGATGCTTCACATGTTGCAAATCTATTTTGTAGGAAAATCTTGCGACTACATGGAGTGCCAAAGACGATTGTCTCAAACAGAGATGTCAAGTCTTGACTTACTTTTGGAAGACCTTATGCGCCAAGCTCGGAATCAAGCTCTTGTTCTCTTCGGCATACCATCCCCAAACCGACGGCCAAACGGAGGTGACGAACCGAACACTCTCCACTCTACTATGTGTATTGATCAAGAGGAACATCAAGGAGTGGTAAGAGTGCCTACCCATTGCCGAGTACGCCTACAACCGCGCAAGACATTCGACTACCGGCAAGTCCCCCTTCGAGGTTGTCTACGGTTTCAACCCGTTGTCCCCATTGGACATTCTTCGTCTACCACTTCAAGAGCGCATCAACATGGACGCGATTGCACAATTGAACTATCTCAAGAAGATGCATGAAGTTACAAGGCACACCACCGAGCGCCAAGTACAACAACTCGCAGCCAAGCTCAACTTCAACAAGCAACCCATGATATTCAACATTGGAGATCTCATGTGGCTACAACTTCGCAAGGACCGCTTCCCCAATGAACGCAAGTCCAAACTTCTACCACGAGCCGATGGACCCTTCAAGGTGCTAGCACGCTACAACAACAACGCTTACAAGATCGACCTCCCGTGCGACAAGTACAACATGAGCGACGTCTTCAACGTCAAGGATCTCTCGCCTTACCATGGTGATGAAGATTTTGATCTGATGTCGGATCTTTCCCAAGGGGGGGGAGATGATGTGGAGCATCCCACGGTCATCCCCATGGACGTATCAACATCTCCCACAACACCACTTGGACCAATGAAAAGAGCTCGAGCAAAGGCTATCGAAGATAAGGTGAACTCGCTCCTCTCCGAACTACCACTTTCTACACGTGCGACATGGCTACTACCTCAAGCGGAAACACTATATGTGATCAGATACTTGAAGGAAGGCCATGGAGCAGCTACATCCAATGGACAAGACGGTGAGGACACCAATTATGAGGGACAAGAAGAAGAGCCACAAGAGAAGCTACAGCCACCAAATGACCGCTCCAGACCGGACGTCCAGTCCCTGAAGGCCATGCCAGCCAGAAGAAACCAGGACAGTGAATGCTACAGTGGCCAAACGTCCGTCCATGACTGGACGACCGACAACTCCCAGCGACCGGACATCCAGGCTCCACCAGAAATCCGGCAGGTCCCCAATAGAATGAACTCAGCGGAAGTCCGAAGCGACCGGACGACCGATGACCGGACGACCCGTTGTATCTAGAAATCCAGTGCCACTTCAACTAAGCCGAAATGACGGAAGTCCGGCGACTCCAGGACGTCCGGATGCCCGCGAGCCACCGGACGACCGGAACCCACCGGACGTCCGGTACCTGTCTGCGCACAGTTTTAGGCCCGAGGCCCATGTACCCCTTCACTTCGCCCCGATTTGCACTAAGACTATAAATAGACCTCCTCCTACTCCTAGTTAGGGTTAGCGTTGTGATAGCTCATATGTGAGATAGAGCCTCGCTCATCCATCCGGATCTACTCCACCGAGAGAGACTGTCGCCTCTTCGGAGAAGATCCATCTTAGATTCAAGACCCCTAACGAAAAGACCTTCAAGACCTCCTCACAGAGAAGAACGTGCTACTTGTATTGTCCCTTGTTGATAATGGATCGTGTATCTCTTTTGTGTTTCGAGGATCTAGCGTATGTGTGACCGAATCTTGTTGGTTGAGTGATTTCTCCCGTGTTTCCCCTCATGTTTTTCCCTCGTGTTCCTCGTGTTCTTCATATGATCCGCTCCAATCGTGAAAGATCGGGCCGCTAGGGTTCTACCCTACATCAGGTAGGGCGTGCATGTGTGCCTTTATAGGGGTGAGTGTATGTGAGTGATTTCAATTGTACTGTGTTTAAAAAAAACTGACGCTAACAACGCCAAATAGGATTTGGGAAAACCATTTCTATGGAAAAATTCCTTAATATGAAAAATGTCTCCATAGAGCATGGTTGACCCTTCTCCTAAAAAACATTAATGCTCTAATAAAATTTGTTTGATGAGCTAATATTCATCTAGCCGTTCCCCTAAAACCTTTGATGCCTTAGAAAATAGCTTTCCCCACAACATCTTCTGTCGGATTTCGGGTTCCAGCAAAACCCTTGAGGTTCGAACATTGGGGTGCGCACGAAGATCTCTCCTCCCCCTTGCACTCTCCTTCACCGTGATCTCAAGGCTCAGCGCGTTGAACTCGCAGAACAAAGGGACAAAAGAATTATACTGGTTCGGGCCATCGATGTGGTGTAATACCCTACTCCAGTGTGGTGTGGTGGATTGCCTCTTGGGCTGAGGATGAACAATTACAAGGGAAGAACAGCCTCCTGAGGAGAGGTGCTCTTGTTCTTGGTGAGTTTGTGTGGATGAGGATGATCTGAATGGCCTCGGATCAGTTGCCTCCTACTGTGGTGGCTAGCCCTATTTATAGAGGCTCTGGTCCTCTTCCCAAATGCTGGCAGGAAGGGATGCCACAACGGACAAATTTGATGGGAGAAAACTAGTACACGTTATCCTGACTAAAGGTGGTCTTCGCCTGCCAAAGCCTCTAGTGGCGACGCCGTCATGGGCTCCATGGTGACCTCCGTGCTACCGTCCTACTGGTCTTGGTCTCGTTGCACTGATATGGAAACCTTTACCAGATGCCTCAGGACTCCTCGCCTATGCTTGCATCTTTAGCACTAAAGAGGAAACAAGGACACTATGCGCGCTGGCGCCCGCCTGGCCCCGGTCGTCATGGCTTGCGTCACAGGGACCTCGTGAGGTGCCCCCCGCCTTAATCTCTCCGCCCTGCCAGCCTGGTGAGGCCGCCCCCGAGGAGGTCTTGCGTCGTCCGCCTCCTGAGGCTCGGCCCCTCGCGAGGGTCTTGAGTGTTTGCTGGTGAAGATGGGCCGTACGGGGCCGCTGGCGGAGCCATGCCGTGGGCCGCTGGCAGGCAAGTCTGGGGAGCCCCGTTCGCAGGACGCCGACAGTAGCCCCCGGGCCCAAGGTGCGCTCGGACTTGGCTTCGAGGCGAAGCCAAGGGGCAAGTGCGGAGCGCCGTGGGCCCCAACAGCCTGCGGCCTTGATTGATGTGTGGTGATTGATGGGACGTGGGCGTCTCGACTTCCCCATGCTGCCTTGGCAACTGCCGGACTTGACGAGTCCCTGCTGCATGTAGAGTAAAATCATCATTACGTGTGATCGTGGGGATCGCCAGTTGGCCTTCTCCTGCTATAAATGAGGAGGGGCCGGAGCCCCTGTCGCTCACCCCTTCCTACTTCGCTCGCTTCTTCTCCCTTGCTTCATCGCTAGCAGCAACACTCATGGCGCCAATACGGAGGTTCTCGGCCACACAGAAGGGAAAAAACCCCCGCGACGAGCCTGGGCCACTTCCGCCGAAGAAGAGGCTGGCCCACCGCCGCGACGTAGTCATGAGGCCGGAGGTGTCGAGGCCATGGTGCGAGCGGCCACCTCCCAGGTATCCGCTGCCTCTGTACACCCAAGCCGAGAGCTCTGGAGGGAGAGGCGGCGAGTGTCACCACCCAAGTCGTGGCTGTGGTCGCTGCGCCGTGGTGACGCACACCGCCGCCCCAGGAGCCCATGCCGCGGGCTCCTCGCGCGAACTCGTGATGTGGGGGGCGATGCCTCCGCGCACTTGGATTCGCTTTTCGCAGTTCTTGTCCGCCGAGATGCCGCCGAGGGGCCCCCTCGAGCTTTGGCTGTAGCACACCGACTGCGACACCCCGGCGACTGGAGCGGAGGTTGAAGCCGTCTCCCGAGGCAAGATCTTCATGACCCGTGGCTGGGGCGAGGTTGCTCGATTCTGCCATGCGGAAGGCTCCCTCGCCATCCATTTTGAGTACGACTGCACCTCCACGATGTTCTTCAAAGTCTTCGACGAGGAAGGCCGCCACCTGGAGTGCTGTCTAGGAGGGGGCGTCGGGACGGTGCAGTGGCCAACGCCGAGCCTGCCGCTGGCTTCGCCAGCACCTCCTCCAGCAGTAGCGGCAGCACTTGGGAGTCCAGCGACTCTCCTGAGCCCTACGAGACCCCCGAAGAAAAGCGACGACAGCTACGTGCCCTCGCCGCGCCTGGAGCAAGGCCACAGCGTCCGGCCGCCACTGTCGCTGATCTGGATGGGGTTGGCGCTGTCCTCCCGTGGCCCACTGTTGATGATGGCGTCGGCCGCACTGGCGCGTGTAGATAGGGCCCCTAGAAACTCCCTTCTTTTGTTCCCTGCGAAGAATTGAGAGGGACCCTGTGGGGGCGTGTAAAGGGTCTGTAATATCTTTTGTTGACATTATCCTCATTATGAAATTTTTCGAACGAATGTCCTATTTCGGCTCGGTCTCCCCTTTCCAACCCCGTGGTAGCTTGGTGCTCTACGCTGATAGGTCCCGGTCCCCAGGCAGGCTACAACTGTCGCTGGTATGCCGTGGTCAAGGCCAGGAGGTGAGCGGCCTGAGGTCCAGTAAGAGCTCCTGACGCGTGATGCTCAAGAGGTCCCCATTAGCGTGCAAGCAGCCACCGAGATGTAGGAAAGGGAGGCGACGTTGCCGTGGTCAAGGTTGCAACAAGTGAGAATCCTATGCCATAGCGCTTGGCTGACCCGGGTGAGAAACTTATCTTGGCAGTCCAGAGTCGATTCCTTGTGCTGTGCCAGACTCGTGCGTCGACGGCCGTAGTGTAGCTAGGTTAGGCCTGTGCGAGCCTCCCCCTCTTCTCCACGCTCATCTATGTGCTCAATGTCCTTAGGTCCCGGCCCTCGAGCGAGCTCAGCCGCCGCTGGTATGCTAGGTCGCCGTGCCGTGGTTAAGGCCAGGGGGTGAGGGATGGAGAGCCAGTAAGAGCTCCTGAGTCACGATGCTCAGGAGCCCCCCTTTTAACGTGCAAGCGAATTGCATGGGAGAAGAGGGAGCCTGCGGTACCGCCTGCTGTTGTCCTCAGGAGGTTCCTACAAGTTAGCGCGAGGAGGGACACAAATTGCCACTACGATTGCCGGTCTGCCACTGGTCGCTCCGCAAGAAGATGAAGGCACTGAGGGCCTGGTGAGGTGACGTGTGTCGGTGACAAAACCGGTGGATCTCAGGTAGGGGGTCCCGAACTGTGCATCTAGGATCGATGGTAACAGGAGACAGGGGACACGATGTTTACCCAGGTTCGGGCCCTCTCTATGGAGGTAATACCCTACTTCCTGCTTGATTGATCTTGATGAATGTGAGTATTACAAGAGTTGATCTAACACGAGATCGTAATGGCTAAACCCTAAAAGCCTAGCCTATAAGGGTGTGGTAATGAGTATACGTGGTATCCTTTTTGGACTATCCCCTTCAGTTTATATAGACACCGAGGGGATCTAGGGTTTACATGGAGTCGGTTACATAAGAAGGAATCTTTGGTCGCCAAGCTTGCCTTCCATGCCAAGTAGAGTCCAATCCGGACACGGTGCAATCTTAGGTCTTCATGTCTTCACAGCCCATCAGTCTGGCCCATGGATAGCTGGCCGGACACCCGAGGACCCCTTAGTAGCCCCCGAACCAGTCTTCAATAGCGAGGTGTTCGGCACACATATTGTCTTCGGCATTGCAAGGCGGGTTCTTCCTTTGATGATCTCCAAGTAATATATTCGGCATTTGTTCCAATGTCGCCTCCTTGGCTTCTGTGCGTTGAATAATCTTTGTCCTCCACGTGTCGAGTGAATGTGGAAAGTCAGGGCATTTTTTCGAATAACACCCCATCCATGCAAGGAAGAGCGCCTATTTAAAGAGATTGGATCCCAGATCCATTCAACGCTATGCAGAAGAAATCCCCAGAGACTGCTTAGGAGAAACTATCCCAGCATGGCTGGTGTTCCCAGCTCCTCCGTTCGTCCTGGCCCAGAGAAAGGCGAGTGGGAGAGATGTTCCGTGTCTCATAGTCGATTGACAAAGTTCCAAACGCAGGGATTCCTTCCCCATGCAGATCTAGCCCCTGTTCGGACGGGGCTAGCTTTCTTAAATGAGGGGACTCAGGCAGATACTTCCCCAATCCGTCCGAGGGGGAGCGAGTGTGTTTTGTCCCCTACCTGCTAAGAGGTGTCGGATTTCCAATCCATATGTTCCTTCGAGTGCTTCTGGAATACTACAGCCTCCAGCTGCACATCTTCACCCCGGCCTCTATTCTGCATATTGCGGGTTACGTCGCTTTGTGCGAACTTTTCCTGGGCGTCGAGGCTCATTTCGAGTTGTGGAGGAAGTTTTTCTGTCTTGTCCCACGCAATCATGAAGGGTCGATATTCGAAGTGGGCGGAGCCAAAGTACGGCGTGTCGCCGATACTGGATACCCATCCGGCACACCAAGGAAGGCACCTGATGAATGGCCCTCCGAATGGTTTTATATAGAGGACATTGCGCTTCCTGACCCGATTCGAAAGGGTCTTCCTGAATTTGCGTGTGTCCCGCTGAAGAAATGCCACAGTTTTCGTGCCCGGAGTCTTGAAGAGGAAGACGGCGCGGAGGTTCGTCAGCTGATGAGCAGGATAAAACAGCTCACCCAGTCCGGACTCACAATAATCGATGTTATGGCGATTTCCATAGCACAAGAGGTTCAGCCACTCCAATACAGAGGGCTTCCCATGTGGCAATACAATGGGGAGGACGACGCCTCTCGCTGCGGTCGGAAAGTTCTGGATACCCCTGCCGCTTTGGCTAAGACATTAGCCGAACTGTTCAAAGGGGAGGAAAAGGAATTTCTCTGCGTCAAATCTAGAGATGGGTACTCTATGTATAACCCTCCCAGCTGGGTAATGTCCGACCCCTCCGTTTTTACTTCTTCCATCTCCGAATTGCCTTTGATAAATTTCTAGCTTTTTTGCTTATGACAGCACTGGCGAAAGGTCACCGAGGGATTTTATACTCCCGCCCCACAGCCAGAGGACCATAACTGGGAGCTCGATCCCGGGTTCGAAGAGGATCCGTATATATTTGTGGTGCTTGTGGAGGGGGTGCTTTACCAAACCAGATACGACGGCACAGAAGTGGCCATCATCGCCGACTACCCCGGTCTTCTCCCAACTTCACACGTAAGTGATCCGAACACACCTTGTTCAAAAGAGACCTCTCCATCCTTCTTACCCACCGCACTATCTTGTGCTCAAAAGGGGAAGGGTTCGGCACGCTGCACTACTCTAGGGGTTCCTCCGAAGAGAGCGTCCCCCACTCTGGGCGAGCCTTCCAAAGAGGAAAACGAACGAGGATACGGTCGTGCCCTCATCAAAGAGGTATGAATTCTCTAACCTGCACCTAGGCAGTCACGTCCAACCGTGACCCTCCTGTTATTCATGTGTCAGGAGAAAAACGTGTCGGACCATATCCGGAGGCTCAAGCAGCCGTACTTCCCGCAGCCAGGATTCAAATCCTGCCATGAGGACGGGGGCCGATACGGAGGCGAAGCCGGACTGTCCTCCAGCCGAGGACTCGGATGATGTATCCATCACCAACTCGGAAGTGGAAAGTGCGATGAATCATCGGCGTCGCCGGGCCATTTTACAAAACCCTGGCTTTTCAAAAGAGTCTTTTAACGCCTTCAACTCGGTCGATGCGTACATCCGAGCTGCTCGAGATGGGATTAACAGGGCCACAAAGCAACATTTGAAAGATGTGCATGTAAATTTATTTTGTCTGACTATGATAACCATATGCTAGTAGCCCCCGAGACTTAAAGGAGTGGAAACAACTGATTTAAGGATCATTGTATGACCAAGTGCTGATGGAGAAGAAAACCCAGCTAGCTTAGGAGCTGGAAAAGTGTCAGTGCCGGCTGCTTGCTTCCAATGCCGAATTGGAGAAATATAAGGCATCTCCCAGTGATATTTCCTTCTATCTAAAATTCATAATGATACACCAATAGTGAGAATCTAGGTGCTAATATTTGTGTTTGGTCGTTTAGACCAAGTACAAGAGCAGCTGGACGCTGCTTGAAGTGAAGAACGCGGAGCCAAAAAAGCTACTATCAGTGGGCGAGCGTGTATTGACAAAAGTCATTCAGGAGAAAAAGAAACTCCAGGACTCGAACTCCAAACTGGGTGAAGAACTGAAAGATGTGCGAGCTCAGCTAGCTTACTCTGTGAAGGAGAACAAGAAGCTGCGAGGAGGCATATTCAGTTTGTAGCCACTTTTGTTTTATAACAGTTTTGGAGGCAATGGTAGCTAATATAGCTGTAATTGCAGGTGTTTTGACGAACCGCCCTGAAGAGGAGGTGTCTGGATCATCGAGTGATCTTCTGCAAGGGCTGTCGCAATTGCACGAGCAAGCTCCACAGGCGATGCAGAGTGTAACAAAGGCTTTATGGCCATCCGACCCCCCTCCAGGAAGCATGGAGCAGCTGGTAGAGCTATTCAAGGGAGCGCGGTGGCGTATCCGGCTGTGGAAGATATCGGCATGCCGCGAGGGTGCGTGAGAGGCCTGGGCCATGGTGAAGACACGATATACCAAGTTGGATCCTAATCACATGGCTAGAGTCGGACCAGTAGGGTCGAATGGGGAAGAAATTCCCATTAGTTTAGTATATGACCAAGTAGAGGTGGCTGCCAAATATTCCCAACAGGATTGTAAGTTAGACTGCCTGTTGGAAGGTGTAGGGGAGGAGGTTTTTGAGTCCAAGTGACTGTGTACTTTCCTCATCTAGCTGAATTATATATCATTTGTCATGGCAGACCTTTTCGCTTCAGCCTCCGATCCCGAAGGTGCGGAGTGTTTCCAAATATCGTCGCAGCTGAATAGGCCAGGGTATGCCTGGAAAACTAGGCGTAGGGGTCATAATTGCTTGAACAGACAAGTTGTATCCGGCTAGCTATGTTATATTACATTGATATCGTAAGAAACATCTTCCAGATAGAATAGTTCCGTTAAGGGTTCCTTTCCCTGGGTGTGCATGCATTTAATGCGCATGTCCGATTTGTGATGTGAGCACCATAGTTTGTATAACTTCTGGGGGTGCATGATGGAGTGAGATTAAAAACATCTTTAATTCGCCGACCGAATATTCCCTTAAGAACGCTAGCTTTCGGCTTCACCCATTCTGAGGTACACATCTAGATGACCCGGCAGTAACAATCGCAAAGGTGCCCCCTTTATGCCCTAACCGAACTAACGAGAACGTAGGGCATAAGCACAGGAGCCAGGCAACCAAGCTTGGCCAAAACTTAAGTCATATTGATGCATATAATGGCAAAGAAAAGGTACATATGGAAAAAGTCATATGTGAGGAGCTTGATGCTCATCTGTCCGAGAAGCCCCCAGGTACAAGTGGCGTACATGTTTGAAGATGTCGGTGCCAATGGTGTGCAGTCTAGCCGCATGAAAGTGTGTTATATCGACTAGAGGGGGGGTGAATAGGCGATTTTTATGAAATTCTTCACTGAGGAATTTGCCGGTGAGGAAATTCCTTAGCGAAGAACTATTAGCAGTGGAATAAGTACTCAAAAGTAAACATAACAGAACACAAGCATGGTCATCATGATGAAATGAAGGCAGGCACAAAGTACAGGTAGCGTAAGCACAGGATAACACAGGATGAAGACAAACAGACTAAAGAAATTGAACTAAGGAAATTGAGAAAGTCTTCAGTCAAAGTCTTCAAACACAGATAAGAACAAGCACACACCACAATTATGAGGAAATGAAAGAGTTGAGGAAATAGAACCAGTAAGCTTGGTGAAGTCAATGATTTGGTAGACCAGTTCCAACTGTTGTCTCAGTTGTACGTCTGGTTGGAGCGGCTAAGTATTTAAACTCGAGGACACACAGTCCCGGACACCAAGTCCTGAGCACACAGCTCAGGACACCAAGTCCTCACTGTATTCTCCTTGAACTAAGGTCACATAGACCTCGTCCAATCACTCGTGGTAAGTCTTCAGGTGACTTCCGAACCTTCACAAACTTGGTCACTCGGCGATCCACAATTCCTCTTGGATGCTCTAGCCCAAGACGCCTAACCGTCTGGAAGAAGCACAGTCTTCAAAGGTAACAAGCGTCGGATCCACGTAGGATCAATCTCTTCAGTGATGCTCAATCACTTGGTGTAACACCCCGGATGTAATTACCTTATATGTATCCCAACTCTTGCCGTTTCTGGCGCTAAGTTATTTTATTTCCTCGGGTTCGGGTTTTTGTCTCCGTGTGTTGTTGCCTTTGTCATGCATCTCATATCATGTCATCATGTGCATTGCATTTGCATACGTGTTTGTCTCATGCATCCGAGCATTTTCCCCGTTGTCCATTTTGCATTCCGGCGCTCCTATCTCCTTTGGTGGCCCTTTCTACCTTTTTTCATGTGTGGGGGTTAAACATTTCCGGATTGGACCGAGACTTGTCATGCGGCCTTGGTTTACTACCGGTAGACCGCCTGTCAAGTTTCGTGCCATTTGGACTTCGTTTGATACTACAACGGTTAACTGAGGGACCGAAAAGGCCTCGTGTGTGTTGCAGCCCAACACCCGTCCAATTTGGCCCAAAACCCACCAAAGACCCTTCCATCACCTAGAGCGTTCGATCACGATCGCGTGGCTGAAAACCGCACTCCATTTGGAGCTTCCTAGCCCCCTCTACCTCTATATATAGAACCCCGTCCAAAAATCTTGCGGATGAACCCTAGCCCCGCTCCCTCTCCGCCGCCGGACACGTCCGAACCAGGCCGGACACGTCCGCGCAGCCGCTCCCCTCCAATCGCCCGCTGCCACGTGTCCCGCCGCCGTCCTCCCGCGCCACCGACCCGCGAGCCCAGGTCAGGCCCCCGCGAGGCCCAGCCGCTCGGCGCCCGCCTCCTCTCGCCGCGCCGCCGCCTCAGCTCCCGCGCCGCCGCCCGGAGTCCCGCGCCGACCACCGCCGCCGACTCGCCGCGCACCGCCGCCCGGCCGCGTCGCGCCGCCCCATCCTCGCGGCCACCTCCGTCGCCGGCGTCCTCCGGCACCGCTCCGGTGTTCCCCCTCGACTCCGGCCTCCTCCACGCCCAACTCCGAAAAGAAGCCCCGTCGATCCTCAGGAAGCGTGCCCCAATCCAGATCTGCTACAGTGAAACCCTAGGGGTTGACCTTGTTTTTCCCCAAGTCTGCATTATTTTTAGCATTGTTCATCGCATCGTATCTCCACATCCGTAGCTCCGATGTGCGCGTGTAGCATATCAAAATGTTCCTCTCAGAGAGTATATCATTTAATCTCATTGCGTCTTTTTCATTTGAGCTCATCTTGATGCCCGAAATGCTGTTGGAAGAGGGCTATATGATATAATTGTCAGATCTGTTTCATCAAATAGATATTTGTCATGATTAATGTGTGCATGATATGCTCCTGAGCTCTACATGAGTGTTGTTATATGCCATGCCATATTTACATAGGTGCTTACCAGGTATGTTTGTGATATGTGTGGTGACTAGCACAAGCTTGCAAAGTAGCGTATTCGGTAATGCTGATTTCAGGGACTTAGAATTTCTCTAAGTCCTTGTTATGATTTTGTCATTATGTCATATGTTCATGTTGTTTCCGAGTGATTTGTGCCTCTTTTGAGGATGATCAGTAAGGATGATTTGTTAACATTGTGGTGCTCTATCCATCCGTGTCTTTGTTTACATTTATGGAGCACCCTAGCTTGAGTCAATCGAGCTCTACTTTTGCTATTTCGTGGATCCTGGCAGATTGTTGACTTGTTAGCGATTTTGCCGAGGATGTTGCTATTGATCCGTGCATGCTATGTTATTTTTCTTGCCATGTCTATCTTCTTTGATATGTATTCTTGATGGGTGCATGCTTAGTTTGTCATTCCATGTTCTGTAGTGAGTGCATCGAGCTCGAAAACATGCCTACTCGTTAACTGTTTTTCATGCTCCAGTTTTTCACTAAGTCTGTAATCTGATTATGTTTTTGCCATGTTCACATGCTTGCATTTGTATTTTATGATCCCTTTTGGCTCAAATTCACTAAGGGACTTTTGTTAAGTGCTTTGAGTAGCTTCATGTCATGACTTTATTTGCTATGTTAAGTTCCTGTAGCATGTAGTTTTCATGCTCCAAAGTGTGCTACCTGATGTTAATTTCACTAAGTCTGAAACCTGTTATCATTTGCACTTTTGCCATGCTTGTTTGAACCTGTTAATGGATGAATTAGCCATAGCGCAGTCTTCATCTTTTGTCAAGCATCATGAGTGGATCCCTTCCATGTATTTTGTTGTCATGTTTGAGTGCTGTAGCATATTTATGTTGATGAATTTAGATGGCTACTTGCTGTTTATCGCAGACCGGTGCCATATTTGTTTTGCTTGCCTTTTCCAAACCGTGCATCCGATTCTGGTGTTCTTTATATTGATTTCAACCGAAATCACCTCACCTTTCCAGTGGCACTCTTGGATTCCCAAGTTGAGGCCAGGTTCAATCATTCCTTGTCAAATCTTGCATATGCATCACATACCGCATCCCGCATAGCATATCATGTTTGCATCTTGTTGTTCAAGCATTGCACGTGGTTGATTGTGTTCCTTTTGCTTGTTTATCTTGTTTGGGTAGAGCTGGGAGATGAGTTCGCTAACAAGGATCCCGTTGAGTTTGCTTACGAGGATCAAGTCAACTCTGACAACTTTGCAGGCAAGATGATCATACCCTCGAAATCACTTCTATCTTTGCTTGCTAGATGCTCACTCTTTTGCTATGCCTATGCTACGATGCCTACCACTTGCTTATCATGCCTCCAAATTTCCATGTCAAACCTCTAACCCTCCATGTCCTAGAAAACCGTTGATTGGCTATGTTACCGCTTTGCTCAGCCCCTCTTATAGCGTTGCTAGTTGTAAGTGAAGATTGGAGATCGTTCCTTGTTGGAACATTGTTTATTGTTGGGATATCACTATATTATCTTGTTATCTTAATGCATCTATATACTTGGTAAAGGTTGGAAGGCTCGGCCTTTTGCCTGGTGTGTTGTTCCACTCTTGCCGCCCTAGTTTCCGTCATATCGGTGTTATGTTCCCGGATTTTGCTTTCCTTACGTGGTTGGGTGATAATGGGAACCCCTTGTCAGTTCGCCTTGAATAAAACTCCTCCAGCAATGCCCAACCTTGGTTTTACCATTTTCCACCTAGCCTCTTTTTCCCTTGGGTTTCCGGAGCCCGAGGGTCATCTTATTTAAACCCCCCTGGGCCAGTGCTCCTATGAGTGTTGGTCCGAACTGGGCAGCCTGCGGGGCCACCTCGGGGAAACTCGAGGGTTGGTTTTACTCGTAGCTTGACCTATCTGAGTGTGCCCTGAGAACGAGATATGTGCAGCTCCTATCGGGATTTGTCAGCACATTCGGGCGTTGTTGCTGGACTTGTTTTACCATTGTCGAGGATGTCTTGTGGAACCGGGATGCCGAGTCTGATCGGAATGTCTCAGGAGAAGGAATATCCTTCGTTGACCGTGAGAGCTTGTGATGGGCTAAGTTGGGACTCCCCTGCAGGGATTTGAACTTTCGAAAGCCGTGCCCGCGGTTATGGGCAGATGGGAATTTGTTAATGTCCGGTTGTAGATAACATGAACCTTAAACTAATTAAAATGAATCAACCGCGTGTGTAACCGTGATGGTCTCTTCTCGGCGGAGTCCGGGAAGTGAACACGGTGTTGGAGTAATGCTTGACGTAGGTTGTTCTAGGATCACTTCTTGATCATAGTTGTTTGACCGTGCTTTTGCCTTCTCTTCTCGCTCTCTTTTGCGAACAGGTTAGCCACCATATATGCTAGTCACTTGCTGCAGCTCCACATATTACCTTGCCTTACCTATAAGCTTAAATAGTCTTGACCGCGAGGGTGCGAGATTGCTGAGTCCCCATGACTCACAGATTTACTTCCAAACCAGATGCAGGGACCGATGATACCGTTCTAGATGATGCGCTTCAGCTCAAGTGGGAGTTCGATGAAGACTCTCGTCATTACTATGTGTCTTTCCCAGATGATCAGTAGTGGTGCCTAGTTGGGGCGATCGGGGACCGTGTTGCATGTTGGGGTTGATCTTTTATTTTGGTACCGTACTCGGACCATGAGTGTAGTGGATGATTGTAATGTTATTCATGTATTTGTGTGATGTGGCGAGTGTAAGCCAACTATGTACCTTTTCCCCCTATTATCTATTTACATGGGTTGTTGTGAAGATGACCTTACTTGCGACATTGCTTTCAATGCAGTTATGCCTCTAAGTCGTGCTTCGACACGTAGGAGATATTGCCGCATCGAGGGCGTTACAAGTTGGTATCAGAGCCTTCCCCGACCTTAGGAGCCCCCCCTGCTTGATCGAATAGCTGACGTTGTTAAGTCTAGAAAAATGTTTTGAGTCATTTAGGATTATATATATCGGAGAGTTAGGACTTCTTTTTACTCCCCAGTCCCTTCATCGCTCTGATAAGGCATCCTGACGTAGAGTTTTGACTCTTCTCTTCTCAAATTTCACAAAAAAAATTTAGGATCACGCGGGTATCTTGGAATCGTTCCGATCGATTTGTGACGAGAACATTGTTCTTGGTGCCTCCTGTCATTTAGGGGTTGTGGCAGTGTCCCGGGGAGTTGAGCTCCGAGGTGTTGTCGTCACAATTTTATCGTTGCAGTTCTGGAATACCTGAGTTTAGTTTTGCCGACATCAAAAATCTCTTTTATGCAGTTGTTGGTGAGATAACCTTGACGCCACCCAGTACTGGGGCGGGAGTTCAGGAGTATTGCCATAACTCGTATAACGGATGCTTTTCGAAGGTTGAGGTAGACGATTTCCGAAGTTTTTCTTGGTTATGTGTTGAAGGATGGATACAATTGGATGTAGGATTTGCTAGATTTGGGGTGAGATATTATGCTTCCCTATATCCCCAACACCCGATTGCATAACTGGAAAGGTTCGGGAGTTTCATAGGTGGGTATTCTTGTAGCTCTAGTTCTTCTTCCACGGATATTTGGTTTGAGATTGGGTGATCCTTACCGAGTATTCGTTCTTGCTCCGTACCTTGTTGGTTTTATTCTTCCACATCAATTCTAAGTGGCTTCTCAATTTATGGATATGTGACCATTTCATTTGGAATGCATTCGTTCATTTTGTTCGGATGTGAAGAATATATGTTGCAATTTCAACCCGTTTGATTCAGCTTCAATATTTGTATATCAATGTGCTAATGGATGTCAACCTCTTCAGGATGGCTCCTCCAACGCGCACGACTCCGAATCCTGATCCGCCACCACCACCTCCACCTCCGGAGGCATGGCAAGCTGTGATGGCTGCTACCAATGCAAACACGCATCTGATCATGCAACTTCTTAAAGAGAGCAACCAAGGGAACCAGGGCCAAGGCAACAATTAGAACCACTTTGCTACACTCAACCAGTTCCATGCTAACCAGCCAAAGACCTTCAGCAATTGTGTTGAGGCAACTGACGCTGATGATTGGCTCGTGGACATATGCAAGCATTTCGAGTGCAGTAACGTCAGGCCTGAGGACTTTGTCAAGTAAGCGTCCTTCCAACTCAAAGACCAAGCTGCAGAATGGTTTCAGCAGTACAAAGATTCCAGAGGAGGCCGTGTGATTACCTGGGTTGAATTCCGTCAAGACTTCAAAGCTCATCATATTCCTCAGAGCATGGTTGAAAGCAAGCGTGAGGAATTCCTCAACCTGAAGCAAGGCTCTATGTCTGTCTACGAGTACAACAAGATGTTTCATAAACTCGCCCGTTTTGCTAAGCAGGACGTCCCTGACGAGAAGAGCATGATATACCAGTTCAGGGGTGGTCTCAGAGAAGAAATCCAGCTAGCTCTTGTCCTCTTTGAGCCCAAGAGGTACGATGAGTTTTATAACATGGCAATGAAGCAAGAGACTGCTCAACTGAAGTGCGATGCTTCCAAGAAGCGAGTCAGAGATGCTACTCCTTCTTCCTCAACTCAAGTGGCTAAGCAGCAGAAGTATTGGCTTCCTCCTCCTCCATTCCGTCAGCCTTATCAGCAGAAGAGCAAAGGTGGCAGTGGATCTTCCCACCCACCCAACCCTGGCTTTCAGAACAAGACTTCGTCTCAAGCTCCAAGATCGAGTGCTCCGTATCACCGTCCGCTTTCAGAGGTCACATGCAACAAGTGCCAACAGAAGGGTCACTATGCCAACAAATGCTTCAATCAGAGGCGTCTCCCTCCTCCTCCTCCTGTGAGATCGGCAAGTACAGCTATGGTCAAGCATAACCCCAAGGACGCCAAGGTCAACTTGTTGAATGCAGCTCAGGCAGAGGACTCGTCAGATGTCATCATGGGTAACCTTCCTGTTAACGATGTTCCTGCAAAAGTACTTTTTGACACTGGTGCATCGCATTGTTTCATGTCAAAGCCATTTTTTTTCCAAGAATGAATTCGTTTCTTCTCATTTGGGCAAACAAATGGATATCGTTCCTCCCAGCAAACGTTTGAGTGCAAGTTTGGAGGTTCCAGATGTTACTATCACGTTGGGCGATTACAAGTTTCTTTCTTCTCCAATGGTCCTTGGTAACTCGGATATTGATCTTATTCTCGGAATGGATTGGCTTTCTAAGCACAAGGCTCAGCTTGATTGTGCTGCCAGGCAGATTCAATTGACTCATTCGTCTGAGGATGTAATTGTCTTTGCCGCTCGTGATGATACCATCTGTCTGTTTTCTCTCAACGAGAAGGTTGAACTGGATGCCATCTCTCAAATTCCAGTCGTTTGCGAATATCAAGACGTCTTTCCAGAAGAGCTTCCAGGAATGCCTCCGCACTGGCCAGTTGAATTCGTCATCGATCTTGAGCCTAGCACGGAACCTGTTTGCAAACGTCCTTACAAGCTTGGACCTGAAGAGTTCAAGGAGCTGAAGAAGCAACTCGATATTCAAGAGCGAATGGGTCTCATCTGACCTAGTTCTTCTCCGTGGGGTTGTGGAGTTCTTTTTGTGAAAAAGAAGGATGGAACGGACCGACTTTGTGTTGACTACCGTTCATTGAACAAGAAGACTATAAAGAACAAGTACCCACTTCCCAACATCAACGAGCTGTTCGAACAACTCAAAGGTGCTCAAGTATTCTCCAAGCTTGATCTCCATATGGGCTATCACCAGATTCGAATCCGTGAGCAAGATATCCCCAAGATGGCTTTCAGAACAAGCTATGGTTCATATGAATACACTGTCATGTCTTTTGGCCTCGTCAACGCTCCGCCGACTTTCTCTCGCATGATGAACTTTATCTTCAACGCCTACACAAATGACTTCGTCTTGGTCTACCTCGATGACATTCTGGTCTTTTCGAAGAACAAGGAAGATCATGCCAAGCACTTGCGTTTGGTGCCCGATAAGCTCAGAGAACATCAGTTCTACGCCAAGTTTTCAAAGTGCGAGTTTTGGCTCGATGAGGTTCTCCATCTTGGGCATATCATCTCTACCAAGGGCATAGCGGTGAATCCTGAGAAGGTGTCTACAATTGTGAATTGGGAACCACCTCAGAACATGAAGCAACTTTGCAGCTTCCTTGGTCTCGCAAGCTACTGTCGAAGGTTTGTTGAGAACTTTTCAAAGATCACGAAGCCTCTTTCAAACCTTCTCCAGAAGCATGTCAAGTACGTTTGGTCTCCTGAATGTGACATCGCTTTCAACACCCTGAAAGAGAAACTAGTCACTGCTCCAGTTCTGACTCCTCCTGATGAATCCAAACCGTTCGAGGTCTTCTGCGATGCCTCTCTTCAAGGTCTTGGTGCAGTGTTGATGCAAGATAAGAAAGTTGTGGCTTATACCTCTTGCCAGTTGAAGCCCAACGAGAAGAACTACCCCACTCATGACCTCGAGTTGGCGGCAGTTGTGCATGCTCTTCTGACTTGGAGACATCTCTTATTGGGAAGAAAAGTGGACATCTTCACTGACCACAAGAGTCTCAAGTACATCTTCACTCAGCCTAATCTCAACCTCAGGCAGACTCGTTGGGTTGAAATGATTCAAGAGTACAATCCGAGTATCGAATATACTCCAGGCAAGGCCAATGTAATTGCTGACGCATTGAGCAGGAAAGCGTACTGCAACAGTCTGATTCTCAAGCCTTACCAACCCGAGCTTTGTGAAGCTTTCCGCAAACTCAATCTGCAAGTTGTTCCTCAAGGTTTCCTCACCAACCTTCAAGTCTCTCCTACTTTGGAAGATCAAATTCGCGAGGCTCAACTTCTTGATGCTATGGTGAAGAAGGTGAAGATTGGGATTGCCAAGAGTCAACCCAAGTACAAGTGCTATCGCCTTGATGACAAGGATACTCTCTTCTTCGAGGATCGCATTGTTGTGCCTAAAGGTGACCTTTGTAAAGTCATTATGAACGAGGCTCACAATTCACTCCTCTCCATCCATCCTGGGAGTACCAAGATGTACCAGGACCTCAAGCAGGCTTATTGGTGGACTCGAATGAAGCGAGAGATTTCTTAGTTCGTGAATGAATGTGATGTCTGCAGAAGAGTGAAGGTAGAACACCAACGACCAGCTGGTCTCCTCCAACCTCTTGCCATTCTAGAATGGAAGTTTGACCACATTGAGATGGACTTCGTGACTGGGTTTCCAAAGTCCAAGTGTGGCAATGATGCTATATTCGTTTTCATCGACAAACTCACTAAAGTGGCCCATTTCCTGCCTATCAAAGAGTCTATCACTGCAGCTCAATTGGCGGAGCTGTATACCTCTCGGATTTTCTCTCTGCACGGCATTCCATAGTTGATCTCTTCAGACCATGGCAGCATCTTTACCTCCAAGTTTTGGGTTTCTTTTCAGAAGGCCATGGGCACCAACATCCGTTTCAGCACAGCTTTTCATCCTCAAACTAGCGGTCAAGTCGAGCGTGTCAATCAGATTCTCGAAGATATGCTCAGGGCTTGTGTTATCTCTTTCGGTATGAAGTGGAAAGATTGTCTTCCATATGCCGAATTCTCCTACAACAATAGTTTTCAAGCAAGTTCGGGCAAGGCCCCATTTGAAATTCTCTATGGCAGGAAGTGCCGTACTCCTCTTAACTGGTCAGAGACCGGTGAACGTCAACTTCTTGGAAATGACTTGATCACAGAGGCAGAGGAAATGTGCAAAGTCATTCGTGATAACCTCAAAGCAGTGCAATCGCGCCAGAAGAGCTACTGTGATAGTAAGCATCGTGATTTGGCTTTCGAGATCGGAGACCATGTTTACCTCCGCGTCTCTCCAATGAAAGGTACTCGTCGCTTCGGTATCAAAGGGAAGCTTGCCCCTAGATACGTGAGTCCTTTCAAGATCGTCAGCAAGAGAGGCGATCTCGCCTATCAACTCGAGCTTCCTTCAAACTTTGCAAATGTGCACGACGTGTTCCATGTCTCTCAGCTCCGCAAGTGCTTCAAGACACCTGACCGCACCGTCAACTTCGAAGACATTGATCTCCAAGAAGACCTCTCTTATCGTGAGCACCCAGTTGCTATTCTTGAAGAGACTGAATGCAAGACTCGCAATAAGCCAATCAAATTCCTCAAAGTCAAGTGGTCACACCATTCCGACTGTGAAGCCACCTGGGAACGCGAGGATCACCTCCGTTCTGAGTACCCGGCGTTTTTCCAGTCCTAGATCTCGGGATGAGATCCTTTCGTAGTGGTGGAGTGTTGTAACACCCCGGATGTAATTTACCTTATATGTATCCCAACTCTTGCCGTTTCCCGTGCTAAGTTATTTTATTTCCTCGGGTTCGGGTTTTTGTCTCCGTGTGTTGTTGCCTTTGTCATGCATCTCATATCATGTCATCATGTGCATTGCATTTTCATACGTGTTCGTCTCATGCATCCGAGCATTTTCCCCGTTGTCCGTTTTGCATTCCGGCGCTCCTATCTCCTCCGGTGGCCCTTTCTAACTTTTTTCATGTGTGGGGGTTTCCGGATTGGACCGAGACTTGTCATGCTGCCTTGGTTTACTACCAGTAGACCGCCTGTCAAGTTTCGTGCCATTTGGACTTCGTTTGATACTACAACGGTTAACCGAGGGACCGAAAAGGCCTCGTGTGTGTTGCAGCCCAACACCCTTCCAATTTGGCCCAAAACCCACCAAAGACCCTTCCATCACCTTGAGCGTTCAATCATGATCGCGTGGCCGAAAACCGCACTCCATTTGGAGCTTCCTAGCCCCCTCTACCTCTATATATAGAACCCCCTCCAAAAATCTCGCGGATGAACCCTAGCCCCGCTCCCTCTCCGCCGCCGGACGCGTCCGAACCAGGCCGAACACGTCCGTGCAGCCGCTCCCCTCCAATCACCCACCGCCACGTGTCCCGCCGCCGTCCTCCCGCGCCGCCGGCCCGCGAGCCCGGGTCAGGCCCTCGCGAGGCCCAGCCGCTCGGCGCCCGCCTCCTCTCGCCGCCCCGCCGCCTCAGCTCCCGCACCGCCGCCCGGAGTCCCGTGCCCACCGCCGCCGTCGCCGCCGACACGCCGCGCGCCGCCGCCCAGAGCTCCAGCGCCGCCGGGCCGCGCCGCGCCGCCCCATCCTCGCGGCCACCTCCGTCGCCGGCGTCCTCCGACGCCGCTCCGGTCTTCCCCCTCGACTCCGGCCTCCTCCACGCCCAACTCCGGCGAGAAGCCCCGTCGATCCTCGAGAAGCATGCCCCGATCCAGATCTGCTACAGTGAAACCCTAGGGGTTGACCTCGTTTTTTTTCCTAAGTCTGCATTATTTTTAGCATTGTTCATCGCATCGTCACTCCGCATCTGTAGCTCCGATTTGCACGTGTAGCATATAAAAATGTTCGTCTCAGAGAGTACATCATTTCATCTCACTGCATCTTTTTCATTTGAGCTCATCTTGATGCCCGAAATGCTGTTGGAAGAGGGCTATATGATATAATTGTCACATCTGTTTCATCAAATAGATATTTGTCATTTTTGCCATGATTAATGTGTGCATGATATGCTCCTGAGCTCTACACGAGTTTTTTTATATGCCATGCCATATTTACATAGGTGCTTACCAGGTATTTTTGTGATATGTGTGGTGACTAGCACAAGCTTGCAAAGTAGCGTATTCAGTAATGCTGATTTCAGGGACTTAGAATTTCTCTAAGTCCTTGTTCTGATTTTGTCATTATGCCATATGTTTATGTTGTTTCCGAGTGATCCGTGCCTCTTTTGAGGATGATTAGTAAGGATGATCTGTTAACATTGTGGTTCTCTATCCATCCATGTCTTTGCTTGCATTTATGGAGCAGCCTAGCTAGAGTCAATCGAGCTTACTTTTGCTATTTCGTGGATCCTGGCAGATTGTTGACTTGTTAGCGATTTTGCCGAGGATGTTGCTATTGATCCGTGCATGCTATGTTATTGTTCTTACCATGTCTAGCTTCTATGATATGTATTCTTGATGGGTGTATGCTTAGTTTGTCATGCCATGCTCTGTAATGAGTGCATCGAGCTCGTAAACATGCCTACTCGTTAACTGTTTTGCATGCTCCAGTTTTTCACTAAGTCTGTAATCTGATTATGTTTTTGCCATGTTCACATGCTTGCATTTGTATTTTCTGATCCCTTTTGGCTCAAGGTCACTAAGGGACTTTTGTTAAGTGCTTTGAGTAGCGCCATGTCATGCCTTGCTTTGCTATGTTAAGTTCCTGTAGCATGTAGTTTTAATGCTCCAAAGTGTGCTACCTGATGTTAAATTCTAGACTTGTGTTAATTTCACTAAGTCTGAAACCTATTATCATTTGCACTTTTGCCATACTTGTTTGAACCTGTTAATGGATGAATTAGCCGTAGCTCAGTGTTCATCTTTTGTCAAGCATCATGAGTGGATCCCTGCCATGTATTTTGTTGTTATGTTTGAGTGCCGTGGCATATTTATCTTGATGCATTTAGATGGCTACTTGCTGTTTATCGCAGACCGGTGCCATATTTGTTTTGCTTGCCTTTTCCAAACCGTGCATCCGATTCCGGTGTTCTTTATATCGATTTCAACCGAAATCACCTCACCTTTCCAGTGGCACTCTTGTATTCCCAAGTTGAGGCCAGGTTCAATCATTCCTTGTCAAATCTTGCGTATGCATCACATACCGCATCCCGCATAGCATACCATGTTTGCATCTTGTTGTTCGAGCATTGCACGTGGTTGATTGTGTTCCTTTTGCTTGTTTGTCTTGTTTGGGTAGAGCCAGGAGACGAGTTCGCTAATGAGGAGCCCGTTGAGTTTGCTTACGAGGATCAAGTCAACTCTGACAACTTTGCAGGCAAGATGATCATACCCTCGAAATCACTTCTATCTTTGCTTGCTAGATGCTCGCTCTTTTGCTATGCCTATGCTACGATGCCTACCACTTGCTTATCATGCCTCCAAAATTTCCATGTCAAACCTCTAACCCTCCATGTCCTAGCAAACCGTTGATTGGCTATGTTACCGCTTTGCTTAGCCCCTCTTATAGCGTTGCTTGTTGCAGGTGAAGATTGGAGACCGTTCCTTGTTGGAACATTGTTTATTATTGGGATATCACTATATTATCTTGTTATCTTAATGCATCTATATACTTGGTAAAGGGTGGAAGGCTCGGCCATTTTCCTGGTGTTTTGTTCCACTCTTGTCGCCCTAGTTTCTGTCATATCGGTGTTATGTTCCTGGATTTTGCGTTCCTTACGCGGTTGGGTGATAATGGGGACCCCTTGACAGTTCGCCTTGAATAAAACTCCTCCAGCAATGCCCAACCTTGGTTTTACCATTTCCCACCTAGCCTCTTTTTCCCTTGGGTTTCCAGAGCCCGAGGGTCATCTTATTTAAACCCCCCTGGGCCAGTGCTCCTCTGAGTGTTGGTCCGAACTGGGCAGCCTGCGGGGCCACCTCGGGGAAACTCGATGGTTGGTTTTACTCGTAGCTTGACCTATCTAAGTGTGCCCTGAGAACGAGATATGTGCAGCTCCTATCGGGATTTGTCGGCACATTCGGGCGGTGTTGCTGGACTTGTTTTACCATTGTCGAGGATGTCTTGTAGAACCGGGATGCCGAGTCTGATCGGAATGTCTCGAGAGAAGGAATATCCTTCGTTGATCGTGAGAGCTTGTGATGGGCTAAGTTGGGACTCCCCTGCAGGGATTTGAACTTTTGAAAGCCGTGCCCGTGGTTATGGGCAGATGGGAATTTGTTAATGTCTGGTTGTAGATAACATGAACCTTAACTTAATTAAAATGAATCAACCGCGTGTGTAACCGTGATGGTCTCTTCTCGGCGGAGTCCGGGAAGTGAACACGGTGTTGGAGTAATGCTTGACGTAGGTCGTTCTAGGATCACTTCTTGATCATAGTTGTTCGACCGTGCTTTTTCCTTCTCTTCTCGCTCTCTTTTGCGAACAGGTTAGCCACCATATATGCTAGTCGCTTGCTGCAGCTCCACATATTACCTTGCCTTACCTATAAGCTTAAATAGTCTTGATTGCAAGGGTGCGAGATTGCTGAGTCCCCGTGACTCACAGATTTACTTCCAAACCAGATGCAGGGACCGATGATACCGTTCCAGATGATGCGCTTGAGCTCAAGTGGGAGTTCGATGAAGACTCTCGTCGTTACTATGTGTCTTACCCAGATGATCAGTACTGGTCCCAGTTGGGGCGATCGGGGACCATGTCGCATGTTGGGGTTGATCTTTTATTTTGGTACCGTAGTCGGACCATGAGTGTATTGGATGATTGTAATGTTATTCATGTATTTGTGTGACGTGGCGAGTGTAAGCCAACTATGTACCTTTTCCCCTATTATCTATTTACATGGGTTGTTGTGAAGATTACCTTACTTGCGACATTGCTTTCAATGCAGTTATGCCTCTAAGTCATGCTTCGACATGTAGGAGATATAGCCGCAACGAGGGCGTTACACTTGGGGTTTGTAGGTGTTTGGGTTTGGGTTTTTCCTCACTTGATGATTTTTGCTCAAAGACCTCGGAGGATGGGTTGCTCTCAAATGACAAGTGTCAGTTTCTCTCGGAGCAGCCAACCAGCAAGTGGTTGTAGGGGGCAGCTATTTATAGCCTAGGGAGCAGCCCGACATGATAAGACATAAATGCCCTTTAATGATATGACCATTAGGTGGATAGATATTTTGGGACAGCTGGCGCATAGCACAGCAATGGTCGGAATTTTGAGTAGCAAAATCCTCAGGGCTATCATGTTCCTCACTGTGTAGGCAATCCGCACTGGCGAATTCCTAACTCCTCAGTCAGAACAAATTCCTCAGTGACCAGAAGAACTTCGTCTCTCTCACTGAAGAATGTGACTGAACTGTATGAGATTTTCAATGGCTTCACTCGAAGGGGTTGGTAGGTATAGGATTTTGAGTTGAGCATCACATGGAAAATTTTCCTTAGTATTTCCTCGACCCCCTTTAATAGTATGGTGTTTCCTATGACTCAAGAAAGAGAAAATAAAACTACGAAAACAAAAGTATTCATGCTTCATATTCCTCAAATGAATACCAAGTCTTCAAGGTCACACCAATTTCTTCACTTTCAAAGTCTTCAGAAAGTCTTCAGAGATCCAAATTCTTCAGTCGAAGAACTTCATTTTTAGGGGTCGACTTTCTCTGTAAATATCGAACTCCTCATAGACTTATAGACCTGTGTACACTCACAAACGCATTAGTCCCTTAACCTATAAGTCTTCAATACACCAAAATCACTAAGGGGCACTAGATGCACTTATAATCTCCCCCTTTTTGGTGATTGATGACAATATAGGTTAAGTTTTCAATGGGGATAAACATATGAAGTGTAAATACTGATATTGAGGAATTTGATTGCAAGATATTGAAGAACTCCCCCTGAATATGTGCATGGTGAGGTATTTGCTTTTGAAGCAGTGCACACTTGAAGAGTAGAATCATGGAGATCTCCCCCTATATCTTGTAATTCATACATGCATTTGACATATCACAATGAAGAATTTGAAATGCATGATGAAATATGGTGACTGATGTAATTCAGCATGCGTGCATTAGCATATATGAGGAATAAGCATGCAGAAAAACATATCAAAAGTATCAGAGCACCATCGGGTTTAAGTTCACAACTTGATCCAATAAAGTCTCAGAAGAACGAGAGTTGTAACTTACCAAAAAAATGCCCATATAGAAAGATCCGCTTGAAGACTAACTCAAAATTCTCCCCCTTTGTCATCAAATGACCAAAAGGATCGAATATGAGGACTGACGCCCCTGAAGAAATATCAAGTTGATGATGGAGCACCAGCGTTGTTGTGGTCATTTGTTGTAGTAGGGCCTGCCGCAGTGTCGTCGAAGTCTTCATTCTCATCAGTGTCATGCGATGAAGAAAATGAGCTAGCCACCAGAGGAGGAACCTTGACCTTCTTGAATTTCTTCGGTGGAGGTGCAGACCAGTCAAAATCTTCCTTGAGACCCATTTTCTTTAGATCATCTTCACCATACAGATGTGACAGTATTGCCCAGGTGCGACCGAAGACTTCATGGAGGTAGTAATGATTTTTCTTCACTGCATTGTGTGTAGCAGTCATGTTGTGAAGAAATGAACCAAACTGACGCTTAACCCATTTATGATTTCGATCCACCTTCTGGTGAAGACTGAGCAGAAGCTCACAATCAGTCATCACACAAGGAGCAGTGGCTTGAGGAGTAGACTTGGGTGCATTGGCAGAGTCATGTGTGGCAGAGTCATCATTGGTGGAATAAGAGGTAGCTTTGCGAAACTGACCATCCAATGGACGAATGCCTTCATCTATAATAGCTGGAGCCTTGCCCTTTCCATCAATTGACGAATAGGTCTACTTGAGGACTTCAATTGGGGGCAAGTAGCTAAGATGATTTTGAAAATCAGCTTTGTAGTTGAGTGAAGACCTTGTCCTAAGGAATCTCATAATCCAAGGTGCATAAGGTTTCAGCTCAAACGGAGACAATGCAACATTTGCCGGAGTCCTCATGTAGAAATCATGATAATTGACAGGAATGCCATGAACTATGTTGAATACCAGATTCTTCATGATGCCAACAATTTCCTCATCAGATGAGTCATGGCCTTTGATAGGACTCATTGTCCTTGTAAGAATACGATAGACAGTTCTGGGCACATAAAGCAATTCCTTCACGAGGAATTTGGTTCTTGGTGCCTGACCTGGCTTCAAAGGTTTCATCAGCACCTGCATGTAGTGATTTGTAAGCTCAGGTTCACTGTAGATGCAACGAGCTTCTTCAAGGGGAGGACTGAGTGGTAAGGCACGAAGCAATTCAGAAGCTGGTGCAGTGTAGTGAGTGTTTTCAGACATCCAGTCCAGCACCATGAATTCACATCTTCAGAATCTCCTGTGATGTGCAGCGTTGCATAAAATTGAAGAATCAGTTCTTCATTCCAATCGTAGATGTCAGAGCAAAAGTTTAACAGTCCAGGGTCGTGAAGAACACTGAGTACTGGTGCGAAGCACGGCAGAGATTCCATATCCACGTGAGGAATGTGCTCATGGTAGAAGATTTTCTCTTTGTTAAACAGCACTGAGGAATAGAAATTGGCTTGGCTAGCAGTCCAGAAATGCCTCTTCCTAATGTGAGCAGAGTTATAAGGGTTGTAGTCTTCGAAGAATACATGCTCGCCGAAGAAATCATCAGCCTTGAACTTTTGCTTGCGTGAGAATGGATCCTTGGGCTTGGGCAGAGGAGTGTCAGTGAGTTGCATCATGACCTCAGGAATCGCAATCTCAGGTTCTTCAGGCTGAGGAATTTCTGGTTCCTCTTCAGTGGCAGTCTGCATCTTCACATGTTCAGCAGCAGCAGTTTCTTCAGCGCTAGTGGCTGGAATTTCCTCATGTACAGATGAAGTGGGGTGAGTTTCTTCAGAGCCCATTTGAACAGTTTCTGTGGGGGACTGAGGTATTTGCTGCAATAGTGTGAACATTGGAGACTTTGGATGCTGACTTTCCCAGAATTCATCACTCATCACTGGTGTGGAGCAGCCAACGTCCACATCTTCATCTTCCATTTCTTCAACGCCAGCCTCTTCAGGTGTGAACTGAGGCATAGGCGAGGAGATAACAGGTGTTGAAGGGATTGCATCCACTTCAATTTCTTCATCAATCTGCTCTGACGAAGTAGCAGAATAATTTTCTTCATCAGATCCGCTAGGGATCTCATATTCTTCATCGAAAGGAACAAGGTCCTTTGATGGCATAGTAGAGAGAGGAACATCATCAATGGGATTTTCAAACGAGCTTGTCAAAGGCTTCATCTTCTTTAGAGCTGAAGAATCTGAAGTAGTTGATGCTTTCCTTTTCTTCACTACTGCATGCTCTGCAGCCTTGGTCTTCTTCACATCTGATGCAGATGGAAGGATCAGAGTTGGTGTTGGCGCAGGAGTAGTAGAGGAATCTAGTTGATTTTCTTCAGGCACAACTGATGCAGTTGCCCTGATTTCTTCAGTTTCTTCAGGCGCCCCACTAGTGGATGCCCTGGCAATTTCTTCAGCGGCTGGAATGCAGTCATCAGCCCTGGAACTCACGTTTTCTTCAGCAGCCTGATTTTCATCAGCGGTGCTGGCATGTTCTTCAGTCGGCTGAGCAGATGCTTCAGCCTGAGGAATTTCCTGTTGTGTTGGGGTAGCAACATTGGAAATGAAGTTATCGGCAAGTCTCACAAAATGAACTTTGGATCCAAGCCAATCAGCATGGTATGCGTCAAATTCATCACTGAGTTTCTTGATCTCAGATTGAGTAGTGACAAGTTCTTCAGTTGTCATAGAGACAACGTTTTTCTTCAGATAGCGCTCCTTCTTGTACTGTGCTTTCTTGATCTGCCTGGCCTTCTCAAATTTCCATTTTTCTTCTTGTATGAAGTGAGTCAGCATGTGACTTTGTCCAGGAGTCAGCTTGAAGTCAGGCATGGGAGTGTTGGGGTCCTTGTGCCAAACGTCAATGTATTCGAGGGTCAACTTGGGATCCAAAAGAAGTGGCACATTTGTTCCCTTGGCTCTAGCGGCCCTGACTTGCCTATCTCTGATGATTTCTGCAAGTTCATCATCATCAGCTTCGTCTTCTTCAGACGGCACTTGGAAAGCGACTTGCTTCTTCTGAGGACTTGGGCGAGGACCTCGTCCAGCAATGGCCTTTGTCTGAAGTAGAGAGGGTCCCGTTGAGGAATTTGGTGCAGCTGAGGAACTAGCTGAGACACCTGAGGCAATGGAGATGCCTGCAGTCCTTTCGCACGAGGCAATATGCACAGGTGCTGAGGACTTTGTCGGAACAACTGAGGACTTTGGAGGAGCAGGAGCAGTATGAGGAATTTGCCGTGAGGGCTTTGAGGATTCTGGCCGTGAGGGCATTGCTGAGGAACTTGGCCTTGAGGGCATTGTTGGTGAAGCACTTGGCTTGCGCGCAGGCTTCTTTGACATAGCCTTCTTCGGCTTGACAGCAGAGGCAGCAGCAGCAGAGTCTTCATTGAATTTCCTCACTGCTTCTCTGGCTTGCTTAGCCAATTTGGCTTGGCACTTGGCTCATTCATCAGGATAGTCCTCACCGCGCTTGAGGTTGGTGGGATCTGCTATTTAGCTAGGTGCCAATGGAGCTCTTGGGCATGGAGGATTGAGTGCGAATTTCTTCATGTACTTTGGAGTTACATACCTGTACTCCCTCCATTCTTTTGCCCATCTCCTTTCAATTTTCTGAATGCCCACCTTGCGTTGATTTTTATCTTCCTCAGGAGGTGTGCAGTACCCAGCATAGATGTCATCAGGGATCTCAAAGGCAGTCATAACCTCAGGCTTCTTTCCTCCTTTCTGTGGCCTTTTACCATCAGCCATTTTCTTCAGTTGAGGAATTTGAACAATCGAATTCTCTGAAGAAGTATACAACTTTTCTTTGAGGAACGCTGCAAATGAGTTAAGTTGATGAGAACCTAGTGATTCAGCAGCTGACATGAGTACCTGTGAACAGAGTATAGTTGCGAGGAATTTGGAGAGGTCAAATGCGTTCTCAGAAGGTTTTTCAAAAGGAACAAGTTTAGATGAGTCTTGAAGAATTTCACTAAGCATTCTTTGTCTTAGGTTCCAGAGTTGTATAGATCGAAGATCCACACAATTGAGGAATCTTGAAGAAAAATGATGCTTAGAGAAACGAATCATGAACAGATGACTTGTGAGGTGTTTAGTGTGTGAAGATATGAAGAAAAACACCTTTGAAGATTTTGTAGATAATCATTCGAATCAACGAGGGAAGTTAAAAGTAACTTTTAATTACCCTGGATGAAGTACACGACAAGGGAAGTGGAGAGGTGAAGTTCGTCTGTGTAGATCTTCCACGACCTAACTCGGCGGAGGAAGACGGCTACGGCGGCGGCGGAGTGAAGATTTCCGCGGTCGGCGCGAGTACGGCGGCGACGAGGTCGAGGCAGTGAAGCTCTTCCTCACCGGCGACGATGAAGTAGCGGTGGCACTAGGGTTTGAGAAGCTCGAGCTGGTGAGAGGTCGAGCGGAGTAAAAGAGGTGAGGAAGGGGAAGAGGGGTGAGGGAGTCCTGGATTAGGGGGTGTTCGGATAGCCGGACTATACCTTCAGCCGAACTCCTGGACTATGAAGATACAAGATTGAAGACTTCGTCCCGTGTCCGGAAGGGACTTTCCTTGGCATGGAAGGCAAGCTTGGCGTTACGGATATGCAGATCTCCTACCATTGTAACCGACTTTGTGTAACCCAAACCCTCTCCGGTGTCTATATAAACCGGAGGGTTTTAGTCCGTAGGACAACATACACAACAACAATCATACCATAGGCTAGCTTCTAGGGTTTAGCCCCTCCGATCTCGTGGTAGATCTACTCTTGTACTACCCATATCATCAATATTAATCAAGCAGGACATAGGGTTTTACCTCCATCGAGAGGGCCCGAACCTGGGTAAAACTTCGTGTCCCTTGCCTCCTGTTACCATCCGGCCTAGACACACAGTTCGGGACCCCCTACCTGAGATCCGCCGGTTTTGACACTGACATTGGTGCTTTCATTGAGAGTTCCTCTGTGTCGTCGCCATCAGGAAGGATGCCTCGCCCCGTCTTTAAAGATGGCACCTTGCTAAGGGAGCTTTGGCTGTCGGCCAAACCCTCCGGCTAGGTGGTTTTCTTATGAACACCTGTTCGGCTTCTGCGCCGACGATGACCTCTCGAGCCATCGAAAACAATCTTCATGTCATCTCGGAACTCGCCGAGAAGTTAGATCCAATGGAGCTCTCCTCAATAAACGAGCTCTTGGATCGCATCGCCGCCCTGGGAGTCGCTACGGATTACGACCAGATTGGGCCTAAACCCGATCTGGGAGAGATTAACTCTTCCCAAGTCACCCATCAAGTTACCGTGGTAGAGGGACAGTGCGGCGACCCTTCATCTATATTAAGGACTAGCTACGTCCGGATTCCCGATCCCTCCAAGCCGGATACCCGCGGAGGGGAGGACATCACTCAAGACCTGAACTTAGAGTGAGACGACGGGCTGGATTCATTGGACATCATCCAGGAATCCAAATCTTCGAGTTTGGAAATTCCTCGGCCTCTAAGCTTCAGATGGGGTAAGGCTTCGGATTTAATTTCGCCCACCCACGCAAACATAAGCGATCTATCGCAAATTAGGCAAGAGCCCGATGAAACAGTACATCATTACTGGGCCAGATTCCTACTGGTAAAGAACAGGATAAAGGACTGCCGCGAGGAAGACGCAATCTCAATCTTTTGAAATAATTGCACGGACAAGGGAATCCTCAACGCCATAAGTCGCCGTGATATTACACGCTTCGCTGACTTGGCGTCCATCGTACGGAAGTAATATGCGATGGAAAGCGCCTGGAAAACCGAAATAAAATTTTGGGACGATCCGGCCCTGAATACAAACCCAGTCCGAAATAAAAGGGTGCATCATCGCCAGACACCCGGGTCAAACACCAAAAATCAAAAACCCTCTACAGGGCACGAAATCGTACTGGAGGACGCCACACCAACTCACAGCCTTAGAGCATGTTGGATACTCCGGCAGGTGGCCAAAATTGGCGAAAATCTCCTAATTCCGGAAGCCACAGAAAGCCACCCCAGAGATACCAATACGGTATTAACAGTCTTCGAGACTTTTGCATCAAATAATATGCGAAAAAGGACACTCCGCAGCCTTGCCGAAGTCTACCAAGTAGCAACAATAAACCCATGGAGTGACACGGCTATTACCTTTAACGCCAGTGATGAACCTAAATTCCGAACAGCCCGAGCACCAGCCGCATTGGTCCTCAATCCAATAGTGGACGGCTTTCGTCTTACCAAGGTACTCATGGACAGGGGTAGCGGATTGAACCTCATTTATGAGGAAACCCTTCAAAAAATGGAAAGAGACTGGAACCACATTGAGCGAAGCAGCACAACCTTTAGAGGAATAATCCCCAGTCGGGAAGCGCGCTGTACAGGAAAAATCACACTAGATGTGGTGTTCAGCACGCCGGATAATTACAGGTCCAAAGAGATCATGTTCCATGTGGCTCTGTTCAGCTGCGGTTATCACGCTCTGCTAGGACGGGAAGCGTTTACAATCTTCCAAGCAATACCCCATTACGGGTACATGAAGCTTAAGATGCCCGGGCCTAACAGGATCATCACTCTCGCTAGTGATCCGGACATAGCACTCCGTGCCGAAAACAAGACTGCCGCACTGGCCCTCGAGGCACTATCCGAAGCCCTAGCGGCTGAGGAACTGACTGCGCTGTGCTCTACGGTGAATAGGGACGATGTGGTACTCGACAAAAGATCCAAGTCCACCTCCTTTAAACCGGTGGACGAAATAGTCAAATTCCAAGTCCATCCAACGGACCCCAATAAAACAGCTTCCATCGGGGCACAGCTAAACCCTGATGTAGATGCCGCACTGCGAGAGTTCCTATGAGAGAACTGGGACATTTTCGCCTGGCACCCTTCAGACATGCCAGGAATCCCACGCAGGCTGGCCGAGCACAGCTTAAATATCCAAACATGATTCAAACCTGTCAAACAGGCTCTTCGGCGTTTTTCCGAACATAAGAGACAGGCCATGGGAGAGGAGCTAGCAAAGCTATTGGAGGCCAGATTCATCAGAGATATAAAACATCTGGACTAGCTAGCAAACCTGGTGATGGTACCAAAAAAGGACAAATCCTGGCGCCTGTGTTGATTTTAAAGACCTTAACAAGGCTTGCCCAAAGGATCCCTTCCCCCTCCCCCGCATCAATCAAATTATCGATGCTACCGCAGGACACGATTCGTTGTGTTTCCTCGACGCATATTCCGGCTACCATCAAATCAAGATGGCAGAACCAGACCAAGACGCAACGGCATTTATCACACCATACGGCCCATTCTGCTTCAACACGATGCCCTTCGGGCTCAAAAACGCTGGCGCAACATATCAGCTCATGATTCAGACATGTCTAGCAAACCAGATCGGCAAAACAGTGGAGGCATATGTAGATGATGTGGTCGTCAAAACAAGACACGTCGAATCTCTAGTAGACGACTTGAGGCTCACATTTGATAACCTCCGAACATACGACATCAAGCTTAACCCGGAAAAATGCGTTTTCGGCGTTCCAGCCGGAAAGCTCTTGGGCTTCATTGTATCCGGTAGAGGAATTAAAGCAAATCCAGCCAAGATCCGAGCTCTGTCGCAACTGGATATCCCAAAGGACCTCAAACAAATACAAAAGTTAACCGAATGCATGGCGGCTCTAAGCCGCTTTATCTCCCGCTTGGGAGAAAAGGCCCTACCCCTTTACCGCCTCCTTCGGCGCACCGAACACTTTGAATGGACGGATGTAGCCACGGCCGGACTCGATGAAATAAAAGCCATACTGGCAACAAACCCAGTCCTGGCGGCGCCAAACATTGGCGAACCAATGCTATTATACATTGCAGCAACACATCAGGTTGTAAGCGCAGTGCTCGTCGTCGAACGAGAAGCGAACGGACACAAATTCCCCATTCAAAAGCCGGTCTATTATGTGTCCACTGTCCTCACTCCCTGCAAATCGCGGTACCCGCATTATCAAAAGATTGCGTACGCGGTATTCATGGCATCCTGGAAGCTGCGACACTACTTTCAAGAGTGTTCAATAACAGTAGCCTCGGAAGTACCACTTAACGATATTATAAACAACCGTGACGCAATGGGCCGGATTGCAAAATGGGACATTGAGCTCCTCCCGTTCGACATAACTTATAAGCCATGGTGAGCCATCAAGTTGCAAGTCTTGGCCGACTTCGTCGCAGAATGGACGGAGGCCGAACTCCCTAAAGAGTACGACACATATTCAAATTGGATCATGCATTTCGACGGCTCCAAGATGTTGGCCGGACAGGGGGCTTGCGTCATTTCGATGTCCCCCACAGGAGACACAGTTCAATACGTACTCCAGATTATGTACACGGACTCCAACAATGCAGCCGAATATGAGGCCCTTTTACATGGTCTCCGGATGGCAGTATCCATGGGCATTCAACGCCTAGAGGTGCACGGGGACTCGAACCTTGCAATATCCCAAATAAATGGAGACTTTGATGCCAAGGATCCAAAAATGGCATCTTACCGCAACGCCGTCCTAAAAATGTCAGCTCGGTTCGAGGGGCTTGAATTTCACCATATAGCCCGGGAAAATAATCAGGCGGCAGATGTCCTGGCACGCATCGGTGCGAAACGCGATGTAGTCCCCCCAACATCTTTTTGGAAAGGTTGTTCAAGCCATCCGTAGTATGGGAAGGGGAGCCGAACAATAACAGCCTGGACCCAACCGCACTGCCCGACACCGAACATTCTGACACAATCGGAGGCTCTGCCAATGAAATAACACCTTCAGCCCACGTAATAATGGCCGTCATCGCCCCGTGGACAGAACCATTCCTCACCTACCTTACTAGGTAGGAACTCCCCGAGGACCAAAATGAGGCACGCTGCATAGTGCGGCGATCCAAAGCCGACAGAGTCCACGAGGGAGAGCTTTATAAGAAAAGCACTACCGGAGTCCTTCAAAGGTGCATCTCCGAAGAGGAGGGCCGGAACCTCCTGGCCGAAATTCATGCCGGACTCGGCGGTCGTCATGCTGCAGCTCGGTCCCTTGTAAGTAAGGCCTTCCGTACAGGCTTCTATTGGCCGACGGCCCGAGCAGACGCTCAGGACTTAGTCCAACGATGCACCAGTTGCCAGCTCTTTGCAAACCAAAGCCATATGCCACCCACCGCCCTCCAAACTATCCCCATTACTTGGCCCTTCGCGGTCTGGGGGCTTGACATGGTTGGACCCCTTAAAGGCGGAACCCACAAGCAAAAAGTTTTACTGGTCATGGTGGATAAGTTCACCAAATGGATAGAATCCAAGCCTGTTAAGACGGCCAAATTTGGACCGGTGATAGACTTTATATCTGGGGTTGTACACCGTTACGGCGTCCCCCATAGCATCATCACTGATAACGACACGAACTTCACGGCCGACGAGGTAAAACTCTGATGCAAAAACATGGGCATCAAGCTCGATTATGCTTCCGTCTATCACCCACAAACTAACGGCCAGGTCGAACGTGCAAATGGTCTTATCATGAGCGGCATCAAACCCAGATTAGTGCGGTCCCTCAAGGAATCTAACACGCACTGGGTAGAGGAGCTCGACTCCGTACTTTGGGGGCTGCGGACCACGCCGAATCGCACCACCGGATACACACCATTCTTTATGGTGTATGACACAGAGGCAGTTTTGCCTTGCGACATAATTCATGACTCACCTCGAGTGCGCATGTACGAAGAAAGTGAAGCCGAGCTCGATCGGTAGGACAGTTTGGACGCATTGGAGGATGAGTGCGACGTGGCAAAAGCCCGTTCCGCATTCTATCAACAGCAGGCTCGAAGATACCAGAGCAGAGAAGTACGGGCCAAAAATTACAACGTTGGCGAATTAGTTCTATGCCTGCCGGACAAGAAAAAGGACAAACTCAAGCCCAAGTGGGAAGGTCCCTTCATAATTGACCAAGTCCTGACTGGTGGAGCGTACCGCCTACGAGATGCATCGGATAACTGACTCGAGCCGAACCCATGGAATGCAGCCCGTCTCCAAAGATTCTATGCCTAGCGCCGGACTCTGTGTTCGTCTCCTTCCTCTGTCCATTTTTTATATATAATGTCTGTCTTATATTTCTCCCCTTCACCCCTTCCTTTCTCTTATAACCTTTAAAGGCTCATCAAATGACGTGCTATTCGCACTCATTAAACCTGGGGGCTTCTTTTAACAGAAGCTTATTTATACGGGCTTCATGCCCAACACATGTGTCACACTTCCGCATGTACCTTTTATTCACCATTATATGCATCGATATGACTTAACTTTTGGCCAAGCTGGGTTGCCTGGCTCCTGTGCTTACCCCTACATTCCCGATTGTTCGGCTAGGTGGTAAAGGGAGCACCTCTGCGATTGTTACTGCCGGGTCAGCCGGACGTGTACCTCAGACTGGGTGAAGCCGAAAGCTAGCGTTCTTAAGGGAATATTAGGTCGGTGAACTAAAGATGATCCTTTTTATTATTTATCTAGACGCCCCCAGATGTTTTTCCTACATTTCTTTTCGCAGCATAGACATGCACTTTAGGGCATGCCTCCCAGGGAAAGGAACCCCTAACAGAACTATTCTCCCTGGAAGATGTTTCTTACTAACCATGTAATATAACATAACTAGTTGGGCACTTGTCTGTTCACGCACTAATGACCCCTACGCCTGGTCTCCATGCATTCCCCGGTTCCTATATAACCGCATGGGAATTCGGGCACACTCCGGACCGTCAGGTCCCGAGGCTGAAGTGAAAAGGTCGGCCATGATAAATGATCTACAATCCGGCTAGAAGGCATTATAAATGTCAATTAAATTACATAGTCATTTTGACTGATTGTATTCCTCTTCAATACCATCTAACAGGCTGTCTAATTTACAGTCCTGCTGGGAATACTTTGTGGCCAACTCTTCTTGGCCGTATACTAAGCTTACAGGGATCTCCATCCCATCGGGCCCTACAGGACTGACCTCGGCCATGTGGTTGGGGTCAGCCTTTGTGTACTGCGTCTTCACCATGGCCCAGGCCTCCCTAGCGCCTTGACGGCAGGCCGATATCTTCCACAATCGGAAGCGCCGCCGTGCTCCCTTTAGCTTCTCCGCAAGCTCTCCAAGACCTTCGGGCATGGAGATGGATGGCCACAGGGCTTGGGCGACGCCTTGCATCGCCTGCCGAACTTGATTGAGCAGTTGCGAGAGCTCGGGAAGAAGGTCACCCGTAGAACCAGGCATCTCCTCTGCAGGACGACCTGTTAGCACACCTACAAACATTGCTCTGTTAGTCGACTTCCCCGCCGAACTTTCTTTCAAAGGTTCGTTCAAGCACTTACTAAATATGCCGCGCCGAAGCCGCTGATTCTCCTTAACAGAGTCTGACAGCTGGGCACGAACATCTTTCAGCTCGACGCCCAGCTTGGTGTTGGCATCTTGGAGATCGTTCTTCTCCCGCCTCACCTTTGTCAGCACCTTCTCACCAGCCTTTAACTGGCGTAGGAGGTGTTTCCTTTGCAGTTTCAATCCGGCGCCATCTGCAATTTCATTTGTTAGATTCGCACCCATGTCGTGCTTCGCAAAATACTTATCTTTCGAAGTGTATATTACCTGAGGGGGTCTCCTTGGGCTCCCCTGCCGCGGCTAGTGCGGTCTCAAGTTGGGCTTTGCACTCTTCCAGCTCCTTGTACAGTAGGGAATTCTTTTCTATAAGAACCTGCATAACAAATTATCCTTAGATCAGTTATTCTAACTGTTTCAAGTCTCGGGGGCTACTGGTATATATATATATAATTACCAAAATTTTCTTACCCGTATGTCTTTTACATATTGCTCCGTGGCTCTGGCTAGACCATTTTGAGCGGCACCGAGGTGCGCATCTCCCGAATTGAAGGCATCTAACGCCCCTTGGGAGAAACAAGCGTCGCGAAGGATTGTCCGGCGATGCCTGTGGTTCATGGCACTCTCCACCTCAGAGTTGGTGGCAGACAACCCGTCCACATCCTCCGTCGGAGGAGCGTCTGGCACGCGCCTTGCGTTCGCCTCCGCCTCCAGACCAGGCTTTGGAGCCTGGCTGGTGGAGGTGCGATTGGCAGCCTCTCCGAATATAGTCCGGCAAGGTCTCTTTGTCCTGAAGAGAGCACGAGTGTCAATGTGCCTCGAAGGTATAACACCTGGGATAAGGGGGCGCGCCATACCTTTGCGCTGACGCCTCGGTCCGGACTTCACTTCTTTTCTGCCCATGGGGCCCTGCGGCCCCTCGTTGGCTTGTCGCCGCAGGTTCAGCCTTCCGCCTCAAAAACCTCCCCTGCAAAGTTCGGTTGTAATCAGGAAACTGAAAACACGAGAGGGCGGACACCTATTCAGGGTACTAGGACTTCGATCTCAGTTACTTGGGAGGCCAGGATTAGCCCTGGGTAATCGGCCGTAATGGCCACCAAGGATTTGTCCTTGCTCAATTGATGGAACACTCCATCAATGAGCTCCATAGATATGTCCGGATCCTCTTGAGAGGCCGGGTCGAGGGACCGTCCTGGGTCCTCGGGTTGTGGAGGAGGGCTGCTTATTTCCTTAATAGCCCGACACAGTTCCTGCGTTGAAGTCGTCAGACTGAATATTTAACAATGGGAATACAAAACGGATGGGCAAGTACATCCGACCGCTTACCCAGCTTGGGGGATTGTGTATAGAGAATCCACCCTGTGGGTTGACGCGGACATATTCCTCCTCTTCTCCCTTATACAAAGTGGACAAGATCTTTAGTAGAGCGGCAGCTGAATCCGGCCTCTTACGGCCGTAGCGGGTGCCGTCGTCCTCCCCGTTGAAGTCCCACATGGGGTGGCTTCTGTACTGAAGCGGTTGCACCCCCCGCATGATGCATTCGGCCATAACCCCGATCAAGGTCAGTCCGGAATGGGCTAACAATCTTATTCGGCCCATCAGGTAAATGATGTCCCTGTCACTTTCCCTCTGAGGGCTCCGTGGGCGCCAGCTTAGGCGCTTCTTTAAGGGAGCACTGTCAAACTCAGGTAGGCCAATCCGAATAGGATCCGGCAGCGGGACATCTTCTATATAAAACCATTCCGAAGGCCAGTCTTCGGACGCCTTCTTTGGGGTTCCAGATAGATATCCGGTCCCGGCGATGCGCCACACTTCGGCTCCGTCCACTTGATACATTGACCCCTCCTTAGAGCAGGGCACAAGGCAGAATAACCTTTTCCATAGCCCGAAATGAGCCTCGATACCCAAAAACAGCTCGTAGAGGGCTACGAAGCCTGCGATATGCAATACGGAGGCAGGCATGAGAATGTGTAGCTGGAGGCCATAGAACTCCAGGAGCCCCCGGAGAAATGGATGGATTGGAAATCCAAGCCCCCTTATTAGATAAGGGACGAGGTACACCCGCTCTCCTTTGGAGGGATTGGGGGCACTCTCCGCTTGCTCTCCGCCATTATAGATGGCAAGGCCGGCTCGAACCGGGACCATATAGGCCGGGGGGAGAAAGCCCTTGGTCTGAAGCGTCACTAGCTTGCTATGCGGGATGGAGCATCTCTCCCAATATCTAGGCTGAGGGCTGGAAGGGCAAAAGGAGGAGTTGCGATGGCTGGCCATGGTGGAATGGACCTTTGTCGGATGCGCTCTGATGAACACTCGCGAAGGGGGGAAGATGTGGTTTGGATCTAAATCCTCGTCCCCTTAAATAGGGCAACTCATTTACGCGGCTAGGGGTGTGAATGTAAAAAACTCAGACTTTTCATATTCGTTCGACACGTGGGAAACGGCCATTATTGGGCGTAGAAGCCAAGGAGCGCGACATCTACAAGAAACCGTACTTTATTCAACAGGTACATGGAATTTGGAGGAGAACCCGCCTTGCAATGCCGAAGACAATCTGTGCGCTGGACTCATCGTCATTGAAGCCTGGTTCGGGGGCTACTGAGGGAGTCCTGGATTAGGGGGTGTTCGGATAGCCAGACTATACCTTCAGCCGGACTCCTGGACTATGAAGATACAAGATTGAAGACTTCGTCCCGTGTCCGGAAGGGACTTTCCTTGGCGTGGAAGGCAAGCTTGGTGATACGGATATGCAGATCTCCTACCATTGTAACCGACTTTGTGTAATCCTAACCCTCTCCGGTGTCTATATAAACCGGAGGGTTTTAGTCCGTAGGACAACATACACAACAACAATCATACCATAGGCTAGCTTCTAGGGTTTAGCCTCTCCGATCTCGTGGTAGATCTACTCTTGTACTACCCATATCATCAATATTAATCAAGCAGGACGTAGGGTTTTACCTCCATCGAGAGGGCCCGAACCTGGGTAAAACTTCGTGTCCCTTGCCTCCTGTTACCATCCAGCCTAGACGCACAGTTCGGGACCCCCTACCCGAGATCCGCCAGTTTTGACACCGACAAGGGGTATTTATAGCCACGGTGAAAAACTGTTCGCCCGAAGAAATTGGACGAACATGGCCCTGACCCTTCTCATTCGCATGACATGTGTCACCCACGTACTGAGAGGTGGAGATCGTGTGCGATCGTGGGTGAAAGGATAAGTATATCGTGGGATGCGGAACGGTTTGAGCGGCAAAGCCGAAAATTTAGATAAGATAGGTTTTAAAGTTCCGTTCGCAATTTCTTCAGCTGACAAGGACACAGTGAAGATTTTGAACGAGTTTCAAATAGAACGCACATGAAGAATTTGTGAATAGATTGGGTTGAGTATAGCATAGAGGGGAAGGGTCCGATCACATTCACTTACCAGAAAAACCAACTTGAAGAATTAGCAATAAGTGAATGCTGTAGAGGACATAAACTCATATATATATATAGTTAATGAAGAAAAACGATGGGAATAGTGAAGACAATGCAAAGTTGAAGGATATGAACAATTTAGGAATTTCAACTTTTGGTGGTGGCGTGACCCATCGTATAAGAATGATGATTTCAGACACCGCGTACAATTATCGTAGGGTTCTGAGAATCAAATTCTTCGTTAATTTCTTCACACTAAGAGTGTTATTCTTCATTGATTGAAGAAAACCGTTTCTTCATGTGTTGCACATCTAAGTTATCAATTTTGCATAAGTGTTAGGATGAGTGCCCTTTTCAAAGAACATTCAAAGATTCTAGGATATTTAGCTCACACCACAACTTGCTAAATCTCTTCTCATCCAAGGGCTTTGTGAAGATATCGGCTAGCTGTTCTTCAGTCTTAACACTCTCAATAGAAATGTCGCCCTTCAACACATGATCACGAAGAAAATGGTGACGAATCTGAATGTGCTTTGTCTTTGAGTGCTGAACTGGGTTGTGAGCAATCTTGATGGCACTCTCATTGTCACAGAAGAGAGGCACATTCTTCATGTTGACGCCGTAGTCCTTGAGAGTTTGCTTCATCCATAGCAATTGAGCACAGCAGGAACAAGTGGCAATATACTCAGCTTCAGCAGTAGATAGTGATACGCAGTTCTGTTTCTTCGAGGACCAACAGACCAAAGATCGTCCAAGGAAATGACATGTACCAGATGTTGACTTGCGGTCCCCATGATCACCAGCATAGTCAGAGTCAGAATATCCAATGAGATCAAAAGTTGAGCCCTTGGGGTACCATAATCCAGGTGTTTGTGTGTGAGCTAGATATCGAAGAATATGCTTCACAGCCTTATGGTGTGATTCCTTTGGTGTAGCTTGAAATCGGGCACACATGCAAATACTAAGCATTATATCTGGTCTAGATGCACATAAGTACAATAAAGAACCAATCATGGAGAGGTACAACTTATGGTCAAAGTCAATACCATTTTCATCAATGCACAGATGGCCATTTGTGGGCATAGGAATTTTGACGCCTTTGCAATCTTGCATGCCGAATTTCCTCAGTACATCCTTGAGGTATTTCTCCTGAGATATGAATATGCCATTCCGCTATTGACGAATTTGAAGACCTAAGAAGAATTTCAACTCTCCCATCCTAAACGTTTGATATTGTTCACTCATCATATAGGCAAATTCATCACTATAACGTTGGTCAGTACAGCCAAAGATAATATCATCAACATATATTTGGCACACAAACAATTCACCATCATAAGATTTAGTGAAAAGATTAGGGTCGAGTGAACCGGGTTTGAAGTCTTTCTTCATGAAGAATTCCTTCAAGGTATCATACCACGCCCGTGGGGCCTGCTTGAGGCCATAGAGGGCCTTGTTGAGTCTGAAGACTTTGTCAGGATTCTTTGGATCTTCAAAACCTGGGGGTTGAGCAACATATACTTCTTCCTCAAGCTTACCATTGAGGAATGCACTTTTCATATCCATTTGATATAAAGTGATATCATGATGGTTAGTATAAGCAAGTAATATGCAAATAACCTCAAGTCTAGCAACAGGTGCAAATGTTTCATCGAAATCAATTCCTTCAACATGTGTGTAGCCTTGAGCTACGAGCCGTGCCTTATTCCTCACCACAAGGCCATTTTCATCTTGATTGTTGCGGTAGATCCACTTTGTGCCAATGATATTGTGCTTGCGAGGATCTAGACGTTTGACCAGTTCCCAGACATTGTTGAGCTCGAACTGATGTAATTCTTCTTGCATGGCTTGAATCCACTCAGGCTCCAGAAATGCTTCATCTACCTTAGTGGGCTCTGTGATAGAGAAAAAAGCATAGTGCCCACAAAAGTTAGATAAATGTGAAGCTTTTGAGCGTGTGAGAGGACCTGGCGCTTTGATGTCATTGATGATCTTTTCAACTTGCACTTCTTTTGCAATGCGAGGATGAGCTGGTTGTCGTTGATGAATTTGATCGGCATTCTCTTCAGCACCATTTTCTTCAATATTTTTCTTCAGGTGCATTAGCTCGACGTTCTTCATGTTCTGGAATGAATTCTTCAGCAGATTCTTCAGTAGGAATGACATCCTCAGTAGCCTTGAACTTGATAGTTTCCTCAGGTGCTGGTTCATCTATCACAGTAGGTAGGTGCTCTCTTTGCGAGCCATTAGTTTCATCGAACCGCACATCTACAGTTTCAACAACCTTGTGAAGAACGTTGTGAAGACTCTGTAGGTGTGCGAGTCCTTTCCGTAACCAAGCATAAAACCTTCATGTGCTTTCGGTGCAAATTTTGAGTTGTGATGAGGATCTCTAATCCAACATTTAGCACCGAAGACTTTGAAATAACTTACATTGGGTTTCTTATTAGTGAGGAGTTCATAGGCAGTCTTCTTGAAGAATTTGTGAAGATATACTCTGCTGATGATGTGGCACGCAGTGTCAATTGCCTCAATCCAGAACCGACGAGGCGTTTTGTATTCATCAAGCATAGTGCGAGCCATCTCAACAAGAGTCCTGTTCTTGCGCTCCACGACGCCGTTCTGTTGAGGAGTGTAAGGAGCAGATAACTCATGAGTAATACCAAGTTCATCAAGATAGTCATCGAGACCAGAATTCTTGAACTCAGTGCCATTGTCACTTCTGATGTGCTTGATCTTCACACCAAAGTTGGTTGAAGCCCTCGAGGAAAATTGTTTGAAGACTTCCTGCACTTCATGTTTGTAAGTAACAATGTGTACCCATGTGTATCGAGAGTAATCATCAACAATAACAAAGCCATATTGAGATGCATCATTTGAAACAGCAGAATAATGATTAGGACCGAAGAGATCCATGTGAAGTAGTTCAAATGGACGAGTAGTGGTCATGATAGTTGAGGGAGTCCTGGATTAGGGGGTGTTCGGATAGCCGAACTATACCTTCAGCCGGACTCCTGGACTATGAAGATACAAGATTGAAGACTCCGTCCCGTGTCCGGAAGGGACTTTCCTTGGCGTGGAAGGCAAGCTTGGCGATACGAATGTTCAGATCTCCTACCATTGTAACCGACTCTATGTAACCCTAACCCTCTCTGGTGTCTATATAAACCGGAGGGTTTTAGTCCGTAGGAGGACATACACATCAACAATCATACCATAGGCTAGCTTCTAGGGTTTAGCCTCTCTGATCTCGTGGTAGATCTACTGTTGTACTACCCATATCATCAATATTAATCAAGCAGGGCGTAGGGTTTTACCTCCATCGAGAGGGCCCGAACCTGGGTAAAACTTCGTGTCCCTTGCCTCCTGCTACCCTCCGGCCTAGACGCACAGTTCGGGACCCCCTACCCGAGATCCGCCGGTTTTGACACCGACATTGGTGCTTTCATTGAGAGTTCCTCTGTGCCGTCGCCGTCAGGCCCGATGGCTCCTACGATGATCGATGGTGCTGCAGTCCAGGGTGAGACCTTCCTCCTCGGACAGATCTTCGTCTTTGGCGGCTTCGCACTGCGGGCCAATTCACTTGGCCATCTAGAGCAGATCGAAAACTACGCCCCTGGCCATCAGGTCAGATTCGGAAGTTTAAACTACACGGCTGACATCCGAGGGGACTTGATCTTCGACGGATTTGAACCACTGCTGAGCGCGCCGCACTGTCATGACGAGCATGATCTAACTCGGCCACCGAACGGTGCCCTGGAGGCCGCACCCGCACTGGCTCCGACCCTTAGTTCGGAGTCAACTGCGCCGATCGAGGATGGGCGGTTGGACGCCACCTCGGGGGCTGCGATCCAAATGGCGATTGAGCCGAACACCAGCCCCGTACTCTGCGAGGCTCGTGACTCCAAGGAGCCGGACTCCTCTCCGGACTACGAACCCTCCGCGCCCCTGCCAGTCGAATCCAATTGGGCGTCGATCATGGAGTTCACTGCCGCAGACATCTTTCAGCACTCGCCTTTTGGCGATATCCTGAAGTCACTAAAGTCTGTCTCTTTATCAGGAGAGCCCTGGCCGGACTACGGTCAGCAAGGTTGGGGTACGGACGATGAAGAAATTCAAAACCCACCCACCACCCACTTCGTAGCCACTGTCGACGACTTAACCGACATGCTTGACTTCGACTCCGACGACATTGACGGTATGGACGCTGATGAAGAACCAACGCCTATTGAGCCCTGGAACGCCACCTCGTTATACGACGTATACATGGTGGATGCACCAAAATATGACGACGAAGAGCGGAAGGACGCACCGAAGGATTGTTCCCTCGAAAAGCAGTCAAAGCGGCGACGCAAGCGCCGCCCCAAATCCCGCCTCGACAGAAATAGCAATCACACAGACCCAGCACTGGAGCAGGGCGAACCGCTGCCGGACAACGGCAATCCGGATAATCAAACCAAACAAACAAACCCTATCAAGGATAATGGTCCGGACGACATAACGCCGGACAGGCACCCGGAGCAGCAGAACGCCTGTAAAAGGCTTGTTGCCACTGCGAGGAGCCTCAAAAAGCAGAAGCGAAGGCTCAAGGCCACGCAAGACACACTCCAATTCAGATGGAGCAAAATACTCAACACTGCAGCAAGGTACGGCGACAATCGCCCCTCCAAGAGCTACCCAAAGCGGAAGCTGCTACCCGAATTCGATGAGGAGGCCACAGACCCCCCACAACCAAATATCAAAGCAGCCACCTGGTCTGATAGAGGACCCCTCTACCAACACAGAGCGGCATACAACGCCGCTCACAATACAACACGTGGCCCAGGCGAGGGTTCGCACCCAAAGGACGGCGCAACAAGATCCATCTATGGACCACGCAAGCACCCCCAGCATACAATGCAACACAACAAATATCCGAGCAACGCGGTACACCCAGCTATAGGGGTGTCGCACACCCTCTATGTTTCACCGACGAGGTGCTGGACCATGAATTTCCAGAGGGATTCAAACTCGTAAACATAGAGGCATACGATGGGACAACAGACCCTGGGGTTTGGATTGAGGACTATATCCTTCATATCCATATGGCTCGAGGAGATGATCTCCACGCAATCAAATACTTACCCCTCAAGCTCAAAGGGCCAGCTCGTCACTGGCTCAAAGGCCTCCCAGAAATCTCCATTGGAAGTTGGGAAGAGCTCGAAGACGCCTTTCGGGCAAATTTTCAAGGGACTTATGTCCGACCTCCGGATGCGGATGATCTAAGTCATATAACTCAGCAGCTTGGAGAGTCAGCCCGAAAGCTTTGGAATAGGTTTCTTACTAAAAAGAACCAGATTGTCGACTGTCCAGACACCGAAGCCTTGGCAGCTTTCAAGCATAGCGTCCGTGACGAATGGCTCGCTAGACACCTCGGCCAAAATAAGCCGAGAACGATGGCCGCATTAACAAACCTCGTGACCCGCTTTTGCGTGGGTGAGGACAGCTGGCTAGCCAGATGCAGCACCAGCGACCCCAGTACATCTGAAGTTAGAGATGGAAATGGGAAATCACGGCGCAATAGCAATAGCAAACGTCGGAATAAAGAAGACAGCACGAAGGGCACGACAGTAAATGCCGGATTCAAAAGCTCCCGGCCAGGACAAACGCCGCCCACTAAAGGCACCAGGGATGACCCGTCCAGCCTCAACAAAATTCTGGACCAGGTATGTCAGATACATAGTACCCCTAGCAAGCCCGCTAATCATACCCAGAGAGAATGTTGGGTCTTTAAGCAGTCCGACAAACTCAACGCCGTACACAAGGGGGAGGATACACCAAGCGAAGACGAGGACGAGCCTCCCAAGCAAGACACTGGGGAACAGAAGAAATTCCCACCAGAAGTCAAAATAGTAAACGTACTACACATGATCAAGGGAAAAACAATGCGGCACCCCCAGGAAAATATACCCAAGTGCCTGTCACCGCGAAGTCCTGCCAATGGTCGTCTCAACCGGTCATTTTCGACCATCGCGATTACTCAGTAAGTATCCGACACGCAGGATGGGCTGCCCTGGTATTAGACCCAGTAATTGGCGGATATCACTTCACACGAGTCTTGATGGACGGCGGCAGCAGCCTAAACCTAATATACCAGGGTACAATCCGCGGGATGGGGTTAGACCCAACACAAATTCACCATAGCAATACTACCTTTAAAGGAGTAACGCCAGGCCCAGGGGCTCGTTGTACGGGCTCCCTCCTACTACAAGTTATATTCGGCTCCCCCAATAACTTCTGTAGCGAGCATTTAACCTTCCACATCACTCCGTTTCAGAGTGGCTATCAAGCACTGCTCGGGCGCGAAGCTTTCGCTCGCTTTAATGCAATACCACACTACGCCTCCCTCACACTCAAGATGCCCGGTCCACGCGGCATCATTTTAGTGCACGGAAATATCAAGCGATCTCTACGCGCCGAAGAGAGTGAGGCTGCCTTGGCAGCCACACACTAAAGGCGCCCGGACTAGCCAAAACGCCCCACAGGTCATCAAGACCTCAGACACAACTAATTGAGTCTGGCGCCACTACTTATACCGAATAAATGGTTACACCCCTAGTCATCAATACAAGGGGCTCAACGCGCGCAGACATGTGACCATTCCTCCTCATCTTGAATTATGCATAGTTTCTTTAACTATCTTTTTGCACGACAACCTTTTTCACCTTAATTCCTCTCTTTTACAGACGATCATCGTGCCACACCCGTCCAGGATACGGCACAACGGAGACACAGGCGCAGACGTGCAGCAGGGACCCGCTCCAAGGATTCTTTTTAGATTAAGACCCTGCGTAAAACTTTTTTACTGCCTCTTGTTGATACATATCCACCGTTGAGAAGGATGCTGACGTCTTGGCATGTGGCCACGCCAGACCAATGCACGTACCTGGACATAAGGGGCTTCTTACGAAGGCCATTATTTAGGCCCGGTTTATACCACAAAGACCGAATACCTTAGGGAGTGTTCGGCGTCGCGAGTTTGGCCCTATATGCATCAGCTCCGAATCATTGTCTTTGGTCAAATGTTGGGTTTTCCCGGCTCCTGTGTTTTGGTGCCTTACATTCCGCTTTACCGGCTAAGGTAGCACCAGGAGAACTACTGCGATTGTGCCCTGGTTCATCCGGACGAGCACCTCAGTCGAGAAAGCCGAAAACTGACTGTCATGATCTAGCGCGAGACTGGTCAACCACTCGATGACCCATGGGGATGTTAGAATTCCCCCGCCTTAATGAAGGGCTGCTTTTCGGCCAGGCATATACGCACCCCGTGATCGGGAGAGTGCGGAGCCACCAGGGGCTATCTAGTAGCCCCACTGTCAAACTCCTATGGCTAAGTGAAAGTGTTAAAGCATTATATTCCGGTTGCCTTGCTCGCTCTGCTATCACCTCCTTAATAGGACCAAGACGTTGGGTTAAGTGTGAACGCGTGTTTCTGCGAACAACTCCGCATTATATGCGTGGTGGTTGAAGCCGACGACTGCAATCTTTCAGGTTATACACATGTATACATAAACGGCCGCCCAGCAGGCATCACAATACTTTCAGGCAAAAGTATAAAAGTAGCCTTATGAAAATTTATAACAACATTTCGCTTACAATGAGATTACATGTCACTCAAACATAATATTTTTTGAGCACTGGGTCTCTATCAAACGAGCATCCTCAGGAACTTCCTCAAAGTAGTGCTCAGCGGCCCTTCGACCTATGGCCGAATCCTGCGCTGCAACAGTGGTAGCATCCATCTCTGCCCAGTATGCTTTAGCACGGGCAAAGGCCATTCGTGCGCCTTCTATGCACGCCGACCTCTTCACCGCATTAATGTGTGGCACCACGTCAAGGAACTGCTGCACCAAGCCAAAATAGCTGCTCGGTTTTGACCTTTCCGGCCATAGCTGATCCACAACAGACCTCATGGAGAGTCCGGACAACCTATTTAGTTCGGCCCATTCGGCTAGTTGGTCCGTCAATGAAAGCGGACGCTCGGGAGAAAGGAATTATTTCCAAAACAGCCGGTCTACTTCACGGTCTGTCTGACTCTGGAAGTACTTGGCCGCATCGGCAGCGCTCGCCGCCAAATCCATATACACATCTTCCGAACTCCACAGCCGATCCAGAGGGGCATACCGTGGATCTCCGAACTTCCTCTATAGCATAAAGGATTTCCCGGCTACAATATCCTCGGCTTCCCGCAGCTTCTCCTTCTTTGCCCTCATTGCAGAGTGGAGGTCTTTTCCCGTTGCAGCAGCCTTCTCAAGGTCCGATACCTTCGCCTGGTTTTCCTTTTCAAGAACCCGGCAACGGTCAGTGGCGGCTTTTAATTCTATGGCCATCTTGGCCATCTTATCTCGGCTCTCGCCATGAGCGGCCTTCTCGGTTTGCAACTCTTCGGCCGCCTTCAAAGCAGCCACATTACCCAACCTCGCTTGTTCCTTGGCTCGGGCAAGTTCTGCCCGCAAGGCTTCAATAGTGGCAGCTCCATCTACAGTCACAACACATTAAAGATACCGGCATCATGCTGCTCTTCCTATGTGGCGTTTACCAGAGAATGACACTTACCTTGGGCCTCGTCAAGCCTTTTGTTAACAAGCTCGATGCCGGCGTCTGCCGCATCCAACTGCCGTTCTAAATGGGCAAACTCGCGAGCCCAGCTAGCCACCGGAGCTTCCATCACCTGCACATAAAGGCAGTATGGTTATTACCTGGGAATATGATCCTCTGTTCGTCGTCGTTTCCGACGACGACCAGAGTCTCAGGGGCTAGTATCTACACAGGGCACACCTAGTATGTGCAGGACTATCACACATTATTTTACGTACCTCAAAGCCTGTCAGTAGACTCATAAAAGCTTTATGCAATCTGCTGTCGGCGGACGAGATTCTCTCCATCACCGTATTCATCAGCACACGGTGTTCATCTGAGATGGCCGCTCGCCCCACCAACTCCCTCAGAACATCCGACCGCACACTAGACGGTGCTGGACTCGTTTGTCTGCTCTCTTCGGGAGCCGGACACTGGGAACTTCGGGGGTTGACGGGATTATCTTCTGGCCTCGCCGGACTCAGAGAGGCCCTCCGCGACGACAGTTCAGGGTCGCCCGCTTCCGGAGTGGAGGAGTCTGGAGGAGGCGTTTCGCTATCCATCATCTCTGGAAGAAGATCCCCCAAAGACGAGCTCATTTGAGAGGGGCTAAGGCCTGAACTGCAATTATACATGCAGTGGTTATCTTCTCAGAAGGAAAGACGAAATATCTGTACTATTAAGGTATTTTGGGTCACTTACGACTCGTGGGAGAATTGATCTCCCCACGGACTTTGTGCGGCAACCGCACCCCCCGGGGTAGGATCCTCTGTGGGAGACTTCTTCTCCCGTTTGGAAGCTTCGGCTTCCGAATCCCCAGACGCAATCCTTTTCCTCTTCTGGTCGACTTCCTTCATGGAAACGCTCGCTCCCTCGGCTAGAGCGGCCAGCGTTTGGGGCCCGCAACCGCCCGCATTTTCCTTCAAGGGCTCCGGGCAAGGTGCGGTCTGGAGCATCTTTTCCAATACCGGATTTTCCAAACCCTCAGGGAGGGCCGCCGAGCACCGAATCAACTTCGCCTTCATTAGCCAGTCCTGGTCAAAAAGCAAACTCTCAGAAATAACTTCGGATCAAAGGAGAGGTAGTACGCTTGGTCGGAAGATGCCTTACCTATTCGGCGGCACGGTTGCTACTCAGGCCCACGTCCTCGGTAATTTCCGGACACTCCACTTGAGGTCCGAAGAACAACTTGTACATTTTCTCGTGCGTCAGGACGAGGAAATTTCGAATGGCGCACGGTCCCTTGGGATTGAACTCCCACAAGCGAAGAGGCCGGTGTTTGCAAGGCTGGACTTGACGAACCAGCATAACTTGTGTTACCGCGACCAAACTGAAATCTCCATTAAAGAGATCTTGAATGCGCCTTTGCAGTATAGGCACGTCCTTGGCCGGACCCCAGCTCAATCCTCTGCTAATCCATGACATCAGTTGTGGAGGAGGGCCCGGGCGGAAAACGGGGGCGGCCGCCCACTTGGCACTTCTAGGAGCCGTGATGTAGAACCACTCCTGTTGCCACAATTTAGACACCTCTAGAATGGAACCTTTGGGCCATGCAGCTCCCGTCATCTTGCGTATTGAGGCACCTCCACACTCCGCATGTTGCCCCTCGATCATCTTCGGTTTTACTTCAAAGGTCTTGAGCCATAGGCCAAAGTGAGGGGTAACCCGGAGGAAGGCCTCGCACACAACAATAAATGTCATGATATGAAGAAAGGAGTCCGGAGCTAGATCATGGAAATCTAGCCCGTAGTAAAACATCAAGCCCCTGACAAAAGGATCCAATGCAAGGCCTAGACCTCGGAGGAAGTGGGAGACAAACATGACGCTCCCGTTGGGTTCGGGGGAGGGGACGGCCTGCCCCTGGGGAGGCAGCCGATGCAGAATCTCGGCGGTCAGATATCTGGCCTCCCTCAACTTTTTGACGTCTTCTTCCGTGACGGAAGAAGGCACCCATCAGCCTTGAAGGCTAGATCCGGACATGACTGAAGGTTCGGAGCACCTGACCTGAACTTTGGGCGTTTGAGCTTGAGGTGGGGGAAGGATTCGATTGAGCACGGGAGGGAAAAATAAAAGGCCTCGTCCCTTTATAAACAGGGTGGATATCGAGCGTCCTCCCCGTGTCCGTTTGGACTTGCCTATGATCTAGGAGTCCTAGAAGCGGTTGGGTTACCCATGCCCGTATTCATGAGAATCCCGGAATAAGGGGACATGATCTCTGCTTTAACAAGACGTGCCAAGGAAACCGCCTCGCATAACGCGCTAAGATGGGACAGTAAAACGGTTTGAATAAAAGCTTGGCCGTGGTGTGATGTCACACTATGGAGTACGTCAGCAGATTAGATTTGTGTAAATATTATTCTCTCTATGGCAATATGTGGAAACTTATTTTGTAGAGCCAGACACTATCTTTGTGTTCAAAATCTTCTATGAAGTACTTGGAGGAGGAACCCGCCTTGCAATGCCGAAGACAATCTGCGCGCCGGACTCGTCGTCATTGAAGCCTGGTTCAGGGGCTACTGAGGGAGTCCTGGATTAGGGGGTGTTCGGATAGCCGAACTATACCTTCAGCCGGACTCCTGGACTATGAAGATACAAGATTGAAGACTCCGTCCCGTGTCCGGAAGGGACTTTCCTTGGCGTGGAAGGCAAGCTTAGTGATACGGATGTTCAGATCTCCTACCATTGTAACCGACTCTATGTAACCCTAACCCTCTCCGGTGTCTATATAAACCGGAGGGTTTTAGTCCGTAGGAGGACATACACATCAACAATCATACCATAGGCTAGCTTCTAGGGTTTAGCCTCTCTAATCTCGTGATAGATCTACTCTTGTACTACCCATATCATCAATATTAATCAAGCAGGACGTAGGGTTTTACCTCCATCGAGAGGGCCCGAACCTGGGTAAAACTTCGTGTCCCTTGCCTCCTGTTACCATCCGGCCTAGACGCACAGTTCAGGACCCCCTGCCCGAGATCCGCCAGTTTTGACACCGACAATAGTCTTCGCTAGATGCTTAGCCTTTGTCATCTTCCCAGCTTCACAGGCTCCGCATAGGTGATCCTTGAGGAATTTGACATTCTCGATGCCAATGACATGGTTCTTCTTCGCAAGCGTGTGCAAATTCCTCATGCCTGCATGACCAAGTCGTCGATGCCAGAGCCAGCCTTTTAAAGCTTTTGCAAGTAGACACACGGCTGGTTGTGGTCCTGTAGAGAAATCAACAATATATAGGTCTCCTCTCCTAAAGCCTTCGAAGACTTTGGAATTGTCAGCTTCCATAACCACAACACAACGGTATTTGCCAAAGACAACAACCATATCAAGATCACAAAGCATTGAGACAGACATAAGGTTGTATCCTAAGGACTCAACAAGCATGACTTTGCCCATGTGTCGATCCTGTGTGATCGCAACCTTACCTAGACCCAATACCTGACTTTTGCCTTTGTCAGCAAAGATGATATGCTTCAGATGCGACGGAGATAATGGAGCATCCATCAATAGATTCTTGTCACCAGTCATGTGATTTGTACATCCACTATCGAGGACCCACTCAGTGGATTTGGGTTGATCATCCTGTAGATGAATTAGTGCATCTTACGAACTCATATAATTCATCAGTGAAGAATACGACATCAATTGATCACATCAATTTCATCAAGCAAAAGAACAGATAAAACAATATGAGGACGTGAGAAATGAAAGTTCATTTCTTCACGATTAGCCCGCGTCCTATCAGGCATACTCAGGTCTCCAGCAAATTCTTCAGACGATTACGTATGTCTGGAGACCTGACCCTGCAGAAGAGATTAGTTCTTTTTCTTCACCACCCACATTTGAAGGGGTGGCAAAGAGTTCATCATTCTGCGAGCTCCATATGAGAAGGATGGCATAGAAGCCAGTCCATTTCGTTTCACATAAGAGGGGTTAGAGTAAGCAGAGAAATTCTTCGAGGACTTATGGACATAATGATTTGAAGAATAATGCACATATCCATAATTCTTGGATCTTCCCTACGAAACAGACGGGTTAGCACGATGATGTTCATATGAGGGCTTTGATCCTTTTGAGGAATATGATCCATGTGAGGAGTTTGGTCCGTATGAGGACTTGGATCCATATGAAGAATTTGGTCCATATGAAGAATTTGATCTGGGGTTCCTATTCTTCACAGGTGGCGTCATGATGACATTCACCTGAAGATTTTCAAGGAATCTTTTGGGAACCCAGATTTTGTTCATAGGGGGACCGTTCCTGCAGTTAGTGCCAACATATCTAGCAAATACTTCACCATTCTGATTTTTGAACAGTTTATAGTTGGAGTCAAATGACCCATCATCAGACAGAGGAGATTCACATGCAAATCCAGATAAGTTAGATGGATCAAATGGAGGTCCTTTTGCAGCAACCCATGTAGTTTTGGGGTACTACTCAGGCTTCCAATATGTACCATTCGCATTGAGTTTCCTCTCAAAGGCAATACCCTCTTTCCTAGGGTTCCTATTGAGGATCTGCTTTTTAAGCACATCACAAAGAGTCTGATGCCCTTTGAGGCTTTTGTACATGCCTGTCAAGTATAATTCCTTCAGCCCAGCATCATCAGTGATACTAGAAATGTCCTCAGATGAGGAATTAGTGATAGCATAGGCATGTGAAGCATTTGAAACATTAGCAGCATTTGAACATTCAGGTGAAGAATTAGCAGATTCACGTTCAATGCATTTCAAACAAGGAGGAACAAATTCTTCCTGAGAAGCGCTGATTTGTTGAGCAAGTAATGAACCGCGCTCCTTCTGAAGATCTTCATAACTCACCCTTAGCTTCTCAAGGTCTTGCTTTCTTTGAAGAAATTCATAAGAAAGCTTCTCATGATCGGATAAGAGAGTGTTATGATGACCTTGAAGATTGTCAAGCCTCGTCTGAAGTCTCTGAAGATTTTCAGTCAAGGCTTTAGTGCGATCCATTTCTTCACCCAACATATCATCACTTTTGTCTAGCATGATCTGAACCTTTTCTAAAGCCCTTTGTTGTTTTACAGCAATCTTAGCAAGTTTAGAATAGCTGGGCTTAAGGTTTTCATCAGATTCATTCTCACTTGATTCAGAGGAGGTATATTTGAGTACCTTGGCACCCTTTGCCATGAAGCAATAGGTGGGAGTGTAGTCATCATCGCCTTCATCAGCCTTGTTGGTGAGGTCATTTTCTTCGGTGTTGAAGATATACTTGCTGACGAATGCAGTAGCGAGAGCTAGGCTCGCCACTCCGGATTCAGACTCCTCAGATGTCAAATCTTCCTCATTTTCTTCAGATTCAGCCTCAGAGTCCATTTCCTTGCCAATGAATGCCCTAGCCTTCTTGGAGCTGCTCTTCTTGTGATATGAAGGCTTTGAGGATTTTGATGATGAAGATTTTGTGGATTTCTTCTTTTTCTTCGCATCATCAGAACTGTAATCCTTGTATTTCTTCTTCTTTGATTCCTTTTCCCACTGAGGACAATCTTGAATGTAATGTCCAGGTTTCTTGCATTTGTGACAGAGCCTCCTCTTGTAGTCACTGGATGAGGAATCATTGCTCCTTGAGGGTCTTCCAAAGCGACCATGTCTTGAGAACTTTTGGAACTTCTTCACGAGCAAAGCTAGATCATGGCTTAGTTCTTCAGGATCACCAAGGCTACTACCAGAGTCTTCATCTTCGGACTCGGATACTGCCTTGGCCTTCAGTGCACGTGATCTGCCATAGCTCGAACCATAGAGATCTCTTTTTCAGCAAGTTGGAACTCATGAGTATTTAGCCTCTCGAGAATATCTGCGGTATCAAGTGACTTGTAATCAACACGTTCTTGTATCATCAATGCTAGAGTGTCAAATGGGGAATCAAGCGATCTCAACAATTTCTTCACCACCTCATGGTCGGTGATGTCAGTGGCACCAAGTGCTTGAAGCTCATTTGACATGTCAGTGAGGCGATCGAAGATTTGTTGAACATTTTTATTGTCGAGTCTTTTGAAGCGGTTGAAGAGATTGCGAAGAACATCAACTCGAGAGTCACGTTGTGTTGAGACTCCTTCATTCACTTTGGACAGTCTATCCCAGATGAGCTTAGCAGTTTCCAAAGCACTCACTCTTCCATACTGTCCTTTGCTCAGATGGCCACATATGATATTCTTCGCTTGAGAATCGAGTTGCTTGAATCTCTTCACATTAGCAGCATTCAGAGAAGGTGTGACTGAGGGAACACCATTTTCCACAACATACCAGAGATCGTTATCAATTGCCTCAAGATGCATTCGCATCTTATTCTTCTAGTAGGGGTAGTCCGTCCCATCGAAGGTAGGACACCCAGTAGAGACCTTGATCATACCTGCGGTCGACATAACTAAAACTCCAGGCGGTTAAACCAAAATCACACAGAACAAGGGAGTACCTTGCTCTGATACCAATTGAAAGTGCGTTATATTGACTAGAGGGGGGTGAATAGGCGATTTTTATGAAATTCTTCACTGAGGAATTTGCCGGTGAGGAAATTCCTTAGTGAAGAACTACTAGCAGTGGAATAAGTACTCAAAAGTAAACATAACAGAACACAAGCATGGTCATCATGATGAAATGAAGACAGGCACAGAGTACAGGTAGCGTAAGCACAGGATAACATAGGATGAAGACAAACAGACTTAAGAAATTGAACTGAGGAAATTGAGAAAGTCTTCAGTCAAATTCTTCAAACACAGATATGAACAAGCACACAACACAGTTATGAGGAAATGAAAGAGTTGAGGAAATAGAACCAGTAAGCTTGGTGAAGACAATGAATTGGTAGACCAGTTCTGACTGCTGTCTCAGTTGTACGTCTGGTTGGAGCGGCTGAGTATTTAAACTCAAGGACACTCAGTCCCGGACACCCAGTCCTGAGCACGCAGCTCAGGACACCAAGTCCTCACTGTATTCTCCTTGAACTAAGGTCACATAGACCTCGTCCAATCACTCGTCGTAAGTCTTCAGGTGACTTCCGAACCTTCACAAACTTGGTCACTCGGCGATCCACAATTCCTCTTGGATGCTCTAGACCATGACGCCTAACCGTCTGGAAGAAGCACAGTCTTCAAAGGTATCAAGCGTCAGGTCCACGCAGGATCAATCTCTTTAGTGATGCTCAATCACTTGGGGTTTGTAGGTGTTTGGGTTTGGGCTTTTCCTCACTTGATGATTTTCGCTCAAAGTCCTCTGAGGATGGGTTGCTCTCAAATGACAAGTGTCAGTTTCTCTCGGAGCAACCAACCAGCTAGTGGTTGTAGAGGGTGGCTATTTATAGCCTAGGGAGCAGCCCGACATGATAAGACATAAATGCCCTTTAATGATATGACGGTTAGGTGGATAGATATTTTGGGACAGCTGGTGCATAGCACAGCAACGGTCGGAATTTTGAGTAGCAAAATCCTCAGGGCTACCATGTTCCTCACTGTGTAGGCAATCCGCACTGGCGAATTCCTAACTCCTCAGTCAGAACAAATTCCTCAGTGACCAGAAGAACTTCGTCTCTGTCACTGAAGAATGTGACTGAACTGTATGAGATTTCCAATGGCTTCACTCGAAGGGGTTGGTAGGTATAGGATTTTGAGTTGAGCATCACATGGAAATTTTTCCTTAGTATTTCCTCGACCCCCTTTAACAATACGGTGTTTCCTATGACTCAAGAAAGAGAAAATTAAACTACGAAAACAAAAGTCTTCACGCTTCATATTCCTCAAATGAATACCAAGTCTTCAAGGTCACACCAATTTCTTCACTTTCAAAGTCTTCAGAGATCCAAAGTCTTCAGTTGAAGAACTTCATTTTTAGGGGTCGACTTTCTCTGTAAATATCAAACTCCTCATAGACTTATAGACCTGTGTACACTGAAAAACGCATTAGTCCCTTAACCTATAAGTCTTCAATACACCAAAATCACTAAGGGGCACTAGATGCACTTACACCGCACTAAAGCTTTAAAGCGAGAAAGAAGAAAGTACTCGGAGAAGATAAAAAACAATGGAAACTATAGGGGAGGAGGAGACGAAGAAGGGGTTTAGCGATAGGCCTACAATCTTTGGAGTCTGGCCGCGATCCTGGGGTTTGACTTGAGGCGATTGTCTGATGCATCACGAAGATGGTACGCTCCTCTGGTGAGAACTTCATCAATTATGAAGGGACCCTCCCATTTGGGCTTGAGTTTGTCCTTTTTCTTCTCCGGGAGCCGTAGAACTAGTTCGCCAACATTGTAAGTCTTGGCCCGTACTTCTCTGCTTTGATATCTTTGAGCCTGCTGTTGGTAAACTGCTGAGCGGGCTTTTGCGACATTGTGTTCCTCCTATAGGGCATCTAGGTTGTCCTACCGACCGAGCTCGGCTTCTCTCTCTTCGTACATACGCACTCTAGGTGGGTCGTGAATAATATTGCAAGGCAATATGACATCTGCACCATACACCATGAAGAAAGGTGTGTACCTGGTTGTACGGTTGGGCATGGTCCACAGCCCCTAGAGTAAGGAGTCGAGCTCCTCAACCCAGTGCTTGTCTGATTCTTTTAAAGACTGCACTAGTCTGGGTTTGATGCCACTCATAATAAGACCGTTGGCGTGTTCGACTTGACAGTTGGTTTGTGGGTGGTAGACGTAGGCGTAATCTAGTTTAATACCCAGATTAGTACACCAGGTTTTTACCTCGTCGGCTGTGAAATTGGAGCTGTTGTTAGTGATGATGCTGTGTGGGACACCATAACGGTGCACAACATTGGATATGAAGTCTATCACCGGGCCGGATTCGGCCGTTTTGACCGGTTTAGCCTCTATCCACTTAGTGAATTTGTCCACCATAACCAGTAGATATGTTTTCTTATGGCTTCCCCCTTTAAGGGGTCCAACCATGTCAAGTCCCCAGACAGCGAAAGGCCAAGTGATGGGGATTGTTTGTAGGGCAGTGGGGGCATATGGCTTTGATTGGCAAAGAGTTGGCATCCGACGCAACGTTGGACAAGGTCCTGTGCATCCGCTTGGGCCGTCGGCCAATAAAACCCTGTACGGAAAGCCTTGCTAACAAGGGTCCGAGCTGTGGCATGGTGCCCGCCGAGTCCGGCATGAATTTCAGCCAAGAGCTGCCACCCCTCTTACTCGGATATACATCGTTGGAGGACTCCGGTGGCGCTTTTCTTGTAGAGCTCTCCATCATTAACATTGTAGGCCTTCGAGCATCGGACAATGCACCAGGCCTCATTCGGGTCCTCGAGAAGCTCCTTCCTATTAAGGTAGGCCAGGAAGGGCTCGGTCCATGGGGCAATGACTGCCATGATGAGATGCGCCGATGGTGTTATGTCGATGTTTCCGGGATCTGGGTTATGTTTGGGTCCGGACTAGCGTTGCCGTTTTCCACCTGCCACACCACGGATGGCTTAAAGAGCCTTTCTAGGAAGATATTAGGTGGGACAGGGTCGCGCTTAGCGCCAATACGAGCAAGGACATCCGCCGCTTGATTACTTTCTCGAGCCACATGATGGAAATCGAGCCCCTCAAACTGGGCCGACATTTTTATGATTGTGTTACGATACACTACCATCTTCAGATCTTTAGCGTCGAAATCTCCATTTATTTGAGATATTGCAAGGTTTGAGTCCCCGCACACTTCTAGGCGTTGTATGCCCATGGAGACAGCCATCGAGAGACCATGCAATAAGGCCTCGTATTCGGCTACATTATTGGAGTCTGTGTATAGTATTTGAAGAACGTACTAGACGATATCTCCGGTAGGGGACGTTAAGACGACATCCGCTCCTAACCCTGCCAGCATTTTGGAGCCGTCGAAGTGCATGACCCAATTGGAGTATGTGTTGTACTCTTTAGGGAGTTCAGCCTCTGCCCATTCGGCGATGAAGTCGGCCAGTACTTGGGATTTGATAGCTCGACGTGGTTTGTATGTAATGTCAAATGGCAGGAGCTCAATGGCCCATTTGGCAATCCGGCCCGTAGCATCACGGTTATTTATAATGTCGTTGAGTGGCAGTTCAGAGGCCACCGTGATCGAACACTCCTGGAAGTAGAGATGGAGCTTCCGGGATGCCATGAAGACCGCGTATGCTATTTTTTGATAATGAGGGTACCGGGATTTGCATGGTGTAAGGATAGTAGATACGTAATATACTGGCTTCTGGAGAGGGAATTTATGTCCGTCCTGTTCTCGTTCAACAACGAGTACGGCGCTCACCACCTGATGTGTTGCCGATATGTATAATAACATTAGTTTGCCGGAGTTTGGTGCTACCAGGATTGGATTGCTCGCAAGAAGGGTTTTTATTTCTTCCAATCCGGCTGTTGCCGCATCCGTCCACTCGAAGTGGTCGGTTCGCCGTAGAAGGCGATAGAGAGGCAGTGTCTTTTCTCCTAATCTGGAGATAAAGCGGCTTAGAGCTGCCATGCAACCTGCAAGTTTTTGAACTTGCTTAAGGTCTGTTGGCTTAGCCAATCGTGACAAAGCTCGGATTTTGGCTGGGTTTGCTTCGATTCCTCTATTGGAAACGATAAAGCCCGGCAGTTTTCTAGCGGGGACGCTGAAGACACACTTTTCCGGGTTGAGCTTAATGTCATACGCCGTAAGGTTGTCGAATGTAAGACGTAAGTCGTCTATTAGTGTTTCCACGTGCCTGGTTCTGATGACAACGTCATCAACGTAAGCCTCTACTGTTTTGCCAATATGTTTCTCCATGCATGTTTGAATCATGCGTTGATATGTGGCGTCGGCGTTCTTGAGCCTGAAGGGCATGGTATTGAAGCAGAATGGCCCGTATGGGGTAATAAATGCTGTTGCAGCTTGATCGGATTCCTTCATTTTGATTTGATGGTATCCGGAGTATGCATCAAGGAAACACAGTGAGTCGTGTCCTGCGGTGGCGTCAATTATTTGACCAATGCAGGGGAGGGGGAAGGGATCCTTAGGGCAGGCTTTGTCGAGGTCTTTGAAATCGACGCACATGCGCCAGGATTTATCCTTCTTTGGCACCATCACCAGGTTTGCCAGCCAGTCTGGATGTTTGATTTCTCTAATGAATCTGGCCTCGATGAGTTTGGCCATCTCCTCCCCCATGGCTTGTCGCTTGGGTTCGGAAAAGCGCCGCAGTGCATGCTTAACTGGTTTAAACCCCTATAATATATTGATGCTATGTTCGGCCAGCTTGCGTGGGATCCTTGGCATATCCGAAGGGTGCCGGGCAAATATGTCCCACTTTTCGCGCAGGAATTCTCGTAGTGCGGCGTCAACTGTTGGGTTGAGTTGAGCTTCGATGGATGCCGTCTTCTTGGGGTCCGTTGGGTGGACCTGGAATTTGATTATTTCTTCTGCAATTTTGAACGAGGTGGATTTGGAGCATTTGTCAAGGATCACATCGTCCCTGTCCACGGTGGAGCGTAGTGCGGTTAATTCTTCGGCTGTGAGGGCTTCGGATAGTGCCTCCAGGGTCAGGGATGCAGTTTTGTTTTCAGCGCGGAGTGCTATGTCCGGATCATTGACGAGAGTGATTATACCGTTTGGTCGGGGCATTTTGAGCTTCATATATCCATAATGAGGTATAGCTTGGAAGCATGTAAAAGCATCCCGCCCCAACAGGGCGTGATATCCGCTGCTGAAAGGGGCCACTTGGAATGTTATTTCTTCGGACCGATAGTTCTTCGGTGATCCGAATACCACGTCAAGTGTGATTTTGCCCGCACACCGTGCCTCCCGACTAGGAATAATTCCCCAGAAGGTTGTGTTACTTTATTTGATGCGGCTCTTGTCTATTTCCATTTTATGGAGTGTGTCCTCGTAAATGAGATTTAGTCCGCTGCCACCTTCCATGAGGACCTTGGTGAGCCGAAACCCATCCACGATGGGGCTGAGGACTAACGCGGCTGGTGCTCGTGCTGCTCTGTATTGTGGTTCGTCATCGGCATTGAATGTTATTTATGTGTCGTTCCATGGGTTTATTACAACAATTTGGCAAACTTCGTTGAGCTCGTGAAGTGCCCTTCTGCGCTTGTTATTTGAAGCGAATGTCTCGAAGACTGTCAATACTCTTGGGTCGTCGTCTTCTGGGGGGGTGTTGTTCTGGGGCGTCCTTGATAAGGATGTCCTCGCCGCTCTTGGCTACCTGTCGTAGTATCCAACATGCTCTAAGGCTATGGGTTGCTATGATATCGGTTGTTGTATGTATTTTGTATGGGCCATCGAGCCACCTTTCCAGAATGGTGTCGTGCCATATAGTGGCTTTGTGTTTTTTGACTGTTGGACTGGGCGTGCCCCGAGAGTACGCCCTTTTCACATGTAGGGGAAGTTGGGTTGGGGTTGGTGGTTCCCAGCGAGCTGCCCGAGTTTCCCATGCGCTTTCCATCGCGAAGTATTTTTGTACGATTGTTGCTAAGTCAGCAAATTTGAGTATGCGGCATCGATTGATGGCGTTGAGGATTCCTTCGTCCGCACTGTTTTTGCAGAATGCTGATATTGCGTCCTCGTTACGACAATCTTTTACCTTGTTCTTGACAAGGAGGAATCTGGCCCAAAAGTGGTGGACCTTCTCCTGAGATTGCTACTTTATGCTGATGAGAGCCTCTATGTCCGGGTGGGTGGGTGGAATTAAATCCAAACCCGACCTAATAGGTTGTCCGGAGTCCGACGACCTTCCAGACTAGACAGTCCAGGTTCTGGAATATCTTCTGATTGTTTGGAGCCGTCGCCCGATGTTTTGTTCGTAGGGATGGTTGCGTCCTTTCGAGGGTGAGTATCCGGCTCTTTATGAACGGTGACCCAAACATAGTTCGTCTTTGATATAGAACAAGACTCGTCGTCCTGCTCCAGGACTGCCGCGATCTGGTGGGTGACAAGTGGAGCTTCGGTTTCTTCCTGGTCGGTTTTAGGCCCGATCTGATCATAATCTGTGGCGATTCCCAAAGCGGCGATGCGATCTAGGAGCTCATTTAAGGACGGAAACTCGACCAGATCCATCTGCTTGGAGTGCTCGGAGTTGATGCGAAGGGGATTTTCGATGGCCCGAGAGGTCATCGTCGGCTCCGCAGCCGAACGGGCGATCATAGTAAAATCGCCCAGCCGGAGGGTTTGGCCTGGGGCCAAAACTACCCCCGCGGTAACATTGTCTTTAACGACAAGGCGAGCCATCGAGCCTTTCATCGATGGCACAGTGGAACTCTCAATGAAAGCACCAATGTCGGTGTCAAAACCAGCGAACCTGGGTAAACATCGTGTCCCCTGTCTCCTGTTACCATCGATCCTAGACGCACAGTTCAGGGGTCCCTACCCGAGATCCACCGGTTTTGACACCAACAACGTGCACGGGGCGTGCTGCGAGTCAGAGCTCGACCGCTCAGATTTGTCAGCTGGGAGGGACGGACCCGAGTGGCTTGGGGATGATGCAGCCCGATGGGCGCCCCCAGCAGAGTAAGCAAAAGACGTAAAAAGATATGTGTCGCGGGGATAGGCCCACGCGGCCTGGGAATGATGCAACCCTGGGGGCGCTCCTAGCTGAATAAACTTGGAAAATGTCACTTGGTTCCATTGTTGAAGGAGTGTTGGGGTAGCTGAAGGCGCACGCTGAAGAAGTTGCTCCTCACGAGCTGCCAAGACCCTGAGCCTCGGGAGGCTCTGGGGGCTCAGGTGGCTCCCTTGAGGACCGTTTCCATCTCCGCCAGGACCGCGTGATGCCTGGCCTCCTGGGTTGCCAGGATGCTCTGTAGGTTGCGCTGGAAAGCGGCTGCCATGCTCGGCAGGCCAAACGGCATGTGAACATAGCTATGAGGTGGACCCTCGCACCGACCAGCGCGTGAAGGCCAGAAGCACTCCTGAGATGCGGCCCGGTTGAACCATGGGATGTCGATGCAAATGCGTAGCTCGCCATCCTCACCTTGATGGGGAGCTACACCAGGTGGCCGGCGGTCGCCGCGCATGGCCCTTGCTTCATGAAGCTCCTGGGTGGCCTTGACGATCAACTCCTGAGCGTCGGGCGCTCCTCGCCCGGTGCCCTCCTAAGGGAAACGTGCCGTGAAGCATGCCTCCACGTGGTGCCCGAGCGCCTACCTCGTGATGTCGGCTAGGTCTGAGGCCCTCCAGAAGATAGCCCCCGAGCCCTGCCCGAGGAGGGCGCCGGGCGTGCCTTCCTATGCGAGGGAGGGAGGCGCCCCAGGTGTTGGCGCCGATCCTGATGTGGCACCGCTAGAGGCGCTGCCCCCCTAAGGCCCTGTGCGGAGTAGCTGCTTCTTCTTCTTGCGGATGGCTTCAGGAGGGTACTGCATGCCCTTGCTATCAGGGTCTTCGATTGCTGCGGCTTGGAAGGCGCGCTCGAGGGAGCACACCGCATCTCTTTCTTCACAGGAGACTGTGTTGATTCCACCACTTCCTGGCATCTTGAGGACGTTGTAGCCATGGTGGGTCACTGCCATGAATTTGGCTAATGATGTGTACCCGAGGATGGCATTGTACGACAGACAGAAGTGGGCGACATCGAAGTCGATGAGCTCGGTGCGGTAGTTGTCGCGCTGTCCGAAGGTGACAGGGAGGCGGACCTGCCCTATCGGGGTGGTGGAGCCATCAGTCAGTCCTGAGAAGGGCTTGGTGGGATGAAGCTGATCGTATGGCACTTGGAGGCTTTCGAATGTCTCGATGGACAAGACATTAAGCCCTACACCGCCGTCGATGAGGGTCTTGGTGACTTGGACATTGCTGATGACAGGTGAGCAGAGCATCGGGAGGACGCCAGCAGTGGCCGCGCACTTGAGCTGGTCCGCCGAGCTGAAAGTGATGGAGCACTTGGACCACCTGAGCAGGAGCGTGGCCTCAAGCCTGGGGAGGGCTGCATTCAACTCGCGAGAGAACTGCTTGAAGATGCGCTGGGAAGCCGGGGCCTAAGCACCACCCAACATGCAAGCGATGGCGCGCGGCTCCTAGAAGCCCCCAGCCCCCTCGTCCTGATGGTGGTTGTCATTCCTTCTTGGCAGCGGCAGTGGAGGAAGACCGACATTGCCCTGAGGGCGGTCCTCGCGGGGCTAATCCCTCCAGGCGCCCTCACGAGGCTGGTCCTGCCAGTGGTCCTCACAAGGCCGGTCGCGCCACTCCTGGCGGGGGCCGCAATCGTCCCAGCGTCCTCCTCCTCGGCCGTAGCCCCGATAGTTGCGCTCGGGACGTCGACTGAAGCATCCATCTCGAATGGCCCTGAGCTCTTGACAATCGTTGGTGTTGTGGCTATGTACGTTGAGAAAGGCGCAGAACGGTCGACTGCTTTTGGACGACTCGGGATGGTCCCGACCGCGCTTCGTATCCGGCTCCGCTGCGAGCACGACCACTCCCTTGCACTTTGCATCGCGGTACCCGAGGGGCACGGATTGAGAGAGGTGCGCCAGATTGCGAGCTTGAGCAAGGGTGCCTCGCGAAGAACAGGAAAAACGCTCACGAGGGGACCTGTCCAGCCCCCTCGCGAGGCATGCGAGGGAGAGCACGGGTCAAAACAAGGAACCGAGGGCAGAAACGGAGGCAAAAGGTGATGGAACCAAGCCGGCAAGGAACACCAGAAAGCAAATTTTCATTAAAGAGGGGCAAGCCAACTACGGAAAGCAAATGAAAAGCCGCGTCTGGCACCTAGTCTAGTCTTCTCACCAACGCGGAGCTAAGTGCTGCCACTAGGATGTGGGAGGGAGCCTCCGAGGCCCGAGGGTGACACTCCTGAGACTCCGGGGCGTGTACAGCCCCACTCATTATTACGTGAGAGTGTCACGAGCGGAGACCTTCACAGGCGTGAGCCTTGCTTCATATCGCCAGATGAGGGCCCCGCCTTGCGCCACCCTCGACCACCGTTGGGGCGTCCGGAAACCAGGACGATGCCAAGGGGCAAAGGGGACGCTAGCGGCACACTCGGCGACCACGGGCCCTCTGCTGGGGGGAAGGCTCACCACCGCCTTCCCGGCAGAGGGCCTACCTCCGGGCGACGCCTTGCTCCGTGTGATGCGGGGAGGGGCCTTGCTTCCAGCTCCTTCCTTGCAGCCCCCAGTGTGATCCCCCTGGTGGAAGGGAGACTGCCGTGCTGGGGCCGTCGTCCACCACTGTGGCCTAATCCACTTGCGACCCATGGTTAGCGTAAGCCTGCTCCTGAGAGATTAGCGGTACCCTATAGCTGTTGTCGCCTGCATGGTCGGCGAGGCTCCCGGGTGGCTCCTGGAAGGCCTCAACTTCTAGCGCCTCCTCTTCCCAACCTGGCTCTAGGAACGAGCCAGGGTCATCTTCCGGCGTGTGCTCCTGGTCCATCATGCGGGGAATGTAGGCCTCCGAAGCTGTCGCCCCGAAAACCTCGCCGAAGTGCCCCGCGCTCCACATCACCCGGCCCGGGGCGTCGCCCTGAGGATGGTAGGCCGGCATCCCACCGGGGCCGTGGGTGGCGACGCTCGTGCCTGCGCCCATTAGGGATGGCACATGTGCGGTTGAGCGTCCGGCGCCGTTGGTTGCTCCGATGTCAATGAAAGCTCCTAGGGCGCCCGAGGGCGTGCAGGCACGGCGAGGTCCGTCGTGCGATAGCCTGAGGCATAAGCAAGGAGCAGAAAGGCGGCGCTCCCCTGGCTATAGCGTCCAATAGCTCGGCGACGCGCTCCAGCAATGCATCTCGGCCGTTCTCCATCAGTCGGCACCACAACAGTTCCCGTGCAACTGTGAGTGCGGTCCTCATGTTCGCTTGTTCTCGCTGGGTGTGCAACACCGTCACCACAGCGTAGCTTGAGGCCCTCGCGGCGACCCGCACGTGCCGCGCGGTAAGGGTGGACGGCGTAGGGTCGTGCCGCCCGTGCCCCGCAGCGTTTGGCGGTGCGCATGCCGCCTGAGGCGCGGAGTTGAGATCTTCTTGGGCGGTCGACGGTGCCCTGGCTGGCCAGGCCGCCCAGTGGTCGGTGTTGGCCTTCAGGTCACCGGTCATTGGCACTGTAGAGTACTGGCGGATCTATTAATGGAAGTGAGGCTTCGGCGCACCCCTACCTGGCGCGCCAATTGTTAGATTTCGGGTTCCGGCAAAACCCTTGAGGTTCGAGCACTAGGGTGCGCACGAAGGTCTCTCCTCCCCCTTGCACTCACCTTCACCGCAATCTCAAGGCTCAGCGCGTCGAACTCGCAGAACAAAGGGACACAAGAATTATACTGGATCGGGCCAACGATGTGGTATAATACCCTACTCCAGTGTGGTGTGGTGGATTGCCTCTTGGGCTGAGGATGAACAGTTACAAGGGAAGAACATCCTCCCGAGGAGAGGTGCTCTTGTGCTTGGTGAGTTTGTGTGGATGAGGATGATCTAAATGGCCTCATCTCAGTTGCCTCCTACTGTGGTGGGTAGCCCTATTTATAGAGGCCCTGGTCCTCTTCCCAAATGATGGCGGGAAGGGATGCCACAATGACCAAATTTGAAGGGAGACAACTAGTACAAGTTATCCTGACTAAAGGTGGTCTTCGCCTGCCAAAGCCTCTGGTGGGGACGCCGTCCTGGGCTCCACGGTAACCTCCGTCCGGCCGTCCTGCTGGTCTTGGTCTCGTTGCACTGATATGGAAACCTTTGCCTGATGCCTCGGGACTCCTCGCCTGCACTTGCCTCTTTAGCACCAAAGAGGAAATGAGGACACTGTGCGTGCTGGGGCCCTCCTGGCACCGGTCGTCATGGCTTACGTCACAGGCACCTCGCGAGGTGCCCCCGCCTTGATCTCTCCACCCCTCGCGAGCCAGCCTGGTGAGGCCACCCCGAGGAGGTCTTGCATCATCCGCCTCGCGGGGCTCGGCCCCTCGCGAGGGTCTTGAGTGTTTGCTGGTGAAGATGGGTCGTACGGGGCCGCTGGTGGAGCCACGCCATGGGCCGCAGGCAGGCATGTCTGGGGACCCCCGTTCCCAGGACGCTGGCATCTTCCTCCACTAGCCTAAATTTATTATGAATAAACAAAGTCTCGGTAAAAATAGCTTTCTCTCCTGCCCGAGCCACACCGCCGACCCAATGATAAGGGAAATGGATCACTCGACCCTGGCCGCACCTCGACGGTGCCGGAATCCCACCGGCGTCGGGGAACTCGGACTCAATCACACCGAAGCACAATCCGCAAGGGAAGCTCGTAGTTGCAGCAACCACAACGTCGGCGGTCGTCGCTGCTCGCAACATTGCGCCCATGTGCCCACCGGCCATCGGTGAAGGCCGTTGGACAAGATCATGCTACGGGCGAAAAAATAGGGCCGAGGGGGCGCCTCTGCCTCCCCATGTTGTTGAAAGGAGATGTTTCTCTACCTACTAGGTGTTTCTCGACCAAATTTTTGACTAATGTAAGAGTCTGATGTGTTGACACATTGTGGTGAGCTCGGTCTTCAACTCTATTATTATTTGTTGGAAGGCCAGGGCATTGGACCTACAAGAGCATCTCTAGCGAATCCGAGAAAAACAAGTCCCGCAAACCAGTTTAGGGTACCCAAAAACTGATTTGCGGTACCATTCGGGTTTGGGCAGAACATATGCCCTAAACTCAAACTCGTATGCTATGAGTTCAGGGCATCTATTCCTCCTGAAACTGTGTGGCACTGCAAACTAGTTTTCGGGGTTTTATGCAAATATATGATTTTTGAACAACATAGATCTTAATACAATAGAAATATAAATTAAACTTATTAATGTCTTAGCATCACACAATACAATAATCATCTCAATTATAACAAATGTTCAAATCCAAATAATTAAATAGTAACAAATGGTTCGAAATGAAAAGAATTGCTCCAATCACTCATGAATACAAATAAGATCAAATAAATAAAACCGGAGTCTGCATGTCATGTAGTTGTCGCTGGTACTCAATAAGACCAGCACGGAGTTGGGTGAGTGTGGCATTGTCGTCAATCCGCTGATACGTCTCAAGAAATGCAAGGATCTGATCCCGATTCGTGGCAGGCTTGACACGACTACCAATATTATCATAGAAAAACTCTAAATTTAAATCCCTCTAATCCTCGATAATCATGTTGTAGAATTACACATGCAGTCATGATATTTGAGAGAGATTTCTTATTCGAGAAGCGAGCAGGTGTCAAATAATGGCATACCAAGCTTGCAACACACCAAATACCCTCTCAATATCCTTTCGGCATGCCTCTTGTGCTTGGGCAAAAATAGTTTGCTTCTTTCCTTTTGGCTTACTGATGGTCTTTACAAATGTTGACCATGAAGGATAGATATCGTTGGCAAGCTAATACCCCATGGTGTATTTATGTCCATTGTCAGTGAAGTTGCAAGATGGAGCATCTCCACTACCAAGCTAAACAAAAAGATGGGATCTCTACAATACGTTGATATCATTAAGATAAGGAGGCAAATCAAAGAACCAATGTCAAATCCACAATTCATGCGAAGCCACGGCTTCGAGCTTCGAGCACAGTAGTGGGATCCCGATGATGGCTGGTGTATTGCCTGTGCCAAGTCGGGTAGTTCTTCCACCTCCAATGCATGCAATCAACACTTCCTAGCATGCTCGGCCATCCTCTTTCTTCATTCATCGCCATCAACTTCTTTGTGTCCTCATTGGGAGCTCATAGATACCCACGATAAAAAACTTGGATTAAAACCTTGGAAAATACATGCACGCATTTGAGCATGGTATCTTCTCCAATGTGAAGATACCCATCCGTGTGGTCGGCCAGAATGCGATATGCTATCACTCTCATTGACGTCAATGTCTTTTGGTATGAACTAAACCCAAGAAAAACGGTGGCATTCCTCCAATGAGTAAAAAAATGACAGTTTTGCTCGCAAGCTTCCACAATGTGAACAAAAAGATATCTACACATTCGATAACACCTACGAAGAGGTGAGCCGGATAGGTCAGTACCCCTGTGAGGTAATATTTCATGAGCATGGAATGGCCAAGAGCTCGATTGCACTGAATGCAAAGATGGCCAATCTTTGGTCCTTAACACTTTCTCTTCTTGCCGCCCTCGAATTCTTGGAGAAGCTGCAACAAGACGAGGTGCTTGACATCGTCGTCGAAAAGCAAATCCTCTATCGAAATCATTTAACTCTGAAGACGATGAGGAACTCCAATCAATATCCATTTAAAAAATAAATCCATAATTTAATCTTCATATAGCCCGTCTCCTAAAATTAAAACCGATGACAACTAGCAGAAAAATTACCTTTGGAGCAGCGCTACTTCTTCCCCATAGATGGAATCCGTTGCCTCGACTTCCCCATGGACGCGTGATCCAAACTTGTGGCACTGGAACACGCGGCGGCTATGAGCATGAATCCGTGGCCAATCACACCCGAAGCAACCTGTTCTAGCCGACCTCGCGCGGAGCTCGATGACTGATCCAGGGCGGTCGCGGCGGCCACAAACAAGCGGGAAGGAATGGCCACCCCCGAGCTCCCAAAGTGGTGGAAAAGATGTGGCGGACCGGGGGAGCTAATCCACCACCAGGTGATCGGGGGCAGCAGGAGTCGACGGTGAGATGTGGCAGTGGCAGCGACAGAATGGAGGGCATGAGCTGAAACTTCGGACCCGCCAATATTTTTTAACAATCGGGGAAACAACAAATTGGGCGGCCAAAACTGGCCATATGCGGCACTTGGTCTGAAATATTCCCCCTCCCCCCTAAAAAATCTAGGAGGGGCCATTTTCTACGACCCGCGCAGGAGGTATTTTCGCCCCGCTGCCTAAAAAGGTTGTTATTATAGTGGTGGGGGCATTTTGTGGGATTTGTTAGAGATGCTCTAACTGTCACCTCTGATTGATATTTCGTCAATCAATCCTTCCTAACTCACATTTTTTCTGAAAAAACATATTTTGTAATTCTTCACATAAGAACTCCAAAAATACCATGTCCCCAACTACACAACCAAATTAATGATAAAAGTTTAAAATGTGCCTTTTTACGCAATCCTCTTCTTCTCCTTAGTGTTTAGGAAAGAAAAGAAAAAATTTAGTGTAGGCAAGGCTTTCCCTCGAACCTAGGCCCAGGTAGTCCGGCAGAATTGTCTGGTTTGTCCGACCCAAGACCGAGAGTACCCAAACGCGACCCAAACGAGCGCTCAAATATCTTGTTGGGGCATCACCCTACGGCTAGGACCAATGCCAACTCCAACGCGCCGACGCATTTCGTTCGATTGTGTCTGTTTGAGCCAAAATAGACAGAGGCGACGGCCGAAGGTGACGATGCATATGCAAATCTAGTCCGCTTGATGTTTGTTTGGATGCATATCCGACTCAAATTTGCACCCGATTTGCATCCACATGGAGGCGGACGCGCCGCACATCCTCTCGGCGGCCGCCTCAGGCCCGCATGTCGGCCTACCAACCCCCCCAGTGGTAGTCAATGCCACCCACTCACCTCAGGCCCGCACATCAGCCACTGGAAGCATCCAGGCCACATCTTTTTAAATGGAAAGCATGCAGAGGGGCCGGTGTAGGATCTAAAGTATGTCTAGAGGGGGGTGGTTAGACTACTTGACCAAATAAAAACGTATCATTTTCCAATTCTAGTTGTAGGCAAGTTTTAGCAATTCTACCAAGTCAAGAACACCCTAAACATGCAAGTCTAAGAGTTAATCAGCAACAAATAAAGACTTTGCATATGAACATAAAGGAGGGATCAGAGAAATCAAATGCAATGAAGACATGGTGATTTTTGTTGTGGTTCTGATAGGTGGTGCTATTGTACGTCCACGTTGATGGAGACTTAAACCCATAGAGAGTAATGGTTGTGTGAGTCCACGGAGAGCTCCACACATGAAGGGTCCACGAAGAAGCAACCTTGTCTACATCATGGCTTACGCCCACGAAGGACTAGCCTCACTCGGGTAGATCTTCATGAAGTAGGCGATCTCCTTGCCCTTACAAACTCCTTGGTTCAACTCCACAATCTCTTGGAGGCTCCCAAGTGACAGCTAACCAATCTAGGAGACACCACTCTCCAAAAGGTATTAGATGTGTAGTTCATGATGAACTCCTTGCTCTTGTGCTTCAAATGATAGTCTCCCCAACACTTAATCACTCTCTGACAGATTTGGCTTGGGTAGGAGAAGGATTTGAATGAAAAGCAACGTGGGGAAGGCAATAAATCAATGTTCAAATGATAGGATTAAAATCTCTTGATCTCAACACATGAGTAGGTGGTTCTCTCTCAAAAAATAAGTAGTGGAAGTGAAGTTTCATTCTGGTGGCTCTCCTTGAGAGTAGGTGGGGGTGTGGGGTATATATAGGCTTCACCCAAAAATACAACCATTACAACCATTTGACCCAACTCGGTGACACCGGACCAAAATCTCGGTGAGACCGACCTATGTAAAAGATTCAAAAGATGGAAGTCTTGGTGAGATCGAAGCAGAACATCTTGAGCGATGAAGTGCAATGGTTAGGGCAAAACCTTGTTTCGGTAGTTCCGATCGTCTCATCTGGGTAATTCCGAAATGAGTCAACTTCATCACAGAAACTTGGTCACGCCATCTCGGTGGGATTGAGATCCATATTGGTAGAACCGAAATGTTAGGGTTTGGCTTAGGCAGTGTATTTGATCAAAAAATAAGTAGTGGAAGTGAAGTTTCATTCTGGTGGCTCTCCTTGAGAGTAGGTGGGGGTGTGGGGTATATATAGGCTTCACCCAAAAATACAACCATTACAACCATTTGACTCAACTCGGTGAGACCGACCTATGTAAAAGATTCAAAAGCTGGAGGTCTTGGTGAGACCGAAACAGAACATCTTGAGCGATGAAGTGCAATGGTTAGGGAAAAACCTCATTTCGATAGTTCTGATCGTCTCATCTCAGTAATTCCAAAATGAATCAACTTCATCACAGAAACTTGGTCACGCCATCTCGGTGGGATTGAGATCCATATTGGTAGAACCGAAATGTTAGGGTTTGGCTTAGGCAGTGTCTATGATCAACTCGGTGAGTCCGGGATAGAGAATGTCAGTGGGACCGAGATGATACTTTAGGGTTTGGACAAATCTGATTTGGATATTGTGGTTGAGGGTTTTGGAGCAATATCACTAAGCACTTGAGCAACAAACTCATCATCGGTACCTCATCCCCTTTTAATAGTATTGGCTTTCCTATAGGACTCAATGCGATCTTGGACCACTTAAGAAAAAATTAAGAGTCTTGGAGCTTTGCCAATTTCATGTCCTTCGCATTTTAAGGGGCCCACAATCACTAGTCCTTGCCGTGCCAATCATTGATCTTCTCTGAAATCTATTACCAATGAGCATTAGTTCAATGGCTTAGATGTTGTTATTAATTACCAAAACCACCCGGGGATTAGTTGCACTTTCAGCCGGCCTCATCCACCTATCGCCAAGCTAGTCCACATCTAGAGCTTGCTTCCCCACCAGCTGACACGAACCCTAGATCACCATAGTCGCCACGTGCTTCTTCAGCCAAAGTGGCAAGCACAACCACAAAGCTGGCTCATCGCACCGCCCAACCAACTTCATGTTGGTGCCTGGGGGACGGGGTTGACCGCCACTCCCACGTGATTGGTTATACATCCCGGTGCATCATGCACAATACCATTGGGAGCACCGCGCCCCGCTGCCATGGCCAGGAGAGAACCTCCCGCATGGCTGGCACCTCGACCCCAACCGCATTCCGGTGCCAGTCATGCTGCAGACCGAGCGCGCGCAAAATGGAGATCCGCAACCATCGTGCCTTCCTATCACCAAAGCAATGACGTGACCCCACGTACGCATCAGATTCCCCGAACTGGGACGTCTGGTTCATGACAGAGCTCGATGTGTGCCGTCATGGAGTCGTCTAGATTGATGCCCGCCCTCCACCGCCGGTGTTCGTGGTGCAGGAGGAAGACGAAAAAGGAGGAGATCATGTTCCCGGCGGCCCCCAAGGAGGCGACATTGCGTGCCATGGAGGAATATGTGCACACAGAGAATGCCATGTGGCCGGGACTCGAGCAAGCACTCTAGGAGTCCGCGTTTGGCGTCCAGGCACCACCGCCACCACCACCACCACCAACGCCGCAGGTCGTCACCCCCCCCCCCCCCCAGAGCTATATGTGGATGAGAGAGCTGCCGTTCTACCTCTCTGTGCCACCTGTTTGGCCGGGTGCGGTGGCGGCGGAGGAGCGGCATCACATCCAAGAGTGGGAGGGACGCGAGCTGGCGGTGGAGCGGGCAAGGCAGAGCATTTGATGCAGTGGGAGCAGGAGAAGGAGGCTGAGCGGCGCGAGCAGCGGGAGGAGGCAGCGGTAGCGTATCGCCAGGCAGCGCAACAACAGCAGTCGTCAAAGGTTGCGGTGCTGGCGGCCTACCAGCAGGCCTTCCCTGGATAGTGCCGCCGGAGTTTGTCGACGTGACCATGGAGAGTGTCGCCGCAACCTAGGGCTGCAGGCGGCTGCGAGTTTTCTGTGTGTTTAGTGTTTTATGTTTAATTAATGTCTAAGTGGACTTTGGATGGCGTTTTAATATGCATGCTTTTATTTCAAATGTTTTATGTTATTTAGTTTTTTTAAGTTGCCGCACGAACCAAATGCATCCGTCGCGTTGCGCGCACCGACGCCCCTAGAGTCAAAATCGGACACACTCATCCGCTCAGCCGATCCAAACGGACAAAATGCGAAGAAAACCCTTTGGGAGGGTGTCTTGGAGTTGGCCTAAGCCTCATCTAGATAGTTCAACACCAATTCCCGAACAGTCTGGCTCATGCCTGATAGAGAGGCAGCCATATTTGTGCACCCGGACGGTCCATGTAGATTACCCCAGATAGTCTGACTGGGTGATTTTAGCACTTAGGGCATGTTTGGTTCCCGCCCTAGCTTATGTGCTTGGTCCAAAGCGATGCCTGAACACAGTCTGAAAAGTAGCAGTTCTATGCCCGGCGAGGCATGGTGTGTTTGGTTACGTACCTAGCCCGAGAGAAGCTTACTATGAACACAACATTCATTTCACACCTGGCCCACAAGAGAAACCAGCTGATTAAAGACAGATTCCCTCCATGGCTACTCCCAGGCGACCAATTCCAAGCGCCTGGTCCAGGCTAATCATGTGGCCTAGGTCATGGGCCATGCTAATCAAAGCTTTGACGTGACCAGGCCAGGCTAGCTTCTAGCCCTCTGAACTTGAACCAAACACACTCCAGTTAGTATCTACTAAGTAACTATGCCCGCTCAAAATGAAGAGCCCTCCTCCACCCGGCTGCGTGGAGCACTCTCCTCGCTCAGTGAATTTACCACTTGTTTGTCTTTTATTTTTATTTGTCTCTTCTTTCATATTTCCACTCATATGAACATTTAAAAAAATATCTTCAAGATTTTTTGGAATTAGAGAACAATTTTTTAGTTGACAAGTATATTTAAAGTTCGTGAACAATTTTAAATTCTATGAATATTTTCTAAGTTCTGAAGCTTTTTTCAAATTCACATTGTTTGAGATTTTCACTCCTATTTTTAAAATTCATTAATATTAATAAAAAAATAGGAAGATCTTTAATTCAACAAAATTTTCAAGTAACTAAATGATATTCAGTTTTTTCTAGCTAGCATTGGAGTGAGCGGAAAAAACTAATCAAGTGAGCGTAGCAGGGAGCTGAGCTGAGGGAGTGAGGGCTTCATGTGATGGCATTATAGCAACCACTTCATACTTTCAACATGGAATAATAGCTTTTAAGGAGCTCACACAACCAACACCGACTGACACTAACCAAACATCTCCACTCTCCTTTCAAAATGAATATGTATGAAAAAACACTGCTAGAACATAACTAAAACTCAAGTCAATGCAAATAAAAGTAGAATGCACTATTGCAGGATTGCCCAACAGTGGTGGGTGCAAAAAACCTAGTAGTGGCAGGCCAGGCTCTCAGGGCCGCCCGCCAGTAACCTCCTGCCACTGCTACTATGGCATCAGTGGCGGGCCGTCGCTCGCCACTGATGACAGTGTTGTAGTGGCGGGCAGAAATTATAGCTCGCCACAACTACAATCACTGCCCACCACGGTTGTGCGTACTAGCAGTGGCAGCCACCTTTGTTGCTCACTACTCGTAGTGATGTCAGCATATAGAGAAATTGCTGCCGCGGCAGTGTTATTTTGGCGTTCAAGAAGTATTTTGCACTCAATCATCCCACTGAATTCAAACAATCACATTACAACGGTGTTACAATAATTAAGATTATTAGTGAAGCAAACATACAATATAAGAAGTGTAGGGCAACAAATAAACATGTAAAATTATCAACTCATAAAATGAACAACGAATCAGGATGTTTTGAAGCATTGTATCACTCGCAATCGATTACCGCAATATGTCTTCGACTCGGTGAAGTCGTTCTTCATCTTGCTCTAGCTGTAAGTGAAACTTCCCATCCTCATTTACAACCTATTTGTTGATGATTCTGGCCAACACCTTTTGGAGGCGGCCATGCTCTGTTAATAGTTCCCCTATGTCCATGTCCCTCTCCATCTCTTCAGACCACTTGATAATCTGGTTATGATTACGCAAATAGTTGATTTTCTTCAAAAAGTCGTCCATGACAGCCACGGCATAGTATCCAGAACTATGAGAGGTTTCCACATTTTTTTTCAAGAAAACGCAAAAGAGCTTGCATTTCTTTGTATTGAAAAGAGGGGCAAATAGTTACTGTCCTCCTAGGAGGCGGTTACAGCTCTAGACAGAAGTCAATGCGTCCCAGGTTTGCGGGATGATAGCTCTAAGGCCTAACGCGCCAGCTGCAGCCCAAAGGGCGGCCTCCTCCTTGATCTTCATGAGTAGCTCAGTAACCGAAGGGTGGCCCTGGTTGAAAACGCAGTCATTGCGGTGCTTCCGTAGCATCCAAGGGACGAGCAGGACTGCAGAGGCGAGGCCCTTGCGCATGGCCTTAGGCGCGAGCGGCCTGGTGGATTGCCACCAGTCGTTAAGAGAGGGCTTGTGGGCAGGCAGGGGGCATGGAGCTCGAAGCCAGCCGAGCATCGCGTGCCAGGTCTGTCAGGCGAAGGGGCAGGCGAGGAGGAGGTGGTTCATGGTCTCGGGCGCCTAGTCACAAAGTGGGCAGCGCACGGGGTGCGGCAAGCCGCGGCGGGCGAGACGGTTCGCTGTCCAACATCGGTCCAGGTGTGCAAGCCAATGGAAGAACCGGACACGCGGCGGCGCCCAGCTTTTCCAGGTGAGCTTCCATGCGTTGCAGGTGACGGAGCCATGGAATGTGGCGAGGTAGGCAGATCGAGCAGAGTTGGTGCCTTTCGCGCTCCACTTCCAGCACAGGCGGTCCGGCTCGGCGGAGAGAGTGGTGCGCTCAATCTTGTGCCAAAGTTGTAGGTACTGTCCAATTTCCTGGACTCCCACGGTGCCCCGGATGTCTTGCGCCCATCGGTTGGTGTGGAGGCCGTCCGCCACGGCTCGAAGCTTGCGGCGGAACTTGGGGATGCACGCGTATAGGCAGGGCGCGATCTCACTGACGGAGCGCCCATCGATCCACCGGTCCTCCCAGAAAAGGGCCTGCGCCGTTCCCAACCACCATGGTGGTGGAGGCGAAGAAGAACACGCGCTCCTCGTCGCTGAACTATAGGTCAAGCCCAGCCCATGCCCGACCTTGGTCCGTGCGACTGAACCAAAGCCATCGTGTGCGGAGCGCAAGGCTTGTGCGCGCCAGGTCGCGAATGCCAAGTCCGCCAAGAGAGATCGGCCTGGAGACGCGCTGCCAGTTGACATGACAGTTGCCGCCGTTGGCCTCCGCACGCCCAGCCCAAAGAAAGCCACGCTGGATCTTCTCAGGTGCCTTCAGGGTCTTCTTTGGTGGGACAAGCACGAGCAGCTGATGGATAGGAATCACCGCGAGAACCGCCTTGACGAGCGCGAGGCAGCCGGCCTTGTTCATGAGATATGCCTTCCAGCATGGTAGCATGCCGGCGGCCCTATCAACGACGGGCTGAAGCTGGGAGGCAGTGGGCCTCTTCAACGTGAGCGGGATGCCCAGGTAGGTGAGTGGCATCGCAACAACGGGGCAGCCCAGCGCGTCAAGGGCCGGCACGGCGGCCATCGTGTCGCCACGGATCAGGGTGGCGGAGCTCTTCGCGAAGTTGACATGGAGGCCTGAGGCGCGCCCGAAGAGCTGCAGGATGCTCCTGACGGCGGATGTGTTGCTCGGCGTGGGGTGGTAGAACAGGATCACGTCGTCCGCGTATAGCGAGATGGAGGGGATCGTGCGCCGGGGATGCAGCTGCTGCAGGATACCCAGCTCGGTGGTGCGACGAATTAGGCGGCCAAGCGTGTCCACCGCGAGGACAAAGAGTTGGGGCGACACGGGGTCGCATTGGCATAATCCTTGACGGTGCCAAATGGGCAGTCCAGGCTCTCCGTTCATGATCACCTTGGAGCTTGCCGACGAGATCAGGAGCGCGAGCCAACCCAAGAATCGAGAGCCAAAACCATATTGGCGCAGGACGTCGAAGAGGAATGGCCAGCTGAGCGAGTCAAATGCGTGAGTTAGGTCCAGCTTCAGTAGGGCACACGGCGCGCCGAGATGATGTAGCATGCGAGCGGACTGCCGCACAAGGATGAAGTTGTCATGCAGGCTTCGTCCCGGGATGAACGCATTCTAGCTGGTGCTGACAAGGGCGTTGAGCTTGGGCGCGAGGCAGAGCGAGAGGACCTTGGCAAAGATCTTGGTAACTAGGTGGATCAAGCTAATGGGATAGTAATCGCCGAGGCCTCTGGCATCCGCGCGCTTCGGGAGCAGCGTGAGGATCTCCTGGTTGAGGCAACTGAAGCCGCGCCCTCTCAGCTCATAAAGCTGCTGGAAGACAGCCAAGAAATCTTGCCTGATGATGGGCCAGCATGCGCGAAGGAACTCGGCGGTGAAGCCGTCGGGGCCAGGGGCCTTGCGTGCGGGCAGACGCTTCACCGCGTTCCACAACTCCTCGATGTCGAAGGGGGCCTCGAGGTCGTCCAAGACGACGGGCGTGATCAACTCCTCAAGATCCAAGGCGCACTTGCGGGTAGGCGTGGAGCCGAGGAGGCCATCGAAGTGCTCGTACGCCGTCGCAGCCATGTCGCAGGGGCCCGTGATCGCCTGCCTGTCAACCACAAGGTTGTGGATCCTATTCTTTTGCCGCCTATAGGTGCACTGCCGGTGGAAGAAGGACGTGTTGGCGTCGCCCTCCCTGAGGGAGGCGAGGCGGGAGCGCTGCCGGGCAATAGTCCGCTCGAGAGAGGCGAGGCCGAGGTAGGAGGCCTTGATTTGCCGGCGCAGCCAGTCCTCGTGAGGAGACAGGGCTCTGTGGTCCTGGACGGCGTCTAACCGTAGGAGAAGCTTCCGGGAGATCGCAAGCTTGAGCCGCACGTTGCCAACCGTTTTGGCGCTCCAGCTTGTGAGCCCGCGCGCGGTCGCCTGCATGCGCAGCATGAGGCAGCGGAAGGGGTTGGCGTTGCTCACGGACTGCCAAGCAGCCTCCACAGTGTCATGGAACCCGTCCATGCACGTCCAGAAGTCCTCGAAGCGGAAACGGCTCTGTGCCGTCGGCATCGGCGAGCAGTCTAGCAGCAAAGGACTATGGTCGGAGACGACCAAGGCGAGGCAGCGGAGGTGGCATTCGCCATGCAGCTCCTCCCAGTCCGAGGTGCAAAGCACGCGGTCGTGGTGGACTAGTGTTGGCGGCGACTGCTCGTTTGACCATGTGTAGCGGCGACCGTTGAGGTATACCTCCTTGAGCGCTAGGTCGTTGAGGGTGCGCCGAAAGCGATCCATCATCCGCCGGTTGACGTTCCAATTGTTTTTGTCCGCGTCACAGTATATGAGGTTGAAGTCACCGCATATCATCCAGGGCCCGGTGCAGACCGCACGAATGTCGCGGAGCTCCTGCAGGAAGGCTATCTTGGCCTCGTCTGGCTGCAGTCCGTAGATGACGGTGATCCACCATGGCGTGCCAGCGCCGGTGGGGGTGGAGACGCGGGCAGACACGGCGTTGGCCATGAATAGGGGATCGGTGATGACTACCTCCCTGCTCTTCCAGGCCAACAGGATGCCACCACGGGTTCCGAGCGATGCAGGTACACGTAGTCGTCAAATTCCGAGCCGAGGGCTTCGAGGACAGTTGACGAGCAGATCAAGGCCATCTTTGTTTCTTGCAAGCAAACCAGGGACGCGTTGGCGGTTACAACAAGGGATCTGACCACAGTGCGACATGCGCGTGCGTTGAGGCCACGCACGTTCCAGATCAAGATCTTGGGGTTGTACTCCATGGGGGCAAGGTCGACGAAGGGCGTGGAAGCGTAGCTAGGCCTCGATCGGGCTGCCCGCAATCACCATGGTGATCGGCGCGACGGCGGGATCAGTAGGGAGCTCGCGATCCACCAAGGCGGCAATGGACGATAGGACCGACAGGGGGATGGGCGCAACGATGCCGAGGGTGCGGAGGATGTGGACTTGGGCACGCCTCTCGGCCGTGGGAGGAGCAACCGCCTTGCAAGCAACCTTGGACGCCGAACGCCCGCGGCGTGGAGAGAAGTTGGGCGGGCATCGCCGTGGCCGCCTGCCGGGGGTCGGGAAGGCCGCGTCGATCTGCTTGGTGGCAGCAGCGAGGAAGTCACCGTGGGTCCAAGCTTCGTAGTCGCCGCGCGGGGGGCGGGATCTGAGCATCGTGATGGGCGGCGACGCAAAGCGCGTGGCCGGGCTTGGGGTAGCGGGGCACGCAGTGTGGGCAGCGTCAGTAACGTGCGTGCCATGTTGGGCCTGAAGACACACCTCAGCGGGCCGTGCCTCATGCTGGGCTGCATGCTCGGGCGCATGCTGGTCCACGGGCGGCTGGGCCGTGAGGGTGCCCGAGGCGTTCGTGCTCAGCACGCCACGAGCAGGATCTCCCCGAGCGGCCGGGTCCAGAGCAGCATGCAGGGCTGGCTCCAGCATGGGGCGGTACTCCGTGGACCGATCAGCATGTGACGAGGCGCGGTTAGAAGAGGGCGAGGACAGGCCTCCACATTGCCCTGACAGCGGCTCAGGCGCGGGGACCAATGGCTGGGAATCCGGGACCTCGCTATCCAAGGAGAGGCGGCCCGCGGAGCCAACCGGATCCGCATGCGCGCAGGGATTGGCCGCATCTGACACTGCCGCTGCACGGGTGGGGTCAACCACGCAACGCGATGAGGGAGGCCCGGCAGATGCTGTAGTGTCGGGGCGCGCAGCGGGGGAGCCAGGGCCAGCGGGCGTCGTGACGTGCATGTCAGGGCGCACAGGTGTGCCAGTCGGCGAGGAAGTCGTATGGGGTGCAGCTCTGGCCCGACTGGCCACTTCTGTTGCCGTCCTACGCTTGCCACCCCGCCTTCCCCTTTTGGCAAAGCGACGAGGGCGGCACGGCCCGCTGGCAGGGGGCCAGGGGTCCATGGTACGGTCCTCGGGAGCCGCGTCGACCGTACGGCAGCAGGGGGCGCCCCAGCCAGCATCAATAGCAATCCCATCGGAACGGCAGCGTTGGGCGGAGACGTGCCAGCCGGAGGAGTCAACGGCCATGCCATCGGCACGTCGCCAGAGGTGCGTCGTCGCTTGCGTCCGCGGCGGCGGCCGCGGGTGCGGCCCGCGTCGTGTCCGCGACCAGCGTCCCCCTCATTCCCACCAGGCACATCGTCGCTCGGACCCTGGCCACGGTGGACAGGGGGCATGGCCGTTTGGCCGGCCAGAGCACCAACGAGTGTGATGGTCACGGGGTAGGAGAGGGTGCGGATGGTGGGCGGGCCATTGTCGCGGGCGGGGGCTGGCTCCACAATCTCCAGGATGGCTGCACGGCGGAGGGTGGCCGGGTCGCGGGTGCGCGCCGTCAGCCGAAAGGTGGCAAGATTGACGCAGGAGCGAGTGCTCGGGTGAAGACGCTCAATCCAGCAGTTGCGGCCGAGGAGGTGCTCTGCCGTGGACAGATGCCAGGCCTGAGCCGGGATGCCTCGAAGCTCCAACTGGACGCTGAGCTCAAGGGAGTCGACGATGGCATGGACGAGCTAGTTCCACGGGCGAAGCGGCATAGTGAAACCAGGCCCATTGATGAAGTGGTCGCCGGAGAGGCGGTCCATGAGCTCGCGCGTGGAGAGGATGACGAGGAAGTCCTCGGGGTGGTGCGCGTGGATGGTAAAGTTGCCAGGTTGGAGGCGAAGGGAGGAGTACAACGTCTCCTCAACGACGGCACATGCGACCGTCGGCCCGGCTCCGGTGATAGACACGGCCATCGCACGACGCAAGACTAGCTCGGCCTCCTCCATCTCCACAGAGCGCGACAAGATGACGCGCACCGGGTCAACATGCGAGGCAGGGGGTGCAGGCGGGGTCGGCGAGCCACCGCGCGGCGCCTCCGGCGCCACGACGGCGAGGGAAGTGCTCAGGACGCCCTTGTGGTACTTCTTGCAGTCGCGCGAGCCATGGCCGGAGTAGAGGCAGCGACGGCAGCGGATGTCGTTGGTGCAGTCGTGCACGGGGTGGCCCGGGTCGAGGCAGCGGTAGCAGAGGCCGGCGGCCGTCTCCGGGGACGCACTACGGTGGCGCGGCGGCTGGGGGCTTGAGGTGGCAGCGCGGCGAGCGCCACGGCGCCGGTTCCTGCAACGCGGCCTCTGGAAGCCGTCCGCATTGACCTCCAGGGCGGCGCTGACGCGGTGGACCTCGGAACGCGGCCCCAGGCGAGTGGCAGCGGGGGCGCGCTGGGGGGTGCGGCTGTTCCATGCGTGGCCGACGGCGGGGCACACAGGCCAGCCGGGAGTGGAGGAGTTCGAGCGACGTCGCTGTAGGACCACGGGGAGGAGTCCCCGTCAGAGCCCATCCAGTGACGCGAGCCCGAGGAGCTGAGGTCGAGGTTGCTGGAGCTGCCACTCGGGGGCGCCATGGCGATGGGGGAGGGGCGGGGAGGGAGAGCTACCTGGAGGCTCGTCGGTGGCGCGGTAGGAGAGAGGTGCGGCGCTAGGCTAGGGGGAGCACAGGAGCCCAGGTTTCCATATTTTGTTCTTGATAGCAACAAGCGCTAGTGAAGAAGTTGAATTATGAATGTTCGGTTATAGTCTCTCTGGCGTTCTTAAACTTGGCAAGCGCTAGTGAAGAACTTGAATTCAGAATGTTCGGTTATAGTCACTTGGCGAGAGCATCATTTAGAACCTTCTTCAATCTGGTCCATTGGTTTTGAGGGCGTCTCTTCGAATCGAAGAAGTAAGCCAAGCCCTGCGTCGGTAATAATGTGATTATGATCCAATGTTGGTCGCTGCGCATAACAATGAAGAAATTAGCATTGATGAGATCAAACCACAAGGCTATTTATATGTTTCAAAATAAATTAGCGAACATTAATGACTTACTTTCATAGTATGGCAGTAGAAAATTGTCCGCATGTGGATGATTGACAATAAAGAACGGGAACAGGTAGTCCAAGATGACCTCCTGGCCTTCTATGGTTTCCAGGTTGTGGCAATGCATGTAAAAAGTGTCAGGTAAGGAAAATTTACCATGCGGGAGTAGGGGATCTATAGCTCGATGAAGTACCCAGAGCCTCATTAACTCTGGGGAGATTGCGCTGACAGAGAACATATTTGCATGGATGACCTCATTAAAGGCCAGATCGATTCTGTCTATCGGAGACTCCTGGACAAAACTATAACCTTCTATCACCTTGGTCGCGTATCCATGTTGACCTTTTTTGACTGATCTATCACATGGGCGTGTAGAATTTGAAGATCAATCGAGAGGGTCTCCAACATAGAGTCCAATAGAAGCGGTTCCCCGGGCTTATACATGTTCATTTTCCGCCCTTCAGGGATGATAACACGTAATGTCTACTACACAACCTTCTTCTTGTAGACGTTGTTGGGCCTCCAAGTGCAGAGGTTTGTAGGACAGTAGAAAATTTCCCTCAAGTGGATGACCTAAGGTTTATCAATCCGTGGGAGCCATAGGATGAAGATGGTCTGTCTCAAGCAACCCTGCAACCAAATAACAAAGAGTCTCTTGTGTCCCCAACACACCCAATACAATGGTAAATTGTATAGGTGCACTAGTTCGGCGAAGAGATGGTGATACAAGTGGTATATGGATGGTAGATAAAGGTTTTTGTAATCTGAAAATATAAAAACAGCAAGGTAACTAATAATAAAAGTGAGCGTAAACGGTATTGCAACGGTAGGAAACAAGGCCTAGGGTTCATACTTTCACTAGTGCAAGTCCTCTCAATAATAATAACATAATTGGATCACATAAGTATCCCTCAACATGCAACAAAGAGTCACTCCAAAGTCACTAATAGCGGAGAACAAACGAAGAGATTATGGTAGGGTACGAAACCACCTCAAAGTTATTATTTCCAATCAATCCGTTGGGCTATTCCTATAAGTGTCACAAACAGCCCTAGAGTTCGTACTAGAATAACACCTTAAGACACAAATCAACCAAAACCCTAATGTCACCTAGATACTCCAATGTCACCTCAAGTATCCATGGGTATGATTATACGATATGCATCACACAATCTCAGATTCATCTATTCAACCAACACATAGAACCTCAAAGAGTGCCCCAAAGTTTCTACCAGAGAATCATGACGAAAACGTGTGCCAACCCCTATGCATAGGTTCATGGGCGGAACCCGCAAGTTGATCACCAAAACATACATCAAGTGAATCACGTGATATCCCATTGTTACCACAGATACGCACGGCAAGACATACATCAAGTGTTCTCAAATCTTTAAAGACTCAATCCGATAAGATAACTTCAAAGGGGAAACTCAATCCATTACAAGAGAGTAGAGGGGGAGAAACATCATAAGATCCAACTATAATAGCAAAGCTCGCGATACATCAAGATCATGCCACCTCAAGAACATGAGAGAGAGAGAGAGATCAAACACATAGCTACTGGTACATACCCTCAGCCCCGAGGGTGAACTACTCCCTCCTCGTCATGGAGAGCGCCGGGATGATGAAGATAGCCACTGGAGAGGGATTCCCCCTCCGTTAGGGTGCCGAAACGGGTCTAGATTGGTTTTCGGTGGCTACGGAGGCTTCTGCCGGCGGAACTCCCGATCTATTGTGCTCCTCAAAGTTTTTAGGGTATATAGGTATATATGGGAGGAATAAGTACGTCGGTGGACCTCCGGGCTGTCCACAAGGTAGGGGGGCGCGCCCAGGGGGTAGGCGCGCCCCCACCCTCGTGGGCAGCCCGGGACTCTCCTGGTGCAACTCCGGTACTCCGTGGGCTTCTTCTGGTCGAAAAATAAGTTCCGTGAAGTTTTAGGTCAATTGGACTCCGTTTGATTTTCCTTTTCTGCGATACTCTAAAACAAGGAAAAAACAGAAACTGGCACTGGGCTCTGGGTTAATAGGTATTCCCAAAAATAATATAAAAGTGTCTAATAAAGCCCATGAACATCCAAAACACATAATATAATAGCATGAATACTTCATAAATTATAGATACGTTGGAGACGTATCAGCATCCCCAAGCTTAATTCCTGCTCGTCCTCGAGTAGGTAAATTTTAAAAGAAATAATTTATGAAGTGTGAATGTTAGCAGGTGCACAAGTTTGATCAATGATAATTTCAGTCACCTTTTCTAGCATCATTATATCATAACAATAGTTCATCTCATAAAGCTTCTCATGATCAAGTAATAAGCTATTCACATGTTAAAGTATAGATCGTAAACTTTCTTGAAAACTAACAAACCATGTTATCAGTCATCAAACAATTAAAATTCATCTTATTTTCAGGAAGAGTCTATGTCAGAGCTTTGATTTAGCAAACCCCACATACTCAACTATCATGTAGTCTTTCACAATTGCTAACACTCACACGATATTTATGGGTTCAAAGTTTTAATCACACACAGAGAAAGATAGGGGCTTATAGATTTCGCCTCCCAACCTTTTACCTCAAGGGTAATGTCAACAATAATAGTTCATGATGCCTTACATCCAATTGGATATATATATCAGAATCTTTCCAACACAATGTGCTTGCCAAAGGATAAAATTTAAAAAGGAAAGGTGAAGATCACCATGACTCTTGCGTAAGGGTAGAAGATAAAAGTAAAGATAGGCCCTTCGCAGAGGGAAGCAGAGGTTGTCATGCGCATTTATAGTTGGATGCATAAAATCTTAATGCAAAAGAAAGGCCACTTTATTGTCCCATGTGAAAGGGACCTTTATTATGCAGTCCGTCGCTTTTATTGCTTCCATATCACAAGATCGTATAAAGCTTATTTTCTCCACACTAAAATATCATACATATTTAGAGAGCAATTTTTATTGCATACACCGATGACAACTTACTTGAAGGATCTTACTCAATCCATAGGTAGGTATGGTGGACTCTCATGGCAATACTGGTTTAAGGGATGTTTGGAAGCACAAGCAGTATCTCTACTTGGTGCGAAGAATTTGGCTAGCATGAGGGGGAAAGGCAAGCTCAACATGTTGGATGATCCATGACAATATACTTTATTTCAGATATAAGAAAACATAACCCATTACGTTGTCTTCCGTGTCCAACCTCAACCTTTTAGCATGTCATATTTTAAGGAGTGCTCACAACAACAAAGGATGTCCAAGATAGTATATTTATATGTGAAATCTCTCTTCCTTCAATATTCTTTCATGAATTGTTCAAGTAACCAATAAAATGTTTGCTAACCTTCAATAAATTTACCACTTCAACTTCTTATATGTGAAGTCATTACTCCCCATGGGATAAGCATATGAAACATATATAATTTCAGATTTATGATATTCTCTCATTGAACTATTTACTCATAAGATATAAGTGAAGCACACGAGTAAATGACAAACTACTCCAAAAATATATTAGTGAAGATCAATGAGTAGTTAAATAATTATGTAGCTATGTGAAGACTCTCTCTCATTTAAGAATTTCATATCTTGGTATTTTATTCAAACAGCAAGCAAAGCAAAATAAAATGACGCTCCAAGCAAAACACATATCATGTGGTGAATAAAAATATAGCTCCAAGTAAAGTTACCGATGAACGAAGACAAAAGAGGGGATGCCTTCTGGGGCATCCCCAATCTTAGGCTCTTGGTTGTCCTTGAATATTACCTTGGGGTGCCTTCAGCATCCCCAATCTTAGGCTCTGGCCACTCCTTATTCCATAGTCCATCAAATCTTTCCCCAAAACTTGAAAACTTCACAATACAAAACTTAACAGAAAACTCGTAAGCTCCGTTAGTATAAGAAAATAAATCACTACTTATGTACTGTTGTGAACTCATTCTAAATTCATATTGGTGTAATATCTACTGTATTCCAACTTCTGTATGGTTCATACCCTCCGATACTACTCATAGATTCATCAAAAAAAGCAAACAACACGATGAAAACAGAATCTGTCAAAAACAGAACAGTCTGTGGTAATCTGTAGGTTTCGACCACTTCTGGAACTCATAAAATTCTCAAATAAATTGGTGGACCTGATGAATTTTTCTATTAATCATCTTCAAAAAGAATTAACTAAATAGCACTCTCCAGTAAAAAATGGCAGCAATTCTCGTGAGTGCTAAAGTTTCTGTTTTTTACAGCATGATCATAAAGACTTCACCCAAGTCTTCCCAAAGGTTCTACTTGGCACAAACACTAATTAAAACATAAAACCACATCTAAACAGAGGCTAGATGAATTATTTATTACTAAACAGGATCAAAAATCAAGGAGCAAAAATAAAATTGGGTTGCCTCCCAACAAGCGCTATCGTTTAACGCCCCTAGCTAGGCATGATGGTTTCAATGATGCTCACACAAAAGATAAGAATTGAAAAATAAAGAGAGCATCATGAAGAATATGAATAGCACATTTAAGTCTAACCCACTTCCTATGCATAGGGATTTTTTGAGCAAACAACTTATGGGAACAATAATCAACTAGCATAGGAAGGCAAAATAAACATAACTTCAAAACTTTAAGCACATAGAGAGGAAACTTGATATTATTGCAATTCCTACAAGCATATGTTCCTCCCTCATAATAATTTTCAGTAGCACCATGAATGAATTCAAAAATATAACCAGAACCTAAAGCATTATTTTCATGATTTACAAGCATAGAAAATTTACTACTCTCCACATAAACAAAATTCTTCTCATTCGGAATAGTAGGAGTATCATAAGAGACTTGAATACTATAAATTGTTTCCACGTTAAAGGAGTAATGTTCAAAGAAAGGGTACTCATAATCATGACAAGTTTTATAAATATAATAATCACTACTCTTTATAGCATAAGTTTTATCACAATAATCATCATAAGTAGCAACTTTGTTCTCATCATAATCGATTGAAACCTCTTCCGAAATAGTGGATACATCACTAGATAAAGTCATGACCTCTCCAAATCCACTTTCATAGATATTATAAGATTCAACATCCTCAAAAATAGTGGAATCATTACTTCCTAAAGTTGACACTCTTCCAAACCCACTTTCATAAATATAATCATCATAGGTAGAAGGCATGCTATTATCATAACAACTTTGCATATCAAAACTTGGGAGGCAAAAAATATCATCATTATTAAACATAGCATCCCCAAGCTTGGGACAAACATTAATTTCAGAAAATATATTATCAAATATGTCATCCTCATCAAACATAGCATCCCCAAGCTTGGGCCTTTTCATATCGTAAGCATAATCATTCTCATCATTAATAGTATAGATAGCACCAATAGTATAGCAATTATCATATTCTTCCAAGAAAGTCCCAAAAAGATTTTCAAGATCATAAGAAGTATTATTATCTTCCCAATCATAATCATCACAACAAGCAATGGGCATAACGAGATCATCATCAAGAGCATCATCTTCCACAATTATTTTTGATTCATTTTCATGAGGCACAACAATAATAGGAGCAACATTATTTGGGAGAGATGTCTTTTTACCTCTCTTCCTTTTTCTTTTCTTCTTCTTCACCTCATGTGTGGGTTCAATCCTCTTTTTGGAGCTCCTTATTAATGAGATTGGTTGAATAGAAGGCTCCTCCTCGTTACCTAATTCATCATAAGAAATAATAGGAGAATATTGGGAAGTCTCTTCCCTTTCATTAGTGTTCTCTTCATCTTCTATTTGCTTTCTTTTCTTTATGTAATTGGCAATATAAGGATTTTCAATGCAATTCACCGCACAATACATATAAATTTCCTCTAGATCAAAACCAAGAAGTTTATAACGGGTAAATTCTGGAAGATGCTTAGTTATACGTTTCATTTCTCTGTAACCCATAAGAAAACTGAGTTCATTATAATGTGCAAGGGAAATCAAGTCATCACAATTTTTGGACACGATTAGATCATGAAACAATTTGCATCGGATAGTTAAATGACCCTGTTCATTGCAAAGTCCACAAGTACGGCCAAGAAAATTTAAATTTTCAGCACAATCATCTAGCCTTTCTTGCAACAATTTAGTTTCTAAGTACTTATGCCTCTTGCAATATCTATCTTCCCTATTTGGTGTGTACTTACAAACCCAATGCACTCCAAAAAAATTGACATGTTTATAGGAGACATTTTCATCATGACTAGTGCAATCATCATTAGTACCATGGATATTCAATGAGTTCATACTAACAACATTGCAATCATGCTCATCATTCAAAGATTTAGTGCCAAACATTTTAATGCATTCTTCTTCTAACACTTTGGCACAATTTTCCTTCCCATCATACTCACGAAAGATATTAAAAATATGAAGCGTATGAGGCAAACTCAATTCCATTTTTTATATAGTTTTCTTTTATTAACTAAACTAGTGCTAAAACAAGAAACAAAAAGATTCGATTGCAAGGTCTAAATATATACCTTCAAGCACTCACCTCCCCGGCAACGGCGCCAGAAAAGAGCTTGATGTCTACTACACAACCTTCTTCTTGTAGACGTTGTTGGGCCTCCAAGTGCAGAGGTTTGTAGGACAGTAGCAAATTTCCCTCAAGTGGATGACCTAAGGTTTATCAATCCGTGGGAGGCATAGGATGAAGATGGTCTCTCTCAAGCAACCCTATAACCAAATAACAAAGAGTCTCTTTTGTCCCCAACACACCCAATACAATGGTAAATTGTATAGGTGTGCTAGTTCAGCGAAGAGATGGTCATACAAGTGGTATATGGATGGTAGATGAAGGTTTTTGTAATCTGAAAATATAAAAACAGCAAGGTAACTAATGATAAAAGTGAGCATAAACGGTATTGCAACGCTGGGAAACAAGGCCTAGGGTTCATACTTTCACTAGTGCAAGTCCTCTCAACAATAATAACATAATTGGATCACACAACTATCCCTCAACATGCAACAAAGAGTCACTCCAAAGTCACTAATAGCGGAGAACAAACGAAGAGATTATGGTAGGGTACGAAACCACCTCAAATTTATTCTTTCCAATCAATCTGTTGGGCTATTCCTATAAGTGTCACAAACAGCCCTAGAGTTCGTACTAGAATAACACCTTAGGACACAAATCTACCAAAACCTCAATGTCACCTAGATACTCCAATGTCACCTCAAGTATCCATGGGTATGATTATACGATATGCATCACACAATCTCAGATTCATCTATTCAACCAACACATAGAACCTCAAAGAGTGCCCCAAAGTTTCTACCGGAGAATTATGACGAAAACGTGTGCCAACCCCTATGCATAGGTTCATGGGCGGAACCCGCAAGTTGATCACCAAAACATACATCAAGTGAATCACGTGATATCCCATTGTCACCACAGATACGCACGTCAAGACATACATCAAGTGTTCTCAAATCTTTAAAGACTCAATCCGATAAGATAACTTCAAAGGGGAAACTCAATCCATTACAAGAGAGTAGAGGGGGAGAAACATTATAAGATCCAACTATAATAGCAAAGCTCGCGATACATCAAGATCATGCCACCTCAAGAACACGAGAGAGAGAGAGAGAGAGAGATCAAACACATAGCTACTGGTACATATCCTCGGCCCCGAGGGTGAACTACTCCCTCCTCATCATGGAGAGCGCCGGGATGATGAAGATAGCCACCGGAGAGGGATTCCCCCTCCGGCAGGGTGCCGAAATGGGTCTAGATTGGTTTTCGGTGGCTACGGAGGCTTCTGGCGGCGGAACTCCCGATCTATTGTGCTCCTCGAAGTTTTTAGGGTATATGGGTATATATGGGAGGAAGAAGTACGTTGGTGGACCTCCAGGCTGTCCACGAGGTAGGGGGTGCGCCCAGGGTGTAGGCGCGCCCCCACCCTCGTGGGCAGCCCGGGACTCTCCTGGTGCAACTCTGGTACTCCGTGGGCTTCTTCTGGTCCAAAAATAAGTTTCGTGAAGTTTCAGGTCAATTGGACTCCGTTTGATTTTCCTTTTCTGCGATACTCTAAAACAAGGAAAAAACAGAAACTGGCACTGGGCTCTGGGTTAATAGGTTAGTCCCAAAAATAATATAAAAGTGTCTAATAAAGCCCATAAACGTCCAAAAAGGTAATATAATAGCATGAATACTTCATAAATTATAGATACGTTGGAGACGTATCAACAGGCATACGTGGTATGTCCACGGATGGTCCGCAACTGTCACGTGCATTCTTCTCCCCTGAATGCGGATTGTCTAGCACTACGTCTCTGGTGTCGGCATATCCTCGGGGAATCTCCTCTATATCATTTATTGGCCACTTAAGAAGGTGGTTGTGGGCCACTTGCCATAACATAGTGGCGCCGTCTTCAGGGAGTGAGGCAACGACCAAGATTCAAAGCCCATCACTACCCCCTGCACCCGCACCCTCTTCATGCCAAGTGGCAGGACGACCCCGTGCATCATTCTTCTACCATTAGTAAATGGGATGATTTGACCCATGGAAACCCTTGTCCTCACCCCGTCCACGTTGGCTTGCAGCTAGCATGGAATAAAAGTGGGATGCACGTGGCTGATGGGTGAAGATAGGTGCATGCTGCTGGATAGGAGTTGGCGCGTCGTGCGGAAACATTTCTGCTAACCTTTTTCTCGATTGTTGCATCTACTACTGCATCTAACTTGGTTTTGCTTATGTACTTCTTTCTGTATTTTTTTTAGTTCTTTGGTTTTGGCATAGGCATCGTCCCACAACATCTTAACCCCTCCCAACGCATGCCCAGTCTTGGGCTTCCTGTTAACCCCAAAACTCGCATTCATTGCACGGGTAAGAAGGTCATCATACCTATATCCGTGGGGAGATTCATGAGGACCCCGTCCAAATTCCTGATTTATTTGTCTCTACAAAAAATACATATATTAGTATGATATGTAATAAATAAGTTGTGGACTAAATTATTAGTGCTGATCGATGTTACCAAGTTCCCCTCCGTCAAGCGAAGTTCCTATGTCAAGAGGACCAACTCCTTACTGTCTAGGTCTTGCACTACATGGGCCCTGAGAAAATGGAAGTCCCGAGCATGATCTCGAAGTTCCCAGAATGGAGGTTGTTTACACGTGGCTATACACTCCGCGGCCTCCTTCTCCCACTTGGGTTCTACAGCTTTGTAGCCACCAGGGCCCAAACGGTGGTTACCTGGTATATTTTTCCGCAATTTACGGAAATGGTTACTTATCTCCTTGCTTGACTCACTACCATAGGATTCGCAAAACTTCGTCCAATCTTCATGATCCATAGTTGGATTGAGCCACTTAACAGCCTCGAAGTCCTTACCAACTAGATTGCAATGAGCACTGCTCTTCCAGACCCTTAACATCTTTGGCCATTTTGACATAGCATATTTTTTGGCTAACTTCTTTACATCAGGTGGAAATTCATAACTACGGTTTAACGCTAGTAGTAGATTCTCCTTGTGTCCGACCAAATCCTTGCTACTGATCTGGACGGTTTTTCGCAAGATGCAACCTAGCATTTTGCTATACCTTTTTGCGGCATCCTCTAGGGTGACGGGCTCGCCACTCGGGCCAACTGCGGTGATTGCAATTTTATCTTCGTGAAGCTTGTTTGGATCCCTTGCCTTTCGGTTGCTCTTCTTTATGGCGGCCATGTTGGATGAAGTCCCGTCAGTGTGGCTCGTGTCCCCTGCCCCGGTGGTCGGTTCTACCTATTGGTCATTGCCCATCTTGACGTCAGGGATGGCCGAATCATCCACATCTGGGGTGCTCATCTCGACGTCAGGATTGGTGTACCGAGGTTCCTTCTGAGATGACGTTTCCGCGTCGAGATACATTTGTCCAACTGCAATATGGTAACAAAAAGTTATGATTGAACATAGAAAGAAAATGGTGACTGGAAAATTCGGCATGACCTTTGTTAAAGGTACGGCATATTGAGTACCAGAAATTTGATGAAATGGAAACGAATCAATGTTACATCAAAACATTTGCACTTATATTAAGTCCTACAAATCAAACACGGCCATATGATTCTACATCGAATGACACCACCCCATCCATGTGTTTGTACAGGTACATCTAAGAACATCTAAGATCTAAATCCTTTGTCTGGCATTTCATCGAACACTTTACAACGTTTATAATAGGGGAACATATATATGTGAAATGTAGTGAAATTATACCTTGACACAGATGTGAATTAGAAATTTGCAACGCCGACGACAGTGTTGACGAGATGGCCGGGTTCATTGCGATAGCCGCGAGGTTGTCAGGTGTCGGCCACCAGATTCCTCGGGGGAAAAACTATAGCTGTTGTGCCGACAGAGTACAAGCATCGGTGATGGCTGTAGACCGGGCCGCGTGAAAGTAGAGAGAGGTGCGACAACTAATCGGAGCACGCAAGAGTAGAGAGAGGTGCATGGTGGCCGGCAGCGGTTGCGGTGGACGAGCGCGCGAGAGGGGGAGAAGAGGGGAACGGATTAGGTAAGTTTCGAAAGAATGTGTGGGTGGGGCATGTGTTTTAGGTTAAAACACGGCGGGCAGTACAAGGCACCCGCCGCTGCTAACATTAGCTACAGCGGGCGGCTAGGGCCACCTGCCATCCAAAAGCCTACATACGTAAAATCTACTTTCACAAATATTTGTTGCGTACAAATACAACAGCGCACTTTGACATTTTTAGACTTGATTTTTTTCCATGTGTAATATACACCCCGTGCTACAATTTGACAACGTTTGCAGTTGGTTTGCAATTTTTCGCGGCATTAACTGAATTTTCGGCAAGTAAAAAATTCAAAACAAACTTTGGCCATGCCAGCGATGTTGGAAATGTTTGAAACTTTCCAGGCCGTCTTCATTGAACACCTATATGGTGTGGTAAGAACTAGAGATCGTTTCGACCAAAACCTGATGCACATCGTGTGCAAATAGGACACTCTCCCGCCAAGTGTATAGGGTTTCGAAATGACCACCTGACATACATAACTCAATTTTTAAACATATGTTGTACTTTAAAAAAATTCCATGTGTAATATACGCCATCAGAAGCTCCGTTCTACAATTAGACAACTTTTGGAGTTGGTTTACTATTTTCACGGCATTAACTAAATTTTCGGCAAGTATAAAAATGCAAAACAAACTTTGATCATGCTAATGATGTTGGGAATGTTTGAAATTTCCATGCCATCTCCATTGAACACATGTAGGGTGTGATCAAAATTAGAGATTGTTACGACCAAAATCTGATGCACATCGTGTGCAAACATGACACTCTCCCGCCAAGTGTATAGGGTTCCGAAACAACCACCTGACACACAGAACTCAATTTTTAAACATATTTTTCCATGTGTAATATACCCCATTAAAAGCCCCATGCTAAAATTTGACAACTTTTGGAGTTGGTTTGATATTTTCACGGCATTAACTGAATTTCGGGCAAGAAAAAAGGTAATAAACATCTATGGCGGGCACTAGGAAGTACTCGCCGCTCTAAACCTTTTTTTATTTGCACTACCGAATGCATTGCAGCAGTGGCAAGTACCTCTGTTGCCAGCCACTGCAAACATCCGGATACGGAAAATATAAAATTTAAGAGGGTCACCCCACTATGTTGAAGGAAATATTCCCTAGAGGCAATAATAAATTTGTTATTTATATTTCCTTATATCATGATAAGTGTTTATTATTCATGCTAGAATTGTATTAATCGGAAACTTAGTACATGTGTGAATACATAGACAAACAGAGTGTCCCTAGTATGCCTCTACTTGACTAGCTCGTTAATCAAAGATGGTTAAGTTTCCTGACCATAGACATGTCTTTTCATTTGATAAATGGGATCACATAATTAGAGTATTATGTGATGGACAAGACCCATCCATTAGCTTAACATAATGATCGTTTAGTTTTATTGCTATTGCTTTCATCATGACTTATACATGTTCCTCTGACTATGAGATTATGCAACTCCCGAATAACGGAGGAACACCCTGTGTGCTATCAAATGTCACAACGTAACTGGGTGGTTATAAAGATGCTCTACAAATGTCTCCAATGGTGTTTGTTGGGATGGCATAGATCGAGATTAGGATTTGTCACTCCAAGTATCGGAGAGGTATCTCTAGGCCCTCTCGGTAATGCTCATCACTATAAGCCTTGCAAGAAATGTGACTAACGAGTTAGTTGCAGGATGATGCATTACGTAACGAGTAAAGAGACTTGCCGGTAACGAGATTGAACTAGGTATGACAATACCGACGATCGAATCTCAGGCAAGTAACATACTGATGACAAAGGGAATGACGTATGTTGTTATGCGGTTTGACCGATAAAGATCTTCGTCGAATATGTAGGAGCAATTATGAGCATCCAGGTTCTGGTATTGGTTATTGACCGGAGATGTGTCTAGGTCATGTCTACATAGTTCTCGAACCCGTAGGGTCAGCACGCTTAACGTTTGATGACGATTTGCATTATGAGTTATGTGATTTGATGACCGAAGTTTGTTCGGAGTCCCGAATGAGATCGCAGACATGACGAGGAGTTTCGAAATGGTCGAGAGGTAAACATTCATATATTGGAAGGCTATATTCGGACATCAGAATGGTTCTAAGTGATTCGGGGATTTTTTGGAATACCGGAGGTTACCAAACCCCCCCCCCCCCGGGAGAAGTATTGGGCCTTATTGGAGGAGAGGAGAGAGGCCACGTGAGAGGGGCGCCCTCCCCCTTGCCCAAACTGAATTGGACTATGGGAGGGGGCCGCGCCCCCTCTTTCCTTGTCCCTCTATCTCCCTTCCCCTTTTCCCTCGCAGGTGGAAGGAAGGAGGGGGGCCGAATCCTACTTGGACTAGGAGTCCAAGTAGGATGCTACCTTTTGAGCCTACGTTGGCTTTTCCCTTGAAGAGGAAAGAGTGATGCAGCAAAGTAGCGTACGTATTTCCCTCAGTTTTTGAGAACCAAGGTATCAATCCAGTAGGAGACAACACACAAGTCACCTAGTACCTGCACAAATAATCAAGAACCTTGCAACCAACGTGATAAAGGGGTTGTCAATCCCTTCATGGGCACTCGCAAAAGTGAGATCTGATAAAGATAGTAAAGTAAATATTTTTGGTATTTTTGTTGTATAGATTGGAAAGTAAAGATTGCAAAATAGTAAACGAGATGCGATGTAAATAAAAGAGATGCAATATAATAAGAAAGAGACCCGGGGGCCATAGGTTTCACTAGTGGCTTCTCTCAAGATAGCATGTATTACGGTGGGTGAACAAATTACTGGCGAGAAATTGATAGAAAAGCGTATAGTTATGAGAATATCTAGGCAATGATCATGAATATAGGCATCACGTCTGTGTCAAGTAGATCGAAACGATTCTGCATCTACTACTATTACTCCACACATCGACCGCTATCCAGCATGCATCTAGAGTATTAAGTTCATAAGAGCAGAGTAACGCATTAAGCAAGATGACATGATGTAGAGGGATAAACTCAAACAATATGATATAAACCCCATCTTTTTATCCTTGATGGCAATAATACAATACGTGCCTTGCTGCCCCTACTGTCACTGGGAAAGGACACCGCAAGATTGAACCCAAAGCTAAGCACTTCTCCCATTGCAAGAAAGATCAATCTAGTAGGCCAAACTAAACCGATAATTCGATGAAACTTGCAAAGATATCAAATCATGCATATAAGAATTCAGAGAAGAACCAAATAATATTCATAGATAATCTTGTTCATAAACCAACAATTCATCGGTTCTCGGCAAACACATAGCTAAAGAGTATTACATCGAATAGATCTCCAAGAACATCGAGGAGAACTTTGTATTGAGAATCAAAGAGAGAGAAGAAGCCATCTAGTTAATAACTATGGACCCGAAGGTCTGTGGTAAACTACTCGTGCTTCATCAGAGAGGCTATGGTGTTGATGTAGAAGCCCTCCATGATCGATTCCCCCTCCGGCAGATCGGCGGAAAAGGCCCCAAGATGGTATCTCACAGGTACAGAAGGTTGCGGCGGTGGAAAAGTGGTTTCGTGGCTCTCAGCGATCGATCTAGAGTATAAGAGTATATATAGGAGAAAGAAGTACGTTGGTGGAGCTATGTGGGGCCCACAAGTGTGGGGGCGCGCCTACCCCCCTGGGCACGCCCTCCTGCCTCGTGGCTACCTCATGGAGTTTAGACTTCAACTCCAAGTCTTCTGGTTTGCTTTCGGTCCAAGAAAGATCATCGCGAAGGTTTCATTCCGTTTGATATTCCTTTTCTGCGAAACTCTAAAATAGGCCAAAAACAGAAACTGGCACTGGGCCTCCGGTTAATAGGTTAGTCCCAAAAATAATATAAAAGAGCACATTAAAGCCCATTAAACATCCAAAACCGATAATATAATAGCAATGAAAATTCAAAAATTATAGATACGTTGGAGACGTATTATAGGACTCCCCCCCCCTTGGCGCACCCTCTCTAGGGCCGGCCTCCTCCTCCTCCCCCCTTTATATACGTGGGAGGGGGACACTGTCGGTGTCAAAACTAGCAGATCTCGGGTAGGGGGTCCCGAACCGTGCATCTTGAGTCAATGGTAACAAGAGACAGGGGACACGATGTTTACCCAGGTTCGGGCCCTCTTGATGGAGGTAATACCCTACGTCCTGCTTGATTGATATTGCTGAGTATGAGGATTACAAGAGTTGATCTACCACGAGATCGTAATGGCTAAACCCTAGAAGTCTAGCCTGCATGATTGTGATTATGATTGCCTCTACGGACTAAACCCTCTGGTTTATATAGACACCGGAGGGGCCTAGGGTTGTATAGAGTCGGTTTACAAAGGAAGGAATCTACGTCCTTTGTAAACCAAGCTTGCCATCCACGAAGGAGAGTCCCATCCGGACACGGGAGGAAGTCTTCTGTCTTGTATCTTCATAGCCCATTAGTCCGGCCCATGTTACATAGTTCGAATGCCCGAGGGCCCCTTAATCTAGGACTCCCTCAGTAGCCCCTGAACCAGGCTTCAATGACGATGTGCCTGGCGCGCAGATTGTCTTTGGCATTGGAAGGCGGGTTCCTCCTCCAAATACTCCAAAACAGCCTTCGAACACAGAAAACGTGTCCGGCTCTGCAAAACGAGTACCACACACACACGCAGAGAGTATAATATTTTATGAGTCCAATCTGCTGAGAACTTTTGTAGCGTGACATCACGGCACTACCCGGTCATTATTTCAAACCGTTTTTTAGCCTCCCGCTCCACGTTTCAAGATGCGGTTTTATTGGCACGTCTTGTCAAAGCAGACATCGTGCCCCCTTATTATGGGATTCTCATCAATACGGGCGTGGGTAATCCAACAGCGCCGTCTGCACGGCCCTTGGGGAATAGGCGAGCTTTAAGGCGAGTGGGGAGGCGCTTAATATTCGCGGCCTTTATAAAGGGATTAGGATTTCACCTTTTCACCCACGCCTTCTTTCTCTCTGCCCATCCATTCTCGAGCTCTAGTGCTCAAGCCTCCATCCTTCCCATCTCAAAAAAGCACTCCAACCATGTCCGGATCTGGAGTGCAGGGCAAGTGGATGGTGTCCTCCGTCAAGGAGAAGGACATCACCAAGCTCCGGGAGGCCGGGTACTTAGCCAAGGAAATCGCCCACCGGCTTCCAGCAAAGGGGCAGATCATCCCCACCCCGGAGCCCTATGAGAGGGTGGTTTTCATCCCCCACTTTGTCCGCGGATTGGGATTCCCACTCCACCCATTCGTCCGCGGACTCATGTTCTACTATGGGCTGGATTTCCACGATCTGGCCCCCAACTCCTTCCTCAACATCTCATCATTCATTGCCATGTGCGAGGCCTTCCTCCACATCCCACCCCACTTCGGATTATGGTTAAAGATCTTCAATGTGAAGCCGAAGGTGGTGGGTGGTCAACACGCAGAGTGCAGAGGCGCCATGGTGAGAAAGATGCCCAACGTCTCATGGCCCAAAGGTACCATTGTGGAGACCATCAAAGGGTGGCAACAGCAATGGTTCTACGTCACAGAGCCTCGCGACGCCACCTGGGCCGCGGCTCCCGAATTCCAGTCTGGCGCCCCGATGCAGCTCACCTCCTGGCTAGAGAAGGGCCTGGACTGGTCTTTGCCGGATGAGCTGACAGCGCTTCAGACGCGCATCAGGAGCATGGTGGACAAGAACATCAAGCTTGTCAATGTGATCCAGGTGATGCTTGCTCGCCGGATCCTTCCGTGCCAAAGCTGGACTTGACATTTGTGGGAGTTCGATCCGGCCAAGCACCAGACATTGCAATAGTTCTTCGACACTACGCATGAAGACATCTGGAAGGTGCTCTTTAAGGCCAACGAGACGTGGTCGGCGACGATCGAGGACCGCAGGCACGACCTGGCCCATCCCGCTAGTTCGGTAAGTTTTTCGTATTTCAAGGTGTATACTTTACTTGCATACTCAAGGAGGACGCCTAAGCTTCCCCATTAATTTTTTCAGGGCTGGACAAAGAAGGTGGAGCGGATCCAGTATCCGGCTCCGCTGCCCTAAAACCTAGCAATCCCTCTTCTAACGAAGATGCTGGTTCCGGCGCCCTACCAAGCGCCAGAGAAGAAGGCCAAGGAGACCATGAGTGTTCTCCACCATAAGGTCACTTCGGACGTGACGTCCGAAGACGCCGAGACCCACTCCTCCCACACCGAGGACGATGAGGAGGAGGAGGAAACCAAATCTCCACTGGAGGGGGAGAGGAAGAAAAGGGCGGCCTCTACGCATCTGGAGGCAGAGGTGTCCAAGAAGGGGAGGGTTTCCCTCACGGACAACTCCGCGTGGGACATCGACAGCAGCTCCGAGTGGCGCCCCAAGGATAAGCCCCTGGCCGAATCGTAAGTACTCAAAGACGCACACACATATCCGGCTCCTTTACTTCATAGTTTTAACATGTTGAATCATGCGCTGCAGTCTGACTCGTTCCGACCTCGAGCGATCCTCATCTTCGGGGAATTCGCTGGATCCGAAGGTGATGTAGAGCGGGTCCCTTCCAATGGCCTCTTCTCCCAAGGCCATGGATAACACCGAGGTGCTGTCCAGAAGGACCTCCCCAGGCCAGGGAGAGACACAGGTGGCCGTCAGGGTGGTGCCAGAGGGTGAACCTTCGGCCGCCCGACACATGGGGCAGCAAATCCCCATGGAGGCCGGCAATTGATACGTCTCCAACGTATGTATAATTTTTTATTGTTCCATGCTATTATATTATCTGTTTTGGATGTTTAATGGGCTTTAATATACCTTTTTATATTATTGTTGGGACTAACCTACTAACCAAAGGCCCAGTGCAAATTGATGTTTTTTTTCCTATTTCAGTGTTCCTCAGAAAAGGAATATCAAACGGAATCCAAACGGAATGAAACCTTCGGGAGAGTTATTTTTGGAACAAACGCAATCCATGAGACTTGGAGTGGACGTCAAGGAAGAACTGAGGCGGCCACGAGGTAGGAGGGCGCGCCCAGGGGGTAGGTGCGCCCCCCACCCTCGTGGGTCCCTCGTGGCTCCGCCGACCTACTTCTTTCGCCTATATATACTCATATACCCCGAAAACATCCGAGAGCACCATGAAACCCTATTTCCACCGCCGCAACCTTCTATACCCGTGAGATACCATCTTGGGGCCTTTTCCGGCGCTCTGCCGGAGGGGGAATCGATCACGGAGGGCTTCTACATCAACACCATAGCCTCTCCGATGATGTGTGAGTAGTTCACCACAGACCTTCGGGTCCATAGTTATTAGCTATATGACTTCTTCTCTCTCTTTGGATCTCAATACAAAGTTCTCCTCGATTCTCTTGGAGATCTATTCGATGTAATTATTTTTGTGGTGTGTTTGTCGAGATCCGATGAATTGTGGGTTTATGATCAAGAATATCTATAAACAATATTTGATTCTTCTCTGAATTCTTTTATGTATGATTTAATATCTTTGCAAGTCTCTTCGAATTATCAGCTTGGTTTGGCCTACTAGATTGATCTTTCTTGCAATGGGAGGAGTGCTTAGCTTTGGGTTCAATCTTGCGGTGTCCTTTCCCAGTGACAGCAGGGGCAGCAAGGCACGTATTGTATTGTCACCATCGAGTATAAAAAGATGGGGTTTATATCATATTGCTTGAGTTTATCGCTCTACATCATGTCATCTTGCCTAATGCGTTACTCTGTTCTTATGAACTTAATACTCTAGATGCATGCTGGATAGCGGTCGATGTGTGGAGTAATAGTAGTAGATGCAGAATCGTTTCGGTCTACTTGTCGCGGATGTGATGCCTATATACATGATCATGCCTAGATATTCTCATAACTATGCGCTTTTCTATCAATTGCCTGACAGTAATTTGTTCACCCACCGTAGAATTTGCTATCTTGAGAGAAGCCACTAGTGAAACCTATGGCCCCGGGGTCTATTTTCCATTATGTTATTTTCCTATCTACTTTCTATTTCTATCGTTGTTTATTTTGCAATCTTTATTTTCCAATCTATACAATAAAAATACCAAAAATATTTATCTTATTATCTCTATCAGATCTCACTTTCATAAGTGACTGTGAAGGGATTGACAACCCCTTTATTGTGTTGGTTGCGACGTTGTTGTTTGTTTGTGTAGGTACTAGGTACTTGCGTGTTACCTCCTACTGGATTGATACCTTGGTTCTCAAAAACTGAGGGAAATACTTACGCTACTTTGTTGCATCACCCTTTCCTCTTCAAGGGAAAATCAACGCATGCTCAAGAGGTAGCAAGAAGGATTTCTGGTGCCGTTGCCGGGGAGGTTCCACCAAGTCAAGTCAAGATTTGATCTCCCATCAACAAGCCATTTCTGGCGCCATTGCCGGGGAGATCTACACACAATTCAAGACATACCAAGTACCCATCACAAACTCTTATCCCTCGCATTACATTATTTGCCATTTGTCTCTCGTTTTCCTCTCCCCCACTTCACCTTTGCCGTTTTATTCGCCCTCTTCCGTTCATCCTTTTGTTTGATCGTGTTACCATGTGCCTTCTTTTTGCTTGCATCTTCGCTTGCTAAGTGTTTATGAATCCACTTAAAGTGTACTACTTGGATCACCTTCGATCCTTATGCGCTCGTGCTGAAACCCCAACTAGCCTAGCTGATGGGAAATCTTTAGATGAGCATGCTCATTTTGTGCGTCATCGTTTATCTGAAAAGGGGAAGCTATTATGGTATCAACTAAATAGTTTGCTATGCTATGCTTGGAATCTTTGTGAAATTTATGATTTTACTTGTTGCTCTAAGAACCCTAAAAACACCTTCTGTACATATGTGAGTTTAATGATAATGAAATCTTATCTTCTTATGTAAAGGGTGTTTATAGTTACTATGATATCAAACAAATTGAGTAATTTGTCGTTTTTAAGGGTGCTCATGAAGTTGCTTCTTTGATTGAAAAGTATGATATTACTCTCTACAAATCTGAAAATTCCGACATACTTAAATATTGCTATGAAAACTATGCTCACACTGCCTATGTTAAGGAATTTATTGAGAGAATGACCGTTTCTTTGGAAGAAAATAATGATATGCACAAATCTATAGATAATTATGATTTTGATGATTTGATTGAAATATCCCTTGATGAACATGATGCTTGCTATTCTTGTGGCCATGATACCAATATTTATGGAGAATTTACTATAGTTCCTTATGTTAAACACGATATTATTGCTATTGCACCCATACTTGATAGTTCCTTGAATCAAAAGCATGATTGCAATGATTTTACTATAAATTCTATTGATGTCCATTGTACTAATAATCTGCAAAACCCTAAGCTTGGGGAAGCTAGTTTTGCTATGTCTACTACTTATTGCAATGATCATGATTGGGGTGATTCTTCTTATGATCTTGAAATTTTATTTAAGCCCCATGATGAATATGAGATTGATAATGGTGTTTGCAATAATATTGAAAGTGGGTTTGGAAGAGTGTCAACTTTAGATCCCACATATTTGTAGAATGATCAATCTTATGAAGTTTTTGATAAAAGTGGGTTTGGAGAGGTCATGACTTTAGTTAATGTTAATCCCACTATTTCGGTAGAGTGTCAACTTTTCATGCATGTGGATCATATAGAGAATATGTTTCATGATAGCTATATTGTTGAATTTTAGTATGATCCCACATGTAATTATTATGAGAGAGGAAAATATGATTGTAGAAATTTTCATGTTACTAAATTACCTCTCATTATGTTGAGATTGCTATTGTTTCTTTCCGCTTCCTTGCATATGCTAGTTTTTGCTTGCTATGATAATTTGTTTGTCTATAAGATGCCTATGCATAAGAAGTATGTTAGACTTAGATGTGTTTGTCACATGTTTTATCATGCTCTCTTTGTGCTTCAATTCTTGTCTTTCATGTGAGCATCATTGAAATTATCAATGCCTAGCTAGGGGCGTTAAACGATAGCGCTTGTTTGGAGGAAACCCAATTTTATTTTTGTTTCTTGTTTTTTGTTCCTGTTTAGTAATATATAATTCATATATATTCTGTTTAGATGTGGTTTTATGTTTTTAATTAGTGTTTGTGCCAAGTAGAACCTTTGGCAAGACTTGGGGGAAGTCTTTGCGATCTTGCTGTAAAAAACAGAAACTTTAGCGCTCACGAGATTAGCTACCATTTTCTACTGGAGAGTGAGATTAGGTTGATTCTTTTTTAAGATGATTTATATACAAATTCCTCACGTCCAACAATTTATTTCATAATTTTTGGGGTTACAGAAGTATTCGAAACCTACAGATTACTACAGACTGTTCTGTTTTTGACAGATTCTGTTTTTCGCGTGTTGTTTGCTTATTTTGATGAATCTATGGCTAGTATCGGGGGGTTATGAACCATAGAGAAGTTGGAATACAGTAGGTTTAACACCAATATAAATAAATAATGAGTTCGTTACAGTACCTCGAAGTGGTGGTTTGTTTTCTTATACTAACGGAGCTCATGAGATTTTCTGTTGAGTTTTGTGTTGTGGTTTTTTCAAGTTTTGGGTAAAGATTTGATGGATTTTGGAATAAATAGTGGAAATAGACTAAGCTTTGGGATTACCAAGGCACCCCAAGGTAAAATTCAAGGACAACCAAAATCCTAAGCTTCGGGATGCCCCGGAAGGCATCCCCTCTTTCGTCTTCATCCATCGGTAACTTTACTTGAGGCTATATTTTTATTCACCACATGATATGTGTTTTGCTTGGAGCGTCTTGTATGATTTGAGTCTTTGCTTTTTAGTTTACCACAATCATCCTTGCTGTACACACCTTTTGGAGAGACACACATGAATCAGAATTTATTAGAATACTCTATGTGCTTCACTTATATCTTTTGAGCTAGATAATTTTGCTCTAGTGCTTCACTTATATCTTTAAGAGCATGGTGGTAGTTTTATTCTATAGAAATTATTGATCTCTCATGCTTCACTTATATTATTTTGAGAGTCTTTTAGAACAGCATGGTAATTTGCTTTGGCTATAAAATTAGTCCTAATATGATAGGCATCCAAGATGGGTATAATAAAAACTTTCATAAAAAGTGCATTGAATACTATGAGAAGTTTGATACTTGATAATTGTTTTGAGATATGAAGATGGTGATATTAGAGTCATGCTAGTTGAGTAGTTGTGAATTTGAGAAATACTTGTGTTAAAGTTTGTGATTCCCGTAGCATGCACATATGGTGAACCGTTATGTGATGAAGTCGAAGCTTTATTTATTTATTGATTGTCTTCCTTATGAGTGGCGGTCGGGAACGAGCGCTGGTCTTTTCCTACCAATCTATCCCCCTAGGAGCATGCGCGTAGTAATTTGTTTCAATAAATAATAGATTTTTGCAATAAGTATGTGAGTTCTTTATGACTAATGTTGAGTCCATGGATTATACGCACTCTCACCCTTCCACCATTGCTAGCCTCTCTAGTACCGTGCAACTTTCGCCGGTACCATACACCCACCATATACCTTCCTCAAAACAGCCACCATACCTACCTATTATGGCATTTCCATAGCCATTCCGAGATATATTGCCATGCAACTTTCCACCATTCCGTTCGTTATGACACGTCACATCATTATCATATTGCTTTGCATGATCATGTAGTTGACATCGTATTTGTGGCAAAGCCACCTTTATAATTCTTTCATACATGTCACTATTGATTCATTGCATATCCCGGTACACCGCCGGAGGCATTCACATAGAGTCATATTTTGTTCTAGTATCGAGTTGTAATTTTTGAGTTGTAAGTAAATAAAAGTGTGATGATCATCATTATTAGAGCATTGTCCCAAGTGAGGAAAGGGTGATGGAGACTATGATTCCCCCACAAGTCGGGATGAGACTCCGGACGAAAAAAAGAAAAAAAAAGAAAAAAGGCCATAAAAAAGAGGAAAGGGCCCAAATAAAAAAATGAGAGAAAAAGAGAGAAGGGACAATGTTACTATCCTTTTACCACACTTGTGCTTCAAAGTAGCACCATGATCTTCATGATAGAGAGTCTCCTATGTTGTCACTTTCATATACTAGTGGGGATTTTACATTATAGAACTTGGCTTGTATATTCCAATGATGGGCTTCCTCAAAATGCCCTAGGTCTTCATGAGCAAGCGAGTTGGATGCACACCCACTTAGTTTCTTTTGTTGAGCTTTCATACACTTATAGCTCTAGTGCATTCGTTGCATGGCAATCCCTACTCACTCACATTGATATTTATTGATGGGCATCTCCATAGACCGTTGATACGCCTAGTTGATGTGAGACTATCTTCTCCTTTTTGTGTTCTCCACAACCACCATTCTATTCCACCTATAGTACTATATCCATGGCTCACGCTCATGTATTGTGTGAAGATTGAAAAAGTTTGAGAACATCAAAAGTATGAAACAACTGATTGGCTTGTCATCGAGGTTGTGCATGATTAAATACTTTGCGTGATCAAGATAGAGCATAGCCAGACAATATTTGATTCTTCTCTGAATTATTTTATGTATGATTTAATATCTTTGCAAGTCTCTTCGTATTATCAGCTTGGTTTGGCCTACTAGATTGATCTTTCTTGCAATGGGATAAGTGCTTAGCTTTGGGTTCAATCCTGCGGTGTCCTTTCCTAGTGACAGCAGGGGCAGCAAGGCACGTATTGTATTGTTGCCATCGAGGATAAAAAGATGGGGTTTATATCATATTGCTTGAGTTTATCCCTCTACATCATGTCATCTTGCCTAATGCGTTACTCTGTTCTTATGAACTTAATACTCTAGATGTATGCTGGATAGCGGTCGATGTGTGGAGTAATAGTAGTAGATGCAGAATCATTTCGACCTACTTGTCACGGACGTGATTCCTATATACATGATCATGCCTAGATATTCTCATAACTATGCACTTTTCTATCAATTGCTCGACAGTAATTTGGTCACCCATCGTAGAATTTGCTATCTTGAGAGAAGCCACTAGTGAAACCTATGGCCCCCGGGTCTATTTTCCATTATATTATTTTCCTATCTACTTGCTAGTTCTATCGTTGTTTATTTTGCAATCTTTATTTTCCAATCTATACAATAAAAATACCAAAACTATTTATCTTATTATCTCTATCAGATCTCACTTTCGTAAGTGACCGTGAAGGGATTGACAACCCCTTCATCGCGTTGGTTGCGAGGTTCTTGTTTGTTTGTGCAGGTACTAGGGACTTGCGTGTTACCTCCTACTAGATTGATACCTTGGTTCTCAAAAACTGAGGGAAATACGTACGCTACCTTGCTGCTTCACCCTTTCCTCTTCAAGGGAAAACCAACGCATGCTCAAGAGGTAGTAGCGATGGTGGCCATATCCAATCTGGCCCCCAGCCGAATACAATTCCGGAGACCTATACGGCTCCGAAATCCGGCAAGCAACCTCCTTCGAAAGAAGGAGGTGCACCGATTCCACCGGTGACCTTTGTCCATCTAGAGGCACCGGGTACTCTACTAGAAGCACTACGAAGTGCTTCCATTGTTGAGGAACACCGCACCCTGATGGGTACGGTGGTTGACAGGATTCAGCCCGTGAAGAGCGGACTGACCGAAGGCTGCACATGCCTTCTAATAGGCTTTGAGGTATGAAAACGCAATTTATGCAAAAGAAATGTTATAATATAGACAGTATCCCCTGAGACACTGTACGTTGTTCGAAAAGAAAAGCCGGACCGAGGATCAACTTAATTTTCGTAGGATACTAACCATACGTGTCTATGTGAATAAGTAGGCATCTTTTCTGGTTGTGACCTCTCATGCTGCTGAGATCTCCAGACTGAACTAGAGTCTGGAGCGGACCGAGGAAGAGCTCGACCGCTTGAAAAAACAACTGGAAGACCATCAAGGTATGCAATGACCTTGTGTAGATTCAGAAAGGATGAATGATTTGTGTTGACCATAGTGCCATGATATTTTGTAGGAGCGGCGACCGAGGTGGAGACCCTCAAGAAGGCGCTGGCCGAAGCCCAGGAGAGAGCGGCAAAAGAACAAGCCGCTCGCGAAAAACATGAGGCCAGGGTTGGTGAGGTCCAGCAGGAGCTCCAGGACGCCATGAAGAAATATGAGTCCTTGGAGCGCAATCTTGTGGACCAAGAGTCCAAACTTGCCAAGGCCCGCCAAAGCGCACACGATGCCCGGGTTGAAGCCCAGGGAGCCCTCTAGGAAATCTGGGAGGCCAGAAAAATCGCGGCGGGTAAGGCCTTTATTATGCAGAGCAAGTATGTGAAGAAAAGGTTCCTCTTACTGACCCGGATTTGGAGTTCTCTAGGGGCGTTTGTGGATGTGCCGCGTAGTGCTGCCGACGCTGCAGAATTCTTCCGAGCCGAAGAGGGGAGCTCGACGGAGAAGCTGTTCTGGTCGCAATACCTTGCGCCAGAGCATCCGGTGCCCCTTAGCGATCAGCTAAAACAGCTGACCGAACTACATAGGGTGGCCGAACTGGCCATGAAGGATTTGATAATCTGTCTGTGGCCTGCCGAAGCCATACCCAGCAGCTACTTCGGGCTCGTGAAGCGGTTGGTCAATGCCTGCCATCGGCTTGATGCCATCAAGCGGTCGGTCTGCATTGAAGGTGAGCGGATGGCCTTCGCCCGTGTCAAGGTGCAGTGGGCGAAGATGGACGCCGTCAAGCTCACGACCGAGGGACCGCTTGCGGGCAAGGAGCACCGCACGCCCGAGCGATATTTGATGATGTGTTGAAGGGATCCCGCATTGTAGAGGGCCAGTGTTCAAAAGACATTATCTTTGAATGAAGTCATTCATGTTATCCCTTCCTGTATTATGAAACAAAGTTGTTGTGTAATATAATGTTTGTTGTTTGAAAATTTTACCTCCTATGCGGCCGTTTTGTTAAATCTGAGAGCTGGCCAGTCGTCGGCTTCAGCCCCCATGTAGGTAGTATGGGGGTGTTTGGGATGGAATCTAAACACTCTTGATCCAAGAGTTTGGTCCTTGAAGGAGGTGTTTCGCGCAAACAACCAGGCAATCGGACTATGTGGCTTTATCGCCCTCACTTAGCCATAGGAGTTTGACAATAGAAAAGTAGGTGCAGCCCCTAGTTAGTATTTTATCCGGCCTAGGGTGCTATAGACACCTGATCGGGTAAAGGCCGATTCGTCGCATAATGTGGAAAAAATTGCAAAAGATTTGTAACCTCTGAATAGCTGACCAGCTCTTGCCGTATCATGATAGTCAGTTTTCGGTTTTCTCTAATGAGGTGTTTGCTCAGATAAAGCAGAAACACAATCACAGTAGTTCTCCCTTTACTACTCTAGCCGATAGGACGGAGCGTAAGGTAGCAAGCATAGGAGCCGGGCAACCCAACTATTGACCAAAGACATGATTCGGAGCCGATGCATATAATGCTAAAATTCAGGGTGCCGAACTGTACTGTAAAAAGTGTTTGGACTTTGTTGTCATAGTATGGAGCATAATGAAGCCCCTGGCGAATTAAAGTGTACCAAAGTGTATGGGTGCAAAGAATAGTGAAATAAAATGAAGTAGTAAGCTAGTGCCACGTAGGTTGGGCAGCAAATTGTTTCCATTATAATTTAATTAATATGTCGAAGCGTATTTGTACAAATAGTGCAATAAGAAACAGGGCTATCAGTAGTAGAAAAAGGGTCAAACGTGAAGCACATTAGTGCCGGTTTGTATTTGAGCCGGTGCCGGTTCCAACGGCTAGCCGGGCCGCTTTCATTAGTACCGGTTCGTGGCGAACCTTTAGCACCGGTTCGTGCCACGAACCGGTACTAATGAGAGTGGTGGAAGGATGTTGTCAGACTGGGGCCCCTCCAGCCCCTTTAGTACCGGTTCATGGCACGAACCGGTACTAAAGGTCGTCCTACATAAACCCTTCACACCCGAGCTCGCTCTGTTCTTCCCCTTTTCCCTCTCCTCTCTGTTCTTCCCCTCTTCCTCTCGAGCTCATCACACATTTTGCCCAAAATTTGTCAAGATTTGAAGGCCCCCATCCATTCAAATGATCACAAAGGTTAGCAACTTTGTCCTTTCATCTCTCATTGCTAGATTAGCTCTTGCAATGCTTTATATAGTGATTAATTTGTGAGTTTAGTAATTTGGGAGGATATATATATATGTGCTAGTATTTGATTTATATGCAATTTGAGGTCAAAAATAACACTTAGTTTGCATATGTAGGTGTGGTTTACTTAGTGCCTTCTAAATCTCCGTCGTAACCACCGTCGATCGCCCGCACCATCCCGTCGCTGGCACCACCTTGTGGTGAGCCTCTTGTTCATGAAATTTTATATAAAAATTGATGTTTGTGTGATTTGGATATATAGTTACTCGTATAATTATCTTACCCATACGTTGTTTGTTATACATATAGTGCCATGGTTTTGATATCCGTCCCCGTCGGCCCTCGTCCTTGTTATGATTCGGATGTGGTATATATATTCTCTTTTAAAACTAGTTGCATTTTGTGTTTATGACAAATTATGCCCATCAAGTTGACATAGAAATTTTTTCTAGGAGGTATGTGAACCGGAAATTCCAACCGACCCTATTGTCAAGAGGTTAAATTTAGTTGAAAGAGAAAACGAGTACTTGAAAGAAAAATTGAAAAGAATTGAGGGGGAGAAGATGGAATTGGAGTTGCATGTTGCCGATGTCGTCGATGATCACAAGATCAAGATGGAGAAAATGCGCTTGAAGATTAGAAAGATTAGAAAATATGCCATCGATAGTGAGGCTTGGTATCATTATGCTGTTGGATCCATTGTTACCTTAGTTGCGATCTTGATCGTATTTTTTGTTGCATTTAAATGCTTTAGCTAGAGAGTTATTTGTTTGTTGCATTTAAGTGTTGTATGAACTTTATGTATGAACTTGTATTAATTTGGTCTATTCGGTGTTGTGTAATGAAGATGAGCCGGCAATGGATGTACGATGACCGATGCTCTCCCCAGTTTGTTGAGGGCGTGCATACTTTTCTGCTTGCGGCTAAGGCAAACAAGCGAGCGGATGGTTTTATGCCTTGTCCATGTGCTCGCTGTAAGAATGGTCACAATTACTCTACGTCAAGAACCATTCACGTCCACCTGTTTAAGTCCGGTTTCATGCCCCACTATAATGTTTGGACCAAGCACGGAGAAAGAGGGGTTATGATGGAAGACAATGAAGAAGAAGAGGACGACGACAGCTATCCTGGCCATGGGTTCCCTGAATACGATGATACAACAATGGGGGAAGAAGCTGAGCCGGTAATGCGGGAAGAAGCTGAGCCGGCAATGCGGGAAGAAGCTGAAGAAGAGGCATCAGATGAGCCCGTTGATGATCTAGGTCGGGCCATTGCCGATGCAAAGAGAAACTGCGCAAGTGATTTGGAGAAGAAGAAGTTGCTGCGCATGTTAGAGGATCACAAAAAATTGTTGTACCCGAATTGCGTAGGTGACAAGAAAAAGCTGGGCACCACACTGGAATTGCTGCAATGGAAGGCAGAGAATGGTGTATCTGACAAGGGATTTGGAAAGTTGCTGGTAATGATAAAGGATATGCTTCCAAAGGACAACGAATTGCCCGAGAGTACGTACGAAGCAAAGAAGGTTGTCTGCCCTCTAGGGTTAGAGGTGCAGAAGATACATGCATGCCCTAATGATTGCATCCTCTACCGCGGTGAGTACGAGGATTTGAATGCTTGCCCGGTATGTGGTGCATTGCACTATAAGATCAGCCGTGATGACCCTGGTGATGTCGAGGGCGAGCGCCCCAGGAAGAAGATTCCTGCCAAGGTGATGTGGTATGCTCCTATAATACCATGGTTGAAACGTTTGTTCCAAAACAAAGAGCATGCCAAGGCGATGCGATGGCACAGAGAAGACCGTAAGAAAGACGGAAAGTTGAGAGTACCCGCTGACGGGTCGTAGTGGAGAAAAATCGAAAGAAAGTACGGGAAGGAGTTTGCAGATGACGCAAGGAGCGTATGGTTTGGTCTAAGCGCAGATGGCATTAATCCTTTTGGGGAGCAGAGCAGCAACCATAGCACCTGGCCTGTGACTCTATGTTTGTATAACCTTCCTCCTTGGTTGTGCATGAAGCGGAAGTTCATTATGATGCCAGTGTTCATCCAAGGCCCTAAGCAACCCGGCAACGACATTGATGTGTACCTAAGGCCATTAGTTGAAGAACTCTTACAACTGTGGAATGGAACAGGTGTACGTGCATGGGATGAGCACATGGGGGAAGAATTTGACCTAAAGGCGTTGCTGTTCGTGACCATCAATGATTGGCCTGCTCTCAGTAACCTTTCAGGACAGACAAACAAGGGATACCGCGCATGCACGCACTGTTTGGACGATACCGACAGTATATATTTGGCTAATTGTAAGAAGAATGTGTACCTAGGACATCGTCGATTTCTTCCGAGCAGGCATCCCGTAAGAAAGAAAGGCAAGCATTTCAAAGGTGAGGCGGATCACCGGACGAAGCCTCGCCACCGTACTGGTGCTGATGTACATGATATGGTCAAGGATTTGAAGGTGGTCTTTGGAAAGGGACCTGGTGGACAACCTGTTCCGAATGACGCTGACGGACGCGCACCCATGTGGAAGAAGAAATCTATATTTTGGGACCTGCCCTATTGGAAAGACCTAGAGGTCCGCTCCGCAATCGACGTGATGCACGTGACGAAGAATCTTTGTGTGACCCTGCTTGGCTTCTTGGGCGTGTATGGGAAGACAAAAGATACACCTGAGGCACGAGAGAACCAGCAACGTATGCACGGAAAAGACGGCATACATCAGGGTCATGCAAGCTACGCTCTTACCAAAGAAGAGAAGGAAATCTTCTTTGAATGCCTGCTCAGTATTAAGATACCGTCTGGCTTCTCGTCGAATATAAAGGGAATAATAAACATGGAAGAGAAAAAATTCCAGAACCTAAAGTCTCATGACTGCCACGTGATTATGACGCAACTGCTTCTGGTTGCATTGAGGGGGCTTCTACCGGAAAATGTTCGATTAGCCATTGTGAAGCTATGTGCATTTCTCAATGCAATCTCTCAGAAGGTAATCGATCCAGAAATCATACCAAGGTTAGAGTATGATTTGGTGCAATGTCTTGTCAGTTTCGAGTTGGTGTTCCCACCATCCTTCTTCAACATCATGACGCACGTCCTAGTTCACCTATGCGAAGAGATTAACGTTTTGGGTCCTATATTTCTACACAATATGTTCCCCTTTGAGAGGTTCATGGGAGTCTTAAAGAAATATGTTCATAACCGTGCTAGGCCAGAAGGAAGCATCTCCAAGGGCCGTCAAAATGAGGAGGTCATTGAGTTTTGTATTGAATTTATTCCTGACCTTAAGCCGATTGGTGTTCCTAAATCGCGGCATAAGGGCAGACTGGATGGAAAAGGCACGCTAGGAGGGGAACAAATAATATGTATGGACAGACATTCTCTCACTGAAGCACACTACACAGTTCTACAGAATTCCGCCTTGGTGGCTCCGTATATGGATGAACACAAGAATTTGCTACGCTCCAAACACCCGGACCGGTCTGATGACTGGATTACATGTGAACAAACCAGGAGTTTCACCAGCTGGTTGCAGACACGTACCATGCATGACACCTCTATTGAAGATGACTTGTACTTGCTGTCCCAGTTACCATCTTCGAATATAATGACTTTCAAAGGGTATGAGATAAATGGTAATACATTTTACACGATTGCCCAAGATAAGAAGAGCACCAACCAAAACAGTGGTGTCCGCTTTGATGCAGAAACCAAGACGGGAAAGGAAACATATTATGGTTATATACAGGACATATGGGAACTTGACTATCGACGTGGTTTGAAGGTCCCTTTGTTTCGGTGCAAATGGGTCAATATGACACGAGGCGGGGTAACGGAAGACCCGCAGTACGGAATGACAATAGTGGATCTCAACAATCTTGCGTATGCAGACGAACCATTCGTCCTAGCCAATGATGTGGCACAGGTTTTCTATGTGAAGGAATGTCTACCAAGCCAAGAAAAAGAAAAGATAAGGAAGCGAATGCATCGTACGATGAGTCAAAGCGGCACATAGTTCTTTCTGGGAAGAGAAACATCGTGGGAGTGGATGACAAGACAGACAAGTCAGAAGATTATGAAAAGTTTGATGAAATTGCTCCATTCACAGTGAATATTGACCCGAGCATCCGTTAAGTGATGAAGATTTTCCATGGTTACGGCGCAAAGGGACACACGCGAAGAAAAATTTTCACACCCAAAGATCTGGGATGTGATCGGCTTCACTATCATCACTTTCTTCTGTGTTTCACACCTAGTAGGGAATCTCTGTAATAGTTAGGGTAGTTAATTATGTGTTTTGGCATTTGAAACGCGAAGAAATTTTATGTGCAAACAAATTCTTTCATGCCTTTACTGATTTTTAAAGTTAAGTTATTCACAAACTAGTGATTCACACTAATTTCAAATAATTCAAAATTTAAACTATTCAAATTTGAAAACTATGGGCACTAACAGAAAGTTTGTAATTTTTTGTACCTAAAGCAAAAATATTCACAAATAAACTCTAAATACACAAAAAAACAACTCAAAAATAAATAAAGCAAAAAAATTAAAAAAAAGCCCGCCTACTAGGCCAAAGCGGCCGGCATACGACTAGAAACCCAACCTGTTGTTGGGCCAGGATGCGGGCCCGCAAAGGCCCAGTAGGCCTACAGGGCAGCACAGAACATGTAAGCCCAGTAGGGCTGCTTTGGAGAGGAGCTCGAGAGCTACCGCACGGGGGTTTATAAACCAGTGCGGTCGCCCCTTGGCTAGCGAGGTGGGACTAAACTTGCCGCACCGCACCTGCGCCAGCGCACCCCCTTTAGTACCGGGTCGTGGCACCAACCGGTACTAAAGGGGGGCCTTTAGTACCGGTTGGAGCCACCACCCGGTACTAAAGGGGGTCGCTTCCCGCCGCTTGGCCTGGCCAAAACAGGCCTTTAGTACCGGTTGGTGGCTCCAACCGGTACTAAAGGCCCCTCCTATATAAACAACACTTATGAAAATTTCAGTTTCTCATCTGCTTCTTCTCCTCTGCACCGTCGCCCGCCGCGCCCCCCGTACGTCTCCATCCCTCGTCGCCGCCCCCGTCGCCGCCCCGTCCCCGTCGTCACCGCCCCGTCGTCCCCGTCCCCGTCGTCACCGCCGCCCTGTCCCGGCCCGTCCCGCGTTGTCCCCGTCCCCGTCGTCGTCGCCCCGTACGTCCCCGTCGTCGTCGCCGCCCCGGCCCGTACGTCCCCGTCCCCGTTAACGCCGCCCCGTCCCTGTCCCCATCGTCGTCATCCCCGTCGTCGCCGCGCCCGTCGCCGTCCCCGTCTCCGCCCCCCGTCGCCTCTCGCCTCGCCGGTGAGCGCGCGCACACACACATACATTTTTTGTTTTTTAGTTATACAAATAGTTAGAAATTTTTCTGTTTTTTAGAAATTGTTAGAAATTTTTCTGTTTTTTAGAAATAGTTAGAAATGTTAGAATTGTTAGAATAGTTAGAAATGTTAGAATTGTTAGAATAGTTAGAAATGTTAGAATTGTTAGAAAATTTTCTGTTTTTTAGTTATAGAAATAGTTATAAAAAAGTTAGAATTGTTAGAAATTTTTCTGTTTTTTAGAAATTGTTAGAAATTTTTCTGTTTTTTAGAAATAGTTAGAAATGTTAGAATTGATAGAAATGTTAGAATTGTTAGAAATTTTTTCTGTTTTTAGTTATAGAAATAGTTATAAAAAATTTAGAATTGTTAGAAATTTTTCTGTTTTTTAGTTATAGAAATAGTTATAAAAAAAGTTAGAAATTTTTCTTTTTTTTAGTTCTAGAAATATTAGAAATATTATAGAAATGTTAGAAATTTTAGTTATCAAAATCCAATCATTAAAAAAATGTTACTTTTTGCGGGCATATAGCTATTATTTGTTCTCGACGATGCCCGGCCCGCATCCTCGCCGTCGACCCGTCCGCGACGACGTCTGACTGACCCATGTCCGGGACTGGGCTCCGCCGGGCTGGCACTGGGAGGTGCTGCCTGGAGGGCCGTGCCGCTTGATGAGGAACCCAGCCCCGGGTCCCGTCGTCGACCCTGATCTCATTTGGTGGCGTTCGCGTGGGCCAGTTTCGGTGCGGAGGGAGCCGGCCCCGCCGGAGGTGGTACGTCGCCGTGTCAGGGAGGAGGACGAGCACGTCCATCGCTACATGGTTGCGTTAGAGGGCGGCAGGTTCTCCAATACCTGGCAGTTTCTTCAGGGATCTCACTTCAGCTATGATCCTGTGAGGGTTCCTTCTCTTTGGGTGTCCACCGCCCACGCCGCAGGAATCGCGAGTGTCCTAGATTCTTCTGTAGTATTCGATCTTTATTAGCTACCTAGCCAGTGATGTACTCGATATATAATATTCAAGACGATGTATTCGAGATTATATATTATTCGAGACGATGTATTCGAGATTATATCTATTATTCGAGACGATGTATTCGAGACTATATCTATTATTCGAGACGATGTATTCGAGATTATATCTATTATTCGAGACGATGTATTCGAGATTATATCTATTATTCGAGACGATGTAATTTGAATACTAAATTGTTTTATATTTCTTTTGGCATAGTTAAATAAAAGCTATGGCGGACAATACCAATAGAGAGGGAGAACAGACCATGTTCGATATAATACGCGGGCCAGATGATGATCAGAATGAAGAACATTATGACGGCTCCGAATTTCTAAACAACACCGGAGAGGGTGATATGATATTCGATCGCGACGACCGAATTGATGAAGTCATGAACTACGATTATAACAACACCGGAGAGGTATATATATTTATATAAGCAGGCATCTGGTGATCATCACATGTTTTAAATGAGTTGAAGATATATTAACGAATCGATCTTTCTTCTTTCAGCCATCCGGATCGAGCAAATCTTCAGGCAAAAGGACGAAAAAAGGCCCGAACAAAAAGTTGAAGGAGGGCGTAAAGTATAATATCGAGGCAATCAAACGTAATGGCGAACCATTAGCGCCTAAGAAGATTGCGGACAAGTTCGTTCGTCAGTGCGCAGTTCTTGTGAAGGACCAACTCCCGATCTCCCTTCAAGAATGGAGAAAGCCAGCAAAGCCACGTCCAGATCTTACTTTTGTCGACGACAGACAAAAAAGTCTGCTTTGGGATACTCTCATGGAACATTTCACCCTACCAGATCATTTCACAGAAGCATATGTGCAGAAAGTCAAGGACGCTGCTCTTAGGAAGATGGCGGTTGCATTCAAGAACCACAAGAATCGTGAATGGGACAAGTACGTCAAGGGAGGAAGGAAGACTCCAGTATTCGAGGGAACACTAGAGAATCAAAGTGCTCATTGGGACGATTTCGTGAAATTCAAGGATTCAGAATTATCTAACAAACGGTCAAGAATAAACAAGGCCAATGCCGCAAAAAAGGATAAGTTCCATAAGCTGGGGCCAGGTGGCTATGCGGTGGGAATGCCTAAGTGGGATAAGTCTGAGAAAGAGATGCTGGATGCAAGTGTCACTCCAGAAACATTGAGCTGGCCCCCCAGGTGCAGGACTTGGTTCTATGCGCATGGGGGGAGTTGGACCCGAAGACAGGCAAAGTTTCCAAGAAGGCATGTCTGGACGGAGCCGAAGATAAGCTACTTGTTGCAATAGAAGAGGCTTGATCCGGGTTGTTCGAGCCCAACAGAGAGAACGACGAGATTACGCGTGCCCTGGGAAATCCTGAACACCCGGGAAGAACATGAGGCATGGGCGCTATTCCGTGGTATGAGGGGTTTTCGGACTGGAACGCCGACTACAGAACCCGTGCGAGAAAGAAGATTGCGGAGGAGAAGAAGAGGAAGATGGAGGAGGAGTAGAGGAAGCTCGACTATGAACGCCTTCAAGGCCTAGAATCAGCGCACGCAGACTTGGCAATCAAATTCCAGCGGCAACAGGAGCAGATCGACTCACTTAGCCAGCAAAGGGGGTCTCAGCAGCTGCAGCAGCTAGCGGATGATCCAGCATTGGATACCACCGCCCCATCCATGCCGAGAAGCAGCGTGGGTTCCTCCCCATTTGACGCAATGCTGGATAGATACCCCGTGGATGATATCGCGGAGAACACTAACTGCGAGCTACACTTCAAAATTAAGAACATATCCTTGAAGGTGGCGGATGGTGTTGCTTATACAAATTCCCCCGATGCAACCTTCCATTGCAACCCGATTCCAGCAGGCTATGCTCGTGTCATGGTTGATGAGGTAGTGGACCAATATTCGGGGCTAGAGCTTGACATTCCTGGAGGTGACGAGGAGCACACACTCGGAGATGCCAAACATCGTATCATCCTATGGAGAAAGGATTGCATCATCTTTCGAAGGCCACCGACGCCGCGTCACCTGACTCCTCGTCGAAGTCCGCCATCGAGTCAGCAGACTCCCGCTCCTCCAAGTCCACCAACGCGTGAGGCCACTCCTCCTCCTCCAAGTCCGGCAAAGTGTCAGGCCACTCCTCCTCCAAGTCCAACACAACGTCAGACGTCCACTCCTCCTCCAAGTCCGGCACAACCTCAGGCCACTGCAAGTCCGGCACAGCTTCAGGCCACTCCTCCTCGTCCAACTCAGCCCCGTCAGCTGTCTCCGCCGCCTCAGCAATCGCAGAAGAGACACCCCGCAGCTATGGTGCGTAGCGGTACGAGTCGAGGTCATAGTACAGGAAGTACAGGCGGAGGCAAGCGATATAAATATGGTCCAAACCTCACTACTCCTCTTCCTGAGAGGGCTTACGACAGGACCAAGGAGCAAACCAATGCCATAGTGCGGGCAGAAGTCGACGCCCATTTTGGACCGAAACCGCCACCGCCGCCAAGGGAGAAAGTGCCTGTGGAAGTAGTTGACCACTTCATTCGTATGGCTCAACCACCAGCTCCTAAGCCTGTTGACACAGACTATGAGCGCCACATCAGGAAGTTACATCGACAACGTCTACAGAAGGAGGCAAGCTCGAGCTCGAGCAAACAACAAGCAGCTGTTAAAAAATGCGGGAAAACCGTTGCCCAGCTAGGAGAACAGGCAGCGCAATCGATCCCCCTGCTTGTTGTGTCGCCAACAACACGTGACAGTACGCGCGCCCAATATTATTGTGGCCAAACAGTTTACGTTCCCGAGGTGGGCGATGTGGTAATAACCCAGGAGCATATTATGCAGGCTGAAACTCTCAAAATCACTGTTGGACAACTCCTCGAGATCGAGGACATGCCTGTGCTTACAAAGGAGGAAATAAAACGGAAATATGCCCGGGGCCAACCTTTGGTCAAGCCAGAAGAGGTCAAGAAGCTCCCAACGAGAATGTATGAATTACATCAATGGTACATGGACATTACCAAGAGATCCGATCGAGAGTCCCTCATGGTGCAAGTCAAGAAGGATCATTACTACCATGAGAAACTTGTGACCGTTGAGTATTCTGAACTGTTTCAGTCATACAATCAAGACGCCCTCGACAAATCTATCGTCAGTTGCTATTGTCTGTAAGTGATTTCTTTCTGTAATTTAAGTCTCAAGCTAGCTTTAGTGATCCTTTTGATCAATCATTACCTGTAATTATCCTCACTATATTCTTTTCTGTGGTATTATGCAGGATGAAGATGTATGAAATGAGAAAAGGTGGACGCTATGGCATTGGGTTCATTGACCCAAACACCGTTAATGAATACACATGGACAATAAACAAGCATCATGAAAAGCAGGTAGAGGACAGCATGCTAGAGTTCTTGAAGCGCCTCAAATACAATGAAGATATACTACTTCCTTACAACTTCCAGTGAGTCACACTTTCTTGTACTACAAATTCTCTGTTTTTGCCTACTAGCTAGCTACATGTTTTTGCTTACATATGCCCGCTTAATTAAGACATGCAAACGTGTGTGCATGCAGATTTCACTGGATCTTGTGTATCATTAAAGTTGACGCCGGAACAGTTCAAATACTGGACTCACTACTCAAAGCAAATAGTGACTATAACATCTTGTTTGGGATAGTCAACAGGTAATTTCAATCATTATTAACTATATATCTCGGCCTATTTAGTTCGTCATTTCATGATATGAACTATTTAATAACCCCTTTATTCATTTTCTTTGTCGGCGGGCAGGGCTTGGGCAAGGTTCATCAGCGTCACGGAAGGCGAATGGAAACGACAGCTGAAATGGTTTCGACCCAAGGTAAGTAATTAAGTAGTACTAGCTAGCTAGCTAGCTGCCATCTCTTTAATTATCATGCTTGATTAATTATTATCTGATCAAATTAAATTCCATTCTCATAATAAAGGCCCGGAAGCAGGCGCAGGGGACTAATCTGTGTGCATTCTGCGTTTGTGATAACATTCGCATGATGGCGTCCGAAAGGAGCGGATCTCAAAGACAGGAATGGGTACGCTTGTCAGAACACTATTCACAATTTTTACACCATTATCGATATGTAGTCACACAACTAATACACATGCATATTGACCTCCTTCTTAACAGTTCAAAGAGGTGCGGGACAAGCTCCTAGAAACGGAGCGCGTAGAAGCACTTCAAGAGGAAATAGCGGGATTTTTGCTCGACCAGGTCATAAATCCGAAGGGAGAATACTATTACCCGCTACCGCCCCCATCGACCAGGTCATGAACCACTTCCAATTGTCATCGTGCTCCGAAGGCACCAATTAGGCTAATGCCACTGGCTCCGAAGGCAACATGCATATGTAGGAGAAATTGTATATAGCTATACATGTGTGTATGTGTGAATTAATATGGTGGTTTGTGAGACATTGATGATATATATATGATTGATTCTACTAGAAATTCTATTTATATATATATATATATGCATAACGTGTACAATGTGTAGTATCGTAAAATACCAGCAAACGAAAAAGAATTAAAATGGAAAACACAAAATTAAATGAAAAAGAAATCATAAAACCAAAAACCCCCCAAACATTTTAGTACCGGTTGGTGTTACCAACCGGTACTAAAGGGCTCCCGGCCCCCGGAGCTGGCTCGTGCCACGTGGTTTCCCTTTAGCACCGGTTCGTGCTGAACCGGTACTAAAAGGGGGGGCCTTTAGTGACCACACTTTAGTGCCGGTTATGGAACCGGCACTAAAGGGCCTTACGAACCGGTGCTATTGCCCGGTTCTGCACTAGTGTATTTAACATGCCAAGACCAAGGGGGAGCTGCGTGCGGGTCCTGAAAACAGGTAGAATGATCGTTAAGAAGAACATCTAGAGATTCTGCAACACGTCTGTACTACTTGTCGCCTTGGTATATCTATCCTTCGAAAGGACTGATGATTAGGCCGTCGAGAGGGGCCTATAGATAAGAGACCATAAAATGGCAAAAAGGGAAAGGAAACATATGTGTGAGAGCCGTATGATGGACCACAATCAAGTTGCGCCTCCGTCTATGCCCATGGTATTTTGAGTGCGTAGTTATGTACGCGTGGTACGTACGCCGCCATTTGGTCGGGACTGAGACGGAGGCCGAATTGCTAGTCGAGCTCCTGACGGGCTGGACTGTCCTACTGTAGAGTAGTCCAGACTCGTTTGATAGTTTCCGGGAGCTTGGCTACCAAATTAAGGTTCTGCTTGATAATACCGCTCTGTACTTCTGCTGCTAGGGCCGCAGTGTGCTCCTCAGTACGGAGGGAGCGCTCCATGTTTCCATTGACTGTTATGACACCGCGTGGTCCGGGCATCTTAAGTTTGAGATAAGCATAGTGTGGCACTGCATTGAATCGAGCAAATGCGGTCCGTCCGAGCAGTGCGTGATAGCCACTGCGGAAGGGGAGGATGTCAAAGATCAATTCTTCGCTTCGAAAGTTGTCTGGGGATCCGAAGACAACTTCCAATGTGATTGAACCCGTGGAGCGGGCCTCTACACCTGGTATTACTCCTTTAAAGGTAGTTTTTGTGGGCTTGATCCTTGATGGATCGGTGCCCATTTTGCGGACTGTATCCTTATAGAGCAGGTTGAGGCTGCTGCCACTGTCCGTGAGGACTCGTGTGAGGTGGAATCCATCAATGATTGGGTCGAGGACCAATGCGGCTGAACCGCCGTGACGGATACTGGTCGGATGGTCCCTGCGATCGAAAATGATCGGGCAGGATGACCATGGGTTGAATTTTGGGGCGACTGGCTCTATCACATAGACGTCCCTGAGCGCACGTTTGTGCTCCCTCTTGGGGATATGGGTAACGTATATCATGTTCACCGTTTTAACTTGGGGGGACTTCTTCTGCCCGCCCCCCCGTTCGACGGACGGGGCTCCTCGTCGTCATTCTCGCTTTGCGACCCCTTCTCCTTGTCTTCGGCATTTAACTTGTCGGCCTGTTTGAAGACCCAACAACTCCGGTGGGTATGATTGCCTGGTTTATCAGGGGTGTCATGGATCTGACATGGACGATCGAGTATGCGTTCCAAGCTGCAAGATCCCTGATTGTTCCTTTGATATGGCTTCTTCCACTGACCGGACTTGGAGCCACTGAATCCGGCGTTGACCGCCATGTCATCAGTATTGTCACCATTGTTTCGACACTTATGCCTGTTGCGTCAGGGCTTGCTGTTGCTATTCTTGGCTTCGGAGGTGCCAGGTTCGCTTGCATTATGATCGCTACAGGCTAGCCAACTATCTTCACCCGCACAAAAGCGGGTCATAAGTGTTGTGAGGGCCGCCATGGACTTCAGCTTTTCTTGGCCAAGGTGTTGGGCGAGCCATTCATCGCGGATTCTGTGCTTCAAGGACGCTAGGGCTTCGGCATTCGGGCAATCGACGATCTAGTTCTTTTTAGTTAAGAACCTTGTCCAGAATTTCCTGGCTGACTCTTCGGGCTGTTGAACTATGTGACTTAAGTCATCAGCATCCGGGGGTAGGACGTATGTGCCTTGGAAGTTGTCGCGGAAGGCGTCTTCCATGTCCTCCCAGCTGCCAATGGAGTTTTCGAGCAGGCTATTCAACCAGTGCCGAGCTGGTCCCTTGAGTTTTAGCGGGAGGTATTTGATGGCATGAAGATCATCATCGCGGGCCATATGAATATGGAGAAGAAAGTCCTCAATCCATACTGTGGGATCTGTTGTTTCATCATATGATTCGATATTTAGGAGTTTAAACCCTTCTAGGAATTCATGCTCCATTACTTCATCAGTGAAGCAGAGGGGGTGTGCGGCGCCTCTATATCGGGCCAGGTCGCGATGTAGTTCGGATGGAGTCCATCTGCAGCTTTCGGCCTGGGCATGATTATACTTGTCATGTTTGGCTTGATAGTCGTCGTGCGTCGAGGCACGCCCCCGCGATCCGTAGATCGACCTAGCCGGACCTGCTTTATTCTTCAGGTCCTGCCGCAGGTCATATGTCTATCCCCGAGCCGTTGTGTCTCTACCTTTATGGCGAGATAGTATGGGTCGGTGATCGGCTTGAGTTGCCATTTTGTCCCGGCCACGTGGTGGTCGGTCAGCCGCCTTACGTGTTGCTGGTACGGGCTCAAGTGCCTCGTCATCGAATTGAGGTAGCAGTTTATGCTTCGGGTAACTTTTGGTTGGGCGCACGAGGCCGTATTCCTCGGCTGCCAGGACATTAGTCCATCTGTCGTTGAGTAGATCTTGATCAGCTTGAAGTTGCTGTTGTTTCTTTTTCAGACTCCTTGCAGTGGCTATTAGTCGTTGCTTAAAGCGCTCCTGCTCGAGAGGTTCCTCGGGCACGATAAAGTCTTCGTCGCCGAGGCTCACCTCATCCTCGGAGAGTGGGAGGTAATTACTGTCCACCGAGTATTCTTTTCAACCTATCCATCGGTGCTAACTTGCCCATCCTCCCGATCGTCTTGTTCAGAGTTTTGCTTGACAGGGTTTTCTTGGTCTTCGGCATCGTCCGGAGTATTGTTGTCTCTCGTGCCGGTATTGCTGTCTTTGCTGCGGCGTGATTTAGAGCGGCGCCGTCGGTGTTTTGGTTGTATCTCGGGAGGTTTATCCTCTACTGGATTTTTCTCATTATCGTCGTCACCCTCCTTGGGTGTATCCACCATGTCCATGTCATACGAAGAGGTGGCCGTCCAGCGTCCGGTAAACGGCAGGTTTTGGGCCTGCTCTTCTCCGACATCGTCGTCCATACCGCCGATGTCTTCGGAGCCGTAATCGAGCATGTTAGTTAAGTCCTCGACAGTGGCGATGAAGTGGGTGGTGGGTGGGACGTAAAATTCCCCATTCTCAGCCCCTAGTCTGGGCTAGGCGTAGTTCGGACGTTGCTCCTTCGTAATGACAAGGGATCACATCAAGTCCAGAGCCTCGCTTAAAGGCGAGGTTTGGCCAGGGAGAAGAGAATCCGTGGAGTACGGCGGGAAGGGGATTCCTCGGCCGAGCTCACACGATGCTGACTCTGAGAGTTCGGAGCCAGTGTCCGGGGAGGAGTCCGGCTTTGTGATGGTTTCCAGTGACACTACTTCCTCCGGCTCTCCCATACTGGGCTTAGTGGCCACAGATAGGCCGGTGGGTTTAGAAATCCCGTCTTCGGACCTGGCGACGTGCTCCGGCTCTAAGGCCAGAGCGGAGGTTGGGGTCGTGAATCCTTGGAAGATCAAGTCTCCTTGGATGTCAGCGACATAATCCAAGTTTCCAAAACTAATTTGGAGGCCTGGGCGTAGCTGTCGATCTGCTCTAGATGGCCAAGCGAGTTGGCCCGCAGTGCGTAGCCGCCAAACACAAAGATCTGACTGGGGAGGAAAACCTCCCCCAGGGCAGCATTGTTGTAGATGATTGATGGAGCCATCGAACCTTCTGGTGACGACGCAGCGGAACTCTCAATGAAAGCACCAATGTCAGTGTCAAAACTTGTGGATCTCAGGTAGGGGGTCCCGAACTGTGTGTCTAGGGTTGATGGTAACAGGAGACAGGGGACACGATGTTTACCCAGGTCCGGGCCCTCTTGATGGAGGTAATACCCTACATCCTGCTTGATTGATATTGATGAGTATGATGATTACAAGAGTTGATCTACCACGAGATCGTAATGGCTAAACCCTAGAAGTCTAGCCTGTATGATTGCGATTATGATTGCCTCTACGGACTAAACCCTCCAGTTTATATAGACACCGGAGGGGCCTAGGGTTGTACAGAGTCGGTTTACAAAGGAAGGAATCTACATATCCGAGCGCCAAGCTTGCCATCCACGCAAAGGAGAGTCCCATCCGGACATGGGAGCAAGTCTTCTGTCTTGTATCTTAGTAGCCCATTAGTCCGGCCCATTTTACATAGTCCGGACGCCCGAGGATCCCTTAATCCAGGACTCCCTCAGGCACCCCAAAGGCACACCAAGCCTTCTCTTAGCCGTGTGCAGTGCCCCCCTCCACAGTTACACACCTCGATCATATCGTCGTAGTCCTTAGGCGAAGCCCTACGCCGGTAACTTCATCATCACCGTCGCCACGCCCTCGTGCTGACGGAACTCTCCCTCGTCCTCAACTGGATCAAGATATCGAGCTATGTCATCGAGCTGAACGTGTGCTGAATGCAGAGGTGCCGTATGTTCGGTGCTTGGATCGGTTGGATCACGAAGACGTTCGACTACATCAACCGCGTTACTAAACACTTCCACTTTCGGTCTACAAGGGTATGTGGACACACTCTCCCCGCTCGTTGCTATGCTTCTCCTAGATAGATCTTGCGTGATCGTAGGAATTTTTTTGAAATACTACGTTCCCCAACAATGGCATCAGAGCCAGGTGATGAAGCTATGTACCTAGGGTAGGGTCACGGACCTGTCCTAACTGCCCTACCCAAGGACACCTCTAGAATAAATCACCTTTCAATCGACTTGGAGGTGTTCCACTCGACAGACTCGAAGACATTCGACCAAGAAGCAATTACTCGACCAAGATCCAACCACTCGACGGCCAGGAGACCTAAAGTCACTCCGCACGCTAACGGTCGGTCATTAAGTAGCCTTTATGGTCATCATAGCACTTTATTACTAGCGTTATCAGTAACGCCCTGCCTTAATGTACATTGAACCCTTCGTAACGTGGGCTGGCCGGGGTCCTGGCGCACTCTATATAAGCCACCCCCCTCCTCCGAGACAAGGGTTCGCACCTCTGTAACTCATACACACATAATCCAGTCGACCGCCTCCGAACTCCGAGACGTAGGGCTTTTACTTCTTCCGAGAAGGGCCTGAACTCATAAACCTTGCGTCCTTACAACCTCTCCATAGCTAAGACCTTGCCTCTCCATACTTACCCCCCTACATTACTGTCGGACTTAGAACCACGACAGTTGGCGCCCACCATGGGGCCGTGTTTTAGCGTTTTGTTGGAGGAGTTGCGATCTTTTCCGACCCGAATCATCATGGTTTTCGACGGAGTTTTGGTGGAGGGCCGCGAGATCCGTCTCGGCGCGCTCACGTTCATCGCCGACGACTCCGCCTGGCTTCAGGAGGCTCCGCTCGACGTGGACGCGCTCCCTGTCCGCGGGGCAACGCACTTTAGCGTGTGCGTCCGCGGCGTTCTCCTACGGCAACCGTCGACCCCCTACCGGTCGGCTCCTGTGCTGTCCTCCCTCTTCGTTTCCTGCCGGCGCAAGCGCTCCGGTCGGTCGAGACTTCAGGGGTGGGTGAGACACGCGGTGGCCTGTCAGTCGGCCACCCCTCAAGTCACTGCGATCGAGCCCGACGAAACCCTCTACGGCCTGTTCGACCTGTCGACTGGCTCCGAAGAGACTGCATCCGAGTGCGACAGCAGCGATCCGGCGGCAGAGGTTCTGATGGTCGATGGACCGCCCAGTCCCCCCGGTTTTACCCGCACCGACGGAGGCGCAGGAGGAGGCGACCCGTCGCGTCCCCATGAGGAGTATCTTCCCGAGCCTCTCACGTCGCTACAGAGAGAAGAACTTCGCCGCCGGAACATGGATGTGCTGCACACTCCTATCGTTGGAGAAACCTCCGAGGCTCGCGCCTTGGAGGACGCGCGCCTGGCAAACTTGGCCGAGCGCACTCGACTGGAGAACCTCCAACGAGCACTCGACGAGCATGCGCGACAACGGGTTCCCGAATCCAGTCGACGTCAGCTCTTCCTGCCCCCGCAGGTATATCGGACTCCGATTCAGAATTTAGCAGCTGCGGCCCGTATAGCGGAGTCGATTCAGCCTTCCCAGTCAGAGGCTGGCAGAGGCTTGCTGCAGATCAGAGCGTTACTCCGGGCAGCAGGAGATCAGAATTCCGCTGTTTCTCAGTCACGGAACAGAATTCACAGCAGATCCGTTGCCGCGGACACAGTCCAGTCGGCTCATAGCCCGAGATCGCCCCCGAGGCGTGAGGGACGTGGAGACCGGCGTGACCAGTATGGGAACCATGAGCAGTATGATCACCGAGTCGATCGTGACGGTCGACATCGAGTGCTCACGCCTCCCCGAGGAGCGGGTCGTATGTGCCTCGCCAGCGGGATGACAGGCGCCCTCATAGTGGTGGGCGAAGGACTCCAGTCGACCCCAGAGGGCTAGGCTTTGACGCGAGATCCATCCTCGTCCAGGGTCTGGTCGACAGGAACAGGGCTCACCAAGAAGGCCATGACAGAGATGCGCCTGCCAGCAGCAGAGTACATGTTTCGGGGCCAGAGTGCTTTGGTAGAGCCATCGGGGCTGCTGTGATTCCTCCCAATTTCAGGTTGGCGACTGGAGTCAGTAAGTTCACTGGCGAGTCCAAGCTCGATACTTGGCTTGAGGACTACCGAGTGGCCGTCCAGATTGGCGGCGGCAATGATGAAGTGGCCATGAAGCACCTGCCTCTCATGTTGGAGGGCTCGGCCAGAGCGTGGCTAAACCAGTTAGCGCCTAGCAGCATTTACACTTGGGAAGATCTCTCTCGAGTGTTCGTCGCCACATTTGAGGGCACATGCAAGCGACCAGCAGGACTGACGGAACTGCGGTCTTGTGTGCAAAAGCCGAATGAAACTTTGAGGGATTACATCCAGAGATGGATCACGTTACATCACTCGGTGGAGAATGTGCCTGACCACCAAGCAGTTTGTGCCTTCAAGGAAGGCGTCAAGTACAGAGAGCTGAATTTGAAATTCGGTCGAACCGGAGATATGTCCCTGAATCGGATGATGGAGATTGTCACCAAGTACGCTAATGGTGAAGATGAGGATCGACTCAGGAGTGGCAAGCTCAAGTCAGTCACCCAAGAAACCGGAGGCAATTCCAATCGGAAACAGAAGCGGAAAGCCGAGCCGGCGGCTCCCGGGGAAGCCTTAGCTTTGGCCCAAGGAAAGTCTAAAGGGAAACCTAAAGGGCCTTGGAATCCCAAAAAGGTTAAAGACCAGGAGGGGAATGATGTGTTGGACTTACCATGTCTCGTCCACACAAAGAAAGATGAAGAGGGTAATTTCATTTACCCGAAACATACCACTCGGCAGTGTCGACTCCTGATCCAGCAGTTCCAGGGCAAGCAACCCAAGGGTAAGGAAAAGGAGTCAGACAAGGTCGAGGACAAAGAGGACAGTGATGACGGATACCCTCAAGTCAATTCCACCCTGATGATTTTTGCTGATGTTGAGAGCAAAAGTCGACTGAAAGTTATAAACCGAGAGGTGAATATGGTCGCTCCGGCGACACCTAGTTACCTGAAATGGTCTCAGACTGCCATAACATTCGACTAGTCCGACCACCCAATACACATCGCCACCCCTGGGAGGCAAGCTTTGGTGGTCGACCCAGTTGTTGAAGGCACTCGACTGACCAAAGTCCTGATGGATGGCAGCAGTGGTTTGAACATATTATACGCTGAGACGTTGAAAGGGATGGGCGTTCCGATGTCCAGACTCAGTGCCAGCAACATGAGTTTCCATGGAGTCATTCCTGGGAAGAAGGCTGAATCACTCGGCCATATTGCTCTTGATGTGGTTTTCCGTGATTCCAAGAATTATCGCAAAGAAAAGTTGATGTTGGAAGTTGTGGACTTCCAGAGTGCCTATCACGCTATTCTGGGCAGGCCGGCTTATGCACGCTTCATGGCCCGACCATGTTACGTGTATCTCAAATTGAAGATGCCTGGTCCCAAAGGTGTGATCACCATTACGGGCAATCGGAAGAAAGCGGAAGAATGTTTTCAGAAAGGTTTGAAGATCACCGACGCGCAGATGGCAGTGGTGGAGTTGCAGGAATACCAGAAGACTGCAGACCCGAGTGATCTGTTGCGAGCCAAGAAGCCCGCTACAGAGTCAGCTTTCTAGTCGACCGGCGATACTGAGACAGCTCACATCCACCTGACCGACCCCAGCGCCGCTCCGACTCATATCTCGACAACACTCGACTCCAAATAGGAAGAAGCACTCATCCAGTTCCTCCGTGAGAACTGGGACATTTTCGCATGGAAGCCTTCTAACATGCTAGGTGTTCCCAGGGAGCTGGTTGAGCATCACCTGAGAGTCGACTCAAAAGTAAAACCTGTCAAGGAACATCTCCGACGGTCCGCCGTCCAAAAGAGAAAGGCTATTGGCGAGGAGGTGGCTCGGCTCTTAGCAGCGGAATTCATCCGAGAAATCTACCACTCCGAGTGGCTCGCCAACGTTGTCATGGTCCCCAAGAAGGACAAGTCACTTCGCATGTGCATTGATTTTAAACATATCAATCGGGCCTGCCCGAAAGATCATTTTCCTCTCCCCCGCATCGACCAGATAGTCGACTCGACCGCGGGATGTGAGCGACTGTCTTTCTTGGACGCCTATTCCGGGTACCATCAGATCCGTCTGTATGGACCTGACGAGATCAAGACAGCTTTCATCACTCCATTAGGGTGCTTCTGTTATGTTACCATGCCATTTGGCCTCAAGAATGCCGGAGCTACATTCATGAGGATGATTCGGAAGTGTTTACTCACTCAAATCAGTCGAAACGTAGTAGCATACATGGATGATATCGTGGTCAAGTCACGGAAGGGTTCTGACCTGCTAACTGACCTTGCCGAAACCTTTGCCAACCTCAGGAGGTATGATATCAAGCTTAATCCATCAAAGTGCACATTCGGAGTCCCTGGCGGAAAGTTACTCGGTTTTCTCATTTCCGAACGAGGAATCGACGCCAATCCAGAAAAAGTTGGCACTATACTCCAAATGAAAAGCCCTGTGCGAGTGCACGACGTCCAGAAGCTTACTGGTTGCTTGGCTGCCCTAAGTCGATTCATATCTCGTCTCGGTGAAAAGGCATTGCCTCTTTACCGATTGATGAAGAAGTCCGACAAGTTCGAGTGGACTCCTGAAGCTGATGCAGCATTTGCAGAGCTCAAAGCTCTGCTCTCCACCCAGCCGGTGCTTGCTGCCCCAATCAGCAAGGAGCCTTTGCTGCTTTACATTGCAGCCACAGGACAAGTCATCAGTATGGTACTTACGGTCGAGCGGGAAGAGGAAGGGAAAACCTTCAAAGTTCAGCGCCCAGTATATTATATTTCTGAAGTCTTGACCCCATCAAAGCAAAGATATCCTCACTATCAGAAGCTTGTATATGGGATTTATATGACCACCAAGAAAGTTGCACACTACTTCTCTGATCATTCCATTACAGTTGTCAGCGACGCTCCATTGTCAGAGATCCTGCATAACAGGGATGCAACCGGTCGAGTGGCAAAATGGGCGATCGAACTCCTTCCCCTAGATATCAAGTTTGAGGCAAAGAAAGCTATCAAGTCCCAGGCAATCACGGATTTCATCGCCGAGTGGATTGAACAACAACTGCCGACTCAGGTTCACTCGGAGCATTGGACCATGTTCTTTGACGGTTCCAAGATGCTAAATGGTTCCGGCGCCAGAGTGGTGTTGGTCTCCCCCAAAGGAGATAAACTCAGATATGTTCTTCAAATCCACTTTGATTCCTCTAACAACGAGGCAGAATACGAAGCACTTTTGTATGGGTTGCGCATGGCCATTTCACTCGGCGTCCGTCGCCTCATGGTCTATGGCGACTCAGATTTGGTGGTCAATCAAGTGATGAAGGAATGGGACGTCAGAAGTCTAGCCATGACTGGTTATTGCAATGCAGTGAGAAAGATGGAGAAGAAGTTCGAGGGGTTAGAGCTTCACCACATACCCCGACTGAAAAATCAAGCAGCTGATGATCTGGCAAAAATAGGTTCCAAAAGAGAAGCCATTCCCAGCAATGTGTTTCTGGAACATATCCACATACCATCAGTCCAGGAGGATCCCTTCACTGAAGAGGCCCTGCAGCCAAAAAGTGCCACGGATCCGACTGAAGTTGAAGTTCCATCTGTGGTCGACCTGGTCATGGAAGTCTTGGTTATCACTCCCGGCTGGACAGAACCGTACATCGCGTACATCCTAAGGAAAGAACTCCCAGAAGACGAAGAAGAGGCTCGACAGATCGTCCGTCGATCCAAGGCCTTTACAGTCATAAAGGGACAGTTATATAGAGAAAGCGCGACTGGGGTCGGCCAGAAGTGTGTTACGCCAGAAGAAGGTCAGATAATCCTTAACGATATCCACTCGGGGACCTGTGGTCATCATGCGTCCTCTCGGACCATTGTGGCTAAAGCATACCGAGCGGGGTTCTACTGGCCAAGAGCCAATGAGATGGCGAAAGAGATAGTCGACAAATGTGAAGGATGTCAGTATTACTCCAATATGCCGCACAAGCCCGCGTCAGCCCTGAAAACCATTCCACTCGTCTGGCCCTTCGCTGTTTGGGGGCTGGACATGGTTGGACCACTGAGAACAGCCAGGAGCGGCTTCACTCATGTGCTGGTAGCAGTCGACAAGTTCACCAAATGGATTGAAGCCAAGCCTATCAAGAATCTTGATGCTTGCACCGCTATCAGTTTCATCAGAGAGTTGATATTCAGATATGGAGTTCCACACAGCATCATCACCGACAACGGGTCAAACTTCGATTCCGACAAATTCAGGGCCTTCTGCGCCTCTCAGGGCACTCGGGTCGACTATGCTTTAGTCGCTCACCCCCAGTCGAATGGGCAAGCAGAAAGGGTAAACGGCCTAATTCTCAAAGGACTGAAACCCCGATTGATGCGCGATCAAAAGCATGCAGCAGGTGCATGGGTCGACGAGCTTCCATCAGTCCTTTGGGGATTGAGGACAACCCCGAATCGATCGACCAGAAGAACCCCATTCTTTCTGGTCTACGGAGCCGAGGCAGTCTTACCGAGTGACCTGCTTCACAACGCTCCCAGAGTCGAGCTCTACTCAGAAGATGAGGCAGAACAAGCCCGGCAGGACGCAGTCGACCTCCTAGAAGAACAAAGACAAATGGCCTTGATTCGATCGACCATCTATCAGCAAGACTTGCGTCGATTCCATGCCAGAAACGTGAAGAGCCGAGCCTTCCAAGAAGGAGACTTAGTCCTCCGAGTGGATCAGCAGAAACCACACAAGCTCACTCCTACTTGGGAAGGCCCCTTCATAGTCACCAGAGTCCTCCACAATGGAGCATACCACCTCTACAATGTTGATCGCCAGATTGATGAGCCACGAGCCTGGAATGCGGAGCTACTCCACCCCTTTTATACTTGAATTCTCACTCGGATGAGATGTAATAAGAAAAACTCATGTAGTTTATTTATCAAAGACAAGAGCGTTATAATTTTTCCAGTGATTATTATTGTTTTTGTTTGTGTAAGAAATCCCCCAGTGGGTGGCTTAGCTGCGAATCCGCTTCGCCTAAGTTTGTAAAAACAGTTTCCTACCGAGTGGCGAGCCAGCCTCCCACTCGGGGGCTTAGCTGCGAATCCGTTTTGCCTAAGTTTGAAAAAATCCTACCGAGTGGAGAGCCAGCCTCCCACTCGGGGGCTTAGCTACGAATCCGTTTCGCCTAAGTTTGAAAAAATCCTACTGAGTGGAGAGAAATCCTCCCACTCGGGGGCTTAGCTGCAGTCCAGTACTCGCCTAAGTTCTCTCACTTGGAGACTTAGCTGCAGTCAGGCACTCGCTTAAGTTTGAAAAATCCTACCGAGTGGAGAGCAATCCTCCCACTCGGGGGCTTAGCTGCAGTTCAGTACTCGCCTAAGTTCTCTCACTTGGAGACTTAGCTGCAGTCAGGCACTCGCCTAAGTTTGAAAAAATCCTACCGAGTGGAGAGCAATCCTCCCACTCGGAGGCTTAGCTGCAGTCCAGTACTCGCCTAAGTTCTCTCACTTGGAGAATTAGCTGCAGTCAGGCACTCGCCTAAGTTTGAAAAAATCCTACCGAGTGGAGAGCAATCCTCCCACTCGGGGGCTTAGCTGCAATCCAGTACTCGCCTAAGTTCTCCCACTTAGAGACTTAGCTGCAGTCAGGCACTCGCCTAAGTTTGAAAAAATCCTACCGAGTGGAGAGCAATCCTCCCACTCGGGGGCTTAGCTGCAGTCCAGTACTCGCCTAAGTTCTCCCACTTAGAGACTTAGCTGCAGTTAGGCACTCGCCTAAGTTTGAAAAAATCCTACCGAGTGGAGAGCAATCCTCCCACTCGGGGGCTTAGCTGCAGTCCAGTACTCGCCTAAGTTCTCCCACTTAGAGACTTAGCTGCAGTCAGGCACTCGCCTAAGTTTGAAAAAATCCTACCGAGTGGAGAGCAATCCTCCCACTCGGGGGCTTAGCTACAGTCCAGTACTCGCCTAAGTTCTCCCACTTAGAGACTTAGCTGCAGTCAGGCACTCGCCTAAGTTTGAAAAAATCCTACCGAGTGGAGAGAAGTCCTCCCACTCGGGGGCTTAGCTGCAGTCCAGTACTCGCCTAAGTTCTCCCACTTAGAGACTTAGTTGCAGTCAGGCACTCGCCTAAGTTTGAAAAAATCCTACTGAGTGGAGAGCAATCCTCCCACTCGGGGGCTTAGCTGCAGTCTAGTACTCGCCTAAGTTCTCCCACTTAGAGACTTAGCTGCACTCAGGCACTCGCCTAAGTTTAAAAAATCCTACCGAGTGGAGAGCAATCCTCCCACTCGGGGGCTTAGCTGCAGTCCAGTACTCGCCTAAGTCCTCCCACTTAGAGACTTAGCTGCAGTTAGGGACTCGCCTAAGTTTGAAAAAATCCTACCGAGTGAAGAGCAATCCTCCCACTCGGGAGCTTAGCTGCAGTACAGTACTCGCCTAGGTTCTCTCACTAGGAGACTTAGCTGCAGTCCGGCACTCGCCTAAGTTTGAAAAAATCCTACCGAGTGGAGAGCGATCCTCCCACTCGGGGGCTTAGCTGCAGTCCAGTACTCGCCTAAGTACGAAACACATCTCAATCCTCAAGGACGACGAGGGGCGGGTGGACTGCCACCTTCTCCTGGAGAGCTTTGCCACAAATACAATGCGCGATTCATCCCGCTCTACAGTAACGAAGTACGGGTCGACTGCCACCTTCTCCTGGAGAGCTTCGCCACAAATACAATGTGCGCTCCATCCCACTCTGCAGTAACAGGGTGTGGGTAGACCGCCGCTTTCCCCTGGGGAGCTTTGCCACAAACACAAGACATGGGTCGACTGCTTCCCCCTCCTTCGGAGCTGCGCTGCGAATACAGAAAGTTGTCTCGAACAAAGAATGGGTTCACTCAGCAAGAGATTCATAAAGATATTCAACGGTAAACCAAGTTCAGATAAATTCTAAAGGTTTCGGATCATAGATCGAAGTACTCGGGCACGCAGCCCGAAAAAGTTTAATGGTTAAAAAAACCACTCGGCATTCCGAGGCAAATTTAAGGTAGGACATAAGAGTTTGTTCACTCCGCGGGAGGAGGGCTGGCAGGCTCGACGAACTCATCCAGGTCGACGCCATCGGTAATCCGAGTGGCAGCAGCTCTGAAGGTCTCCATAAAAGTTCGAAAGTCGTGCTTCTGGGTGTTTGCGACCTTGATTGCGGCCAGCTTGTCTTGTCGCACCTCCTTGAAGTGGACACAAACCAAGGACAGAGCCACGTCAGCGCCACAACGAGCAGAAGACTTTTTCCACTCCTGCACTCGGTCAGGGATTCCGTTAAGTCGAGTCATTAGAGACTCAAGATAGTTTTGGAGCGAAGCCTCTGGCCAAAGTGTCGGGTCGATCCGTGACATGGCGACCTTCAGTCGAGCCAAGTAGTCCACGGCACCGTCGATACGAGATTCCAGTCGGAGCAGATTCATGGCAGTTTCATCTTTCATGGGAGAGTTGATTGGGTCCAAACCTGGTTCGATCCGCCCAGTCTCTTCTTCAAAGTCCTGGCAAAACTCTGCATTCACGATCCAAGGATAAGTCAATTTTCATACACTAAGTTGACACAAAAAAAACACCAGTCGGAACTAAATGTGCACCTTCAAGCTTGATGTACAACTTATTGGCAAGGCTCCTCAGGTAGCTCTCCAGATCATCCCTCCTGCGAGCGATGCCTTCCATCTTTTCGTTCAGGTTGAGCTTATCCTTCTTCCAGCGTGTACACTCCTTATTGGCTTCATTCAGAGCGGTCTTCAGCCTGGTATTCTCTTCTTCTAACTGGCCGACCGAAGCCAGCTTCTGTTCGGCCAGAGCGGTCTTGTCGTCAGCCTCCTTATGAGCAGTAGCCAAGTCCTGATCCTTCTTCGCCAAAGCTTCCCTCAGTTTTTCTGCAAAGAAATGATGATTGATTCGGAAATAGCAGAAGGGTACTCAAGCCTAAAACTAACCAGCCGACAAAATCGTCTTACCTGCGGCGCCGTCTCTGACCTTTTGCAGCTCTGTCCTGGCCAGCTCCAAATCAAGGTTCAGTTGAATCTGCTGCTTCTCCAAGACAGCAAAGCGAGCTCCAAGATCGCAAGATTTTTGAAATCAAAGGGGAGAAGTTATTTTTACAGCAAAAAACAACAAAGGCAATAAATACTAAGACTACGGTCGACTGCCCGTAGTCCACCATAGTCTCGGGGACTACACCCAGTGGGTGCACTTAGCATGCCCCCACCGGTTCTGATCCCACTCGACCAGCCCGCCAAAGTCGAGTGGAAGAGACAAACTACCAGTTTGGTTTATACATTCGGCAAAATACAAAGACTACAGTCGACTGCCAGCAGTCCACCGTAGTCTCGGGGACTACACCCAGTGGGTGCACTCAGTGTGCCCCCACTAGTCCAAAACATCAATCGACGCACCCAGTGGGTGTACAGATGCAAAGATTTACGGAAAGAATCTTCAGATAGCCGACTAACCTGAACGTTGCTCTAGAGAGCCGAGCTGGCATCATAGGCGGCTTGGCTGGCGTCCCGCACCATCTTCATCTTCTCCATCATAATGCCCGCCTGGCATATGGCTTCCCTAGCAGCATTCACCTCGTCCTCTGGGACATGATGGGTCGCAAAAACTGAAGGCGGGTCGGCAGGGGCCTGAGCAGTCAAAGAAGAAGGCAAGGCACTCGACAGGGGCTCCGCGAAGGTAACAGAACCCCGATTGACGTCACCAGTGTCCTGAACGACTGGTTCCGCCCTCGGCGTCGACTGTAGCGCCTCACTTGCAGGAGCTCGCCTACTCTTCCTCGTCAAAGGCCTCTCGGGCTCTTCATCATCATCAGGGAGGTCAATAATGTTGGGAGTTGTGCAAAGTTCAAATTGCCAAAATCACGTCACCCAATGATGCACGATGCAGTTGAATCGACCGAAGAAAGATAGTATGGCAGAAATCATACCCTGATTAGAAGTGACCGCATCCTCCATCACCTCATCATCATCCCTGTAAGCTGAGGTCCCGGAAGTGGCAGCGCTGACAATTCCAAATTTCGCCCAGTTAAAACAAGAAAAACAAACGGCACGGAGCGTCGAGTGAATACAAGGAGAGACACTCACGAAGAGGCGACAGGGATATCGATCTTGATTTTTGGCAGCGCCTTCCGAGTCTTCGGCTCTGCAACTTTGGGGTGCTTTGGCGCCTTCTCAGTCGGGGTTGGTGAAGAGATCGGAGGACGCTTCAAAGACTGACCAGCCTGAGCAGTTGCCTTGTCGCGGGCACTCGGCCGTTCTTGGTCAAGCTTGGATCGTCTCTCTATGCGAGGAGGCGACTCGACTTCTTCCCCATCACTTGAGTCGTCGCTTCCTCCATCCCCTTCACCATCGGAAGTCCACTCGCCACTTTCGCCACCACTCGCCTCGCCTTCCAGAGCTTGCTCTTGCTCCCCGTTGGGCATCGAATACATTTCAATAATGGCCTAAAAGAAAGCAGGGAGAACAAAGTCAGTTGACGCAATACAGACAGCTGGGTGAGTGAATTCAGATTACAAGCAAAAACTCAGAATCAGACCTGCTCTGGTGCACGCGACTGGTTGAATGGGGGAACTCTCCTGGCTCCTCTGGGATTGTCCTTGTTCCCGGTAATGCTCGACAGCCACTTCTCCAGCGTGTCGTCATCGACCTCCTCTGGGTGGATCCGAGTGGAGTCTTCTAGACCCGAATACATCCACATCGGGTGGTCTCGGGCTTGGAGAGGCTGGATGCGCCGCTGAAGGAAGACCTCCAAGAGATCCATACCAGTGACCCTGTCGCAAATGAGCTGGACCACTCGGTTGACCAACACCTTCATGTGCGCCTTCTCCTCCGGGAGCACCTTCAAAGGGGAGGGTTTTTCCACTCGGTCCATGGTAAAGGGAGGGAGGCCAGTCGATTGCCCTGGCGTCGACTGGTCTTTGAAGTAGAACCAGGTCGACTGCCATCCGCGAACTGAATCGGGAAGAATCATGGCCGGAAAGGAGCTTTTTCCCCTCGTCTGGATGCCAAGACCCCCACACATCTGGATCACTTGGGTCCTCTCCTCACTCGGATTAGCCTTTTTCACTGTCTGGGAGCGACAAGTGAAAATATGCTTGAAAAGACCCCAGTGAGGTCGACAACCCAAGAAGTTCTCACACAAGGAAATGAACGCGGCAAGATAAACGATTGAGTTGGGGGTAAAATGGTGGAGTTGAGCCCCAAAGAAGTTTAGAAACCCTCGGAAGAAAGGATGAGGAGGCAAGGAAAACCCACGGTCGACGTGGGTGGCAAGAAGAACGCGCTCACCCTCCCAGGGTTGCGGCTCGGATTCCTTCCCCGGAAGCCGCGCCGAGTGGTAGGGGATCAGCCCTCCCTCGGCCAGGTCGTCGAGGTCTTCTTGGGAGATCCTCGAGTGGATCCAGTCGCCCTGGATCCAACCCTTCGGCGGGCCAGTCCGCGAGGAAGATCCGCCCCGGCTCGTCGCCTTCCCCTTCGACCTCGCCGTCGCCTTCTTTGCCCGCTCCAGAGCCACTGTCTTCTCCTTCACCATTGTCGCCGACGAGACGCGTGTGGCGCGGTGGCGCTGGGGAGAGAGCGAGCGCAGAGGAGAGGCGTGAGGAGGAGAAGAGATAATGGGGCGCACTGTTCGGGAGACTCCGGTCCAACGCCTTATATGAGGCCGCTTCCGAGTGGCTGATAGGTAGGCCCAGATGGCTCTGTCAAATCCCGTAACGACCGCGCGAGCGATATGTGGAGAAAAAGGTGGCGCGGGGATCGAGGCGGCTCCGCTCTATCCCGTCCGATTACTACGGCCTCCCCCGTTCCGCGCGCTTCCCAAAATTCGATCCCACTAAATCCGCGGGCAGAAAATAACTTGTCAGACCAAAGATCTCCTCCGCACCGTCACTCGGAGCCTTACAAGTAAAGAAACTCACTCGACGAAGAATTAAGAATGGATCAAGGCGACTGAAAAGGGAGTTGCTGTCATCACTCAGGTCCGTTGATCCGAAACAAGATATGCTCACGGCATAGAAAACGAGTCGGGGAAGTCCTCAACTCCTTCCCCACTCAAACCTTGATCCATTCGGGGGCTAATGATGAAGCTATGTACCTAGGGTAGGGTCACGGACCTGTCCTAAATGCCCTACCCAAGGACACCTCTAGAATAAATCACCTTTCAATCAACTTGGAGGTGTTCCACTCGACAGACTCGAAGACATTCGACCAAGAAGCAACTACTCGACCAAGATCCAACCACTCGACGGCCAGGAGACCTAAAGTCACTCCGCACGCTAACGGTCGGTCATTAAGTAGCCTTTATGGTCATCATAGCACTTTATTACTAGTGTTATCAGTAACGCCCTGCCTTAATGTACATTGAACCCTTCATAACGTGGGCTGGCCGGGGTCCTGGCGCACTCTATATAAGCCACCCCCCTCCTCCGAGACAAGGGTTCGCACCTCTGTAACTCATACACACATAATCCAGTCGACCGCCTCCGGGCTCCGAGACGTAGGGCTTTTACTTCTTCTGAGAAGGGCCTGAACTCGTAAACCTTGTGTCCTTACAACCTCTCCATAGCTAAGACCTCGCCTCTCCATACATACCCCCCTACATTACTGTCAGACTTAGAACCACGACACCAGGTCTATGCGTAGATGTTATATGCACGAGTAGAACACAATGAGTTGTGGGCGATAATAGTCATACTGCTTACCTGCAATGTCTTACTTTGATTCGGCGGTATTGTTGGATGAAGTGGCCCGGACCGACATTACATGACCATGTTCATGAGACTGGTTCTACCGATGTGCTTCGCACACAGGTGGCTAGCGGGTGTCTGTTTCTCCAACTTTAGTTGAATTGAGTTTGACTACGCCTGGTCCTTGTTGAAGGTTAAAACAGCACACTTGACAAAAAATCATTGTGGTTTTGATGCGTAGGTAAGAATGGTTCTTGCTAGAAGCCCGTAGCAGCCACGTAAAACTTGCAACAACAAAGTAGAGGACATCTAACTTGTTTTTGCAGGGCATGTTGTGATGTGATATGGTCAATACGTGATGTGATATAAATTGTTGTATGAGATGATCATGTTTTGTAAAAGTTATCGGCAACTATCAGGAGCCTTATGGTTGTCGCTTTATTGTATGAAATGCAATCGCCATGTAATTACTTTACTTTATCACTAAGCGGTAGCGATAGTCATAGAAGCAATAGTTGGCGAGACGACAACGATGCTACGATGGAGATCAAGGTGTCAAGCCGGTGACGATGGAGATCATGACGGTGCTTTGGAGATGGAGATCAAAGGCACAAGATGATGATGGCCATATCATGTCACATATTTTGATTGCTTGTGATATTTATCCTTTATGCATCTTATTTTTCTTAGTACGGCGGTAGCATTATAAGATGATCCCTCACTAAATTTCAGGGTATAAGTGTTCTCCATGAGTATGCACCATTGCAAAAGTTCGTCATGCCGAGACACCACGTGATGATCGGGTGTGATAAGCCCTACGTTCACATACAACGGGTGCAAGCCAGTTTTGCACATGTAGAATACTCGGGTTAAACTTGACGAGCCTAGCATATGCAGATATGGCCTCGGAACACTGAGACCGAAAGGTCGAACGTGAATCATATAGTAGATATGATCAACATAGTGATGTTCACCCATTGAAAACTACTCCATCTCATGTGATGATCGGACATGGTTTAGTTGACATGGATCACGTGATCATTTAGATGACTAGAGGGATGTCTATCTAAGTGGGAGTTCTTAAGTAATATGATTAATTGAACATTAATTTATCATGAACTAAGTCCTGATAGTATTTGCATATCTATGTTGCAGATCAATAGCTTGCGATGTAGCTCCCCATTTATTTTTTATGTTCCTAGAGAAATATAAGTTGAAATATGATAGTAGCAATGATGTGGACTGGGTCCGTGATCTGAGGACTATCCTCATTGCTGCACAGAAGAATTATGTCCTTGATGCACCACTAGGTGATGAACCTATTGCAGGAGCAGATGCAGACATTATGAACATTTGGCAAGCTCGGTATGATGACTACTTGATAGTTTAGTGCACCATGCTTTACGGCTTAGACCCAGGACATCAAAAACGTTTTGAACACTACAGAGCATATAAGATGTTCCAAGAGATGAAATTGGTATTTCAGACTCATGCCCATGTCGAGAGGTATGAGACCTCTGACAAGTACTTTGCCTACAAGATGGAGCAGAATAGCTCAACCGGTGAGAATGTGCTCAGAATGTCTAAGTACTACAATCACTTGAATCTAGTGGGAGTTAATCTTCCACATAAGATAGTGATTGACAGATTTCTCTAGTCACTATCACCAAGTTACTGGAACTTCATGATGAACTATAATATGCAAGGGATAACAGAAAAGATTCCCGCGCTCTTTGCGATGCTGAAATCGGCGAAGGTAGAAATCAAGAAAAGCATCAAGTACTGATGGTGGACAAGACCACTAGTTTCAAGTAAAAGGGCAAGGGAAATAAAGGGAACTTCAAGAAGAATGGAAAGCAAGTTGCCACTCCCGTGAAGAAGCCCAAAGCTAGACCTAAGCCTGAAATTGAGTGCTTCTACTACAAAGGAAATGGTCACTGGAAGCGGAACTGCCCCAAATACTTGGCGGATAAGAAGGATGGCAAAATGAACAAAAGTATATATGATATACATGTTATTGATGTGTACTTTACTAGTGTTCATAGTATCCCCTGGGTATTTGATACTGGTTCAGTTGCTATGATTAGTAACTTGAAACAGGAATTACAAAATAAACAAAGACTAGTTGAGGGCGAGGTGACGATGACTCCGTTCTCTGGAACAATGGAGAGAGCCACTGACTTATTGGAAATAATACATACCGATGTATGCAGTCCAATGAGTGTTGAGGCTAGCAGCGGGTATCATTATTTTCTGACCTTCACAGATGATTTGAGCACATATGGGTATATCTACTTAATCAAACATAAGTCTGAAACATTTGAGAAGTTCAAAGAATTTCAGAGTGAAGTGGAAAATCATCATAACAATAAAATAAAGTTTCTATGATCTAATCGCGGAGGAAAATATTTGAGTTGCGGGTTTGGTCTTCATTTGAAACAATGTGAAATAGTTTCGCAACTCACACCACCTGGAACACCACAGCGAAATGGTGTGTCTGAACGTCGTAACCGTACTTTATTAGATATGGTGCGATCTATGATGTCTCTTACTGATTTACCACTATCATTTTGGGGTAATGCATTAGAGACAGCTGCATTAGGGCACCATCTAAATCCATTGAGAGGACATCATATGAACTGTGGTTTTGCAAGAAACATAAGTTGTTGTGTCGTAAAGTTTGGGGTTGCGATGCTTATGTGAAAAGATTCAGCTTGATAAGCTCAAACCCAAATCAGAGAAATGCATCTTCATAGGAGTCCCAAAGGAAAATGTTGGGTACACCTTCTATCACAGATCCGAAGGCAAGATATTCGTTGCTAAGAATGGATCCTTTCTATAGAAGAAGTTTCTCTCGAAAGAAGTGAGTGGGAGGAATGTAGAACTTGATAAGGTAATTGTACCTTCTCCCGAGTTGGAAAGTAGTTCATCATAGAAATCAGTTCTAGTGATTCCTACACCAATTAGTGAGGAAGCTAATGATGATGATCATGAAACATCATATCAAGTAACTACCAAACCTCGTAGGTCAACCAGAGTACGGTCCGCACCAGAGAGGTACGGTAATCCTGTTTTGGAAGTCAAGTTACTAGACTATGACGAACCTACGAACTATGAGGAAGTGATGATGAGCCCATATTCCGCGAAATGTCTTGAGGCCATGAAATCTGAGATGGGATCCATGTATGAGAACAAAGTATGGACTTTGATTGACTTGCCCGATGATCGGCGAGCCATTGAGATAAAATGGATCTTTAAGAGGACAACGGACGCTGATAGTAGTGTTACTATCTACAAAGATCGAATTGTCGCAAAAGGTTTTTGACAAGTTCAAGGTGTTGACTATGATAAGATTTTCTCACTCGTAGCGATGCTTAAGTCTGTCTGAATCATGTTAGCAATTGCCACAATTTATGAAATCTGGCAAATGGATGTCAAAACTGCATTCCTTAATGGATTTCTTGAAGAAGAGTTGTATATGATACAACAAGAAGGTTTTTTCAATCCTAAAGGTGCTAACAAAGTGTGCAAGCTCCAGCAATCCATCTATGGACTGGTGCAAGCATCTCGGAGTTGGAATATACGCTTTGATGAGTTGATCAAAGCATATAGTTTTATACAGACTTGTGGTGAAGCCTGTATTTACAAGAAAGTGAGTGGGAGCACTACAGCCTTTCTGATAAGTATATGTGAATGACATATTGTTGATCGGAAATGATGTAGAATTTTCTGGAAAGCATAAAGGAGTGTTTTAAAGGAGTTTTTTAAAGAAAGACCTCGGTGAAAGTTGCTTATATATTAGGCATCAAGATCTATATATATAGATAAAGAGGCTTAATTGGACTTTCACAAAGCACATACCTTGATAAAGTTTTGAAGAAGTTCAAAATAGATTAGTCAAAGAAAGGGTTCTTGCTTGTGTTACAAGGTGTGAAATTGAGTCAGACTCAATGCCCGACCACTGCAGAAAATAGAAAGAGAATGAAAAGTCATTCCCTATGCCTCGGTCATAGGTTCTATAAAGTATGCTATGTTGTGTACCAGACCTATTGTGTACCTCACCATGAGTTTGGCAAGAGGGTACAATAGTGATCCAGGAGTGGATCACTGGACAGCCGTCAAAATTATCCTTAGTGGAATAAGGACATGTTTCTCGGTTATGGAGGTGAAAAAAAAGTTCGTCATAAAGGGTTACGTTGATGCAAGCTTTGACACTGATTCGGATGACTCTAAGTCTCAATCTGGATACATATTGAAAGTGGGAGCAATTAGCTAGAGTAGCTCCGTGCAGAGCATTGTAGACATAAAAAATTTGCAAAATACATATGACTCTGAATGTGGCAGACTTGTTGACTAAACTTCTCTCACAAGCAAAACATTATCACACCTTATCACTCTTTGGGTGTTAATCACATAGTGATGTGAACTAGATTACTGACTCTAGTAAACTCTTTGGGTATTAGTCACATGGAGATGTAAACTAATCACATAAAGATGTGTACTATTGGTGTTAAATCACATGACGATGTGAACTAGATTATTGACTCTAGTGCAAGTGGGAGACTGAAGGAAATATGCCCTAGAGGCAATAATAAAGTTGTTATTTATATTTCCTTATATCGTGATAAATGTTTATTATTCATGCTAGAATTGTATTAATCGGAAACTTAGTACATGTGTGAATACATAGACAAATAGAGTGTCCCTAGTATGCCTTTACTTGACTAGCTCGTTAATCAAAGATGGTTAAGTTTCCTGACCATAGACATGTGTTGTCATTTGATAAACAGGATCACATCATTAGAGAATGATGTTATGGACAAGACCCATCTTTTAGCTTAGCATAATGATCGTTTAGTTTTATTTCTATTGCTTTCATCATGACTTATACATGTCCCTCTAACACTATGAGATTATGCAACTCCCGAATACTAGAGGAACACCTTGTCTGCTATCAAACGTCACAACATAACTGGGTGGTTATAAAGATGCTCTATAGATGTCTCCAATGGTGTTTGTTGGGTTGGCATAGATCGAGATTAGGATTTGTCACTCCGAGTATCGGAGAGGTATCTCTGGGCCCTCTCGGTAATGCTCATCACTATAAGCCTTGCAAGCAATGTGACTAATGAGTTAGTTGTGGGATGATGCATTACAAAACGAGTAAAGAGACTTGCTGGTGACGAGATTGAACTAGGTATGATAATACCGACGATCGAATATCGGGCAAGTAACATACCGATGACAAAGGAAATGACGTATGTTGTTATGCGGTTTGACCGATAAAGATGTTCGTAGAATAGGTAGGAGCCAATATGAGCATCCAGGTTCCGCTATTGGTTATTGATCGAAGATGTGTCTCGGTCATGTCTACATAGTTCTCGAACCCATAGGGTCCGCACGCTTAACGTTCGATGACGATTTGTATTATGAGTTATGTGATTTGATGAATGAAGTTTGTTCGGAGTCCTAGATGAGATCACGGACATGACGAGGAGTCTTGAAATGGTCGAGAGGTAAATATTCATATATTGGAAGGCTATATTCGGACATTGGAATGGTTCTGAGTGATTCAGGTATTTTTTTTGGAGTACCGGAGGTTACCGGAACCCCCTGGGAGAAGTATTGGGCCTGTTGGGCCTTATTGGAGGAGAGGAGAGAGGCCACGTGAGAGCCTCCCCCCCCCCCCCGTTGCCCAAACTGAATTGGACTAGGGGAAGGGGCCGGCCCCCCTCTTTCCTTCTCCCTCTCTCTCCCTTCCCCTTTTCCCTCTCCGATGGAAGGAAGGAGGGGGGTCGAATCCTACTTGGACTAGGAGTCCAAGTAGGACACCCCCCCCCCGCTTGGCGCGCCCTCTCTAGGGCTGGCCTCCTCCTCCTCCCCCTTTATATACGTGGGAGGGGGCACCCCAAAGGCACACCAAGCCTTCTATTAGGCGTGTGCGGTGCCCCCTCCATAATTACACACCTCGGTCATATCGTCGTAGTGCTTAGGCGAAACCTTGCGTCGATAACTTCATCATCACCATCGCCACGCCGTCGTGATGACGGAACTCTCCCTCGTCCTCAACTGGATCAAGAGATTGAGGGACGTCATCAAGCTGAATGTGTGCTGAACGCGGAGGTGTCGTATGTTCGGTGCTTGGATCGGTTGGATCGCGAAGACGTTCGACTACATCAACCGTGTTACTAAACGCTTCCGCTTTCGGTCTACGAGGGTACGTGGACACACTCTCCCTACTCGTTGCTATGCTTCTCCTAGATAGATCTTGTGTGATCGTAGGAAATTTTTGGAAATACTACGTTCCCCAACATATGTCGTGCGAGCATATTCCACGACCGCCACTGTAATACGATGTAGCTGTGGGGACCCCGACTCATAAGTCGTGATCACCGAATGCACGTGTACAGTGATCCCAGAGATCAATGCTCACTGAACACACAGAAGCTGAATAACAAGAGTCTTACATCCATACATACCGTATTACACAAGGAGGACCATTATGGTCAAGTCTTGATTATCACATTGCAGCGGAAATCTTTGTCGATAACTTGGACCCATGCCATCTGCCTTAACCCTACAGGTATTCTGACTGGGAAGCGTCCTAGCTCGCATGCTCGTCACCGAAGTATTCTTCTTCATATCATGTTCTTTCATGCCTGGCCAATAAAATAACCAGTGGCAAGCCAATGAGTACTTTGAATGTACTCGCAAGCAACCCATGTTTTGGTTCAAGATACAACAATGCATGATATAGGTAAAAAAATTGCGGAAAGCTAGTTTTTGAGTGCAATGACATGTTCAACAACTTTTAAGACATGCATCAGGAGAATTCAATTGACCATGAGGATCGGTTACAGATATCAACATAAATAGAGTGGGCATCAACCCAACTCAATCATGTCAAGTCCTTTGACTTGACCCAAGTAGTTCTTCCCACTTATCCAAACACACACACTGGTTTGTAAACATGTGGACGTAGCCCAAGAGCAGTTACCCAACTGTCCTTGACCATGGACACGGCTATTCGAATAGTTTTACACTCTGCAGAGGTTGCACACTTTACCCACAAGATCCGGGGAACTTCCGTGTCATCCACGACCCGCGGTACCTCAAGTACCCGGGGTAAGCACCCGATCACTATCTTTCCCTAGACGACACTAACATAGAGTCCACTTGATTGGCAGTAACCCCCGTGCCCAACATTTCACATCTTAAAATTGTGGAGCCTCGCTCCCATTTTCATCACATACCACAAGCACGGGGTACCAACGGTGTGTCCGGCGCCCTGTGAAGACAGTCATGGCCGCCCTACCTGGCATGACCCCGTCCTAAGAGAGAGCACCAGCTCTCCCCATCACTAGTAATGCGGGCTCCAAGCTAGTATCGGCCTAGGTAATCAATAATGCCCTTTCCCATACAAGGGTAGAGTGGTTGCGCATGTAAGGTTGGAATAACAGTCGCAACTTAAACCAATCCATTTTGAAAACAACACACACACTTGCCTCGGTACACCACTTCATCATCAAGTGGGTACCCAACTCATCATCTCCCTCGGGCATAAGTGGCACCCGACGGGGTTTTCGAAAAGTCCTTTGAAAATACTTTGTCTCCATCACCATGCATATTCCCATCCCTTTTGCGTAGCACTACTTAGCATCCTATCTACTCCCACCGGCATAACCCTCATAAGGAGGTAGGGTCATGCACAATGCAAGTATCAACGAGGAAGTAATAGAGGCAACCCATCAAAGTGGTTACCATCTCATCATGATTCCGATGCAACACTAATAAAGTGTTATATGACATGCATAAAAAGGGTTTCATAAATATGGTCAAACGGCTGCTTGCCTGTTTTAACAAAGTCTTCGAGGTCTCCAAATATCTCTGGTCCAACTCCAAGCATTTCTTCTACTTCGCCAACTATCGTTGAAAGCAACCATAATAAGCAACACAACAAGGCAGAAATAAAAGTGCTCCAAAAATATTGATTTGACTTTTCTAGGATACCTCTGGTCATGTGAGGAATGACCAAAGTGATTTCATTGGAATTGGATCAATGGATATTTCTAAACATTTTGATATGATGGAATCAAGGGGTTTATGGATTTGCAAGAAGTGTAGAGAAACATATTTTTGAAAAATGAGCAAAGGCACCCATTTAACAAACCATGATTTTAGAAGCATCTAGGAGTTGGTTTCACTGGATTTGGAGTTCAAATGATTTTCCTATGAATTTACAAAGTTGGCTATATATGAAGAAATAGACCATTATTTGAGGTGATACAGAGAGTATTAGTAAAAATGTTCAAAAATTAAGTTTTGAACTTATAGACATCTAGGATTTTGAATCATGGAATTTGGATCAAAAATGGGCTCTCTGTGATTTTCTAAAGTTTATGACAGAAATGGAAAAGTAAGATTTCATAAACATTTGTGAAAGAAATGTTTCTGGAAAAATGTGCAAATTGCACCCTGTGATAGAGAATGAATTTATGAACTAGTAGAAATTTGAATCATCAAATTTGGGCATGGAATGAATGAACTATGGATTTTAGAAACTCACTGGAAAAGAATAAAAAGAAATATAAGGCATTACCCTTATCCTTCGCACCGGTGAGAGATAGCCATGGGCCGGCCCAGCTGCTCGGTCGCGCGGTGACAGGGGCAACGTCGAAGGCATACCGGGGTAATACGCCTTCCCACACGGGAGGCAACCCCGAGCTGGACCCGTGTCCACTTGCTAGCGTGGCCCGGTGGGTGGAGCCACTAACAAGCGGGGCCTGCCCGCAGGTCATCGTCTTCGTCTTCCTCCCGCGCGCTCGCCTGGCCGAGGGAGTAGAGAGCCCCAACGACGACTGCCGGTGCGACGGAGCACCTCTGGCGATGCTCTGGCTATGGATGAGCTCGGCATCGAGTGTCGCATCCATTCGTGTATGCCACGGCTGCCGGGGATGGTCGAGGCGACGGCGGCTTGGATGCCGGCGGACGGTGGCGTCGGGCGAGATTGGGCACGGCGCTACGGTGCGTCCTCAGACGAGGGAAAGAGAGTGGGAGCTCCGCCTTGCTCAGGGGAGCCTGCTGGTGGAGAGAGGAGAGGGAGAAGAGCTCGGGCTCGGCTGAATTTAGGTGGAGGCCGGCGGCTCGGCTCCGGCCATGGGGAGCGATGGAGGGCTCGGGGAGAGGTTTGGCTTCATCCCGTGGGTCACTGGGAGGGAGAGAGGGCGAGTGGTGAGGAGAGGAGGGCTCGGGGAGGCCCTTAAATAGGCGGGCGATGGTCCACCGAGGACTCGTGCGCGGGCGAGCTCGTTGCCATCACCACGGGTCACAGGAGCTCGTCGCGGTGTGTCTGGGGCGTCCCTAGATTCGGTCCAGAGCTAGGGGAGAGAAGAGAGAGAGCAGGGGGGCAGGGGCACCGCGCGTGTGAGCTTGCTCACTGGTGCACACGGGCGGCTGGCGCGCGTGCGAGCAGGGGCAGGAGGAGGGAGAAGGAGGAGGGGGCCGCCCGGCTGTCGTGTTGAGGATGCCGAGGAGCATCGTTGGGCACACTGGGGAGGCCCGAGGTGGCCGGAGGTGCTTGGCAGGGGGCGGCTACAGTGCGGGAGCGCACTGTAGCGCGCTCCAAAGCGCCCAAATGGCATGCCATGGCATTTTATATGCCTTGTGGGCGCGGCCACTAATGTCTAGTAGCTCTAGGAGGGAGTAAAGAAAGGGGAGGAAGCATTGGATGCCATGGAGGGCCACTGGAATGAGGAGGAAGGTGAGAAAGGAGAAGAATGCTGCTGTCCAGAAGGGTAAATGGGGGTGTTTCACCCCTCAATCATTGAGCTGAGGCTAGGGAAGAGTTACTGGAGATAGGAGAAGACTAGGAGGAGATGTGGTAAAAAGTTGAGCTCAAGGAGATTAGTGGAAGAGGTCAAAATGATGATTTTGGGAAAATGGTAGAAGGTGTTTGTTGTTGGTTTGGGCAAGAAAATTAATTCCACTTGCCATGAGAATTAACAGGATGGAATGGCACATAGAAGTAGGATGTTCCACCAAGTTTGAGCTCATTTGGGCAAAGTAGCCAATGTAACTTTGGTAAACCCTAGAAATCAACAGAAATGGCTTTACCAAGATTTAGTCATGCAAATCTATTCTCCTTGATGCACCACTTGGTGTAGTGAGGTTATGAACATGTCCACAAAAGTTGAGATCAAAAGGAGAAAGTTGCCAATGTAGAGTTGTTCAAATTTGGTTCTGAACAGGAAGGGTTTGGGGGCACTTTGAGCAAGATAACATTCTCTCCAACTTTTGCCATTTGGTCTAGATGAATAATTAGACCATTTGAGCATGTTCACAAGGTTTGAGAACATTTGGACATGTTTGGAAATGTAAAGTTGCTCAAACTTCAAAATGGACAGAAATGGTTTTGGGGAGATTTCATGGGGTTATACTATTCTCCATGACATGATACTTGGCAAGATCATCAAACATGTCATATGTGACAGGCTAGAATTTTCTTGGAATTGTTTTTGAGGGATTTGACCAATATTTTGAACATGACCATGTGCTAAAACTCTTATATATGGACAATATATGTCCATTGAGTTTCCATGATTTTTGTCAAATATTTTTGAAACAAAAAAATAATTTTTCCCTATTAAAGACCATTTCTGGCCTTAAGAAAAAGCTTTTAAATAAAATAGGAAAATAACTTTTAGAATTATATTTTTGTGGTTTATGGGAGTCCTATATCTAACAGGATTCAAATATACCTTTTGAAAGATTTTTCACACCCCAAATCAAGTACTTGAAGTGCAAACCTCAATTCAGGGGTTTTGGAAAACTAATTTTAGAAAATACTATTTGGCCAAATTATTTTTTGCAAGAAATTATTTTTATGTCCTATACACATGGCATGATCATTGGTTCAAGATTTTGGAGCAAGGAGATGAAGTATAGGAGTTGGAGGGTTTATTTGATTTTTAGAGCACTTGCAAACAACAGACAAAAATCCAATCAAGGCAAGGTCCAAAACACTCAAAAGTTTTTGTCAAACCACATTTTATCATGATTGTTAGCTTAAGTGTTGTGGCATGAAAATCAGGGTGTGACAGTAGCAGTGGTAGGTGCGCGGCAATGCTCGCCAGTGCCAGGTTTCACCAGTATCGCAATCTTTGTGAGGCCATCTATGGCGGCCTCTGGGGATCACCCGCCACTGCTACGATACCAGCACTGGCGGGTGTGCTTTGTCGCCCGCCACTGCTAGATTTCAAAATTAGCTGTGGCGGGTGCCCGGCCCTGCCGCCACTAAGGTCGCCTATAAGCCCTTTTCCCAGTAGTGACGTAACAACCGACTACAATAACATGCTAGAGATAAAAAAAGTTATACCACCAAGTGAAAAACGGCGCGGCAAAGCTCGCGTTTGTCTCTAGTAGATGTTGGAAGCCACGAAGAATTCTTCTCTTCTCTTCACTACCTTCACAGACTTGATAACTAATAGCTCAATCCTCTCATGAACACATTGAGTTTCTTCATGAATCTCACATTGGTCATTACTTGCCTTTCTACAACCTCCATCACAATCCTCGAGGCCTGCGTGTTGGAGCTAGTGTGGTGTGATTGTAATGATTATTTTTCTGATTATTTTTTTCTCTCGAATATGCACGAGTGTGCATATCATACTTTATAGAAGGGGGGTAAAGAAACCCAAAAAGTCTACAGATGATTTAAAACGCCTAGAGCCATGGATCCACTCTCACCCACACGTCCTAGTATAGACTACTCACGCCTCACCCACCTTTGAAGCTCCACCGCGATGCCACTCCAATTCCCTTTGATCAATCCCGCTTGATGCCAAGCATTTCCTTCTGCCACAATTGTCTGTATTACTCTGTCTAGTGAGGGTGAGGCTCCATCGAAAACAATGGCATTCCTATGCTTCCATAGCTCCCAGAGTACCAGGATCATCATGGCTCGTACGCTCTTCGGTTTCATCTCACACCAAGCGTTTAGTGAGTCGTTCACTTGAGGTGTCCATTGCGGCTTTCCAATAACCATGCATACCATCCTCCATATCGTCCTTGCGAAGACACATGTGATCTCAATATGATTCAACGTCTCCACCTCCTGATCACAGAACGGGCAAGTATCATTGTATGGTAGGCCTTGGCGTGCTAGTCGATCCATAGTCCAGCAACGATTCTTCAAGGCCAACCACATGAAGAACCGGCATCGCAGAGGGGCCTTAGACTTCCACGTGAATTGTGCCGTCGGCTCTACCTCCTTAGCTGCAAACAGAGCAGCATAAGAAGATCTGACCTAAAACTACCCATTCACCTCCCAAGCCCAAGTTATGGCGTCCTCAGTGTCCTCTTGAAGAGATATGTCCTAAAGTCTCTGCCATAGAGCAAGGTATTGCATGAGAGCCTCCAAGCTCAGATTAGGTTTTATGTCCAGGGCCCATGCGCCTGCATGGAGCGCATCTTTAAGTAGCTTGCCGGCCCTCACACGTTTGCTGATAGCCTCATAGATTAGCGGTGCCACCTCTACAATCCTGGCTCCATCTAGCCAACGGTCCTCCCAAAAGAGGATACGGCCTCCATTACTAATATCATCCCTGGTAGCAGCAGAGAAGATGGCCATCGATGCTTTAGGAATCAGGATGCTGAATTCGTGCCAAGGTTTTAACCGGTCCACTCTCTGTAGCCAAGCCCATCTAGCCTGCAAGGCCATGTTTAATCCAGCCACATTTGGGATGCCCAAACCGCCCACCCACTTTGGCATGCACACTCTTTCCCAGCAACAGAGCAGTTCCCTCCATTGGCCCGGGCCTTGCTGCACCAAAGAAATCCACGGATGATCTTGTTCATGGCATGTATAGTCTTCACAAGTAGGGCAAGGGCAAGCATGGCATGAATAGGCAATGAACAAAGGACCGAGAGCTCTAGGATTAACCTTCCACTCTTCGGTAGCGTAGCCGCCTTCCAAGTTGGCAGGCACTTCGCCCATCGCTCCACCAAATATTGAAGCTAAGCCGCGGAGGGTTTCTTGAGGCAAAGAGGAAGGCTGAGGTATCTACATGGAAAGTCCCCGATTTGGCAGCCGATAATGGTCGCAGTTTGCTGCACTTGCTCCTCCGAACAGCGGATCAGGATTGCGGTTGTTTTGTTGAGGTTCACACGGACACTAGACGTGGAGCCAAAGATGCCCAGGATGCGCACACACACACTCAGATCCGATGTGTCCGGCCTCAGGAATATAATCACATCGTCAGCAAAGATAGATAATCTTTGTTTGATTCCCTCCCGCGCAAGGGGGGCTAGCACCTGTCTATCCACATTCAGCTAAAAAAGTTTCTGAACTGGCTCCATGATGATGATGAAAAGCATTGGAGAAAGGGGGCCACCCTGTCGAAGGCCCTTGCAGTTGTGAATTGGGACACCCGGAGTTCCATTCACCATGGCACGAGTTGAGTAAGTGGCCAAGAGCCCTGCCATCCAGTTCATCCACGTCCTACCGAAACCCATCCTTGGAAGCACCTCAAGCAAGAACGCCCATTGGACAGTGTCGAAAGCCTTCAAAATATCTAACTTTAGCATGATTGTAGGGTGCTTGAGTGCATGTAGGCGCCTTTCCATGCTGTGGACAAGCATGAAGTTATCATGGAGTGCTCTCCCTTTGACAAATGCACTCTGATGGGGGCCGATCAAATTTGGCAGCTCATGAGCAAGCCGGCACGCTAGTACTTTGTCAAAGATTTTGATCGCACCATGCATCAAGCTCACGGGCCTGAAATCCCCCAATTCCTCTACACCATCCCTCTTCGGCAAAAGAGTAACCAGCGCCTTGTTGATGGAAGCCAAACCCCTCCTATCACCCCGGTGGAACATCGAGAAAGCTGCCAACGGATCATCTTTGATAATAGGCCAGCATGAAACATAGAACTTGTTGTGAATCCATCCGGACCCGGAGCCTTATCTAGTGGCATGGACTTGACAGTTTGCAGAATTTCCTCCACCGTGAATGGCCGCTCTAGTCCACCTAGATCCCGCGCCGGGAGATCAAGAGCGTCCAGGTTAAGACGTAGTTGGCGCGGAGATGTCGTACCTAGAAGCAAGTTGTAGTAGTTGTCCACAATTGAAGAAATGTTATCCTGACCAGTAATCTGCTCATTTTTGTGCGTCAAGGACATCAGCACATTCTTCCTCTGTCGATGCCTCGCATGTTGATGCAAGAATCTGGTATTGGCATCCCCATCCTTGAGGTGGAGAAGACGGGATTTCGGGCGTGCGATCGTTCGCTCGAGTGACGAGAGGCCGAGGAGCTTTCTCTTTAGCATGCGCCTAAACCCGATCTCTGCTACGCTGAGTGGCCTAGAATCCATAGCCACATCCAGCCGGAGAATGATTTCATGGGCAATTGCAATTTGTAGGCGAACATTCCCAATCCACTTTGAGCTCCAAGCTTGCAGACGGTGGGTCGTGGCTCTGAGTTTGTTTTTGAGAGTCAAGTAGGGGTTGTCGGTCGAAAGCGTAGAGCTCCACACTTCTTGCACAGTCTCAAAAAATCCGGGAGCTTTAGGCCAAAAGGCTTCAAACATGAATCTCTTCCCGAAGTGAAAGTCTGCATGCGGGTCCAGGAGAAGGGGGCAATGATCTGAGATAGCAGATCCGAGGGCAGTGAGAAGAGAGGAGGTGTATTGATGTAGAGCATCCCAAGGTCATCCACATGGACCTACCATCGCCTCACCAAGTGCCTAGCGGACCCATGACATGAGCACGTGCAAGAGCTCTCGAGACCGAGGTGACATCACTCCTCTCAGATTTCCACTTCGATGCACATGAGACATGGCTACTACCTCATATGGACACATTGTGCATACTCAGGTATCATGGAGAAGCTAAGGAGCGAGGACAAGAAGAAGAGGAAGATGGACGTGAAGACAGAGACAAAGAAGAAGAACTGCTCAAAGTCTCCAGGCTCCGGACAACCGACGAACCTCGGACGTCCGACGACCTCCAGGCTCCGGACGTCCGGCCTCCCCCGGACGACCGACACTTCCACACCTGAGCCAAAACAGACGGACATCCGACGCCCCACGGGCGACCTATGCCCGGACGTCCGACCCGGACCGAAGACCACCCGAGCCGAATCTACGGACGTCCGACAGGCACCGGACGTCCGGACCCTCGTGAGCCTCCGGATGACCGGTGACCTCCGGACGTCCGATGCATGTGTGCTGTTTCGTGTTGGGCCGCAGCCCATGTACCCCTTCGCCCCCCTCTTTTGCACTAAGACTATATATACTCCACCTTGTCCAACTTTCTAGGGTTAACATTGGTTTAGCTCATTTGAGAGATAGAGCATTGTTCATCCATATCGGATCTACTCCACGAGAGAGACCGCGGCCTCTTCAGAGAAGATCCCTTTGGATTCAAGACCTCCTCGCGGAGAATAACATCAAGACCTCCTCACGGAGAAGACCGGCTACCCTTGTATCGTCCCTAGTTGATCGTGTACCGTGTGAACTCTTATGTATCCGAGGACCTAGCACATGTGTGACTATCTTGTTGGTTTGAGTGTTCCTCTTTGTGCCCCTTTGTGATTTCCCCTCGTGTTTTCCCCTCGTGTTCTTCACGGGATCCGCTCCTTTCATGAAAGATCGGCCCCTAGGGTTCCTACCCTACATCATCTTGGTATCTAGAGCCACGTTGATCACGATTTCGGAGCCTCCCCGTTGTGTTTCTAGCCTTGTTTTGTTGTTTTTCGTCCTAATTCGAAAATTCCCCACAAAAATAGCTCCATTTTTTTATGATTTGTTGGTGTGTTGAGATTTTGTTGGTTTGGATCCGCGGATTTGCTTTGCTTTGAGTGGATCTAGTTTTTCCCCCTTTCCCCACCCTTTCCATCCACAAAATCCTCCGAATTTGACATTTTTCGCCATCTCCACCTCAAAACCTAGTTGTTCTTCCCGTGCCCAAGAATCGCCCAGGCGCCGGACGTCCGAACCAACCCGGACGTCCGACGACCGGACGACCGGCCCAGCCCGGACGTCCGACCAACCCTGACGAAATTGAATTTTTTTCAGTTAGTCACCACCACTGCCCCACATTTCTGCATGCGCACTCCTACCACCCATACACCATCACCACTTCAGCATACCACCACCATTTGCTTACCCATTTCACACTCCGACACGCGTTGCCACTTTGAGAATTTGAGTTGTGGTACCGTATCCTTTTGTGTTTCGGCTATCTAGGTACGGTTCGACATCGACCTCACCGCCGCTCATCGTCGCCACGGACGCGTCATCAACAACGACCACATCGACTACATCTTGGTATTCGTATCACCATTTTGACACTTCACCGCAAGCAAGACGGTAACATCATCGTTGGTATTGGACATATCATTCTTGCCATTACATTGATAGCCATCATAGCCTTACTCCTTTGCGTTGCTTACCCACCGAGACTAGCCTTTGAGTATTGCTGGCAACGAGACTTGTGCACATTAGTGATCATACTTCCCATCGCATACATACATCATTGGTGCATATATTGGTATCATCTCTTGTGTCACAAAATTATCATCGCATACTCACTTGCTATATCGGTTCGTCAAGCATTGCATGAGAAAAGAGCTCAAACAACAAAGAACCAAACAAGATTTTAAGAAAAAAGAAAATATAAGAAAAGAGCTTTTAAGCAAGAACCATAGCATCATACAACATTAAGATTGTCATACTAGATCATCTTGGATCATATCATAGAAACACCTTGCATAGAGCATACTTGGGATAGAAGTCGTTGCATTTTTGCTAAGTAGGTTGTGCACAAGTTCTTGTATTCGCCTATTGTGCAATCGTGCTAGCGTCTTTCTAGTGTTGTGCAACAAGAGCATTTTTGTGGATACCACCTTTTGGCTCACCCTTGGTTGCACGACCCCACTTATCTTTTTGCGTGTGTATTTTCGTGTACCATATATGCTTGGTCTACTTGTTACTTTGCATCTTGCGAATCTTTTCCAACATTATTGAAGCTCACTTACAATTGCATCAAATTTTGTGCCACCATCCTAACCAAGCTCCACCATAAGCTTTTACTTGTGTAGGTGTGAGAAACCAACAACGTCAAACCCATGAGGCCTTTGCGCTAGCACGAGAAAGGCAACGCCAATGCCAAGATGAAGAGGAAGAGAGAGAGAGAGCGCGCGTCTACATCAACATGCACAAGATGCTGAGGCACAACATCAAGAACAACAACTCCGTGAAGCTCAAGCACTTGCGGCGCAACACGCTCTACGAGATTCAAGTCGAGTCGTAGCCGACCAAGGCCGACAAGCCCGTGAACAAGAGGAAGCATTTCGCGAAGAAATTCATGAGCGACGACATCAAGCTCGCGTGCAACGTCAAGATAGACAAGCTCCTACACAAGATCGCCAAGAACAACAAGTTAATCAAGAGCATGAAGACAATGGAGATCCTCCACGACGCGAGCAACATGAGGTCGACAACCCTCCGCGCCAAGAGCACCACGAGTTGGATAATCATCAACAACATGGGCATCATCATCCCCGACCCCAACACAATGAAGAGCAACGCTATGGCAAACTAAAGTTCACCATGCCCAAGTTCAATGGAAGCAATGATCCCGAAGAGTACCTATCATGGGCATTGAAAGTTGACAAGATTTTCCGTTTGCATAACTATGAAGAAGAGAAGAAGATCAAGATGGCATCCCTTGAGTTTCAAGACTATATCCTCATTTGGTGGGAACAAGTCATCGAGCGCCGTGAGGCAAGATGTGAACCACCCATCACTACTTGGGAGCAAATGATGTCATGAGAGCATGCTTTGTGCCTACCTACTACAACCGCGACCTTTTCAAGAAACTCCAACTACTCAAGCAAGGAACCAAGAGCGTTGAAGAGTACTACAAGGAGATGGAGATTGCCATGATACGAGCCAATGTCACGGAAGACGATGAGCAAACAATGGCATGTTTCTTGAATGGACTCAACCATCCTATCAAGAAGATCGCCGACTATCAATCATACTCGAACCTCATCGAGCTAGTGCATCTAGCTACCAAAGCGGAACGCCAAGTGCAAGATGATTTCAAGTATGCCAAGTTCTCATCCAAGTCATACGGTTTCTCCAACACCCAAGCTTCAACGACTCCAACACCGTCTACCAAGCCTTCTACAAGCAACATCGACAAGCCGAGTTCCAAGAAAGCTTTGTCAACTCCAAGACATCCTACTACGAGCAACTTCAAGCCGAGAGCTTCATCATCCTCAACCCCAACCGATGAGACCGTCAAGACGAGTTCCTTCAAGTGTTTCACTTGCGGAGGCCGAGGCCACAAGTCCTATTAATGAGCCAACAAGCGGACCATGATCCTCAATGATGACGGCACTTATGACTCAATGAGTGAAGGAGAAATGGACGCTCTTGAGCAAGTCGCCATGCACCGGCAAGTGCACGAGGAAGAAGAAAAAGTCTTTTGCGATGAAGATTCAAGTCCCGCCCTTGTTTTCTCCAAAGTCTTGACTCTCCAACATCACCAAGAAGAAGACCAACGATGGCACATCTTTCATAACAAGGTCGGCATCAATGGACGATCCGTCAAGGTCATCATCGATGGAGGGAATTGGCATAATCTAGCAAGTGAAGAACTTTACTCCAAGCTCCAATTTCCCAAGACGAAGCATCCACATCCATACAAAGTATAATGGCTTAGCGACTCCGGCACTCTCCAAGTTGAGCATCAAGTAAAAGTCTCCTTCAAGATTGGCGCCTACGAGGACACTTTGGAGTATGATGTCATTCCAATGACCGTGTGCCACCTTCTACTTGGACGCCCATGGCAATTTGATAGAGGTGTGATCCACAACAGTCGAACGAACCACTACATCATCAAGATGCAAGGAAAGGAGTAAGTACTTCGCCCCATGTCTCCAAGCCAAGTGATCGCCGACAAGCAAGCCATCCATCATGGAGAGAATAGTGAGAGAGCAACCCACCCGAAAGAGAGTGAGCGCCACAAGCCCAAATCGAGTGCCTCCATGATGAGCGAAAAGAAGAACCTAGTTCTATTTGCCACCAAAAGTGAAATAAGAGGAGTGTGTGAGAACCCATCTAGTGTCATGCACTATGTCCTAGTGTGCAAGGACAATACAACACAAGCTAACACCTCTCATGCTCTACCTTTAGTATTATCTTCTCTTTTGCAGGAATTTCAAGATGTTTTCCCCAACAAGCTACCGCTGGGACTACCTCATGTACGAGGCATCGAGCACCGCATCGACCTCATACCCGGAGCACCTCTTCCGAACAAAGCACCTTACCGCGTCAACCCCGAAGAAACCAGAGAAATACAAAGGCAAGTAAAGAATCTCATAGACCATGGACATGTGCATGAAAGTTTGAGCCCTTGTGCCGTTCCGGTCATCCTTGTGCCAAAACAAGACGGTAGCTTTCACATGTGCTCGGATTGTAGACCTATCAATGCTATCACCGTTCGCTATAGGTATCCCATTCCACGCCATGACGATATGCTTGATGAACTTAGCGGTGCCACTATCTTTTCCAAAATTGATATTAAGAGTGGTTACTATCAAATACGCATACAAGAGGGTGATGAATGGAAAACCGCTTTCAAAACCAAGTTTGGGTTATATGAGTGGTTAGTCATGCCTATGGGTCTTTCGGAAGCACTGGGTACTTTTATGCGTCTTGTGAATCATGTCTTTTGCCCTTACATTGGTATATCTGTTGTGGTCTACTTTGATGATATCCTTGTTTATAGCAAATCTCTTAGAGATCATGTCACCCATGTTCGTACCGTTTTGCAAACTCTTCGAAAAGAGCACCTCTATGCTAATATGGAGAAATGCCTTTTTGGCGTTGACAAGCTCGTTTTCTTGGGGTTTGTTGTTTCCTCTAAGGGTGTTCATGTTGATGAGTCCAAGATCAATGCTATTGATACTTGTCCACAACCAACCAACTTGCATCAAGTGCGTAGTTTTATTGACCTTGCGGGTTTCTATTGTCGCTTTGTGAAGGATTTTAGCACCATTGCTTCGCCTTTGCATGCTTTGAGCAAGAAGAATGCGCCTTTTGTTTGGGGACCATCCCAAGATACCGCTTTCAATGATCTTAAGAATTTTCTTACTCATGCTCCCGTGCTTGCATTACCCAACTTTGACAAACCCTTTGAGATTCATTGTGATGCTAGCGATAATGGCATAGGAGGTGTGTTAACGCAAGAGAAGTGCCCCATAGCTTACTTTAGTGAGAAACTTTCCAGAGCGCAACTCAATTACCCCATCTATGACAAGGAGCTATATGCTTTAGTGCGAGTCTTGCATGAATGGGAACATTACCTTTGTCCCCATGAGTTTATCATTCATACCGATCATGAGACTCTCAAGTATCTTAAAGGCCAAACCAAGTTGAAAAAGTGTCATGCTAAATGGAGTGAATTTATTGAGTCTTTTCCTTATGTCATCAAGTACATCAAAGGTAAGGAAAATGTCATGGCGGACGCTCTTTCCCGCATATGCATGCTTGTTACTCAACTTGAATTGGATGTCATTGGCTTTGAGCACATAAAAGACTTGTATGAGCATGACACTACTTTTGCTACCCCTTATGCAACAAGATAGAAGATGCTTCACATGTTGCTAATCTCTTTTGTAGGGAAATATTGCGTCTACATGGAGTGCCCAAGACGATTGTCTCGGACCGTGACGTCAAGTTCCTAAGCTACTTTTGGAAGACCCTATGCGCCAAGCTCGTAATCAAGCTACTCTTCTCCAGGGCTTACCATCCTCAAACCGACGGCCAAACGGAGGTGACCAACCGCACACTCTCCGCTCTAATTCGGTACTCATCAAGAAGAACATCAAGGAGTGGGAGGAGTGCCTACCTATCGCCGAGTTCGCCTACAACCGAGCAAGACACTCAACAACCGGCAAGTCCCCCTTTGAGGTCGTCTACGGTTTCAACCCATTGTCACCATTGGACATTCTTCCTCTACCACTCCAAGAGCACATCAATTTGGACGCAAGTGCACGAATGAGACATCTCAAGAATGTGCATGAAGATACAAGAAACACCATCGAGTGACAAGTACAATGACTTGCGACCAAGCGCCACATCAACAAGCACCCTATGGTATTCAACATTGGAGATCTTGTGTGGCTACACCTTCGCAAGGACCGCTTCCCCCACGAACGCAAGTCCAAGCTTCGACCACGTGCGGATGGACCCTTCCAGGTGCTTGCACGCTACAATAACAACGCATACAAGATCGACATTCCGAGCGACAAGTACTCCGTGAGCGACATCTTCAACATCAAAGATCTCTCTCCCTACAATGGTGATGAAGAATTTGATCCGAGGACGGATCTTCCCCAAGGGAGGGGAGATGATGTGGAGCATCCCAACGTCATCCCCATGGACCTACCATCGCCTCACCAAGTGCCTGGCGGACCCATGACACGAGCACGTGCAAGAGCTCTCGAGACCGAGGTGACATCACTCCTCTCAGATTTCCACTTCGATGCACATGAGACATTGCTACTACCTCATATGGACACATTGTACATACTCAGGTATCATGGAGAAGCTAAGGAGCGAGGAGAAGAAGAAGAAGAAGAAGAAGAAGAAGAGGAGGAGGAAGATGGACGTGAAGACAGAGACGAAGAAGAAGAACTGCTCAAAGTCTCCAGGCTCCGGACGTCCGACGAACCCCGGACGTCCGACGACCTCCAGACTCCGGACGTCCGGCCTCCCCCGGACGACCGACACTTCCACACCTGAGCCAAAACAGACGAACATCTGACGCCCCACGAACGATCGACGCCCGGACAACCGACCGAAGACCACCCGAGCTGAATCTACGGACGTCCGACAGGCACCGGGCGTCCAGACCCTCGCGAGCCTCCGGACGACCGGTGACCTCCGGACATCCGACACCTGTGTGCTGTTTCGTGTTGGGCCGTAGCCCATGTACCCCTTTGCCCCCCTCTTTTGCACTAAGACTATATATACTCCACCTCATCCAACTTTCTAGGGTTGGCATTGGTTTAGCTCATTTGAGAGATAGAGCATTGCTCATCCATATCGGATCTACTCCACGAGAGAGACCGCGACCTCTTCGGAGAAGATCATTTTGGATTCAAGACCTCCTCGCGGAGAAGAACATCACGACCTCCTCACAGAGAAGACCGGCTACCCTTGTATCGTCCCTAGTTGATCGTGTACCGTGTGAACTCTTATGTATCCGAGGATCTAGCACATGTGTGACTATCTTGTTGGTTTGAGTGTTCCTCTTTGTGCCCCTTTGTGATTTCCCCTCGTGTTCTTCGTGTTCTTCATGGGATCCGCTCCTTTCATGAAAGATCGGCCCCTAGGGTTCCTACCTTACATCATGTATGCATCTTCCCAAGAGTTCGTAGCGAAGACGTGGTCAATCTTCTCCAGGGTCGCCACTACCCTCTTGCTCGACCAGGTATACCTTCTCCCATTCAAGTAAATTTCCTTCAGTTCCATCATATTAAGCTTGGATCAAAATCTGGATAGCATCCTCCTGTTAATGGCATCATTGCTCTTGTCTTCGGGGTTTACCAATAGATTGAAATCCCCGGCCACTAACCACGAGCCAGCTTGTAACTCCCGAACTTCCAACAGCTCCTGCATGAATTCAATTTTGGCCACCTCTAGGTTGGGTCCGTAGACCCCAGTAAACCAACATGGATCACCACCGGTGGGCGTAACCAGTGATGTTAACATGTTATCAGAGGGGTGGGGTGGGATAGCGTCAACACTAGCGGGTCCCAGGCGATCAGAATGCCCCCACGAGTTCCCAAGGCAGGCAAGTAGTAAAACTCCGAGAATTTATTACCCATGCAATCAGATACAATGTCTGGCTCAATCACTTCCATCTTAGTCTCTTGTAAGCACACCAAACTTGGGTTCACCGCCACTATGGTTTGGAAGACTGCCCTACGCCATGCCCGGCTATTGAGACCACGGACATTCCACACAAGAATCTTGATGGGTTGTGAAGCCATAGAACAGACCCACAAGTCTACCAAGAAGGAGGCATTACGCACTCCCCTCCACGTCCGTTGTTGCGTCTTGCATGGGAGCAGCAGGTGATTCCCACCCGAATAGCGCCAAAACTGCTGTGATCTGCATGTCGTTGAGTGGGTGGTCGAACAAGCGGATGTAAGCCTCAAGAGCCTTGTCTCTGATCACGCCTCCTTCGTGCGCCAAGCAAAGTTTGCGGATTATGACCTGCTGCTGCTTCGATGCCAAAGAGTTGCGACATGCGCCCCTGGCAAGCCTGACACTCCAGCGTGGAGTGGCCAGGGAAAGCTGTCTGCATTGCCTGGTGTGCTTGGGCTTCAGTAGCGATCTGCTTGGTCAAGTAGGCAGGATGGGAGAGAGGGCGCATTGGACTTGTGAACAGAAGGAGTCCAGGCGAGCACACACGTCCATTGGGTTTAGCTGGGTGTCCGGGTTAGCGTTACCGGCGTTGAGGTCACCGAGCGCGTCCGACAGGTCATCTGAAAGACTCACCACAAAAGTGTCCCAGGCCTGGGCAGGTGGCTGCCCACAGCGAATCACCGAGCATGGTGAGGAAAAACCATCCGACATGGCCCTGTCGATGATGGAACGCGGGGTACCAGCTTGCATGGGTGTGGACGCAGCCGGCAAGTGAGGCGAAACCATGTGGTTGTACTCAATTTCTTGCATGGGAGCCATCTCATCGGCCATGGCCCCCTGTCCGACCTGGGGATCGGTGCAGATAGACAGCGGGCCACCTGCGACTCCAACATCAAGGAGATCTACCCACCCCACCCGCCAAGCCTGGTTCGAATCCTCATTGGACGAAGCCCCGGCAGGATTGGCAGTCCGCCAACGCAACAGGGTTATCGAGGCCGGGGACCCCACCACGGAAGCCGCAGCTGGCTTGATGGTCTGTGGCCCCGACACGTAGGAGGACTGCAGCCCCTCATCCTGAGTACGAAGCAACCTGCCCACACTGCTTTCCACCGAAAGCACCTGAACCGTCGCGATCCTTTCCACATGTCAATCCCCAGAGGTCTTCACTGGTCGCCCAAGCCAACTGGCCTATCCATGGCGCCATCCGTGTGCCCCAAGGGCGCCTCCTCCCGCAGTCGATCCAAATTTTGAAAATTTGGCGTCTACATCGGCGAGCCCTAGTACGGCGCCGCCGGAGATCCTGGCCGCACAGGGTGGGCCTCAGCACCCGGCGGGGCGCCCCTGAAGGAAATATGCCCTAGAGGCAATAATAAAGTTATTATTTATTTCCTTATATCATAATAAATGTTTATTATTCATGCTAGAATTGTATTAACCAGAAACTTAGTAAATGTGTGAATACATAGACAAACGGAGTGTCACTAGTATGCATCTACTTAACTAGCTCATTAATCAAAGATGGTTAAGTTTCCTAAACATAGACATGAGTTGTCATTTGATTAACGGGATCACATCATTAGGAGAATGATGTGATTGACTTGACCCATCCGTTAGCTTAGCACGATGATCGTTTAGTTTGTTGCTATTGCTCTCTTCATGACTTATACATGTTCCTATGACTATGAGATTATGCAACTCTCGAATATCGGAGGAACACTTTGTGTGCTACCAAACGTCACAACGTAACTGGGTGATTATAAAGGTGCTCTACAGGTGTCTCCGATGGTACTTGTTGAGTTGGCATAGATCAAGATTAGGATTTGTCACTCCGATTGTCGAAGAGGTATCTCTGGGCCCTCTTGGTAATGCACATCACTATAAGCCTTGCAAGCAATGTAACTAATGAGTTAGTTGCGGGATGATGCATTACCGAACGAGTAAAGAGACTTGCCGGTAACGAGATTGAACTAGGTATTGAGATACCAGCGATTGAATCTCAGACAAGTAACATACCGATGACGAAGGGAACAACGTATGTTGTTATGCGGTTTGACCGATAAAGATCTTTGAGGGAGTCCTGGATTAGGGGGTGTTCGGATAGACGGACTATACCTTCAGCTAGACTCCCGGACTATGGAGATACAAGATTGAAGACTTCGTCCCATGTCCGGAAGGGACTTTCCTTGGCGTGGAAGGCAAGCTTGGCGATACGGATATGTAGATCTCCTACCATTGTAACCGACTTTGTGTAACCCTAACCCTCTCCGGTGTCTATATAAACCGAAGGGTTTTAGTCCGTAGGACAACATACACAACAACAATCAAACCATAGGCTAGCTTCTAAGGTTTAGCCTCTCTGATCGCGTGGTAGATCTACTCTTGTACTACCCATATCATCAATATTAATCAAGCAGGACGTAGGGTTTTACCTCCATCGAGAGGGCCCGAACCTGGGTAAAACTTCGTGTCCCTTGCCTCATGTTACCATCTGGCCTAGACGCATAGTTCGGGACCCCCTACCCGAGATCCGCCGGTTTTGACACCGACATTGGTGCTTTCATTGAGAGTTCCTCTGTGTCGTCGTCGTCAGGCTCGATGGCTCCAACGATCATCAATAGTGATGCAGTCCAGGGTGAGACCTTCCTCCCCGGACAGATCTTCACCTTCGGCAGCTTCGCACTGCGGGCCAATTCACTTGGCCATCTAGAGAAGATCGAAAGCTATGCCCCTGGCCGTCAGGTCAGATTTGGAAGCTTAAACTACACGGCTGACATCCGCGGGGACTTGATCTTCGACGGATTCGAGCCACTGCCGAGCGCGCCGCACTGTCATGACGAGCATGATCTAGCTCTGCCGCTGAACAGTGCCCTGGAGGCCGCACCCGCATCGGCTTCGACCCTTAATTCGGAGCCAACTGCGCCGATCGAGGATGGGTGGTTGGACGCCGCCTCGGGGGCTGCGATCCAAACGGCGATCGAGCCGAACACCAGCCCCGCACTCTACGAGACTCATGACTCCAAGGAGTCGGACTCCTCTCCGGACTCCGAACCCTCCGCGCCCCTGCCGATCGAATCCGATTGGGCGCCGATCATGGAGTTTACTGCCGCGGACATCTTTCAGCACTCGCCTTTCAACGATATTCTGAAGACACGGAAGTCTCTCTCTTTATCAGGAGAGCCCTGGCCGGACTACGGTCAGCAAGGTTGGGATACGGACGATGAAGAAATTCAAAGCCCACCCACCACCCACTTTGTAGCCACTGTCGACGATTTAACCGACATGCTCGACTTCGACTCCGAAGACATCGATGGTATGGACGCCGATGAAGGAGACGATGAAGAACCAGCGCCTATCAGGCCCTGGAAAGCCACCTCGTCATATGACATATACATGGTGGACACCCCAAAAGAAGGAGATGGCGATGGAACAGCGGAGGATGACCCCTCCAAGAAACAGCCTAAGCGCCGGCGTCAGTGGCGCCGCTCAAAATCCCGCCAAAACAAATACGGTGATTCCAGCACGGGAGATAATAATACTCCGGAAAGTGCCGAAGAAAACCCCCTCCAGCAAGATTTAGCACAGGAGGATGGAGAAACCAGCCCTCATGAGAGAGCGGCAGACAGAGAGGTCGAGGACGATAATTATATGCCTCCCTCTGAAGATGAGGCAAGCCTCGACGATGACGAATTCGTCGTGCCAGAGGATCCCGTCGAGCAAGAGCGTTTTCAATGCAGGCTTATGGCCACGTCAAGAAGCCTCAAGAAAAAATAGCAACAGCTTAGAGCTGATCAAGATTTGCTAGTCGACAGATGGACTGAAGTCCTTGCGGCCGAAGAACATAAACTCGAATGCCCCTCCAAGAGCTACCCAAAGCGTAGGTTGCTACCCCGATTAGAGGAGGAAGCACTTAAACCTACATCACCTGCACTCGATACGGCCGATCGGCCACCTCGTGGCCGCGACAGAGAGGCCTCTCGGCCCTCCACTCAAGCCGCACCCCGTACCAAGGCACGGGAAAATGCGCCGGACCTGCGAGATATGTTGGAGGACAAGGCAAGGCAAACAAGATCGATCTACGGATCGCGTGGGCACCCCACGACTCGAGACGGTAACCGTCACGCCGGCCACAAATTCGGCAGGGCCGAACACAGTAGACAAAGCTCATTGGAGCTACGTCGTGATATAGCCCAGTACAGAGGCGCCGCACACCCACTATGCTTCACAGACGAAATAATGGATCATCAAATCCCCGAGGGTTTCAAACCCGTAAACATAGAATCATATGATGGCACAACAGATCCTGCGGTATGGATCGAGGATTATCTCCTTCATATCCACATGGCCCGTGGCGATTATTTCCACGCCATCAAATACCTCCCACTCAAGCTTAAAGGACCAGCTCGGCATTGGCTTAACAGCTTGCCAACAGGATCAATCAGTTGTTGGGAGGACCTGGAAGCCGCATTCCTCGACAATTTCCAGGGCACTTATGTGTGACCCCCAAACGCCGATGACCTAAGTCACGTAATTCAGCAGCCAGAGGAATCGGCCAGGAAATTCTGGACACGGTTCCTAACAAAGAAAAATCAAATAGTCGACTGTCCGGACGCTGAGGCCCTAGCAGCCTTCAAGCACAATATCCGTGACGAGTGGCTTGCCCGACACCTTGGACAGGAAAAGCCGAAGTCTATGGCAGCACTCATGACACTCATGACCCGCTTTTGCGCGGGAGAAGACAGCTGGCTTGCTCGTAGCAACAATATGACCAAGAACCCTGGTAATTCGGATACCAGGGACAGTAGTGGCAGGTCGCGTCCCAACAAGCAGAAGCGCCGCATTAACGGCGACAATGCTGAGGATACGGCAGTTAATGCCGGATTCAGAGGCTCTAAATCCGGTCAGCGGAAAAATCCATTCAAAAGGAATCCTAGGGGCCCGTCCAGTTTGGACCGAATACTCGACCGCTTGTGCCAGATACATGGCACCCCCGAAAAGCCGGCCAATCACACCAACAGGGATTGTTGGGTGTTCAAGCAGGAAGGCAAGTTAAATGCCGAAAACAAAGACAAGGGGCTGCATAGCGATGACGATGAAGAGCCCCGGCCGCCGAACAACAGTGGACAGAAGGGTTTTCCCCCACAAGTGCGGACGGTGAACATGATATACGCAACCCACGTCCCCAAGAGGGAGCGGAAGCGCGCATTAAGGGACGTATACGCGGTAGAGCCAGTCGCCCCAAAGTTCAACCCATGGTCCTCCTGCCCGATCACCTTTGATCGAAGGGACCACCCCACTAGCATCCGTCATGGCGGATTCGCTGCATTGGTTCTAGACCCAATTATTGACGGATTTCATCTCACTAGAGTCCTTATGGACGGCGGCGGCAGCATGAACCTGCTTTACCAGGATACAGTGCGGAAAATGGGCATAGATCCCTCGAGGATTAAGCCCACCAAAACGACCTTTAAAGGCGTAATACCAGGTGTAGAGGCCAACTATACAGGCTCAGTCACACTTGAAGTGGTCTTCGGATCTCCGAATAATTTTCAAAGCAGGGAGTTAATCTTCGACATAGTCCCATTCTGCAGTGGCTATCACGCACTGCTCGGGCGAACCGCATTTGCCAAGTTCAATGCGGTACCGCACTACGCATACCTTAAGCTCAAGATGCCAGGCCCTCAAGGAGTAATTACGGTCAATGGAAACACCGAACGCTCCCTCCAAATGAAGGAGCACACGGCGGCCCTTGCAACGGAAGTACAAAGCAGCCTCTCCAGGCAGTTCTCCAGTCCGGCCACTAAACGACCGGATGCCGTCAAGCGCGCCCAGAGTAACCTACAACAAGACCGCCTGGCATGATCCGAGCAGGCGTAGCAATGCGGCCCCAACCCCAGCCCTAGCAAAAAGGCGATGCCAGTGCTTTGCATACATAACTACGCTCTAGAAATACCATGGGTACAGGGGGAGGGGCACCATCACGGCACACCCGAAGCACGGCTTAAACCGCACCAGGGGCCGCCGATTTTTTAATTTTCTCTTACTTTCAGGACTCCATTCTTCAGAAGGCCTGTTCGGCAATTCAATTGCCGCACAAACGATGCAAGAACCAGGGAATCAGACAAGCCACGCCGCATTACGGAACTCTCAGGTGGTCTCTATCACGAGCAGTATACCTGTTTCGCATACTATTCCGCAGCTTGCCCCTGGAACGGACATGTTAAATAGTCCAACCTTTTGCTTATCGCATTATTTGTATCGTTCTGCTTTGATCGCAGCCCTCTTTAATAAACAATGCATAGCTTTTGTCTATTTTTGCATTACCTTTTTTTATGTTCCTTAACGACATGTTGCACCCGTACACTTTGGTACGGCTGAAATACGCCAGGGGCTTCAGTACCCCTCAACATGGTGTGAGAAGTCAGAACACTTTAACAAGTGCGGCACCCCGAACTTATAGCATTATATGCATCGGCTCCGAATCATGTCTTGGGTCAATAGTTGGGTTTGCCCGGCTCCTATGTTTTGGTGCCTTACGTTCCGCTATATCGGCTAAGGTAGCACTAGGAGAACCACTGCAATTGTGCCCCAGTTGAGCTGGGTCGAGCACCTCAGTGGAGAAAGCTAAAACTGACTGTCATGATGAAGCGATAGCTGGTCACTGTTTGAGAGGTTTTTCGAGTCCCTAAAGACTTATGCCGCTTAGAGCGAGGAGCCGGCTCTGTCCGGCCAAGGCGTGGATAGCGCCCCGAACTCGGTCTTCCGAATACCAGGGGCTTCGCCGAAATTTAAAATTATAGAATTCTATGGCTAAGTGAGAGTGTTCACGCATTATAGTCCAATTGCCTTGTTCGTTGGGCTGAGCGCCTCCCTCGAAGGACCCAAACATGGGAAAAAGAGCGCTCAGGTTTATCCCCGAACACCCCAGCACTAGCGGCACGGGGGCAGAAGCCGACGACTCGCCATCTCTCAGAATTGATAAACAGCCGCACAGAAGGTAATATTTTAAATTCCAACAGCATTGCTTAGTGCATATGAACAAGTTTTCAGCGCATAGGACAAAACGAGCAAGTTTCACTCAAAAATTACATCCCTAGAACATTCATCCACCACAAGGCAGGCACGCTTCAGAACATCCTTATAATAATTCTCGGGCTTGCGATGCTCTTTCCCCGGCGGTGGCCCGTCCTTCACAAGCTTCTCAGCATCCAGCTTGCCCCAGTGCACCTTAGCACGGGCAAGGGCCCTACGGGCACCTTCAATGCAGACGGAGCGCTTGATGACTTCGAGCCTTGGACAGGCCTCCACCAGCCGCCGCACCAGCCCGAAATAGCTCCCAGGCAGAGCCTCTCCAGGCCACAGCCGAACTATGAGGCCCTTCATGGCCTGTTCGGCCGCCTTGTGGAGCTCGACCAGTTGCTTCAGCTGGTCACTCAGGGGCACGGGGTGTCCGGCCTCAGCATACTGAGACCAGAGCACCTTCTCTGTCGAGCTGCCCTCCTCGGCTCGATAGAATGCGGCGGCATCGGACACACTCCGGGGAAGATCTGCGAATGCTCCTGGAGAGCTCCGGATTCTAGTAAGTAACAAGTAACTCACGTTTATGTGTTTTCTTTGCATAAAGAATGCCTTACCTGCCGCTATCTTCTTCACCTCATCCAACTCCTGGAGGGTCTTCTGGGATTCAGCCTTGGCAGACTTGGCATTTTCAATAGCCACCGCGAGCTCGGACGCTCGAGTCTTTGAGTCAAGCTCCAAACTCTCATGTTTTTCCATGAGAGCCTGGAGCTCTTGCCGCACCTTGCCAACCTCGGCCTCATACTTCTCACGCTCAGTGCGCTCCGTGGCCGCCCTCTTCTCAGCCTCGACCGGCGCTTGCTTAAGGGTCGCCACCTCAGATGTGGCCCCTACAATAGCCACGATAATCCTGTCATTTTTTGCAATTGCACCTTTTTATATATATTTAAACAAGGTATTTCTTACCTTCATTGGCCTCGAGCTGCTTCTTGGCACGCCCGAGCTCTTGCTCGGACCGATCGAGGTTCTGCTTTAGCGTGTCCACTTCCGTAGTCAGTGTGGCGGACGCAAGCAGAGAAGCCTGCATACGCATATTGACTCCTTTTTGTTAGACTCCTGCGAATTTTATTTGATCCTCTATTCGGCTTTTGTTCCCGAACGCCAAACAGAGCATCAGGGGCTACTGTCTATGCGGTAATATTATTTACACATTCTTTACTTACCTCAAAGCCTGTTAAAAGGCTAGTACAAGCTTCAGTCAGTCCGCTCTTGGCGGACTGAACCTTCTGGACCACCGCACTCATAATGGTGCGGTGCTCCTCGTCGATGGAGGCGCCTTAGAGCGCCTCCAACAGATTGTCCGGCGCCTCCGGTTGGACGGGGGTCACCGGCACGGTGAGCTTCCTCCTCTTGGAAGGAGGTCCCCCGCCGGACTCTGGAACCTTTGAAGGTTCCGGAGCGGTGTCCGGCCTAGAGCCGGACTTGGAACCCTGGGGGGTTTCATCCCCTTTACTCCTGGAGTCCGGGAGGTCGCCTTGCGGCGCCTCCAGGACCACCTCCTCCCGGCTTGGAACCTGTTGGGACAACACTTCGGTGTCGTCCGTAGGGCGGGGGGAGGAAGCCGTCGGAAGCGAGTTCACATCCGACGAGTCAAGTGAGCCGCTCGACGACGCGCCGAGCCGGTCTTTGGGTGGGCTGCATAAACATATTCGACATAAGGAAAAGTGGTGCAATAAACGAATACCATGAAATACTCTGGCATCCGGATACTTACGATTTAGCCAGGGGCTTGGCCCTAGGCGGCCACTCCTCTCCGCCGTCGTCGGCGTCGGTGGAGTAGTCCGGAGGAAGGGTTTTCCCCTTCTTGGACCCTTCAGCCTCCCCAGCTGGGGCGTCCTTCCTTTTCTTCTCTCCTCCCGCTGGAGGGGGAGAGGTCTCTTCTTCTTCCTCCTCGTCTTCACGGGAGGAATGCGCCTCGGAACCGTCGGATGATGGATCCGACACCTCCTGGCGCCAGGCACTCTTTCGAGTCCCCGTAGCCTTTTTCGCGGCCTTCTTCTCCGGCACCACATAGAGTGCCGGAACCAGCAGCTTCGCCAAGCGGGCATCGGCTGGGTCTTCGGGCAAGGGAGCCGGACAGTCGATCTGTCTGGACTTCGCCTTCCAACTCTGTCAAAGGTAAGGGAGCTTAGATCCCACATTGAGTTAAACTATGGAAAACTAATACCCTGTAAAAGGTACAAACAACTTACCGCGCTAGCGTGACGTTGCGCGCTGAATCTGCGATCCTCGGTGGCGGATGCGGGAGCCTCAACGCCCTTGAAAAGCACCTTCCAGGCATCTTCGTATGTCGTGTCGAAGAGCCTGCTCAGAGTTCGGTGTTGCGCCGGGTTGAACTCCCACAGATTGAAGGCCCGTTGTTGACACAGGAGGATCAGGAGGATGAGCATAACCTGGACTACATTGACAAGCTTGAGCTGCTTGTCCACCAGGGTTTGGATGCATGTTTGCAGTCCAGTCACCTCTCCTTTGTTGCCCCACGATAGGCCCGTCTCTTTCCAGGACGTGAGTCGCGTTGGGGGTCTGGACCGGAACTCGGGGGCTGCGACCCACTCAGGGTCGCACGGCTCGGTGATGTAAAACCACCCCGATTGCCACCCCTTCAGGGTCTCCACAAAGGAGCCCTCGAGCCATAAGACATTGGGCATCTTTCCCACCATGGCACCTTCGCACTCCGCCTGGTTGCCGCGCACCACCTTCGGCCTGACATTGAAAGTCTTGAGCCAAAGGCCGAAATGGGGGCGGATGCAGAGGAAAGCCTCGCACACGACGATAAACACCGAGATGTTGAGGATGAAGTTTGGGGCCAGATCATGGAAATCCAGGCCGTAGTAGAACATGAGTCCCCGGACGAATGGGTGGATCGGAAAGCCCAGTCCGCGGAGGAAGTGGGGAAGGAACACCACCCTCTCATGGGGCCTAGGGGTGGGGATGAGCTGCCCCTTTTCGGGAAGCCGGTACGCGATGTCATTAGACAAGTATCCGGCCTTCCTCAGTTTTTTGATGTGTCCCTCCGTGACGGAGGAGACCATCCACTTGCCTCTCGCTCTGGACATGGCTGGAGAAGGTTGAGGTGGGGAGTGCGGACTTGGGCGCTGGAGCTCGAGTGCGCGAGAATGGATAAGCAAGGGAGGAAGAAGGCGTAGGTGAAAAGGTGGATCCTTATCCCCTTATATGGGTGGACGCAACTACGTGTCCCCACCAGCCTGGTAAAACTCGCTTATCTCCAAGCACCGTAATCAATGGCGCAGTTGGGTTACCCACGCCCGTATTGATGAGAATCCCAGAATAAGGGGACACAATCTCTGCTTTAACAAGATGTGCCAAGGAAACCGCCTCGCATGACGCGCTGAGGTGGGATAATGAAACGACTCGAATAAAGGCTTGGCCGTGGTGTGTCACACTACGGAATACGTCAGCATATTAGATTTGTGTAAACATTATTCTCTCTATGGCAATATGTGGAAACTTATTTTGCAGCGCCGGACACTATCTTTGTGTTCAAAATCTTCTATGAAGTACTTGGAGGAGGAACCCGCCTTGCAATGTCGAAGACAATCTGCCTGCCGGACTCGTCGTCCTTGAAGCCTGGTTCAGGGGCTACTGAGGGAGTCTTGGATTAGGGGGTGTTCGGATAGCCGGACTATACCTTCAGCCGGACTCCCGGACTATGGAGATACAAGATTGAAGACTTCGTCCCGTGTCCGGAAGGGACTTTCCTTGGCGTGGAAGGCAAGCTTGGCAATACGGATATGTAGATCTCCTACCATTGTAACCGACTTTGTGTAACCCTAACCCTCTCTAGTGTCTATATAAACCGGAGAGTTTTAGTCCGTAGGACAACATACACAACAACAATCATACCATAGGCTAGCTTCTAGGGTTTAGCCTCTCTGATCTCGTGGTAGATATACTCTTGTACTACACATATCATCAATATTAATCAAGCAGGACGTAGGGTTTTACCTCCATCGAGAGGGCCCAAACCTGGGTAAAACTTTGTGTCCCTTGCGTCATGTTACCATCCGGCCTAGACGCACAGTTCGGGACCCCCTACCCGAGATCCACCGGTTTTGACACCGACAATCTTCGTAGAATATGTAGGAACCAATATGAGCATCCATGTTCCGCTATTGGTTATTGACCGGAGACATGTCTCGGTCATGTCTACATAGTTCTCGAACCCGTAGGGTCCACACGCTTAAAGTTCTGTGAAGATCGGTATTATGAGTTTATGTGATTTGATGTACCGAAGGTAGTTCGGAGTCCCGGATGAGATCGGGGACATGGCGAGGAGTCTCGAAATGGTCGAGACATAAAGATTGATATATTGGACGACTATATTCGGACATCGGAAAGGTTCCGAGTGATTCGGGTATTTTTCGGGGTACCGGGGACTTACGGGAATACGAGGAAGAAGTAATGGGCCTCATGGGCCAAGTGGTGGAAGAGAGGAGGCAGGGCGCGTGGCCCCCCTAGCCCAAACCGAATTGGACTAGGGGGGCGGCCCCCCTTTCCTCCTTTTCCTCCTTCTCCTTCCTTCTCCCTCTCCTCCTTCCTTTCCTCCTCCTAGTAGGAGTAGGAAAGGGGAGTCCTACTCCTACTAGGAGGAGGACTCCTCCTCCTGGCGCGCCCTACAGGGGCCGGCTGGCCTCCCCCCTTGCTCCGTTATATACGGGGGCAGGGGGCACCCTAGAACACACAAGTTGATCTATTGATCTATTCCAGCCGTGTGCGGTGCCCCCCTCCACCATAATCCACCTCGATTATATCGTAGCGGTGCTTAGGCGAAGCCCTGCGTTGGTAGCATCATCATCACCATCATCACGCCATTGTGCTGACGAAACTCTCCCATGAAGCTCTGCTAGATCAGAGTTCGTGGGACGTCATCGAGCTGAACGTGTGCTGAACTCGGAGGTGCCGTGCGTTCGGTACTTGGATCGGTCGGATCATGAAGACGTACGACTACATCAACCGCGCTCTACTTCCGCTTCCGCTTTCGGTCTACGAGGGTACGTAGACAAACTCTCCTCTCTTGTTGCTATGCATCACCATGATCCTGTGTGTGTGCATAGGAAATTTTTTAAATTGCTACGTTCCCCAACAGTGGCATCCGAGCCAGGTTTATGCGTAGATCTTATATGCACGAGTAGAACACAAGTGAGTTGTGGGCGATACAAGTCATACTGCTTACCAGCATGTCATACTTTGGTTCGGCGGTATTGTTGGATGAAGCGGCCCGGACCGACATTACGCGTACGCTTACGCGAGAATGGTTCTACCGACGTCCTTTGCACATAGGTGGCTGGCGGGTGTCAGTTTCTCCAACTTTAGTTGAAGCGAGTGTGCCTACGTCCGGTCCTTGAGAAGGTTAAAACATCACTAATTTGACAAACTATCGTTGTGGTTTTGATGCGTGGGCAAGAACGATTCTTGCTCAGCCCATAGCAGCCACGTAAAACTTGCAACAACAAAGTAGAGGACGTCTAACTTGTTTTTGCAGGGCATGTTGTGATGTGATATGGTCAAGACGTGATGAGATATAAATTGTTGTATGAGATGATCATGTTTTGTTAAAGTTATCGGCAACTGGTAGGGGCCTTATGGTTGTCTCTTTATTGCATAAGATGTAAGCGCCATATAATTGCTTTACTTTATCGCTATGCGATAGCAATAGTTGCAAAAGCAACAATTGGTGAGACGACCATGTCACGACACATTGATAAATATCAAGATGATGGAAATCATAGTGTCATGCCGGTGACGATGGAGATCATGACGGTACTTTGGAGATGGAGATTAAAGGCACAAGATGATGATGGCCATATCATGTCACATATTTTTATTGCATGTGATGTTTATATTTTATACATCTTATTTTGCTTAGTTCGACGGTAGCATTATAAGATGATCTCTCACTAAATTTCATGGTACAAGTGTTCTCCCTGAGTATGCACCGTTGCGAAAGTTCGTCGTGCCGAGACACCACGTGATGATCGGGTGTTATAAGCTCTACGTTCACATACAACGGGTGCAAGCCAGTTTTGCACACGCGGAATACTTGGGTTAAACTTGACGATCCTAGCATATGCAGATATGGCCTCAGAACACTGGAGATCGAAAGGTCGAGCGTGAATCATATAGTAGATATGATCAACACAGTGATGTTCACCATTGAAAACTACTCCATCTCACGTGATGATCGGGCATGGTTTAGTTGATTTGGATCACGTGATCATTTAGATGACTAGAGGGATGTCTATCTAAGTGGGAGTTCTTAAGTAATATGATTAATTGAACTTTAATTTATCATGAACATAGTCCTGATATTATTTGCATAACTATGTTGTAGATCAATAGCTCGCGATGTAGCTCCCCGTTTATTTTGATATGTTCCTAGAGAAAAACTAAGTTGAAAGATGTTAGTAGCAATGATGCGGATTAGATCCGTGGTCTAAGGATTATCCTCATTGCTGCACAGAAGAATTATCTCCTTGATGCACCGCTAGGTGACAGACCGATTGCAGGAGCAGATATAGACGTTATGAACGTTTGGCGAGCTCGATATGATGACTACTTGATAATCTAGTGCACCATGCTTTACGGCTTAGAATTGGGGCTTCAAAGACGTTTTTGAACACCACAGAGCCTATGAGATGTTCCAAGAGTTGAAATTAGTATTTCAGACTCATGCCCATGTCGAAAGGTATGAGACCTTTGACAAGCACTTTGCCTACAAGATGGAGGAGAATAGCTCAGCTAGTGAGCATGTGCTCAGAATGTCTGAGTACTACAATCACTTGAATCAAGTGGGAGTTAATCTTCCAGATAAGATAGTGATTGACAGAGTTCTCTAGTCACTATCACCAAGTTACTGGAACTTCGTGATGAACTATAATATGCAAGGGATAACGGAAACGATTCCCAAGCTCTTCGTGATGCTGAAATCGACGAAGGTAGAAATCAAGAAAAGCATCAAGAGTTGATGGTTGAAAAGACCACTAGTTTCAAGAAAAGGGCAAAGGGAAGAAGGGGAACTTCAAGAAGAACGGCAAGCAAGTTGCTGCTCAAGTGAAGAAGCCCAAGCCTAGACCTAAGCCTGAGACTAAGTGCTTCTACTACAAAGGGACTGGTCAATGGAAGCAGAACTGCCCCAAGTGGATAAGAAGGATGGCAAAGTGAACAAAGGTATATTTGATATACATGTTATTGATGTGTACTTTACTAGTGTTTATAGCAACCCCTCAGTATTTGATACTAGTTCAGTTGCTGAGATTAGTGACGAAGCTATGTACCTGGGGTAGGGGCATGGACCTGTCCAAAGAGCCCTACCCTAGGACATCCCTAGAAGAAATCACCTTACAATCGACTTGAAGGTATCCCACACGACAGGTTCAAGACACTCGACCAAGAAGCTATCACTCGACCATGAAGCCAACCACTCGACTACCAGGAGACCTAAAGTCACTCCGCAGGCAAACGGTCGGCTATTAATTAGTCTTTATGGTCATTATAGCACTTTATTAGGGGCGTTATCAGTAACGCCCAACCTTAAATGTACCTTAAACCCTGCATTACTGAGGGCAGGAGAGGGCCGGCGAACTCTATATAAGCCACCCCCCTCCTCAGTATGAAGGGTTCGCACCTCTGTTATTCACACGCCAGTAATCCAATCGACCGCCTCCGGGCACCGAGACGTAGGGCTGTTACTTCCTCCGCGAAGGGCCTGAACTCGTACATCGTGGTGTGTTTACAACTTCCCAATAGCTGAGATCTAGCCTCTCCATACATACCCCCCTACATCACTGTCAGAGTTAGAACCACGACAGTTGGCGCCCACCGTGGGGCCGGAATCTTAGCGCCTGATTGGAGAAGTTGCGATTTTTCCGATCCCTTTGATCATGGTTTCGTGCGGATTTTTGGTGGAGGGCCGCGAGATCCGCCTCGGCGCGCTCATGTTCATCGCTGACGACTCCGCTTGGCTTCAGGAGGCGCCACTCGACATCGACGCGCTCCCCGTTCGCGGTGCGACGCATTTCCGCGCATGCGTTCGTGGCGTCCTCCTGCGGCAGCCGTCGACCAAGTATCGGTCGGCCCCCGTATCGTCTCCCCGCTCTGTCTCCCACTGGCGCAAGCGCTCCGGCCGGTCGAGACTTCAGAGGTGGGTGAGGCATGCCGTGGCTCGCCAGTCGGCCGCCCTGCAAGTCGCGGCAATCGAGCCCGACGAATCCCTCTGCGGCCTGTTCGACTTGTCGACTGGCTCCGCGGAGACCGCATCCGAGTGCGACAGCAGCGACCCAGCGGCTGAGATTCTGGCGGTCGATGGAACGCACAGTCCTCCCGGTTTCCCTCGCGCTGATGGAGGCGCGGGTGGGGGCGACCCGTCGCATCCCCACGATGAGTATCTCCCCGAACCTCTCACGTCATTACAGCGAGAGGAGCTTCGCCGCTGGAACATGGACGCACTCCGCACTCCTATCGTCGGAGAGACCCCCGAGGCCCGGGCCTTGGAGGACGCGCGCTTGGCTTACTTGGCCGAGCGCACTCGACTGGAGAATCTCCAGCGAGCACTCGACGAGCAAGCGCGCCAGCGGGCTCCCGAGTCTAGTCGACGCCAGCTCTTCCCGCCGACGCAGGTATACCGAACCCCAGTTCAGAATTTGGCCGCCGCGGCCCATATAGCAGAATCGATTCAGCCCTCCCAGTTGGAGGCTGGCAGGGGCTTGTTGCAGATCAGAGCGTTGCTCCGGGCGGCGGGAAACCAGAATTCCACTGTTTCTCAGTCGCGGAATAGGATCCACAGTCGATCCGTTGCAACAGATATAGTCCAGTCGGCTCACAGCCCGAGGTCACCCCCGAGGCGTGAGGGGCGTGGTGACCGGCATGATCAGTACAGAAGGAATGAGCAGTATGACCACCGATCCGATCGTGATGATCGACGTCGAGTGCCAACCCCTCCCCCGAGGAGTGGGTCATATGCGCCTCGACATCGAGATGACAGGCGCCCTCATAGCGTTGGGCAGAGGATTCCAGTCGACCCCAGGGACCCAGGCTTTGACGCGAGATCCATCCTCGTTCAAGGTTTGGTTGACAGGAACAGGGCTCATCGGGAAGGCCAGAACAGAGATGCGCCCGCCAGCAGCAGAGTACGTGTTTCAGGGCCAGAGTGTTTCAGTCGAGCCATCAGGGCCGCAGTGATTCCTCCCAACTTTCGGTTGGCGACTGGAGTCAGCAAGTTCACCGGTGAGTCTAAGCCTGACACTTGGCTCGAAGATTACCGAGTGGTTGTACAGATTGGCAGTGGCAATGATGAGGTGGCCATGAAGCATTTGCCTCTCCTGTTAGAGGGCTCGGCCAGAGCGTGGCTGAATCAGTTAGCACCCAGCAGCATCTACACTTGGGAGGATCTCTCTCGAGTGTTTTTCACAACCTTTGAGGGAACATGCAAGCGACCCGCAGGCCTTACGGAATTGCGGTCTTGCGTGCAGAAGCCGAGTGAAACTCTGAGGGATTACATCTAGAGGTGGATCACTTTGCATCACACAGTTGAGAACGTACCAGATCACCAAGCAGTTTGTGCCTTTAAAGAAGGCATCAAGAACAGAGAGTTGAACCTGAAGTTCGGTCGGACCGGAGAAATGTCCCTGAATCGGATGATGGAAATTGCCACCAAATACGCTAACGGAGAAGATGAAGATCGACTCCGGCGTGGCAAGCAGAAAGTAGTCGCCCAAGAAACCGGAGGCAATTCCAGTCGGAAGAAGAAGCGGAAGGCCGAGCCAGCCGCCCCTGGGGAGGCCCTAGCCGTAACCCAGGGAAATTTCAAGGGAAAACCCAAAGGCCCCTGGAAGCCCAAGAAAGTCAAGGATCAAGATGGGAATGATGTTTTGGATCTGCCATGTCACATCCACACCAAGAAAGATGAAGAGGGTAATTTTATTTACCCAAAGCATACCACTCAACAGTGCCGGCTCCTGATCCAGCAGTTTCAGGGCAAACAGCCCAAAGATAAGGAAAAAGAGTCGGACAGAGTTGAGGAGAAGGAAGATAGCGACGATGGATACCCCCAAATCAATTCCACACTGATGATTTTTGCTGATGTCGAAAGCAAAAGTCGACTGAAAGTCATTAACCGTGAGGTGAATATGGTTGCTCCGGCGACACCCAGTTATCTGAAGTGGTCCCAGACTGCCATCACATTCGACCAGTCCGATCACCCTACGCACATTGCCACCCCTGGGAGGCAAGCTTTGGTGGTTGACCCAGTTGTCGAAGGCACTCGACTGACCAAAGTCCTGATGGATGGTGGCAGTGGCCTGAACATATTGTATGCTGAAACATTGAAAGGGATGGGCATTCCGATGTCCAGGCTCAGCGCCAGCAACATGAGCTTCCATGGAGTCATTCCTGGAAATAAAGCCGAGTCACTCGGCCAGATTGCTCTCGACGTGGTTTTCGGTGATTCAAAGAATTACCGCAAGGAAAAGTTGACATTTGAGGTTGTGGACTTCCAAAGTGCTTATCATGCTATTCTGGGCCGGCCAGCTTATGCACGCTTCATGGCTCGACCATGCTACGTGTATCTCAAGTTGAAGATGCCCGGCCCCAGAGGAGTGATCACCGTTACCAGCAATCGGAAGAAAGCAGAGGAGTGTTTTCAGAAAGGATCAAAGATTGCTGAGGCTCAGATGGCAGTTGTTGAGCTACAAGAGTACCAGAAGACTGCTGATCCGAGTGAATTGCTACGAGCCAAGAAGCCTGCTTCAGAATCTGCTTTTCAGTCGTCCGATGAAACTAAGCCAGCTCACATTCACCCGACCGACCCCGACGCTGCTCCGACTCACATCTCAACGACGCTCGACTCCAAATAGGAAGAAGCGCTCATCTAGTTCCTCCGTGAGAACTGGGACGTCTTCGCATGGAAGCCTTCTGACATGCCTGGAGTTCCCAGGGGGCTGGCTGAGCACCATCTACGAGTCGACCCGAAGTTCAAGCCTGTGAAAGAACATCTTCGACGGTCCGCCGTCCAGAAGAGGAAAGCTATTGGCGAGGAGGTGGCTCGGCTCTTAGCAGCGGGGTTCATCCGAGAGATTTACCACTCCGAGTGACTCGCCAATGTTGTCATGGTCCCCAAGAAGGACAAGTCACTTCGCATGTGCATTGACTTTAAACACATCAATCGGGCCTGCCCGAAAGATCATTTCCCTCTCCCCCGCATCGACCAAGTAGTGGACTCGACCGCGGGGTGTGAGCGTTTGTCTTTTCTAGATGCTTATTCAGGGTACCATCAGATCCGTCTGTATGGACCCGACGAGATCAAAATGGCTTTCATCACCCCATTTGGGTGCTTCTGTTACGTCACCATGCCCTTCGGCCTCAAGAATGCTGGAGCCACGTTCATGAGGATGATTCACAAGTGTTTGCTCACTCAGATCAGTCGGAACGTAGAAGCATACATGGATGATATTGTGGTTAAGTCACGGAAAGGTTCCGACCTACTGACTGACCTTGCCGAAACCTTTGCTAACCTCAGGGGATACGATATCAAGCTCAATCCATCAAAGTGCACATTCGGAGTTCCAGGTGGAAAGTTACTCGGTTTTCTCGTTTCCGAACGAGGAATCGACGCCAATCCCGAGAAAGTTGGCACCATACTCCGGATGAAGCGCCCTGTGCGTGTACACGATGTCCAGAAGCTTACAGGTTGCTTGGCCGCTCTAAGTCGATTCATTTCTCGTCTCGGTGAAAAGGCGTTGCCTCTTTACCGACTGATGAAGAAGTCTGACAAGTTCGAGTGGACTCCAGAAGCTGACGCAGCGTTTGCAGAGCTCAAAGCTCTGCTCTCCACCCAGCCGGTGCTTGCTGCCCCAATCAGTAAAGAGCCTCTGCTGCTGTACATTGCATCCACGGGACAAGTTGTCAGTACAGTACTCACGGTCGAGCAGGAAGAAGAAGGAAAGACCTTCAGAGTTCAGTGCCCAGTATATTATGTGTCTGAAGTTTTGACCCCTTCGAAGCAAAGATATCCCCATTACCAGAAGCTTGTATATGGGATCTACATGACCACGAAGAAGGTTGCACACTACTTCTCTGACCATTCCATTACAGTTGTCAGCGACGCTCCACTGTCAGAGATCTTGCACAACAGAGATGCAACTGGTCGAGTGGCGAAGTGGGCGATTGAACTCCTTCCCCTAGATATCAAGTTTGAAGCAAAGAGGGCTATCAAGTCCCAAGCAATTGCAGATTTCGTCGCCGAGTGGATTGAACAGCAGCTTCCGACTCAAGTTCACTCGGAGCACTGGACCATGTTCTTCGATGGATCTAAGATGCTGAATAGTTCCGGTGCTGGGGTAGTATTGGTCTCCCCCCGAGGAGATAAGCTCAGATATGTTCTCCAGATTCACTTCGATTCCTCCAATAATGAAGCAGAATATGAAGCACTCTTGTATGGGTTGCGCATGGCCATTTCACTCGGCGTCCGGCACCTCATGGTCTATGGCGACTCAGGTTTGGTGGTTAATCAGGTGATGAAGGAGTGGGACGTCAGAAGCCCAGCTATGACTGGCTACTGCAACGCAGTAAGAAAACTAGAAAAGAAATTTGAGGGGTTAGAGCTTCATCACATCCCCTGACTGAAAAATCAAGCAGATGATGATCTGGCAAAGATAGGCTCCAAGAGAGAAGCCATTCCCAGCAATGTGTTTTTGGAGCACATCCGCTCGCCGTTGGTCCAGGAGGATCCTTTTACAGAAGAAGCCCCGCAACCAAAAAGTGCCACAGATCCGACTGAAGTCGAAATTCCCGCTGTGGTCGACCTGGTCATGGAGGTCTTGGCAATCACTCCCGACTGGACGATACCATACATCGCGTATATCTTGAGGAAAGAACTTCCAGAGGACGAAGAAGAGGCTCGACGGATCGTCCGTCGATCCAAAGCTTTCACAGTCATAAAAGGACAGTTGTATAGAGAAAGTGCGACTGGAATCGGTCAGAAGTGCATAACGCCAGAAGAAGGTCGGATGATCCTTGATGATATCCACTCGGGGACCTGTGGTCACCATGCGTCCTCTCGGACCATTGTGGCTAAAGCATACCGAGCGGGATTTTACTGGCCAAGAGCAAATGAGATGGCGAAAGAGATAGTCGACAAGTGTGGAGGCTGCCAGTTCTACTCCAACATGTCACACAAGCCTGCATCAGCCCTCAAGACCATTCCACTCGTCTGGCCCTTTGCTGTCTGGGGACTGGACATGGTTGGTCCACTGAGAACAGGCAGGAGCGGTTTCACTCATGTGCTTGTGGCAGTCGACAAATTTACCAAATGGATTGAAGCTAAGCCCATCAAGAATCTCGATGCTTGCACTGCTATCAGTTTCGTCAGAGGGCTAACATTCAGATATGGGGTCCCGCATAGCATCATCACTAACAACGGGTCAAACTTCGATTCAGACGAGTTCAGAGCTTTTTGCGCCTCTCAAGGCACACGAGTCGACTACGCGTCGGTCGTGCATCCCCAGTCGAATGGACAAGCTGAAAGAGCAAATGGTCTGATTCTCAAAGGACTGAAGCCTCGACTGATGCGTGATCTCAAGCACGCAGCAGGCGCTTGGGTCGATGAGCTTCCGTCAGTTTTGTGGGGACTGAGGACCACCCCGAACCGGTCGACTGGAAGAACGCCGTTCTTTCTGGTTTACGGAGCCGAAGCCGTCCTGCCGAGTGATCTACTTCACAACGCCCCCACAGTCGAGCTTTATAACAAAGACGAAGCAGAGCAAGCCCGGCAAGACGCAGTCGACCTCCTAGAGGAGGAGAGGGAAATGGCTATGATCAGGTCGACCATCTATCAGCAAGACTTGCGTCGATTCCATGCCAAAAATGTGAAGAGTCGAGCCTTCCAAGAAGGAGATTTGGTCCTCCGAGTGGATCAACAGAAACCACACAAACTTGCTCCTACTTGGGAAGGCCCCTTCATCGTCACCAGAGTCCTCCACAATGGAGCATATCACCTCTACAATGTTGATCGCCAGATCGATGAGCCACGAGCTTGGAATGCGGAACTGCTCCGCCCCTTTTACACTTGAGTTCTCCCTTGGACGAGATGTAATAAGAAAAAAAATCTGCAGTTCATTTTTACCAAAGACAAGAGTGTCCCAATAATTGTTGTCACTCTTGTTTGCATACGAAATCCCCCAGTGGGTGACTTAGCTACGAATCCGTTTCGCCTAAGTTTGAAAAAATCCTACCGAGTGGAGAGCAATCCTCCCACTCGGGGGCTTAGCTGCAGTCCAGTACTCGCCTAAGTTCTCCCACTTAGAGACTTAGCTGCAGTCAGGCACTCGCCTAAGTTTGAAAAAATCCTACCGAGTGGAGAGCAATCCTCCCACTCGGGGGCTTAGCTGTAGTCCAGTACTCGCCTAAGTTCTCCCACTTAGAGACTTAGCTGCAGTCAGGCACTCGCCTAAGTTTGAAAAAATCCTACCGAGTGGAGAGCAATCCTCCCACTCGGGGGCTTAGCTGCAATCTAGTACTCGCCTAAGTTCTCCCACTTAGAGACTTAGCTGCAGTCAGGCACTCGCCTAAGTTTGAAAAAATTCTACCGAGTGGAGAGCAAACCTCCCACTCGGGGGCTTAGCTGCAGTCCAGTACTCGCCTAAGTTCTCCCACTTAGAGACTTAGCTGCAGTCAGGCACTTGCCTATGTTTGAAAAAATCCTACCGAGTGGAGAGCAAACCTCCCACTCGGGGGCTTAGCTGCAGTCCAAGCACTCGCCTAAGTGATTAGAAATCCTACCGAGTGGCGAGCCAGACTCCCACTCGGGGGCTTAGCTGCAGCCCAGTGCTCGCCCAAGTGTTTAAAAATCCTACCGAGTGGAGAGCAAACCTCCCACTCGGGGGCTTAGCTGCAGCCCAGTGCTCGCCTAAGTGTTTAAAAATCCTACCGAGTGGAGAGCGAACCTCCCACTCGGGGGCTTAGCTGCAGCCCAGCGCTCGCCTAAGTGTTTGAAAAATCCTACCGAGTGGAGAGAAAACCTCTCACTCGGAGGCTTAGCTGTAGCCCAGTGCTCGCCTAAGTACAGGACACAACCCAATCCGCAAGTCGACTGCTACCTTCTCCTTCGGAGCTGCGCTGCAAATACAAGGTTATTCCGAGTGAAGATCAAGTTCCACTCGACGAATCAAACCATGAAGATATTCAATGAGAAATCAAGATCAGATAAAGCCTAAAAGGTCCCAGACCTCAGATCAAAGTACTCGAGCCCTCGGCTCGGCGGAGTTTAATGGTTACAAATCCACTCGGCATTCCGAGGCAAATTTAAAGCGAAGCATAAAAGTTTTTTATTCCTCAGGAGGAGGACTGGAAGGGGCGACGAACTCGTCCAAGTCGATCCCGTCTGCAATACGAGTGGCAGCAGCAATAAAAGTCTCCATGAAGTCCTGAAAGTTGTGCTTCCTGGTATTGGCAACTTGGATGGCGGCCAGCTTTTCTTCTCGCGCCTCCTTGCAATGGACACGGACCAGAGACAGAGCGACATCAGCACCACATCTAGCAGAAGATTTCTTCCATTCCGCCACTCGACCCGGGACTTCATCCAGTCGGACCATCAGGGACTCGAGGTCGTTCTGAAGTGTCGTTCCAGGCCAGAGTGATGTGTCGATCCGCGACATCGCAACCTTCAGCCGAGCAAGATAATCAACAACGCTGGTAACACGAGACTCCAGGCGGAGCACGTTCATAGCAGCCTCGTCCTTCACGAGAGAATTGGCGGGATCCAAGCCTGGCTCCACTCGACTGGTTTCCTCTTCGAAGCTCTGGCAGAATTCTGCAAACACAATTCAAGAATAAGACAGTGGCCGTACGCGGGCTCGGTAACTACAAGATAGCCAAGTTGGAATAATTACCTTCGAGCATGACGAACAGCTTCTTGGCGAGTCCACCGAGATAAGCCTCCAAATCTTTTACCTTCCTCGCCAGCTCACCCGCCTTGTCGTGCAGAGCCATCTTTTCTTTCTTCAGTCGACTGGCATCTCGGTTAGCTGTCTCGAGAGCAGTTTTCAGTCTGGAGTTCTCCTGTTCAAGAGTTCCGACCGAAGCCAGTTTCTCTTCTGCGAGCTTCGTTTTGCTCGAGGCCTCCTTCTGTGCCTCTGCAAGATCTTGATCTTTCTTCTTCAGAGCTTCCTCCAGTTTATCTGCGGCGCGTCAAGTGGAACCAACATCAAGAATGGACAAGAAAGAAAAGCCACCCGTTAAGAATGGAGAACCTCACCAGCCATACCTTTTGCTTCTTCTTGCGCCTTCTTCAAATTCTCCTGGGCAAGCTTCAAGTTAAGGTTGATCTGGATCTGCTAATTCTCCAACTCAGTATAGCGAGCTACAAGTTCACAGGATTTCTGTAAAAAGAAAAATCAGTCGACAGACGTCCAAAATAAGTTGCTTCCGAGTAACTAAGAGGCAATGATGACGTTTCTAAGACTACAGCTGAATCAAGAACATTCGACAGTAGTCTCGGGGACTACACCCAGTGGGTGCACTCAACGTGCCCCCACTATAAAAAAAAGTCGACTGCCCGCAGTCGACCACATACAGTCCCATTCGACATGGCCTGACCAGACCGAGTGAAGAAATACAGCTACAACAACACAATATAAAGACTACAGTCGACTGCCCACAGTCCACCGTAGTCTCGGGGACTACACCCAGTGGGTGCACTTAGCGTGCCCCCACTCGTCCAAGAATTGGCAGACACACCCAGTGGGTGTACAGATACAAAGATCTTCGGAAAAGAGATTCTTCAAACAGCATATCATAACATACCAAGCGTTGAGTCGACTGACCTGGACGTTGCTCTGAAGAGCCGAGCTCGCGTCATAAGCTGCTTGGCTGGCCTCCCGAGCCACCTTCACTTGCTCCATCATGATCCCCGCCTGGCGTATAGCCTCTTTTGCAGCAGCCGCTTGGTCCTCAGGGACGGGGTATGCGGCAAAAAGCGAAGACGGATCCGCAGTCGACGTCGAGGGCCACACACTCGTCAGAGGAATGGCGAAGGTCACAGAAGCCCGAGTGGTGTCACCACCATCCCGAGCTACGGCCTCAGACGCCGGAGCGGATTGGGGGGTCTTGTCAGCCGACACCCTCTTGTTCCTCCTCACTCTCAATGGTTCATTATCGTCGTCATCCGGGAGGTCGATAACATGAGGAGGGGCTACAAGGGAAACATTCAATCGACCAGAGTTGCAATAAATGTTCAGTCGACTCAAAGCGGAACGTCAGTAATCGTACCAGGGTTGGAGGTAACAGCATCCTCCATCTCTTGGTCGTTGTCCTTGGCGGAGATCTCAGAAGTAGAGGCACTACAAGTCTTGAAAGTCAGTCAGTTGGCTCAACGAATCGACCAAGGATCTGTCCACGGTCGACAAATGAAAACAAGTTTTATTATTACCCAGAAATGGTGGGGACGGCCATCTTCATCTTGGGCAGAGCCTTGGGCGGCTTGGACGGCGCTGCGCGTGGGTGCTTGGGAGCCTTTCCAGTCGGCGTAGGAGAAGAGGTCCGAGGGCGTTTCGACGACTGCCCAACAGGAACAGTCGCCCTACCACGCTCCCATGCTGGGTCGTGTGTGAGCTTGGATCGCCCCTCCGGGCAGGAGGGTTCAACCTCCTCCTCCTCCTCTTCGCTGGAGTCGACGTCGTCGCCTCCCTCTCCTTCACCGTCGGACTCCCACTCGCCTTGATCGTCTCCGCTCTCACCTCCGCTCGCCTCCCCTTCCTCAGTTGGCTCCTGTGCCCCGTTGGGCGTCGAGTACATCTCGGTAGTCGCCTGGAAAACAACAGACAAGACGAAAGTCAATCGACCTACTCAAAGAAGACCAATGAAGAAAACAAGATCTCAGTCAGGAGCATAAAGACATACCTGGTCCACTTCATACGAGTTGTCGAGTGGAATTACCCTCCTGGCTCCTCGGGGGTTGTCTTTGTTCCCCGTGATGCTCGACAGCCACCCCTCCAGCATCTCGTCAGTAACCTCCTCCGGGTGGACCCGAGTGGTGTCGTCGAGACCCGAGTACAGCCACATCGGGTGGTCACGAGCCTGGAGCGGTTGGATGCGCCTCCGGAGGAAGACCTCCAGCAAGTCCATACTAGTCACGCCCTCACGGACAAGCTCAACCACTCGACCAGCCAGTACTTTGACTTGGGCCTTTTCCTCCGGCGTCACTTTCAGAGAAGTAGGTTTTTCAGCTCGGTCGAGTGAGAAAGGGGGGAGTCCGGTCGACTGCCCTGGGGTCGCCTGGTCTTGACAGTAAAACCAGGTCGAGTGCCAACCGCGGATCGACTCCGGGAAAATGATAGATGGAAAACAACTCTTTCCCCTCGTCTGGATCGCCAGGCCCCCGCACAGCTGAATCACCTGCGTCCTTTCGTCACTCGACTTGGCCTTCTTGACCGATTGAGAACGGCAGGTAAAGATGTGCTTGAAGAGTCCCCAATGGGGGCGGCAACCCAAGAAACCCTCACACATGGAAATGAAAGCAGCAAGATATACCATGGAGTTGGGAGTGAAGTGGTGGAGCTGCGCTCCGAAGAAGTTCAGAAAGCTCCGGAAAAAAGGATGGGGCGGCAGAGAAAACCCTCGATCGATATGGGTGGCTAGGAGCACACACTCACCGTCGCGAGGCTGAGGTTCGATCTCTCTCCCCGGGAGACGCGCAGCTTCATGGGGAATGACTCCCCCCTCGACCATGTCGTCGAGGTCTTCTTGCCGGATCACCGATGGCATCCAGTCGCCCTGGATCCAGCCGCGGGGCAGAGCAGACCTTGAGGAAGATCCGCCCCGAGCAGATCTCTTCCCTTTCCCCTGCGCCGCCGCCTTCTTCGCGTGCCCCAGAGCGGATGTCTTGTCCTTCGCCATCGTCGCCGGCAAATCTCGCACGGGTCTGCGGCGCTAGGGCGAGAGCGGAGGTGGCGGAGAAGCTTGCGAAGGGAGAGAGGAAGAAGAGAGCATGCTGTTTGGAAACCCCGAGCCGGCTACTTATAAGATGCCGCTCCCGAGTGGCTGACTGGTAGGCCCAGGCAATCCAGTCAAATCCCGCAGCGGACGCGCGCGCAGTACGTGGCGAAAAAGGTGGCGCGGAAATCGAGGAGCTTCCGCTTTACCGCTTCCGATTACTGCGGCCGCTCCCGTCCCGCGCGCTTCCCGAAATCCAAATCCCACGACATCCGTGGGCTGCAAAACAACTTGCCAAAATAGAAGACCCCGCTCGCGCCGACACTCGGTATGTCACAAGTAAAGAAATTCACTCGACGAAAGGCCTGGAATGGATCAAGGCGACTGGAGAGGTTGATGACGTCATCCGTGACGACTGACCCAAAACGAGGCACTCATGCAGCCCAAAGGACCAGTCGGAAGGATCTCCAACTCTTTCCCCACTCAAACCTCGATCCATTCAGGGGCTAATGACGAAGCTATGTACCTGGGGTAGGGGCACGGACCTGTCCAAAGAGCCCTACCCTAGGACATCCCTAGAAGAAATCACCTTACAATCGACTTGAAGGTATCCCACTCGACAGGTTCAAGACACTCGACCAAGAAGCTATCACTCGACCATGAAGCCAACCACTCGACTGCCAGGAGACCTAAAGTCACTCCGCAGGCAAACGGTCGGCTATAAGTAGTCTTTATGGTCATTATAGCACTTTATTAGGGGCGTTATCAGTAACGCCCAACCTTAAATGTACCTGAAACCCTGCATTACTGAGGGCAGGAGAGGGCCGGCGAACTCTATATAAGCCACCCCCCTCCTCAGTATGAAGGGTTCGCACCTCTGTTATTCACACGCCAGTAATCCAATCGACCGCCTCTGGGCACCGAGACGTAGGTCTGTTACTTCCTCCGCGAAGGGCCTGAACTCGTACATCATGGTGTGTTTACAACTTCCCAATAGCTGAGATCTAGCCTCTCCATACATACCCCCCTACATCACTGTTAGAGTTAGAACCAAGACAATTAGTAACTCGAAACTGAAGTTGCAGAATGAACAGAGACTAGTTAAGGGTGAAGTGATAATGTGTATTGGAAGTGGTTCCAAGATTGATATGATCATCATCACACACTCCCTATACTTTCGGGATTAGTGTTGAACCTAAATGAATGTTATTTGGTGTTTGCATTAAGCTTGAATATGATTTGATCATGTCTATTGCAATACGGTTATTCATTTAAAGTTGGAGAATAATTGTTGTTCTATTTACATGAATAAAACCTTCAATGGTCATACACCCAAGGTGAATGGTTTATTGAATCTCGATCGTAGTGATACACATATTCATAATATTGAAGCCAAAAGATGCAAAGTTAATAATGATAGTGTAACTTATTTGTGGCACTACCGTTTAGGTCATATTGGTGTAAAGCGCATGAAAAAAATCCATGCTGATGGGCTTTTGGAATCACTTGATTATGAATCAGTTGATTCTTGCGAACCATACCTCATGGGCAAGATGACTAAGACTCCGTTCTCCGGTAAAATGGAGCGAGCAACAGACTTGTTGGAAATAATACATACTGATGTATGCAGTCCGATGAGTGTTGAGGCTTGCGGTAGGTATCGTTATTTTCTGACCTTCACAGATGATTTGAGTAAGATATGGGTATATCGTCTTGATGAAACATAAATCTGAAACATTTTAAAGTTCAAATAATTTTAGAGTGAGGTGGAAAATCATCATAACAAGAAAATAAACTTTCTACGATCTGATCGTGGAGGAGAATATTTGAGTTATGAGTTTGGTGTTCATTTGAAGCAATGCGGAATAGTTTCGCAACTCACGCCACCTGGAACACCACAGCATAATGGTGTGTCCAAACATCGTAACCATACTTTTATTAGATATGGTGCAATCTATGATGTCTCTTACCGATTTACCACTACCGCTTTGGGGTTATGCATTAGAGACAGCTACATTCACATTAAATAGGGCACCGTCTAATCCGTTGAGATGACACCGTATGAACTATGGTTTGGCTAGAAACCTAAGCTGTTGTTTCTTAAAGTTTGGGGTTGTGATGCTTATGTGAAAAAGTTTCAGCCTGATAAGCACAAACTTAAATCGGAAAAGTGTGTCTTCATAGGATACCCAAAAGAAATTGTTGGGTACACCTTCTATCACAGATCCAAAAGGCAATATCTTTGTTGCTAAGAGTGGATCCTTTATAGAGAAGAAGTTTCTCTCGAAAGAAGTGAGTGGGAGGAAAGTAGAACTTGATGAGGTAACTGTACCTGCTCCCTTATTGGAAAGTAGTTCATCACAGAAATCTGTTCCTGTGACTCCTACACCAATTAGTGAGGAAGCTAATGATGATGATCATGTAACTTCAGATCAAGTTACTACCGAACCTCGTAGGTCAACCAGAGTGAGATCTGCACCAGAGTGGTACGGTAATCCTGTTCTGGAAATCGTGCTACTAGACCATGATGAACCTATGAACTATGAGGAAGCGATGATGAGCCCAGATTCCGCGAAATGGCTTGAGGACATGAAATTTGAGATGGGATCCATGTATGAGAACAAAGTATGGACTTTGATTGACTTGCCCGATGATCGGTGAGTCATTAAGAATAAATGGATCTTCAAGAGGAAGACGGACGCTGATAGTAGTGTTACTATCTACAAAGCTCGAATTGTCGCAAAATGTTTTCGACAAGTTCAAGGTGTTGACTACAATGAGAATTTCTCACTCGTATCGATGCTTAAAAGTATGTCCGAATCATGTTAGAAGTTGCCGCATTTTATGAAATCTGGCAAATGGATGTCAAAACTGTATTCCTTAATGGATTTCTTAAAAGAAGAGTTGTATATGATGCAACCAGAAGGTTTTGTCGATCCTAAAGGTGCTAACAAAGTGAGCAAGCTCCAGCGATCCTTCTATGACCTAGTGCAAGCATCTCGGAGTTGGAATATATGCTTTGATAAAGTGATCAAAGCATATGGTTTTATATAGACTTGCGGTGAAGCATGTATTTACAAGAAAGTGACTGGAAGCACTACTGCATTTCTTATAAGTATATGTGAATGACATATTGTTGATCGGAAATAATGTAGAATTTTCTGGAAAGCATAAAGGAGTGTTTGAAAAGAGTTTTTCAAAGAAAGACCTCAATGAAGCTGCTTACACATTGAGCATCAAGATCTATAGAGATAGATCAAGACGCTTAATAAGTTTTTTCAATGAGTACATACCTTGACAAGATTTTGAAGTAGTTCAAAATGGAACAGTCAAAGAAGGAGTTCTTGCCTGTGTTGCAAGGTGTGAAGTTGAGTGAAGACTCAAAACCCGACCATAGCAGAAAATAGAAAGAGAATGAAAAGTCATTCCCTATGCCTCAGTCATAGGTTCTATAAACTATGCTATGTTGTTTACCAGTCCTATTGTATACCTTAGCATCTTTCTGGCAAGGGAGTACAATAGTGATCTAGGAGTATATCACTGGACAGCGGTCAAAATTATCCTTAGAGGACTAAGGAAATATTTATCGGTTATGGAGATGATAAAAGAGTTTGTCGTAAAGAGTTACGTCGATGCAATATTTTTACATTGATCTAGATGACTCTAAATCTCGATCTGGATACATATTGAAAGTGGGAGCAATTAGCTAGAGTAGCTCCGTGCAGAGCATTGTAGACATAGAAATTTGTGAAATAAATACGGATCTGAATGTTGAAGACCCGTAGACTAAACTTCTCTCACAAGCAAAACATGATCACTCTTTGGGTATTTATCACATAGCGATGTGAACTAGATTATTGACTCTAGTAAACCCTTTGGGTATTAGTCACATGGAGATGTGAATTAATCACATAAAGATGTGAACTAGATTATTGAATCTAGTGCAAGTGGGTGACTGAAGGAAATATGCCCTAGAGGAAATAATAAAGTTATTATTTATTTCCTTATATCATGATAAATGTTTATTATTCATGCTAGAATTGTATTAACCGGAAACTTAGTACATGTGTGAATACATAGACAAAAGTGTCACTAGTATGCCTCTACTTGACTAGCTCATTAATCAAAGATGGTTAAGTTTCCTAACCATAGACATGAGTTGTCATTTGATTAGCGGGATCGCATCATTAGAAGAATGATGTGATTGACTTGACCCATCCTTTAGCTTAGCACGATGATCGTTCGGTTTGTTGCTATTGCTTTCTTCATAACTTATACATGTTCCTATGAGTATGAGATTATGCAACTCCCGAATACCGGAGGAACACTTTGTGTGCTACCAAACGTCACAACGTAACTGGGTGATTATAAAGGTGCTCTACAGGTGTCTCCGATGGTACTTGTTGAGTTGGCATAGATCAAGATTAGGATTTGTCACTCCAATTGTCAGAGAGGTATCTCTAGGCCCTCTCGGTAATGCACATCACTATAAGCCTTGCAAAAATGTAACTAATGAGTTAGTTGTGGGATGATGCATTACGGAACGAGTAAAGAGACTTGCCGGTAACGATATTGAACTAGGTATTGAGATACCGACGACCGAATCTCGGACAAGTAACATACCGATGACAAAGGGAACAACGTATGTTGTTATGCGGTTTGACCGATAAAGATCTTCGTAGAATATGTAGGAACCAATATGAGCATCCAGGTTCCGCTATTGGTTATTGATCGGAGAGATGTCTCGGTCATGTCTACATAGTTCTCGAACCCATAGGGTCCGCACGCTTAAAGTTCTGCGACGATCGATATTATGATTTTATGTGATTTGATGTACCGAAGGTAGTTCGAGTCCTGGATGAGATCGGGGACATGACAAGGAGTCTTGAAATGGTCGAGACGTAAATATCGATATATTGGACGACTATATTCGTACATCGGAAAGGTTCCGAGTGATTCGGGTATTTTTCGGGGTACCGGGGAGTTACAGGAATACAAGGAAGAAGTAATGGGCCTCATGGGCAAAGTGGTGGAAGAGAGGAGGCAGGGTGCGCGGCCCCCCTAGCCCAAACCGAATTGGACTAGTGGGCCAGCCCCCCTTTCCTCCTTTTCCTCCCTCTCCTTCCTTCTCCCTCTCCTCCTTCCTTTCCTCCTCCTAGTAGGAGTAGGAAAGGGGGAGTCCTACTCCTACTAGGAGGAGGACTCCTCCTCCTGGCACGCCCTATAGGGGCCGGCCGGCCTCCCCCCTTGCTCCTTTATATACGGGGGCAGGGGGAACCCTAGAACACACAAGTTGATCTATTGATCTATTCCAGCCGTGTGCGGTGCCCCCCCTCCACCATAATCCACCTCGATTATATCATAGCGGTGCTTAGGCGAAGCCCTGCGTCGGTAGCATCATCATCACCGTCATCACGCCATCATGCTGACCAAACTCTCCCGTGAAGCTCTGCTGGATCGGAGTTTGTGGAACGTCATCGAGCTGAACGTGTGCTGAACTCGGAGGTGCCGTGCGTTCGGTACTTGGATCGGTCGGATCGTGAAGACGTACGACTACATCAACCGCGTTGTGCTAACGCTTCCGCTTTTGGTCTACGAGGGTACGTAGACACACTCTCCCCTCTTGTTGCTATGCATCACCATGATCCTGTGTGTGTGCGTAGGAAATTTTTGAAATTGCTACGTTCCCCAACAGCCCCGGCCGCCAGAGCCTCCAGACGGCGGGGTCTCGCCACCACTGCCTGACGGAGGGGAGGCAGGTGGCGGCAGAGGTGGCAGCTCCGGATCGTCCTCTTCATCCACAACCGGCTGGGCGAGCTTGAAGATGTTGATGGTGTACCAGAGAGATGCCGTGCGAGTCGCACGCACCGCACCGCCATGCAGCCTATGTGGCTCCTCAATGAAGATCCGCCGCCGCTCAGGGATACGCTCTGGCTTGTCGGTACGCAGCCAAACCTTGAAACATGACATGTCCCACCGTGAGGCCGTGCTCTCCGCCAGGCCGACGACCATCCCCAATCCACGAAGCACGCAATCCACAGTCCTCCTCGTCCAGGCGTGGGCTAGCACACCCACCAGGGCCAACGGCACGAGGAACGGGAGCGTAACCCCGGTCGCCTGGGCCTACCGGAGCCAGGGGCGCAGCGACAAGGAGAAGCTGAAGACCTTCGGTGAAGGACCACCATGCCGAACCATCCTGTCACGGGTGCTCTACCTCTTGCAAAGGACAAGGAAGTCCTCCAGATGGAAAGCATGAATAGACATGTTTTCCGGGCCGATATCGAAGTCAGCATGGAGCGCCGCCGCCACCGTGGCAAGGTCGAGCTCAGGGTGAACTCCGGTGATGGTGACCAACACAGCCTTGGAAAGTTCCTCCTCCATCTAGCGCAGATCCTCGCCGTCCTCCAGAAAGTAGCAGTCTTCATCCACATCCACAGCACGGGCAACATCCCTCCTCGGAGCGGGCATGAAGGGAACTGAGAAGCATGGCCCCGCCACACTCTCCTCCGAGTCGGCCCGTGCGACTTGACACCAGGTTCTTCCAACACGAACCGCGCCCGAAGGAGGCAGGCCTGGCGGGGGAGGGGGGAGAACGGTGGGTGGCGGGGATGGCGGTGAAGGCAGACAGTGGCGGAACGCCAGGGCCTGTCGGCATTCTGGGAACGGGGGTCCCCAGACTTGCCTGCCTACGGCCTGCAGCGTGGCTCAAAGCGGGGCCCAGCACAACCCATCTTCACCAACACAAACCCAAGACCCTCGCGAGGGGTCAAGCCTCGCGGGGCGGACGATGCGGAGCTTCCTCAGGCACGGCCTCATCAGGCTGGCTCACGAGGGGGCGGAGAGATCAAGGCAGGGTACCTCACGAGGTGCCCATGACGTAAGCCATGACGATTCAGGGCGCCAGGCGGGTGCCAGCCCGCGCAGCGTCCTCCTTCCCTCTTTGGTGCAAAGGGGGCAAGCGCAGCCGCGGAGTACCGAGGCATCAGGCAAAGGTTGCCATTTCGGTGCAACGAGACCAAGACCAGGAGGACTACGAGACGGAGGTCACCGTGGAGCCCAAGACGGCGTCATCACCAGAGCTTTGCACAGGCGAAGACTACTTTTGTCAGGATAGCTGATACTTGCTGTCCCCCTTCAAATTAGCCCGCCATTGTTGGCTCCCTTCCCGCTCAATATTTGGGGAGAGGACCAGGGCCTCTATAAATAGGACCAGCCACCCACATAGCAAGGGGGTTCGGTCGGTTGGAAGAAGCAAAGAGAGAGAGAGAGAAAGAGAGAAAGGTGATTGAACTCCTCCGAGCAGTTCATCGCCCTAGCCAAGAACAGACCCTCGCGAGGCTGTTCTCCCTTGTATTGTTCATCATCATCAGCCCAAGAGGCAATCCACCACACCACACACTGGAGTAGGGTATTACACCACAACGGTGGCCCGAACCAGTATAAACCCTGTGTCTCTTGTGTTGTTCTTTTCTTAGTTTAGATCCTAGCATGGCAGAGGGGTGCAGGTAGGTAGGAGGCGGAATCTCCGCGCGCACCCCAGTGTTCGAACCTCAAGGGTCTGCCGGAACCCGAAATCCGACATTTGGCGCGCCAGGTAGGGGTGGGCCGGAATTCGTCTTCCACCGCTCCGTGCCCCGTCGCGTCGTCATCACCATGCCCGGCGACCAGGAGGGCAACCCAGACCCATGGGCAGCATTGCCCGCCCGCGCAGAGCCGCTCGCCTCAGGCGACCCCGTGCCCCAGGCAGCTCGCGGTCCGCAGGGCGCTGCGGGCCGCGGGCGACGCGGACAGGCTTCGACAGCTCTCACACCGCGGCAGGCGCGGTCGGCAGCAAGGGCCTCCAATCACGCCGCGACCATGACACCGTACACCCGCCGGGAGCAAGCGAACTCGAGGGCCGCGCTCATGGTGGCCCGAGAGCTGCTGCAGTGCAGACTACTGGAGGGCGGCCGCGACGTGCTGCTGGAGCGGGTGGCAGAGCTCCTGGGCTTCGCCGCCTCGGGGGCTCACCCCTTCTGCACCCAGCTCCCATCTCCAACCCAGGGCGGCCCGCGCGGGGGCCCCGCGCGCGCCCGCAGGCTCCAAGGCTACTCCAACACCAGCGAGGCTGTCAGCACCGGACCGGCGGCGGCGCAGCCCCCGCTCCTGGTCCGCGAAGAAGAAGAGCTCGACGCGACCCGCGGCCCCAGTGGACAGCCGCGCTGCCACCCCACGGTAGGCGCGTCAGGCAGGACCGCGTGGCACGCAGAGCACTACGGCATGGCCTTCGGGGTGGCGGCGCCAGAGGAATATGTGCCCCTCATGATGGACCAAGGACACTCACACGAGGGCGAACCAGGCTCGCTCCTCAGCCCAAGCTGGGGGGACGAGGCGCCAGAAGCTGATCCCTTCCAAGAGTCTTGGGACGGTCCCACTAGGCACGCTAGAAGCAACGATTATCGGGTACCGCTAATTCTTCAGCAGGCATACGCTAACCATGGATCGCAGGAGGTGCAGGTTGCCGCAGCGGGCAGCTGCCCCGCTCCCACAGCCTCCTACCCCTCGGGAGGAGCACGCAGGGGGCTGCAGGAGAGGGGCAGGGATTCGACATCACCACCGCAGCGTTCGGAGCAAGGTGTTCTCAGGACGTAGGCCCTCCGCTGGGGAGGTGCCCCAGGGCCTGCCCCCGGCGGAGGACCCGTGGTCATCGGGGGAACCGCTAGCGACCGCTCTACCCCATCGGCGGCGTCCTGGTTTCTGGTCGTCGTTGATGGCACTAGAGTGTGGCGCAAGGCGGGGCCCTCATCTGGCGATATGAAGCAAGGCCAGTACCTGTGAAGAAGGCCCGGTGCCTGTGAAGCTCGCCGCCCCGTGACACTCTCACGTAATAATGAGTGGGGCTGTACACGTCCCGGAGTCTCGGGGGTGCCGGCCTCAGGCCCTGGGGCTCCCTCCCACGCCCAGTGGCAGCACTTAGCTCCGCGCTGGTGAGAAGACGTCCAAGACTAGACTAGGTGCCGGACGCGGCCTTTTGTTTGCTTTCGTTGCTCTTCCCCTCGGTTGTCGCTTTCCCCCGCTGGATTCAAGTTGGATTTGAATTTGAGATTTGCGTGTGTTCGGGGAAGGGGTGCTTAGTCTCGTTCGAGCAATTTCTCGCGTTTTGGTTACCTCTTCGCCCCAGCCGCCTCCCCTCGTGAGCCCCTCGCGAGCCGGGTCAGGCCTAGCTTGCGCGCAACCCAGACTGCCGCTGCCGCGTCCTCTCAGGAGGGTGTTTTACTGCAGATCCTACGGATTCAATCAGGGGACACTCAGGACACCACAACCCCCGCGGGCTGCCTCAGGGCCAGCGCAGAACAAAGGTATACTAGCCGACCAGCGCGTCGCTTAAGCCAGCCACTTAGCGTGGGCGCATGGGCGATGTAGCTTCTACTGATACAATAAACACAAGTTTTACATGAGGGCCCCCCCCCTCCAAAATGCTCTCACAGTCATCAGACCCTGATAAGAGCGTCCACATTGTCCTCCACCCAGTGCGCCAGGTCGCCTCGGACAGCCTGAGGGACTGGGGCGATGGCGGCATCAAAATCAAAATGGGGATCCATGTTCCGGAGGTGACTGAAGACGTGGGAAAAGGCGCGCCTGAGCAGGGCGCGGCTCCTCTCCTCCACCAACCTGTCAGCCCTGGTCGACCGCGCCTCCAGCTGCGTCACCACATCAGTGAAGAACTGGTGATTGCCCGCGTAGTTGATTGCGTGCGGCTCGCCGATGGCCTCCTCGCAGATGTTGCCCAAGGCCGCGTTGGCTCTCTCCGGAGAGTGGTGAGAATGGGGCCGTGCTCATGCTCCAAGATCCGCCGCTGACGTATCTCGTCCGCATTCTGACGCGCGACGGCCTCAGCCTCCTCCACCCGCTGGCGAAGAAGGAGCACCTCAGCCTGGGAGGTGGTTAACTCACCTCGCGCCACCTCGAGGGCGGCCCGGGAAGCATCGGCCCGCCGCACCGCCTCCTCCAGCTTGGCCCTCAAAGCGGCAGTCCTGCCTTCAGCTTCGGCCCGGATCAACCCCAGCTTCTCTTTGAACTCGTGCTCGAGGTTCAAATGCGCCATCGCCACTCGACGTCCGACCTCTTCCAGGACGCGGGCTTCCTGTGCAGCAACATCATCCTCCGCCTGCGTCACCAAGCGCTCCCTCGTCTCCAGACGCTCATACTCGCGGGTACGTTCGGCGGCTTCCAGTGTCAGCGCCTCCTCACGCTTCTGGAGCTCTGCTGAGTCACCAGAGGCCACCTTCATCGATGCGAGGGCTGCCTCGCGCAGCTCCACCTGCTCCTCCAGCGAGTGGCACCAGGCCAGAAGCTCCCGAGCCCGCTCCTCCGCAGCCGTTCGCCGCCGGTCAGCTTCCCGAGCCTCCTCAGCGGCCCGAGACCGGGCCTCCCGAGAGGCCACCAACGACGCCTTGGCCTCTGCTTCATCAAGATCATGCTGACGGCGCGCAAGGGCGATGGCGCCCTCCAGCTCGCGCCTCTGTGCAGCCAGGCGCAGGCCCTCGGCCTCAAGGCACGCATCTTCATCAGCAAGCTCCTCACCAAGCAGGCTCACTGCGTCAGTCGCCCTTCGAAGGAATCCTTGGCGGAGAGCGCGACGCTCCCGAGCGTGCTCGAGCACGTCTTCCACACCATCATCCGCCCCAAGCAAGCGCCGGGGGCCGCGAGTCAGCACTCCCCCTCCGGGCTGGGGGCTGGGGGCTGGCGCCCTCGCGAAGGCCGGGCACGCCGCGTCAGAAGCCCGGCCTAGGGCCAGCCCGTCCTCAGGAGAAGAGCGCAGGAAGCACCTCAGCCAATCGCAGTTCACGACCAGGCGAGAGGCCCATGGCAGGCTGGCTATGCCACGAGAAGGCCCGCGAAGGAGGATCACGAGGTGCGCGGGGCCACGGTGCGCCTCGGGATGGTTCGCCTCTTCGATCGCCCTCACCACAAGGGCTCCGCTGCTCGGAGCGCTCGAGGACGGTGGAGGGGGCGAAGCCAAGGGGGACGGCTCCTCAGCCGTCTCCGCAAGCTCGGCTGGAAGGGGCCTGCGAAGCAAGGGTCAGTACAAGTAACAGAAGGATCGGGAGCCGGGAAAGGAGAAGGCTTACTCATCAGTGGCGAAGTACTTCCTACGCTTCAGCAGGCGACAAGGGTAATCGTCGCCTAGGGCCACCCTTCTCTTCCGGAGAGCCTCGAAGTTCACGCGGAAGCGACCCAAGAGTTGGGCGCATGGATCAACCTTCGACGAAGGAGCGTCAAGGCGATCTGCGGCAGAGACGCCTGCCTGATGTGCGCTGCCAATCGCCTCCCCAAGAGACGCAGCTGGAGCCTCAGGGGCCCCAGTCGCAGGCACTGAGGGCAGCTGCTTGCCACCCTCAGCCTCAGCGGCATGGGCCCCAAGAGCTGCTTCCTCATGAGCCTCGCCCGGCGCTGTCACCGCGCCGGGAGCCCCCTCGGCCTCTGGCGCCTCGTGCCTCCCTGCTCCGCCACTCGAGGATGAGTCGCCTTGGCCGACTGGTAGGGAAGTCACCACCACTGGGTTCTCGCGAGGCCCCTGAAGGCCGGCGGGGCGCGGCCCCCACTCATCAAAGACAGGCATCTGCTTCACAAAGTCGCCCCTGCTCTGGCAGAGGTACAGCAAGGTCCCTCCCTCCGGACGCTACCGGGGTTGGGGTCCCCAGCCAGGGTCAAGAGCGTCGTCCTTAGCACCTCAGGAGTCAGGTCCTCTTCCTGGAGCTTCATACGATCCTCGCGCCCACGAAAGGCCCACATCCGGCGAGAGTGGCGTAGAAGAGGAGCAACGCGGCATATCAAGAACTCCTTCACCACTTTGGGCACTGTCACGCCAAGCGACCTCAAGAGCGCGAAGCGGCGCCAGACGAAGATGAGCCGGGGGCTCTCGAGCGTCTCCTGGCCCCAGCCCGAATTGGGGACGGCAGGCGCGGTCGGCTCCAATAGCAGGGGGCTGGGCACCCCTGCGTCCACGTACAGCCACCGCTCGCGGAACCCGACCGCGGGCAGGGGGAGCTTGAAGTCAATCCTAGAGGCTGCCGTCTCAGGCGCGGCAACGAAGCTCACGCAAGCCCAGCATTGGCTAGGGTCGACAAGGTGCAACGAGAAGAAGTGGCGCAGCAAGGCAACCGAAGGAGGGATGCCCACCATAGCTTCGTAAACAAAGGCGAAGACCGAAAGGAGGGTGATGGATTCAGGACCCAGATGCATCATGTGGATCTGATAGTGGGAAAGCACGGCGTTGAAGAAATCAGAAAAGGGGGGAACCAGACCCGCCCACAGGGCGTCGGCAAGATACGAGACCTCGGTGGTTGTCCTGTCGATGGAGAAGTGTGACGCGGGCCAGGCCGTCGTCCTCCCGCATTCATTGAAGATGGTGGCCAGAGCCAAGCCGACCTTGCCCAAGCCCTCGGCGGGGGCCGCCGACAGCGGCGGGCAAGGCGGAGACACGGGTTTCTTCCCTCTCCCCTTCTTCGTCGGAGCCATGGCGATGGGAAGGGGGGAGGAGGGAGGTTCGAGATTGAGTGGAAAACAGAAACCGGAGTTCGAGCGGAGGAAGGACAGAGGGTGCACGAGCGATAAAAGGGGAACGGCTGTGTACGACTACGGGTCCGCCTAGCACGGCACAAGATAAGGAGGGCGTGGGGGAACAGTGCCGCCCACGTCCAATCAACCGCCACGCGGCGCCCAAGGCCGCAGACTGTTAGGGCCCGCGGCGCTTCGCTCTTGCCCTTCCGCCTCCCTGCACAGCCAAGTACGGGCGCGCCTTGGGCCCGGGGGCTACTGTCGGCGTTCTGGGAACAGGGGTCCCCAGACTTGCCTGCCTGCGGCGTGGCTCAAAGGGGGGCCCAGCACGGCCCATCTTCACCAACACAAACCCAAGACCCTCGCGAGGGGCCAAGCCTCGCGGGGCGGACGATGCGGAGCTTCCTCAGGCACGGCCTCATCAGGCTGGCTCACGAGGGGGCGGAGAGATCAAGGCGGGGTACCTCACGAGGTGCCCATGACGTAAGCCATGACGATTCAGGGCGCCAGGCGGGTGCCAGCCCGCGCAGCGTCCTCCTTCCCTCTTTGGTGCAAAGGGGGCAAGCGCAGCCGCGGAGTACCGAGGCATCAGGCAAAGGTTGCCATTTCGGTGCAACGAGACCAAGACCAGGAGGACTACGAGACGGAGGTCACCGTGGAGCCCAAAACGGCGTCATCACCAGAGCTTTGCACAGGCGAAGACTACTTTTGTCAGGATAGCTGATACTTACTGTCCCCCTTCAAATTAGCCCGCCATTGTTGGCTCCCTTCCCGCTCAATATTTGGGGAGAGGACCAGGGCCTCTATAAATAGGACCAGCCACCCACATAGCAAGGGGGTTTGGTCGGTTGGAAGAAGCAAAGAGAGAGAGAGAGAGAGAGAGAGAAAGAGAGAAAGGTGACTGAACTCCTCCGAGCAGTTCATCGCCCTAGCCAAGAACGGACCCTCGCGAGGTTGTTCTCCCTTGTATTGTTCATCATCATCAGCCCAAGAGGCAATCCACCACACCACACACTGGAGTAGGGTATTACACCACAACGATGGCCCGAACCAGTATAAACCCTGTGTCTCTTGTGTTGTTCTTTTCTTAGTTTAGATCCTAGCATGGCGGAGGGGTGCGGATAGGTAGGAGGCGGAATCTCCGCGCGCACCCCAGTGTTCGAACCTCAAGGGTCTGCTGGAACCCGAAATCCGACAGGGCCGGCCGAGGGGGATGGTCCAGGGGGGAGGGGCTGCGGGGGCGGGTGCACCTGCGGGCGATGTGGCCGTCGTCGCCGCATCTCAAGCACCTGGTGTCGTTACTGCACTTGGCGGAGATATGCCCGGGGTCGCCGCAGTTATAGCAGCAGCCGTAGAGCTCCACAGGGATCCGCGAATCCGGCGAGGGCGCCTTGCAAGGAGCTGGTGAGGAGGGGGAGGTCCACGCCTGCCTTGTCCATGGGCGGGAGGGGAGGGGCGCCGCCTCGGCGGGCCTCGATCTCGGCGGTCGCGTGCGATCTGCCAGGCCCCGGTCCTCGAAGCTGGCGGCCGACTCGGGCCTGGATCCCCGCCGCGAACAATGGGGCCGAAGGCAGTGCCGACGACATCCGGGAACACCACGATGGAGCGGAGCGCAGGGGGGAGGGGGAGGGAAGAGGGACTCCGACGAGGACGCCGTGAGGGAGACGCGGGACGCCATGGAGTGCGACACGAGAGGTGGCCGCCACCACCGGAGTGGAGAGCGGTGGGAGAGGGTGGCCGCCAGCGCAGAGGAGGGGGGAGTCGCGCTAGAGGGGGGAGGCGAAAACACCAACTTTTACTATGGATTGGATTAATTAATATACACCATTTCAAAGAAAAACACTAACAGCTTCGTTTGAGATGGAAATGTCTCCCAGAAACCAAGCTGAATACATGTTCAGGGAGCACATGCGCTCCACAAGAAGAATAGCACCATAGGTAGATTGAAAATCTCTCTAGGCTTTTTCATGTATACTACGCAAGCAGTGAGCGAAAGTACCTTTCTACATCCGGACTCAAATGCTTCAGGTGTGAATAGTAAAATCAAAAATAGAAAAAAAAACTAAAAAGAAATTTGTGGTATACTTTTAAGAAATGTTTGGCGTGCATGCAAAATTTTATCACGGAATCACATTGATAAAAGTCATGGCAAAAAAAAATTCAGAGCTTCAAAATGCATTTGAAAGTAACATCTTCAAAGCATCAATTTTATTTTTTCTACCACACCTTGCAGCAATGTGATTTCGTGATGAAATTTTGCATGCACAACAAACATCTCTTCAAGTGCCAAAAAAAACAGAGTTTTTTGATTTTAATGTTTACGCCAGGAGCATTTGAGGCAGGGTGTAGAAACTCCACGTCCCAATCACAATAGCTTTTCTCCGAAGCAACCATTACGAAGGGTAAACCAAAGCGTACCGATGCTAGCAACGCTTCAGGCATCATGTAATCCCGTTGCTCTTGTCGGCTGTATCAACCTCTGAAAGGGCCTACATGAACTTGTACTCCCTTATGTGATGTTGGATTCTTAGGGCATGTACAATGGTTGATAAGACAGTACTATCTTAAATCTTGCATGTAATTTAGAGATGGCAAAAAGATATGTCTACGATGAGTTATATCTTAGCCTTATCTTCAATAACCAGAAATTTCTTAAAACATGGTGAGATAAATTATGCTAAGAGATCATCTCTTGTCTTATCTTAAATAAGAGAAGACAAACCTTTTTTTATGAATTCTCTCTTCTTCACCTCATCATTTATCCTATGTGGCACTCCTAAGATAGCACTATTGTACATGCCCTTAGCGATTATGCAATAACAAACGTATATGTGCATCAATCCATGCCGAGGCCCGGGGCTTTATCCCTCTTTCCGGAAAAAATGGATGCAAAACCATGAACTGATTTACATCATTATGCATCAAGATACCTACAGGGTCCGGCTATTCCGTTTAAACTGCCCAAAACCTAAGGCGAACCTTCTTATGAACTTTATCCCTATCACAAGATCATCACTCATAGGAGCAAGGGTAATCATGTCACAATCTACAACATAAACACACAGCTAATCTTACATTCCCAAGAAACGCAACAATAACATTGCTGACACCAACATGCGGATGACAAGATTTTACAATTAACTCAACATGCATCTATCTTTGGTTTTGATCTGTGGCTGGATTGCTTGTAGCTGATGATGCTGGCGCCCTTCCGTTGGCCACCCCATTTTCCACTGGAGCAGGCGTCCCCCACTTCCCGTCGGACTCCAACGGCTCCATCACTTTAACAGATCCATCTGACAGCCCGACTGCGAATTGATTTGGTTCTTGGGGGTGTGCAGCGACAACAAAAGGGTAAACGGGTGGATTGCTGGAGCCAAGAGAGGTATGGTTGTTAGATCATATAAGAAGCAAGTAAGAGCAGTAAACTTATAGTGGAACGGAAATTCAAAAATACAAATGTCATAGTTTCTTGTCTATGTCTATTGTACTTTACACTAGATATCCAATGATTTGGCTTGTATTTACGTAAATGGTTAATGGACGTCAACAGTCAACACCTATCCCACATGTTTCCCACAATAATGTCAAGACATTGGTGATTACCTATCTTACATTGCATCGGTCATCAACTAAACACTGCCTCCGTGTATTACCTTGCTCTTGAAACCAGGAAGCTAGGTCTTACAAAGTTGAGTACTCATTAAGCCAGTCCACCAATACCAAAACTTGAACGAATAAAAATGCCAGTAAATACACCTCGACATTAGCCAATCAACATGTAGCTGATGATCTTACCCACCAACAATTTCTACACTGCCTTGTTCTCAACAATTTCTACACTGCGCGCTTCCCCGACCTCTTCTCCATCGCGGTAGAACCCCTGATCTCGGTTGAGAGGGCCCTTATTGACCTAGGGCGCCTTGCTTTTCGGAGGCCCTTTGGCCCTCCGGAATCCGCCGCCTGGCGTGCGTTGCTGGACTGTGTTGCTCTTCACGAACCGGTGGTTGATAGTGACCTTGACCGGGTGAGATGGCGCCTCGAACCTTCGGGGCAATTCTCCAGCAATTTCTACACTGATGATCTTACACCTCGACATTAGCCAATCAACATGTAGCTGATGATCTTACCCACCAACAATTTCTACACTGCCTTGTTCTCAAAATTTCTACACAGCACGCTTCCCCGACCTCTTCTCCATCGCGGTAGAACCCCTGATCTCGGTTGAGAGGGCCCTTATTGACCTAGGGCGCCTTGCTTTTCGGAGGCCCTTTGGCCCTCCGGAATCCGCCGCCTGGCGTGCGTTGCTGGACTGCGTTGCTCTTCACGAACCGGTGGTTGATAGTGACCTTGACCGGGTGAGATGGCGCCTCGAACCTTCGGGGCAATTCTCCACCAGGTCTCTATACCAGGCCATCGCTCCCTCCTCCGCCCCCCCCCCCCCCCCCTTGTGACGGTGTGGTCCATCCGCCTGCCCCTGAAAATCTGGATCTTCATGTGGCAGTGGATTCGCGGTCGACTCCCGTCTGGCGTTGAGGTCCGCAAGCGCAATGGCCCAGGATCCGGCCTCTGCCCTCTTTGCGGCGTTCCCGAGGACTCAAGTCACATCTTCTCCTGCGTCTCCGCGCGATTCGTTTGGAGTTGTTTCCGTGACGTGGTGGGCGGAAATTGGTGTCACACCAACTTCCCCGACTTATTTGACGAGCTCCAGTCCTCCCCCTTGTCTTCTCGCCACATTAGGTGGCTTGAGATCGGTGTCCTCGCTTGGACCCTATGGACGATCCGCAATAAGCTTGTGATCCAGCGCGTTCCTCTTCGACGAGCTACTGACGCTATCTTCAAACTGTCTGGTTTCTTGCAGCTTTGGCGGCTGCTTAGCCGCCCCCAGGACCGCGACGCCATCTCAGCCTTCATCGCCGACCTTCGCTCGATGGCTGTCCGCCTGTCGCCGCCGCCCCTGCTGCCACCGCCGGATCCCGACTAGTCGGTTGTTGGGCCCCTGGACCCCTGGGCCCCCCGCCCTTTTCTTTGTGTTTTTGTCTCTTTCTTTTTTGGGCTTGTTGAGTTGTGCCCTCAGCAGAACCTTCCTCTTGTTTGTGAGACTTGGGTGCGTGTGAACTTTGTCCTTGTATGTGTGCTCTGTGGCGGTTTGCTTTATTTATAAAGCGGGGCGAAAACCTTTTTCGGTAAGCACACATGTTCTTTTTTCTTTCTTAACTTGAAAGTTTGCGTGAAAAATATAACGGGTTAAATGTTTCTGAGACTGGAATTTGAACGAATTTTGTTGTTATTAATACATTAATATTCATCGATTTCCCCAAATATATGTATTTCCATAATATCCAATGCAATTCCATACTGAAAATTTGCTTGCTGATCAGTTATCGGATGGTTATAATCTTTCAGAGGGCAAATGAAAATCAAAATGTAGCAGCACTCAGAATTTGTGGCATGATGTTCAGGCCAATATTGTGCAACCAATGTACAAAAAGGGATTACCTGTTTATGGCTGTCGTAGACATGTAAGCAGATGATGCAATTCGGCATCGTAATCTCAAGTTATCCGCATCAAAGATGGCAACATTACCATCAGTAAAAGCAGCAAAAACTAGTTGGCTATTGCACGAGTACGATGCGTGTGATATGGCAGCTGACAAAGTGCCCTGAGGTATCCACTGAAACAAGATCGAGAAAGAGATTATTAACAGACACAGACAGTAAGAAAATGTTTCCATCAAATATATGCTACCTGGTAGATTCTCTCCATCTTGGATGCATCATAAATAGCTATCTGAGTCTCATGGACTACTAACAAGCGATTTTGGTCAGAATTAAACTGAACCCTTGTGTCTCCTGATGGAGTCTTCCCAGCTGGCATTTGTATAGCGACCAATTTCTTCTTTTCCCAAGAATCGGTGGCCCACACACATAACTGCAAAATGAGGACAGTAAATGACTGACCAATGAAAATGCAAAAATAGAAAGAGTGTCATTAGTAGTAACCTGTGCATCAGCGCCAGAAGACACAAGTATATGCAGGCTGTTGGAAAAGGCCAATCCAGTTATCCTCTTTTGATGTCCTTTGAGTCTAATTTTGACCTGAAAAGGTAAAGCTCAATACAGCAGCAAAGCAGTGATTCAATAACATGATAATCTGTGGCAGTTTTTAAGTTTTAGTACCTCATCTACCCTGACATTGTATATGTGGATGGTTGAATCTTCCATTCCAATTGCTATGATGTTATTATCTTGAGGGTGAAATGCTAAAAAGGTCGATGCTGGTGGAGGTGGCATGAATGTTGTCATCACCTGTAGGAAAGATGCTGTTAATGTTTCAGCAAAATGCACCTTATTCTTGATTTAAAGAGGGGATACAGCACAGTACAAAGGCCTCATGGGCCACCCCAGAAATTGGACCTGATTGGCCCATCCACATACAACATACATATATACTTAAGACATACAGATGCATCATTCAAAATTCCTGAAGTTTTGAAATACATCCAAATAAAATAACTAAAATTACCTTAAATGTCATCATATTAAACAATGAGACCTTTCCACCACATGCAGACATCACATAAGAATCATTCTTGGAGAGTGCAATGCATGGGACTGACTCCTCAGGAGGTGTTTCCCCGATATCATTTGCCATGACAAGGCCACTGTTTGGTTGCCAATGCTGTGGCACAACACTAGCCGTGGCCTGTTCAGATGAAAGGAAAATTTTATACAACAATCTGAATTAACCTAAACACAAGGAATCAATAGAAAAAATATATATACCTTCCCACTTGGATTCTGCTCATTTCGGTTCCATTTCCACAGCCTTTGAATGGCATTAGACCCTAGTGCTAACAAACCGACACCAGAATTTGTGTACAGAAGTCTGACAACCTGCATATGTTGGTAAGCTTCTCAGAAATTTCGTGATGAAAAAGTACAAACACACAATCAAGAATAAGATGGACCGAACCTTGCTGGTTTGGTCTGGAGTTTCTGGCAATGTAGCTACACGGAATTGCTGGGGATTTAGAACTTCCATCAGCTCCCAAGGTTTCGCTTTATCAGGTTTTTCTTCTGAGATTCTTGGCTTTATATCTATGCTTCTAGATGCTGGATCAGCGCCATTCTATCATAATCATGATTAAGTAAGATTGCATTGTTGTTGATAAGGTAGCATAGAGGCATTAAAACATATGAAACTTATCAAAGTCTACTTTCTTCTGGATCAGCATACCAGTATAGGAGATGGCTTTGCAGGAGAGTTCCTGTCTAAGTTATCCATTCGGCCAATGTTAGGAGAGATGCCCGCAACAACAGGAGCACCTGAGACCTATTAATTCAACACTCAAGGTTAGAAACTTTCTGAAAACTACGCCCGCAATCTGTCATGACAATAGCAGGCAGGAATACATGTGCTTACCTTCATCGCAGAAGCTTCATATGGTGACCTAAACGCCTCGAAAGGCCGGTTCCCAAAAGCCCGTAAAGACCTGAGCCCATCAGAATTTGCAAGTATCTTAAAGCCATTGTCTACTGTAGTAACAGCAAGAAGATTCCCCTCTTTATTGAACCTTAACCGGGGAAGGCCCTGTTGCAATGTACAGAGGTTAGATTACTAAATGGAGAAAAGGTTGGCAAATATAATAGGGAACAGAGACTAACTGGCAAGCCTCCATCGGCATCAATAAAGGTAAGCATGTTGGTGTTATCAACATCCCAAATTTTAATTTGGTTATCTTCCCCGGCAGCTAAAATGTGATTCTGAGCTGTATCAAACTGCACAACACCCTGCACTACACCAGATGCCTTTTTGCGGAATCCAGAATATGTTCTCTTGATAGATCCTTCGCTTTCGTTCCACTCAACCAAATGTGAGTCTCCCTCTTTGCTTGTTCCGCATGAGAACAACCTTCAAATAATCGACAAGTAAAATATTACATCTAGAATAACTCGAAACACTTCTAGTGAGCAAAATAACACATCATGTTTACCTAGTTCCATCGGCACTATAAAGCATTGTAGTACACCATTTTCCTGGAGCATCATAGTCCACCCTAGATCCCGCATTGTCATAAAGCCATGCCTTAATTTTCCCATCAATGGAAGTTGAGAATATAAACTGTAGGGAACACAATAAAATTGTGTATCAGTACACCAGAAAAACGCTTAAGTGCTTGAAAAAGCCATGCACCCATAAACCTCGCTCAGTTCACAAAGTACAGGCATCATCCATAATGGCTCATACTGCCTCAATTCAAATTAAAGTTGAGTACACTTTGGAGGCATATATAAGGAGCAACCACAGATATCATCATTGCATTCGAAGTGTTGATGCCTAAATATTCTATTCAGACAACATACCTGAATAGTCTCTTTGTGGTGAGGGCAAATAGAATACACAGGTGCCTCGTGCCCTTCAAACGAATATATTTTCTGTCCATGCATATCCCAGACCTACAAAATGGAAAGGAAGTTACAGAAGACCAGGCCTGGGGAAAATGAAATAGATGATAACCATTTACGACAAGTCAAATACCCTTATCAGCTTGTCATCTCCGCAAGTGACAACACAGAGTTGCTTATTTGGCCGGGAGAATGCTATGTCATTAACTCCTCCAGAATGAGCCTCAATCTGACATGATGAATAAATGATTTAGTAACAAAAGTTATTTAATAAAATATGAAATGTAACATCTATAAAATTGAAGTTCAATGCGGAATTAGAAGTTCTACAAACCTCTAAAACTTGGCGTGCTTCATTTGGTTGTTGGTATGCGTACAGATGGATCAAATGTTTTGCGAATGCAACTCCTAAAAACCAAAAAAGAGGAAGCTTAAGCAACAATGGAGCACAATATGGGGAACTTAAGCAACAATGGAGTGCAATGCAGAGTTACTGACTGAAGATTGAATATTAGCACTAACCAATCAAGTCTCCATCAGGGCTCCATGTAACTCGATTAATGGGCATGGAAGAGTCTTTAGCCAAGACACTCTTTTCTCATAAGACGTAAAATAGTCAGGCACATATATAATATCAAAACATGTAGACACTTGCAAACAAGTACAAGACTACAAGTAAAAGCAAACAGGAGTAAATTACATTCAGAACTTCAACTTGTTTGAGATCTCAGTTACCTGAAATTGTGCTGAACATGCTTGCATGTCCCAAATTTTGAAGGGCTTTGAGACCAGCCTCTCACGCAGACCAATCTCCCAAAGTGCAAATTCACCATTAGCAGATCCAACTATTGAGCAGTAAATAAGATGAGAAAATCAATAAGGTGTTGTTCGAAGATTTGCCCAAACCACATGAGACACCTTTTGTACTTGCCAAGTTGGTACTACATCATTTTTTTAAGATAAGAGTAAATGAGGAATCTTAATTGTACCTAGTAGTAGTGTATGACGAGAAGGATGAAAGTCCATGCTAGTTACATTAGATCCCTGTGATAATGTGCACGCCACTGTCCTAGGAAGGTCATCCAATGACCATGAAGGTTGAGGAGTAGGTGCAGGATAGGTGGCCTGCAAATAAGTACAGATAATTTTCTTCAGCTCATGCAAAATGCACCGTGGTCGTAAATCTTGACTCAGTGCAACATTACCTCATCAATACCATGTCCAGTGGGCCTCAATCGCTTCATTAGTTGCTCAGATTCTGCACTTTGATAGTCTGATATAGCTGGGCGTTTCATCATGCCTGGGGAAATAATGTACTGTTAAGTATAGAACTGAGGTCATAGGACAACCAAACACATAGTACATTTCCCATCACAACAAACAAAATGGCAATAATAAAACTACATGTTCATTTTTCTTGCCATGAAGAACTAAAGCTCTACATCCTGAAAGAACTAAGCCAGGACTGTTAAGTTAATCTCATAAAGTAACTGTAGAACATTGATCCATTATACTCCTTAATATACAAGTCAATATGAAGTATTACATATACATAAAAGGGGCCTTGGAGAAGAGAGAAAAGTACTATACATATATCTCCCTACAAAACAGAAACTACATGACGGAGGTAATAACAACAGTGGCATGTATGTGATCATCTCAGTACAGAATCACACACATGAAGAGCATAATGCTCCAAAGATGAACTGGCATAAAGTATATGGCACACCAAACTCTGCATTGAAAATAACTTATTGCTCTAGTTTATCGTGTAATTACTTCATTGTAGATTCGTTACTTCTCACAACATTGTTACTTCGGACACACAAAGGCGAGAATAGGTAGAAGTATCTGCCATTTTTCAAGAAGGTAAGTGGGGACTTAAACCCAAGAACCCAACAACAACAACCTTGTGCTTAACCACTAGGTAACATGGATGTCCCTTCTTAATTGCATATAAACGTCTGATTTACGAATCCATGCGTTCTAATGAGTTGAGACCAAGGTAACAGTGCATGTTTCTAAGATACAAATTAACAACCCATTCCCTCTCCAAAAATAACTTCCTGATTGCAAAAACGAGAATAAAATCCTAATAACACCACAAGACATGCAGACTAATGGATCTGTGTTTGCGCTCTGGCAACAACAACAATGGTAATGATGACTGGCAAACTTGAAAGAATATTTAGCATGAATATAACAGCAGAAATATTTATCGACTTGTCTTAGCAAGGAAACTTTATTCGAGACCTTCCCCATAAAACCATTGCAAGGGTACTCTGTGGAGAATGCTTAGCATTGGATACAATTGCAGAAAGTCTAATTAGGGCTACAACGGTCAAGGTAACTGCAACTCCAACGAAATAGAAGTGCCCAACCACCAATTGCACAGGCTGATTGCAAGGATCATCTCATAACTCATATTTCTTGTTCAGCAGATCTTAAGTTTTCATTAAAAATCAACACCAGAAAATTTTTTATAAAAAAATAACCAGAAAGCCAGGTATGTCAACTATGTTTACAGATTATGCTTGAATATGCCATCCCTAGTGAGAGAAAAAGGTATGCATAACCAGATGGCCAGGTTTAGGTCAGAGGAAGATTACAAGGGGAGTGTTTTTTTATTTTGAACTGCAAGGGGAGTGTATTAGTAACAACATCTTCTGTACGTAAAAAGGTAAAACTCCAGACATAAGACGTGTTAGTTATTATCAACTAGCGAAGTATCAAGTTTGGTTCAAAGATGTGTGAAACAAGCCACTCGATGCATGTCAACAGAAAGGCACAAGTTTACCACAATACCTTGATTTGGTGGAACAGACATTGATGATGCTGCCACGGCAGCAGACTGAATGGATGAAGAAACAGCAGCACTTGTCATCCAACCAGCTAAAGATGGACCGGCAGGAGGAGGAGGCTGGAATGGCTGCGTTAATGAACATACTGGATGTTAGTAAACTATAAGGATCATAAAACGCACATAAGCAGGAAATGATATTATAGAGAGAACATACAGCATGGCCTGTGAGTGGCTGGTATGCTGCACCAGCCTTCGGAACAGCTGCCAATGGTACAGATACAGGAGATGTACGTGCTCCATTGGGAGGAGAGCAAGTGTGATCCGTGAATAATGTCTTGATATCTGGATTTGGCCGAGGGTTCTTACAAAGTTGATGCTGCCAGTTTAAGCTGCACATGTTCTCAAGGAATTATGAAACATGAAAACAGACTCAGATAGCATAACACCATTAGATTATTTAGTGCAAACCTTTGGTTAATTAAAGTCCGCAAACGGGATGCCTTAAGGGTTGGAAAGACAAGTTTTTCCCGGAAAAGGGGATTTGCTTCGATTAGTTTTTTTAGCTCAATCAGCATAATACTGCGAGCAGATTTTGTATCCCCATACTTAGATAGCTGTTCATTTTCCCTGCAGGAAAATAGCAAACTGTAAATGGTTTGAGCTAATTTACAGAGAATAGTAAAACCAAAATACTAATAATATATACATAAACAAATTAGATTGATGAAAAAGGCACACACATACCACATAAATTGTTAAAAGCAACAGTTCAGGAATGCCACCACACTCAAGAACAAGAATTTACAAATCATAACTAAGTACTACATGTGGACCCTGGTTAATAATGTTTTCCAAGTAGCCATCTTATAATAACCCCTTGTATTGTTTCAAGTAGCCATGTGCACCCATATTTAGTAGATAATAACTGGATTATCAAAGTGTTAACAGGTCGATGCAGTTGCCCTGCCTGTAAGCTCAGTCAGCTAAAAGTTTCATTTTAATCCATGATATGACAAAAAAAAAATGAACGATGTGAGACAAAATGAAACCGTGCCAAGCGTAGAAGTTCAATACTATAAGTTAAAATATCAAGAAAGATATTTGAATTTGTGTTTCAACAGTCCGAAGCAATTGAAGATCCAAACACTTTTCTAAACAACCAACTATATCATTTTCCACTGTATTACTGGTAACAGCCCACAGAAAGGTACAGATTAGTGAGGAACCATATAACACAAACATCAATTACAAGAAGCTTCCAGGATGGCTTACGCATAAAGAAAAAGAAAAAACAGACAATAATGATAACATGGGGTAGGAAAAAAGAACCTGAAATTCTCAAGAGTGAGAAGCTGTGTTATCTCTTTATATAACTCCTCGTTGAATGTCGAGAAGACTTTAAGATCCTTGACAAGAATATCTACCGCCTTTGCTCTATCATGCCTGTTAGAAATTATTACAGCAAATTAGTAAACTTTAGTTTCAACCAATGCCAAAAACATGGGACAGGAAACCCCTGATACTTTTCAGAGTGGGGTACAAATCCACAAGAAATGCAAGAATATTACCTATCAAGAGCTTCCAAATACTTCTGCTTCCTGATCTCAAAGAAGATCTTCATCGAATACCTATTGTCGTCCACCTTGGTGAAACCTGAGAGATACCTTTCCACCTCATCCCACTCCCCAGCATGGACCTTCTCCTCAAAGTACTTGACGTTGAAGTAAAAGCCTGACTCTTGTTCAAGCCTGCAGCATCATGCATCATCAAAATCACATAAAAAGATTGCAATATTCCATTGCACTAAACATAATAATAGATGGACCAGAGCTCGAAGGGACAAAAAATGGTAGTATAAGCACTTAGGAAGACCCTGGCAGTGCAGTTCTTGAGCTCACAACATTGTTTTTCCCAATACCAGTAACTCTAGCGCTCACTACTGCCAACCCGAGCTGTCCACCGTAGGCGTCACGCATGACCGTACTACAGAATACAAGTGAAAACAAAACAGAGTTCCAGATCAATCCATTTGTTTAGATGGATGGTTGCATACCCAGTTGCGCGCTCAATGTCCAAATTTGGCAGGGATTTCGCAACAACACTGCAATCCAGGTAAATGCCATCTACGCTTCTCCATTTACTGATGTTTTACTCGGAAAAGGCGCCGCACAGGAGACAACAATGCCACGCAATCACTGGACTAACTACTTTTTTTATCTGGACTAACCACAGTTGATCTAGAAGATCTCACTTTCTACCAATTGAAGTGGCCGGCAGAGAAGAAAAGGAAATAGTCTAAGTTACGGCAGAAAAAAAACTAGTAGCTCATTATTATTTGCGCACGCTGAAGGAAAAAGAAACAAGAGGAAAAAGACACGACTCACGCGATCGCGAAATTTCGAATCTACCCCTGAACTGCCCAACTAAAAGGGAAATTGCGGTAGAGACTAAGCGAATCCATTTTGACTAAAATGGATTAAAGAATGGGAGTACCTAGAACTTATCTAGATGAGATATAATTTGGTCTCATTCACTTGGAAAACAAGAACATATAACATCCACGTCAGCACACACGCATCTTATAGCATCACATCCAATGGCTATAAAAGATGAATAAGACCAAATTATATCTCATCTAGATGAGTTCTAACAAAACTGTTAAAGAATAATTATCACGGAGAAGAAAAAAAAAGATAAGAACGACCGAACACGAAACTTGGCAGGGATTTACCGCGCGTACGGAACAGATCAAACGGAGCAAAAGTAATAAAAGGAAATAAACATTTCTCCCCATGAACTCAAAACCCAAAACAAAGTAGTACTACTAGACGCGAGAAAAAACACCCGGAGATTTATTCCGGGGAAATCGCGAAAAGGAAAAAAAATCACAGCGCACCGAAACAAATCCCTAGGGGCTGGCTTCTGGAGCCCAGCCAGCCACCAACCGAGAGAGAGAAAAAAAGAACAGCCCACGGGCCGGCAGGGGAGGAGAGAGACGGCGGCAGGGTACCGACTTGTGCACGGTCTCCTTGAACTTCTCCTCGTCGAGGAACTGGAGGATGAGGAAGACGAGCTCGCGGCTGAGGGACGACATGGCGCCCGCGCCGCCACCCAGGAGCTCGATCTGGCCCGCCGCCGGCGCTCGCGCGGGCTCGGAGCGAGCGGGCGAATTCTAGGGTTCCGCCGGCGTCGTCGCCGCCCCTCTCGTGAGGAGAGAGAGATGGATGGGGGGAGAGAGAGACGGAGAGATGTGGAGGGAGGGAGGGAGGGAGGACGGATGCAGAGGGAGAGAGAGAAACTTTAGTCTCGCTTTCTTCGATGCGTTGCAGACCTCTCGCCCTTTTCTCTCTCCCCACGCCACCCCCACTGGCTTATCTGCGATACGCGGCGCGTCGTATCGATATGCCCGAGTGCTTATGGATAGGCTGGTGGTCTTATATGAGAGGCTGGGAGAAGCGGAATCGAAGGGCGCGGGATTAAATTGGGTGGATATTCGTGAGCTGGCGTCCGGTCGTGAGGGCGACGTGGGCGCGAGACGAGTCGGGTGCCCGTGGATCGCGACGCAAGAGCGTGCCGCCACACGACACGACACGAGACGAGACGAGACGAGACGATACGTGGGTTAAACCGCGCTACGAGTGGACGGTCTCTCGGATCGGTTTGCGTAGCGTGGACAGGGTAGTTAATGGCGTACCACCGACTGAGTGAATGGGGTGACGTGTATCCATCGTGCGCTGTCCAACCAGCGGGTACTGGAAAATTGGAGCTGTGGCAAAGATTGACTTGCCCGATCTAAAATGACCACGAACGCCCGCTGATCAATTCAGTGCTCATCTCGATTGTGAAATTGATCGCCCAGATGTGTCTCCAACCAATCCGTTTGACTTGGTTTTCTCAGTTTGACCGAGTGAATGCAAAAATGTCGAAAACTTTTTTATCCTTTATTTCTCTCGCTACCAATGCTCCACTCCAATCTTTTTTTTTCGAAAATGATCCAGATCTATTACCAAAGTTCAGCGGAAGTACAAAGCATCTCAAACATAATAAAAATTACATTAAGATTCCAAGACCCCAAGCAATCACTATTGCCGTCAGAACGAGCCGCCGACGCGTTGTTGTCGCCTCTCTCCTACCGGCGCTGGCTTGACCTTGACGCTGACAGCCAAGAAGTCTTCGTGCACGTGCTCCTAAGAACCAACGCCCTGAAACCACAGTCATCGCCATTGAACCCGTGCATAGATCCGGAATACCTGACACCAAATCTCGCCACAAGACAATAAACCTAACCTCACCGCCCCAAAGAGACGGCAGGAATCTACGCCGGAGCTTCATCGACTACGCCCAGACAAACATGCTCGAGAAGGATCGGAACCCGGAAGACAAACTCGAAGAAATAGCGCCGCCATCCGCGTGAGCACCACACCTGCGAGGACCGAAAATCCTAACCTAAACTACTAACCGGAACGGGGGCACTGGGATTCCCCTCCCCACCACCATCCAATAGGGCGGCAGGCAGAGGAGAGGCGAATCCACGAACTCGTTGGCGAAGTTTGGAGAGAAGAGTTTGCCCTAACCGCCCTGGGTTAGGGAAGGAAAATGACCCCCCCCTATGCTTCACTCCAATCTAAGAGCATCTCCAAGGCGGACCCTCAGACCGCCCGCAATTGTCCGAACCACATGGTCCACACGTAGTTTGCCATCCAACGTGGCATGTATCGGTCCATCGAGCGGTCCATACATACTTTTTCGACAAACTCGAGACAGACATGGGGGGCTTTGCAAGAGTCCGGACAGCGGCCATGAAGGCCTCCGACACCCCCGACCCACACAAAACTCTTCCCGGACCCCGCGATTCCATTCTCCCCATTTTCTCTCCTTCCACTTTCTTTCTTGCCTTCACCGTCGCTCCACCACCCCGCCCGCCACGCCACACCCCTGCCGGAACTATACCTGTCTATCACCACCAGCGTTCCAGTCGAGCTCCACCCCGCTTCTCCTCTATCGCCGTTCATGAAGGAAATATGCCCTAGAGGCAATAATAAAGTTGTTATTTATATTTCCTTATATCATGATAGATGTTTATTATTCATGCTAGAATTGTATTAACCGGAAACTTAGTACATGTGTGAATACATAGACAAACAGAATGTCACTAGTATGCCTCTACTTGACTAGCTCGTTAATCAAAGATGGTTAAGTTTCCTAGCCATGGACAAAGATTTGTCATTTTATAAACGGGATCACATCATTAGAGAATGATGTGATTGACTTGACCCATCCGTTAGCTTAGCATAATGATCGTTTAGTTTATTGCTATTGCGTTCTTCATGACTTATACATGTTCCTACGACTATGAGATCATGCAACTCCCGAATACCGGAGGAACACTTTGTGTGCTACCAAACGTCACAACGTAAATAGGTGATTATAAAGGTGCTATACAGGTGTCTCCGATGGTGTTTGTTGAGTTGGCATAGATCGAGATTAGGATTTGTCACTCCGTCTATCAGAGAGGTATCTCTGGGCCCTCTCGATAATGTACATCACTATGACCCTTGCAAGCAATGTGACTAATGAGTTAGTTGCGGAATGATGCATTACAGAACGAGTAAAGAGACTTGCCAGTAACGAGATTAAACTAGGTATTGAGATACCGATGATCGAATCTCGGGCAAGTAACATACCGATGACAAAGGGAACAACGTATGTTGTTATGCGGTTCGATCGATAAAAATCTTCATATAATATGTAGGAGCCAATATGGGCATCCAAGTTCCGCTATTGGTTATTGACCAGAGAGGTGTCTCGGTCACGTCTACATAGTTCTCGAACCCGTAGGGTCCGTGTCGTGGATCTAAGACTGACAGTAGAATGGGGGTAGGTATGAGGAGGCAAGATCCTAGCTATGGCGAAGTTGTACACATGAGTTTTACGAGTTCAGGCCCTTCGCTGAGGAAGTAACAGCCCTACGTCTCGGTGCCCGGAGGCGGTCGACTGGATTATGTGTATATGTGTTACAGGGGTGCCAACCCTTGTGCCAGTGGAGAGGGGTGGCTTATATAGAGTGCGCCCAGACCCCAGCTAGCCCACGTTACAAAGGGTTTAAGGTACATCAAGAGGGGGCGTTACTGGTAACGCTAGCAATAAAGTGACATAAATGCCCATTAAGTCTATGAAGTAAACGTCCGACCGTTGCCGTGCAGAATGACTTTAGATCTTCTGTCTGTCGAGTGATAGTTGTCGTGGTCGAGTGACTTTGAGTCTTTCGAGTGGAATGCTTCGTAGTCGAGTGGATGATGCTATCCCTCGAATGCTTCTGGTTTTAGGGTGATGTCCTAGGGGAGGGTGACTAGGTCAGGCCTATGACCCTACCCTAGGTACATAGCTTCATCATTAGTCCCCGAATGGTTCAGGGCTCGAATGGAGAAGGAGTTGAGAATACCTCCGATTCAATTTTTGCGCTTCGGAAGCGTCTTACTGGGATCAAATGAGCAATCATGATGACTTCAACTTCTTTTTCAGTCGCCTTGGTCCATTCTTGGTTTTGCCGAGTGAACTTTTACTGCTAAGCTTCGAGTGTTGATATGGAAAAAATCTTCCGTCTGACAGGTTGCTCTGCTGCTTGCGGATCTCGCGGGATTCGGATTTTGGGAAGCGTGCGGGATGGAGGAGGCCGCAATAATCGGGTTGGATTAGGCAGAACCGCCTCGATCACCGTGCCGCCTTTTTCGCCACGTATCGCGCACGCGACTGTTGCGGGATTTGATAGGATCACCTAGGCGCACGGGTCAGCCACTCGAAAATGACCTCATATAAGGCGCCGGATTGTGGTTTTTTGCACAGTGTGTTCCCATTCTTCCCCTTTCTCCTCCGTTTATCCACCGCATCCACCTCTGCTCCCGGCGCCGCCGCTCAGTTCGAGTTCCGCCCGCTACAATGGGGAAGGAGAAGACGATGGCCTTGGAGCGCGCGAAGAAGGCGACGACGAAGGCGAAGGGGAAGAAGTCCAGCCGGGGCGGATCTTCGTCGAGGTCTGGCCTGCCGCGAGGCTGGATCTAGGGCGATTGGATTCGGTCGACGATTAGTCAGGAAGACATCGACGATCTGGCCGAGGGGGGTCTAATTCCCCACAAGTCAGCGCGGCTCCTGGAGGATGAGACCGAGCCGTGGCCGCGAGAGGGTGAGTGCGTGCTTCTCGCCACCCACGTCGACTGTGGTTTCTCTTTGCCTCCCCACCCTTTCTTCCGAGGTTTCTTGAACTTCTTTGGATCACAACTTCATCATCCCCCCCCCCAACACTATTGTGTATCTTGCTGCATTCGTGTACATGTGCGAGAATTTCTTGGGTTGTCGGCCGCACTGGGGCCTCTTCAAACACATCTTCACCTGTCGTTCTCAGTCGGTCAAAAAGGCCAATCCGGGTGATGAGAGGACACATGTGATCCAGATGTGTGGGGGTCTTGGGATCCAAATGAGAGGTAAAAGCACTTTCCTAGCCATGATTCTTCCCGAGTCAGTCAGAGGGTGGCAGTCGACCTGGTTCTACTGCAAAGACCAGCCAACTCCATGTCAGTCAACTGGACTTCCCCCCTTTTCCATGGCTCGAGTCGAGAAGCCCTCCGCCTTGAAAGTGACTCCGGAGGAGAAAGTGGAGGTGAAGGTGCTGGTCGAGCGAGTGGTCCAGCTCGTCCGCAGTGGCGTGGGCGGCATGTATCTGTTGGAGGTCTTCCTCAGGCGACGCATTCAGCCGCTTCAAGCTCATGATCATATGATGTGGATGTATTCGGGCATTGATGATTCCACTCGGATCCACCCAGAAGAGGTCGACGAGGATACGGTGGAGAAGTGGTTGAGGGGTATCACCAGCAACAAAGATAACCCCAGGGGGTCTAGGAGAGTCCCTCCACTCGACAACTCGTATGAACCAGACAAGATCCAACTCTAAATTGCCGAGTGTTTTTCTTGATTTATCATGTAACTGCTTGTTGTCAACCGACTGACTTTTTGTTTTGCTTGTTGTCTTTCAGACCCTTACTGAGATGTACTCGATGCCCAACGGGGAGCAGGAGCAGGATCCAGAGGGGGAGGTGAGTGGAGGCGAGAGAGGCGAGTGGCACTCTGACGAAGAGGAGGACGAGGAGAGTGACGACCCGAGTGATGAAGAAGAGGTCGACTCACCTCCCCGTAGGGAAAAGCGATCCAAGCATACTCACGACCCGGCAAGCATCCGTGACAAAGCGACCACGCAGACCGGGCGGTCGTCAAAGCGCCCTCGAACGTCTTCTCCGGCGCCGACTGAGAAGGCACCAAAGCAACTAAAAGCTGCGCTGTCAAAACCGTAGAAACCCTTGCCCAAGATCAAAGTGGCCATTCCCACTGTTTCCGGGCAATAGTTGGACCTGATTTATTGGTTTAGTACAAATCGAGTTTTGATCGTCCCGCCATGATAGATATGACCGACGGAATCTTGAAATTTGTAGTGCTGCTACCTCCGGGACTTCTGCTTACAGGAATGAAGATGAAGAAATGGAAGATGCAGTCACCTCCAACCCTGGTACAACTCTTATAATCATGTCCTCAGTTACTCGGCCGATTTGTCGGCCGATTAAATTCTGGCGATTGATTCTTTTTTCAGCTCCTCCCAATGTCATTGAACTTCCAGACGACGACGAGGACGTGCCGCTGAGGCCTAGGAGGAACAAGAAGGCATCAGCTGGCAAGACATCCCAATCGGTGCTGGCGGCAGAGTCAGCGATTCAACAGCGTGAAGATATGACTTGGGCTTCTATTACTTTCGCTGATCCGGTATCAAGTGAACACCCCACATCGTCGACTGTACCAGTGGTTGCTTCAACCGTCCAGCCTCATGCCTCGGAACTTCAAGCTACCTCATCTGCACCGTCAATCCCATTCTTCACCACTCATCATGTTCCAGAAAGTCAGGCAGACGCTGCCACAGAAGCCATTCGCCAAGCTGGCATAATGATGGAGCGAGTGAAGGTGGTGCACGAAAATAGTCATGCTGCTTACGACACCAGCGCGGCCCTTCGAGCCAATGTCCAGGTAAGTTGGCTTCTGACTGAACTCTTATCTTGTTGCTTGTTCTGTTAGGATATGCTACCTAAAAACTTTTCTCCGTGCAACTTCTTGTTATTCTGCACTTCGCATCTGCGCACCCACTGGGTGTTTGACGTCTTTGTTGTTTCACTCTTCCACTCGTTCTGGGCGGACCATGTCGAGTGGAATCTGAACCAGGAGGGCACGCTAAGTGCACCCACTGGGTGTAGTCCCCGAGACCGCAGTCGACTACTGGCAGTCGGTTGGGGTCTGAGTATGTCTTTCTCTCTTATTCTTTTTTCTTTTCCACTCGGTCTGGGCAGACCATGTCGAGTGGAATCTGAACCAGTGGGGGCACGATAAGTGCACCCACTAGGTGTAGTCCCCAAGACTACTATAGAATGTTTGATTCTGAAGTAGTCTTAAAGTTTTATTCACTCAGAACCAAATGATCTTTGATCTTGTCCATTGACATATCTTTTACTAATTGTAGAAATCCCATGCGCTTATCTCTCGCTGAATTCGAGGAAAAGCAAAGACAACTCAACCTTGACTTGGAGCTGGCCCATCAGAACTTGAAAAAGGCTAAAGATGAAGTGGCTGGTACGGAAGGTAATGACCTGTCAACTGTTTATTTTGACCATCCCTCAAGTTATCTCTTCGTTCTTCTGTCTGACCCAAGTGCATATCTTGCAGAGAAAATGAGGTAGGCTCTAGCGAAGAAGGATCTCGATCTTTTAGCTGCGCAAAAGGAGGCTCAGGAGAAGACTGCACTAGCTGACAAGAAGCTGCCTTCGGTCGGTGCGCTAGAGGAGGAAATCACCAAGCTGAAGACATCTCTTGCTGAGTCCAACCGAGAAGCGACTAGTCTGAAGAAAGATAAGGTGACTCTGGACGAGAAGCTGGAGGGCATTTCTCGTAGGAGAAACAACATGGAAGCTTATCTGAAAGCACTCGCCAAGAAGCTCTTCCTTATGCTCGAAGGTACTTCTCTTTATCCGACTGATTTACTGTTTGCAAGTCACCATGAACCGGTCGACTCATTAACTCCTTGAATCTGCAGAATTCTGCCAAAAATTTGAAGAAGAAACTGGACGGATCGAGACAGGCTTGGACCCCATCCTTTCTCCTATCAGCGATGAGGCTGCCATGAACGTGCTCCGACTGGAATCTCGTGTCGCCAGTGTTACGAGCTATCTTGCTCGCCTGAAGGTGGCGGTGTCGCGCATTTATACATCACTTTGGCCAAGGGTGACGCTTCAAAATGACCTCGAGTCCCTGATGACCCGACTCAATGAGGTTCCTGGTCGAGTACAGGAATGGAAGAAGTCATCTGCCCGATGCGGTGCTGATGTGGCTCTGTCGCTGGTTCGGGTCCACTTCAAAGAAGCTCGAGAAGAGAAGCTGGCAGCGATCAAAGTTGCCAACACCAAAAGGCATGACTTCCAATCCTTCATGGAAACCTTCATTGCTGCTACCACTCGGATCACTGACGGAATTGATCTAGATGAATTCATCGAGCCTACAAGCCCTCCTCCTGCAAAGTGAGCAAACTTTATACCTCGCCTTAAATTTGCCTCGGAATGCCGAGTGATTTTGTAACCGTTAAACTCCTTCGGGCCTGATGCCCGAGTACTTTTATCCATGTTCTGGAACTTTAGGATTTATCTGAACTTGGTTTATCTTCTAAATATGCTTGTGTTTGCCTTCGAGTGGAACTTGTTCTTCACTCGGGATAATCTTTGTACTTGAGATGCAGCTCTGAGGAGGAGGTCCCAGTCGACCTGTACCTCATCGTCCTTGCAGGTCAGGATGGAGTGCACGATATACTTGTGGCGCAACCCCGAAGAGAAGGTTGCAGTCGACATATGCCTCCTCGTCCTTACGGACGAGGATGGAGCGCACGTTGTATTTGTGGCATAGCTCCGAAGAGAAGGTTGCAGTCGACCTGTGTCTCCCCGTCCTTGCGGAGGAGGATGGAGCACACGTTGTATTTGTGGCGTAGCTCTGAAGAGAAGGTTGCAGTCGACCTGCACCTCGTCATCCTTGCGGGTAGGGACGTGTTTCAAACTTAGGCGAGTACTATACCACAGATAAGCCCCCGAGTGAGAGGGTTGCTCACCACTCGGTAGGAGTTTCTAAACTTAGGTGAGTACTGGACTGTAGCTAAGCCCCCGAGTGAGAGGGTTGCTCACCACTCGATAGGATTTTCTAAACTTAGGCGAGTATTGGACTGCAGCTAAGCCTCTGAGTGAGAGGGTTGCTCACCACTCGGTAGGATTTTCTAAACTTAGGCGAGTACTGGACTGCAGCTAAGCCTCCGAGTGAGAGGGTTGCTCACCACTCGATAGGATTTTCTAAACTTAGGCGAGTACTGGACTGCAGCTAAGCCCTCGAGTGAGAGGGTTGCTCACCACTCGGTAGGATTTTTCAAACTTAGGCGAGTACTGGACTGCAGCTAAGCCCCCGAGTGAGAGACTTGCTCATCACTTGGTAGGATTTTTCAAACTTAAGCGAGTACTGGACTGCAGCTAAGCCCCCGAGTGAGAAACTTGCTCATCACTCGGTAGGATTGTTCAAACTTAGGCGAGTACTGGACTGTAGCTAAGCCCCCGAGTGAGAGACTTGCTCATCACTCGATAGGATTTTTCAAACTTAGGCGAGTACTGGACTGCAGCTAAGCCCCCGAGTGAGAGGCTTTCTCATCACTCGGTAGGATTTTTCAAACTTAGGCGAAACGGATTCGCAGCCAAGCTTTCGAGTGAGAGGCTTGCTCACCACTCAGTAGGATTTTTTTTAAACTTAGGCGAAACAGATTCGCATCTAAGGCACCCACTGGAGGATTTAGAACATATAAAAAAGGAACAACAATCATTTAAGAGACTGTAAAACTGTGTATTTGATAATCAAATTAAAGGGTATTTCTTATTACATCTCAACAGTCTGAATGCTTAAGTGTAAAAGGGGCGGAGTAGCTCCGCATTCCAAGCGCGTGGCTCCTCTTTCTTGTGCTCGACATTGTATAAGTGGTATGCTCCGTTGTGGAGCACTCTGGTGATAATGAAGGGGCCTTCCCAACTAGGGGCGAGCTTCTGTGGTTTTTGCTGATCCACTCGAAGAACCAAGTCTCCTTCTTGAAATTCTCAACCCCTCACGTTTCTGGCGTGGAATCGACGTAGGTCTTGCCGATAAATGGTCGACCGGATCAGGGCCATCTCTCTTTCCTCTTCTAGGAGATCAACTGCGTCTTGCCAAGCCTATTCTGCTTCATCTTCTGAGAAAAGCTCGACTCTGGGTGCATTGTGAAGCAAGTCACTCGGAAGTACAGCTTCAGCTCCATAGACCAAGAAGAATGGAGTTTGGCCAGTCGACCGATTAGGAGTTGTCCTCAAACCCCAAAGCACTGATGGAAGTTCTTCGACCCAGGCGCCTGCCGCGTGCTTGAGATCACGCATCAGTCGGGGTTTCAATCCTTTGAGAATCAATCCGTTTGCTCTTTCAGCTTGTCCATTTGACTGGGGATGGGCGACTGAAGCATAGTCGACTCGAGTGCCTTGGGAAGCGCAGAAGGCTCTAAACTCATCAGAATCGAAGTTCGCCCCATTGTCAGTGATGATGATGTGCGGAACACCATATCTGAATGTCAACTCCCTGATGAAACTGACTATAGTACTAGCTTCAAGACTTTTGATAGGTTTGGCTTCAATCCATTTGGTGAACTTGTCGACTGCCACGAGTACATGAGTGAAACCGCTCCTACCCGTTCTCAGAGGTCCAACCATGTCCAAACCCCAAACAACGAAGGGCCAGACGAGTGGAATGGTCTTCAGGGGTGACGCAGGCTTGCGAGACATGTTGGATAAAACTGGCAACCTTCACATCTGTTGACTATTTCTTGTGCCATCTCATTTGCACATGGCCAATAAAATCCCGCTCGGTATGCTTTGGCCACAATGGTCCGAGAGGACGCATGGTGACCACAGGTCCCTGAGTGGATGTCGTTGAGGATCACTCGATCTTCTTCTGGTGTTATGCATTTCTGGCTGACTCTAGTTACACTTTCTCTGAACAGATGCCCTCTTATCACAGTAAAAGCTTTGGATCGGCGGACGATCTGTCGGGCCTCTTCTTCGTCCTCTTGGAGTTCCTTCCTAAGAATGTACGCGATGTATAACACTGTCCAGTCGGGAGTGATGACCAAAACCTCCATGATCAAGTTGACCACGGCCGGGACTTCGACTTCAGTCGGATCAGTGGCGCTCTTTGGTTGTGGGAGCTCTTCAGTGAAAGGATCTTCCTGGACTGAAGGTGTATGAATATGTTCCAAAAACACATTACTGGGAATGGCTTCTCTCTTGGAACCTATCTTCGCCGAATCATCCGCTGCTTGATTTTTCAGTTGGAGTATGTGATGGAGCTCTAAACCCTCAAACTTCTTCTCTAACTTTCTCACTGCATTACAATAGCCAATCATACCGGGCTTCTGATGTCCCACTCCTTCATTACTTGATTCACCACCAAATCTGAGTTGTCGTAGACCATGAGGCGACGGACGCCGAGTGAAATGGCCATACGCAACCCATACAAAAGTGCCTCATATTCAGCTTCATTGTTGGAGGAATCAAAATGAATCTAGAGAACATAGCAGAGTTTGTCGCCTCGGGGGGATACCAATACTACCCCAGCACCAGAACCATTCAGCATCTTAGATCCATCAAAGAACATGGTCCAATGGTCCGAGTGAATCTAATTCGGCAGTTGCTGTTCGATCCACTCGGCGAGGAAATCTGCTATTGCCTGGGACTTGATAACTTTCTTTGCCTCAAACTTGATATCCAAGGGAAGGAGTTCAATCGCCCACTTTGCCACTCGACCAGTTGCATCTCTGTTGTTCAGAATTTCTGACAATGGTGCATCGCTGATGACTGTAATGGAGTGATCAGAGAAATAATACGCAACCTTCTTCGTGGTCATGTAAATCCCATAAACAAGCTTCTGATATAATGTGGATATCTTTGCTTGGATGGAGTCAGAACTTCAGAAACATAGTATACTGGGCGCTGAACTTTATAGGCTTTTCCTTCTTCTTCCCGCTCGACCGTGAGTACTGTACTGACAACTTGTCCAGTGGCTGCAATATAAAGCAGTAAAGGCTCTTTGCTGATTGGGGCAGCGAGCACCGTCTGGGTGGAAACTAGGGCTTTGAGTTCTGCAAATGCTGCATCAGCTTCAGGAGTCCACTCGGACTTGTCAGATTTCTTCATTAGTCGGTAAAGAGGCAATGCCTTTTCAGCGAGGCGAGAAATGAATCGACTCAAGGCGGCCAAACAACCAGTAAGCTTCTTGACATCATGCACACGCACAGGGCGCTTCATCCGGAGTATGGCACCAACTTTCTCTGGGTTGATGTCGATCCCTCGTTCGGAAACGAGGAAGCTGAGTAACTTTCCGTCAGGAACTCCGAATGTTCACTTTGATGGGTTAAGCTTGATATCACATCTTCTCAGGTTGGCAAAGGTTTTAGCAAGGTCAGCCAGCAGGTCGGAACCTTTACGCGACTTGACAACAATGTCATCCATGTATGATTCCATATTTCGACTGATTTGAGTGAGCGGACACTTCTGAATCATCCTCATGACTGTAGCTCCAGCGTTCTTGAGACCGAACGGCATGGTGACATAACAAAAACACCCGAATGGCGTGGTGAAAGCTATTTTTATCTCATCGGGTCCATACAGTCGGATCTGATGGTACCCGAAATAAGCATCTAGAAAAGACAAACGCTAACACCCTGCAGTCGAGTCGACAATCTGGTCGATGCGAGGGAGAGGAAAATGATCTTTTGGTCAAGCCTGATTGATATGCTTGAAGTCAATGCACATGCGAAGTGAATCGTCCTTCTTGGGGACCATGACAACATTGGCGAGCCACTCGGAGTGGTAAATCTCTCGGATGAACTCAGCTGCCAGGAGCCGAGCCACTTCCTCACCAATTGCTTTTCTCTTCTATACGGTGGACCGTCGAAGATGTTCCTTGACTAGTTTTACTTTCAGGTCGACTCGCAAACGATGCTTAGCCAGTCCCCTGGGTACACCCGGCATGTCAGAAGGTTTCCATGCAAAGATGTCCCAGTTCTCACAGAGGAACTGGATGAGCGCTTCTTCCTATTTGTTGTAGAGTGAAGTTGAGATATGAGTAGGAGCATCATTAGGATCGGTCGGGTGAATATGATTCGGCTTGGTTTCACCGGACGACTGAAATGCAGAATCTGTGGTAGGCTTCTTGGAGCGCAGCAAATCACTCGGATCTGCATTTTTCTTGTATTCTTGCATTTTGACTGCTGCCATTTGTGCATCGGCGATTTTTGAGCCCTTCTGGAAGCACTCTTCTGCCTTCTGCCAATTGCCAGTGATAGTGATCACTCGTCTGGGACCAGTCATTTTCAATTTGAGGTACACGTAACATGGTCGAGCCATGAAACATGCATAGGCAGGCCTACCCAGAATAGCATGATAAGCACTTTGGAAATCCACTACTTCAAATGTCAACTTTTCCTTGCGGTAATTCTTGGAATCACCGAAAACCACATCAAGGGCGATCTGGCCGAGTGATTCAGCCTTCTTGCCAGGTATGACGCCATGGAAACTCACATTACTTTCGCTGAGCTTGGACATCAGAATCCCCATTCCTTTCAAGGTTTCAGCATAAAGGATATTCAGGCCGCTACCACCATCCATAAGCACTTAAGTTAGTCGAGTGCCTTCAACAATTGGGTCGATCACCAACGCTTGCCTCCCAGGGGTGGCTATACGTGCTGGATGGTCAGACTGGTCGAACGTGATGGCAGTCTGGGACCACTTCAAATAACTTGGTGTTGCCGGAGCAACCATGTTCACTTCTCTGTTGATAACTTTTAATTGACTTTTGCTCTCAACATCAGCAAAAATCATCAAAGTGGAGTTGATGTTGGGAAAACCATCACCATCCTCTTCCTTATCCTCACCCTTGTCCGACTCTTTTTCCTTCTCATTGGGTTGTTTCTCTCGGAACTGCTGGATCAGGAGTCAACACTGTCGAGTGGTGTGTTTAGGATAAATCATATTACCCTCTTCGTCTTTCTTGGTGTGAATGTGGCATGGTAAATCCAACACATCATTTCCATCTTGATCTTTCACTTTCTTGGGCTTCCCCTTGAACTTTCCTTGAGCCACAACTAAAGCCTCACCAGGAGCAGCTGGCTCGGCCTTACGCTTCTGTTTTTGATTAGAAGTACCTCCACCGGTGTCCTGGGCGACTGTTTTGTGCTTGCCACTCCGGAGTCCGGAGTCGGTCTTCTTCTTCACCGTTAGCGTATTCGGTGGCAATCTCTATCATCCGAGTCAGGGACATATCCCCTGTCCGACCGAATTTCAGATTCAACTCCCGATACTTAACGCCTTCTTTGAAGGCACAACCTGCTTGGTGATCCGACACATTCTCCACTGTATGGTGTAACGTGATCCATCTCTGGATATAGTCTCTCAGGGTTTCGTTCGGTTTTTGCACACAATGCTGCAATTCTGTCAACCCCGCTGGTCGCTTGCAAGTACCTTTAAAAGTCCTAACAAACATTCGGGCGAGTTCCTCCCAACTTAATATACTGCCAGGTGCTAACTGGTTCAACCATGCTCTGGCCGAGCCTTCCAACATCAGAGGAAGGTGCTTCATGGTGACTTCATCATTGCCACCACCAATTTTTAGAGCCACTCGGTAGTCCTCAATCCAAGTGTCAGGCTTAGACTCACCCTGTAAACTTGCGGACTCCAGTCGCCAACCTGAAATTGGGAGGAATCACTGCGGCCCTGATGGATCTGCTGAAACACTCGGGACCTGAAACGTGCACTCTGCCGCCAGTCGGATAATCTCTGTCATGGCCTTCTCTGTGTGCTCTGTTCCTGTCAACCAGACCTTGAATGAGAATAGATCTCGCATCAAAGCCTGGCTCCCTTGGGTCGACTGGTATTTTTCGCTCGCCACTGTGAGGGCGTTTGTCATCATGCCGCCGAGGCACATATGACCCACTCCTCGGAGGAGGCGTGGGCACTCGACGACGGTCATCGTGGCCGAGTCAGTGATCATATTGCTTGTGGTTTCTATACTGATCTTGCCTGTGCTCGCGTCCTTCACGCTGCGGGGGCGATCTTGGGCTGTGGGCCGACTGAATTGTATTCGCCATCACAGACCTGCTAAGAATCCTATTCCATGACTGAGATACCGCTGTGTTCTGCTCGCCGGCTGCTCGGAGCAAGGCCCGGATCTGCATCAAACCTCTGCCAGCTTCCGACTGGGAAGGCTGAATTGACTCTGCTATTCGGGCTACAGCTGTGAGATTTTGAATCGGAGTGCGGTATACCTGAGTTTGAGGCGGAAAAAGCTGTCGTCGACTGGATTCAGGGATCCACTGCCGAGCATGCTTGTCGAGTGCATGCTGCAGGTTCTTCAGCCGAGTGCGCTCAACCAAGTTGGCTAGGCGCGCTTCCTCCAAGGCCCGGGCCTCGGGGGTTTCCCCAATGATAGGAGTGTGAAGTGCATCCATATTGTGGCAGCGAAGCTCTTCCCTCCGCTGCGAAGAAAGGGACTCCGTACGGTACTCCTCGTGAACACGCGACAGATCGCCGCCGCCATCATCACCGTCGTCGTGGGGGAAGCCAGGAGGACTGTGTCGTCCATTGACCATCAAGACTTCCGCCTCGGGATCGCTGCTGTCGCACTCGGATGTGGTCTCGATGGAGCCAGTCGAACAGGCCGTAGAGGGTTTCATCGGGCTCGATTGCCGCAACTTGTGAGGTGGCCGACTGGCGGGCCATCGCGTGTCTCACACACCGCTGGAGCCGCGACCGACCGGAACGCTTGCGCCGGTGAACAGCGGGGGACGAGGACACCATAGGAGCCGACCGATACTGGCTCAACGGCTGCCGGAGAAGGACGCCGCGGACGCTTGCGCGAAAGTGCGTCGCCCCACGAACGGGGAGCGCTTCAACGTCGAGTGGAGCTTCCTGAAGCCAAGAGGAGTCGTCAGCAACGAAGACGAGCGCGCCGAGACGGATCTTGCGGCCCTCAACCAGTCCGCCGGCGGAAACCATGACGATGAGAATCGGAAAAAATCGCAACTCCACCAAAAAGTCGCTAAGACACCTACCCCACGGTGGGCGACAACTGTCATGGATCTAAGACTGACAGTAGAATGGGGGGTAGGTATGAGGAGGCAAGATCCTAGCTATGGCGAAGTTGTACACACGAGTTTTACGAGTTCAGGCCCTTCGCTGAGGAAGTAACAGCCCTACGTCTCGGTTCCCGGAGGCGGTTGACTGGATTATGTGTATATGTGTTACAGGGGGTGCCAACCCTTGTGCTAGTGGAGAGGGGTGGCTTATATAGAGTGCGCCCAGACCCCAGCCAGCCCACGTTACAAAGGGTTTAAGGTACATCAAGAGGGGGCATTACTGGTAACACTAGCAATAAAGTGACATAAATGCCCATTAAGTCTATGAAGTAAACGTCCAACCGTTGCCGTGCAGAACGACTTTAGATCTTCTGTCTGTCGAGTGATAGTTGTCGTGGTCGTGTTACTTTGAGTCTTCCGAGTGGAATGCTTCGTAGTCGAGTGGATGATGCTATCCCTCGAATGCTTTTGGTTTTAGGGTGATGTCCTAGGGGAGGGTGTCTAGGTCAGGCCTATGGCCCTACCATAGGTACATAGCTTCATCAGTCCGCATGTTTAACGTTCGTTGACGATATAGTACTATATGAGTTATGTATGTTGGTGACTGAATGTTGTTCGGAGTCCCGGATAAGATCACAGACATGACGAGGAACTCAGAAATGGCCCGGAGATAAAGATTGATATATGGGATAATAGTGTTTGGTCTCCAGAAGGGTTCCAGAATTCATCGGAAGGGGTTCCGGATGTTTCCCGAAATGTTTGGGTACGAGAACACTTTATTTGGGCCAAAGGGGAAAGCCCACAAGGTTTTTGGAAAGAGCAAAAGGAAGTTTTGCGGAGCCTAGGGGCCAGACGCCAGGGTCCCTGGCGTATGGGTCCAGATGACGGGATCCCTGGCGTCTGGTGATAATCCCCAAGTGCAAGGAATCATCATAGCAATTTCCAAAGGTGGAAGTGATAAGTATGGAGTGTCGAACCCACAAGGAGCTAAAGGTAAGATCAATATTCTCTCAAGCCCTATCTGCCACTGATATGACTCTACGTACACCGAACGTTTGCTTCCAACTAGCAATGAGAAATAAAACTACGTTGTGGGCATGAAGTGGATAATTTTGTATGGTATCGGAGAGCTAAAATATGAAAGTAGGTGCTGTTATCATAAAGTTAGAATATATTACTAAATATTACAAATAGCGAGTGTGGAATAATGGTGGATCGGTGTGCGGAATTGTCCTAGGCAACCGTTAACAAGACCGGTAATCACTATTGCAGTTTCATATGAGGGAGAGGCATAAGCTAATATACTTTCTCTACTTGGATCATATGCACTTATGATTGGAACTCTAGCAAGCATCCGCAACTACTAAAGATCATTAAGGTAAAACCCAACCATAGCATTAAAGCATCAAGTCCTCTTTATTCCCATACGCAACAACCCCCTTACTCGGGTTTGTGTTTCAGTCACTCACCAACCCACTATAAGCAAATCATGAACGTATTGCAACACCCTACAGAAGGAACCCCTCACGCTTGCGTGACACGGAGGGCACCATAGGACAGCATCATAGTAAAACATACAGCTCATACCAATCTAGATCATCAATCAACCCAAAGACAAAAGATATCTACTCAAAACATCATAGGATGGCAACACATCATTGGATCATAATATGTGGCATAAAGCACCATGTTCAAGTAGGGATTACAACAGGGTGCGGGAGAGTGGACCGCGTAAAAGAGATGGGGATGGTGATGATGATGGTGATGTTGATGAAGACGATCACCGCGGCGATGATTCCCCTCCCGATGGCACTCCAGTGCCACCAAGAGAGAGGAGGAGAGGTTCTACCCCTTGTGCTTCCTCCTCCATGGCCTTCCCCCTCTGGTCCTTGGCCTTCATGGTGATGATGGCCCCTCCGGGATCCTCCTCCATGGCCTTCGGTGATGATGGCCCCCTTCGGCAGAGTGCCAGAGAGGGCCTAGATCGGTTTTTGGTGGCTACGGAGGCTTCTGGCGGCGGAACTCCCGATCTAGGTTTCTTTCTGGAAGTTTTCGGTTATATAAGAGGTGTTGGAGTCGGGAATAAGGCAGGGGGGGTCTCCGGGCTATCCACGAGGCAGGGGGCGCACCTAGGGGGGTGGGTGCACCCCCCACCCTCGTGGGCAGCCTGAGACTCTTCTAGCCTAGTTCTTTTACTTCCTGGCCTTCTTCTGGTCCAAAAATAAGCCCCGTCAAGTTTCAGGTCAATTGGACTCCGTTTGGTTTTCCTTTTCTGCGGTACTCTAAAACAAGGAAAGAACAGAAACTGGCACTGGGCTCTAGGTTAATAGTTTAGTCCCAAAAACCATATAAAATAGCATATAAATGCATATAAAACATCCGAGGTTGATCATATAATAGCATGAATACTTCATAAATTATAGATACGCTGGAGATGTATCAGCATCCCCAAGCTTAATTCCTGCTCGTCCTCGAGTAGGTAAATGATAAAAGAAATAATTTATGAAGTGTGAATGCTAGCAAGTGCATAAGTTTCATCAATGATAGTTCCAATCACTTTTTATAGCATCATCATAACAGTAGCTCATTTTCATAAAACTTTTCATGATCAATTAACAAGCTATTCACATGTTAAAGTATAGATCATAAACTCTCTTGAAAGCTAACAAATAGTGCTCTTAGTCATCAAACAATTGCAATTCATCTTATTTTCAGGAAGGGTCTATGTCAGAGCTTTGATTTAGCAAACTCCACATACTCAACTATCATTTAGTCTTTCACAATTGCTGACACTCACGTGATATTTATAGGTTCAAAGTTTTAATCGGACCCAGAGAAAGATAGGGGCTTATAGTTTTGCCTCCCAACATTTTACCTCAAGGGTAATGTCAACAATAATAGTTCATGAAAACTCACATCCAATTAGCCATATATACCAGGATCTTTCCAACATATTGTGCTTGCCAAAGGATAAAATGTAAAAAGGAAGGGTGAAGATCACCATGACTCTTGCATAATAGTAGAAGATAAAGTAAAAGATAGGCCCTTCGCAGAGGGAAGCGGAGGTTTTCATGCGCTTTTATGGTTGGATGCACAAAATCTTAATGCAAAAGAACGTCACTTTATATTGCCACTTGTGATATGGACCTTTATTATGCAGTCCGTCGCTTTTATTTCTTCCACCTCACACGATCGTATAAAGCTTATTTTCTCCACATTAATAGATCATACATATTTAGAAGGCAATTTTTATTTCATGCACTGATGACAACTTACTTGAAGGATCTTACTCAATCCATAGGTAGGTATGGTGGACCCTCATGGCAAAACTGGTTTAAGGAATGTTTGGAAGCACAAGTAGTATCTCTACTTGGTGCAAATAATTTCGCTAGCATGAGGGGGAAAAGCAAGCTCAACATGTTGGATGATCCAAGACAATATACTTTATTTTGGATATAAGAAAACATACCCCGTTACGTTGTCTTCCTTCTCCGACATTAACCTTTTAGCATGTCATATTTTAATGAGTTCTCACAATTACAAAAGATGTCCAAGATAGTATATTTATATGTGAAATCTCTCTTCCTTCAATATTCTTTCATGAATTGTTCAAGTGACCAATTCTATGTTTGCTAACTTTCAATAAGTTTACTACCTATACCTATTATATGTGAAGTCATTACTCCCCATGGTGTAAGCATATGAAACATATATAAATTCAGATTTATGATATTTCAATTATTCAACCATTTACTCATAGAGTATACGTGAAGCACGTGAGTAAATGACAAACTACTCCAAAAGATATAAGGGAAGGACACTGAGTAGTCAAATAATTAACTAGCCATGGGAGGATTCTTTTTCATTCAATATTTCAGATCCAAAGATTTTATTCAAATAGCAAATGAAATTGAAAATACGCTCCAAGCAAAACACATATCATGTGACGAATAAAAATATAGCTACGAGTAAGGTATACCGATAATTTTGAAGACGAAAGAGGGGATGCCTTCCGGGGCATCCCCAAGCTTAGGCGCTTGAGTCTTCCTTGAATATTAACTTGGGGTGCCTTGGGCATCCCCAATCTTTTGGTCTTTCCACTCCTTATTCTCCTCATATCGATATCTCACCCAAAGCTTGAAAACTTCAATCACACAACACTTAATGGAACTTCGTGAGATAGGTTAGGATGATAAAGAGTAAACCATTCACTTTGGTACTGTCAAAGACAAGACTCATAATTGTTCTCACACAATTCCTACTGTACCATATCATTTCTACAATTTATATTGAGAAATATAAGTCATAGAAACTAGAAAATAAGCAAACTATGCAATGAAAACAGAATCTGTCAGAAACAGAACAGTCTGTAATGATCTGAACACTAACCATACTTCTGCTACTCAAAAAATTATGAAATAAATTGGTGGACGTGAGGAATTTGTCTATTAATCTTATGCAAAAAGAATCAGCAGCAAATCACTCTTCTGTAAAAAATGGAAGCTAATCTCGTGAGCGCAAAGTTTCTGTTTTTTACAGCAAGATCACATTAACTTTCACCCAAGTCTTCCCAAAGGTCTTACTTGGCACTTTATTGAAAGAGAAGCTATAAAACATGATTACTACAGTAGCTTAATCATGTAAACACACAAAAACAGTAAGGATAAATATTGGGTTGTCTCCCAACAAGCGCTCTTCTTTAATGCCTTTTAGCTAGGCATGATGATTTCAATGATGCTCACATAAAAGATAAGAATCGAAACATAAAGAGAGCATCATGAAGAATATGAATAGCACATTTGAACCTAACCCACTTCCTATGCCTAGGTATTTTGTGAGCACATAATTTATAGGAACAAGAATCAACTAGCATAGGAAAGCAAAACTAGTATAACTTCAAAACTTTAAGCACATAGAGAGGAAACTTGATATTATTGCAACTCCTACAAGCATATGTTCCTCCCTCATAATAATTTTCAGTAGCATCATGAATGAATTTAACAATATAAACATCACATAAAGCATTCTTATCATGCTCTACAAGCATAGAAATTTTTCTACTCTCCACATAAGCAAAATTCTTCTCATTCGGAATAGCGGGATCACTAGTTCCTAAAGTTGACACTGTTCCAAACCCGCTTTAGATGATAGTATTATTTATACTCCAAAATATATAAGTGAAGTTCATGGAGCATTATACAATTAATATAAACTAACCAATATCCAAGCTCAAAATTTATAAGTGAAGCACACGAAGCGTTCTATAAAACCATACTCAAAAGATTTAAGTGAAGCACAAAGAGCAATTCTATAAGATCATATTTAAAAGATATAAGTGAAGCACATGAAGTATTCTATAAATTAATTAAGGGACATTCTCATACTAGCATGGTTCTTTAAATAAAAATAAAAACACAAAGGACACAAATCATGTGAACAAAACAAAAACCGAGGTATACCGATAATTGTTGAAGAAGAAAGATGCGATGCCAACCAGGGCATCCCCAAGCTTAGATGCTTGAGTATCCTTAGAATATTTACTTGGAGTGCCTTGGGCATCCCCAAGCTTGAGCTCTTGCCTCTCTTTATTCTTCTCACATTGGTAACTCCTCGTTCTTCGAACACTCCATCCACACAAAACTTTAACAAAAACTTTGTGAGATCCGTTAGTATAATAAAGCAAATCACTACCTTTAGGTACTGTTGTGAACTAATTATAAATTCATATTTGTGTAATATATACTGTATTCCAACTCATCCATGGTTCATACCCTCCGATACTACTCATAGATTCATCTAAATAAGCAAACAACACATGGAAAACAGAATCTGTCTAAAACAGGACAGTCTGTAGTAATCTGGATGTTTAGTAAACTTATGTAACTACAATAATTATGAAATAAATTTGAAACTTTGAAAAATTTATACATAAGTAATGTGCAAAAAGTTTCAGACCCATTTGACTTTCCAGTAAAAAATGAAAAATCACACGCTACAGCCAAAGTTTCTGTTTTTGTTCTGCACATAGTAAACAAGCAATCTAATCATCCTAAAACCAAGGCTTGGCACATTATTTTTATAATACAATGGATATATATAAGGGGATAATTATTTACAGATAAACTTCCATGAAAAATTCTACATTTTTTCCGTGAGCATGAACACGAGTGCTCAAGGTCGACCCTCACTTCTTCAATGCATAACTTTCCAATCACTTCTCTTTTTTGAAAAACTATTTTAGGCATGAGAGGCAACTAATTTTTTTTATATTTTCATTCTTTTAATTTTTTTTTGTATGTTTCACCCACAACTAAACATAAACAAAAAGGAAAAACAAAATATACTTAGTGAAGAAAGCAAACAAGCACACACGAGAATATCAACCCCACGCTATTGCTCCCCGGCAACGGCGCTAGAAAAGAGCTTGATAATCCCCAAGTGCAAGGAATCATCGTATCAATTTCCAAAGGTGGAAGTGATAAGTATGGAGTGTCGAACCCACAAGGAGATAAAGGTAAGATCAATATTCTCTTAAGCCCTATCTGCCACTGATACGACTCTACGTACACCGAACGTTTGCTTCCAACTAGCAACGAGAAATAAAACTACGTTGTGGGCATGAAGTGGATAATTTTGTATGGTATCAGAGAGCTAAAATATGAAAGTAGGTGCTATTATCATAAATTTATAATATATTACTAAATATTATAAATAGCGAGTGTGAAATAATGGTGGATCGGTGTGCGGAATTGTCCTAGGCAACCGTTAACAAGACCGTTAATCACTATTGCAGTTTCATATGAGGGAGAGGCATAAGCTAACATACTTTCTCTACTTGGATCATATGCACTTATGATTGGAACTCTAGCAAGCATCCGCAAGTACTAAAGATCATTAAGGGAAAACCCAACCATAGCATTAAAGCATCAAGTCCTCTTTATTCCCGTACGCAACAACCCCCTTACTCGGGTTTGTGTTTCAGTCACTCACCAACCCACTATAAGCGAATCATGAACATATTGCAACACCCTCGTGGGCAGCCCAAGACTCTTCTAGCCCAGTTCTTTTACTTCCTGGCCTTCTTCTGGTCCAAAAATAAGCTCCGTCAAGTTTCAGGTCAATTGGACTCCATTTGGTTTTCCTTTTCCGCGGTACTCTAAAACAAGGAAAAACACAAACTGGCACTAGGCTCTAGGTTAATAGGTTAGTCCCAAAACCATATAAAATAACATATAAATGCATATAAAACATCCAAGGTTGATCATATAATAGCATGAATACTTCATAAATTATAGGTACGTTGGAGACATATCATCTGGTCCTGGAGTCCGAGAAGGATTCTTGCCTTTCGGGTGAAACCGACTTTGTGTAGGCTTTTACTCCAAGTTTCGACCCCAAGGCTCAACATATAAATAGAGGGGTAGGGCTAGCACCCAAGACACATCAAGAAACACCAAGTCGTGTTCCGGCAACCCCGTCCCCTCTAGTTTATCCTCCGTCATAGTTTTCGTAGTGCTTAGGCGAAGCCCTGCGAAGATTGTTCTTCACCAACACCGTCACCACGCCGTCGTGCTGCGGAACTCATCTACTACTTCGCCCGTCTTGCTGGATCAAGAAGGTGAGGACGTCATCGAGCTGAATGTGTGCTGAACGCGGAGGTGCCGTACGTTTGGTACTTGATCAGGACGGATCGTGAAGGTGTACGACTACATCAACCGCGTTGATAAAACGCTTCCGCTTTCGGCCTACGAGGGTACATAGACACACTCTCCCCTCTTGTTGCTATGCATCACCATGATAGATCCTGCGTGTGCGTAGGATTTTTTTTGAAATTACTGCGTTCCCCAACAGTGGCATCCAAGCCAGGTCTATGCGCAGATGTTATATGCACGAGTAGAACACAAAGGAGTTGTGGGCGTGGGTATATACATATTTCTTGCCGTCACTAGTTGATTCTTGATTCAGCGGTATTGTTGGATGAAGCGGCTCAAACCGACATTACGCGTACGCTTACGCGAGACTGGTTCTACGGACATGCTTCGCACACAGGTGGCTAGTGGGTGTCTGTTTCTCCAACTTTAGTTGAATCGGTTTCAATGAACATGGTTCTGTCTGAAAATCAAAAAGCAATCACTATTCTACGTTGTGGTTTTGATGCGCAGGGAAGAACGATTCTTGCTAGAAGCCCGTAGCATCCACGTAAAACTTGCAACAACAAAGTAGAGGACGTCTAACTTGTTTTTGCAGGGCATGTTGTGATGTGATATGGTCAAGACATGATGCTAAATTTTATTGTATGAGATGATCATGTTTTGTAACACAGTTATCGGCAACTGGTAGGAGCCATATGGTTGTCGCTTTATTGTATGAAATGCAATCGCCATGTAATTGCTTTACTTTATCACTAAGTGGTAGCGATAGTCGTAGAAGCAATAGTTGGCGAGACGACAACGATGCTTTGATGAAGATCAAGATGTCAAGCCGGTGACGATGGTGATCATGATGGTGCTTTGGATATGGAGATCAAAGGCACAAGATGGTGATGGCCATATCATGTCACATATTTTGATTGCTTGTGATATTTATCCTTTATGCATCTTATTTTGCTTAGTACAGTGGTAGCATTTAAGATGACCCCTCACTAAATTTCAGGGTATAAGTGTTCTCCCTGAGTATGCACCGTTGCTACAGTTCGTCGTGCCGAGACACCACATGATGATCGGGTGTGATAAGCTCTACGTTCACATACAACGGGTGCAAGCCAGTTTTGCACATGCAAAATACTCGGGTTAAACTTGACGAGCCTAGCATATGAAGATATGGCCTCGGAACACTGAGACCGAAAGGTCGAACATGAATCATATAGTAGATATGATCAACATAGTGATGTTCACCATTGAAAACTACTCCATCTCACCTGATGATTGGACATGGTTTAGTTGATATGGATCACGTGATCATTTATATGACTAGAGGGATGTCTATCTAAGTGGGAGTTCTTAAGTAATATGATTAATTGAACTTTAATTTATCATGAACTTAGTACCTGATAGTATTTTGCATGTCTATGTTGTTGTAGATAGATGGCCCGTGCTGTTGTTCCATTGAATTTTAATACGTTCCTAGAGAAAGCTAAGTTGAAAGATGATGGTAGCAACTACACGGACTAGGTCCGTAACTTGAGGATTATCCTCATAGCTGCACAGAAGTATTACATCCTAGAAGCACCGCTAGGTGACAAACCCGCTGCAGGAGCAACGCCATATGTTATGAACACCTGACAGAGCAAAGCTGATGACTACTCGATAGTTCAGTGTGCCATGCTTTATGGCTTAGAACCAGGACTTCAACGACGTTTTGAACGTCATGGAGCATATGAGATGTTCCAGGAGTTGAAGTTAATATTTCAAGCAAATGCCTGCATTAAGATATATGAAGTCTCCAATAAGTTCTAAAGCTGCAAGATGGAGGATAATATTTCTGTCAGTGAACATATACTCAGAATGTTTGGGTACCACAACCACTTGACTCAACTGGGAGTTAATCTTCCTGATGATAGTGTCATTGCCAGAGTTCTTCAATCACTGCCACCAAGCTACAAGAGCTTCGTGATGAACTATAATATGCAAGGGATGGATAAGATGATTCATGAGCTCTTCGCAATACTAAAGGCTGCGGAGGTAGAAATCAAGAAGGAGCATCAAGTGTTGATGGTCAACAAGACCACCAGTTTAAAGAAAAAGGGTAAAGGAAAGAAGGGGAACTTCAAGAAGAACAGCAATCCAGTTGCTGCTCAAGTGAAGAAACCCAAGTCTGGACCTAAGCCTGAGACTGAGTGCTTCTAATGCAAAGGGACTGGTCACTCGAAGCGGAACTTCCCCAAGTATTTGGCAGAGAAGAAGGATGACAAAGTGAAAGGTATATTTGATATACATGTTATTGATGTGTACCTTACTAATGCTCGCAGGTGCCTGGGTATTTGATACTGGTTCAGTTGCTAATATTTGCAACTCGAAACAGGGGCTACAGATTAAGCGAAGATTGGCTAAGGACGAGGTGACGATGCGTGTGGGAAATGGTTCCAAAGTCGATGTGATCGCCGTCGGGACGCTACCTCTACATCTACCTTCGTGATTAGTTTTAGACCTAAATAATTGTTATTTGGTGCCAGCGTTGAGCATGAACATTATATCTGGATCTTGTTTGATGCGAGACGGTTATTCATTTAAATCAGAGAATAATGGTTGTTTTATTTATATGAGTAATATCTTTTATGGTCATGCACCCTTGATGAGTGGTCTATTTTTACTAAATCTTGATAGTAGTGATACACATGTTCATAGTATTGAAGCCAAAATATGCAGAGTTGATAATGATAGTGCAACTTATTTGTGGCACTGCCGTTCAGGCCATATTGGTGTAAAGAGATGAAGGAACTCCATTCTGATGGACTTTTGGAATCACTTGATACTTGCGAACCATGCCTCATGGGCAAGATGACTAAAACTTCGTTCTCCGGAACAATGGAGTGAGCAACGAGTTATTGGAAATCATACATACTGATGTATGTGGTCCAATGGACATTGAAGCTCGCAGCGGATATCGTTATTTTCTCACCTTCACAGATGATTTGAGCAGATATGGGTATATCTACTTAATGAAACATAAGTCTGAAACATTTGAAAAGTTCAAAGAATTTCAGAGTGAAGTGGAAAATCATCATAACAAGAAAATCAAGTTTCTACGATCTAATCGTGGAGGTGAATATTTGAGTTATGAGTTTGGACTTCATTTAAAACAATGTAGAATAGTTTCGCAACTCACGCCACCTAGAACACCACAACGTAATGGTGTGTCCGAACGTCGTAACCGCACTTTATTAGATATGGTGCGATCTATGATGTCTCTCACTGATTTACCGCTATCGTTTTGGGGTTATGCTTTAGAGACGGCTGCATTCACATTAAATAGGGCACCATCTAAATCTGTCGAGATGACACCTTATGAACTGTGGTTTGGCAAGAAACCCAAGTTGTCGTTTCTTAAAGTTTGGGGCTGCGATGCTTATGTGAAAAAGCTTCAACCTGATAAGCTTGAACCCAAATTGGAGAAATGTGTCTTCATAGGATACCCAAAGGAGACTGTTGGGTACATCTTCTATCACAGATCCGAAGGCAATATATTCATTGCTAAGAATGGATCCTTCCTATAGGAGTTTCTCTCGAAAGAAGTGAGTGGGAGGAAAGTAGAACTTGATGAGGTAATTGTACCTACTCCCTTATTGGAGAGTAGTTCATCACTGAAATCAGTTCCAGTGATTCCTACACCAGCAAGTGAGGAAGCTAATGATGTTGATCATGAAACTGCTGATCAAGTTACTACCAAACCTCGTAGGTCAACCAGAGTAAGATCCGCACCAGAGTGGTACGGTAATCCTGTTCTGGAAGTCATGTTACTTGACCATGACGAACCTACGAACTATGAGGAAGCGATGATGAGCCCAGATCCCGCAAAATGGCTTGAGGCCATGAAATCTGAGATGGCATCCATGTATGAGAACAAAGTGTGGACTTTGGTTGACTTGCCCGATGATCGGCAGGCCATAGAGAATAAATGGATCTTCAAGAAGAAGACTGACGCTGACAGTAATGTTACTGTGTACAAAGCTCGACTTGTTGCAAAAGGTTTTTGACAAGTTCAAGGAGTTGACTACGATGAGACCTTCTCACCCATAGCGATGCTTAAGTCCGTCTGAATCATGTTAGCAATTGCCGCATTTTATGATTATGAAATTTGGCAAATGGATGTCAAAACTGCATTCCTTAATGGATATCTTAAAGAAGAGTTGTATATGATGCAACCAAAAGGTTTTGTCGATCCAAAAGGTGCTAACAAAGTGTGCAAGCTCCAACGATCCATTTATGGACTAGTGCAAGCCTCTCGGAGTTGGAATATACGCTTTGATAGTGTGATCAAAGCATATGGTTTTATACAGACTTTTGGAGAAGCATGTATTTACAAGAAAGTGAGTGGGAGCTCTGTAGCATTTCTGATATTATATGTAGATGACATATTGTTGATCGTAAATGATACTGAATTTCTGAATAGCATAAAAGGATACTTGAATAAGAATTTTTCAATGAAGGACCTCGGTGAAGCTGCTTATATATTAGGCATCAAGATCTATAGAGATAGATCAAGATGCTTAATTGGACTTTCACAAAGCACATACCTTGATGAAGTTTTGAAGAAGTTCAAAATGGATCAAGCAAAGAAAGGGTCCTTGCTTGTGTTACAAGGTGTGAAGTTGAGTCAGACTCAATGCCCGACCACTGTAGAAGATAGAGAGAAAATGAAAGGTGTTCCCTATGCTTCAGCCATAGGCTCTATTATGTATGCAATGCTGTGTATCAGACCTGATGTGTGACTTGCTATCAGTTTAGCAGGGAGGTACCAAAGTAATCCAGGAGTGGATCACTAGACAGCGGTCAAGAACATTCTGAAATACCTGAAAAGGACTAAGGATATGTTTCTCATTTATGGAGGTGACAAAGAGCTCGTCATAAACGGTTACGTTGATGCAAGCTTCGACACTGATCCGGATGACTCTAAGTCACAAACCGGATACATATTTTTATTAAATGGTGGAGGTGTCAGTTGGTGCAGTTCCAAGCAGAGCGTCGTGGCGAGATCTACATGTGAAGCGGATTACATAGCTGCTTCAGAAGCAACAAATGAAGGAGTTCATATCCGATCTAGGTGTCATACCTAGTGCATCGGGTCCAATGAAAATCTATTGTGACAATACTGGTGCAATTGCATTGGCAAAGGAATCTAGATTTCATAAGAGAATCAAGCACATCAAGAGACGCTTCAATTCCATCCGCGATCAAGTCAAGGAGGGAGACATAGAGATTTGCAAGATACATACGGATCTGAATGTTGCAGACCCATTGACTAAGCCTCTCTCACGAGCAAAACATGATCAGCACCAAGACTCCATGGGTGTTAGAATCATTACAATGTAATCTAGATTATCGACTCTAGTGCAAGTGGGAGACTAAAGGAAATATGCCCTAGAGGCAATAATAAAGTTGTTATTTATATTTCCTTATATCATGATAAATGTTTATTATTCATGCTAGAATTGTATTAACCGGAAACTTAGTACATGTGTGAATACATAGACAAACAGAATGTCGCTAGTATGCCTCTACTTGACTAGCTCGTTAATCAAAGATGGTTAAGTTTCCTAACCATAGACATGAGTTTTCATTTGATAAACGGGATCACATCATTAGAGAATGATGTGATTGACTTGACCCATCTGTTAGCTTAGCATAATGATTGTTTAGTTTATTGCAAGCAATGTGACTAATGAGTTAGTTGTGGAATGATGCATTACGGAACGAGTAAAGAGACTTGCCGATAACGAGCTTGAACTAGGTATTGAGATACCAACGATCGACAAAAGGCACAAATTTGACCTTAGATCAAAACTATTTCATAAACTAAACTGTTCTTGAAAGTATTTCACCCGGCTGACCTTTAATGTGCAGCGCCTGACAGCAAGGCGCTGCACTCTACTGTGCAACGCCTAACACTTAGGCGCCACACTGTGCAGCGCCTAGCTCTAAGGAGTTGCGCTACACTGTGCAGCGCCTAGCTGTAAGGAATTGCACAGTAGAGTGCAGCGCCTTGTTGTAGGGCGCTACACAAAAGGGTCAGCAGTGTGAAATATTTTCAAAAGCAGTTTAGTTTGTGAAATACTTTCGCTTTGAGGTCAAATTTGTCAATTTTGCCCCGACGATCGAATCTCGGGCAAGTAACATACCGATGACAAAGGGAACAACGTATGTTGTTATGCGGTTCAACCGATAAAGATCTTCGTAGAATATTTAGGAGCCAATATGGGCATCTAGGTTCCGCTATTGGTTATTGACCAGAGAGGTGTCTCGGTCATGTCTACATAGTTCTTGAACCCGTAGGGTCCGCACGCTTAACGTCCGTTGACGATATAGTACTATATGAGTTATGTATGTTGGTGACCGAATGTTGTTCGGAGTCCCGGATAAGATCACAGACATGACGAGGAACTCCGGAATGGTCCAGAGATAAAGATTGATATATGGGATAATAGTGTTTGGTCTCCAAAAGGGTTCCAGAATTCACCGGAAGGGGTTCCGAATGTTTCCGAAATGTTTGGGTACGAGAACACTTTATTTGGGCCAAAGGGGAAAGCCCACAAGATTTTTGGAAAGAGCAAAAGGAAGTTTTGCGGAGTCCGGGGGCCAGACGCCAGGGTCCCTGGCGTCTGGGGCCAGACGCCGGGGTCCATGGCGTCTGGTCCTAGAGTCCGAGAAGGACTCTTGCCTTTCGGGTGAAACCAACTTTGTGTAGGCATTTACTCCAAGTTTCGACCCCAAGGCTCAACATATAAATAGAGGGGTAGGGCTAGCACCCAAAACACATCAAGAAACACCAAGCCATGTGTCGGCAACCCCGTCCCCTCTAGTTTATCCTCCGTCATAGTTTTCGTACTGCTTAGGCGAAGCCCTGCGAAGATTTTTCTTCACCAACACCGTCACCACGCTGTCCTGCTGCCGGAACTCATCTACTACTTCGCCCGTCTTACTGGGTCAAGAAGGCGAGGGCGTCATCGAGCTGAACGTGTGCTGAACGCGGAGGTGCCGCACGTTCGGTACTTGATCGGGACGGATCGTGAAGGTGTACGACTACATCAACCTCGTTGATAAAACGCTTCCGCTTTCGGTCTACGAGGGTACGTAGACACACTCTCCCCTCTCGTTGCTATGCATCACCATGATAGATCTTGCATGTGCGTAGGATTTATTTTGAAATTACTGCGTTCCCCAACAGTTCAACCCCTCTCCTGCAACTGCTCTGCCAGGTACCATCCGCTACTGCTGTACTCACCATGCCCGACAATTGTTCGATGAATTTCCAGAGCTAAAAAAGTTGTCCCTTCTTCTTTAAAGCAATGGATTCCAATTTGAAGTACATATACAAGCAGTATGTTTGTCCGGCGGGTCATCCGATGAGGAGGACTACATGGACAAGACAACAATGATGCAGGCGGTACTTGAAGATGCGGAGCATGTGAAGGAGCATATTCTCAATTTAAAGGGATCAGTCAAGGGTCATTGAGTGCTCAACCACAACAAGGCGCGCGACCATTTGACACTGATGGTCGACTACTTTGCCTCCGATGCACTCTTCACTGATCATTTTCACCAGCGTTTTCAGATGCGCAAGACTGTCTTTGATCATTTGTACCATGGTGTCCAGTCGTATTATGGCTATTTCATCTTGAAGAAGGATGTTGTGGGAACGATTGGGTTCTCTGGTTACCAGAAGTGCACGGCCGCACTCCGAATGATTGCATATGGCACAACCATTGATTCGTGGGATGAGTACCTATGGATATCTGAGATCACATGCGGAGATTGTCGTGGGATAAGTCTGATAATAGAATAGGGGGTACGTAGGAGGAGACAAGATCCTATCTACGGTGAGGTTGTGCACGCAAGGTTTACGAGTTCAGGCCCTTCTCGGAGGAAGTAACAACCCTACGTCTCGGTACCCGGAGGCTTGGTCGACTGGATTATGTGTGAGAGTTATAGGGGGTGTGAACCCTTGTGCCAGCGGAGGGGGTCACTTATATAGAGTGTGCCAAGACTCCAGCCATCCCCCGTTATACAGGGTTCAATATACATTAAGACAGGGCGTTACTGGTAACGCTATCTATAAAGAGTTATAAATGATCTTTAACACAACAAAGTGAATGCTTGTCCATTGCCACCTTGCGTGACTTTAGACCTTCTACTCTCCGAGTGATTCTTCGTGTGGTCGAATGAATGTATACTGGTCGAGTGGAATTGGGGTATCCGAGTGATATACTTGGTCGAGTGGATTGCACTCCAATGATGACTTCAGTTGGTATCTTCTATTGATTCTTCAATGCACTTGACTTTTAGGGTAGTGTCCTTGGGTAAGGTGTCTAGTTCAGGCCTATGACCCTACCCTAGGTACATGTCATTGTCATTAGCCCCCGAATGGATTGAGGTCCGAGTGAAGAAGGGTTGAAGTTCATTCCGACTCATTTTTATGCCCTTGGAAGCATTTCACTAGAGTTGGGAAATCATGTGGGGGCTTCAACCTTATTTCAGTCACCTTGATCGATTCAGAGGTCGTCGAGTGAACTATACTGACAATCTTCGAGTGTGTTATGGTGTGAAATCTTGGCGCGATTGGTTGCTCTGCTGTTCCCGGATCTCACGGGATTCAAAAATTTGGAGAAGCACACGGGACGGAGCATGCCGTAGTTATCGGAATGGATAGACAGGGGCTCCTCGATACTCGCGCCACCTTTTTCGCCACGTATCGGGGGGGCAACTGTTCTGGGATATGATTGGATTGCTTGGGCCCATGAGTCAGCCACTCAGAAGTAAGCCCATAAAAGGCGTCGAGGCCGATGCGTTTGCACGGTGCGCCTCATTCTCTCTCTTCTTCCTCTGCTTCTCCATCGTGTCCTCCACCACCCTCGACGCCGCCGCTCCGCCCATGCGCAGTCCACTGCAATGGGAAAGGACAAGACGGCGGCCCTGGAGCATGCGAAGAAGGCGATGGCGATGGCAAAGGGCAAGAATACGAGTCGGGGATTGTCGTCAAGGTCTGGATTGCTGCCTAGCTGGATCACGGGGGATTGGATCCGGTCCATGATCTAGAAGGAAGACTTGGAGGATCTGGCCGGCACGGGCCTGATTGCTCACGGGTCTTGGAGGTTGCCGGGGAATGAGACCGAACCTCAGCCGCAAGAGGGTGAGTGCGTCCTCCTCGCAACTCATGTCGACCGTGGTTTTTATCTACCTCCGTATCCTTTTTTCCGGGGCTTCTTCAACTTCTTCGGTGCACAAATCCACCATTTCCCTCGAAACACCTTCACCTATATTGTTGCGTACATTTCTTTGTGCGAAAACTTCTTGGACTGCCAACCGCACTGGGGTCTCTTCAAGCACATTTTCACTTTCTACTCCCAAACTGTGAAGAAAGCACATCCGACTGGCGAGAAGACCCACGCGATCCAAATGTGTGGGGGTTTGGGGATTCAGACTAGGGGTAGAAGCACCTTTCCTTCAATAACCCTTCCCGAGTCAGTCCACGGATGGCAGTTGACTTGGTTCTATTGCAAGGATGTCCCGACTCCGGGTCAATCGACGGGTCTTCCCCCTTTCACCATGGACCGACCCCACCAACCTTCCTCATTGACCGTGACTCCGGAGGAGAAAGGCGAAGTTTCTCATTTAGTCGACCATGTTTTCAGATTAGTTCGGGAGGGGGTGACTGGCATGGACTTGCTGGAAGTGTTCCTTAGTCGACGTATCTAGCCTTTCCAGGCCCTTCACCACCCGATGTGGATGTACTCGGGCGCTGATGACACTGCTCGGGTCCACCGAGAGGAGGTCTCTAAGGAGACGGTGGCTTAGTGGTTGCGAAGCATAACTGGGAACAAGGACAACCCCAGAGGGTCTAGGAGAGTCTTGCCATTCGACGCCGAGCATGAGCCGGAAGAGGTCAGGCTCAAAATTACTGAATGCTTTCTCCTTTTGACTTGCAAATGCCCTTGAGTTCAACTAACTTTCGTTGAATTGTGCCTTTCAGATCTACACCAAGATGTATTCGATGCCAAACGGAGAGCAATTTCAAGAAGGAGAGGGGAGCACGGACGAGAGTGGCGACTGGCAATCCCCAGATGACCATGATGAAGACAGCGATGACTCAGACGACAGTGAGGAGGTTGACTCGCCGCCCCGCTCAGAACGCCGATCCAAACAGTCCCAAGACCCGGCAGGTGGACGCGGCAAGGCAACTCCTTCAAGCGTGCAAGTGTAGAAGCGCACTCGGACTTCGTCCCCAGAACCGTCTGAAAAGGCCGCTAAGAAGCCCAAGGTCGCTCCCTCGAAGCCTCGGAAATCTTTGACCAAGATCAAGGTGGATGTTCCTGTCGCCTCTGCGTAAGTGTTTTTCTTCCCCTCTTTTCCTTCTATGCTTCTGTCGACTCATCTGGTTGCTTGACCGAGTGAGATTTAGGAACTGTCAGTGCGGCTACCTCTGGGACGTCTATGAATGTTGAAAAGGAGCAAGACGACGAAGAGACTGCAGATGCGGCCACTTCATGGGCAGGTACAACTCCACAACCTTGCCCTCACTTTATCAATTGTTTTGTGGTCGACTGAATTCTTACGGTCAAGTGTTTTGCAGCGCCACCGAATGTTATTGAACTTCTAGATGACGACGACCATGAACATGTGCCTCAGAGGAACATAGGAAGAAAAGGCAGGACTTCGAGCAGGAGGGTGCCCGCTAACAAAGTGTCTCAGTCGGCTCCAGCACCAGAACCAGTCATCCAGCAATCCAGGGATCCAGTTCGGGCTTCTGTTTCATTCGCCGATCCTCTGTCTACTGATCGTCCTTCAGCGTCGACTGCTCAAGTCCCTGCCCCGTCTGTGCGACTCCATGCTTCAGATCCCTTGGCTGCCTTGTCTGTTCCACCGACTCCGCTCTTTGTCACCCATCACGTCCCAGAGGACCAAGTAGGCACTGACAAGGAGGCTATACGCCAAGCAGGCCTTATGATGGAGCAAATGAAGGTGGTGCACGAGGGCAGCAAGGCTGCCTATGATGTCAGCTCTGCCCTTCAAACCAACATCCATGTGAGCTGATTTTCGACTGGTCTTTTAGTTTGACTTTTGCTCTGTTACGATATGGTACTTGAAAACTGCTTCTTTATTATTCCTAAGATGTCCGTGGATGAGCGTTTTTAAACCTTATGTGCATCTATGAAGAACTTGCATCTGTACACCTAGTGGGTGTCTTCTTTCGCTTTGTATCTTTGTCAGTTGACTCGCCCAATCTTTGTCGAGAAAACTCTTGAACCGGTGGGGGCACGCTGAGTGCACCCACTGGGTGTAGTCCATGAGACCGCCGCCAAATGTTTGATTCGGTGGGGGTCTTTCCAAAGAGTTGTTTTGCCACAAGAGTCTTAGAACTTGTTTGTAGTATATTCACTCGGCTCTGGACGGACCTCATCGAGTGAATTCTGAGCCAGTGGGGGCACACTAAGTGCACCCACTGGGTGTAGTCCCCGAGACCGCGGTCGACTACGGGCAGTCGGCAGTGGTCTGAGCGCAAATGTTGTTGTCATTTTACTCCTTCCACTCGGACTGGATGGACCATGTCAAGTGGGAAGTTGAACCAGTGGGGGCACGCCAAGTGCACCCACTGGGTGTAGTCCCTGAGACTACTGTTGAATGTTTGATTTGGCAGTGGCCTTAGAACTCTTTTTTCTGTAATAACTTGAACTTGTAGCTTATCGCTCTGAAGCAATCGATCTTTGTTTCTGTCGACTGACTATCCGTTGACTGCAGAAATCTTGTGAGCTCGAGGTCCAGTTCGCTGAATTGGAGAAGAAACAAATTCAGCTCAACCTTGACCTGGAACTGGCCAAGGAAAATCTGAAGAAGGCCCAAGACAAAGCAACCATCATGGGAGGTAATAACTCTGCCGACTGTTAGCCTTGCCATCCTTTCTTTTCAATCTTCAAACCGAGTGACTCCACTTGAACAGATGTGCGTAGTGAAAATCGTCAACTCCAAGCTCATCTGAAGAATGTTATTTCTTTAGAAAAAATTAAGCAGGCTCTGGAGCAGAAGGATCTTGACCTTGCAGCGGCACAGAAGACGGCATGGGAGAAAACTGAACTTGCTGACAAGAAGCTGGCTTCAGTCGGCAAGTTAGAAGAAGAAAACGCCAAGCTAAAGACTGTCGTAGATGAAGTGAACGAAGAAGTCGCGTAGCTGAAGAAGGACAAGGTGGCCTTGACCGACAGGGTCGAAGATCTCACTCGGAGGAGGGACTTATCTGGGAGGCCTCGCCAAAAAGATGTTCCTCATGCCCGAAGGTACTTTTCCTTAACCGACTGTTTTCCAACCGCTAACTCATCGTACGACGGTCGAGTCTTTCTTTTTCCTGTGTGTGCAGAAATCTGTCAAAACTTCAAGGAAGAGATTGGGCGGATTGAGACGAGTCTGGACCCCATCAACTCCCCTGTCAAGGACGAGGCTGCGATGAACGTGCTGTGACTGGAATCTCGTCTCGCCAGTGTTATGAACTATCTTGCTCGATTGAAAGTGGCGGTGTCGCGGATCTACACAGAGCTCTGGCCAGGTGTGACATTCCAAAATGACCTCGACTCTCTGATGGCTCGACTCAATGAAATCCCTGGTCGAGTGCAGGCGTGGAAGAAGTCTTCTGCTTGCTGCGGTACTGACGTGGCTCTGTCTCTGGTCCGTGTCCATTGCAAAGAAGTTAGAGATGAGAAGCTGGCGGCTCTCAAGGTTGCCAATACCAAGACGCTTCAATTCTAGTCCTTTATGGAGACCTTCATCGAGGCTGCTACTCGCATCGTAGATGGAATCGACCTGGATGAGTTCGTCGAGCCAGCTAGCCCTTCTCCTGCTGAGTGAAAAACTTGATAGCTTGAATTAATTTGCCTCGGGATGCTGAGTGATTTTCTAATCTTTAAAACTCTTTCAGGCTTGACGCTCGAGTACTTCAGCCAATGGTTCTGAACTTTCATGGATTTTATCCGAACTTGGTTTTTTTCTTCTGAATGCAGTTGCTTTGTCTTCACCACCTTTGAGTTTCTTGACTTCGAGTGAATTGGGAATAATAACTAAAACTCCGAGTGGAGGGGTCGCTCCCCACTCGGAGTTGACGCTGTACTTGTGGTGCAGCTCCGAGTACAACCACACGTTGTACTTGTGAGGCAGCTCCAAGAGCAGCCAGTCATTGTATTTGTGGCGTAGCTCCGAGTGCAACCGGATGTTGTACTTGTGGCGCAGCTCCGAGTACAACTAGACATTGTACTTGTGACGCAGCTCTGAGAGCAGCCAGTCATTGTATTTGTGGCGTAGCTCCGAGTGCAACCGGACTTTGTACTTGTGGCGCAGCTCCGAGATCAGCCAGTATACGTTGTATTTGTGGCGCAGCTCCGAAAGCAGCCAGTATGCATTGTATTTGTGGCGCAGCTCCAAGAGCAGCCAAGTCTCTGAGTGGGAGGATTGCTCTTCACTCGGAGTGGTTTTGAAACTTAGGCGAGTACAAGGGTCGCAACTAAGTCCTCGAGTGGGAGGATTGCTCTCTAGTCGGAGTGTTTTGTAACTTAGGCGGATTGGATTCGCAGCTAAGCCCCCGAGTGAGAGGGTTGCTCTTCACTCAGAGTAGTTTTGTAACTTAGGCGAGTACAGAGTCGTGATACATCTCCATCGTATCTATAATTTTTTATTGTCTCATGCCAATATTATACAACTTCCATACACTTTTCGCAACTTTTTATAATATTTTTGGGACTAACATATTGATCCAGTGCCCAGTGTCAGTTCCTGTTTGTTGCATGTTTTTTGTTTCGCAGTAAATCCATATCAAATGGAGTCCAAACGGGATAAAAACTAAAGGATATTTTTTTGGAATATATGCATTTTTGGGAAGAAAAATCCACGCGAGACGATGCCCGAGGGGGCCACGAGGCAGGGGGCGCCCCCCTAACCCTCGTGGCCACCCCGTAAGGCGGTTGATGCCCTTCTTTCGCCGCAAGAAAGCTAATATCTAGATAGAGATTGTGTTAAAATTTCAGCCCAATCGGAGTTACGGATCTCCGGGAATATAAGAAACGGTGAAAGGGCAGAATCTGAGAACGCAGAAACAGGGAGAGACAGAGAGACAGATCCAATCTCGGAGGGGCTCTCGCCCCTCCCACGCCATGGAGACCAAGGACCAGAGGGGAAACCCTTCTCCCATCTAGGGAGGAGTTCAAGGAAGAATAAGAAGGAGGGGGACCCTCTCCCCCTCGCTTCCGGTGGCGCCGGAGTGCCACCGGGGGCCATCATCATCACCGCAATCTTCACCAACAACTTCACCGCCATCATCACCAACTCTTCCCCCCTCTATGCAGCGGTGTAACCCCTCTTTTACCCACTGTAATCTCTACTTAAACATGGTGCTCAACGCTAGATATTATCTCCCAATGATGTATGGCTATCCTATGATGTTTTAGTAGATCCGTTTTGTCCTATGGGTTAATTGATGACCGTGATTGGTTTGAATTGCATGTTTTATTATTGGTGTTTTATTATATGTATCCGCTGTAGGGTTTGCAATATGTTCATGATTTGCTTATGGTGGGTGGCGTGAGTGACAAAAGCATAGACCCGAGTAAGTGGATTGTTTGCGTATGGGATAAAGAGGACTTGATACTTTAATGCTATGGTTGGGTTCTACCTTAATGATCTTTAGTAGTTGCGGATGCTTGCTAGAGTTCCAATCATAAGTGCATATGATCCAAGTAGAGAAAGTATGTTAGCTTATGCCTCTCCCTCAAATAAAATTGCAATAATGATTACCGGTCTAGTTATCGATTGCCTAGGGAAAAATAACTTTCTCGTAACAAAAAGCTCTTTACTAAAACCAACTTAGTTGTGTCCTTATATAAACAGCCCCTACTTTTTATTTACATGCTCTTTATTACCTTGCAACCCTATCCAACAACACCTACAAAATACTTCTAGTTTCATACTTGTTCTAGGTAAAGCGAACGTCTAGCGTGCGTAGAGTTGTATCGGTGGTCGATAGAACTTGAGGGAATATTTGTTCTACCTTTAGCTTCTCGTTGGGTTCGACACTCTTACTTATCGAAAACTGTTGCGATCCCCTATACTTGTGGGTTATCAAGACCTTTTTCTGGCGCCGTTGCCAGGGAGCAATAGCGTGGGGCGAATATTCTCGTGTGTGCTTGTTTGCTTTATCAGTAAGTAATTTTTATTTGCTGTTCTTAGTTGTTCTCTATCTTTAGTCATGGATATGGAACACGAAATACCAAAAAAATTAGGTGTACCTGCAACTCATGGAGATGGGGAACCTCCTAAAACACTCGATGCTCATTATGTGAAAGATATTATGTACTACTTTGATAATCCTGAGAAAACCCCATTCAATTATGTAATGGGAGACACATTGGATCAACGTGAATGCTTTAGGGATTATCGCTTGACTCAAAAAGGGAAACTATTATGGGATCAAATTCATATGTTTCATTGGTATGCTCGGCAACTTTGCTTGAGATATGATTATACTTGTTGCTCTAGGATGAAGGCTCCACACCTTCCCTTTTCATGAAAATTTAATGATGATAAAACCTTGGCTTCTTATGCTAATGGTATATGATTACTATGATGTGGAACAAATAGAAGAATTTGTTGCTTTTATGGGTGCTTATGAAATTGAATCTTTGTTTAAAGAGTGTGAAAATTTTGATGATTCAGTTTATAGATCTGAAAATTTAGCTATCCTTAAATTTTGCTATGAGAATTATGAATACAATGCCGATATTGATGCATTTATTGAGGAAGTCTCTGTTGTCCAAGAAGAGACTAATATTTTTGCAGGAGTCTATGGAAGAAGAAATTGATGAAACTGTGAGCTCATTGGATGAAAAAGATGATGAGGAGAGCGAAGAACAAAAGGAGGAAGAGCGGATTAGCTACCCGTGCCCACCTTCTAATGAGAGTAACTCTTCAACTCATACATTTTTTAATTTCCCTTCGTGCTTACCAAAGGATGATTGCTATGATGATTGTTATGATCCCGTTGATTCTTTGAAATACCCCTTTTTGATGATGCTTGCTATGCTTGTGTCCAAGATGCCAATATGAATTATGCTTATGGAGATGAACTTGCTATATTTCCTTATGTTAAACATGAAATTGTTGATATTGCACCCACACATGATAGTCCTATTATCTTTTTGAATTTTCCCAACTACACTATATCGGAGAAGTTTGCACTTATTAAGGATTATATTGATGGGTTGCGTTTTACTATTACACATGATGATTTTGATGAATATAATATGCATGTTCTTGCTGCTCCTACTTGCAATTACTATGAGAGAGGAACTATATCTCCACCTCTCTATGCTTCCAATACGGTAAAATTGCAAGAAATTGTTTATACTATGTGTGCATGAATTGTTCTTTTATGACATGTTGATGCATAGGAAGAGAGTTAGATTTCGTTGTTGCGTGATATATGTTACCTTGTGCTCACTACTAAATTACAAATCATTCTTAATTAAAATTGGCTTTGATATACCTTGGGATCCGGGTGGATCCATTACTTGAGCACTATATGCCTAGCTTAATGGCTTTAAAGAAAGCGCTGGTAGGGAGACAACCCGGAAGTTTTAGAGAGTCATTTATTTCTAATGTGTGCTTTTATATAGTTTAAAAACAAAAAAATAAAGAGGGGAACCCAAAACTTTTCAAAAAGAAAAGTGAAAGTGAGATAGACGAGCATTGTGAAAGTGGGGGACGTCCTTGAACTTTGTTCATGCCCATGGAAACATTGTGAATCTTAATTTCAGAAACTTTTCAACAAAAATAATTATCCCCTTGTACAATTCCATTGTATTATAAAAATATTGTGCCAAGATTTTCCTTTAGGATGTTTACTTTGCTTGTTGGTTTGTACGGTGCAGGACAGAAATTTTGGCTGTAGTGCACGATTTTACGTTTTTTACTGGAACGTTAAATGGTTCTGATTATTTTTGCACTGTCTTTATATACAAATTGTTTAGTTTTCCTAATTTTGGTAGAATTTTTGGAGAACCAGAGGTATAGTGAATGTTCATATTATTACTGACTGTTCTGTTTTAGACAGATTCTGTTTTTGATGCATAGTTTGCTTGTTCTGATGAAAACTATCGATTTATATCAGTGGATTAAGCCATGGAAAAGTTATATTACAGTAGCTACATTGAAAAAACAAAATATGAATTGGTTTGCAATAGTACTTAGAGTAGTGATTTGCTTTATTATACTAACGGATCTTACCGAGTTTTCTGTTGAGTTTTGTGTGGATGAAGTGTTCGAAGATCGAGGAGGTCTCGATGTGAGAAGAAGGAAGAGAGGCAAGAGATCAAGCTTGGGGATGCCCGAGGCACCCCAAGTAAATATTCAAGGAGACTCAAGCATCTAAGCTTGGGGATGCCCCGGAAGGCATCCCATCTTTCTTCAACAAGTATCGGTATGTTTTCGGATTCGTTTCGTTCATGCGATATGTGAAATCTTGGAGTGTCTTTTGCATTTAGTTTTCATTTTTCTTTTATGCACCATGTTGGTATGAGATAGTCCTTGGTTGATTTATAGAATGCTCATTGCACTTCACTTATATCTTTTGAGTATGGCTTTATAGAATGCTTCATGTGCTTCGCTTATATCATTTGAAGTTTGGATTGCCTGTTTCTCTTTACATAGAAAACCGCCATTTGTAGAATGCTCTTTTGCTTCACTTATATTTGTTAGAGTGTGGGCATATGTTTTGTAGAAAGAATTAAACTCTCTTGATTCACTTATATATCTATTTAGAGAGATGACAGGAACTGGTCATTCACATGGTTAGTCATAAAATCCTACATAAAATTTGTAGATCACTGAATATGATATGTTTGATTCCTTGCAATAGTTTTGCGATATAAAGATGGTGATATTAGAGTCATGCTAGTGGGTAGTTGTGGATTGTAGAAATACTTGTGTTGAGGTTTGTGATTCCCGTAGCATGAACGTATGGTGAACCGTTATGTGATGAAGTCGGAGCATGATTTATTTATTGATTGTCTTCCTTATGAGTGGCAGTCGGGGACGAGCAATGGTCTTTTCCTACCAATCTATACCCTAGGAGCATGCGAGTAGTACTTTGTTTCGATAGCTAATAGACTTTTGCAATAAGTATGTGAGTTCTTTATGACTAATGTTGAGTCCATGGATTATACGCACTCTCACCCTTCCATCATTGCTAGCCTCTCTAGTATCGCGCAACTTTTGCCGGTACCATAAACCCACCATATACCTTCCTCAAAACAGCCACCATACCTATCTATCATGGCATTTGCATAGCCATTCTGTAACGCCCTCGATGCAGCTATATCTCCCACGTGTCGAAGCACGACTTAGAGGCATAACCGCATTGAAAGCAATGTCGCAAGAGAGGTAATCTTCACACAACCCATGTAATGCATAAGGGAAAAAGATACATAGTTGGCTTACAATCGCCACTTCACACAAATACATGAATAAAGCATTACATCATCCAAATACACTCAAGGTCTGACTACGGAACCAAAATAAAAGAAGAACCCCAAATGCGACAAGGTCCCCGATCGACCCCAACTGGGCTCCACTACTGATCAACTAGAACAAAGCAAGACAAAGGACAATATCTTCAACTAGCTCCTCCTTGAGCTTGGTTGCGTCATCTGCACGAACTCAACGGCACCTGCAAACTGGTTTTGGAAGTATCTGTGAGCCACAGGGACTCAGCGATCTCGCACCCTCGCGATCAAGACTATTTAAGCTTATGGGTAAGGTAAAGGTATGAGGTGGAGCTGCAGCAAGCGACTAGCATATATGGTGGCTAACATACGCAAATGAGAGCAAGAAGAGAAGGCAAAGCACGGTCGATGAAACTATGATCAAGAAGTGATCCTAAACAACCTACGTCAAACATAACTCCAACACCGTGTTCACTTCCCGGACTCCGCCGGAAAGAGACCATCACGGTTACACACGCGGTTGATTCATTTTACTTAAGTTAAGGTTCAAGTTATCTACAACCGGACATTAACAAATTCCCATCTGCCCATAACCGCGGGCACGGCTTTCGAAAGTTCAAATCCCTGCAGGGGTGTCCCAACTTAGCCCATCACAAGCTCTCACGGTCAACGAAGGAATAGACCTCCTCTCGAGACATTCCGATCAGACTCGGTATCCCGGTACAACAAGACATTTCGACAGGGTAAAACTAAACCAGCAACACCGCCTGAATGTGCCGACAAATCCCGATAGGAGCTGCACATATCTCTTTCTCAGGGCACACTCAGATGAGCGCTCCATACAACTAAAACCAAACCTCGAGTTTCCCCGAGGGGGCGCTGCACAGGACTCTAGTTTGGACCAACACTCAAAGGAGCACTGGCCTGGGGGGGGGGGGTAAAATAATGATGACCCTCAGGAGCGCGACTCCCAAGGGAAAAGAAAAGGCTAGGTGGCAAATGGTAAAACCAATGTTGGGCATTGCTGGAAGAGCTTTACTTAAGGCGAACTGTCAAGGGGTTCCCATAATAGCCCAACCGCGTAAGGAACGCAAAATCTGGGAACATAACACCGATATGGCGGAAACTAGGGCGGCAAGAGTGGAACAAAACACCAGGCATAAGGCCGAGCCTTCCACCCTTTACCAAGTATATAGATGCATTAATTAAATAAGATATATTGTGATATCCCAACAAGTAAACATGTTCCAACAAGGAACAACATCTCCGTGTTCCAACAAGGAACAAACTTCAATCTTCACCTGCAACTAACAACGCTATGAGAGGGGCTGAGCAAAGCGGTAACATAGCCAATCAACGGTTTGCTAGGACAAGGTGGGTTAGAGGCTTGGTTCAACAATATAGGAGGCATGATAAGAAAGTGGTAGGTATCGCATCATAGGCATAGCAAAAGAGCGAGCAACTAAGCAAGCAAAGATAGAAGTGATTTCGAGGGTATGATCATCTTGCCTGAAATCCCGCAAGGAAGAAGAACGGGTCCATGAAGAAGACAAACGGACGCAGTCGAACGAATCCTCACAACACGACGTTACCAGAAACAACCCGAAGAAGCAACACCGGAAAGAAGCAAACAACATAGTAAACAACCACCACAATAAACATGACATGATGCACAACCAAGTATGATGCATGTACGGTTTAATGAAGCATGGCATGGCAAAATGCACAAACAATCCTACAAATTAAGTGGAGCTCAACATGCAACTCCGTTGCATATTGACGAAACACCACATGACTTATTTAGTTCTCTCTCGTTAGGTACTCAACAATATTAAATGTTGTTTAAGCATGGCAAGTGGTGAAGCATAACAAAACTATATCATCTAAACAATTTAAATGGGGCTAGACATAACAAATAACAAATCCGGTAAATCCCCATATGCCTTAGTAATTTAATGCAACAACAATTTAAACATTTTAATTGTTGTTATCATGATGCAGATGACATGAACAAGTTTATGCAATTTTTATTAAAACTTGACAAGAGCATTATTATGAAGCATTTGACATCGTGGTGGAAAGGAAAAGGGTGCCACGACGACGAATCCGAAAATGATGCCACGACAACATATCGGTTATCCGGTAGCCCACGGGGATACCGGTGCAAAAGGAAGTGACGGGAGCGTGTCATGCAAGGATGGTGGGGTGCTCCCGATTATGGGGTTCCCACATGTCGGTGGCAAGGCAAAAGAGGGGCAACATGCACCGAACAACTCTGACACGGAGCAAACACGAGCATTTCATACAACACGCAACATTCATTCACGGGCGTCGTCTCGGGGTTATACCTTCGAAGCGTGTGTTGTCGGAACGGACCAAGTTCGATGCGGTGTAGGGGAAGTAGACGTTCTCGTCACGTTCGTAGTGGTAGTAGTTGTACTCATGCCGTAGTGGAAGTAGTGGTTCGCGTCGAAGGTAGTGGTACTTGGCAAAATGCATGTCGACGGCAATTGTTCTCGTATCGTCGTGGAACTTGGCGCTTGCGGTATTGATAGCTCGAAGGGGTACTTGGCGTGTCCGAGGTCTCCGGTCGTAGTGGTACTTGATGAAACGGGTAGTCGAACTTAACGAAAAACGGGTCTCCTCGGGGACTTGATGCATCCAAATTCTTCGGGTATGTAGTAGTACTTGGCGTTCGGAGTCCGGGTCTTGCGGGTGGTGTACTTGGTGCTTGCGGTTCCGATCCGGGGGTGCATGCGTCCATGGTAACACTGCATGGCGCAAAGAGGCGATGACTTGGGCGGCTCTGGACAAGGACTCGGGCAGCTTGTGTATGAGCTCGATGGGGCTTGGCTGCTGCTCGTCTGCTTCAACAGGTGACAGAACGAAGGCGCAGCGGCACTGAACAGCGAAGCAGCAGCTACAGCGAGGCAGCGGTGCCGTGGTGAGGTCGCAGGCGAGAACGACGACGAACTTGGCGCGCTGGAGGTGGAGGGGAACACGATGAGGCGGACGACAGCGGTAAGCTCGCTGGCACGGCTGGTGGCGGAGCTCGCCGGGCGACGGAGGCGCGGCACTGGCGAAGGGAGGCCACGGTAGAGGAACGGGTCTCCGGCGACGAGGCGCAGCAGTGGCAGCGGCCAAGGAGGACGGCGGCGTTGAGGCGGGAATGGCCGCTCGGCTCTGCAAGCTCCTGGCGGAAGAGGAGAAGCTGCAGGGGCGGAGTTTGGCGGCGTCTCCTTGACGCGTGCGGGGCTGGAAGGAGCGGAGCGGGGACAGCAGGGCGTGGTGCCTCGCTCCTCTCTTTGGCGAAGCAGGGAAGGAGGAGATCGAGGGAGAGGGCGCTGCGAGCGAGGGAGAGGGAGGCGCAGGTGGGAACGACCGAACGAGGAGGGGATCGGCCAGGAGATGGAGATCGGGCCTCTCTTGGCGGCGCTGGTGGGAAGACGAGGGAAAGGAGTGGGGAGCGAGAGGCTGGGCCTAGGTTTAGGAGAAGTGGCCTTGGAAGCCGGCCTGGGTGCGGGATGGGCCGGCGCTGGCTGAGCTAATGGGCCGGCCGGGTGGCCGAGGCCCAGGTAGCTGATGCCGCTGCTTTTCTATTTCTTCAGACAGAAATACAAAAAGGAAAAAGCAGGGGAAAAGGAGAGGAGCTAGAGAAATATAAAAATATATTCATGATCCTAAAAATGTGCTCTATTTAACAAAATTGGTTTGGAGATTTTAAAGGGAGTAAAAATAATTCAAGTTTGAATTAAATTCAAACTTGAACCATTTTAAACCCTAACCAAAACAATTTCAAAAGAGATGAAATTTGACAGAGAGGTTGAGGGCATGGTCGAGAATTTATAGGAAAATACTGAACATAAATAGAGAAGGGGAAAGTGGCACTTGCAAAAGAAAGGAACTAGAAGGAAAAGAGAAGGAGATGATGCATGGGACAATGGCATTGGGATATTTTGCAAGTGTGTTTGCGGTAATTCCAAACGAGTGGAATATTTTTATTTAGCTCCCTAATATTGGGAGGATATGTTATAAAGAGAATCACCATGTGAATTCCCTCGATTTAAATGGACCGAAGATCCATGCAATTTATTTAGGTGAGTTACAAAAGATTTATGAGATGATGGCATGATGACATGATGCAGTGCACATGATGCACCGAACCAAACAAAACACACGATGAAACCCGGAAACCACGGAAGGCATCTGAAGCTCCGGTCTTGAGGCGTCACAACACTCCACCACTATGAGAGGATCTCGTCCCGAGATCTTGAATGGCACCGGAGGGAAAAACGGAAGAGAAAGAGAAGAGGTAACACTAAGTTGCTTCTTTGACAAACGAGTGAAACCAAATAACCTTGAGAGGTTGAACAAATTCAAGAAAAGAATACAACGAAGGTGAACAAAGTTGAAAACACTCCGTTAACAAGGAGGGACAAAGAACATTGCGAAAAACCTTGAGGTTGAAGGGCAAGATATATATTGAAAGCACTCCGGTTAAGAAGTTATGCAAGACTTGATACGGTGAAAAGAACTTGAGCAGAGGACACGACACTCCGGTTAAATGGATAGGCATGGAAAGAAACATGATCTTTGACAAAACGAGATGATGGGTTGAAAAGATGAACATCACAATGCCTCCGGAACAAAAGTAAAAATGGAATGGAGTGAACGAAGGGAAACAAGGTCTCGAGGTAGCATGCTTACAACAAAAGCTAGAATGGAGTTGTTGGAAAACCAACAACGAAAAGAATAAGCTTGATATGGTCTTATGGAATACATCTCAAATTATGAGGTGACAACCTGCCACTCACGGGAAAAGAATTGTATTGATATAGACAAGGAGACGAGAAAATATTTCACCGGGAGGGTAAAAGAAGAACTTGGGTCATTTATAAGCACCATAAATAGCAACAATCCTTAGAGAAAGCTTTAGGTGAAACATGACACCAGATAACTCCAACGAAGAGGTTGGTGGATTTGAAATACCTCATTCTTAACAACATGTGAATCATGAAACATGAACTCAAATTATCAAGAATGACATAATACCAGCTCCAATGATACGGTTGAAAGAATTGCACTCCGGATAGCAAGATGAAGAAAACTTGAGCTCCTCGGAAAAGAATCTTGATGAACACTTCAAGAAGGAATATAAATCCTTGATGAACCCTCATGTAGAACCTTCATGAGAACTCTGGTAAACAAAAGGTAACGAAAAGAAAGAGAAGTTGAGAACACAAGGTAAAACCTTCTAATGATTTAGATGAATCTCCATGGTGAAATAATTGAGAGAACTTGGAACTCCAGGAAAAGAAAGATGAACAAAAGAAATCAAGAATTTGATGAGCCTCTGGAATAGGGAATTGAGTTCAGTCGATGCAACAAGAATAAGAATTACATTATGCCTATCCTTCACCAATTAAATTGATGACAAAAAATGGATTTGGCATACTACTCATTCTCGTATCAAGGATTAAAAGAGATATAACATAAACTTAATGGACCACCGGTAGGATTGAAACAACGAATGAATTGATATGATGAAGAAGGAAGAGAACACTTGAGCGAACCACCGAAAGAATTGAAAATGATCGAAGTAGGGGTGCATCACCGATAAGAATTAGCAAATGAATGAAGGTGCTTGAGACAAACTAGATACATGAGAACGAAGAGATCAAGAACTGATTAGAGGATATTTGATTGATGCATCGGCAAGATAGGAGAATGATAACTGGCAGCTGAGAATGAATAAACCTGAATTGATGGACTCCGGATAACAAACTGAGAAGACTCTTGAATTACTCCGGATAGGTGAAAAGAATTCTCACGATCAAAACAATTACGAGAGGATGGCAACAAGCTAGAATCACGAATCTTGAAGAGAATGGAGCAAGATTAAAGAGAAACTCTTCTTCGGTCTTCAAAATGACGAGAAACATCACCAAGAATTATTTAGACACTCCGGAAGAATCAAAACAAAGAGGTTGAGCCAACGATGAAAAGAATTGTGAAAGATCTAGGAGAAATACATATGACTCATGATGAATCATTCTTACGTCAAACTTTGACAAGAACTTTGAGGATAGCTCCGGGAAAATAAGAGTCAGGTAAGATCCTGGGAACAGACCTGTGGGTTAGGGCCCACTCAAAAGAAACAGCGTTGAAATGATTTAAAAGAGAGGTTGCATCGGTTGAATTAAATGACTTGAATGAGATAACATCCTCGAAAGATCTTGAAAGAATCTTGAATGACAAGACAAACCTTTTGAGAAAATTTGAGCACTCCGGGACAATTGAATAGCGAGAGGTGAAAGATTGAGAATTGCACCAGCATGAGAAAGCATTGAAAACGAGGAAAGGGATATGATCAACACCAAAAGCTTGACTTGAAACCACCAGAGAAGATAAAAGAAATGAAGAATGATGAACTAGAAACTCCGTTAGTAACTTCATGAGAATCACCGGATAAGAACATGAAGGAAATAGAACGGAGGGACCTCCATAATAAAATGGATATTTGATAAAGAAATCCGAGTCCTCGAAGAAAAAGGGTGGGTGGGTGGGAAAAACAAAGGCAACTTGGAGACGGATGAAACAAACACCGTTGAGAAGAACTGATCATTGATCTTGCGGAAGTTGAAATGATCGTATCCACTTGAAGAGAAGCACACCGGTTAAAAAGGATTGACATGACAATCTCGATTATCAAGAAGGATTAGTATTCACATAGAAACATGAGAAGACCGTTTAGGAAAGGTATGGAATCAACTCTTGACTTTGAAGCAACTCGAATACCACAACTCAAAACAAAACAAAGTATTGGCTTGCAGAATAAGTCGGAATAAACATATGATAGAGATTTCATCCGAAGTTTTCGTGGTGGGGCCTACACGGTGTCGATCGTACAACACCATCATGTACAAGGCAGTGCACATGACATACGAAGCGTCCCCGAGTCGGCATAGCCAAGGACTCTTTAAGACACAACGAGACCACTGTAAAACCGACCATGAATAGGCGGACCACTAGATGTCGAACCCCAATTTCATATCATAAATCTGTCGGAAAGATATCCTAAGAGCTACTTGAATTCCCACTTATGGAACTCCCGAACCTTTCCGGTTATGCAATCAGGTGTTTGGGATACAGGGGAAGCATAATATCTCACCCAAACTAACAAATCCTACATCCAGCTGTATCCATCCTTCAACACATAACCAAGAAACCTTCGGAAATCATCTACCTCAACCTTCGAAAAGCATCCGTTATACAAGTTATGGCGATACTCCCAAACTCCCGCCCCAGTACTGGGTGGCGTCGAGGTTATCTCACCAACGAACTATATAAAAGAGATTTTCGATGTCGGCGTACTAGACTCAGGTATTCCCAGAACTGCAACGATAAAATTATGACGACAACACCTCAGAGCTCAACTCCCCAGGACACTTCCACTAAACCCCTGACAGGAGGCACCAAGACAATGTTCTCATCATAAAACCATCGGAACGACTCCAAGATACCCGCGTGATCCTAAATTTTTTTTAGTGAAATTTGAGAAGAGAAGAGTCAAAACTCTACGTCAGGATGCCTTACCAGAGCGATGAGGAGATTGGGAAGTAAAAAGAATTCCTAAACTCTCCGATATATAATTCCTAAAGACTCAAAACATTTTTCTAGACACAACTCGGCCGCTAAAAACGATCAAGCAATGGGGCTCCTAAGGTCAGGGAAGGCCCTAATTACCAACTTGTAACGCCCTCGATGCGGCTATATCTCTCACGTGTCGAAGCACGACTTAGAGGCATAACCGCATTGAAAGCAATGTTGCAAGAGAGGTAATCTTCACACAACCCATGTAATGCATAAGGGAAAAAGATACATAGTTGGCTTACAATCGCCACTTCACACAATTACATGAATAAAGCATTACATCATCCCAATACACTCAAGGTCCGACTATGGAACCAAAATAAAAGAAGAACCCCAAATGCGACAAGGTCCCCGATCGACCCCAACTGAGCTCCACTACTGATCAACTAGAACGAAGCAAGACAAAGGACAAGATCTTCAACTAGCTCCTCCTTGAGCTTGGTTGCGTCATCTGCACAGACTCAACGACACCTGCAAACTGGTTTTGGAAGTATCTGTGAGCCACAGGGACTCAGCAATCTCGCACCCTCGCGATCAAGACTATTTAAGCTTATGGGTAAGGTAAAGGTATGAGGTGGAGCTGCAGCAAGCGACTAGCATATATGGTGGCTAACATACGCAAATGAGAGTGAGAAGAGAAGGCAAAGCACGGTCGATGAAACTATGATCAAGAAGTGATCCTAAACAACCTACGTCAAACATAACTCCAACACCGTGTTCACTTCCCGGACTCCGCCGGAAAGAGACCATCACGGTTACACACGCGGTTGATTCATTTTAATTAAGTTAAGGTTCAAGTTATCTACAACCGGACATTAACAAATTCCCATCTGCCCATAACCGCGGGCACGGCTTTTGAAAGTTCAAATCCCTGCAGGGGTGTCCCAACTTAGCCCATCACAAGCTCTCACGGTCAACGAAGGAATAGACCTCCTCCCGAGATGTTCCGATCAGACTTGGTATCCCGGTACAACAAGACATTTCGAAAGGGTAAAACTAAACCAACAACACCGCCTGAATGTGCCGACAAATCCCGATAGGAGCTGCACATATCTCTTTCTCAGGGCACACTCAGATGAGCGCTCCATACAACTAAAACCAAACCTCAAGTTTCCCCGAGGGGGCGCTGCACACGACTCTAGTTTGGACCAACACTCAGAGGAGCACTGGCCCGGGGGGGTAAAATAATGATGACCCTCAGGAGCGCGACTCCCAAGGGAAAAGAAAAGGCTAGGTGGCAAATGGTAAAACCAATGTTGGGCATTGCTGGAAGAGCTTTACTTAAGGCGAACTGTCAAGGGGTTCCCATAATAGCCCAACCGCGTAAGGAACGCAAAATCCGGGAACATAACACCGATATGGCGGAAACTAGGGCGGCAAGAGTGGAACAAAACACCAGGCATAAGGCCGAGCCTTCCACCCTTTACCAATTATATAGACGCATTAATTAAATAATATATATTGTGATATCCCAACAAGTAAACATGTTCCAACAAGGAACAACATCTCCGTGTTCCAACAAGGAACAAACTTCAATCTTCACCTGCAACTAACAACGCTATGAGAGGGGCTGAGCAAAGCGGTAACATAGCCAATCAACGGTTTGCTAGGACAAGGTGGGTTAGAGGCTTGGTTCAACAATATAGGAGGCATGATAAGCAAGTGGTAGGTATCGCAGCATAGGCATAGCAAAAGAGCGAGCAACTAAGCAAGCAAAGATAGAAGTGATTTCGAGGGTATGATCATCTTGCCTGAAATCCCGCAAGGAAGAAGAACGGGTCCATGAAGAAGACAAACGGACGCAGTTGAACGAATCCTCACAACACGACGTTACCGGAAACAACCCGAAGAAGCAACACCGGAAAGAAGCAAACAACATAGTAAACAACCACCACAATAAACATGACATGATGCACAACCAAGTATGATGCATGTCCGGTTTAATGAAGCATGGCATGGCAAAATGCACAAACAATCCTACAAATTAAGTGGAGCTCAACATGCAACTCCGTTGCATATTGACGAAACACCACATGACTTATTTAGTTCTCTCTCGTTAGGTACTCAACAATATTAAATGTTGTTTAAGCATGGCAAGTGGTGAAGCATAACAAAACTATATCATCTAAACAATTTAAATGGGGCTGGACATAACAAATAACAAATCTGGTAAATCCCCATATGCCTTAGTAATTTAATGCAACAACAATTTAAACATTTTAATTGTTGTTATCATGATGCAGATGACATGAACAAGTTTATGCAATTTTTATTAAAACTTCACAAGAGCATTATTATGAAGCATTTGACATCATGGTGGAAAGGAAAAGGTTGCCACGATGACGAATCCGAAAATGATGCCACGACAACATATCGGTTATCCGGTAGCCCACGGGGATACCGGTGCAAAAGGAAGTGACGGGAGCGTGTCATGCAAGGATGGTGGGGTGCTCCCGATTATGGGGTTCCCACATGTCGGTGGCAAGGCAAAAGAGGGGCAACGTGCACCGAACAACTCTGACACGGAGCAAACACGAGCATTTCATACAACACGCAACATTCGTTCACGGGCGTCGTCTCGGGGTTATACCTTCGAAGCGTGTGTTGTTGGAACGGACCAAGTTCGATGCGGTGTAGGGGAAGTAGACGTTCTCGTCACGTTCGTAGTGGTAGTAGTTGTACTCATGCCGTAGTGGAAGTAGTGGTTCGCGTCGAAGGTAGTGGTACTTGGCAAAATGCATGTCGACGGCAGTTGTTCTCATATCGTCGTGGAACTTGGCGCTTGCGGTATTGATAGCTCGAAGGGGTACTTGGCGTGTCCGAGGTCTCCGGCCATAGTGGTACTTGATGAAACGGGTGGTCGAACTTAACGAAAAACGGGTCTCCTCGGGGACTTGATGCATCCGAATTCTTCGGGTATGTAGTAGTACTTGGCGATCGGAGTCCGGGTCTTGCGGGTGGTGTACTTGGTGCTTGCGGTTCCGATCCGGGGGTGCATGCATCCACGGTAACACTGCATGGCACAAAGAGGCGACGACTTGGGCGGCTCTGGACAAGGACTCGGGCAGCTTGTGTATGAGCTCGATGGGGCTTGGCTGCTGCTCGTCTCCTTCAACAGGTGACAGAACGAAGGCGCAGCGGCACTGAACAACGAAGCAGCAGCTACAACGAGGCAGCGGTGCCGTGGTGAGGTCGCAGGCGAGAACGACAACGAACTTGGCGCGCTGGAGGTGGAGGGGAACACGACGAGGCAGACGACAGTGGCAAGCTCGCTGGCACGGCTGGTGGCGGAGCTCGCCGGGCGACGGAGGCGCGGCACTGGCGAAGGGAGGCCACGATAGAGGAACGGGTCTCCGGCGACGAGGTGCAGTAGCGGCAGCGGCCAAGGAGGACGACGGCGTTGAGGCGGGAATGGCCGCTCGGCTCCGCAAGCTCCTGGCAGAAGAGGAGAAGCTGCAGGGGCGGAGTTTGGCAGCGTCTCCTTGACGCGTGCGGGGCTGGAAGGAGCGGAGCGGGGACGGCAGGGCGTGGTGCCTCGCTCCTCTCTTTGGCGAAGCAGGGAAGGAGGAGATCAAGGGAGAGGGAGGCGCAGGTGGGAACGACCGAACGAGGAGGGGATCGGCCAAGAGATGGAGATCGGGCCTCTCTTGGCGGCGCTGGTGGGAAGACGAGGGAAAGGAGTGGGGAGCGAGAGGCTGGGCCTAGGTTTAGGAGAAGTGGCCTTGGAAGCCGGCCTGGGTGCGGGATGGGCCGGCGCTGGCTGAGCTAATGGGCCGGCCGGGTGGCCGAGGCCCAGGTAGCTGATGCCGCTGCTTTTCTATTTCTTCAGACAGAAATACAAAAAGGAAAAAGCAGGGGGAAAAGGAGAGGAGCTAGAGAAATATAAAAATATATTCATGATCCTGAAAATGTGCTCTATTTAACAAAATTGGTTTGGAGATTTTAAAGGGAGTAAAAATAATTCAAGTTTGAATTAAATTCAAACTTGAACCATTTTAAACCCTAACCAAAACAATTTCAAAAGAGATGAAATTTGACAGAGAGGTTGAGGGCATGGTCGAGAATTTATAGGAAAAGACTGAACATAAATAGAGAAGGGGAAAGTGGCACTTGCAAAAGAAAGGAACTAGAAGGAAAAGAGAAGGAGATGATGCATGGGACAAAGGCATTGGGATATTTTGCAAGTGTGTTTGCGGTAATTCCAAATGAGTGGAATATTTTTATTTAGCTCCCTAATATTGGGAGGATATGTTATAAAGAGAATCACCATGTGAATTCCCTCGATTTAAATGGACCGAAGATCCATGCAATTTATTTAGGTGAGTTACAAAAGATTTATGAGATGATGGCATGATGACATGATGCAATGCACATGATGCAACGAACCAAACAAAACACACGACGAAACCCAGAAACCACGGAAGGCATCTGAAGCTCCGGTCTTGGGGCGTCACACATTTCGAGATATATTGCCATGCAACTTGCATCATCATCATATACATGACTTGAGCATTTATTGTCATATTGCTTTGCATGATCGTAAGATAGCTAGCATGATGTTTTCATGGCTTGTCCGTTTTTTGATGTCATTGCTACGCTAGATCATTGCACATCCCGGTACACCGCCCGAGGCATCCATATAGAGTCATACCTTTGTTCTAGTATCGAGTTGTAATATCGAGTTGTAAGTAAATAAAAGTGTTGTGATCATCATTATTAGAGCATTGCCCCAGTGAGGAAAGGATGATGGAGACTATGATTCCCCCACAAGTTGGGATGAGACTCCGGACTTTAAAAATAAATAAAAGAGGCCAAATAAGCCCAAATAAAAAAGAGGCCAAAGAAGCCCATCAAAAAAGAGAATAATAATAATAAAAAAAATAAAAAAAATGAGAGAAAAAGAGAGAAGGGGCAATGTTACTATCCTTTTTCCACACTTGTGCTTCAGAGTAGCACCATGTTCTTCATATAGAGAGTGTCTTGAGTTATCACTTTCATATACTAGTGAGAATTTTCATTATAGAACTTGGCTTGTATATTCCGATGATGGGCTTCCTCAAACGCCCGAGGTCTTCATGAGCAAGCAAGTTGGATGCACACCCACATAGTTTTCAGTCTGAGCTTTCATACACTTATAGCTCTTAGTGCATCCATTGCATGGCAATCCCTACTCACTCACATTGATATCTATTAATGGGCATCTCCATAGCCCGTTGATACGCCTAGTTGATGTGAGACTATCTTCTCCTTTTTGTCTTCTCCACAACCACCATTCTATTCCACCTATAGTGTGTTGTGCCTAGCTAAGCTCAGCTCACCAGCGTAGTTATCCATTTAGAATAATGGCATGCATGCAGTCCGATGGGACGGAGTCATGCACATGCATATAGCTAGGACGTGAGGCGTGCTCTTTGCACAATCGCTTGTTTTCTGTTTTTCTGTTTGATGTAACCTCCCGGTCAGTATGGCGTTGGTGATGCAGTCGTGGGATGGCGCGACGTACGCGGATCCAGAGCAGCCGATCGGGAGTTAGTTAGCCTCTGTAATCGCTTTGAGTTAAGAGAAGGAAATAACAGAAAATGCCGTCAGATAGACGGCACAAAATATACTGGTGTCTCCTCACTCACGTGCGTTCATCTCTCTCTCTCTCCCGCTCCTCTCGATCCCATCGGCAACGACAATTGGCATCAGAGCCCGGGTGTTTGATCCTTGGCGCAGCTGCGGTGTTTGATCCGCCGTGGTCATGTCTGGGGACGAGTAGGACGGGAAGAACAAGGGCGGCACGAGGTCGCCGTCGAAGACGCCCTCATCCAAGGCGCCGCTCGCGCGCCTCTCCGGCAGCGGCAGTGGAGAGTACCACATTGTGGAGCGCATCGTGTGAGAGGAGTCGGGGTCGTCCATGATGCTAACGCGCACGAACTACCAGGAGTGGGCGCTGGTGATGCAAGTTAAGTTGTAGGTCGCCCGCGTCTGGACTGCGGTGACCGACGACGCCGTCGACGAGAACGACGACCGGCGCGCACTGCAGATCATCCTCACCGGTGTCCCGCCGGAGATGCTGCGCGTGCTAGCCGTGAAGGACACGGCGAAGATGGCGTGGGAGACAATCAAGACCATGCGGATGGGCAGCGAGCGCGCCCGCGAGGCCAAGGTGCAGGTGCGTCGGCGGGAGTTCGAGGATCTCCTCTTCAAAGACGGGGAGTCCGTCGAGGACGTCGGGCTGCGTCTCGCCGCCCTCGTCGCCGATCTGGAGCTATACGGTGACCACGTCACTGAGCACAAGGCCGTTCAGAAGTTTCTCCGAGTGGTGCCGCGGAAGTACCGCCCGATGGCCATGGCGATCGAATCCCTGATCGATCTGAAAACCATGTCCATTGAGGAACTCGTCGGACGTTTCTCTGCATGCGAGGACCACTACGACCTCGATGACGACGCGCAACCCACCAGGCGCCTTCTGCTCACTCATGAGGAGTGGCTGGCCCTTGAGAAGCTGGGCGGCGGCTCATGGTCCGGTGGCGGCGGTGCCGACAAGAACAAGCAGCCGGCCAAGACCAAGTCTCCCGGCGGAGGCAAACCTGCGCCCGGCAACAGCGGCGCTGGTGGGTCGGGTGGAAAGAAGAAAGGAAAGTGTCACTTCTATGGGAAGCCTGGTCATTGGAAGAATGAGTGTTGGTCGTACCTTGACAAACAGGGACAACAAGGGAAGCAGGAGCAAGAAAATCTTGTGCGTGCTGGGGATGAGCATGATCAGGGGCTTCTAATGGCCATGGTCACCACCACTGCAGCGTCAGAGGCAGTGGCGCCGCAGGCAGTGTTTCTCAATGAAGAGAAGTTGATACCCGTTCCTTCGCCGGACGGGGTGTGGTACTTTGACACTGGCGCCAGCAGCCACATGACAGGCGAAAGGTGTTGCTTCTCCATGCTGCATGAATCTGTGCACTGGACAGTCAAGTTTGGAGATGGGTCACATGTGGCAATCTGTGGGAGAGGTTCAGTGGTTTTCAGGACACAAGGGGGTGAGCAGCGCGCTCTGTCAGAAGTGTACTACATCCTGAACCTGAGAAGTAACATAATCTCACTTGGACAGCTCGACGAAGGGGGGTGTCAGGTTGATATTCAGAGTGGTGTGATGACCATACATGATCCGTCTCGGTGCCTGCTGGCCCGTGTCCGGCGCACTAGGAGCCGGCTGTACACCGGGGTGCTGACCATTGACACGCTGGCGTGCCTGCTGACAAAGGTTGAGGACGAGACTTGGAAGTGGCACGCAAGGATGGGGCATTTGCATTTCAGAGCACTACGCACCATGTATGCAAAAGGAATGGTCAGAGGCATGCCGGATATACATCGAGTAGTACTGTGATGGGTGTGCACTTGGAAAGCAACATCGTGCCCCATTTCCGCAGGCAACTTCTTATCGAGCAGAGCAGGCACTAGAGCTTGTGCACACAGATTTGTGCGGACCCATCACGCCACCAACTCCAAGAGGCAACAAATACTTCATTCTGGTTGTTGACGATTACAGCCGTTATATGTGGATCGAATTGCTCAGGTCCAAGGATGAGGCATACAGTGAGTTCAGAAAAATCAAGGTCATGGCAGAGGCTGAAGGTAGATGCAAACTTCGAGCTTTCAGACCCGATCGTGGTGGGGAGTTCAACTCAACTGAATTCAGAGAATATTGCAATGAACATGGAGTGAAGCACTACACCACGGCACCCTATTCTCCTCAACAGAATGGCGTGGTAGAGAGGCGAAATCAGTCGGTTGTAGAGATGGCTAGATGTATGATGAAAAGCATGGCTGTACCTGCATATTTTTGGGGAGAGGCAGTAAAAACTGCAGTGTACCTTCTGAATAGAGCTCCCACCCACAGTCTTGAGGGTGTCACACCCTACGAAGCGTGGCACAGTCGGAAGCCTGCAGTTCAGCACCTGCATACCTTCGGGTGCACCGCACATGTCAAGCTGCTCGGGCCGGGCATCACCAAGCTCTCCGACCGGTCCAAACCTATGGTCTTTGTTGGATATGAAGAGGGTGCCAAATGTTATCACGTCTATGACCCTGAAAGCAAGAGAGTTCAGGTGACCCGGGATGTTATCTTTGAGGAAGGGTGGCCTTGGAGCTGGAACGCGGCGACCGCACCCATGACGCCGGCCACGCCAACCACGTTCTCTGTGGTGTACACGACGAATCCATGGGTCGAGGAGCTGGACAGTGGAGTCGCTCATTGCGTCTCGCCCGCCTCGGCGGCGTCCCCAACATCATCACCCGGGACACCACAGGCGGAGACGGAGACGGCGATGTCGGGAACTCCAGTGCTGCACACGCCCACAACTGGTACCAAGACGCCACTGGGATCGCCAATGATAAGATGGGACACTCTGCCAATGCATGATGACGGGCGTGATGTGGACTCTAGACCGATCAGATACAGGCGGCTCTCCTGTGTTCTCGATGCCACTGAAGAAGATGCAGTGTACGAGGATTTCGAGCATTGTTTACTCAGTGCCGAGGAGCCGCGGGACGTGGATGAGGCGCTCGGGAACATGTCCTGGAAGGCGGCGATGGACGACAAAATCCGGTGCATCGTCGAGAACAGGACCTGGGAGCTCGCTAACTTGCCGGCCGGACACAAGCCCATTGGTTTGAAATGGGTCTACAAGGTGAAAAGGGATCCAGATGGCGGCATCACAAAGTACAAGGCTCGTTTGGTTGCCAAGGGATATGTGTAGCAGCAAGGAGTGGATTATGAAGAAGCGTTTGCTCCCGTGGCCAGACTGGAGACAGTTCACGTTCTGCTCGCGCACCACCGCTGGGAAGTGCACCATATGGATGTCAAGTCAGCATTCTTAAATGGTGATCTCAGTGAGGAGATTTATGTGGTACAACCACCTGGATTTGCTGCTGTAGGAGAGGAGCATCGTGTACTGAAGTTGCACAAAGCTCTTTATGGACTGTGTCAAGCACCAAGAGCCTGGTATGCAAAATTACATGATTCACTGATATCCCTCGGTTTTGCTCGAAGCCCACTGGAACATGCAGTCTACAGGCGTGGTGATGATTCCACTTTTCTGTTGGTGGGTGTATATGTGGATGATCTTGTCATCACCGGTACAGATCAAGGGCTGATTAGTGAGTTCAAGGAACAAATGAAGACACTCTTCAAGATGAGTGATCTTGGGCTGCTCAACTACTATCTCGGCATTGAGGTGTCGCAGAGTGCAGGGGAGATCACCCTTCATCAACGGAGCTACGCGACAAAGATTCTGGAAGCCGCGGGCATGGAAAACTACAATAGCTGCAACACTCCAATGGAATGCCGGCTAAAGTTGAGGAAGGAAGACGGTGGTGAGCTCTTTGATCCCACTCTGTATCGCAGCGTGATCGGGAGCCTTCGCTACCTTGTCAACTCCAAGCCTAACATCGCCCATGCCGTCGGTATTGTGAGTAGATTCATGGAGCAACCAATCATGCATCACTGGGCAGCCGTGAAGCAAGTTCTCAGATATGTACAAGGCACACTAAACTATGGTTGTCGCTACGTGGCCGGTCGCGGCGAGGTGGAACTGGTCGGTTACAGCGACGGTGACCACGCCGGCGACATAGAAGACCGGAAGAGCACCTTTGGCAATGTCTTCTTCCTCGGCAACAATCTTGTTACATGGTGCTCGCAGAAGCAGAAGGTTGTGGCGCTCTCTTCATGCGAGGCCGAGTATGTTGCAGCGACAGCGGCAACTTGCCAAGGTGTGTGGCTGTCGCGTTTGGTCAGTGAGATGCTCGGGAACCGCCGGCCAAGTTCAAGCTCTTCGTTGACAATCAAGCTGCTATTGCTCTCAGCAAAAATCCAATCCATCATGACCGAAGCAAGCACATCGACATCAAATATCACTATATCCGCGATTGTGTTGAGATGGGTCAGGTGGAGGTGGATCATATCCGCACTCGGGAGCAGCTAGCTGATACACTGACGAAGGCGCTGTGGCGTGTTACTTTTGTGGAGATGCGGCAGAAGCTTGGTATGGTCAATGTTGGAGGTGGAGAGCAAAGCTTAAGGGGGTGACATGTTGTGCCTAGCTAAGCTCAGCTCACCGGCGTAGTTAGCCATTTAGAATAATGGCATGCATGAAGTCCGATGGGACGGAGTCATGCACATGCATATAGCTAGGACGTGAGGCGTGCTCTTTGCACGATCGCTTGTTTTCTATTTGATGTAACCTCCCGGTCAGTATGGCGCTGGTGATGCAGTCGTGGGATGGCGCAACATACGCGGATCCAGAGCAGCCGATCGGGAGTTAGTTAGCCTCTGTAATCGCTTTGAGTTAAGAGAAGGAATAACAGAAAATGCCGTCAGATAGACGGCACAGAATATACTGGTGTCTCCTCCCTCGCGTGCGTTCATCTCTCTCTCTCTCTCTCGCTCCTCTCGATCCCATCGGCAACGACATAGTGCTATGTCCATGGCTCACTCTCATGTATTGCGTGAAAGTTGAAAAGGTTTGAGAACGTCAAACGTATGAAACAATTGCTTGGATTGTCATCGGGGTTGTGCATGATGTGAATATTTTGTGTGGTGAAGATGGAGCATAGCCAGACTATATGATTTTGTAGGGATAACTTTCTTTGGCCATGATATTTTGAAAAGACATGATTGCTTTATTAGTAGGCTTGAAGTATTATTGTTTTTATGTTAAATGATAGACTATTGCTTTGAATCACTCGTGTCTTAATATCCATGCCATGACTAGATTATGTGATCAAGATTATGCTAGGTAGCATTCGACATAAAAAATTTATCTTTTTATCATTTACCTACTCGAGGACGAGCAGGAATTATGCTTGGGGATGTTGATACGTCTCCGTCATATCTATAATTTTTGATTGTTCCATGCCAATATTATACAACTTTCATATACTTTTGGCAACTTTTTATAATATTTTTGGGACTAACATATTGATCCAGTGCCCAGTGCCAGTTCCTGTTTGTTGCATGTTTTTTGTTTCGCAGTAAATCCATATCAAACAGAGTCCAAATGGGATAAAAACTGATAGAGATTTTTTTGGAATATATGTGATTTTTGGGAAGAAAAATCCACGCGAGACGATGCCCGAGGGGGCCACAAGGCAGGGGGCGCGCCCCTGACCCTCGTGGCCACCCCGTAAGGCGGTTGATGCCCTCCTTTCGCCGCAATAAAGCTAATATCCAGATATAGATCCTGTTAAAATTTCAGCCCAATCGGAGTTACGGATCTCCGGGAATATAAGAAACGGTGAAAGGGCAGAATCTGAGAACGCAGAAACAGAGAGAGACAGAGAGACAGATCCAATCTCGGAGGGGCTCTCGCCCCTCCCACGCAATGGAGACCAAGAAGCAGAGGGGAAACCCTTCTCCCATCTAGGGAGGTGGTCAAGGAAGAATAAGAAGGAGGGGGGCCCTCTCCCCCTCGCTTTCGGTGGCGCCGGAGTGCCACCGTGGGCCATCATAATCACTGCAATCTTCACCAACAACTTCACCGCCATCATCACCAACTCTTCCCCCATCTATGCAGCGGTGTAACCCCTCTTTTACCCGCTGTAATCTCTACTTAAACATGGTGCTCAACGCTATATATTATCTCCCAATGATGTATGGCTATCCTATGATGTTTGAGTAGATCCGTTTTGTCCTATGGGTTAATTGATGATCGTGATTGGTTTGAATTGCATGTTTTATTATTGGTGATGTCCTATGGTGCTCTTCGTGTCGCACAAGCGTGAGGGATTCCCACTGTAGGGTTTGCAATATGTTCATGATTTGCTTATGGTGGTCGGCATGAGTGACAGAAGCACAAACCCGAGTAAGTAGGTTGTTTGCGTGTGAGATAAAGAGGACTTGATACTTTAATGCTATGGTTGGGTTCTACCTTAATGACCTTTAGTAGTTGCGGGTGCTTGCTAGAGTTCCAATCATAAGTGCATATGATCCAAGTAGAGAAAGTATGTTAGCTTATGCCTCTCCCTCAAATAAAATTGCAATAATGATTACCGGTCTAGTTATCGATTGCCTAGGGACAAATAACTTTCTCGTGACAAAAAGCTCTTCACTAAAACTAACTTAGTTGTGTCCTTATCTAAACAACCCCTACTTTTTATTTACATGCTCTTTATTACCTCGCAACCCTATCCAACAACACCTACAAAATACTTCTAGTTTCATACTTGTTCTAGGTAAAGCGAACATCAAGCGTGCATAGAGTTGTATCGGTGGTCGATAGAACTTGAGGGAATATTTGTTCTACCTTTAGCTCCTCGTTGGGTTCAACACTCGTACTTATCGAAAACTGTTGTGATCCCCTATACTTGTGGGTTATAAAGTCGCAGCTAAGTCCCCGAGTGAGAGGGTTGCTCTCCACTCGGAGTAGTTTTTGTAACTTAGGCGAATCGGGTTCACAACTAAGTCCGCGAGTGAGAGGGTTGCTCTGCACTCAGAGTAGTTTTGTAACTTAGGCGAGTTCGAGGTCGCAGCTAAGCCTCCGAGTGGGAGGATTGCTCTCCACTCAGAATAGTTTTTGAAAGTTAGGCGAATCGGGTTCGCAGGTAAGCCCCCGAGTGAGAGGGTTGCTCAGTAGTTTTGTAACTTAGGCGAGTTTGGGGTTGTAGCTAAGCCTCCGAGTGGGAGGATTGCTCTCCACTTGAAGTAGTTTTTGAAACTTAGGAAAATCGGGTTCACATCTAAGCCCCCGAGTGAGAGGGTTGCTCTTCACTCGGAGTAGTTTTGTAACTTAGGCGAGTTCGGGGTCGCAGCTAAGCCTCTGAGTGGGAGGATTGCTCTCCACTCGGAGTAGTTTTTGAAACTTGGGCGAATCGGTTTCGCAGCTAAGCCCCCGAGTGAGAGGATTGCTCTTCACTCGGAGTAGTTTTGGAACTTAGGCGAGTTTGGGGTCGTAGATAAGCCTCCGAATGGGAGGATTGCTCTCCACTCGGAGTAGTTTTTGAAACTTAGGCGAATCGGGTTCGCAGCTAAGCCCCCGAGCGAGAGGGTTGCTCTTCACTTGGAGTAGTTTTTGAAACTTAGGTGAATTGGGTTTGCGGCTAAGCCACCCACCGGGGGATTTGAACACATATGTATGAAAACCTTGTCTTTGATAAGCAAACTGAAGGGTTCTTATTACAACTCATTGATTCGAGTGTTTAGGTATAAAAACGGCCGAGCAGCTCCGCGTTCCACAAGCGTGGCTCGTCTTATTTCTTGGCTATGTTGTACAGGTGATACGCCCTATTGTGGAGCACCTTGGTGATGATGAAGGGACCTTCCCAAGCCGGAGCGAGCTTGTGAGGTTGTTTCTGGTGCACTCGGAGCGCAAGGTCTCCTTCCTGAAATGCTCGACCTCCGACATTTCGGGCATGGAATTGACGCAGGTCTTGTTGATAGATGGTCGACGAAATTAGAGCCATCTCTCATTCTTCCTATAGGAGATCAACTGCGTCTTGGCGCGCCTGTTCTGCTTCAGCTTCTGAGAAGAGTTCCACTCGGGGGGTGTTGTGCAGCAAGTCACTCGGAAGTACAGCTTCAACACCATACACCATGAAGAAAGGAGTTCGGTCAGTCGGCCGGTTGGGAGTTGTTCTCAGCCCCCATAGGACAGATGGCAATTCAGTCACCCACGCACCAGCAACATGCTTGAGATCACACATCAGTCGGGGTTTCAGCCCTTGAAGGATCAAACCATTCGCCCTTTCTGCTTCTCCATTCGACCGCAGGTGCGCAACAGATGCGTAATTGACCCGAGTGCCTTGGGAAGCACAAAACACCCTGAACTCATCAAAATCAAAGTTGGAGCCATTATCTGTGATAAAGTTGTGAGGGACTCCATATCTGAATATCAGCTCTCTGATGAAACTGATGGCAGTGCTTGAATCAAGATTCTTGATAGGCATGGCTTCGATCCATTTGGTGAATTTGTCGACTGCCATGAGCAAGTGAGTGAAACCACTTCTGCCAGTCTTGAAAGGTCCAACCATGTCCAACCCCCAAACTGCAAACAGCCAGATGAGTGGAATAGTCTTCAAAGCAGATGCAGGCTTGTGAGACATGTTCGAATAGAACTGTCAGCCTTCGCACTTGTCAACTATATCTTTAGCCATCTCATTTCCACGCAGCCAGTAGAACCTTGCTCGGTATGCTTTGGCCACTATGGTATGAGAGGACGCATGGTGACCACAAGTCCCTGAGTGGGTTTCATTTAGGATCATTCGACCTTCTTCTGGAGAAATGCAACGCTGAGCAACTCCGGTAACACTCTCTCTGTAAAGTTGTCCACTTATCACCGTGAAGGCTTTCGATCGATGAACGATCTGGCGGGCCTCATCTTCATCTTTGGGGAGCTCCCGCATGAGAAAATATGTGATATATGGCACCATCTAGTCAGGGGTGATCACTAAAACCTCCATGGTCAGGTCGACTACAACTGGAACTTCAATTTCAGTCCGATTGGCCGAGCTTATCGGTTGTGGGCGCTGTTGGGGAACGCAGTATTTCAAAAAAAATTCCTACGATCATGCAAGATCTTTCTAGGAGATAGAAAGTGCAACTATCCCTAGGTGGTTTTGGTAATTCATAACAACATATAGCTCATTGAGCTAATACTATTCCAAGATAATTATTTCAGGAAAGCTCAATGATTGGCATGGCATGGCATGGATGTGAAAGTGGAACCCTCAAAATGCTAAGGACAAAGGATTGGCTCAAGCTCAAAAGCTCAAGACTCTTCATTTTATATTTTAGTGATCCAAGATCACATTGAGTCTTTAGGAAAAGCCAATACTATTAAGGAGGGATGAGGTGTTGCTTAATGAGCCTCTTGCTTCATGCGCTTAGTGATACGCTCCAAAACCCTCAACTACTTTCCCATATCCACATATGACCAAAACCCTAAGCCAAACTCGGTCCTACCGATTCTTCCTATCCGGCGCCACCGAGTTTCACTTGTCATTAGCCACTGCCAAACCCTAGCAATTCGGTTCTACCGATAAGGATCTCGGTCCCACCGAGATGGGGTTGCAAACTCTCTGTTTCCCTTTCGTAACTTTTCGGTCCCACCGAAAGAGCGAATCGGTCCCACCGAGATTGCAATGTAAACTCAGTGTTTCCCCTTTGTAACTTTTCGGTCTCACCAAGTTCCACTCGGTCTCACCGAAAGAGCAAATCGGTCCCACCGAGTTTGCCTGACCAACTCTCTGGTTAGCTAATTACCAAATTCGGTCTCACCGAGTTTGTGTAATCGGTCTCACCGAGATTACGTTATGCCCAAACCCTAACCGAATCGGTCCTACCGAGTTGCATGTCAGTCCCACCGAAATTCCTAACGGTCACTAGGTTTACCATTTCGGTCAGACCGAGTTTTCTGATTCGGTCCCACCGAGATTGGTAAATTGTGTAACGGTTGGATTTTGTGTGGAGGCTATATATATCCCTCCACCTCTTTCTCATTCAATGAGAGAGCCATCAGAACACACACATCATTCCAACTCATATGTTCTGAGAGAGAACCACCTACTCATGTGTTGAGACCAAGACATTCCATTCCTACCATATGAATCTTGATCTCTAGCCTTCCCAAGTTGCTTTCCACTCAAATCTTCTTCCCACCAAATCCAAATCCTATGAGAGAGAGTTGAGTGTTGGGGAGACTATCATTTGAAGCACAAGAGCAAGGAGTTCATTACCTACACACCATTTGTTACTTCTTGGAGAGTGGTGTCTCCTACATTGGCTAGGTGTCACTTGGGAGCCTCCGACAAGATTGTGGAGTTGAACCAAGGAGTTTGTAAGGGCAAGGAGATCGCCTACTTCGTGAAGATCTACCGCTAGTGAGGCAAGTCCTTCGTGGGCGATGGCCATGGTGGGATAGACAAGGTTGCTTCTTCGTGGACCCTTTGTGGGTGGTTGCTTCTTCGTGGACCCTTTGTGGGTGGAGCCCTGTGTGGACTCGCGCAACCGTTGCCCTTGGGTGGAGCCCTGTGTGGACTCGCGCAACCGTTACCCTTCGTGGGTTGAAGTCTCCATCAACGTGGATGTAGGATAGCACCACCTATCCGAACCACGGGAAAAACATCCGTGTCTCCAATAGCGTTTGAATTCTCCAAAACCTTCCCTTTACATTCTCGCAAGTTGCATGCTTTACTTTCCGCTGCCCATAAACTCTTCGCATGCTTGCTTGAATTGTGTGATGATTGCTTGACTTGTCCTAAAATAGCTAAAATCTGCCAAGAACTAAAATTGGGAAAAGGTTAAGTTTTTATTTGGTCAAGTAGTCTAATCACCCCCCTCTAGACATACTTTCGATCCTACAAGTGGTATCAGAGCTTTGGTCTCCATTTTCTTGATCTCCATAGCTTTTGGTGGTCATAGCCTTGGTTTCACAACCTAGGAGAGTATGGCGTCTAGCGAGGGAAATTATCACCGTAGAGGTCCTTACTTTGATGGCACTAATTTTGCTAGTTGGAAGCATAAAATGAAAATGCATATTCTTGGACATAACCCCGCTATTTGGGCTATTGTGTGTGTTGGTTTGCAAGGTGACTTCTTTGACGGGAGAGAACCAAACCGTGAAGCTACCGTGGATGAGTTGAAGATGTTGCAATACAATGCTCAAGCTTGTGATATTCTCTTGAACGGATTGTGCCCCGAAGAATTCAACAAAATCAGCCGCCTTGAGAATGCAAAGGAAATTTGGGACACTTTGATTGATATGCACGAAGGTACCAACTCCGTCAAGGAATCCAAGTTGAATGTGCTTCAAAGCCAACTTGACAAGTTCAAGATGAAGGATGGTGAAGGTGTCGCTGAAATGTACTCTAGGCTTGCTCTCATCACAAATGAGATTGCCGGCTTAGGAAGTGAAGAGATGACCGATAGATTCATCATCAAGAAGATCCTAAGAGCCTTGGATGGAAAATATGATACTGTGTGCACATTGATCCAAATGATGCCCAATTACAAAGATCTCAAGCCAACGGAGGTGATTGGAAGAATTGTTGCTCATGAGATGTCACTTAAGGATAAAGAGGAACTTCACAACAAATCAAGTGGTGCCTATAAAGCCTCATGTGAAGCCCCTACATCATCAAGTGAGAAACAAGACTTCAATGAAGAATTGAGCTTAATGGTGAAGAACTTCAACAAGTTCTACAAGAGTAGAAGCAAAGATAGAAGCTCCAAGTCAAGGTCCTACAATGAAAAAAAAACTTGTAGCCGAGAGCGAAACTGTTACAATTGTGGAAGACCCGGACACTATTCCAATGAGTGTACGGCTCCCTACAAGAGAAGAGAAGATTCTCCAAAAAGAAGAAGCAAAGGATCACCACCAAGAGAGAGAAGGAGTAGAGATGATCGTTATGAACGAAGAAACTCACGGAGAAGCAAGGATTCGGAAAGGAAGGAAAAATCATCAAGGAGCTACACAAGACGAAGACATCAAGCTCATGTTGGTGAATGGGTATCCGGCTCCGACTCCGACAGACACTCCGAGAGAATTTATCACTCCGACTCCGAAGATACTCAAGATGAAGGTGTTGCCGGTCTAGCACTTGTGTCAACCAACTCCTACGACATATTTGACTCACCAAATGAAGGAATTGGAAGATGCTTCATGGCCAAAGGTCCTAAGGTAACACACCCCGAGTATGTTGATTTCAATAGTGATGAAGATGACCTGTTAGGTGATGATTTGCTTGGTGACAACTCTAGTGATGAATACTATGATGAAAGACCAATTAATCATGCTAATCAAGATAAAACGAATGACAATGATAAGGAGAAGATTGAGGCTCTAACTAAAGAACTAAAAACTCTTAAGTTAGCTCATGACACTATCTTCGAAGATCATCGAGAACTTTTAAGAGCTCATGAGAAACTACGCTTTGAAAAGCTCAATATTGAGCAAGAGCATGAGTTCTTAAAGGCAATCAATGATGATCTCCGCAAGAAAAGTTCTTCTTACATTGCCAAGCGTTTACTCTTATCCACTTACATGCCTCAAGTCAAGTCTAACAAGAAAGATTCTTCCTCTAGTAGTAACAATGATCATGCTAAATCCAATATTGTTGCTTCTAGTAGTTCTCTTGATTCCACTAATGATTCTCTTAGCCAAGTTACACTTGACCAAGAAAATAGCTTATTGAAGGGAATTATAGAGAAAGGAGTGTACAAAAGCCTTGCTGGGAGTAAGCAATTCGAGGAAATTGTGCGCAAGCAAGGAATGCACCGGAATCAAGGTGTTGGTTTTGAACGAAAGTTCAATGCCGATGGAGTTGAGTGGGAAGAAGATCAATACCCCAAGACAAAGTTTGTCCCTCAACAAGAGAAGTATACTTCTTTCAAGGGGACACAAGCTCAAGATGATCTTCCACCACAAGACTACGAGCAAAAAGGCAAGGACAAGCTTCAAGAGGAAATTGATGCATTTGAAGAAGCTCCTAAGACCTTAGTCAAGTGGATTCCCAAGACTACTTCAAGTTCCACTTCATCAAGTACGACTACAACTCCAAGGATTCCCATCAAGATGATGTGGATCCAAAAGAAGAAGAACTAGAGAGTTCTTGAGGGTGACCTCGCCAACATACTTCACTCTTATCATTTTGGCAAGAACAAGTGCAATCAACCTCCACATCTTGCACTAGTTCAAGGAGTCACAAACCCTCTTGTTGGTAAGACAAGGGACAAGGTAACCTGAAAGTTTTCATGGACATCATCTTTTGTGTGCATCACTCTATGTCTATGGATATCCTTGTTTGTTCCTTGTGGGACTAACCCATGTAGGTATTGAAAGTGCAATTCACTCATATGGATAGCTCCAAGAGATCTACATCAACATTGAGCATCCACATCTTCAATATCTACATGAAGTCATCATCGATAAAACCCAAGGTTAGTTCATCCCTCTTAGGGGGGATATCACATCTAGGGGGAGCTTTACTCTAAGACTTGAGCTAAAGCAACTCTAAAGATGTGAACACAACAATGCTTTATGTAAAAGTGGTAACCCCACTTGAGCTTAAACGATGAGTATGACCTATGATCAAGTGTTCTCACTTGACTCCTAAGTCAATATACTCATATATAGATGACCTAGTCATCGCAAATTGCTTGATAGATGCTAGAATTGGTTGTGCATGCCTTGCCACATATTTCATTCGCCATCTTATTGTGTGAGCATGCTGGTTGCATATTTTACTCATTCGAGGACATCCACTTGTTGTTTTGATTGTTCGGCTTTATTTCTTTTTGCCAAGTGGATGGACAAGAATGCCTAAGAACCTCCTCTAGCTATATATGCTTTTCTCGTCTCAAACTCTATTCATGCTGCATCACAAAATTTGATCAAGTCAGATTCGAACCACTCTGTGTGAGGAGCGCTCGGAGTCCCCGATTCGTCATAGACTTAAACTTCCAAAACCTCTTTATGATTCTCGGTCTGACCGATACTCCACTTTCGGTCCTACCGAGATCATTAAGTTGATCTAGGTTTTCGATCTTGGTGCAACTGATTTGAACCTTTCGGTCACACCGAGTTTCAGTAACTGCACGCAGTTATGAATCTCGGTGCCACCGAGTTGTTCCACTCGGTCACACCGACAGGGTCGGGCTATATATAGTCACGGGCAAAATTTGGAAATTTCTCCGAACCCCTTCGCCCGCGCGATAGCCTGCTCTGCCCTCGAGGTCTCCGGATCGTCTTCTCGCCGCCAGCAGCCTCCAGTCGCTGGTCTCCGTCGCTGTCAACGGGAATTCTACCCCGCCGTTGCCGCCGTAGCAAGTCCCCGCCGAACTAGGGTATGGACTTGATCTTTGTGCTATTCCTCAATCTGATTCCTAGCACATTGTGATCGTATTGATTCTTGCCACGTTTGAGAAACTTCTATCCAGTCAAAACGCTCATAGATTAGGTTTGATTCGAAAATTCTAGGTTTAGGTTTCTGCCAAAACTATCTCGGACCCACCGAGTTGAAAAACTCGGTCCCACCGATTTGGCTTATGCCATTGCACAAGTGAGACTCGGTCTGACCGAGAATTACTTATCGGTGTGACCAATTTTTGAACTCAGTGAAACCCTAGCAGTCTCGGTGCCACCGAACTGTGACTCGGTCCTACCGAGTTCACTAGTTTAGGTTCCAAAACTGCTTCGGTATCACCGAGTTTGAAAATCGGTAGATCCGAGATGATTTCAGTGGGAAACTAAAACTAAGTTTTTGGATCATTCTTTTGCAAAAATCTCTGCATTTTGTGATGCTCATCCACTCTATCTCCTCTACAATCTATTCACAGGGTCAGCAGTCAGTTTGCAGCATGTCAGACCAGAGTGACATCCAAAACTTGTCAGAGCAGCAAGTGCAGTTGAGTGAGGGCACTAGCCCCTCAAGTTCCTCAGATGATGGCAGCAGGAGCACACCCAGCAACCTGCCTAAAGCTGCCACGAGACAAAGGAAGAAGAAAACCTCAGATTCTGAAGATGAGGACTATGTGGCAGAGGAAGAGGCCACTTCCAAGAGAATTGAACCAGCTCAAGGCACTAAGCCAGGTATGAAAATCAAAAGGCCAGCAGGCAGGCAGCCCATGTCAAAGGCTAGAGCCTCAACTGAGAAGCCCACTTCCCAAGAGCCAGCTACTGAGGGCAAGAAAAGGAAGGAGAGAGTGAAGAAGACTGTAGCCAGAGTGCTTGGGAAGGCCTCCATCATGGTAGAAGAGGAGGAGGAAGAAGAGGCAGCTGCACCAGCGCCCAAGGCACCCAAACTTATGGGAGATGCCATAAGGTTAGGGGGAGCTGCATCCAAGCCCAAGGAAGCACCTAAGGCTGCATCTAAGCCTAAGAGTGCACCAAAGAGAAACACAAGAAGCATCCCAGCCACTGAGAAGAACAAGGCCCCAGTGCCTGAGACTGTTGCTGAGGAAGAGGAAGAGAGTGTCCTTCGGAAGCTCAAGCCCAAGATCCCAGACCATAACGATGCTCATCCTGTGGCTGAGGATATGAAGCTCAGGAGAGACTCAGGGCTCAGGAAGTGGAGAGAAGCAGATCCATATGCTTCTAGGAGAAGGACTGCAGTGGACTACAGGTTTCATACCAAGGAGCAGCAGGATTTCTATGAGACAGTGCTACTTGACAAGAAGCCAATTGTCTGTGACATGAGATGGGTTGACTGGACCTACATGAGGGATAAGGAGGAACACTACCCTGGAGTATTTGACAGCTTTAGTGCGTGTGGAGTTGCAGACTTTGTTGGGCAGAAGTTCACAAAGTGGAACGAGGAGCTAATCATGCAATTCTACTCCACAACACACTTCTACCCGGATGGCAGGATCACATGGATGTCAGAGGGTACAAGGTACCACTCTACTGTTGAGGAATGGGCGAAGCTAATCAATGCCCCAGAGGAGCAAGCAGATGACTTGGACATTTATGCCAAGAAGAAGATGGATCACAACTCCATGTCCAACATGTACAAGGAGATTCCGAATGAAGCACTTGACACGTTCAAGTTTGGCTCAGTGCATTATCTGCTATCAGGATTGCCTACGATCAACTGGATCCTTAGGCACACCCTTCTGCCCAAGTCTGGAGATCACAAGATGATCAGAGGTCACGCGATCAATTTGCTTCATGTCTTTGACGTGCCTCAAAAATTCAAAGTCATGAGCCTCATAGTGGAAACAATCAAAAGGACTGCGGCAGATCAGAAGAGGAGCTGTGGATATGCCCCTCAGATTCAGGAGCTCATCAACTCCAAGATGGGCACGGGCGTATATTTGTTGGATAAGGAACACCTGCCCATCCCTCCAGATTTCGAAGATAATCAAGTTGTTATGACTGAGAATGAACCATCATCTGCCCATGCACAAGCTCAGAAGGAGAAGGCGAAGAAGGAGAAAGCTGCCAGGATGCCTACTCAAGCGGAGGCATCTGATTACTTCCTAAAAACCAAACAAGAGCAGCTTGGTTACCTGATTGCGTCCACCCTGCGGATTGAGTAGAGTATAGCCACCCTGACTCAGAACCAGGCGAGTTTAGAGAGGGTCATGGAACAGAGGTTCTATGACTTGGACATCAAGGTGACAGAGATACAGACTGCCGTGGAGCAGCTCCAGGAGGACATGAATGAGAGGAGAGGCAGGACCACGACTGATGCTTTTGCGAGGGTGCCACGAGGTCCAAGTTCGTCTGCACTGCCAGTTGCTGACACCAGAGCTACAACGTCTGCACCAGCCACAGCCTCAGTTCCACCAGCTCCAGCATCCACTTCAGCCTCGACTCCGACCACGTCTACCGAAGGCTTCGTCCTTGGAGTGCTCCGGACTCCACCACCACCTGAAGATCAAGCCTGAGTGTCGATCTAGTGCTATGCATTTTCTAGGAACTTTTTGGTAACTTGTTGCCAAAGGGGGAGAAGATGTATAGATCATAGGCTTCGAGAGAGAGAGTGTTGCTTTTCTCTCTTGCTTTATTTGGTGGCTTTTCGAACTTTGTTTGCTTGTGTGTGAGATACTACGTCCTTATGCCTGTGAGACATCGATGATCATGTGTTTGATCATAAGCTACACTTAATGCTTGCTTAAATATTATCATTCTATCTCTCGTTTGTGATCATTCATTATTCTTGGTGATGAGTGCATGTATTTCATTCTTATCATTTTGAGCGCTCCACCAAGATGTATGTGACATGGAAGAGTAACCCATGACTCTAAATCTTTGTGCATTTGCAGTCCAAAGCAAATTTTAAATATGCACAAATTTAGGGGGAGCTCTTACTTATCACATACTTCTCAAAGCGACGATATATTTCATGCTTATTATCATTTGTTGAAGCTTTGATCTATATGTTGTCATCAATTACCAAAAAGGGGGAGATTGAAAGTGCAACTATCCCTAGGTGGTTTTGGTAATTCATAACAACATATAGCTCATTGAGCTAATACTATTCCAAGATAATTATTTCAGGAAAGCTCAATGATTGGCATGGCATGGCATGGATGTGAAAGTGGAACCCTCAAAATGCTAAGGACAAAGGATTGGCTCAAGCTCAAAAGCTCAAGACTCTTCATTTTATATTTTAGTGATCCAAGATCACATTGAGTCTTTAGGAAAAGCCAATACTATTAAGGAGGGATGAGGTGTTGCTTAATGATCCTCTTGCTTCATGTGCTTAGTGATATGCTCCAAAATCCTCAACTACTTTCCCATATCCACATATGACCAAAACCCTAAGCCAAACTCGGTCCTACCGATTCTTCCTATCCGGCGCCACCGAGTTTCACTTGTCATTAGCCACTGCCAAACCCTAGCAATTCGGTTCTACCGATAAGGATCTCGGTCCCACCGAGATGGGGTTGCAAACTCTCCATTGCCCTTTCGTAACTTTTCGGTCCTACTGAAAGAGCGAATCGGTCCCACCGAGATTGCAATGTAAACTCAGTGTTTCCCCTTTGTAACTTTTCGGTCTCACCGAGTTCCACTCGGTCTCACTGAAAGAGCAAATCGGTCCCACCGAGTTTGCCTGACCAACTCTCTGGTTAGCTAATTACCAAATTCGGTCTCACCGAGTTTGTGTAATCGGTCTCACCGAGATTACGTTATGCCCAAACCCTAACCGAATCGGTCCTACCGAGTTGCATGTCAGTCCCACCGAAATTCCTAACGGTCACTAGGTTTATCATTTCGGTCAGACCGAGTTTTCTGATTCGGTCCCACCGAGATTGGTAAATTGTGTAATGGTTGGATTTTGTGTGGAGGCTATATATACCCCTCCACCTCTTTCTCATTCGATGAGAGAGCCATCAGAACACACACATCATTCCAACTCATATGTTCTGAGAGAGAACCACCTACTCATGTGTTGAGACCAAGACATTCCATTCCTACCATATGAATCTTGATCTCTAGCCTTCCCAAGTTGCTTTCCACTCAAATCTTCTTTCCACCAAATCCAAATCCTATGAGAGAGAGTTGAGTGTTGGGGAGACTATCATTTGAAGCACAAGAGCAAGGAGTTCATTACCTACACACCATTTGTTACTTCTTGGAGAGTGGTGTCTCCTAGATTGGCTAGGTGTCACTTGGGAGCCTCCGACAAGATTGTGGAGTTGAACCAAGGAGTTTGTAAGGGCAAGGAGATCGCCTACTTCATGAAGATCTACCGCTAGTGAGGCAAGTCCTTCGTGGGCGATGGCCATGGTGGGATAGACAAGGTTGCTTCTTCGTGGACCCTTTGTGGGTGGTTGCTTCTTCGTGGACCCTTCGTGGGTGGAGCCCTGTGTGGACTCGCGCAAACGTTGCCCTTGGGTGGAGCCCTGTGTGGACTCGCGCAACCGTTACCCTTCGTGGGTTGAAGTCTCCATCAACGTGGATGTAGGATAGCACCACCTATCCGAACCACGGGAAAAACATCCGTGTCTCCAATAGCGTTTGAATTCTCCAAAACCTTCCCTTTACATTCTCTCAAGTTGCATGCTTTACTTTCCGCTGCCCATAAACTCTTCGCATGCTTGCTTGAATTGTGTGATGATTGCTTGACTTGTCCTAAAATAGCTAAAATCTGCCAAGAACTAAAATTGGGAAAAGGTTAAGTTTTTATTTGGTCAAGTGCTCTAATCACCCCCTCTAGACATACTTTCGATCCTACAGAGATGCATAGCAACGAGAGGGGGAGAGTGTGTCTACGTACCATCGTAGACCGAAAGCGGAAGCGTTTAGTAACGCGGTTGATGTAGTCGAACATCTTCACGATCCAACTGATCCAAGTACCAAACGTACGACACCTCCGTGTTCAGCACACGTTCAGTACGATGACATCCCTCGACTTGATCCAGTTGAGGACGAGGGGGAGTTCCGTCAGCATGACGGCGTGGCGACGGTGATGATGAAGTTACTGGCACAGGGCTTCGGCTAAGCACTACGACGATATGACCGAGGTGTGTAACTGTGGAGGGGGCACCGCACACGACCAAGAGAAGACTTGGTGTGCCTTTGGGGTGCCCCCTGCCCACGTATATAAAGGAGGGAGGGAGAGAGGCCGGCCCTCCTAGGGGCGCGCCAAGTGTAGGGAGTCCTACTAGGACTCCCAAGTCCTAGTAGGATTCCCTTTCCTTTTCGGAGTAGGAAAGAAGGAAAGGAAGGAGAGGGAGAAGGAAAGGGGGGGCCATGCCCCCACCCCTTGTCCAATTCGGTTTGGGCAGGGGGAGGTGTGCGCCACCTCATGGCCCTTCTTCCCTCTCTCCACTAAAGCCCAATAATGCCCATTAACTTCCCCCGTTGAAATCCCGTAACTCTCCGGTACTCCGAAAAATACCCGAATCACTCGGAACCATTCCGATGTCCGAATATAGCCTTCCAATATATGAATCTTTACCTCTCGACCATTTCGAAACTCCTCATCATGTCCGTGATCTCATCTGGGACTCCGAACAAACTTTGGTCATCAAATCACATAACTCATAATATAAATCGTCATCGAATGTTAAGCGTGCAGACCCTATGGGTTCGAGAACTATGTAGACATGACCGAGACACATCTCCGGTCAATAACCAATAGCGGAACCTGGATGCTCATATTGGCTCCTACATATTCTATGAAGATCTTTATCGGTCAAATCGCATAACAATATAAGTTGTTCCCTTTGTCATCGGTATGTTACTTGCCCGAGATTCGATCATCGATATCATCATACCTAGTTCAATCTCATTACCGGCAAGTCTCTTTACTCGTTCCATAATGCATCATCCCATGGCTAACTCATTAGACACATTGCTTGCAAGGCTCATAGTGATGTGCATTATCGAGAGGGCCCAGAGATACCTCTCCGATACACGGAGTGACAAATCCTAATATCGATCTATTCCAACTCAACAAACACCATCGGAGACACCTGTAGAGCATCTTTATAATCACCTAGTTACGTTGTGACGTTTGATAGCACACAAGGTGTTCCTCCGGTATTTGGGAGTTGCATAATCTCATAGTCAGAGGAACATGTATAAGTCATGAAGAAAGCAATAGCAATAAAACTAAACGATCATTATGCTAAGCTAACGGATGGGTCTTGTCCATCATATCATTCTCTAATGATGTGATCCTGTTCATCAAATGACAACACATGTCTATGGTCAGGAAACTTAACCATCTTTGGTTAATGAGCTAGTCAAGTAGAGGCATACCAGGGACACTCTGTTTTGTCTATGTATCCACACATGTATCAAGTTTCCGGTTAATACAATTCTAGCATGAATATTAAACATTTATCATGATATAAGGAAATATAAATAACAACTTTATTATTGCCTCTAGGGCATATTTCCTTCAGTCTCCCACTTGCACTAGAGTCAATAATCTAGTTCACATCGCCATGTGATTTAACACCAATAGTTCACATCGTCATGTGATTTAACACTCTATAGTTCACATCGCCATGTGACCAACACCAAAAAGGTTTACTAGAGTCAATAATCTAGTTCACATCGCCATGTGATTAACACCCAAAGAGTACTAAGGTGTGATCATGTTTTTCTTATGAGAGAAGTTTAGTCAACGGGTCTGCCACATTCAGATCCGTATGTGTTTTGCAAATTTCTATGTCTACAATGCTCTGCATGGAGCTACTCTAGCTAATTGCTCCCACTTTCAATATGTATCCAGATTGAGACTTAGAGTCATCCGAATCAGTGTCAAAGCTTGCATCGACGTAACCCTTTACGACGAACTTTTTGGCACCTCCATAACCGAGAAACATATCCTTATTCTACTAAGGATAACTTTGACCGTTGTCCAGTGATCCACTCCTGGATCACTATTATACCCTCTTGCCAAACTCATGGTGAGGTACACAATAGGTCTGGTACACGGCATAACATACTTTATAGAACCTATGACTGAGGCATAGGGAATGATTTTTCATTTTCTTTCTATTTTTTGCTGTGGTTGGGTTTTGAGTCTTTACTCAACTTCACACCTTGCAACACAGGCAATAACTCCTTCTTTTGACTGTTCCATTTTGAACTATTTCAAAATATTGTCAAGGTATGTACTCATTGAAAAAACTTATCAAGCGTCTTGATCTATCTCTATAGATCTTTATGCTCAATATGTAGGCAGCTTCACCGAGGTCTTTCTTTGAAAAACTCCTTTATGCTTTCCAGAAAATTCTACATCATTTCTGATCAACAATATGTCATTCACATATACTTATCAGAAAGGCTGTAGTGCTCCCACTCACTTTCTTGTAAATACAGGCTTCACCACAAGTCTGTATAAAACTATATGCTTTGATCAACTCATCAAAGCGTATATTCCAACTCTGAGATGCTTGCACCAGCCCATAGATGGATTGCTGGAGCTTGCACATTTTTGTTAGCACCTTTAGGATTGACAAAACCTTCTTGTTATATCATATACAACTCTTCTTTAATAAATCCATTAAGGAATGCAATTTTGACATCCATTTGTCAGATTTCATAAAATGTGGTAATTGCTAACATGATTCGGACAGACTTTAAGCATCGATACGAGTGAGAAAATCTCATCGTAGTCAACACCTTGAACTTGTCAAAAACCCTTTTCGACAAGTCGAGCTTTGTAGATAGTAACACTACTACCAGTGTCTGTCTTCCTCTTGAATATCCATTTATTCTCAAAGGCTTGACGATCATTGGGCAAGTCCACCAAAGTCCACACTTTGTTCTCATACATGGATTCTATCTTAGATTTCATGGCCTCAAGCCAACTGTCAGAATCGGGGATCATCATCGCTTCCTTATAGTTCGTAGGTTCATCATGGTCTAGTAACATGACTTCCAGAACAGGATTACCATACCACTCTAGTGCGGATCGTAATCTGGTTGACCTACGAGGTTTGGTAGTAACTTGATCTGAAGTTTCATGATCATCATTACTAACTTCCTCACTAATTGGTGTAGGCATCACTGGAACTGATTTCTGTGATGAACCTTTTCTTCCAATTCGTGAGAAGGTACAACTACCTCATCAAGTTCTACTTTCCTCCCACTCACTTCTTTCAAGAGAAACTCCTTCTCTAGAAAGGATCCATTGTTAGCAACGAATATCTTGCCTTCGGATTTGTGATAGAAGGTGTACCCAACAGTCTCCTTTGGGTATCCTATGAAGACACATTTCTCCGAATTGGGTTCGAGCTTATCAGGTTGAAGCTTTTTCACATAAGCATCGCAGCCCCAAACTTTAAGGAACGAAAACTTAGGTTTCCACAGTTCATATGGTGTCGTCTCAATGGATTTAGATGGTGCCCTATTTAACGTGAATGCAGCTGTCTCTAATGCATAACCCCAAAACGATAGTGGTAAATCGGTAAGAGACATCATAGATTGCACCATATCCAATATAGTACGATTACGACGTTCGAACACACCATTACGCTGTGGTGTTCCAGGTGGCGTGAGCTGTGAAACTATTCCACATTGTTTTAAATGAAGGCTAAAACTCATAACTCAAATATTCGCCTCTGCGATCACATCACAAAAACTTTATTTTCTTGTTACGATGATTCTCCACTTCACTCTGAAATTCTTTGAGCTTTTCAAAATGATTCAGACTTGTGTTTCACTAAGTAGATATTCCTATATCTGCTCAAATCAACTATGAAGGTTAGAAAATAACGATGCCCACCACGAGTCTCAACACTCATCGGACCGCATACGTCGGTATGTCTTATTTCCAATAAGTCAGTGGCTCACTCCATTGTTCCAGAGAATGGAGTTTTAGTCATCTTGCCCATGAGGCACGGTTCACAAGTATCAAGTGATTCATAATCAAGTGATTCCAAAAGCCCATCAGCATGGAGTTTCTTCATGTGCTTTACATCAATATGACCTAAACGGCAGTGCCACAAATAAGTTGTACTATCATTATTAACTTTGCATCTTTTGGCATCAATATTATGTGTATCACTGTGATCGAGATTCAGTAAACCATTTACATTGGATGTAAGACCATAGAAGGTTTTATTCATGTAAGCAGAACAACAATTATTTTCTGACGTGAATAACCGTATCGTGATAAACTGAAGGAAATATGCCCTGGAGGCAATAATAAAGTTGTTATTTATATTTCCTTATATCATGATAAATGTTTATTATTCATGCTAGAATTGTATTTACCAGAAACTTAGTACATGTGTGAATACATAGACAAACAAAGTGTCACTAGTATGCCCTACTTGACTAGCTCATTAATCAAAAGATGGTTAAGTTTCCTAACCATAGACATGAGTTTTCATTTGATGAACAGGATCACATCATTAGAGAATGATGTGATTGACTTGACCCATCCGTTAGCTTAGCACTATGATCGTTTAGTTTGTTGCTATTGCTTTCTTCATGACTTATACATGTTCCTGTGACTATGAGATTATGCAACTCCCGAATACCGGAGGAACACTTAGTGTGCTATCAAACGTCACAACGTAACTGGGTGACTATAAAGATGCTCTACAGGTGTATCCAATAGTGTTTGTTGAGTTGGCATAGATTGAGAGGATTTGTCACTCTGTGTATTGGAGAGGTATCTCTAGGCCCTCTCGGTAATGCACATCACTATAAGCCTTGCAAGCAATGTGACTAATGAGTTAGTTGCGGGATGTTGCATTATGGAACAAGTAAATAGACTTGCCAGTAACGAGAATGAACTAGGTATTGAGATACCGACGATCGAATCTCGGGCAAGTAACATACCGATGACAAAGGGAACAATGTATGTTGTTATGCGGTTTGACCGATAAAGATCTTTGTAGAATATGTAGGAACCAATATGAACATCTAGGTTCCGCTATTGGTTATTGACCGGAAGTGAGTCTCGGTCATGTCTACATAGTTCTCGAACCCGTAGGGTCCGCACGCTTAACGTTTGATGACGATCGGTATTACGAGTTTATGTGTTTTGATGTACCGAAGGTAGTTTAGAGTCCCGGATGTGATCACGGACATGACAAGGAGTCTCGAAATGGTCGAGACATAAAGATTGATATATTGGAAGGCTATGTTTGGACACCAGAATGGTTTCGGATAAGTTCGGGCAATTACCGGAGTACCGGGGGGTTACCGGAACACCCCGGGGAGTCAATGGGCCTTAATGGGCCATGGTGGGAGAGAGAAGGAGGTGGCCAAGTGGGGGGTGCCCCCCAAGCCCAATCCAAATTGGGGAGGGGCCTGGCCCCCCTTTCCTTCTATCCTTCTCCTTTTTCCTTCTTCTCCTACTCCAACTAGGGAAGGGGGGAAACCTACTCCTACTAGCAGTAGGAATCCCCCTTGGGGCGCGCCATAGAGAGGGAAGGCCCTCCCCTCCTCCACTCCTTTATATACGGGGGAGGGGGGCACCCCATAGGCACACAAGTTGGCAGTTATCTTAGCCGTGTGCGGTGCCCCCTCCACAGATTTCCACCTCGGTCATATCGTTGTAGTGCTTAGGCGAAGCCCTGCGTCAGTAACTTCATCATCACCGTCATCACGCCGTCGTGCTGACGAAACTCCCCCTCGGACTCAACTGGATAAAGAGTACGAGGGGCATCACCAAGCTGAACGTGTGCAGAACGCGGAGGTACCGTGTGTTCGGTACTTGATCGGTTGGATCACGAAGACGTTCGACTAGATCAACCGCGTTACTTAACGCTTCCGCTTTCGGTCTACGAGGGTACGTGGACACACTCTCCCCTCTCGTTGCTATGCATCACCAAGATGGATCTTGCGTGTGCGTAGGAATTTTTTGAAATACTGCGTTCCCCAACAGTGGCATCAGAGCCAGGTCTATGCGTAGATGTTATATGCACGAGTAGAACACAAACGAGTTGTGGGCGTGGGTATATACATATTGCTTGCTGTCACTAGTTGATTCCTGATTCAACAGTATTGTTGGATGAAGCAGATCAAACCGACATTACGCGTACGCTTACGCGAGACTGGTTCTACCGACGTGCTTCGCACACAGGTGGCTAGTGGGTGTCTGTTTCTCCAACTTTAGTTGAATCGGTTTCAATGAACATGGTTCTATCTGAAGATCAAAAAGCAATCACTATTCTACATTGTGGTTTTGATGCGTAGGTAAGAACGATTCTTGCTGGAAGCCCGTAGCAGCCACGTAAAACTTGCAACAACAAAGTAGAGGACGTCTAACTTGTTTTTGTAGGGCATGTTGTGATGTGATATGGTCAAGACATGATTATATAAATTGTTGTATGAGATGATCATGTTTGTAACATTGTTATTGGCAACTGGCAGGAGCCATATGGTTGTCGCTTTATTGTATGAAATGCAATCTCCATGTAATTGCTTTACTTTATCACTAAGTGCTAACGATATTCGTAGAAGCAATAGTTGGCGAGACGACAACGATGCTTCGATGGAGATCAAGGTGTCAAGCCGGTGACGATGGTGATCATAATGGTGCTTTGGAGATGGAGATCAAAAGGCACAAGATGATGATGGCCATATCATATCACTTATTTGATTGCATGTGATGTTTATCCTTTATGTATCTTATTTTGCTTAGTACGGCGGTAGCATTATAAGATGATCTCTCACTAAATTTCAAGGTACAAGTGTTCTCCCTGAGTATGCACCGTTGCTACAGTTCGTCGTGTCGAGACACCACGTGATGATCAGGTGTGATAAGCTCTACGTTCACATACAACGGGTGCAAGCCAGTTTTGCACAAGCAGAATACTCAGGTTAAACTTGATGAGCCTAGCATATGCAGATATGGCCTTGGAACACTGAGACCAAAAGGTCGAGCGTGAATCATATAGTAGATATGATCAACATAGTGATGTTCACCATTGAAAACTACTCCATCTCACATGATGATCGGACATGGTTTAGTTGATATGGATCACATGATCACTTAGGTGATTAGAGGGATGTCTATCTAAATGGGAGTTCTTAAGTAATATGATTAAATTGAACTTTAATTTATCATGAACTTAGCACCTGATAGTATTTTGCATGTCTATGTTGTTGTAGATAAATGGCCCGTGTTGTTGTTCCATTGAATTTTAATGCGTTCCTAGAGAAAGCTAAGTTGAAAGATGATGGTAGCAATTACATGGACTGGGTTTATAATTTGAGGATTATCCTCATTGCTGCATAGAAGAATTACATTCTGGAAGCACCGCTGGGTGACAAGCCTGCTGCAGATGCTGCTGACGACGTTAAGAACGTCTGGCAAAGCAAAGCTGATGACTACTCGATAGCTCAGTGTGCCATCCTTTACATCTTAGAACCGAGACTTCAATGATGTTTTGAACGTCATGGAGCATATGAGATGTTCCAGGAGTTGAAGTTAATATTTCAAGCAAATGCCCGGATTGAGAGATATGATGTCTCCAATAAGTTCTACAGCTGCAAAATGGAGGAGAATAGTTTTGTCAGTGAACATATACTTAGAATGTCTAGGTACCACATCCACTTGACTCAGCTGGGAGTTAATCTTCCTGATGATAGTGTCATTGACAGAGTTCTTCAATCACTGCCACCAAGCTACAAGAGCTTCATGATGAACTATAATATGCAAGGGATGGATAAGACAATTCCCGAGCTCTTCGCAATGCTAAAGGGCACGGAGGTAGAAATCAAGAAGGAGCATCAAGTGTTGATGGTCAACAAGACCACCAGTTTCAAGAAGAAGGGCAAAGGGAAGAAGGGGAACTTCAAGAAGAACATCAAGCAATTTGCTGCTCAAGTGAAGAAGCCCAAGTCTGGACCTAAGCCAGAGACTGAGTGCTTCTACTGCAAAGGGACTGGTCACTTGAAGCGGTACTGCCCCAAGTATTTGGCAGATAAGAATGATGGCAAAGTGAAAGGTATATTTGATATACATGTTATTGATGTGTACCTTATTAATGCTCGCAGTAGCGTCTGGGTATTTGATACTGATTCTGTTGCTAATATTTGCAACTCGAAACACGGGCTACAAATTAAGTGAAGATTGGCTAAGGATGTGGTGACGATGCGCGTGGGAAATGGTTCCAACGTCGATGTGATCACCGTCGGCACGCTACCTCTACATCTACCTTCGGGATTAGTTTTAGACCTGAATAATTGTTATTTGGTGCCAGCGTTAAGCATGAACATTATATCTGGATCTTGTTTGATGTGAGATGGTTATTCATTTAAATCAGAGAATAATGGTTGTTCTATTTATATGAGTAATATCTTTTATGGTCATGCACCCTTGATGAGTGGTCTATTTTTAATAAATCTTGATAGTAGTAATACACATATTCATAGTATTGAAGCTAAAAGATATAAGTTTAATAATGATAGTGCAACTTATTTGTGGCACTGCCGTTTAGGTCATATTGGTGTAAAGCGCATGAAGAAACTCCATGCTGATGGACTTTTGGAATCACTTGATGCTTGCGAACCATGCCTCATGGGCAAGATGACTAAGACTCTGTTCTCCGGAACAATGGAACGAGCAACAGACTTATTGGAAATAATACATACTGATGTATGCGGTCCGATGAGTGTTGATGCTCGTGGCGAGTATCGTTCTTTTTCTGACCTTCACAGATGATTTGAGCAGATATGGGTATATCTACTTGATGAAACATAAGTCTGAAACATTTGAAAAGTTTAAAGAATTTCCGAGTGAAGTGGAAAATCATCATAACAAGAAAATAAAGTTTCTACGATCTAATCGTGGAGGAGAATGTTTGAGTTATGAGTTTGGTCTTCATTTGAAACAATGCGGAATAGTTTCGCAACTCACGCCACCTGGAACACCACAGTGTAATGGTGTGTCTGAACGTCGTAACCGCACTTTATTAGATATTTGGTGCAATCTATGATGTCTCTTACTGATTTACCTCTATCATTTTGGGGTTATGCTTTAGAGATGGCTGCATTCACGTTAAATAGAGCACCATCGAAATCCATTGAGACGACACCTTATGAACTGTGGTTTGGCAAGAAACCCAAGTTGTCATTTCTTACACTACAAAAAAATACACTTCCGTGATGATACGTGTTTGTCATAGTAGGTCGCGTTTTTTGTCATGCATGTACATCCATGACAAATTTATGACAGAATCAAGATAGTCATACCTGTGCTGTCGTAGAAGTGTTCCATGACATTAGCAAAATTATCATCACGGAAGTGTCCACTTCCATAACGACAAATCGCGCGTCACAGAAGTGCTTTCGTCAAGGGTGACCGACACGTGGCATCCACCGTAACGGAACGCCGTTAAGCTATCGGGTCGGGTTTTGGATCCGATAACCCGTTAACAGCTCCGACCAATGGGAAATTTCCACATGTAAAATTCTTATTGGCCGGACGAAACATGTGTCAGCTCGTCAGTGGGTCAGATAGGTGCCTTATTACGTGCAAAATAATTATTCCTCCACCTGACAATGGGGACCCACCGGATGGGCCACCGTATTTCACCCCCCTGACTGCTGGGACCCACCAGCTACATCTTCGCACGCAAGGAAGTGCCTGACAGTCGGGACCCACCTGGTCGAAGCATACGTAGCGTTGTCATTCTGGTCGCGAACGTGTACGTACATATATACTGGTCGATGTAGAGGCGCGCACGTGTCGTAGTAGAGGCGCACACGTAGCATGTACACGTACGTACAGTGGCCAGGGTGCAAGAAAGAAAATACGGCCACGTATGTGTACATACAGGCGGGGTCTCGAACGCCTACTCGCGCATACATACGGTCAGGGCTCGTGTACATGGCTGGGTCAGAACGGAGAAACAGCATCGTCATCGTGTTCATGGGGAGGCAACGGAATGCGTCGTGTTCATGGGGAGGCAACGGAATGTGTCGTGTTCATCGGGAGGGCTTGGACGGAACAGGCGATGGAAACGAGGCCTGGCGTACCGCAGAACGGAGGAAACGGCCTTGTGTTCGACCGGCCACGTTCGAAACGGGATCCTGTTCATCGGGAGGGGTCTGGCGTACCGCGAAACGGAGGAAACGGACCTCCTACGGTCGAAACGGGGGTCCTGTTGATCGGGAGGGGTGTGGCGTACCGCAAAACGGACGAAACGGACTTGTGTTGGAGCGCTACGGTCGAAACGGGGGTCCTGTTCATCGGGAGGGGTGTGGCGTACCGCAAAACGGGACTCCACGGGATACTGTTCATCTCCACCGCCGACCTCCTCCAGCCTCCACGGCCTCCTGTTCATCCAGCCTCCACGGGCTCCTGTTCATCCAGCCTCCACGAGCTCCTGTTCATCCAGCCTCCACCGCATGCTACTCCACCGGCTACTGTTCAACAACCCCTCCACCGTCTACTATTCATCTAGCCCTCCACACCACGGGGTCCTGTTCAACCACCCCTCCACGGGCACCCCTCCACCGTCTACTGTTCATCCAGCCCTCCACACCACGAGGTCCTGTTCAACCACCCCTCCACGGGCACCCCTCCACCGTCTACTGTTCATCCAGCCCTCCACACCATGGGGTCCTGTTCATCCACCCCTCCACAGGCACCCCTCCACCGTCTACTATTCATCCAGCCCTCCACCACACCACGGGGTCCTGTTCATCCAGAGGCAACGCCACCGCTCACTGTTCATCCAAACCCCCCGCAACGCTCACTGTTCATCCAATCGATCGGCTTCAGTTAGCAGCAGTAGCGAAGGAATCGCTCGATCAGGTTCAGTTAACAACCATCGATCGATCGCTCCGGTTCAGTAACGCGTAGCCTGTAGTGCAATCGCTCGGGTTCAGTTAGAGCACAATGCCTCGCTCGGGTTCAGTTAGAGCCAACGCCTCGCACACACGCGCGTACGTGTACGAGAGAAGTGCGCATCGCTCGGCCCCCGACCTCCCACCGTAACCGGGAACTCCCCGAAATTTTCCTCCCCCTCACTTCTACCACGGTTTTCTCCATCATGGACGGCCCAAAGAATGTCATGCAGCCACGTCTCCGGCCCGCCTAGGACGAAAAGCCCATTTTCTGTCATGATTTTTTGTCATAGAAGTAGGAGCCCACCACATCTATGATGATACTGGGTTTTGTCACAATTATCATCATAGAAGTGTCATATGTATGACATAATTTTTTTTCGTTTGGCCCAAAATGTCACAGATGTGTCTTTTTTTGTAGTGTTAAAGTTTGGGGTTGTGATGCTTATGTGAAAAAGCTTCAACCTGATAATCTCGAACCCAAATCGGAGAAATGTGTCTTCATAGGATACCCAAAAGAGACTGTTGGGTACACTTCGATCACAGATTCAAAGGCAAGATACTCGTTGCTAAGAATGGATCCTTTCTAGGGAAGGAGTTTCTCTCTAAAGAAGTGAGTGAGAGGAAAGTAGAACTTGTTGAGGTAATTGTACCTGCTCCCTTATTGGAAAGTAGTTCATCACAGAAATCAGTTCCGGTGATTCCTACACCAATTAGTGAGGACGTTGTGATGATGATCATGAAACTTCTGATCAAGTTACTACCGAACCTCGTAGGTCAACCCGAGTAAGATCCGCACGAGAGTGGTACGGTAATCCTGTTCTGGAAGTCATGTTACTTGACCATGACGAACCTACGAACTATGCGGAAGCGATGATGAGCCCAGATTCCACAAAATGGCTTGAGGCCATGAAATCTGAGATGGCATCCATGTATGAGAACAAAGTATGGACTTTGGTTGACTTTTCCGATAACCGGCAAGCCATAGAGAATAAATGGATCTTCAAGAAGAAGGCTGACGCTGACGGTAATGTTACTGTCTACAAAGCTCGACTAGTTTCGAAAGGTTTTTGACAAGTTCAAGGAGTTGACTATGATGAGACCTTCTCACCCGTAGCAATGCTTAAGTCCGTCTGAATCATGTTAGCAATTGCCACATTTTATGATTATGAGATTTGGCAAATGGATGTCAAAACTGCATTCCTTAATGGATATCTTAAAGAAGAGTTGTATATGATGCAACCAAAAGGTTTTGTCGATCCAAAAGGTGCTAACAAAGTGTGTAAGCTCCAGCGATCCATTTATGGACTGTTGCAAGCATCTCGGAGTTGGAATATACGCTTTGATAGTGTGATCAAAGCATATGGTTTTATACACACTTTTGGAGAAGCCTGTATTTACAACAAAGTGAGTGGGAGCTCTGTAGCATTTCTGATATTATATGTGGATGACATATTGTTGATCGAAAATGATATTAAATTTCTGAACAGCATAAAAGGATACTTGAATAAGAATTTTTCAATGGAAGATCTCGGTGAAGCTGCTTATATATTGGGCATCAAGATCTATAGAGATATATCAGGACGCTTAATTGGACTTTCACAAATCCCTTACCTTGATAATGTTTTGAAGAAGTTCAAAATGGATCAAGCAAAGAAAGGGTTCTTGTCTGTGTTACAAGGTGTGAAGTTGAGTCAGACTCAATGCCCGACCACTACAGAAGATAGAGAGAAAATGAAAGTCATTCCCTATGCTTCAGCCATAGGTTCTATCATGTATGCAATGCTGTGTACCAGACCTGATGTGTGCCTTGCTATTAGTTTAGCAGGGAGGAACCAAATTAATCCAGGAGTGGATCATTGGACAACGGTCAAGAACATCCTGAAATACCTGAAAAGGACTAAGGATATGTTTCTCGTTTATGGAGGTGACAAAGAGCTCATCATAAACGGTTACGTTGATGCAAGCTTTGACACTGATCCCGATGACTGTAAGTCACAAACCGGATATGTATTTTTATTGAATGGTGGAGCTGTTAGTTGGTGCAGTTCCAAGCAGAGCGTCATGGCGGGATCTACGTGCGAAGCGTAGTACATAGCTGCTTCGGAAGCAGCAAATGAAGGAGTCTGGATGAAGGAGTTCATATATGATCTGGGTGTCATACCTAGTGCATCAGGTCCAATGAAAATCTTTTGTGACAATACTATGCCTTGGCAAAGGAATCCAGATTTCACAAGAGAACGAAGCACATCAAGAGACACTTCAATTCCATCTACGATCAAGTCAAGGAGGGAGACATAGAGATTTGCAAGATACATACGGATCTGAATGTTGCAGACCCGTTGAGTAAGCCTCTCTCACGAGCAAAACATGATTAGCACCAAGACTCCATGGGTGTTAGAATCATTACTATGTAATCTAGATTATTGACTCTAGTGCAAGTGGGAGACCGAAGGAAATATGCCCTAGAGGCAATAATAAAGTTGTTATTTATATTTCCTTATATCATGATAAATGTTTGTTATTCATGCTAGAATTGTATTAACCGGAAACTTAGTACATGTGTGAATACATAGACAAACAGAGTGTCACTAGTATGCCTCTACTTGACTAGCTCGTTAGTCAAAAGATGGTTAAGTTTCCTAACCATAGACATGAGTTATCATTTGATGAATGGGATCACATCATTAGAGAATGATGTGATTGACTTGACCCATCCGTTAGCTTAGTACTATGATCGTTTAGTTTATTGCTATTGCTTTCTTCATGACTTATACATGTTCCTATGACTATGATATTATGCAACTCCTGAATACCGGAGGAACACTTAGTGTGCTATCAAATGTCACAACGTAACTGGGTGACTATAAAGATGCTCTACAGGAGTCTCCAATAGTGTTTGTTGAGTTGGCATAGATCGAGATTAGGAATGTCACTCCGTGTATCGGAGAGGTATCTCTGGGCCCTCTCGGTAATGCACATCACTATAAGCCTTGCAAGCAATGTGACTAATGAGTTAGTTGCAGGATGTTGCATTACGGAACAAGTAAAGAGACTTGCCGGTAACGAGATTGAACTAGGTATTGAGATATCGACGATCGAATCTCGGGCAAGTAACATACCGATGACAGAGGGAGCAACGTATGTTGTTATGCGGTTTGGCCGATAAAGATCTTTGTAGAATATGTAGGAACCAATATGAGCATCCAAGTTCCACTATTGGTTATTGACCGGAAGTGAGTCTCGGTCATGTCTACATAGTTCTCGAATCCGTAGGGTCCGCACGCTTAACGTTCGATGACGATCAGTATTATGAGTTTATGTGTTTTGATGTACCGAAGGTAGTGTGGAGTCCCGGATGTGATCACGGACATGACGAGGAGTCTCGAAATGGTTGAGACATAAAGATTGATATATTGGAAGGCTATGTTTGGACACCGAAATGGTTTTGGATAAGTTCGGGCAATTACCGGAGTACCGGGGGGTTACCGAAACCCCCCCCCCCGGGGAGTCAATGGGCCTTAATGGGCCATGGTGGGAGAGAGAAGGAGGCGGCCAAGTGGGGGGCACTCCCCCCAAGCCCAATCGGAATTGGGGAGGGGGCGGCCCCCCCTTTCCTTCTCTCCTCCTTTTCCTTCTTCTCCTACTCCAACTTGGTAAGGGGGGAAACCTACTCCTACTAGGAGTAGGAATCCCCCTTGGGGCTTGCCATAGAGAGGCCGGCCCTCCCCTCCTCCACTCCTTTATATACGTGGGAGGGGGCACCCCATAGACACACAAGTTGACAATTGTCTTAGCCATGTGCGGTGCCCCCCTCCACAGATTTCCACCTCGGTCATATCATTGTAGTGCTTAGGTGAAGCCCTGCGTCGGTAACTTCATCATCACCATCATCACGTCGTCGTGCTGACGAAACTCTCCCTCGGCCTTAGCTGGATCAAGAGTACGAGGGACGTCACCGAGCTGAACGTGTGCAGATCGCGGGGGTGCCGTGTGTTCGGTACTTGATCGGTTGGATCGCAAAACGTTCGACTACATCAACCGCGTTACTTAATGCTTCCGCTTTTGGTCTTCGATGGTACGTGGACACACTCTCCTCTCTCGTTTCTGTGCATCTCCAAGATGAATCTTGCGTGTGCATAGGAATTTTTTTGAAATACTGTGTTCCCCAACATATGATCCAATCATATTTATGCTCAACGTAAACACCAAATAACATTTATTTAGTTCCAATACTAATCTCGAAGGTAGAGGGAGTATGCGATGGTGATCTTGTCAACCTTGGAATCATTTCCAACACACATCGTCACCTCGCCCTCAACTAGTCCTTGTTCATTCTATAACTCCTGTTTCGAGTTACTAATCATAGCAACTGAACCCGTATCAAATACCCAGGGGCTACTATGAACACTAGTAAAGTACACATCAATAACATGTATATCATATATACTTTTGTTCACTTTGCCATCATTCTTATCCTCCTAGTATTTGGGCAAGTTCCGCTTCCAGTGACCATTTCCGTTGTAGTAGAAGCACTGAGTTTCAGGCTTGGGACTAGCTTTGGGCTTCTTCATGGGAGTGGAAACTTGCTTGCAATTCTTCTTAAAGTTCCCTTTCTTTCCCTTGCCCTTTTACTTGAAACTAGTGGTCTTGTCAACCATCAACATTTGATGCTTTTCTTGATTTCTACCTTTGATACGTCTCCAACGTATCAATAATTTTTGATTGTTCCATGCTATTATATTATCTGTTTTGGACATTATTGGGCTTTATTATCCACTTTTATATTACTTTTGGGACTAACCTATTGACCCAGAGCCCAGTGCCAGTTCCTGTTTTTTCCCTTGTTTCAGTGTTTCGAAGAAAAGGAATATCAAACGGAGTCAAAACGGAATGAAACCTTCTAGAGAAGTTATTTTTGGAAGGAAAACAACCGGATGGACTTGGACTGCATGTCGGGAAAGAAACGAAGGAGCCATGAGGTAGGGGGGCGCGCCCACCCCCCTAGGACGCGCCCTCCACCCTCGTGGGCCCCTCGTGGCTCCCCTGACGTATTTCTTCCGCCTATATATATATCCATATACCCTATAACGATCGGGCAACATAATAGATCGAGAGTTCCGCCGCCAGAAGCCTCCGTAGCCACTGAAAGCCAACCTAGACCCGTTCCGGCACCCTACCGGAGGGGGAATCCCTCTCCGGTGGCCATCTTCATCACCCCGGCGCTCTCCATGATGAGGAGGGAGTAGTTCTCCCTCGGGGCTGAGGGTATGTACCAGTAGCTATGTGTTTGATCTCTCTCTCTCTCTCTCTCTCTCTCTCTCGTGTTCTTGATTTGGCATGATCTTGATGTATCGCGAGCTTTGCTATTATAGTTGGATCTTATGTTTCTTCTCCCCCTCTACTCTCTTATAATGGATTGAGTTTCCCCTTTGAAGTTATCTTATCGGATTGAGTCTTTAAAGATTTGAGAACACTTGATGTATGTCTTGCCATGCGTATCTGTGGTGACAATGGGATATCACGTGATTCACTTGATGTATGTTTTGGTGATCAACTTGCGGGTTCCGCCCATGAACCTATGCATAGGGGTTGGCACACGCTTTCGTCGTGATTCTCTGGTAGAAACTTTGGGGCACTCTTTGAGGTTCTATGTGTTGGTTGAATAGATGAATCTGAGATTGTGTGATGCATATCGTATAATCATACCCACGGATACTTGAGGTGACATTGGAGTATCTAGGTGACATTAGGGTTTTGGTTGAATTGCGTCTTAAGGTGTTATTCTAGTATGAACTCTAGGGCTGTTTGTGACACTTATAGGAATATCCCAACGGATTGATTGGAAAGAATAACTTTGAGGTGGTTTCATACCCTACCATAATCTCTTCGTTTGTTCTCCGCTATTAGTGACTTTGGAGTGACTCTTTGTTGCATGTTGAGGGATAGTTATATGATCCAATTATGTTATTATTGTTGAGAGGACTTGCACTAGTGAAAGTATGAACCCTAGGCCCTGTTTCCTATCATTGCAATACCGTTTATGCTCACTTTTACCATTAGTTACCTTGCTGTTTTTATATTTTTCATATTACAAAAACCATTATCCACTATCCATATACCACTTGTATCACCATCTCTTCACCGAACTAGTGCACCTATACAATTTACCATTGTATTGGGTGTGTTGGGGACACAAGAGACTCTTTGTTATTTGGTTGCAGGGTTGCTTGAGAGAGACCATCTTCATCCTATGCCTCCCACGGATTGATAAACCTTAGGTCATCCACTTGAGGGAAATTTGCTACTCTCCTACAAACCTCTGCACTTGGAGGCCCAACAACGTCTATAAGAAGAAGGTTGTGTAGTAGACATCAAGCTCTTTTCTGGCGCCGTTGCCGGGGAGGTGAGTGCTTGAAGGTATATCTTTAGATCGTGCAATCGAATCTTTTTTGTTTCTTGTTTTATCAGTAGTTTAGTCTATAAAAGAAAACTACCAAAAAATGGAATTAAGGGTACCTCATATGCTTCATCTTTTTAATGTCTATCATGAAAATAAGTTTTCCGATAATTGTGCTCAATTGCTAGAAGAAGAATGCATTAGAATGTTTGGCACTAAATCTTTGAATGATGAGCATGATTGCAATGTTGTTAGTATGAATTCCTTTAATATCCATGATGCTAATGATATGCAAAGCCACAAGCTTGGGGAAGCTATGTTTGATGAAGACGATATTTCTGTCCCCCAAGTTTTGATGAGCAAATTTATTATGATGAAAGGATGCCTCCTATCTATGATGAGTATTGTGATGACACGTATGCTTTAAAGAATAATGATAACAATGAAACTTGTCATCTTGATTTCAATTTTCAATCCCATGATAGTTACTTTGTTGAGTTTGCTCCCACTATTATTCATGAGAAGAAATTTGCTTATGTGGAGAGTAATAAAAATTATATGCTTGTAGATCATGAAAATAATGCTTTAGATGCTGGTTATATTGTTGAATTCATTCATGATGCTACTGAAAATTATTATGAGGGAGGAACATATGCTTGTAGGAATTGCAATAATATCAAGTTTCCTCTCTATGTGCCTAAAGTTTCAAAGTTATGCTTGTTTTGCTTTCCTATGCAAGTTGATTATTGTTCCCATAAGTTGTTTGCTCACAAAATCCCTATTCATAGGAAGTGGGTTATACTTAAATGTGCTAGTAATATTCTTCATGATGCTGTCTTTATGTTTCAATTCTTATCTTTTATGTGAGCATCATTGAAATCATCATGCCTAGCTAGGGGCGTTAAAGATAGCGCTTGTTGGGAGGCAACCCAATTTTATTTTTGTCCCTTGCTTTTTTCTCCTGTTTAGTAATAAATAATTCATCTAGCCTCTGTTTAGATGTGGTTTCATGCTTTTAATTAGTGTTTGTGCCAAGTAGAACCTTTGGGAAGACTTGGGGAAAGTCTTTGCGATCATGCTGTAAAAAACAGAAACTTTAGCGCTCACGAGAATTGCTTCCATTTTTTATTGGAGAGTGCTATTTAGTTAATTCCTTTTGAAGATGATTAATAGATAAATTCCTCACGTCCATAAATTTATTTGAGAATTTTATGAGTTCCAGAAGTATATTTTTGATCCAGATTACTACATACTGTTCTGTTTTTAACAGATTCTGTTTTTCGTGCGTTGTTTGCTTATTTTGATGAATCTATGGCTAGTAAAGGAGTTTATAAACCATAGAGAAGTTTGAATACAGTAGCTTTAACACCAATATAAATAAAGAATGAGTTAATTACAGTACCTTGAAGTGGTGTTTTCTTTTCTTTCGCTAACGGAGCTTACGAGTTTTCTGTTAAGTTTTGTGTTGTGAAGTTTTCAAGTTTTGGGTAAAGATTCGATGGACTATGAAATAAGGAGTGGCAAGAGCCTAAGCTTGGGGATGCCCAAGGCACCCCAAGGTAATATTCAAGGACAACCAAAAGCCTAAGCTTGGGGATGCCCCGGAAGGCATCCCCTCTTTCGTCTTCGTTCATCGGTAACTTTACTTGGAGCTATATTTTTATTCACCACATGATATGTGTTTTGCTTGGAGCCTCATTTTATTTTGTTTTACTTTGTTTTCTGTTTGAAAAAAATACCAAGATCTGAAATTATTAAATGTTAGAGAGTCTTCACATAGTTGCATAATTATTCGACTACTCATTAATCTTCACTTATATCTTTCAGAGTAGTTTGTTATTGCTCTAGTGCTTCACTTATATCTTTTTAGAGCACAGTGGTGGTTTTATTTTATAGAAATAGATGAACTCTCATGCGTCACTTATATTATTTTGAGAGTCCTAAACAGCATGGTAATTTGCTTTGGTTATGAATTTCGTCCTAATATGATGGGCATCCAAGAGGGGTATAATAAAAACTTTCATATAGAGTGCATTGACTACTATGAGAAGTTTGATACTTGATGATTGTTTTGAGATATGGAGATGATGATATTAGAGTCATGCTAGTTGAGTAGTTGTGAATTTGAGAAATACTTGTGTTGAAGTTTGTGATTCCCGTAGCATGCACGTATGGTGAACCGTTATGTGATGAAGTCGAAGCATGATGTATTTATTGATTGTCCTCCTTAAGAGTGGCGGTCGGGGACGAGCGATGGTCTTTTCCTACCAATCTATCCCCCTAGGAGCATGCACGTAGTACTTTGTTTCGATAACTAATAGATTTTTGCAATAAGTATGTGAGTTCTTTATGACTAATGTTGAGTCCATGGATTATACACACTCTCACCCTTCCACCATTGCTAGCCTCTCTAGTACCGCACAACTTTCGCCGATACCATAAACCCACCATATATCTTCCTCAAAACAGCCACCATACCTACATATTATGGCATTTCCATAGCCATTCCGAGATATATTGCCATGCAACTTTCCACCGTTCTGTTTATTATGACACGCTTCATCATTGTCATATTGCTTTGCATGATCATGTAGTTGACATCGTATTTGTGGCAAAGCCACCGTTCATAATTCTTTCATACATGTCAATCATGAGTCATTGCACATCCCGGTACACCACCGGAGGCATTCATATAGAGTCATATATTGTTCTAAGTATCGAGTTGTAATTCTTGAGTTGTAAGTAAATAAAAGTGTGATGATCATCATTATTAGAGCATTGTCCCAGTGAGGAAAGGATGATGGAGACTATGATTCCCCCATAAGTCGGGATGAGACTCCGGACGAAAATAAATAAATATAAGAGGCCAAAGAAGCCCAAATAAAAATAAAAAAAAATAAAAAAAGAGGCCATAAAAAAAGAGAAAAGGCCCAAATAAAAAAATAAAAAATAAAAAAATGAGAGAAAAAGAGAGAAGGGGCAATGCTACTATCCTTTTACCACACTTGTGCTTCAAAATAGCACCATGATCTTCATGATAGAGAGTCTCCTGTGTTGTCACTTTCATATACTAGTGGGAATCTTTCATTATAGAACTTGGCTTGTATATTCCAATGACGGGCTTCCTCAAAATGCCCTAGGTCTTCGTGAGCAAGCAAGTTGGATGCACACCCACTTAGTTTCTTTTTGAGCTTTCATACACTTATAGCTCTAGTGCATCCGTTGCATGGCAACCCCTATTCACTCACATTGATATCTATTAATGGGCATCTCCATAGCCCGTTGATACGCCTAGTTGATGTGAGACTATCCTCTCCTTTTTGTCTTCTCCAAAACCACCATCCTATTCCACCTATAGTGCTATGTCCATGGCTCACGCTCATATATTGCATGAAGATTGAAAAAGTTAGAGAACATCAAAAGTATGAAACAATTGCTTGGCTTGTCATCGGGGTTGTGCATGATTTAAATATGTTGTGTGGTGAAGATGGAGCATAGCCAGACTATATGATTTTGTAGGGATAGCTTTCTTTGGCCATTTTACTTTGAGAAGACATGATTACTTTGATAGTATGCTTGAAGTATTATTATTTTTATGTCAATATTAAACTTTTGCCTTGAATCTTATGGATCTCAACATTCATGCCAAAATAAAGAGAATTACTTAGAGAAATATGTTAGGTAACATTCCACATCAAAAATTCTATTTTTATCATTTACCTACTCGAGGACGAGCAGGAATTAAGCTTGGGGATGCTGATACGTCTCCAACGTATCTATAATTTTTGATTGTTCCATGCTATTATATTATCTGTTTTGGACATTATTGGGCTTTATTATCCACTTTTATATTATTTTTGGGACTAACCTATTGACCCAGAGCCCACTGCCAGTTCCTGTTTTTCCCTTGTTTCAGTGTTTCGAAGAAAAGGAATATCAAACGGAGTCGAAACGGAATGAAACCTTCTAGAGAAGTTATTTTTGGAAGGAAAGCAACCTGATGGACTTGGAGTGCACGCCAGGAAAGAAACGAGGGAGCCACGAGGTAGGGGGGCACGCCCACCCCCTAGGGCGTGCCCTCCACCCTCGTGCCCCCCTCGTGGCTCCCCTGACGTATTTCTTCCGCATATAGATATATCCATATACCCTAAAATGATCGGGCAACACAATAGATCGGGAGTTCCACCGCCAGAAGCCTCCGTAGCCACCGAAAGCCAATCTAGACCCGTTCCGGCACCCTGCCGGAGGGGGAATCCCTCTCCGGTGGCCATCTTCATCATCCCGGCGCTCTCCATGATGAGGAGGGAGTAGTTCTCCCTCGGGGCTGAGGGTATGTAGCAGTAGCTATGCGTTTGATCTCTCTCTCTCTCGTGTTCTTGATTTGGCACGATCTTGATGTATCACGAGCTTTGCTATTATAGTTGGATCTTATGTTTCTTCTCCCCCTCTACTCTCTTGTAATGGATTGAGTTTCCCCTTTGAATTTATCTTATCGGATTGAGTCTTTAAAGATTTGAGAACACTTGATGTATGTCTTGCCGTGCGTATCCGTGGTGACAATGGGATATCACGTGATTCACTTGATGTATGTTTTGGTGATCAACTTGCGGGTTCCGCCCAAGAACCTATGCATAGGGGTTGGCACACGTTTTCGTCGTGATTCTCCGGTAGAAACTTTGGGGCACTCTTTGAGGTTCTATGTGTTGGTTGAATAGATGAATTTGAGATTGTGTGATGCATATCGTATAATCATACCCACGGATACTTGAGGTGACATTGGAGTATCTAGGTGACATTAGGGTTTTGGTTGATTTGTGTCTTAAGGTGTTATTCTAGTACGAACTCTAGGGCTGTTTGTGACACTTATAGGAATAGCCCAACGGATTGATTGGAAAGAATAACTTTGAGGTGGTTTCGTACCCTACCATAATATCTTCGTTTGTTCTCCGCTATTAGTGACTTTGGAGTGACTCTTTGTTGCATGTTGAGGGATAGTTATATGATCCAATTATGTTATTATTGTTGAGAGGACTTGCACTAGTCAAAGTATGAACCCTAGGCCCTGTTTCCTATCACTGCAATACCATTTATGCTCACTTTTACCATTAGTTACCTTGCTGTTTTTATATTTTCAGATTACAAAAACTAGTGCAGCTACTATCCATATACCACCTGTATCACCATCTCTTCGCCGAACTAGTGCACCTATACAATTTACCATTGTACTGGGTGTGTTGGGGACACAAGAGACTCTTTGTTATTTGGTTGCAGGGTTGCTTGAGAGAGACCATCTTCATACTACACCTCCCACGGATTGATAAACCTTAGGTCATCCACTTGAGGGAAATTTGCTACTGTCCTACAAACCTCTGCACTTGGAGGCCCAACAACGTCTACAAGAAGAAGGTTGTGTAGTATACATCAAGCTTCTCCCGTTTCAGCATGACGAAGAGCTCGGGAATCGTTTTCGTCATCCCTTGCATATTATAGTTCATTACAAAGTTCCAGTAACTTGGTGATCGTGACTAGAGAACTCTGGCAATCACTATCTTATCCCAAAGATTAACTCCCACTTGATTCAAGCGATAGTAGTACTCTGACATTCTAAGCACATGCTCACTAGTTGAGCTATTCTTGTCCATCTAGGCAAAATACTTGTCAGAGGTCTCATACCTCTTGACCCGGGCATGAGTCTGAAATACCAATTTTAGCTCTTGGAACATCTTATATGCTCTGTGGCATTCAAAATGTTTTGAAGTCCCGGTTCTAAGTCGTAAAGCATGGTGCATTAAACTATTAAGTAGTCATCACACCGAGCTTGCCAAACGTTCATAACGTCTTCATCTTCTCTTGCAATAGGTCTGTCACCTAGCGGTGCATCAAGGACGTATTTCTTCCGTGCATCACTAAGTATAGTCCTCAGATCACGGACCCAGTCTGCATCATTGCTATTATCATCTTTCAACTTATATTTCTCTAGGAACATATCAAAATAAACGGGGAGCTACATCGCAAGCTATTGATCTACAACATAGATATGAAAATACTATCAGGACAAAGTTCATGATAAATTAAAGTTCAATTAATCATATTACTTAAGAACTCCGACTTAGATAGACATCCCTCTAGTCATCTAAATGATCACGCGATCCATATCAACTAAACCATGTCCGATCATCACGTGAGATGGAGTAGTTTTCAATGGTGAACATCTCTATGTTGATCATATCTACTATATGACTCACGTTCGACCTTTCGGTCTTAGTGTTCTGAGGCCATATCTGCATATGCTAGGCTCATCAAATTTAACCCGAGTATTCCGCGTCTGCAAAACTGGCTTGCACCCATTGTATGTGAACATAGAGTTGATCACACCCGATCATCACGTGGTGTCTCGGCACGACGAACTGTAGCAACAGTGCATACTCAGGGAGAACACGTATACCTTGAAATTTAGTGAGGGATCATCTTATAATGCTACCGCCGTGTGGCGACCCGACCTCAGACGGTCAAGCCTCTATGTATCTGTGCCATCCCTGGATCAGTATGCTGGCACACACAGTACATCAATGTATATATCAAAGTGCAATCACATGTATAAATAACGTAAAACTGATATATATATATATATATATACCTTATAAGTCTCAGCGGAAACAATCAACGGGTGTGGAGTTCCATCAACGCCATCGGCAAGTTGAGTGTAGACCGTAACCCTGTATCATAACTCTTACTCATCGAGGAAATATCTGCAACATGAGACGTTGCAGCCGCGTAGGTCAGTACATTGAATGTATCGGCAAGATCACAATAAGAGAAAGCAGATTGATAAAACAATTCTATATGCAATATGGCTTTGTGGCTCTGGGTCTGAGTTTTGTTTGCGTAAAAGCTAGTTTTATTTTCCCTACAACAAAGGAATATCAGGAGTTTGTACTACGGAGTTTTCTATCATGACATGGTTCCGCCAACCGATGTCTCATACCCAAATCATCATAAGTTGCCCACAATTAATTTAGTAGTCCGGTGTTGAGAGTTCCGACATAGATCCAAGTCCAGAGGCTCAAATTCTCCATAACCGGGGACACGGCTAATCGATTAGGTTTGAACCCTCTGCAGAGGTTTGTGCACTTTACCTGCAAGATTTGATCCCGCTCCTTGCATTCTCGCACTTCAGGGTGTTTGAGAACAAGATGACCGAAACATGGTCTTCCGAAGAGTTCCTCTGACCACTGTCCGGTGCTCATCCAATCCTACCGTAGTTCTACATCTGCTAGCACCGTCCCAGCCAGAGTCACAACTAAGGTCAACCAAGCCAGAGCCCATAGTGACTTGCGGTTTTACAGGTGAGCTTCCGGGCATGAAGTATTCTTCCGTCTCTTTGAATCTGGGTGAAGCTTTCCGCAAGATGTCATGGCGCTTCTCCATGCATATCGGCCAACCACTGGTTTCTCCAGGGTGCCCGTCAACCGTCCTTCACCCAGTAATGTGTATTGAATTCTTGTCTCGAGTCTCGAAATCTTGAGGAGTCCTGAAGATGCAGTCCTTGCCGGTGCCATCATGAAGTTGTCGCCATTGACGTAGAGTCCTCCTTCTTCACACCACTCTCATGCACTCATACCAAACCCCGTCTACTATAGCATAGCGTTAAAACTATGTAATGTCCCGGGTTTGGTAACAGGGGGATGGGTTTCTACCTTATGCATTCTACTCAACTACAAGATTCAATAACACTACTGGAGAGATTGTTGAAAGGGTGCTACTACATGCAAATAAACATAGGTATGGAGAACATGGTCAAGTGAACTTGCCTGGTATTACTTGATGAAGAATAATAACGCTCTCAGAAACTTGATAAGACTATACGCAACTCTCCGATGAAATCTATAATAATAAACATGGCATTCACATAAGCAATCATTCTACCACTCAAAATAACAATCAAAACAATAAGGAAACTCAATAATAAAACTCAAACCAATCCCAAAGAAAACTCGAGGAAAACAAAATCAAGGTTTTCATCACTTCAAGCAACAATAAAGAAATAGTTTTATCCTACTAACACTTTTCTTAACAGAACCAAAAGAAGGGTTTTGCTAACTAACATAAAGGAAAACAACATATAAACTAGGTGCAAAAAGAATCACATCAATATCGATTATAGAACTCCGGTTATACCTAAAACAAAACTAATAAGAAAATAAAATAAACCTTTTTATTTTGCTGAAAATAAATGTTCACCCTCTGTAACTATAGAAACTAATCTAAAATAAATTATAATAGGGGTAAATTAAAATTCTATAATAACTAGAACACCAGGAAGCAGCAGAAGCTAAATAAAACTGGAAAAGCTTGATTTCAACTAAAACTAATTTTAATACAATCTACAAATACCCCCAACAAGTTTCTACAGCTAGGCTAGGTCACAACTAAGAAGTGGCAAAAAGAATCACCTAAAAATATTAATTCTAGCTCAATTTATAGTAGAAATACTAATCTGACTAAAACTATTTTTATAAGCTTAAACATGGCCGAATCTATTTTCTACAGAAACTACAAGAAATTTTTAAACTAACAAAAAAAGAATCAACTAAAAATATTAAACAACCTAAAAAATATAGACTTTACCAGAACAGAACTATTCTGTTTTAAAAACAGAAACTAAAAAAACAAGCGCTACTGGGCCTATCTAACGCTCAGGCGAACACTAACTAAAACGCGCCCACGGCTAAACAGAATAAACCACGCAGCCGGTCTAACAAAACCACAACTTAAAATAAACCAACCTAACCGAAAAAACCCGAAACTAAACCAATTTACTAAAAAAACTCTTCGTGTGATCTAATCTAGGCCATGGATAGCAGATCGGACGGCGGGGAGCGGCTCCGGCGACTCACCACGGTTGCGACGATGGCGACAGACGACGGCGGCTCGGGCATGGACGGCACGGCGGCTCCGGGGGTCGGGGAGGTCAGCGAAGATGTCGGGGTGATGCGGCGGAATGTTGCGGAGGCGGTGGTGATGTTGATGTGGCTCGGGGACGACGGAAACGGCCGGGGCGTCGACGGCGGGGTCCTAGTGAGCTGCATCTCTGGCAAAGAGCGGCGGTGCTCGGGCGGCTTCCTGTAGGCATCGAGGAAGTTCAAAAATATGTCAGGGGGTTGTGGGAGGATGAGGCGGTTCGTGGGGTGGATCTTGGAGTCAAGGGGGGTGCTCACCGGTGGCAGAAGCGGTGGCGAACCGAAGCGGCGGCGGCGAGATGCGTTTGGCGACGACGGTGGCTGTGGTGGGCTTTGGGAGTAGGGTTTTAGGGGGATCGAGAGAGGAAGGGTGTAGGTATTTATAGGGCATAGGCGTGCGCAAGGGAAAAGCTCGGGAGCGTGATCCCGAGAAGATCGGGATTCGGCGGCGGCGCGGGCGCGCTCTGGCTTGGCATTACGTGGAGAGGAAGAAGAAGAGGGGTAGGGTCCAGCGGTCAGCGGGAGAGGGCAGGTGATCGAGCAGCGGGTGACCGAGGCGAAGTGCTTAGGCGCAGGGAGGTGGCCATGGGCCGATTCGGCAAGGTGGGCCGGCGGCTAGCGTCTGGGCTTCGGCCGAAATGTTTTGTTTACATAAAACACAGAAAACAAAACAAAAACACAAATAAAAAAGGCATATTTTATAGGCATATAATATATCAAATATTCCAGAAAAAGAAATCCTAAAACGTGAACATAATTGAAGATACAAATAATATCTACAAAAATTTTACATAAAGCAAACAGTGCTACTATTGCAATAAAACCCAACAAAAATCATTTTTAAAATACCCAAAATGATTTCAAATTTATTTTCTCCTAATTTTTTATTGAAGGGAATCATTTTACCCTTATTTCCATTTATTTATTTTTAGGAGAAAAATAATTTGAATAAAAGGCAAATAACTCCTAAATTGAAAGGGGTTTCAAAATACCTTCAAAGCGACTTTCAATTTTACTATTTTAAACTTCCAACTCATATTTCATATAATTTGAAGAAGTCATTTTATCTTCTCTCGTGAAAATCATTGAGTTGCATAAAGTTTCGAATTTTAATTATTTTCATATGGAATTCAAATCTTTTCAAAACCCTTTTCATTTATTTAAATGGAAGAGTCATATCATCTTCACTCTAGGGTTTTGTGATGAAATGAATTTGAATTCATGGAGATCATAAATGCAAGGTGAAAGTTTGGGAAAGTCATTTCATTCCCTCTCATTCAACTTTCAAAAAGTTTCAAATTTCACTCAATTTCACACAAGCAACCAGACCACAATCAAACAAACAAGCATCATTATTTATTTAATATAACATTCCAAAATTTAGAATTTTGGGATGTTACACGCCGTACTAAGCAAAATAAGATGCATAAAAGATAAACATCACATGCAATCAAAATAAGTGATATGATATGGCCATCATCATCTTGTGCCTTTGATCTCCATCTCCAAAGCACCGTCATGATCACCATCGTCACCGGCTTGACACCTTGATCTCCATCGTAGCATCGTTGTCCTCTCGGTAACTATTGCTTCTACGACTATCGCTGCCGCTTAGTGATAAAGTAAAGCAATTACATGGCGATTGCATTTCATACAATAAAGCGACAACCATATGGCTCCTGCCAGTTGTCGATAACTATTACAAGACATGATCATCTCATACAACAATTTATATCTCATCACGTCTTGACCATATCACATCACAACATGCCCTGCAAAAACAAGTTAGACGTCCTCTACTTTGTTGTTGCAAGTTTTACGTGGCTGCTACGGGCTTCTAGCAAGAACCGTTCTTACCTACGCATCAAAACCACAATGATTTTTCATCAAGTGTGTTGTTTTAACCTTCAACAAGGACCGGGCATAGTCAAACTCAATTCAACTAAAGTTGGAGAAACAGACACCCGCTAGCCACCTGTGTGCGAAGCACGTCGGTAGAACTAGTCTCATGAACGCGGTCATGTAATGTCAATCTAGGCCGCTTCATCCAACAATACCGCCGAATCAAAGTAAGATGTTGCTAGAAAGCAGTATGACTATTATCGCCCACAACTCTTTGTGTTCTATTCATGCATATAATATCTACGCATAGACCTGGCTCGGATGCCACTGTTGGGGAACACAGTATTTCAAAAAAATTCCTACGATCACGCAAGATCTATCTAGGAGATGCATAGCAACGAGAGAGGGAGAGTGTGTCTACGTACCCTCGTAGACCGAAAGCGGAAGCGTTTAGTAACGCGGTTGACGTAGTCGAACGCCTTCACAATCCAACCGATCCAAGTACCGAACGTATGGCACCTCCGTGTTCAGCACACGTTTGGTATGATGACATCCCTCGAGCTCTTGATCTAGTTGAGGACGAGGGAGAGTTCTGTTAGCACGACGGCGTGGCGATTGAGATGATGAAGTTACCGGCGTAGGGCTTCGCCGAAGCACTGATACGTCTCGGTCGTATCTACTTTTCCAAACACTTTTGCCCTTGTTTTGGACTCTAACTTGCATGATTTGAATGGAACTAACCCGGAATGACACTGTTTTCAGCAGAATTGCCATGGTGTTATTTTTGTGCAGAAATAAAAGTTCTCAGAATGACCTGGAAGGACATTATTTTTGGAATATATAAAAATACTAGCAGAAATATCCATGTCAGGGGCCCACACCCTGTCCACGAGGGTGGGGGCGCGCCTACCCCCCTGGGCGCGCCCCTGCCTCGTGGGCCGCCTGATGCTCCACCGACGTCCATCTTGACTCCATATATTCACTTTCGCGGAGAAAAAAAATCAAAGAAAAGGATTCATCACGTTTTACGATACGGAGCCGCCGCCAAGCCCTAAACTCTCTTGGGAGGGCTGATCTGGAGTCCGTTCGGGGCTCCGAAGAGGGGAATCCGTCGCCATCGTCATCATCAACCTTCCTCCATCACCAATTTCATGATGCTTAGCGCCGTGCATGAGTAATTCCATCGTAGGCTTGCTGGACGGTGATGGGTTGTCTGAGATTTATCATGTAATCGAGTTAGTTTTGTTAGGGTTTGATCCCTAGTATCCACTATGATCTAAGATTGATGTTGCTATGACTTTGCTATGCTTAATGCTTGTCACTAGGGCCCGAGTGCCATGATTTCAGATCTGAACCTATTATGTTTTCATGAAAATATGTGAGTTCTTGATCCTATCTTGCAAGTCTATAGTCACCTATTATGTGTTATGATCCGTTAACCCCGAAGTGACAATAATCGGGATACTTACCGGTAATGACCGTACTTTGAGGAGTTAATGTATTCACTAAGTGTTAATGCTTTGGTCCGGTACTCTATTAAAAGGAGGCCTTAATATCCCTTAGTTTCCAATAAGACCCCGCTGCCACGGGAGAGTAGGACAAAATATGTCATGCAAGTTCTTTTCCATAAGCACGTATGGCTATATTCGGAATACATGTCTACATTACATTGATGAACTGGAGCTAGTTCTGTGTCACCCTATGTTATAACCATTGCATGAGGAATCGCATCTGACATAATTATCCATCACTGATCCATTGCCTACGAGCTTTTCACATATTGTTCTTCGCTTATTTACTTTTCCGTTGCTACTGTTACAATCACTATAAAACAAAAAATATTACTTTTGCTACCATTAGCACTACTATAATATTGCTTTGCTACTAAACACTCTGTTGCAGATATTAAGTTTCCAGGTGTGGTTAAATTTACAACTTAGCTGCTAATACTTGAGAATATTCTTTGGTTCCCCTTGTGTCGAATCAATAAATTTGGGTTGAATACTCTACCCTCGAAACCTGTTGCAATCCCCTATACTTGTGGGTTATCAAGACTCTTCTCTGGCGCCGTTGCCGGGGAGTATAGCTCTATTCTTTGAGTCACTTGGGATTTATATTTGCTTATCACTATGAAGAACTTGAAAGATCAAAGAACCAAGATTTTCCCCTCAACTTCGAGGGGAGGTAAGGAACTGCCATCTAGCTCTGCACTTGATTCACCTTCTGTTTTGAGTAAACTTGCGACACCTACACTTGCTATTCATTTTGAAATGCCGCATGTTATTGATGCCACTTCTGATTTGCATGATACTTATGATGAAACTACTTCTATGCTTAATACTACTGTGCCATTAGGTGAATTTCTTGATGAACAACTTGCTAGGGTTAGAGAGAATGAAATTATTGAAATTGATAATATTGATGAAAATGACGATGAAGATTCTCCCCGTAGATATGAATTGCATGTTGTTCCTGAGGGTTATGTTATGGATGAAGAAACTGCTAGAGACTTCTTAGCTTGCAATGATAGATCTGATCTTAAGAAATTATTAGTTAAGCTTAAAGAAAAGTCTTTGAATGCTAGAATGAAATATGACCCTGCTTTTGCTACTTCACCTGTGTTTATTACTGATAAGGATTATGATTTCTCTGTTGATCCTGAGTTGATTACTTTGGTTGAATCTGATCCTTTTTATGGCTATGAATCTGAAACTGTTGTGGCACATCTTACTAAATTAAATGATATAGCCACCCTGTTTACACATGATGAGAAAACTCGCTATTACTTTATCCTTAAGTTATTTCCGTTCTCATTAAAGGTTGATGCTAAAACATGGTTTAATTCTATTGATCCTGGTTGTGTGCGTAGGCCCCAGGATACGATTTATTACTTCTCTGCTAAATGTTTCCCCACTCATAAGAAACAAGCTGCTTTATGGGGAATATATAATTTTGTGCAAATTGAAGAAGAGAGTCTCCCACAAGCTTGGGGGAGGCTTGTCCGATTACTTATTGCTTTGCCTGATCATCCTCTCAAGAAAAATGAAATACTTGATATCTTTTATAATGGACCAACCGATGCTTCCAGAGACTACCTGGATAGTTGTGCTGGTTGTGTTTTCAGGGAAAGAACGGTTGATCAAGCTGAATTGCTATTGAATAATATGTTTACTAATGAAAACAATTGGACACTCCCTGAACCAACTCCTAAGCCAACTCCGAAGAAAAGGGGTATTCTATTTCCCAGTCCTGAAGATATGCAAGACGCAAAGAAATCTATGAAAGAAAAAGGTATTAAAGTTGAAGATGCTAAGAATTTACCACCTATTGAAGAAATACATGGTCTTGATAACCCAACACAGGTAGTAAAGGTAAATTCTCTCTATAGATTTGATAAATGTGAAATCCCATTTACTAAGTTCGCTAGCCAATGCTTGGATGAGTTTGATGACTTTACGGTTAAACAAGAAAACTTTAATGCTTATGTTGGTAGATAATTTAAATGCAATGCTGATATGCTTGAACACTTGAGTGATTATATGTCTAGTATTAAAGGTGAACTTAAACTTATTAGTAAACATGCTTCTATGGTTACCACTCAAGTAGAACAAGTACTTAAAGCTCAGAATGATTTGCTCAATGAATTAAATAATAAGTAGAATGATAATGCTGTTAGAGTTATGACTAGAGGGGGTAAAATGCGTCAGGAACCTTTGTATCCAGAGGGCCACCCTAAGAGAATTGAGAAAGATTCTCAGAGAACTAATATTGATGCACCTAGTTCTTCTAAGAGGAAGAAAAACAAAAATGATAGGACTTTGCATGCTCCTAGTGAACATGTTGTTGACACACCTGATAATCCCAATGATATTTCTATTTCTGATGCTGAAACACAATCTGGTAATGAACATGAACCTAGTGACAATGTTAATGATGATGTTCATGTTGATGCTCAACTTAGCAATGATAATGATGTAGAGATTGAACCTGTTGTTGATCTTGATAACCCACAATCAAAGAATCAACGTTATGATAAGAGAGACTTTGTTGCTAGGAAGCAGGGTAAGGAAAGAGAACCATGGGTTCAGAAACCCACGCCTTTTCCTCCTAAAGCATCCAAGAAAAAAGATGATAAGGATTTTGAGCGCTTTGCTGAAATGATTAGACCTATCTTTTTGCGTATGCATTTGACTGATATGCTTAAAATGAACCCTTATGCTAAGTATATGAAAGATATTGTTACTAATAAAAGAAAGATACCGGAAGCTCAAATTTCCACCATGCTTTCTAATTACACTTTTAAGGGTGGAATACCAAAGAAACTTGGAGATCCAGGAGTACCAACTATACCATGCTCCATTAAAAGAAACTATGTTAAAACTACTTTATGTGATCTTGGAGTTGGTGTTAGTGTTATGCTTCTCTCTTTATATCGTAGACTTGATTTGAATAAGTTGAAACCTCTTGAAATATCTTTGCAAATGCCTGATAAATCAACTGCTATACCTGTCGGTATTTGTGAGGATGTGCCTGTTGTGGTTGCAAATGTTACTATTTTAACAGACTTTGTTATTCTTGATATTCCCGAGGACGATAGTATGTCGATTATCCTTGGTAGACCCTTTTTCGAATACTGAAGGGGCTGTTATTGATTGCAACAAAGGCAATGTCACTTTTCATGTTAATGGTAATGAGCATATGGTACACTTTCCGAGGAAGCAACCTCAAGTCCACAATATCAATTCTATTGGAAAAAAATTCAACAATTATTATTGGAGGTTTTGAATTTCCTCTTCCTACTGTCAAGAAGAAATATGATATTCTTATTGTTGGGAATATGCATATCCCCGTTGAGGTAACCTAGTGTTATTCGAAATTTCTTTGGTTTCATGTTATTCAAAATGAGTTTGTTAACAAGACCTGATCAACCTTGTTAGTGGATTCCTTTTGATGAGCATGAGATGGATGAAGTTAGAAAACACAACTTTCTGTACCCTATTTTTACTTTCTGTTATTTATATTAAATAAAACAAAAATAGTATTTTCTGTCTATTTTTTGAATTATCCATGCAATAAAAAATACGCCAAAAATAAAAGTTCTGCAAATGCCCTGAAAATGAAATATGATTTTTTCTAGAATATTTGAGGATTTTAGGCACTGAGAACACAGCAGGGGGAATGGCCACGTGCCCACGAGGGTGGAGGGCGCGCCCACCCCCCTGGGCGCCCCCTGCCTCGTGGACCCCTCGTGGGTCCCCTCCACTTATCCTTGCACCCACACACTTCGTCTTGCTCCAGAAAAAAATCATCCACCAGCTCAAACCTGAGTTCTATCTTGCTGCCATTTTCAATCTCCTTGCTCAAAGCACCATTCAGAAAACTGCTTTGGGGGATTGTTCTTCGGTATGTGACTGCTCCAATGGTCCAATTAGTTTTTTTCTAGTGCTTTATTTATTGCAAATTTTTGCTGCTTAGGTTACCCTGTTCTTGAGCTTGCATGTCAAATTTATGTGGTCAAAAGTAGTTTTAATGCATGATATAGCCTCTAGGAACTTGTGGGAGTAGTTGCTATCAATTTTGTTGAGTTCGGTTCACTTTTATTTTGAGTTACTAAAAATTTCAGAAATTTTCAGAAAAAGATGGAGAGATTTTTGAGGGGCTCATCGAGTCGAAGCTTGAAGGATAAGCAAGTGAAGAGAACAAGAAGCCCAAGTATAATCTCCCTCTTACTGCGGAGGTTCGGCCATGTGAATGGCCTTGTGATGAGTTCTTGAGAGAATCTGAGATTCATGAAGATTTTTATCATTTGGCTGAGAATGCAGGCCTCACCGCCTTCCTCCACGACCAACATGAACAATATCTCTTACTCACCAATATCTTTGTGCAAAATTTTCATTTCCAGGCTAGGAGATCACCACCTATGGTGGAATTTTATTTATATGATGAGCATAAGGAGATGTCGCTTTATGATTTTTGTCGGGTCTGTTTGATACCCTTTGAGGGCAGCAATGAGGAACCACATCATAATGATGTGGAGGGATTTATTGATATGATTGCTGTAGGGGAAACAAGGAAAGTTTCCGATGCGAGAATCACTAGCATACATTTTCCTGTTCTACGTTACTTCGCATTATTTGCTAGTAGATGCTTGATTGGTCGCGGGAACTGTGGAAACCTTAGTGCCCATGATATTGTTATTTTGCGCCATGCCTTGTTTCATGATACTACTTTCAGTTTAGGCGCTATTGTTGCTAAACGGTTAAATCTGAACCGTACTAAGGGCCCCATCCTCGGAGGCATCTTTGCCTCACACCTTGCTGCACACTTTAATATACCTATCAGGCATCATGAGAAAGAGGAAAAGTTGCTGCCTCCTATTGTTCTAGATTATAAGAGAATGGTAGCACATGAGTTTATTGTTAAGGATAAGAAGAAGACACTCAAATATAATTTGATATTTAACAAAAAATATTGTGAGTTTATTACCTTGCCTGCGCCCTCTTTGTTCAACATATTTTCAGGCATGTATCTTGTTCTGCCGGAGGCCATTCATGCCTACCGGAGCCAGATGTCAGCTGCAGAGCCGGAGCCACCATCTGATCCTCACCGTCAGTTTATTTATTAGTGGAATTCGGAGGAGATTGCCAACCAGTGGCAGCCTGAGGATCCTCCTCAGTACACCGGAGAGAGTAGCTTTGATCCATGGGCATAGACCAACTTAGGCCAAAAGCCGAAGCTTGGGGGAGTACATATTTCTCACCGACATTACATTCATGTTCACACACTCATGCCAAGTTTGCGGTGCTCATACTTTTTCATTGTATCATCCATGCTAGTTTATTTTCCTTTTAATCTTTCTTCTTGTGTGTTTGAAAAACCTTAAGAAAAACAAAAAAAATTAGTTGTAGCTTTTATCTAGTTTACTTCCCATGCTTGTAGTAGTAGTAATTAAAAAGAAAACCCAAAAATATTTCTCGTTCTTCTTTTGCTTGTTGGGAGCTTTCCCGTGTAAATAGTTTTGTTTCTCTTCTTTCCTTTGGGGGTCGAGAGGAGAGGACCATAATGAAAATGTTGAGTGGCTCTCATATGCATTATTTATCATCTAACAAAGAGCCCATATTACCTTGTCTTCTCTCTTGAATTGAATGCTTGCAGATTCCAGCTTAGTCCAATGCAAGTGCACTATTATTATTATCCACACTATTCGGTTGTGCAAGTGAAAGGCAATAATGACGATATATGATGAACTGATTGAGATGAGAAAAGCTGGTATGAACTCGACCTCTCTTGTTTTTGTAAATATGATTAGTTCATCGTTCCTGATTTAGCCTATTATGAATGAAACATGTTTGCAATGACAATTAGAGATTACAGTTGCTTATGCCATGCTTAATTTGCTAGGAGTTTATAATGGTTTACCTTGCGTGCCAACATGCTATTAAAATGACTGTGATGTGGTATGATGGGGTGGTATCCTCCTTTGAACGATTTGAGTGGCTTCACTTGGCACATGTTCACGCATGTAGTTGAAACAAAATCAACATAGCCTCTATGCTATTTATGTTCATGGTGAATTATATCCTACTCATGCTTGCATTCGGTGTTGATTAATTTTAATGCATGTTCATGACTGTTATCATTCTCTAGCTGGTCGCTTCCCAGTCTCTTTCTAGCCTTCACTTGTATTAAGCGGGAATACTGCTTGTGCATCCAATTCCATAAACCCCAAAGTTATTCCATATGAGTCCACAATACCTACCTATATACGGTATCTACCTGCCGTTCCAAGTAAATTTGTATGTGCAAAACTCTAAACCTTCAAATAAACATTTTGTTTTGTATGCTCGAATAGCTCATATATCAACTAGGGTTGTCTGTATCCTCCATGCTAGGCGGGTTATTCTCAAGAGGAGTGGACTCCGCTCCTCATTCATGAGAAAATGGCTGGTCACCGGGATGCCCAGTCCCATGCTCAAATCAAATCAAAATAATTGAAAAAAAACTCCCCCAGGATTGTTGTTAGTTGGAGTCACCTGTTGTTTCGGGCAAGCCATTGATTGATGCTTGTTGGTGGTGGGGGAGTATAAACTTTACCATTCTGCTTGGGAACCGCCTATAATGTGTGTAGCATGGAAGATATCGAGATCTCTCGGTTGTTATGTTGACAATGAAAGTATACCGCTCAAAATATTATTCATCTCTATTTCAAAATCAAGCTCTGGCACCTCTACAAATCCCTGCTTCCCTCTGCGAAGGACCTATCTATTTACTTTTATGCCGAGTCATCATCCTCTTATTAAAAAGCACCAGTTAGAGAGCACCGCTGTCATTTGCATGTATTACTGTTAGTTTACATTGAGTATGACTTGACTGGATCTCTTTTACCATGAATTACAATGTCTAGTCAGTCCCTGATCTTTAAAGGTGCTCTGCATTTATGTTTTGCGGTCTCAGAAAGGGCTAGCGAGATACCATCTTGTTATAGCATATTATGATTGTTTTCAGAAAGTGTTGTCATTCGAGATTTATTATTATTGCTTGCTAGTTGATTATGCCATTGATATGAGTGAACATGAGACCTAAGTGTTATTGTGAATAAGGTTAGTTCAAAATCTTTCCTGAAAACATGAATGTTGGCTTTACATATTTACAACAACAAGAGCAAACAGAGTTTGTAAAAGTTTTTATTTATCACTTTCAGTTTATCAACTGAATTGCTTGAGGACAAGCAAAGGTTTAAGCTTGGCGGAGTTGATACGTCTCCGTCATATCTACTTTTCCAAACACTTTTGCCCTTGTTTTGGACTCTAACTTGCATGATTTGAATGGAACTAACCCGGACTAACGTTGTTTTCAGCAGAATTGCCATGGTGTTATTTTTGTGCAGAAATAAATTTTCTCGGAATGACCTGAAAATCAACGGAGATTATTTTTGGAATATATAAAAAATACTGGCGGAAAGATCCACGTCAGGGGGCTCACACCCTGTCCACAAGGGTGGGGGGCGCGCCTACCCCCCTGGGCACGCCCCACTGCCTCGTGGCCCCCTGATGCTCCACTGACATCCTTCTTGACTCCATATATTCACTTTCGGGGAGAAAAAACTTAGAGAGAAGGATTCGTCGCATTTTACGATACAGAGCCTCCGCCAAGCCCTAAACTCTCTCAGGAGGGCTCATCTGGAGTTCGTTCGGGGCTCCGGAGAGGGGAATCCGTCGCCATCGTCATCATCAACCTTCCTCCATCACCAATTTGATGATGCTCACCGTCGTGCGTGAGTAATTCCATCGTAGGCTTGCTGGACGGTGATGGGTTGGATGAGATTTATCATGTAATTGAGTTAGTTTTGTTAGGGTTTGATCCATACTATCCACTATGTTATGAGATTGATGTTGCTATGACTTTGTTATGCTTAATGCTTGTCACTAGGGCCCGAGTGCCATGATTTCAGATCTGAACCAGTTATGTTTTCATGAATATATGTGAGTTCTTGATCCTATCTTGCAAGTCTATAGTCACCTATTATGTGTTATGATCCGTTAACCCCGAAGTGACAATAATCGGGATACTTACCGATGATGACCGTAGTTTGAGGAGTTCATGCATTCACTAAGTGTTAATGCTTTGGTCCGGTACTCTATTAAAAGGAGGCCTTAATATCCCTTAGTTTCCAATAGGACCCCGCTGCCATGGGGGGGGGGTAGGACAAAATATGTCATGCAAGTTCTTTTCCATAAGCACGTATAACTATATTCGGAATACATGCCTACATTACATTGATGAACTGGAGCTAGTTCTGTATCACCCTATGTTATAACCATTGCATGAGGAATCACATCTGACATAATTATCCATCATTGATCCATTGCCTACGAGCTTTTCACATATTGTTCTTTGCTTATTTACTTTTCCGTTGCTACTGTTACAATCACTATAAAACCAAAAATATTACGTTTGTTACCGTTACCACTACTATCATATTACTTTGCTAGTAAACACTTTGCTATAGATATTAAGTTTCCAGGTGTGGTTGAATTGATAACTTAGCTGCTAATACTTGAGAATATTATTTCGCTCCCCTTGTGTCGAGTCAATAAATTTGGGTTGAATACTCTACCCTCGAAAACTGTTGTGATCCCTATACTTGGGGGTTATCAAGCACTACGACGATATGACCGAGGTGTGTAACGGTGGAGGGGGGCACCGCACACAGCTAAGAGAAGACTTGGTGTGCCTTTGGGGTGCCCCCTGCCCACGTATATAAAGGAGGGAGGGAGAGAGGCTGGCCCTCCTAGGGGCGCGCCAAGTGTAGGGAGTCCTACTAGGACTCCCAAGTCCTAGTAGGATTCACTTTCCTTTTCGGAGTAGGAAAGAAGGACAGGAGGGAGAGGGAGAAGGAAAAGGGGGGCGCGCCCCCTCCCCTTGTCCAATTCGGTTTGGGCAGGGGGGAGGCGCGCGCCACCTTGTGGCCCATCTTCCCTCTCTCCACTAATGCCCAATAAGGCCCATTAACTTCACCCGACGAATTCCCGTAACTCTTCGGTACTCCGAAAAATACCCGAAACACTCGGAACCTTTCCGATGTCCGAATATAGCCTTCCAATATATGAATATTTACCTCTCGACCATTTCGAGACTCCTCGTCATGTCCGTGATCTCATCTGGTACTCCGAACAAACTTCGGTCATCAAATCACATAACTCATAATATAAATCGTCATCGAACGTTAAGCCTATGGACCCTACGGGTTCGAGAACTATGTAGTCATGACCGAGACACATCTCCGGTCAATAACCAATAGCAGAACCTGGATGCTCATATTGGCTCCTACATATTCTACGAAGATCTTTACCCGTCAAACCGCATAACAACATACGTTGTTCCCTTTGTCATCAGTATGTTACTTGCCCGAGATTCGATCGTCGGTATCATCAGACCTAGTTCAATCTCGTTACCGGCAAGTCTCTATACTCGTTCCATAATGCATCATCCCTTGGCTAACTCTTTAGACACATTGCTTGCAAGGCTCATAGTGATGTGCATTACCGAGAGGGCCCAGAGATACCTCCCCGATACACGGAGTGAAAAATCCTAATCTCGATCTATGCCAACTCAACAAACACCATCGGAGATACCTGTAGAGCATCTTTATAATCACCCAGTTATGTTGTGACGTTTGATAGCACCCAAGGTGTTCCTCCGAGACTCGGGAGTTGCATAATCTCATAGTCAGAGGAACATGTATAAGTCATGAAGAAAGCAATATTAATAAAACTAAACAATCATTATGCTAAGATAATGGATGGGTCTTGTCCATCACATCATTCTCTAATGATGTGATCCCGTTCATCAAATGACAACACATGTCTATGGTCAGGAAACTTAACCATCTTTGATTAACGAGCTAGTCAAGTAGAGGCATACTAGGGACATTCTGTTTTGTCTATGTATCCACACATGTATCAAGTTTCCGGTTAATACAATTCTAGAATGAATAATAAACATTTATCATGATATAAGGAAATATAAATAACAACTTTATTATTGCCTCTAGGGCATATTTCCTTTAGGGGCTCCTTCGTAAAGGGATCTTCTTGAATAGACGGGGTATGGAGATGCTCCAAGAATACATTACTGGGGATAGGTTTCCGAGTGGAACCTAACTTTGCCAGATCATCAGCAGCTTGATTCTTGATTCGAGGTACGTGGTGAAGCTCTAACCCTTCAAACTTCTTCTCCAGCTTTCTTACTGCGTTGCAATAACCAGTCATAGCTGGGCTCCTGATATCCCATTCCTTCATGACATGATTGACCACCAAGTCTGAGTCGTTGTAGACCATCAGGCGACGGACGCCTAGTGAAATAGCCATACGCAACTCATACAAAAGTGCCTCATACTCGGCTTCGTTGTTTGAAGAATCAAAGTGAATCTGGAGGACATAGCTGAGCTTATCACCTCTTGGGGATACCAGAACCACACCAGCACCGTTCAACATCTCGGATCCATCAAAGAACATAGTCCAATGGTCCGAGTGTGTAACATCCCAAATTTTCAATTTGGAATGTTATACACTAGGTCATCATGCATATCATATTTTATTTTGCTTTTGGTTTTGATCCTAGAAAATCCTAAGCAACTCATGGACCCACGCAGAGAGTTGGGGATTTCGTTATTTACATATTTGAGTTTTCTCAAATTATGTAAACAGGACCATTTGATTTTATTTATTTTATCATCAATTATTTCTATTACAAAAATATGAGAGAGGGAATAAAATGACTTTCCCAAAATATAGAAATATTGAGGATTTAATAAAAGAATCAAATAAGTTTTATTTCGAAGTTTTTCGATATTTTTATTTGAATTTAGGAAAAATGCGCGTTTTTCAAAGTTGTAGTTTGGGCCCAGATAAATGTTCACTTTATCGGGCTTGATTTTAGAAACCCGGCAAAATTTATTTCATGTTTTTTGGAGTCTGTTTAGTATTTATTTTTATTTTTCTTCCAAGCGGATTTTAAAAAAACGCGAACCGACTCCGGGCCGTACCCGGCTAGGAAACCGCCGGCTGGGCCTTTAAATAGCGACCGCCCCGGCCCGGGAGACAGCCAGCGCCCGACCTCGCCGACCAAACCCTAGCCGCCGCCCGCCGCCGCCGCCGCCGGAGCCGCGCGACTTTCGAGGTTCGCCGCCGCCTCGTTTTCCGTGCAGTTTTTTTTTAAAAAAAATAAAAAATTCTGTTCGTCGTTTGTCTTTTTCGTCGGATTTTCCGCGGTTATTTTCTGATCACGATTTCTGATCCGATTTTCGTTTTAGTATAACTTTTCGCTCGTTTATCGGAATCAGGCGATTCAAGCGCCTAGAGTTTCGTCTCGAAACCCTCTTTCCGAATAATCAACTTAAACAAGTTTTTGCTACTGTAAAATTTTCCCTAGATCCAGATTACTAGAACGAAGTTGTTTTCTTTCGCCGTTTGATTTCTTTTGCTTCGTTCGATTTGATTCTTTTTGCCAACCAGGGTTCTTAAGTTGAACTTTCTGGTTAGATCTTCTATTTGAGTTTTACCTGTGCATTAGATGAGTACTTATTGTATGCTTGTTGTTGTCTGCGATAGAATACCTGGAGTGCGCCGCCTGTTACGTTGAATCTCTAGGTTACGCGGATCATCAGCAAGGCAAGTAACACTTTGATCATACCTTTTTCTACAATCCAGTTTTATTGCATTAGATCAATCCTCACACATTGCATGATTAGGATCTAATTAAGTTGTGGGATGGGAAGTAGATGAGGTAGTATCTATTACCTGTTTATTATCAAACCTTTGGGAGTTACTTCTACGTTTTCTTATTATGCCATGCTATGCTAGTAGACGTGGATTGGGTGAGTGATATCCATGACTGATGTGAGATTGTTAATTAATGGTTTATCTAAGGTGGCAACCTAACACACCTCTGGGTGGATTGAGGCACCTGGGGTTTCCGGGACTTGCCTGTTTTTCTTTGGACCGCCACCCAGGCCCAAAGGGATCATGAGATTATTCATACTAGAAACTTCCGTGTGCAGCCACAAGCCATTATGGGCTCTGGCATAGTTGACTAAGTTGTGCGAACTCTTACAGTGGTAGACTAGCAGATGTAGGGGATGTAGGTGGTACGGTCTACCCGGTGGTAAGGTGCTAGCGCTTCTGAAAGACTATGTCTCGGTCATCCGTCTTCTCAAACACCCTGTAGTGCGAGAAACCAAACGGAGGCGATCGAGTCTTGTGGGGAAAAGTGTGCAAACCTCTGCAGAGTGTAATAAACTAATCATGGTTAGCCGTGTCCCCGGTTATGGACATTTTGAGTATCTAGTACCTGGATTTTCATGTGAATCTCAACATGTTACCCTAAATTAATTTTGATGGGTTTTAATGATGTTACTTAATTGGGATTGAGAATGCTGTCAACCATTTTCAATGTTTAACAACCACCATGATAGTAATCAATTCTATTCCTTTGAAGTTGGGAAAAATTGGCTTTACGCAAAAACTGTAACCGTAGAGCTTTCCACCAGCCAAATATGCATATAGTATAGCTGTTGCATTCCATTATTCGCTATGTGTTACCTTGCTAGCATATTCCATGTGCTGACCCGTTTCGGGCTGCAACATTAATGTTGCAGACTTTTCAGACGACGATTAAGGAGTTTTTAGGTCGTGGTTCTATACTCAGTGATGCCGTTGGAGTTGATGGACTCACTTATCTTCCAAGCCTTCCGCCGTTATCTTTATTAGATGGCCTTAAGCCATATTTATTGTAATAAGTTCTCTTTTGAGACACTCGATGTAATAAGTGTGTGATTGCTACTCTGCTATAAATCCTCCGAGTACTGTGTGGTGTCAGCATTACTGATCCAGGGATGACACCGGAGCACAGAGATCAGACTGTTTGAGGTCTGGTCGCTACAGAGATGGTATCAGAGCACACGCTGACTGTAGGACACGACCACTAAGCTAAAGACCTAGATCACTACTCACTCTCTTCTCTTCTGACCTCTCATCTCTTCTACTCTTTAGGATGGCGGATGCAAGGAACAAGTTCACCCAACCAGATGAAGATACACCCTTTGGACGCCACTTGAAGGAAGTCACTAGATACCTGAACATAGGAATACCAAGCTTCACGGGAACCTACAACGCTACTTTACCTGAAGAAGAGCGCTGGATGATTCAAGTTCAAATTCCAGGAAGGACGTTCATGCCAGTCACTGAGCCCATAGAGTTTTCTTTTGATGCACCAACTTGGAGTCTAGGAAAGAGTATGGCAGCTCACATCGCCATGGGACGCATTGGAGAAGTCTACCGCAAGGATCTCAAGGATACTATCTACCAGATTTGCGGGCGCCGATATGAACACTGGGAGATGATCAGCACCAGGAAAGATAGATCAATAGCAGCTTTTATTCAGGAGTTAAACCAGCATATTCGACGACAGGAGAATCAGATGTGCGCCGACATGATAGATCTGAAGAAAGCTAAGACTAGAATCAAGGAACTGGAGGAAGAACTCAAGGCTACACGCGAAGATTATGAAGAAGAAATTGAAGTATTAGTGGATAAGAATGCCGACCTAACAAAGAAGATTGGCATATTTATGGGAGGCCTGACACCAGTAGATGAAGACGAAGAACACAAGGAGATTAGCCCGGAAGACTACATCATCATTGACGGCACTGACTCGGAGCAAGATAGTAGCGATGATGACTATGTGGATGAAGCAGGAGCGGACATCATGGAGTCTACAACCGTAGAATATTTCTAGTAGACCACCTCATCAGCAGTAGTAGTCCACCATGTAAATATAGTAGTCTGAGCACTTTTTGCGATAGTTAGATCGATTATATGCCTTTGTTTGATTGATTGAAGTGAATTGTGTGTTTTTGCCTCATGTGCATATGGGTAGTGTTTTCTCTTTAGACCCCCTCTATTCTTATATCTCATCTTTTCTAAACCCTCAGATGCCTCCGAGACGTGACCCCGGATTTGCCTTTCCGCCGGAGCTCACACAGTTGATCCAGCAGCAGAACACCTTGATGCAGTTGCTAGTTTAGAATCAGAATCAGGGGAACAACAACAACCCACCACCACCACCACCACCTGTTGACCACTTAGCCCGTTTTCTTAGGCTGAATCCGCCGGTGTTTTCCAGTAGCACCGAGCCGATAGTAGCAGATGATTGGCTCCGCAAGATAGCTAGGGAGTTGACCACCGCAGGATGCACAGATGTGGAGAAGGTTAAGTTTGCCGCACATCAGTTAGAAGGACCCGCAGCATCTTGGTGGGAGAATTTCACAGCCACTTTCCCAGTCGACACTGTCACATGGGACCAGTTTCAGTAGGCTTTTCGTACTGCTCATGTTTCAGCAGGAGCAATGGCCATGAAGAAGCGTGAGTTTCGTAACTTGCGTCAAGGAGGACGGACAGTTGGCCAGTATGTGGAGGAGTTTAGTAAGCTAGCACGTTATGCCCCAGATGACGTTGCTACAGATGCAGCTAAGCAGGAGAAATTCCTGGAAGGATTGAATGATGAGTTGAGCATGCAGTTGATGGTAGCCACCTTCAACAACTACCAGGAGTTGCTAGATCATGCTCTTATGATTGAAGGGAAGCAGCAGCAAATTGAGAACCGCAAGAGGAAGTATGGACAAGGAAAGTATAATTCAGGAGCTCAGCAGAAGCCACGTTTTACCCCTAGATCGGGAGGACATTTTCAGCATACCCATGGAGTAGGTAGCTCGCACAATCACAATGGCACCAAGAATGGTAATGGGAATGGAGGAAGCAATGGCCAGAACCACAGCACCCCATCAACCCCAGCCAAGAAGGACTTGAGCCACGTCACTTGCTATAAGTGTTCGAAGCCAGGACATTTTGCAAATGAATGTCCTGAAGGCCAAAACGGCAATGAAAGTTCTGGGAAGAAGCCGAACCCTTTCAACAGGGGACAGGTGAACCACGTTAGCGTGGAGGAGGTTGAAGCTCAGCCTGATGCAGTAATAGGTAAGTTTTCGGTTAAGTCATTTACTGCACTCGTTCTTTTTGATACTGGTGCATCGCATTCGTACATCTCAAGGGGATTTGTGGATAAGTATAACCTGCCAACCCAAGCCCTTAGGTCACCCATGTTAGTAACCTCGCCAGGAGCAGAGTATGCGGCAAGTTTATGGTGTGATCGGTTACCATTAAGGATTGGTAACTATGTTTTTCCCTCAGACCTAATAGTATTGGAATCTCAAGGATTGGATGTGATATTAGGCATGGATTGGTTATCAAAGTATAAAGGGAATATTGAGTGTGCTAGTAAGTCAATTTTGCTTACCACACCAGAAGGGAGAAGGATCAAGTATGTATCCCGGCATGTACCAAAAAGGACACAAGTGAATTTCCTAACAGGAGTTGTGCAGGAGGAAGTACCAGTGGTAAAGGATTTTCCTGATGTATTTCCCAAAGAGTTGCCAGGCATGCCACCGGATAGAGACATTGAGTTTTTCATTGAGCTATTGCCAGGCACTGGGCCAATATCGAAGAGACCATATAGGATGCCAGCAAAAGATTTGGTGGAAATTAAGAAGCAGATTAAGGAGTTACTGGATAAGGGATATATTCGCCCAAGTTCTTCGCCTTGGGGATCGCCAGTACTTTTAGTGGAGAAGAAGGATGGATCGTTAAGGATGGTTGTTGACTATCGAGGATTGAATGAAGTAACGATCAAGAACAAGTACCCACTACCAATGATCAACGATCTGTTTGATCGACTGCAAGGAGCTAAAGTGTTTTCCAAGATCGATTTGCGATCTGGATACCACCAGTTGAAGATTCGAGAACAGGATATACCTAAGACAGCATTCACCACAAGATATGGACTATATGAGTATACCGTTATGTCATTTGGACTGACTAACACGCCTGCCTATTTTATGAACATGATGAACAAAGTGTTTATGGAGTTTTTGGATAAGTTTGTCATAGTGTTCATTGATGATATCCTGGTTTATTCGAAGAATGAAGAGGAGCATAAGGAGCATTTGCGTTTGGTACTTGGAAAGCTCAGAGAACATCAGCTATACGCCAAATTTAGCAAATGTGAGTTTTGGTTGAAGGAAGTAGGATTCCTCGGACACGTTATATCCGGAGAAGGTATAGCAGTAGATCCCGCTAAAGTTGAAACCGTGACCAAGTGGGAAGCACCAACAACAGTTGGAGAGATCCGGAGTTTTCTTGGACTCGCAGGATACTACCGTAGATTTATTGAGAATTTCTCAAAGATTGCAAAGCCTATGACGGAGTTGCTGAAGAAGGATACTAAGTTCAAATGGACTGATGAGTGTGAGGCTAGTTTTCAGGAGTTGAAGAAACGCTTGGTTACCTCACCGGTGTTGATTTTGCCAGATCAAACCAAGGATTATGAGGTGTATTGCGACGCTTCACGTCGAGGACTTGGAGCAGTGCTTATGCAGGAAGGGAGAGTTGTTTCGTATGCTTCACGACAACTGAAGCCCCACGAATTGAATTACACTACGCATGATTTGGAGTTAGCAGCCATAGTGCATGCATTGAAGACATGGAGACATTTCCTCATTGGAAATCATTGTGAGGTGTACACAGATCATAAGAGTTTGAAGTACATTTTCACGCAGAAGGAGTTGAATCTCAGACAAAGGAGATGGTTGGAGCTTATCAAGGATTATGATATGAGATTGCATTATCATCCCGGGAAGGCTAATGTAGTAGCTGATGCATTAAGCCACAAGAGCCATGTCAATAAACTAATGACGGGAGAAATACCCAAGGAGTTAGCAGAAAATCTTCGTGAACTATGTGTGGAAATAGTTCCGAGAGGCTATGTAGCAGCACTAGAGATTCAGTCAACTTTGATGAATAGAATCAGAGAAGCTCAGAAAACGGACAAAGAGATTGCCGCCATAAAGGAGAAACTGAGCAAAGGAAAAGCTAAAGGATTTCGTGAGGATGAGCATGACACCCTATGGTTTGAAGACCGTGTTTACGTGCCCAATGACCCGGAGATCAGAAAGTTGATTTTACAAGAGGCACATGACTCACCATATTCGATTCACCCAGGAAATACCAAGATGTATTTGGATTTGAAGGATATTTTCTGGTGGACCAGAATGAAAAAGGATATTGCGGAGTATGTAGCAGTTTGTGATGTATGTCAGAGAGTAAAGGCAGAGCATCAGAAGCCAGCAGGATTGTTGCAACCATTGCCGATACCCGAATGGAAGTGGGATAAGCTAGGCATGGATTTTATCACGGGATTGCCAAGGACTCGTTCAGGCTATGACTCGATTTGGGTTGTAGTCGATCGATTGACGAAGGTAGCTCATTTCATCCCAGTAAAGACCACTTACACCAGTGCTAAGTTGGCAAAGATATACATGACCAGGATCGTTTGTCTGCATGGAGTTCCGAGGAGTATTGTATCAGATAGAGGAACCCAGTTTACCTCAAAGTTCTGGAAGCAGTTGCATGAGACTTTGGGTACTAGGCTAGAATTTAGTACAGCTTTTCATCCGCAGACAGATGGACAGACTGAGAGAGTCAATCAGATTTTGGAAGATATGCTGAGAGCTTGTGCGCTAGATTATGGATCTAGTTGGGACGATAATTTGCCATATGCAGAGTTTTCTTACAATAATAGCTATCAGACCAGTTTGAAGATGGCCCCTTTCGAGGCTTTGTACGGAAGGAGGTGCAGGACACCGTTGTCATGGGACGAAGTTGGAGACCGCCAGTTGTTTGGACCAGATTTGATTAAAGAGTCTGAACAGAAGGTGAATTTGATACGCGATAGGCTCAAGGTAGCCCAGTCCAGGCAGAAGAGCTACGCAGATTCTAAACGCAAGGAAACAGTTTACGAAGTTGGAGACAGAGTTTATCTTCGAGTATCCCCACTTCGAGGGATCAAGCGCTTTGGAGTTAAGGGGAAGTTAGCGCCACGATTTGTAGGACCATATCGAGTTTTGGAGCGTATGGGAGAAGTAGCTTACAAGTTGGAATTGCCAGAAGGATTAACAGGAGTGCATGATGTGTTCCACGTTTCTTAGTTGAAGAAGTGTCACGCGGAGATGGCTGACAGACCTTTGAGAGACACAGTACCATTAGAAGCAATTCAGTTAGATGACAATTTGACCTATGAGGAGAAACCAGTCAAGATCCTCGAGTTTGCTAGTTGAGTTACTCGCAGCAAGGTTATCAAGTTTTGCAAAGTTCAGTGGAGCCACCACACGGAGGATGAAGCCACCTGGGAGCGAGAGGAAGATTTGCTCAAGGACCACCCTCACCTATTTTCTAGCCAACCCGAATCTCGAGGGCGAGATTCATCTTAAGGGGGTTAGGTTTGTAACATCCCAAATTTTCAATTTGGAATGTTATACACTAGGTCATCATGCATATCATATTTTATTTTGCTTTTGGTTTTGATCCTAGAAAATCCTAAGCAACTCAAGGACCCACGGAGAGAGTTGGGGATTTCGTTATTTACATATTTGAGTTTTCTCAAATTATGTAAACAGGATCATTTGATTTTATTTATTTTATCATCAATTATTTCTATTACAAAATATGAGAGAGGGAATAAAATGAATTTCCCAAAATATAGAAATATTGAGGATTTAATAAAAAAATCAAATAAGTTTTATTTCAGAGTTTTTCGGTATTTTTATTTGAATTTAGGAAAAATGCGCGTTTTTCAAAGTTGTAGTTTGGGCCCAGATAAATGTTCACTTTATCGGGCTTGATTTTAGAAACCCGGCAAAATTTATTTCATGTTTTTTGGAGTCCGTTTAGTATTTCTTTTTATTTTTCTTCCGAGCGGATTTAGAAAAAAAACGCGAACCGATTCCGGGCCGTACCGGCCAGGAAACCGCCGGCTGGGCCTTTAAATAGCGACCGCCCCGGCCCGGGAGACAGCCAGCGCCCAAGCCCGCCGACCAAACCCTAGCCGCCGCCGCCGCCCGCCGCCACCGCCGCCGGAGCCGCGCGACTTTCGTGGTTCGCCGCCGCCTCGTTTTCCGTGCAGTTTTTTTTTACAAAAAAATAAAAAATTCTGTTCGTCGTTTGTCTTTTTCGTCGGATTTTCCGCGGTAATTTTCTGATCGCGATTTCTGATCCGATTTTCGTTTTAGTATAACTTTTCACTCGTTTATCGGAATCAGGCGATTCAAGCGCCTGGAGTTTCGTCTCGAAACCCTCTTTCCGAATAATCAACTTAAACAAGTTTTTGATACTGTAAAATTTGCCCTAGATCCAGATTACTAGAATGAAGTTGTTTTCTTTCGCCGTTTGATTTCTTTTGCTTCGTTCGATTTGATTCTTTTTGCCAACCAGGGTTCTTAAGTTGAACTTTCTGGTTGGATCTTCTATTTGAGTTTTACCTGTGCATTAGATGAGTACTTATTGTATGCTTGTTGTTGTCTGTGATAGAATACCCGGAGTGCGCCGCCTGTTACGTTGAATCTCTAGGTTACGCGGATCATCAGCAAGGCAAGTAACACTTCGATCATACCTTTTTCTACAACCCAGTTTTATTGCATTAGATCAATCCTCACACATTGCATGATTAGGATCTAATTAAATTGTGGGATGGGAAGTAGATGAGGTAGTACCTATTACCTGTTTATTATCAAACCTTTGGGAGTTACTTCTACGTTTGCTTATTATGCCATGCTATGCTAGTAGACGTGGATTGGGTGAGTGATATCCATGACAGATGTGAGATTGTTAATTAATGGTTTATCTAAGGTGGCAGCCTAACACACATCTGGGTGGATTGAGGCACCTGGGGTTTCCGGGACTTGCCTGTTTTTCTTTGGACCGCCACCCAGGCCCAAAGGGATCATGAGATTATTCATACTAGAAACTTCCGTGTGCAGCCACAAGCCATTATGGGCTCTGGCATAGTTGACTAAGTTGTGCGAACTCTTACAGTGGTAGACTAGCAGATGTAGGGGATGTAGGTGGTACGGTCTACCCGATCGTAAGGTGCTAGCGCTTCTGAAAGACTATGTCTCGGTCATCCGTCTTCTCAAACACCCTGTAGTGCGAGAAACCAAACGGAGGCGATCGAGTCTTGTGGGGAAAAGTGCGCAAACCTCTGCAGAGTGTAATAAACTAATCATGGTTAGCCGTGTCCCCGGTTATGGACATTTTGAGTATCTAGTACCTGGATTTTCATGTGAATCTCAACATGTTACTCTAAATTAATTTTGTTGGGTTTTAATGATGTTACTTAATTGGGATTGAGAATGCTGTCAACCATTCTCAATGTTTAACAACCACCATGATAGTAATCAATTCTATTCCTTTAAAGTAGGGAAAAATTGGCTTTACGCAAAAACTGTAACCGTAGAGCTTTCCACCAGCCAAATATGCATATAGTATAGCTGTTGCATTCCATTATTCTCTATGTGTTACCTTGCCAGCATATTCCATGTGCTGACCCGTTTCGGGCTGCAACATTAATGCTGCAAACTTTTGAGACGATGATTAAGGAGTTTTTAGGTCGTGGTTCTATACTCAGTGATGCCGTTGGAGTTGATGGCCTCACTTATCTTCCAAGCCTTCCGCTGTTATCTTTATTCGATGGCCTTAAGCCATATTTATTGTAATAAGTTCTCTTTTGAGACACTCGATGTAATAAGTGTGTGATTGCTACTCTGCTATAAATCCTCCGAGTACTGTGTGGTGTCAGCGTTACTGATCCAGGGATGACACCGGAGCACAGAGATCAGACTGTTTGAGGTCTGGTCGCTACAGAGTGAATCTGAGTCGGTTACTGTTGTTCAATCCACTCGGCGAGGAAATCTACTATTGCTTGAGACTTGATTGCTTTATTTGCCTCGAACTTGATATCCAAAGGAAGGAGTTCAATCGCCCATTTGGCCACTCGACCAGTTGCATCCCGATAGTTCAGAATTTCTGGTAATGGAGCATCACTGACGACTAAAACTGAGTGGTCCAAGAAATAGCGTGCAACTTTTTTCGCGGTCAAGTAAATTCCATAGACAAGCTTCTGATAATGTGGATATCTCTGCCTGGACGGAATCAAGACTTCAGAAATATAATACATTGGCATTGAACCTTGTAGGCTTTGCCTTCTTCTTCCCGCTCGACTATAAGCACCGTGTTGACAACTTGTCCGCGATATACCGTAGAAGAGGCTCTTTGTTGACTGGGGTAGCGAGCACCGGCTGGGTGGAAAGCAGTGCTTTGAGCTCTACAAACGCTGCTTCAGCTTCAAGAGTCCACTCAAACTTGTCAGACTTCTTCATCAGACGGTAAAGAGGTAATGCCTTTTCACTGAGACAAGAAATGAACCGAATCAACGCAGCCAAAAAACCAGTAAGCTTTTGAATATTGTGCACACGCACAGGGCTTTTCACTCGGAGAATTGTCCCACCTTTTCTAGGTTTGCATCGATCCCTCATTCAGAAAAGAGAAAACCGAGCAATTTTCCACCCGGGACTCCGAATGTGCACTTTGACGGATTGAGCTTGATATCATATCTTCTTAAGTTGGCGAAGGTTTCAGCGAGGTCAGTCAATAGGTCAAAACCCTTGCGTGACTTGACCATGATGTCATCCATGTATGCTTCCATGTTACGACTGATCTGAGTGAGCAGACACTTTTGAATCATGCTCATGAATGTGGCGACAGCATTCTTGATGCCAAAAGCATGGTATCATAGCAAAAACACCAAGATGGGGTGTGAAGGCCGTTTTTATTTATTTGGCTCCATACAATCGGATCTGATGGTACCCGGAATACGCATCCAAAAAGGACAAGCGCTCACACCCTGCAGTCGAGTCGACCATCTATCGATGAGGGGGAGAGGCAAATGATCTTTCGGGCAGGCCCGATTGATGTGCTTGAAAATCGATGCACATACGAAGTGAATCATCTTTCTTGGGGACCATAACAACATTGGCGAGCCACTTGGAGTGGTATATCTCGCGGATGAACTCATCTGCCAGAAGCCGAGCCACCTCTTCGCCAATTGCCTTCCTTTTCTCCACGGCAGACCGACGGAGATGCTCTTTTACAGGTTTCACTTTTGGGTCAATGCGCAAACGGTGCTCAGCCAGTCCCCGGGGTACACCCGGCATGTCAGATGGTTTCCATCCGAAGATGTCCTAGTTCTCACGAAGGAACTAGATGAGCGCTTCTTCCTATTTGTTGCCGAGTGTGGTTGAGATGTGGGTTGGAGCGGCATTGGGGTTGGTCGGGTGAACATGGACAGGCTTTGTCTCACCAGATGACTGAAATGCGGACTCTGAAGCAGGCATCTTAGCACGCAACAAATCACTTGGATCTGCATTTTTCTGATACTCTTCCATTTCCACTGCTGCCATCCGCTCATCGGCAATCTTCGAGCCCTTCTGGAGGCACTCTTTAGCCCTTGGCCTATTTCCTGTGACTGTGATTACACCTCTGGGGCCAAGCATTTTCAACCTGAGGTACACGTAACATGGTCGAGCCATAAAACGAGCATATGCAGTTCTGCCCAGAATAGCATGATAAGCACTGTGGAAATCCACCACCTCAAATGTCAACTTTTCTTTGCGGTAATTCTTTGAATCACCGAAAACCACATCAAGAGTGATCTGACTGAGTGAGTCGGCTTTCTTCCCTGGAATAACTCTATGGAATCGCATGTTGCTCTCACTGAGCTTGGACATCGGGATGCCCATCCCTCGGAGGGTCTCAGCATACAGAATGTTCAAACCACTGGCACCATCCATCAGAACCTTTATCAATCGGGTGCCCCCAATGACTGGGTCGACCACCAGCGCTTGCCTCCCAGGGGTAGCAACGTGTGCTGGGTGATCTGACTGGTTGAATGTAATAAGAGTTTTAGACAATTTCAAATACGTCGTAGTTGCCGGAGCAACCATGTTCACTTCTCTATTAATAACTTTCAGTCAACTTTTGCTCTCGATGTCAGCAAAAATCACTATAGTGGCATTGACATTGGGATAACCTTCATCCTCCTCTTTGTCCTCTTCCTTATCAGATTCCTTCTCCTTTTCGCTGGGCTGACTCTCTCGGAAGCTTTGAATCAGGAGTCGACACTGTCGAGTGGTATGCTTAGGCAGAATTAAGTTACCCTCTGCATCTGTTTTGGTGTGTATGTGGCATGGCAAATCAAGAACATCATTTCCTGCTTGATCCTTCATTTTCTTGGGGATCCATGGCCCTTTAGGCTTCCCCTTGAACTTCCCTTGATTGCCGCATCCGGCTTCGGCAAGACATGCGGTTTCAGCTTTGCGCTTTTGCTACCGACCGGAATTTCCTCCTCTGGTGTCTTGGGCGACTGGTTTATTCTTGCCACTGCGGAGTCGGTCTTCCTCTTCGTCGTTAGCGTAACGAGTGGATATTTCCATCATTCGGGCCAGGGTCATGTCTCATGTCCGACCGAACTTCAGGTTAAGCTCTCTGTATCGAACGCCTTCTTTGAAGGCGCAAACTGCTTGGTGCTGCGACACGTTTTCCACTGTGTGATGAAGGGTAGTCCATCTCTGAATGTAATCTCTCAAGGTCTCATTCGGTTTCTGGATACAATGTTGTAACTTAGTCAGTCCAGCAGGTTGCTTGCAAGTGCCCTCGAACGTTTTGATAAACACTCGGGCCAACTCCTCCCAACTAAAAATATTGCTTGATACGTCCATTTTGCATAATGCCTTTATATCGATATTTATTGCATTATGGGCTGTTATTACACATTATGTCACAATACTTATGCCTTTTCTCTCTTATTTTACAAGGTTTACATGAAGAGGGAGAATGCCGGCAGCTGGAATTCTGGGTTGGAAAAGGAGCAAATATTACAGACCTATTCTGCACAACTCCAAAAGTCCTCAAACTCCATGAAAGTTAGTTTTGGAATATATTAAAAATATTGGGTGAAGAAAGCACCAGAGGGGACCACGCACTGTCCACGAGGGTGGAGGGCGCGCCCCCTGCCTCGTGGGCCACCTAAAAGCCCCCTGATGCCCATCTTCTGGTATAAGGTGTCTTTTACCCTAAAAAAATCATAAGGAAGCTTTCAAGACGAAGCGCCGCCGTCTCGAGGTGGAACCTTGACGGAACCAATCTAGGGCTCCGACGGAGCTGTTCTGCCGGGGGGAACATCCCTCCAGGAGGGGGGAATCATCACCATCGATCCTCTCATCGGGATGGGGTTAATCTCCATCAACATCTTCACTAGCACCATCTCCTCTCAAACCCTACGTCATCTCTTGTATCAGATCTTTGTCTCAAAACCTCAGATTGGTACATGTGGGTTGCTAGTAGTGTTGATTACTCCTTGTAGTTGATGCTAGTTGGTTTATTCGGTGGAAGATTATATGTTCAGATCCTTTATGCACATTAATACCCCTCTGATTATGAACATGAATATGATTTGTGAGTAGTTATGTTTGTTCCAGGGGACATGGGAGAAGTCTTGTTAAAAGTAGTCATGTGAATTTGGTATTCGTTCGATATTTTGATGAGATGTATGTTGCCTTTCCTCTAGTGGTGTTATGTGAAGGGGAAGGCATTGGGAAGTAATAAGTAGATGATGGGTTGCTAGAGTGACAGAAGCTTAAACCCTAGTTATGTGTTACTTCGTAAGGGGCTGATTTGGATCCATATGTTTCATGCTATGGTTAGGTTTACCTTAATTCTTGTTTCGTAGTTGCGGATGCTTGCGAGGGGGTTAATCATAAGTGGGATGCTTTTCCAATGAATGGCAGTACCCAAGCACCGGTCCACCCACATATCAAATTATCAAAGTAACGAGCGTGAATCATATGAGCATGATGAAAAATAGCTTGACGATAATTCCCATGTGTCCTCGGGAGCGCTTTCCTTTATATAAGAGCTTGTCCAGGCTTGTCCTTTGCTACAAAAAGGATTGGGCCACCTTGCTGCACCTTGTTTACTTTCGTTACTTGTTACCCGTTACGAATTACCTTATCACAAAACTATCTGTTACCGATAATTTCAGTGCTTGCATAGAATACCTTACTGAAAACTGCTTGTCATTTCCTTCTGCTCCTCATTGGGTTCGACACTCTTACTTATCGAAAGGACTATAATAGATCCCCTATACTTGTGGGTCATCAAGACTCTTTTCTGGCGCCATTGCCGGGGACTGAAGCGCCTTTGGTAGGTGGAATTTGGTAAGGAAAAATTTATATAGTGTGCTGAAATTTACTATCACTTGTTACTATGGAAAATAATCCTTTGAGGGGCTTGTTCGGGGTATCTTCATCCTGACCATTAGTGCAAAGAGTTGCTCCTCAACCTACTGAACCTACTGAAAATGTTTACTTTGAAATTTCTTCGGGTATGATAGAGAAACTGCTAGCTAATCCTTTTACAGGAGATGGAACATTACATCCCGATATGCACCTAATCTATGTGGATGAAGTTTGTGGATTATTTAAGCTTGCAGGTATGTCCGAGGATGTTATCAAGAAGAAGGTCTTCCCTTTATCTTTGAAGGGAAAGGCATTGACATGGTTTAGGCTATGTGATGATATTGGATCATGGAACTACAATCGATTGAAATTGGAATTTCATCAAAAGTTTTATCCTATGCATCTCGTTCATCGTGATCGTAATTATATATATAATTTTTGGCCTCGTGAAGGAGAAAGTATCGCCCAAGCTTGGGGGAGGCTTAAGTCAATGTTATATTCATGCCCCCAATCATGAGCTCTCAAGAGAAATTATTATTCAAAAATTTTATGCTCGGCTTTCTCTCAATAATCGCTCCATGCTCGATACTTCTTGTACTGGTTCTTTGATGATGAAGACTATTGAATTCAGATGGGATTTATAGGAAAGAATTAAACGCAACTATGAAGATTGGGAACTCGACGAAGGTAAGGAGTCAGGTATAACACCTAAGTTTGATTGTGTTAAATCTTTTATGGATACCGATGGTTTTCGTGAATTTAGCACTAAGTATGGACTTGACTCTGAGATAGTAGCTTCTTTCTGTGAATCATTTGCTACTCATGTTGATCTCCTTAAGGAGAAGTGGTTTAAGTATCATCCTCCCATTGAAGTAAAAGTGGTTGAACCTATTAAAGTTGAAGAAAATACTATCACTTATAATGTTGATCCTATTATTCCTACCGCTTATATTGAGAAACAACCTTTCCCTGTTAGAATAAAGGGATCATGCTAAAGCTTCAACTGTGGTTCGTAAGAGTAATGCTAGAACACCTACACCCTCTGAGAAAATTAAAGTTGAACCTAGTATTGCTATGGTTAAGGATCTCTTGGTCGATAATATTGATGGCATGCTATTTACTTCTATGATGAAGCTGCTAGAATTGCTAGACCCGATACTAAAAATAAACATAGACCTGTTCTTGGCATGTGTGTTGTTTCTGTTAAAATAGGAGATCACTGTTACCATCGCTTATATGATATGGGCGCTAGTGTCAATGCAATACCTTATACTTTATATGAAGAAACTATCCATGATATTGCACCTACTGAGATATAAGATATTGATGTTACTATTAAGCTTGCCAATAAAGATACTATTTCACCAGTTGGGATTGTTAGAGATGTTGAAGTCTTGTGTGGGAAAATTAAATATCCTACTGATTGTCTTGTTCTTGCTTCCCCACAAGATGACTTTTGTCCCATTATATTTGGTAGACCCTTCTTGAATACTGTTAATACTAAGATAGACTGCGAAAAAGATATTGTTACTGTTGGTTTAGGGGATATGTCTCATGATTTTAATTTTGCTAAATTTCGTAGACAACCCCATGATAAAAATTGCCTAGTAAAGATGAAATTATTGGTCTTGCTTCTATTGCCGTGCCTCCTAATGATCCTTTAGAACAATATTTGCTAGACAATGAAAATTATATGTTAATGAATGAAAGAAGGCAAATAGATGAAGTATTCTTTAAGCATGGACCTATTTTGAAACACAACTTGCCTGTTGAAATTCTAGGGGATCCTCCTCCACCCAAGGGTGATCCCGTGTTTGAGCTTAAACCATTACCTGATACTCTTAAATATGCTTATCTTGATGAAAAGAAGATATATCTTGTTATTATTAGTGCTAACCTTTCAGAGCAGGAAGAAGAGAAATTATTGAAAACTCCGAAGAAACACCGTGCTGCTATTGTATATACTCTTGATGATCTTAAGGGCATTAGTCCCACTCTATGCCAGCACAAAATAAAATTGGAGAAAGATGCTAAACCGGTTGTTGATCACCAACGACGGTTAAATCCTAAGATGAAAGAAGTGGTAAGAAATGAAATACTAAAGCTTCTGGAGGCAGGTACAATTTATCCTGTTGCTGATAGTCAGTGAGTAAGTCATGTCCATTGTGTCCCTAAGAAGGGAGGTATTACTGTTGTTCCTAATGATAAAGACGAATTGATCACACAAAGAATTGTTACAGGTTATAGAATGGCAATTGATTTTCGCAAATTAAATAAAGCTACTAGTAAGGATCATTACCCTTTACCTTTTGTTGATCAAGTGCTAGAAATATTATCCAAACATACAAATTTTTGCTTTCTAGACGGTTATTCTGGTTTCTCTCAAATACCTGTGTCGAAAGAGGATCAGGAAAAGACCACTTTTACTTTCCCTTTCGGTACCTTTGCTTATAGACGTATGCCTTTTGGTTTATGTAATGCACCTGCTACCTTTCAAAGATGTATGACTGCTATATTCTCTGACTTTTGTGAAAAGATTGTTGAGGTTTTCATGGATGATTTCTCCATGTATGGAACTTCTTTTGATGATTGCTTAAGCAACCTTGATTGCGTTTTGCAGAGATGTGAAGAAACTAATCTTGTCTTGAATTGGGAGAAGTGCCACTTTATGGTTAATGGAGGTATTGTCTTGGGGCATAAAATTTCTGAAAGAGGTATTGAAGTTGATCAGGCTAAAGTTGATGCTATTGAAAAGATGTCGTGTCCTAAGGACATTAAAGGTATAAGAAGTTTCCTTGGTCATGCCGGTTTTTATAGGAGGTTCATTAAAGACTTCTCAAAAATTTCTAGGCCACTGACTAATCTCTTACAAAAAGATGTTCCTTTTGTCTTTGATGATGATTGTGTAGAAGCATTTGAAATACTTAAGAAAGCCTTGATTTCTGCACCTATTGTTCAGCCACCTGATTGGAATTTACCCTTTGAAATTATGTGTGATGCTAGTGATTATGTTGTAGCTGTTGTTCTAGGACAAAGAGTTGATAATAAATTAAATGTTATCCAATATGCTAGTAAAACTGTAGATAGTTCCCAGAGAAATTATGCTAGTGCTGAAAACGAATTTTTAGCAGTTGTATTTGCTTGTGATAAGTTCAGACCTTATATTGTTGATTCTAGATTAACTGTTCACACTGATCATGCTGCTATTAAATACCTTATGGAAAAGAAAGATGCCAAACCTAGACTTATTAAATGGGTTCTCTTGCTACAAGAATTTGATTGGCATATTATTGATAGGAAGGTAGTTGGGAACCCCGTTGCAGACAACTTGTCTAGGTTAGAAAATGTTCTTGATGACCCACTCCCTATTAATGATAGTTTTCCTGATGAATAATTAGCTGTCATAAATGCTTCCCGTACTGCTCCATGGTATGCTAATTATGTTAATTACATTGTTGCCAAATTTATACCACCTAGTTTCACATACCAGCAAAAGAAAAAGGTTTTCTATGATTTAAGACATTACTTCTGGGGTGAACCACACCTTTATAAAGAAGGAGTAGATTGTGTTATTAGACGCTGTGTACCTGAGCATGAACATGAATAGATCCTTGATACGTCGCCAACGTATCTACTTTCCCAAACACTTTTGCCCTTGTTTTGGACTCTAACTTGCATGATTTGAATGGAACTAACCCGGACTGGCATTGTTTTCAGCAAAATTGCCATGGTGTTATTTTTGTGTAGAAATAAAAGTTTTCGGAATGACCTGAAAATCCACGGGGACACGTTCTGGAATTAATAAAAAATAATGGCGAAAGAATCAGCATCAGGGGCCCACACCCTGTCCATGAGGGTGTAGGGAGGCCCCCAGGAGCGCGCCCCTGCCTCGTGGGCCCCCTGGGTCTCCACCGACCTCAACCCAACTCCATATATTTATGTTCAGGGAGAAAAAAATCAGAGAGAAGGATTCATCGCGTTTTATGATACGGAGCCACTGCCAAGCCCTAATCTTCCTCGGGAGGGCTGATCTAGAGTCCGTTCGGGGCTCCGGAGTGGGGAATCCGTCGCCATCGTCATCATCAACCATCCTCCATCACCAATTTCATGATGCTCACCGCCGTGCGTGAGTAATCCCATCGTAGGCTTGCTGGATGGTGATGAGTTGGATGAGATTTCCCATGTAATCGAGTTAGTTTTGTTAGGGTTTGATCCCTAGTATCCATTATGTTCTAAGATTGATGTTGCTCTGACTTTGCTATGCTTAATGCTTGCCACTAGGGCCTGAGTGCCATGATTTTAGATCTGAACCTATTATGTTTTCATGAATATATGTGAGTTCTTGATCCTATCTTGCAAGTCAATAGTCACCTACTATGTGTTATGATCTGGCAACCCCGAAGTGACAATAATCGGGACCACTCCGGGTGATGACCGTAGTTTGAGGATTTCATGTATTCACTAAGTGTTAATGCTTTGGTCCGGTACTCTATTAAAAGGAGGGCTTAATATCCCTTAGTTTCCAATAGGACCCCACTGCCACGGGAGGGTAGGACAAAAGATGTCATGCAAGTTCTTTTTCATAAGCACGTATGACTATATTCAGAATACATGCCTACATTGCATTGATGAACTGGAGCTAGTTCTGTGTCACCCTATTTTATAACTGTTGCATGAGGAATCGCATCCGACACAATTATCCATCATTGATCCATTGCCTACGAGCTTTTCACATATTGATCTTTGCTTAGTTACTTTTCCGTTGCCACTATTACGATTGCTACAAAAACTACTACTGTTACTTTTGCCACCATTACCGTTACTTCCATACTACTTTGCTACTAAATACTTTGCTACAGATATTAAGTCTTTCAGGTGTGGTTGAATTGACAACTCAACTGCTAATACTTGAGAATATTCTTTGACTCCCCTTGTGTCGAATCAATAAATTTGGGTTGAATACTCTACCCTCGAAAACTGTTGCGATCCCCTATACTTGTGGGTTATCAAGATTATTTTCTGGCGCCGTTGCCGGGGAGCATATCTCTATTCGTTGAGTCACTTGGGATTTATATATTTTGATCACTATGAGGAACTTGAAAGATGAAAGAACCAAGATTTTTCCCTCAACTACGAGGGGAGGTAAGGAACTGCCATCTAGCTCTGCACTTGATTCACCTTCTGTTATGAGTAAATTTGCGACACCTACACCTGTTGTTGATACTGTTATGTCGCATGTTATTGGTGATGCCACTTCTTCTATGCATGATGCTTATGATGAAACTACTTCTATGCTTGATAATACTGTGCCATTAGGTGAATTTCTTGATGAACAACTAGCTAGGGTTAGAGAGAATGAAATTATCGAAATAGATAATATTGATGAAAGTGAGGATGAAGATTCTCCCCCTATATGTGAATTGTGTCGGAGTAATGGGCCACGGGTATCCTAACCCGAGTCCCAGAGCCTTTCAAGACATCAGGGCTGGCTTCGCCCCTCAAAGGCACCAAGAAGAAGTGTCGCCTTCTCGTGGCCGGCTGTCCCAAGCGGCCGGCTGCCGGAAGGCGGCCATGTTCAAGAGGGCGGCTACAAGACGGGCCGACTTCCCGCGGGCAGCCTCCAGAGAGGCCGGCTCCTGGCAGGCGGCCCACTGCGCCCTTAGAGTCTGCGCTCCCATATAAGAAGACGAGATAGGGTGAGGCAAACAGTGTAGCCCATCCGCCCCATATCCAGGGCCGGACATGGCCATAGTACTCTGTATAGACGGAGATCTCTGCCTGTACGTGGCACTGTTGCCACTCCATCCCTGATGGCAGGCAAGGCCCTGCTCCCACGACGACCTATCGGTACGGCCTGTAGGCAGCGGGCCCTACTGGGTAGCGAGAGCCCGGGAGTCGGTGGAGGCCGGCCAGTCGGACCTGAGGGAGGCCGGCTCCCGGCAGGCGGCCCGTTCCTCCCTCGAGGTCCGCGCGCCATTAACCAGATGGGACCCGGAGTGGCTACAGTGATCTCCCACTAGTCGGCGGGACTGTAGCCACGCTCCCCTGACCAAGCATGCGTCATTAGCCACACGGCTACAGTAATCAGCAGTCGGCAAGACCCACAAGCGGCGGGAGCGGCCCGTTGGCTCCGTACCAGATCAGCCGGCAGGGCCCACCAGGCGGCGGGCCCCAGCGGTCAGCGGAGAAGCTGGCGACGAGAGAAACTGACAGGCGGGACCTACACCCAGCCGAATTACCATTGTACCCCTAGGGGGTAGGCCTATATAAACTCCCCGGGGCACCCATGCAAAGGGTTCCGAACCAGTTAGAAATAGACTCGTATCTAGAGGAAGGAGAAAGTGTGCCTGCCTTCTTCTACCTCTAGATATAGCTTGAGGAGCACCATTGTACTCACTAGTGTCTTAGTGATCATGCGGAGACCCCGCAGAGCAGGACTAGGGGTGTTATCTCCTAGGAGAGCCCCGAACCTAGGTAATGTATGCCTGCGCTCGTGTCTACGCCTCATCCCGCTTCCAGGCACCGGCGACGTTCTACTCGCTCCCACCGTGATAAGCCATCCATTGGCATATGTCGCACCCAACCCCCAACATTTGGCGCCCACCGTGGGGCGAGGTGCACCGTCTCCCGGAGACCTGTTCTGGACGGGAACCTTGTTCCTTCCTGGCAAGCGCAGCCAGCCCGGCACGCCAGACGGCGTCTGCGCCGATGCACTGCACGGCGCGGAGGTCACCTGTGTGGCGAGCTGCCTCGCCGACCTTGTAGGCGAGATCCGCCTCTCTGACGAGCCCGCGTCTGATGTGGGCATAGAAGGCCTTGAGAGCCGCCTTGTCAGCCTCCTCGATCAGCTCCACGTCACCAGCGAGCCCGCTGCGGACCTGGAGTCAGTTGGCTCCACCAATCCGATGCTTGTCGACTCCGACACGGCGTCGCTTGACGCGTTCCCCACCAACGTGGTGGTTTACAACAAACCACCTCCTCGCGCGAACAGCGGCGGCAGCACCGTCACGGAGGTGCTCGTCATCAGCCACGGCGAGCGCTCTGGCGGAGGTGGCCAGGATCCATTGCAGGCGGCAATACAAGACCTAACCGCGCCCATCCTGGAAGACGCTGACGCTGGAGGCACGTCGTGTATAGCTCATCGAAATCGCCAACCGGCTAGCCAGCATGAGACGCTTTTCGGAGGCCTACCAGCGTGAGATGGACCGTGCTGTTGGTAGCACGCCGGCTCCTGGTGGGCCTAGCCGCATTGGCCTGATCCGGCAGCGTGGCGCGACCATCGCCAGCATGTTCTGGACAGATTGTCCCGTCTACGCCACGCCTGCAGAGAATATACGAGCTACCCAGGCAGCAGCAGACGAGCTAGACAAGCTTGAGGGCGACGAGCGCCACCACATGACGGAGCGCGTCCAGCAGCTCCTTGACGCTGCTGCTGAGCAGCAAGAGGCCGGTTGCCGCACTGAGGCACTCAACCGATGAAACGATGGTCCGCCTCCTTGCCAGGACCAAGGCGCGACATCCCGGATGCCGACTGGTGGCGTCCGCGAGAGGTGAGACAAGCAGCCGGTGCTAGCCGCAGCCGGACTCGCATCACCATCGAGCGAGACCAAGACGGCCACCTAAGAACTCTGCGGCGGCGAGACGACTGTCCGCCTTCCCCTCCCCATAGGGAAAGGCGTATCTCCCCTCCGCCCGTTGACCACCCGACACTCAGCGTCCGCCTCGGTCGTCGAGAAGGAGTCAGAGAGAATGACGCCCGCCACCAGATCGACCGCCTCAATCGATCCCTGGCGCTAGAAGAAGAAGATGAGCTGGGTCCGCCTTGTTTTGGCTCCCGCATCCGAGAGGAGCCCTTTCCCAAAGGATTCACGCTCCCGAGAGATACGCCCAAGTACACCGGCTCCATGAAGCCAGAGGTCTGGCTGGTTGATTACTCCACAGCCGTCAGCATCGCCAATGGCAACAAGCACGTTGTTGTGAAGTACGTTCCGCTCATGCTCCAGGGCACAGCCCGGACGTGGCTGAACAGCTTGAAGCCCCGCAGCATCAACAGCTGGGTTGATTTCACTGAAGCCTTCGTCCGCAACTTCATGAACACGTACAAGCAGCCGCCCAAGCCTCGCAAGCTCTCCTTGTGCGTCCAAGGCCCCAACGAGTCAACTCCTGCGAGGGCATGCACGAGGTGTAGGCCATTGAGTATTTCACTGCCGGGTGCCGAGAAGGCACCCTCCTCAAGCACCGGCTTCTCTGCGACGAGCCGGCGACCCTCGACGAACTACTGATCATAGCAAACAAGTATGCCACAGCCAACTCCTCCATGAAGGCGGAAATCAAAGTTGATACGTCTGGCAAGGTGGCTCCTCAAGCTCCTCGAACTCCGGCTGGCGACACCAGTTGGCACCAGCAACCGAATGACAACAAGCGCTAGGCCACGCTACCAACTTCCACCAGCCGGCAGATGGCAACAGTCGAAGATTGGCAGGCAGAAGGGCAGCCTCCACCCATGCGCCAGAAGGGTGGCAAGACCAACTGGTTACCCGCCTTCTCATATGAGCAGACTCTCGATGCGCCCTGCAAATTCCACAGCGGAGCAAAGCCGTCCAACCACACCACTCGGAAGTGCCACTGGCTCACCCGGATCGCCAAGGGTGATGGGCTCCTGCCTCGTCCGCCTGCTGGCCCGCCACCTCCTCCTCCGCAGTAGGCTGCGGTTCGGCCAGTTGGCGCCATACAAGATGAATACCCTGAAGAGCATGGAGCTTACGTCGTGTTCACCAGTGTGGACGACGATAGGCACAGCAGATGGCAGCGGCAACAAGAAGTAAATGCAATCGCATCAGAAACCCCCGAGTTCATGCATTGGTCTGAGAAGCCCATCAGCTAGAGCAGAGATGACCACCCGGAGGTGATGCCAAATCCCGGTTCTTATGCCCTAGTTTTGGATGCCACTTTCGCCATAAGAGGCGGGCTGCTTGCTTTTCCCGGGTCCTGATAGATGGCGGCAGCAGCATCAACATCCTGTACTGAGACACTATGGAGAAGCTAGGAATCAAACAGAGGCAGCTTCAGCCCAGCCGGACTGTGTTCCATGGCATAGTCCCTGGCCTTTCCTGCTCACCAATCGGCAAGACTCAAATTGACGTCCTCTTTGGAGACAAAGAGCACTTTCGCCGAGATCCAGTCTGGTTTGAGGTGGTGGACCTTGAGAGCCCTTATCATGCACTAATTGGCCGGCCTGCTCTGGCCAAGGTCATGGCGGTCCCCCACTATGCCTACCTCAGGATGAAGATGCCGAGCACCAAGGGAATCCTAACCATAACTGGGGACTACAAGAAGTCGTTCATCTGCACGACAGACAGCAGCCGGCTAGCCGAGTCCCTCGTGATTGCGGCTGAAAAACGACTCCTTGACCAGGTTGTAGCAATGGTAGGCAAGCTGCCGGAAATATCGCCCAACCCCAAGGAGTCGGAAGCTGAGAGCTCGTTCCAGCCGGCCAAAGAGACAAAGAAGATACCCTTGGACCCGGAGCGCCCGGAGAGGCATGCTGTCATATGTGCGAACCTTGACAGCAAATAGGAAAGCGAGCTCGTCGATTTCCTTCGTGAGAATCGGGACATCTTTGCATGGTCTCCCAAGGACATGCCGGGTGTCCCGACGGATTTCGCCATGCACAAGCTACATGTCTGACCTGATGCTAAGCCAGTCAGGCAGCCCTTGCGCCTCCTGTCAGAGGAGAAGAGAAGAGTTGTTGGAGAGGAAATAGCCCAGCTTCTAGCAGCCGGCTCCATCATGGAAGTTTTCTTTCCCGAATGGTTAGCCAACCCAGTCCTCGTCCTGAAGAAGAATAAGCAGTGGCGCCTGTGTATTGATTATACCAGCCTCAACAAAGCTTGCCCCAAAGACCCATTTGCTTTGCCAAGAATCGACCAAGTAATTGACTTCATAGCCGGATGCAAGCTGTTGAGATTTTTGGATGCATACTCAGGATATCATCAGATCAAGTTGAGCCCGGCCGACAGGCTGAAGACCACCTTCATCACGCCGTTCAGAGCCTTCTGTTACTTGACCATGACGTCCGGCTTCAGAAATGCCGGTGCCACGTTCCAGCGTTGCATGCACAAGTGTCTCCTCAAGCAACTCGGCAAAAACACCCACGTCTACATGGACGATGTTGTGGTGAAGATGGAGAAGCGCGGAACACTGCTAGAAGACCTCAAGGAGACCTTTGAAAACTTGCGCCGATTTTAGATCAAGCTCAACCCAGAGAAATGCGTCTTTGGAGTACCAGCCGGCCAGCTTCTTGGCTTCCTGGTCTCAGAGCGCGGCATAGAGTGTAACCCTGTGAAGATCAAGGCCATCGAGAGGATGGAGGCGCCCACCCGACTGCTGGACGTGCAGAAATTCACCGGCTGCTTGGCATCCATCAGCCGTTTCATTAGTCGGCTGGGCGAGAAGGCTCTTCCCCTGTACCAGCTCATGAAGAAGACCACTTTTTTCGAGTGGAACGACAAGGCGAATGAAGCTTTTCTCCATCTCAAGAAGATGCTGACCACTCCGCCTGTCCTAGCGGCTCCGACTGCTAAGGAGCCCATGCTTCTCTACATCGCCGACACCAGCCGGGTGGTCAGCACAGTCATAGTTGTGGAACGCAAGGAAGAAGGCAAAGCACTACCGGTCCAGAGGCCGGTGTCTTACCTGAGTGAAGTGTTGTCCGCCTCCAAGCAGAACTACCCGTACTACCCGAAGATGTGCTACGGCGTACACTTCGCCGCCAAGAAGCTGAAGCTATACTTCCAGGAGCACTCAATCACTGTTGTCTGCACTGCTCCTCTTGCAGAGATCATTGGAAGCCGAGATGCTTCGGGCCGAGTGGCCAAATGGGCCATAGATTTGGCCCCCTACACCATATACTACCAGTCTCGCACAGCTGTCAAGTCACAAGCATTGGCCGACTTCCTCGTTGACTAGGCCGAGACCCAGTACCTGCCGCCGGCACCAGAATCCACCCATTGGCGGATGCACTTTGATGGTTCCAAGATGCGCACCGGTTTGGGAGTCGGCATCATCCTCACCTCTCCCAAAGGTGACAAGCTCAGATATGTGCTGCAAATCCACTTTGCCGCCTCCAACAACGTTGCTGAATATGAAGCACTCATTCACGGGCTCCGACTTGCCAAGAAAATCGGCATTCGCCAAATCCTGTGTTATGGAGACTCTGACTTGGTGGTCCAGCAGTCGTCAGGCGACTGGGACGCCAAAGATGCAAACATGGCAAGCTACCACTTCCTCGTCCAGCAAGTCAGCGGATACTTTGAAGGGTGCGAGTTCCTACATGTGCCAAGAAATGACAATGAGCAAGCAGATGCCTTGGCACGAATCAGCTCCGCCCGACAAGCAATACCAGCCAGTGTCGCCCTGCAACGCCTCCTTAAGCCGTCTGTCAAGCCCTCGCCAAAGTCAGATTCCATCTTCGTGTCGGCTCTTCCTGAAGCAGTTGGATCCGACTAAGGGACCCCAGCAGCCGGCGTGGGGAATTCAGCAGGCGGCTTGGGGACTGCGGCAGCCTCACCCGGCCTGGGGACTTCAGAACCCGGCCCAGGGACTGCAGAAGTCGGCCCGGGGACTTCATCAATTCGGCAAGCGGCAGCCGACTCCAACCCGCCGCCTCCCGGCCCAACCGCCCTCGTGCAAGTTGCAACCCTGGCAGACGAAGAATTAGTAGCACCTTCATGGACGCAGCCCATCCTCAACTTTCTGGTGAACAAAGAGCTGCCGACTGATGAGACCTCAGCCCGGCAAGTCCAACGCCGGGCAGCAGCTACACATTGTCAACAGAGAACTTGTGAGGTGTAGTGTCACGGGCATGTACCAGTGCTGCGTAGAGCCAGAGCAAGGTCAGGCAATCCTCTAAGATATCCACCAAGGCGAGTGTGGCCACCACGTGGCTTCAAGAGCTCTTGTTGCCAAAGCTTTCCGCCATGGGTTTTTCTAGCCGACTGCTCTAGAAGACGCCAAAGGCTTGGTCCAGAAATGCAAAGGGTGCCAGAAGTTCTGCTCTAAGCCTCATCAGCCGACTTCTGCACTCAAGACCATCCCCATTGCCTGGCCCTTCGCTGTCTGGGGGCTGGATATGGTGGGACCATTCAAGACAGCACGCGGCGGCATGACTCATCTGCTTGTCGCGGTGGACAAGTTCACCAAGTGGATAGAAGAAAAACCAATCAGGAAGTTGAACGGTCCGACTGCTGTGACTTTCATCGCCAACATCACCATCCGATATGGCATACCACACAGCATCATCACCGATAATGGCACAAATTTTGCCAAAGGCGCCTTGGCTCATTTCTGCGTGATGCAGGGCATCCGACTGGACTTAGCGTCTGTTGCCCACCCGCAGTCAAACGGCCAAGTGGAGCAGGCAAACGGCCTCATTTTGTCTGGCATCAAGCCCCGACTGGTCAAGCCTCTGGAGCGCTCGGCCGACTGTTGGCTCGACGAGCTGCCGGCCGCCCTCTGGAGACTGCGCACAACTCCGAACAAGTCAACCGGCTTCAGGCCCTTCTTCGTCGTCTATGGTGCCGAAGCCATCATCCCGACGGACATAGAATTCGACTCCCCTCGAGTCAGCATGTACACCGAAGAAGAGGCAAAATAAGCACGAGAAGACGGCGTCGATCTACTGGAAGACGGCCGGTTACTGGCACTCAGCCGGTCCACCATCTACCAACAGAGTCTACGCCGGTACTACAACCGTAAGGTCAAGCCAAGATCCTTCCAAGAGGGAGACCTTGTGCTCCGGCTGATCCAGCGAACAGCCGGCCAGCACAAACTCTCGGCACCTTGGGAAGGCCCCTTCATCATCAGCAAGGTGTTGGGCAACGACTCCTACTACCTGATCGATGCTCAAAAGCCTCGAGCATGCAAAAGAGATGACTCCGGCAAGGAGACGGAACGACCATGGAATGCAAACCTCCTCCGAATGTTTTACAGTTAACGCAGTATGTACCAAGCCAACTTTTGTATTAAGTATGAAGTCTCCGGGCCCCTCGAGAAGAAGCCCGGGGACTGCCCCCCTTTATCTATATGATAAGTATTATGCCTATGAATGTGTTAGTCCGCCTAGCACCGGGTTCGACCAGTCGACCCGGGGGCTCGCCGCCTTGTACTATGTAATGCTTCCAGCAGCCGGACAAGTAATGTGTTGGCACTTAAGCCCTCTCTTGCCAAAGCCATAGCTCGCAGAGCGGCTACCCGCTAGGCAGGAGTCAAAGGCAGGAAAGGGTGCCCACATGAAAAATGGCTAAGGACCCAAAATCACGTGCATAGTTCAAGCCGGCTCCCCGCCTCACCGACCGGCTGCCGCGCAGCTGGCTGGACAGCTTCTACTTAAATTGCTAAACGCTCTAGTAGGCTAAGTACTTGCCTTCCCAAAGTGGCTAAGTACTTGACCCAGCCACAGTCCGCAGAGCGGCTGTCCGGCTGGTAAGACGGCAACTGAGGGAGGGCGGCAAAGGAAAAAGGCCATGGAGCAGAAAGCAAGAAGAGATGGAACTCGGCAAAAATATTTACATAACAAAAGGCCCTTGGCCAACATTCAACAGAAGTTTGAAATACACCCCACGGGTGGAATTGTGCGAAGCTAATAAAGTTTGTCGAGACTGATAAGCAGGTAAAAACAAGATAAATTAGCAGCCTAGGGAGCAGCAGACGGGTTCGGCGGAACGGTGGAGTCGGTGGTGCCGGTTGGTGGAGCGGCCGGCTGGTCAGTCTCCGCTTGGTTGCCTTCAGCAGAAGTCGGCTCGCTCTGGCGTGGCTCGTTGCTGGAGGCGCGGTCGAGCTGACGCTGGCCGCCCGCTTCAACCTCTGGCGCTTCCTCCTCGCCTTCCTCCTCCTCGTCTTCTCCCTCGTCGCTGGAGTCGATCACTTCGGCCGAGTCCTCGCCATCCTCCGGGTTCAGCCGAAACCACTCTGGTGGCGCCTCGGCACCATTCTCAGCCAGCTCCGGGACGAAGATGTTGGTGTTGGTGTACTCGGCGATCGCCGCCGCTTGCTTGGTGAGATCATGCTCCACCGCCACCAGCTCGTCCTGGGCCTCCTGTCGAAACGTGGTGAACTGGGCTAGATCTAGCCCAGGGTACCACGCCTTGATGAACTCCAGGGCCCGCCGTGCGCCAGGCCGGCCCGAGGAGCCCTTCCAAGCCTCAAGACGGCCGGCCGCCACTTCCAGCCAGTCGGCGCTCCTTCCGCCCTTTGTTCCTCGCGATAGGCCTCGATGGCCTGGTTGGCGGCGCCGGAGTGGCCAGGGAAGAAGTCTGCATGAGCAGAAAGGAAATGAGGCAGAAGCCGGAAGCTAGAGGCCGGCCTAGTCAGTAGCCGGCAAATCAAAGAAAGAAGGAAGAAGCTTACCATAAACCATGTCTTCAATCTTGCCGAAGCCGGCAGTCAGCATGGCCTCCTTATTAGTCTAGGCGGAGCGTTCGGTCTCGAATTCGGCAAGGAGACCGGACTCCTTCGCCTCCACCTCTTTCTGAGCCGTCTTGAGAAGCTTCGCCTGCTCCGCCAGCTGCGTGGCCAGCGGGTCACGCTCGTCCGCCAGCTTATTAACTCCTCCTCCTTGGCACGCAAGGCGGTCTCGGCTTCACTAAGCCGCTGCTGCAGGGCAGCGTTGGCCTCTGCAATAAGGGAGAAAGGAAAAGGCGTCGGCGACCAACAGAAAATAAGAATAGTTGCCGGGGAGATCTGGCCCGACTTCTCAGCAGTTGGCCCGAATCTCCGGGAATACAGCCCACGGGTGCGCCAGCGTGCCCCGCAGAGAAAGAAAACAAGGACTTACTCCGGCTCTCTGACAAGTTGACGGCCCACCGGTCCAGCTCTCGGACGTTAGAGTTGAAGGCGACGGCACGGAGGTTCTGATAGTCCTATAATGAAGACAACAGATGAAGTTAGTACTCGGAGCTCGCCAAACTAAAAGCTCCGAGCCGCCTGTTCGGCAGTCGGCCCGAAGCTCGGGGACTACACTAAGCGGGTGCGCTGGCGTGCCCCCACAAAGAAGTAAAGAAATTCAAGAGTCAAAGACGAAGAAGCATACCCGGATGGCTGCTCGCGACTCCAGGAACGCCTGGTTGCACCGCTTCAGGGCATCGGCTTCAGCTCGAAGGTTTCTTTGGACGTCCAAGATCGCCTGGTTCAAGGGGCCTGTCCCGCCTCCTTGCACCCAGTCGGTGGGCGGCGCTGGTCGCCTCGGCGTCCGGGATCGATGAGCTCGCGACAATGACTTCCAGCTGGCGCGGTGCCGAAGCCGCCTTTGCAAACCGGTGGCGTGATGGTGTGCGGACCTCAGGAGTTGGGCCCGTTACCATCTCGCTGCCGGCTGGCGGCACTGGCAGGTCGGCCGGCTGCTTGTCCTGCGCTCCTTTGGCTGGCGGTGCTGGAGGCACGTCTACGTTCGGCATGGCGACGTCGCCGCCCTCCCTCTCGATGACCGGGTGGTCGTCGCCGGCACCCCCTGTCGGCGCCACATATTCTGGCGGTGGCGGCGTGGAGTTGAAAGGAATGACGAAGACCAGCTCCTGGCGGCGCGTGGCTTCCTCAAGCCGCTTCTTCGCGGCGGCATCGGCCTCGGGCTCGGCCAGCTTCTTCAGCGCGGCGTCCTCTGGCTTGTCTGCCTCCGCCTTCTCCCGGCGGGCGGCCTCCTACTCCTCCCGCACCTCATGCGCGTTTCGCTCCCGCGCCTCCCGGAGGTAGGCCGCAGGATCGATTCGCTGGCTGGTGGTGGAGGCCTCCGCCGACCCGATAACGGAGGCGGCGGCCGACTTCTCGAGTGAGAGCAGAGCCCTAAGTCAAAAAGGCAAGGACAGGACGCTCAGATGGAATCAACAAGAAAGGAAGACATGAGAAAAAAATATTCTTACGCTGACACCATGGGAGGCGCCTTCGGGAGTTTTTGGAACTTGGCCGCCTTCGCGGCGGCTTCCATCCGCCTGGTCGCGGCGGTCGGATTCTTGGCCTTTTGCGGCGCGCTGTCGAACAAGGCGGCGCCCTGTTTACGCTTTCGCGTACCGCCTCAGTCTGACGGCTCAGCGGGGGGGCCCGCGTCCGCCTTGCCGGCACCTCGTGAAGGGCACGGCTCCAACTCCTCCTCCTCGAAGTCGTCCGGCCACGACTCGACACCGACTCCTTCTTCAGAGCTGCCTGCTCCGTAGACGCCGCCTGTGGCGTCATCCTCCAAGGCGGTCGTCCCCAAGTCGGGGTCGTCCACATCGCTTAAAACTCGGTCCGGTAGGTAGGGCCGCCCGCCCCCACAATGGCGGCCGTCGCCTCGGACATGAAGATCTGTTTCAGAAGCAAGAGGCAGGTCGGTCGAATCAATAAGGCGGAATCAAGATAAAACACGGGAGAGGGAAAAGATTGAAGAGCTTACGGCAGGCGGCGGGTCCGCGCGGGAGTACGGCTGCTTGCCGAATTGCCAGGACCCGTCCAGCTTGAGGTCGGAGATCTCGTTCACCAAGTTTTCCACCTCGGCAGCCGACATCTCCTTGGTACTCAGCTGGCACGGGTCGCGATGCCCGCTCATCCGACAGATCAAGTGAGGCCGGCCTTGGAGCGGGAGAACCCGGCGTGCAACAAAGGTGACCAGCAAGTCGGACGCTCTGAGGCCTTCGGCTTCGACCAGCGCCCGGAGTCGACTAATGGCGGCGGTACCGTCTGGTCACACTGGCTTCGGCTTGTAGCCCCAGTTGGCCTAAGGCTCAGCCGGTGGGCCGGCTTCGTAGGCCGGTAGGTTGAGGAAGTCGACGGCCGGGTCGAAGTTCTCCACATAGAAGTAAGATTGCTGCCACATATTGATCGACTGTGGCAGCTTGATGGAGGGGAAGGCGTTCCTTGGAACAGACGGCGCACGCCGACGAAGGCGCCGGACTGGGGAGCCACCTCCCGGACGGAGGTGCCCAACTTGGTGTACAAGAACGCTCCCCACAACTCGATGGTGGGGAGAATACCGAGGTAGCCTTCGCACATCGTGACGAAGGCGGAGAGAAGCATCACGATATTGGGCATGATGTGGTGAGGCTGGAGATGGTAGAAGTCGAGGAACGAGCGGAGGAAGCCGCCCGCCGGCAGGCCGAAGCCATGGATGAAGTGCGAGCGGAAGACAACCCACTCGCCCCCCCCCCTCCGGCGCCAGCGAAATCTCCCCCTCGGGAGGCACGCGCGCCTTCACATAGCTAGCGTCGGGAAGGTGTCGTGTGTCGCGGAGGAAGGCAATGTGGTCGTCATTGACGTTCGACCCATTCCAGTCCCCTCCCAGCTCGCGCGCCATGAAGAGCTTCGCGAGGCAAGTGGTGCGGCTGGGGAGCTGGAATCGCAAGAGGGCCGAGAAGGGCTCGGGGCAGAAAAGCTCGACGGAAGCGACGGCGGAAGAACTCCGGCGGAGCTCGAGGGCGCTGCGGCAAGAGGAAGAAGAAAGAGGCAAGAGTAGGGGCAGGAGGGCGCGCGTGCTCCGCCGCTTCCCCTCCTCCCCCTATGATTGCCATCGGGCTATGAACCCGAGGGGGCGAGCGTGCGGATCGTGGGATTAACTGTGCCCACGACCCCACATCCCCCCGTTTATCGCACGAGTTACCACGTGTGGTAACTCCGCGGGGAAGCTCAACCGGCCGCCTCGGCTGCAGCGGATCCGCTCGCGTGCCGAGGCCCGGTAGTGGCGGTGTCGGTGTTCTGGGAACGGGGGTCCCCAGACTTGCCTGCCTGCGGCCTGCGGCGTGGCTCAAAAGGTGGCCCAGCACGGCCCGTCTTCATCAACACAGACCCAAGACCCTCGCAAGGGGCCAAGCCTCGCGGGGCGGACGACACGGAGCTTCCTCAGGCACGGCCTCATCAGGCTGGCTTGCGAGGAGGGCCTCACGAGGTGCCCGTGACGCAAGCCATGACGACCAAGGGCGCCAGGCGGGCGCCAGCCTGCGCAGTGTCCTCCTTTCCTCTTTGGTGCAAAGGGGGCAAGCGCGGGCGAGAGCATCAAGCAAAGGCACCCGTTTCGGTGCAACAAGACCAAGACCAGTCCAACGGAAGGGAGGAAGTCATTGTGGAGCCCAAGCCAGCGTCACCACCAGAGTCTTTGGCAGGCGAGGACCAACTTTAGTCAGGATAAGTGTACCAGATGTTCCCCTTCAAAATGGCCAATTGTTGGCGCCCTTCCCGCTCAATATTTGGGGAAGAGGCCCAGGGCCTTTGCCTATATATAGGACTAGCCACCCCCAGGATAGAGGAAGGGGGGATGAAGAGATCGGATCAGATCGAAATCAAAGAGAGAATCGATAAGAGAGAGAGAGAGAGAGAGAAGGGTGACTGAACTCCTCCCAGCAGTTCATCCCCTCAGCCAAGAACAGACCCTCGCGAGGCTGTTCTTCCTTGTATTGCTCATCATCATCAGCCCAAGAGGCAATCCGCCACACCACACACTGGAGTAGGGTATTACACCACAACGGTGGCCCGAACCAGTATAAACCCTGTGTCTCTTGTGCTGTTCTTTCCATAGCTTAGATCTTAGCGAGGCGGAGGGGTGCAGGTAGGTAGAAGGCGAAATCCCCGCGCGCACCCCAGTGTTCGAACCTCAAGGGTCTGCCGGAACCCGAAATACGACATTTGGCACGCCAGGTAGGGGTGCGCCGGAATTCGTCTTCCACCACCCCGTTCTCCTCCGACCATCGCATCCATGTCTGACGCTCGTCGGGCCCGCGCCGAGCGCCGGGCAGCTCTCGCTTCCCGCGTCGCCCAGACAGCTCCTGTCGGCGGGCGTCCTCGCCGTTCCCCGCCACCTGCCGTCAACGCCGCCACCGGCCTGGCGGGGGACGGGCAGCAAGCGTCGTCTCAACATCCGTCCGTGCGGCAAGACGGCCGCTCCGCTACTCCCTCGCTCACCCCAGCTGGTTCTTCGTCCCGCGCGCTCCGCGCACCCATGGAGGCTCGAGCTGTGCTCATCGCGGCAAACGAGCTCCTGCGCTACCATCCCGTCGACGACGTCTACGAAGAATGGCTCGACCGTGTCGCCGAGCTCGTCCGCGCCGCAGGGGGCTCTCCTGCGCCGTCCGTTCTGCTGCACCGCGCCCCGCCCCACCCGGGCGACGAAGCTCCGGCGGCGCCCCAGCCGCCTCCTCCTCAAGAAGGCGCCATGGATCCAAGGCGCGTGGCCCCTGGGCGGAACCCGCTCCGTCAAGTGCCAGCGCGGCAAGAGCAGAGCTGCCAAGAAGTCCCTCGCCCGCAAGAAGCTGCTCGGGCGCTCCCTGCTCTAGCACGTCGCGACCATGCTCCTGCTCCCGCACGTCAAGACCCCATGCTGCTCCCAGCTGCAGCGCGTGGGGACATGCAAGACCAAGCTCTCCGTCACCCAAGGCCTCCCGTGGCCACAGCAGGCTACCGCGCCTTCGCCACCGAGCTACGCAGCGTCGCGTGGCCCGGCAAATTCAAGCCAGACCTGCCTCCTCGTTACGATGGCACGGCCGACCCTGCGGAGTTCCTCCAGCTCAATGAGCTGGGCATCAAAGCTGCCAACGGAGACGAGAAGGTCATGGCGAACTGGTTTCCCATGGCGCTCAAGGACGGGGCCCACACCTGGCTCCTGAACCTGGCTCCAGGCACGATCTCCTCCAGGGACGAGATGCGCACCCGCTTCATCGCCAACTTCCAAGGTACTCGCGACCGGCCACCCGCCGTGAGCGACATGCGCCGTATCAAGCAACAACCCAGAGAGACCCTACAGAAGTACATCCAGCGCTTCAACAACGCACGCCTCAAGATTCCCAAGGTGACCGAGGAGGCCATCATCTCAGCCTTCTCCGACGGCGTGCGCGATGTCAAGATGAAGGAGGAGCTGGCGATGCATGAAGACCTGTGCACTTCCTTGGAGTTGTTCAACTTGTTAACCAAGTGCGCTAGGGCTGAGGAAGGGCGACTCTCCCTCCTGGAGCTGCCTGCCGCAGACCCAGAAGAGAAGAAGCCCAAGGCCAAGGATGTGAAGCGCAAGGGGGCTGCCATGCTCGCGGCAGAACCAGACACCAAACGGGGCAGAGATCAGCCCGAACCTTCCAAGGGCAGTCGGTACTGTGTGTACCACGACCTCCACACCCACAACACAAACGAATGTCAAGAGCTCCGAGCCGTGCGAGAAGGAAGGATCGGCCATCGCCCCGACCACGGTGACCGGGGCTACGGTCGAGGAGGAGGAAGGAACGCAGGACGCTGGGAAGACCGCGGCCCGCGCCAAGGGTGGCGCGATCAACCTCGCGAGGATCGCTGGCAAGACCCACCTCGCGAGGGAGACTGGAGGGATCAGCCTCGCGAGGATCGCCCGCAAGGCAACACATGCCTCCCTCCGCTGCCGCCGCAGCCAAGGAGAAACGAGGACCGCCATCAGGACGAGGGGGCTAGGGGCTGCCAGGAGCCGCACGCGATCGCCTGCATCCTGGGCGGGGCTCAAGCCCCAGCCTCTCAACGCATCTTCAAGCAGTTCGCCCGCGAAGTGAATGCAGTCCTCCCCAAGCTCGAAGCCACGCGCCCTCTCAGGTGGTCGGCGTGTGCCATCACGTTCAGCTCAGCAGATCAGCTCAAGTGTGCGGCTACAGCCGGAGTCCTCCCGATGCTTTGTTCCCCAATCATCAGCAACGTGGTGGTCACCAGGACCCTCATCGATGGCGGGGCAGGGCTCAACATCCTGTCCGTGGAAACATACAACAATCTCCAAGTGCCCTACAGCCAGCTTCAGCCACCCAAGCCCTTCTCCGAAGTCACCGACGGCTCCACGGTCCCGATTGGGCAGGTCCGCCTCCCTGTCACCTTCGGGGCACGCGACAACTACCGCACCGAGCTCATCGACTTCGACGTTGCTCACATTCGCCTGCCGTAAAACGCCATCCTTGGGTACCCAGCGCTGGCCAAGTTCATGGTCGTAACTCACCACGGCTACAACGTCCTCAAGATGCCAGGAAGTGGCGGAGTCATCACAGTGCCCAGTGAAGAGAAGGACGCGGTGTGTTCCCTGGAACGAGCCTTTCAGGCCGCATCACTGGAAGACCCGGATCACGGAAGCAGGAGGCTTCCCGAGACCGCCCCCAAGAAGAAGAAGACATCGTCCGGCCCGGCCCCTCAGGAGGCAGGCCCCTCAGGGCCCGCGCCTGCCCAGGGGGAACCTCCTTCCATCACATAGGAAAGCGCGCCCGGTGCCCTCCTCAGGCAGGGCTCGGGGGCTCTCCCCTGGAGGGCCACCGACCTGGCTAAGGTCACGAGGGAGGCGCTTGGGCACCACATGGAGGCGTGTTTCGAAGCACGTTTCCCTCAAGAAGGAGTAAGGCAAGGAGAGCCAGACCCTCAGGAGTTCGTCGGCAAGGCCATTCAGGAGCTACAGGAGTCAAGAGTCATGAGAGGCGGCCGCCGCCTACCAGCTGTGGCTCCCCATCCAGGCGAGGATGGTGGGCTGCGCGTCTGCATCGACATACCAGGGCTCAATCGAGTCGCCTCTCTGGAGCGCCTCTGGCCCTCGCGAGTGGGGCACTGTGAAGGTCCACCCCACAGCTACGTTCGCATGCCTTACGGCTTGCCGAATGTGGCTGCCACGTACCAGCGCCTCATGAGGGGTATCATGGAGGCTCAAGAGGCCAGGCGTTCCGCAGCCCTGGCGGAGATGGAGATGGTCCGTGAGGACCACCAGCGCCTCCGGAGCCTCCCGAGGCCCCTAGGCCTGGGGGCTCGTGAGGATCGGCTTCCGCAGCCCACCGAGTCTGCTACACCAACACTCCTTCGTCCTCAACATCATCAGGTGACATCTTTCAAGTTTCACTTCCAGCTGGGAGCGCCCCCCAGGGCTGCATTATTCCCAGGCCGCGTGGGTCCGTCCCTGCGGCATGTATCCCTTTTATTTCATGTTGTTAGCTTACCTTGTTGGGGGCGTCCCTCGGGCTGCATCATCCCCAAGCCGCTCGGGCCTGACCCAGTGATGTCCGCCTTCCCAGCATCTATTTGAATGAATGCACTCCTTCGCGACTAATGTGTTTGACCTAGTTGCCCGCTCAACTGACGCTAACTAACGGAGCTGCTCCCAAACGGCATGACGCTTGCGCATGGGTCCGTCCCTGCAACGCCGACAAACCTGAATGGCTGAGCTCTGGCCGCGGCAACCCCGCATGGCGCCACCTCGTCAAGCCCTTAGTGCCTCATCGCCCCTCGGAAGCAACCAACGGCTGACTGTCAATTGTCATGGCAACCCCTCGTTCTTTCTATGATGGGTCTACAGGATCTCCTAAAGGAGCTGCGTCAGGCGAGGCCCTTGCGGTGTCTCCTTCACTCTCATCCGCGCGAACCGCTTGCACATTAAAGGGGGTGCCTGGTCATCGTGACTCAGGGCTCCTACTGGCTCTCCAGCCCTCACCCTCTGGCCTTGTCCACGGCATCGCGACCTGGCATACCAGCGACGGCTGAGACACGCTCGAGAGTCGGGACCCAAGGACGTAGAGAAGAAAGGGGAGCAAAGGCGAGAGGGGAGGGACACGCGAGGACCTCGCCGAGCAACCTCACGCCTGCCGATGCACGGACCCGGCGACACACCAGAGAGCGGTCCCTGATTCTCAAGATAAGTCACCACCCGGAAGCACCAGCTACCGTGGCACCATCCCCGCACCTAATGCAATCTCGTGTTAGCGACGCCGCTCTCCTTTCTCACCGAACGACGGCTGCTTGAGCGCCAAAGGGGACCTCCTGAGCATCGCGACTCAGGGGCTCTTACCGGACCCCTGGTCGCTCACCTCCTGGCCTTTACCACGGCATCGCGACCTGGCATACCAGCGACGGCTGAAGCCACCTTAGGACTGGGACCTGTCGGCGCAGAGCACCAAGCCCTCGTGAGGTTCGAAAGGAAGAACTAAGCTAAGACGGAATGAGCAACTCGCACAATTCCACGACAAGGGTTATATTAACGAAACAGGATCACATGCATCTTACAAGCCCCCACGGGACGCGTCTTTGATTCCTCGCAGGGAACAGATCCTAAAAGGACACTAACTACACGCGCCCATGCAAAAGATGCCATCATCAACAGTGGGCCGTCAAGCACCGGCGCCAACCCCATCCAGACCAGAGTCGGCGATGGCCTGACGAGCCCGCCCTGCTCCAGGAGCGGCGCCGGCTCGGGGGCTCGTAGCTGTCATCGCTCGTCTCCGGAGTCGCGAAGAGCTCGCCGGAGTCGCTGGACCCTCCGACGCCTCCGCCGCCTGAGGAGCCGCCAAGGGAGCGGTTGGCGGGCCCAGTCCTCGCCGTAGCAGGGTCCCGACCACCTCTCCCGGGGCAGTACTCCAGCCGGCGCCAGTTCGCATCGAAGACCTTGAAGAACATCACCGAAGCACCGTCGTATTCCAAGTGGATCGCGAAGGCGCCTCTTGTCCTGCAAACCCGGGCGATTTCGCTCCAGCCTCGAGTCATGAAGACCTCGCCCGAGGCAACGACCGCGACCTCTGCCTCGGTCGCGAGGGTGCTGCAGCCGGCGTGCTACAGTCAAAGCTCCAGGAGCTCTCCCTGCGGGATGATGGAGGCGAAGAAGGGAGGAAGGCAAATCCAGGACTGAGGAGGCATGGCGGCGTGGAGCACGAACTCTCGGGAGGAGCCCTCGGTGTGGACCCCAGGGGGGACGACCCACACCTTCGTGACCCGATGGCGCCGACGGCGGCGCCGCCCGTGGCGATCGGCATCGACTCCTTCAGGGCCCTCGATGTGGGCGTACAAGGGAAGCGGGAACCCCGGCGGTGGCCGCTCGCACCAGGGACTCGACACCACCTGATGGGCCCCCTCATCCCGGCCGCGGAGGGCGAGCCATTTCTTCGGCGGGAGCGGGTCTGGTTCCTCTCGGGGAGCCTTTCCCTTCTCTGCTGTCGAGAACCAGCGGATTAGAGCCATCGCAGCAAGACGGAGCAAGGACCGGGAAGAAGGAGAAGCAAGAAGGGATGGACTGGAAGGGCGCGCGCCGTTCTGTATTTATGGCCGGTGAAGGCCAACCGCCGACCTCCACGATCGCAGGTAATCATGACCCGCTTCGCATGCAGGGACTTGTCCAATCCGTGCAGTTGCCGAGGCGCCGTGGGGAAGTGGAGACGCCCACGTCCAATCAACCGCCATGCGGCGCTCAAGGCCGCAGGCTGTTAGGTCCCGTGGCGCTTCGCTCTTTCCCTTTCGCCTCCCTGCACGGCCAAGTCCGGGCGCGCCTTGGGCCCGGGGGCTACTATCGGCGTTCTGGGAACGGGGGTCCCCAGACTTGCCTGCCTACGGCGTGGCTCAAAAGGGGGCCCAGCACGGCCCGTCTTCATCAACACAGACCCAAGACCCTCGCGAGGGGCCAAGCCTCGCGGGGCGGACAACACGGAGCTTCCTCAGGCACGGCCTCATCAGGCTGGCCCGCGAGGAGGCGAAGAGATCAAGGCGGGGTGCCTCACGAGGTGCCCTGATGCAAGCCATGACGACCAAGGGCGCCAGGCGGGCGCCAGCCCGCGCAGTGTCCTCCTTTCCTCTTTGGTGCAAAGGGAGCAAGCGCAGGCGAGAGTATCAAGAAAAGGCACCCGTTTCGGTGCAACGAGACCAAGACCAGTCCAATGGCAGGGAGGAAGTCATTGTGGAGCCCAAGCCAGCGTCACCACCAGAGTCTTTGGCAGGCGAGGACCAACTTTAGTCAGGATAAGTGTACCAGATGTTCCCCTTCAAAATGGCCAATTGTTGGCGCCCTTCCCGCTCAATATTTGGGGAAGAGGCCCAGGGCCTTTGCCTATATATAGGACTAGCCACCCCCGGGATAGAGGAAGGGGGGATGAAGAGATCGGATCAGATCGAAATCAGAGAGAGAATGAGAAGAGAGAGAGAGAGAGAGAGAGAGAGAGAGAGAAGGGTGACTGAACTCCTCCCAGTAGTTCATCCCCTCAGCCAAGAACAGACCCTTGCGAGGCTGTTCTTCCTTGTATTTCTCATCATCATCAGCCCAAGAGGCAATCCGCCACACCACACACTGGAGTAGGGTATTACACCACAACGGTGGCCCGAACCAGTATAAACCCTGTGTCTCTTGTGCTGTTCTTTCCATAGCATATATCTTAGTGAGGCGGAGGGGTGCAGGTAGGTAGAAGGCGAAATCCCCGCGCGCACCCCAGTGTTCGAACCTCAAGGGTCTGCCGGAACCCGAAATACGACAGGCGGGCCCAGCCTGCTGTCACGTCCCATCGCGCGCGTGGGCTGGCAGGCTGGCCTGGTTGGTTGACGCCAAGTGGCATGCCCACAGCAGGTGGCGGGCTTGGAGGCTTCGCTAATAAGCCACCTGGTTCCCGCTGTCGCGTTCAAAGTTTTCGACGAGTCCGACTGGCGGTGGCCGACTCCCTCCACTTGGCACGCTAGGAGTCGGACGAGGATTTAGACCAGGGCACTCGGAGGAGGAAACTCTTGAGGCTTCTCGGCTGATCAGCTGCGACGCCTCACCGGCTTCGGGGACTACTGTCGAAGTAATGGGCCACGAGTAGCCTAACCTGAGTCCCTGAGCCTTTCAAGACATCGGGGCTGGCTGCGCCCCTCAAAGGCACCAAGAAGAAGTGCCACCTTCTGGTGGCCGGTTATCCCAAGCGGCCGGCTGCCGGAAGGCAGACGAGTTCAAGAGGGCGGCTACAAGACGGACCGACTTCCCGCGGGCAGCCTCCAGAGAGGCCGGCTCCTGGCAGGCGTCCCACCGCGCCCTCGGAGTCTGCGCTCCCATTTAAGAAGACGAGACGGGGTGATGCTATAGTGTAGCCCATCCCCCCATATCCAGGGCCGGACGTGGCCATAGTACTCCGTACAGACGGAGATCTCTGCCTGTACATGGCACTGTTGCCACTCCATCCCTGACGTCCCTGCTGGCAGGCGAGGCCCTGCTCCCACGACGACATGTCGGTACGGCCTACAGGCGGCGGGCCCTACCAGGCTGCGAGAGCCCGGGAGTCGGCGAAGGCCGGCCAGTCGGACCTGAGGGAGGCCGGCTCCCAGGCAGGCGGCCCATTCCTCCCTCGAGGTCCGCGCGCCGTTAACCAGATGAGACCCGGAGTGGCTACAGTGATCTCCCACCAGTCGGCGGGACTGTAGCCACGCTCCCCTGACCAAGGATGCGTCATTAGAGACACGGCTACAGTAATCAGCAGCCGGCAAGACCCGCAAGCAGCGGGAGCGGCCCGTCGGCTCCGTACCAGACCAACCAGCAGGGCCCACCAGGTGGCGGGCCCCAGCAGTCGGTGAAGAAGCTGCGACCAGAGACACTGACAGTCGGGACCTACACCTGGCCGAATTACCATTGTACCCCTGGGGGTAGGCCTATATAAACACCCCAGGCACCCATGCAAAGGGTTCTGAACCAGTTAGAACTAGACTCATATCTAGAGGAAGGAGAGAGCGTGCCTGCCTTCTTCTACCTCTAGCATACAGCTCGAGGAGCACCATTGTACTCACTAGTGTCTTAGTGATCGTGCGGAGATACTGCATAGTAGGACTAGGGGTGTTATCTCCTACGAGAGCCCCGAACCTAGGTTAGGTACGCCAGCGCTCGTGTGTACGCCTCATCCCGCTTCCAGGCACCAGCGACGTTCTACTCGCTCCCACCATGATAAGCCATCCATTGGCATATGTCGCACCCAACCCCCGACAAATTGCCTGATGTGCCTGAGGGTTATGTTATGTATGAAGAAACTACTAGAAACCTTTTTGCTTGCAAAGATAGATATGATCTTAAGAAACTGTTAGCTAAGCTAAAAGAGAAGCCTTTGAATGCTAGAATGAAATATGACCCTACTTTTGCTACTTCACCTATCTGTATTTCTGACAAGGATTATCATTTCTCTGTCAATCCTAAGTTAATTACTTTGGTTGATTCTGATCCTTTTTATGGCTATGAATCTGAAACTGTTGTGGCACATCTTACTAAATTGAATGATACAGCCACCCTATTCACTCATGAGGAAAAAAATTGTTACTACTATATCCTTAAGTTATTTATGTTCTCATTAAAGGGTGATGCTAAAACATGGTTTAATTCTCTGGCTCCTGGTTGTGTGTGTAGTCCCTAGGATATGATTTATTACTTCTCAGCTAAATATTTCCCCGCTCATAAGAAACAAGCTGCCTTAAGGAAAATACATAATTTTGTGCAAATTGAAGAAGAGAGTCTCACAGAAGCTTGGGGGAGGCTTCTCCGATTACTTAATGCTTTGCGTAATCATCCTCTCAAGAAAAATGAAATATTTGATATCTTTTATAATGTACTAACCGATGCTTCCAGAGACTACCTAGATAGCTGTGCTGGTTGTGTTTTCAGGGAATGAACTGTTGAGCAAGCTGAATTGCTATTAAATAATATATTGAGTAATGATAAAGATTGGACACTCATGAACCAACTCCTAAGCCAACTCCGAAGAAAACGGGTATTCTATTTCTCAGTCCTGAAGATATGCAAGAGGCAAAGAAATCTATGAAAGAAAAGGGTATTAAAGCAGAAGATGTTAAGAATTTACCAGCTATTGAAGAAATACATGGTCTTAATAACCCGACACAGGTAGTAAAGGTAAATTCTCTCTATAGGTTTGATGAAGGTGATATTCCTCGTAATAAGTCTGCTAGCCAATGCTTGGATGAATTTGATAATTTTATTGTTAAACAACAAAACTTCAATGCTTATGTTGGTAGACAATTGAAACGTAATGCTTATATGGTTCAACACTTGAGTGATTATATGTCTAGAGTTAAAGGTGACCTTAAACTTATTAGTAAACATGCTTCCATGGTTACCACTCATGTAGAACAAGTGCTTAAAGCACAAGATGATTTGCTCAATGAATTAAATAATAAGAAAAATGATAATGATGTTAGAGTTATGACTAGAGGGGGTAAAATGACTCAGGAACCTTTGTACCCTGAGGGCCACCCTAAGAGAGTTGAGCAAGATTCTCAGAGAACTAATGTTGATGCACCTAGTCCTTCTAAGAAGAAGAAGAAGAAGAAGAAGAAGAAGAAGAAAAATGATAGGACTTTGAATGCTTCTAGTGAACCTGTTGTTGACACGCCTGAGAATCCCGACGATAGTTCTATTTGTGATGCTGAAACATAATCTGGTAATGAACATGAACCTAGTGATAATATTAATGATGCTGTTCAAATTGATGCTCAACCTAGCAATAACAATGATGTAGAGATTGAACCTGCTGTTGATCTTGATAACCCACAATCAAAGAATCAACGTTATGATAAGAGAGACTTCGTTGCTAGCACTACAAAAAAGACACATCCGTGACATTTTGGGCCGAATGAATTTTTTCTGTCATACATATGACACTTCTATGACGATAATTGTGACAAAACTCGGTATCATCATAGATGTGGTGGGCTCCTACTTCTATGACAAAAAATCATGACAGAAAATGGGCTTTTCGTCCTGGGCGGGCCGGCGACGCAGCTGCATGACATTCTTTGGGCCATCCATGACAGAAAAAATCATGGTAGAAGCGAGGGGGAGGAAAATTTCAGGGAGTTCCCGGTTACGGTGGGAGGTCGGGGACCGAGCGATGCGCGTTTCTCTCGTACACGTACATGCGTGTGTGCGAGGCGTTGGCTCTAACTGAACCCGAGCGAGGCGTTGGGCTCTAACTAAACCCGAGCGATTGCACTGCAGGCTACGCGTTACTAAACCCGAGCGATCGATGGCTGTTAACTGAACCCGATCGAGTGATTCCTTTGCTACTGTTGCTAACTAAAGCCGATCGATGCTGCCTCTAGGATGAACAGTGAGCGTTGCGGGGGGTTTGGATGAACAGTGAGCGGTGGCATTGCCTCTGGATGAACAGGACCCCGTGGTGTGGTGGAGGGCTGGATGAACAATAGACGGTGGATGGGTGCCCATGGAGGGGTGGTTGAACAGGACCCCGTGGTGTGGAGGGCTGGATGAACAGTAGACGGTGGAGGGGTGGTTGAACAGTAGCCGGTGGAGTAGCGCGTGGTGGAGGCTGGATGTACAGGAGCCCGTGGAGGCTGGAGGAGGTCGACGGTAGCCCGTGGAGGCTGGAGGAGGTCAACGGTGGAGATGAACAGTATCCCGTGGAGTCCCGTTTTGCGGTAAGCCACATCCCTCCCGATGAACAGGACCCCCGTTTTAACCGTAGCGCTCCAACACAAGCACGTTTCGTCCGTTTTGTGGTACGCCACACCCCTCCCGATCAACAGGACCCCCGTTTCGACCGTAGGAGGTCCGTTTCCTCCGTTTTGCGGTATGCCAGACCCCACCCGATCAACAGGACCCCGTTCCGAATGTAGGAGGTTCGTTTCCTCCGTTGTGCGGTACGCCGGGCCTCGTTTCCATCGACTGTTCCGTCCAAGCCCTCCCGATGAACACGACCACGCATTCTGTTCCGACCTTGCCGGTTGGCTCCCACACATTCCGTTGCATCCCAATGAACATGACGCATTCCGTTGCCTCCCCATGAACATGACGCATTCCGTTGCCTCCCCATGAACACGATGACGACGCTATTACTCTGTTCCGACCCAGCCATGTACACGAGCCCTGGCCGTACGTATGCACGAGCAGGCGTTCGAGACCCCGCCTGTATGTACACATATGTGGCCGTATTTTCTTTCTTGCACCCTGGACGCTGTATGTACTTGTACATGCTATGTGCGCGCCTCTACTACGACACGTACGCGCCTCTACTACGACACGTGTGCGCCTCTACATTCAACAGTATATATGTACGTACACGTTCGCGACCAGAATGACAACGCTACGTACGCTTCGACCAGGTGGGTCCTGACTGTCAGGCACTTCCTTGCCAGCGAAGATGTAGCTGGTGGGTTTCAGCAGTCAGGGGGGCGAATCGTTTTTTTTTGCCCGGACGCACTTCCTTGCGTGCAAAGATGTAGCTGGTGGGTCCCGGCAGTCAGGGGGAAACGTTTTTTTTCACAAAATACAGTGGCCCGTCCGGTGGGTCCCAGCTGTCAGGTGGAGGAATCATTATTTTCTGCGTAATAAGGAGGCACTTCCTTGCTGCGGCCATGGACCCAGCTGTCAGCCTCTCCACGTACAGTCCACGTCCGATGGAAGTCGTTCCTTGACCACGTTGACCACGCCACGCTGAAAGCACCAGGGCGGTGGACGACGGCGAGGCCTAGGAAGGGGACGACGGGGAGCCGGGGAAGATGCGGCAGCGGAAGCCCACGCGGAGAGGAGTACGAGGGTTCACTGGTTCGGCTGTGGTGTGAGGCTGCCATCGCCGCAGGGCCTGGCCAGCAGTGGGAATAGTAGGGGGCGGTGAGGCCTCCGCGGCAGCACAACCGGCCACGGGAGGCAGGAGCATGCGGCACGACCGGCGCTGCTTTGGGCCGCTGGAGCAAGAAGACCAGAGGTTGAAGAAGCACTACGGCCGTTGGATGGACATTGTACGGTCACTGGAGCTAGAGTCGTGCATATTGACTAAAGTTGACAAACGCCCCCGTCCTAGTCAACTTAGTAGGCCCACAAGTCAGCCTCCCACCATGGTGGGTCCTAGCTAGAAGGGGGAGTATTCATTTTTTTTGTGCGTAATAAGGAGGCACTACCGGTGGGTCCGAGCTGACAGCGGAGGGAACGTTTTTTTCGCGAAATACGCTGGCCCGTCTGGTGGGTCCCAGCAATCAGGGGGACGTTTTTTCCACAAAATAAGGTGGCCGTCCTGTGGTTCCCTACTTTCAGGTGGAGGAATAATTATTTTGCGCGTAATAAGGAGGCACTTCCTTGCGGCCGCCTGGACCCAGCTGTTAGCCTCTCCACGTACAGTACTATTCCGATGGAAGTCGGTCATTGACCACGTTGACCACGCCGCGCCGAGAGCACCATGGCGGTGGTCTGGACGACGGCGAGGCCTAGGAAGGGGACAACGCGGAGCCGGGGAAGACGCAACAGTTGAAGCCCACGTGGAGAGGAGTACGAGGGTTCACTGCTTTGGGCGGCTGGAGCAAGAAGACCAGAGGTTGAAGAAGCACTACAGCCGTTGGATGGACATCGTGCGATCACTGCAGCTAGAATCGTTTATATTCACTAAGTTGACAAAGCCCTTGGTACGCATCTACTTAGTAGGCCCACAGCTCGGATTTGGCAGAGAACATATAGCCCATTTGCGATTTGTAAGAATGTACCGCCCATATTTTAATTCTAATGGAATTTACTACAGCCCATTTATAGTTTGTTAAAAGTACAGTCTAACTTCTAGCTAGGACAACGATTAATGATTTCAAACAACCGCTCAAAACAGAATTCAAAAAAAAATTCCCACATTTTGATGGGATCCGAAATATTTTTATCCGAAATTTCTAGTCAGGTCAAATATAATTTCAAAATAAAGTTGTATTACATTAAAATCCAACGAAATATTGCGCGTGCAACAAGTAATGAAATTAAAATTTTCAAATTCCAAAAATAATATATTTTTCAAACTAATTACGTGTTTGGTGCATAGTAACTGTCCAGTTATTATAATTACATCCCATTTATTATTTCTTAAAGTCCATTTTCTTGTTAAGTCTAATGCATACCTCCTAGGAAAGTTTGCAGCCCAGCGGGGTGGAGAATAACAAGTTGACCCGGATATTGTGTACAACCGTCAGCCCAGTTGCATTGCCGATGTTGGAAAAAAGGCCTGTGTAGTACAGTACAACCTAACATGGTTACTCAGCCCACATTCAGCGACGCCGGAAAGGCCCAAACAAGGCTTCTGTACAACTTTTTGAAGTCACTGAGCTCAATTAATAACTTAAGAAAAAAGTTAGATTATAGTTGAATCTAATTAAAAGTTGTCACGAGCAAATAAATAATTCAACGGGCCCCACTTGTAAGTTAGCGCGCGTGTGTGCGTGTGTGTGTGTGAGAGTGAGAGAGATAGAGAGAGAGAGAGACCCATCGGTCGATGCTCGTAAATACATCTTTCAGCCACATGCATTGCTGATGCTCAGTAAAAACTTATATAGTTGACACAATCATATTGAACATCATAGCACACCGAACTTGCATACAAAAATTTCACGCAGGCGGCACAATCAGGATGGAAGCAGTGGATCGCTACGGGAAGGGCTATGTTGAAATCAACGAAGTCATACATAACGGTTCATCGTCTTTATCAATGACGGGGAAATATCTTGAATGTTGTGCAAAGAAAACAGACAGACAACACAATAAATTCTGCTAGTACATTAAGTTGACGTACATCCCTTTCTAAAAAAAGTTCAGGTAAAAAATTAGAACAGGTCACAATCAAATGTACTAGCATATCAGTGACACCCATAGCTCGGATTTAACTAGCACTCCCTCCGTCTGGGAAAAGTTGTCCACAGGGCAGTGTATTTGTTTTTTTGCAAAAAAACCCATAGAGTTTTAAACACGTCAAAAAGAAGTCCATCTCCTTCCTTCCTCCTCCCCCGTCGCCCGCGCCTTGCAGCCATCGCCGGCTACCCACCTGCGCCGCCGCACGCCTAGATCTGCGCCGCGACCAACACCAGAACCGTGGCCCAGCCCGCGACCAACAACAGCGCCACCGCCCGCTTGCACCTGTGCCGCGGCTTACCACCTGCACCGCCCTCCGTGAAGGCGACTTGCATCGGCGCTCTCCTCGAGCTATGCCGCCGGCCCCGTTGAAGGTCGCCGCCCACGTTCGCCCACCTTCGCCGCCCACCTGCGCCTCTGATTTCGTCTGCTTCGGCCGTCGGCGCCGTGGACAATTCTGTCCACTCCCGCCTCTCATGCTGCTACTGGTGGACGACGCCGGCGCCGGGGACCTCTGATGCTGCTTTTGCCTTTTCCCCTGCCTCGCCTCTGCTGCCACTCCCGCCTGTGCTGGTGAGTCTGCCCCGCCTGCCTCTGCTACTGCTATTGTTCAATTTGTTGACGTGAGTCCGAATTTGCTGTTCTCAGTACAGGCGGAGAAAATTCAGTCAGGGGATACAAAGCTAGAGAAATAATCCAGGACAAAGGCTGTACACTGCTGCTAAATGATGAACAGATTGTAGTGAAAATTTAGTTTGATGCCATCAAGTTCATTGAGTAATACTCTTGGCATTCTTCGAGATCTGCTAGTTTTTGGAAGATTTTCTTGCTACAGTTAACTGAAAATGTTCAGTGTTCCAATACTCTAGAGAAACTACAGTGCCTGTAATTCAGTTATGACTCCTTTACTGAAACTGTAGTGTTTGCTAAAACTGAGATGTAAACTAAAGGAGTTTGTGATTTGTAGAAGATGTAGCATACTCCAACAAGTGATAAATGCACTCAAAAGTTCACTGAGAAAATGCAGAGGCTACTCACTTGTTACTGAAAGTTTTCTGGAGTGATAAATGCACGCAAAAGAAGTTCAGTTAACTGTTACTATTGCTGTATGAATTCCAACCAGGTCAATTTGTTGTCAATTACTCTGTAATACTCAACCAGGTTTATGAAAAATGAAGATCAACCATGTTTATTTGGATTTATTTGAATCATTTGAATTTATTTGCTTTATTTGGATTTATACACCATTTGTCCAATTGCAAACATACCTAAAGTTTCCAATTGTCCAATTTTAGTCATTCATTTTACAGAGAGCTAAGCATAGCCATGACTCTTCCCTGAATATTCCTGTAGAATCAATTCAAGCAACACAAAACTGAAAATTGCCACAACCCCTTAACTAAGAGTTGATAAAAACATGTCCCTAAAATTGGAATTATTTGAATTAGCTAGGTTTATTCTTCTTCATATACAGAAAAAGATGAATATTGTTTGTCTACTAGTTACTTCAAATTTAGAACTGAATAAACACTTGTCATCTTCAGTAAACACATGTAAATCTAGAGTGGTTTTAAACTTAGAATGCACCAAGTACTAATATCCTTTGCCAGGCTACACACCATCTACTTGGAGTAGACAGCAAGATTCATAGAGACATGCACGCTTCAATAGACTTGTGAATGCTAGCAAAGTCATAAGTAAAAACTTGGATGTTCTCAGAAATATAGCACCAGAGGACATTAAGTGAGCTGGCCTGTATGCTAAAGGCAAGGAAATGCCACCTTCTTTTCTTCTTCGAGAAGTTGATGAACTGGCCTGTATGCTGCAACTACACATAGGCTCTGCAAAAAATGCACCAAAAGAGTTACACATAGGTGAAGTAAGTGGAAACCAACATTTAATCTCCACTTCTTTTCTTTTGGTAGTGAAACTCAATCTGAATTTTGTAAGCACAGAAAATGCACCAATACTGAAAATTTATTCCCACCTCCACCACCATCTTGTCAGTTTCGACAGTGTGTGTATGGAGTAGTTTTGACGGCAGTATAATTGTGCATCATGTAAACATTATGAGAATGATTAAGGGTTCAGCAATCAGATTATAATTATGACCAGAACAGAGGAACAAATATCATGGTTAGTTTTATGTAAAAAAATCAGAAATGGAGTTACTCACTTGAAGTTACTATAGTTACTCACTTGAACTTATGCAGTAGTGGCCAAAATTCAGAAAAGTTACTAAATAGTAGAAGTAGTGGCCAAAATTCAAAGTACTAAAAAGATTCTACACTAAATATACAGTGTTATCCATGTTCTGTATCCAGGACATTTTTTTATCCGTTTGCATGCATAGGTCCCACCTATCAGGAAGGATGGGCACGTACACGAACATGTACGACTCATCAGTCTACCCGGATAGCCTTATTGTTTAGTCTACCTAGCCGTCTAATCAACTGCCTGCACGCCACTTCTCCCATTTACTTCTCCATCGGGAACCGATTCTCCTCGGCTTCTTCACCTCCCCTTCGTTTTCATTTGCATCCAAACCCCACTGCTTTCACATTGTTTTAACCTCTTTAAATAATCATCTACTACTTCAGTTAGACTAGCCATCTAATCCTAATTCTCTAAACAATAGCCCTCCGTTCCAGCGGTTCCAAATGGCGGAAGAGATCGAGATGCAGGTTTTTAGCGTCCAACATGTCCTCGTCGAAGGCTCGATGCGCGTAGTTGCCACCGTCACCGTCCACCCAAGGGTTGTTCGGCAGTGGATCAACAATGTATCCAAATCCCTCGAAAAGGTAGAGACGAGGGTCATCGGTCTCGATGCAGAGTACATGGAGCGTGCCCCTGGGAAGATCCAGTGCGCCGCCGTCCTTCAGCTGTGCCACGAAGATGATGTTTTGGTGTACCAGATCATACACTCGCCCTCCATACCACGTGAGCTTCACGATTTCTTGTCTCGGGAGGACATATACTTCTGTGGGGCAGCCATCGAAGGGGACAAACAGAAGCTAAAGCCGTACAACCTTGATTTGAAAAGCATCGCTGACCTACAAACCAGAATCAAAATTCCTATAGAAGATTGTGATAAACAGACACCATCCCTATTCGACGTAGCAAATTTTGTGCTCGGTACAAATCTTCAGAAGGGTGACGAGACGGTGGCATTAAGATCGTCTGGATGGGAGAATTATCCCTTGACGTACGAGTGGATAAAATATGCTGCCCTCGGTGCCCGTGTGAGTTTCGAGATAGCTACAATGTCCAAAGAGTTTGTTGCGAAGCCGTCTCCCACAGAGAATGAGAAGAATAAGAAGAAGAAGAAGAAGAAGAAGAAGAAGAAGAAGAAGAAGAAGAAGAAGAAGAAGAAGAAGAAGAAGAAGAAGAAGAAGAAGAAGAAGAAGAAGAAGAAGAAAAGGCTGCACCAGCAGGAGGGCATTATGGATGGATGAACTATTTCCTCTCTTGTAAAAAAATTATTCCCTCTCGGTGTATATTGATATAGATGGACTATTTCGATGGTGTGCATGTCTTTGGAACAGAGTAGTAGCGTGGGTCCCCTTGACTATAAGGAACTATTTATCTGCATATATAGCTTTCTCTGCTACTCCTTCCAGTGATCAGTATGCAGTGCATGTGTCCGTAGACATGATAGCTTGTGTGCATGACATGTGGGCCACCTAAAATGCGGCGAGCATCAAGTTTCTACAACAGACACCCACGATTCCCACGAGGCAGCTCAAACCCATGAAACCACACGTCCCCCGACCTGCGGCTCACCCCTCTTGGCCCCACTACCCCTATGGCTACAGGAGCATTACATGTGGACCAGTCACCTATCGGGTCCACATGTTATTGACTCAAAGGTAGGTGTAGTAAAGCACTGAAGCTCAGTCCCGACGGCCCTGAGAGGGAAATGTAACTCCTGCGCCAGGGCTTGTGGTGCTCCCGCAGCACGAACTCGTGCCAAACTCAAGATTTGTTTCTTTACTATACATGCACGTAATGGACATTGTAATCTCAACATGTGATGGGGAGCTCTAAATTTGAATTTGAAACTTATAAAACGAAAAGATTCAAAACAAATAAACTTGGAGAGAGGGAGTATATCGTAGGATGTGTCCCATACAAAATAAGTCCCCTGGTTTGTCACCGCGAAGATGCGGTTAGAAAGGAGAACAACGTCTTCCTACTCGTATGGCAACAAATCGGCCGCAGACAGCATGGTCCGCCTTTGACCGTCATGTGCAAGGTTCGTGCTATCTTATTCAATCTCACAGTGGTTCCATCGTACCAATTCATGCGGTGGCCCATTGCATGGCTGATCCCAATGTTGGACAAAGGTTCTACGGGAATGGTTTCACCATTGTAAATGTTGTGCAAATTGATGTTGGTACCCTCACATAAATATGCAAGCCAATCTCCACTCGCACCGAGCCTAACCTGTGAAACAGTGGGCAGGGGGAGAATTAGGAAATGGACACGGAAGTAGTCTTTAGAATGCATTTACTATGTGATCAAACTCATCTTACCTGCTCATCGGAGGAAATCCGAGTGCCCCTCAATGTCGGCATCTCAAGGGGCGTCAACTTGCAACTACGGCCACGCCGCGCTGGAGAGACCCCCAAGGAAACATCCTCGTGCGTTCCACGGAACATCAAGATGCATTTGTATGAGTAGTTTATCTTGTGAGAGAAAAGGATGAACGAGGGAAGGCCTCTAGAGATAGAGATGGACACTACTACTACCAATGTGCTGGCCCGTGCGTTGCAATGGATCCAAAGTAGTAGAATAATACTTGTTCACGTGCTTGAAATATAAACACTCTAGTTTTGATATACATGTGTCAGCAGACATGACAGCTTCTCCATGGAAGTTGAACCACGACGACCATCACGTTTCTTGTTTCTACCACTGCCACACCCACACATGATTCCCACGACGCCGCTCCAACTCACAGCACGACGTCCCCCGACGTGGACATGGATCCTCTGATGTGGCTATCATTGCCTTGCCCTGCCTTTCCTTCACTGACAGGTGGGACCCATGCTTATGGGTCCCACATGTCAGTGACAGAATGGTAGGATTGTTCGTGTCAGGGGATCCTCACCCCCCGACGTGCCCCTCATCCCTCTTGGCCCCACCGCTCCTTTGCCTTTGTGTGCATGACATGCGGCATGCGGGCCAGCTGAACTGCAGCGACCATCAACTTTCTACCACAGACACACCCAATTGGACGCGGTTTGCCTGCTCCGCTGCTGTGCTCCGATCCGTACTCCCGCACCATCGAATTTTCATCTAGCGGCTGTGACACATTTCGTCCCGGGCATCAATCCTCAGCTGGAGTACTTATGTACTACAGGTAGTACCCGCCGGTGTGGCCATCTACGCCTCGTAACGCCCCGACGCCCAGCTGTGGCACCCTCGCCACGGCCATGCCACCACCGGCCGGTTCATCTCGAACGAGTGAGTCGCGAACCACACCACCACCGTGAGAATGAAATGTGGGCCAACCGCATTTAAGGTCCACATGTCATTGACTCATAGGCCGGGCACTAAGCCACTGAAGTTCGGTCCCGTGGGCCCCGAGAGGGAAATGTAACTCCTGCGGTGGGCCTTGTGGTGCTCCCGCAGTACGAGCTCATGCCAAAACTGGAATTTGTTTCTTACTACTACTCCTACCAACTAGTACTAGTAAGGTACATGTGCATTGCACGCATGAGATTCTGGTGGTTTGTGCATTATGCTTCTACATGTGGAGCTTTCTGGATTCTAACATGTGGCAAAATCTCATGGAATGTAAGGTTAGGCAAGTTTGATTAACTTAGGTGAGTGTTTGGTTCAAGCCACACCTTAGGCAAGCTACACTAAGGCCCCACATGACATACACACAATCTAAGATGACTTATTCACCTAGACGGAGGGAGTAGTGTTTCTAGCAAGATGCCCGCGCGTTGCACGAAGTTGATGGAAAAGGTAAGCACAACTTATAAATTGACGGATGGAGTACTAGTTACAGTGATGCATATAATTAAGCAAAGGGATCGCACATGTCGGTATTGACTGGAACAAGAATGCAACAGCATAATAAGAATTAAGGCCACGATGATGTGATCGCAGTGGTGGTTGCAGAAGGAAAGAAGAAAGATGGATCCACGAACGTACAACCTCGTCCTCAACTTAGTGCGCCGGGCCACCGACCGGCGGCTAAGGAGCGGCGGCTTTTGTGGCGAGGTCGAGGTGCTTCTCAGCAAAGGCATCCAAGGATTCCAGCTGGTTGAGGAAGGCCAACGTCGTAGCGTCCTCACTGGCCTTGTAGATACCTATGTACACGATTTGCTCGTACATGTGGATGTGTAGGTCGACGAATTCTTGCAGGGCGAGGCGCATCGTGGCGAGCTCGACCTCCAGGTGGACATCCTTCATGGCATCGGCGGGCAGTCGCAGGGCCACCAGTGCTTGAAAGAGGTTCCGGCCATGGAGGCCGATTAGGGTGGTAGGCAATGAGGAGCCCGGGCGTGCGGGCTGGAGGAGTACGGCGATGTCGTCCGCAAGCTTCTTGATGACGGTGAACTTGTTGCTAGTGTCAACGATCATCTGGTCCAACTGAGAGTCGTAGTTGGCATCGACGGCGGCCATCCACCAGCCGGTCTCCAACACCGTCTGGAGACGATCCTCGGCGCCATGCCGCAGGCCGGCGTCGTGGACCATCTGGCGCAGCTGCTGGCCGCTCACGCGCATCGCCGCCATGGGTCTGGAGTGAGCTCTTTTGCGCTTAGTGTAGGTGCTTAGGCAAATGCTTAGGTGCGTACGATGTGGTAGATGCATTGGAATGGAGGGGCGCCTTTATATAAGGGCGATGAGGGCAAACTACGTTGCATTCACATCGTGCAGCCTCTTTTCCCGGACCTCCTCCCATTACTTCCCTCATGCATTAATTGAAGGAGGATGCATTGGTCGTTCAACATATTGGGAACCGCTACTCCCTCCCTCATCTGCATTAAAGCCATATCGGGAACTGCGCCGCCCGCTGTCAAATCGAATACTCCCTCCGTCTAGGTGAGTATTAAGTCATCTTACGAAAACCACTCGTTTCTTCACATTATATACATACTATATATATGGCCAACATCATATAGCCAGCTTTTTAGTTGTCAAAGAATTTCAAGGTGCTTAGTTTTGTCAAAGAATTCCAGGGTGCTTAGTTTTATTTGAGGGGTGGGTTGTGCACTTATGCTAGACACCATTATTGTGACAAGCCTTTTTAATAGTACTACTATACAAAAGTGGAGTATATACATTTTTTAAAAGGCTAGAGGGCGGGGCAGTCTAGTTCGGTCGGTTTCACGAGAGGCGAGGGCCTTTGTGATTTGTCGGCTCATTACTGCTGTCAAATAGAATAGTACTGCGCCGCCCGCTGCACGCCCGGCGCCTCCATTAAACCCCTCCGTTAAACCCACATGCAAACCGAGAATCCTACTCCGGCCACATGTCCGTTCATGAGCGGGCCGGAATTAAACGCAACACCGGCCGAGCTCCTCCCGTCCGCCCTCAGTTTAAACGAGGCCAGACGCCGGCCAAGCTCCTACCGGCCGCCCTCTATTTACACGAGGCCAGACAGACGGCGGGCAAGAATCGCACCCCTCCGCCGCTTCCCCATCTCCTCCTTCACCATTTTCTCCACTCTTCCGATGGCTTTCGATGAGCCGTTCACCGGCATATTACCCGGATGGGTGGCCCACCGAGCCCTCCAGATACGGGCGAGGCCGCTCAGTGCTTCACCAACCTCGCTTGGCCCGACGGAGCCAGTTGCCGCCCCAAGCAGGCGCGTGGTTCAGCAACTCGCCACTCCAGTTCAGCTCGATGAGGAGTGGCGAGTTGCTCCACGCCGGCACGGCGGCGAGCATGCCAGTACGGGCGCCGTCACTGCCACGTCGTACCACGCCACCAGTGTCTGCGGTGGCCGCGCCTCCCGTGTCTGTGGGTGCGCCTCCCGTGCCTGCGGCAGCGCCATGCAGGCAGCGACAGAAGCCGGGTGCGTGGAGAGCGATGTGAAGGTGGCTAGCTTCTCCGTGTCCGCCGCCATCATCGAGGAGAAGTAGAACACGGGAGGCCGCCGCCACTTGGGACCCATGAAGGCCAGCGCCGAGGCGACGACTGCGGATTCAGGTGGTTTCTTTGCTGCTTCGTCTCTTCCGAGGACCTTCGTCGACCCCGCAAGTGTCTGACGGACATGAGGAAGACAAAGGGATCCGCGGGCGGCCATTTAGAACTAAAATAAGTCTAGATACATCCATTTCTAGGACAAGTATTTCCGGACAGAGGGAGTATTAATTATACAAGAGAGCCAGATTGGCACCTCTTAGTTCATGTAAATGTAATGAAATCCATCATGTTTATATGAAGATCCGGCTTTTCTATACGAAATCCTTCATGCTTATATGAAATCAGTCCGTGTTTGCACGAATTTCATCTGGTTGATTAGAGTTGTAAAAATGTATGCCGCTGGCGTTTGATGTCGTCCTCCGCTTAAAGAAGCGGGAGGAAATTTGCCGGCTGCCGTTGGAGATGCTCTTTATTTTGGTGACATCCAATCCATTTGAGTTAATTGCCTATATGATTGTCCCTCTATAAAAAGTTAATTGCATGTACAGTGTACACGTGACTTGCAGGGTGGCTACAGCTTCGTACAGAAAGTTAAAAAGAAACAAGTCCATCCTTAATCTTGTATTCTAAGTAGTCTGTGGGTTCCACTGTCAGTACAGTAGCGAAACAAGTATATATTAAATAAGTAGAGTAATATATAATATAAAATTATAAAGTTAAAAGACAGAATTCGAACTCATGTCATCGCGTTGCGAGCATCCGGCGTTAACCAGCCCAGCACATTTTTGTTGTAGACCATGCTGGAGATATATCTCCATGTCTACTCTTATATATACTCCATTCGTTCCTAAATATTTGTCTTCTTCAGATTTCAAATGGACTACCACATACAGATGTGTATGTAGACATATTTTAGAGTGTAGACTCACTCATTTTGCTCCGTATGTCTTTTCAGGAAGGGGTCAGATTTGTCCTTGATTTATTTATGAGGTATGGCACTGCACCGCCAGGAAAAGAGGGTAACATCAAAATTATGGACTACTTTTTTGAGTATGTTGGTAAGGTCCGGTCATAGTCACTTGTTGAAATCTCTAAAAAGACAAATACTCCCTCCGTCCGGAAGTACTTGTCATCAAAATGGATAAAAGGAAATGTATCTAGACGTATTTTAGTTTTAGATACATCTCTTTTTATCCATTTTGATGACTAGTATTTTCGGACGGAGGGAGTAGAAAAAGAGTTGGTGATGATGGTGTGCGTGCCATCCTCCAATATAGGCCATTGGATTTATATCTAACGGATAGGAAAGAAACTATGGCAATTTCGAAAAAATATACCCACACATCTCTCCACGTTCGCAAATAAGGCCTTCCCTCGTTCAACCTTTGCTCTCACAAGATAAACTACTCATACAAATGTATCTTGATGTTCCGTGCAACGCACGGGCAGCTAGCTAATTTCTTTTAAAATAATTGCTGCGATAATTGGGTTGAAGTGATATATTTTATGTCTATCCCGAATGATTTCAGATTAACTATTAGTAACAAAGAAAAGGTTGCCTTGTTAATTAACAGAAAACAGGGTGAAAACTATCACATGAGGTCGGTAAAAACAAGGCACATTGGGTTCAGCATCATTGTCACTACAGCTGTGCGCGCGAGAGAAGTCTACATATCGAGGGGGCTACCGAGCGAGGCACCGAGACACAATGTTTGAGAGACAAACCAATTGACAGATTATGATCAAACCTTCTGCTGTCATTGTTGGGGGGGAGAGAAATACGTATTGAGAGTGTGCGCGGTAGGCACAGAGGCACAACTAGCGAGTGTGTGTGTGTGTGTGTGTGTGTGTTTGAAAGAGGAGTAGATAGATTATTATCAAGATCGATGTGCCACCCTGCTCCTTCGGTGCCGGGTAGTGTGTGTGTGTATGTTTGAGAGAGAAGCCAGTCGATAGATTAGTATCAAAATCGAGGTGTCACCCTACTCCTTCGGTGTTGGGAAGTGTGAGTGTGTGGGGGGGCAGTGACACTCACATATCTCTACTCTTATAAAAATAGAGTTCGTGATGATGGTGTTCCTACCATCCTGCAATATAGGCCATCCGATTTATATTCGACGGACAGGAAGGAAAGTATGGCAATTTTGCAAAAATATACCCACACCCCTCTCCGCATTTGCAAATAAGGCATTCCCTCGTTCATCCATTTCTCCCACAAGATAAACTTCTCATACAAATGCATCTTGATGTTCCGTGCAACGCATGGGCATCTTTCTAGTAGGGAGAAGGAGTTTGTGTGACACATATCTAGCTATATTAAGGGATAGGTAGATAGCATATGTGTGAGAGACATTAGTGGCTGTGGGTGGGCGGAATTAAAGGGGTGGGCATGTTAGACATAGAGAGCGTGTGTGTTTCTGTGTGAGAGACTTGTAGGACGGGGTAGAAAGACGAATTTAACCCTGACGGAGGGAGAGAAATACACGAAGTGAGCGTGTGTGATTCTGATGCCCACAGGGAAATGAGATATGTATGCGTGTGAGAGAGATTGCACAATTCATTCACGTATCACTATCTAGCGATCGTGGACGTGCACCGCTTGAATATAAGTCAATATCTACTTCGTATCGTGGCCAAAGGTACAATATCAATTCAACGCTATAAAGATTGGACACTCACATATCACATTTTTTCTATTTAAATAAGCCTTTTTAGTTGTGCATGCCAAATTTACAGTGATGTTTCTTCAAAAAACCAATGTAGTTATCATGAACATGCACCATTGTTACTCTTGCATTCAAATTCATTAGTCTTGGATGATTTAAGTTTCTATTTTGAAGTAATATATGTAATATTCATATATGAATTCAACGGGTATGCAATTAATGAAATGGAGGCTATGTAATCATATGAGGTAACACTTTTAAGTAGCTGACTAGAGTATCCATTTCTTTTTGTGCGCCTCTACACTAACACGTCAATGCATTATGTTTAAAGTAAATAACCAATGGCACTAAATTATCTATTTACACGAGAAATACATAGGCTGAGCGTTTGATCCATTTTTTGTGAACGCGCCACTACACCCGTACGATTGGCCGCGCCCGTGTGAACGTCCAAGTTATCGGCGCATCATCCCGAGTTATTGTCTTTTTTCTGGGGTGGACTTCACACCAGTTATTAACTGCTAACGCGTGCCCCGTGTACACAGTCTAGCGGTCCCCTTAGTCTTTAGCATGCGAAATCCCCCTTTTGTCCTTGGTGCACGGAGACCAACAGTTACAATACCGCCCTCATCTACATGATAGGTTGGGGCTGCTTTGGTAACTTCTGGTTCCCCCCACTACACGGCACCCCCATTTCCTCTCCCCCTCCCGCAAAAACGACTAACTCCACAGCACCAGAGCATCTTACATCACGCCGTCCGTACTTCATCGCCCTTTCTCCCCTCCCCTCTCGAAACCCTAGACTGCTCATCCACCGGCGTTCCATAGCCCATTCATTTCCAGCAGCGTCCACCTCGCCGGATCTACTTCTGTGGCCGCATCTACCCCTCCCACCTCCCCTAGAAACAAGTAGACTGCTCATCCACCACTGTACCACATCCCATTCAGTGTCGACCTTGTCCACGGCGCCGGATCTGCTTCGCCGGTACTCTCGTCAACCGCCGCACATCTGAAGCGGCTCATTCGTACTCCCCACCGGAGACGCGTCGTCCACACCCCCCGGAGCCGCCCCACCGACGCCCTCATCGACGGCCTCTGATCCTCTTCGCCGACACCTTCCTCAACCCTAACGGAGCCGCTTCGCCGACACCTTCCTCAACCCTACCGGAGTAGCTTCGCCTATACCATTCTCAACCCTACCGGGGCCGCTTTGCCAACTCACAAGTCCACGGCCTCAGGTCCGCTTCCTCGAACCCTCATCCAACCTATCGGAGCAGCTTCTGACGCCCCATCCACGGCCGCAGATCCGCATCGTCGACACCACCCATAACCCAACCACCGGAGCAGCATCTGACGCCCCATCCACGGCCGCAGATCCGCATCATCGACACCATCCTTAACCCAACCACCGGAGCAGCTTCACCTACGCCCTCGTCCACGCCATAGATCCGCTTCGCCCACACTATAGTCCACCCTACCGGAGCCGCTCCACAAACACCCTACTCGACGGTTCTAGATCTCCTTACCAGACCCCGACAGCCAGCGCAGCGTCATCACCCTTGACGTTTCTAACATGATTCCCACAGTCTGGAGAGATGCCAAGCACCCGCCACGGCCTAGGTACTTGTCACCTTTAAACCTGTCCAGCATCACCTGCCCGATGTACTTAAAATATACTAACCGGTCGCTATTACCTGTAATGCAGCTGGCAAAAACTACAAGGATGATGTTTCTTCTGGATCCAACAGCTTGGCCAACCAGGATCCTGGACTGAGGCATTGCTATGATCTTGTAAGCGCATCTCTCTCTCTCTTGTATTGTTCTGTGCCTGCCAGCATGCTTTGCTAGGATTTTCGACCAGTAATCCCTTTGTGCAGACAATGATTTCTACTACTGGTTGCTAAATTAGATATGTAGATGTCATACATGATACTACCTCGTACCTCCGTTCCTAAATATAAGTCTTTCTAGAGATTCCACTATAGGCTACATACGGAGCAAAATGAGTGAATCTACACTCGAAAATGCATCTATATACATCTGTATGTGGTCCATACTGGAATCTCTACAAAGACATATATTTAGGAACAGGGGCAGTACATTACACAAAATCGTAGGTGGCATGTAGGAATTCGAGTGCACTACATTAGGCTCCCTTAGAGTGCCTGCTAGTCCAGCATACAGAGTCATGGCTAGTTTATGGTACGCACACAATCGTTAATTAGTGGTTTAAATATGCGCAAGGGGTATGCAATGTAGTATCATGTAGAGATGTCTGAAATTAGCCGTGTCAACTTGCAGATAGGGTTACACAATGAAAAAGTACAAGATGTATGTGGCAATTTCATGGAACATCGCAAAAAAAGGAGAGGCAGTGGTGAGCCTATACAGTGTGCCATGGTACGTCACTTCTCCATTGCAATCATCGTGACATGTTATTTGTATGCCAGTTCTATTAGCCAAGTTTCTTAGGGACAGTTATTACGAGTTATCCTAAGAAAATAAGCACCTGTGAATATAAGCTCCATGTAATACTCCAACCAGTTCTTTTCATTGTGTTTTCAGCTATCTTTGGTATGATCAGTGGAAAGTCTAGATTGTATTATATTTTTTTCATTTTGCTGCCCATATGGAAATTAATTTGACTTGCAAACATCACAAATTGAACCCAGTGCAGTAATTAATATGATAGGAAAACAGACCATCACTATTTGCTCAAAATGCAAATACAAAGATACCATCTACTTGGCAAAATCTACTTTGGTCAATGTTTTCCATAGAGATCACATTGCCTAATTTAAACGAAGAACGCATGACCCACATTTAAATGAAGAACAATTATTTATTGAAATTCGATGGTCCAAGTGGCTGGTTATTATCGTATAGCAGCACCACCTGAAAGCATCATATAGCAGTAGCTCATAGCAACTTATCATACAGTAGCAGCAGTCTGCAATTCATCATATACCATCAACAGCTCATAGCAATTCATCATATACCAGCAGCAGGAGCAGCTCATAGCAATTCATCATATAGCATCAATAGGAGCAGCTCATAGCAATTCATCATATAGCAGCAGCAGGAGCAGCATGTAGCAACTCATCATATAGCAGCAGCAGGAGCAGCTTGTAGCAACTCATCATATAGCAGCAGCTCATAGCAATTCATCATATAGCAGCAGCAGGAGCATCTCATAGCAATACATCATATAGCAGCAGCAGAAGCAGCTCATAGCAATTCATCGTATAGTGGATCAGAATGAAAATTTGGCAAAAAATCAGAGGAGATCCTCACCTTGTTGGATGAGCTCATCCTTCAAAAGCACCTCAAGGCCATGGCCTGGGAGGAGGGGAGGGGGAATAAGGTTCCTTCTGCCATAGTGTGGCATCGGCCGTTGTTGTGCAGCGCCCGCTGGAGTGGTGCGTTGGACGAACCATAGTGGAGCAGCTGCTGGAGACCATGAGAATGAGGGGCAGCGCCAGAGGGAGGAGAAGCCAGGGAGATTTTCCCCTACCCGCCGGCCATGTAGCCTAAATGGACATAGCATCGTCGAGGACAAGGCCAGATGGGACCAGTGGTGACGGCTCGCTGGAGGAACCCTAGTGCTGCAGGCAGGGGATTGAGGTAGAGGGAAAGGGGAGAGGAGATGCAAGCAGGCAGGGCAATGAATGCTTCATGTTTGTTTTTACTTGAGGGTCAAGTGTGACACGGGCGTCAGCAGTTTGCATTTTGAGTGTAATATAGGCAGACAACAGAGTCATTTCACTATTCCCCTTCCCTTCAATTTTTAGTGAGGTTCTACCCGAAACACAGCCCTCCAAAGAGAAATTAGTTAAGCCCAAGCCCATAACTCAAAAATGACTTCTTTACATCTTTTATGGCTTATTTTGACAATATTCCCTGAAAAGGCGGAATCGAACTGGCCCTTAACCTGCAATTCAATTGTGTGTGCAATGATGAATCACTCCTGCCTGCTATCTGTACATTTAGGCATCATCATACATGGCATAACCTAATACATGTGCATTCCATTGTAGAATCTGGAATATGCAATGTTTATGTTAGTTCATACGTTGCACATGATGTTTAAATGCCCCTTAAATCTAGTCAGTCAAGTGATGGTCTTTAAGCCTCCTTCTTTGCTTCTTTTCTTGATATGTAAGATTTGCTCACACATCTGTTCAATTGCTTGTTTGCATCAACCAGCCATACTAGGACTGTTTGCTTTGATTACTTGATGTTCTTGACCTAACACTCTAACAGAGCTTGTCAACGATTTAAACACTAAGGGCTGATGTAGTGGGGCCTTGTCTAACTCATAGGTGACATAAAGGTTTGGCTGTACACTACAGTAGGAAAGTATGTTAGGAAAGTATGCATATTTATCTTCCAAGGAGACGAGTAACTAGTTGACATAATTATGTGGTGTTGTTTTGTTATAATCTCATCCTTTTGTGTTCACAGACTGGAAAGTATGCATATTTATCTTCCAAGGAGACGAGTAACTAGTTTGTGTCACCTTGCAGAGGGGGTGCAATGAAGATAAGATTGAGGATTTCCATGTACAAGATGTTAGGAAGGAGCCTTGCAAGAGAAGTAGGAGTTGCGCTGAGCCTCTTCAACCTGCTAAGGTAAGTCACTATATGCAACTCAACAGTTCAATTCCTTGTTTGTTTCAGGCATAGTTAATTTTCTCTTTTCAATTGCTTTATTTGTCCTTAGTTAATGAGATGCCCAAATAATCATGCCTGATGTTCGGTACTTGTATCACTATTAGTTGACATAATTAAAGGCCTTACCATTTAATTACTCTGCCGAAGTGTGCCTGAAGCTTTGAAGTCTATTAACCAACTATTATTCCATGAGGCTCACAATCTAGTTTATACTACGCTAATGATTGCATAGTTTTGCATGCTGTAGTATGTTTGTATGAAACCCTCTGTTGTTCATTATGCTCCCTAAGACTTTAATTGAGGCATAGAATGGCTAACTGCTTGCTTACTTATACGCAACGTGATGTCTAAATTTGTAACTTGTCTATGTTTTCGATTGGGCCCCAACATCTTGCTCCTCTGGTGAGCTAAGAGGGATTTCTGTATGCAGGCTCCACAGACTATCTTTTTTATAATTTTTAAAATATCACCTGCTTATGCTTCATGACGTGTAACATTTTTTTTAAAGTGACGTGTAACATTATTGTTAGTCCTGTTTTGCCATGTAGTACAAAATAGTGTCTTGTTCGCTTCACTGTTGTAACTATATTTTTGCCCTAGTCATGTGTACTTACAGAAACATTTCAGGATGAAGTGACATCAACACAAAGATCTGCGAGCAATGCGGCATGGCCGTTACCGAATGATTATGGATTGGAATTGGAATGTGCTGATGTTCTTGAGCATCAACTAGAGATGGCAAGACAACGTGTACATGATTGTCAACGTATAATCAACAAGTTGAGACTGGACATGCAGGTATTAGATGCAGGAGTCAAAAAAATGAAACAAGACACTGAGGTAACCATGAAGGAATTGGAGATTTTGCAGACTGAAATTTGTGCTATCTGAATCCGACCAATCCTATTTTCTGAAGAGATTATAGTTCAAATGGAGTTAAGTTGATGCACGTCCATGATGTATGAGTTGTATTTGCCCAGTGTATGTAATTTGCTATTTGTGTATGCTTTATTATCACCTGTGTCGAACCATAATGCCCAGTGGGTATAATAGGTTGTAATTTCTTTATTGTATAGTGTAGGATTATTCTACCTTTCTATGCCTTGATCTCTTTGTTGTAATAGTGTAGGCTTTTTAGAGGTGATAGTATTGAGTAGGATAATTCTTTGAATATGCTATATCATTCAAACGGGGGCCAATTGGCCCAACCATGGCCCTTCACGGGTCGTCGGATCCATGGGCCTTCTACGTCTCGTAGGATCCATGGGCCTTCTACGTCTCGTAGGATCCATGGGCCTTCTACGTCTCGTAGGATCCATGGGCCGCCGGCTCATTTATGGATCTTGTATGGGCCTTTAATGGGCCGTAGACGGGTCTTTAATGGAAATCATACGTTTTATGGGCTGACCATAATGGGCCGTTAATAGGCCATATTTGGTGATGCTATGAAAATGGCCCAACACACTAACGGTCCACAAATGGGCCGACTGTAACGACGGGCAGAATTTGGCCCACAAACAGAAAATGACAGTAATGGGTCGTAAGTAATCGAATGCTGCAAATGAGCCCAAGAATAAATGGGCCCTCAGAAGGCTGAAAGTTAACTTGGGCTGGAAACGGCCCAACGGAATAACGGGCCATTAATGGGTATAAAGTGATACACTGTTCATTACGGGCCAGTTTCACCACGGGCCGTTAATGGGTGTAAAGTAATACACTGTTCATTACGGGCCAGTTTCGGCACGGGCCGCTAATGGGCCAAGAGTTACAAAGGGCCTCATATGGGCCGAAAGATGTCATGGGCTATACATGGGCCAGAAGTGAAAACGGGCTGGAATCATATTGGACGGCCCAGATGACGCTACTGGCCCTAATTTGGATAGGGCGTAACGGGCCTTGGGTTAGCGGGCTGTAAATGGGCTATATGCGAACAGGCCGTTAACATGCTTTCCATGGGGCCGGCCCGCCAGCTTTTGACCAAGTCAAATGGGCCAGCCTTTTCACAGGAATGGGCCACCGTTGGGCCGTGCCATGTGTCGACGTATCATAGGCGCCTTTTGTCCAGTGAGTGGATGACATATGTCCCAACGATGAGCCGACACGTGTTTCCTCTAGCCAATGATGATTTTACACGTGGAAAATCCCCATTGGTCGGGGCTGTTAACGGGTTATCGGATCCAAAACCCGACCCGATAGCTTAACGGTGTTCCGTTACGGTGGATGCCACGTGTCGGTCACCCTTGACGAAAGCACTTCTGTGACGCGCGATTTATTGTCATGGAAGTGGACACTTCCGTGATGATAATTTTGGTAATGTCATGGAACACTTCTACGACAGCACGGGTATGACTATCTTGATTATGTCATAAATTTGTCATGGATGTACATGCATGACAAAAAAAGCGACCTACTCTGACAAACACGTATCATCACGGAAGTGTATTTTTTGTAGTGCGGGGTCTATGCCAACCCGACGTCTTGCCCATCCGGTGTGCCCTGAGAACGAGATACGTGCGACTCCTATCGGTATTTTTCGGCACATCGGGCGGCTTTGGTGGTCTTGTTTTACCATTGTCGAAATGTCTTGTAACCGGGATTCTGAGACTGGTCGGGTCTTAACGGGAGAAGGAATATCCTTCGTTGACCGTGAGAGCTTGTGATAGGCTAAGTTGGGACACCCCTGCAGGGTATAAACTTTGGAGAGCCGTGCCCGCGGTTATGTGGTAGATGGGAATGTTTTAATATCCGATAACTTGACACTTGACTTAAATAAAATGAATCAACCGCGTGTGTAGCCGTGATGGTCCCTTTCCGGCGGAGTCCGGGAAGTGAACACGGTCTTGTGTTATGCTTGAATGTAAGTAGTTTCAGGATCACTTCTTGATCACTTCTAGCTTCACGACCGTTGCGTTGCTTCTCTTCTCACTCTTATTTGCGTATGTTAGCCACCATATATTGCTTAGCGCTTGCTGCAGCTCCACATCATTACCTTATCCTACCATAAGCTTAAATAGTCTTGATCTCGCGGGTGTGAGATTGCTGAGTCCTCGTGAAACACGGATACTTCCAAACAGTTTCAGGTGCCGATGATACCAGTGCAGGTGACGCAACCGAGCTCAAGTGGTTGCTCGATGAAGATCTTCTTCGTTGTTATGTGTCTTTTCCGGTTGATTTGTAGTGGTGCCCAGTTGGGATGATCGGGGATCTAGCATTTGGGGTTGTCTTCTTTTATTTTGGTTCTGTAGTCGGACCTTGTTTGTACTCTGGATGATGTGTGTTTAACTTGTTATTTGTGTGAAGTGGCAATTGTAAGCCAACTCTTTATCCCATTCTTATTTAGTACATGGGATTGTGTGAAGATTACCCCACTTGCGACTAAACCACCATGCGGTTATGCCTCTAAGTCGTGCCTCGACACGTGGGAGATATAGCCGCATCCTGGGTGTTACATCACCATCAATCCTCTCATCGGGAGGGGGTCAATCTCCATCAACATCTTCACCAGCACCATCTCCTCTCAAACCCTAGTTCATCTCTTGTATCCGATCTTTGTCTCAAAACCTCAGATTGGTACCTGTGGGTTGCAAGTAGTGTTGATTACTCCTTGTAGTTGATGCTAATTGGTTTATTCGGTGGAAGATAATATGTCCAGATCCTTTATGCACATTAATATCCCTATCTTGCAAGTCAATAGTCACATGTTATGTGTTATGATCCGTTAACCCCGAAGTGACAATAATCGGGACAATTACCGGTGATGACTATAGTTTGGGGAGTTCATGTATTCACTAAGTATTAATGCTTTGTTCTGGTACTCTATTAAAAGGAGGCCTTAATATCCCTTAGTTTCCAATAGGACCCCGCTGCCATGGGAGGGTAGGACAAAAGATGTTATGCAAGTTCTTTTCCATAAGCACATATGACTATTTGGAATACATGCCTACATTACATTGATGAACTGGAGCTAGTTCTGTGTCACCCTATGTTATAACTGTTGCATGAGGAATCGCATCCGACAAAATTATCCATCACTGATCCATTGCCTAGGAGCCTTTCACATATTGATCTTTGCTTAGTTACTCTTCCGTTGCAACTGTTACAATCAGTACAAAAACTCTTACTATTACCTTTGCCACCGTTACCGTTACTTCCATAATACTTTGCTACTAAATACTTTGCTGCATATATTAAGTCTTTCAGGTGCGGTTGAATTGACAACTCAACTGTTAATACTTGAGAATATTCTTTGGCTCCCCTTGTGTCGAATCAATAAATTTAGTTTGAATACTCTACCCTCGAAAAATGTTGCGATCCCCTATACTTGTGGGTTATCAAGACTATTTTCTGGCGCTGTTGCCAGGGAGCATAGCTCTATTCTTTGAGTCACTTGGGATTTACATCTCTTGATCACTATGAGGAACTTGAAAGATGAAAGAACCAAGATTTTTCCCTCAACTACAAGGGAAGGTAAGGAACTTCCATCTAGCTCTGCACTTGATTCACCTTCTGTTTTGAGTAAACTTGTGACACCTACCCCTGCTATTTATTCTGATATGTCACATGTTATTGATGATGCCACTTCTGCTATGCATGATGCTTATGATGAAACTACTTCTATGCTTGGTAATACTATGCCATTAGCTGAATTTCTTGATGAACAACTTGCTAGGTTTAGAGAGAATGAAATTATTGAAACTGATAATATAGATGAAAGTGATGATGAAGATTCTCCCCCTAGATATGAATTGCCTATTGTGCCTGATGGTTATGTTATGGATGAAGAAACTGCTAGAGACTTTTTAGCTTGCAATGATAGATATGATCTTAAGAAACTGTTAGCTAATCTGAAAGAAATATCCTTGAATCCTAGAATGAAATGACCCTGCTTTTGCTACTTCACCCATCTGTATTTCTGATAAGGATTATGATTTCTTTGTCGATCCTGAGTTAATTACTTTTGTTGAATCTAATCCTTTCCATGGCTATGAGTCTGAAACTGTTATGGCACATCTTACTAAATTAAATGATATAGCCACCCTGTTCACTAATGATGAGAAAACTCGCTATTACTTTATCCTTAAGCTATTTTCGTTCTTATTAAAGGGTGATGCTAAAACATGGTTCAATTCCCTTGATCCTGGTTGTGTGCATAGTCCCCAGGATATGATTTATTATTTCTCTGCTAAATATTTTCCCGCTCATAAGAAACAAGCTGCCTTAAGGGAAATATATAATTTTGTGCAAATTGAAGAAGAGAGTCTCCCACAAGCTTGGGGGAGGCTTATCTGATTACCTAATGCTTTGCCTCATCATCCTCTCAAGAAAAATGAAATACTTGATATCTTTTATAGTGGACTAACTGATGCTTCCAGAGACCACCTGGATAGTTGTGTTGGTTGTGTTTTCAGGGAAAGAACTGTTGATCAAGCTGAATTGCTATTGAATAATATTTTGGGTAATGATAATGATTGGACACTTCCTGAACTAACTCCTAAGCCAACTCCGAAGAAAAGGGGTATTTTATTTCTCAGTCCTGAAGATATGCAAGAGGCAAAGAAATCTATGAAAGAAAAGGGTATTAAAGTTGAAGATGTTAAGAATTTACAACCTATTGAAGAAATACATGGTCTTGATAACCCTACACAGGTAGTAAAGGTAATTTTTCTCTATGGATTTCATGAAGGTGATATTCCTCGTAATCAGTCTGCTAGCCAATGTTTAGATGAGTTTGATAATTTTATTGTTAAACAAGAAAACTTCAATGCTTATGTTGGTAGACAATTGAAACGTAATGCTTATATGATTGAACACTTGAGTGATTATATGTCTAGAGTTAAAGGTAAGCTTAAAGTTATTAGTAAACATGCTTCTATGGTTACCACCCAAGTAGAACAAGTGCTTAAAGCCCAGAATGAGTTGCTCAATGAATTAAATAATAAGAAAAATGAAAATGCACTTAGAGTTGTGACTAGAAGGGGTAAAATGACTCAGGAACCTTTGTATCCTGAGGGCCACCCTAAGAGAATTGATCAAGATTCTAAGAGAACTAATGTTGATGCACCTAGTTCTTCTAAGAAGAAGAAAAAGAAAAATGATAAGACTTTGCATGCTTCTAGTGAACCTGTTGTTGACACACCTGAGAATCCTAATGATATTTCTATTTCTGATGCAGAAACTCAATCTAGTAATGAACATGAACCTAGTGATAATGTTAATTATGATGTTCATGTTGATGCTCAACCAAGCAATATAAATGATGTAGAGATGAACATGTTGTTGATCTTGATAACCCACAATCAAAGAATCAACGTTATGATAAGAGAGACTTCGTTGCTAGGAAGCGCGGTAAAGAAAGAGAACCATGGGTTCAAAAACCCATGCCTTTTCCTCCTAAACCATCCAAGAAAAAAGAGGATGAGGATTTTGAGCGCTTTGCTGAAATGATTAGACCTATCTTTTTGCGTATGCGTTCGACTGATATGCTTAAAATGAATCCTTATGCTAAGTATATGAAAGATATTGTTACAAATAGAAGAAAGATGCCAGAAGCTGAAATTTCCACCGTGCTTGCTAATTATATTTTTAAAGGTGGAATACCTAAGAAACTAGGAGATCCAGGAGTACCAACTATACCATGCTCCATTAAAACAAACTATGTTAAAACTATTTTATGTGATCTTGGGGCCGGTGTTAGTGGTATGCCTCTCTCTTTTATATCGTAGACTTGATTTGAATAAGTTGACACCTATTGAAATATCTTTGCAAATGGCTGATAAATCAACCGCTATACCTATCGGTACTTGTGAGGATGTGCCTGTTGTGGTTGCAAACGTTACTATTTTAACGGACTTTGTTATTCTTGGTATTCCCGAGGACGATAGTATGTCTATTATTCTTGCTAGACCCTTTTTGAATACTGCAGGGGCTGTTATTGATTGCAACAAAGGCAATGTCACTTTTCATGTTAATGGTAATGAGCATACGGTACACTTTCCGAGGAAACAACCTCAAGTCCACAGTATTAATTCTATTGGAAAAACTTCAATGATTATTATTGGAGGTTTTGAATTTCCTCTTCCTACTGTCAAGAAGAAATATGATATTCTTATTGTTGGGGACATGCATATCCCCGTTGAGGTAACCTAGTGTTATTTGAAAATTCTCCGGTTTCATGCAAGTCGGAAATAGTTTGTTAACAAGACTTGATCAACCTTGTTAGTGGATTCCTTTTGATGAGCATGAGATGGATGAAGTTAGAAAGCACAACTCTGTGTAGCCTCTTTTTACTTTCTGTTATTTAGATTAAATAAAGCAAAAATAGTATTTTCTGTCTGTTTTCTGAATTATCCTTGCAATAAAAAATACCCCGAAAATAAAAGTTCTCCATATGCCCTGAAAATTTTATATGATTTTTTCTAGAATATTTAAGAATATTTGGCAGTGAGAACACACCAGGGGGACCCACCACCTGGCCACGAGGGTCCAGGGCACGCCTACCCCCCTAGGACGCCCCCTGCCCCGTGGACCCCATGTGGGCCCCCTCCACTTATTCCTGCACCCACACACTTCGTCTTCCTCCAGAAAAATCATCCACCAGCTCAAACCCGAGTTCTAGCTCATCTTGTTACCATTTTCGATCTCCTTGCTCAAAGCTCCATTCACAAAACTGCTTTGGGGGATTGTTCTTCGGTATGTGACTCCTCCAGTGGTCTAATTAGTTTTTGCTCTAGTGCTTTATTTATTCCAAATTTTTGCTGCTTAGGTGACACTGTTCTTGAGCTTCCATGCCAAATTTATGTGGTCAAAAGTAGTTTTAATGCATGATATGACCTCTAGGCACTTGTAGGAGTAGTTGCTATCGATCTTGTTGAGTTTGATTCACTTCTATTTTGAGTCACTAAAAAATTTCAGAAATTTTTCATAGGAAGAAAAATGTTTAGGAAAACGTACCAAGGTGGTTCCTCAAGGAAGCAAGGCCCAAGGCTCGCGATACGTGAACCGGTTAATGGACTTCCAAGGGAAGCTCAAGTGCGACCTTGTGAATGGCCGTCAGAGGAGTTCATGGTCCAGGCAGGCATCAAAGATGAATTTGACGCGTATGTGCGTAACGCTGATCTTGAGAGCTTCCTGTCAGATAAGTGCCGGCAATACCTCTATCTAACTGATTCATTTGTGAGAAGTTTAAATTCACATCCTCATGCAATTCTCACACTGTTTTTTATATCTTTATGATAAATATTATACCATGGACCTAGAAGATTTTAATACTGCTTGTAAACTCCCGCACTGGGGCAATGTTAGTGAACCTCGCAAATCTGAATATAAAGACTTTCTTTCTAGTATTACTGTGGGGGAATCTAGGGAAATCACACAAGCTACCATAGGGAGCATTCATTTCCCTTCCATACATTATTTTGCTCTCTTCATTGGTAGATGCATTAACGGTAAAGATGAGGCTTGTCACATGTGTGTTCCAAATCTTAGTGTCCTCAAGAGTGCGGTATTAGGTGATAAACAATATAACTTGAGGCCATTGTTGCACGTAGGTTGCATCACAACAGCATAAGTGGATATTTATTTGGTGGAATGTATGCAGCTCGTGTAGCTAACTATCTTGATATACCCATATGTGGAAATGATATTGAGTTACCTCCTGCTTACCTAGATTCTAATGCCATGGTTCGCCATTAGTTTGTTGAGAGGAATGAACAATTCCTCCAGTATCGACTAATCTTTGATAGATGGCGTACCGTCCATGTCGCTCTCCCTGCTCCTAGTTTCTTTGACTTTCAGGCAAAAAGGAGATATGTTATAACCAGGGAGGAGGCGAACGAGTACAAGAGGAGGATAGAGGCAGCTCGCCTCCAAGCCGCAGCTCATCAGGCAGTAGCTGGTGCATGTCAGTACGACCCAGCTACAATTTTGGATATCCACCAGGCCAGCCGTGGCCATAGACTAACTTAGGCCAAAAGCCTAAGCTTGGGGGAGTACGTATCTCTCACCGACATTACATTCATGTTCACACACTCATGCCAGTTGCCGGTGCTCATCCTTTTTCATTTTACTATCCATGCTAGTTTATTTTCTTTTCCAGCATTCTTCTTGTGTGTTTGAAAAAACTTAAGAAAAAAAAATAGTTGTAGCTTTTAGCTAGTTTACTTTCCATGCTTGTAGTAGTAGTAACTAAAAGAAAACCCAAGAAGATTTCTCGTTCTTCTTTTGCTTGTTGGGAGCTTTCCCGTGTAAATAGTTTTGTTTCCTTTCTTTTCTTTGGGGGTCGAGAGGAGAAGACCATGATGAAAATGTTGAGTGGATCTCATATGCATTATTGTTGATCTAACCAAGAGCCCAAATTACCTTGTCTTCTTCTGTGTATTAAATGCTTGCATATTCCAGCTTAGTCCAATGCACGTGCACTATTATTATTATCCACACCATTCGGTTGTGCAAGTGAAAGGCAATAATGACGATATATGATGGACTGATTGAGATGAGAAAAGCTGGTATGAACTCGACCTATCTTGTTTTTGTAAATATGATTAGTTCATTGTTCCTGATTCAGCCTATTATGAATGAAACATGTTTGCAATGACAATTAGAGATTATAGTTGCTCATGCCATGCTTAATTTGCTAGTAGTTTACAATGGTTTACCTTGCGTGACAACATGCTATTAAAATGGTTGTGATGTGGTATGATAGGTGTGGTATCCTCCTTTGAACGATTCGAGTGGCTTTACTTGGCACATGTTCACACATGTAGTTGAAACAAAATCAACATAGCCTCCATGATATTTATGTTCATGGTGAATTATATCCTACTCGTGCTTGCACTCAGTGTTGATTAATTTTAATGCATGTTCATGACTGTTGTCGCTCTCTAGCTGGTCGATTCCCAGTGTCTTTCTAGCCTTCACTTGTACTAAGCAGGAATACTGCTTGTGCATTCACTTCCATAAACCCAAAAAGTTATTCCATATGAGTCCACCATACCTTCCTATATGCGGTATCTACCTATCGTTCCAAGTAAATTTGTATGTGCCAAACTCTAAACCTTCAAATGAAATTATGTTTTGTATGCTCGAATAGCTCAGGTATAAACTAGGGTTGTCTATATCTTCCATGCTAGGTGGGTTATACTCAAGAGGAGTGCACTCCGCTCTTCATTCACGAGAAAATGGCTGGTAACCGGGATGCCCAGTCCCATGCTTAAATTAAAATAATTGCAAACAAAACTCCCCCAAGATTGTTGTTAGTTGGAGGCACCTGTTGTTTCGGACAAGGCATGGATTGATTTTGTTGGTGGTGGGGGAGTATAAACTTTACCATTCTGTTTGGGAACTGCCTATAATGTGTGTAGCATGGAAGATATCGAGATCTCTCGGTTGTTATGTTGACAATGAGAGTATGCCACTCAAAATATTATTTATCTCTATTTCAAAATCGAGCTCTAGCACCTCTACGAATCCCTGCTTCCCTCTGTGAAGGGCCTATCTATTTACTTTTATGTTGAGTCATCATCCTCTCATTAAAAAGCACCAGTTGGAGAGCACCGCTGTCATTTGCATGCATTACTATTAGTTTACATTAAGTATGACTGTGATTGGATCTCTTTTCCCATGAATTACAATGTCTAGTCAGTCCTTGAACTTCAGAGGTGCTCTGCATTTATGTTTTGCGGTCTCAGAAAGGGCTAGCGAGATAGCATCTTGTTATATCATATTATGATTGTTTTGAGAAAGTGTTTTCATCCGCGATTTACGATTATTGCTCGCTAGTTGATTATGCCATTGATATGAGCAAACACGAGACATAAGTGTTATTGTGAATATGGTTAGTTCATAATATTTTCTGAAAACTTGAATGCTGGCTTTACATATTTACAACAACAAGATCAAACAGAGTTTGTAAATGTTTTTCTTTATCACTTTTAGCTTGTCAACTGAATTGCTTGAGGACAAGCAAAGGTTTAAGCTTGGGGGAGTTGATATGTCTCCATCATATCTACTTTTCCAAACACTTTTGACCTTGTTTTGGACTCTAACTTGCATGATTTGAATGGGACTAACCCGGACTGGCACTGTTTTCAATAGAATTGCCATGGTGTTATTTTTGTGCAGAAATAAAAGTTCTCGGGATGACCTGAAACTTCACGGAGAATATTTTTGGAATTTATGAAAAATACTGGCGAAAGAATCAACGCCAGGGGGGCCACACCCTGTCCACGAGGGTGGGGGCGCGCCCCCTGTCTCGTGGGCCCCCTGAGGAGAAAAAAATCAGAGAGAAGGATTCATCGCGTTTTATGATACGGAGCCGCTGCCAAGCCCTAATCTCTCTTGGGAGGGCTGATCCGGAGTCCGTTTGGGGCTCCAGATAGGGGAATCCGTCGTCAACGTCATCATCAACCTTCCTCCATCACCAATTTCATGATGCTCACCGTCGTGCGTGAGTAATTCCATCGTAGGCTTGCTGGACGGTGATGGGTTGGATGAGATTTATCATGTAATCGAGTTAGTTTTGTTAGGATTTGATTCCTAGTATCCATTATGTTCTGAGATTGATGTTGCTATGACTTTGCTATGCTTAATGCTTGTCACTAGGGCCCGAGTGCCATGATTTCAGATCTGAACCTATTGTGTTTTCATGAATATATGTGAGTTCTTGATCCTATCTTGCAAGTCAATAGTCACCTATTATGTGTTATGATCTGTTAACCCCGAAGTGACAATAATCGGGACAATTACTGGTGATGACTATAGTTTGAGGAGTTCATGTATTCACTAAGTGTTAATGCTTTGTTCCGGTACTCTATTAAAAGGAGGCCTTAATATCCCTTAGTTTCCAATAGGACCCCGCTGCCACGGGAGGGTAGGACAAAATATGCCATGCAAGTTCTTTTCCATAAGCACGTATGACTATATTCGGAATACATGCCTACATTGCATTGATGAACTGGAGCTAGTTCTGTGTCACCCTATGTTATAACTGTTGCATGAGGAATCACATCCGACATAATTATCCATCACTGATCCATTGCCTACGAGCCTTTCACATATTGATCTTTGCTTTGTTACTTTTCCGTTTCCACTGTTACAATCACTACAAAAACTATTACTATTACCTTTTCCACTGTTACTGTTACTTCCTTTCAACAAATTAGAAGCAGTGCATGCTATAAATCATATCAAAGATGCAACTAATATCACACTGCATATAGTGAAGGTGTATCGTCATATTGATTTATGCGGGATACAAAAAAACAATAGTTTAATGTGAGGACATGCTTAATAGACAGATGTAGTATGTACTAAATACAGGAAGGCATGTCACATTAACAGGTATAATGTATAAGCTAAGCAGAATAGCACATGCAGTTTAACCAGATTGGAAGAGTTATAATCTAGACACCATATGCAACATGCAACCACATATCACGCTGCCAAGTTAGAGCAAGCACCTGCGATGCTAGTGTAGGGGAAACGCGGTAATCAACTACAGAGCTACATTCACTATATTCATCTAGCCTTGCTGTTTCTTGAGAATCATGTCGGGAGGCTGACGCTGCATTCTTTAAATGAGGAGTAATCCACTTGCTTGACTGCCTCATCATAAGTGATTGATGAGGGATACACAAGAACATTAGTTTGATGTAAGAACATGGTTAATACACAGATGTACTAGTATGTACCACAAACAGAAAGGCATGTCAGATTCAAAGGTATAATGTGTAAGCTAAGCAGATGCAATTTAACCAAATTAGAAGAAATACAAGCTAGACATCCGGCTGGAGTGGTGAGCATGATCATCTAGGACCCGAGAGCCTGGTGGGAGGCGGGCTGCTTCGCCACCATAGCGGCTTTTTAGTTGGCTTCCAGGTGATGCCTCTCTTCATTGGGCTTGTCACTGACTCGGCCAGTGCCTTGACTAGCTATTTGTCTTCTGGTGCTCACGGGATGGTGGTTCATGTAAAAAATATCTTTCCTTATCTTAATAAAGACCGACTCCGGCCTTTCGAATACAAGCTAGACACCATATGGAACATGCAACCACATATGACACTGCGAAGTTAAAGCAAGCACCTGGGATGGTGGTTCATTGCGAGCTAGGTCATCAACTCCAGAGCTACGTTTACCGTCTCCATCTGCTGACACTGCACCTATTATAAGGCTGAAACGTGTCTGGCCTATCCGCGTACGACGCTGGAGCGACTTCTCACTTTTCTTTTTTTGCTTCTCTCATAGCAGCAGAGTCTGAAATACCCTTGCATAAAAACACAATAGTGAGAGTATGGGTGAAGTGTGTGCAGAACTAGTGCACTGTAAAAGTAGCAGATACCAGCTGGCTGGAAAATAAATGACAGGAGACATATGATAGCTCTACAACATTGCATGGCAAACAAAATTAGATTCTACTCCGTATGCTTTTGTAATATTTGAGCACAGGAAATGTAGGTAGTCCTCCAGCACACCACCACATGTGGTCATATCAAGATAACAGTCGACTGAAAATAAATAGGTTAGTCGATTTTTTTAATGAACCGTCCGATCTATAAGGAACAGGCATATGGCCTTCGTCTACCTCCCGCCAGTCACTGTTGACGATCTTTCTCGAACCGCCAGCGACCACCGGCCCATACCCCTGCCTCCGCCGCCCCGCCCTCCCCTCGACCTCACACCACCGCCATGCTTGGCAGCGCCCCCAGGCCATCCCTTTAATCCCGACCGACCTCCAGATCGGGCGCCAGTAGCTCTAGGCCCCACACGCCCCTAAGATAAACACTGAGGCGTTGCTTCCCCGGCGTAATAGGCGGACTAGCGCCTGTTATGCCAGGGAATGCTTTCGTTAATTGGGAATCAACTGACCAGGAATTGGAATTCAGGGGGGCGACGGACCTCTAGCTAAGGTGAAATAGTATATGAGGAGAAACCTTGTGCATCGCGAGTTACTAGGAACATCTAGTATCAAGAAGAAGTGGTCAACTTGTGTCTTCTGTGGGATGAACACCGTGCAAGCAGACACGTAAGATTTGCACGAATAAGGGAAGAGGAGTACCATTTTCGGTTGCCGGTGTGGTCGCCTCCACATGTCGCGCCGATCTTCTTCTTTTTTCCGGGGAAACCGATGTTCTGGAGGAGGGTGCAGGCTTGGGCGAACCCATGGCCAAATTGTTGACTATGTTGCCGTGGTCGTATGTCGGCGGAGGGGAAGCAGATCCGAGGCGGCGAAGGACGGTGTAGCAGGAACAGCTCCGGTGCGGTGGAGGGTGGCGAAGTTCGAGCGGCATCGGTGAGGCGCAGGACGGCGTGATTGAACTGGCTCAGGTACGGACGGCTCAACCTCGGCTTCAACTACTAGCCGTGGAGGGCGTTGCGGTTGAGGTTGCGGTGGACGACGACGTCGGGGTATCGGCTCCGGCGTGATGGAGGAGGGCGGCGGTTGATGGGTGGAATGGGGTGGCGGACGGAGGACGCCGGGGTTTCGCCGCTGGTGGAGAGGTAGTTTTTGCGCCCACGGAGTATGAATGGGGAATCGGACGGGTGGTCGGGGGAGGGGGAGAACCATGTTTCGGTCTGGGACGCGCTTGTTTTTGGCTTTTTTGAACAGAAGATGGGACACGCTTGTGTGAAATTTGGGGAAGGTACAAACTTTGCCCCCCCTCTTAAATTTCGGACCTACTGCCGGTCGGGGGTAGGATGGTAATCCCAGGTGTCCCAAATAGTGGGCGGGAGCGATTTCGGCCACGCGCATGTGTGGTTAGGCGGCCATTGTGTATGAATGTTTTTCGGAGGCGGTTGCGTGGCGTCTAGATGAAGCTACAAACCTACCCCGGTTTAGACCTTTGGACGTCGGGCCGGTAGGTTTCACGGGTCAGAGTTATTAGAAAAGTAATTTCCTTGTACTACCAAACATTGGTCTCACGAGGTTTCGGGCGAGTAGAGGCTCTTTTGGCGCTTCGTTCGAAATTTTGAAACAGAAGCATTCACGTTTAGAGTACTCTTGAACTTTGAGGATTGACCTAAATAGATAACATTAAATTTGACCTTGTATGTTTGAAAACCTCATTAAATTATCCGCTTCTTTTTGAAATTTTGACACTTGAAAATCATATAACAACGATTATTTTGGAATGGAGGAGCTAAATTAGAATCTATTTTGTACACGACTACATATGCTATTATGTACAAAATCAGAGCAAAGATTGGTGCCCCCATAATTTAGGTATGATTTACAAATGCCATGATATCAAATTCAAATAATTGAATGGACATCATGTTGAATTTGATTTTTTTTAAACCACCTTAAGTTGAATTCAAATGTATGCTAGTTCATAGGTAGCTATTTATAATGTTCATTGTGTACTTTCATATGTATAATGTGCTTTACACACACAACATGAACTATACTCACGTTTATATTCGATTGCTAAAGCGATGCATTGTCTAGAGTTCAAAATACTAACTATGTGGATCAATTGTGTCGAATAATAACATAGACATGCTCAAATTCGATAGAATCTAGATGTCTGATGGATCAATGACCATTCCTTACGCGAATTGCAAATATCATGATCCCATCCTAATATTTGGATACAATTTATATATTTAATCAATGTGTACAGCAGTCTTGTACGTGTAGTTTCACTCTCCATCGGTGGTGTCTCACACATGCTCACACACTCTCTCTCGAGGTGTCTTTCTCGCACACATGCTCTCGATATAACCCTCTCTCCCTCTCGTAACCATTTACGATTGTTTTAACTAACCTTCATCACAAGCACTCTTCCTCTCGCAAGCATACACACGCAGAATCCCCATCGACCCTTTCTATATACATAGAATTGCGTACGTGTCTCTTGTACGCACATTATCTTTAGGTCTGTCTCTCACGCATTGTCTCACACCTCTCTTCCTAATCGACGAGTATGATTCTAGCAGAGCATTCTGTAGGATGCCCCTTAAAGTTAGGTTGGATGAATAGTAATATCAGAGATAAAAGGGTTACTTTAGTCCGAGAACCTAGGGTTAGAAATCCTAGTCGGCTTTGTCAGTGGACATAGAGTCCTTCATAATTATGCTATCTTTGTCTTGTATGACTAGTCATCCATGGGTCTCCCTAAATGCGTCATGGGCCGACCAATGTGGCGCAGGACGGAACCGAACGAAGGGCCTCACCTCGACCCACCGGACCTCACACGATGACACACCCTCTGCCCCACGTCCCGTTATCTTCTCACACCCATACATACCAACACTGACACCACACATAAAAAAAATATCCTCCTGGTGCCTCTATCCACTCCCCCCTTGCATATACACACTCAAGGGAATCTCTCGCTGTGACGTCATATTCGTCTCTCTCTCTAGACCACTCTAATTTCTCGTGCTATCTCTCCCACCCCCACCCCCACCCCCTTGTCGGCCCCTCTATCCATGCCTCTCTCGAATACGTAATACACGCACATACCTTTCTAGGCCCTGCTAAATGCATAAACTACACATTCACACATGTTACATCACATACCCCATTGATCTAAAAAGCCATCTCTTCACGTTTATTTCGCATACAACATTCCTTTTGAATAAGGTGTGGCCAAAAAAATATTTTAGAATTTCTACATATATACAACATTACAAAGTTCTATGGAGGAGTATGAACGCTTGCATTGCATGGTGCCCACAATGATATTTATTCCGCACTTTGAATTTGTATATTTTTATACTATATATAAAGTTAGTCATAATAAAGAGAAACGAAGAGCATCTCTCTCTCCATCGCATACCCCCCCTCTACGCCCCTTTCACGTACGCACACAAACTATCTCCAGGTCCTCTAAAAGTAAGCCCCCAGCACATTCACGCATGTTTCATCTTTCTCTCGCGGTATATACAGTGATGATCATTGTATTTGAAGCGAAAGCACTATACGTACATTGGACTTCAGAATCCACTCATTATGGTCACCATTTATGTTTTGTGGTTATTATATAGTCACGGGCTCACCATACAACTCTGTATTTGCTCAAGACACGACTAATTGACCAGTTAAACGCTGCACGTGGCACCTCTAGTGTTGCATCACATTATCTCACTACCATCGGGCCCACCTGTCGGCTTGTATCTACTCTACATCTACACTCTTATAAAATACTAGCAAGATTCCCATGCGTTTCACGGAACATCAAGATGCATTTGTATGAGTAGTTTATCTTGTGGGAGAAAAGGATGAACAAGGGAAGGCCTTATTTGCAAGTGTGGAGAGGGGAGTGGGTATCTTTTTACAAAATTGCCATAGTTTCCTTCCTATCCGTCAGATATAGATCGGACGGCCTATATTGCAGGATGGCAGGCACACAATCATCACCGACTATGCTTTTTATAAGAGTAGGGATAAAATACACTCTTATAAAAAACAGAGTTGGTGATGATGGTGTGCCTGCCATCCTGCAATATAGGCCGTCCGATTTATATCTGACGGATAGGAAAGAAACTATGATAATTTTGCAAAACGGTACCCACACACCTCTCCACATTTGCAAATAGGGCCTTCCCTTGTTCATCCTTTTCTCTCACAAGATAAACTAGTCATACAAATGCATCTTGATGTTATGTGCAACGCACGGGCATCTTTCTAGTAAGAATGAAAACAAACGACAAAAAATATTGGACGGTGGTTCGAAGTCATGACCGCGGGCACAGCGGACAAGGTGGCCTTGTATTGGTATGCTGAGCCGTCTGTTTTAACACACAGGAGCTGGTGTGGTGGTTTTACACACACGCACGCATGCACACAAACTGCATGCACGCAACACTCACACGAACACATGCACCCACACATGCACGCAACACTCACACATACACACACAGCCACGCACGCACGCAACACTCACACGCACACATGCACGCATGCATGCACACACCAGTACACCACACGATCAACACACACTCTCACGCTCAAGTGCTCAACCTACACGTGCATGTGCACACATCAGGCCCTGACAGACACATACACAACCAGGTGATTCCCACACACGGGGTGGAGTCTTGTTGTGCCTGCGTAAATTTGTGTTTACCTGACCTTTTCCCTATGCGAACTGACAGGTGGGACCCACAAGGAACGTGGTCAATTTAACTAGTCAACATGGTGCCATGCAGACTATTTAGCCAGTCAACAGAGTGCAATCTGATGTTGAACCGTGAGCAAGTGACTGTATAATCACCGCAAAATGTATATAGTGACCGTAATCAGCTTATTCTGAAGTTCGGTGAACGTATTACGCTTTTCTCTCTATAGGCCCTCCAAAACTACATCTCTACACGTTCTCGCATGTTACATCTAACAACTATGCAATACAACACTACTACTACACTCTAACACAATAAATCATAGTATGAGTTTTTAGTTTTACTAGATATCATATTGTTACTTAATTATTCAGTTTGCATACATTAAAATTGCCTTTGAAATGTATGGCCAGTATCATATACCGCGCGGGGAAAATCCTGCCTTTTCCTGTTTAATCAGGTTTGTATCGATGGATCGTGCGAAACAGCAAAACTATAGTACTATATATAGTACAAGTGACAGTTCACTTGGACGTCGTGTCGTGTACTCCTCCGTCGTAAGATTGGAGCGCTCGCTTTCATAAATCTTCTAGTCCCTTTCACCGACATGTGGGGCATCAAGCTACCGGGTCTACATGCCATACCGGAATATAGTGCAGAGCAGCCGGGGTGAAGCACCCAGAAATGGCGCCAGCGTAGTAATGAGCAATGAGGCGTCAAATCACAAAGGTGCACCTTTCCCGCAGTTAAGTTGGAGGGACGAAGTAATAATGCTAAAAAGAAGTTGGAGGGATGAAGCAACCATCATTTCACTCGTTGCTGAATCCGCTTATCCCTCATCTTCTTCAAGTTAACCACATGTTGCTTCTACCGTTGTTCTGCCTCATGTGGGAAGCGGGTCGGCTTGGTAAAGCACTGACACATGGGACCGCATGTTAGCAAACCGCCAGGACAACGTCCTCTAAAAATAAGAAACCTCCCCCGCCATCTGTGCAGCAAAATCACCTCCTTTTTACTAATCTTGATTCTATAATTTTTTAGATCAATATAATTGAGATTTGTATAGATAGCACACATGAGCAAAACCAAGTGGTACAGTTAAGGGCATCCACAATGTGTAGCCAAATGTGAAAATAGCATTTGGCATCATGGGAACCATTGTGGACGGTGTTGCCAAAGCCAAAAGGATGGAACCGAAGCTCCCTGATTGATTGATTGATTGATTGATTGAGGGAATAGAAAAATGCAATGTCTCTCCTCTTTCTCCCGTGCTTGGACGCATGTATAGTATAGAGGACAGAGTCTACTCCCCTGTCCCTTCTATCACAAATCACAAAGCAGTGAGGCGTCAAATCACAAAGCACGGACGAAGCAACCATCATTTCATTCTTCGCTGACTCCGCGTCTCCATCATCTTCTTTGAGAAACCATCTCACCGCACTAAGTTGGACGGACGACGCTATTGTGTATGAGTAGTACTAGTACATTTACGCATCCTTTGGTTCAACGGACTTCCTAGATGCAAATAAGGCGGTTGTCTCGTCTTGCAGGTGGCACTTGCAAATGACTTACCGTGGTCTCCCTCAATGGTGTTCTCCGTGGAACGCACTTCGCCAAACCACAATGTTCGAGATATTGTCGACGTCACTGCAATGGGAAGGAAGTCAAATATAGTTACTACCTCCATTTTTTTGTACACAAGGCCAGTATATCAAAATTACAATTTGCAAAAGGCCACTAACACTAATCGAGGCAAAATTGATGGGGTTTGCCTCGTACTAGCAACCAAGGACATTAATATCCCCTGCATGCATGCGAAAGTGAGAAGGTTGGTTTGCATGGCGCTACATTAATCAAGCGATGAGGAGTGAGATGGTTAGCTCTTTGGGCTTTGGAGAAAAAATACACATTAATTGACATGTGAAACGAGGATTTGTATCGATTAATCCCGTGAAGGAAAACCCCGCCTTTCTTTTTTAACACTAGTACTCCTAGTACGTAGTACTACGTACTTATCCTGTTTGGGTCTAGGCCTTGCATTGCCATACTTCGCCACACATTTCTGCCAAGCTTGCCTAAAGTTTTCAAAATGAAAAGGATGTACACTTGCGCATGGCTGTCGCGGTCGCACCGCACCCTCACATGCATAGTCGCTCCTGCACGCCACAAACCCAACCAAGGGAACGCACCCTCACTGACACATGCTGTCGCATGTGAACAAACCAAACTCGGCCATCCTACCGCTGACACATAATTTTCGTTCATAGAGTATGTTTATCCAAACGCATGTTGGGGAGTATCCGTACGGCCCGTGCGGTGGTCTGTTGGGGAAGAAGAAGAGGTGAGGAAGAAGGGTTAGGAGACGTAGGATATTCATCCAACCGCCTGAAATGGTAGACTGGCCCAAGTCAGGTGACTTACATAACAATATATGTTTTTACACAGCAAAGGATCCATAAAAACAACAACATAAATAAAAACTATCACTTCTCGTGGAACGAGACGGCCTCATCGTCTTTGGCTGCCGGCGCGAACCAGCGTAGCTACCGACGTGTGTCTCCGTACCGTGGTTGTCCTCGGCCTCCAGCTACTCGTTCACGCGGAGCATGCAGGCACTCTACACAGACGAGAGCACCGCCCGGTTCAAGTCGAGGACGTATGGTTCCGCCTGCAGGAGGGCCTCGATGGTAGCGGCATCCGCGCGCTCCGCGTTGAGTCGAGCCTCCGCCGCCTGGTTCAAGTCCAGGACGTCCGGTTCTGCCTACAGGAGGGCCTCGATGAGAGCGGCATCCACGCGCTCCGTGTCGAGTTGAGCCTCTGCCACCCGGTTCAAGTCCAGGATGTCCGGTTCCGTCTGCAGGAGAGCCTCGATGGCAGCAGCATTCGCGCACACCGCCTCAAGTTGAGCCTCCGCCGCCCGGTTCACATCCACGACATCCGGTTCCGCCTACAGGAGAGCCTCGATGGCAGCGGCATGCGTGCGCTCCGCGTCGAGTTGAGCCTCTGCCTCCCGGTCCTCCTTTAGTATCGCCAGGTTGAACCGCTGGTCCGCCTGCACCATGGGGGACTCGGATGCCGGCACGAAGTCGACGTCCATCGTCTCATACCCATCGGGGGCCTTTTGCGCCGCGATCTCCGCCATGAACATTGGATCGGCTTCCTCCTCCTCGTAGCTTGGCTCCAGAGAACTCGGGGATTGGCCCACCACAAAGCGAGCTTGGGAACGGAGGTCTCTAGCACCAATCGCCGCCGCGATTTCTGCGCGGCGCTCCGGCGTCAGCATCTTGTAGTACGTGATCTTGCGGCGCACCATGGCTTTCCGACGAACTAGGGGACGCTTGATGCGGGCTAGGGGATCGAAAGGTAGGGGAAGGGGCTGGAGATTAGGTGTGGTTTTAGGGCAGTGGCTGGCGTAGGCCGAGCAGCGAAGGTTCTGGTGTGAATAGTGGTTCCGGTGACGACCGTTCAATCGGTTTTGACTGTACATCGCTCTTGTCGCGTTCGTGTTGCAGCCCGGCACGCTGGACCCTCCACGTCGCTCACCGAATGGAACACGCTTCGTCTTGCGTTTTCGCTCGCTTTTGGGACCGCAGTTGAGAGCAAACCGACGTCCCTCCCCCTCCCCCGCCCGCGTCATTTTATGCTGAGTAAATAAAAACAGAGGGAGTATACGCCGAATGAGGATCCCCTGACGTGGCCGAACCCATTGAGTAACTGACATGGGGGGCCTAGCAGGCATGGGGTCCGCCAGTAAGTAACCGAAAGGGAGGGTAAGGCAGGGATACGTATGTGAAAGGAGCTTCCAATGATATAATTTTCACATTATACATCTCATGTACTATTAATTTTGTCAATAGTCAAATGCGGTTTTGAAAAACGCATTAGAGCATGGTTAATAATATATCCGGTCGATGGCTATAAGGAACTACCATGTTATCTATAGTCATCATCTATTATATGCACTCATATAGTAGTGTGGGCTATAAGGTTAGCTATTTCCCGCAAAAAAATTATAAGGTTGGCTATTGTATTAGTACTTTTTCCATCTCCTCTCCATCTCTTTCTTCATATTTATTGTACGTATTTAACTAGGAATGCATATATAGCTAGGCTCTTGCATGAGAGCTAACTCCCCTTACTTTTTCACATCTCTCTCCTCCACATAGGCCCTATCTAAATGGAAGGAGGGAGTACAACTATGAGCACTGCATACTCTAGTACAGATGTTGTCAGTACTGCACTAGTACTATTGGACAGGGAGCTTAAGAAAGTTACTATTGGACTGGCTATACGTGGCGAAATCCTAGTAGGAAGAGCATGCGCGAGAACAAGCACATTCACGTGGTTGAAAACAAATTGGAAACCATCTCGAGTACAAATCTAGGAGTACGTACGAATCTAACAATATTGATTGGGCGTTGTTAAATGTTGATACTTTTTTTATCAAAGTAGAGATACTTTGACTACACATAAAACTTATATGTAAACTAGAAAGGATAGGAGCGAGTATATTGTACGTTCAAAAACGAAACGAACATTGAATACCCTTTATATATGATTTGCGGATGCTATGATCACCAGTTCAAAATTGTGAATCCGCCTTAGGTATCACACATGCCCCCACTCGTTCTCTCTCGATTTCATCTCGAGGTCCGGATATCGATTGAAAGAGGACTAGGGTGGGTACAATACGTTCGTTTCGCTTATGAACGTACAATATACTCCCTCTTATTCCCCACAGACCCCCCCTGCTGGTCATTTCTATCACAGAAACAGACCAAAGCTTTATCTCCTTGCACGACATGCAATTGATCTCTGAACATCAATCGATCTCGTCAACATGTGTCGGGGCATGAACCGAATGGGATGTCAAAACTAAGACGCGAAGCGACACGTAGTGGAGGCAAAGTGAAACTTCAAACGAACTGTTTGTTTGTATGCATGTTGAACAAAATAAAAAAAACATTGGAAATACAAGCATGGTCTAGGCCCACATGCAAATGATACTTGGCGGAATGTTCAAATGAGGCATGCGGGAGGATGGACTCGACCGTAGGGCGTGGTCGATGGAGAAGAGGGTTGGAGAGGAATGAGAAATAAGCAAACGCCACATGATTATACTTGAACGGCTCAAATAAACAATAAGTTGTCTCGCTTGGCCTACATACTGAAAGGCCTAATGCGCAACGCGGAGCACTGACGCTCAAATATGGCCGGGAAAATAGGGAAACCGACATGTGGGGCACACCTGTTGGGATGACGTCGCGCAAACTAGTCCAATGTTGGATCTGGCCCACGACCTCCTCGCCACCGGCAACTGTTCATGTGGCTCATGGGGGCCAACAATGTGGTGCAGCTCCAGCACTGCCTCTGGACATGACGACCGCAGTGAGCGACACGCTCATCGTCGCTATACACGGTCAGCTTCAGTGTGCCGAGGGTGGAGTTAGTGTTGTGGCACGACCAACAGTATGTTTGGTTTGTGCCCAAGGTTGCCCCATCAAAGCATTGGGTAGCCAAAATATTGGTTGAGGTTTTGGTTGCCCATGATTTGGCAGACATCGGCAAGAAAAATAAACTAGAGTTCGCTAGAGTTCATTGGCATGCCAAAAAAATGGCAACCATCCAAACAAAGACCAATCTTTGGGTCATGACCAAAATTTTGGTAAGGTGCACTTTGGCCACAATCCAAACACACCCCAACACATGGCTCGTCAAGGATGCACGGGGCGCCGGGACGCGTTCGCGGAGTGGTGTAGCGCGGCCAACTGCATCCTTAGGACCTGAGACCATGTCGAGTTGTCTTGCTTTTTCAATGACATGCGTCGATCACATGTGAGAAAAGGGCATCTCCAACGTTGCCACGACCGCAGCTGACTACCCTGGCACACCAAAAACCCTCATCCCTCGCGCCATCGCGTGGTGCATTCCCAGTCGGCGCCAGCTGCCCGTAGTCATGCTATCCGTCTGTATGCCGTTGTTAACAGGCTCGGTGCCCGAGGAACCAACTTCGGCGACTTAATGACGCACCAAGACGCTTGGCCTCACCGGAATGCGCTACTTAAAGCGGCAATGCCCAGCTAACCTCCACACCATAGCGCATCGTCCTCCTACCTGGCACCACATCCGCCATGACCGCAAGCGCGAACGCTCTGCGGGAGAGCTTGTCTTCGGGGATGGAGCTCGAGGTCGCCGCCCTCGCTCAAGTCGCCGCACAAGCGGTGGCCACGCTGGCGGCCGATAACGGGAGCACCGTCAGCCACGCGTCCTACTTGCCGTCGTCCAACGTCCGGCACCGCCGAGGTCGGGGACTCCTCCGCAGATGAGTAGGGCATGGGAGGCGGCAGGGCATGGTGTGCCAACTGGCCGGTCCATCTCCCGTGTTCTACTTTTCCTTGCCGGAGACCGCACCTTCACTTCACGGGTCTTGACTCCCGCCCCCATACATGGAGATCGTAGATGGAGCACGTCGGTCGCCGCCGTAGAATAGGTTTAGGGTCGGGTTCTTTTATTTTTCTGTCCTATAAAAGTTTGAAATGTAATGAAAATCTATCGTGTTTGCATTAATCTCGGCCGGTGTATATGAACTTTCACAATAATATAGTATATTGTAGGAGTACTAGCAAGATGCCCGTGCGTTGCACGGAAGATCAAGATATCGTGGGAGAAAAGGATGAACGAGGGAAGGCCTTATCTGCAAATGCACATTCATGCATTTCACATCTTTCTACATCTACGGGAACCTACGAAAGGGTTAACATAAATTGCCTCTCTCTCACCTCCCCAGATTTTCATGGTGGTGGGCCCCTCCCTCCCCAATCTACAATCAACAGCTCACACGTTTCACATTATGTTAATTACGTAACTGGGACTACATAGGTGTAGCATTACTCGTCCTTAAAAACCCAACTAAGCCAACCTCCCAGCATATCACGCGGGAAAATACCCGGCCGCGCCGTTTTAGTTGGTATTACCGGATTACTAGTAGTAGTATCGATGGATCGCGCGAAGCAACAAGTTTTTTAGGAGGCGAAGCACCTAGTTTAAAAGGAAAAAAAGGCGGTACACTCACAGCACCCATGTCGCGGTCGCATTGCACCCCGCACACGTTCGGTCCTGCACACGGCTCACGCAAACGGAACGCGCTTCAGCTTGCCTCTTCACTGACACGTGGGACTGCACTTGGAGAAACCGGCCATACGCCCAAACTCCTCCCGCCCACCGTGCGAAAATCCTCCCCCCCCCCCTCCACCCAAAAATTCTCCCCAAATCCTAGATTCAACCGCCCTTCAGTCAACTAGCCAATAATATTCCCCAAACCCCCTCCCCCCCGTCCCCCTCCACTCCATTCGCTCAGCCAAAGACGCCCTCCCCGCCACTCCAATACGTCGGCGTCGCGGTTCGTCGAGGGGACGCACGGCGATCCTCTCGCTCCCACCGTACGCTCTCGTAGACTGACGTCCTCTAGCCGCGCTGCCACCGCTGGCGACGTTCTTGTGGAGGCGCACGGCGGTCAGCGCCGCCACCGCTGGCGACGTTCGTGTGGAGATGCATGGTGGTCAGCTTCTCCCACAGTACGCGCATTCTAGACTGAGGCCCCATGCATGTCGGTGTAGTGCTGAATGTTAGCTGATAGACGCTGTTAATCTCACTGTTTGCCAAAGTAGTTTACAGTCAATATGCTCTGCTTAAGAAGCTTCCTTGCCCTGTTCTGCACTCAATCTACTTAGCTGAGATGGCATGCCAAGGCCGATTAGTTGCTAAAATATCCTGCCATATATTTATTGTGACGTACATTGCCATGGTCTAGTAGCCCATCTGTTAGGTGAAATAGCTCTACACCGTTTTATACTCGATCTTTGTTGCTGCGATGGCCTTCGATAGTTCGATGGCTGTGTGCTTGGCCTCATTGACTGCTGAAACAGCCTGCCATAATTTAGGACTCAAATATGTTTGCTGAATTAGCTTTACATATATTTCGTTACTTAGATCTGCTCATCCAAATATCTTGCCATAGCTTTAGACATCGACCTAGGTATTTTCTTCTGGACTTCATAAAAAGCATATATGTTTTTCCTATAATATCTAGTAGAAGAACTAATTTGTATGTCTAACAGATGGACGGGACTTGGATAACTTCTGCTCGAATATTCTCCGCTGCATATGTCAAGGGGGTTGAAAACTTCATGAACTTTATCAAAGATGAGTACGATGGTCCGAAATCAGATGTGCTCTGCCCGTGTAGCAGTTGTATGAATTCAGTTACAAGACCCCAGTCAACTGTGCAAAATCATCTACACTTGTATGGGATGTCGGTCACATATACTAGGTGGGTTCATCATGGTGAAGCTGTGAACGTCAATGTTATTGACTACGTGGAAGCAGCAGATCACCATCTTGATCTGCCTGATGCTCAGGTAGAAGAGGAGGTGGTGGTGGTGGTGGTGGTGGCGGAGCCAGTGAGTTTGACCAACATTGAAACAATGCTACGAAATGCTTGTGCATTCTGTGAACTTTCACCTGCAGAAGAAAAATAGTGGGCCCGCATGTTGGAACAATGCAACGTGGCTGTCACCCCAGGAAATAAGCTGTCAGTATTCTCAACTATGGTCACCTTTCTTCAGGTGAAGACATCTGAGCGGATGACCAATAAATCATTCGATACGATGTTGGCTGCTTTCCGCAAAGCTTTCCCAGATGCGTCTGAGCTGCCACACACCTACAGTAAAATGAAGAATTTCCTTCGTGCAGTTGGAATTGGATATGATATGATCCATGTTTGTAAGAATAATTGTGTTCTGTTCCGGAAGGATTATGCCAACTTAAGTGAATGCTTGAAATGCAAATCATCAAGATGGAAAGATGGCGATGATGTGAAGAGGATTCCTCATAATGTTCTGAGACATTTTCCAATTACACCAAGATTGCAGAGGTTGTTTCATGATGATGAAACAAGAGAGGATGTACTGTGGCATTCTAGGAACCGGGATTACAGAGATTAGAATGTAATGAGCCATCCATCACATGGTAGTGAGTGGAAAATCTTCAATCAGAAGCACAAAAAGTCTGTTGCTGACCCGAGAAACATTAGACTTGGCTTAGCTCCAGATGGATTTAACCCATTTGGCCACCAGAATGCCACATATAGCATGTGGCAAGTGCTTGTTATCCCTTACAACATGCCTCCAAATGTCTACACCAAAGAATCAAACTACATGATGGCCTTGCTCATCCCAGGTCCAAAAAGTCCTGGAAAGGATTTTGACTTGTTCATGGAGCCTCTTGTGGAGGAACTTCAACAACTATGGAGGGGTGTTCTCACTCGAGACCTATATAGCAGCCCACCAGCTGATTTCTTTCTGCGTTTTGTTATAATTTGGTGCATCCATGATTATCCGGCTTGGGCACTATGTAAGGGCGAATGACACATGGTTACAATGCATGTGTTCGCTGTGACAGGAATCCGCTGTCATACGCAATACTTAGCAAGATCTGTTACATTGGACACCGCCATTTCCTTGCCAAGAACAAGCCGCATCCTAGAAAATACCGAAGACATGTGTTCAATGCAAAGCATGAAACCCGTGATGCGCCAAAGAGGCTCACCGCCGATGAGTTGCAAGTGGAATTAGAGAAGGTCAGGCATATTACACTAGGAAACCATCCTGATAATGGTAGCGGGAAAAGGAAGCATGGCAGGACAGAAGAGAGATTATTGTTTACCCGCAGATCCACTTTGTGGGACTTGGAGTATTGGAAAGATTTGGATCTGCGGTATAATCTTGATGTGATGCACATCGACAAAAATATATGTGACAACATTATCGGCACACTTCTTAATATTGAAGGAAATACGAAAGATACCTTAAAATCTAGGATTGATTTGACACACCTGGGTATCAGATAGGATTTGCAGGTGTAAGATGAAGGTAAACCACGGGATATGGCACCAGCTATGTACGTCTTCGACAAGGTAAAAAGAAAAGAATTCTGCGAGGTCCTGTCACGTGTGAGATTCCCACATGGATTTGCTTCCAACCCTGAAAGGAGAGTCAGTGCAGATGGAAACAAGGTACAAGGGTTGAAAACTCATGACTGCCATGTCCTACTTCAAAGGGTTTTACCTGTTATCCTTAGAGGATTGAGCCACCCTGAATTATACAGAATGAAATGTCTCCAACGTATCTATAATTTTTGATTGCTCCATGCTATTATATTATCTATTTTGGATGTCAATGGGCTTTATTTTACACTTTTATATCATTTTTGGGACTAACCTACTAACCAGAGGCCCAGCCCAAATTGCTGTTTTTTTGCCTATTTTAGAGTTTCGCCGAAAAGGAATATCAAACGAAGTCCAAACGGAATGAAACCTTCGGGACGTGATTTTGTCAACAAACGTGATCCTGGAGACTTGGAGTGGGCGTCAAGAAACAACGAAGGAAGCCACGAGGCAGGGGGCGCGCCTACTCCCCTGGGTGCGCCCTCCACCCTCGTGGGCCCAGTTGCTCCACCGACGTACTTCTTCATCCTATATATATCCACGTACCCCCCAAACATCCAGGAGCACCACGAAAACCTAATTCCACTGCCGCAACCTTATTTACCCGAGAGATCCCATCTCGGGGCCTTTTCCGGAGCTCCGCCGGATGGGGCATTGATCACGGAGGGCCTCTAGATCAACTCCATGGCCTCTCCGGTGATGTGTGAGTAGTTTACTTCAGACCTATGGGTCCATAGTTATTAGCTAGATGGCTTCTTCTCTCTCTTTGGATCTCAATACAAAGTTCTCCTCGATCTTCTTGGAGATCTATTCGATGTAATCTTCTTTTGTGGTGTGTTTGTCGAGATCCGATGAATTGTGGGTTTATGATCCAGATTATCTATGAACAATATTTGATTCTCCTCTGAATTCTTTTATGTATGATTGGTTTATCTTTGCAAGTCTCTTTGAATTATCAGTTTGGTTTGGCCTACTAGATTAATCTTTCTTGCAATGGGAGAAGTGCTTAGCTTTGGGTTCAATCTTGTGGTGCTCGATCCCAGTGACAGAAAGGGAACCGACACGTATTGTATTGTTACCATCGAGGATAAAAAGATGGGGTTTATATCATATTGCATGATTTTATCCCTCTACATGATGTCATCTTCCTTAAAGCATTACTCTATTCTTATGAACTTAATACTCTAGATGCATGCTGGATAGCGGTCGATGTGTGGAGTAATAGTAGTAGATGCAGAATCGTTTCGGTCTACTTGTCTTGGACGTAATGCCTATATACATGATCATACCTAGACATTCTCATAACTATGCTCAATTCTATCAATTGCTCGACAGTAATTCGTTTACCCACCGTAATACTTATGCTCTTGAGAGAAGCCACTAGTGAAACCTATGGCCCCCGGGTCTATCTTTCATCATATTAATCTTCCAACACTTAGTTATTTCCTTTGACATTTATTTTACTTTGCATCTTTATTTCTCTTTATCATAAAATTACCAAAAATAGTATCTTATCATATCTATCAGATCTCACTCTCGTAAGTGACCGTGAAGGGCTTGACAACCCCTTTATCGCGTTGGTTGCGAGGTTCTTATTTGTTTGTGTAGGTGCGTGGGACTTGAGCGTGATCTCCTACTGGATTGATACCTAGGTTCTCAAAAACTGAGGGAAATACTTACGCTACTTTGTTGCATCGCCCTTTCCTCTTCAAGGGAAAACCAACGCAGTGCTCAAGAGGTAGCAAGAAGGATTTCTGGCGCCGTTGTCGGGGAGATTCGCGCCAAGTCAAGTCAAGATTTGACTCCCAACAACGAGTCATTTCTGGTGCCGTTGCCAAGTCAAAACATACCAAGTACCCATCACAAACTCGTATCCCTCGCATTACATTATTTGCCATTTGCCTCTCGTTTTCCTCTCCCCCACTTCACCCTTGCTGTTTTATTCTCCCTCTCTCTCTGTTCCCCTTCTCTTTCCCTATTTGACTTTTTCTGCCTGTTTCTTGTTTGCTTGTGTGTTTGATTGCTTGCTTGTCACGATGACTCTACCTAGATTTGGTGATCTTCACCTTAAAAGGTTAGAAGAGATCGAAAGCAACATTAGGAGTTTTGTGGCTTTACAATTTGAGCATAATAATTTCTTTAGGAACGATCTTAAGGAACAAAAAAGCTTATGGGTTATATGAATAAAGAGCTCGATGATATGTCTAAAGAATTTTATGGTTTGAAATCTCAGATTGCTCATCTCGAAAACTTAATTGCTGACGTTTCGGATAAGCAGGCCACCTTAGTTAATAAGATGGCCGCTAAGCCGGAATTTTTTATGAAAATAAGGATGAAGATCTAAAAGTTATCGATGTGTCTCCTATTAAATCTTTGTTTTGCAATATGAATCTTGATAATGATGGGACTGAAGATGAGCCACCTTTACCTAGAAGGCGTTCCAAAAATTTGGAGTTTTTAGATCTTGATGCAAAAATGGTTAAAAGTGGGATTCAAGAGGTTAAAACTTTAAATATCAATGAACCCACTATTTTGGATTTCAAGGAATTTAATTATGATAATTGCTCTTTGATATATTGTATTTCCTTGTTGCAGTCCGTGCTAAATTCTCCTCATGCTTATAGTCAAAATAAAGCTTTTACTAAACATATCGTTGATGCTTTGATGCAATCTTATGAAGAAAAACTTGAGTTGGAAGTTTCTATCCCTAGAAAACTTTATGATGAGTGGGAACCTACAATAAAAATTAAAATTAAAGATCATGAGTGCTATGCTTTGTGTGATTTGGGTGCTAGTGTTTCCATGATTCCAAAAACTTTGTGTGATTTGCTAGGTTTCCGTGATTTTGATGATTGTTCTTTAAACTTGCACCTTGCGGATTCCACTATTAAGAAACCTATGGGAAGAATTAATGATGTTCTTATTGTTGCAAATAGTAACTATGTGCCCGTAGATTTCATTTTCCTTGATATAGATGAAAGTGCGTTATATCGACTAGAGGGGGGGTGAATAGGCGATTTTTATGAAAGTCTTCAAAACGTGAGAGTTATGAAGACAAACAGTGAAGATTATGCCTATTACTAAGCAGCGGAAGTTAGATTACACTAGGCCAGCCATGATCATGTATTCAATAGAGTGAAAGCACAATGACAAACAGCTTTAGTGTAATAAGGATCAGGTAGGAAGAAGTTATGAAGCCAAACAGATCACGCATTCACGTTGTGAACACAAACGATAAGGCAAGCATGCAATGACTTCACAATGAATAACTGCAAGTTAAAGGAAGTGAAGATGAAACCAGTGACACGTTGAAGACAATGATTTGTTGGACCAGTTCCAGTTGCTGTGACAACTGTACGTCTGGTTGGAGCGGCTAGGTATTTAAACCAAAGGACACACAGTCCCGGACACCCAGTCAAGGACACTTAGTCCAAGACACCCAGTCCTCACCGTATTCTCCTTGAACTAAGGTCACACAGACCTCGTCCAATCACTTGTGGTAAGTCTTCAGGCGACTTCCAAACCTTCACAGACTTCGTTCACTTGCAATCCACAATTTCTCTTGGATGCTCAGAACGTGACGCCTAACCGTCTGGAGGATGCACAGTCCTCAAGTGTAATAAGTCTTCAGATCACTCAGACACGAAGACTTAAGTGATGCCCAATTTACTCTGGCTCTGGGTGGTTAGGGCTTTTCTCCTCACTAGGAATTTTTCTTTCAAAGGCTTCGAGGTGGGTTGCTCTCAAACGACAAAAGCCGTGCACTGAAATCTGAGCAGCCAACCGTTTATGGTTGTGGGGGTGGGCTATTTATAGTCACTTGGCAACCCGACCTGATTTGTCCGAAATGACCCTGGGTCACTAAGGAACTGACACGTGTACCAACGGTCGAATTTTGAACTCACACGGCAACTTTACTTGGGCTATAAGTAAAGCTGACTTGTCTGACTCTGGACAGGATTTCCTCTCATAGTCTTCGCTCGAAGACATAGGATTTGAATTAGGCATCACTTCAGTCATTCTGACTGGTTCTCTTGGACCCCACTTAACAGTACGGTGGTTCCTATGACACAACATGAAAGAAATAAAACTACGAAGGATCTAAGTCTTCGAGTTCCATAAGCTTCATTGGGAGTCTTCTCATGTCATTGTCTTCAATATGAATATCTTCATAAACCACCATTGTCTTCAATGTCTTCGTACATTTTTAGGGGTCATCTCTGGTAGTGAAACCGAATCAATGAGGGACTTCTACCTGTGTTTTCCTGCAATTCTCACAAACACATTAGTCCCTCAACTAGGTTTGTCGTCAATACTCCAAAACCAACTAGGGGTGGCACTAGATGCACTTACAATCTCCCCCTTTTTGGTGATTGATGACAAACTAGTTGAAGTTTTCAACGGGGAACATAATTTGTGAAATTGTAAAGGAATTGTCTTCATAAGTTGCAAGGGCTCCCCCTGAAGATGTGCATATATGTAATTTGCTTCTTGAATGCAAATGCACATGGCAGGTTGTACTTGTGGAGATCCACTTCAACTTATGATGACAATCGACTATGCATGTGAAAGTATATGAAGATAATGACATGCATAATGGAAAATGGACGTCTGCAGAATGAGATGAGTGCGGAATTTATCGTCGCACATGCGGAATTTATCTTCGCAAAACGGAGTGACAAACAGGTAGCAGACGACCATCAAGGCTAAGTGTTACAACTCAATGAAGCAAATGTAGCAAAAAACGGGAGTTGTAAGCATGAAGCAAAATGTAGCAAAATATGAAGACACCCGCCCATAGTGACCCGCTTGAAGACTATAAACATCATATGCTTCTCCCCCTTTTGTCAGTGATGACCAAAAAGGTTTGAAGACATAGAGGTTTCTACGCGTTCCCAGGCGCAGCAGGGTCGGTGGAGTTGTTTGGTGGCGGTGCAGACGAGCTTGGTGCAGATTCGACGCGTGTTGAAGCAGGTGGAGATGATGTCGCGTCGTCTTCTTCTTCAATAATCCGGGCAGACACGGTGGCAGCAGAAGAAGAGAACTCTGACTCTTCAAGTGATGGTGTGCTTCGCATCACAGCTCTTCTTGGAGGCGTGGTGTCAAATTTGAATCTCTCTTTGAAGCCATCCTCGTGCAGGTCAGCTTCAGTGCACATCATGGTGAGGCCTTTCCAAGTGCGGCGACAGGTCTCGTGTGCGACAAATGCATTCTTGGTTGCCAGATTTCTGATGCGATTGACGTCTTCCATGATGCTTCTCATCTGCCTCTTGAGCCAGTCGTGATGCCTATCTTGCTTTTGGTGAAGAGCCACAAGAAGCTCTCGGTCACTGAGTGAACGAGCGCGCTTCTTGGGTCTCTTTGCAGCTGTGCTTTTAGTGGCTTCGGTTGATGCAGGAGCACGTGTGGTGCCAGCCATTGGATACACTCGGGAGAGAGCTTCAACACCTTCAATATTTTGAGTGAAGCTCTGGTGTTCTGCATTCTGAAGACTTAATGGTTGCTTGGCAGGCTCTGGATATATTGCTTCAGCAGATGTGTCTACATCTGGCAAAAATATCCTATGATTGCGGGCTGAGGGTTGATAGGAGATTGCAGAGTGAAGCTTGATTAGCCTCATAACCCAAGGAGCATAGAACTTCAATCCAAACAATTCTGAGGCAGACGCTGCAAGTTGACGGATGAAGAGATCCTGTGCGTTGAAGCATTTGCCATGAAGAATGCAGAAGATGAGAGTCTTCATTGCACCTTCAATCGTTGCATATCGAGAGTGTCCCTTTACGGGCCAGAGAGTCTGCCTTATGATGTGATATATTGTTCTGGGCAGGTACTCTAAGTCTTCAACGAAGAACCTAGTTGGATATGGTGCATTAGGAGGCAATGGCTTCATCATTGAGAGCATCTAACTCATATCTGGCTCAGGACGTTGAAATATGCTCTCAATTGCTTCAGCATGGAGTTGGCAGCCTTCTTCAAAGAATTCTCCAGGAGTGGGAAGGCCGGTAAGCTCAATTATGTTGAAAGCATTGGCTTCATGATGGACATTGCCGGTCATCCACTCCAGGACCCATGTCTTCGGATCTCTGTTATAGCCTTTGATATGCAGGGTGGCATAGAACTGGAGCAGAAGCTCTTCGTTCCAGTGCTCTTCATCGGTGATAAACGGCAGCAGACCCACTTGCTTGAAGCAATCCAGTGCTTCTTCCAGACCAGGCAGACCAGCAACAGCTTCAACCTTAAGGCGCTTGTGAGGAAAGATGCGGCCTTGGTTGTATAGGATGCATGAATAATAGCTGCGCTGTTGATGGCTCCAGAACCTATCTGATACAATCCGTTCCCTTGAATAAGGGTTCTTGGAGCTGTTGAAAAACGTGTTGTCTGCCTTGAAGCTGTTGATGTTGAAGGAGCCAGGAGCTGATGCAGGACCTGGGAACCTTGGCAGTCGTGGGATCGGCTTCTGGACCTGGGGCCTGTGCGCAATATGATAGTTGAATTGGGGACCCGCAGCAGACTCAGGCACAGAAGGTTCAGGAGCAGTAGCTTCAGTGTCTTCTGAAGCTGTTGTTGGGGAGGGCTCCACATTTGCTTCGGCGTTGTTTGTGGTAGCCTCAATATTTGCCGCCTCCACACGTGTAGTGGGAGGGACAAACTCAGGCATGTTCTCCTGGAGAACTGCTTCTTGTTGGTGCGGGGGAGTTGGAGCTTGTGGTATTTCTTCATGCTCTTCGGCTGAAGCAGCCGGAATGTCGTCAGCAGCCTGAGCCCTTGGCCCTTTGCGAAGCCTACGGAATGTAGGCGACGCCGGTGGAGTTGCAGTGGGCTGGGGCTCATTATCTTCCTCCTGTGGGCGATCTGCCCACGATGCATCTTGTGTGATTGGCGTCAATGGACGACCAATGCTGATCAGTTCGCTTGTCTCAAGCTGAGGAAGGGCTGCATCACCTTGTACATTGTCTTGGAGACCAATGTCTTCAGCAGCGTTGGGGTCGGCTGCTGGAATGTCTTCAGCGTGCGGAGCCTCTGTGAAAGCAGGCTCATGCACAGTCAACTGACGATCTGCGTCAGGATAGCGGACGGAGAGGGGTTCAACTATCAAGGGCTCTGTGGGAGCAGCCCGAGATTTCTTGGTATTGCGCTTCTTGATGGTGGGTTCAAAAGGAGAGGCTTCAGAGTGTTTCCTCTTCTTAGCTTCAGCCTCTGCAGTCCGTGTCTTTTTGAGCTGTGAGGCGGTTGATCGACTCTTTGGCTTCGAGCCAGTTATTGCAGTGGGGAAGACAATCAGAGCAGTTTCTGACCTTGGCGCTTCTGGTTCAGGCACAGCAGGCTTCTTTTTCTTCTTCGCGGCCACCCTGGGGTCAATGCCGGGACGCCCAAGTGCCTTGCGCTTCTCGGCCTCATTGTAGGCCTGCACGCAGCGATCAGCCAGAGTCTTCATGCGCTCTCGCGAGCCTTGAGCTTCGGCACGCGTCTTCAAAAAGTTTTCTTTCATCTCGTGCAACATGATCTTGAAGTTTTTCACTTCTTGCACGCTGAGCTTGGCTACGTGCTTCTTGAACTGAGCCTTTTCATAATCAATTTTCTGCTTCAGTTCTACAATGCGTTGGGCTATTGCAAGTTCTGAAGCAATTGCGCCTTGAAAGGCAACGCTGAGGCTTATGGGCAGCTGCAGATCGTCGAAGCTGATGTCCGGTGAGGCAAACCATTCATCGATGAAATTGTGGATGATGGCGACATCAAACAGAGGCAGATTGTTGAAGATTTCAGCCTCCTCCTTGCTCTTGATGAGCTGCTCAAGAGCATCATCTCCAAGATCTTCATCGCTTGAGAGATCAATGGTTTCGCACCGCAGAATGGCAGCAGCTGTGAGCTCTTTGCCTGTGTGTGGCTGAGGCTTCTTGGCTTCTTGGAGCTTGGAGACTCGTGATAAGTCTTCAGACTGCACACTGGCTTCAGGAGGTGCAGTTTTCAATGGCTTCGCCCTTGAGATTTTGGGAGAAGCGGTTGGCTTTGAAGCTTTTGGTTTCTATGATCGCTTCGGCTTTGGCGTAGCAGGGGCGTCATCAGACTCAGTATCAGCTGGAGGGTCATTCACAGCAGTCCCCTGGACCAAGATGTGGGTGATTAGGCCCTCAAGATTGGCAAACGGACCGATGATATTGGGATCGGCGTCGCGTGTGCCATCTGCCCTTGGTGAGGAGGGACCAGGGTTGAAGTCAAGCCCAAATTTCTTCTTGTTTATCTTCGTTGACTGTTGGGCAAACTGAAGGTTGCGCTTGAAGAGATTGTCGTCACGACACCAGAGAAGTGACGACGGATGTGCTTCAGCTGGTTGTGGTCCTCTCACCATGCATGGATAGAAGCCTTGAGCAATGGCTTCATCTCTGGACCTGGGTACGAGATTTTTGTATAATACGTCTCCCCACGGTCTCTTGATGGCGCACTTTTTGGCATATTCCTGAGTGACGAAGCGGTATTGAAACCATTGCTCTGCCCAATATCTTTGAATCCATTGGATTCGTGTCTTGCGCTGACCATAGCTTTCTTCAGGATCAGTTTTGTACATCTCTGCCAATTCATCAGGCAGATCTTTGGACGTTTCACCACGTCTCTGTCTGCCTCCCTTCCTTGCTGCTGTTTCTGAAGCCATGAATCTTAACTTGGAAGGCTTCAAGATGTTCAAAGTCTTCAAAGGCTTCCTTTTGCTTGACCAACAAGAACTGGCTTCAGGAGAGTTGATGTGATGCTGCAAGTACTCTGCAAATGAATGCAGACTATGAGAACCAAAGGATTCTCCCACGGACATGTACCTGTGACAGCATTAAGGTGCGAGGGAAGGGGAAGAGGTCATATGCATTCTCAGAAGATTTTGAAGATAAATCGGTTTAGAAGACATTGACCTCATCGTGCGAAGACATTCACTTATAGATAAGAAGTTGGTTCCAGATTTGTACGAACCCATAGATCAGTACAAGTGAGGAATCTAACTGCTTTATGAAGCACAAGTGAATATACTAGGCATGTTATGAGATGCAGCGAGAGATCTAACTGGTGTGAAGAGAAACTTCTAACGGTTGAAAGTGACAGAACCAAGAGATCAAAAGAGGCTGTAAAAAGAGGTTTTATTTACCCCACTGGAACTGCTAGACGAAGTGGGAGTTGAGGCCGAGCAGTTCGATCCTCCGTGCCCTAACTTGGCGACGGAAGACACCTACGGCGACGGCAGAGAGAGCGATGTCCGTTGTCGGCGTGAAAACGGCGTCGGAGAGGTTGCGGCAGTGAAGCGCTTCGTCACCGGCGTCGTCGAGAGCTAGCGGTGGCGCTAGGGTTCGTGCGAGGGTGGAAGAAGAGATAATGACCACAGTGAATCGTGTATTTATAGGGATAGAGGGGGCACTGCGTTATTACGCAGGTGCCCCTGGCGGTTCGCATTTGAGGCACGCGTGGCCAGTTAGAGGAAGATTGGGGTTTGTTCCACGTCCCACGCATGCCTAAATTGTCGGGCGGTCGTTCCTACTTCTCCGGATCTTATGTGGAGGAATGAGCATTAAAAACGGACTTTTATGGTTGTCTCAATGTCTTCAGCTGACAAGGACACAGTGAAGACATTTGACAGTTTCAACAGAATGCATATGACTTGGAGAGATAGAGTTTGAGGTAGAAAGCATGGAGAGGTTAGGGTCCGATCACATTCACTTAGTTCAAAAGATTCAAACAAGAAGACATAGCTATAAGTGAATGCTGTAGAGGACAGAACATCAGTACATATATATATATATATATCTATTTAATCAACGCAGTGAAGATAATCACGAAGACATATTGAGATTGAAGTCAAACCAAATGTGAAGACATTGCGAGGTAACGCCATGAGTGAAACACTTCAAAGTAGAACATTTGGTGGTGGCGTTACCCACCGTATAGGAAGTATTAGACCCAGACACGGCGCACAATTATCGTGGCGCTCCGAAGTCAAATTCCACATTAATGTATTCACACTTAGAATGTATGTCTTCATTGATTGAAGATATACGTTACTTCGTGTGTTGCACATCTAAGTCATCAATATGCATAAGAGTTAGGATGTGTGCCTGATCACAGGCCATTTGAGGATTCCAAGATATTTAGCTCACACCGTAACTTGCAAAATCTCTTCTCATCCAAGGGCTTGGTGAAGATATCTGCCAATTGCTCTTCAGTGTTGACGTGTATGATATCAATATCTTCCTTCACAACATGATCTCTGAGAAAGTGATGACGAATTTCAATGTGCTTTGTCTTCGAGTGCTGAACTGGGTTGTTGGCGATCTTGATGGCGCTTTCGTTGTCGCAGTAAAGTGGCACTTGCTTCAGATGAATGCCATAATCCTTGAGTGTTTGCTTCATCCACAGAAGCTGAGCGCAGCAAGATCCAGCAGCAATGTATTCAGATTCAACAGTGGAGAGAGATACACAGTTCTGCTTCTTTGAAGACCAACATACAAGTGATCGTCCCAGAAAATGACATGTGCCTGATGTAGATTTGCGATCAACTTTGCCACCAGCATAATCAGCATCCGAAAATCCAACCAAATCAAACTCTGAGCCCTTTGGATACCATAATCCTAGAGTTGGGGTGTGAGCCAAATATCGAAGAATTCGCTTCACAGCTAAGTGATGCGACTCCTTTGGTGCCGCTTGAAATCGAGCACACATGCAAACACTAAGCATGATATCTGGCCTAGATGCACATAAATAAAGCAAAGACCCAATCATGGAGCGGTATACCTTTTGATCGAACTCTTTACCATTGTCGTCAGGACCTAGATGATGTTTGGCCGGCATTGGTGTTGTGAAGCCTTTGCAGTCTTGCATACCGAACTTCTTCAGGCACTCTTTAAGATATTTCTCTTGAGATATGAAGATGCCGTTACGTTGTTGCCGTATTTGAAGACCGAGGAAGAACTTCAGCTCCCCCATCATGGACATCTGATATTGCTCTTGCATCATATATCCAAACTCTTCACTGTACTTCTGATTTGTGCAGCCGAAGATAATGCCATCCACATATATTTGGCACACAAACAGTTCACCATCGTATGTCTTCGTGAAAAGAGTGGGATCCAGGGAACCAGGTATGAAGCCTTTGCTCTTCAGAAAGTACTTGAGTGTATCATACCAGGCCCTAGGGGCTTGTTTGAGGCCATACAGTGCCTTGTTGAGCTTGTATACCATATCAGGATGTTTTGGATTTTCAAAGCCAGGTGGTTGTGCAACATACACTTGTTCTTCAATCTTGCCATTGAGAAAGGCACTTTTCACATCCATTTGATATAGAAGTATGTTATGATGATTTGCATAGGCCAGCAGTATGCGTATGGCTTCAAGCCTAGCCACAGGAGCAAATGTTTCATCGAAGTCAATGCCCTCCACTTGAGTATATCCTTGAGCAACGAGACGAGCTTTGTTTCTGACAACTTGACCATGCTCATCTTGCTTGTTGCGGTATATCCATTTGGTTCCTATTATGTTGTGCTTCCGTGGATCAGGACGCTTAACCAGTTCCCATACATTATTCAGCTCAAACTGTTGAAGCTCTTCTTGCATAGCTAGAATCCATTCAGGTTCCATGAAGGCTTCTTCAACTTTCTTGGGTTCTGATATTGAGACGAATGCGAAATGCCCACAGAAGTTTGCTAGCTGAGTTGCCCTTGAACGAGTGAGTGGACCAAGTGCATTGATGCTGTCAAGTATTTTGTCAATCTGTACTTCATTTGCAACACGAGGATGTATAGGGCGAAGACTTTGCTCTTGCTGATCTGCGTTGTTGTTTGGAGGAATGTCTTCATGCTGAGCATTGTCTTCATGTGGATCAGGTGCTGAGATGATAAGCTCTTCTTCAGGATGAGCTTCAGAAGGTACAATCTCTCCAGTTCCCATAAGCTTGATTGATTCACTAGCTGGAACTTCATCTAGCACATTTGGCAATTGCTCTCTTTGTGATCCATTGGTTTCATCAAACCGTACATCCACTGTTTCAACCACTTTGTAATGGAAGAGATTGAAGACTCTGTAGGAATGTGAATCCTTTCCATATCCAAGCATGAAGCCCTCATGTGCTTTTGGTGCAAACTTTGAGGTGTGGTGTGGGTCCTTGATCCAGCATTTTGCGCCAAATACTCTGAAGTAACTGACATTTGGCTTCTTGCCAGTTAGAAGTTCATAAGATGTCTTGTTCAGAAGCTTGTGAAGATAAACACGATTGATTGTATGGCATGCAGTATCAATGGCTTCAGTCCAGAATTTTCTTGGAGTCTTGTATTCATCTAGCATTGTTCTGGCCATCTCAATGAGTGTTCTGTTCTTGCGTTCGACGACGCCATTCTGCTGTGGCGTGTATGGAGCTGAGAATTCATGTGTGATGCCCAAGGTATCCAGATATGTATCAAGGCCAGTGTTCTTGAATTCAGTGCCATTGTCACTTCTGATGTGCTTTATCTTGGCGCCAAAATTGTTCATAGCTCGATTTGCGAAGCGTCTGAAGACATCCTGCACTTCAGTCTTGTAAAGGATTATGTGCACCCAAGTATATCTGGAATAATCATCAACAATTACGAAGCCATAGAGGCAAGCAGAAGTAGTGAAAGTTGAGTAGTGAGTGGGACCGAAAAGATCCATGTGGAGCAGTTCGAAGGGTTGTGTAGTAGTCATGATTGTCTTCGAAGGATGTTTTGCCCTTGTCATCTTCCCTGCTTCACAGGCACCGCATAAATGATCTTTCTTGAACTTGACGCCCTCGATGCCTATGACGTGCTTTTTCTTCGCAAGGGTGTGGAGGTTCCTCATGCCAGCATGCCCAAGCCTTCGATGCCAAAGCCAGCATTCTGAAGCTTTTGCAAGAAGACATACTACGAGTTGTGGTCCTGCTGAGAAATCTACCACGTACAAATCACCTTTTCGATACCCTTCAAACACTAGAGATTTGTCAGATTCCATTAGCACCAGGCAACGATATTTTCCAAACATTACAATCATATTCAAATCGCAAAGCATTGAGACAGACATTAAGTTGAAGCCAAGGGATTCAACAAGCATGACTTTATCCATGTGTTGATCCTTTGAGATTGCAACTCTACCTAGACCCAATACCTTACTTTTACCAGTGTCAGCAAATGTGATGTGACTCTTTTCGGATGGACGTAAAGTTGAGTCCATAAGAAGGCTTCTTCTGCCAGTCATGTGATTTGTACACCCACTGTCAATAATCCATTCTGAAGACTTTGAAGTCGCTGGTGTCGTATCCTACAGTGCAGTTAGGGGGATAGGCTTCACGAAGAGGGTTGTGAAGCATAAACATTTGACGAACCAGTGGGTTATGAAAACTTAGATCCAGATTAGGACTAATAGGGAGAGTAGCATGAGATTCAGGAGCAAAGTACATAATGATGCCATTCGGGCATTTTATCTTGCGCCCTACAAGATTTTTAAGGTCCCCAGCAATAGCATCAGAAGATTTTGTTTTTCTGCTGGAGACCTTTCCCTGCAAAAGAGAGTTAAGCTTTCTTAACCACCCACATCTTCAAGGGTGGCTTAGAAGCAGTAAGTCTAAGTGCAGCATCTGAGAATTTTGGCTTTGGAGCCCTAGCAAACAGTTTAGCAGGGGGACAATAATACTCATAGGAATAAGAAGAATAATTTTTGCTCATATGAACATGACGGTTCGATAAACCGCTCTCATATCCATATGCCTGAGTATGGTTTCCCTGCAAAACATTTGCGTTAGTGTGACTCAGGTGTGTCCTCTGTTTGTATGAAGCCATTGGACCATATGAAGCCTTTGGTCTGAGGTTTGTCTTCTTCAAGTGAGGTGTCATGAAGACATTCACAGGAAGATTTTCCAGACACTTTTTCGGAACCCAGATCATCTTCATAGGCGGTCCATTCCTGCAGTTAGTACCAATGTACCTGGCAAACGCTTCACCATTCTGATTCTTAAACAGTTTATAGTTTGCATCAAAGGATTCATCAATGATAATGGGGTTAGCACAAGTGAAGCCAGACAGATTGGATGGATTTGCTGAGGATTCCTTTGCAGCAACCCATGTGGTTTTGGGGTACTGCTCAGGTTTCCAATAAGAGCCATCTGCATTAATTTTCCTCACGAACCCAACACCCTCTTTCCTAGGGTTTCGGTTCAGAATCTGCTTCTTAAGGACATCACATAGTGTCTGATGCCCTTTCAGACTTTTGTACATTCCTGTTTCAAGCAATGTCTTCAACCTAGCATTCTCATCAGCAATAGCAATGGTATCCTCATGAGAGGGGTTAGTTACCACATCAACAGTTGAAGATATTGCAACAGTAGTAGCAGTGGAACATTCAGCAACAGAATTAGCATTATCACGCTCAATGCATTTTAGACATGGTTGTTCAAATCCTTCCTGAGCGGGACTGATCTGTTCAGAGCGAAGTGACTCATTTTCCTTTTGAAGATCTTCATGATCCGCTCTCAACTTCTCAAGATCTTGCTTCTTTTGAAGATAATCATAGGAAAGCTTTTCATGAGTAGTTGAGAGAGTCTCAAGACGATCTTCAAGTTCCTGATACTTAACGTGAAGATTTTTTATGTCTTCAATTAAGGATTTAGAACGAGTCATTTCAGCACCCAACAGATCATCGCTTCTGTCTAACAGTTTTTGAATATGTTCCATAGCTTTCTGTTGTTCAGTTGCAATTTTAGCAAGTGTTCTGTAGCTAGGTTTTGAATCACATTCAGAGTCATCGTCACTAGATGTTTCATAGCGAGTAGTGCGTGTGTTTACCTTGGCACCGCGTGCCATGAAGCAGTAGGTAGGAGTGGAGTCGTTCTTGTCATTTGCGTCGGTGTCGGTGATGCAGTCATTGTCTTCAGTGTTGAAGATGGACTTGGCGACGTATGCTGTAGCCAGACTCGCAATGCCAGAATCAGACTCCTCCTCAGACTCCACCTCTGCCTCCTCAGATGCGGACTCCTCCTCTGAATCCATCTCCTTTCCAACAAACGCACGTGCCTTGCCAGATGAGCTCTTCTTGTGTGATGAAGACTTTGATGAAGACTTGGAAGAAGACTTTGAGTGTTTCTTCTTCTTCTTGTCGTCAGAATCATATTCCTTGCTCTTCTTCTTCCTTCTGTTCTCATTGTCCCACTGTGGACACTCAGAGATGAAGTGCCCAGTTTTCTTGCACTTGTGACATGTTTTCTTCTTGTAGTCATGAGCAGAAGCTTCATCATTCCTTGAGCTTGATCGTGAAGATTTTCTGAAGCCTTTCTTCTTGGTGAATTTTTGGAACTTCTTCACTAGCATTGCAAGTTCTCTTCCAATGTCTTCAAGATCATCAGAACTGCAGTCAGATTCTTCTTCAGATGAGGAGACAGCTTTTGCCTTCAAGGCTCGAGTTCGCCCATAGTTTGGACCGTAGATATCTCTTTTCTCAGAAAGCTGAAACTCATGTGTGTTGAGCCTCTCAAGTATGTCAGACGGATCGAGTGTCTTGAAATCAGGACGTTCTTGAATCATCAGGGCCAGGATGTCAAACGAACTATCAAGTGATCTCAGCAGCGTCTTGACGATTTCATGTTTGGTGATCTTAGTGGCGCCGAGGGCTTGAAGCTCGTTTGTGATGTCAGTAAGTCTGTCAAATGTGTTTTGGACATTCTCATTGTCATTTCGCTTGAAGCGGTTGAAGAGATTGCGAAGGACACTGATTCTTTGATCTCTTTGGGTTGAGATGCCTTCATTAACTTTGGAGAGCCAGTCCCAGACCAGTTTGGATGTCTTCAAAGCACTCACACGGCCATACTGTCCTTTGGTCAGATGACCACAGATGATATTCTTAGCAGTAGAGTCCAGTTGAACGAATTTCTTGACATCAGCAGCAGTGACACCTTCTCCAGCCTTGGGAACGCCGTTCTCGACGACATACCATAGGTCGACATCAATGGCTTCAAGATGCATGCGCATCTTATTCTTCCAGTAGGGATATTCAGTTCCATCGAAGACGGGGCAAGCAGCGGAGACTTTGATTATCCCTGCAGTCGACATAGCTAAAACTCCAGGTGGTTAAACCGAATCACACAGAACAAGGGAGCACCTTGCTCTGATACCAATTGAAAGTGCATTATATCGACTAGAGGGGGGGTGAATAGGCGATTTTTATGGAAGTCTTCAAAAAGTGAGAGTTATGAAGACAAACAGTGAAGATTATGCCTATTACTAAGCAGCAGAAGTTAGATTACACTAGGCCAGCCATGATCATGTATTCAATAGAGTGAAAGCACAATGACAAACAGCTTTAGTGTAATAAGGATCAGGTAGGAAGAAGTTATGAAGCCAAACAGATCACGCATTCACGTTGTGAAGACAAACGATAAGGCAAGCATGCAATGACTTCACAATGAATAACTGCAAGTTAAAGGAAGTGAAGATGAAACCAGTGACACGTTGAAGACAATGATTTGTTGGACCAGTTCCAGTTGCTGTGACAACTGTACGTCTGGTTGGAGCGGCTAGGTATTTAAACCAAAGGACACACAGTCCCGGACACCCAGTCAAGGACACTTAGTCCAAGACACCCAGTCCTCACCGTATTCTCCTTGAACTAAGGTCACACAGACCTCGTCCAATCACTCGTGGTAAGTCTTCAGGCGACTTCCAAACCTTCACAGACTTCGTTCACTGGCAATCCACAATTTCTCTTGGATGCTCAGAACGCGACGCCTAACCGTCTGGAGGATGCACAGTCCTCAAGTGTAATAAGTCTTCAGATCACTCAGACACGAAGACTTAAGTGATGCCCAATTTACTCTGGCTCTGGGTGGTTAGGGCTTTTCTCCTCACTAGGAATTTTTCTTTCAAAGGCTTCGAGGTGGGTTGCTCTCAAACGACAAAAGCCGTGCACTGAAATCTGAGCAGCCAACCGTTTATGGTTGTGGGGGTGGGCTATTTATAGTCACTTGGCAACCTGACCTGATTTGTCCGAAATGACCCTGGGTCACTAAGGAACTGACACGTGTACCAACGGTCAAATTTTGAACTCACACGGCAACTTTACTTGGGCTATAAGTAAAGCTGACTTGTCTGACTCTGGACAAGATTTGCTCTCATAGTCTTCGCTCGAAGACATAGGATTTGAATTAGGCATCACTTCAGTCATTCTGACTGGTTCTCTTGGACCCCACTTAACAGTACGGTGGTTCCTATGACACAACATGAAAGAAATAAAACTACGAAGGATCTAAGTCTTCGAGTTCCATAAGCTTCATTGGGAGTCTTCTCATGTCATTGTCTTCAATATGAATATCTTCATAAACCACCATTGTCTTCAATGTCTTCGTACATTTTTAGGGGTCATCTCTGGTAGTGAAACCGAATCAATGAGGGACTTCTACCTGTGTTTTCCTGCAATTCTCACAAACACATTAGTCCCTCAACTAGGTTTGTCGTCAATACTCCAAAACCAACTAGGGGTGGCACTAGATGCACTTACAATAGATTGCAATCCATCATGTCCTATTATTCTTGGTAGACCTTTCCTTAGAATGATTGGTGAAATTATTGATATGAAGGAAGGGAATATTAAATTCCAATTTCCATTAAGGAAAGGCATGGAACACTTCCATAGAAAGAAAATTAAATTACCATATGAATCTATTATGAGAGCCACCTATGGATTGCATACCAAAGATGGCAATACCTCGATCTATCTTCGCTTTTATGCCTAGCTAGGGGCGTTAAACGATAGTGCTTGTTGGGAGGAAACCCAATTTTATTTTTATTCCTTGCTTTTTGCTCCTGTTTAGAAATAAATAATTTATCTAGCCTTTGTTTTTGTTGTGTTTTTTGTGTTTAATTAGTGTTTGTGCCAAGTAGAACCGTTGGGAAGACTTGGGGAAAGTCTTTTTGATCTTGCTCTAAAAAACATAAACTTTAGCACTCACGAGAATCGCTGCCATTTTTATTTGGAAGGTGCTATTTATTTAATTCTTTCTTCAGATGATTAATAGATAAATTACTCACGTCCATCAATCTATTTTAGAATTTTTGGGGTTCCATAAGTTGTGTTAGCTACAGATTACTACAGACTGTTCTGTTTTTGACAGATTCTATTTTTCTTGTGTTGTTTGCTTATTTTGATGAATATATGGCTAGTAAAAGAGTTTATAAACCATAGAGAAGTTGGAATACAGTAGGTTTAACACCAATATAAATAAAGAATGAGTCCATTACATTACCTTGAAGTGGTGTTTTGTTTTCTTTCGCTAACGGAGCTCGCGAGATTTTCTATTTTGAGTTTTGTGTTGTGAAGTTTTCAAGTTTTGGGTAAAGATTTGATGGATTATGGAACAAAGAGTGGCAATAGCCTAAGCTTGTGGATGCCCATGGCACCCCAAGAAAAAATTCAAGGACACCAAAAATCCTAAGCTTGGGGATGCCCTGGAAGGCATCCCCTCTTTCGTCTTCGTCTATCGGTAACTTTACTTGGAGCTATATATTTATTCACCACATGATATGTGTTTTGCTTGGAGCGTCTTATATGATTTGAGTCTTTGCTGTTTCGTTTACCACAATCATCCTTGTTGTAAACACCTTTTGAGAGAGACTCACATGATTTGAAATTTATTAGAATACTCTATGTGCTTCACTTATATCTTTTGAGCTATATAGTTTTTCTCTGTTGCTTCACTTATATCTTTTAGAGCACGGTGGTGGATTTGTTTTATAGAAACTATTGTTCTCTCATGCTTAATTTATATTATTTTGAGAGTCCTTTAGAACAACATGGAAATTTGCTATAATATAAAAACTTTCATAGAAGTACATTGAATACTATGAGAAGTTTGATACTTGATAATTGTTTTGAGATATGGAGATGGTGATATTAGAGTCATGCTAGTTGAGTAGTTGTGAATTTGAGAAATACTTGTGTTGAAGTTTGTGATTCCCGTAGCATGCACGTATGGTGAACCATTATGTGATGAAGTCGGAGCATGATTTATTTATTGATTGTAATTCCTTATGAGTGGCGGTCGAGGACGAGCGATGGTTTTTTCCTACCAATCTATCCCCCTAGGAGCATGCGTGTAATACTTTGTTTCGATAACTAATAGATTTTTGCAACAAGTATGTGAGTTCTTTATGACTAATGTTGAGTCCATGGATTATACGCACTGTCACCCTTCTACCATTGCTAGCCACTATAGTATCACGCAACTTTTGCCGGTACCATATACCTTCCTTAAAACAGCCACCATACTACCTATTATGGCATTTCCATAGCCATTCCGAGATATATTGCCATGAAACTTTCCACCGTTCCATTATTATGACATGCTTCATCATTGTCATATTGCTTGCATGATCATGTAGTTGACATTGTATTCGTGGAAAAGCCACCATTCATAATTCTTCATACATGTCACTCATGTATCATTGTGCATCCCGGTACACCGCCGGAGGCATTCACATAGAGTCATATTTTGTTCTAAGTATTGAGTTGTAATTTTTGAGTTGTAAGTAAATAAAGTGTGATGATCATCATTATTACAGCATTGTCCCAGTGAGGAAAGGATGATGGAGACTATGATTCCCCCACAAGTTGGGATGAGACTTCGGACGAAAAATAAAAAAAGAGAAAAGAGGCCAAAATGAGGAAAGAAGGCCCAAATAAAAAATGAGAGAAAAAGAGAGAAGGGACAATGCTACTATCCTTTTTACACACTTGTGCTTCAAAGTAGCACCATGTTCTTCATATAGAGAGTCTCTTATGATATCACTTTCATATACTAGTGGGAATTTTTCATTATAGAACTTGGCTTGTATATTCCAATGATGTGCTTCCTCAAAATGCCCTAGGTCTTTGTGAGCAAGCAAGTTGGATGCACACCCACTTAGTTTCTTTTATTGAGCTTTCATATACTTATAGCTCTAGTGCATCCGTTGCATGGCAATCTCTACTCACTCACATTGATATCTATTGATGGGCATCTCCATAGCCCGTTGATACGCCTAGTTGATGTGAGACTATCTTCTCCTTTTTGTCTTCTCCACAACCACCATTCTATTCCACCATAGTGCTATATCCATTGCTCACGCTCATATATTGTGTGAAAATTGAAAAAGTTTGAGAACATCAAAAGTATGAAACAATTGCTTGGCTTGTCATCGGAGTTGTGCATGATTTAAATATTTTGTGTGGTGAAGATAGAGCATAGACAGACTATATGATTTTGTAGGGATAACTTCCTTTGGCCATGTTATTTTGAGAAGACATAATTACTTAGTTAGTATGCTTGAAGTATTATTATTTATATGTCAATATTAAACTTTTATCTTGAATCTTTTGGATCTGAACATTCATGCCACAATAAAGAAAAATTACATAGAGAAATATGTTAGAAAGCATTCCACATCAAAAATTCTTCTTTTATCATTTACCTACTCGAGGACGAGCAGGAATTAAGCTTGGGGATGCTTGATACGTCTCCAACGTATCTATAATTTTTTATTGATCCATGCTATTATATTATCTATTTTGGATGTAAATGGGCTTTATTTTACACTTATATATCATTTTTGGGACTAACGTACTAACCGGAGGCCCTGCCCAAATTGCTGTTTTTTTGCCTATTTTAGAGTTTCGCCGAAAAGGAATATCAAACGGAGTCTAGACGGAATGAAACCTTTGGGAACGTGATTTTCTCAACAAACGTGATCCAGGAGACTTGGAGTGGGCGTCAAGAAACAACGAAGGAAGCCACAACACAGGGGGGCGCCTACCCCCCTGGGCGCGCCCTCCACCCTCGTGGACCCCCCGTTGCTCCACCGACGTACTTCTTCCTCCTATATATATCCACGTACCCCCCCCCCCCAAACATCCAGGAGCACCACGAAGAACTAATTCCACCGCCACAACCTTCTGTACCCGAGAGATCCCATCTCGGGGCCTTTTCCGAAGCTCCGCCGGAGCGGGCATTGATCACGGAGGGCCTCTACATCAACTCCATGGCCTCTCTGGTGATGTGTGAGTAGTTTACTTCAGACCTACGGGTCCATAGTTATTAGCTAGATGGCTTCTTCTCTTTCTTTGGATCTCAATACAAAGTTCTCCTCGATCTTCTTGGAGATCTATTCGATGTAATATTCTTTTGCGGTGTGTTTGTCGAGATCCGATGAATTGTGGGTTTATGATCCAGATTATCTATGAACAATATCCAGATTATCTTTGCAAGTCTCTTCAAATTATCAGTTTGGTTCGGCCTACTATATTAATCTTTCTTGCAATGGAGAAGTGCTTAGCTTTGGGTTCAATCTTGCGGTGCTCGATCCCAGTGACAGAAAGGGAACCGACACGTATTGTATTGTTTCCATCAAGGATAAAAAGATGGGGTTTATATCATATTGCATGAGTTTATCCCTCTACATCATGTCATCTTCCTTAAAGCATTACTCTCTTCTTATGAACATAATACTCTAGATGCATGCTGGATAGAGGTTGATGTGTGGAGTAATAGTAGTAGATGTAGAATCGTTTCGGTCTACTTGTCTCAGACGTGATGCCTATTGATACATCCATTTTGCATCATGCTCTTATATCGATATTTATTGCATTATGGGTTGTTATTACACATTATGTCACAATACTTATGCCTATTCTCTCTTATTTTACAAGGTTTACATAAAGAGGGAGAATGCCGGCAGCTGGGATTCTGGACTGGAAAAGGAGCAAATATTAGAGACCTATTCTGCACAGCTCCAAAAGTCCTGAAACTTCACGGAAGACATTTTCATAATATATAAAAAATACTGAGCGCAAGAAGTTCACCAGGGGGGCCACACCCTGCCCACGAGGGTGGGGCGCGCCCTACCCCCTGGGCGCAGCCCCCTACCTCGTGGGCCCCCTGGTGGCCCTCTGATGGCCATCTTCTGCTATATGGAGTCTTTCGATGAGGAAAAAATCATAAGCCATCTCCTCGTACGAAACTCCGCCGCCACGAGGCAGAACCTTGGCGGATCCAATCTAGGGCTCCCGCAGAGCTGTTCTGCCGGGGAAACTTCCCTCCGGGAGGGGGAAATCATCGCCATCGTCATCACCAACGCTCCTCTCATCGGGAGAGGGCTATCTCCATAAACATGTTCACCAGCACCATCTCCTCTCAAAACCCTAGTTCATCTCTTGTATCCAATTCTTGTCTCCAAGTCAGGGATTGGTACTAGTAGGTTGCTAGTAGTGTTAATTACTCCTTGTAGTTGATGCTAGTTGGTTTATTTGGTGGAAGATTATATGTTTAGATCCTATATGCATATTAATACCCCTCTGATTATGAACATGAATATGCTTTGTGAGTAGTTACATTTGTTCCTGAGGACATGGGAGAAGTCTTGCTATTAGTAGTCATGTGAATTTGGTATTCGTTCGATATTTTGATGAGATCTATGTTGTCTAGCCTCTAGTGGTGTTATGTGAACGTCGACTACATAACACTTCACCATTATTTGGGCCTAGAGGAAGGCATTGGGAAGTAATAAGTAGATGATGGGTTGCTAGAGTGACAGAAGCTTAAACCCTAGATTATGCATTGCTTCGTAAGGGGCTGATTTGGATCCATATGTTTCATGCTATGGTTAGGTTTACCTTAATACTTTTGTTGTAGTTGCGGATGCTTGCAATAGAGGTTAATCATAAGTGGGATGCTTGTCCAAGTAAGGACAGTACTGTAACGCCCTCGATGCGGCTATAGCTCCCACGTGTCGAGGCACGACTTAGAGACATAACCGCATTGAAAGCAATGTCGCAAGTCAGGCAATCATTACAACATCCCATGTAATACATAATAAAAGGGGGAGATAACATAGTTGGCTTACACTCGCCATGTCACATCAGAGTACATAAATAACATCCATCAAACAAACACTCATGGCCCGACTACGGCGCCAAAATGGAAAAGAACCCCACATGCGACAAGGCCCTGAATCGAACCCCAACTAGGCACCACTACTGATCATCGGGAAAGGAAACATAATAACGCTGAGAGTCCTCGTCGAACTCCCACTTGAGCTCTTACTCGTCACCTGGAGCGGAATCACCTGGACCTGCATCTGGAATTATAGTATCTGTGAGCCACAGGGACTCAGCAATCTCATACCCTCGCGATCAAAACTATTTAAGCTTATAGGAAGGATAAGGCAAGTATGTGGAGCTGCAGCAAGCGACTAGCATATGTGGTGGCTAACTTATCCGCAAAAGAGAGTGAGAAGAGGAGGCAAGGCGCGAGCGAGAAACTAGAGGAACAACCTGCGCAAGCATAACTCCAACTCCGTGTCCACTTCCCGGACTCCGCCGAGAAGAGGTCATCACGGTAACACACACAGTTGATTCATTTTAATTAATTAGGGTTCAAGTCATCTACAACCGGACATTAACAAATTCCCATCTGCCCATAACCGCGGGCACGGCTTTCAGAAGTTCAATCCCTGCAGGGGAGTTCCAACTTAGCCCATGACAAGCTCTCACGGTCATCGAAGGAAAATACCTCCTCCCAAGACGTTCCGATCAGACTCGGTATCTCGGTAACTCAAGACACTTCGACAGGTTAAAACAAGACCAGCAACACCGCCCGAATGTGCCGACAAATCCCGATAGGAGCTGCACAAATCTCTTTCTCAGGGCACACTCAGATTGTCCTAGGTACGGGTAGGCCAGCCCAGAGTTGCCCCTGGTGGCCACCGGTAGCTGACAGGTGGACCAACACTCAGAGGAGCACTGGCCCGGGGGGGTTAAAATAAGATGACCCTTGAGTCTGCAGAACCCAAGGGAAAGAAAAGGCTAGGTGGCAAATGGTAAAACCAAGGTTGGGCATTGCTGGAAAAGCTTTAATCAAGGCGAAATATCAAGGGGTTCCCATTATAACCCAACCGCGTAAGGAACGCAAAATCCGGGAACATAACACCGATATGACGGAAACTAGGGCGGCAAGAGTGGAACAAAACACTAGGCGAGAGGCCGAGCCTTCCACCCTTTACCAAGTATATAGATGCATTAAGATAACATAGCAATATAGTGATATCCCAACAAGCAAATAAAAGATGTTCCAATAGGAACGGCTCCAATCTTCACCTGCAACTAGCAACGCTATAAGAGGGGCTGAGCAAAGCGGTAACCTAGCCAATCAACGGTTTGCTAGGACAAGGTGGGTTAAAGGTTCAATCATGCAATTGGGAGGCTGACAAGCAAATGGTAGGCATCGTAGCATTGGCAAAGCAAAAGAGCGAGCAAACTAGCATAGCAAAGATAGTGGTGATTTCGAGGGTATGATCATCTTGCCTGCACAGTTGTCAGAGTTGACTGGATCCTCACAAGCAAACTCAACGGGATCCTCGGTAGCGAACTTGTCTGCCGGCTCTACCCAACAAGACAAACAAGCAACAAGGATACAATCAACCACGTGCAAGACCAAGCAATATGATGAAATGATGATATGCTATGCGGGATGCGATGCGGGATGCAAAATGCAAGATATGACAGGAAATGCATGAACCTGGCCTCAACTTGGAATTCCAAGGGTGCCACTGGATAGAGGGGATGAAATCGCTTGAAAACGATATAAAGATCATTGGAATCGGAGTTACGGTTTGGAAATGGCAAGCGTTTTTAAGATATGACACAGGTCTGCGATTTACAGCAAGTAGGCATCTAAATGCAACAAAATGAACATGCTACAACCACCAAACATGAAAACAAAATACATGGCAGTGATGTACACAAGATGGTTAACAAAACACTAGCACTGCACCATAGGAAAATTCATCCATTAAGAGGTTCAAACAAGCATGGCAAAAATGAGTATGCAAAACAGATTCCAGACTTAGTGAAATTAACACTAGCCTGAAATTTCAGATCACGATGCTCTCTTTGGAGCAGCAAAACAACATGATAAATGACCTGAACATGACAAGTAAGAACATGGCATGGAGCTACTCAACAAGATTAACAAAACACCCAAAGTGACCTGGGGTCAAAAGGGTTCACAAAATACTCTACCGAGCTCACGAACATAGCTCGAACACAATCAGTTTTCAGACTTAGTGAAAACTGAGACATGCAGAAATTTAACTCACGAAGGCATGTAAACGAGCTCGATGCACTCACCATGGTGCAAGTCATAGCAAGACAAGCATATAACCAGCAAGAAGGCACAATATGCTAGCTACACATGGCAAGAACAAAGGCATAGCATGCATAGAACACTAACGGTAGCATCGGCAAAATCGCAAACAAGTTGACGATCTGCCCAGATTAACAACGAAGCAAAAGTTGAGCTCCATTGAGTCAACCTAGAGCACTCCACATATGCAAACAAAGACATGGATGGATAGAGCATAACATAAATATCAAAACTCCCTTACTGATCATCCTCAAAAGAGGCATAGATCACTAGGAAACAAGCTGAACATATGGCATCATGAACTAAAATATCCCAGACTTAGTGAAAACAACTAAGTCCCTGAAAACAGATTTCCCGGGTGCCTCTCTTTGCAAGCTTGAACAAGTCACCACACACGTCCTAAAAATGCATGGGTTGCACCTCTGGAAAGAAGACAAAAAGCTTAACAAAACATGTGAAGGACTCACAGGCATAGCATGCACACAATAATCATGGCAAAAATGACAAAAGTCTAAGATGAACTAGCAGATCTGACAATTAACTCACGAAGCCTCCTTCTACCAGCATTTTGGGCACCAAGATGAACTCAAATGCAAATGATGCAATGGAATGAAATGATGTACATGTCGAGGCGAAGGTTTTGATATATTATATGCCCAAATCGGAGCTATGGATGCAAAGTTACGGGGTCTCAAACAGGAGCATATGAAGTGAAAAAAATCCTGGGACTTAGCAAAAAAAACAACCTCCCGGATTAGATCTAGGGTTTCGCACGAAAATCGAGGCGCGGCCGGCACTGTTCACCGAAGCTTCTCCGGCGAGGAAGCAGGGATCCGGCGAGGAGGGAGTCGGCGCCGGCGGCGGCTGCCGGACGGCGGGGTCGGCGGCGGCCGGAGCAAGGCCCCGTGGTGGCCGGAGCAAGAGCGAGGCGGCGGGCTCCCGCGGCGGCTCGAGCAGCAGGCTCCTGCGGCGGCTAGCCGGAGCAAGCGGCGCGCGGCGGCTCGGGCGGCCGGCGGCGAGGAGGAGGGCGGCGGCTGGCGGTAGGCGGCGGCGGCGGAGCAGACGGGCTCGCGGGGGCCCGGTTTGGGCCTCCCGGGCCGGCGCGCGTGTGGCGGCGCGGCGAAGTGGGCGCGGCGGCTCGGCGAATGGGGAGGAGACACGTGGCGCTGGCGGTCAGGTCGGACACGTCCGGCTCGCGCGGACGTTGTCCGGCGGCGGCGGGGGAAGGGATGGATCTAGGGTTTCGAGGGGGAGGAGAGATCCGAAAATGGAGGGGGCTATTTATAGGCATAAGTAGAGCTAGGAGAGTCCAAATGAGGTGCGGTTTTCGGCCACGCGATCGTGATCGAACGCTCTAGGACATGGAGCAGAGTTTGGTGGGTTTTTAGGCCAAATTGGAGGGGTGTTGGGCTGCAACACACACGAGGCCTTTTCGGTCCCTCGGTTAACCGTTGGAGTATCAAACGAAGTCCAAATGATACGAAACTTGACACGCGGTCTACCGGTAGTAAACCAAGGCCGCATGACAAGTCTCGGTCCAATCCGGAAATGTTTAATCCCACACACGAAAGAAAGCTAGAAATGACCATCGGAGGAGAACGAAGCGCCGAAATGCAAAACGGACAACGGGGAAAATGCTCGGATGCATGAGACGAACACGTATGCAAATGCAATGCACATGATGACATGATATGAGATGCATGAAAACGAAAAAAACACACGGAGACAAAACCCGAACCCGAGAAATAAATATAACTTAACGCCGGAAACGTCAAGAGTTGGAGTACAAATTGGGAAAGTTATATCTGGGGCGTTACAAGTACCCAAGCACAGGTCCACCCACATACCAAATTATCAAAGTACCAAACGTCAATCATATGAACATGATGAAAACTAGCTTGACAATATTCCCATGTGTCATCGGGAGCGCTTTTCTCTATATAAGAGTTTGTCCAGGCTTGTCCTTTGCTACAAAAAGGATTGGGCCACCTTGCTGCACTTTATTTACTTTTGTTACTTGTTGCTCGTTACAAATTATCCTATCACAAAACTATCTGTTACCACTTATTTCAGTACTTGCAGAGAATACCTTGTTGGAAACCGCTTATCATTTCCTTCTGCTCCTCGTTGGGTTCGACACTCTTACTTATCGAAAGGACTACGATAGATCCCCTATACTTGTGGGTCATCAAGACTATTTTCTAGCGCCGTTGCCGGGGAGTGAAGCGCCTTTGGTAGGTGGAATTTGGTAAGGAAAATTTTATATAGTGTGCTGAAATTTACTGTCACTTGTTACCATGGATAGTAATCCTCTGAGGGGCTTGTTGGGGGTATCTTCACCCTGACTAGTAGAGCAAAGAGTTGCTCCTCAACCTATTGAACCTACTGAAAATGAAAATGTTCCCTTTGAAATTCCTTCGGGTATGATAGAAAAAGTGCTAGCTAATCCTTTTGCAGGAGACGGAACAACGCATCCTGATGAGAACCTAATATATGTGGATGAAGTTTGTGGATTATTTAAGTTTGCAGGTGTACCCGGAGATGTTGTTAAGAAGAAGGGATATTTAAATTAGTGCCCCTGGTTCCTTAGTTGTGCTCACTTTTCCCCCACGCTCCAAACGTTTGCTCACTTTTCCCCTCTTCCTTAGCTGAAACTCTCACAAATGCTCATAGCGGGCGTTTCCTGTCTTGACCATCCATTGACCGTTAATTGCTGACGAGTGGGGCCGAGTCTTCGTCTGACTATTGCTTGCTGACGGGTGGGACCGCAACGAGACACGTATTGGGCAGCTTTTCTGAATCTGAAACAGATCTAGACAGGCCGCACTGCACCGCGCCGCCCCGCCCCCTCCGTCGGCGTCGTGCCGCGTCCACCGCAGTTGTTTCCTCCACCCTATGCCCTAATCCGTTCGTCGGCGACACCGCGTCTCCGCCAGATATAGCCCACCTCCCCATCTAGGATTACATAGCGATGTTGAGTGAGGACGCCCGGAATGCAGTCGACCGTGGAGAGGATTGGGTCGAATCTGCAGCAGATAATTCATGGATTAAACCTGGGTAGCATTGTTTCCTCTCGAATTGACGTTCTAAGTCATATTGTAGGCCGTATTTGACTTCTGTTTGCTTGAATCGTTCAAATTTGTGCTCGATTTTACCCGGCTAACTGAAGCCTTTGTTTCCTTCCCCCAGCAAAATAGGATTGATCCCGCACTGGCTTTCCGGCTGGTGATTAGAATGGAAACTAGTGTGCTGCGTGGTACTAAACCGCATTTGATTTCATCATTTTTCTATCCCAAAGTGGTAGAAACCAGCATATCTTTCAAAGATTTGTGAGCTGAGCTCCGAAAAACCTATCCCTGGTGTGATGCCGATGTTGTTGAACTGAATTACTTCAGTAGTGATGAGCAAAGATTTCTCCCACTAACTTGCGACGATCATATGCCGTTGCTTTTTGCTGGGATTGCTGGCTGCCGATTCGGTAAACTCCAAATCGATGTGCTTCAGCCACGCGCAGAACGGGCGAAGGGGAAGGGAGTTCAGACATCATCTGTCTGTGCTAATAGCCAGCACCCCGGCACTCCTTGTAGGTCGACACCAAGTAAAGCAAGTGGTTCATGGAGCCACAACATGCCTACTACCAATTCTGGTTCCGATTCAGCTGCTGCTTCTTGTGTACCTTCTGCAGTTGGTGTAGAAGAAGATGCAGAACCTGACGAGGCAGTGCCTACAAATGATGATGAAGATGAGATGATGTTTCCTGAACCGATCGATGTAGCCAGTTAGCAAGCAGTGGATGACGAATATATGGAGGAGCCCATCAGCCAAGCTAGGTTTGATGACACTGATGATGAAGAGAAGGTGGAGAACATGGACAGCTTAATCGAGGATGAATACGATGGTGATGACATGCCAACAATTGAGTGGAACAGGGAAAAACCTGAGCTTAGTGTAGGTACCATTTTCCAATCAATGGTGGACTGTCGGAATGCAGTGACAACATGGTGCATTATATCTGAAAACACCTATAAGATTAAAAGGAGTGAGACAGCAAGGTTCACAGTTTTTTGTCCATATCCTAGGTGTAGGTGGAAGTTGCATGCATCTCGTATGAGAAAGAGCAAATATATTCAGGTAATCCAAGTTCAGTTAGTAATTTAGTTTTAGATCGTTGAGTAAGGTTTCTTAACTGTTTTTTACCCTTTTATTTTGTTTCAGATAAAGAAAAACCCACACAAGCACACCTGTCCACCTGGAGGTGGAGGGGGGAAGGCCGAAACCAAGCTAGCAAAAACTAGGTGGGTGGCAGATGCTATATTGGATTGGCTGAGAGAAGAACCTGGACTTGGTCCAACAGCACTCCATGGGAAGCTTTTTGAGAAGTACAAGATAGAAATTCCTTACATGAGAATTTTCAATGCTAGGGAAAAGGCTCTTGACAGAATTAATGGTCAATGGAATGACAGTTTTCAGCTGCTTTACACTTTCAAAGCTGAAGTGGAGATGGCAAGTCCAGGGAGTGTTGTAGAGATTGACAAGCATACAGTTCCATTCAAAATAAAAGGGAAGTCATTTTAGAAGGAGTGCTTCAGAAGGGCTTTTGTTTGTTTCAAGGCTTGCTGGCAGGGGTTCCTAGATGGTTGCAGGCCCTATTTGGCTGTAGATGCTACACATTTAACTGGAAGATGGAGAGGACAGCTAGTAGCAGCTTCTGCAGTTGAGGGACACAACTGGCTATTCCCAGTTGCATTTGGTGTGGTGGAGGCAGAGTCTGAGGAAAGTTGGGTCTGGTTTCTGCAGCAGTTGCGCAACATTATAGGCACACCCCAGGTTTAGCTATACACATAGATGCTTGCAAGGGTTTAGAGAGTGCAGTGGAAATTGTATTCCCTGGAGTGGAGCATAGGGAATGTATGCGACACCTAGCGCATAATTTCAAAAAGAAGTTCAAAGGTAAAGTTTATGATGAGAACTTATGGCCAGCATCATACACATGCAGCAAAAGGAAGCATGAACACCATCTGAGAGTGTTGTATGCTCAAAATCCTCTTGTGAAGGAGTACATGGATGCACATCATGGCAAGGTGTGGTCAAGAAGCAAATTCAACGAAATCTGCAAAGTAGATTATGTGACCAGTAACCTTGTAGAATGCTTCAATTCAAAGTTCAAGTCAGTGAAAGGGCTCTTGTTGTGGAAAGCATTTGACAAGATGAGGCAAATGATCATGATAAAGATGGCCCTTCGCAAAAGAATTGCAGAAACACAATATGTTGGTCATCAAATGCTCCCATCACTGATTAAGGCATTGCACTTGAAGGCAAGAGGACTGAAGATGAAATGTATTCGATCTGGTACATATGAGGGAGAGATTGCCTATACTGACACTAAAAATAGGGTATGGAGGTATCCTGTGAACCTAACTACTAGAGAATGTACTTGTAGGCAATGGCAGATCCGTGGGAAACCACGCATACATGCCCTACATCTGATGACCGTTATTAGGGGTGCAGATGGTGAAGTTGATCAATATTGCTCTGAGTATTTCTCTGTTGCCAAATTTATGGCTGCTTATGCTGACAATGTGCCTGCACTCTTGGGGAAAGATCAATGGAACATAGTAGATCCAGGGTTCAAACTCCATGCTCCTGTCATTACTAGACCACCAGGAAGACCAAGGAACCAGAGGATTAGAGCAGGTAGGAGGGTCGTCTACCAAAGAAGCGTGCTTGCAAAAAATGTGGAGTTCTGGGGCATATTGCTAGGCTTTGTACCAATGCAGTGGATGCATCATTTGGAGAGGAGGAAAGATGGACAACAGCCAATGCTGAGGAGAATGCAGCAGCAATGGAGATTGAAGATGTAGTGGTGAATGCAGCAGCAAATGAAGTAGTGGAGAATGCAGTAGCAAATGAAGCATCTTGGTATGTGTTTGCATTTGTAGAATGCAGCTACCCTTTTGTTTGCATTTGTTCTCTTTTTTTGCCTATGGCTTATAATTTTATTTACCATCTCTAGGGAGAAAAGGCCAAGAGATGAAGAAGCAGAAGATTTTGAAACCATGGCCTTCGATGGTTTTGAAGCTATAAGAGAGGAAGAGGAGGGGTAATTTTTCCAATTGTGCCTTTAAAGATTACTGAACCCATAGATGACCGTCAAATGGTCGTCAAGTACTCGGCGAGTGGAACTACTCCATCAGCACCTCCATGGGGAAAACTCCAAGTAAAGCCCAAGATCAAAAGGAACAAGAGGCTGAAAGAAAAGAGCATCTCAACTAGGGAAACCAGGAGCAAGATGGTGAAGCCAGCTGCAAACACAAGGAGCAAGTCGAAAATTTGAATTAAGTTGTTGGGAAATGTTTGTGTTGTCAATTTGAGGGCGAGTCGATCACTTAAAACTTGGTAGATTTGTATTAAGATGTTGGCATCTTAAAACTTGATAGATTTGAGCTACTGTGAAAACTTATCAGTTGTAATAATGTTGCTTCTACTTTGGTTTCTTATTTGAGTCAGAATTCAAATTTCCATCAAAATTTGAATTTAAATCAATATCTGAATTTGGGCCAAAATTTGGATTCGAGCCAAAGTTGAAGTTGAACATTGGAGGTTCATTGCTCTGTGCGGTGTATTTGATCGAGCATTTGAAGTCCAATGTTCGTAGGTGAACAGTCCGAATGAGAAATGTGCTAGAAACGAGCTCGAAAGCTAGGGTAAACAACCCTATTTGAAATCAAGTTTTTTTACCTTGCCTAAATGAGGCACATATATTTTTATTAACACTTATTCCATATATATAGGGTAAAAACGAAGTCTCACTATTTATTGATTAATATTCATATTACTACTTTTTTTGAAAAAATATGCTTTTAATTCAAAACCGTCAAATAACACGTTTTAGATATGAAAATGAAAAAGTAAGTTCAAATCCTTCTTATTCACTCCAAAATGAAGCTATGGAGATTTTTCTGATTTGTTTTGAATTATTTTGATTTTTTTCAAACCCTAAACCCTCTCTCCCTATTCTACGAACTCCGAACATGTTCATAGGTGATAGCTCATTTGTGTAAAGCCTTTTTTCATGAAAATGGCATACACCAAGTTTATATTTTTTTTCTCATAACCTTGTCACATATGACAGCTATGTGCGCAAGAATTACAACATTTTGATTTTTTTTGAATTTTTTAAAAACATTTGAACTTGATTTCGACAGATCACTTCAAAAATGATTTTTCAAAAAAAACGCCCCTATACCTAGTTTATATTTTTTTTATGGTAACTAGGTCTCATAAATGGACGAACTACGTTTTTTTATATTTTTGCGATTTTTTCTAATTTAGTTATGGCCATTTGAAATCTGGTCAAACCCTAATAACCCCGTTGACTCGCTCATAACCCCGCAGAAATGCTCCAAACCCTAGCGTCGAACGTCCGCCGTCGGATCCTACCAAGCGCCAAACACCACCCGTCAAATGTGGGGCAGGCATGCGCGATCCGCGTGATGCATCCTGATTGGCTACTGCACTGTCCTTCTCGGGTTTTTACGATCTGCCCCACTTTACATATGAAATTGTATTTTTCGCACATGACCACCACATGTTAGTGTTAAGAGTTGGTTCAAATATTCAAACTGCAAAATACAATGTGGCAAATCGTAAATATAGCTTCCCCTTCTCCTCTTCTCCATCTGACAGACAAAGGCATCGAGCAGATCGAGCAATTCCTCGGTTTCTTTCCCCCATCTTCTCGTTCTTCTTCCTCTCAAGCAATTCCTCTGTTCCTTCCTCTCGAGCGATATGTCGACCTCCTCGTCAGCCCCCCGTTCCACGTGGCCGGTGTATGGTCCAGTGCCGATGACTCGATGCACTGACTGCCCACGGACTGCACCACTAAAGCGGTTGACTTCTAAGGAGGAGAAGAATGGGAACTTTGGGCGCGAGTTCGTCAAATGTGAGAGAAAGCCGGAGGGGCGGGTTAGATCTGAGTTTTCCTCACATCCTTTATCTCTAATTTCTCAAAAAATCTGTCAGATTTGGATTTAGGTTACATGATTTCGTTTTCAGATCATGAAGAAATGCCACCATTTCGAGTGGATGGATGATTACATCCAGAGGATTCAAGGGTTGGGCTTGCTGGATTCGAGGGGGAATGCAATCCGCGAGTTCAATCTGCCCCATGACAGTGCCGCTCCGTCAGCAGCAGCGCGTCCGGAATACCCGACGGTGGCAGATGTCGAACTAAAGACGGAATTGAAGAAGATGAACAAGAACTTCAAGCAGCTGATTGAGTTGAAGAAGCAATCCAATCTAATAGCTTTAGGAATACTTGCTCTAGGAATTTTTTACTTGATGGCCATCTCTCGTTAGAGATGTTTGTCTACTGTTGTTGCCACTGTTTAGCAATCCAAGTCTGTTTATCTCAAATGCAACTCTGTTTAGTGCAACTGTCGATCTTTGAATGTATGCAGTTTACTGTTAAGTTTCGACACTTTCAGTTTCGGCAGAAGACAACTACCAGTTCAATGATAGATTTATTTTGTTAGCTAATAACCTCGAGTGTTGGATCATACCCTAGCTCGTCAGATGACAGTAAGCAGTACTTGAGCAGCACAAGGGATATACATCAAGTTCATCTCTTCTCTCTCGCACTTGCCAAACTTTTGTCCTCGAGTTCGTCAGTTCTGCTAGAAAAAAAACCTAGTTCGCGGGCCCAAAGAGAAAGCCCAGAAACAAGCGATGTTTCTTTTTTTGTTTAGGAAGGATTGCTTTGTTCTTTTTTGTTTTTGATTGCTTTTTTCATTAATTTGATTGCCCAATCTCTTCTATCTCATTGAGGAATTTTTTTGGCTTTCCTTTATGGGCCCCTTCATTTTTTAGAATCAAAGTATTTGCAAACCGCAGTATTATTATGCCTAGCGAACCAATACTTCATGATTGGAAAAAGAGGTCCAACCGTCTTTTTTATATACTTCAAACATAGTGTAGTTAAAACTACACTTTTGACTAAAGCCAAATATCTCAAAGTATTTGATACTTCAATATTTCTGAAAACCAAAGTATTCTTTGAATACCTAAAAAATACAGAGCTCTCAAACCAAAGTCGTGTACAAATGTACAATATGTTCTTATTTTTAGAAGGCATCTATAAACACATCATTTTTAGTTACTTTGGTTAATTTTTCCCACGCCAATTAGCCGTGTCTAAACTTGGGACAAACAAAATACAAACATAACAAAGCATTAATATAACACACATAACTTAGATAGGGTTGCTAGCTCGGGCAACACACACACCAAACTCACACTACATAGTAGATAGATAGATAGATAGGGTAGCTAGGGCAACGCCGCCATGTCTTCACCGTCGTCTTCACCTTAACCGCCGGCTTCACCGTCTTCTTCGCCGCCGGCTTCAGTACTCCTCCTCCTCAAGGCCGTTGTCACCGAGGTAGTACGGGAGGCTGTGCATGCGGTTGCGAGCGGGGAAGACGCTCTCGAAGTCGGTGAAGATGTTATAGGTCGTGAATGCGATGAACTCGCACCCACACCAATACACCTTGCCGAGCAGGTAGTAGGCATCGAACCTGTTTGTGAAGTGGACGACGAGCCCTACCACTGGAGCGTTGGCGTGGGGACGCTGCTCCACGAGGTTGAACATGGGCGGCGAGCCCGCCGGGAGGTGGTGGAAGCCCGCACGGAGGAACCCCCGTGCAAGCTCAGTGCTACCCCTCCAGCGTGAGAACGCCCACACGCGGAGCGATGCCTCGACGACAACGTTGGTAGGGTACCGCCGTTCCGGCACGGTGGGCGGCTCTTGGAACGTCGACTCGTTGAACTACATCTTGCTCGCTTCACTGAGTGGAACGGCTTTGCCTTTTGGGGGAAGAAGAGAAGTTGGAGGCGCATATGGATCTGTAGAAGAAGAGGCAATGAAGGGCAGTTTAAATAGTCGGGGGTACGAAGTGGGTACACGCGCAAACGGCGTAGATCATGACTCAGTGCATGCGTGAACCGATGTGATCATCAATGTGTGAACGTGAATCAATGCGAGCGTGCTTTGCGTGCTCTGCGTTGGCGGCTGCCTGCCTCCCATTCACGAGCATGCGTGCAGCCTGTGGCATGAACCGATGCCTCGACATATGGACGCGAGCATGCATGCAGCCTGCCCCTTCTACCACCGGCACGTATGCCTGTGACGCGTGAAACGACGCTGCGGAGCTACTGAATCCACCGGCAACCGTGCGGCACGTATCGATGCGTGCGTGTCGGCGTGCATGCATGCGATTAGGTCTAGGTCACTAGATGCGTGCGTGGCGGTGTTTGCATGCATAGCAGGCTATATCGATGCCAAAGTCAGGCATGCATAGCAGGCTGCATCCATCGATAGCAGGCTTTTTTAATTTATTACCAACAAACTAACGGGCCCGTCCTATGAACACAAACACGACCCAACCAGCGAAGCCACAGCCACAGTCAATAGAGTCCAACGTGGCCCCACAAGTTAGTTAACGGCCAAGACGGCAAACGTCTGTTATGAACATTTGTGAGAGTTTCAGCTAAGGGAGTGGGGAAAAGTGAGCAAAAGTTTGAAGCGTAGGGGAAAACTGAGCACAACTAAGGAATTGGGGGCACAGATGGAATAAGCCCTAAGAAGAAGGTCTTCCCTTTATATTTGAAGGAAGATACATTGACATGGTATAGGCTATGTGATGATATGGGATCATGGAACTACAAACGATTGAAATTGGAATTTCATCAGAAGTTTTATCCTATGCATATTGTTCATCGTGATTGCAATTATATATATAATTTTTGGCCTCGCGAAGGAGAAAGCATCGCTCAAGTTTGGGGGAGTTTTAAATCAATGTTATATTCATGTACCAATCATGAGCTCTCAAGAGAAATGATTATTCAAAATTTATATGCTCGGCTTTCTGATAACAATCGCACCATGCTCGATACTTCTTGTGCTGGCTCTTTTATGACAAAGACTATTGAATTCAAATGGGATTTATTGGAAAGAATTAAATGTAACTCTAAAGATTGGGACCTCGACGAAGGTAAGGAGTCAAGTATGACACCTAAGTTTGATTGTGTTAAATCTTTTATGGATACCGATGTTTTCCATAAATTGAGCACTAAATATGGACTTGACTCTGAGATAGTAGCTTCTTTCTATGAATCTTTTGCTACTTATGTTGAGCTCCCCAAGGAGAAGTGGTTTAAATATCATCCTCCCATAGAAGTAAAAGTAGTTGCACCTATTAAAGTTGAGGAAAAGATTGCCACTTATAATGATCCTATTGTTCCTACTGCTTATGTTGAGAAACCACCTTTCCCTGTTAGGATAAAGGATCATGCTAAAGCTTCAACTATGGTTCATAAAAGCAATATTAGAACATATACACCTCCTGAGCAAGTTAAAGTTGAACCTAATATTGCTATTGTTAAAGATCTCTTAGCTGATAATATTGATGGGCATGTTATTTATTTCTGTGATGAAACCGCTAGAATTGCTAAACCTTGTGCTAAAGATAAACCTAGATCTGTGGTAGGCATGCCTGATATTTCTGTTAAAATAGGAGATCATTGTTATCATGGCTTATGTGATATGGGTGCCAGTGCTAGTGCAATACCTATTGACCTATATAGAGAAATTGTGCATGATATTGCACCTGTTGAGTTAGAAGATATTGATGTCACAATTAAACTTGCCAATAGAGATACTATTTCACCTATGGGAATTGTTAGAGATGTTGAAGTCTTGTGTGGGAAAACTAAATATCCTACTGATTTTCTTGTTCTTGGTTCCCCACAAGATAGCTTTTGTCCCATTATATTTGGTAGACCCTTCTTAAACACTGTTAATGCTAAGATAGATTGCAAAAAGGGTGTTGTTACTATCGGTTTAGATGATATGTCTCATGAATTTAATTTCTCTAAATTTAGTAGACAACATCGTGAAGAAGAATTTCCTAGTAAGGATGAAATTATTGGTCTTGCTTCTATTGCCGTACCACCTAGTGATCCTTTAGAACAATATTTGCTAGACCATGAAAATGATATGTTTATGAATGAAAGAAGGGAAATAGATGAAGTATTCTTTAAACAGGAACCTATTCTGAAACACAATTTGCCTGTTGAAATCCTAGGGGATCCTCCTCCACCCAAGGGTGATCCCGTGTTTGAGCTTAAACAGTTGCCTGATACTCTTAAATGTGCTTATCTTGATGAGAAAAAGATATATCCTGTTATTATTAGTGCTAACCTTTCAGAGCATGAAGAAGAGAGATTATTGAAAACTATGAAGAAGCACCGTGCTGCTATTGGGTATACTCTTGATGATCTTAAGGGCATTAGCCCCACTCTATGTCAACATAAAATAAATTTGGAAGAAGATGCTAAACCGGTTCGTGATCATCAACGATGGCTGAATCCTAAGATGAAAGAAGTGGTAAGAAAGGAAATACTAAAGCTCCTTGAGGCATGTATAATTTATCCTGTTGCTGATAGTCAGTGGGTAAGTCCTGTCCATTGTGTCCCTAAGAAGGGAGGTATTACTGTCGTTCCTAATGATAAAGATGAATAGATTCCTCAAAGAATTATTACAGGTTATAGGATGGTAACTGATTTCCGCAAATTAAATAAGGCCACTAAAAAAGATCATTACCCCTTACCTTTTATCGATCAAATGCTAGAAATATTATCCAAACATACACACTTTTGCTTTCTAGATGGCTATTCTGGTTTCTCTCAAATACCTGTGTTAGCTAAGGATCAATCAAAGACTACTTTTACTTGCCCTTTTGGTACTTTTGCTTATAGACGTATGCCTTTTGGTTTATGCAATGCACCTGCTACCTTTCAAAGATGCATGATGGCTATATTCTCTGACTTTTGTGAAAAGATTTGTGAGGTTTTCATGGACGATTTCTCCTTCTATGGATCTTCTTTTGATGATTGCTTGAGAAACCTTGGCCGAGTTTTGCAGAGATGTGAAGAAACTAATCTTGTCTTGAATTGGGAAAAGTGCCACTTTATGGTTAATGAAGGTATTGTCTTGGGGCATAAAGTTTCTGAAAGAGGTATTGAAGTTGATAAAGCCAAGGTTGATGCTATTGAAAAGATGCCATGTCCCAAGGACATCAAAGGTATAATAAGTTCCCTTGGTCACGCCGGATTTTATAAGAGGTTCATTAAGGACTTCTCAAAAAATTCTCAGCCTCTAACTAATTTATTACAAAAAGATATACCATTTGTCTTTGATGATGATTGTGTAGAAGCATTTGAAATACTTAAGAAAGCATTGATCTCTGCACCTATTGTTCAGCCACCTGATTGGAATTTACCCTTTGAAATTATGTGTGATGCTAGTGATTATGCTGTAGGTGCTGTTCTAGGGCAAAGAGTTGATAAGAAATTAAACATTATTCAATATGCTAGTAAAACTCTAGATAATGCTCAAAGAAACTATGCTACTATTGAAAAAGAATTCTTAGCAGTTGTATTTGCTTGTGATAAGTTCACACCTTATATTGTTGATTCTAAAGTAACTATTCACAATGATCATGCTGCTATTAAATATCTTATGGAAAAGAAAGATGCTAAACCTAGACTTATTAGATGGGTTCTCTTGCTACAAGAATTTGATTTGCATATTGTTGATAGAAAGGGAGCTGAGAACCCCGTTGCAGACAACTTGTCTAGGTTAGAAAATGTTCTTGATGACCCACTACCTATTAATGATAGCTTTCCTGATGAGCAATTAAACGTCATAAATTCTTCTCATACTGCTCCATGGTATGCTGATTGTGCTAATTACATTGTTGCTAAATTTATACCACCTAGTTTCACATACCAGCAAAAGAAAAAGTTCTTCTATGACTTGAGACATTACTTTTGGGATGACCCACATCTTTATAAAGAAGGAGTAGATGGTGTTATTAGACGTTGTGTACCTGAGCATGAACAGGAATAGATCCTACGCAAGTGTCACTCCGAAGCTTATGGAGGACACCATGCTGGAGATAGAACTGCACATAAGGTATTGCAATCTGGTTTTTATTGGCCTACTCTCTTCAAGTATGCTCGTAAGTTTGTCTTATCTAGTGATGAATGTCAAAGAATTGGCAATATTAGTAGACGTCAAGAAATGCCTATGAACTATTCACTCGTTATTGAACCATTTGATGTTTGGGGATTTGATTATATGGGACCTTTCCCTGCCTCTAATGGTTATACACATATTTTAGTTGATGTTGATTACGTTACTAAGTGGGTAGAAGCTATTCCAACTAGTAGTGCTGATCATAACACTTCTATTAAAATGCTTAAAGAAGTTATTTTTCCAAGATTTGGAGTCCCTAGATATTTAAAGACTGATGGTGGTTCACATTTTATTCATGGTGCTTTCCGTAAAATGCTTGCTAAGTATGATGTTAATCATAGAATTGCATCTCCTTATCACCCACGATCTAGTGGTCAAGTAGAATTGAGTAACAGAGAGCTCAAATTAATTTTGCAGAAGACTGTCAATAGGTCTAGAAAGAATTGGTCCAAGAAACTTGATGATGCATTATGGGCCTATAGAACTGCATATAAAAATCCTATGGGTATGTCTCCGTATAAAATGGTTTATGGAAAAGCATGTCACTTACCTCTCGAACTAGAACACAAGGCATATTGGGCTATTAAAGAGCTCAACTATGATTTTAAACTTGCCGGTGAGAAGAGGTTATTTGATATTAGCTCACTTGATGAATGGAGAACCCAAGCTTATGAAAATGCCAAGTTGTTTAAAGAAAAAGTTAAAAGATGGCATGATAAAAGGATACAAAAGCGTGAGTTTAATGTAGGTGATTATGTACTGCTATACAACTCTCGTCTAAGATTTTTTGCAGGAAAACTTCTCTCTAAATGGGAAGGCCCCTACGTTATCGAGGAGGTATATCATTCCAGTGCCATAAAAATCAACAACTTCGAAGGCACAAATCCTAAGGTGGTGAATGGTCAAAGAATTAAACATTATATCTCAAGTAATCCTATAAATGTTGAATCCAATGTTATTGAAACCGTAACCCCGGAGGAATACATAAGGGACACTTTCCGGAACGTTTCAGACTCCGAAAAGGAATAGGTATGTGGTACGGTAAGTAAACCGACTCCAAAACAGTTTTTAAGGCAATATTTCTCTATTTTGGAATATTTAGAAAAATAGAAAAATAAGAAGCAGTCTGGGAAGGACACGAGGCCTCCATGAGGGTGGAGGGCGCGCCCTACCCTACTGGGCGCACCCCCCCCTACCTCGTGGGCACCTCGTGCGCTCTCTGGACTCCGTTTTCTTGCACAATGCGTATTTTGGTCGGTAAAAATTCATTATATAATCTCCCGGAGGTTTTGACTCCTCTATCACGCAAATATCATCTGTTCTTGTTTCGAGCTGTTTGCTATCAGGGTCGTCAAGGCCAGGCATCATGTCGTCCCCCTACTCCAACAATGGTGACAACGATGCTTGGCTAATGAAGATGGAGCTGAAGAGGGAAGAACCCATGGGGATCAACAAGGATGAAGGGATCAAGAAGGCCATGGAGGATCAAGCTCCGGCGGCAGAAGACATCCTTCAACTTGATCACAATCTTCTTACCCCAACTGAGATCGAAGCTTTCAAGATGATTGTGTTAGCTCGTATACAGAACTAGTATCTCACACGTGAAAATATTTTGTTGAAGGAGCATATTGTTGCACTCAAGGGCATTATCCGCAAGCTGGAGGACCTCTTACGCTCGATGTGTGACTATCCATCACCAACAACACCTCCATCTTCTTCATCAGCAAAGGAGACATAATCACATGGGTATGGGCACTTCCCTTGGCAACTTCCAAGCTTGGGGGAGTGCCCCGGTACCGTATCACCATCACTTTTATCTTTACCGTTTTTCTTAGTTCGATCCTTTTGGTAATATCTTGATCTAGTAGAATAAAGTTTTAGTATGATCTAGTTGTGGGTTTTGCTTTATGATCCTTCTATGTAATCGAGTCCATGAGCCATATATAATAATGATTAGTGTTAGTGTTGAGTCAAGGGCTTGATTATTTTTCCATGATCTTGAGTGAATAAAAGAAAAGAGAAAAGAATAAAAAGAAATAAAGGGTTCATATTGATCTTATTGAGAGTAATGAGCTCACATAGAAAAGGTATGATGAATAAAAGTTGTTGAGAGTTGACAAACATAGTTTTGGTCATCGTTGCAATTAATAGGAAGTAATAAAGAAAGAGAGGTCTTCACATATAAATACACTATCTTGGACATCTTTCATGATTGTGAGCACTCATTAAAATATGACTTGCTAAAGAGTTGGCGTTGGACAAGGAAGACAATGTAATGGGTTATGTTTTCTTACATCTGAGATAAATTATATTGTCATGGATCCTCCAACATGTTGAGCTTGCCTTTCCCCCTCATGCTAGCCAAATTCTTTGCACCAAGTAGAGATACTACTTGTGCTTCCAAACACCCTTAAACCAGTTTTGCCATGAGAGTCCACCATACCTACCTATGGATTGAGTAAGATCCTCCAAGTAAGTTGTCATCGGTGCAAGCAATAAAAATTGCTCTCTAAATATGTATGACTTATTAGTGTGGGAGAAAATAAGCTTTATACTATCGTGTGATATGGAAGAAATAAAAGCGACAGACTGCATAATAAAGGTCCATATCACAAGTGGCAATATAAAGTGACGTTCTTTCGCATTAAGATTTTGTGCATCCAACCATAAAAGCGCATGACAACTCTGCTTCCCTCTGTGAAGGGCCTATCTTTTACTTTTATCTCCTACCTTGCATAAGAGTCATGGTGATCTTCACCCTTCCTTTTTACATTTTATCCTTTGCAAGCACAATATGTTGGAAGGATCCTGGTGTATATGGCTAATTGGATGTGAGTTTTCATGAACTATTATTGTTGACATTACCCTTAAGGTAAAACGTTGGGAGGCAAAACTATAAGCCCCTATCTTTCTCTGTGTCCAATTAAAACTCCATACCCATAAGTATTGCGTGAGTGTCAGCAATTGTGAAAGACTATATGATAGTTGAGTATGTGGACTTGCTAAAAAGCTCTTATATTAACTCTTTCCTATGTTATGATAAATTGCAATTGCTCCAATGACTGAGATTATAGTTTGTTAGTTTTCAATGAAGTTTATGATTCATACTTGAAATTGTGATCGAATTATTACTCTAGCATAAGAAATCATATGACGAGAATTATATAAGTTGTTGTTCTAAGAATGATCATGATGCCCTCATGTTCGTATTTTACTTATATCGACACCTCTATCTCTAAACATGTGGACATATTTTTCGATTTCGGCTTTCGCTTGAGGACAAGCGAGGTCTAAGCTTGGGGGAGTTGATACATCCATTTTGCATCATGCTTTTATATCGATATTTATTGCATTATGGGTTGTTATTACACATTATGTCACAATACTTATGCCTATTCACTCTTATTTTACAAGGTTTACATAAAGAGGGAGAATGCCGGCAGCTGGGATTCTGGACTGGAAAAGGAGCAAATATTAGAGACCTATTCTGCACAGCTCCAAAAGTCCTGAAACTTCATGGAAGACGTTTTCAAAATATATAAAAAATATTGAGCACAAGAAGTTCACCAGGGGGCCACACCCTGCCCACGAGGGTGGGGGCGCGCCCTACCCCCTTGGGCGCTCCCCCCTGCCTCGTGGGCCCTGTCGGTGTCAAAACCGGCGGATCTCGGGTAGGGGGTCCCAAACTGTGCATCTAGGCGGATGGTAACAGGGGGCAGGGGACATGATGTTTTACCCAGGTTCGGGCCCTCTTGATGGAGGTAAAACCCTACGTCCTGCTTGATTAATATTGATGATATGGGTAGTACAAGAGTAGATCTACCACGATATCAAGGAGGCTAAACCCTAGAAGCTAGCCTATGGTATGATTGTTGGCCGTCCTACGGACTAAGACCCTCCGATTTATATAGACACCGGAGAGGGATAGGGTTACACAGAGTCGGTTACAATGGTAGGAGATCTACATATCCGTATCGCCAAGCTTGCCTTCCACGCTAAGGAAAGGCCCTTCCGGACACGGGACGAAGTCTTCAATCTTGTATCTTCATAGTCCAGGAGTCCAGACGAAGGTATAGTCCGGCTATCCGGACAACCCCTAATCCGGGACTCCCTCAGTAGCCCCTGAACCAGGCTTCAATGACGACGAGTCCGGCGCGCAAATTGTCTTCGGCATTGCAAGGCGGGTTCATCCTCCAAGTACTTCATAGAAGATTTTGAACACAAAGGTAGTGTCCGGTTCTGCAAAATAAGTTTCCACATATTGCCATAGAGAGAATAATACTTACACAAATCTAATCTGCTGACATATTCCATAGTGTGACATCACACCACGGCCAGGTCTTTATTCGAATCGCTTTACTGTCCCACCTCAGCGCGTTTAGCGAGGCAGTTTCCTTGGCGCGTCTTGTCAAAGCAGAGATCGTGTCCCCTTATTCCGGGATTCTCATCAATACGGGCGTGGGTAACCCAACCGTACCTATTGGTATGTTTTCTCGATCAAAGGCGAGTCCCAAACGGTCATGGGGAGGGACCTTGGTATTCAACCTCTTATAAAGAGACCAAGGCCTTACTCCTTTCTTTCAATCTCAAATGAGTTCGCCCTTCGCCTCGAGTTCCAACACCCAAGCCTCTAGATTTCAGGCGCTTCGGACCTTCGACAATGTCCGGTTCCGACCTTCGAGGCCGATGGATTCCCTCCTCCGTCACGAAGGAGGACGTGCTGAAGTTGAGAGAGGCCAGGTTCTTGACCGATGAAATCTGGCATAGGCTGCCTGCTCAAGGGCAGGTCATTCCCACTCCCAAGCCTGGTGAGAGTGTGGTGTTCATGTCTCACTTCCTTCAGGGGCTAGGCTTCCCGACGGATCCGTTCATGAGGGGGCTCATGTATTATTATGGGCTGGAATTTCACGACTTAGCCCCGGAGTCCATCCTCCATATTTCCTCATTCATCGTCATGTGTGAAGCCTTCCTCTGTATTACTCCTCACTTCGGACTATGGCTCAAGACCTTCAAAGTAGAGCCGAAGATGATCGAGGGACGGCACGCGGAGTGCGGAGGTGCTTTTATAAGCAAGAATGCCGGTGCTCCATGGCCCGAGGGCTCTTTTCAAGAGGAGTCTAGCTTATGGCAACGAGAGTGGTTTTATATCACCGCTCCCAGGAGCGCCAAGTGGGTGGCGCCACCTGCCTTTCGCTCAGGTCCCCCACCACAGCTAGTGTCATGGGTCAATAAAGGACTGGACTGGGGTCCGTCCAAGGACGTGCCCTTGTTGCAGGGCCGCATTCGAGATCTCCTAGAAAGAGATATCAGTCTGGTCACGGTGACACAGGTTATGCTGATTCGCCGAGCTCTGCCCTGCAAATGTTGCCCCCTCCGCCTGTGGGAGTTCAATCCGGAGGGACCACGACCTCTCCAACATTTTATGGGTGCGACGCCCGTGGAGATGTACAAATTGTTCTTCGGATCACAAGCAATGTGTCCGGACTTGACCGAGGACGCAGGTCTGAGCTGCAACCGCCCGGATACTCAAGTAAGTAGCCCTGTGCCCGGACTCGCAATCTGCATATTTATAAAATTGCCCTTAAAAGAGCTGTCCTTTAAACAGGAGTGGATAGCGAAAGCAAAGCTAATCAGGTGTCCGGCCCCCCTCCCCGAGACCACGCCGGGTCCCGTGCTAGTCAGGATGTTGGAGGTTGTGCCTTCGGAGGAAAGCAAGGGAGGGGACAAGGAAGCTACGGCCTCCTCGAAGGAGGCTGTTTGGAAGGGAGGAATCGAAAATTCCTCTCCTCAGGGGAAGAAGAGGACCGCCTCTGAAGACCCGGAGACCATGGCCTCAAAGCAGGGGAAGAAATCTTCACCAGAGGGTCCTGTGCTGGGGGATACTTCGGCCGAATTATGCCCTCAAGGGGATCAGCCCTCCACCAAGCCGTAAGTAGAGAGGAGTTTTCTTTTTAGGAAATGAGAGAAATCCCTGCTTTATATCTGAGAAAAGTAATCGAAAATTTACCTTGTAGCTCGGACCTTAGCCCTTCTCAGCAGAGCTCGTCTTCGGGGGATCTTCTTCCGGAGATGATGGAGAGCGGAACGCCTCCCCCTGCCATACCGCCTTGCGAGGCGGGCAACCCTGAGGTATCGTCGCGAAGGGTTTCTCCGAATCCGGCAGGGCCGGAAGGTAGTCATATGGCCCCCCAAAGCCCTCCGCGTCCAGCCTTCGAAAAGGGCCATCGGGCGAGTCCGGCACCGTCTGGTGCGCGGTCGGAGGAGCTGAAGGATCTGCTAGGGCGAGCATCTATCTCAGAGGAGCACTGTGCATTGATGGGTACGGTGATTGAGAGGATTTCATCCGCGGAGAGCGGATTGCACGAGGTCGTCAGGAGTTTACTGACGGGTTTTGAGGTACGTGAGATAATGTACCCTTTTTGGACAGTTGCGCATAAATAAGATGCGCCCTGTGTAGATAGTAGCCCCTGAGACTCTGTGTGTTGTCAAAAGTGAAGGCGCGCAGAGGATCATAATCCCAGGTTTAATATGCCGCCTTCATACGTAGGTGGTGAAGTGTCGGGTGGCCAGCCGGACTGATGAATTTGCCGAGCTAAAGCGGCAACTTGACGTGGCAGATGCCGACATCGCGCTTGTCAACAAGCGGCTTGACGAGGCACAGGGTATGTAATTACTCCGGCGGCACCTGGTAAGAGGATCTTTATGCCAGTATCTTACAATGTGTGCGCTTGATGCAGATGGTGCTGCTGCCATGGAGAATCTTTGGGCGGAACTTGCTCGAGCCAAGGAACAAGCCAGAAAAAGTGATGCGGCTTCCGGAAAGGCAATTGAAGAGCTGAAAGCCGAACAGGCTGCTCACTGCCGAAGCAAGAAGGAAATGGCTGAGATGGCTGTGAAGCTGAAGAGCACTACTGACCGTTGCAAGCTTCTTGAAAAAGAAGATCAGGCAGAACAGACGGACCTGTAGAAGGCCATTGCCGATGCCAAGGATGCTTGCTCTGCGATGAGAGCTATGAAGGAGGAGCTGCGTCAGGCCGGAGAGATCGCGGCTGGAAAGCCCTTTATGCTGCAGAGGAAGTTCTGTGATCCTAAACATGCTCCTTAAACCGGATGTGGAGTATGGCGGACACCTATCTGGATTTGGCAGCGAGTGTCGCAGATGCGGCCGAACACTTCCGAGATCAAGAAGATCGCGAAGTGGAAAAGCTCTTTTGGTCATAGTTCCACAATCTAGAGCGTCCACTATCATTAGCCGATCGTTTGGCCAAATGGGCCGAGCTGAATAGGTTGTCCGAACTCGCCATGAAGTATGTCATGAGTCATCTGTGGCCAGAGAGGCCAGAGCCGAAAAGTTATTTCAACTTGGTGCGGCAGTTCCTTGGTGCGGTGCCGCATATCGATGCGATGAAGAGGTCAGCGTGCATAGAGGGTGCACGGATGGCTCTTGCCCATGTCAAGACATACTAGGCGGAAATGGAGGCCACCGCTGTTGCATCGCCAGACTCGGATGGAAGCCGAGTACCTGCCGAGCACTATTTTCAGGAAGTTCTGCAAGGCGCTCGTTTAATAGAGACGCAGTGCTCGAAGGATACTATATTCTAATAGCATATATTATTGTAAAACAATATTTTGATAAATTGTAGAAGCTTTTTATACTTGTTCTTGCAAGTATTATAATACCTCCTGTGCGGCCGTTTAACATATATGTATATATAATCTGAAAGATGGCAGTCGTCAGCTTCAGCCCCCACGCACATAATGCGGGGGTGTTCGCAGAAGGCGCATTTTCAAACTTGATCCAACGTCTTGGTCCTACAAAGGAGGTGATAGCGCAGCGAACTAGGCAATCAGACTATGATGCTTTATCACTTTCACTTAGCCATAGGAGTTTGACAGTGAGGCTACTTATATAGCCCCTGGTGGCGCCTGCGCTCGCCTGAACTCGGGGCACGTATGTGCCTGGCTGGGAAACGGCCCTTCGTTAATGCGGAGGAATCCTAAAGATTCTGGTAAGTCATCGAGTGGTTAACCGGTCTCACGCTATATCATGACAGTCAGTTTTCGGCTTTCTCTACTGAGGTGCTCACCTGGCCGAACCGGGGCACAATCGCAGTAGTTCTCCTGGTGCCGCCTTAGCCGATAGAGCGGAACGTAAGGCAGCAAAACACAGGAGCCGGGCAAACCCAACATTTGACCAAAGACATGATTCGGAGCTGATGCATATAAGGCCAAACTCGCGATGCCGAACACTCCCTAAGGTATTCGGTCTTTATGAGGGCGGGTGGGATAACGCCCTTAGTAATAAGCCCCTAGTGTCCAGGTACGCGCAAAACTCTGACGTGGCCACATGCCAAAACGCCAGCCTCCTCCTTGGTTATACCAAGAAACCAGGGGATGTGTATCAACGAGAGACAGTAAAAAAGGTTTACGCAGGGTCTTAATCTGAAAAGAATCCTTGGAACGGGTCCCTACTACACGTCTGCGCATGTGTCTCTGTTGTGCTGTATCCTGGACGGGCATAGCACGGTGTTCATATATAAAAGAGAGGAACTTAGTTGAAGAAAGATCGTGCTGAACATAAGTTATACTAAATAAACAAAGTATAAATCGAAATGGGTAAAACTGAGCTTTATTGTCTCTTGTTTTATATGCGCGGAGCCCCTAGTACAGGGGTATACGGCTATTAAGCCTTTATCAATTGTATGTTTATGCCGGACTCATCTAGCCGTGTCCGTGGTCTTGACGACCTATTTAGGTGCTTTGGCTGGTGAAGCCGCTTTATTATGGGGCTGTCAAGGCAGCCGCACTGTCTTCCGCGCGAGAGGAACACTCAATGTTTTCCCTTTAATGAGATGATGCCTCTTGGACCGGGCATCTTAAGCGTAAGAGATGCATAATGCGGTATTGTGTTAAAGCGGGCGAAAGCTTCGCGTCCTAGCAGTGCTTGATAGCTACTTGAGAATGGGGCGATGTGGAAAGTTAGCTGTTCGTGGCGGAAGTTATCGGGGGAGCCGAACATAACTTCTAGCCGGAGAGAACCCATACAGCGGGCATCCGGGCCGGGCGTTACCCCTTGAAAGGAGGTTTTGCTATGGCGAATTTTTGTTGGGTCTATCCCCATGTTGCGGATTGTGTCCTGGTATAACAGGTTTAGACCACTGCCGCCGTCCATCGGGACATTTGTAAAGTGGAGTCCGCTGATTATTGGATCTACTACCAAGGCAGTCCAGCCTGCGTTCCGGATACTTCTTGAGTAATCCTGATGGTCGAAGGTGATCGGTTTTAACAACCATTGGCAAGACTCCTTTGGGATAGGCCGTATGGCGCGTATCTCTGGTGGCGCCGTTCTATTCGTCACGTGAAGTAAGTTTACTATTTTGACTTCTTGTGGGAAATCCTTTTGTTTCCTGGTGCTCTGCTTGTGGGGTTCGTCGTCGTCCTCACTTGGTGTGTCGAGCCCCTTGTGTTCGGCATTGAGTTTGCCGGCTTGCTTGAAAACCCAACAATCTCTGTGGGTATGGTTCGCAGGCTTCCCGGGAGTACTGTGTATTTGACATATCTTGTCCAAGATTTTGTTTAAGTTGGATAGCTCGTCCCTGTTATCCTTGAGGGGCGGCTTTCTCTGATTCTGCCGCGAGCTTTTGAATCCGGCGTTGACCGCCGTGCTCTTTGGGTTGTCTCCCTTATTCCGGCGCTGGTCCTTGCTGCGTCGGGGTTTTCCATTTCCATCCCTAACTTCGGATGTACTTGGGTTGCTGGTGCTACATCTTGCCAACCAGCTGTCCTCTCCTGCGCAAAAGCGGGTCATGAGGCTTGTTAATGCGGCCATTGTTCTTAGCTTTTCTTGGCCGAGGTGTCTGGCGAGCCATTCGTCTCGAATGTTATGCTTAAAAGCTGCTAGGGCTTCGGCGTCCGGACAGTCGACTATCTGATTCTTTTTAGTAAGAAATTTGTTCCAGAATTTCCGGGCTGACTCTCTGGGCTGTTGAGTTATGTGACTGAGATCGTCTGCATCCGGAGGGCGGACATAGGTCCCTTGAAAATTTGCCTGGAAAGCATCCTCAAGCTCTTCCCAACTTCCAATGGTGTTTTCGGGAAGGCTTTTGAGCCAATGCCGGGCTGGCCCTTTAAGCTTGAGGGGTAAGTATTTTATGGCGTGGAGGTCATCTCCTCTGGCCATGTGTATGTGGAGGATATAATCCTCGATCCAGACCCCAGGGTCTGTTGTTCCGTCGTACGCCTCTATGTTACGGGCTTGAATCCCGCTGGAAATTCATGGTCCAGCACCTCATCGGTGAAACATAGGGGGTGTGCGGCACCCCTGTATTTGGGTGTGTCGTGATGTTCGGATATTTGTTGTGTTGCATTGCTTACTAGAGCTTGCTTTCTTGGCCCGTAGATAGATCTAGCTGGGCCGTATTTTTGATGCGGATCCTTTGGTGGATCGCGTGCCAGCTTGTGTGCGGCACTGCTTGCCGCTCCATGCTGGCCATGCGGTCATCTATCCGACCGGATGGCTTTCCTATTTTTTGACTGCGGGGGCTCTAAGGCCTCCTCGTCAAATTCAGGTAGTAGCTTTCGCTTTGGATAGCTTTTTGTGCGGCGACTGCCGCCATATTTGTCTGCGGTATTGCGTACTTTGCTCCATCTGATTCTGAGTGCATCTTCCGCAGTTTTGAGCTTCTGCATCTGCTTTTTCAGGCTATGCGCAGTGGCGATGAGCCTTTTGTGGAGGTTCTTCTGCTCCATGAGTTTATCCGGCGTAAGGTCATCCGGACTGTTGTTTTCGCTGGGGACGGGGTGTTCGGTTTGTTTATCCAAGTTGCCCTGTTCGGACGCTTGCTCGAAGGCATGTTCGTCGTCCGCCGGCTCGTCCTGCTCTATGGCTGGGTCTGTATGGCTGTTGTCTCTGTCGAGGCGGGGCTTGGAGCGGCGCTTACGTCGCCGCTTTGATTGCTTTTTGAGTGAACGATCCCTCGTTGCATCCCTGTGTTCCTCGTTGTCGCTTCCTTTGGGTGTGTCCACCATGTATACATCATGAGATGAGGTGGCTGTCCAGTGCCTTATAGGTGTTGGTTCATGTTCATCTCCTACATCGTCGTCCATACCATTGATGTCTTCGGAGTCGAAGTCGAGCATGTCGTTTAAATTATCGACAGTGGCTACGAAGTGGGTGGTGGGTGGGCATCGAATTTCCTCGTCGTCCACATCCCAATCCTGCCGGTCATAGTCCGGCCAGGGCTCTCCTGACAAAGAGAGAGACCTGAGTGAATTCAGAATGTCGCCGAAGGGTGAGTGCTGAAAGATGTCTGCGGGGGTGAACTTCATGATCGGCGCCCAATCGGATTCGATCGGTAGGGGCGCGGAGGGCTCGGAGTCCGAAGAGGAGTCCGGCACCTTGGAGTCGCGGGCTTCGCAGAGGATAAGGCTGGTGTTCGGCTTGATCGCCGTAGAGATTGCAGCCCCCGAGGCGGTGTCTAACCACCCATCCTCGATTGGTGTGATCGGCTCCGAGCTAGGGGTCGGAGCGGACACAGATGCAGCCTCCAGGGCACAGTTCAGCGGCAGAGCTAGATCATGCCCATCGTGACAGTGCGGCGCGCTCGGCTGTGGCTCGAATCCATCGAAGATCAAGTCTCCGCGGATGTCGGCCGTGTAGTTCAAACTTCCAAATCTGACCTAATGGCCAGGGGCGTAGCTTTCGATCTGCTCCAGATGACCAAGCGAATTGGCCCACAGTGCAAAGCCGCCGAATACGAAGATCTGTCCAGGGAGAATAGTCTCACCCCGGATCGCATCGCGGTTGATGATCGGAGAAGCCATCGGGCCTAAAAGTGACGACACAGAGGAACTCTCAATGAAAGCACCAATGTCGGTGTCAAAACCGGCGGATCTCGGGTAGGGGGTCCCGAACTGTGCGTCTAGGCGGATGGTAACAGGAGGCAGCGGACACGATGTTTTACCCAGGTTCGGGCCCTCTTGATGAAGGTAAAACCCTACGTCCTGCTTGATTAATATTGATGATATGGGTAGTACAAGAGTAGATCTACCACGAGATCAAGGAGGCTAAACCCTAGAAGCTAGCCTATGGTATGATTGTTGGTCGTCCTACGGACTAAGACCCTCCGGTTTATATAGACACCGGAGAGGGCTAGGGTTACATAGAGTCGGTTACAATGGTAGGAGATCTACATATCTGTATCACCAAGCTTGCCTTCCACGCCGAGGAAAGTCCCTTCCGGACACGGGACGAAGTCTTCAATCTTGTATCTTCATAGTCCAGGAGTCCGAACGAAGGTATAGTCCGGCTATCCGGACACCCCCTAATCCGGGACTCCCTCAGGCCCCCTGGTGGCCCTCTGATGGCCATCTTCTGCTATATGGAGTCTTTCGATGAGGAAAAATCATAAGCCATCTCCTCGGACGAAACTCCGCCGCCACGAGGCGGAACCTTGGCGGATCCAATCTAGGGCTCCGGTAGAGCTGTTCTGCCGGGGAAACTTCCCTCCGGGAGGGGGAAATCATCGCCATCGTCATCACCAACGCTTCTCTCATCGGGAGAGGGCAATCTCCATCAACATGTTCACCAGCACCATCTCCTCTCAAAACCCTAGTTCATCTCTTGTATCCAATTCTTGTCTCCAAGTCCGAGATTGGTACTAGTAGGTTGCTAGTAGTGTTAATTACTCCTTGTAGTTGATGCTAGTTGGTTTATTTGGTGGAAGATCATATGTTCAGATCCTATACGCATATTAATACCCCTCTGATTATGAACATGAATATGCTTTGTGAGTAGTTATGTTTGTTCCTGAGGACATGGGAGAAGTCTTGCTATTAGTAGTCATGTGAATTTGGTATTCGTTCGATATTTTGATGAGATGTATGTTGTCTAGCCTCTAGTGGTGTTATGTGAACGTCGACTACATAACACTTCACCAATTTTTGGGCCTAGAGGAAGGCATTGGGAAGTAATAAGTAGATGATGGGTTGCTAGAGTGACAGAAGCTTAAACCCTAGTTTATGCGTTGCTTCGTAAGGGGCTAATTTGGATCCATATGTTTCATGCTATGGTTCGGTTTACCTTAATACTTTTGTTGTAGTTGCGGATGCTTGCAATAGAGGTTAATCATAAGTGGGATGCTTGTCCAAGTAAGGACAGTACCCAAGCACCGGTCCACCCACATACCAAATTATCAAAGTACCAAACGTGAATCATATGAACGTGATGAAAACTACCTTGACGATATTCCCATGTGTCCTCGGGAGCGCTTTTCTCTATATGAGAGTTTGTCCAGGCTTGTCCTTTGCTACAAAAAGGATTGGGCCACTTTGCTGCACTTTATTTACTTTTTTACTTGTTGCTCGTTACAAATTATCCTATCACAAAACTATCTGTTACCACTTATTTCAGTACTTGCAGAGAATACCTTGCTGGAAACCGCTTATCATTTCCTTCTGCTCCTCGTTGGGTTCGACACTCTTACTTATCGAAAGGACTATGATAGATCCCCTATACTTGAGGGTCATCACCTATATACATGATCATACCTAGATATTCTCATAACTATGCTCAATTCTATCAATTCCTCGACAGTAATTCGTTTACCCACCGTAATACTTATGCTCTTGAGAGAAGCCACTAGTGAAACCTATGCCCCCCGGGTCTATCTTTCATCATATTAATCTTCCAACACTTAGTTATTTCCTTTGCTGTTTATTTTACTTTGCATCTTTATTTCTCTTTATCATAAAAATACCAAAAATATTATCTTATCATATCTATCAGATCTCACTCTCGTAAGTGACCATGAAGGGCTTGACAACCCCTTTATCGCGTTGGTTGCGAGGTTCTTATTTGTTTGTGTAGGTGCATGGGACTTGAGCGTGATCTCCTACTGGATTGATACCTTGGTTCTCAAAAACTGAGGGAAATACTTACGCTACTTTGCTGCATCACCCTTTCCTCTTCAAGGGAAAACCAATGCAGTGCTCAAGAGGTAGCACAGAGTAGTTGCAGAGTTGGGACAATTCTTCAGGGAACTCTGCAGTAGAAATATCAGGATAGATGCTTTGGAGCGTCTTAGAGACAAGAAACCAACTATCCTATGCAGCCTTGAGAAGATATATCCTCCAGCCTTCTTTGATGTGATGGTGCATTTGGCTGTTCATCTACCTGATGAGGCACTACTTAGAGGTCCAGTACAGTATGGCTGGATGTACCCTATTGAAAGGCGGCTAGGCACTTTCAAGGGCTATGTTAGGAACAGAGCTAGACCCGAGGGTTCCATTGCAGAGGCCTACATTGCTACAGAAGCGTTGACATTCTGCTCAAAAACATTGAAATAGCTGATCAGCTTAGCAAAGAGGTGGATGAAGACAATCCCAGGCTCAATGTTTTCGATTATTATGTTCGAGTTACATGGAAGAGCTGACAAGAGGACAAACCTAAAGATTTGGACAAAATGGTTTGGTATGTGTTGAATAACTGTCCTGAGATACTACCTTATATCAAGTAAGTGCTAAGTACGGCAGCTTATACATCATGATCTACTAAACTTGTAGCACATTCTTATATATTTAGATGTTTGACACGATCACTAATGTTGTGAAGCATCTACAAAAAGGAGTTACTGCCGCAAAATCCAAGAAACATTGACAAACTGGTTATGGCAGGATTTGCAAAATGGTTCAAGAGCCATGTAAGCTTTTGAATTGCACTGTTAGTTTTTTTAATATATTGAGTACATAAGATGATCATCTTGTCTGTTTTCTAACCATAGGTTAAGAAGATGCGGGAGGATGGGCAGGCAGTTGATGATGCCCTTTACTCACTAGCAATGGGTCCTGATACTTGGGTAAGACATTATGAATCTTGCATTGTTGGAGATGTGCGCTACAACACCCTTGCACGAGACGAAGGCAGGAAGACACAAAACAGTGCCATCATGAGCACGGATACGTATGACAAAGAGACAACTGAAATGTATGCTAACATAACAGACATTGTTCAGTTGCAGTATATCTCCAGTTTCGAGGATCATCGGTGTGTGGTTCTGTTGTGCTGTTGTTGGTATAACCTGTTTTTCAGGATCGCAAAACCCAGAGCTGATGATTATTTCAAATCCATCAATGTCAAGGCGGTGTACCAGACCAACTAGCCTTTTATTTTGGCAAATCAAGCAACACAGATATTTTTCTTGGAAGACACATTTGCACGTAGCGATGACTGGAGAGTATTGCAAAGGTTTGAGCAGACGAATTCGTTTAATGAAGTTTCACAACAAGATGATGCGTACATTGCTCCTGATGTACAAGATAACACAGATGTTCCTAATATCTTTGAGAACCATCACGTCAATGACACCGGCGAAAAGATTACCTGTCATGTTGTGGACATACAAGAGTTGATCAAGAAGAAGCCAACGTTCGAGGACGTTGAGGACGAAAAAGAAGATGACACCATGGGGAATTATGATTCAGACTGATACACATGGCGAAGATGTTGACGCTGCTGCTGCGGATGATGATTACATTGCTTTTGTCGTATTTGCCTGTCAGAAGACTTTTTTTATATACTATGTGAAATTGTGTTTGCTATGACAACTGAAACCTGATGAACATCTTGTTTAGTATTTTCCTGTGAGAACATCACTTGTTATGTATGCTGATTTGTGTTTGGTGATTGTATGACGACATTGTTGTTTAGTTGTACTCATATTTGGCTATGAAACTTGAATTTGATGACATAGTTTGCTGTTGGACTGCAATTTGCTCGACGTCTTTGAATGAGAACAAAGCTGACCCGACAAGGCCTCTGCTAATTTATTTATTTATTTATTTATTACCAAAAGGGCCTCTGCTATTTATTTATTTATGAGCAAAAGGGGATACCCCCTGATTTCCGTTCATATAAATCATTAGATGTTCACAACACTACGCCCAGCCTGCTATGCATGTTTCATTCATTACTAGTTTCAGCAAAGTGCTCATGTCATAGCCACTGAATATATCACGAATGCTACATACACTGCAAATAAAGAGACAATCATCCTACAGAGCACATCGATTTTGCCCATTATCTTCACAAGCTCTTTCATCTCCTCATTGTTGTCAAGGCCGTTCAGCAGTTGTTGCTTGGCCATGATCAGAGGAACTGCATCTTTAACCTTCTACTCTGCATCTTCCTCTTCTGCCATTCCTTTAGTTACTTGTCCAACACCCCAACCTGCTGGTATTTGGATTCCTCGGCTAACCAAATAATCAGCGTAGTTGCACTCCCCCACATCAGCAACTTCCCAGAAATACAAATCACACGAATCTTCCCTTTTCTGCACGAATCAAATTGGAAGATCATCAACCAAACTATTAAAAAAATCAGCAACTGAAAGCAGCAGAACAACACTTAAACATATTATTACCCCATGATTCGGGCATTTGTAGAAGACTCGACCAGGGTAGAGGATTGTGGTTGAGACGCGACGGATGACTCTGCGTGATTTGCAGTAGTGGCACCACACCAACGGCAACGGGTTGCGATGAGCAACCGGCTATGGTGCGCGTGCCGGCGGGGGTGTGATGAGACCCACAGGCGATGGTACGGGTGGCGACTTGGCACATATTTGGTTGTTGCCTGCTGAAAAGCAGGTGGACGACCAGCCAGCGGACATGGTTGCTGCGGCCAGAGCTTCTGATGCTAGGCAGAGTAAGTAGATAAAAGGAGAAGCGGACGTTGGATATGTCAGTTTCATTACTTGCAGAGTAGCATAGCACCATATATAGTCATAGTCTAGGTTTGGATTCAAACCAGCTACAGGAGCACGTCTCTCTTGTTTCTAAAACTCAGCAACATCTCTTTACTGGTACACTAGCTTGTTCTGTACGCCTTCTCAAGTCTTTGATTCCTCCACCTGACATCTGGGACCCACCGGAAGGGCCTCTGTATTTTGCGAAAAAAACGTGCCCCCACTGACAGGTCAAACCCACCAGCTATCTTCGCACGCAAGGAAGTGCCTCCTTATTACGCACAAAAAAATGAATACCCCCCTACCAGCTGGAACCCAGCATCGTGGGAGGCTGACTTGTGGGCCTACCAAGTTGACGGGGACGGAGGGCTTTGTCAACTTAGTCAATATGAAAGATTCTAGCTCCAATTACCGTACGATGTTCATCCAACAGCAGTGGTGCTTCTTCAACCTCTGGTCTTCTTGCTCCAGCCGCCCAAACCAGCGTCGGTCGTGCCGCGTGCTCCTGCCTCCCGTGGCCGGCTGTGATGCCGCGGAGGCCTCACCACCCCCTACTACTCCCACTGCTGGCCAGGGCATCCCTCTACTCACCCACACCCCCTGTTATTCTGCGGCGACGGCAGACTCACACCGCAGCCGAACCAGTGAACCCTCATACTCCTCTCCGCGTGGGCATCCACTGTCACGTCTTCCCCGGCTCCGTGTCGTCCCCTTCCTAGGCGTCGCTGTAGTCCACCGCCTTGGTGCTCTCGGTGCGGCATGTTCAACGTGGTCAATGACCGACTTCCATCGGAAGAGTACTGTACGTGGAGAGGCTGACAGCTGGGTCCATGGCTGCAACTGGGTCCACGGCCACAACCCGGTTTTTTTGTGATTTGCCAAGTAAGTCGCTTTGTCAGGCCTATTGGGCTACAAATCTTTTAAGACGAGGAGAGCTTCATTCGGCTGGCCGAGAAAATGGCATGTCAGTAATGATAAATGGGTTGTACATTTTTAAAACACATCAAACCGGCAATTAGTTTCAAATTTCTTTTTTTCATTTCGATATTTTAAATTGCATTGATTTTTATGCTTGGACAATTAGTTGGATTTTATATTGATATATATTTATTTTAAAATCAGTTTGAATGTGACTCGAAATTTTGGGATTAAAAACAGTTCGGACCGCACCGAAATATGCAAAATTTTGTATAATTTTTTAACCGTGGCCACAATATGGACTGTAATGCTAACAAAAAGAATATGGGCTCCAAAAAAACCTTAAGAATTAGCAAATGGGCTGTAAATTATTAGAAATAATGGCAGATGGACTGTATGATGTTTTCCACAGATTTTAGGCTTTCCTAAAAAAGGTTGACGCACAAGCAGTGACTGTTGGATGTCCATCCAATGGCCCTCGTGCTTCTTCAATCTCTGCTCTTCCTCCTCCAGCCGCTCAAACAAGTGCCGGCGGGACTGCCTGCTCTCTCCTCCCCGTGGCCAGTTGTGCTGCCGTGCAGGCCTCACCGCCCCACCGTACTCCCATCACTGGCCTAGCCATCCCTCTACTCACCCACACCTGCTATTATTCTATGGCAATGGCAGACGAACCAGTAAACCCTCGAACAGTCGTACTCCCCTCCGCGTGGGAAACAACAGCCGAGTCTTCCCTGCCTTCGTGTCGTTCCCTTCCTAGGCCTCGCTGTCATCCACTGCCCTGGTGCTCTCGGCGCGGCCTGGTCAACGTGGTCAACGACCGACATGCATCTGAAGTGGATTGTACGTGGAGAGGCTGGCAGCTGGGTCCACGGCCGCACGCAAGGAAATGCCTCCTTATTACGCGCAAAATAATGATTCCTCCACCTGACATCTGGGACCCACCGAAAGGGCCTCTATATTTCGCGGAAAAAAATGTTACCGCCGCTGACAGCTTGGACCCACCAGCTATATCTTCGCACGCAAGGAAGTGCCTCCTTATTACGCACAAAAAAATGAATACTCCCCCTGCTAGCTAGGACCCAGTATAGTGGCAAGCTGACTTGTAGGTATCTAAGTTGACGGGGACGGAGGGCTTTGTCAACTTAGTCAATATGCACGATTCTAGCTCCAGTGACCGTACGATGTCCATCCAATGGCCGTAGTGCTTCTTCAACCTCTGGTCTTCTTGCTCCAGCCGCCCAAACCAGCGCCGATCGTGCCTCGTGCTCCTACCTCCCGTGGCCGGCTGCGATGCGGCGGAGGCCTCACCACCCCCTGCTACTCCCACCGCTGGCCAGGCCATCCCTCTACTCACCCACACCCCCTGTTATTCTACGGCGACGACAGCCTCACACCACAACGAACCAGTGAACCCTCATACTCCTCTACGCGTGGGCATCCACTGCCGCGTCTTCCCCGGCTCCACGTCGTCCCCTTCCTAGGCCTCGTCATCGTCCACCGCCCTGGTGCTCTCGGCCCGGCGTGGTCAACGTGGTCAAGGAAGGACTTCCATCGGAAGAGTACTGTACGTGGAGAGGCTGACAGCTGGGTCCACGGCAGCCGCAAGGAAGTGCCTCCTTATTACGCAGAAAATAATTATTCCTCCACCTGACAGCAGGGACCCACCGGACGGGCCACCGTATTTCACAAAAAAAATGTCCCCCCCGCTGTCAGTTCGGACCCACCGGAAGTGCCTCCTTATTATGCATAAAAAATGAATACTCCCCCTACTAGTTGGGACCCACCTTGGTGGGTGGCTGACTTGTGGGCCTACTAAGTTGATAGGGACGGAGTGTTTTGTCAACTTAGTCAATATGAACGATTCTAGCTCCAGTGACCGTACGATGTCCATCCAACGACCGTAGTGCTTCTTCAACCTCTGGTCTTCTTGCTCCAGCCACCCAAAGCAGCGCCGGTCGTGTCGCATGCTCCTGCCTCCCGTGGCCGGCTGTGCTGCCGCGGAGGCCTCACCGCCTCCTACTATTCCCACCGCTAGCCAGGCCCTGTGGCGAAGGCAGCCGAACCAATGAACCCTCATACTCCTCTCCGTGCGGGCTTCCACTATCGCGTCTTCCCTGGCTCTGTGTCGTCTCCTTCCTAGGCCTCGTCGTCGTCCACCGCCCTGGTGCTCTTGGTGCGGCGTGGTCAACGTGGTCAAGGAACGGCTTCCATCGGACGTGGACTGTACGTGGAGAGGCTGACAGCTGGGTCCACGGCCGCAGCAAGGAAGTGCCTCCTTATTACGCGCAAAATAATTATTCCTCCACCTGACAGCGGGGACCCACCAGACGGGCCACCGTATTTCGTGAAAAAAACATTTCCCCCTGACTGCTGGGACCCACCGGCTACATCTTCGCACGCAAGGAAGTGCGTCCGGGCAAAAAAATGATTCGCCCCCCTGACTGCTGGGACCCACCAGCTACATCTTCGCACGCAAGGAAGTGCCTGATAGTCGGGACCCACCTGGTCGAAGCGTATGTAGCGTTGTCATTCTGGTCGCGAATGTGTACGTACATACTGGTCGATGTAGAGGCGCGCACGTGTCGTAGCAGAGGCGCGCACGTAGCATGTACACGTACGTACAGCGGCCAGTGTGCAAGAAATAAAATACGGCCACGTACGTACATACGGGCAGGGTCTCGAACACCTACTCGCGCATATGTACGGCCAGGGCTCGTGTACATGGCTGGGTCAGAACGTAAAAAATGCGTCGTCGTTGCCATGTTCATGGGGAGCCAACCAACTGGGTCGGAACGGAATGCGTCGTCATGTTCATCAGGAGGGCTTGGATGGAACAGCCGATGGAAACGAGGTCTGGCGTACCACAGAACGGAGGAAACAGCCTTGTGTTCGACTGGCCATGGTCGAAACGGGATCCTATTCATCGAGAGGGTCTAGTGTATCGCAAAACGGAGGAAATAGACCTCCTATGGTCGAAACGGGGGTCCTGTTGATCGGGAGGGGTGTGGCGTACCGCAAAACGGAGGAAACGGACTTGTGTTGGAGCGCTACGGTCGAAATGAGGGTCCTGTTCATCGGGAGGGGTGTGGCGTACCGCAAAACGGGACTCCACGGGATACTGTTCATCTCCACCGTCCACCCCCTCCAGCCTCCACGGGCTACTGTTCATCCACCGTCGACCTCCTCCAGCCTCCACTCTGCGACTATTCACCCACGGGCTCCTGTTCATCCAGCCTCCACCGCGCGCTACTCCACCGGCTACTGTTCAATCAGCCCTCTCCACGGGCTCCTGTTCAACCACCCCTCCACGGGCTACTGTTCATCCAGCCCTCCACCATCTACTGTTCATCCAACCCTCCACGGGGTGGTCCTATTCATCCTGCCCTCCATGAGGTCCTGTTCATCCAGCCCCAATCAACTCGATCGATCGGGGTCCTGTTCATCCAGAGGCAACACCACGGGATCCTGTTCATCCACCCCCACCAGGAACTGTTCATCCAATCCCCCCAGCAATGATCACTATTCATCCATAGGCAGCATCGATCGGCTTTAGTTAGCAGCAGTAGCGAAGGAATCACTCGATCGGGTTCAGTTAACAGCCATCGATCGATCACTCGGGTTCAGTAACGCGTAGCCTGCAGTGCAATCGCTCGGGTTCAGTTAGAGCCCAATGCCTCGCACCCACACGCGTGCGTGTACGAGAGAAACGCGCATCGCTCGGCCTTGACCACCCACCGTAACTGGGAACACCCCAATATTTTCCTCGCCCTCGCTTCTACCACAGTTTTTTCCGTCATGGACGGCCCAAAGAATGTCATGCAGCTGCGTCTCCGGCCCACGCAGGACGAAAAGCCCATTTTCTGTCATGATTTTTTGTCATAGAAGTAGGACCCCACCACATCTATGATGATACCGGGTTTTGTCACAATTATCGTCATAGAAGTGTCATAAGTATGACAGAAAAAAATCGTTCGGCCCAAAATGTCACGGATGTGTCTTTTTTTGTAGTGTCTACAGGTGTCTCCGATGGTGTTTGTTGAGTTGGCATGGATCAAGATTAGGATTTGTCACTCCGATTGTCGGAGAGGTATCTCTGGGCCCTCTCGGTAATGTACATCACAATAAGCCTTGCAAGCAATGTAGCTAATGAGTTAGTTACGGGATGTAGCATTACAGAACGAGTAAAGAGACTTGCCGGTAATGAGATTGAACTAGGTATTGAGATACCGACGATCAAATCTCGGGCAAGTAACATACCGATGACAAAGGGAACAACGTATACCGTTATGCGGTTTGACCGATAAAGATCTTCATAGAATATGAAGGAACCAATATGAGCATCCAGGTTCCGTTATTGGTTATTGACCGGAGACATGTCTCGGTCATGTCTACATAGTTCTCGAACCCGTAGAGTCCGCACGCTTAACGTTCGGTGATGATCGGTATTAAGAGTTTATGTGTTTTGATGTACCGAAGTTAGTTCGGAGTCCCGGATTTGATCGCGGACATGACGAGGAGTCTCGAAATGGTTGATACATAAAGATTGATATATTGGATGACTATGTTTGGACATCGAAAGGGCTCCGAGTAAGTTTGGACGAATACCGGAGTACCGGGGGGTTTCCGGAACCCCCCAGGGAGTGTAATGGGCCTCATGGGCCTTGGTGGAGAGAGGAAGGGGCGGCCAGGGCAGGCCGCGCCCCCCTCCCCCTCTAGTCCGAATTGGACTAGGAAGGGGGGCGGCGCCCCCCTTTTCCTTCCCCCTCTCTTCTCCTTCCTACCCTCCTACTCCTACTCGTGGAAGGGGTGGAATCCTACTCCCGATGGGAGTAGGACTCCCCTTTGGGCGCGCCTAGGAGGCCGGCCTCCTCCCCCTCCTCCACTCCTTTATATACGGGGGAAGGGGGCACCCCATAGACACACAAGTTGATCATTGATCTTTAGCCGTGTGCGGTGCCCCCCTCCTCCATAATCCACCTCGGTAATATCGTAGCGGTGCTTAGGCAAAGCCTTGTTCCGGTAGCAACATCATCACCGTCATCACACCGTTGTGCTGACGAAGCTCTCCCTCGAAGCTCTACTGGATCGTAAGTTTGCGGGACGTCACCGAGCTGAACGTGTGCAGATCACGGAGGTGCCATATCTTCGGTACTGATGTCTACTACACAACCTTCTTCTTGTAGACGTTGTTGGGCCTCCAAGTGCAGAGGTTTGTAGGACAGCATCAAATTTCCCTCAAGTGGATGACCTAAGGTTTATCAATCCGTGAGAGGCGTAGGATGAAGATGGTCTCTCTCAAGCAACCCTGCAACCAAATAACAAAGAGTCTCTTGTGTCCCCAACACACCCAATACAATGGTAAATTGTATAGGTGCACTAGTTCGGCGAAGAGATGGTGATACAAGTGCAATATGGATGGTAGGTATAGGTTTTTGTAATCTGAAAATATAAAAACAGCAAGGTAACTAATGATAAAAGTGAGCACAAACGGTATTGCAATGTGTTGAAACAAGGCCTAGGGTTCATACTTTCACTAGTGCAAGTTCCCTCAATAATAATAACATAATTGGATCATATAACTATCCCTCAACATGCAACAAAGAGTCACTCCAAAGTCACTAATAGCGGAGAACAAACGAAGAGATTATGGTAGGGTACGAAAACACCTCAAAGTTATTCTTTCTGGTCGATCTATTCAAGAGTCCGTAGTAAAATAACATGAAGTTATTCTTTCCGTTCAATCTATCGTAGAGTTCGTACTACAATAACACCTTAAGACACAAATCAACCAAAACCCTAATGTCACCTAGATACTCCAATGTCACCTCAAGTATCCATGGGTATGATTATACGATATGCATCACACAATCTCAGATTCATCTATTCAACCAACACAAAGAACTTCAAAGAGTGCCCAAAGTTTCTACCGGAGAGTCAAGACGAAAACGTGTGCCAACCCCTATGCATAAGTTCACGTGGTCACGGAACTCGCAAGTTGATCACCAAAACATACATCAAGCGGGTCACATGATATCCCATTGTCACCACAGATAAGCACATGCCAGACATACATCAAGTGTTCTCAAATCCTTAAAGACTCAATCCAATAAGACAACTTCAAAGGGAAAACTCAATTCATCACAAAAGATTAGAGGGGGAGAAACATCATAACATCCAACTATAATAGCAAAGCTCGCGATACATCAAGATCGTATCACCTCAAGAACACGAGAGAGAGAGAGAGAGAGAGATCAAACACATAGCTACTGGTACATACCCTCAGCCCTAAGGGAGAACTACTCCATCCTCGTCGTGGAGAGCACCGGGATGATGAAGATGGCCATCGGAGAGGGATTCCCCCCTTCGGCAGGGTGCCGGAACGGGTCTAGATTGGTTTTCGGTGGCTACGGAGTCTTCTGGCGGCGGAACTCCCGATGTATTCTGTTCCCTGATGTTTTTAGGGTATATGGATATATATAGGCGAAAGAAGTTGGTCAGGGGAGCCACGAGGGGCCCACGAGGGTGGGGGGCGTGCCCAGGGGGTAGGGCGCGCCTCCCTGCCTCGTGCCTCCGTCGAAGCTTCCCTGGCGTCTACTCCAAGTCTCCTAGATTGCTTCCATTCCAAAAATAAGTTTCGTGAAGTTTCAGGTCAATTGGACTCCGTTTGATTTTCCTTTTCCGCGATACTCTAAAACAAGGAAAAAACAGAAACTGGCACTAGGCTCTAGGTTAATAGGTTAGTCCCAAAAATCATATAAAATAGCATATAAATGCATATAAAACATCCAAGGTTGCTAATATAATAGCATGGAACAATCAAAAATTATAGATACGTTGGAGACGTATCAAGCATCCCCAAGCTTAATTCCTGCTCGTCCTCGAGTAGGTAAATGATAAAAATAGAATTTTTGATGTGGAATGCTACCTAACATATTTATCCATGTAGTTCTCTTTATTGTGGCGAGAATATTCAGATCCATAAGATTCAAGGCAAAGGTTTAATATTGACATAAAAACAATAATACTTTAAGCATACTAACAAAGCAATCATGTCTTCTCAAAATAACATGGCCAAAGAAAGCTATCCCTACAAAATCATATAGTCTGGCTATGCTCTATCTTCACCACACAAAATATTTAAATCATGCACAACCCCGATGACAAGCCAAGCACTGTTTCATACTTTTGATGTTCTCAAACTTTTTCAATCTTCACGCAATATATGAGCGTGAGCCATGGATATAGCACTATATGTGGAATAGAAGGGTGGTTGTGGAGAAGACAAAAAAGGAGAAGATAGTCTCACATCAACTAGGCTTATCAGCAGGCTATGAAGATGCCCATCAATAGATATCAATGTGAGTGAGTAGGGATTGCCATGCAACGGACGCACTAGAGCTATAAGTGTATGAAAGCTCAACAAAAGAAACTAAGTGGGTGTGCATCCAACTTGCTTGCTCACGAAGACCTAGGGCAATTTTGAGGAAGCCCATCATTGGAATATACAAGCCAAGTTCTATAATGAAAGATTCCCACTAGTATATGAAAGTGACAACATAGGAGACTCTCTATCATGAAGATCATGGTGCTACTTTGAAGCACAAGTGTGGTAAAAGGATAGTAGCATTGTCCCTTCTCTCTTTTTCTCTCATTTTTTGGGCCTTCTCCTTTTTTTACGGCCTTTCTTTTTTTCGTCCGGAGTCTAATCCCAACTTGTGGGGGAATCATAGTCTCCATCATCCTTCCTTCACTTGGGACAATGCTCTAATAATGATGATCATCACACTTTTATTTACTTACAACTCAAGAATTACAACTTGATACTTAGAACAAGATATCACTATATGAATGCCTCCGGCAGTGTACCGGGATGTGCAATGACTCATGAGTGACATGTATGAAAGAATGATGAACGGTGGCTTTGCCACAAATACAATGTCAACTACAAGATCATGCAAAGCAATATGACAATGATGAAGCGTGTCATAATAACGGAACGGTGGAATGTTGCATGGTAATATATCTCGGAATGGCTATGGAAATGCCATAATAGGTAGGTACGGTGGCTGTTTTGAGGAAGGTATATGGTGGGTTTATGGTACCGGCGAAAGTTGCGCGGTACTAGCGAGGCTAGCAATGGTGGAAGGGTGAGAGTGCGTATAATCCATGGACTCAACATTAGTCATAAAGAACTCACATACTTATTGAAAAAATCTATTACTTATCGAAACAAAGTACTACGCGCATGCTCCTAGGGGGTAGATTGGTAGGAAAAGACCATCGCTCGTCCCCGACCGCCACTCATAAGGAAGACAATCAATAAATAAATCATGCTCCGACTTCATCACATAATGGTTCACCATACGTGCATGCTACGGGAATCACAAACTTTAACACAAGTATTTCTCAAATTCACAACTACTCACTAGCATGACTCTAATATTACCATCCTCATATCTCAAAGCAATCATCAAGTATCAAACTTCTCATAGTATTCAATGCACTTTATATGCAAGTTTTTATTATGTCCCTCTTGGATGCCCATCATATTAGGACTAAATTCATAACCAAAGCAAATTACCATGCTGTTTAGGACTCTCAAAATAATATAAGTGAAGCATGAGAGATCAATTATTTCTATAGAATAAAACCACCACCGTGCTCTAAAAGATATAAGTGAAGCACTAGAGCAAATGACAAACTACTCCAAAAGATATAAGTGAAGATCAATGAGTAGTTGAATAATTATGCAACTATGTGAAGACTATCCCATTTAATAATTTCAGATCTTGATATTTTATTCAAACATCAAGCAAAACAAAGTAAAATGACATTCTAAGAATGGCAAACATCATGTGAAGAAGCAAAAACTTAGGATCAACCGAAACTAACCGATAGTTGTTGAAGAAGAAAGGTGGGATGCCAACCGGGGCACCCCCAAGCTTAAACGCTTAAGACTTCTTGAAATATTATCTTGGTATGCCTTGGGCATCCCAAAAGTTGAGCTTCTGTGTCTCCTTAATTCCTCTCATATCACGGTCTCCCTAAATCTCAAAAGCTTCATCCACACAAAACTCAACAAGGACTCGTGAGATAAGTTAGTATAAACCAATGCAAAAACCTTATCATACTCCACTGTAGCAAATCACTAAAATTATTGTTCAACATTGCATACTAAATGCCTCTGCATAATTAATAGTCCTATCCTCAAATAGAATCATTAAAGAAGCAAACATATGCAAACAATGCAAACATAACAGCAATCTGCCTAAACAGGACAGTCTGTAAAGATTACAGCAAGATCCATACTTCCCTGCCTCCAAAAATTATGAAAGAAACTTCCCACTGTAGTAAATTTATCAGAGCTTATTATGCAAAAGGTTTCAACATTTTATCACATTCTGACTTTTTTAGGGAATTTTTGCAACAGCGGTAAACTTTCTGTTTTCAAACAGCAACATGTGGACTTGTAAAATAGGCATAGTAAAGGCTATCAATGCCACTTTTATTGAAATAAAAGATTCAAAACATTGTTCTAAATAACAGCAAGCAAATCCTAACAAAATAAATTGACGCTCCAAGCAAAACACATATCATGTGGTGAATAAAAATATAGCTCCAAGTAAAGTTACCGATGAACGAAGACGAAAGAGGGGATGCCTTCCGGAGCATCCCTAAGCTTAGGCTCTTGGTTGTCCTTGAATATTGCCTTGGAGTGCCTTGGGCATCCCCAATCTTAGGCTCTTGCCACTTCTTATTCCATAGTCCATCGAATCTTTACCCAAAACTTGAAAACTTCACAACACAAAACTTAACAGAAAACTCGTAATCTCCGTTAGTATAAGAAAATAAATCACCACTTAGGTACTGTTGTGAACTCATTATAAATTAATATTGGTGTAATATATACTATATCCCAACTTATCTATGGTTCATACCCTCCGATACTACTCATAGATTCATCAAAATAAGCAAATACCACATAGAAAACAGAATCTGTCAAAAACAGAACAGGTTGTAGTAATCTGTAGGTTCCGAATACTTCTGTAACTCCAAAAATCCTGAGAAATTAGGAAGTCCTAGGCAATTTGTTTATTAATCTACTGCATGTGGAATTGGTATTTTATCGCTCTCTGGTAAAAAATGAAAATTATTATCGTGAGCGCAAACTTTCTATTTTTTACAGCAAGATCAATAACAATCATCCAAGAAGATTCTAAAGGCTTTACTTGGCACAAACACTAGTTAAAACATAAAAAACACAATCATAACAGAGGATAGATGATTTATTTATTCTAAAAAGGAACAAAAAGCAAGTAACAAGAATAAAATTGGGTTGCCTCCCAACAAGCGCTAACGTTTAACGCCCCTAGCTGGGCATGATGATTTCAATGATGCTCACATAAAAGATAAGAATTAAAACATAAAGAGAGCATCATGAAGAATATAAGTATCACATTTAAGCCTGACCCACTTCCTATGCATAGGGATTTTGTGAGCAAACAACTTGTGGGAATAAGAATCAACTTGCATAGGAAGGTAAAACAAGCATAATTTTAAAACTTTAAGCACATAGAGAGGAAACTTGATATTATGGCAATTCCTACAAGCATATATTCCTCCCTCATAATAATTTTCAGTAGCATCATGAATGAATTCAACAATATAACCAGCATCTAAAGCACTATTTTCATGATCTACAAGCATAGAAAATTTACTACTCTCCACATAGGCAAAATTCTTCTTATTCGGAATAGTGGGGGTAACCTCAACAAAATAATTATCATGTGAGGCATAATCCAATTGAAAACTAAAATCATGATGACAAGTTTCATGGTTATCATTACTCCTAATAGCATACGAGTCATCACAATAATAATCATAGATAGCAACTTTGTTCTCATAATCAATTGGAACCTCTTCCGAAATAGTGTATTCATCACTAAATAAAGTCATGACCTCTCCAAACCCACTTTAATAAATATAATCATCATAAATAGGGGGCATGATATCATCAAAATAAATTTGCTCATCAAAACTTGGGGGACAAAAAATATCATCTTCATCAAACATAGCTTCCCCAAACTTGTGGCTTTGCATATCATTAGCATCATGGGTATTCAAGGAATTCATACTAACAACATTGCAATCATGCTCATCATTCAAAGATTTAGTGCCAAACATTTTATATACTTCTTCTTCTAGCACTTGAGCACAATTATCGGGATCCTTATTCTCACAAAAGACATTAAAAAGATGAAGCATATGAGGTACCCTTAATTCCATTTTTTCGTAGTTTTCTTTTATAAACTAAACTAGTGCTAAAACAAGAAACAAAAAGATTCGATTGCAAGATCTAAAGATATACCTTCAAGCGCTAACCTCCCCGGTAACGGCGCCAGAAAAGAGCTTGATGTCTACTACACAACCTTATTCTTGTAGACATTGTTGGGCCTCCAAGTGCAGAGGTTTGTAGGACAGCAGCAAATTTCTCTCAAGTGGATGACCTAAGGTTTATCAATCCGTGGGAGGTGTAGGATGAAGATGGTCTCTCTCAAGCAACCCTGCAACCAAGTAACAAAGAGTCTCTTGTGTCCCCAACACACCCAATACAATGGTAAATTGTATAGGTGCACTAGTTCGGCGAAGAGATGGTGATACAAGTGCAATATGGATGGTAGATATAGGTTTTTGTAATCTGAAAATATAAAAATAGCAAGGTAACTAATGATAAAAGTGAGCACAAACGGTATTGCAATATGTTGAAACAAGGCCTAGGGTTCATACTTTCACTAGTGCAATCTCTCTCAACAATAATAACATAATTGGATCATATAACTACCCCTCAACATGCAACAAAGTGTCACTCCAAAGTCACTAATAGCGGAGAACAAACGAAGTGATTATGGTAGGATACGAAACCACCTCAAAGTTATTCTTTCTGATCGATCTATTCAAGAGTCCGTAGTAAAATAACATGAAGCTATTCTTTCCGTCCAATCTATCATAGAGTTCGTACTAGAATAACACCTTAAGACACAAATCAACCAAAACCCTAATGTCACCTAGATACTCCAATGTCACCTCAAGTATCCGTGGGTATGATTATACGATATGCATCACACAATCTCAGATTCATCTATTCAACCAACACAAAGAACTTCAAAGAGTGCCCCAAAGTTTCTACCGGAGAGTCAAGACGAAAACGTGTGCCAACCCCTATGCATAAGTTCACGTGGTCATAGAACTCGCAAGTTGATCACCAAAACATACATCAAGTGGATCACTTGATATCCCATTGTCACCACAGATAAGCACGTGCAAGACATACATCAAGTGCTCTCAAATCCTTAAAGACTCAATCCAATAAGACAACTTCAAAGGGAAAACTCAATTCATCACAAGAGAGTAGAGGGGGAGAAACATCATAACATCCAACTATAATAGCAAAGCTCGCGATACATCAAGATCGTATCACCTCAAGAACACAAGAGAGAGAGAGAGATCAAACACATAGCTACTGGTACATACCCTCAGCCCTAAGGGAGAACTACTCCATCCTCGTCATGGAGAGCACCGGGATGATGAAGATGGCCATCGGAGAGGGATTCCCCCCTTCGGCAGGGTGCCGGAACGGGTCTAGATTGGTTTTCGGTGGCTACGGAGTCTTCTGGCGGCGGAACTCCCGATGTATTCTGTTCCCTGATGTTCATGGAGGGTGGGCATGGCCATTCCCCCCTTCGAGGGTGGGCATGGCCATGCCTACGATCCCGAAGAGACCCAAAGTCAGGATGGCCGCGCCCCGTATGTTGCCGATGAAGAGGCTGACGCCCGTGCTGACTACGACCATGGTGACTCATGGCATGAATACGATGACATCTATTGCGAAGGTGATGGTGATGAAGAAGAAGGCAATGACATTTATATCGGTGGCGAGCCATTTTTCATCGATGAGCTCACCCAAAGAGCGGAAGCACAAAAGAGGAGGAAGAGCATTCACACGGGTTCATATACGCAAGAGGAGGACAAGTTGATTTGCCAATGTTGGATGGAGATTAGCCAAGACCCGAGGACCGGCGCGCAACAAAAGGGCCTTGTTTTTTGGACGAGAGTCCACAAAACATTCCATGAAAGGAAGATGTTTGAGCCCTACCAAATTACAGGCAACTGTGGCATCACCTCAATTCAAAAGAGGTGGTTGTTCATCCAACAAGAGTGCAACAAGTATTGTGCGGCATTTGAGAGTGTTGAAGCACGGCCCGTGAGTGGTCTCGGTGTTGGGGACATGGTATGCTCTCCTTGTCCTAGTCCTTTCTTTGCTATGACCATCAGACTAAGGCCTTGTATATGTTTCCATGTTCAATTGTTGTTGATCATGTGGTGTAGGCATTTCAATCTTTGGAAGCATTCAAGGCCCGACACAATGACAAGCCATTCACTCTTACGCATTGTTGGACGATCATCAACAATTGCCCTAAGTTTAAGGATCAATACCGTGAACTTTAAAGCAAGAGAGGCAAGAAGACGGCCAAGTTCGCCGGAGGTGGAGATGGCGAGGCGTTGAAGAGGCCGAGGGGAAAGACCAACTCCAAGGTGGACGACATATGTGATGCCTCATCCATGGCCTTGCATGAGACTTTGCATGGCATGATGTCTCAAAAGGATGTGAGGGACGAGAAGAATCGGCAAAGCAAGGACGAGCAAATCAAGCAATACCTAGAACTTCAAAGGAAGAAGCTTGAGATGAAGGAGGCGGCCAAGAAAAGGAAGATCGACTTGGAGGAGGCGTCCCGGCAAAGGCAGCTCGACATCGAGGCCGCCAATGTCACGTCCAGACAGAGGCAGCTCGACATTGAGGCCACCAATGCCGCAACCAAAGCAAAGGAGGTGGCCCTTGCGACCATGAGCGTGGACTTGACCAAGATGAGCGAGAAGACGAGGAGCTGGTTCGAGGCCAGGCAGAAGGAGATGTTCGACGCCGACGGCCTGAACTAGGTCGTCCGATCGGACGTGGCCATTCTTTTTTGGAGGCTCGCATGGATGCGCCCGCTGGGCCGCTGGTTGTGTGCCGGCGAGAAACACATTCGTTTTTTGGAGGTTGGCTGTGTTGTCGGCCGCTGGCTGTGTTGTCGGTGAACAAAACTATTCATTTTGGAGGCTGGCTGTGTTGCCAGTGAGGACGTGTAGGCCGCTGGCTCTATTGCCGGCGTGAACTATGGCCGCTGGCCTGAACTAGGGCTTGGCATTTCGAATGTTGTTGTTTTTAAAATGGAGGCGGACAAGATGGGGCCAAAGGATGCAGCCGCGCGCTGGGCGCACGACCACCGCAACCCAAGACAGGCCCGGACACGACCCCGTCGGTCCACCCAAACGGACAGAATCCGGGCAAAGCGGGCGTCCGTGTCGGCCAACTCCACCGCGCGACCCCATCCCGTCCAGCCCCATCCATTTTGGGGTAAAACGGACAAATCGTTCGGCCCAGCGCGCGATGGCCCGGACCCATCTGGTCCGTTTTGTATCCGAGCCGACCCATTTCGAGCACAAACATGCGCTGGGTTTGGGTCGAGGCGGACAGCAAACGGACGCGTCGAACGTCCGCGTCGGGGCCACGTGGTAGGCGGCCACCTACCTCCCACCCGCCAACATCAATGCGCACGCGCGGCCCGCCCCACCTGTCATTCGCCCAGGCGCACGCTCGCCGTCCTTCTTAAATGGGAAGGCCGTGGACCGGTCGTCGTCCACACTTCCCACTTCCAGCCCGCTGCCTCCTCGAAACCCGACACGCCCAAACCCTAGCCTCTCCCCGTCCTCGAGCTCGCCGGCCGGCCGCCTAGAAGCCATGGGGTTCTGGAACCACGGCCGCAAGGGGAAGCACGACCGCGAGGCCGGCTCCTCCTCGGGACGCTGCCGCGTCTCCATGAAAGAGGAGGCCGCTTCGCCGCCGCTTCGGGCCCCCGCGCCTGCCCCGTTCACCATCGCCCCTAGGGCCGCTGGCGAGCGCGATCGGCAGTACCTGGCCATGGACGTATGCCGACGTTATTGGGAGATGCGGACGCTAGTCCCGTGGAGCGATGTCCACCTCCCCAACAACTGACACCTCTCCGCCGACTGGGTCCCGATCCCGCCGGTCCCGATGAGCGGTCGTGTGCGCCGTGATGAGATCGCGCACCGACGCCGCCTCCTCCCTGACGACCTCTACTACGACGAGAGGTACGCCCCTGACTCCGTGCTCTGGGACACATGGCCCCAGGACGAGCACGACGTGTGGCGCGCGTCCTACTTCATCGGCACAGCGTCAGGGCCGCGTCGGCCACGTCGGGAGGTGCGTGGGTGTACGCGGGTGTGCGGCCTCACGCCCACGCCGTCGCCGTCCCCATCTCCGTCGCCACCTCCACCTCCTCGCATGACAACAGAGGAGGAGGTCCGGCTCATGCAACGTGTCATGGAGGACCCCATGAACACGCACGATGAGCGCCAATGGTCGGGCCTCGAGGAGACGATGGCCCTATCTGCGGTCGGCGACGTCGCCATCCCCGAGCTGGAGATGGCGAGGGCGGAGGAGGTAGTGGAGGAGGAGCCGGTGGTCGCGTTCCACCCGGCCCTGGTTGGGCAGCACTGGAGCTGGTCCTGCTCGGCTTCGGAGATGGCTGACGCCGTGGGGGTCGCGAACTGGTGCCCCATGCCGCCACGGTCACCGTAGCGAGATGTGTCGCCACGGGAGGAGGTGGTGCAGGCCCCCGCCTTCCAGCCCGCCCCCGCGTACCACAGATCGCCGGCCCACCTCTGGACGCCACCGGACTACGTCGACCTCGCCAGCGACGACAGGAGCGCGCGGACGGCATTTTTTCATTTTGTTTTTATGTTAATTATGACACTGGGCCGTTAGGTGAACCGTAAAACTGCCGTTTTGTGGCCGTGACCCCTAACTTATGTTTTATGCTTTTTTAACTGCGTTTATTTATTTTTAGTCATTTTATTTAAGTTTTTTCTGTTTTTTTAATCACGTCCAACACGGAGATTATTTGGGGTGCAGCCGCGCGTTGAGCACCCACGATCCAACGGATAGAAGCGGATATGGGCGAACCCATTGTCACCTCAAACGGATAAAATCTGGTTAAATCGGATGTTCGTTTGAGACCGTGCGGTGGAGTTGGCCTAATACGATCCTCGGAGTGGAGGAAGTTTTGGACCTCAGATTATCTTGCCGCGGCGGTCCACTCGAAGGCGCCGCTGGATCATCCTCCTTCCCGCGTGCCGCCGATGGCCGAGAGCCGGGCGTACGTACATGTAGCCAAGCGCGAGCATGTGGAAGAAAGGTCAGGACCTGGAAAAGAAGCAAAGCGGCGAGCACACTAGCCGACACGCAGAGCGGGCCGAGGACAAGGATCGCGCGGCCCTCCCATCCCATGCCCGAGACCGCACAAGGAAGAAAGAAAGGAAAGGATGCCCCCTCCACCTCCTCACCCACCCACCCACCAATCTCTCTCTCCCCGCCTTCTCGCCAAGCGAATATCGCGCCCGAGCCGAACGCGAGCGCGGGACGACGAGACGGTGGTGGTAGTAGCAGTACGGCACGAAGTGGTCCGCTCGTTACGCGGCGAGAGAAAGCGATGGGTCTAGTCATCTCGCGCCGCGCCTCGCTTCGCTTCTCTCCAGGGGAGGGGAGCGTCGGGGCGGGATGGGGGCCCAGGTGCCCGCGGCACGGGTGGTTGGGCCTGGATCTCTCCAGAAAGCGGTAGAAAAAAAAACTCGCGGTTGAGGGGGCACGCACGGGCAGGCGAGATCGCGAGAAGCTTTCCTTTTCCCCGCCAAGCAGGTCGCGAGAAGTCGGGGGAGAAACCGCCCGGTTGGTGCAAACCTAGCAAGCTTAGCAAGAGAGAGAGAGAGAGAGAAAAGAAATGGCTTTATTCATTATTGTGTTGATTTCCACGGGGGTTGCCGGGACGTGGACGGGAGATGGAGCGATCGACACGACACGACCGGAGTACTACTACTACCAGTAGTGGTGGTGGTGCTCGTGGGAGCTAGCTGCTGCGTGCTGGGGTTGCGTTTGAACAGAGCACGCCAGGTCGCCGCCGGCCACCATCTTTTTTCTTTTTTTCTTTCATTCTTTTTCGCGGCGAGGAAGCCCGCTTTTATCTTTGTGTGTGTGAGAGAGGAAAAGATTCTTTTTGGACGTCCGACAATCGCTGCGGCAGTAGCAGGGTACAGTCACCTGTGGTGAGCCTGAGTGAGACATCACCTCCAGAAGCGCAGCAGGGTAGGGGGTACTCTCTTCTGGAATTAATGGCTCCACCTGTGATGCGTGTCATCATTTTCTTATCCTTGTGGACTGGGCAACCGGGGCTGGGCCACCGGATTAATACCCACTTCATATGTCTCTCGCAAGTGGCCGCCTCCCACGAAGGAATCCCTTAATTAGAGCATCTATAACAGATCTTGCAACCGCGCGTCCCACAAACGTCTATAAAAGCTTTCATAGACAGATTTTACGGGATAAAACGTGCGGAGACGGAACAGATCCCGCATCAGAATCGGACTTCATCACGGTTTTGAAAGTTAGCAGTTCGCGTGTTAATTAGACATAGTCATACATAGCCGGAGTTCGCCGGAGTTACACACAGAGTTCATACAACTTAATTTAACATAGTGCAATCAGAAATTTAAATTAGTTCATACCCGGGGTCTACTTCTAATTCAACTTCACTAGGGTTCTGGAGAGCCGGGTTTGAAGATGGTACTCCGCCTAGAGCGCCGACAGCTGCGCAGCTGCAGCCGCATCTCTAGCGCCCGCGGCGGTCCTTGCCACAAACCATGCCCACTCGGCCACGCGCTGCCGCTGGATGGCCAGGTTGAAGAGCCGGCTGCAGCGCTGGAAGGTCTTCCACGCACGGGACTTGGCGTCGTGCTTGCACACCGCCACCTGTTGCCTGTCCGACACGGGAAGCGAAGGCCGGAGCTGTCGGTCTCGTCGTTAAAAGAAAGCATGCACATACTCCAAAGATCATGAAAGCATGCACATACTTCAAAGATCATGAACGCCGGCCGGATTCACTAGAGGCCAAAACCAACAAGATCCAGAAAATATCTGTCGAAGACACACCTTCACATGGCCTCCCCAGGAGCTTAGCACATTGATGGGACAGAGATAGAATTGGGAGGACATTATTCCTACATTGGGATGAGGCATCCACCTCGTCGTCCCAGTCAAAACATATAGACTACCTAAATCAAGCCACCCATGTTGGATCTAAGCATGAAGTCGAGTTTGTCGTCTTCGAGGACCATGTCCCCATGCCCTCCTCTATGGTGACCTAGCCAGGTTGGGTTGTTGTCGAAGGTCACCGTCGCGATGGTTCTTGGGCTCTCGGATGCTGCCGACTCGGGCAGCACCGCCAACCCCGATCGGTCAACGCATAGTTACCATAGTAGTCGGCCAAACTCCGTCGCACCAAGCCACACCTCGCGAACATGACCTTTCCACCGCCTCAGCGCGTTACGGCTTTGCCGGGCGACATATTTTGAGGATGATGAGAGGGGAAGAAAGTTTCTTTTCTGGTGGTGGCTCGCCAAACCCCCTTAACCGAGATGAATCAAATTAAATTGCTTCCCGTGCATAACAATGGACACCACTGTACATTGTCTTCTGCATATTTTGCATGCTGATTTCGGGAGAAAAGCTAACTAAATGTAAGAAGGAAAGACCACGCAAGAAAAAAACTATAAGAAGAAAAGAAACCACACCCTTCATTCCTAAATATAAGCTTTTTTAAATATACTAATATGGACTATCTATAGAGCAAAATGGCTGAATCTACATTCTAAGAATGAGTGAATCTACTCTCTAAAATACACGTATACGATCTTAAAAAAAGTCTTATCTTTAGAAACAGAGTGTATAAGAGGTGAGCGGAGGTGCACCTTTCAATAAAGCGGTTTTTGGAGCTCGAGAGCCGTACTGAAAGCATGTGAGGTATGCGCACGACGCTCGCCTTGCTTCCCAGAAAAATGAAAACCGGAAATCGGGCAGCGGCTTCGGTCCCCTTTTCTCTGAGAACTCCCTCGCACTCACAACTCGTCTGTGTTTACGTACACGGAGGTAACATGGGGTCAGGAACAGAACATCGGAGGGCTCCTCCACGGTCACATGCTACTGTCAGAACAAACCCGGTAGCATAAATAATTCCGAAAATACTACCGGGGTTCACTAACTGATCGTAGCTGAAGTTTTCTCAAAGAATGGCAAATTAAGCTTACATCGTAAGCATTTGCAAACGTGTTCTCAACCGGCGTGGTAGTTGCAACTCATCCGATTACCGGTTGGCTGAATTGGCCAACGACGTGCTAGTTTTTTTCTTTTTTGCATGAACGACGTGCCAGTTGAGGGCGCTTTCTTGCAAAACATTCGGGTCTTGGAATTACAACCTCCATCCCATAATATAAAAACGTATTTTACATTAGTGTAGTGTTAAAAATATTCTTATATTTTGGGACAAAGAGAGTACCTTACTGTGATCTAATTATGTACTCCCTCCGTTTCTAAATATAAGTATTTCTAAAGATTTCATTAAAGACTACATACAAAGCAAAATAAATGAATCTACACTCTAAAGTGCGTCTATATACATCTGTATGTAGTCCGCATTAGAATCTCTAAAAAGACTTACATTTAGAAAGAGAGGGAGTACTACATAAGAAACATAATTTTAATCGTTCAATGGCAGTCATAGCTGGGCCAAGCTACGACTGCAGGCAGGCTGGCACATTTGACCGGCCCGTCGGCTAGCTAGCAGCAGCTTTGTGGTGACGCAGGCCACCATGTAAGAAAAAGAGTTGATCATCAAGCCGGCGATCGACGGCAAGATCTCACCGCAGGTGCCGGATGATCTTTTTTTTTTACAAAGTGCTGTCCGTGGCCCTGTCAACTGGTGACCGCCGGGTGCCTATCCTCTGGCTTGGCGATTGCGAGATGCGTGGACCAATCACCGGCCCCGATGGCGATACCCATCGGCTATGCCAGCCAGCATGCGTGCGTGGTCAGGTCAGGTTAATTTTGCGACTAGTATTCAGGCATCATTAACGTTGGGATAGAGGTCGGACCGATCGAGACCTCTCCCGTGGATCGACGCCGGAAATGGCCGAGAGCGACGGCCCATCGGCCGGTGCTGCAAGATTATTATTTATATACTCCATGAGAGAAGGGAGTGCGGTTCAATTCATTTACGGCCAAACACCCTTTGATTTTCTTAATATTGTCTGATTACGTACGGACCTGCTACCACGTGTTTACTGGACACCGAGTCAATTTTCATTCTGTTTTTTTTAGGGTATCAATTTTCATTCTGTGAAAGCTATAACTTCGGTTTTTTTTAGGGTGGGAGAGGGGGTAGGGTAAAAGGAAACGTTTGTGTATCGTGGAAACGAAAACGGACTTGCAAAATTTAGGCCTAAAAATAATAATAATAAAGTGATGATGAGTCCAAAATAGAAGTGTACAGACAACAAGAAATTTCTTTCCAGTGAGATTTTCTTTTTGACCTGTAAAGCGTGCAAAAAACCGGGCAGAAAAGTGGTGTTAGGAAAACGTATCCTACTGGCTCGAGTTGGGTGCACCAAACATCGGTAGCTGCCGTGGAAGGGAGAAGGGTCGCAGTCACGCCTGTTGTGGTCATCGCCTAGCCAGTCATCGGGCGGAGGTCGGATTGGGTTACTCCCAACTCCCAAGTCTCGTCTCATCAACGCGTGTTGTTTTCACGAACACGTGTAACGTGTGGACATGGCCAAACTATAGATGATACAAAAGGATAACGAAGCAATGGTTAGTTTTCCCCTCTTATTTCTTCTTCTTCGAAACTTCAGGTAGATTTCAGTTCAGTCAGTAATACGAGTAGATTTTTAATGCCAACAAGAACTGTCATGAGCATTTCGATATTCTCGGCTGCTATAGCGATTGAAAATGCCCCAATAAGATGGTGCGACAGAGCAGAGAAGGAGACATACATCTGCTGATCTGAATTCTGATGGGAACGGCGCAACAACCGACCGAACCCACCTTGCAGCGGGGGTACCATGCGTCCATTATGTGTGTACTTTCATGTGATTTGCCTTTTCTGTTCAACAGCGACATGGTTGAAAATACTACTACTAATAATGACTAAATGAGCATTGCAAGCAGAATAATTAGCAGATGCAGAATCATGAAGCAACTCATAAGCAACTTTTGCTTTGCTTGAGGAGCAACAGTGGTGAGTTCCAAGCCAGTAAACCATAACAACTGTTAAACAACCACAAACTGCCACGGATATCAATCATTCCAGCAAGATCATCCCGAAGAGAAAAATATCAAGTCAAAGAAAAGAATGTGACATTTTTTTTTGGAAAAGGAGGATTACCTCCGGCCTCTGCATCAATCGATGCATGCAACCATATTATTAAAAAGCGTAACAAGGTCTTAAGTTCCAGAAAATTCAAAAAAAAAGGTCTTAAGTTCCAAGAAAGCTCAAAATCGGAGCAATAATGAAAAATAAATAAATTTGTAAAGCGCCACCAAAAGAATGTGACATAGCAATAATGAAAAGAATGTGACATAGCAATAATGAAAAGAATGTGACATAGCAAGTATATTAATACAATGTACCATGGGGGTAAGAAGAACTAAACATGGCAAAAAATCTGTCTACGTTCCATTTACTGGAGTACAACAACGGAAATTAGCCAACAAGATGATACATACAACAACAAAACTCAATCATTCCACACTTGCTCGGGCTTAGTTCCCAGCAACACTTTCTGCTCCAGCTGGTCCATTGCTCATCCAGTACTTGTATGCGTAGAGTGAGGACACCACTAGGGCACCGACGACGATAAAGGCAAACATTGTTGGGCCGATTTTAGTAGGGCTCTTCTTCTGCTTGCTCTGTGCCAGCAGTGCTCTCGGCTTGATCTTCGCCATGGCTCACTTCTGGCAATGCCAAGAAAAAGACTGGTATCAGCATAAGGAAGTTTTTTCTGAACCATTATAATCCACAAGAATACCATTAACTGATCAACTGCATTAGGACATGTATAATGCAAGGGGCCTAGAGAGGTGCTTGTAAAAATGAACATGTTGTTTTCTTAAGCACCGGTGCTTGGCACCTCTGTTAAAAAAACAAGCAACGGTTTAAGCGACAATCTGTTTATTTTTACGAAGTACTTCTCTAAGCACCTTGAACTAGTACATGGTTTTATATGCTTATGAACAGCCTGATTTGTAAGATCACAGTAATAACTGCACTCATCGGGACGTGGAAATAAACACCTAATACAGCGATATTGCATCTTCCATGTGTCAAAATAATGCACTACCAAACTTCAGAGATAATTGAAGAAGCGAAAATTATAATTCATGCTAGTAGATAGATACACTGTTTAAACGATTCATCATGTTAACTCATGAATCCAGTCCAAAGGTTATTATGTGGGGACCTCATAAAAGAGGCATGCCCAGTGAGTGACATAAGATACATGGAACGATGACCTGCAGTACTGTAGGAAATGATGTTCTAAGATCGACCGACATAAGATACATGGGACGACGAACTACAGTACTGCAGGAAATGATGTTCTAAGATCGACCCATCGCAGGTGCAATCTGCGGCTTGAAATTATAATTTCAAGCCGCAGATTGCACCTGCGATGAGTAATGCAAATCAAGGGCCATGTAAGTTCATTACAACATGACCAAATGGAGGCTATGGCTGTTGCACTCGAGGGACACAGATCGTAAAACTCTGGCGCAGATGGAGGGGTGCATCTATCCTTGTTCCCAGCTTCGTTGTCTGAAGAACTAGGCTATGTATAGCAACAGTAGTACAACACTGAGGGATCCACACAAGCGAAGCCACTGCGCCCTGAACGGAAAAGCGGGGATCTACCAAGGACAGATCAAGGGGGGCGTGATCTCGAAACAACCCGCTCAAGATCCACGGTTCCTCCGGCCACACCCACAACCGAAATCAATCACTTGGCGGCTACTGACAGAAGGAATTAATCAGCGGTCGGGGTAACGCGCGGCGAGAAGGGAATTGTGGGATACAGTACCTCGATCTGCAGCTTCACAATTCTACTCGGGGGATCCCTCGCTCTAGGAAATGGAGGTGGCGTGGAGCGATCCCGAGAGAGAGAGAGAGAGAGAGAGAGAGAGAGAGAGAGAGAGGGGTCCAGGCGAAGATGACGAGGATGCAAGGCTGTGCGCCTGTGGTGCACTCGTCGTCTTTTGAAGGGGAAAAGGAAGCATCTTGGAAGGGGAGGCGCGGGAGCCAGGGGCATTTCGGGCACATTGATCCAGGAAACTGCCCAAGGAGAACGAACATGCGCTGTGCCAGTCCACGCTGCGAAACAGAATCGATCAGCGACAAAAACGGGAGGTCCTAATCGGCGCTGGCGCTCACGCGCACGCACTATGGGCCAGCTCATCTAACCTCAGCCCGCACACCCCCGCGGCGCACTGGGCCGGCCCATTTCCGTGTTTTTATTTGGACCCCGATAACGCGCGACCGTTCGGTCTGGGAGGACCCAAGACGTTCGGACGGGAGGGTAATCGATCGAACGAGTACGACTCGTTCGGGAGGAGAACGCCCCAGCCCGAACGCCCCCACCAACCAGGTCCGGCCTTTTTCCTGTGAAAGGAAAACGAAAAATAAAGCCCATATTAAGTTGCGATTAGTAAAAAAAAGCCTAGTTTTTATGTGATTAAAAAACAATGTTCTTTTACACGTTACAATTGCCATGGACTTTTGCCATTCTATGAAAAAAATTGCCACGTTCAAGTTTATGTTTTAAAAAAATGGCGAAAAATAGGAAAAATCATGGCATTTTGCATCTGTACAGTACGAAAAGCTGTGATCACTATGAAGTTTACAGAAAAACGCAAAAGTTGCCGTGAAGTGATATGGTGAAAAAAGTTCTCTCTAGACACATAGAAAATTTTCGGAAAACAATGGAGAAAACATCTTAAGTTGTAATGATATTCTGCATGTAATCCCCATGGCAAAAACAAATTTGAAAGAACAAACTTGGCGTGTTCTCAAACTAATTTGTAATGTCCATGACCAACATTCTCCGGATGGACATGGCAAAAAGACACGAACCATAGCAAAAAGTGCATTTAGTTGCCATGGAAAAAGACATATCTATAAACAATACAGATTTTAGTTGCCATGCCAAATTTGCCATGTTTTTAAACGTCTACAAACATTGCCACGTTATGTTGAACATGTTTAGTTTCCATGGCAAGTTTGCATATTTGTGAACATGTTAATTAAAATAAGTTTGTCATGTTTTTGAACAAACTTAATTAAAAGAAGTTACCATGTTTTTGCACATATTAAAAGTTTGCCATTTTTTTGAACATTTTAAAATGCCATGGCGAATTTGTCATATTTTTTGAACATCTACAAAATGTTCCATGTTTTTGAACATCGTAAGTTGCCATGGCAAAGTTTGCCATGTTTTTCAACAATTATAACTTTGCCATGGCAACTTTACATGTTTTCGAATATGTTAATTAAAGAAGTTTGCCATGGCATAAAATGGAGTAAAATTTGCCATGGAAAAATGGTTTAATTTTTGCCATGGCAAAAAAGTAGTACTTTTGCCATGGAAATAAATTTTAAAATGCCATGGTTACACAAGTATATTTAAGATGCTATATAGTAAAATGTGTTGTGTTCTATAAATTTAAATTTGCCATAATATTTGAATTAAAATTGTCATGCTCTTTATAATAAAATTGCCATGACGAGTTAAACTAAAAATTGCCATGGCAACATAACCTAAAATTTGCCATGTGAAAATAAACTTATTTTTGTCATGGCAAAAAGAGGAGTTAAATTTGCCATGGCAAAAATGGAATACTTTTGCCATGAAAATATATTAAAAAATGCCATGGCTATAAAAGTATATTTACCGTGCTACATAGTTAAATTTGCCATGTTCTGGAAATGTAAATTTGCCATCATGTTTAAACAAAAAATTTGCCATGCTCTTTCCAATAAATTTGCCATGTTCTGGAAATGTAAATTTGCCATCATGTTTAAACAAAAAATTTGCCATGCTCTTTCCAATAAATTTGCCATGGCGACTTGAACTGAAAATTGCCATGGCAACTTAAACTAAAATTTGCCGTGTCACTATTACAAAGATTTCTAAAAACTGTCGTGATGATGTGTGAACTATTACAAAGATTTCTAAAAAACATGCCAAGACGATGTGTGAACTCGGTACTCGTGGCAACTTAATCCAGTCACCATAGCAAAAACACTGCATATGATCTAAAGGAAAAACAGAAGCAATCACAAAAAAGGGGATAGCAGCATACCACAGGAGCAGCAGTAGCAGTTCCTGTTGGCTCGATCGTGGGGGAAAATGGAAGAGTAAGCCGCCGACCTCCCCAGATCTTGTCCGAGCCGCAACTCATCCTCTAGCATGCCGCCTACGCGAGCACCAACAGCTCCCCCGACGGAGGGCACTGGGCCATGGATGGCCATCAGCTGTTGATGCAGGAAGCCATGCCAGAACCTCCGCGTCACGCTTGTGTAAGGCGAAACGGCGGAGAGGGAGCTCTAGGACGGAAGCCGCGATGTCGCCGGCCGTCGCGAGCAGCGTCGCGCGCAGCTGCAACCCCGCCATGGTTGCCGCTTGTTGGATCGCCGCCGGAGCCGAGGAGACTCCTCTCCCACAGCGGCAAAGGGGATCACCACCGGAGCTGAAAGGGGCTCTTCTCGCAATGGCAGCCGCATCGAGAGGGTGGAGCAGCCCGAGGCGGAGGCCTCTGATGGCGGCGGGGACGGTCAGCTCGCCGACGGCGGATTCCGATGGCGTTGAGGTCGGCCAGCTCGGGAAGGGAAGATGAAGGCTGCTCAGCGGCCGCCGCGGCCCACGGCCTCCACCCACGACGGCAGCTCGAGCCGGGCGGCGCGGATCCGAAGAACAACGGCTAGTGCTTCGCGTCGGCGAGCTGCCCGCGGTCGGCCTCCGCCTCACTCGGGTCTCCAGGTCGCCGGCCAGGAGGATTCGGCATGTGGGGAATGGAGTGGGGAGTGGGGTTCATTCATGACGACCGCTTCTCTGAACGCTCGGCACTGGATGACGTGGCAGGGGTTAGCTTTAAGATATGTGCGTTTTGATCAAGTGGCTCTCGACACGTTCGGAATGAGATATGAAAATACCGGTCATTCGGGAGTTATCGATTCCGTTTTATTTGGTGTCTAATCCGCAAAAATGTGAGCTGCGAGGATTCGAACCACCTACCTCCCTCGTGAGGGACAGATAGTTTAACCACGCCACCACAGACCGAGACGTGGTTATGTTTTACTTTTTTCGTCTATTATTCGTTCTTCGTTCTTCTTTTTTCCTTTTTTTGTTTTCCATTTTTTATTTTTATTTTTCTTTATTTTTCTTTGTCTTGGAACGATGAATTTGTTTGCAAATACACGAACATTTTCTTCAAATTGATGACCTTTTTTTTTCAAAATCCATGGACTTATTTTAAATTTTGATGAACCTTTATTCAAATTTGATGAACTATTTTTTAAATTCGATCAACTTTTTTCCAATTTCAATGAACTGTTTTCAATATCTATGAACTTTTTTCAGATTTGATGAATTTTGTTTCAATTTCGATGAACTTTTTTCACCTTTTTTGTAAACTTTTTTCCAAAACCGACGATCTTTTTTCAAATTCGTGACCTGTTTTTCAAAATTGATGAAGTTTGTTCAAAATCGGTGAACCTTTTTTTGAATTTTGATGAACTTTTTTTTGAATTGGTGAACTTTTTCCAAAATCGATGAACCTTTTTTGAATTTGGATGAACTTTTCTCAAAATCGATGAACCTTTTTTGAATTTTGATGAACTTTTTTCGAATCGGTGAATTTTTTTTCAAAATTGACGAACCCTTTTTGAATTTTGATGAACTTTGTTCTCAAGATTTGTGAACTATTTTTCAAAATTCATAGACATTTATCTCAAAATCATGAACTTTTTTTCAAAATCTATTATTTTTTTTCAAAACAAATGAACTTTTCCTGTAATTCATGGACTTTTTCCAAAATGTTTTCAGAAAATTAAAAATCAAAGCGCTACATTAACAGTTTACGTGTGCAATAAATTACGCGACTACAAATGTACTTATAAATTTCGCCCTGAATTTCATCAGTAGCGCAAGCTAGGTCTGGTGGTTAGCTAGACTCATTCGCTGTTCTCATGGCGCGGGTTCGATCCTCGCTGAGAACCATTTTCAGGTTGCTGAGAGCGCCGGATAGGAGCTCCCGCTCGAACGCCCCTCGTTCGCCTGGTTCGACCGTTCGCTGGTTCAACTGGTCCGGCTGGTTGACCATTGACTTTTCTAGAAAAGTTTAAATTTTGAAAAAAAAGAAAATCAGAAATTTGAAATAAATCGTAAATTTTAAAAAAGATTATGAAATTTGAAAAAAAGTTACTGCTTTCAGTTAATCCTATACTGCTACATAGCCTGTCCTTGCTACTACTGTTGTTACCTTTACCTGCTATCCTACTGCTTAGTATAGGATGCTAGTGTTCCATCAGTGGCCCTACACTCTTGTCCGTCTGCCACGCTATACTACTGGGTCGTGATCACTTCGGGAGGTGATCATGGGCATATACTATATACTTTACACTGTTACATTACCTGAGGTACTGTTCGGAGTTGGGGGCTGGAGGGGCAGGTGGCTCCATCCCGGTAGAGGTGGGCCTGGGTTCCCGACGGCCCCCGACTCTTACTTTGTGGCGGAGCGACAAGGCAGGTTGAGACCACCTAGGAGAGAGGTGGGCCTGGCCCTGGTCGGCGTTCGCGGGTACTTAACACGTTTAACGAGATCTTGGTATTTGATCTGAGTCTGGCCACTGGCCTATACGCACTAACCATCTACGCGGGGACAGTTATGGGCACTCGACGTCGTGGTATCAGCCAAAGCCTTCGTGACGTCAGCGACTGAGCGGCGCGCGCCGGATTGGAACGTAAGCCTGCTCTTGTATTAAGGGGGGCTAGTTCTGCTTCCGGCCGCCCTCGCAACATGCAGGTGTGCAATGGGCGATGGGCCCAGACCCCTGCGCCATAGGATTTAGACCGGCGTGCTGACCTCTCTGTTGTGCCTAGGTAGGGCTGCGACGTGTTGATCTTCCGAGGCCGGGCATGACCCAGAAAAGTGTGTCTGGCCAAATGGGATCGAGCGTGTTGGGTTATGTGGTGCACCCCTACAGGGAAGTTAATCTATTCGAATAGCCGTGATCTTTGGTAACAGGACGACTTGGAGTTGTACCTTGACCTTATGACAACTAGAACCAGATACTTAATAAAACACACCCTTCCAAGTGCCAGATATAACCCGGTGATCGCTCTCTAACAGGGTGACGAGAAGGGGATTGCCGGGTAGGATTATGCTATGCGATGCTACTTGGAGGACTTCAGTCTACTCTCTTCTACATGCTGCAAGACGAAGGCTGCCAGAAGCGTAGTCTTCGAAAGGATTAGCTATCCCCCTCTTATTCTAGCATTCTGCAATTCAGTCCACTGATATGGCCCTTTACACATATACCCATGCATATGTAGTGTAGCTCCTTGCTTGCGAGTACTTTGGATGAGTACTCACGGTTGCTTTCTCCTTCTTTTCCTCCTTTCCTTTGTACCTGGTTGTCGCAACCAGATGTTGGAGCCCAGGATCCAGACGCCACTGTTGACGACGACTGCTACTACTCGAGAGGTGCCTACTACTACGTGCAGGCCGCTGTCGACGACCAGGAGTAGTTTAGGAGGATCCCAGGCAGGAGGCCTGCGCCTCTTTCGATCTGTATCCCAGTTTGTGCTAGCCTTCTTAAGGCAAACTTGTTTAACTTATGTCTGTACTCAGATATTTTTGCTTCCGCTGACTCGTCTATGATCGAGCTCTTGTATTCGAGCCCTCGCGGTCCCTGGCTTGTAATATGATGCTTGTATGACTTATTTTATTTGTAGAGTTGTGTTGTGATATATTCCCGTGAGTCCCTGATCTTGATCGTACACGTTTGCGTGTATGATTAGTGTACGATTGAATCGGGGGCGTCACAGTCTAACTAACCCACATGTATGAGGTTATCAAACTCATTATAAGTGAGCATGTAATAGTCATCGCCTTGTATATACTGCAAAGCTTGATAACAAATTTCTAGCGGTCCAATTCTAGATTAAACATAATTTGCCAAGTTACCCGATCATAAATAAGAGGGTGCGCCTTCATACTTGAATACATATATTGCTTCTGACAACCGAAGCATAAGGAACTAACATTATCTGATCAGTTCATAAATGTTCCTTGGACACTGAGATGTCCACTTTTATCGCCCTTAACTTGAGTAGCAGGTGAGATAGAGTACTGCCACATAATATTTTCTTTCGTACTCTATCGACGTATGTCGTCATAAGAGAACTTATACTCCTTTTGGACCTATATCTTGATGAACCTCGATACAAATAAAGTATAAGGCATCACCAAGATCCTTTATGTCAATGGAAGATACAAATTCTTGGCTCGCCAAAAAATATTCCATCTTCACATTTAGTGAACTTACCCCCCCTTGTCCCAACGCTCGCCTTATTTCATAATTGAATTTCTTGAGGCAACATACCTTATGTTAACTTCATCTATTTGACAAAACCTGACGGTTGAGTTATACATACATTATTAACTCAATCAACACAAGAGCATGCTATAATAATAACACAAGCGTCATAACAACCCACTTAGGAAACTCTATTGAGCTCCATACATCATTAGAGCTCATTATCACACAAGCTTCTAAGATGATCATTCACACACATTATCAATCACAGGGAAAATGTTAAGTCTCAACATTAACTGTTGCAACGCATTTTTTGTCAACTTACCTGATGCATATGAACAAAGATCTAACATAGTTATCCTTAAGATTCATGTTCATATGCTCCAGGTTTCCCGACGATCATTTTATTTAAAGGATGTAAAACATGTCCAAAATCTTGATAATAATCATTTCAGTTCTAAACCACAAAATGACAAATGATTACAAACGACGTTAGTCAGAAATATAACCACAAGCCACATGATACTGACAAACTTGCCACTTGAGTGAAGTGTGACATATGATTATAAACGACGTTGGTCAATATATAATCAACATGTTACATCATTATGGTCATTAGGCTAGCAAGATTGACACTTTAGCATTCATGTGTGCTTCATAATGCTCACAAGGGACTAAGTACACACTAACATGACAAAGGAGTCATTTTTCATTCATTCTTCTAAATTTTTTTATTCATTCTTCTAAATAAGACTTGTTGCATCTTAATTAGAGAACCTTAGAATGTGCTTTTCATTCATTCTCCAACTAAGATTTCTCGTTGGTTCCATCTTAATTGGAGAATTGAGATACATATTTTGCTTAGTTGTACACGCTATGGTCTAAATACGAGAATTGAATGTGATATCTCATATTAAATGAGACTTCCATTCCCCCCCTCGAAATGTGGTCTAAAACCACAATTTTGATGAGGTCTCATTAATTACACTTCTCTTGTATCTTAAATTGTAGCATAGTATATAATATTGACAAAAGACCCATTCAGTGAAAACATAACTTGTCTCACCCTAGGGCAGGACTAACATTACATAATTGGAGTTGACTTAATAACATACAAAATCATGTCATCTGCCCGAGAACAAAAAATAATAAATTTCTCCAATAACCAGGAGCATGAACAATCATCAATAAGATGGAGAATTAAGCACCTCCAAATTCTAGTGGAATAAATCCAATAGTTTTGACTTTAAACTCCATTGCATTAGTAATGTGCATGTCGGCACATGCATCCCGAGACCTCTCCCAATGTCTGCTTTAACATTATGATTAAAATCCTACAACCTTAATGGCAGAAAGTTGGGAGATTTGTTACATGAGACAATGATCTCCACTCTCCACGTGGGAAAGTTACTTCCATAAGGTTTGTTTATGCCAAAATATCATCATATTTTAAACTGTATTACTGTTTGGCAGAAAACGAAAAAAGAACCTCCTTTATTCATAAAGGACACATGAAAATAATCAATGTTGGTCAGAATATCATCACATGCCATTATAACCCCCCTTTTTTTAATCTCTAATCAAAACTTCTCGTTGGTTCCATTTTGATTAGAGAGACATAAAATCACATAATGATGAGTACGAACTCTGGCCAAATTAATAGCTAGCATTAACATGAAGCAACAACATAAAACCATGTTTGCCATCATACATAATCCTTTTGACACTAAAGCTGACACCGTGTAATAACACTGATATAAGTGTCAAAATTACCATTAAAATTCTCAATGACATTGGAATTAACATAAAAATATAAATGTTAATTCAACTGAATAAACATTAAAATTGACATTCATTGTGAATATGCCATTAATACTATTTTTCGAATATCAAAAGATTTCCGAAATATTAAATTTGGCAATAAAACCACATAAGGATTCACCAAATAACAATATTTGGTGACAACATGTACTTTAGAACAATTCTTTTGGTAAAATTCCTATATTAAGGGAACTGGTCATAATTTCATCACACCATTTTGGGTCATTATGCACATTTCTGTAGTGCATATCTTAATTTTTTTTAGAAATTGTGCATATCTTAATTAAATGACATATAATGCAGTCAGATAAAATTTTAGCTTTGTACAATAGACATAATGGTCCAAAATGATTATTGCGCATAGTGTGGTGCGAAGAGCCAAAACATGCGACCATCAACATTATCTTTGAGGTGGCCTTAGCCCATTAATAATGATCACATCATTAAGAAATTCCATAGGAATGACAACATAAACTTCACTCAAATAATTTTTTTTAGAAAATTAAATGAGTGACTGAAAAATGCTCAACATTTAATCATTTCAATAATTCTTGAAAGGTAATCATCATAAAATATGTCACTAAAAATGACATCATACATCAATATCATATTAGATTTTCCAAATTAAATTATCTTGTTGGTTCCATTCTATTGAGGAATTTAAAACATGGTTTCAACATAACTTTAGGCAATTTCAAACTTGTTAATAGTGCATGGGCATTATTATATGGATAACATCATATAAAATGCACCACACACACACACACACAAAAAAAAACACAAATACAATCATTAACATTATTTTGCAAAAAAAATTGGTGCACATTTTTTTCTAAATTAAACAGTGCATTAAACATTACCAAAATACTTAAAAGCACAGAGTTGCATTGAAAATTCAGAAGTACTGTATCATATTTTGCCCCAAAAAGCTGCTTGAGCGCATTAGGAAAAGCCGCCCGAGCGGTCCATAGAGTGGGAATGGATGCAGGCCGAGACAACCTGGGCTGAGGCCTTCTGCCACAATTTGCGCACAGGGCGGCCGCATGCCCGTTAATCATTCCTCACGAAATTGAGGCGTCCGATCCGATCAGACGGTTGAAAACGGATTTGGCCAAACCCTAGCACATTTTCCCCACGTTCTCCCGCATTCGCCGCTATTCTCGCACGTTCGAGAGAGAGAGCGAAGCGGCGAGCGCTCTGCCAGGCGGCGGCTCAGCGCCCATTTCGCCGGCATCCATGGCGGCTCGGCGGCTCCGCTCGCCGGAGTAGCGTGCAGCGGAGAGATCCCGCGCGCTACTCCATCGAGCGTGGCTACCCGTGCTGCGCGCGTGGCATCAGGCAGCGGTGCGACGGCGAGAGGGGAGGCGACGGAGACGCGCGGGGCATGGAGACCGAACGGCGCACATCTTCCCGCGCATCATCTCCGACGGGAGTCAACGGCGGTGCTGCTTCGGCGCCTTCGCACGGCAAGGCCGTGCGAACCCCGGAGGGTAGGAGGGCGACGACGCGGCCATTAGGTGAGGCCCTGACCTCAAGCATTTTGCGGATTTTTCTTTTCCTTTGGAGTTTCTTGAAACATACATATTCCCCTCCTAATTGCTTTCCGATCCAAAACTCACGTGATTAATAGCTAACAGACCTTGAATAGATCTTGAGCTATAAACATTAAGAATTGAAAAAGCCCATATCTACTAAAACTTTTACCACATGAACTTTGAGTCTTGGCATACGACCGAAATCAGATCTTAACTTCAGACCAGAATCAGTTAATTACTAGGTCGTGACTATTATCACATAACAACATAATCGTCACCTTAACGTAACAACTTCAGATCTTAAAGATGAATAATTAGTACCAAACCATGAGCAATTAGACCCTGACATCAGTGACTAACAGTAAAACAGGGTCTAATTGGGGTTCTAACCGAGATTAACCTTGCTCTAGATACCAATGTTAGAGTAACTCTTTAGGATTAACATGATATGATCTTAATCTCATGATTAGAACACCAAAATACATATGCGGAAGATTAGGTACTAACCAGAATCATTGTAAAACTACCAGTAGTCCATGGCTGCACCTTGGGTCCTCCATGGCCGGGAAAGGACAGCACCAGGATTACGTGATGAGCAGCAGCGCCGCCAGCACTGAGGGGGCTCCCCCGTGAGCCTCCTGCAGTGTGGAGCTTGTTGGGGAAGAAGCAGCAGCAGGGAGATGGACGTGCAGGGTGCCGCCGGCACTGCCCTGGAGGTGGCCGGCGGTGGTAGACGGTCTTCGTCTCCGTTAGCACCTCATCAGGATCAGTAGTTAGCGAGAGACCTGGCCTTACCGTGCAGATCGTTAGATCACACGGGAGGGGTCCTTTTTCCTTATATATTTTTTAGGTGCTAGGGAGGCGGGACCGAGACCAAAACAGTTGGTTTGGTGCCCCCGATCAGGGCACGTACGTGGGAGTTGAGCTCCCCCCTTTTTCTCTCGGTTTGTTTTGACCGAGATCAATTCCAACATCCTGGGCATGTACGTTTTACTCCATGATGGAACTATCTCCCTCCTAATATGTCCTGGGTATCTATATATGCTATACTCCATACCGGGCTTTGTTTTACATTATTGTTTTGCTATTCCAGCGTACATGTAGGAGTACAGTTTTTGGGTGGATACCGGCGCGGAGAAGGCTCTTTCCATTTTGCAAATTCACCACCTGGTAAGAATAAGGTTAGGAGAAACAAGTGATCTCTTCGTAGGGATGGCCTGCAAAGACGTCAACTTATTGCCGAACAGGTACCGGTTCTTCACTATGGATGATCATCCTTGACTTTTATGATTAATCCTAATAATGGTTTTACGATTTACATCCTTTTGGGTGCTAATAATCTAAGATGCAATAAGGAAGCTTTGTTTTCGTGTGTTATGGACAACCTTCACCCACATCCCACCTATATCATTGTAGTTGTCATTTAGGTTGTACGAAGTGAACTCCACAATGCCGTTCGGAGAGCCACCTCTCCTTCCTCAACCGTTGCTCTATGTGCTGCCGTCAACGTGGTAATAAAAATCCTCTCCTACAAAGGGAAGGAGGAATATTGTCATCACATCTTGCCATATCCGGTCTGCCCTGTACACCCTCCCCTCTCATCCAGTCCTCGATAAGCATTCCATCTCCGATGATGTACCGTGACCCAGGTCCTCGACCCAGCCAATCCCTGATTCTTGGCAACAAGAAGTGTTTAATCTGTAAGAAAGCACGGGGGTTGTGAAAAAGCGAGTAGAAGTATGAGGGAAGCCATATTGACCAGATCAAGGGATAAACATATCTGGCGACATTAGTTTTTAAAGTTTTAAACATTTCCTTGTACGTGCACAATGACAAGTGTGCGATGACATGGCCGGCGCATTACCGTAGGATTGGGCACACTTCAATTTGTTGTGATCAGGTGGAGACCATACCATCTATGAGAGGGGAAGAAGGATAAGTGGTGACACAGCCGACGCCGTGTTCAAATAGAGGATGTGGACCTGTTGAGAGTCTTGAGCCATGAGTCTCCAGTTAAAAGAAAAAGAGTCGTTGTTGTGGCAGATCATAATTTAGCCGGTCGGACGAATAGGAGGAGTTCGATCGTAATTCATCCGGCAAGTAAAGAAACCAGCCGGTAAAAGCAGCCCAGGAGCCTGACATCGGTCGTCTCTACGCATCGGGCTGATCGTACAAGCGCGCTCATGGACAACGCCGGGCTGCTCGCCGCCTGCCTCGCCACTAGTCCTGGCCATGGGCCGCCCGGCCCGAACAGCCCGGCCCGAAAAAGCCCGGCCCGACCCTGCTCCCGGGCCGGGCCTGGGCCTAGGTTTTGAGCCCGAAGACTAGGTCGGGCCGGGCCTGGGCCCGCTGTTTATGCCATTTACTGAAGAGGCCCGGCCCGAGGCCCGAGGCCCGACGTGTTTTTTGCTGTGATGGGTCGGGCTCGGGCCTGAAAACTAGGCCCGACGGCCGGGCCGGGCTGGGCTCGGGCCTGAGTTTTCTACCTTGGGCTTGGTCAGGCCCGGCCCGAAGCCCGGCCCGGCCCGGCCCGGAGGATGGCCAGGTCTACTCGCCACCGTCGTGGCCTACCTGCTCGCTGGACATCGATTGGTGGGTGCCTCCGACGCCCGCTGGCGCCACCTTCTCATCGTTCCCATTGGCCGAAGAGCCAAACACGTGGCGCTCGCCGTCGCGTTGTGCCTTAACGCGGCGGTCCTTCTCTCGTCCTTCACCACCAGCAGGGACCTCGCGGTGCACCTCCACAACACGGAGGCGAAGCTCGCGCGCATGGAGCAAATTATCCGTAAGCGTCGAGCCAGAAATTAATCATTATTCTATGTTAAATCCATCAATTGTATATCCAAATTATTGCATATTACGCCAACATATATACAATTAATTAACGCAGCAAGGTGCAATAGCTGTTTTTTGAAGATCGCCATCTTACTAAATTTGTGATCGGTTGCCTGTACTTAGAGAACCAAGAAAAACACCACATCGAGATGATGAACAACATAGCAAGTATGTTGTCCAATACTTCCGATGAAATAAAGCTGATGACCAACAAAGTCACCAAAGCCGACGGCACGCCAAATTCTGAATTCAACATCGCAGCGGAAGATGATCTCCAGCCATCGCAAGGTGTAACCATGGTAAGGATACCACGCTGTTCCCTCTAATTTTTAGTTTTTTACAGACAAAGGAAGACATCAGAAAGTCAGTGTACGTGATGACTTTAGCACGGCACGCATACTGCTTCCACCGTTGCTTGGTTGTACACTTACTTTGAGTTTGCTTCGCTCGTGAATCGTGATCACCTCATGGCAGGATCACGAGTTTCCCAGCATTTGTGATGACCCGGAGCCGGAGGATGCACCGATACCTGATCAGCGAGACGAATCAGCGGAACCACACAAGCCATGGAGGTTCATCCCGGTGCCCGAAGGCCACGTCTTTGTGCCGGAATGCGTCGGCGATGAGCTCATAGTGCACATCCGGCCGTCCTCGCAAAGTGGCTCCGAGCACGGCGCCACCGTTGACGCCGACCAACAGCTCCCCTTCACCTGCGGACATCCGGAGGCGGGAACGCCGTCCTTTTACGACGGCGGTCCTTACCGCGCGCTGTTCTGGTCGCTGCCCGAGCTTGACGACCAAGGCCCAAAAAACGTCTTGCCGTTACCATGGTCGCGGTTGGAGATGTGGGGCAGGCTGACGGCGGCGGCGCTGGATGGGACTTGGGCCGTAAACCCCCCGATTATACACGAACATGCGTTACCTGAGTCCGTGACGCTCTCCACCGACGTGGTGATGTTCTACCGGCCGGACCCGGAGGCTGGGGGAACGAATGTGATGATTGCTGCAACCGAGGATGTGGAGCATGTGTATAGCATGGAGGAACATGGTACCCCGGCGGTGGCCGCTCTCACGCCGCACTCTATTCTTCCCACGTATTCTGGTCTTCCCTAGGAGATGCATCTTTTGTCTCAACCATTTATGACCAATAGGAGCTATATATATACTTGGTGCCGTTTGATGTTTTTGAAAAAAAACTCATCGAACTTGAAAAAGGTTCATCGAAATTGAAAAAGTTCATCAACTATTTTAAAAAAACTTTTATTTTAGAAAAGTTCATGAATTTAAGAAAATAAACAGGAAGCAAAAATGAAAAGAAAAAAAAGGAACACATAGGGCATTTCCTATATGTATAGAAATATAATAAAGGAAGTCGCTATACCCAAGCGCCGTGATGGTGTAGTGGTTAGCGCAAATAACTTGCAGCGAGGAGGTCGTGGGTTTCATCCCTGACGCGGTGACGCCCCCACTGCCGGGAGCTCCTAGGTGGCGCTTCAGGCGCCAGCTAAGGGAGCTGGCGCTCACAGCCGCCAAATCGTGGGCCGGCCCATGTGGCGACCACGGCTAAACTTGCCTCGCCTGGTCGCTCGCTGGATCGAGAGCCTCTAGGGCTGTTCGTACGGTCGCGGTTGACCAGTTGACTGACTGGTCAACCGTTGACTTTAGAAAAAAGATGAAAACGAAAAACGAAAAAAATCATAAAAAAAGAAAAAAAATCGAGATTTCAAAAAAGTTCACAGATTTGGAAACCTTCATTCATTTTTTCAGATCATCAAATTTGAAAAAAGTTCATCAAATTGGGAAAGAGTTCACCGATTTTGAAATAAGTTCACCGAATTTTAAAAAAGCTCATCCATTTTGAAAAAAGTTCATCGATTTTGAAAAACAGTTCATCAATTTTGAAAAAGAGTTCATCCATTTTGAAAAAAAGTTCACGGATTGTGAAAAGATTTCATTGGTTTTGAAAAAGAGTTCATCAATTTTGAAATAAGTTCACCGAATTTAAAAGAACGTTCATTGATTTTGAAAAACAGTTCATCGATTTTGAAAAAGAGTTCATCAATTTTGAAAAAAGAGTTCATTAATTTAGAAAAATGTTCATCAATTTAGAAAAGAAGTTCATCGATCTTGAAAATGAGTTCATCGATTGTGAAAGAAAGTTCACCGATTTTTTTAAAAATAGTTCTTTCAAATTAGCAAAATAAATATAAAACCGTTCCGAAAAGAAGAAAAAAGAAAAATAAAAAAAACATAACAAAACCATTTCGAATAAAAAGGAAAAAGAATAGGAAAAAGGAATCGTTGTAAGAAGAAAAGGTGAAGAAGCAGTAGTTTGGGCAACTAATATGAGTTAGTGCGGTGGTTAGTGCATGAGGCTAACGACCGTCCGGTCGCGGGATCGATTCCCGTCCAAAGTGTGCATTTTTTGTCCTCACGACAGGAAGGAAAGGAAAAAGATGGGCCAGGCCCAGTTACCGCGGCTGCAGGCGCCGGTTTGCGGAAACAGCTATAACCGGCGCCTGCAGCGCTAAATAGGAAATGCCCCCACTGCCACACCTTTTTTCAGTTTTACAAAACAGAAAAAGTAAAATGGGCCGGCCCAGAGCTGAGGTGTAGCATGCGCCAGTTTGCAGAATGAACTGCAATAGAAGATATTGGAATATTCTATTTGACGCTTATTGCAACAAACTGTCATTGAAACGCACAAGGAACAGGTGCGGGATCGATTCCCGTCCAAAGTGTGCATTTTTTGTCCTCACGACAAGAAGGAAAGGAAAAAGATGGGCCAGGCCCAGTTACCGCGGCTGCAGGCGCCGGTTTGCGGAAATAGCTATAACCGGCGCCTGCAGCGCTAAATAGGAAATGCCCCCACTGCCACACCTTTTTTCAGTTTTACAAAACAGAAAAAGTAAAATGGGCCGGCCCAGAGCTGAGGTGTAGCATGCGCCAGTTTGCAGAATGAACTGCAATAGAAGATATTGGAATATTCTATTTGACGCTTATTGCAACAAACTGTCATTGAAACGCACAAGGAACAGGTGCGGGTTCGATCCCTGAAGCCCCCACTACCACACCTTTTTTGAGTGTTACAAAACGGAAAAGCAAACTGTAAAATGGGCGGGCCCAGAGCTGAGGCAGAGTGCGCGCTGGTTTTCAGAATGAACTGCAACTAGCGCCTTAAGCCATATAGGAGATCTCGGAATATCCTATTTGACGCTTACTGCGACAAACTGTCAGTTGAAATGCACAGGGAACAGGTGCAAGGGAACGGCATAGGTCGGCCCACTTCCATCAGGATTACCGTGCTACAAGATCATAGTTCTCGGAACCTTCCCAAACCAGTTTTATTGGTTTTTCGGCTTTACAGACTTTTTGTTGTTTCTTTTCTAATTTCTTCCTTTTCAAGTTTATTTTCCTTTTTCTGTTTTGTTTTCTATTCTTTTCTTTTTCTTCTTCAAATTTATTTTTATTTTTATTTTAGAAAAAGTTTGATTTTGGAATTTTGAAAATGTTCCTTTTCCAAATTAGGTTCAAAAATTAGAAACAAATTTTGAAGATTTTTTTTAAAATTCATATTTTCAAAAAAATATTCCCTTTTTCGAAATATGTTCACAAATTCAAAATATGTTTGGGAGTTTTCCAAAAATGTTCAATTTGTTTTGAATTCCAAAAAATGTTCCTATTTTTAAATATTTGTTCATGTAACCAATTTTTTTTGAGAATTTTAAAAATATTCAGGCTTGAAAATTAGTTCAGGGGTTTGCAAATTTGTTCAGAATTTTGAAATTGTTCAAATTTTTAAAAAATAATCGCTTTTAAAAAATTGTGCACATTTATTAAGAAAAGTTTGCGTTTAAAAAAAAATGGTCACAATTGGAAAAGAATGTTCGGGATTCCAAAAATTGTTAACAATTTGAAAATGTTCCTTTTTTGAAAAAGGGAATTAAAAAAACAGCGTTGTTCAAAAAATGTTCAGGATTTGAAACATTACTTACTTTTTTAAATATTGCTTATATTTTCCAAGAATTATTCGAATAAAATCAAAAAGTCTTTGGTTCTGGCACTGTGGTTAGTTCTTAGAAATTAGCGTCGCGAATAAGTCACTTACAATCATAGCTCCCTTTCTATCAACAACACTTGATTAATGAGAGGTCCTCTATAGCGCTGCTTTTTCGTGTTTTTTTGCTGTTGTGCTACAGTACCAACGGGAGCTTCCCATCGCGCCCGCTCACTGCATGCACCCGCAATGGATCGGCCTAGTCAGTGTGTATCCTATGCGAAGGAGCGCCCATTTGCCGCAAAGTGCGGCTTATAGGAGCTCCTGAAGATACCTTGCGTGCTTCTGAATCCCCGTTGGCACTCCCGCGGACGGTAGACGGGCCGTGACCCAATAGCTTGTTCTCGGTCTTCGCGCTCGGTCGCCCTTGTCGACTACAAGACAAACACCTATTTTTTAGATTTATTAAAAACGAACAACTATTGGTTCATGAACGAAACTGACTTCCGATTTTTATAGATAGAAAATGTTTGTGGATTTAAACCAGTTCATTAATTTGAAAAAAATCGTGAATTTGAAAAAGTGTTCATGGATTTAAAGAGGTTCATGAATTTGAAGAAGTTCATGATTTGAATTGTTCACAGATTTGAAAAAAATGTTCATGAATTTGATTTTCTTTTAGAATTTCTAAAAAAATCACAATTTTAACAAATGTTCAAAAATTTAAAAAAGAGTCCAACTATCAATCAATCCTTGTCGTGGAAAGGTAGGGTTTTCCTCCATCTCCAGATAGGGTTTTCGTGGGCGATGTTACGGGTCCGTTGGTGAACAAAGTTAAAAGATCGGCCGCCTCACTAACCATTGGATGATGAAGCTGCGGATGGCTGTGTGATTCGTCATCTTTGCAACAAATGTGTTGCTGTAGTATTTTCTGCAACAAGGTCTAGTTGCAGAATTTTTTTTGTAACAAAAGCCATGTTGTGAAATTTTTTAAAACTATTTTTTTTCTTTTAACCTGTTGTAACAAGAGCCTTTTTGTAACAAGAGTCTTGTTGCAAAAACACGCCGTTGCAGAAGGCAAAGATCGGTCGGGTGAACAGAAGAGTTTCCCTTTCCTCTGTCTCCAGCCAAAGAAAAAGAGTCCAACTATCATCAATCAGTCGTTGTCGTGGCAGATCATAATTTAGTGGGTCGGGTGAATAGGAGGAGTTCGATCGTAATTCATCCGGCAACTAAAGAATCCAGCCGGTAAAAGCAGCCCGGGAGCCGCGCGCGGATCCTGACATTGATCGTCTCTACGCATCGGGCTGATTGTACAAGCTAGTGCTCATGGACAACGCCGGGCTGCTCGCCGCCTGCCTCGCCACCGTCGTGGCCTACCTGCTGGCTGGACATCGATTGGTGGGTGCCGCCGACGCCCGCTGGCGCCATCTTCTCGTCGTCCCCATTGGCCGGAGAGCCAAACATGTGGCGCTCGCCGTCGCGTTGTGCCTTCACGTGGCGGTCCTCCTCTCGTCCTTCACCACTAGCAGGGACCTCGCGATGCACCTCCACGCGACGGAGGCCAAGCTAACGCGCATGGAGCAAATTATCCGTAAGTGTCGAGCCAGAAATTAATCATTATTCTTGTATACTACTGTACGTTAAATCCATCAACTGTATATCCAAATTATTGCATATTACGTCAACGTAGACAATTAACGCAGCAAGGTGCAATAGCTCTTTTCTGAAGATGGCCATCTTTGATAGTACTGTACTAAATTTGCGATCGGTTGCCTGTATTTAGAGAACCAAGAAAAGCACAACATCGAGATGATGAACAGCATAGCAAGTATGTTGTCCAATACTTCCGATGACATAAAGCTGATGACCGAAAAAGTCACCAAAGCCGACAGCACGCCAAACTCTGAATTCACTGTCGCAGTGGAAGATGATCTCCAGCCAGGTGAAACCATGGTAATGATACCACGCTGTTCCCTCTAATTTTTACAGACAATGGAAGACATCAGAAAGTCAGTGTACACGATGACTTTAGCACGCATACTACTTCTACCGTTACTTGGTTGTACTTACGTTGACTTTACTTCGCTCGTGAATCGTGATCACCTCATGGCAGGATCAGGAGTTTCCCAGCATCTGTGATGACCCGGAGCCGGAGGATGCACCGATACCTGATCAGCAAGACGAAGCAGCGGAACCACACAAGCCATGGAGGTTCATCCCGGTGCCCGAAGGCCACGTCTTGTGCCGGAATGCGTCGGCGACGAGCTCATAGTGCACATCCGGCCGTCCTCGCAAAGTGGCTCCGAGCACGGCGCCACTGTTGACGCCGACCAACAGCTCCCCTTCATCTGCGGACATCCGGAGGCGGGAACGCCGTCCTTTTACGACGGCGGTCCTTACCGCGCGCTGTTCTGGTCGCTGCCCGAGCCTGACGACCAAGGCCCTAAAAACGTCTTGCCGTTACCATGGCCGCGGTCGGAGATGTGGGTCAGGCTGACGGCGGCGGCGCTGGATGGGACTTGGGCTGTAAACCCCCCGATTATACACGAACAAGCGTTACCTGAGTCCGTGACGCTCTCCACCGACGTGGTGATGTTTTACCGGCCGGACCCGGAGGCTGGGGGAACGAATGTGATGATTGCTGCAACCGAGGATGTGGAGCATGTGTATAGCATGGAGGAACATGGCGCCCCGGCGGTGACCGCTCTCACGCCGCACTCTATTCTTCCCACATATTCTGGTCTTCCCTAGGAGATGCATCTTTTGTCTCAACCATTTATGACCAATAGGAGCTATATATATACTTGGTGCCGTTAGATGTTTTTTTAAAAGGCGTCCGGCTTTAAATTAGGCCAGTACTCGGCGCCGGCGCGCCCGCCCAAAGTTTGGGCCGATCGGCCCCAAGCCTTCCAATCCTTCCTGTTGTAGCCGGCCGATCGAGCCTTTCGTACATGTTCCTTCTTCCTCCCGATGCAAAATATCTTGTAGCGCCTTGTCGCCCTTCCCCCCTGGCCTCCTGCTTGCAGCTCAGCGCGCTGGCTCGCCGTCGCTGCTCGTTGGAGCAGGTCAGTGGTTGCCGCGTTAGTGCCCCATGTGGTTCTGCCCCCTATGCAACAAAACGTGCCGCTGCTTTCAGCAAATAAACTCGCAGGTCGAAGCATTGTTATTGTTGCTCCATCGTAGCCGGTTGTAGCGACTGTGACTGCCGGTCGCAGCTCGCCATGGCCACTTGTAGCTTCTACCGACGCCGATTGTAGCTTGCACAAATGCCGGTTGTACCAAAAGACACATTGTAGCCGCCATCGAGTCCGCATCATCAGCGTGAAACGGTTGTAGCATAGTTGACGACGCCACACCGGTTTGCAGCTCCGGTGTACATGGTTGTAGCATCTCCACGAACTCATTGTAACGGTTGTAGCACAACATGGCTCTGCTAAAACTCCGGCGAACCCGGGTTGCAACTCTAATGGCCGTGGTTGTAGCTTTTTTGGTGAACGATTGTAGCATTTGTCGACACACCTTGCCGGTTGTAGCTTCGGTATGCACGCATTGTAGCATTCGCGACTCCGTCGTCAGCAAGGCCTCGTGCAGCAACCTCACTTGCCGGTCATGGTTCACCCACCCCATCGCCCTGCCGTTTGCAGCTCCTTCATCTGCCGGTTGTAGCTCCTGCGTAGCCAGATGTAGCTTTTCCGTCCACTGGTTGCAGCTCCAGGGATGCTTACTCCTCCGTCCCCGCCGTCCCGTGGTCCGTCTCTTGTCTCTCTGGCATTGGGGAGCAGGAAGGAAAATGGGCTGACGAGCTCTGTTTGTCGGGGCTGATGGGGGATGAGAAAAGGAGCGGCGGGGGATCGTGCCACCGACATCAATGAGCTTATACTGCAGGAGACGGGATGGTTCCGAGGAGGCAGAAGGAAGAAAAAGCAAAGAAAAAGGGAAAAAGGAAAAAAGAGATAGTGAGCATGCGTGCTAGCATGTCTCCGCATGTGCTTCAGCCGACGTGTAGACACGAGATTAACCATAAGATTTGATTGATCTGTGTTTGTCGCTGAGGCTACTAACAGTGAGAATATCATACACTAGTATTATGCATATGATACTAATGTATAATACTATCTTTATAGTGTATAGTATCATAGATGACTTTATTTATAGCCATGCTTGATACAAAATAGTATATCATTTATTATATACATTATCTACATATGTTACTTCAACCTCTCTCTCTTCTTTAATTCTCTATCACATTATCATGTTTGCTATTTCCGAATGCATGATACCGGCTATGATACCTCTACTATGATCAACATGATGTATTTTCATTGTTCAAAACATATTGGGCTTTCTCAATTTAAGAGGCTGGCAGCGCCTGAGTGCCCTCCGCTACGTGGCCTGTGGGCTACATCTTGTGGTCCTTTCCAATTTTTCTTTCCTGTTTTTAAATTTCTTATAGGTATTTCACGTAAATATTTTGTATTAGTTTTTTTGTTAGACTTATGTGTACAGAAACAAGCTTCACTATGCTTGTATACACGTGTACTTATCTAGATTTTCCCATCTTTATTATTTCTTTTGTCTTCTCTTTTTGCGCATTTACTTTTTACATTGTTTGATTTGCTTGTTTTTTACTTGTATTTATAATTCGATCTGTTTTTCTCTTTCGTCTTCGAAACATCTAAGCTACTAGACACGCACCTGCAAGTGCCGCCCTCGACTGCAACTACTTGTGTTCACTGCGACTCCAACTTAGTGGTGTTTGGTCGGGGAGGGGCAGTTCCATGTCTGACACTAAAAACGCAACTGCAAGTGTTGCCACTGACTGCAAAATTGCATATATTCAACGTGATTGTGAAACAGGGGTGTTTCATCGAGGGGACGAGGGCAGTTGCATGTCTTCCAGTAGGCATGCAATTGCAAGTGTTGACCCTGACTGCAACTGCGTATCTTCAACTGCATATCATACCATATATCAATCTTTACCTCTGGACCATTCCGGAGTTCCTCGTCATGTCCGTGATCTTATCTGGGACTCCGAAAAACATTCGGTCACCAAATCACATAACTCATATAATACTATATCGTCAACGAACGTTAATGATACGTCTCCAACGTATCTATAATTTTTGATTGCTCCATGCTATATTATCTACTGTTTTGGACAATATAGGGCTTTATTATCCACTTTTATATTATTTTTGGGACTAACCTATTAACCGGAGGCCCAACCCAGAATTGCTGTTTTTTTTGCCTATTTCAGTGTTTCGAAGAAAAGGAATATCAAACGGAGTCGAAACGGAATGAAACCAACTGGAGAAATTATTTTTGGAAGGAAAGCTACCAGAAAAACTTGGAGTGCACGTCAGAAAAGGAACGAGGGAGCCATGAGGTAGGGGGGGGCGGCCACCCCCCTAGGGCGCGCCCTCCACCCTCGTGGGCCCCTCGTGGCTCCCCTGACGTATCTCTTTCACCCATATATACCCACGTACCCTAAAACTATCGAAGAGCACAATAGATCGGGAGTTCCGCCGCCAGAAGCCTCCGTACCCACCGAAAGCCAATCTAGACCCGTTCCAGCACCCTGCCGGAGGGGGCAATCCCTCTCCGGTGGCCATCTTCATCATCCCGGTGCTCTCCATGACGAGGAGGGAGTAGTTCTCCCTCGGGGCCGATGGTATGTACCAGTAGCTATGTGTTTGATCTCTCTCTCTCTCTCTCGTGTTCTTGAGGTGATACAATCTTGGTGTATCGCGATCTTTGCTATTATAGTTGGATCCTATGATGTTTTCTCCCCCCTCTACTCTCTTGTAATGGATTGGGTTTCCCTTTTTGAAGTTATCTTATCGGATTGAGTCTTTAAATATTTGAGAACACTTGATGTATGTCTTGCCGTGCGTATCTGTGGTGACAATGGGATATCACGTGATTCACTTGATGTATGTTTTGGTGATCAACTTGTGGGTTCCGCCCATGAACCTATGCATATGGGTTGGCACACGTTTTCGTCGTGATTCTCCGGTAGAAACTTTGGGGCACTCTTTGAGGTCCTATGTGTTGGTTGAATAGATGAATCTGAGATTATGTGATGCATATCGTATAATCATGCCCACGGATACTTGAGGTGACATTGGAGTATCTAGGTGACATTAGGGTTTTGGTTGATTTGTGTCTTAAGGTGTTATTCTAGTACGAACTCTAGGGCTGTTTGTGGCACTTATAGGAATAGCCCAACGGATTGATTGGAAAGAATAACTTTGAGGTGGTTTCGTACCCTACCATAATCTCTTCATTCGTTTTCCGCTATTAGTGACTTTGGAGTGACTCTTTGTTGCATGTTGAGGGATAGTTATGTGATCCAATTATGTTATTATTGTTGAGGGAACTTACACTAGCGAAAGTATGAACCCTAGGCCTTGTTTACTAGCATTGCAATACCGTTTGCGCTCACTTTTATCATTAGTTACCTTGCTGTTTTTATATTTTTCACATTACAAAAACCTTTATCCATTTACCATTGTATTGCGTGTGTTGGGGACACAAGAGACTCTTTGTTATTTGGTTGCAGGGTTGCTTGAGAGAGACCATCTTCATCCTACGCCTCCTACGGATTGATAAACCTTAGGTCATCCACTTGAGGGAAAGTTGCTACTGTCCTACAAACCTCTGCACTTGGAGGCCCATCAACGTCTACAAGAAGAAGGTTGTGTAGTAGACATCAAGCTCTTTTCTGGCGCCGTTGCCGGGGAGGTTAGCGCTTGAAGGTATATCTTTAGATCTTGCAATCGAGTCTTTTAGTTTCTTGTTTTATCACTAGTTTAGTTTATAAAAGAAAACTATAAAAATATGGAATTGAGTTTGTCTCATACGCTTCATCTTTTTAATATCTTTCATGAGTATGATGGAAAGGAAAATTGTGCTCAAGTGCTAGAGGAAGAAGTCTATAAAATGTCTGGCACTAAATCTTTGAATGATGAGCATGATTGCAATGTTGTTAGTATGAATTCTTTGAATATCCATGATACCAATGATGATTGCACTAGTTATGATGAAAATGTCTCCTATAAACATGTCAATTTTTGTGGAGTGCATTGGTTTTGTAAGTATACACCAAATAGGGAAGATAGATATTGCAAGAGGCATAAGTATTTAGAAACTAAATTGTTGCAAGAAAATCTTGATGATTGTGCTGAAAAATTCAATATTTTTCGCACCCCTTGTGAACTTTGCAATGAACATGGTCATTTAAATCTCCAATGCAAATTGTTTCATGACCGAACCGTATCCAAAAATTATGATAATTTGATTACTGTCGGTGTCAAAACCGGCGGATCTCGGGTAGGGGGTCCCGAACTGTGCGTCTAGGCCGGATGGTAACAGGAGGCAAGGGACACGAAGTTTTACCTAGGTTCGGGCCCTCTTGATGGAGGTAAAACCCTACGTCCTGCTTGATTAATATTGATAATATGGGTAGTACAAGAGTAGATCTACCACGAGATCGGAGAGGCTAAACCCTAGAAGCTAGCCTATGGTATGATTGTTGTGTGTGAATGTGTTGTCCTACGGACTAAAACCCTTCGGTTTATATAGACACCGGATAGGGTTAGGGTTACATAGAGTCGGTTACAATGGTAGGGGATCTACATATCCGTATCGCCAAGCTTGCCTTCCACGCCAAGGAAAGTCCCTTCCGGACACGGGACGAAGTCTTCAATCTTGTATCTTCATAGTCCAGGAGTCCGGCTGAAGGTATAGTCCGGCCATCCGGACACCCCCTAATTCAGGACTCCCTCAGTAGCCCTTGACCAGGCTTCAATGACGACGAGTCCGGCGCGCAGATTGTCTTCGGCATTGCAAGGCGGGTTCCTCCTCCAAGTACTTCATAGAAGATTTTGAACACAAAGATAGTGTCTGGCTCTGCAAAATAAGTTTCCACATATTGCCATAGAGAGAATAATATTTACACAAATCTAATCTGCTGACGTATTCCGTAGTGTGACATCACACCACGGCCAAGCCTTTATCCGAATCGTTTTACTGTCCCATCTCAGCGTGTTATGCGAGGCGGTTTCCTTGGCACGTCTTGTTAAAGCAGAGATCGTGTCCCCTTATTCCGGGATTCTCATCAATACGGGCGTGGGTAACCCAACCGCGCCATTGATTACGGCGCTTGGGAGATAAGCGAGTTTTACCAGGCTAGTGGGGACGCATAGTCGCGTCCAACCATATAAGGGGATAAGGATCCACCTTTTCACCTACGCCTTCTTCCTCCTTTGCCTATCCATTTTCGCGCACTCGAGCTCCAGCGCCCAAGTCCGCACTCCCCATCTCAACCTTCTCCAGCTATGTCCGGAGCGGGAGGCAAGTGGATGGCCTCCTCCATTACGGAGGGGCACATCAAAAGACTAAGGAAGGCCGGATATTTGTCTAACAACATCGTGCACCGGCTTCCCGAAGAGGGGCAGCTCATCCCTACCCCTAGGCCCCATGAGAGGGTGGTGTTCCTCCCCCATTTCCTCCGCAGATTGGGTTTCCCTCTCCACCCATTTGTCCGGGGGCTCATGTTCTACTATGGCCTGGATTTCCATGATCTGGCCCCGAACTTTGTCCTCAACATCTCGGCGTTTATCGTCGTGTGCGAGGCTTTCCTCCGCATCCGCCCCCATTTCGGCCTATGGCTCAAGACTTTCAATGTCAAGCCGAAGGTGGTGCGCGGCAACCAGGCGGAGTGCGGAGGCACCATGGTGGGCAAGATGCCCAACATCTTATGGCTCGAGGGCTCCTTCGTGGAGACCCTGAAGGGGTGGCAATCAGGGTGGTTTTACATCACCGAGCCGCGCGACCCTAAGTGGGTCGCATCCCCCGAGTTCCGATCCGGACCCCCAACGCGACTCACGTCCTGGAAAGAGACGGGCCCGTCATGGGGTAAAAAAGGAGAGCTGACCGGACTCCAAACATGCGTCCAAACCCTGGTGGACAAGCAGCTCAAGCTTATCAACGTAGTCCAGGTTATGCTCATCCGCCGGATCCTCCCGTGTCAACAACGGGCTTTCAACCTGTGGGAGTTCGACCCGGCACGGCACCGAACTCTGAGCAGGCTCTTCGACACGACGTATGAAGATGCCTGGAAGGTGCTTTTCAAAGGCGCCGAGGCCCCCACATCCGCTACCGAGGATCGCGGATTCAGCACGCAGCGTCACACTCATGCGGTAAGCTATTTTTACCTTCTACAGGGTATCAATTTTTCATAGTTTGACTCCATGCGGGATCTAAGCTCCCTTACCTTTGACAGGATTGGCAGGAGACGTCCGGACAAATCAATTGTCCGTCTCCTTTGCCCGAAGGCCCAGCGGACGCTCGTTTGGCGAAGCTGCTGGTTCCGGAACCCTATGTGGTGCCGGAGAAGAAGGCCAAGAAGAAGGCCGCGGGGACTCGAAAGAGTGCCCGGCACCAGGAGGTGTCGGATCCATCATCCGACGGCTCCAAGACACACTCCTCCCACGAAGACGCGGAGGAGGAAGAAGAGACCTCTCCCCCCCAGCGGGGGAAGGGAAGAAAAGGAAGGCCGCCCCAACTGGGGAGGCCGAAGGGTCCAAGAAGGGAAAAACCCTTCCTCCGGACTACTCCACCGACGCTGATGACGGCGAAGAGGAGTGGCCGCACAGGGCCAAGCCCCTGGCGAAATCGTAAGTATCCGGATACCAGAGTAACTCATAGTATTCCTTTATTGCACAGCTTTCCCTTATGTCGAATATGATTATGCAGCCCACCCAAAGACCGGCTTGACGCATCGTCGAGCGGTTCACTGGACTCGTCGGATGTGAATTAGCTTCCGACGACTTCCTCCCCCTACCCTGTGGACGACGCCGAAGTGTTGTCCCAACAGGTTCCAAGCCAGGAGGAGGTGGTCCTGGAGGCGCCGCAAGGCAACCTCCCGGACTCCAGGAGTAAAGGGGATGGAACCCCCCAGGGTCCAAGTCCGGCTCTAGGCCAGACACCGCTCCGGAACCTTCAAAGGTTCCAGAGTCCGGCGGGCGACCTCCTTCCAAGAGGAGCAGGCCTTCCATGCCGGTGACCCCCGTCCAACCGGAGGCGCCGGACAATCTGTTGGAGGCGCTCCAAGGCGCCTCCATCGACGAGGAGCACCGCACCATTATGAGTGCGGTGGTCCAGAAGGTTCAGTCCGCCAAGAGCGGACTGACTGAAGCTTGTGCTAGCCTTTTAACAGGCTTTGAGGTAAGTAAAGAATGTGTAAATAATATTACCGCATAGACAGTAGCCCCTGATGCTCTGTTTGGCGTTCGGGAAGAAAAGCCGAATAGAGGATCAAATAAAATTCGCAGGAGTCTAACAAAAAGGAGTCAATATGCGTATGCAGGCTTCTCTGCTGTCGTCCGCCGTACTGACTGCGGAAGTGGACATGCTAAAGCAGAACCTCGAGCAGTTCGAGCAAGAGCTCGGGCGTGCCAAGAAGCAGCTCGAGGAGGAGGAAGGTAAGAAATACCTTGTTTAAATACATATATAAAAAGTGCAATTGCAAAAAATGACAGGATTATCGTGGCTATTGTAGGGGCCACGTCTGAGGTGGCGGCCCTTAAGCAAGCGCTGCTCGAGGCCGAGCAGAGGGCGGCCACGGAGTGCACCGAGCGGGAGAAGTATGAGGCCGAGGTTGGCAAGGTGCGGCAAGAGCTCTAGGCTCTCATGGAAAAACATGAGAGTTTGGAGCTTGACTCAAGGACGCGAGCGTCCAAGCTCGCGGTGGCTATTGAAAATGCCAAGTCTGCCAAGGCCGAATCCCAGAAGACCCTCCAGGAGTTGGATGAGGTGAAAAAGATAGCGGCGGGTAAGGCATTCTTTATGCAAAGCAAACACATAAACGTGAGTTACTTGTTACTTACCTGAATCCGGAGCTCTCCAGGAGCATTCGCAGATCTTCCCCGGAGCGTGTCCGATGCCGCCGCATTCTATCGAGCCGAGGAGGGCAGCTCGACAGAGAAGGTGTTCTGGTCTCAGTATGCTGAGGCCGGACACCCCGTGCCCCTGAGCGACCAGCTGAAGCAACTGGTCGAGCTCCACAAGGCGGCCGAACAGGCCATGAAGGGCCTCATAGTTCGGCCGTGGCCTGGAGAGGCTCTGCCTGGGAGCTATTTCGGGCTGGTGCGGCGGCTGGTGGGGGCCTGTCCAAGGCTTGACGTCATCAAGTGCTCCGTCTGTATTGAAGGTGCCCGTAGGGCCCTTGCCCGTGCTAAGGTGCACTGGGGCAAGCTGGATGCTGAGAAGCTTGTGAAGGACGGGCCACCGCCGGGGAAAGAGCATCGCAAGCCCAAGAATTATTATAAGGATGTTCTGAAGGGTGCCTGCCTTATGGCGTATGAATGTTCCAGGGATGTAATTGTTGAGTAAAACTCGCTCGTTTTGTCCTGTGCGCTGAAAACTTGTTCATATGCGCTAAGCAATGTTGTTTGAATTTAAAATATTACCTTCTGTGCGGCTGTTTATCAATTCTGAGAGATGGCGAGTCGTCGGCTTCTGCCCCCATGCCGCTAGTGCTGGGGTGTTCGGGGATAGACCTGAGCGCTCTTTTTCCCATGTTTGGATCCTTTGAGGGAGGCGCTCAGCCCAACGAACAAGGCAATCAGACTATAATGCGTGAACACTCTCACTTAGCCATAGAATTCTATAATTTTAAATTTCGGCGAAGCCCCTGGTATTCGGAAGACCGAGTTCGGGGCGCTATCCACGCCTTGGCCGGACAGAGCCGACTCCTCGCTCTAAGCGGCATAAGTCTTTAGGGACTCGAAAAAACCTCTCGAACAGCGACCAACTCTCGCTTCATCATGACAGTCAGTTTTAGCTTTCTCTACTGAGGTGCTTGACCCAGCTCAACTGGGGCACAATCGCAGTAGTTCTCCTAGTGCTACCTTAGCCGATATAGCGGAACGTAAGGCACCAAAACATAGGAGCCGGGCAAACCCAACATTTGACCAAAGACATGATTCGGAGCCGATGCATATAATGCTATAAGTTCGGGGTGCCACACTTGTTGAAGTGTTCGGACTTCTCACACCATATTGAGGGGTACTAAAGCCCCTGGCGTATTTTTGCCGTACCAAAGTGTACGGGTGCAACATGTCGTTAAGGAACATATATTTGTAAAAAAAGAGTAATGCAAAAGATAGACAAAAGCTATGCATTGTTTATTAAAAAGGGCTGCGATCAAAGCAGAACGATACAAATAATGCAATAAGCAAAAGGTTGGACTATTTAACATGTCCGTTCCAGGGGCAGGTTGCGGAATGATATGCGAAACATGTATACTGCTCGTGATAGAGACCACCTGGGAGTTCCGTAATGCGGCATGGCTTGTCCGCTTCCCTGGTTCTTGCATCGTTTGTGCGGCAATTGAACTGCCGAACAGGCCTTCCGAAGAATGGAGTCCTGAAAATAAGAGAAAATTAAAGAATCGACAGCCCTTGGTGTGGTCTAAGCCGTGTTTCGGGCGTGCCGTGATGGTGCCCCTCCCCCTGTACCCATGGTATTTCTAGAGCGTAGTTATGTATGTGAAGCACTGGTGTTGCATTTTTGCGAGGGCTGGGGTTGGGGCTGCATTGCTACGCCTGCTCGGAACGTGCTAGGCGGTCTTGTTGTAGGTTACTCCGGGCGCGCTTGACGGTGTCTGGACGTTTAATGACCGGACTGGAGAATTGCCTGGAGAGGCTGCTTTGTGCTTCCGCTGCAAGGGCCGCCGTGTGCTCCTCCGTTCGGAGGGAGCGTTCGGTGTTTCCATTGACCGCAATTACTCCTCGAGGGCCTGGCATCTTGAGCTTAAGGTATGCGTAGTGCGGTACCGCATTGAACTTGGCGAATGCGGTTCGCCCGAGCAGTGCGTGATAGCCACTGCAGAATGGGACTATGTCGAAGATTAACTCCTCGCTTTGGAAATTATCCGGAGATCCGAAGACCACTTCAAGTGTGACGGAGCCTGTACAGTTGGTCTCTACACCTGGTATTACGCCTCTAAAGGTCGTTTTGGTGGGCTTAATCCTCGAGGGATCTATGCCCATTTTTCGCACTGTATCCTGGTAAAGCAGGTTCAGGCTGCTTCCGCCGTCCATAAGGACTCTAGTGAGATGAAATCCGTCAATAATTGGGTCTAAAACCAATGCAGCGAATCCGCCATGACGGGTGCTAGTGGGATGGTCCCTTCGATCAAAGGTGATCGGGCAGGAGGACCATGGGTTGAACTTTGGGGCGACTGGCTCTACCGCGTATACGTCCCTTAATGCGCGCTTCCGCTCCCTCTTAGGGATGTGGGTTGCGTATATCATGTTCACCGTCCGCACTTGTGGGGGGAAACCCTTCTGTCCACTGCTGTTCGGCGGCCGGGGCTCTTCATCGTCATCGCTATGCAGCCCCTTGTATTTATTTTCGGCATTTAACTTGCCTGCCTACTTGAACACCCAACAATCCCTGTTGGTGTGATTGGCCGGCTTTTCGAGGGTGCCATGTATCTGGCACAAGCGGTCGAGTATTCGGTCCAAACTGGACGGGCCCCTAGGATTTCTGTTGAATGCCTTTTTCCGCTGACCGGATTTATAGCCTCTGAATCCGGCATTAACTGCCGTATCCTCAGCATTGTCGTCGTTAATGCGGCGCTTTTGCTTGTTGCGACGCTACCTCCCACTACTGTACCTGGTATCCGAATTACCAGGGTTCTTGGTCATATTGTTGCTACGAGCAAGCCAGCTGTCTTCTCCCGCGCAAAAGAGGGTCATGAGTGTCGTGAGTGCTGCCATAGATTTCGGCTTTTCCTGTCCAAGGTGCCGGGCAAGCCACTCGTCATGGATATTGTGCTTGAAGGCTGCTAGGGCCTCTGCGTCCGGACAGTCGACTATTTGATTTTTCTTTGTTAGGAACCGTGTCCAGAATTTCCTGGCCGATTCCTCTGGCTGCTGAATTATGTGGCTTAGGTCATCGGCGTCTGGTGGTCGCACATAAGTGCCCTGGAAATTGTCGAGGAATGCGGCTTCCAGGTCCTCCCAACAACTGATTGATCCTGCTGGCAAGCTGTTAAGCCAATGCCGAGCTGGTCATTTAAGCTTGAGTTGGAGGTATTTGATGGCGTGGAGATCATTGCCGCGGGCCATGTGGATATGAAGGAGATAATCCTCGATCCATACCGCCGGATCTGTTGTGCCATCATATGATTCGATGTTTACGGGTTTGAAACCCTCGGTGATTTGATGATCCATTACTTCGTCTATGAAGCATAGTGGGTGTGCGGCGCCTCTGTACTGGGCTATATCATGACGTAGCTCCAATGAGCTTTGTCTACTGTGTTCGGCCCTACCGGATTTGTGTCCGGCATGACGGTTATCGCCTCGAGTCGTGGGGCGCCCACGCAATCCGTAGATCGATCTTGTTTGCCTTGCCTTGTCCTCCAGCATATCTCGCAGGTCTGGCGCATTTTCCCGTGCCTTGGTACGGGGTGCGGCTTGAGTGGAGGGCCAAAAGGCCTCTCTGTCGCGGCCACGAGGTGGCCGGTCGGCCGTATCAAGTGCTGGTGATGTAGGTTTAAGTGCTTCCTCCTCTAATCAGGGTAGCAACCTGCGCTTTGGGTAGCTCTTGGAGGGGCGTTCGAGTTTATGCTCTTCGGCTTCAAGGACTTCAGTCCATCTGTCGACTAGCAAATCTTGATCAGCTCTAAGCTGTTGTTGCTTTTTCTTAAGGCTTCTTGCCGTGGCCATAAGCCTGCATTGAAAACGCTCTTGCTCGACGGGATCCTCTGGCACGACGAATTCGTCGTCGTCGAGGCTTGCCTCGTCTTCGGAGGGAGGCGTATAGTTATCGTCCTCAACCTCTCTGTCTGCCGCTCTCTCATGAGGGCTGGCTTCTCCATCCTCCTGTGCTAAATCTTGCTGGAGGGGGTTTTCTTCGGCACTCTCCGGAGTATTATTATCTCCTGTGCTGGAATCACCGTATTTGTTTTGGCGGGATTTTGAGCGGCGCCGCTGACGCCGACGCTTAGGCTGTTTCTTGGAGGGGTCATCCTCCGCTGTTCCATCGCCATCTCCTTCTTTTGGGGTGTCCACCATGTATATGTCATATGACGAGGTGGCTTTCCAGGGCCCAATAGGCGCTGGTTCTTCATCATCTCCTACATCGGCGTCCATACCGTCGATGTCTTCGAAGTCGAAGTCGAGCATGTCAGTTAAATCGTCAACAGTGGCTACAAAGTGGGTGGTGGGTGGGCTTTGAATTTCTTCATCGTCCATATCCCAACCTTGCTGACCGTAGTTCGGCCAGGGCTCTCCTGATAAAGAGAGAGAGACTTTAGTGTCTTCAGAATATCGCCGAAAGGCGAGTGCTGAAAGATGTCCGCGGCAGTAAACTCCATGACCGGCGCCCAATCGGATTCGATTGGCAGGGGCACGGAGGGCTCGGAGTCCGGAGAGGAGTCCGGCTCCTTGGAGTCACGAGTCTCACGGAGTGCGGGGCTGGTGTTTGGCTCGATCGCCATTGGGATCGCAGCCCCCGAGGCGGCGTCCAACCACCCATCCTCGATCGGCGCAGTTGGCTCCAAATTAATGGTCGAAGCCGATGCGGGTGCGGCCTCCAGGGCACTGTTCGGCGGCAGAGCCAGATCATGCTCGTCGTGACAGTGCGGCACGCTCGGCAGTGGCTCGAATCCGTCGAGGATCAAGTCCCCGCGGATGTCAGCCGTGTAGTTTAAACTTCGAAATCTGACCTGATGGCCAGGGGCATAGCTTTCGATCTGCTTCCGATGGCCAAGTGAATTGGCCCGCAGTGCGAAGTCGCTGAAGACGAAGATCTGTCCGGGGAGGAAGGTCTCACCCTGGACTGCATCGCTATTGATAATAGTAGGAGCCATCAAGCCTGACGGCGACGACATAGAGGAACTCTCAATGAAAGCACCAATGTCGGTGTCAAAACCGGCGGATCTTGGGTAGGGGGTCCCGAACTGTGCGTCCAGGCCGGATGGTAACAGGAGGCAAGGGACACGAAGTTTTACCCAGGTTCGGGCCCTCTTGATGGAGGTAAAACCCTACGTCCTAGAAGATATGGGTAGTACAAGAGTAGATCTACCACGAGATCGGAGAGGCTAAACCCTAGAAGCTAGCCTATGGTATGATTGTTGTGTGTGAATGTGTTGTCCTACGGACTAAAACCCTCCGGTTTATATAGACACCGGATAGGGTTAGGGTTACATAGAGTCGGTTACAATGGTATGAGATCTACATATCCGTATCGCCAAGCTTGCCTTCCACGCCAAGGAAAGTCCCTTCCGGACACGGGACGAAGTCTTCAGTCTTGTATCTTCATAGTCCAGGAGTCCGGCTGAAGGTATAGTCCGGCCATCCGGACACCCCCTAATCCAGGACTCCCTCAATTACCCTTGAGCATCATAAAGATCTTAGTCTTCTTTTGGGGTATGAGGAAATGAAACTTATAACTGAGGGTATTCCAAAGTTTAATCTTGATAGATTTCTTGATTTTGATCTCGAGAAAATTTATATGTATTGTGCGGTGAATTGTATTGAAAATCCTTATATTGCCAATTACATAAAGAAAAGAAAGCAAATAGAAGATGAAGAGAATACTAATGAAAGTGAAGAGACTTCCCAATATCCTTCTATTATTTCTTATGATGAATCAGGTAATGAGGAGGAGCCTCCTATTCAACCAATCTCATTAATAAGGAGCTCCAAAAAGAGGATTGAACCCACACATGATGTGGTGAAGAAGAAGAAAAGAAAAAGAAAGAGAGGTAAAAAGATATCTCCCCCAAATAATGCTGCTCCTGTTACTATTGTGCCTCATGAAAATATAATTGTGGAAGATAATGATACTTCTTATGATCTTGAAAATCTTTTTGGCACTTTCTTGGAAGAATATGATAATTGCTATACTATTGGTGCTATCCATACTATTGATGATGAAAGTGATTATGCTTATGATACGAAAAGGCCCAAGCTTGGGGATGCTATGTTTGATGAGGATGACATATTTGAGAATACATTTGCTAAAATTAATGTTTGTCCCAAGCTTGGGGATGCTACGTTTAATGAAGATGATATTTTTAGTCTCCCAAGTTTTGATATGCAAATTTATAATGATGACAGCATGCCTCCTACTTATGATGATTATTGTGATGATACTTATGCTATAAAAAGTAGTGATTATATTTATAAAACTTGCCATGATTATGGTTACCCATTTTCTGAACGTTACTCTTTTAATGTGGAAACAATTTATAGTATTCAAGTCTCTTATGATACTCCCACTATCCCGAATGAGAAGAATTTTGCTTATGTGGAGAGTAATAAAAATTCTATGCTTGTAGATCATGAAAAAAATGCTTTAGGTGCTGGTTATATTGTTGAATTCATTCATGATGCTACTGAAAATTATTATGAGGGAGGAATATATGCTTGTAGGAATTGCAATAATATCAAGTTTCCTCTCCATGTGCTTAAAATTTTGAAGTTATGCTTGTTTTACCTTCCTATGCAAGTTGATTCTTGTTCCCACAAGTTGTTTGCTCACAAAACCCCTATGCATAGGAAGTGGGTTAGGCTTAAATTTGTTATTCATATTCTTCATGATGCTCTCTTTATGTTTCAACTCTTATCCTTTATGTGAGCATCATTGATGCCTAGCTAGGGGCGTTAAACGATAGCACTTGTTGGGAGGCAATCCAACTTTATTTTTGTTCTTTGCTTTTTGCTCCTGTTTAGTAAAATAATTAATATAGCCTCTGTTTAGATGTGGTTTTATGCTTTTGATTAGTATTTGTGCCAAGTAGAACCTTTGGGAAGACTTGGGGAAAGTCTTGTTGATCATGCTGTAAAAAACAGAAACTTTAGCGCTCACGAGAATTGCTGCCATTTTTATTTGGAGAGTGATATTTAGTTAATTATTTTTGAAGATGATTAATAGATAAATTCCTCACGTCCAGAAATTTTTTTTAGAATTTTTTGGGGTTCCAGATTTTGCGCTAGCTACAGATTACTACAGACTGTTCTGTTTTTGACAGATTCTGTTTTTCGTGTGTTGTTTGCTTATTTTGATGAATCTATGGCTAGTAAAATAGTTTATAAACCATAGAGAAGTTGGAATACAGTAGGTATAACACAAATATAAATAAATAATGAGTTCATTACAGTACCTTGAAGTGGTCTTTTATTTTCTTTCGTGCGGAGCTCACGAGATTTTCTACTTTAAGTTTTGTGTTGTGAAGTTTTCAAGTTTTGGGTAAAGATTCGATGGACTATGGAATAAGGAGTGGCAAGAGCCTAAGCTTGGTGATTCCCAAGGCACCCCAAGTTAATATTCAAGGACAAACAAAAGCCTAAGCTCGGGGATGCCCCGGAAGGCATCCCCTCTTTCGTCTTCGTTCATCGGTAACTTTACTTGGAGCTATATTTTTATTCGCCACATGATATGTGTTTTGCTTGGAGCGTCATTTTATTTCATTAGGTTTTGCTTGCTGTTTGAATAAAATACCAAGATCTGAAATTATTAAATGTTAGAGAGTCTTCACATAGTTGCATAATTATTCGACTACTCATTAATCTTCACTTATATCCATCAGAGTAGTTTGTCATTTGCTCTAGTGCTTCACTTATATCTTTTTAGAACACGGTGGTGGTTTTATTTTATACAAATAGATGAACTCTCATGCTTCACTTATATTATTTTTAGGGTCTTAAATAGCATGGTAATTTGCTTAAATAGTCCTAATATGCTAGGTATTCAAGATTAGTAAATTTTTTCTTATGAGTGTTTTGAATACTAAGAGAACTTTGATGCTTGATGATTGTTTTGAGATATGGAGGTAATAATGTCAAAGTCGTGCTAGTTGAGTAGTTGTGAATTTGAGAAATGCTTGTGTTGAAGTTTGCAAGTCCCGTAGCATGCACGTATGGTAAACATTGTGTAACAAATTTGAAACATGAGGTGTTATTTGATTGTCTTCCTTATGAGTGGCGGTCGGGGACGAGCGATGGTCTTTTCCTACCAATCTATCCCCCTAGGAGCATGCGCGTAGTGCCGAGGTTTTTGATGACTTGTAGATTTTTTCAATAAGTATGTGAGTTCTTTATGACTAATGTTGAGTCCATGGATTATACGCACTCTCACCCTTCCATCATTGCTAGCCTCTTCGGTGCCGTGCATTGCCCTTTCTCACATTGAGAGTTGGTGCAAACTTCGCCGGTGCATCCAAACCCCGTGATATGATACGCTCCATCACACATAAACCTCCTTATATCTTCCTCAAAACAGCCACCATACCTACCTATTATGGCATTTCCATAGCCATTCCGAGATATATTGCCATGTAACTTTCCACCGTTCCGTTTATTATGACACATCATCATTGTCATATTGCTTTGCATGATCATGTAGTTGACATCGTATTTGTGGCAAAGCCACCGTTCATAATTCTTTCATACATGTCACTCAGGAGTCATTGCACATCCGGGTACACCGTCGGAGGCATTCATATAGCGTCATACTTTGTTCTAGTATCGAGTTGTAATCATTGAGTTGTAAATAAATAAAAGTGTGATGATCATCATTTTCTAGAGCATTGTCCCAAGTGAGGAAAAAAAGAAAAAAAGAGAAAGGCCATAAAAAAAAGAAGCCCCCCCCAAAAAAGAGAGAAAGGCCATAAAAAATAGAAGGTCCAAAAAAATGAGAGAAAAAGAGAGAAGGGACAATGCTACTATCCTTTGCCACACTTGTGCTTCAAAGTAGTACCATAATCTTCATGATAGAGAGTCTTTTGTTTTGTCACTCTCATACACTAGTGGGAATTTTCATTATAGAACTTGGCTTGTATATTCCAACAATGGGCCTCCTCAAGTGCCCTAGGTCTTCGTGAGCAAGCAAGTTGGATGCACACCCACTTAGTTTTTTTGTTGAGCTTTCATACATTTATAGCTCTAATTCATCCGTTGCATGGCAATCCCTACTCCTCGCATTAACATCAATCGATGGGCATCTCCATAGCCTGTTGATTAGCCTCGTTGATGTGAGACTTTCTCCATTTTTGTCTTCTCCACATAACCCCCATCATCATATTCTATTCCACCCATAGTGCTATGTCCATGGCTCGCACTCATATATTGCGTAAAAGTTTATAGGTTTGAGATTACTAAAGTATGAAACAATTGCTTGGCTTGTCATCGGGGTTGTGCATGATGAGAGCATTCTTGTGTGACGAAAATGGAGCATGACTAAACTATATGATTTTGTAGGGATGAACTTTGTTTGGCCATGTTATTTTGAGAAGACATAATTGCTTAGTTAGTATGCTTGAAGTATTATTGTTTTTATGTCAATATGAACTTTTGTCTTGAATCTTATAGATCTGAATATTCATGCCACAATTAAGAAGAATTACATTGAAATTATGCCAAGTAGCACTCCACATCAAAAATTCTATTTTTATCATTTACCTACTCGAGGACGAGCATGAATTAAGCTTGGGGATGCTTGATACGTCTCCAATGTATCTATAATTTTTGATTGCTCCATGCTATATTATCTACTGTTTTGGACAATATTGGGATTTATTATCCACTTTTATATTATTTTTGGGACTAACCTATTAACCGGAGGCCCAGCCCAGAATTGCTGTTTTTTGCCTATTTAAGTGTTTCGAAGAAAATGAATATCAAACGGAGTCGAAACGGAATGAAACCAACTGGAGAAGTTATTTTTGGAAGGAAAGCCACCGGAAAAACTTGGAGTGCACATTAGGAAAGTAACGAGGGAGCCACGAGGCAGGGGGCGCGCCCACCCCCCTAGGGCGCGCCCTCCACCCTCGTGGGCCCCTCGTGGCTCCCCTGACGTATCTCTTTCACCCATATATACCCACGTACCCTAAAACCATCGAAGAGCACAATAGATCGGGAGTTCCGCCGCCAGAAGCCTCCGTAGCCACCGAAAGCCAATCTAGACCCGTTCCGGCACCCTGCCGGAGGGGGCAATCCCTCTCCGGTGGCCATCTTCATCATCCCGGTGCTCTCCATGATGAGGAGGGAGTAGTTCTCCCTCGGGGCTGAGGGTATGTACCAGTATCTATGTGTTTGATGTCTCTCTCGTGTTCTTGAGGTGATACAATCTTGATGTATCGCGAGCTTTGCTATTATAGTTGGATCCTATGATGTTTTCTCCCCCCTCTACTATCTTGTAATGGATTGCGTTTCCCCTTTTGAAGTTATCTTATCAGATTGAGTCTTTAAAGATTTGAGAACACTTGATGTATGTCTTGCTGTGCGTATCTGTGGTGACAATGGGATATCACGTGATTCACTTGATGTATGTTTTGGTGATCAACTTGCGGGTTCCTCCCATGAACCTATGCATAGGGATTGGCACACGTTTTCGTCGTGATTCTCCGGTAGAAACTTTGGGGCACTCTTTGAGGTCCTATGTGTTGGTTGAATAGATGAATCTGAGACTATGTGATGCATATCGTATAATCATGCCCATGGATACTTGAGGTGACATTGGAGTATCTAGGTGACATTAGGGTTTTGGTTGATTTGTGTCTTAAGGTGTTATTCTAGTACGAAGTCTAGGGCTGTTTGTGGCACTTATAGGAATAGCCCAACGTATTGATTGGAAAGAATAACTTTGAGGTGGTTTCGTACCCTACCATAATCTCTCGTTCGTTCTCCGCTATTAGTGACTTTGGAGTGACTCTTTGTTGCATGTTGAGGGATAGTTATGTGATCCAATTATGTTATTATTGTTGAGGGAACTTACACTAGCGAATGTATGAACCCTAGGCCTTGTTTACTAGCATTGCAATACCGTTTGTGCTCACTTTTATCATTAGTTACCTTGCTGTTTTTATATCTTCAGATTACAAAAACCTTTATCTACCATCCATATACCACTTGTAGCACCATCTCTTCGCCGAACTAGTGCACCTATACAGTTTACCATTGTATTGGGTGTGTTGGGGACACAAGAGACTCTTTGTTATTTGGTTGTAGGGTTGCTTGAGAGAGACCATCTTCATCCTACGCCTCCTACGGATTGATAAAACTTAGGTCATCCACTTGAGGGAAATTTGCTACTGTCCTACAAACCTCTGCACTTGGAGGCCCAACAACGTCTACAAGAAGAAGGTTGTGTAGTAGACATCAGTTAAGCGTGCGGACCCTACGAGTTCGAGAACTATGTAAACATGACTGAGACATCTCTCCGGTCAATAACCAATGACGGAACCTGGATGCCCATATTGGTTCCTACATATTCTACGAAGATCTTTATCGATCGAACGTTATGATAACATACGTAATTCCCTTTGTCTATCGGTATGTTACTTGCCCGAGATTCGATCGTCGCTTATCTTCATACCTAGTTCAATCTCATTACCGACAAGTCTATTTACTCGTTCCGTAATACATCATCTAGTAACTAAATCCTTAGTAATTTTGCTTGCAAGCTTCCTGTGATGTGTATTATCGAGAGGGCCTAGAGATACCTCTTCGATACTCGGAGTGAAAAATCCTAATCTCGATCCATGCCAACTCAATAGACACCTTCAGAGATACCTGTAGATCATCTTTATGATCACGCAGTTATGTTGTGATGTTTGATAGGACACAAGGTATTCCTCTAGTATTCAGGAGTTCCATGATCTCATAGTCGAAGGAATATGTATTTGACATTAAGAAAGCAATAGCAATAAAATGAATGATCATATGCTAAGCTAACAGTGTTGGGGAACGTTGCATGGAAAACATTTTTTTACGTACACACAAGATCTATCCATGGAGATGCATAGCTACGAGAGGGGGAGAGCATCTACATACCCTTGTAGATCGCTAAGCGGAAGCGTTTATCAATGCGGTTGATATAGTTGTACTCTTTGCGATCCGATCATGATCCAACCGGTCTAGTGCCGAATGGACACCACCTCCAAGTTTAGCACACATGAGGATTGATGATGTCTCCTCCTTCTTGATTTAGCAAGCAGGATAGGAGAAGTAGATGGGATCATAACCAACACGATGGTGTGGTGGTGATGGTGATGGTGGAGCACCGACATCGTTTCGCTAAGCGTCGCCAACACGAGTGTAACACCCACAATGCGGCTATATCTCCCACGTGTCGGGGCACGACTTAGAGGCATAACCGCATGGTAGGCTTGTCGCAAGAGGGGTAATCTTCACACATCCCATGTACTGAATAAGAAAGGGATAAGGAGTTGGCTTACAATCGCCACTTCACACAAATACAAGTTAAATATACATCATCCAAAATACAATCAAGGTCCGACTACGGAACCAAAATAAAGAAAGACAACCCCAAATGCTAGATCCCCGATCGTCCCAACTGGGCTCCTCTACTGATCATCCGGAAAAGACACATAGTAACGGCCCGAATCCTCATCGAACTCCCATTTGAGTTCGGTAGCGTCCCCTGCACTGGCATCATCGGCACCTGCATCTGTTTTGGAAGTATCTGTGAGTCACGGGGACTCAGCAATCTCACACCCTCGCGATCAAAACTATTTAAGATTATGGGTAGGAAAGGTAGAGAGGTGGAGCTGCAGCAAGCACTAGCATATATGGTGGCTAACATACGCAAAAGAGAGCGAGAAGAGAAGCAGCGCACGGTCGTGAAGCTAGAAATGATCAAGAAGTGATCCTGAAACTACTTACGTTCAAGCATAACACAAGAACCGTGTTCACTTCCCGGACTCCGCTGAAAAGAGACCATCACGGCTACACACGCGGTAGATTCATTTTTAATTAAGTTATGTGTCAGGTTTTCTACAACCGGATATTAACAAATTCCCATCTGCCCATAACCGCGGGCACGGCTTTCAAAAGTTCAAAACCCTGCAGGAGTGTCCCAACTTAGCCCATCACAAGCTCTCACGGTCAACGAAGGATATTCCTTCTCCCAGGAAGACCCGATCAGTCTCGGAATCCCGGTAACAAGACATTTCGACAATGGTAAAACAAGACCAGCAAAGCTGCCCGAATGTGCCGACAAATCCCGATAGGAGCTGCACATATCTCGTTCTCAAGGCACACCGGATTGTCCAAGATTCCGGTAGGCCAACCCGGAGTTGCCCCTGGTGGTCACCGGCGGCTGACAGGTTGGACCAACACTAAGAGAAGCACTGGCCCGGGGGTTTAAAATAAAGATGATCCTTGAGTCTGTAGAACCCAAGGGAAAAAGGCTTAGGTGGCAAATGGTAAAACCAAGGTTGGGCCTTGCTGGAGGAGTTTTATTCAAAGCAAACTGTCAAGGGGTTCCCATTATCACCCAACCGCGTAAGGAACGCAAAATCAAGGAACATAACACCGATATGAAGGAAACTAGGGCAGCAAGAGTGGATCAAAACACCAGGCATAAGGCCGAGCCTTCCACCCTTTACCAAGTATATAGGTGCATTAAAGTAAACAAGATATAATAATGATATCCCAACAATATCCATGTTCCAACAAGGAACAAACTTCATCTTCACCTGCAACTAGCAATGCTATAAGAGGGGCTGAGCAAATCAGTAACATAGCCAAACAACGGTTTGCTAGGAATGATGAGTTAGAGGCTTGACATGGCAATATGGGAGGCATGATATAGCAAGTGTAGGTATCGCGGCATAGCAATAGAGCGAACAACTAGCAAGCAAAGATCGAAATGATTTCGAGGGCATGGTCATCTTGCCTGAGGAGGGAGGGACGCGGTAGGGAGGAGGGAGGAGGAGGAGGGGGGGACGCGGTAGGGAGGAGGAGGGGGGGACGCGGTAGGGAGGAGGGAGGAGGAGGAGGGGGCGGCCGGAGGAGGAGGGAGGGACGCGGTAGGGAGGAGGGAGGAGGAGGAGGAGGGAGGAGGGGGCGGCCGGAGGAGGAGGAAGGAGGAAGGAAGGGGCGGCTGGAGGAGGAGGGAGGGCGCGGTAGGGAGGAGGAGGAGGGAGGAGAGAGGAGGAGGAGGTAGGAGTGAGGAGGAGGGATGGATGGACTACCTCAGTGGAGGAGGAGCAGGAGCGTCAGCGGTGGCGGGCGACGATGGTGGTCGGGGAACGGCGGCGGCGGCAGACGACGGGGGGTGCGGGGAAGAGTGAGAGTGGAGCGGAGAGGGGCGGCCGGTTGGAAGATAGGATAGCTTTAGCAGTAGCGCGCGTCGGGATAAAGCACTACTGCTAAACGACATAGCAGTAGCGCATTTAGGGAACAGACGCTCCTGCTATACCTAGTGTGGCGGCAAGGTCATGGAAATTGTAATAGTAGCGTTGTTTCATCCAGACGCGCTACTGCTATGTGGATAGCAGTAGCACGTTCTGTTGTAGTGCACTACTGCTACGTAGCAGCAGCACCTGTTTTTAAACCACGCTGCTAGTAATATTCTGTCTATAAGGTTTTCCCTAGTAGTGTCCTTCCTTTTTTTGCCTTCCCTAGCCACATCCCACATGGCCTTTTGAGGACTTGGTGCACCTAGCCTAATAAGGCCAGGGCGCCTCCCCGCAGCCCATGCTATCCCTTACATCGTGGTGGACCCACTTGTGGACTTCCTGACCCATCTGGAATCCTCTGGAACCTTCTGGAAGCTTCTCGGTACAATACCGAAAAACTACACCTTTTTCCGGAACCCAAAATATGACTTCCCATATATAAATCTTTACCTATCGACCATTCCAAGACTCCTCGTGACTTACGGGATCTCATCCGGGATTCCGAACAACATTTATTTACCACTCATCAAATATCCCAATACTACTCTAGCGTCAATGAACGTTAAGCGTGCGACCCTGCGGGTTCGGGAATTATGTAGTCATGACCGAGACAGCTCTCCGGTCAATAACCAATAGCGGGACCTGGATGCCCATGTTGATTCCTACATATTCCACGAAGATCTTTTATCGGTTGAACCTTTATACATAATTCCCTTTGTTTGTCGGTATACTTGCCCGAGATTCGATCGTTGGTATCTTCATACCTAGTTCAATCTCGTTACCGACAAGTCTCTTTACTCGTTATGTATATTACTGTGATGTGTATTACTGAGAGGGCCCAGAGATACCTCACCAATGCATAGAGTGACAAATCCTAATCGCGATCTATGCCAACTCAACAAACACCTACGGAGATACCCGTAGAGCATCTTTTTGATCACCCAGTTAGATTGTGACGTTTAATAGCACACAAGGTATTCCTCCGGTATCCGGGAGTTGCATAATCTCATAGTCGAAGGAATATGTAGTTGACATTAAGAAAGCAATAGCAATAAACTGAACGATCAAATGCTAAGCTTACGGATGGGTCTTGTCCATCACATCATTCTCCTAATGATGTGATCCCATTATCAAATGACAACTCATGTCTATGGTTAGGCAACCTTGACCATCTTTGATCAACGAGCTAGTCTAGTAGAGGCTCACTCGGGACACGATATTGTTTACGTATCCCCACATGTATTTAAGTTTCCGGTCAATACAATTCTAGCATGAATAATAAATCTTTATCATGATTTAGGAAATATAATAATAACCATTTTATTATTGCCTCTAGGGCATATTTCTATCAGTCTCTCACTTGCACTAGAGTCAATAATCTAGTTCACATCACCATGTGATTAACACCCATATATAGTTCACATTGCCATGTGACCAACATCCAAAGAGTTTACTAGAGTCAATAATCTAGTTCACATTGCCATGTGATTAACACCAAAAGAGTACTAAGGTGTGATAATGTTTTGCTTGTGAGAGAAGTTTATTCAACGGGTTTGTCACATTCATATCCGTATGTATTTTGCAAATTTCTATGCCTATAATGCTTTAGCTAATTGCTCCCACTTTCAATACATATCCAGATTGAGACTCAGAGTCATCTGAATCGATGTCAAAGCTTGCATCGATGTAATTGTTTACAACGAACTATTTATCACCTCCATAACCGAGAAATATTTCCTTAGTCCTCTTAGGCAACTAAGGAAAATTTTGACCGCTGTCCAGTGATCTACTCCTGGATAACTATTGCACCCCCTTGCCAAACTCATGGCAAGGTACACAATAGGTCTAGTACACAACATGGCATACTTTATAGAACCTATGGCTGAGGCATAGGGAATGACTTTCATTCTCTCTCTATCTTCTAAAGTGGTCGGGCTTTGAGTCTGACTCAGTTTCACACCTCATAACACAGGCAAGAACCCTTTCTTTGACTGATCCATTTTGAACTTCTTCAAAACTTTGTCAAGGTATGTGCTTTGTGAAAGTCCTATTAAGCGTCTCGATCTATCCCTATAGATCTTGATGCCCAATATATAAATAGCTTCACCGAGGTATTTCATTGAAAAATTCTTATTCAATTATCCTTTTATGCTATCCAAAAATTCTATATCATTTCCAATCAACAATATGTCATCCACATATAATATCAAAAATGCTATAGAGCTCCCACCCACTTTCTTGTAAATACAGGCTTCACCATAAGTCTGTATAAAACCATATGCTTTGATCACATCATCAAAGCGTATATTCCAACTCTGAGATGCTTGCACCAGTCCATAAATGGATCGCTGGAGCTTGCACACTTTGTTAGCACCTTTAGGATCGACAAAACCTTGTGGTTGCATCATATACAACTCTTCTTTAAGAAACCCGTTAAAGAATGCAATTTTGACATCCATTTGCCAGATTTCATAATCATATAATGCGGTAATTACTAACATGATTCAGACAGACTTAAGCATCGCTATGGGTGAGAAGGTCTCATCGTAGTCAACTCCTTGAACTTGTCGGAAACCTTTTGCGACAAGTCGAGCTTTATTGGCAGTGATATTGCCATCAGCGTCCATCTTCCTCTTGAAGATCCATTTATTTTCAATGGCCTACTAATCATTGGGCAAGTCTACCAAAGTCCACACTTTGTTCTCATACATGGATCCTATCTCAGATTTCATGGCCTCAAGCCATTTGTCGGAATCTGGGATCACCATAACTTCTTCATAGTTCTAGGTTCGCCGTTGTCTAACAACATGACTTCCAGGACATGATTACCATACCACTGTGGTGCGGAATGTGTTCTGGTCGACCTACGAAGTTCGGTAGTAACTTCATCCGAAGTTTCATGATCATCATCATTAGCTTCCTCTCTAGTTTGTGTGGGCATCATGGGAACGGTTTTCTCTGATGTGCTACTTTCCAATTCGGGAGAAGGTACAATTACCTCATCAAGTTCTACTTTCCTCCCACTCACTTCTTTCGAGAGAAACTCCTTCTCTAGAAAGGATCCATTCTTGGCAACAAAGATCTTGCCTTCAGATCTGTGGTAGAAGGTGTACCCAATAGTTTCCTTAGGGTATCCTATGAATCACTACTATAGGATGCTGCTAACGCGACACTATGATCAGAGACCCTTCGACAAAACTGTTTGTGATGCAATAATCGCAAACGGTGGTGTAAAAAACCCATCAAAAAGGTGCAAAACGTTTGCGATGATGGATGCATCAAACACAGTTCAAATTTTAGTTGCGTGTGCGATGCCGGGTATATGGTTCAGTTCAATTAACTATTTGCGATGATGAGGAACAAATGAAACATGCAGTCAGATGAAGGTGTGTGCGATATACATCATATGGTTCACTTGGATGAACTATTTGTGATTAGGAAACACAAAAGAAACGGCCAGCCAGATCAAAGTGTGTGCGATATACGGCATGCGGTTCACTCGGATGAACTGTTTGCTTTGAGCCAAGAGAACATAAATGGTTCAATATAACAAGATGTGTGTGATACGCGGCAAACAGGTCTGTAATCAAAAATGTGTGCGAAGACCGATAATAACACAGACAATTGCTGCTAATAAGCCGTGTGTGTTTTGGGCAAATGCTTGGTGGTATACAATTGTCAGCGATTGATGAAATCATCACCAACGGGTTCCCTAGTATTGTCCATGTGCGATGTCATTGCACACAGAACAACAGCATATGTACTTACAACCTATAAGGACTTGATTCCATAAACAGATTGAACATCGAATTACATATGTGGCTAGTACACACATGACCTTTGCACACACGAAAGTACGTTCCAAAATTCCTAGGAAACTCAAATAATGTATAAAAAGGCAAAACGAACCGTGAATAATTTCATATTTTTAGGACGACGCTACTATATATAGTTGCATGTTGCCTCTGTAAAATAAATCAAGGCGGGAAGAGACAGCGTATGTTGTTTCGCACACATAGGTGACAAGGTCCCTCTGGGAACCATGGGCCTTTTTGAGAGAAGCTCCAGTTAGTAAGAAGTTTGTACCAAAACTTGTCCCAAATTGGACTAATTTTTTACCACAACATGTTGGTGCTATGTCATAACACCATGCCGAGTTTCATGATTTTGAGGCGAGTTTTGGATTTACAGTAATTTTAAAACCAGGTTTCTCAATGTTTACCGTCGAGTCGGCACCGCCCTGGATAGGCTTTTTCCTCGTGGGTCCCAAATGAAAAATCCAAATCTGTCACTACCATGCAACTTTTCTTATTAAGAATTACAACCCATTTGGTGTGCTAGCTAAAAATAAGTTTGTGGGTGTTGGTGGGCGCTAAGAACTTGCAGGTTCTGTAATGAACAAAGATCTCGAGGATCCCTCGAGAGTGATGTTCTTTCCTTATGTTGTGAATGCTTATAATATTTATGTCTTAATTAAAAAATGGCAAGCCATTGGCCCAATATGAAAGAAAATATGGGTCAAAACCGAGTTGAAAAGGGAAAAAATATCTAACTCCAGCTTACAAACAGTACAAAAGCACGAGGATTAATTTCTCGTCAGGTTTAGACAAAATCCAGATTGAACAGGACAATGACATCTAACTCAACCAAAGATTTCGGCAGTCACAATCAAATGGATCGGTCTGATCCATAAAATCAATCCCCGGCCAGAAATTCTACTGGTACATGATGACAAGCTGTTGTAAATAGAAGCCAAACACGATCAAAAGCCCTTAGGTCCACCTAAAACTTCTTTTTATGTTGTTCAACACTTGCAGCCGTAAGAAATTTCTTGTCAAAAAATTTAATCCTCACGGACAATAGTGCCCTCGCATTCAACATGAAGAATGTGACAGAGCTAGTGTTTGCATTGTTGGATGCATATCCTTCCAGTGTTATTGTCTTCAAACGAATGTCATGAGATCTGAGAAAATCCCGGTGCTTCTTGAACCATTGATTGGTTATACTTTTTTCTCCATGTGTTAGTGCCTGAATAGAGATGAAGATTGAAAACAATTAATGTCTAAAAAAGATTATGTTGAAAGAGTGATAGCTTAACGATTAATTATAGTACATTATATATGGGCTTTCAATGTGCGTGAAATCATCACCTTTATATACAAATTCTCCAGACATGGAAAGCATTTCAGCAAGCCAATAATCGTGTTCATATCAAAACACCACATACTGATATGTAAGGTCTTGACAGAATCCACCACCACTGATAGGATGGTCAAGCTCTTCATTGAGCATAGAACATAATATTAGTACCAAAAGTGTACTCCAAGATGATACTTAACTTATGCACACAAATGAAAAAGGGAGATTACAAAAGTTTACGTGAATAATATACAGTACCTCAATAGGTGTGGAGCCAAAAACCATCTTGAACCATCTAAAAGGATCACGAATTACACCCAGGGTCTCCAGTTTAGGCGCAGAGACTATAGTTATTTGCGAAGGTACTATACCCAAATCAAGGAGCAACCTTTCAAGTGAAGGGGCATCTTCGATGATGAGATTATGTCCAAAAAAACAAATTCCCATGCTTACAAGGTGGGGCTTTATTTTGAGACAAGATATATGAATTTCCATTGCAAAAACAAGCAGCAAGCGCTCCAGGGCAGGGCAGCTGGAGTGGATGATGCTGTGCAGTGTGGCCTCCGACAGATCAACCACCACAACCGCAAGTTTTTTTAGCAATGGGAGTCGAAGCATTTGTACCAGATTGTCTGCTAGATGGCACTAGGCAAAGGTGGCAGTGTGGAGAGAGGAGGAAAACCACGTGATGGACATCGGTGGTGAGGGAACATATACATCGGTTCGTGGTATGTTACATACATAGTCATGGTAGAACTCAAGATGCTAGAGTTTATCGAATTGATGGGATGTCAGCCAGGCGGCCACCATGCAGGGTATGTCCAGCAGGTAGCATGCCGGGATGCAGATGCATTGAACGGAGCCTTGGTGGGAGGAGATGATGTCTCTGGGGAGATCAGAATCATCATCGAGAGATAGCTGACGACAGTCGAGATTAAGAGGCGCGGTGCGCCACAGAGTGCGCCACCGAGATGCGAGGACTTCTGTGCGGCAGCCATCCTTGGTGGGGAGAAGGGAGATGATCTCCCCAAGGATGCCATCTGGGAGATCACTGATGCGGTCCACCGGGGATTCTACTGGTTCCTCGGGTCCAAGGGGGCATTTCTGTCCGCATAGCCGGGTCCAAGATCTACACCCGGCGGCGGCGCTAGCCGGAGCCTGATCTGTGTACATACCAATCTGAAAGAAAAAATGGCATAACATGTAGGACATTTGAAATCAATTCTCAAGATCAGGAAGAAAAAAAAGGCACAAACATATATGTAGGACATTGAAAATCAATTCTCAAGATCTGGCCACGAATTATTAGCACGCAAGCTAACCCTAGTCGGATTATTAGCAAAAATCATTTGTACAGAACAAACAATTAATCACTAACTCTATGCGGATAACATTCAAACAATCAATACAGTACACGCGTCTAACAGATCTTAATTACTCTTATTTCATGGACTGAGAGTACATAACCATAGGATTTGTATTCCAGAAAACACATGATATGTTTGCCGCACAAATGGGTATATAGATGACTAACCGGTTTTTCGTCGCAGTTGCAGTCGTTGTCGGAGTTGCTGTTGACCTTCGACTCCGGCTGGGGGGGGGGCATGACAGTGCCGGCGAAGTCAAGGTCATGTTGCTGCCCGCACGAGACCTTGTCGGCGGCGGCAGAAACCTCTGGGCCCAGTTTCACGCATTGTGCGGGTGCTTCACCAGCCCCGACGTCGCCAGTCCCTCCGATGGTGCACTTCGGCGCTATCATCATACACTCCAGAGTCTAGACATTGGTGACCACTATGGACTGGGGGTGCGGCCGCCTATTATGGACAGCGGCTCGGGCGCACAATCAATACATACCAGTGGGAGCGAGGCAGGCTGCGGTCAAAAGCTATCTCGCCTCTCGGCAAGCCTGCGCGACGGACTTCTGCCATTCCTACCATCATTTCACACAGCTACTCGCACGCCTCCCTGTCAATACGCACACCTGCACGCACGCCTCCTAGTATGCCTGCACGGTGGACTGCTCGCATGCGTCCCGTCAACTCACGCCTGCTCGCACGACACATGGGACGTGTGGTAGCACATATATTTTTGGTCTATTTTCTGCCGCTTTACTGCTTAACTGAACCGTTTGCGTTGAAGAGATACACAAATCCTGTGTTGAACAGCTCGCACACTTCCCGGTGAACCTGCGCACCAAAATAGTTTCCGATTTACTAGAATTTAAAAACCAGATATCTCAACATTTTGCTGGCAATCAACAGTGCCCTGGTGTTTGAAATTCATTCCCATTTCTTGCATGGGACCTAAGCATGCACCCAAGGACACATATTTGATTTTTCAACCAATTTATATGCACTCGAGCATGTGCATGTATTTCAAATTTGAATTATGCACATAAAATGCCTAGAAAACCCAGTTAATGTATAAAGGTGTCCAAACGAGCCCCGAAAAATTCCAAAACTTAACACAACACTCCTGTTGTTCTATGTTGACACTAGAATTTTTTTGAAAGAAATAAGAGGCAACGGATATTGTTTCGTCCCCAAAGGTGGCACGTTCCCTACCGAAACCACCAGGCTTGTTGTGAGAAGCTCTGGTTTGTGAGAAGCTTATACCCAAACCTGGTCCAAATGGGACAATTTTTTTACCACGACATGGTGATGCCGCTCCATGGTACCATGCCAAGTTTCATGAATTTCAGACGAGTTTTGGATTTACTAGAATTTAAAAACCAGGCATCTCAACGTTTTGCCGACAATCACTAGTGCCCTGGTGCTTGAAATTCGTTCCCATTTCTTGCATGGGACCTAAGCATGCTCCCAAGGACACATATTTGACTTTTCAACCAATTTATATGCACTGGAGCATGTATTTCAAATTTGAATTATGCACATAAAATTCCTAGAAAACCCAGTTAATGTATAAAAATGTCCAAACGAGCCCTAAAAAATTCCAAAACTTAACACAACACTCTTGTTGTTCTATGTTGACACTAGAATTTTTTTGAAATCAATAAGAGGCAACGGATATTGTTTCGTCCCCAAAGGCGACACGTTCCCTACCAAAACCACCAGGCTTGTTGTGAGAAGCTCTGGTTTGTGAGAAGCTTATACCCAAACCTGCCCCAAATGCGACAAAATTTTTACCACGGCATGTTGATGCCGCTCCATGATACCATGCCAAGTTTCATGAATTTCAGACAAGTTTTGGATTTACTAGAATTTAAAAACCAGGTGTCTCAACGTTTTGCCGGCAATCAACAATGCCCTGGTGTTTGAAATTCATTCCCATTTCTTGCATGGGACCTAATTAAGCATGCACCCAAGGACAAATTATTTGATTTTTCAACCAATTTATATGCACTGGAGCATGTGCATGTATTTAAAATTTGAATTATGCACATAAAATGCCTAGAAAACCCAGTTAATGTATAAAAATGTCCAAACGAGCCCCGAAAAATTCCAAAAATTAACACAACACTCATGTTGTTCTATGTTGACACTAGAAATTTTTTAAAAGCAATAAGAGGCAACATATATCATTTCATCCCCAAAGGTGGCACGTTCCCTACTGAAACCACCAGGCTTATTGTGAGAAGCTCTGGTTTGTGAGAAGCTTATACACAAACCTGCCCCAAATGGGACAATTTTTTTTACCATGGCATGCTGATGCCGCTCCATGATACCATGCCAAGTTTCATGAATTTTAGACGAGTTTTGGATTTACTAGAATTTAAAAACCATGTATCTCAATGTTTTGCTGGAAATTAACAGTGCCCTGGTGTTTGAAATTCATTCCCATTTCTTGCATGGGGCCTAATTAAGCATGCACCCAAGGACACATATTTGATTTTTCAACCAATTTATATGCACTGGAGCATGTGCATGTATTTCAAATTTGCATTATGCACATGAAATGCCTAGAAAACCTAGTTAATGTATAAAAATGTCCAAACAAGCCCCGAAAAATTCCAAAACTTAACACAACACTCCTATTGTTCTATGTTGACACTAGAAATTTTTTGGAACCAATAAGAGGCAACGGATACCGTTTCGTCCCCAAAGGTGGCACGTCCCCTACCGAAATCATCAGGCTTGTTGTGAGAAGCTCTGGTTTGTGAGAAGCTTATATCCAAACCTGCCCCAAATGGGACAAATTTTTTACCACGGCAGTTGATGCCGCTCCATGATACCGTGCTAAGTTTCATGAATTTCAGACGAGTTTTGGATTTACTAGAATTTAAAAACCAGGTATCTCAACATTTTGCCGGCAATGAACAATGCCCTGGTGTTTGAAATTCATTCCCATTTCTTGCATGGGACCTAAGCATGCACCCAATGACACATATTTGATTTTTCAACCAAGTTATTTGCGCTGGAGCATGTGCATGTATTTAAAATTTGAATTATGCACATAAAATGCCTAGAAAACCCAGTTAATGTATAAAAATGTCCAAACGAACCCCGAAAATTTCCAAAACTTAACACAACACTCCTGTTGTTCTATGTTGACACTAGAAATTTTTTGAAAGCAATAAGAGGCAACGAATATCGTTTCGTCCCCAAAGGTGCCGTGGTGTTCGAAATTCATCCCCATTTCTTGGATGGGACATAAGCATAAACCCATGGACATAAGCAGATAAAAGGTCTAGCCATTCAAACACCGTCCATTGCCGCTGTGACCCCATTATGTAATTCAAATCAAGATGGAAAATCAAGTAGATCCCACACAGTTTATTATCACCAACCATGTGAGATGCAGTACAAAATATCCTGGAGCACCGTCGATGTATAGTATGCCTATGGCTTATATGAGAAGGTGCTTCGGCTACAGTCCACAGTATTACTGCCTCGTAATCTTGAAAATATCTACCGCCTGGAAGGTTTTAATGTTTGATAGCACACGATTAGTATGTGCGGACCGTGTGTGATGTCTGATACTCCCGCTTTGCTTCAGTCCCTTGATTCAAATTTCCAATAGCCCCGGCATTTTACTCCCGCCTCTGCATCCCTCGCAATCTCAAAAATATATGCTCGCCCTTGATCCAAATTTTTAGTAGCCCCGCCTTGTTACACCCGCCTAGTAAAATTTTCAGTTGCCGCAGTATTTCCTCAAACACCACCTTGCCTCCCCTCCACACACAGCACACACTCCCCAAAACCTCCACTCACACAGACACACACCACCCTCGAAAGCATTGGTAGGTCGCCGCCATCGCCGGTGCCTCCATCCTCAACCTCTGCCTGTGTGCCAGGGAGCTCGAGGAGCCAATGGCCAAAAACAGGTTTATCGCAGCCTTTTTGCCTGACACCGGGGAGCTGGCTGCCAGGTGTCCCCGTTGTCCTCCACATGCTCAATCCGCCGTCGTCGGTCCTCCGATCCGCCCACCGCCGCGCCCCTACGTCGGTTCGAGGACTTCCCTGTTCTCCCTCGGACCCGGCAACCGACGAGGTCCTACCTTGGGGTCCGACAGTGGCGGTGGGGGACGTGGGTCGTCGAGATTACAGATCGGGAGACCCACACCCGTCGGTGGCTCGGTAGCTTCCACACAGCCGAGCTCGCGGCCATGGAGTACGACTGCTGGCAGGTACGCTACCACGGCGCGGCGGCTAGGCTCAATTTCCCCTTCGGCACACATCTGGTCGAGCTCGTTCCGCCGGAGCCTGGGGCGGTGAGCTCGGCTATGGCGTGGGAGGACTGCGAGGCGTGTGAGTTCCTCGAGTCCGAGGCCGCCGACGAGGCCTACATGCAAGAGCTCTGCTTGCATCACCCGAAGCTCGTGGAGGCGGAGCAGGCGATCTTTGCTGGCGCGGAGGGCGGCGAGGTTATCGCGCTCTCCTCCGATGACGAGGTCGAAGGCGGCGAGGACGGCGGCCCGGAGGGCAGCAAGGTTACCGTGCTCTCCTCCGATGACGAGGTCGAAGGCGGCGGCACGGAGGGCGTCGAGGTGGGCCCCGAGGACGAGGAGATCGACGTCGACGAGTGGAGGAGTGCCTTCCCCAATGACCCCGACGATGGCACCAGCCCAGACCCGGCTCGCGGCACACCGTACATGACGAGGAAGGATTGGCTCAACCTCTACTTCGACCGAAAGTAGTTTAGCTTAGTTTAAATTTATGTTTTATGTTCGGTTATGCAAAACTATCTGTGTTTATGTTTGAATGCATGCTACTTTCGGTTGAACCTGCTTTGAACTTGATCAAATTGAAGTTTACAACCTTAAGTTTAGGGGATCGACTAGAAAAGGCCAAAAATTGTTGGAGTATATATATATCCACTAAGGGTTTTAGTCCTTTAACTTTGTAAGGATTGGCTAGAGATGGCCTTATGACTTGTTTATTTTAGTTCTTCACAATGTGATGCTCTATATGTGCAACTATTTGCCGTGAAGTTCAATTTCATCAATAACAGTTTCAACAATACCACTATGAATCACGATATTTGGTTGCTATTAAGGATATTGCAGTTAACATGCCTTTTCATTTTTTGAACGATAACTAGTGTACTTTAGACCTACACAATACCAGTTTGAATGACTATTTGCTTGTTTTTAAATGTTATGCCTGATGCAGTTAACACACCTTTCCACTTCTTTTTTTTGCTTAACTAGCGTGCTTAAGCCTACACACTTAAGCTATCATTTGTAGATTATTTGTATACCATGGATATATTTGGTTGATGTTTAGCCTGTTGTGCTTAACATGCCTTTATATGTACTCATACAGGACAATATTGAGAACAGTTTTGTCTTCCATCGAGGTTAGTTTCATGGCATTGCTTATATGTACTTACTGTTCAGGATATCGGTAGCTGGTACCATATAGCCTGGGGCTGATAAAGGATTAATCATCGAATATGACATTTCACTGAATATATCTGTAACCCATTTATCAATAGGTCAACTAGAGCCATATTTAATATATCCGAGGCTACATAGCAACATGCATTGTACTGAATGACTAAATATGCAATCCCAGGCTACATAGCAACAAGGAAGAGTGTTACCTTAATGTTCTGATGATGTCTAGATATACATGTAATAAAATCTTATATAATGGGATGGAGGGAGTGTTGTAATACATCATTTTCAATTGTTGTTTAGCTTCTAATATTAACTTGGTGCTTTTAGGTACATATATCATTGCCAAAGATCCACACTTCGACCCTTTCTGCATATGGGGCAATGAGATATTCATGAACCATCATCAAGTGAGGAAACTGATAAAGATTGTTATTAAAATGAGTCAAAAGATGTCAATCAAACTATTTGTTTACACTTTATGCAAGACAACAGTGAACTGCAGGATGGTAAGCAATAACCATGTAGCCTTCTTTTTACTGCCCGTAATGAGTTGTGTTAGATGACAATGTCTAAATCTTTTTTCTTTTGCAGTGGATCCTGAAGCAGCTTACTCAAGATTAACTCTCAAACTACATGATTGACAGCCGACCATCACAAGGGGTTGGACTAGAGTGCTGCATGCCTTCTGCATCTAGGAGAGCACAATAGGGCCATTCCGCTTCACCTTGTTCAGCAACCAGATTGTATGTCGCCTCTTTCTTTACCATCTGTAATAGTACAAGTATAGAACCCTGGTTCATCATTCTTTATTTGGTGCTTATGTAATTCTTAAACATGTGTACCTGTGAATCGAATAATGCATTGGTTGTTTGAACTCGATGGATATGAATAAAGCTATAGCCTACTTTCAAGTTTAAATTAGGTACAATTTTAAATAACAACAATTAAATTAGGGATAAATTACGGTGTGCAGGTCATTACGGCGCACACGGTTAATAAAGCACAGTGTGTGCGATATACATCATAATCCGACACGGTTCACAGAGAGGAAACATATGTAACAATGCACACATTTGTCGTTTGCAAAGCATGTGTGATGTCAGACACTATCACATACGGTGCGGAAAAACTAAATGTGTGTGATTGTCTACCTATCGTACATGATTTATAATCATGAACTGTTTGTGATGTGCTAGGCATCATAAAACTCCCGTGCCTGGAATCTTCCTGGAAAACTCCCGTGCCTGGAATCTGCCTGGTTTTAGGTAAAACCATAAAAATCTGACCGCGATGGCAATGCGAGCACAAACGAGTAGCAAGGATAAAATGTTTGGTATATTCGAGATATAGGAAACGGTTATATAGGGACAACGGTATGCATCAAGGCTCCCTATCCCCGACGGTTTCTGGGTCATGTGGGAAGGACCCCCCTATCGCCGTCACTCACTAGGCGACGGTTTCAAATGCCGTCGCAAAAAGGGGTTAAAAACCGTTTGTATAACACCGACGCGTACCAATGAATACACACTTCTCCGATTTAGGTTCTTGCTTTATCAGGCTGAAGCCTTTTGACATAAGCGTTGCATCCCCAAACTTTAAGAAACGACAACTTAGGTTTCTCATCAAACCATAGTTCATATGGTATTTCTTTATCCAACAATCTTTCTGAGTTTCTTGACTTGATTGATATTCATGGACAACTCATTTCCCCATATGCAAAAAGGGTCGAACAGTGGGTCAAAATCTCTGACAGCAGGACCTACATGTGCAAGACCAAATTGTTAAAAACCTAAATATTAGAATGGTTCCTGCAATTGCACAATAATGTGCTATTAGACAACGTACCATGCACGTGCTAACCTCGATTGTAAACCTCAGTGCTTACCATTGTTTCCCTGCAACACATATAAGGTAGTTAGTCATCAGGTTAAGTAAGGGTTCGCATTCTATCAGTAAAATATGTTGATGAAAAATAAGCACATAGTAGATTCATCGGATTAATTCAATCCACATGGAAAACCCATTTATCCAAACCAAGCATGATTAAGAACTAGGAAATATAGCACTTGTGTTTCTCATGTATTAAGTGCAACCAAATTCGATTTATTCCTCACATGCACAACAATACAAAATTCTACCAACAACAATTGGACATCGGATTGCAGAATTGAACCAAGCAGTTAACAAAACACCACAACAAATGAAGCAAACATTAACTGAGCACCACATTGCACAATATAACATACTCCTAATAGAAGATCAGAAAGTTAAACAAACCAAGCATGCTTAACAACTTGGAAATATAGAGATTGTATTTGTTTCTCATGTATTTAGTACAACCAAATTCGATTTACTTCTCGCATGGTATACAATAATATAATGCACCCACAACTATTGAACATCACATTGCAGAATTGAACCAAACTGTTAACTAAACACCAAAACAAATGAACCAAATGTTAACTAGCACCACATTGCACAATGTATAACCAAACCAAGCATGCTTGACAACTTGGAAATATAGCAATTGTTCGTTTCTCATGTATTTTGTAAAGATAAATTTGATTTATTTATAACATGGAAGACAATACAAAATTGCAGCCTGAAGAATTGAACATCACATTTGCAGAACTAAACCAAACAGTTAACTGAAGACGACAACTAATTAACCAAACAGTTAATAAGTGAGCACCACACTGCACAACATACATAACATATAAACTAGAGCAATAGATTGCATGGTAAAATTAGATAGCAAATGCACTAGAATTTGTTAAGGAAAGGCATGAGCAGCACACACAACGGGTAAACCGAGCATGCTTAACTAGCGTAGCTAGCAATTGGCAAGGTGCTCCTCCAAGATCTCGGGGTCGACACGAATGGCAGCCATCGCGACCTCATCCACGCATTGCTTCTCCACTGCCAAATGCTCCTTGAGGTCCTAGCTATACAGCGTGCACCATGGCTTATAGCGGCGCTTACTTGGTGGAGGGGTCGGTGATTTGGGTGGAAGGTGTCATGCCGGTGGTCGGGGCATGTGGGATGTGGAAGGAGGAGGAGGATGGGGGTCGGGTGTGGATTACCTGCCTGGATAGACGAGGCCGAGAAGTGTGAAGGAGGGTCGCCGACGAGGATGCGACGCTGCAAGCAAGGAGTGAAGGTTTCAACTTGGAAAGGAAGGCGAAAACATGGGAAATGTGGCTTTTGGTTAGGGGGCGGGTGCGGCGAGGTAGATATTTCCGCGAAAGCTGAAAATTTGGAATCGGTTCAGCAAAAAAACTGGCGCGCAAAGTGTCATCAGACATGGTCCCTTATTCAAAACTGTGTACGATATGTGAACATCACAAACGATCCAGATAGCTTAACCCGTGGGTGATGAGTTTGAACGTCAAAAATTTTGGTTCGAATTGCCCTGGTTACTGTGTTCATCCATGTCATTGCATAATTTGGGTACACAAGGGAGACTATAACACACCCACACTTCTTAATCAAGCAAGTTCAGCAATTAAAAAGAGCTAGCTAACCTAAACATTACTATAACAAATTAAAGACCGTCATTCTTAATTAAACAAAACAAGAGTACTACTACTGCTGGTGCTCGTCGATCTCCGCCGCCGCCTCCATGTCTAGCTCATGTCCGACCTAGGGAAAGGGCTCCATGGCATCAATCACACCATACTCCGCAAGCATCCCACCATCTGCATCCGCCATATGTTTGGAATAGGCCACCACGAGCTGGGAGTGGGCGACCACGATCTAGGCTTTGGTGGGCTCCGTCGTGGCAAGGTAGGCCGCGCAGGAACGGATGGCTGCTCGAACTCTTTCGACAATAGCCAACTCTTCGGCCATGGGTTGCCGACTGTTGTCGGAGAAGCTTCGTTCGATTTGTGTGGTGACTGCCACGAGCTGGGCATGGACGGCCTCGACATGGTCGTGGGCGGCCTCCATCAGGCCTAAGGCCGCCGCTGTGGAACGGACAACTGTTGTGCCACTCCTGCTAGTTGCTATCCCTAAGGCAGATGTTGCTACCGCCGCCTGAGAAGCAACAACAGCCGTTTGGGCTGCCCTGGCCACCCGGTCGCAGATTGCGGCCGCGCTTATGCACCTTGTTAGAACGCGCATGGCGGTTGCGACCGCGCTCTCGCCAAAGTGGGCCACCGAAGTTGCCCTGACGACGCGGGTCCATGTCCCCATGTTTCACCGATGATGACTGAACAGTGAAATGATATTTGGGCAGCGAGCTAGTGTGCTTGACATGCCGGCTGTGGACTATAGCCTACGCACCTTCTCACGTAAGCCATAGGCGTACCATACACCGATGGTGCTCCAGGATATTTTGTACTGCATCTCACACGGTTGGTGATAATAAACTATGTGGGATATACTTGATTTATCCTCTTGATTTGAATTACATGATGGGGTCATAGCGGCAATGCACGGTGTTTGAATTGCTAGAACTTTTATCTGCAGTGAACATGCAACTATATGTGTGTCTTAAAAAGTTGGAATTATTCAGGGTTCGTTTGGACATTTTATAGATTAAATTGGTTTTCTAGCCATTTCAGGTGCACAATTCGAAATTAAACTACATGCACATGCTCCGGTGCACCAACATGGGTTGTAAAATCATATATGTGTCCATGAGTTTATGCTAATGTCCCATGCAGGAAATGGGGACGAATTTCGAACACCTCAGCACTATGGCTCTTCGGCAAACATTGAGATACCTTATTTTTAAATTCTAGCAAATCCAAAACTTGTCTGAAATTCATGAAACTTGGCATGCTATCATGGAGCGGCATCAACATGCCGTGATAAATTTTTTGTCCCATTTGGGGCAGGTTTGGGTATAAGCTTCTCACAAACCAGAGCTTCTCACAACAAGCCTGATAGTTTCGGTAGGGAACGTGCCGCCTTTGGGGACGAAATGATATCCGTTGCCTCTTATTACTTTCAAAAAAAATTAGTGTCAACATAGAACAATAGGAGTGTTGTGTTAAATTTTGGACATTTTCAGGGTTCGTTTGGACATTTTTATACATTAACTAGGTTTTCTAGGCATTTCATGTGCATAATTCAAATTTGAACTACATGCACATGCTCCAATGCATATAAATTGGTTGAAAAATCAAATATGTGTCCTTGGGTGCATGATTAGGTCCCATGCAAGAAATGGGAAATGAATTTCAAACACCTTGCCACTGTCACTCGGCCGCAAACATTGAGATACTTGCTTTTTAAATTGGGTTTTTATCAGTTATGCCACCAGTTGTGTCTCACTACTCAGTTTTGCCACTAGAAATTTCAACTGCTCAAAAATGCCATCGCTTCATTAGACACATGCTCAAAAATGCCACTAAACACCATTATTGTGATCTCAAATCTCTTTTGCCATGTTATAATGACATAAATACCTATGAACCAACATGCCAGCTCTCCCTCTATCTCACTACAATAAAGTATGGGGCCCACTTGATCCCAACAACGTTCTTATTTTCCTATAAAATTATTTGCTTAGTTACTCCTAACAAGTGGGGCCACACATATCATTGTGAGATAGAGAGAACTGACATGTGGGTCTAGGCTTATTTTTGTCATAGAACATGGTCAACGGGTTTGACGTAAAAATAACAATGTCTAATGGCATTTTTGAGCAAACATCTAACAGAACGATGGCATTTTTGAGATATCTAATGGTATTTTTGAGCAAGCATCTCACGGATTGATGGCATTTTTGAGCAGTTGTAACTTCTAATGGCAAAACTGAGTAGTGGGACACAACTAGTGGCATGAATGATAAAAACCCTTTTAAATTATAGTAATTCCAAAACTCATCTGAAATTCATGAAACTTGGAATGCTATCATGGAGCGGCATCAACATGCCATGGTAAAATTTTTGTCGCATTTGGGGCAGGTTTGGGTATAAGCTTCTCACAAACCAGAGCTTCTCACAACAGGCCTGATGGTTTCGGTAGGGAACGTGCCATCTTTGGGGACGAAATGATATCCGTTGCCTCTTATTTATTTCAAAAAAATTCTAGTGTAAACATAGAACAACAGGAGTGTTGTGTTAAATTTTGGAATTTTTCAGGGTTTGTTTGGACATTTTTATACATTAACTGGGTTTTCTAGGCATTTTATGTGCATAATTCAAATCTGAACTACATGCACATGCTCCAGTGCATATAAATTGGTTGAAAAATCAAATATGTGTCCTTAGGTGCATGCTTATGTCCCATGCAAGGAATGGGAATGAATTTCAAACACCCTGCCACCATCACTCGGCCGCAAACATTGATATCCCTGGTTTTTAAATTCTAGTAAATCCAAAACTCGTCTGATATTCATGAAACTTGGCATGCTATCATGGAGCAGCATCAACATGCCATGGTAAAAAATTATCCCATTTCGGGCAGGTTTGGGCATAAGCTTCTCACAAACCAGAGCTTCTCACAACAAGCCTGATGATTTTGGTAGGGAACGTGCCACCTTTGGGGATGAAAGGATATCTGTTTCCTCTTATTGCTTTCAAAAAATTTCTAGTGTCAACATAGAACAACAGGAGTGTTGTGTTAAATTATGGAATTTTTCGAGGTTCGTTTGGACATTTTTATACATTAACTGGGTTTTCTAGGAATTTTATGTGCATAATTCAAATTTGTACTACATGCACATGCTCGAGTGCATATAAATTGATTGAAATATCAAATATGTGTCCTTGGGTGCATGATTAGGTTCCTTGCAAGAAATGGGAATGAATTTCAAACACCTTGCCGCCGTCACTCGACCGCAAACATTGAGATACCTAGTTTTTAAATTATAGTAAATCCAAAATTCATCTGAAATTCATGAAATTTGGCATGCTATCATGGAGCGGCATCAACATGCAGTGGTAAAAAAATTGTCCCATTTGGGGCAGGTTTGGGCATAAGCTTCTCACAAACCGGAGGTTCTCACAACAATCCTGATAGTTTCGGTAGGGAACCTGCCACCTTTGGGGATGAAACGATATCCATTGCCTCTTATTGCTTTCAAAAAAAATTCTAGTGTCAACATAGAACAACAGGAGTGTTGTGTTAAATTATGGATTTTTTTGGGGTTCGTTTGGACATTTTTGTACATTAACTGGGTTTTCTAGGCATTTTATGTGCATAATTCAAATTTGAACTACATGCACATGGTCCAGTGCATATAAATTGGTTGAAAAAAGAAATCTGTGTCCTTGGGTGCATGCTTAGGTCCCATGCAAGAAATGGGAATGAATTTCAAACACCAGGGCACTGTTGATTGCCGGCAAAATGTTGAGATACTCCGTTTTTAAATTCTAGTAAATCCAAAACTTGTATGAAATTTATGAAACTTGGCATGCTATCATGGAATGTCACCCAACACACTGTGGTATTTTTCGTGTCCATTTTGAGAGAAGGCGCACTCGAATAACAGCCAACAAAGGCATTTTGAAAAAATAGTTGCCACTTTAATATCTCAAATATTTGCATAATTCAAATCATGTGCGTTCTGTTAACCATTCACGTGATGCCACGTGTCTTGGTTTTAATGGCTACAGGAGGTGCCGTGCGGACAGCTGCTTGACTGAACGGGAGGCTTGCAAGCGGAGTCCATGCGCAGGCTGACCGAGAGGCGTGCAAGCTGTCCTCCAATGCGCAGTGTGACTGAATGAAAGATATGGTTTGAACGAACTTGCGTTTTTCTCTCTTAATGTACAGACTTATCAAATGATTTTCTTTTAGAAAAAATGTTAATGGTTTTTAAATATCAAATACTCATCGCAAACATTTTAGTTAGAACACCCGTATGCAAACCGACAGCTTTCCCAGGAAGCCAAGGGAAAATGTGTCGAGCAGGATTTATGTAGCTCTTGATCGCAGACATTTTAGTTAGAACACCTGTATGCAAACTGACAGCTTCCCCAGGAAGCCAAGAGAAAATGCCTAGCGGGATTTGTGCATCCCATCAACGCAAATGGTTGTTTTGGATGACCAGTGTGCAACCACGTACAAACAATTTGGAAAGATTGACATTTGTTGATCTAGTAACATTGCCATTTGTCAACCTTGTAACACTACGATTTGTCAAAATATGCAGCTAAAAATCACTACCACTATGTAATTTTTGCAACTAAAATTTAGTAATTAAGCATAGATTTCATTCATAGATTAAGGAGTCGTTCTTTATACAAATAGTTCAACTTGACAGCTGAGCCGACCAAACGTTTCCCCATTTGTTGCCAACCACGTACTGAATAACTAGTTCAACTATATATACTAGCTAATTTTAAGTACGTTGTACAGTTCCACCACATCCGGCTTTGTACTACTTCCAGCAGCCTCTCCTCTGCCGAGCGCGCTCAGTAAGAGGCAGAGGAGGAGGAGCCTACCGGTGAGCTGGACAACTGCAGTACGGTGCCTGCCGCTGCTGCAGCTTCAGCGACACTCACCTCGAACGCCCTCTGCCGCTCCAGACGACCCCTCTTGAAGTGGTGGTTCTCCTCGTAGATCTCCTGATTCCTCGCCTCTGAGGTGGCATGTGCCGCGACTACGGTGGCGGTAAGGCTCTTTGCATGCTCGATGAGGCGCTCCTCCTCCTCTCGCTGGAACTTGGTGTAGCATGCAAGGTCGTTGACACACGTGCGGGCCTCCACCTCCGCCTCCCGCCTTCGGGCGGCGGTGGCAGAGTGGGTGATGACCCCGACGGTCGACGGTGGGCTGGCGGCCACGACGGCCGACGATGGGGAGGCGGCCATGACCACCACCTCACGCCTTCGGGCAGCTGTGGCGGAGCGGGTGATGGCCGGAGTGGGGTGGCGGCCACGATGGCCACCTCCCGCCTTCGGGCTGTAGCGGCGGAGCGGGCGATGGCCCTGGCTTTCGATGGTGGTGTGGTGGCAACGGCTGCCGGCAACAGCTGCCGATGGGCAGCGGTGGCGGAGCGTGTGGTGGGTGTTCCGCGCACACCCAACAGGGACACCACACGCACTACACTACGCCGGGGACTGCGCCGCCGCCGCAGTGTAGCCTCCCAGCCGGTGCTGTTCTCTGATGATGGCAGAGTGGCTGAGCGACGACAACGGACCGGTCCCATTGGCGATTGTGGGAGAAGCAAGTGAGATAAGCTACAAGAAGGGAGGGAAAAATGCGATGCAGGACTCGCCGGTCGTGAGGGTTTATTTAGCAGGTCGGCAAGCATTGGGATTTTGGGGGACTTCACCGAGTCGGGCGGGAAACATGCGCGGTAACCTGCGAGGTTGCGCGGGAATGGGGTCACCGACGATTCATTGCCGCCACTTCGAGCCACCATTTGGCCAAAAGAACGCCCCCGCACGCTGCGCAAGCTTGCGTTGTAAGTCGTCTGCGGCAGCAGGGTGACAAGACGTGCGAGAGGAGGACGAAAGGACATGTACACATATGGTTAATACAAAAAAATGTTTGTGGTTTAATTACCTACTATACCCCCATCTTGGTTTATAAGTAGGATTTAACTAATAAAATACGAATGCATGTCGCCAAACATTATATAGTTGGATTTATTTGAACATAGTTTCCAATTATATAGTTTTTATAACATGCATTAACATTTTGTTGGTTAAATTTAAGGGCAAAGTATGGCACAAAATAGAAAGGGGAGTATAGACCAAGACAGAGGTAGTAGCACACGGCTGCTCTCTATGCAACGACGCAACTGTTGGCCGGCTTGTAGGCGACCATTTCCTGCGTGTTCAACAGCTCTATGCGTGTGGTTGCTTGCGGTTGAGGTGGCCGTGGCGCGCTCTACTCTTGCGTCCCTCCAGGTGCACTGCCCTCATCCCTCCACACGCGTTGCCAGTGTTTGGGGCCGGCACGATCACCCATGTTCGTGTGCATGCGGTTGCGCCGAGCGCGGCGCGACGATGCAGTTACCCGCTGCAAAAAATCCATGCAGACGCGCCGAGAATCCAGGTCGCCCGCCCCCCTTTCATTCATGCGGCCATTTACCTTCATCTCTCACGTCACACGACATAATAAGCACACCCACGACGACACATACAGATAGGACATCTAGTGGTTCCAATGGCGCTCCCCGTGGTTCCAATGGCGCTCCCAGCGGCCGACGACGACAACGACGGGAAGTTCACCACGCATCACGTCATGGACATCCACGTGAGGGGGAAGGCTCTCTCGGTGCTGTACATGAATGATCCGGTCTCGGTGGAGAGCTCCATCCAAACTATGGAGCAGTTCCTTGCCGAGGACAAGTACCAAGTGGTCGGCTTCGACCTCTATTACACCATGGGTCGTGCCGGGCACGATCAGATGGTTGTCGTCGCCCAGTTGTGCATGCGATATGACGTCCTTGTCTACCACTATCACCTGGCCACAAGGCCTTGCGAGCATTTCTCCAGGTTTATCAACAGCTCCATTTACAGTTTCGCTACTGTGGACACCACCAACGATCTAAAAGCGCTCAAGGTTCCGGGCTTGAAATGCCCGAATCTTGTCAACATACAACACCACTACAAGGTTTGGGGCAATGAAAACAACAAACTGAACTCCATGGTTGACCTCGCCTTGGCCATCATCGACCCCTACTACACAAAGATGAAGGAAGAGAGCAAGAAGGACAAGAACGCCTGGCACGGTGTTTGGCATGAGAGACTGGATGAACAACACGTCAAGTATGCGGCCAAGGATGCATACAACAAGCTATGAGATGTTGGATCATTCACATGAGGAACTATCTTCTTCCTGCCCCAGGCGAGGGATCAAGCCACATAGCAATGACGGGAGCATCACAAGAAGTAGATGACTAGACGATCGTTTCTCCTACTTTAGAATGCATGCAATTGTTTATTGAGGTGTGTGCGAATGATCTGTATAGTCACTTATGTAATTGGGTGTTTATTTCAGTTATATATATATACACATGTTATTCTTCTATAGACAGAGCAAATCACACGGCTTATTAGCAACAATTGTCTGTATTATTATTGGTCTTCACACACATTTCTGATTATGGACCTGTTTGCTGTGTATCACACAGATCTTGTTCAGTTGAACCATTTCCATTATGTTGCCTAATTACACACAGTTCATCCTAGTGAACTGTATGTCATATATCGCACACACCCTCATCTGGCTCCCCGTTTCTGTTGTTCTGCATCATCACAAACAGTTCTTCTGTATTAACCTTTTGCCACTCATCGCACACGCAAATCTAATATGAACCGTGTTTGATGTCGCCGCCATCGCAAATGTTTTGCACCTTTTTTGATGGTTTTTTACACCACCGTTTGTGATTATTGCATCACACACAGTTTCATTGAAGGGTCTCTGATTCGACTGTCACGTTTGGACCATCCTGCAGTAGTGCAAGTCCATATTTAGTGCTAAATTCACGAAAAGCATCGGTATCCATGAAAGATTTAACACAATCAAACTTAAGGTTTATACCTAAGTCATTACCTTCATCGAGTACCCAATCTTCACAGTTGCGTTTATTTCTTTCCAATAAATCTCATTTGAATTCAATAGTCTTCTTCATAAAAAACCAATACAAGAAGTATCGAGCATGGATTGATCATTACGAGAAAGCTGAGCATAAAAATTCTGAATAATAATTTCTCTTGAGAGCTCATGATTGGGGCATGAATATAACATTGACTTAAGCCTCCCCCAAGCTTGAGCGATACTTTCTCCTTCACGAGGGCAAAAATTATATATATAATTATGATCACGATGAACTAGATGCATAGGATAAAACTTCTAATGGAATTCCAATTTCAATCGGTTGTAGTTCCAAGATCCAACAACATCACATAGCCTATACCATGTCAATGCCTTTCCCTTCAAAGATAAATGGAAGACCTTCTTATTGACATCATCCTCGGGCAAACCTGCAAGCTTAAATAATCACTAGTATGCGTCGGTGTTATACAAACGGTTCTTAACCCCTTTCCACGACGACATTTGGAACCGTCGCCTAGTGAGTGACAACGATAGGGGTGTCCTTCCCACACGACCCAACAACCGTCGGGGATATGCCCTCTTGGCACACACGCTCGGCAAAATGAGTTCGTGTGCGACCGACGAGCGCTCAAATACGTAAATACGTACAATAGATCTAAAAATACAATTATACATGCGAAATAGTTTCCTGTCGCAAGTACATCCCACACAATCAGTCCCAACTAAACGTTTCCGTTCGTTTGTACATCCCACAAAGTCACTCCAGGGAAAACATTTCTGTTCACAGGTACATCACGCACAATTTTTCCCGTTAAATCGTTTTCGATAGTGTTGCCATTGCACATGATATTAACAGTTTTATCGTTTCGTTATTGAATGCATCACACACGGTCCATAGAAGAAACTGGGTGGCAAAGGCTGTCCATCACACACAGTTTTTATGTGGTAAATGTTTACGCAAGGTGGCCTAACGCAAACAGTTTTCAAGAGAAAGTCGTGTGTGATTGTTCATTGATCCAACATGGTTTATTCCAAAACTGTGTGTGTTGCCTGAGGTCATCGCCCATGGTATTTTTTCAATAACCGTTTGCAATAGCAAAACCCAGTTAGCATGCTAATTCGCCATTAGTAGGCTAATTACCCTATTATTAACAATCCATTTATTAATCTAATTGACATTCATATTAAGCACATAATATATTTCATTTCCATATTAAGGAAGCAGAATTTCATAATTGAAATACATCAGACTACAACATGATATAGCTTCAGCACTCAGCTACCCCATTACACAACTGCACCAGCACCAAGTTTCACATGCAACATGTAGAACCTTTTGAAATTAGCATCATAGACGGTATATAGACAGATGCATCTCATCTGGAAAACTGTTGAAGCGAAAGGTGAATATCGAGCCTTCATTCATGGTGAAGGTCTTTGCAACTTTAGGCTAGTGCCTATGGATGATTGATTGTCCGTCCTTTGTCCTCTTCAGGAACACTTCAATATTGAACCATGGGTGTTGTATGAAAACCTTCCTCGCCTCCTGACCATAGAGGTGGTTTGAGAGGTAATCATCAGTGAATTTCTTTGGAAAGGCCTGAAAACAAGGATGTGCATAAATATCTTCTCTATATTGGAAATGAGGCAAAGGAATAAAAAAGGCAAGGTGTAATAGTTAATACCATCTTGTAGTGAAATGATATCTTCTTCATTGTGCAGACAAAGATCTTGTTGTTTTTGTCGCTAATTTCTTTATCCTAACAATCTTTCTGAGTTTCTTGATTTGATTGATATTCATAGACAACTCATTTCCCCATATGCAAAAAGGTTCAAACAGTGGGTCAAAACCTTTGACAGTAGGACCTACATGTGCAAGACCAAATTGTTAAAAACCTACATATTAGAATGGTTCCTGCAATTGCACAATAATGTGCTATTAGACAACAGACCATGCACGCGCTAAACTCGATTGTAAACCTCAGTGCTTCCCATTATTTCCCTGCAACACATATACGGTAGTTAGTCATCAAGTTAAGTAAGGGTTCGCATGCTATCGGTAAAATATGTTGATGAAAAATAAGCACATTGCATATTCATCAGATTAATTCAAGCCACATGGAAAACCCATTTATCCTAACCAAGCATGATTGAGAACTAGGAAATATAGAACTTTTATATATTTCTCATGTATTAAGTGCAGCCAAATTCGATTTATTCCTCAGATGCACAACAAAACAAAATTCTACCCACGACAATTGGACATCGCATTGCAGAATTGAACCAAGCATTAACTAAAGACCACAACAAATGAACCAAACATTAATTGACCACCATATTGCACAATATAACATACTCCTAATAGAAGATCAGGCAGTTAACCAAATAGTTAACTACATCCAATTGTAGCAATTGTATTTGTTTATCATGTATTTACCACAACCAAATTCAATTTATTCCTAACATGGTATACAATAACAGAATGCACCCACAACTATTGAACACCGCATTGCAGAATTGAACCAAACAGTTAACTAAACGCCACAACACAAATGAACCAAACATTAACTGAGCACCACATTGCACAATGTATAACCAAACCAAGCATGCTTGACAACTTGGAAATATTGCAATTGTATTCGTTTCTCATGTATTTTGTAAAGATAAATTCGATTTATTTCTCACATGGAAGACAATACAAAATTGCAGCCTGAAGAATTGAACATCACATTTGCATAATTGAACCAAATAGTTAACTGAAGACGACAACTAATTAACAAAACAGTTAATAAGTGAGCACCACACTACACGACATATAGAACATATACACTAGAGCAACAGATTGCATGGTAAAATTAGATAGCACAATTCACTAGAATTTGTGAAGGAAAGGCAGGAGCAGCACACGCAACGGGTAAACCGAGCATGCTTAACCGACATAGCTAGCAAATGGCAAGGTGCTCCTCCAAGATCTGGGGATCGGCACGAATGGCAGCCATCGCGACCTTATCCGCACGTGCGGCCGCTATTTGCTTCTCCGCTGCCAAATGCTCCTTGAGATCCTAGCTATACGGCGTGCGCCATGGCTTAGGGCGGCGCTTATTTGGTGGAGGGGTCGGTGATTTGGGTGGAAGGTGTCGCGCTCGCGCCGGCAGTCGGGGCATGTGGGATGTGGAAGGAGGAGGAGGACGGGGGTCGGGTGCGGATTACCTGCCTGGATAGATGAGGCCGAGCAGCATGAAGGAGGGTCGCTGGCGAGGAGGCGGCGCTGCAAGCAAGGAGTGAAGGTTTCAGCTTGGAAAGGAAGGCGGAAACAGGGGAAATGTGGCTTTTTGTAAGGGGGAGGCGGGGATGTAGATATTTCTGCGGAAGCCGAAAATTCGGAATCGCTTCAGCGAAAAAATGGCGCGCAAAGTGTCATCATACACGGTCCCTTATTCAGAATTATGTACGATATGTGAACATCACAAACGATTCAGACAGCTTAACCCGTGTGTGATGAGTTTGAACGTCAAACATTTTGGTTCGAATTTCCATGGTTACAGTGGTCATCCATGTCATTGCATAATTTGGGTACACAAAGGAGACTACAGGACACCCACACTTCTTAATCGAGCAAGTTCAACAGTTAAACATAGCTAGTTGACCTAAACATTACTCTAACAAATTAAAGATCGGCGCTCTTAATTAAACAAAACAAAGACTACTACTATGGCTGGTGCTCGTCGATCTCCGCCTCCATGTCCAGCTCGCGCCTGACGGTCTCCTAGGGAAGGGGCTCCATGGCATCCATCGCACCATACTCAGTAAGCATCTCGCCATCCGCGTCCGCCATCTCTTTGGAAAAGGCCGCCACGAGCTGGGCATGGGCGGCCGCGATATGGGCTTGGACGGGCTCCGTCGTCGCAAGGTATGCGATGGAGGAACGGACGGCTGCTCGAACGCTCTCGGTGATTGCCAGCTCTTCGGTTGTGGGTTGCCGACCGTTGTCAGAGAAGCTTTGTTCGATTTGTGAGGTGACCGCCAGGAGCTAGGCGTGGGCGGCCTCAACATGGTCGTGGGCGGCCTCCATCAGTTCTAAGGCCACCGCTGCGGAACGGATAGCTGCTGTGCTGCTCTCGCTAGTTACTATCCTTGAGGCAGATGTTGCTACCGCCACCTGAGAAGCAACAACGGCCATTTGGGCTGCCTTGGCCGCCCGGTCACAGATTGCGGCCGCGCTCATACACCTTGTTAGCACGCGCATGGTGGCTGCGGCCACGCTCTCGCCGGAGTGAGCCACCGAAGTTTCCCTCACGACGCGGGTCCATGTGCCCATCTTTCACCGGCGTCTATTGAACAATGAAATGATATTTGGGGAACGAGCTAGTGTGCTTGAGATGCCGGCTGTGGACTGTAGCCGATGCACCTTCTTGCGTAAGCCATAGGCGTACTATACACCGACGGTGCTCCAGGATATTTTGTGCTGCATCTCACATGGTTGGTGATAATAAACTATGTGCGATCTACTTGATTTTTCATCTTGATTTGAATTACATAATGGTGTCACAGTGGCAATGGACGGTGCTTGAATTGCTAGACCTTTTATCTGAAGTGAACATGACACTATATGTGTGTCTTAAAAGAATTGGAATTATTCAGGGTTCGTTTGAACATTTTATACATTAAATTGGTTTTCTAGCCATTTCAGGTGCACAATTCAAAATTAAACTACATGCACATGCTACGGTGCACCAACATGGGTTGTAAAATCATATATGTTTCCATGGGTTTATGCTTATGTCCCATGGAAGAAATGGGGATGAAATTCGAACACCACGACACCATGGCTCTCCGGCAAACGTTGAGATACCTGCTTTTTAAATTCTAGCAAATCCAAAACTTGTCTGAAATTCATGAAAATTGGCATGCTATCATGGAGCGGCAGCAACATGCTGTGGTAAATTTTTTGTCCCATTTGGGGCAGGTTTGGGTATAAGCTTCTCATAAACCAGAGCTTCTCACAACAAGTGTGATGGTTTCGGTAGGGAACATTTCACCTTTCTGGACGAAACGATATCCGTTGCCTCTTCTTGACTTCAAATTTTTTCCTAGTGTCAACATAGAACAACAGGAGTGTTATGTCAAGTTTTGGGATTTTTCGGGGTTCGCTTGGACATTTTTATACATTAACTGAGTTTTCTATGCATTCAGGTGGATAATTCAAATTTTAACTACAGGCACATGATCTAATGCATATAAATTAGTTGAAAATTCTAATCTGTGTCCTTAGTTGCCTGCTTAGGTCCCATGCAAGAAATGAGAATGAATGTTAAACACCCTGCCACCGTCACTCGGCTGCAAACATTGAGATACCTGGTTTTTAAATTCTAGTAAATCCAAAGCTCGTCTGAAATTCATGAAACTTGGCATGCTGTCATGGAGTGGCATCAACATGCCATGGTAAATTTTTTGTCCCATTTAGGGTAGGTTTGGGGATATGCTTCTCACAAACCAGAGCTTCTCACGACAAGCCTGATGGTTTCGGTAGGGAACGTTTCACCTTTCTGGACGATCCTACAGTAGTGAATCCACAAACTTCATCCACATAGATTAGATGCATATCAAGATGTAGTGTTCCATCTCCTGCATAAGGATTGGCTAGCAGTTTATCTATCATACCCAAAGGAATTTCATAATAAATACTTTCAGTAGGTTCAATAGGTTGAGGAGCAACTTCTTGCTCTATCGGTCGAGGTGAAGATTGATACGTCTCCAACATATCTATAATTTTTGATTGCTCCATGCTATATTATCTACTGTTTTGGACATTATTGGGCTTTATTATCCACTTTTATATTATTTTTGGGACTAACCTATTAACCGGAGGCCCAGCCCAGAATTGCTGTTTTTTTGCTTGTTTTAGGGTTTCGTAGAAAAGGAATATCAAACGGAGTCCAAACGGAATGAAACCTTCGGGAACGTGATTTTCTCAACGAACAAGACCCGGGAGACTTGGACCCTACGTCAAGAAAGAAAAGAGGAGGCCACGAGGTAGGGGGCGCGCCTACCCCCCCAGGCGCGCCCTCCACCCTCGTGGGCCCCCTGTTGCTCCACCGACGTACTCCTTCCTCCTATATATATCCACGTACCCCCAAACGATCAGATACGGAGCCAGAAACCTAATTCCACCGCTGTAACTTTATGTATCCACGAGATCCCATCTTGGGGCCTATTCCGGAGCTCCGCCGGAGGGGGCATCGATCACGGAGGGCTTCTACATCAACACCATAGCCTCTTCGATGAAGTGTGAGTAGTTTACCTCAGACCTATGGGTCCATAGTTAGTAGCTAGATGGCTTCTTCTCTCTTTTTGGATCTCAATACAATGTTCTCCCCCTCTCTTATGGAGAACTATTCGATGTAATCTTCTTTTTGCGGTGTGTTTGTTGAGATCGATGAATTGTGGATTTATGATCAAGTCTATCTATGAATAATATTTGAATCTTCTCTAAATTATTTTATGTATGATTGGTTATGTTTGCAAGTCTATTCGAATTATCAGTTTGGTTTGGCCTACTAGATTGATCTTTCTTGCAATGGGAGAAGTGCTTAGCTTTGGGTTCAATCTTGCGGTGCCCTTTCCCAGTGACAATAGGGGCAGCAAGGCACGTATTGTATTGTTGCCATCGAGGATAACAAGATGGGGTTTTCTTCATATTGCACGAGTCTATCCCTCTACATCATGTCATCTTGCTTAAGGCGTTACTCTGTTTTTAACTTAATACTCTAGATGCATGCTGGATAGCGGTCGATGAGTGGAGTAATAGTAGTAGATGCAGGCAGGAGTCGGTCTACTTGTCTCGGACGTGATGCCTATATACATGATCATACCTAGATATTCTCATAACTATGCTCAATTCTGTCAATTGCTCAACAGTAATTTGTTCACCCACCATAGAATACTTATGCTCTCGAGAGAAGCCACTAGTGAAACCTATGGCCCCCAGGTCTATCTTTATCATATTGATCTCCTACTACCTAGTTATTTCCTTTGCTATTTACTTTGCCTTTATTTTACTTTGCATCTTTATCATAAAATTACCAAAAATATTATCTTTATCATATCTATCAGATCTCACTCTCGTAAGTGGCCTTATAGGTATTGACAACCCCTATTTGCGTTGGTTGTGAGGATTTATTTGTTTTGTGCAGGTACGAGGGACTCACGCGTAGCCTCCTACTGGATTGATACCTTGGTTCTCAAAAACTGAGGGAAATACTTACGCTACTTTGCTGCATCATCCCTTTCTCTTCGGGGAAAACCAACACAGTGCTCAAGAGGTAGCACGAAGGATTTCTGGCGCCGTTGTTGGGGAGGTCTTCGCAAAAGTCAACATACCAAGTACCCATCACATACCCTTATCTCCCGCATTACATTATTTGCCATTTGCCTCTCGTTTTCCTCTCCCCCACTTCACCCTTGCCATTTTATTTGCCCTCTCTCTCTATCCTCCCTCGCTTTCTCTATTTGCCTCTTTTTGCCCGCTTGCTTTTTGTTTGCTTGTGTGTTAGGTTGCTTGCTTGCATGGCTCTACCTAAATTTGGTGATCTCCACCTTAAAAGGCTAGAAGAGATCAAAAATAATGTCAGGAGTTTTATGGTTTTGCAATTTGAACATAATAGTTTCTTCAGAAACGAGCTTAAAGAACTGAAAAGTTTTATGAATTTTATGAATACAGAGCTTGATGATATGTCTAAAGAATTCGATGGTTTGAGATCCCAAATTTCTCATCTTGAGAAATTAACTGCTAAAATTTCAGATAAGCAGGCTACCTTAGTTAATAAGATGGCCGCTAAACCGGATTGCTATGAAAATAATGATGAAGATCTAAAAGTTATTGATGTGTCCCCTATTAAATCTTTGTTTTGCAATATGAATCTTGATAATGATGGGACTGAATATGATCCACCTTTACCTAGAAGGCGTTCCAAGAATTCGGAATTTGTTGATCTTGATGCTAAATTTGATAAAAGTGGGATTGAAGAAATTAAAACCCTAGATGTTGCTAAACCCACTATTATGGATTTCAAGGAATTTAACTATGAAAATTGCTCTTTGATTTATTGTATTTCCTTGTTGCAATCCGTGCTAAATTCTCCTCACGCTTATAGTCAAAATAAAGCGTTTACTAAACATATCGTTGATGCCTTGATGCAATCTTATGAAGAAAAACTTGAATTGGAAGTTTCTATCCCTAGAAAACTTTATGATGAGTGGGAACCAACTATTAAAATTAAAATTAAATATCATGAATGCTATGCTTTATGTGATTTGGGTGCTAGTGTTTCCACGATTCCAAAAACTTTGTGTGAATTGTTAGGTTTTCGTGATTTTGATGATTGCTCTTTAAATTTGCACATTGCGGATTCCACTATTAAGAAACCTATGGGAAGAATTAATGATGTTCTTATTGTTTCAAATAGGAATTATGTTCCCATAGATTTTATTGTTCTTGACATAGATTGCAATCCTTCATGTCCTATTATTCTTGGTAGACCTTTCCTTAGAACGATTGGTGCAATTATTGATATGAAGGAAGGAAATATTAGATTCCAATTTCCATTAAGGAAAGGAATGGAACACTTTCCTAGAAATAAAATTAAATTACCTTATGAATCTATTATGAGAGCCATCGCCTACCAAAGATGGCAATACCTAGATCTATCCTTGCTTGTTATGCCTAGCTAGGGGCGTTAAACGATAGCGCTTGTTGGGAGGCAATCCAATTTTATTTTTATTCCTTGCTTTTTTCTCCTGTTTAGTAATAAATAATTTATCTATCCTCTGTTTTGGTTGTGTTTTTTGTGTTTAATTAGTGTTTGTGCCAAGTAGAACCGTTGGGAAGACTTGGGGAAAGTCTTGTTGAACTTGCTGTAAAAAACAGAAACTTTAGCGCTCACGAGAACCACTGTCATTTTTATTTGGAAAGTGATATTTAGTTAATTCTTTCTGAATATGATTAATATATAAATTCCTCACCCCCAGCAATTTATTTTAGAATTTTTGGGGTTCCAGATCTTGCGCTAGATACAGATTACTACAGACTATTCTGTTTTTGACAGATTCTGTTTTTCGTGTGTTGTTTGCTTATTTTGATGAATCTGTGGCTATTAAAATAGTTTATAAACCATAGAGAAGTTGGAATACAGTAGGTATAACACCAATATAAGTGTTCATTACAGTACCTTGAAGTGGTCTTTTATTTTCTTTCGCTAACGGAGCTCACGAGATTTTCTACTTTAAGTTTTGTGTTGTGAAGTTTTCAAGTTTTGGGTAAAGATTTGATGGATTATGGAACAAGGAGTGGCAAGAGATAAGCTTGGGGATGCCCATGGCACCCCAAGATAATCTAAGGACACCTAAAAGCCAAAGCTTGGGGATGCCCCGGAAGGCATCTCCTCTTTCGTCTACTTCTATCGGTAACTTTACTTGGAGCTATATTTTTATTCGCCACATGATATGTGTTTTGCTTGGAGCGTATTGTATTATTTGAATCTTTATTTGTTAGTTTACCACAATCATCCTTGCTGTACACACCTTTTGAGAGAGCCATACATGATTTGGAATTTTTTAGAATACTCTATGTACTTCGCTTATATCTTTTGAGTTATATAATTTTGCTCTAGTGCTTCACTTATATCTTTTAGAGCACTTTGGTGGATTTGTTTTATAGAAACTATTGATATATCATGATTCACTTAGATTATTTTGGGAGTCTTTAATAGCATGGTAATTTGCTTAAAATCCTAATATGCTTGGCACACAAGATTAATAATAAAACTTTCTTATGAGTGTGTTGAATACTATGAGAAGTTCGATGCTTGATTATTGTTTTGAGATATGAAGATGGTGATATTAAAGTTGTGCTAGTTGAGTGGTTGTGAATTTGAGAAATACTTGTGTTGAAGCTTGTGATTCCCGTAGCATGCACATATGGTGAACCGTTATGTGATGAAGTCGAAGCATGATTTATTTATTGATTGTCTTCCTTATGAGTGGCGGTCGGGGACGAGCGGTGGTCTTTTCCTACCAATCTATCCCTCTAGGAGCATGCGCTAATACTTTGCTTTGATAACTTGTAGATTTTTGCAATAAGTATATGAGTTCTTTATGACTAATGTTGAGTCCATGGATTATACGCACTCTCACCCTTCCACCTTTGCTAGCCTCTCTAATACCGCACACCTTTCGCCGATATCATATACCCACCATATACCTTCCTCAAAACAGCCACCATACCTACTTATTATGGCATTTCCATAGCCATTCCGAGATATATTGCCATGCAACTTTCCACCGTTCCGTCTATTATGACACACTCCATCATTGTCATATTGCTTAGCATGATCATGTAGTCGACATCGTATTTGTGGCAAAGCCACCATTCATAATTCTTTCATACGTGTCACTCTTGATTCATTGCATATCCCGGTACACCGCCGGAGGCATTCATATAGAGTCATATTTTGTTCTAAGTACCGAGTTGTAATTGTTGAGTTGTAAGAAAAATAAAAGTGTGATGATCACCATTATTAGAGCATTGTCCCAGTGAGGAAAGGATGATGGAGACTATGATTCCCCCACAAGTCGGGATGAGACTCCGGACAAAAAATAAAAAGAAAGAAAGAAAAGAGGCCATAAAAAAGAGAAAAGGCCCAAATAAAAAAATGAGAGAAAAAGAGAGAAGGGACAATGCTACTATCCTTTTACCACACTTGTGCTTCAAAGTAGCACCATGATCTTCATAGTAGAGAGTCTCTCAAGTTATCACTTTCATATACTAGTGGGAATTTTTCATTATAGAACTTGGCTTGTATATTCCAATGATGGGCTTCCTCCAAATGCCCTAGGTCTTCATGAGCAAGCAAGTTGGATGCACACCCACTTAGTTTCTTTTGTTGGGCTTTCATATACTTATAGCTCTAGTGCATCCGTTGCATGGCAATCCCTACTCACTCACATTGATATCTATTGATGGGCATATCCATAGCCCGTTGATACACCTAGTTGATGTGAGACTATCTTCTCCATTTTTGTCTTCTCCAAAACCACCATTCTATTCCACCTATAGTGCTATATCCATGGCTCACGCTCATGTATTGCGTGAAAATTGAAAAAGTTTTGAGAATGTCAAAAGTATGAAACAATTGCTTGGCTTGTCATCGAGGTTGTGCATGATTTAAATATTTTGTGTGGTGAAGATGGAGCATAGCCAGACTATATGATTTTGTAGGGATAACTTTCTTTAGCCATGTTATTTTGAGAAGACATAATTGCTTAGTTAGTATGCTTGAAGTATTATTATTATTTTTATGTCAATATGATCTTTTGTCTTGAATCTTTCGGATCTGAATATTCATACCACAATTAAGAAGAATTACATTAAAATTATGCCAAGCAGCACTCTGCATCAAAAATTATGTTTTTATCATTTACCTACTCGAGGACGAGCAGGAATTAAGCTTGGGGATGCGTCTCCAACGTATCTATAATTTTTGATTGCTCCATGCTATATTATCTACTGTTTTGGACATTATTGGGCTTTATTATCCACTTTTATATTATTTTTGGGACTAACCTATTAACCGGAGTCCTAGCCTAGAATTGCCGTTTTTTTGCCTGTTTTAGGGTTTCGAAGAAAAGGAATATCAAACGGAGTTCAAGAGGAATGAAACCTTCGGGAACATGATTTTCTCAACGAACAAGACCCGGGAGACTTGGACCCTACGTCAAGAAAGAAAATAGGAGGCCACGAGGTAGGGGGGGGGGCGCGCCTACCCCCCCAGGCATGCCCTCCACACCCTCGTGGGCCCCCTGTTGCTCCACCGACGTACTCCTTCCTCCTATATATATCCACGTACCCCCAAACGATCAGATACGGAGCCCAAAACCTAATTCCACCATTGTAACTTTCAGTATCCATGAGATCCCATCTTGGGGCCTATTGCGGAGCTCCGCCGGAGGGGGCATCGATCACGGAGGGCTTCTACAGCAACACCATAGCCTCTCCGATGAAGTGTGAGTAGTTTACTTCAGACCTATGGGTCCATAGTTAGTAGCTAGATGGCTTCTTCTCTCTTTTTGGATCTCAATACAATGTTCTCCCCCTCTCTTGTGGAGAACTATTAGATGTAATCTTCTTTTTGTGGTGTGTTTGTTGAGACCGATGAATTGTGGGTTTATGATCAAGTCTATCTATGAATAATATTTGAATCTTCTCTGAATTCTTTTATGTATGATTGGTTATCTTTGCAAGTCTCTTCGGATTATCAGTTTGGTTTGGCCTACTAGATTGATCTTTCTTGCAATGGGAGAAGTGCTTAGCTTTGGGTTCAATCTTGCGGTGTCCTTTCCCAGTGACAGTAGGGGCAGCAAGGCACGTATTGTATTGTTTCCATCGAGGATAACAAGATGGGGTTTTCTTCATATTGCATGAGTCTATCCCTCTACATCATGTCATCTTTCTTAAGGCGTTACTCTATTTTTAACTTAATACTCTAGATGCATGCTGGATAGCGGTCGATGAGTGGAGTAATAGTAGTAGATGCAGGCAAGAGTCGGTCTACTTGTCTCGGACGTGATGCCTATATACATGATCATACCTAGATATTCTCATAACTATGGTCAATTCTGTCAATTGCTCAACAATAATTTGTTCACCCATCGTAGAATACTTATGCTCTCGAGAGAAGCCACTAGTGAAACCTATGGCCCCCGGGTCTATCTTTATCATGTTGATCTCCTACTACCTAGTTATTTCCTTTGCTATTTACTTTGCCTTTATTTTACTTTGCATATTTATCATAAAATTACCAAAAATATTATCTTTATCATATCTATCAGATCTCACTCTCGTAAGTGGCCTTATAGGGATTGACAACCCCTATTTGCGTTGGTTGCGAGGATTTATTTGTTTTGTGCAGGTACGAGGGACTCGCGCGTAGCCTCCTATTGGATTGATACCTTGGTTCTCAAAAACTGAGGGAAATACTTACGCTACTTTGCTGCATCATCCCTTCCTCTTCGGGGAAAACCAACGCAATGCTCAAGAGGTAGCAAAGATACCTCAAACAAGCCCCTCAAAGGATTAATTTCCATAGTGACAAGTGATAGTAAATTGTAGCACGTAATATAAATGTTTCCTTACCAAATTCCACTCATCAAAGGTGCTTCACTCCCCGACAATAGCGCCAGAAAAGAGTCTTGATGACCCACAAGTATAGGGGATCTATCCTAGTCCTTCCAATAAGTAAGAGTGTCGAACCCAATGAGGAGCAGGAGGAAATGGCAAGCGGTTTTCAGCAAGGTATTCTCTGCAAGCACTGAAATTGTCGGTAACAGATAGTTGTGTGATAAGATAATTCGTAACGGGTAACAAGTAACAAAAGTAACTAAGGTGCAGCAAGGTGGCCCAATCCTTTTTGTAGCAAAGGATAAGCCTGGAGCCCTGGATGAACTCTTATATAAATCAAAGCACTCTCGAGGACACATGGGAATTGTTGTCAAGTTAGTTTTCATCATGCTCATATGATTCGCGTTCGTTACTTTGATAATTTGATATGTGGGTGGACCGGTTCTTGGGTGTTGTCCTTACTTGGACAAGCCTCCCACTTATGATTAACCCCTCTCGCAAGCATCTGCAACTACGAAAGAAGAATTAAGATAAACCTAACCATAGCATGAAACATGTGGATCCAAATAAACCCCTTACGAAGCAACGCATAAACTAGGGTTGAAGTGTGGGGGTTGGGTTTCTGGGACATAAATCCTAGTAAACAACCCCTGTGTCATCACCAGCCCCAGGATTACTGTTGCTGGTGGACATTTCCTTGATATAGAATTCCAAGCAATTACAAGAAATTGGATACAAGACCACAAAGGTCCAATGAATACAACAAGGATCTCTAGTTGTGGATGACGGAAGCGACTCGTGGATCTCCAATGTTGATGGGACTCCATTCCCACAGGAACATCTGACCTGGATAACTCCTATCCTGCGTGGCTCCGAATCCTAGGTTGCGAGGTGTCTTCGTAGTGCTCCTCTCTAAGTCATGATTTGGCCAAGACAATAGCCAGGGACAAGCCAGTGAGTATGTTTGAATCTACTCACAAACATCAAGAACAAAAGATATACCGGATGCATATGCTCATGATGAATTAAATTATATACAAGTGCTGACTGAGAATTAAAGCATGGCATGAAAAATATTCATACGGTGCGGAAGGATAAATAAGTCATGTTATTAGTAAATCAAAGAAATGAAACAGAACGTCGGGTGTTGGACCACCCGAGAAATTCCAAGAGAAATGCCAAATGGGTGTCTAAAAGAGAATCGGGCGACATCGGACCGCCCGAGAACTCAAGCGACGCCACGAGAGGTCTTGAAAATACATGCCATAGTTGGGTGTCTGAAGCGACGCCTCATAAAGGGCTTATAAGAAAATAACATGAGTATTCAGGTGGAGTAGCCATCCCAAGAAATACTCACAGTTGCACATAAGAGGAAATGGTTAGTCCACAACAATACTCATGTCAACAATAGTATTCATAGTGGCACCAGTAGTGACAATAATTATCCTGCAAATGGATCATGATCAATTTAATTATTTCCTCCGGAGACTGACACTAAGACCGACATTTAACCAACCCAGAATGTATTCCTTAACCATGAACACAACTATTCGAATAGATATAACTCTGCAGAGGGTGTACACTTTACCCACAAGTAAAGGATTTCTTTAGTCAACCCCGAGATGTTAACTAATTTCGATTACTGTCTTTGGGATGAAAACACACCTGACCCGCACATACCAGCTTTAATCCATCAAGCGAGGGATCACCCAAGACAATGATAAAGTAAAACTTTAAGTGGGAAGGCCTCACACAACGGCCACCAACAGCATGAACATTCAGCTTCAGTCCCAGACCGACCATTCATGCCCCCAGACCAAGTGACATGACTACTGGGACCAATAGTATCATTCCCTATGGCCTCTCTGTACGGTGTGTGCCGGGAAGGGGTTATCAACTTACTGAACCATAACCTACCTTTGTCAGGGACATGTGGTAGCACGAATCAAGTATGGTGGTTACGGGAACAAGACTCAATATATGGTCAACTCAGGAGGTTTAAGTTTTCCTGTAGTGGTTAGCACAATACAATTCCTTGGTAGTACCCAACAGGGTCACCACCTGGTATGTGTCAACATACCCTCGCTGATCATTCTCATCACAACGAGATTTCAATCTCACGGTCACTTTTCTCGTGACTAATTCTTCCTGCAAATTAGCATGGACCAACGGAGGCACATATGGCACATTAAAATAGCCGTACTCACTTATACTTCATGTTTAAGTGAAGATAAAATACCATCAAAGGGAATCATGCATGTATGACTAATACTATGAAAATTATGAATATGAATTCCACATATTCATAATTCAATTCTACATGCAAACGAACAACTACGCATTCACCATATCATGTGTTCAAGATGCTTACCTTGAGCATGCAGAAAGATTGGGTGCACTCCAAAAACTTTGAAAATTATATCTCCCCTCCATTTCCTATTTTCAGAATATTTTAATTAGCACATAATTCCAAAACAGTACATAAAAGTTGCTTGGAAGTTTTTTTAAATAAATACTAAAATAAACTAGATGGAATTTGAGAAATAACAGAAAAATAAAAAAAGTCATTTGGAGGTCATATGATTTTCCTATGGATTTACTAAGCTAGAATAATCAAGGAAATAGACTATTTAGTAGATCCAGCAAAAACCAGGCTTAGGAAAAATGTTCATCCTATATGGATAAATTGAATATGAATTTAGGAGTAGGTAGAAATTTGAACCATCAAATTTGGATAAGAAATGAATGCTCTGGAATTATTTGAAATAGGCTAAAAAAGAAAACAGAGAGAGGGATAGAGTAGGCGGAACATAGCCGTCGGGTGCTATTGGGCCGAGCCCAATTGGTGGCCGCGCGGGAGGGCAACGATGCCGAAGGCGTATTCCATGGCATACGTCTTTCCCTTGGAAAACAACTTCCACGGTACATGTCTCCACTTATCCATGCGGCGGGGGTTACGAGTCACTGACCGTGGGCCTGCCTGGCCCGCTGGTCAGGTTTGACTAGTCGCCGCGTGCGCCGTCTTCTTCGGCCGAATAGAGGCGGCGCTCCGGTGATGCTCATCGGCGATTGGCGGCTCCGCTTGGAAAACCGAGGCCATATGCGAGCTCAGGAGGTCGAGGCGAACACGGGGGTACCCTCCTTGGTCGCCGGAGTGGAGGGAGTCGCCGGCGGCGAGCTTCCCGGCGGACGGCGGCGTCGGGTGAGATGGGGCTTTTGCCTACGGCGGCTCCTGAGCAAAATTGAGTGCGCGGGTGGACTAGAGGGAGCAACAGGAGGCTACTGGTGGATAGAATGGAGTGGGGGAAGCCCTGGTGGCGTCGGAATGATCGAGACAGAGGCGGTGTCCGTGGTTGCCGGAGAGCAGGAAGACGACCATCTCTGGTCGTTCTGCTGCTACGGGAGGATCAGAGAGGGGTGTTGGGGAACGTAGCAGAAATTCAAAATTTTCCTATGTGTCACCAAGATCTATCTATGGAGAAACCAGCAACGAGGGGAAGGAGAGTGCATCTACATACCCTTGTAGATCGCTAAGCGGAAGCGTTCAAGAGAACGGGGTTGAAGGAGTCGTACTCGTCGTGATCCAAATCACCGATGATCCTAGTGCCGAACGGACGACACCTCCGTGTTCAACACACGTACAGCCTGGTGACGTCTCCTACGCCTTGATCCAGCAAGGGGAGAAGGAGAGGTTGGGGAAGACTCCATCCAGCAGCAGCACGACGGCTTGGTGGTGGTGGAGGAGCGTGGTACTCCAGCAGGGCTTCGCCAAGCACCGCAAGAGACGAGGAGGGAGATGGGTAGGGCTGCGCCAAGAAGGAGATTGAATTGTGTCTCTGGTAGCCCAAAACCTCAAGTATATATAGGGGGAGGGGAGGGGCTGCGTCCCCACCTAGGTTTCCACCCCTAGGGGTGGCGGCCAGCCCTAGATCCCATCTAGGGGGGGGGGCAAGGGGGGAGAGAGGGGGGCGCACCACTAGGTGGGCCTTAGGCCCATCTGAGCCTAGGGTTTGCCCCCTTCCACTCTCCCTTGCGCCTTGGGCCTTTGTGGGGGGGCGCACCAGCCCACCTGGGGTTGGTCCCCTCCCACACTTGGCCCATGCAGCCCTCCGGGGCTGGTGGCCCCACTTGGTGGACCACCAGGACCCTCCCGATGGTCCCGATACATTACCGATAAAACCCGAAACTTTTCCGGCGACCAAACCAGGACTTCCCATATATAAATCTTTACCTCCGGACCATTCCGGAACTCCTCGTGACGTCCGGAACATCCGGGACTCCGAACAACATTCGGTAACCGCGTACATACTTTCCCTATAACCCTAGCGTCATCGAACCTTAAGTGTGTAGACCCTACGGGTTCGGGAAACATGCCGACATGGCCAAGACAACTCTCCGGTCAATAACCAACAGCGGGATCTGGATACCCATGCTGGCTCCCACATGCTCCACGATGATCTCATCGGATGAACCACGATGTCAAGGACTTAATCAATCCCGTATACAATTCCCTTTGTCTATCGGTATGATACTTGCCCGAGATTCGATCGTCGGTATCCCGATACCTTGTTCAATCTCGTTACCGGCAAGTCTCTTTACTCGTTCCGTAACACATCATCCCGTGATCAACTCCTTGATCACATTGTGCACATTATGATGATGTCCTACCGAGTGGGCCCAGAGATACCTCTCCATTTACATGGAGTGACAAATCCCAGTCTCTATTCGTGCCAACCCAACAGACACTTTCGGAGATACCTGTAGTGTACCTTTATAGCCACCCAGTTACGTTGTGACATTTGGCACACCCAAAGCACTCCTACGGTATCCGGGAGTTGCACAATCTCATGGTCTAAGGAAATGATACTTGACATTAGAAAAGCTTTAGCATACGAACTACATGATCTTGTGCTAGGCTTAGGATTGGGTCTTGTCCATCACATCATTCTCCTAATGATGTGATCCCATTATCAACGACATCCAATGTCCATGGTCAGGAAACCGTAACCATCTATTGATCAACGAGCTAGTCAACTAGAGGCTTACTAGGGACATGGTGTTGTCTATGTATCCACACATGTATTTGAGTTTCCTATCAATACAATTCTAGCATGGATAATAAACGATTATCATGAACAAGGAAATATAATAATAACTAATTTATTATTGCCTCTAGGGCATATTTCCAACAGTCTCCCACTTGCACTAGAGTTAATAATCCAGTTCACATCGATGTGTGATTAACACTCAAGGTCACATCCCCATGTGACTAACACCGAAAGAGTTTACTAGAGTCAATAATCTAGTTCACATTACCATGTGATTAACACTCGATGAGTTCTGGGTTTGATCATGTTATGCTTGTGAGAGATGTTATAGTCAATGGGTCTGAATCTTTCAGATCCGTGTGTGCTTTACAAATCTCTATGTCATCTCCCAGATGCAGCTACCATGTTCTATTTGGAGCTATTCCAAATAACTGTTCTACTATACGAATCCAGTTTACTACTCAGAATAATCTGGATTAGTGTCAAAGTTTGCATTGGTGTAACCTTTTACGACGAACTCTTTGACCACCTCCATAATCGAGAAAATTCCTTAGTCCACTAGTTACTAAGGATAACTTTGACCGCTGTCCTGTGATCCATTCTTGGATCACTCTTGTACCCCTTGACTGACTCATGGCAAGGCACACTTCAGGTGCGGTACACAGCATAGCATACTGTAGAGCCTACGTCTAAAGCATAGGGGACGACCTTCGTCCTTTCTCTCTATTCTGCCGCGGTCAGGTTTCGAGTCTTACTCAATGTTCACACCTTATAACACAGCCAAGAACTCCTTCTTTGCCGATCCATTTTGAACTCCTTCAAAATCTTGTCATGGTATGTATTCATTTGAAAGTACTATTAAGCGTTTTGATCTATCCTTATAGATCTTAATGCTCAATACTCAAGTAGCCTAATCCAGGTTTTCCATTGAAAAACACTTTTCAAATAACTCTGCATGCTTTCCAGAAATTCTACATCATTTCTGATCAACAACATGTTAACAACATATACTCATCGGAAATTCTATAGTGCTCCCACTCACTTCTTTGGAAATACAAGTTTCTCATAAACTTTGTATAAACCCAAAATCTTTGATCATCATCAAAGCATACATTCCAACTCCGAGATGCTTACTCCAGTCCTTAGAAGGATTGCTGGAGCTTTGCATACTTATTAGCATCTTTCAGGATTGACAAAACCTTCCGGTTGTATCACATACAACCTTTCCTCAAGAAAATCGTTGAGGAAACAATGTTTTGACATCCTATCTGCAAGATTTCATAAATAATGCAGTAATCGCTAATATAATTCCAACAGACTCTTAGCATCGCTACGAGTGAGAAAGTCTCATCGTAGTCAACTCCTTGAACTTGTCGGAAAACATCTTAACGACAAGTCGAGCTTTCTTAATGGTGATACTTACCATCATTGTCCGTCTTCCTTTTAAAATCCATATGTACCTAACAGCCTTACGACCATCAAGTAGCTCTTCCAAAGTCTACACTTTGTTTTCATACATGGATCCTCTCTCGGATTATATGGCCTCGAGCCATTTTGGAATCCAGGCCCACCATCGCTTCTCCATAGCTCGTAGGTTCATTGTTGTCTAGCAACATGACTTCCAAGACAGGATTACGTACCACTCTAAAGTAGTACGCATCCTTGTCATCCCACGAGGTTTGGTAGTGACTTGATCTGAAGTTTCATGATCACTATCATAAGCTTCCACTTCAATTGGTGTAGGCACCACAGGAACAACTCCCTATGCCCTGCCACACACTAGTTGAAGAGACGGTTCAATAACCTCATCAAGTCTCCACCATCCTCCCACTCAATTCTTTCGAGAGAAACTTTTCCTCGAGAAAGGACCCGATTCTAGAAACAATCCCTTATTGCTTTCGGATTTGAGACAGGAGGTATACCCAACTGTTTCAGGTGTCCTATGAAGATGCATTTATCCGCTTTGGGTTCGAGCTTATCAGCCTGAAACTTTTTCACATAAGCGTCCTAGCCCCAAACTTTTAAGAAATGACAGCTTAGGTTTCTCTAAACCATAGTTCATATGGTGTCATCTCATCGGAATTACGTGGTGCCCTATTTAAAGTGAATGTGGTTGTCTCTAATGCCTAACCCATAAACTATCGTGGTAATTCGATAAGAGACATCATGGTATGCATCATATCCAATAGGGTGCAGTTATGATGTTCGGACACACCATCACACTATGGTGTTCCAGGCTGTATTAGTTGTGAAACAATTTCCACAATGTCTTAATTCTGTGCCAAACTCGTAATTCAGATATTCATCTCTATGATCATATCATAGATATTTTATCCTCTTGTCACGACGATCTCCCACCTTCACCCTGAAATTACTTGAACCTTTCAATAATTCAGACTCGTGATTCATCAAGTAAATATACTCAACATCTACTCAAATCATCTGTGAAGTAAGAACATAACGATATCCACTACACGCCTCAGCATTCATTGGACTGCACACATCAAAATGTATTACTTCCAACAAGTTGCTTTCTAGTTCCATTTTACTGAAAACGAGGCTTTCAGTCATCTTGCCCATGTGGTATGATTTGCATGTCTCAAGTGATTCAAAATCAAGTGAGTCCAAACGGTCCATTTGCATGGAGTTTCTTCATGCATATACACCAATAGACATGGTTCGCATGTCTCAAACTTTTCAAAAACGAGTGAGCCCAAAGATCCATCAACATGGAGCTTCTTCATGCGTTTTATACCGATATGACTCAAATTGCAGTGCCACATTTGTGTGGTACTATCATTACTATCTTATACCTTTGGCATGAAAATGTGTATCACTACGATCGAGATTCAATAAACCATTCATTTTAGGTGCAAGACCATTGAAGGTATTATTCAAATAAACAGAGTAACCATTATTCTCCTTAAATGAATAACCGTATTGCGATAGACATAATCCAATCACGTCTATGCTCAACACAAACACCAATCTCGATGGCAGAGGGAGCGTGCGATGCTTGATCACATCAAGCTTGGGAAAAACTTCCAACACATATCGCCAGCTCACCTTTAGCTAGTCTCCGTTTACTCCGCAGCCTTTTATTTCGAGTTTACTAACACTTAGCAACCGAACCGGTATCTAATACCATGGTGCTACTAGGAGTACTAGTAAAGTACACATTAACACAATGTATATCCAATATACTTCTATCGACCTTGCCAGCCTTCTCATCTACCAAGTATATAGGGTAATTCTGCTCCAGTGGCTGTTCCCCTTATTACAAAAGCACTTAGTCTCGGGTTTGGGTTCAACCTTGGGTTTCTTCACTAGAGCAGCAGCTGATTTGCCGTTTCATGAAGTATCCCTTCTTGCCCTTGCCCTTCTTGAAACTAGTGGTTTCACCAACCATCAACTATTGATGCTCCTTCTTGATTTCTACTTTTGTGGTGTCAAACATCGCGAATATCTCAAGGATCATCATATATGTCCCTGATATATTATAGTTCATCACGAAGCTCTAGCAACTTGGTGGTAATGACTTCGGAGAAACATCACTATCTCATCTGGAAGATCAACTCCCACTCGATTCAAATGATTGTTGTACTCAGACAATCTGAGCACAAGCTCAACAATTGAGCTTTTCTCCCTTAGTTTGCAGGCTAAGAAAAATTGTCGGAGGTCTTATACCTCTTGACGTGGGCACGAGCCTGAAATCCCAATTTCAGCCCTCAAAACATCTCATATGTTTTGCGACGTTTTAAAATGTCTTCGGTGCCTCAACTCTAAACCGTTTAACTGAACTATCACGTAGTTATCAAAATGTGTGTGTCAGATGTTCGCAACATCCACAGACGACGTTCGAGGTTCAGCACACTGAGCGGTGCATTAAGGACATAAGCCTTCTATGAAGCAATGAGGACAATCCTCAGTTTACGGACCTAGTCCGCATAATTGCTACTATCAACTTTCAACTAAATTTTCTCTAGGAACATATCTAAACAGTAGAACTGAAGCGCGAGCTACGACATAATTTGCGAAGACCTTTTGACTATGTTCAGGATAATTAAGTTCATCTTATGAACTCCCACTCAGATAGACATCCCTCTAGTCATCTAAGTGATTACATGATCCGAGTCAACTAGGCCGTGTCCGATCATCACGTGAGACGGACTAGTCAACATCGGTGAACATCTTCATGTTGATCGTATCTACCATACGACTCATGCTCGACCTTTCGGTCTCTTGTGTTCCGAGGCCATGTCTGTACATGCTAGGCTCATCAAGTTAACCTAAGTGTTTCGCATGTGTTCCGAGGCCATGTCTGTACATGCTAGGCTCGTCAACACCCGTTGTATTCGAACGTAAGAATCTATCACACGCGATCATCACGTGGTGCTTCGAAACGACGAACTTTCGCAACGGTGCACAGTTAGGGAGAACACTTCTCTTGAAATTTTAGTGAGGGATCATCTTATTTAAGCTACCGTCGTTCTAAGCAAATAAGATGTATAAACATGATAAACATCACATGCAATCAAATAGTGACATGATATGGCCAATATCATATTGCTCCTTTTGATCTCCATCTTCGAGGCTCCATGATCATCATTGTCACCGGCATGACACCATGATCTCCATCATCATGATCTCCATCATTGTATCTGCATGAAGTTGTCTCGCCAACTTATTACTTCTACTACTATAGCTACCGGTTAGCAATAAAGTAAAGTAATTACATGGCGTTGTTCAATGACACGCAGGTCATACAATAAATAAAGACAACTCCTATGGCTCCTGCCGGTTGTCATACTCATCGACATGCAAGTCGTGATTCCTATTACAAGAACATGATCAATCTCATACATCACATATCATTCATCACATTCTTCTTGGCCATATCACATCACATAGCATACCCTGCAAAAACAAGTTAGACGTCCTCTAACTGTTGTTGCAAGTTTTTACATGGCTGCTATAGGTTTCTAGCAAGAACGTTTCTTACCTACGCCAAAACCACAACGTGAATTGCCAATTTCTATTTACCCTTCATAAGGACCCTGTTCATCGAATCCGATCCGATTAAAGTGGGAGAGACAGACACCCGCCAGCCACCTTATGCAACTAGTGCATGTCAGTCGGTGGAACCGGTCTCACGTAAGCGTACGTGTAAGGTTGGTCCGGGCCGCTTCATCCCACGATGCCGCCGAATCAAGATAAGACTAGTAACAGCAAGATAATTGACAATATCGACGACCACAACTACTTTGTGTTTTACTCGTGCATAGTAACTACGCATAAACCTGGCTCATGATGCCACTGTTGGGGAACGTAGCAGAAATTCAAAATTTTCCTACGTGTCACCAAGATCTATCTATGGAGAAACCAGCAACGAGGGGAAGGAGAGTGCATCTACATACCCTTGTAGATCGCTAAGCGGAAGCGTTCAAGAGAACGGGGTTGAAGGAGTCGTACTCGTCGTGATCCAAATCACCGATGATCCTAGTGCCGAACGGACGGCACCTCCGTGTTCAACACACGTACAACACGGTGACGTCTGCTACGCCTTGATCCAGCAAGGGGAGAAGGAGAGGTTGGGGAAGACTCCATCCAGCAGCAGCACGACGGCGTGGTGGTGGTGGAGGAGCGTGGTACTCCAGCAGGGCTTCGCCAAGCACCACAAGAGACGAGGAGGGAGAGGGGTAGGGCTGCGCCAAGAAGGAGATTGAATCGTGTCTTTGACAGCCCAAAACCTCAAGTATATATAGGGGGAGGGGAGGGGCTGCGCCCCCACCTAGGTTTCCACCCCTAGGGGTGGATGCCAGCCCTAGATCCCATCTAGGGGGCGGCCAAGGGGGGAGATAGGGGGGCGCACCACTAGGTGGGCCTTAGGCCCATCTGAGCCTAGGGTTTGCCCCCTTCCACTCTCCCTTGCGCCTTGGGCCTTGGTGGGGGGGCGCACCAGCCCACCTGGGGCTGATCCCCTCCCACACTTGGCCCATGCAGCCCTCCGGGGCTGGTGGCCCCACTTGGTGGACCACCGGGACCCTCCCGGTGGTCCCGGTACATTACCGATAAAACCCGAAACTTTTCCGGCGACCAAAACAGGACTTCCCATATATAAATCTTTACCTCCGGACCATTCCGGAACTCCTCGTGACGTCCGGGATCTCATCCAAGACTCCGAACAACATTCGGTAACCGCGTACATACTTTCCCTATAACCCTAGCGTCATTAAACCTTAAGTGTGTAGACCCTACGGGTTCGGGAAACATGCAGACATGGCCGAGACAACTCTCCGGTCAATAACCAACAGCGGGATCTGGATACCCATGCTGGCTCCCACATGCTCCACGATGATCTCATCGGATGAACCATGATGTCAAGGACTTAATCAATCCCGTATACAATTCCCTTTGTCTATCGGTACGATACTTGCCCGAGATTCGATCGTCGGTATCCCGATACCTTGTTCAATCTCGTTACCGGCAAGTCTCTTTACTCGTTCCGTAACACATCATCCCGTGATCAACTCCTTGATCACATTGTGCACATTATGATGATGTCCTACCGAGTGGGCCCAGAGATACCTCTCCGTTTACACGGAGTGACAAATCCCAGTCTCGATTCATGCCAACCCAACAGACACTTTCGGAGATACCTGTAGTGTACCTTTATAGCCACCCAGTTACGTTGTGACGTTTGGCACACCCAAAGCACTCCTACGGTATCCGGGAGTTGCACAATATCATGGTCTAAGGAAATGATACTTGACATTAGAAAAGCTTTAGCATACGAACTACATGATCTTGTGCTAGGCTTAGGATTGGGTCTTGTCCATCACATCATTCTCCTAATGATGTGATCCCATTATCAACGACATCCAATGTCCATGGTCAGGAAACTGTAACCATCTATTGATCAACGAGCTAGTCAACTAGAGGCTTACTAGGGACATGGTGTTGTCTATGTATCCACACATGTATCTGAGTTTCCTATCAATACAATTCTAGCATGGATAATAAACGATTATCATGAACAAGGAAATATAATAATAACTAATTTATTATTGCCTCTAGGGCATATTTCCAACAAGGGGGAGGGGAGTGTGGTGAGGATACTAGCGAGCTCGGGGTCAGCTTTTATAGCGTGAGGGAGTCGGCTCCGCGGTGTCCAGAGGGTAAGCACAACGGCGACGATCATTAAAGCGACAGGTGAGGCCGTTGAGGTCGTCAGGGTGGTCGTTGAGGACGGTGGCCGCCCGCAGTTACTCCTAGGAGGAGCTGGGCTGCTCGGGACACGCCACGCGGGTTGGGAGGTGACGTGGTCGAGCGGGACTCGTCGGGCGGCGGTCCTGGTCATCATGGACGGTGGTGGATGGCGCTAGGAGCCAAGGGGAGGTGTCTTTGAGGGTCCAGGTGGCTGGGTCAATCTAGAGATGGATAAGGATGAGAGGGGGAAGCAACAGAAACACGGTAGGAGCTCGGTGCGTGTGCAAAACGCATGCTCTGGCCGTGCCCGGAGCACGTGCATAGAGTGCTCGACAAAATACCATGGCCAACTAGGGGTCTCTGATGGCATTGAAAATTGATAGGATTGTGAACCTGATTATGAGAGAGCTCATGGACATGCTGGTTTGGCCATATGACCAAGTGTCTAGTGCAGTTTAGGAAGTGGCAACATTTATGTCATGCACATGAGGTGTTCGACAAAATGCTAGCGCAAGCTAGAAGACTTTGATGGATTTGAACCTTGGCAGGGTGAGGTCTCTTTAGATGGTAGAGATGATGATGGGGTTGTTTTGGCAAGAAGAGACACTTGTTAGTGCAAGTTTCACTAGAATTCAATTCTGGATAGAAACTTGAGAGGAATGTTTGGTGTACTTAAAAGATGGAAATGGATCTGATCTCCTGGAGTTAAGGTTTTGGTTGGAAGGACTACAAGATGGCAAAGTTTCAGAATCATTGCAGCTAGGGAAAAGAGGGTTGAAGTTGTAACTCAAGAATGGGACAGAAATGAAGATAAGATGTTTGACTCAAAATTTTCAAAAGACATAGTTAGGTTTTTGCTCAAAAGTGATTTATAGGCATCACCTGACGTCTCATAATTTTTGTGGGACTTTAAAACAATTATTTAAAATAATTCTAGTGCAGCAGAGGCATTTTATGTATTGAAAATGCTTTTAAAAGAATTATTTGTGGACAATTTTATTATGATAATATTTCCTACTATTATTTATAATACAAATGGAAAGGTTTATAAAACAACCAAGGACCACAACATTCTACAAAATAATCTTCTATGGATGGGAGAATTTTGCAAAATAGAAAATAGAAAAGGCTCTGAATTAATAAATGACCTAGTATAATTCAAAATTTTATTCCCGGCCAAATTTTACTTAATAAAATTATGGTTGAATTTTTGGGGTGTTACAAACTCTACCCCCCTTAAGAAAAATCTCGTCCTCGAGATTTGTTAAGGGCAGAAGAACTGAATGCAAATCAGAACAATGATCATATGCAGAATGCAATCATGGCAATGCACTTATGACATACACCCTAAATTACAATAAAATGGTTGCATTACGTAAAATAGTGCTAGGTACTGCAACAATGACCATCCACGGTCCGAAGTTGTGATCTACAGGGTCTTGTGGAAGGGTTCCCGGTACTAGGGCACATTCTTCTTCTTCCGGGGGAAGTGAAGGAAGTAAATGAAGAACACGCCCTTCCGGAGTTTGCCATGGTGGTCCACCAATGGCGATATGGGGATTCAGAACAACAAGATAGTGGAGGTAATCCATTAGTTGCTGGGTTAGATGCTCCTGGGCCATCACATATTGAATGAGATTTGCCAGAGCTGGATCCCTCTCTATGCGTTCACAACAGCGTGGCTTCTGCTCCAGAAGCTGTGTGGCTCGGGAAATAGTAGTATTTCCTTTCACTGGCAGTAGGTATAGTGAATCAAAGATGGGTAACCGCTTCATAAGCAGCAACCTCAATGTCCATGCTTGAGGTTGGCATGGATCTCCTGACGAAGACAGCATATGGAGGGCCTTGATTTAAATCCTCTCACGGGATGTGCACAACTGCCCAGTATTTTGAGGAATCAGGGGTGATCCTCATTTTGAACAACTCATACTGGGGTGGGTGGCTAGAACCAAGGGTATTGCGGGTCAGATCCAACAAAACCTTAACAAAACTAATAGGGCTTGCATCTGGAGTTTGTAGCTAGGCTCCGGGGTGAGACATGGAAGGATGAATGGAGAAGAGCGGTGCTCAAGTGTGGTGGTGGCTGGTGTGGTGTATGGATACGACCCCTTATATGGTGCCTGGGTCAGGAAACACGATGTGACACTGGTACGACTTGTGCATCGGCTCCGACACAGGGTTGTCCAAGTCAAATTCTCGGACACCATGTCGGTGTACAAAAGTAGGGGCTCTCCTTTTGACCCCTTTACTTGTACACGGGCAATCAGAGCCGTGCCCGCGGCCTCACTTAACAAGGTAGAGGAGGGAAGCCGGAGAGAAACCGAAGCATAAGACAAACAAAGCAACGCTAAGGCCAGAAACACCGAAGAACAACGGGGCAAGGTGGATTCCCCTGGCAAGATCCTTGCTGAGGCGACCTCCGCGGCCCCGGCAAGAGCCTTGCCAGGGCAACTTGCCCAACACCAGCAGAGCGAGCCTCCCTTGACCCCAGGAGTTCCAAACACTGCCAACAACTACATTGAAACCAAGGCTCGGGAGGCACCTCCATGGTGACATGCAGATCTTTGTCAAGATCATGAACACGCAAGATAAGTTGAGGACCAAAAGACGACGACCCCCGGTGAGACCCTTGCCGGGGATGACCGCGACGCCACAGCAAGACCCTTGCCGGGGGCCCGGCAAGACCCTTGCCGAGGACACCAGCAGGGCCACAGCCAGGCCCACGTCTGCCAAAGCTCCACCACCATCCCCAAGCAGCTGCTCGCTCAACCAGCTGGGTAGGCACCTGCGTGGCGACGAGCGGCCTCTACACCGACCCAGCAAGCACCTCCGTGGTGGCATGCAAGTCTTCCTGAAGGCTCCACCACCGCGCCAGTCCAGCAGCCAGCCAACGTGGCACCACGACGCCTCGTCAGCTCAGACTTGTGTGGAATCCAGGAGTGGCGGCGACAGCTGGGACGTGCTTGCTTGCCGTCCCCATAGCGTCGTCTTATCCACGAAACCACCGCGACCAGCCCAAGTTCTTCGGGAGCGAGCCCATGAAGACGCTCGAACCACCATCGAGCGCCGACGCGATATGGGCCACCAGTCACACAGGCGGGCGGGCCCCGCTATGGACCACCCAACACCGGGAGGCTCCGGTGGCCTACCTTACGAGGTGGGTTACCCCGCCTTTACCCGTGAGCTACAGCCGTTCTAGTGGCAATCCCACCGCACGTTCAAGCCCGACGCCGGCGAGAAGTACAACGGCAAGACCCATCCGTCAGAGTTCCTCAGCATCTACACCATCGCGATGCAAGCCGCTGGAGCTTGTGACGACAAGGTGCTTGCCAACTACTTCCCGTTGGCCCTGAAACCCAATGTCATGTCTTGGTTGATGCACTTGCTGGCGGATTCCATTTCTTCTTGGTCGGATCTGTGTCATGAGTTCGTTGGGGCCTTCACTAGAGGCCAACAAGCTCATGGCCAGGCGAGTGATTTGCATATCATTCCCCAGAAGGAAGGTGAAAACCTGCGCAAGTACATACAGAGGTTCAGCTGAGTGCAATACAACATCCCGGATGTTCATCCTGCCGTCATGATCAGTGCATTCCATCAGAATGTGCGTAACCGCAAGATGCGTGAAGAGATGGCAATGAACAAGGTCAAGGACGTGGCCGAACTTTACGTACTGGCCGATAGATGCGCCCTGGCTGAAGAGGGAAGGAAGTACCCCGGCAAAGACGCCGGCATGGAGACCGACTCTACCGACGAAGACACCGCTGCCCCGACGAAGAAGGGTCGGCATCGCAACAAGAAATGGAAGGGCAAGGCTATGCTTTCCGTCGAGGGATCCGACGGCACCGGCGCCACCAAGAAGGCCAAGGCAGACGACCCCGACAAGGAGATTGCTGGGTGCGCCGCTTGCCGGGCCTTGGCGGTTGCTGACAAGCCAGGGGGCTCCGACAAGTAGTATTGCAAGATCCACCACACCAAGGGCGACAACCTCCAGAACTGTCCACAAGTTGAGATGCTTGCTGAAAAGCAAAAAGTTGAGTATGAGAGGTGGGACATGGAGAGGGTTCAGGATGGTGCTGAAGGATCCGGCAAGAAGTGTGGCGGCCAAGGAGGCCGCCGCGGCAAGGACAACTAGCAAGAGAGGCCCGCTCGGGGCCGCGACAAGAAGCAGGAAGACGACGAACATGACGAGGACGGCGAGTCCGGTGAGCATGAGTTCCAGAAGGCTACAGAGGCCATGTGCGTCGATGGTGGCACATAGCTACATACTTCTCACCGCCAACTCAAGCAGTGGGCGCGTGAGATCACAGCAGCACAGCCGTCGTTCGATGCTCAGAAGCCGCTGAAGTGGTCCAGCACGCCCATCATCCTTGACGCCGAGGACCACCCTGATCACACAACTGCGGTCGGGTGTTTGCCGTTGTTGGTTTCACCAACGATACGCAACCTCAAGGTGAACAAGATGCTGGTTGACTGCGGGGCCGGTCTGAACTTGATCTCACCCGTTGTGATCAAAAGGCTACAAATTCCTGATGGAGACCTCAAGGAGACGGGTATGTTTCAAGGGGTCAACCTGGGAAGGAGTCAGCCGAAGGGAAAGGTCACACTGCCTGTGACGTTTGGAGGCGAGCTGAACTACAGGATGGAGAGGATTGTCTTCGATGTAGCCTAGGCTTGGTGGCGATAGCTGGGACGTGCTTCCTTGCCGTCCCCAATAAAGTGACAGGGGCACGTCAGCAGCGCATGAAATGCGTTTGTCCAACGCTGCCAGAGGATAGGCTCTTCCACTGTACACCTTCCCACCTCCTGTGTGCCACTTTGGCATCCCCTTTTTCTTATAAAAGGAGGCCCGACGCAACCAGGAGGAGGATTCAGATCTTTTTGGCAAAGTTGCACCCTGTAGCTAGCTCAAGAACACAAGAACACTCTCAATACATCCACCAAAGCAGGACTAGGGTTTTACGCATCCTTGCGGCCTGAACCTGGGTAAACGATTCATGTGCTTCCTATCAGACCCGCTCTTTCTACAACCCCGCGCCCGCCAACCGTAGAAGGGATCCCCGTGATCCTATAGGTGTCGATTTCCCCCGACACACCACTTCTCAAAAGGGGTGTGACGTAATATTGTGCATGTCGGCAGTCACGTCTAGCATTTACTCTATCGCCACATGCCAACCATTTGTGCTAGATCACACATAGTACCATTAAAGCAATGTCACACGGGTAACTTACAGGCTTACTACACGATGCGATTGCTACCTTGAACATACATGACTACTAGGATTTGACAACCAAACTGGTGGACTTAGTCCACCTCATTAACATCTAGCTGGGCGTGTGATATGTCTCCAACGTATCTATAATTTATGAAGTATTCATGCCAATATATTATAATTCTTGGATGTTTTACAATCATTTTATAGCAACTTTATATCATTTTGTGCGACTAACCTATTGACCCAGTGCCCAGTGCCAGTTGCTGTTTTTTTGCTTGTTTTTTTACATCGCAGGATCAATATCAAATGGAGTCCAAACACCGCGAAACTTTACAGAGATTTTTTTGGACCAGAAGGAATCCAATGGGCCAGAGCTGCACCTGGGGGGTACCCCGAGGGGGCAAAACCCACCAGGGCGCGCCAGGGCCCCCTGCGTGCCCAGGTGGATTGTGCCCACCTTGGTGGCCTCCCGTACCCCTTCTTTGCACTATAAATTCCCAAATATTCCAAAACCCTTTGGGGTTAACCTAGATCAGAATCTCCGCTGCCGCAGGGCTCCATAGCCACCAAAAACCTATCTAGACCCGTTTCGGCACCTTGCCGGAGGGGGGAATCATCTCCGATGTCCATCTTCATCATCTCAGCAGCCACCACAATGAGGAGGGAGTAGTCCACCCTCGGGGTTGAGGGTTTGTACCAGTAGCTATGTGTTTAATCTCTCTCTCTCTCATGATCTATATCATGGGCTTTGTTAATATAGATGGATCATATGATGTTTCTTCCCTTTATACTCTTGTTGTGATGAATTCAATCTTTACCATTTGAAGTATTGTCATGTCGGATTGAATGTTCAGATTTGAGAACACATGATGTATGTCTTGCGGTATGAATACTTGAGGTGACAATGGGGTATCTTATTGATTCACATGATATACGTTATGGCACTCAACTTGCGGATTCCCGCGGTGATATTGGGGTAATCTATGCATAGGGATTGATGCACGTTTTTATTATCTTTTCTCCGATAGAAAGTTTGGGGTCTCCGTGTAGTTCTTTGTGTGGATTGAGCATTACGAATATGAACTTGCTTTGGTGTTATCTTAGTAAAGACTCTAGGATAGATCGAACGGAAAAAATAGCTTTGTGTTATTTTATTACGGAGTCTTGAATAGATCGAACGGAAAGGATTGCTTTGAGGTAGTTTAGTACCCTACAAACAATTCCTATCTTTTATTATCCGCTAATAGGAACTCGGGAGTGATTCTTCGTTACACTTTGAGGGATAATCATATGATCCAACTATGTTAGCATAGTTGAGAGGTTGCACTACTGAAAGTACGGACCCTAGGCCTTGTTTTTAAGCATTGAAATACCGTTTTTGTGCCCGTTTACTATTTGTTACCTTGCTGTTTTTATTTATTAGATTATAAAAATATATTTCTACCATCCACATTACACTTTTATCACCATCTTTTCGCTGAACTAGTGCACCTATACAATTTGCCGTTGTATTGGGTGTGTTGGGGACACAAGAGATTTATTTTATTTGGTTGCAATGTCGTTTGAGAGAGACCATCTTCATCCTACACCTCTCACGGATTGATAAACCTTAGGTCATCCACTTGATGGAAAATTGCTACTGTCCTACAAAACTCTACGCTTGGAGGCCCAACACGTGTCTACAAGAATAAAGTTGCATAGTAGACATCAAGCTCTTTTTAGGCGCCGTTGCCGGGGAGGTGAGTGCTTGAAGGTATATCTTTAGATCTTGCAATTGAATCTTTTAGTTTCTTGTTTTACCACTAGTTTGGTTTATAAAATAAAACTACATAAAAAATGGAATTGAGGTTGTAGCATATTATTGATCATCTTTACAATATCTTTCTTAAAAATGATGGATCAGAAAATTGTGCTCAATTGTTATAAGAAGAAGTCAATAAAATGTTTGGCACAAAATATTTGAATGATGAGCATGATTGCAATGTTGTTAGTATGAATTCTTTGAATATCCATGATGCTAATGATATGCAAATTCATAAGCTTGGGGATGCTATGTTTGATGAAGATGATATTTTTAGTCCCCCAAGATTTGATGTGCAAATTTGTTATAATGAAAGCATGCCTCCTATTTATGATGATTATATTGATGAAAGTGGATTTGGAGAGCTCATGACCTTATTTAGTGATGAATCCACCATTTTGGATGAGGCTTCAATTGACTATGATAACAATGTTGCTATCTATGATGATTATGGTGATGACGTGTATGTTATAAAGAATAATGATAACCATGAAACTTGTCATCATGATTTTAATTTTGACTCTCATTATAGTTATTTTGGTGAGTTTGCTCCCACTACTATTGATGAGAATAAAATTGCTTATGTGGAGAGTAATAAAATTTCTATGCTTGTGAATCATGAAAAGAATGCTTTATGTGATAGCTATATTTTTGAATTCATTCATGATGCTACTGAAAATTATTATGAGGGAGGAAATTATGCTTGTAGGAATTGCAATAATATCAAGTTTCCTCTCTTTATGTTGAAAATTTTGAAGTATCGCTTGTTTTGCCTTCCTATGCTAGTTGATTCTTGTTCCCATAAGTTGTTTGCCCACAAAATACCTATGCATAGGAAGTGGGTTAGGCTTAGATGTGCTTGCCATGTGTTTCATGATGCTCTTGTTATGTTTCAATTCTTATCTTTTATGCGAGCATCACTGAAATCATCATGCCTAGATAAAAGGCATTAAAGAAAAGTGCTTGTTGGGAGACAACCCAACAGTTTTACCTATTGTTTTTCCGTGTTCACATGATTAGGCTACTGCATCAATCATGTTTTTTTTTCAATAAAGTGCTGAGTAAAGCCTTTGGGATTATGTTGGGTGATAGTTGATTTTATCTTGCTGAAAAACAGAAACTTTTGCACTCGCGAAAATAATTCTCATTTTTAACAGAAGCATGATAAAATGCTGATTATTTTTGCAGAAGATTAATATAAAAATTTCTCAGGTTTTGCTAAATGTTCAGAATTTTGGGAGTAGTAGAAGTATTGTTTGAGTGCACATTACTACAGACTGTTCTGTGTTTGACAGATTCTGTTTTCAATGCATAGTTTGCTTGCTTTCTAGTTTCTATGGCTTATATTGCTCAATTTAAATTGTAGAAATGATATGATACAGTAGGCATTGTGTGTGAACAATTATGAATCTTGTCTTTGGCAGTACCAAAAGTGGAAAGGTTTGCTATTTATCATACTAACCTATCTCACAAAGTTCCGTTAAGTTTTGTGTGATTGAAGTTTACAAGTTTTGGGTGAGATATCGATATGAGGAGAATAAGGAGTGACAAGAACCTAATCTTGGGGATGCCAAGGCACCACCAAGGAAATATTCAAGGAAGATCCAAGCAACTAAGCTTGGGGATGCCCCGGAAGGCATCCCCTCTTTCGTCTCCAATATTATCGGTAACCTCACTAGGAGCTATGTTTTCATTCGTCACATGGTATGTGTTTTGTTTGGAGAATCAATTTATTTTGTTAGGATTTGCTTGATGTTATTTATAATAATGTTTTGCATCTTTTACTTCAATAAAAGTGGCAATGATAGCCTTTGCCATGCTTATTTTGCAAGTATACATGTTGCTGTTTGAAAACAGAAAGTTTACCGCTGTTGCAAAAATTCCCTAGAAAAGTCAGCATGTGATAAAATGTTGATTTTTTTTTAAAATGAGCTCTGATAAATTTTCTACAGTGTGGTAAATTTTCATAACTTTTGTAGTTAGGTAAGTATTGATACTCTTGCATTCTTTACAGACTGTACTGTTTTGGCAGATTGCTATTATGTTTGCATTGTTTGCATATGTTTGCTTGTTTAATGATCCTATTTGAGGATAGGAGTATTAAATATGCAGAAGCATTTAGTGTGCAATGTTTAATAATAATTTTAGTTATTTTCTACAGTAGAGAATGATAAGGTTTTTGCATTGGTTTATACTAACTTATCTCACGAGTCCTTGTTGAGTTTTGTGTGGATGAAGCTTTTGAGATTTAGGAAAACCGTGATATGAGAAGAATTAAGGAGACACAAAATCTCAATCTTGGGGATGCCCAAGGCACCCCAAGATAATATTTCAATAAGTCTCAAGCATCTAAGCTTGGGGATGCCCCGGTAGGCATCCCACCTTTCTTCTTCAACAATTATCGGTTAGTATCGGTTGAGCCTAAGTTTTTGCTTCTTCACATAAGTTCTGCTATTCTTAGAATGTCATTTTATTTTCATTTTGCTTGATTTTTTAATAAGATACTTATATATGAAATTTTTTAAATAAAATAGAGTCCTCAAATAGTTGCCAAGGAAGCTAAGTAAGCGGCATTCACATCCCATCAACAAAGCTCTTTCCTATGTCATTTACTCTTGTGCTTCACTTATATCCTATGAGTAAATTGTTGAATAAATTGAATATCATGAAGTTGAAAATCATATCATGCTTAGTGGTAGCTTCACATTGGGTTTAGAAAGTGAAATCTTTTGAGGCTTGACAATCACAATATTGGTCATACAAGCAATTCATAAATAATTATTATAAGGAAGAGTACTTTCACACATAAATACACTATCATGGAAATATTTTGTGATTGTGAGCCCCCATCAAAATATTATATGCCAAAATTGTTGACGTTGGACAAGGAAGACAACGTAATAGTTTATATTTGTTCATATTCACATAGAAGTTATATTGTCATGGATCCTTCAACATGTGGTGCTTGCCCCCCACCTTTGCTAGCCAGAAATTTCGCACCAAGTAGAGATACTACTTGTGCATCCAAAAACCCTTAAACCCAAATCTTATCTTCAAGAGTCCACCATACCTGCACAAGGATTGAACAAGATCCTTCAAGTAAGTTGTCATCGGTGCAATAAGGCAATAAAAATTGCTTCTAAAAGTGTGAGATCATTTAGTATAAGAGAAAATTGAGTGTTGTACGAACTTGTGACGGCAAAGTAATAAAAGCGATGGACTGCATAATAAAGGTTGCTATCATAAGGGGCAATATAACATGACGTTCTTTTGCACTAAGGGGTTAAGCATACAAACAAATAAGTGCATGGAAACCTCTGCTTCCCTCTGCGAAGGGCCTATCTTTTACTTTTATGTATTTACTTTTATGCAATGAGTCAAAGTATTCCTCTCTATCCTTTTTTTATTTTCTGTTTTGGTAAGCATCATGTGGTGAGGAATGATCTAGGCACATATGTCCAGTTGAATATGGGTAGCATGATTTATTATTGTTGACATCACCCTTGAGGTGAATACGTTGGCAGGAGAAATTATAAGCCCCTATCTTTCTATGTGTCCCTGCTGAAACGTTTTGCTCATGTGTACAAGGTGAGTGTTAGCAATCACAGAAGACCATATGATGGTTGAGTATGTGGAGCTCTTACTTAATCTCTGTTGAATCGGTTGAATTGCAATTTATTGGTGACTGAGAACATAGGTTGTTGGGTTTCAAGAGAATTCATTGTTTGAACCTTAACATGTGAATTGTGAATTGGTTGCCACTATAACATGAGAAGTTTCATAAGAAAGAATTGCTGTTATCATGCTAGGAAAAGTTATTGAAATTATCATTGATCAAACTTGTGCACTTTGCTAGCCACTACTGCAGGTTGCTGCTAACGCAACACTACAATTAGAGACCCTTCGACGAAACTGTGTGCGATGCCATAATCGCAAACGGTGGTGTAAAAAAACGTCAAAAAAGGTGAAAAACGTTTGCGATGGAGGATGCATCAAACACGGTTCAGATTTTAGTTGCGTGCGCGATGCAGGGCATACGGTTCATCTCAATTAACTGTTTGTGATGAGGAGGAACAAAAGAAACGAGCAGCCAGATGAAGGTCTGTGCGATGTACATCATACGGTTCACTCGGATGAACTGTTTGTGATTAGGCAACACAAAAGAAACGGTCAACCAGATCAAAGGTGTGTGCGATATACGGCATGTGGTTCACTCGGATGAACTATTTGCATTGAGATATGAGAGCAGAAACGGTTCAAATGAACAAGATGTGTGTGATACGAGGAAAACAGGTCTGTAATCAGAAACGTGTGCGAAGACCGATAACAACATAGACGATTACTGCTAACAAGACGTGTGTGTTGTGAGCAAACGATTGCTGGTATACAATTGTGAGTGATTGATGAAAACATCACAGATGGGTTCCATTGTTTAGTCCGTGTGCGATGTGATTTTCTTTGTCCGCACAACATCTACGCTCTGTCTACAGAGCATCAACATATATACTTAAAAAGATGGCACTGCATAACCAAATTAAGCATAAAATTACACAAGTGACTACACACATAACATTTCCACACACCAAAGTAAGCAATTACATGCATACTAAAGTAGGAGAAATGAGGATCTAATCATCTACTTATTGTTGCGACGACGATCACCATTGCTCTGCTTCCGGCTGGATCCCTGGCCGTTTTGGGGAAGGAAGCACTTCCTCATGTCAACGATCCGCCTATACATGTCGTAGCTCGTGTAAGCCTCCTTGGCCGCGTACACAACATGAGCTTTGTTGAATTTCTCCATCCAGGCCGAGTGCCAGGCATGCTTATCCTTGTTGCACGAATCCTTCATGTCTCTAAGTAGGGGTCGATGATGGCCTCGGCGAGGTGAACCAGTGAGTCCTTCTCTTGCTCCTTGCTGCCCCAGATCTTTTGTTGGCCCTGGATGTCGACAAGATTCTGGCAGGCGATGCCCGAATTATCGAGCGCCTTTACATCGTTGGTGATGTCCACCGTAGCGAACATGTAGTGGGGGCTGTTGACAAACCTGGTGAAATTCTCGCAAGGCTTTGTGGCCAGGCAATAGTGGTAGATGAGGATGTGGTGGCGCACGCACATCTGGGCGACGACGACCTAGGGACGAGACCCGGCACAAGCACGGGTGTACTTGAGGTCGAACCCGACCACCCTATACTTCTCTGCGGCAAGCAATAGCTCCATGATGTGGATTGAGTGCTCCACCCAGACTGGGTCGTTGGTGTACACCACCGAGAGGTCCATGAACCTTCTGTGGGTGTCCACCATGGCACACATGTTGAACTGCTGCTCGTCGTCGGTAGCCGCTCGGAGGGCCATTGGAGCCGCGCAGGATACCCTCTAAGAATTTCTCGTGGTGGGTGTGCTTCTTGCAATGGTGGGGCGCGATCGAAAGGTTGAAGAGACATAAGGGTTAAATGGCCGCTGTAATAAATGGGGGTCGGTCGGCTTGTAATCGTCACGTCTAGTCACGGCGTTCATAGCGGATGATTCCAGTGCCCGCTTGACAACACTGCACCGCATACGTGGGTTCGAAGAGGCGCCAAATCTATCGTCGGTGAGCCTGTTCCCACTCTACCACGTTGTTTACCGTGCAAGCTTCCCGCCTGGCTAGTTTGGCCATGCGTCGGCAAGAAGAGGGACAAATCATGGGCGTTAATTGGCAAAAAGCTTTGTAAAAAAAGTGTGTGAAATGACTTCGATCATAAGTTTACCCGTGGGTGATGAGGTTAAAGTTACACAGAAGGGTGACGATGGACACTCGAGTGTGATAATTAATTATGAGACCTACAGTGCACACGGTGGAAGAAACCAACTGTGTGCAGTAATGTCGAAAATCGCAGTCGAGTTAGCTATACAGATCATGTGATGTGAGATCGACAAGGTAAACTGATTCGAGAATGGTTAATAAAACCTCAGACCATTGCATATTAAGGTCAAAATAGTGTTAGCAATATACGAGTCCCATATGATGCCATTTCAAGATTGTACCACAAAAGCTCAAAATGTTACAAGGTTCAAATTCTAGAGTTGTATGGCTCTAATTCAAAGATTACAAGGTTCAAACTGATATTAGAAATGAAATTCAGCTCATCAGCTGCAAACGCTCGTGCTGATCCACCGAACATGGATATCAGAGAGGTTCAAACTAATATCGGTGCTTCTAAGTCTGGTTTCGAAACCTCACAATTTTTGCAAAGGGGTCCGCCACTGAGAATTCATTTATGGGGTTGACACGATGACTTCCGATTACTCTGTCATCTGAAGTTCCAAAATGAAATTCAACATTTTTGGAGCCTACTCCATTCTGCCGCAGGCGCCGGCGCTGATCAACAAACCATTCATTTTTGTGAAATAAATGTAGGGCAAACCTCATTTCCTTCAGCACCCTTGGTCTGAGAACAAAGAACCTAGCGAATATAATCTCTGGTAAGGTCCCTCGGTAGGAGTTCAAAGTAATTTTTGGGAGATGCAGATCTAGGCATTCGATGTGATTGTTATATTGTATCACATTATCCACCATTGGGCCTAATCTTATCTGCAAAAGAAGAAAACATGTTAGTGCCTACATGCAGTTTTGAACATTACTACAGGCCTATTTGGTTTGTAGGATTTTTAAAATGCACTAACATGCCATCTTATATCTAACATGATTAACATGGGCATTTGATTACATTCTAGAAAAAATGTAGCCTTCTTCACAAGAGGTTGGAGTGGAATATTAAAAAAGAGAGAGGTTGGAGTGGATGAAAAGTTCCCTAAGAAAACTTGAACTCCCTTATGGTTAACATTTAACAGGAAATGAACATCACCTCGATATATAGCTTCTCCAGGCACGGAAAGCATCTCAGGAAACTAACAACTTGCTCCAGATTGGGGCCGATAGATTCTAGTGCCAAGACCTTCACTATGCACAGTTTCAGGGTCAAGCTTGTCGGAATCATTTTCTGAATTACAGATGAAGAAACACCTTCAAAATTAGAAATAATGTTAATTTGTAGAAGGAGAGGTAGAAGGTGGCTATTGTACCTGAACGGGTGTGGATCCAATAACAAGTTCGGAGTATTTGTAAGACGAGTAGCCCACCACTGTCAATTTCAACGCAAAAATGACATTGATTCTTGTTGGACCTTCTTGATCAACTACAAGTAATCTCTCAAGTGTAGGTGTGTCCTCATTGACCATACCGTGGTACAAATCTTGTGATGTCTTCCCGCCGCACCAGCAACACACATAAATAGTCTGGAGAGTCATGGAGGTGATGTGGAAGGTACTCAACCCATTGATCGCCTGAGGATGAAGGTACTCGAGTGTATTACAGCTATGAAGCAGGCGCTTCATGTCACCGTTTGAGAGGCAGATGGCGACGAGCTCGAGTTGCTTCAGTCTTGGTAGAATAAGAGCGGGCGCGTCATTAAGGGCGGATGGCAGTTCCTGAACTTGACAACGCGCAGCATGGGCGCGAGGCGGAGTGCGGACATTGGCAGCGACCGCATATGCCCATCATCAAAAGTGATCTCCTCGAACTGATCTAGGATGAGGGATCGGAACCAGTCGTTAAGCTTGGCTCGGTCCTTGCCGTTGGAACGGAACTTTCCCATTCTAAGGCCTTTGGTTGGGCCAAGGTGACTGCCGAGGATCTTGGAGAACGCATCCAAGATTTTGCGATAGCCATGGAAGAGCTCGTGGGTGTCGATGAGGTCGAGAGGGATGGAGTTCCATAGGGGGCGCCACCGTCGGGAAAGGACGGTTGTCCGTGCCCCATATTTGATTGGGAGGAGGGAGATGATGACTCTCAACATATCATCGGGGAGGCTGCTGATGAAGTCTAGGCCTACTGGAGTCGATTACGGTTCTAGCTCGCCCCGCCTCCGCTTGTTGGCAGCCCCGTTCTCCACCTCCGGAGTCTCCTTGTCAGCGGCGCTTTCTGATAGAAATGGGAGTACAGGGAATATTTAGTTAAAACAGGGCAATAGAAAAGTGTATTGGTAACTAGAAGTTATTAGGTAGGAATATAGTAAGAAAATGGAATAACAATTGGTTGCTAATACTACACAATTCATTTGACATTGCTAGGTAAGTCAACATGCAGATAGTTGAAAAGAAAACTTACTTCAAACAAAGTCTAGACGGATGATTTTTTCGGGGAAGTTAGCATATATCTCATGACCAGGCCCTTTTATGTGCAGTGCAATTTTAGTGCCAGCTTTCAGTACATAAAACTTTGCAATTTCTTTCCAAAAGCCAGTGCCAAAATAGGAGTCACCACGTTCATCAAGTCTTACAGTAGCAACGATTGTAAATCCATGGTTGGTGTGCAGTATGACATCCGTGGATCCTTCATCTATGTAAAGGGAAAAATTATGCACTACATAATCTGTTGCATATCAAGGGATGTTCTACAGAAAATGGTAGGATTGTTAAAGAAAATATGGTAACATGCAAATATGGGCTCAAAATTAAAGAACTGTACAGCAGTTGAAATCGAAGGACCAAAATCTATAATTAAACAGATTGGGTAAACATGATGTCATGGAAATATGAGAGTAATCGAAAGAACAATACATCATTAATTTTCCTAATATAGAAACAAGAGGGGAAAATCCCCTTTGACGTATATGGTGCATGTGGCACGTTTTATCCAAATGTAGCAATATTTAGAATATGTTTAGGAAAGTAGGCTATGCCAACCCATTTAGGGTGAGATTGAACATACCGCGCGTGTCCTCAAGTTATCTGGTACGGTGAGATGGAATCTCTGGCGGAGGTCGCAAAGTCCTGAAGTGTCGGCGCACTACACATTATATGAATGAAAGAAAACCCTCAAATCAGCTCGAACAAAATTAATTCATGGCGATTTCTGCTGGGTGATTAAAGGAGGCAGATGAACTGGGATAAGAGATGAGATAATATATCATTAAATTATTTACCTTGCCGTCCATGAGAAAGAACCCTTAGTACGGCAGATTCCACAACCAAGCAGAGCCGGGTCGACCGTGAGCAGTGTCGAGAAAGTCGATGGCGATAGGCAGCGGCAAGCGGAAGTGGCGAAATGTGGTGGGCTTTGCCGGGAGCCTACAGGTGTCGAGCTAAGTGTTTACTGCCGCGATAGGCGATGCCATGGCATAGACGCGGAGGAGCTTGTGCAGGTGTGAATGGGGAACGTACCAGAGGGGCCGAGGGGGTGGCAGGCGGGGTGAGGGTTTTTGTGATGTGGGGATGGTGAGGGTTTTAGTTTTTATTTTTTGAATTGGGTGGTGAGGATTTTCTGTCCCACAAAGAATTCTTGGGGTAACGGTTTGCTAGAGCGAACCATGTGTGATTGACGCAACAGGCAAAATGAAAGTCATTGCACATGGTTCCAATTTTGGGAACCGTGTGTGATTGATGTACTACATCCGTCCTGGTTTATTAGTCCCCCTTTGTAATTTTTACCAAATATTGACCAAATATTTAACATACTCAGACATAGATAATAAGCGTACACGTACATAAGCATAGTTCAACCATAAGTACATAGTTCAACCGCATTAAGCATATATAGTCAAGCGTACATAGTTCGATCCATCCCACATCTCATCTCACATGTGGCCGGCACGATCCTGAAGCTTCTCCAGGTACACGGCATACGCGCCGTGCACCACCCTGCGAGAATACTTCTGCTTGAAGGAGCCAACGACCCGTCCTCTTGCATGGGCCAGAACACTTAGACACGTGTCATGAAGCTTTTGGTTGCAAAATGGGCATCCTTAGCCGCTGTTCCAGGTCCTAATACACCCGTTATTCATTCCCGCATAAAGCTCCCTTAGGATTTGCCTGTTGTACCTCCTCTGGACATCTTCATCCTCGCTGTCCACATCATCAGACAATACCTATACAAATAGTAAAACAAATTTGGCATCAAATCAATGATTACATGCCGTGAAGTAGGATTAGGAATTTATGGATATTTATTTATACATATCCAGAGATTATGGTTCGATTTTTAAGCACAGACGTCTATGTATAGACCAATCTTGAAGAAAATAATGGCACAAACATATGTAGGTCATTCAAAATCAATTTTCAAGCCCTGGCTAGGAATTATTAGCATGAACACTAACCCTAGTTGGATTACTAGCAGAAATCATTTGCACAGATGAAACAACTAATCACTTATCACCTGTACCATTCAAACAATCAATACACTACACGGATCTGACGAAACTTACTTAGATTTCATGGATTGGGAGAACATAACCATAGGATTTCTATCCCAAAAAGGGGGAGGCAGGAGTAACCAGAGAAACCCTATGATCTATTTAACACATAAGTGGGTATAGATGACTAACCAACTGTTCTCGTTGTCAGAGTCATCGCCGGAGTGGTCGTCCGAGTTGTCGCCCGAGTGGTCGTCGGAGTCGTTGCCGGAGTGGTCGTCGGAGTCGGTGTGGAACTCCGCCTCCGGCTCTGGAAGCTCGACGCCGACGATGATGTCAGGTTGCAACGATAATTCGCCGGCGGTGACGACAACCTCTGTCTCCATCTCCACACCGTGCTCCGGTGCTTTAGCAGCCCCGGCGTCGCCACTCCCTCCGATGGGGCACTTCGGCGGCATCCTCATACACTGAAGGCATTGAGGACTGAGAGCGGCGTCGAGGATGCAAGCGGATCGGAGAGAGTGGATTGTGTGTGTGTAGCGAGGATGGGGAGTGCGGCCACTCGGGTGCACCATTAATATGGAGTAGTGGGAGTTGTGGGAGAGAGGCGGGCGACGGTCAAACCGATGGCTCGCATCCCGGTGAGCCTATGCACCGGACTGCTGGCATGCCTACCAAAGTTTCACACAGCTACTCGCACACCTCCCGATGACACCGCGCAGCGAGCACGCCTCCATGAATTCACACACCTGCACACACGCCTCACCGTCTACCTGCGTGGCGGACACGTCCCGTTAACTCACGCCTGCTCGCACGACATACGGATCGCGTGGCGACACGTATATTATTTTTCTATTTGGATGATTAATGTTGCCGCTTAATTGCTTAACCGAAGCATGGCACGTATCCATTGTTGGTCTAACGCTCACGGTTCAAATAAATAATTTGTTTGGGATATTGGTTCCCAATTATTAATAATCTCCCATCTATAATTAGATAAATATTACATCAAAACTGGTCTCAACTTTGACAAAAAAGTACAATGCCACTTTGTATTGGTGTCCATATGACAACACGATAAGTTTCATGAACTTCAAAAAAGTTTTGGATGTAGTAGAATTTAAAAATCAAGATTCTCAATGTTTGAAATTTGTTGCACGGGGAGTAAACATGCACCCAGTGAAACACATGTATTTTTGCAATCCATTTAGGTGCACTGTCACATGTGCATGTAGCTCAAATTTGATTTTTTGAACATTATACCCGTAGAAAATCAATCAATCAATGTACTAAAATGTCTTAATGATCTCTGTGATTTTTTTGAAATTAAAATGTCCCTCCTTTGGTAACATATATGTTCACCGTGGGATAATTAATTTAACATGCATGGTACTTGCGGTGGATTCGCGGTGTGTGTGTGGGTGTGTGTGTGGGTGTGTGCGTCCGGGGGTGGCGGGTACACTACAAGTTGTGAGCCACTGTGTGGGTTGACCGTTTTGTTAGGCAGGCCGGTGCCACATCAGAGTCGTGAAAGCATTATTTAAAACATTACACAAACCTTTCATACATAAATGTTTTGGCCACATGCATTCGATGGTTGTCCTACACGACACTCGATACTCGCGTGTGACGCTTTCTGTGGGCCCGCGAGGTCGTCGTCCATCACGTTGATGAACAGCCGATAGTGAGGTTAATTTGACCAACAAGGTAGAATCTTTTTTGTTTGTGTTATGGTGGTATATAGTACACGTCGAAGAGGTGGGAGGGGACTAGCATATATACTATACGTACGCGTCCGTGAACAAGTACACCTCACTCAGTGTCGGGACTTTTTGGTTTCTGAGGAACGTGCCACATCAAAATTGTGAAATTGGCTATTCAAACATCACACAACACCTTTTTGGGCCACATGCATATCCTAGCTAGGACACTCACGTGTCACACTTCCATCTATGGGCCCACGAGGCCATCGTCGATGCATGCATCCATCACTTTGACCTACATCGGGAGAGGTTAATTAATTTCACCATCGATGAGGATTCTTTTGGGTTGTACATATATTACGGCATGATCATATAGTATGCGGCGAACAGGGGGGAAGGGGACCATCATATGTAGTATGCTTGATGAACCTCGCTTTGTGTGGGTGCATGGTTTACGGTTTTTGACGCATGTGGCACATCAAAGTTGTGCATTTTGGTTATTCAACATATATATGTTCGGCCCACATGCAAAGCGGTGGTGGTTGTCCTCTCGCACCCACTTAAGCGGTTATCACCGATATCGATGCTTTCCATCTATGGACCTGCTTGGTCCATCACTACTTTTTGCCTGACAACAAGAGAGGTTAATTTGACTTAGGAGGGGATTATTATTTTTGCTCTGGGATGACATGCATGATATAGTTTGAGCACACACACATGCATGTGTACGCATGAATCCCTCCCATCGAGTCGAAGTGGCTAGTACAATGACACATCACGAACCGATCTCGCTCTGTGTGGGGAGCTAGTGTATGATTTTTGACGCACGCGCCACATCAATGTTGTGTATTCAAACATGCATGCACGCATCACCTCCATACATATGCATATAGTGGTTTCCTTCGAACGGTACACTCCCTCGCGTGGTTATCGGCGACAAGCCTATATATTCGTGGGCCCGCATGGACATCCATGACCACCTTGACCAACAACAAGATAGGTTGCCATGGCAGATTCTTCATTTGGTTCGTGTTATCGTAGTATAGGTCATGGTGAGATTCAGACCTTAAGTTTGAGCGCATATACTATGCACACATGCATGCATGAATCCCCGTTGTAGGTTTGAAGTGTGGTGTAACATACATATACATCGTCAACCTAACCCTCACTCAGTGTGGGGATTTCTAGTTCGAAATCATGGTGCGACATCAAAGTTTTTCCATTGTTACTCAAAAAACACCTCTCCATACATATGTTTGGGCCACATGCATGCAGTGGTTGTCCTCGGGGACTAGCTACTTGCGTGATTATTGGCGAGATAGCCCATCTCCGGGGTCGCATGGACAGCCATCACTTTGACCAACAACAAGAGAGAGGTTGTATAACCAAGGTGGATTATTCTTGGTCCGTTTTACGATCCATCTTGGTGAGATATGCCTCTCTGGCCCACCGAATGAAAGTGTGTGTGTTTGGGGGGTTGCTACTTCGTACTTTGCTAGGTGAACCTCGGTTGGGGGGCATGCATTCATAGCTTAGGATTCCCTTCGTGGCGACATGAGGGATGGGGGTGGGGGGCTGCTAGCTACTTCGCACTTTGCTAGGTGAACCTCGGTTGGGGGGGGGGAGGGGGCATGCATTCATAGGTTAGGATTCCCTTCGTGCCTACACAAGGGGGAGGGCTGCTAGCTACTTTGCACTTTACTAGCTGAACCTCGGTTGGGGGGCATGCATTCATAGCTTAGGATTCCCTTCATGCCGACACGAGGGAGGGGGCTTCTAGCTACTTCGCACTTTGCTAGGTGAACCTCGGTTGGGGGGGGGGCATGCATTCATAGCTTAGGATCCCCTTCGTGCCGACACGAGGGAGGGGCAGCTACTAGCCAGCTACTTCGCACTTTGCTAGGGTGAACCTTAGTTGGGGGGCATGCATTCATAGCTTAGGATTACCTTCGTGCCGACACGATGGAGGGGGGCTGCTAGCTACTTCGCACTTTGCTAGGGTGAACCTCGGTTGGGGGGGCATGCATTCATAGCTTAGGATTCTCTTTGTGCCGACACGAGGGAGGGGGCTGATAGCTACTTTGCACTTTGCTAGGTGAATGAACCTCGGTTGGGGGGGGCATGCATTCATAGCTTAGGATTCCCTTCGTGCCGACATGAGGGAGGAGGGGGGATGCTAGCTACTTCGCGCTTTGCTAGGTGAACCTCGGTTGGGGTGGAGGGGGCATGCATTCATAGCTTAGGATTCCCAATTCGTGCCGGCATGGGGGGGGGGGCAAGCAATACCGTGCGCTTTGCGAGAGAGGTGCCACATCAAAGTTGCATTTGGTATTTGAAAATAAAACCACCCTTTTGATACATAAATTTGGTCCACATGCAAGTGTGTTCGTGTTCTGACCCTCTCCCGCGTCATTTTTCACCAAATTTATGAACATTAGACAAGTCGGATGACGCAACAAACACGGTTCACTCAAACTAACCGTGTGCCACGCCGGTGCCCCTATCACGCACACATCCGCACAGTACATTGGGCTCCACGAGCCCCCCTCTCAAAAATATCTGCCCACCTCAAAGGTTTTTATGTTTCATAACACACAATTATTATCTCCGGACCGTGTGCGATGTTTCTTGTTCCCAATCCCGCCTGCATCCCTAGAAAATATCTACCCGCCTTGAGGGTTTTTCTGTATCATAACACACGGTTTTTATCTTTGGACCATGTGCGATGTTTCTTGTTCCCAATCCTGCCTGCATCCCTAGAAAATATCTGCCCGCCTCGAGGGTTTTTCTGTTTCGTAACACACGATTGCTATCTCCGGACCGTGTGTGATGCACTATCATCAAAATTTTCAATAGCCCATCATTTCACTCCCGTGTTTGACTCCCGCGTAGTAAAATTTTCAGTACCCGCGTCATTTCCTCAAACACCCCCCCTCCACACACACAGAGAACACACACACACATACCAAAACCTCCTCGGGCGTGCGCGCACACACACCCCCTCCCTCGCTCAAAACCCTAGCAAGGTCCCCGCCGCCGCTGTCGCCACCGCTGCAAGGCCTCCATTGTCAACATCTGCCAGTTTTCCCGTGCAGCTTACCCACTGATCTCCATACCCAGACCGCCCTGAGTTTTTTAGATGACGCCTGCCAAACGCCGCCTTTCCCACCGATCCCCATTCCCATCCCCATCCCCCACTCTAGAGCGTCGCAGCCTAAGTCCGGCCATGCTTCCCGTGGAGCTCGAGGAGCGACTGTCCCAAAAGAGGTGTATAGCAGTCTCATCGCCCGACGTCGCCAAGGAAGCTGGTGACCATTACTGGCGGCAGGCACTCAAGCAGTGGGCTAGAGTATGTGGGCATGTCTCGGCCACCGGCTATGACATGAAGGTCATCGACAGCGACGGCCTGAGGCGGGGTGTCACAGGTTAAGTGGCCCACCCCCAACCCCTTGGGTTGAACCGCCGTCGATCTCATCCATGGCCCCGCTGCTGATCTCCTCTGGCTCACTGTCAACAATTTGCCATTATACGTCGCCATCGACCCCCTTTAATCATTTTTGAAGGACACATTCTGCGACGCTGGCTTGGGATCCACAGCTTTCAAGTCATACCTCATCAATGGGGACCACGAGGAGGGCACCCCCTCTGGCTCTTCCAAAGGGAAAGAGCGCACCTGCTCTTCCAAGGGGAAAGCCCACGTCTGCGACATCAGGGAGGGCACCATACATCCGTGCTCTTCCAAGGGGAAGGAGCCCATCTGCGACAACATGGAGCGCATCCAGGCTCCATGCTCTTCCCACGGGAACGAGCCCATCTGTGACAAGTGAGGAAACCCATGATTTGTTTTGTCGTGCCTCTTCATAGGGGGAAACCCATGATTTGTTTTGTCGAGTCCCTTTTGTAGTGTAGTGAGAATATGTCCAGTTTTAATTGCTATATCTGGTTGTTTGCAGTATGCCTTGTTTATTTCAGCTGTTCACAATGTGATGCTCTATATGTGCAATTATTTACTGTGCAGAACATGTCATCAATCCAGTTTTAAACATACCGATAGGGATGCATATATTTGCTTGCTGTTAAGACTATTATAGCTAGCATATGCCTCTTTAAAAGTTTTTTGATTGTTCGGTTGTTTGTAGTTAGCATATGTCCACTTTCAAATGCTATCTTTGGTTGTTCATAGTATGCCTTGTTTGTTCCAGTTATTCACAACGTGATGTTCTATATGTGCAAGTATGAACTGTTGTGCTTAACATGCTTCTCGATGTACCTACATAGGACAATTTTGGGAACGACTGTTGTTTTCCATCGAGGTTAGTTTCATCCCATGGCTTATATCTGCTCACTATTTAGGATATTGGTAGCTGGTACCATATAGGCTGGCGGCTGATAAGGGACTAATCGGTGAATCGGAATTTTAACTGAATATATCTGCAACCCATTTATCGTTAGGTTAACTAGGGCCATATGTAATATATCTGAGGCTACATAGCAACATGCACTGTACTTAATTTCTAAATATGCAATCCTAGGCTACATAGCAACAAGGAAAAGTGTTACATTAATGTTCTAATGATGTCCAGATATACGTAGAAGAGCAGCAGCAGCAGCAACAACAACAACAACACATCCCTGTTTGGATACTCAACTTAGCTAGAGGTTAGAGTTAGTTTCTAGCTCATTACTAACCCTGAACTAACTCAATCCAAATAGTTGTTTGGATGGCAGGGTTAGATTGACAATAAATGCACTAGGAGAACTAGCTCCAATTAGCACCACTTGGGTTGGATAGTTTTTTTGGTGGGTTATAGATGCAACTATCCCAAACTAGCCCCCATGTTTAGATATACTTTAGGGCTATTGGAGCCCGAACTAGCTCAAACTAACTGTAACCCCTGGATTCAGCAGCGGTTAATCAACCGATAATTTGTAAGAATGCACTAAAGTCGTTCCGGCCCATAATATAAGATGTTAATTCATCTAATATGTGAGTATATTGGATGTTATAAGATACCCCCCATTCCTAAATATTTGTCTTTTTAGAGGTTACAAATGGACTACCACATACGGATGCATATAGACATATTAGAAAAGAGTGTTGCACTACATCATTGTGCAATTGCTATTTAGCTTCTAATATTAACTTGGTGCTTTTAGGTACATATGTCATTGGTAAAGATCCGCGCTTCAACCCTTTCTGCATATGGGGCAATGAGATATCGAACCAGCATCAAGTGAGGAAGCTGATAAAGATTGTTAGTAAAATGGGTCCAAAGATGGCAATTGAACTATTTGTTTACACTTTATCCAAGACAACAACGAACTTCAAGATGGTAAGTAAGAACACTGCAGCCTTCTTTTTACTGCCCGTAATGAGTTGTGTTAGATGACAATGTCTGATCTTTTTCCTTTGTAGTGGTTGCCAAAGCAGATTACTCAAGATTACCTCTCAAACTACATGATTGGTGGGCATGAAAAGGTTAAAGTATTTCTACCAGAACACAATGATTATCTAGATGTTTTCATGAAGATCGTGAAGGATGGGGGGTCGGCCATCACAAGTGGTTGGACTAGAGTCGTGCGTGCCTTCTGCATGGAGGAGGGCACTGATAACCCACAAGTATAGGGTGTCGCAACAGTTTTCGAGGGTAGAGTATTCAACCCAAATTTATTGATTCGACACAAGGGGAGCCAAAGAATATTCTCAAGCATTAGCAGCTGAGTTGTCAATTCAACCACACCTGGAAAACTTAATATTTGCAGCAAAGTATTTAGTAGCAAACTAATATGATAGTAGTGGTAACGGTGGAAAAAGTAACAGTATTGGTTTTGTAGTGGTTGTAACAGTGGCAACGGAAAAGTAACTAAGCAAAGATCAATATGTGAAAAGATCGTAGGCAATGGATCAGTGATGGATTATTATGTAGGATCCGATTCCTCATGCAATAGTTATAACATAGGGTGACTGAGGGAGTCCTGGATTAGGGGGTCTCCGTATAGCCGAACTATATCCTTTGGCCGGACTGTTGGACTATGAAGATACAAGATTGAAGACTTCGTCCCGTGTCCGGATGGGACTCTACTTGGCGTGGAAGGCAAGCTAGGCAATACGGATATGCATATCTCCTCCTTTGTAACCGACCTTGTGTAACCCTAGCCCCCTCCGGTGTCTATATAAACCGGAGGGTTTTAGTCCGTAGGACAACAGACAATCATACCATAGGCTAGCTTCTAGGGTTTAGCCTCTCCAATCTCATGGTAGATCAACTCTTGTAATACTCATATCATCAAGAACAATCAATAAGGACATAGGGTATTACCTCTATCAGGAGGGCCCGAACCCGGGTAAACATCGTGTCCCCTGCCTCCTGTTACCATCCGCCTTAGACGCACAGTTCGGGACCCCCTACCCGAGATCCGCCGGTTTTGACACCGACATTGGTGCTTTCATTGAGAGTTCCACTGTGTCATCACCATAAGGCTTGATGGCTCCTTCGATCATCGCTAGCGATGCGATCCAGGGTGAGGCTTTCCTCCCCGGACAGATCTTCATATTCGGCGGCTTTGCACTGCAGGCTAATTCGCTTGGCCATCTGGAGCAAATTGAGAGCTACGCCCCTGGCCATCAGGTCAGATTTGGAAACTTGATCTACACGGAAGATATCCGCGGAGACTTGATCTTCGACGAATTCGAGCCCATGCCGGACGCGCCACGCAGTCACGACGAGCAAGACGTAACTCTACCGTCGGACAGTGTTCGGGAGATCACATCCACAGCTACTCTGGCTTTTAACCTGGAGAAAGACGCGCCATCCAAGAGCGGCGGGATTGACCCCGCCATGAAGGCCGCACTCTCAGCGGCGATAGAGCTGGATACTGACTTCACCCCTTACGAGAGCCATGTTGCCGAACCACTGGATTCATCCTCGGCCACGGACTCCGAGCCACTCATATCCGTGCCCGTCGAGTCTGACTGGGCGCCGATCATGGAGCTCACCTCCGCGAATATCTTTCATCACTCACCTTTTGGAGATGTGCTAAATTCTTTAAGGTCTCTCTCCCTGTCAGGAGAACCTTGGCCGAACTATGTCCGGCTAGAATGGGATGCGGACAACGAAGAAATTCGCTGCCCACCCACCACCCACTTAGTAGCCACTGTCGACGGCTTAACCGATATGCTCGACTTCGACTCCGAAGACATCAACGGTATGGACGACGATGCAAGAGACGAACCGGAACCACCGCTCATAGGGCGCTGGACCGCTACTTCATCACATGACGTGTACATGGTGGACACCCCCAATGAAGCCAATGGCGACGAGAAAGCGGAGGATGACCCCTCCAAGAAGCAACCCAAGCGGCGACGTCAGCGGCGCCGCCCTAAGTCCCGCCATAGCAAAAACAACGATAATAATAGCCCACTCGACCCTGGAGTCTGGAAAGAGGACTTCATCCTCCATATTCATATGGCTCGTGGAGACGATCTCCATGCCATTAAATACTTACCCCTCAAGCTTAAAGGGCCAGCCAGGCACTGGCTGAAAAGCCTCCCCGAAAACTCAATTGGAAGTTGGGAGGAGCTCAAGGATGTTTTCCGGGCCAATTTTCAAGGGACTTATGTCCGACCTCCGGATGCAGACGATTTAAGTCATATAATCCAACAACCCGGAGAGTCTGCCCGAAAGCTTTGGAACAGGTTCCTCACCAAGAAGAACCAAATAGTCGACTGTCCGGACGCCGAAGCCTTAGCAGCTTTTAAACATAGCGTCCAAGACGAATGGCTCGCCAGACACCTCGGTCAAGAAAAACCGAGAACAATGGCCACCCTAACAAGCCTCGTGACCCGCTTTTGTGTGGGCGAGGACAGATGGTTGGCCCGTAGCAGCACCAGCGACCCAGGCACATCCGAAGTAAGGGATGGCAACGGTAAACCATGACGCAACAAAAACAAGCATCGAAATAAAGAAGGTAGCCCAGATAATACGGCAGTAAACGCTGGATTCAGGGGCTCCTCACTAGGTCAGCGGAAAAAGCCTTTCAAAGGCAGCAGAGAAGGACAATCTGGCCTAAACAAAATTCTTGACAAACTCTGTCAGATTCATGGCACCCCAGACAAACCTGCAAATCATACCCACAGAGAATGTTGGGTCTTCAAGCAGGCCGGTAAGCTAAAGGACGAACACAACGGGGAAGAGACACCAAGCAAAGACGAGGATGAACCTCGCCAGCAAAGCGCCGGAAGACAGAAAAAGTTCCCACCGGAGGTTAAAACAGTAAACGTGATCCATGTGACAAGGAGGAGAAGCAATCACGCACTCCGGTACACACGCGCCATAGATCCCGTCACCCCTAGGCCCAACCAATGGTTGGCCTGCCCGATCAGTTTTGATCGTAGGGATCACGATACACATATCCGGCGCAAAGGACTGACGGCCTTGGTGTTAGACCCAATAATAAATGGGTACCATTTCACAAGGGTCCTCATGGACGGCGGCAGTGATCTCAATCTCATATATCAGGACACAGTCCGCAAAATGGGGATAGACACGACACAAATAAGCCATAGTAATACTACCTTCAAGGGAGTAATACCAGGCCAAGAGGCCCACTGCACGGGCTCTCTACTACTAGAGGTGGTATTTGGTTCTCCCGACAACTTCCGAAGCGAAACGTTAACTTTTCACATCGCCCCATTCCGAAGTGATTTTCAAGCACTACTCGGAAGGGAGGCTTTCGCTCGTTTTAACGCAATACCACATTATGCTTTTCTCAAGCTCAAGATGCCTGGTCCACGAGGCGTCATTACAGTTAGCGGAAATACCAACCATTCTTCACGTACGGAAGAGGACGCGGCGGCTCTAACAGCCGCACACTAGACGGCCGCACCAACCAGGAAAAATGGCAGGTCGTCAAGACCACGGACGCGGTTAGACGAGTCCGGCGTTCCATCATACATACATGAGATTGGTTTTCAAACCCTCATAAAACGAAACCAGGGGCTTCCCGCGCGTAATCAGGGCCAACCCGACTCAACTTGGCTTCTCTGGAATTCTGATAACTCATTCTTCTTTTCGGCATGGTAACTTTCACCTAAGTTCTTTCCTTTTGTAGGTTACAATCGTGCTACACCCGTCCAGGACACGGCACAACGGAGACATAGGCGCAGACGTGCAGCAGGGACCCGCCAAAAGGTTTCTTTTTAGATTAAGGCCCTGCGTAAACCTTTTTTACTGTCTCTTGTTGCTCACATCCTTCGGATACTCCACATAACCGAGAAGGATGCCGGCGTTATTGGCATGTGGCCACGCCAGGATTTTGTACGTACCTGGACACAAGGGGTTTCTTATAAAGGGCATTGTTTAGCCCGGTATATGTTATAAAGACCAAACACCTTAGGGAGTGTTCGGCGTCGCGAGTTTGGCCCTATATGCATCAGCTCCGAATCATGTCTTTGGTCAAATGCTGGGTTTGCCCGGCTCCCGCGTTTTGGTACCTTACGTTCCGTTATATCGGCTAAGGTAGCACTGGGAGAACTACTGTGATTGTGCCCTAGTTCAATCGGATGAGCACCTTAGTAGAGAAAGCCGAAAACTGTCTGTCATGATATAGCGAGAGACTGGTCAACCACTCGATGAATAATTGGAATCTTTGGGATTCCTCCACATTAACGAAGGACCGTTTCCCAGTCATGTACGTACGCGCACCGTATTCGGACGAGCGCAGAGGTACCAGGGGCTATATAGTAGCCCCACTGTCAAACTCCTATGGCTAAGTGAAAGTGTTAAAGCAATATAGTCCGATTGCCTCGTTCGCTACGCTATCACCTCCTTAACGGACCAAGACGTTGGATCAAGTGTGGATATGCTTCTTTTGCGAACACCCCCGCATTATATGCGTGGGGGTGGAAGCCGACGACTGCAAACTTTCAGGTTATATACATATATACATAAACGGCCACACAGGAGGCATCATAGTACTTTCGGGCAAAAGTATAAATACAGCCTTGATTAATTCAGAACAAACATTGTTCGTACAATGGGACTACATGTCACTGGAAAATAATATTCTTCGAGCACTGAGCCTCTATCGAACGAGCGCCTTCAAGAACTTCTTCAAAGTAGTGCTCGACAGCCATTCGGCCTATGGCCGAACCCTGTGCTGCAACAGTGGTGGCCTCCATCTCCGCCTAGTATGTTTTGACATGGGCAAGGGCCATCCGCGCACCTTCTATGCACGCTAATCTCTTTACAGCATCGATGCATGGCACAACTTCAAGGAATTGTTGCACTAAGCTAAAGTAGCTACTCGGCCTTGGCCCTCCCGGCCACAGGTGATCCACAACGGACCTCATGGCAAGTCCAGACAACCTATGGAGCTCCGCCCAACCGGTTAATAGCTCATTCAGCAGCAGCGGATGGACTGGAGCGTGAAACCGTGACCATAACAACTTCTCCACTTCGGGACCTTTCTGATCCTTGAAGTACTCGGCTGCATCAGCAGCACTTGCAGCCAAATCCATGTACTCGTCTGTAGAGCTCCATAGCCGGTCCAGAGGAGCATACTTTGGATCTCCAAACTTAGTCCGCAGCAAGAAGGGCTTCCCAGACACGATATCTACAGCTTGATTCAGCTCCTCCTTCCTCGCTCTAATTTTGGAGCGGGCTTCCTTGGCAGCCACCCGGGCCTTCTCCAGGTCCGTCGCCTTCGCCCGGTCTTCTTCTTCAAGAAGCTGGTAACGGTCAGCAGCATCTTTTAACTCTATAGCCATCTTGGCTGTTTTTTCCTTGCTCTCGCAATGCGTGGCCTGTTCGGCCCTTAACTCTTCGTCCACCTTGAAAGCGCCCGCATTGCTACTCCTTACTTGCTCCTTGGCTCGGGCAAGCTCCGCCCGAAGAGTCTCCACGGTGGCAGCTCCATCTGCAGTCACAACATATTAAAGATATTGGCATCATGCTTCTCTTATTATGTGACGATCACCAGAAAAAACACTCACCCTGTGCCTCGTCAAGCCGCTTGTTGACAAGCACGATGTCGGCATCTGCCGCATCCAATTGCCGCTTCAGTTTGGCAAACCCATCGGTCTGGCTAGCCACCGGAGCTTCAACCACCTGCACATAAAGGCTGTCTGGTTATTCCCTGGGACTATGATCCTTTGTTTTCCGCCGTTCTTGACGACAACCAGAGTCTCAGGGGCTACTATCTGCATGTGCATACCTAACATATGCGGTACTATTAAAGGCATACATTATTTCACGTACCTCGAAGCCTTTCAGCAGACTCATAAAAGCTTTGTGCAAACCGCTTTTGGCAGATGAAATCCTTTCAATTAACGTACCCATTAGCGTACGATGCTCTTCCAAGATGACAGCTAGCCCCAGAAGATCCTTCAGTGCGTTCGACCGCACACAGTACAGACCCTTGTTGTCGCTCTCCTCAGGAGCCGGATACTGGGGATGCCGGGCAGCCAAAGGGTTATCCTCTGGCGACATTGGATCCGGAGGTACCCTTCGCGACGACACTTCAAGGTCGCCTGCTTCTTGAGATGGGGAGTCCGGGGGAGGCGTTTCGCTCTCCATCATCTCCGGAAGAAGATCCCCCGAAGATGAACTCTGTCGAGAAAGGTTGCGATCCAGACTACAATTTACAAGCATCGGTCATTGTCTTCGGAAGTAAGGTAGGATATCTTCACTATTAAGTACTTTTTGATTACTTACAGCTCGGTAGAGGGCTGATCCCCACGCGGACATTGTGCGGCAAGAATGCCCTCCGGGGCAGGACCCTTTGGCGGAGATTTCTTCTCCCGTTTGGAAACCTTAGTTTCCGGATCTTCGGAGGTAGTCCACTTCCTTCCCCGAGGAGAGGGAATGTCAGATTCCTCCCCTTGGTTATCCTCCCTCGCGGAGGCGCCCATTCCCTCGATTGGAATAGGTAGCGATGGAGGCCCGCTTTCGCCCTCTTGATTCCCCCCTTCATCTTCCTTTGAGGGCACTAGACAAGGTGTTGGCTCGAGCATATTTTCCAGCACCGGATTGTCCAAGCCTTCAGGAAGGGGGGCCGAACACCGGATCATCTTCACCTTTGTTATGCAGTTCTGGTCAAAGAGCAATTCTTCAAAATGATGTCATGATAAATAAAAGGACAGTGTGTTCAGCCAGGGGATTACTTACTTGGGCAGCGGGGCGGTTGCAGCTCAGGCCCACGTCATCGGTGGTGTCTGGACACTCTATTTGGGGTCCGAAGAACGATCTGTACATCTCCTTGTGCGTCATGCCGAGGAAATGTTGAATAGTGCGTGGTCCTTTCGGGTTGAATTCCCACGTGCGGAGGGGCCGTCGCTTGCAAGGATAGACTTGACGAACCAGCATAACTTGCACTACCATAACCAGACTAAAATCTCCCTTGAAGAGATCTCGGATACGGCTCTGCAGTATTGGCATGTCCTTGGCTGGACCCCAGCTCAGCCCCTGCTGATCCATGACATCAGTTGTGGTGGGGGGCCCGAGCGAAAGGTGGGGGCAGCTACCCATTTGGCACTTCGGGGAGCTGTGACGTAAAACCACTCCTATTGCCATAATCCGGACACCTCTGGAAAGGAACCCTTTGGCCATGGAGCGTCATCAATTTTGCTTATTAGAGCACCTCCGCATGCTGCGTACTGCCCCTCGACCATCTTCGGCGTCACGTCGAAGGTCTTGAGCCACAGGCCGAAGTGAGGGGTAATGCGGAGGAAGGCCTCACATACGACGATAAATGACGAGATGTGAAGAAGGGAATCCAGGGCCAGATCATGAAAATCTAGCCCATAATAGAACATAAGACCCCTAACAAAAGGATCCAGAGTGAGGCCTAGTCCTCGGAGGAAGTGGGAGACGAACACAACACTCTCGTTGGGTTCGAGAGTAGGGATGACCTTCCCTAGGGCGGGCAGCCTATGCAAAATTTCGGCGGTCAGATATCTGGCCTCCCTCAACTTCTTAATGTCCTCCTCCGTGACAGAGGAAGGTATCCACCGGCCTTGAAGGCTAGATCCGGACATGATTGAAGGTCTGAAGCACCTGACCGGAGCTTTGGGTGTTAGAACTTGAGACGGGGGAAGGATTCGATTGAGCACAGGAGGGAAAAAAGAAAAAGCCTTGTCCCTTTATAAAGGGGATGAATATCAAGTGTCCTCCTCGTGGCCGTTCGAGACTTACCTAAGATCTAGGAGTCATACCAACAGGCATGGTTGGGTTACCCACGTTTGTATTGATGAGAATCCCGTGATAAGGGGAACACGATCTCTGCTTTGACAAGACGTGTCAAGAAACCGCCTCGCGTTATGTGCGTGGCTGGTTAAAGAAAAACGGTTCAGATAATTACCGAGCCGTGGCATGATGTCATGCTGCCAAAACGTGTTAGCAGATTAGATTTGTGGAAATATTATTCCCTCTACGGTGGTATGTGGAACTTATTTTGTAGGGTCGGACACTATCCTTGTATTCAAACTCTTCCATAATGTATTCGGAGGAGGAACCTGCCTTGCAATGCCGAAGACAACACTACGCGCCTGACTCATCGTCATTGAAGCCTGGTTTAGGGGCTACTGAGGGAGTCCTGGATTAGGGGTCTCCGGACAGCCGGACTATATCCTTTGGCCGGACTGTTGGACTATGAAGACACAAGATTGAAGACTTCGTCCCGTGTCCAGATGGGACTCTACTTGGTGTGGAAGGCAAGCTAGGCAATACAGATATGCATATCTCCTCCTTTGTAACCGACCTTGTGTAACCCTAGCCCCCTCCGGTGTCTATATAAACCGAAGGGTTTTAGTCCGTAGGACAAAAAAAATCATACCATAGGCTAGCTTCTAGGGTTTAGCCTCTCCGATCTCGTGGTAGATCAACTCTTGTAATACTAATATCATCAAGAACAATCAAGCAAGACGTAGGGTATTACCTCTATCAAGAGGGCCCGAACCTGGGTAAACATCGTGTCCCCTACCTCCTGTTACCTCTGGCTTAGACGCACAGTTCGGGACCCCCTACCCGAGATCCGCCGGTTTTGACACCGACAGTGACACAGAACTATCTCTGGTTCATCAATGTAATGTAGGCATGTATTTTGAATATAGTCATACATGCTTATGGAAAAGAACTTGCATGGCATTTTTTGTCCTACCCTCCAATGGCAGCGGGGTCCTATTGGAAACTAAGGGATATTAAGGCCTTCTTTTAATAGAGTACCAGACCAAAGCATTAACACTTAGTGAATACATGAACTCCTCAAACTACGATCATCACCGGTAATTATCCTGATTATTGTCACTTCGGGGTTAACATATCATAACACATAATAGGTGACTATAGACTTGCAAGATAGGATCAAGAACTCACATACATTCATGAAAACATAATAGGTTCAGATCTAAAATCATGGCACTCGGGCCCTAGTGACAAGCATTAAGCATAGAAAAGTCATATCAACATCAATCTCAGAACATAATGGATACTAGGGATCAAACCCTAACAAAACTAACTCGATTACATGATAAATCTCATCCAACCCATCACCGTCTAGCAAGCCTACGATGGAATTACTCATGCATGGTGGTGAGCATCATGAAATTGATGATGGAGGAAGGTTGATGATGATGATGGCGACGGATTCCCCTCTCCGGATCCCCGAACGGACTCTAGATCAGCCCTCCCGAGAGAGATTAGGGCTTGGCGGAGGCTCCGTATCGTAAAACGCGATGAATCCTTCTCTCTGATTTTTTTTCTCCCCGAACGTGAATATATAGAGTTGGAGTTGAGGTCAGTGGAGCACCAGGGGGCCCACGAGGCAGGGGGCGCGCCCAGGGGGGTAGGCGTGCCCCCACCCTCGTGGATAGGGTGTGGGCCCCTTGGCCTTGATTCTTTCACCAGTATTTTTTATCTATTCCAAAAATATTCTCCATTGATTTTCAGGTCATTCCGAGAACTTTTATTTCTGCACAAAAATAACACCATGGCAATTCTGCTAAAAACAACGTTAGTTCGGGTTAGTTCGATTCAAATCATGCAAGTTAGAGTCCAAAAGAAGGGCAAAAGTGTTTGGAAAATCAGATACGTTGGAGATGTATCAACTCCCCCAAGCTTAAACCTTTGCTTGTCCTCAAGCAATTCAGTTGATAAACTGAAAATGATAATGGAAAACTTTTACAAACTCTGTTTGCTCTTGTTGTTGTAAATATGTAAAGCCAGCATTCAAGTTTTCAGCAAATATTATGAACTAACCATATTCGCAATAACGTTTAGGTCTCATGTTTACTCATATCAATGGCATAATCAACTAGCGAGCAATAATAGTAAATCTTGGATGACCACACATTCTCAAAACAATCATAATATGATATAACAAGATGGTATCTCGCTAACCCTTTCTGAGACCGCAAAACATAAATGCAGAGCACCTCTGAAGATCAAGGGCTGACTGGAAATTGTAATTCATGGTAAAAGAGATCCAGTCACAGTCATACTCAATGTAAACTAATAGTAATGCATGCAAATGACAGCGGTGCTCTCCAACTGGTGCTTTTTAATAAGAGGATGATGACTCAACATAAAAGTAAATAGATAGGCCCTTCGTAGAGGGAAGCAGGGATTTGTAGAGGTGCCAGAGCTCGATTTTGAAATAGAGATGAATAATATTTTGAGTGGTATACTTTCATTGTCAACATAACAACTGAGAGATCTCGATATCTTCCATGCTACACACATTATAGGCGGTTCCCAAGCAGAATGGTAAAGTTTATACTCCTCTACCACCAACAAACATCAATCCATGGCTTGTCCAAAACAACGGGTGCCTGCAACTAACAACAATCCTGGGGGAGTTTTGTTTGCAATTATTTTTATTTGATTTGAGCATGGAACTGGGCATCCCGATTACCAGCCATTTTCTCATGACCGAGGAGCAGAGTCCACTCCTCTTGAAAATAACCCGCCTAGCATGGAAGATATAGACAACCCTAGTTGATACCTGAGCTATTCGAGCATACAAAACAGAATTTCATTTGAAGGTTTAGATTTTGGCACATACAAATTTACTTGGAACGGCAGGTAGATATCGCATATAGGAAGGTATGGTGGACTCGTATGGAATAACTTTTGGGGTTTATGGAATTGGATGCACAAGCAGTATTCCCGCTTAGTACAAGTGATGGCTAGAAAGAGACTGGGAAGCGACCAGCTAGAGAGCGACAATAGTCATGAGCATGCATTAAAATTAATCAACACTGAATGCAAGCATGAGTAGGATATAATTCACCATGAACATAAATATCGTGGAGGCTATGTTGATTTTGTTTCAACTACATGCGTGAACATGTGCCAAGTCAAGCCACTCGAATCGTTCAAAGGAGGATACCACCCTATCATACCACATCACAACCATTTTAATAGCATGTTGGCACGCAAGGTAAACCATTATAAACTCCTAGCTACTTAAGCATGGCATGAGAAACTATAATCTCTAATTGTCATTACAAACATGTTCCATTCATAATAGGCTGAATCAGGAATGATGAACTAATCATATTTACAAAAACAAGATAGGTCGAGTTCATACCAGCTTTTCTCATCTCAATCAGTCCATCATATATCATCATTATTTCCTTTCACTTGCACGACCGAACGGTGTGGATAATAATAATAGTGCACATGCATTGGACTAAGCCGGAATCTGCAAGCATTTAATACAAGAGAGAAGACAAGGTAATATGGGCTCTTTGTTAGATCAACAATAATTCATATGAGAGCCACTCAACATTTTCATCATGGTCTTATCCTCTCGACCCCCAAAGAAAAGAAAAGAAACAAAACTATTTACACGGGAAAGCTCCCAACAAGCAAAAGAAGAACGAGAAATCTTTTTGGGTTTTCTTTTTAATTGCTACTACAGGCGTGGAAAGTAAACTAGCTAAAAGCTACAACTAATTTTTATATTTTTCTTAAGGTTTTTCAAACACACAAGAAGAAAGCTTAAAACAGAAAATAAACTAGCATGGATGATACAATGAAAAAGTATGAGCACCGACAACTGGCATGAGTGTGTGAACATGAATGTAATGTCGGTGAGAGATACGTACTCCCCCAAGCTTAGGCTTTTGGCCTAAGTTGGTCTATGGCCATGGCTGGCCTGGTGGATATCCGAAGTTGAAGCTGGGGTTGTACTGAGATGCAGCAGCTACTGCCTGACGAGCTGCAGCTCGGAGGCTATCTGCCTCCGTCCTCCTCTCGTACTCGTTCGCCTCCTCCCTAGTTATAACATATCTCCTTGTTTTCCTGAAAGTCAAAGAAAGTAGGAGCATGGAGAGCAACATGGATGGTGTGTCGTCTGTCAAAGATTAGTTGGTACTGGAGGAACTGATCGTTCCTCTCAACAAACTGATGACGAACCATAGCATTATAATCTAGATAAGGAGGAGGTAATTCAATATCATTCTCATGTACGGGTATCTCAAGAGAATTAGCTAAACGGGTTGCATAAATTCCACCGAACAAATCTCCACTAATACTGTTATGATGCAACCTACGTGCAACAATGGCCCCCAAGTTGTATTGTTTATCTCCTAATACAGCACTCTTGAGAACACTAAGATCGGGAACACACATGTGACATGCCTCATCCTTACCATTAATGCATGTACCTATAAAGAGAGCAAAATAGTGTATGACAGGAAAATGAATGCTCCCTATGGTAGCTTGTGTTATTTCTCTAGATTCCCCCACAGTGATAGTAGCAAGAAATTCTTTAAATTCAGATTTGGGAGGTTCACTAACATTACCCCACTGTGGGAGTTTACAAGCAGTATTAAAATCTTCTAAGTCCATGGTATAGGATTTATCATAGAGATCAAATAGGACAGTGTGAGAATTGCATGATGATGTAAATTTAAACCTTCTCACAAAGGAATCAGTTAGGTGATAATATTGGGGGCACTTATCTTACACGAAGCCCTCAAGTTCAGCATTACGCACATACGCGTCAAATTCCTCCTTAATTCCTGCTTGGACCATAAAATCTTCTGACGACCATTCACAAGGCCGCACTTGAGCTTCTCTTGGTAGTTTATAGTCCGGCTCACGTATCGCGGGCCTGGGTCCTTGCTTCCTTGGGGAACCACCTAGGTACATTTTCCTAAACATATTTATTCCTTTGAAAAATTTCTGAAATTTTTAGTAAATCAAAATAAAATTGATCCAAACTCAACAAAATTGATAGCAACTACTCCTGCAAGTGCCTAGAGACTATATCATGCATTAAAACTACTTGGGACCATATAAATTTGACATGAAAGCTCAAGAACAGTGTCACCTAAGCAGCAAAAATTTCCAATAAATAAAGCACTAGAACAAAAACTAATTGGACCATTGGAGGAGTCACATACCGAAGAACAATCCCCCAAAGCAGTTTCGTGAATGGAGCTTTGAGCAAGGAGATCGAAAATGGCAGCAAGGTGAGCTAGAACTCGGGTTTGAGCTGGTGGGTGATTTTTCTGGAGGAAGAAGAAGTGTGTGGGTGCTGGAATAAGTGGAGGGGGCCACGTGAGGCCCACAAGGCGGGGGGGGGGGGGGGACGCCCAGGGGGTAGGCGCCCTCTACACCCTCGTGGCCAGGTGGTTGCCCCCTCTGGTGTGTTCTCAGTGCCAATAATTCTTAAATATTCTACAAAAAACATATTTCATTTTCGGGACATTTGGAGAACTTTTATTTGGGGGTATTTTCTATTGCAAGGATAATTCAGAAAACAGACAGAAAATACACTTTTTGCTTTATTTGGTCCAAATAACAGAAAGTAAAAGGAGGGTATAGAGAGTTGTTCTTTCTAACTCATTCCATCTCATGCTCATCAAAAGGAATCCACTAACAAGGTTGATCAAGTCTTGTTAACAAAATCTTTTCGAATAACATGAAACCGGAGAATTTTTGAATAACACTAGGTTACCTCAACAGGGATATGCACATCCCCAACAATAAGAATATCATATATCTTCTTGATAGTAGGAAGAGGAAATTCAGAACCTCCAATAGTAATTGTTGGATTTTTCCAATAGAATTGATACTGTGGACTTGAGGTTGTTTCCTCAGAAAGTGTATCGTGTGCTCACTACCATTAACATGAAAAGTGACATTGCCTTTGTTGGAATCAATAACAGCCCCTATAGTATTGAAAAAGGGTCTACCAAGAATAATAGACATACCATCGTCCTCGGGAATATCAAGAATAACAAAGTCCATTAAAATAGTAACATTTGCAACCACAATAGGCAGGTCCTCACAAATACCAATAGGTATAGCAGTTCATTTATCAGCCATTTGCAAAAACATTTCAGTAGGTGTCAACTTATTCAAATCAAGTCTACGATATAAAGAGAGAGCCATAACACTGACACCGGCTCCAAGATCACATAAAGCAGTTTTAACATAGTTTCTTTTAATGGAGCATGGTATAGTTGGTACTCTGGGATCTCCTAGTTTCTTTGGTATTCCACCTTTAAAAGTATAATTAGCAAGCATGGTGGGAATTTCAGCTTTCAGTAACTTTCTTTTATTTGTAACGATATCTTTCATGTACTTAGCATAATGATTCATTTTAAGAATATGAGTCAAATGCGTATGCAAAAAGATAGGTCTAATCATTTCAGCAAAGCGCTCAAAATCCCCATCATCCTTTTTCTTGGATGGTTTAGGAGGAAAAGGCATGGGTTTCTGAACCCATGGTTCTCTTTCTTTACCATGCTTCCTAGCAACAAAGTCTCTCTTATCATAACATTGATTCTTTGATTGTGGGTTATCAAGATCAACAGCAGGTTCGATCTCTACATCATTGTCATTGCTAGGTTGAGCATCAACATGAACATCATCATTAATATTATCACTAGGTTCATGTTCATTACCAGATTGTGTTTCAGCATCAGAGATAGAAATATCATTGGGATTCTTAGGTGTGTCAACAACAAGTTCACTAGAAGCATGCAAAGTCCTATCATTTTTCTTTTTCTTCCTCTTAGAAGAACTAGGTGCATCAACATTAGTTCTCTGAGAATCTTGCTCAATTCTCTTAGGGTGGCCCTCAGGATACAAAGGTTCCTGAGTCATTTTACCCCCTCTAGTCATAACTCTAATAGCATTATCATTTCTCTTATTATTTATTCACTAAGAAAATCATTCTGAGCTTTAAGTACTTGTTCTACTTGAGTGGTAACCACAGAAGCATGTTTACTAATAAGTTTAAGTTCACCTTTAACTCTAGACATATAATCACTCAAGTGTTCAATCATATAAGCATTACGTTTCAATTGTCTACCAACATAAGCATTGAAGTTTTCTTGTTTAACAATAAAATTATCAAACTCATCTAAGCATTGGCTAGCAGACTTATAACGAGGAATATCACCTTAATCAAATCAATAGAGAGAATTTACCTTTACTACCTGTGTCAGGTTATCAAGACCATGTATTTATTCAATAGGTGGTAAATTCTTAACATCTTCAGCTTTAATACCTTTTTTCTTTCATTGATTTCTTTGCCTCTTGCATATCTTCAGGACTGAGAAATAGAATACCCCTTTTCTTCAGAGTTGGCTTAGGAGTTGGTTCAGGAAGTTTCCAATCATTTTCATTACTCAACATATTATTCAATAGCAATTCAGCTTGATCAACTGTTCTTTCCCTGAAAATACAACCAACACAACTATCCAGGTGGTCTCTGGAAGCATCGGTTAGTCCATTATAAAAGATATCAAGTATTTCATTTTTCTTGAGAGGATGATCAGACAAAGCATTAAGTAATTGGAGAAGCCTCCCCCAAGCTTGTGGGAGACTCTCTTCTTCAATTTGCACAAAATTTTATATTTCCCTTAGAGCAGCTTGTTTCTTATGAGCGGGGAAATATTTAGCAAAGAAGTAATAAATCATATCCTGGGGACTACGCACACAACCAGGATGAAGAGAATTAAACCATTTTTAGCATGACCCTTTAATGAGAACGGAAACAACTTAAGGATAAAGTAATAGCGAGTTTTCTCATCATTAGTGAATAGGGTGGCTATATCATTTAATTTAGCAAGATGTGCCACAACAGTTTCAGATTCATAGCCATAGAAAGGATAAGATTCAACCAAAGTAATTAACTCAGGATCGATAGAGAAATCATATTCCTTATCGGAAATACAGATAGGTGAAGTAGCAAAAGGAGGGTCATATTTCATTCTACCATTCAAAGATTTTTCTTTTAGCTTAGCTAACAGTTTCTTAAGATCATATCTATCATTGCAAGCTAAAAAGTCTCTAGTATTTTCTTCATCCATAACATAACCCTAAGGCACAACAGGAAATTCATATCTAGGGGGAGAATCTTCATCATCACTTTCATCAATATTACCAGTTTCAATAATTTCATTCTCTCTAACCCTAGCAAGTTGTTCATCAAGTTGTTCATAACACATAATAGGTGACTATAGACTTGCAAGATAGGATCAGGAACTCACATATACTCATGAAAACATAATAGGTTCAGATCTAAAATCATGGCACTTGGGCCCTAGTGACAAGCATTAAGCATAGCAAAGTCATAGCAACATCAATCTCAGAACATAATGGATACTAGGGATCAAACCTTAACAAAACTAACTCGATTACATGACAAATCTCATCCAACCCATCCCCGTCTAGCAAGCCTACGATGGAATTACTCAAGCACGGCGGTGAGCATCATGAAATTCGTGATGGAGGAAGGTTGATGATGACGATGGCGATGGATTCCCCTCTTTGGAGCCCCGAACGGACTCCAAGTCAGCCCTCCCGAGAGAGATTAGGGCTTGGTGGCGGCTCCGTATCGTAAAACGCGATGAATCCTTCTCTTTGATTTTTTTCTCCTGAACGTGAATATATAGAGTTGGAGTTGAGATCGGTGGAGCACCAGGGGGCCTACGAGGCAGGGGGCACGCCCAGGGGGGTAGGCGCGCCCCCACCCTCGTGGACAGGGTGTGGGCCCCCGGGCCTTGATTCTTTTGCCATTATTTTTTATATATTCCAAAAATATTCTCCGTTGATTTTTAGGTCATTCCGAGAACTTTTATTTCTGCACAAAAATAACACCATGGCAATTCTGCTGAAAACAGCGTCAGTCTGGGTTAGTTCCATTCAAATCATGCAAGTTAGAGTCCAAAACAAGGGAAAAAGTGTTTGGAAAAGTAAATACGTTGGAGACGTATTGCTACCTCTTGAGCACTGCGTTGGTTTTCCCTGAAGAGGAAGGGATGATGGAGCAAAGTAGCGTAAGTATTTCCCTCAGTTTTTGAGAACCAAGGTATCAATCCAGTAGGAGGCTACGCGCGAGTCCCTCGTACCTGCACAAAACAAATAAATCCTCGCAACCAACACAAATAGGGGTTGCCAATCCCTATAAGGCCACTTACGAGAGTGAGATCTGATAGATATGATAAAGATAATATTTTTGGTATTTTTGTGATAAAGATGCAAAGTAAAATAAAGGCAAAGTAAATAGCAAAGGAAATAACTAAGTAGTAGGAGATTAATATGATGAAGATAGACTCGGGGGCCATAGGTTTCACTAGTGGCTTCTCTCGAGAGCATAAGTATTCTACGGTGGGTGAACAAATTACTGTTGAGCAATTGACAGAATTGAGCATAGTTATGAGAATATCTAGGCATGATCATGTATATAGGCATCACGTCCGAGACAAGTAGACCGACTCCTGCCTGCATCTACTACTATTACTCCACTCATTGACCGCTATCCAGCATGCATCTAGAGTATTAAGTTAAAAACAGAGTAACGCCTTAAGCACGATGACATGATGTAGAGGGATAGACTCATGCAATATGAAGAAAATCCCATCTTGTTATCCTCGATGGCAACAATACAATACGTGCCTTGCTGCCCCTACTGTCACTGGGAAAGGACACCGCAAGATGGAACCCAAAGCTAAGAACTTCTCCCATTGCAAGAAAGATCAATCTAGTTGACCAAACCAAACTGATAATTCGAAGAGACTTGCAAAGATAACCAATCATACATAAAAGAATTCAGAGAAGATTCAAATATTGTTCATAGATAGACTTGATCATAAACCCACAATTCATTGGTCTCAACAAACACACCGCAAAAAGAAGATTACATCGAATAGATCTCCACAAGAGAGGGGGAGAACATTGTATTGAGATCCGAAAAGAGAGAAGAAGCCATCTAGCTACTAACTATGGACCCGTAGGCCTGAGGTAAACTACTCACACTTCATCGGAGAGGCTATGGTGTTGATGTAGAAGCCCTCCGTGATCGATGCCCCCTCCGGCGGAGCTCCGAAACAGGCCCCAAGATGGGATCTCTTGGATACAGAAAGTTACGGCGGTGGAATTAGGGTTTTGGCTCCGTATCTGATCATTTGGGGGTACGTGGATATATATAGGAGGAAGGAGTACGTCGGTGGAGCAACAGGGGGCCCACGAGGGTGGAGGGCGTGCCTGGGGTAGGCAGGCGCGCCCCTACCTCGTGGCCTCCTCTCTTGTGCCTTGATGTAGGGTCCAAGTCTCCTGGGTCTTATTCATTGAGAAAATCACGTTCCCGAAGGTTTCATTCCGTTTGGACTCCATTTGATATTCCTTTTCTTCGAAACCCTAAAACAGGCAAAAAACAGCAATTCTGGGCTGGGCCTCCGGTTAATTGGTTAGTCCCAAAAATGATATAAAAGTAGATAATAAATCCCAATAATGTCCAAAATAGTAGATAATATAGCATGGAGCAATCAAAAATTATAGATACGTTGGAGACGTATCACGTATCAGGCACAATATGGGCATTTCGCTTCACCTTGTTCAGCAAACTAGAATATATTTTGCCTCTTTCTTTATCGTCTTTAATAGTACAAGTATAGAACTGCGGTTCATCATTCTTTATTTAGTTCTTATGTAATTCTTGAACATATGTACCTATGAATCGAATAATGCATTGGCTGTTTGAACTTGATGGATATGAATAAAGCTGTAGCATACATTCAAATTCAAATTCAAATCCGGTACAATTTGAAATAGAAGCAATTAAATTATGGTGAAATTATGCTCTCTAGGTTGTTACGGCACACACACGGTTGGTAAAACACAAACGTTTGTGATATACACCATAATCCGAGACGGTTCACAGAGAGGAAACGTGTGCAAGCATGCACACAGTTGCCGTTTCCAAAGCGTGTGCGATGTCAGACAATATCACAAACGGTGCGGGCAAACTAAACGTTTGTGTTAGTTGCCTTATCGTACACGATTCGCAACCATGAACTATTTCTGATGAAGTATGCATCATAAATGTTGCACCGCAAAATAGCATGTGCGATAGTTGTCGTCTACGATGATGTTACGGCGGTCCGATGTTTAGTAATCCTGTCTGACACTCGTACGACAATTAGCTAATCTTCTTAATAGTGAACCATTTTTGATGGGCCGCGCATCAGACACATTCTATAATAGTGAGCCGTTTGTGGTGGGCCGCGCATCGTAAACATAGCACCACATAATACCGACTGCAATGGTAATGCGAGCAGAAACGAGTAGGAGTACTGTAAGGTCCCTATCCCCGACGGTTTTTGGGTCGTGTGGGAAGGACCCCCCTATCGCCGACACTCACTTGGCGACGGTTCGAAATGTCGTCGCGGAAAGGGGTCAAAAACCGTTTGTTTAGCAGCGACGCGCACCAGTGAGCATTCGCACTTCATAAATTATTTCTTTTATCATTTACCTACTCGAGGACGAGTAGGAATTAAGCTTGGGGATGCTGATACGTCTCCAACGTATCTATAATTTATGAAGTATTCACGCCAATATATTATCATTCTTGGATGTTTTACAATCATTTTATAGTAACTTTATATCATTTTTTGGGACTAACCTATTGACCCGGTGCCCAGTGCCAGTTGCTATTTTTTGCTTGTTTTTTACATCGCCGGAAATCAATATCAAACGGAGTCCAAACACCGCAAAACTTTACGGAGATTTTTTTTGGACCAGAAGGAACCCAATGGGCCAGAGTTGCACCTGGGGGTGCCCCGAGGGGGGAACAACCCACCAAGGCACGCTAGGGTCCCCTAGCGTACCCAGGTGGGTTGTGCCCACCTCAGTGGCCTCCCGTACCCCTTATTTGCACTATAAATTCCGAAATATTCTGAAACCCTTCGCGGTTAACCTAGATCAGAAGTTCCGCCGCCGGAGGGTGCCGTAGCCACCGAAAACCAATCTAGACCCGTTTCGGCACCCTGCTGGAGGGGGGAATCATCTCTGGTGGCAATCTTCATAATCCTGGCGGCCACCACGATGAGGAGGGAGTAGTCCACCCTCGGGGCTAAGGGTTTGTACCAGTAGCTATGTTTTTAATATATCTCTCTCTCTCATGATCTATATCATGGGCTTTGTTAATATAGATGGGTCATATGATGTTTCTCCCCTCTATACTCTTGTTGTGATGAATTGAATCTTTACCCTTTGAAGTTTTGTTACGTCGGATTGAATGTTCAAATTTGAGAACACATGATGTATGTCTTGCATGATGAATACATGAGGCGATAATGGGTATCTTATTGATTCACTTGATATACGTTATGGCACTCAACTTGCGGATTCCCGCGGTGATATCGGGGTAATCTATTCATAGGGGTTGATGCACGCTTTTATTATATTTTCTCGGATAGAAAGTTTGGGGTCTCCTTGTAGTTCTTTGTGTGGATTGAGCATTACGAATATGAACTTGCTTTGGTGTTATCTTAGTACAGACTCTAGGATAGATCGAACGAAAAATAGCTTTGTGTTATTTTAGTACTGACTCTTGAATAGATCGAACGGAAAGAATAGCTTTGAGGTGGTTTAGTACCCTACAAACAATTCCTATCTTTTGTTCCCGCTAATAGGAACTTGGGAATGATTCTTTGTTACACTTTGAGGGATAATCATATGATCCAACTATGTTAGCATTGTTGAGAGGTTGCACTAGTGAAAGTACGGACCCTAGGCCTTGTTTTTAAGCATTGCAATACCGTTTTTGTGCCTGTTTACTATTTTGTACCTTGCTGTTTTTATTTATTCAGATTATAAAAATATATTTCTACCATCCACATTACACTTTTATCACCATCTCTTCGCCGAACTAGTGCACCTATACAATTTGCCATTGTTTTGGATGTGTTGGGGACACAAGAGATTTCTTGTATTTGGTTGCAGGGTCGTTTGAGAGAGACCATCTTCATCCTAGACCTCTCACGGATTGATAAACCTTAGGTCATCCACTTGAGGGGAAATTGCTACTGTCCTACAAAACTCTGCGCTTGGAGGCCAAACACGTGTCTACAAGAATAAAGTTGCGTAGTAGACATCAGCGTGTCTTGTAGATGTCGAGGCTTCTCCGTGAGCTTCAGTGTCGGAGTTGTTCGGAGTAGGATGGGGAGCTATAGTGCTAGGATAGCGATGATGCCCCTCATGAGGTGTCGTGGTCACAATCCCGTTGGAGTAGGTCTCCAAGAGGCGACGGAGTTCTCCTGGGGAGACAAAGGCATTGTCGGGGCTGATGATAGGAGCAGACCTTGGGGGTTCAACTGGCCTCCCAAGTAGCATTATTTGGGTGTCAGTGTTGGTTGAAGCTTCACTCCTTACTGGTGTCAGGAGCGCAAGCGTCCCGCGGGTCACAATCAGATCATTGGTGACCTGATCGAATAGTGCCTCTTGCGCCCTCAGGTAGCGCACCAGATGCACTAGAGCAGGATCCGACTCGTGGTCTCCGTTGGTGACCTAGGTCGAGCCACCATAGCCTTCACGACTAGGGTAGTAGAAGAAAGGGGAGTGTTAACCCTCGGCGACAAATACCGTACATGAACTATACCCTCTCGGGCTGCAAGTTGGATGGCTTGGGGCTCGTCGGAGGTCTTCCTCCCAGTGAACTGGTAGGGACGCTCTGATGTGGTGCCCCTCCCGTAGATGTGCACCATGGCCCAGAAGTGATGGATGACATCACTTGTGTGTTCCTGGTACACAACATATTCTAGGGGTTCGTCTATGCCAAAAGCACGACTAGTGAGATTGGCGAGGATTGCTACAAAATCTCCAAGCTCAGATGCGGTGGTGTCATTGCGGACGATGGGACCAGGCATCTGGGTGGTTTGGAAATCAGGCTGCGAGTGAAGGCTGTGATGTACTGATTTGGCGCAAGGCTTCCATTATAAGCCAGTGGAATCTTCCATCGCACGCTTGTGGATGGGACAACTCAGGTGTCAGCCACGGGCGCACGGCCTATGGCCTAGAACGATAGGTTGGGCACCGACTGTCCAAAAGATGTCGGCTGGCCACTGTGCAGGTTATCGGATAGGATGAGCTTGACAGACAGGAAAGGATATGGGCGGTGTAGAAACCTAGGGATAGTGACCAGGCTAATATAGGATTAGCCAGTGGTCAGCCTTTCTCTGATACCAAGGTTGCAGGGGCCGGCTTTCCAGGACATAAATCCTAGTAAACGACCCTTGTGTCATCACCAGCCCCAGGATTACTGTTGCTGGTGGACATTTCCTTGATATAGATTTCCAAGCAATTACAAGAAATTGGATACAAGACCACAAAGGTCCAATGAATATAACAAGGATCTCTAGTGGTGGATGACAGAAGCGACTCGTGGATCTCCAATGTTGATGGGACTCCATTCCCACGGGAACAACTGACCTGGATAACTCCTATCTCGCGTGGTTGCTATCTCCGAATCCTAGGTTGCGGGGTCTCTTCGTAGTGCTCCTCTGTGAGTCATGATCTGGCCAAGCCAATAGCCAGGGACAAGCCAATGACTATGTTTGAATGTACTCGCAAACATCAAGAACAAAATATATACCGGATGCATATGCTCATGATGAATTAAATTATATGCATGTGTTGACTGAGAATTAAAGCATGTCATGGAAAATATTCATACGGTGCAGAAGGATAAATAAGTCATGTTATTAGTAAATCAAAGAAATGAAACGGAACGTCGGGCATTGGACCACCCGAGAAATTCTAATAGAAATGCCAAACGGGTGTCTAAAAGAGAAGCGGGCGAGATAGGACCGCCCGAGAACTCAAGGGACGCCATGAGAGGTCTTGAAAATACATGCCACAATCGGGTGTCTGAAGCGATGCCTCATAAAGGGCTTATAAGAAAATAACATGAGTATTCAGGTGGACTAGCCATCCCAAGAATTACTCACAGTTACACATAAGAGGAAATGTTTAGTCCACAACAATACTCATGTCAACAATAGTATTCATAGTGGCACCAATAGTGACAATAATTATCCTGCAAATGGATCATGATTAATTTAATTATTTCCTCTGTAGACTGACACTAAGACCAACACCTGACCAACCCAGAATGTATTCCTTAACCAAGGACACGGCTATTCGAATAGATATAACTCTACAGAGGGTGTACTCTTTACCCACAAGTAAAGGATTTCTTTAGTCAACCCCGAGATGTTGACTAATTCCGATTACGGTCTTTGGGATGAAAACACACCTGACCCGCACATATCAGCTTTAACCCATCAAGCCAGGGATCACCCAACACAATGATAAAGTAAAACTTTAAGTGGGAAGGCCTCATGCAATGGCCTCCAACAGCATGAACATTCAGTTTCGGTCCCAGACCGGCCATTCATGCCCCCGGACCAAGTGACATGACTACTGGGGCCAATAGTATCATTCCCTATGGCCTCTCTGTACGATGTGTGCAGGAAAGGGGTTATCAACTTACTGAACCATACCTTAGCTTTGGCAGGGACATGTGGCAGCATGAATCAAGTATGGAGTTACCTGAACAAGACTTGATCTATGGTCAACTCAGGAGGTTTAAGTGTTCCTGTAGTGGTTAGCACAATACAATTCCTTGGTAGTACCCAACAGGGTCACCACCTAGTATGTCTCAACATACCCTCAGTGATCATTCTCGTCACAATGAGATTTCAATCTCACGGTCACTTTTCTCATGACTGATTCTTCCTGCAAATTAGCCTGGACCAACACAGGCACATATGGCACATGAAAATAGTCGTACTCACTTATACTTCATGTTTAAGTGAAGATAAAATACCATCAAAGGGAATCATGCATGTATGACTAATACTATGAAAATTCTATATGAATTCAACATATTCATAATTCAATTCTACATGCAAACAAACAAACAACTATGCATTCACCATATCATGTGTTCAAGATTCTTGCCTTGAGCATGCAGAAAGATTGGGTGCACTCCAAAACTTTGAAAATTATATCTCCCCTCCATTTCCTATTTTCAGAATATTTTAATTACCAAATAATTCCAAAATAGTACATAAAAGTTGCTTGGAAGTTTTTTAAATAAATACTAAAATAAAGTAGATGAAATTTGATAAATAATAGAAAAATAAACTAGTCATTTGGAGGTCATATGATTTTCATATGGATTTACTAAGCTAGAACAATCAAGGAAATAGACTATTTAGTAGATCCAGCCAAAACCAAGCATAGGAAAAATGTTCACCCTATGTGGATAAATAGAACATGAATTTAGGAGTAGGTAGAAATTTGAATCATCAAATTTGGATAAGAAATGAACGCTCTGGAATTATTTCAAATAGGCTGGAAAAGAAAACAAAGAGAGGGATAGAAGTGCGCACTGGGCGGAACATAGCCGCCAGGTGCTATTGGGCCGAGCCCAATCAGTGGCCGCGTGGGAGGGCTGCGACGCCGAAGGCGTATTCTATGGAATACGTCTTTCCCTCGGGAAAACAACTTCCACGGCATCCGTCTCCACTTATCCACACGGCGGGGGTTACGAGTCACTGACCATGGGCCCGCCTGACCCACTGGTCAGGTTTGACTGGTCGCCGCGCGCGCCGTCTCCTCCGGCTGAACAGAGGCGGCGCTTCGGGGATGCTCGCTGGCGATTGGTGGCTCCTCTTGGAAAACCGAGGCCATACATGAGCTCAGGAGGTCGAGGCGAACATGGGGGTACCCTCCTTGGTCGCCGGAGTGGTGGGAGTCGCCGGCGGCGTCGGGTGAGATGGGGCTTTTTCCTACGGTGGCTCCTGAGAAAAATTGAGCACGTGGGTGGACTAGCGAGAGCACTAGGAGGCTACTGGTGGAGAGAACAGAGTGGGGGAGGCCCTTGTGGCGTCGGAATGATCAAGACAGAGGCGGTGGCCGTGGTTGTCGGAGAGGAAGAAGACGACCATCTCCGGTCGTTCTGCTGGTACGGGAGGATCAGAGAGGGGGAGGGGAGTGTGGTGAGGATACTTGCGAGCTCGGGGTGAGATTTTATAGTGCGAGGGGGTCGGCTCCGCGGTACAGAGGATTGGCAGAACGGCGACGATCATTACGGTGGCAGGTGAGGCCGTTGAGATCGTCAGGGTGGTCGTTGAGGATGGTGGCCGCCCGCAGTTACTCCTGGGAGGATCTGGGCTGCTCGGGACGCGCCATGCGGGTTGGGCGGTGATGTGGCCGAGCGGGACTCACCAGGCGGCGGTCCTGGTCGTCATGGACGGTGGTGGACAGCGCTAGGAGCCAAGGGGAGGTGTCTTTGAGGGTCTAGGCGGTCGGGCTGATCCAGAGATGGATCAGGATGAGAGGGAGAGGCAGCACAGACACGGCAGGAGCTCGGTGCCGACGCGTGCAAAACACACGCTTTGGCCGTTCCCGAAGCACGTGCACAGAGTCCTCGACAAAATGCCAGGGCCACCTAGGGGTCTTTGATTGTATTGAAAATTGACAGGATTGTGAACCTGGTTATGAGAGAGCTAATGGACATGCTGGTTTGGCTATATGACTAAGTGTTCAGTGCAGTTTAGGAAGTGGCAACATTTATGTCATGCACATGAGGTGTTTGATAGAACAGCTCTATGAGAGCTCTATATTGGTTTTTCCCAAGTTCCACGTCGAGACGGCGGCGCTTCATCCCAAAAGCTCTCCCTTGATTTTTTTTCAGGTCAAAAGACATCATATTGTAGAAGATGGGCACCGGAGGCCTGCCAGGGGGCCCACAAGCCACAGGGGCACGCTAGGGGGTAGGGCGCGCCCCCAGGCTTGTGGCCTCCTAATGGGCCCCCTTTGGTATTTTCTATGCCCAATATTTTTTATATATTCCAAAATAATTCTCAGTAAATTTGCAGGACTTTTTTGTGCAAAATAGGTCTCTCAGATTTGTTCCTTTTCCAGTCCAGAATTCCAGCTGCCGGCATTCTCCCTCTTCATGTAAACCTTGTAAAATAAGAGCGGAAGGGCACAAATATTGTACCATAATGTGTAATAACATCCCATCATGCAATAAATATCAATATAAAAGCATGATGCAAAATGGACGTATCATCGTCTCGCCAACTATTGCTTTTACAACTATTGCTAACGCATAGCGATAAAGTAAAGCAATTACATGGCCCTTGCATTTCATACAACAATTAAGAGACAACCCTAAGGCTCCTGCCGGTTGTTGATATTACAAAACATGATCATCTCATAGAATAAAGTATATCACATCATGTCTTGACCATATCACATCACAACATGCCCTGCAAAAACAAGTTAGACGTCCTCTACTTTGTTGTTACAATTTTTATGTGGCTGCTACGGGATACTAGCAAGAACCATTCTTACCTACGCAAAACCACAATGGTGATTATCAAGTTTGCTATTTTAAATTTCTTCAAGAACCGTCCATAGTCAAAGTCGATTCAACTAAAGTAGGAGAAACAGACACATGCGAGCCACCTTTATGCAAAAGAAGTTGCATGTCAGTCGGTGGAACCGGTCTCATGTGCGTGGACATGTAAGGTTGGTCCGGGCCACTTCATCCCACAATACCGCCGAATCAAAATAAGACGTTGATGGTAAGCAGTATGAACATCACCACCCACAAATCCTTTGTGTTCTACTTGTGCATATCATCTACACATAGACCTGACTCATGACTGTCGGGGAACGTTGTATGGACAAAAAATTTCTACGCACACACAAGATCTATCCATGGAGATGCATAGCTACGAGAGTGGGAGCATCTACATACCCTTGTAGATCGCTAAGCGAAAGCATTTATCAATGCGGTTGATGTAGTCATACTCTTCGCGATCCGATCACGATCCAACTGATCTAGTGCCGAACGGACGACACCTCCGAGTTTAGCACACGTGCGGCTCGATGACGTCTCCTCCGTCTTGAATTAGCAAGCAGGAGAGGAGAATTATATTGGATCATAACCAACACGACGGCGTGGTGGTGATGGTGGCGGTGGAGCATCGACAGCGCTTCGCTAAGCGTCGCCGGCACGAGGCGGTGGAACTACGAAGTAATGGGAGAGAGAGGGGCGCCAAGGGCTTGGTGTGTCCTCTTGGGGAGCCCCCTCCCCTCTATATATAGGTGGAGGGGTGTGGGAAATGGCCTCTCCAAGCCCTAGGGCATAGGTAAGGGGGAGAGGACTTGGACTCCAAGTCCAATCCTAGTCCTACCAGGACTCCTTCCTTTTATTGCCTTCCCTAGCCACATGGGCTTTTGAGGACTTGGTGCGCCTAGCCTAATAAGGCCAGGCCACCTCCCCATAGCCCATGCTAGCCCTTGGGTCGTGGTGGACCCACTTGTGGACTTCCGGACCCCTCCAGAACCTTCTGGAAGCTTCCTGATACAATACCAAAAAAACTGCACCTTTTTCCGGAACCCAAAATATGACTTCCCATATATAAATCTTTACCTCATGACCATTCTGAGACTCCCCGTGACATCCGGGATCTCATTCGGGATTCCAAACAACATTTGGTTACCACTCATCAAATATCCCAATACTACTCTAGCGTCAACGAACGTTAAGCGTGCGACCCTGCGGGTTCTGAAACTATGTAGTCATGACTGAGAACTCTATCTGGTCAATAACCAATAGCGGGACCTGGATGCTCATATTGATTCCTACAAATTCCATGAAGATCTTTTATCGGTTGAACATTTAAGAGAACATACGTAATTCCCTTTGTCTATCGATATGTTACTTGCCCGAGATACGATCGTCATTATCTTCATACCTAGTTCAATCTCGTTACCGGCAAGTCCCTTTACTCATTCCATACTACATCATCTCAGAACTAAATCCTTAGTCACTTTGTTTGCAAGCTTCTTGTGATGTGTATTACTGAGAGGGCCTAGAGATACCTCTCCGATACACAGAGTGACAAATCCTAATCTCGATCTATGCCAACTCAACAAACACCTTCAGAGATACCTGTAGATCATCTTTATGATCACCCAGTTATGTTGTGACGTTTGATAGAACACAAGGTATTCCTCCGGTATCCGGGAGTTGCATAAGCTCATAGTCAAAGGAATATGTATTTTACATTAAGAAAGCAATAGCAATAAACTGAACGATCAAATGCTAAGCTTACGGATGGGTCTTGTCCATCACATCATTCTCCTAATGATGTGATCCCGTTATCAAATGACAACTCATGTCTATGGTTAGGAAACCTTAACCATCTTTGATCAACGAGCTAGTCTAGTATAGGCTCACTAGGGACACGGTATTTGTTTATGTATCCCATGTATTTAAGTTTCCGGTCAATACAATCCTAGCATGAATAGTAAACCTTTATCATGATCTAGGAAATATAATAATAACCATTTTTATTGCCTCTAGGGCATATTTCCATCAAATGGATGGATCATGTCCATCACATCATCCTTCTAATGATGTGATCCCGTTATCAAGTGACAACACATGTCTATGGTTAGGAAACCTTAACCATCTTTGATCAACAAGCTAGTCTAGTAGAGGCTTACTAGGGACATGGTATTTGTTTATGTATCCACACATGTATTTAAGTTTCCAATCAATACAATTCTAGCATGAATAATGAACCTTTATCATGAATAAGGAAATATAATAATAACTTTATTATTGCCTCTAGGGCATATTTCCATCAGAGGGAGATGGGTATGAGACCCACATATGTTACACCATAGTAGTAACCCAACCTTTGTGATCCGAGATCCCGTGAATTAGGACCTGGGAAGAACAAGGTATTGGTTAACCGAGGAGAGTAATATGTGACCAACTCTAGATGAAGATGCAAAACTCTCACAGCTGTAAGGCAGGTTGGCAACATGCTTTAGTGTGGTTCTATTGTCTATGATTAGCAAAGATGTTGTCCAACAGAGCAGTCTTGAAAGAATGCACCTATATGAGCTCCGATTGTAAACGTCAGTCTATGAGGCTTGTATGATCTCCGTAAGCTCATGAAGTGACTAGGGAGAACGACATATATGTTCCAAACCACGGGGTAGCCTACTGGCAGCTAGGTACTGGTTAAGACTTTCAATGAAACCTGTTCACACAAAACTAGAAATTCAAGGCATAGTCCATTGTCAAGTTATGGATGGATGTAGCTTAAAGTTCTAGGCAGAAATTCAACTTAACAGTCTCAGCTGAAACACTGGTATATTAAAAAAGTGGTGAGAAAAGGAAAATCTCTAAATGAGTATTTGTGATCTGGTGGGGGATTGTTAGAAATAAATGGGCTCAGCCCATTAACAAATTTTGAAATCTCAAATGAACTCATGAGAAAAAAGGAAAGTGGTGGTGTGGTGCTAAAGTTTAGTCCCATACCGCTAGTTAAGGAAGTGTTGGACCTCTTTATATAGTGGGTCCTCTCCACCACTCTAAGTGATGTGTTGAAGAGGAAATAGGAGACCACACGCGCGTGCCCGCTCGCCTCGCCTCACCTGGCCGGGCACGGGCTCAGGGCGACACGTGCACGTGACATGCGCGTGAAGGGTCTGCCGAAATTGGGTCTCTTGCGTTGCATGGATGCAACTTCCTTTTGCCATTTTATTTTTTGATGTATTGGAAGACAAGTTAATTATTTCTTTTCTAGTAAGTATATGACTTAGAAACCAAGTCAGCTTGAGATCATGATCGCGACCCGATACCGCATATGGTCCTATTATATATACTGTTACCGGCCAAGGCCAAAGACACAATGAAAACACCTAGGGTTTTGCCTCATCTCGTAACTTGTGCCGCCACCGTAGTCTACTCTATCCCGAACACCGTCATGTATCGGCGTGCGAGAGAACAAGTCTCTGGAATCGTTCGTGTAAGTGCATCTAGTGCCACCCCTAGTTGGTTTTGGAGTATTGACGACATACTTGGTTGAGGGACTAATGTGTTTGTGAGAATTGGAAGATAACACATGTAGTAGTCCCTTATTGATTTGGTTTACCTACCAGAGATGATCCCTAAAAATGTGTGAAGACATTGAAGACAATGGTGGCTTGTGAATACATTCACAGTGAAGATTATGACATGAGAAGACATTCATGTGAAGACTATGGAGTGCGAAGACATAGTTGTTTTGTAGTTTCCTTTTCTTCTTTGTTGAGTCATAGGAACCACCGTACTGTTAAGTGGGGTCCAAGTGAACAAAGTCAGAGTGACTGAAGTGATGCTCAACCAACATCCTATGTCTTCGAGCGAAGACAACGAGAGCAAATCTTATCCAGAGCTGGATGAGTCAGCTTTACTTGTATCCCAAATCAAGCTGACGCGTGTGTTTGAAATCCGACCATTGGACACGTGTCGGTTCCTTAGTGACCCAGGGTCATTTCGGGCAAATCAGGTCGGGTTGCCTCCTGGCTATAAATAGCCCACCCCCTACACCATAAATTGGTGGCTGCTTAGATTTAGTGCACGACATTTGTCGTTTGAGAGCAACCCACCTCCGAAGCATTTGAGAGAGAAATCCGTGCGAGGACAAAGCCCAAAACACCTAGAGCCAAAGAGTGTTAGGCATCACTGAAGTCTTTCTGTCTGCATGACCTGAAGAATTGTTACACTTGAGCACTATGAATCCTCCAACTAGTTAGCCATTGCGTTCTGAGCATCCAAGAGTCATTGTGGATCGCCAGTGAACGAAGTCTGTGAAGGTTTGGAAGTCTACCTTGAAGACTTACCAGAGTGACTGGGCGAGGACTGGGTGTCCTTAGCTCAAGGGGAATAAGGTGAAGACACGGTCTTCTGAGTTGAATCTCAGCCTCCCTAACCAGATGTACAGTTGTCACAACAACTGGAACTGGTCTACCAAATCCTTGTCTTCACCAAGCAACTGGTTCTATCCTCCACTTCCCTTTACTTTATAGTTTGTCTTCATGAAGTCATTGCTTGCTTGTCTGATCTGTTTGACTATTTACTGTTTGGCTCCATACTGTCTTCCATCCTAATCCATACTACCTAGCCGCTGATAGTCTTTGTGCTTTCACTTCTTTGCTTACTTGACTATGGCTTGTCTAGTGTAGTCTTCCTTCCGCTGCATATCAATAGGTTCATTTCTACTATTTGTCTTCAAAGACCTCGTGTTTTGAAGACTTTCATAAAAATTGCCTATTCACCCCCTCTAGTCGATAACTAGCACTTTCAATTGGTATCAGAGCAAGGTGCTCCCTTGTTCTATGTGATTCGATTTAACCACCTAGAGTTTTAGCTATGTCGAATGCAGGGATAATCAAGGTCTCCGCTGCGTGCCCAGTTTTCGATGGCACTGATTACCCCTACTAGAAGAATAAGATGCGCATGCATCTTGAAGCCATTGATGTCGACCTCTGGTATGTCGTCAAGAATGGCGTTCCCAAGGTCGGTGAAGGTGTCACCACTACTGATGTCAGGAGGTTCATTCAACTGGATTCGCCTGCCAAGAACATCATCTATGGTCATCTGACCAAAGGACAGTACGGCCGTGTGAGTGCACTGGAAACTGCGACGCTGGTCTGGGAAGGCGTCCTAACTCATAGAGATTCAAGGATTGATGTTCTTCGCAACCTCTTCAACCACTTTAAGAGAAATGACAATGAGAATGTCCAACTCACATTTGATTGTCTCACCGATATCACAAATGAGCTTCGAGCACTTGGCGCCACTGAGATCACCAAGCACGAAATCGTCAAGAAGCTCTTGAGATCACTTGACAGCTCATTCGAGACCTTGGCCCTGATGATTCAAGAACGTCCTGACTTCAAAGATCTCGATCCATCTGACATACTTGAGAGGCTCAACACACATGAGTTCCTGTTATCTGAGAAGAGAGATATCTATGGCCCCAACTATGGCCTAACCCGGGCTTTGAAGGCAATGGTTGTGTCCTCATCTGAAGAAGAATCTGACTGCAGTTCTGGGGATCCTGAAGACATTGGAAAGGAGCTAGCTATGCTCATGAAGAAGTTCCAGAAGTTCTCCAAGAAGAAAGGTTTCAAAAAGACTTCAAGATCCAGCTCAAGAAATGATGAAGCTTCCACTCGTGACCACAAGAAGAGAACATGCCGCAAATGCAAGAAACCTGGTCACTACATCTCTGAGTGTCCAAAATGGAACAATGAGACCAATAAGAAGAAGAAGAGCAAGGAATATAATTCTGATGACAAGAAGAAGAAGAAATCCTCAAAGTCTTCTTCAAAGTCTTCATCACACAAGAACAGGTCATCAAGCAAGGCTCGTGTGTTTGTTGGCAAGGAGATGGATTCAGAGGAGGAGTCTGCTTCTGAGGAGGCGGAGGTGGAGTCTGAGGAGGAGCCCAATTCAGGCGTGGCAAGCCTAGCTCTAGCTTCAGCTTATGTCGCCAAGTCCATCTTCAACACCGAAGACAATGGCCTCGTCACCGACGCTAATGTTGATGATAAGGATGACTCCGCTCCAACCTACTGCTTCATGGCATGTGGTGCCAAGGTAAACTCACGTGATGCTTACTTTCAAACATCCAGTGAAGATGACTCTGAATGTGAATCTAAACCTCGCTACAGAACACTTGTTAAAATTGCAACGGAACAACAAAATGCTATGGAACATATTAAAAAGTTGCTAGACAAAGCGATGACTTGTTGGACGCGTAAATGACTCAAACTCGGTACTTAATTGAAGACATTAAAAATCTTCACGTTAAGTACGAAGAACTTGAAAGTCGTCATGAAACACTCTCAGCTACTCATGAGAAGCTTTCCTATGATTATCTTGAAAGGAAGCAAGAACTTGAGAACCTGAGAGCGTCTCATGAAGATCTTCAAAAGGAGAACAAGTCACTTCACGCTCAATAGATAAGTAATGCTTAGGAAGACTTTGATCCACCATGTTTAAAATGTCTTGAGCGTGATAATGCCGTCTATGTTGCTAAATGCTCTACTGCTGCTACTGTTCCTATATCTTCAACTGCTGATGTGGTAACTAACCCCTCTTCTAAGAATACTACTACTATTGCTGATGAGAATGCTAGGTTGAAGACATTGCTTGAAACATGGATGTACAAAAGTCTCAAAGGGCATCAGAGACTATGTGATGTCCTCAAGAAACAGATTCTGAACCGAAACCCTAGGAAATAGGGTGTTGGGTTCGAGAGGAAAATGAATGTTGATGATTCATATTGGAAGCCTGAGCAGTACCCCGAAACCACATGGGTTGCTGCAAAGGGTCCTTCACTGGACCCATCTACCTTATCTTGCTTCACTTGTGCTAACCCGATTATCATTGATGAATCCCTTGATGCGAACTATAAACTGTTTAAGAATCATAATGGTGAAGTGTTTGCTAGGTATATTGGTACTAACTGCAGGAATGGACCACCTTTGAATAAGATTTGGGTGCCCAAAAGTTGTCTTGAGAAGCTTCCTATGAATGTCATTAGGACACCACCTCGGAAGAAGACAAATCCCAGACCAAAGGCTTCATATGGTCCAAAGGCTTCATACAGATAGAGGACCCACCAGGATCACCCTAACACCAATGCTTTGCAGGGAAACCATACTCAGACTTATGAATACGAGCGTGCTTCATCAAACCGCTATGTTCATAAGACCAAGAACTTTTCAACTTATTCTTATGAGTATTATTCAGATCCTGCAAGGCTATTTGCTAGGGCTCCAAAGCCAAAGTTCTCAGATGCTGCACTTAGACTCATTGCTTCTAAGCCACCCCTGAATATGTGGGTGGTTAAGAAAAATTAATTCTCTTTTGCAGGGAAAGGTCTCCAGCCGTAAATCAAAGGCTTCTGATGCTTATGCTAGGGACCTAAAACATCTTGTGAGACGCAAGATAAAATGCCAAAATGGTCTTACTATATGTATTTCGTCCCAGGATTTCTTGACAAGCATCCTATCTACCCTAACAAGGATCTGAACTTTGATAATATGCTTGTTCGTCAAATGTTTATGCTTCACATTTCCCTTGGTGAAGCCTATCCCCCAAACTGTAGTGTAGGGTACGAAACCAATGTCTTCTGAGTGGATCATGGACAGTGGATGCACTAACCACATGACTGGTGATCGAAGTCTTCTTATGTATTCAACCCTACGTCCGTCTGACAAAAGTCACATCACATTTGTTGACTCTAGTAAAAGCAAGGTATTGGGCCTAGGTAGAGTTGCAATCTCAAAGGATCGGCACATGGATAAAGTGATGCTTTTTGAATCCCTTGGTTTCAACTTAATGTCTGTCTCAATGCTTTGTGACCTGAACATGATTGTGATATTTGGAAAATATCGTTTCCTTGTGCTTATGGAATCAGACAAATCTCTAGTCTTCGAAGGATATCGAAAGGACGATCTGTATATGGTAGATTTCTTCGTAGTACCACAGCTGGCTGCATGTGTTCTAGCAAAAGTTTGAGATTGCTGGCTCTGGCATCGGAGGCTAGGGCATGCGGGCATGAGGAACTTATACACTCTCGTGAAGAAGAAGCATGTCATAGGCATCAAGGGCGTCAAGTTTAAGAAGGATCATCTATGCGGTGCCTGTGAAGCTGGAAATATGACTAGGGCCAAGCATCCCTCAAAGACAATCATGACGATGACTCGTCCGTTCGAACTGCTTCACATGGACTTTTTTGGCCCTACTCACTACTCTACCCTTACTACCACTGCTTGCCTCTATGGTTTCATCATTGTTGACAATTACTTGAGATATACATGGGTCCACATAATTCTCTACAAGACTGAAGTGCGGGATGTCTTCAGACGATTCACTAATCGTGCCATGACCACCTATGGCATCAAGATCAAGCACATCAGAAGTGGCAATGGCATAGAATTCAAGAACACCAACCTCGACACTTATGTTGATACATTGGGCATCACACATGAGTTCTCGGCTCCATACACACCTCAACAGAATGGCATCATGGAGCACAAGAATAGAACCCTCATTGAGATGGCACGAACGATGCTTGATGAGTACAAGACTCCAAGAAAATTCTGGCCTGAAGCCATTGATATTGCATGCCACGTCATCAACCGTGTTTATATTCACAAGTTTCTAAAGAAGACATCATATGAGCTCCTGACTGGTAAGAAGCCAAACGTCAACTATTTCAGATATTTGGTGCTAGGTGCTGGATCAAGGATCCACATCACACTTCAAAATTTGCACCGAAAGCACATGAAGGTTTTATGCTTGGCTACGGGAAGGACTCACACTCCTACAAAGTCTTCAACCTCTTTCACTACAAAGTGGTTGAAACTATGGATGCGCGGTTCGATGAGACTAACGGCTCGCAAAGAGAGCACTTACCAAATGTGCTAGATGAAGCTACACCAAGTGAATCTATCAAGCTTATGGGTACTCGAGAAATCATACCTTCAGATGCACAGGCTGAAGAGGAAATCATCATTTCTGCATCTAATCAGCCTGAAGACACTACTCAACCTGAAGTCAATGCTGAAAATGAAGACAATGTTCAGCAAGGGCAAAATCTTCATCCAATTCATCCTTGTGTTGCAAATGAAGTACAAATTGAGAAGATAATTGATAGCATCAACACACCTGGTCCACTCACTCGTTCAAGAGCAACACAACTATCAAATTTTTGTGGGCACTTTGCATTTGTCTCTATATCTGAACCCAAGAAAGTTGATGAAGCCTTCATGGAACCTGAATGGATTCAAGCTATGCTAGAAGAGATTCAACAGTTTGAGCTGAACAATGTATGGGAGCTTGTAAAGCGTCCAGATCCTGGCAAGCACAACATCATCGGTACCAAATGGATATATCGCAACAAACAAGATGAGCATGGTCATGTTGTCAGAAACAAGGCTCGTCTCTTTGCTCAAGGTTACACACAAGTTGAAGGGATTGATTTCGATGAAACATTTGCTCCTGTGTCTAGGCTTGAAGCCATTCGCATACTGATCGCCTATGCCAACCACAACAACATTCTTCTGTACCAAATGGATGTAAAGAGTGCCTTTCTCAATGGCAAAATTGAAGAAGGAGTGTATGTTGCAGAACCACCTAGTTTTGAAGACCCAAAGCGTCCTGATATTGTATACAAGCTTAACAAGGCACTGTATGGCCTCATACAAGCACCTCACGCTTGGTATGACACGCTCAAAGACTTCATGAAGAGCAAAGGCTTCAAACCTGGTTCTCTAGATCCCACCCTCTTCACGAAGACGTGGTGAACTATTTGTATGCCAAATCTATGTGGATGACATCATCTTTGGCTGCACTGACAAGAGGTACAGTGATGATTTTGGGCATATGATGCAAGAGCAACATCAGATGTCCATGATGGGTGAGCTGAAATTCTTCCTTGGTCTTGAAATCTGTCAGTAGAGTAATGTCATCTTCATATCACAAGAAAAATACCTCAAAGATTGCCTAAAGAAGTTTGGAATGCAAGACTGCAAAGGGTACACGACGCCAATGCCAACCAAAGGCCAGATGGGCCCCGACGACAATGGTAAAGAGTTCGATCAAAAGGTATATCGCTCCATGGTTGGTTCTTTACTCTACTTATGTGCATCTAGGCCTGATATAATGCTTAGCGTTTGCATGTGTGCCCAATTCCAAGCGGCACCAAAGGAATCGCAACACTTAGATGTGAAGTGAATTCCTCGATATTGGGCTTACACCCCAACATTAGGATTATGGTATCCAAAGGGCTCAGAGTTTGATCTAGTTGGATTCTCAGATGCTGATTATGCTGGTGAAAAGGTTGATCGTAAGTCCACATCAGGCACATGTCACTTTATTGGACGATCTCTTGTCTGTTGGTCTTCAAAGAAGCAGAACGGTGTATCACTCTCCACTGTTGAATACGAATACATTGCTGCTGGATCTTGCCGCGCTCAGCTTCTATGGATGAAGCAAACTCGCAAGGACTATGGCATCCACCTGAAACATGTGCCACTTTACTGCGACAATGAAAGCGCCATCAAGATTGCCAACAACCCAGTTCAACAGTCGAAGACAAAGCACATTCAGATCCGTCAACACTTTCTCAGAGATCATGTCATGAAGGAAGATATTTATATCATTCATGTCAGCACTAAAGAGCAATTGGCAGATATCTTCACAAAGCCCTTGGATGAGAAAAGGTTTTGCATGTTGCGGTGTGAGCTAAATATCTTAGAATCCTCAAATGTCCTATGATTAGACACACATCCTAATGCTTATGCATGTTGATGACTTAGATGTGAAACACACAAAGTAACGTATATCTTCAATCAACGAAGACATACACTCTAAGTGTGAATACATTAAATCAGAATTTGACTTCGGAGCGCCACGATAATTGTGCACCATGTCTGGGTCTAATACTTCCTATACGGTGGGTAACGCCACCACCAAACTTTCTTGAAAATTTTATTTTGGCGTCATGATTGCATTATCTTCGCATTTGGTTTATCTTCAACATTGATTTGACTTCAAGGTTTATCTTCGCAATGTTGATTTGGTCCTTTTATGATATATATATATACGTGTTCTGTCATCTACAGCATTCACTTATAGCTATGTCTTCGAATTTGCCATTTTCTGAACTAAGTGAATGTGATCGGACCCTAACCCCTTCTATGCTTCTTCCTCAAATTATGTCTATCTAGTCATATGCATTCTGTTGAAATGTGTCGAATGTCTTCACTGCGTCCTTGTCAGCCGAAGATATAGAGACACACATTTAAAACTGCTTTTAATGCTATATCTCTTTTGTCTGGATACTGGAGAAGCCGGAACGACCACCAAACAAACCAGGAGTGCGTGGGAACATGGAACAACTTTCAATGAGTTGCATGCATGCCATGTGTCCATTAGATGTGAACCGCCAGGGGCACCTACGTAACTACGTTGCGCAACCCTTTACCCTATAAATATACATCCACGCGCGATCATTATCTCCTCTTCCACCTCGCCACCTCGCTCAAACCCTAGCGCCACTGCTAGCTCGCATCGACGCCGGAGACGAAGCGCTTAGATGTCGCGACCTATTCGACACCGTCCTCACGCCGGCCGCGGACCTCATCTTCTCCATCACCGCCATAGGTGTCTTCCACCGCCGAGTTAGGGCGCGGGAGATTGGACTGCTCGGCCTCCCTTTCTGCCTCGTCGAGCAGTTCGTTTGGGGTAAATAAATCTCACTTTTTTCAGTCTTTTTGATCTGTCAAATCCATCCACTTCAACCAAAAGTGGTTTCTACTCTTCCAAATCTAGATCTATCTCTTTCTGAATCTCATATCTTGCAAATTATATTCACTTATGCTTCATAACTAGTTAGATTCCTCACTTCTACTTATTCATGGATTCGTACAAATGTGGAACCAGCTCACTTCCAATAAGTGCATGTCTTCATACTATGAGGTCAATGTCTTCAAACTGATTTATCTTCAAAATCTTCTGAGAATGCATATGAGCTCTTCCCCTTCCCTCGCATCTCTAATACTGTCACACGTACATGTCTGTGGAAGAATCCCTTGGTCCTCATAGTCTGCATTCATTTGCAGAATTCTTACAGCGTCATATTCACTCCCCTGAAGCTAGTTCTTGCTTGACAAGTAGACAGAAGCCTTTCACTATTCTGAAGCCTATCTGTCTGAATATCATGGCCACTGAGAAATCTTCTAGGAAGGGTGGCAGGCACCGCCGTGGAAATACAGCCCTGGATCTGCCTCCGGATCTGTATGAAATGTACAAGACCGATCCAGAGGAGAACTACAATCAGTGCAAAACCCAGATCCAATGGATCCAAAGATATTGGGCAGAACAATGGTTCAAGTACAACTTTGTCACTACTAAATATGCTGAGAAGAACGCCATCAAACGCTCGTGGGGCGACATTCTCTAGAAGAATCTGCAACCCAAGTCCAAGCCTGAAGCTATTGACCAAGGCTTCTATCCTTGCATGGTCAGAGGACCGCAACCTGAAAATGCCGACCCATCATCTTTGTTATGGTGTCGTGACTACAATATCTTCAAGCACAACTATCAGTTTGCAAAGGAGTTAGCTGCCAAGAACAGAAAGGAGCTCGGACTCAACTTCAATACTGGCCCGTCTGCTCCAATACAGGATGGCTCACGTGAAGCCAATCCCAATGTCATCGGCACATTCACTAGCTTTGATGGGTTCCTCTATCACATTTATGCTTAGAGGGCCACCGTGGATCACTCTGCTGATGATGCAGACTCTGAAGATGTTCCTGCACCACCAAAGCAGAAGAAGAAGTCAAAAGCTTCAACTCCCTCTGCTGCACCAACCGCTTCGATCGTGAAGCAATTGAAGGTTGTACCTCCTGAGCCCAGTGTGTAGTCTGAAGTCTTGTCTCGTGTCTCCAAGAGGACCAAGAAGACCAAGAAGCCCAAGAAGATTTCTGGGCATGACCTGACTCCTGCTGCCGTTCTGCGCAACGAGGAAGACACCATTGATCTGTCCAGTGATGAAGATCTTGGTGATGAAGCTCTAGAGATGTTGATCAAAAGCAAACAAGAGGCAGATATATTCAATGATCTACCCCTCTTTGTTGTTGATATTTTGAACAAGTTCATCGATGAATGGTTTGACGACCAGAGCATCAGTATTGATGACCTGCAGCTGCCCGTGGACATCAGCGTCACATTTCATGGAGCCATTGCAAATGAATTGGCCTTAGCTCAGAAAATTGTCGAGCTCAAGAACAAGATTGACCATGAGAAGGCGCGTATCAAGAAGCACATGGCCAAGCTAAGTGTGGCTAATGTGCAGATTTTCAAGAAGATGTTGCATGATCTCAAGGCTGAATTCTACAAGAAGCGTAAAGAAGCCAAAGGCTCACGCGAGCGCATGAAGTACTATGTGCAGAAATGTGTTCAAGCACATAATGAAGCTGAGAAGAGAAAGGCTCTTGGCGTCCTTGCATTGACCCTAGGATGGCTGCCAAGCAAAAGAAGATGTCTGCTGAAGCTCAACGACATGATCGACCAAGCATTGTCTTCCCTGCCAGCATTACTGGCTCGAAGCCAAAGGTCCACTCAGCAGCTTAAGAAATGAAGAAGACAAGGCAAGCCGAGGCCGAAGCCAGGAAGAGGAAGCTCAAGGACACCTCTGATGATGCTCCCTCCAAGAAGAAATTTAAGACAAAGCCTTCAAAGTTTTCAAAGAAAGGGCATGCTGCTGCCCTAGAGCCCCTCATAGTTGAACCTATCTCAGTTGCTCTTCCTTCTTCAACCAACCAAGAACGTCACCTTGTGATTCATGAGCCTGCTTCCACAGAAGCTCCAGAGAGTGAAGAAGTTCCAGCTATTGACCCCAACACAACTTTGGTCATGAAGACAATGTGCATGATGATGAAGTCCTTCCTCAGCTCGAGCCCGAGTCAGTATCAATGCCTTCTCCCACGAGCAGTGAACTTATTAGCATTGGTCGTCCATTGACGCCAATTGCTCAAGTTGACTCATGGGCCGAGCGCCAACAACAAGACACCCCAGTGCAGGATGAGACACCACGAACTCCCCCTTCTCAAGTTACTTCTTCGGTACTTGATGATGAAGACTACATGGGACAGACCACTCCTTCTCCAAAGGCATCACCAGCATTTCACAGGCTTCGCAAGGGCCTCAGGACACAAATCTCCATGTCAAGCATTCCAAAAGAAGAAGCGCAACACTGATGGAGGTTGAAAACACTGAGGCCCTTCCGAAGCCTGCGAAATGAAAGGTCTAGTTGAACAGATGGAGGTTGAAAACACTGAGGCCGTCACCAACAACGCCACTGAAGCCAATGACTCCATCATGGCTGTAGATAATGTGGAGCCCGAAGCCAATGTGTATGCTGACACCACTATGACGCCAATCACTTCTGATGGCGTCGTTCCTCCTACAAGGCCACATACTATGGAACGTGCATTCAAGCGTGGCGAATTGGTGACTGTCAGATGGCCAATTATGGTTCCACCAACTGCTCCTGGGCCACAATATGACTATCATGTGGAGCAAAGGCCTCAAGTTCAGAAGCCAAAGCCACGTCTACCAAGGCTTCCAAGTGCTGTCACAACCCAGGGTTCATTCAGAGTGCTCAGCTTCAGAGAGCACAATACTTTCTTTGACAGCGCCAAGAACCCCTACACGAAGCCCAAGATCACCTCTGACAGATTTTGGAGACATTTGCAGCGAATCTATTACTCTTGCATCCTGTACAACCAATACCGTATTTTTTCGCACAAGCATCTGGATTGTGATGCTATGGCTGGTCTGCCATGTCTTGAAGAGGCCCTTGACTGCTTTAGGGATGTTGGTCTTCTGCCCTTCGTGACTAAGAAGGAGCATTGGAGCGAAGAGCTTCTGCTGCAGTTCTATGCTACTCTCCATATTCGAGGCTACAACAGGGATCTGAAGACTTGGATCCTTGAGTGGATGACAGGTGATGTACATCATGAAGCCAAAGCTCAAGATATCATCGAGCTTACTTACCTACCCACTCTAGGTGAGTTATACGAACCTGGTTGTCAGCTTCATCAGAATGAGCTGCAGAGCATTTTTCAGAAGCCATAGCCAAATATGAGCCGCATGCTTAGCATGATGAAGCCATTGCCACAAGACGCCGAATACCCAAAGGAGTTCTTTGTCAAGGACCTAGAGTACTTGCCACGCACAGTGTACCACATTCTGAGGCATACTCTCTGGCCCATCAAAAGAGATTCTTCTGAAGCTAAACTTGAAGGCGCTATGAAGACTATGGTATTCTATATTATCAATGGCATCAGATTCAACACTCATGATTTCTTCATCAGACAACTTGCTGCTTCTAGGATTGATCTGTTTGGTCTAAAATTCTATGCTCCATGGGTGATGCGCTTGATTAAGCTTCATTCAACCATTGACTATCAGCCTTCAGCGCACAACCATATTGTTTTTCTGCCCGAAGTTGATATGTCTATTGAAGCCATCTACCCCGAGCCTGCCAAGAAGCCACTCCACCTTAAGAATGCATAATTTTAGAGCTTCACGCAACCCATTGAAGGGATTCATGTGCCCAATGCTGCAACTCCTGCATATCATCTGGCTGGCAACCTGCGCATACCACACCGAGCCAATACTGAAGCCACTGCAAGCACCATAGCTCAAAGGCCTCAGAAGCGTCCTCATGTCCTCAATGACCATGATCTTCTAGTGGCTTTACATCAAAAGCAGGATCGGCATCATGACTGGTTGAAGCGTCAGATGCAGAGTCTCTTGGTGGATATCAATCAAATTCGCAACTTGGCCACCAAGAACTCATTTGTTGCAAATGAAGCCTGTAGGATGTCCTGGTAGATCCTCACAATGTCGGTGTCAAAACCGGCGGATCTCGGGTAGGGGGTCCCGAACTGTGCGTCTAGGCTGGATGGTAAAAGGAGACAGGGGACACTTTGTTTTACCCAGGTTCGGGCCCTCTTCATGGAGGTAAAACCCTACTCCTGCTTGATTAATATTGATGATATGGGTAGTACAAGAGTAGATCTACCACGAGATCAAGCAGGCTAAACCCTAGAAGCTAGCCTATGGTATGATTGTGTATGGAGTTGATTGTCTGTCAACTAGCCTGGCCTCGGTTTATATAATGCACCAGATGCCTAGGATAACAAGAGTCCTAGCCGAATACACCGATGGGGAGAAGTCCTTGTCTTGATCGCCAAGTCTTGTGGAATCTTCCTTGTATGCGGTAGCCGTCCGAACTGGCCCATGAGTATACGGCCACAGGGGTCCTCGGCCCAATCTAATAGATCGGGAGACGACGTGGTGAGTACCCCCTAGTCCAGGACACCGTCAGTAGCCCCCTGAACCGGTCTTCAAGTTAGGGACGCTCCTCGATTCGTCCGAACTGTTCTTCATCTTCGGTTGCCGGTCTTGAAAACTGGTTCAACAAATCTTCTTTATCTTCGATCTCGAGGATCGCCGAAATGCATTCGACGAGTTTACATGTCGGGTATCCGAGGAGCCCCTTTAAGTTTCCGGCCTTTATCAATGCCTTGTTTATTTTTATGCCACACCTCGGGTTTGAAGTTGTTCCCGGGAGGCAGGGTCCTCTTGCGTCCGAGCTCCAACGCCGAACTGCATTCGAGGTATCTTTTGCAGCCGAGCACCAATGCCGGACCGCTTCCCAGCTCTAGCGCCGGAATGTATCCGAGCTCCAACGCCGGAATATGTATCCGAGCTCTAACGCCGGACTGTATATCCGAGCTCCAACGCCGAAATATATCCGAGCTCCAATGCCGGATTGTGTCCAGGCTCCAATGCCGGACTATATCCGAGGTGTCATATCACCTTGGTTCAAAAAAAGTTGAAGGAGTTTAGCCGAGCTTAATGCCAGAAATGCCCTCTATGGAGCCAGCCACTAGCGCCCGAGCTTTATGCCGGACTGCTTCCGAGGTGGTGCACCACCCCGACTATGGGCCGATTTTTTGTCAATATTTTTTATTGGTGCAATTTATTCTCTGCCAAGATATATAGCCAGTAGCCTTCAAGGTGTGTATCGGTCTAAAACCCGAGATGCACATGAAGGATGACATAAGACCGCTGATCCCAGTAGCCGCTGAGACTCAGGTTGATTTACAAAATCGGCCTGAGGATCAAGTCCAAGCTCGGCAAAATACTTCGGGTCACTAAAAGCGGCGTGATCAGTCCTCGAGACTCAGGTTGGGTGCGGCCGACCAACCTGAGGATCAAAATCTCCTCGGAAACTATATTGCACATAAAATTTTCTGCATTGGACAAGCAATGCAGTAGCCCCCGAGACACTAGTCGGGTGGCAACACCAGATCAGGGGATCGATGTGCCCCTTTAATATTTGTAAATAATAAGCCCGAAGCCCAGTAGCCCCCGAGCCTTAATGCGGGCACGGGTGGCCGAATTAAGGATCAATATCCATAGTAAAATCACAAATTATGTGTAATGACTCTATGTATCCAAGTACTTTACGTCATTAATGCTCGGATCCGCATTGTACAAAACTTTGTTGACCGACCATCAGCTTCCACCTCCTTGGCCAGTAGCCGAGGAGTGTTTGTCCTACTTTATAAAGCCTTTATGAAGGCAAAGATTTACGACAAACAAGGCAATCTGGCCACACGGTTTTATAAACAAAGGTACGCAGAGAGATATGTTATATTACTGTTTAACAGAAGAAATGTATTCCAAACAAAATAGTCCCACTATCGGTTCCTTTCTTTGGGTTGTCATGCTAAGCATGATCATGAAACCTTAGCTTGAATGTAAGAGCAAAATATCGAGGATTTAGTTTGGGAGGCCAGTTAATAGCCCCCGGTAGTGTTCGGCGACAGTCGAGGTCAAGCCATAAACACTTCAGCCAATGTTATGAATGGCCCGTCATAGTCATCGGATCACTGACCAGTTTACGCTTATTGTGACAGTCAGTTTTCGGCTTTCTCCACTAAGGTGCTTAACCATGTGAGCTGGAAGCACAATCGCAGTGGTTCTCCCTTTGCACGCCTAGCCGAACAAAATGGAACGTAGGAAGCAAGTGCAGGAGCCGGGCAACCCAACTATTGACCGAAGACACAATTCGAAACCGATGCATATAGAGCAATATCTGAGAATGTTTTTGCCGAATCCCTAAAGGTGTCCGGCGTTGCACTACGAGACTAATGCTGGAAAAGCACAAATAGTTTAAAAGTGCCAAAAAGCTTGGAAACCAAGAAACGTCAGTAAAAACATGACGTCCGAACAATATCAAGTGTTCGGTGCCAATCCGAAAATTGGTCTTAGAAAAAAAGAGTGCTTCTGTCGTGCTTTAACATTACACATCCGATCTCAAGACTTCAAGCGGGTCAGCCTACGGCTGGCTATTGACCACACACTCACGTCGAAAAAGGAGCGATAGAAAAAGACTTTGCAACGATCAAGAAGAAAACACATTTACTATAAAATAGCTCATATAAATTTAAGAGCCCCCAAGTGACTTGGGTGAAAGAATGATTGCATGTACCGAAGTACTTATATCATATCTATGTTCAACCGAACTTTAAACGCGTCTTAACCGACCGTCAGCTTCTCCCTCTTCGGTCAAGGACCAAAAAGTGTTATGTACTCCATCGGTCGAGAATATCGATGATGTTTCCAGTAACCAGGAAATCAGGCCATAAGGCTATAACAGACAAAGCGCGCTCAGGGAACTTATGCTATATTACCGTGAAGTGTAAGAAGCATCTTCGAAGAAAATAGTACCCCCACCGATACCTTTCTTCGGTGCTCATTGTTATTATGAGACTTGTGCAATAGATTTTTTGTACTCATGGGTTCTGTTGTGTGCCGACCATCATTGAATAACTATAAGAGCGCTAGCTTTCGGCTTCACCCAGTCTGAGGTCCGGCTCGGGCGACCCGATTGTGACAATCGCAGAGGTGCTCCCTTTACTCCCTAGCCGAACAATCGGGAACGTAGGGGTAAACACAGGAGAGAGGCAACCCAGCTTGCAAATCGCTTAAGTCAATGTGGTGCATATTGTGGCATAATACACGAATAAGGAACGAAGCCTTACAAGTATAATCATATGCAACAGGAAAAGCTTCATAAAGCAAGCCCCCAAGTAAATGGGGTATTTGAATTTATGCGTCACAAACAAAGTTTGGAAAAAAAATTTTACAAGCAAATTTTTTCCAAAAAAGTATAATGCTTGGTCGAACTGAACACAAGTTAGAAATTAAAGCTTTGAGCATGAAAGTGACTTAGCTGATTAATGTGTTCGGTATTGATGACGCGGTCCGAGCTTGATGTGGGGCAAGGTTCCATCCCCCAACCTGGTCCTGAGGTGGCGGAGCGGAGAGCTCGACACGCCGAAGTGGTGACATAGCACGGTCAATGCAGACCGGCAGAGTGACGCCGAAATCCCCGGATCATTTTCCTGTGCACAAAAAATAGTGCAAATCGGAGATAATAGTAATAATGATAATTAAAAAAAATGTTGCATAATAAATAATTTATGCAAAGTGAGTAATAAAAGAAATATGGCCTGGCGCCGAAGTCAATGTCGATGCAGGGCGTCGGCGTGATGCGGTAAAGGCGTGGCAAAGCCTGAATTCGCAGGTCGGTTCGAGCTCCGGATGCGGCGTTCGCCGGACTATGTACGGAAATTGACCGAACCACCATGCGACTATCGTGAATGCGGCTACCGTTTGATAGACCTGTGTACATATGATGGACAAATCAGAGTAATAATTCCTTGGGAAAAATGAACCCAAACAAGCAAAAAATATTAGGGATTGATAGCACCTGGTTTATTTATTGTATCAATCCGAAGAAAGGTGATTCCCAAAATTGGGACTCGATCCGCACACCCATTGCCTGATGGGCGATAAAACAACGGCATGGCAATGCTGACAAAGGTTGGCTCGCCGAGGCAAAGCCCTCGGCCCAACTAACGTGACGGAGCTGGTCGGCTAGTGACGCCGAAGTGTCCGGAGTAGGTTGATGAAGAGATGGCGAAGCCCCTGGTCCAGCCGAGATGTTGAAGCCCTGATGTCAGCCGATGAGTCGAAGTAGGTCGGCGTGATGGACACCAGCTCGAAGAAGCGATAGTGCGGCCCTGTCGATGCAGGTCGTTACGTGGTCGATGCCGGCTTGATGAAGCAACCGTGCGGCGATGCCGGTATGCCCGCCCCGTGTAATCCGTGGGGCTGCGATGTTGGTGATGATTTATCCTTCGCGATGGCGGACTCTTGTTTGGCTTGCCGAGATGATGATCCGAAGAAGTTGAGCTTGGCTCAACAATGTGACGCCGTGTCTTAGCGCAGGTCGGCAGCCATGGAGCAATATTGCCGGACTGGTTTGACACCAGCAATGATGTTGAAGATCATGTTCAAAAAGATCTTACAGTTAGTGGGATGTGTTCGGGAACAAAACACAATACCCCATACAAAACTTCCTTCAAAAGGGATGTCCGAAATCCTGTTCATAAAAAAGATGAACTCGGGTCGGATTCATTTTCGCGCAGAAAACAGATCTGAAAAGTGATGCACTAATCGGAAGGTTCCTAGAGTTTGGACGGTCGGATCGAGCCAAAATTTTGACAGGTGGTAGATATAGGAATTCCGCAGCCGATCAACGGTTGGATCTTCCAAAGGACGTCCGAGCTAGAAGCTGGACACCACGCCCTAAACTCATCCAAATTCACGTCCAGATTTGACAGGGCTCCGGTATATCGTGGATTACCAGAGATTCCTCCATCGGAACTCGACGAAATTTTTCAGGGTTGTTGTAGACTCAATTCCGCACAATTCCACCAAAGCGATCATCAAAGCGATACTCGAAGAGGTGGTGGTGGCAGATACAAGTTCGCTGTCTAGAAAAACAGCACGGTCGCTTGAGGGCAATGTTGACATTGAACCCCCGAGGTCCATAGATGATTCCTCCATGATCTTGATAGAGATCGGAGTTGATGTTTGATGAAGGCCCTCGTCCGGACATGGTGATCTGAACACATGGCGCAATTCTTGGTCGAACCAAGGTGACCAGTCGAGCTGGTGACGAAGATGCCGAAGTCGCAGTTGATCTGCAGGCGAGCCATCGATCCTTTTGTCGATCACACAGCGGAACTCTCAATGAAAGCACCAATGTCGGTGTCAAAACCGGCGGATCTCGGGTAGGGGGTCCCGAACTGTGCGTCTAGGCCGGATGGTAACAGGAGACAGGGGACACTTTGTTTTACCCAGGTTCGGGCCCTCTCGATGGAGGTAAAACCCTACTCCTGCTTGATTAACATTGATGATATGGGTAGTACAAGAGTAGATCTACCACGAGATCAAGGAGGCTAAACCCTAGAAGCTAGCCTATGGTATGATTGTGTATGGAGTTGATTGTCTATCGACTAGCCTGGCCTTGGTTTATATAATGCACCAGAGGCCTAGGATAATAAGAGTCCTAGCCGAATACGCCGGTGGGGAGAAGTCCTTGTCTTGATCGCCAAGTCTTGTGGAATCTTCCTTGTATGCGGTAGCCGTCCGAACTAGCCCATGAGTATACGACCACAGGGGTCCTCGGCCCAATCTAATAGATCGGGAGACGATGTGGTGAGTACCCCTAGTCCAGGACACCGTCAGATGTCCTGGTAGATCCTCACAATGCCCTGTCCTGAAGAAGATCTTCGCGAAGATGGCTTCACCGAGAACTTCAAGTTTGATTCTAGGCCTCCTTAAAATGCAAGCTAGCGTCGCTGTCGGTGTCAAAACCGGCGGATCTCGGGTAGGGGGTCCCGAACTGTGCGTCTAAGGCGGATGGTAACAGGAGGTAGGGGACATGATGTTTACCCAGGTTCGGGCCCTCTTGATGGAGGTAATACCCTATGTCTTGCTTGATTGTTCTTGATGATATGAGTATTACAAAGAGTTGATCTACCACGAGATCGTAGAGGCTAAACCCTAGAAGCTAGCCTATGGTATGATTGTATGTCGTCCTACGGACTAAACCCTCCGGTTTATATAGACACCGGAGGGCGCTAGGATTACACAGAGTTGGTTACAAGGGAGGAGATCTACATATCTGTATTGCCTGGCTTGCCTTCTACGCCAAGGAGAGTCCCATCCGGACACGGGACGAAGTCTTCAATCTTGTATCTTCATAGTCCAACAGTCCGGCCAAAGGATATAGTCCGGCTGTCCGAAGACCCCCTAATCCAAGACTCCCTCAGTAGCCCTTGAACTAGGCTTCAATGACGATGAGTCCGGCGCGCAGTATTGTCTTCGGCATTGCAAGGCGGGTTCTTCTCCAAATCTTGAATATCTGCTAAGTAGTGTCCAGCTGCCATAAATGTTAGACTTCTTGGATTCTGCGGCCAATAAGGGCTATCTTCCACGCGTCGAGCGAATGCGAGGAGCCACAGCGTTTTTAAATTCGCCCCCTAGCCAGGTAAATAAATCATCTATTAGAGGGATGGGGATTCTTAGATCCAATCCACACCATCCTCCCACGGCGAGAATCCATCGGAGCGCGCTCGAAAAAATCCATTCCATCATGGCCGGCCAACGTAGCTCCTCCTCCCGCCCCCGTAGCCCTAAGCCCGGTGATTGGGAGAAGTGTTCCGTCCCGCAGAGCCGATTAGTAGAGTTGCAGACCCAGGGATTTCTCCCTCTAGCGTATATGGTCCCCGTCCGAGCCGGGCTCACCACCTATAATGGCAGGGAGCAAGCGGAGAGCTTCCCCAGTCCCTCTAAGGGGGAGCGGGTATGCCTTGTCCCTTACTTACTAAGGGGACTCAGATTTCCAATTCATCCGTTCCTCTGCGGGCTCCTGGAGTTTTACGGCCCCCAACTGCATAATTTCACCCCTGCTTCCATATTACACATCGCTGGTTATGTTGCCCTTTGTGAGTTGTTTCTGGGCTACGAGGAACATTTCGAGCTGTGGAAAGGTTATTTTGCCTTGTGCCCCACACACAGAAGGGGTCACTTTATCAGGTGGGCGGAGCCGAAATATGGCGCATCGCCGAGACCGGATACATGTCTGGTACTCCAAAGAAGACGTCCGAAGTCTGGCCTTCGGAGTGGTTTTACATGGAGGACGTCCCCCTTCTAGACCCTGTTTGGCGGGGTCTTCCTGAGTTCAACAATGCTCCTCTGAAGAAACGCCGAAGCTGGCGCCCACGGAGCCCCCAAGAGGAAGACAACAGAGAAGTCCTTTACCTGATGAACCGGATTAAAGCGTTTGCTCAATTAGGATTGACAATAATCGAGGTTATGTCAATATGCATAATGCAGGGAGTGCAGCCATTTCAATATCGAGGGCACTCCCTGTGGTGCTTTAACGGGGAAGATGATGCCACCCGTTGCGGGCGCAAGGGACCGGACTCCGCTGCTGCCTTAGCAAAAATTCTGTCCGATTTGTTCAAGGGAGAGGAAGAGGAGTTCATCCGTATTAAGCCACAGGATGGATTCTCCATGTACAACCCTCTAAGCTGGGTGAGTTGCACCTCTTTACTCCCAACCTTCCCACATTCTTTGTCATAGGTACTCACCTTGCCATTTCACGCTAGGAACTGCGAAAAGCTGTAAGGGAGGTCAACAACCCACCTCCACAACTGGAGGATCCTGACCGGGCCCTCGATCCCGGATTCGAGGAGGATCCGGACATATTCGCCGAGCTGATAGACATGCAATTCTATCAACTGAGCTGTGACGACGCCATGGTGGCCATATCGACCGACTATCCTGGACTACTCCCTGCGTCGCATGTAAGAAAAACCAAAATCCCAACTCCAAAAAGGATCCCCTTTTATGCACCTCACCTATCGTACATGTATGGTGTTTTACAGGGAAGGCATTCGGGACACCGTGCCGAACCCGCAGCAACTTGCCAACAAGAGGCATCGGAGCCGGGTATGCCAAAAAGGAAGGCGGTCAGGATGGAGACGTCGGCATAGAGGTATGATGCAAAACCTCACTCCGTGGTTGTCGTCTTTCTTAATATATAATGACGTCCATGTTTCTTAGCAGAAAAAACGCTCGCTGGACACTATCCAAAGAGGCTGCAGATCACGCCTCGACCAGTCGGGCTCCAGGGCCGGACATAGAGGCGGAAGCTAACGCGGGGAAGACGCCGGATGTTCCTCCTACAGAGGATGCAGACAGACTATCCGCTACAAATTCCAAAGTGGAGAGCGCCATGAATCATAGGCGTCGCCGGGCCATACTCCGTGACGCTTTTTTCTCACCAGAGGCATTTGATGCCTTCAATTCCGGAGACGCATACACCCGTGCTGCTCAAAATGGTCTAGCCAGAGCCACGGACCAGTATGTAAGGGATATACGGGTAAGCAAATATGACGATTATATGTATCAGTAGTCCCTGAGACCTGAAACAGTTGACACAACTGATTTGAGGATCATTATTTGTGCAGGTTCTTACGGAGAAGAATTCCCAATTGTCTCAAGAGCTGGAAGAGTGCAAGGCCCAGCTAGGGGCCGCTGTTGCCGCATTGAAGGAGTCCGAGAAGGGTCCCTCTGGTAACATTGGTTTCCATTGCAAAGAATACGGATACCAGGTAGTATGCGGCATATATGCAAATCTAACAATAGATGTTGCAGGTGGCCCCGGAGTGGATCTAGAGGCCGTGGCGATGAATGCAGCACGTGATGATCGACAGCAAAATGCTGGCGAGTGCGTGCTTACGCGAGTCAGGCAGGAGAAAAATGATCTCCGAGACGCCAATATCCGGCTGGGCGTGGAACTGAAAGATGTCCAAGCCCAGCTTGCGGACTCCGTGAAGGAGAATAAGCGGCTTCGGCGCGGCATTTTTAGTAAGTGCTTGAACGATTTTTTTAAAAGAGTTCGGCGAAGAAGCCGGCTAACAGCGTTATGTCTGCAGGTATGCTGACGGGCCGTCCCGCGGAGGAGATGCCCGAGTCTTCGGGTGATCTTCTACCAGAGCTCTCACAACTGCACGAGCAAGTTCGGCAGGTGATGCAGGGTATTGCCCAAGCCTTGTGGCCATCCGCGTCCCCGCCAGGAGGCATGGGGGAGCTTATAGAGAAGCTCAAGGGAGCGCGGCGGCGCTTCCGATTATGGAAGATATCAGCCTGCCAACAAGGTGCAAGGGAAGCCTGGGCTATGGTGAAGACACGGTATACCAAAGCGGACCCAAACCACATGGCCGAGGTCGGACCTGTGGGGCCTGATGGGAAAGAGATCCCCGTCGGTTTAATGTATGTGAAAGTGCATTATATCGACTAGAGGGGGGGTGAATAGGCGATTTTTATGAAAGTCTTCAGAACATGGGAGTTTTGAAGACAAACGATAAAATTAAACCTATTACCATGCAGCGGAAGGTAGGCTACACTGGGCAAACCATAGTCAAGTATTCTATGAAGTGAAAGCACAAAGACTAATAGCAGCTAGGTAGCAAGGATCAGGTAGGAAGTTATTGTGAAGCCAAACAGAACACGCAGTCACTCAGTGAAGACAAATGATAGTGCAAACATACAATGACTTCACAATGAGTAACAGTAAGTAAAGTGAATTGAAGATGAAGCCAGTGACTCGTTGAAGACAATGATTTGTTGGACCAGTTCCAGTTGCTGTGACAACTGTACGTCTGGTTGGAGCGGCTAGGTATTTAAACCTTAGGACACACAGTCCCGGACACCCAGTCCTGAACACATAGACCTCGCCCAATCACTCTAGTAAGTCTTCAAGGTAGACTCCCAAACCTTCACAGACTTCGTTCACCGGCAATCCACAATGTCTCTTGGATGCTCAGAACGCGACGCCTAACTGGCTGGAGGATGCACAGTCCTCAGGTGTAATAAGTCTTTAGATCACACAGACAAGAAGAGTTAAGTGATGCCCAATTCTCTCTGGCTCTGGTGGTTAGGGCTTTATCCTCACAGGGAATTCTCTCTCAAAGGCTTGGAGGTGGGTTGCTCTCAAACGACAAAAGCCGTACTTTCAATCTGAGCAGCCAACCGTTTATGGTTGTAGGGGGTGGGCTATTTATAGCCACTTGGCAACCCGAGCTGATTTGTCTGAAATGACCCTGGGTCACTAAGGAACTGACACGTGTCCCAACGGTCAGATTTCAAACTCACACGGCAACTTTACTTGGGCTACAAGCAAAGCTGACTTGTCCGACTCTACACAAGATTCCCTCTCATAGTCTTCACTCGAAGACATAGGTTTTTGGTTTAGGCATCACTTCAGTCATTCTGACTGGTTCTCTTGGACCCCACTTAACAGTACGGTGGTTCCTATGACTCAACACAAAAGAAAAAGAACTATGAAAGATCTAAGTCTTCGAGCTCCATAGGCTTCATATCGTGTGTTCTCTTGTCATAGTCTTCAATGTGAATATCTTCATATACCACCTTTGACTTCAATGTCTTCATAAAGTTTTAGGGGTCATCTCTGGTAGTAAAACCGAATCAATGAGGGACTTCTACCTGTGTTATCCTGCAATTCTCACAAACACATTAGTCCCTCAACTAGGTTTGTCGTCAATACTCCAAAACCAACTAGGGGTGGCACTAGATGCACTTACAGTATGATCAAGTAGAATTAGCCGCAAAGTATTCCCAATAGGATTGTAGGATAGACAACCTATTGGATGGTATAGAAGAAGAATTGAATCAGTCTTAGTGACTGTGTAATTCAAGTGACATATGTAATGTCCCTATCCGGATTGTAAATCAATTGTCATGGCGGACCTTTTCGCTTTGACCTCTGGACCCGACAGTCTGGAGTGTATCCGAATACCCGCTCGGTTATGTAAAAACCGAGGTATGCATGGAGACCAGGCGTAGGGGTCATAAGTGCTTGAACAGACAAGTACCCAACTAGTTATGTTATATTACATGGGTAGTAAGAAACATCTTCCAGGGAGAATAGTTCCGTTAAGGGTTCCTTTCCCTGGGTACGCATGCCCTAATGTGCATGTCCGAACTGCGAAAAGAGACGCAGGATATAAACATCTGGGGGCATGTTTCAAATTAGATAAAAGTCATCTTTTATTCACCGGCCGAATATTCCCTTAAGAATGCTAGCTTTCGGCTTCACCCAGTCTGAGGTACACATCCGGCTGACCCGGCAGTAACAATCGCAGAGGTGCTCCCCTTATGCCCTAGCCGATTTAACGGGAATGTAGGGCATAAATACAAGAGCCAGGCAACCCAGCTTGGCCAAAACTTAAGTCATATCGATGCATATAATGGCGAAAAAAGGTACATGCAGAAGAATAACACATGTATGGGACGTAAAGCCTAGGAAAATAGTTATATTAAGCTTCTGTATAAGAAGCCCCCAGGTATAATGAGCGCGGTTAGTGCGTCAAGATTGTGTAACCAGGACACAAGTATAGCCTTTAAGGGCCTTGAAGAGAGTAAAAAGGGAGAAAGAGAGAACAGACAGATATGCAAAAAAATTGACGAAGGTAAGGAGGCAAACATAGAGTCCGGCGCTAGGCGTAGAATCTTCGTAGTCTGGCTGCATTCCATGGGTTCGGCTCGAGTCGATTATCCGATGCATCCCGCAGACGGTACGCTCCACCGGTCAGAACCTGGTCAATAATGAAGGGATCCTCCCATTTGGGCTTGAGCTTGTTCTTTTTCTTCTCCGGCAGGCGTAGAACTAGTTCGCCAACGATATAGGTTTTGGCCCGTACTTCTCTGCTTTGATACCTTCGAGCATGTTGCTGGTAGAATGCGGAACGGGCCTTTGCCACATCGCGCTCCTCCTCCAGGGCGTCCAAACTGTCCTTCCGATCGAGCTCGGCCTCTTTTTCTTCATACATGCGCACTCGAGGTGAGTCATGAATTATGTCACAAGGCAGAACCGCCTCTGCGTCGTACACCATAAAGAAGGTGTGTATCTGGTAGTGTGATTTGGCATGGTCCACAGCCCCCATAGTATGGAGTCGAGCTCCTCTACACTGTGCGTGTTTGACTCCTTTAAGGACCACACTAATCTTGGTTTAATGCTGCTCATGATAAGACCATTCGCTCACTCGACTTGACCGTTAGTTTGTGGGTGATAGACAGAAGCATAATCGAGCTTGATGCCCATGTTGCTGCACCAAAGTTTCACCTCGTCGGCTGTAAAGTTCGTGCCGTTATCAGTGATGATGCTGTGGGGGACGCCATAACGGTGTACTACCCCGGATATGAAGTCTATCACCGGTCCGGATTCAGCCGTTTTGACAGGTTTGGCTTCTATCCATTTGGTGAATTTATCCACCATGAATAGTAAGTATTTTTTTCTTATGGGTTCCCCCTTTAAGGGGTCCGACCATATCAAGCCCCCAGACCGCAAAGGGCCAAGTAATGGGGATTGTTTGGAGAGCGGTAGGCGACATGTGTCTTTGGTTTGCAAAAAGCTGGCAACCGACGCAATGTTGGACCGGATGCTGCGCATCTGCCCGGGCCGTCGGCCAATAGAAACTTGTACAGAAGGCCTTGCTTACAAGGGCCCGGGCTGCAGCGTGATGGCCGCCGAGTCTGGCATGGATTTCTGCCAAAAGCTTCCGCCCTTCCTCTTCGGAGATGCACCTTTGAAGGACTCCAATGGTGCTTCTCTTATAAAGCTCTCCCTCGTGACCTTGTATGCTTTAGATCGCCGCACTATGCAGCGTGCCTCATTTTGGTCCTCTGGTAGTTCCTGCCTGGTTAGGTAGGCCAGGAATGGTTCTGTCCACGGGGTGACGACGACCATTATTACGTGGGATGAAGGTGTTATTTCGATGGCAGAGCCTCCGATCGTGTCAGAGTGTTCGGTATCTGGTGTTGTGGCCGGGTCCGGACTATTGTTGCTGGTGTCCCCTTCCCATACCACGGATGGCTTAAACAGTTTTTCCAGGAAGATGTTAGGTGGGACAGGGTCGCGTTTAGCGCCGATACGGGCGAGGATGTCCGTCGCCTGGTTGTTTTCCCGAGCCACCTGGTGGAATACCAGCCCCTCGAACCGAGCTGACATTTTGAGGACGGTGTTGCGATATGCCGCCATTTTTGGATCCTTGGCATCAAAGTCTCCATTTATTTGGGATATTGTGAGGTTCGAGTCCCCACGCACCTCCAGGCGCTGAATGCCCATGGAAACTGCCATCCGGAGACCATGTAATAGGGCCTCGTATTCGGCTGCGTTATTGCAGTACGTATTTGGAGTACGTATTGCACTGTATCTCCGGTGAGGGACGTTAGGACGATGCTAGCCCCTAGACCGGCCAGAATTTTAGAGCCGTCGAAGTGCATGATCCAATAGGAGTATGCATTGTACTCTTTAGGGAGTTCGGCTTTTGTCCATTCGGCTACAAAATCGGCCAGTATTTGTGACTTAATGTCTTGCCATGGTTTATATGTTATGTTGAGCGGGAGGAGCTCGATAGCCCATTTGGCAATCCGGCCCGTGGCATCGCGGTTGTTTATTATGTCGTTGAGTGGTACTTCAGAGGCCACCGTAATTGAACACTCTTGAAAGTAGTGTCGTAATTTCCGGGATGCCATGAATACCGCATATGCTATCTTTTGATAATGTGGGTACTGTGATTTGCATGGAGTGAGGACGGTGGATACATAATATACCCGCTTTTGAAGTGGGAATTTATGTCCATCCATCTCTCGTTCGACGACGAGCACTGCGCTCACAACTTGGTGAGTTGCCACTATATATAATAGCATTGGTTCGCCAACATTTGGCGCATCTAAGATTGGGTTGGTGGCCAGGATAGCTTTTATTTCTTCTAGTCTGGCCGTGGCTGCGTCCGTCCACTCGAAGTGTTCGGTGCGCCGAAGAAGGCGATAAAGGGGGAGTGCCTTTTCTCCTAGTCGGGAGATAAAGCGGCTTAAAGCCGCCACACATCCAGTTAACTTCTGGATTTGCTTGAGGCCAGTTGGGATAGCCAACTGCGACAGAGCCCGGATTTTGGCCGGATTTGCTTCAATTCCTCTGCTGGAGACGATAAAGCCCAGGAGCTTTCTGGTGGGTACGCCGAAAACGCATTTTCCGGATTGAGCTTAATGTCGTATGTTCGGAGATTGTCGAACGTGAGCCTCAAGTCGTCTATTAAGGAGTCGACGCGTCTGGTTTTAATGACCACATCGTCAACGTATGCCTGCACTGTTTTGCCGATCTGCTTTTCCAGACATGTCTGAATCATGCGCTGATACATTGCGCCGGCATTTTTGAGCCCGAAGGGCATTCTGTTAAATCAGAAGAGGCCGTATGGAGTGATAAATGCCGTTGCGGCTTGGTCGGACTACGCCATCTTAATTTTGTGGTAACCGGAGTATGCATCGACGAAGCGCAATGAGTCGTGTCCTGCGGTAGCATCAATAATTTGATCGATGCAAGGGAGGGGGAAGGGATCCTTTGGGCAAGCCTTATTAAGGTCCTTGAAGTCGATGCATAGGCGTCAGGATTTGTCCTTCTTGGGAATCATCACCAGGTTTGCTAGCCAGTCCAGATGCTTTATTTCTCTAATGAATCCGGCCTCCAGTAATTTGGCTAGCTCCTCTCCCATGGCTTGTCGCTTAGGTTCAGAGAAACGCCGAAGAGTCTGCTTGACCGGCCTGAATCCTTTTAGAATGTTAAGGCTATGCTCGGCTAGCCTGCATGGGATTCCTGGCATGTCTGAAGGATGCCAGGCGAATATGTCCCAATTCTCTCGCAGGAACTCCCGTAGTGTGGCGTCTACGGCGGGGTGTAACTGTGCCCCAATGGACGCTATTTTCATGGGGTCCATTGGATGGACTTGGAATTTGACTATTTCATCCGCTGGTTTAAAGGAGGTGGACTTGGATCTTTTGTCTAGTATCACGTTGTCCCTGTCCACTATGGAGCGCAACGCGGTTAAGTCCTCCTCCACAAGGGCTTCGGATAATGCCTCGAGGGCCAGTGCGGCTGTTTTGTTCTCAGCGCGGAGTGTTATGTACGGATCACTAGCTAGAGTGATGATTCCATTGGGTCCAGGCATTTTGAGCTTCATGTATCCGTAATGGGGTATGGCTTGAAAAATCGTGAATGCCTCCCACCCTAGAAGGGCGTGGTATCCGCTACTGAACGTGGCCACATGGAATGTGATATCTTCGGACCTGTAATTCTCCGGAGTGCGGAATACCACATCTAGCATGATTTTCCTAGCGCAACGTGCCTCCCGACTAGGGATGATTCCTCGGAAGGTCGTGGTGCTTTGCTCAATACGGTTGTTGTCTATTTCCATTTTTTGAAGAGTCTCCTCATAAATGAGGTTTAATCTGCTGCTGCCGTCCATGAGCACTTTAATGAGCCGAAAGCCGTCCACAATTGGACTGAGGACCAAAGCGGCCGGTGCTCGGGCTATTTGGAATTTAGGTTCGTCACTGGCATTGAAAGTAATGGCCGTGTTGCTCCATGGATTTATTACTGCTACGTGGCAGACTTCGGCAAGGCTGCGGAGTGCTCGCTTACGCCTATTATTTGAGGTGAAGGTCTCGAAGACTGTTAATACTGTATTTTTATCCGCGGGAGGGTGTTCTGGGGTGTTTTGGATGAGGAGATCCTCACCGCTCTTGGCCACCTGCCGGAGTACCCAACATGCTCTAAGGCTATGTGTTGGTATGGTATCCGCTGTACTATGAATTTTGTAGGGCCCGTTAAACCATCCCTCCAATATGGTTCCACGCCCTGTAATGGGCTTTTGCATCTTTTTAATTGAGTCGGGCGACTTATGAGAGTGCACCCTTTTAGTTCGGACTGGGGTTTTGTTAGAGCAGGATTGTCCCAAAATTGTGTTTGGGTTTTCCAAGCGCTTTCCATCGCACAGTATTTTCGTACTATGGCCGCCAAGTCAGCGAAGTGTGCTATGTCATGGCGACTTATGGCGTTGAGGATTCCCATGTCCGTGCAATTGTTGCAAAAGAGCAAAATTGCGTCTTCCTCGTGACAGTCCTTGACCTTGTTCATTACAAGGAGGAATCTGGCCCAATAGTGATGTGCTGTCTCTTGGAGCGCTTGCCTAATGTGGGAAAGATCATTTGTATCTAGGTGGGTGGGTGGATTTAAGAACAGACCTTGACCCAATCTGAGATCCCGGGGCAGGGGAGTTTCTGATCTTGGAAGTTCAGGCTCCGGGATGTTGCTCCATGGATTCGGTATGCAACCTGATTCTAGGTCCAGGGTTAGGGCGATGTCCTCCCATGAGCGGGTGTCCGGCTCAGAGAGCTCGGGAATCCGGACATAGTTCGTCCTTAGGATAGAGGGAGAACCACCGTGTTGCTCCTCCACCACCGCTATTTGATGGGTGACCGACGGAGAGTTAATCTCCCTTTGGTCGGGTTTAAGCCCGATCCGATCATAGTCCGTAGCGACTCCCAGAGCGGCGAACAGGAGAGCTCCATTGGGTCCATCTGCTCGGCCAATCTTGAGCCGATGTGGAGGCTATTTTCGATGACCCGAGAAGTCATCATCGGCGCAACGGCCGAGCGAGCGATAATGACGAAGCTGCCTAGTCGGAGAGTTTGGCCTATAGCCAGGGCTCCCCCAGAAGTGACGTTGTCCTTGACAACGAGATGAGCCATCCCCCCTTATGGTGACGGCACAGTGGAACTCTCAATGAAAGCACCAATGTCAGTGTCAAAACCGGCGGATCTCGGGTAGGGGGTCCCGAACTGTGCGTCTAAGGCGGATGGTAACAGGAGGCAGGGGACACGATGTTTACCTAGGTTCGGGCCCTATTGATGGAGGTAATACCCTACGTCCTGCTTGATTGTTCTTGATGATATCAGTATTACAAGAGTTGATCTACCACGAGATCGTAGAGGCTAAACCCTAGAAGCTAGCCTATGGTATGATAGTATGTCGTCCTACGGACTAAACCCTTCGGTTTATATAGACACGGGAGGGGGCTAGGGTTTCACAGATTCGGTTACAAGGGAGGAGATCTACATATCCGTATTACCTAGCTTGCCTTCCACGCCAAGGAGAGTCCCATCCGGACATCGGACGAAGTCTTCAATCTTGTATCTTCATAGTCCAACAGTCCGGCCAAAGGATATAGTCCGGCTGTCCGGAGACCCCCTAATCCAGGACTCCCTCAGTCGCACTCCCTCAATTGAAGATTCTTAGCATTCATCTTCGGCTACAACTGTTGTTGCCCAAGTTGTCGATGAAGAAGACGATGCCACTTCACCAACCTTAACTACACTGCATCACAATACCGTGTCAGGCCCGTCTGCACCACCAAACTCAAAAGTCGACCTTGCTCCAACTTCTACTCCTGCTGGGAACGAGTAGATACTCTATGTCTTCACACCTTTTTGGTCATTACTGATAAAAGGGGAGAAGCATATGAGTTGATAGTCTTCAAGCGAGTCCATATGGGTGGTTGCTTTATTTTTGCTAAGTTCTTACAACTCTCGTTTTGAAACTATTTGGCTTTTGAGTTGTAACACTTAAACTCGATGGTCATCTGCTACCTTTTACTGTTACTTTGTGATGTGATGATAGATTCCGCATGAAGTCATTTTGCAGACGCCCATTTTTCATTGTGCATGTCATTATCTTCGCTATTCTTATATATGCATGATGAATTGTCTTCGTAAGTTGAAGAGGATCTCCACAAAGTAAAACCTACCATGTGCATTTGCATTCAAAAGCAAACTACTTATATGCACATCTTCAGGGGGAGCCTTTTTCTACTTATGAATACAATGGCTTAATCCTTAACATTCACATACTTTTATCCCTATTGAAAACTTCAACCAGTTTGTCATCAATCACCAAAAAAGGGGGAGATTGTAAGTGCATCTAGAGCCACCCTAGTTGGTTTTGGAGTATTGATGACAAACTTGGTTGAGGGACTAATGTGTTTTTGAGAATTTCATGAAAACACAGGTAGTCACTGGTGCGCGTCGGTCCTAAACAAACGGTTTAAAACCCCTTTCCGCGACGGCATTTGGACTCGTCGCCAAGTGAGTGTGGGCGATAGGGGGGTCCTTCCCACACGACCCAAAAACCGTCGGGATAGGGCCCCTACAGTACTCCTACTCGTTTCTCCTCGCATTGCCATCACAGTCGGTATTCTGTGGTGCTACGTTTACGATGCGCGGCCCATCACAAACGATTCACTATTGTAGAACATGTATGATGCACGGCCCATCACAAATGGTTCACCATTAAGAAGATTAGCTAATCGTCGTATGAGTGTCGGATAGGATTATGAAATGTCGGACCGTCGTAACATCGTCGTACACGACAACTACCGCACACGCTATTCTGTGGCGCAACGTTTACGTTGCATACTTCATCAGAAACAGTTCATGGTTGCGAGTCGTATAGGATAAGGAAACTAACACAAACGTTTAGTTTGCCCGCACCGTTCGTGATATTATCTGACATCGCACACGCTTTGCAAACGGCAACTGTGTGCATGCTTGCACACGTTTCCTCTCTGTGAACCGTCTCGGATTATGGTGCGTATCGCAAAAGTTTGTGTTTTACCAACCGTGTGTGCCGTAACAACCTGGAGAGCGTAATTTCACCGTAATTTAATTGCTGCTTTTCCAAATTGTACCGGATTTGCATTTGGATTTGAATGTATGCTACAGCTTTATTCACATCCATCAGGTTCAAACAACCAATGCATTATTCGATTCATAGGTACATATGTTCAAGAATTACATAAGAACCAAATAAAGAATGATGAACCACTGTTGTATACTTGTACAATTAAAGACGGTAAAGAAAGAGGCAAAATATATTCTGGTTGCTGAACAAGGTGAAGCGGAATGCCCATATTGTGCCCTCTTCCATGCAGAAGGCATACACGACTCTAGTCCAACCCCTTGTGATGGCCGACCGCCCATCCTTCACGGTCTTCATGAAAACATCTAGATAATCATCGTGTTCTGGTAGAAATACTTTAACCTTTGCATGCCCACCAATCATGTAGTTTGAGAGGTAATCTTGAGTAATCTGCTTTGGCAACCACTGCAAAGGAATAAGATTTCAGACATTGTCATCTAACACAACTCATTATGGGCGGTAAAAAGAAGGTTGCAGAGTTCTTACTTACCATCCCACAGTTCGCTGCTGTCTTGGATAAGGTGTAAACAAATAGTTTAATTGCCATCTTTTGACCCATTTTACTCACAATCTTTACCAGCTTCCTCACTTGATGCTAGTTCATCGATATCTCATTGCCCCATACGTAGAAAGGGTCGAAATGCGAATCTTTACCAATGACATGTGTACCTAAAAGCACCAAGTTAATATTAGAAGCTAAACAACAATGGCACAATGATGTAGTAAAACACTCTTTTATAATATGTCTATATACATCCGTATGTGGTAGTCCATTTGAAATCTCTAAAAAGAACAAATATTTAGGAACGGAGGGAGTATCATATAACATCCAATATACTCACATATTAGATGAATTAACATCTTATATTATGGGCCGGAAGGAGTTTAGTTCATTCTTAAAAAATATCCGCTGCTGTATCCACGGGTTACCGTTAGTTTGAGCTAGTTAGGGCTCAAATAGCCCTAAAGTATATCTAAACATGAGGGCTTGTTTGAGCTAGTTGCATCTATAACCCACCCAAAAAAACTAGTATCCAACCGAAGAGGTGCTAATTGGAGCTAGTTCTCCTAGTGCATTTATTATCAATCTAACCCTGCCATCCAAACAGCTCTTTGGATGGAGTTAGTTTAGGGTTAGTAATGAGCTAGAAACTAACTCTAACCTCTAGCTAAGTTGAGTATCCAAACAGGGTTGTGTTGTTTCTGTTGCTACTGACTACTGATGCTCTTCTACGTATATCTAGACATCATTAGAACATTAATGTAACACTCTTCCTTGTTGGTATGTAGCCTAGGATTGCATATTTAGACATTAAGTACATTGCATGTTGCTATGTAGCCTCAGATATATTACATATGGCCCTAGTTAACCTAAGGAAAAATGGGTTGCAGACATATTCAGTTAAAAGTCCGATGCACCGATTAATCCCTTATCAGCCGCTGGCCTATATGGTACCAGCTACGGATATCCTGAACAGTGAGCAGATATAAGCCATGGGATGAAACTAACCTCGATGGAAAACAACAGTCATTTCCAAAATTGTCCTGTGTAGGTACATCAAGAAGCATGTTAAGCGCAACAGGCTAAACATCAACCAAAATTACACATGGCAGACAAAATAATCTCCAAAATATAGCTGCATTGTGTAGGTTTAAGCACGCTAGTAAAGCAAAACAAGTGGAAAGGTGTGCTAACTGCAACAGGCCTAACATTTAACAACAAGCAAACATGGTCATTCAAGCTGGTATTGTGTTGGTCTAAGTACACTGGTTATGGTTAAATAAAAATGGAAAGGCGTGTTAACTACAAGATGCAACAACCAAATGTAGTCATTCATAGTGGTATTGTTGAAACTGGTACTGATGAAATTGAACTGCACAGTTCATACTTGCACATATAGAACATCATGTTATGAATAACTGGAATAAACAAGGCATACTACGAACAACCAGATAGAATTTGAAACTAAACATATGCTAACTACAAACAACTGAACAATCGAAAAACTTTAAAAGAGGCATATGCTAGCTATAACAGGTTTAATAGCAGGCAAATATATGCATTCCTATCGGTATGTTTAAAACGGGATTAGTGAAATGTACTGCACAGTAAATAATTGCACTTATAGAGCATCACATTGTGAACAACTAAAATAAACAAATCATGGGTTTCCTCACTTGTCACAGATGGGCTCATTCCCATGGGAAGAGCACGGACTCTGGATGCGCTCCATGTTGTCGCGGATGGGCTCCTTCCCATTGGAAGAGCAAGGCTGTAGGGTGCCCTCCCTGATGTCATAGATGGGCGCTTTCCCCTTGGAAGTGCAGATTGGCTCTTTCCCCTCGGAAGTGCCAGAGAGGGTGCCCTCCTCGTGGTCGCCGTCGATGAGGTCTGACTTGGAAGCTGGATCCCAAGCCAGCGTCGCAGAATGTGTCCTTTAGAAATGACAAAAGGGGCTCGATGGCGATGTAGAATGGGAAATTGTTGACAGCGAGCCAGAGGAGATCAGTGGCGGGGCCATGGATGAGATCGACGGCGGTTGAACCTGAGGGGTTGGGGGTGGGCCACTTAACCTGTGACACGGCCCGCCTCAAGGCGTCGCTGTTGATGATCTCGATGTCGTAGCCGGTGGACGAGACATGCCCGCATACTCTAGCCCGCTGCTTGAGTGCCTGGCGCCAGTAATGGTCGTCAGCTTCCTCGGCGATGTTGGGCGAAGAGACCGCTATACACCTCTTTTGGGCCAGTTGCTCCTCGATCTCCATGGGAAGCGTAGCCGGGCTTAGGCTGCGACGTTTTGGAGCGGGGGATGGGGATCTGTGGGAAGGGGGGCATTTGTCAGGTGTCATCTAAGAAACTCAGGGCGGCCTAGGTACGGAGATCGGTGGGTAAGCTGCACGGGCAAACCGGAAGATGTTGACAATGGAGGCCTTGCAGCGGCGGCAGGGACTTTGCTAGGGTTTCGAGCGAGGGAGTGTGTGTGGAGGGGCGCGGGGTGTTTGAGGAAATGACACGGGTACTGAAAATTTTACTGCGCGGGAGTCAAACGCGGGAGTGAAATGTCGGGCTATTGAAAATTTTGATGATAGTGCATCGCACACGGTCCGGAGATAACAACCGTGTGTTATGAAAAAGAAAAACCCTCGAGGCGGGTAGATATTTTCGATGCAGGCGGGATTGGGAACAAGAAACATCGCACAAGGTCCGGAGATAACAACCATGTGTTATGGAACAGAAAAACCCTCGAAGCAGGCAAATATTTTTGAGAGGGGGAGCCTCGTGGAACCCAATGTACTGTGCGGATGTGTGCATGACAGGTGCACCGACGTGGTACACGGTTAGTTTGAGTGAGCCGTGTCTGTCGCATCATCCGACTTGTCTAATGTTCATAAATTTGGCGAAAAATGTCGCGGGAGAGGGTCGGAACATGAACACACTTGCAAGTGGACCAAATTTATGTATCAAAAGGGTGGTTTGATTTTCAAATAACAATGCAACTTCGATGTGGCACCTCTCTCGAAAAGAGCACGTTATTGCTTGCTCCCACCCTCTCGTGTCGGCACGAAGAGAATCCTAAGCTATGAATGCATGCCCCCTCCCCCTCAACCGAGGTTCACCTAGCAAAGTGCGAAGTAGCTAGCAGCCCCCCTCCTCCCTCGTGTCGGCACGAAAGGAGTCCTAAGCTATATATGAATGCATGCCCCCTTCTGTCAACCGAGGTTCACCTAGCAAAGTGCGAAGTAGCTAGCAGCCCCCTCCTCCCTCGTGTCGGCATGAAGGGAATCCTAAGCTATATATGAATGCATGCCCCCCAACCGAGGTTCACCATAGCAATGTGCGAAGTAGCTAGCAGCCCCCTCCCTCGTGTCGGCACGAAGGGAATCCTAGCTAAGCTATGAATGCATGCATTCCCCCAACTGAGGTTCACCCTAGCAAAGTGCGAAGTAGCTAGAAGCCTCCCCTCCCTCGTGTCGGCATGAAGGGAATCCTAAGCTATGAATGCACATGCCACCCAACCGAGGTTCACCTAGCAAAGTGTGAAGTAGCTAGCAGCCCCCCCTCATGTCGGCATGAAGGGAATCCTAAGCTATGAGCATGCCCCCTCCCCCCCAACCGAGGTTCACCTAGCAAAGTGCGAAGTAGCTAGCAGCCCCCCACTCCCCTCGTGTCACCACGAAGGGAATCCTAATTAAGCTATGAATGCATGCCCCCAACCAAGGATCACCTAGAAAAGTGCGATGTAGCACCCCCCACACACTTTCAGTGGGCGGGCCAGAATGGCATATATCTCACCAAAATGGATCGTAAAATGGACCAAGAATAATCCACCTTGGTCGTACAACCTCTCTCTTGTTGTTGGTCAAAGTGATTGCCATCCATGCGACCCCAGAGATGGGCTAGCTCGCCAATAATCACGAAAGTAGATACTCCCCGAAGACAACCACTGCATGTGTGTGGCCCAAACATATGTATGGAGAGGTGTGTTTTTGAGTAACAATGAACAACTTTGATGTGGCGCCGTGATTTCGAACTAGAAATCCCCACACTGAGTGAGGGTTAGGTTGACGATGCATATGTATGTTACACCACACTTCAAGTCCACGACGGGGATTCATATATGAATGCATGCGTGCATAGTATATGCGCTCAAACTTAATTAGGTCGGAATCTCACCATGACCTATACTATGCTAACTCTAACCAAATGAAGAATCCGCCATGGTAACCTATCTTGTTGTTGGTTAAGGTGATCATGGATGTCCACGTGGGCCCACAAATATATAGGCTTGTTGTCGATAACCACATGAGGGAGTGTATCGTTAGAAGGCAACCACTACATGCATATGTATGGAGGTGATGCGTGCATGCATGTTTGAATACACAACATTGATCTGGCGCATGTGTCAAAAATCATACACTATCTCCCCACACAGAGCGAGATCGGTTCATGATGGTGTCACTGTACTAGCCACTTTGACTCGATGGGAGGGATTCATGCGTACACATGCATATGTGTGTGCTCAAAGTGTATCATGCATGTCATCCCAGAGCAAAAATAATAATCCCCTCCTAAGTCAAATTAACCTCTCTTGTTGTCAGGAAAAAAGAAGTGATGGACCAAGCGGGCCCACAAATGGAAAGCATCGATATCGCTGATAACCGCTGAGGTGGGTGCGGGAGGACAACCACCACCGCTTTTGTCAGATCACGGGTTCCGGCAAAACCCTTAAGGTTTGAACACTGGGGTGCGCGCGAAGATCTCCCCCTACCGATCCACGTCCTACCTTCGCTAAGATCTCACGGGCTAACTCGATGAACTTGCAACACAAAGGACAAAAGATTTATACTGGTTCGGGCCACCGTTGTGGTGTAATACCCTACTCCAGTGTGGTGGTGGTGGATTGCCTCTTGGGTTGAGGATTAATAGTACAAGGGGAAGAACAGCCTCCTGAGGAGAGGTGTTCTTATGCTCGGTGAACTTGTGGTTGTTCTGGTCTCTCTCGATCTATGGGATCTGATGAAGCTATGTACCTAGGGTAGGGTCATAGGCCTGACCTAGACGCCCTCCCCAAGGACATTACCCTAAAGCCAGAAGCATCCAAAGGGTACCATCATCCACTCGACCATAGACATTCCACTCGGAAGAATCAATGTCACTCGACCGTCACAGAAATCACTCGACAAACAGAAGATCTAAAGTCACTCTACACAGCAACGGTCGGGCATTTACTCATAGACTTAATTATCATTTATAGCACTTTAATACAGACGTTACCTGTAACGCCCCTTCTTTATGTACATTGAACCCCTTTTAACGTGGGCTGGCTTGGGTCCTGGCGCATTCTATATAAGCCACCCCCTCCGATGGCACAAGGGTTCGCATCTTTTGTAAACTCACACACACCTACAATCCAGTCGACCGCCTCAGGGCACCGAGACGTAGGGCTGATACTTCCTGCACGAAGGGCCTGAACTCGTAAACTCGTGTGTACAACTACTCCATAGCTAAGATCTTGCCTCCTCATACCTACCCCCCATTCTACTGTCAGTCTTAGATCCACGACAGTTGGTGCCCACCGTGGGGCAGGTGTCTTAGCAGTTTGTTGGAGAAGTTGCGATTCTTACGATTCCCGTCATCATGGTTTCCGGCGGAGGGTTGGCTGAAGGCCGCGAGATCCGTCTCGGCGCGCTCATCTTCGTCGCAGTCGACACCTCTTGGCTCCACGAGGCTCCACTCGACGTCGAGGCGCTCCCCGTCCGCGGGGCGACGCATTTCCGCGCATGCGTCCGCGGCGCCCTTCTTCGACAGCCGTCGACTCAATATTAGTCGGTTCCTACGGCATCCTCGCTTCCCGTTGTTCGCCGGCGTTAGCGATCTGGTCGGTCGCGGCTTCAGCGGTGGGTGAGACATGCGGTGGCCCGCCAATCGGCCACCCCACAAATCGCGGCGATCTAGCCTGATGAAACTCTCTACGGCCTGTTCGATCTGTCGACTGGCTCCGTCGAAACCGCATCCGAGTGCGATAGCAGCGACCCCGCGGCGGAAGTCTTGATGGTCAATGGACTACGCTGGCGATGGCGTCGGTGACCCATCACATGTCCACGAGGAGTACCGCCCCAAACCCCTCTCTTCGCAGCTGAGGGAAGATCTTCGTCGTCGTAATATGGATGCACTCCACACTCCTATCATTGGAGAAACCCCCCAGGCCCAGGCCTTGGAGGAGGCCGTCTGGCCAACTTGGCTAAGGGCACTCGACTGGAGAACCTCTACCACGCACTTGACAAGCGTGCTCGGCAGCGGATTCCTGAGTCCAGTCGACGACAACTTTTTCCGCCTCCGACTCAGGTATACCGAACTCTGATCCAGAATCTCACACTGCAGCTCGAATAGCAGAGTCAATTCAACCTTCCCAGTCAGAAGCTGGCCGAGGTTTAATGCAGATCCGGGCTTTACTCCGGGCAGCTGGAGAGCAGAATACAATAGTATGTTAGTCGTGGAATAGGATTCATAGCAGATCTGTGGTGGCAGATACTGTCCAATCTGCTCACAGCCCAAGATCGCCTCCACGGCGTGAGGGGCGTGGGCACCGGCAAGATCAGTACAGGAACCGTGAGCAGTATGATGATCGACTCGACCACGATGACCGTCGTCGAGTGCCCACGCCTCCTCCGAGGAGTGGGTCATACGTGCCTCGGTGGCAAGATGATAGGCGCCCCCACAGTGGCGAACGAAGAATTCCGGTCGGCCCCAGAGAGCTAGGCTTTGATGCAAGATCTATTCTCGTTCAAGGTCTGGTTGATAGGAACAGAGCTCACAGAGAAGACCACGATAGGGATTATACGACTGGAAGCAGGGTGCACACTTCAGGACCCGAGTGTTTCAGCAGAGCCATCAGAGCAGCAGTGATTCCCCCAACTTCAAGTTGGCGACTAGAGTCAGCAAGTTCACCGGTGAGTCCAAGCCAGACACTTGGCTCGAGGACTACCGAGTGGCTATGCAGATTGGTGGCGGCAATGATGATGTGGCCATGAAGCACCTTTCCTTGATGTTGGAGGGCTCAGCCAGAGCGTGGTTGAATTAGTAGGCTCCTGGCAGCATATATAGTTGGGAGGAACTCGCTCGAGTGTTTGTTAGAACCTTTGAAGGTACTTGCAAAAGGCCATTAGGGTTGACACAATTACAGTCCTATGTTCAGAAGCCGAATGAAACCTTGAGAGATTATATCCAGAGATGGATCACTCTACACCACGCAGTGGAGAATGTGTCGGATCACCAAGCAGTTTGTGCCTTCAAGGAAGGAGTTAAGTAAAGAGAGTTGAACCTGAAGTTTGGCCGGACAGGAGATACGTCCCTGAGACGAATGATGGAGATTGCCACCAAGTATGCCAATGGTGAAGAGGAAGACCGACTCCGAAGTGGCAAGCACAAAACAGTCACCCAAGAAACCAGAGGAGGGAATTCCAGTCGGAAATAGAAGTGAAAGGCCGAACCAGCTGCTCCTAGTGAAGCTTTAGTTATTGCCCAAGTAAAGTTCAAAGGAAAGGCCAAAGGGCCCTGGACTCCCAAAAAATTTAAGGATCAAGATGGGAATGATGTGTTGGATTTACCGTGCCATATTCATACCGAAAAAGATGAAGAGGGGAATTTCATTTTCCCTAAACACACCACTCGACAGTGTCGTCTCCTGATCCAGCAGTTCCGAGAGAAAAAACCCAAGGAGAAGGAAGAGGAGTCGGACAAAGGTGAGGATAGGGAAGAAGATGATGATGGTTTTCCCAATATCAATTCCACGCTGATGATTTTTGCTGATGTTGAAAGCAAAAGTCGGTTGAAAGTTATTAACAAAGAAGTAAACATGGTTGCTCCAGCAACACCCAGTTATCTGAAGTGGTCCCAGACTGCCATCACATTCGACCAGTTGGACCATCCAGCACATATAGCCACCCCTCGGAGGCGAGCACTGATGGCCGACCCAGTAGTTGAAGGCACTCGACTGACTAAGGTGCTGATGGATGGTGGCAGTGGCCTAAATATCCTTTATGCTGAAACTTTGAAGGGAATGGGCATTCCGATGTCCAAGCTTAGTGAAAGCAACATGAGTTTCCACGACATTATACCTGGCAAGAAGGCTCAGTCACTCGGCCAGATCGCCCTTGATGTGGTTTTCGGTGATTCCAAGAATTACCGCAAGGAAAATTTGACATTTGAGGTAGTGGATTTCAAGAGTGCTTAACATGCTATTCTGGGTAGGCCCGCTTATGCACGTTTTATGGCTCGACCATGTTACGTGTATCTCAAATTGAAGATGCTTGGTCCTAGAGGAGTAATCATTGTCACTGGTAATCGACAGAAGGTAGAAGAGTGCTTCCAAAAGGGCTCAAAAATTGCCGATGCACATATGGCGGTAGTAGAACTGCAAGAATATCAGAAAAATGCAGATCCAAGTGATTTGCTGCGAGCCAAGAAGCCTGCCACAGATTCTGCATTTCAGTCATCTGGTGAAACGAAGTCGATTCATATTCACCCGCCCAATCCCAATGCTGCTCCGACCCATATCTCAACAACACTCGACAACAAATAGGAAGAAGCGCTCATACAGTTCCTCCATGAGAACTGGGACATCTTTGCATGGAAAGCTTCTGACATGCCAGGTGTACCCAGGGGACTGGCTGATCATCGTTTGCGAGTCGACCCAAAAGTAAAACCTGTCAAGGAACATCTCTGACGGTCCAACATCCAGAAGAGAAAAGCAATTGGTGAGGAAGTGGCTCGGCTCCTGGCAGCTGAGTTCATCCAAGAAATCTACCACTCCGAGTGGCTCGCCAATGTTGTCATGTTCCCCAAGAAGGACGATTCACTTCGCATGTGCATTGACTTGAAGCATATCAATCGGCCTGGCCGAAAGATCATTTTCCTCTCCCCCGCATCGACCAAATCGTCGACTCAACTGCAGGGTGCGCGTGCTTGTCTTTTTTGGACGCCTATTCCGGGTACCATCATATCCGACTGTATGGACCTGATGAGATAAAAACGGCTTTTATCACTCCATTTGGATGCTTCTGTTATGTCACCATGCCATTTGGCTTAAAGAACGCCGGAGCCACATTCATGAGGATGATCTAGAAGTGTCTACTCACTCAAATCAGTTGAAATGTGGAAGCATACATGGATGACATTGTGGTCAAGTCACGTAAAGGTTCCGACCTGCTGGGTGACCTTGCTGAAAGCTTGGCCAATCTCAGAAGATATGATATCAAGCTTAATCCATCAAAGTGCACATTTGGAGTTCTTGGCGGAAAGTTACTCGGTTTCCTCGTTTCCTAACGAGGGATCGATGCTAACCCGGAGAAAGTTGGAGCTATACTTTGGATGAAACGCCATGTGCATGTGCACAATGTCCAGAAGCTTACTGGTTGTTTGGCCGCCTTGAGTCGATTCATTTCCCGCCTCGGTGAAAAGGCATTGCCTCTTTACCGACTGATGAAAAAGTCTGATAAGTTCGAGTGGACTCCCGAAGCTGATGCAGCATTTGCAGAGCTCAAAGCCCTGCTTTCCACCCAGTCGATGCTTGCTGCACCAATCAGCAAAGAGCCTTTACTGCTTTATATTGCAGCCACTGGACAAGTTTTCAGTACAGTACTCACGGTCGAGCGGGAGGAATAAGGAAAAGCCTATAAAGTTCAGTGCCCAGTATATTATGTTTCTGAAGTTCTGTCTCCGACAAAGCAAAGATATCCACATTATCAGAAGCTTGTTTATGGGATTTACATGACCACAAAGAAGGTTGCACACTATTTCTCTGATCATTCCATTACAGCCGTTAGCGGTGCTCCATTATCAGAGATTCTGAACAACAGAGATGCAACTGGGTCGAGTGGCAAAGTGGGCGATTGAACTCCTTCCCTTGGACATCAAATTTGAGGCAAAGAAAGCTATCAAGTCCCAAGCAATAGCTGATTTCCTCACCGAGTGGATCGAACAACAACTTCCGGACCAAATTCACTCGGAGCATTGGACCATGTTCTTCGATGGGTCCAAGATGATGAATGGTTCCGGTGCTGGGGTGGTGTTGGTATCCCCCCGTGGTGACAAACTCAGCTATGTTCTCCAGATTCACTTTGATTCCTCCAACAATGAAGCTGAATATGAGGCACTTCTGTACGGGTTGCGTATGGCCATTTCACTCGATGTCCGTCGCCTCATGGTCTATGGCGACTCGGATTTAGTGGTCAATCAGGTAATGAAGGAGTTGGACGTCAGAAGCCCAGCTATGACTGGTCATTGCAATGCAGTGAGAAAGTTAGAAAAGAGGTTTGAGGGGTTAGAGCTCCATCACATCCCTCGACTGAAAAATCAAGTAGCCGATGATTTGGCAAAGATAGGCTCCAAAAGGGAAGCCATTCCCAGAATGTGTTCCTGGAGCATATTCATACACCTTCAGTTCAAGAAGATCCCTTCACTGAAGAGCCCCCGCAGCCGAAGAGTGCCATCGATCCGGCTGAAATCGAGGTTCCAGCCATGGTCGATTTGATTATGGAGGTTTTGGTCATCACCCCCGATTGGACAGTACCATATATCGCGTACATTATTAGAAAGGAACTCCCAGAGGATGAAGAAGAGGCTCAACAGATTGTCCGTCGATCTAAAGCCTTTACTGTGATAAGAGGACAGTTGTTCAGAGAAAGTGTGACTAGAGTTTGCCAGAAATGCATAACACCTGAAGAAGGTCGAGTGATCCTTAATGACATCCACTCGGGGACCTGTGGTCACCATGCATCCTCTAGGACCATTGTGGCCAAAGCATACCGAGCGGGATTTTACTGGCCACGGGCAAATGACATGGCAAAAGAAATAGTCGACAAATGTGAAGGTTGCCAATTTTACTCCAACATGTCTCACAAGCCTGCGTCGGCCCTGAAGACCATTCCACTCGTCTGGCCTTTTGCTGTTTGGGGATTGGATATGGTTGGACCTCTAAGGACTGGTAGGAGTGGATTCACTCATGTGCTTGTAGCAGTCGACAAGTTCACCAAGTGGATTGAAGCCAAGCCTATCAAGAACCTTGAAGCCAGTGCTGCTGTTAGCTTCATCAGAGAGTTAACATTCAGATATGGTGTTCCACACAGCATCATCACTGATAGCGGGTCAAACTTCGATTCTGATGAGTTCAGAACTTTCTGTGCTTCCCAAGGTACTCGAGTCGACTATGCCTCAGTCGCCCACCCCTAGTCGAATGGGCAAGCTGAAAGAGCAAATGGATTGATTCTCAAAGGACTGAAACCCCGACCGATGCGTGACCTCAAACACGTAGCAGAAGCCTGGGTCGATGAGCTTCCATCAGTATTGTGGGGATTGAGGACAACTCCCAACTGGTCGACTGACAGAACCCCCTTTTCTTGGTTTATGGAGCCGAAGCTGTACTTCCGAGGGACATGCTCCACAATGCGCCCCAAGTCGAGCTTTTCTCAGAAGAAGAAGCAGAACAGGCACGGCAAGATGCAGTTGATCTCCTGGAAGAAGAAAGAGAGATGGCCTTGATCCGATCAACCATCTATCAGCAAGACCTGCATTGATTCCATTCCAGAAACGTGAGGGGTCGAGCATTTCAAGAGGAGACTTGGTTCTCCGAGTGGATCAGCAGAAACCACGCAAGCTTGCTCCTGCCTGGGAAGGCCCCTTCTTTGTCACCAGAGTGCTCCACAATGGAGTGTATCACCTCTACAACGTCGAGCACAAGAAAGACGAGCCACGAGCTTGGAATGCGGAACTACTCCGCCCCTTGTACACTTAAGCACTCAGTCTATTGGGATGTAATAAGAAGCACCTTTGTAGTTTGTTTATCAAAGACAAGAGTTTTTACAGTCTTCTAAAATGCTTGTCGATTGCTTACGCTTGTCTCTGAAATCCCCCAGTGGGTGGCTTAGCCGTGAATCCGTTTCGCCTAAGTTTAAAAAACCCTACCAAGTGATGAGCAAGCCTATCACTCGGTGGCTTAGCTGCGAATCCGTTTTGCCTAAGTTGAAAAAAAATCCCATCGAGTGATGAGCAAGCCTCTCACTCGGGGGCTTAGTTGCAGTCCAGTACTCGCCTAAGTTGAAAAAATCCTACCGAGTGATGAGCAAGCCTCTCACTCGGGGGCTTAGCTGCAGTCCAGTACTCTCCTAAGTTGAAAAAATCCTACCGAGTGATGAGCAAGCCTCTCACTCGGGGGCTTAGCTGCAGTCCAGTACTCACCTAAGTTGAAAAAATCCGACGGAGTGATGAGCAAGCCTCTCACTCGGGGGCTTAGCTGTAGTCTAGTACTCGCCTAAGTTGAAAAAATCCTACCGAGTGATGAGCAATCCTCTCACTCGGGGGCTTCGTTGTAGTCCAGTACTCGCCTAAGTTTCAAAAATCCTACCGAGTGATGAGCAAACCTCACACTCGGGGGCTTATCTGCAGTCCAGTACTCACCTAAGTTTCAAAAATCCTACCGAGTGATGAGCAAACCTCACACTCCAGGGCTTAGCAGCAGTCCAGTACTCGCCTAAGTTTCAAAAATCCAACCGAGTGATGAGCAAACCTCACACTAGGGGGCTGCAGTCCAGTACTCGCCTAAGTTTCTAAAAACCTACCGAGTGATGAGCAAACCTCACACTCGGGGGCTTAGCTGCAGTCTAATACTCGCCTAAGTTGAAAATCCATCCTTATCCGCAAGGATGGCGAGGTGCAAGTCGACTGCAAATGCTCTCCACGGAGCTGCGATACAATTACAATGTGCGCTCCATCCTTGTCCACAAGGACGACAAGGTGCAGGTCGACTGCAATCCTCTCCACGGAGCTGCGCCACAAGTACAATGTGCGCTCCATCCCTATCCGCAAGGACGACAAGGTGCAGGTCGACTGCAATCCTCTCCATGGAACTACGCCACAAGTACAATGTGCGCTCCATCCCTATCCACAAGGATGATGAGGTGCAGGTCGACTGCAAACCTCTCTTCAGAGCTGCGCCACAAGTACAATGACCGCTCCATCCCTTTCCATAAGGATGATGACGCGCAGATCGACTGGGATATCTCCCTCAGAGTTGCATCTCAAAGAATATTCTGAGTGAAGAATAAGTTCCGCTCGAAGGCAAACGCAAGCACATGCAGAAGATAAACCAAGACCAGACAAAATCTCAAAAGTTTCAGGACGAAGATAAAAGTACTCGGGCGTCAGGCCCGAAGGAGTTTAACGGTCACAAAAACCACTCGGCATTTCGAGGCAAATTTAAAGCAAGATTAAGTATCAAGTTTGTTCAATCGGCAGGAGGAGGACTTGCAGGCTCAACGAACTCGTCCAAATTGATCCCGTCCGCGATCCGAGTGGCAGCAACAATGAAAGTCTCCATGAAGGATTGGAAGTCGTGCTTTTTTGTGTTGGCGACCTTGATCGCCTCCAGCTTCTCTTCTCGAGCTTCTTTGTAGTGGACCCTAACCAGCGAAAGGGCCACGTAAGCGCCGCATCGGGCAGAGGACTTCTTCCATTCCTGCACTCGACCGGGGACCTCATTGAGCCGAGTCATCAGAGACTCGAGATCATTCTGAAGAGTTTCCCTTGGCCAGGGCGATGAGTCGATGCGTGAAACTGCAACCTTTTGATGGGCAAGATAACTTGTAACACTGGCGACGCGGGATTCCAGTCGAAGCACATTCATGGCTGCCTCATCGTCGACTGGAGAAAGGATAGGGTCCATGCCCGTCTCGATCCGTCCAGTCTCCTCTTTAAATTTTGGCAGAATTCTGCAGAGTCAAGGAGTTAATGAGTTGACTGGTCAGGACTAACTTGCAAATAGTAAAATAGTCGGGTAAAAAAGGGGATACCTTCAAACATAAGAAAGAGTTTCTTGGCGAGAGCTTTCAGATAAGCCTCCAAATCATTCCTCCTACGAGTCATGCTTTCTAGCTGGTCGTTCAGAGCCACTTTATCTTTTTTCAGACGAGTCGCCTCTCGATTGGATTCAGTGAGAGATGACTTCAACTTGTTGATTTCCTCCTCTAGCGCTCCGACCGAAGCCAGTTTCTGGTCAGCAAGGGAAGTCTTCTCTTGAGCCTCCTTCTGCACAACTGCAAGGTCCAAGTCCTTCTTCTCCAGGGCCAGCCTCATTTTCTCTGCAAAATACACATTTAGATGAAACAGAAGAACAAAGAGATAACTTGAAGGATGGTAAAGATAAGCAGTCGATAGGCCGTTACCTTCCGTAGCAGCGACTTCATCTTGAGCCTTCTTTAAGTTCTGCTGAGCTAACTCTAGGTCAAGGTTGAGTTGCCTCTGCTTTTCCTCAAATTCGGCGAACTTGGAGATAAGCGTACAAGATTTCTACTGTGAGTAAAAGACATATCAATCGACAAGATCAAAGATTATTTACTTCCGAGTGAATAAAACTTCAAGACTACTCAGACCCCAACTGACTGCCAGCAGTCGACTGCGGTCTCGGGGACTACACCCAGTGGGTGCACTTAGCATGCCCACACTGGTTCGGATTCCACTCGGCTGGTCTGCCCAGACCGAGTACAAAAAAAGGGGAGAAAAAGAAGTGCTTAGACCCCAACCGGCTACCAGCAGTCGACTGCGGTCTCGGGGACTACACCAGTGGATGCACTTAGCGTACCCCCACTGGTTCGGATTCCACTCGGCTGGTCCGCCTAGACCGAGTACAAAAAAAAAGGGAGAGAAAGAAGTGCTCAGACCCCAACCGACTGCCAGCAGTCGACTGCGATCTCGGGGACTACACCCAGTGGGTGCACTTGGCGTGCCCCCACTGGTTCGAATTCCACTCGGCTGGTCCGCTCAGACCAAGTACAAAAAAAGGATGACAAAGCACCCTGTGGGTGTACAATCTCGAAGTGCAAGACAATGAAAGATTGCGCGAAGGAAAATATTCGGGTAGCATACCCTAAAAGAACAAGTTCAGTCAGGAGTTAACTTACCTGGACATTGGCTCGAAGAGCCGCGCTGGCATCATAAGCAGCCTAACTGCTTTCATGCACCGCCTTCACCCGCTCCATGATTATGCCAGCCTGACGAATGGCCTCCGCAGCGGCGTCCGACTGGCTTTCTGGAACATGATGAGTGGCAAAGAAGGGGACGGACGGTCCAGACACAGCGGCTTGGAGATCAGAGGCATGAAGTTGGATGGTTGAAACAAGCTCTGGTGCAGTCGACGATGCGGGGCGCGCACTCGACACTGGGTCAGCCAAGGTTACAGAAATCTTACTCGCATCTTCGAGTTGTTGAAATACCCGCTCCGCCGCCGGCTCCGACTGGGATGTCTTGCTAGCTATTGCCTTCTTCTTCCTGGGTCTCGGCGGCACGTCCTCGTCATCATCAGGAAGCTCAATGACATTGGGAGGAGCTGCGAAGAAATCAACCGACCCTAGATGAGTCGCCAGAATTTAATCGACCATACAATCGAGAACAAGATCACGAGAATTGTACCCGGGTTGGAGGTGACTGCATCTTCCATGTCCTCATCTTCATACTAGCGGGTGGAAGTCCCAGAGCTGGCTGTCGTGGTTCTAAGATTGACAGTAGAATAGGGGGTAGGTATGAGGAGGCAAGATCCTAGCTATGGAGTAGTTGTACACACGAGTTTTACGAGTTCAGGCCCTTCTCGGAGGAAGTAATAGCCCTATGTCTCGGTGCCCTAAGGCGGTCGACTGGATTATATGTGTGTGTGAGTTTACAAAAGATGCGAACCCTTGTCCCAGAGGAGGGGGGTGGCTTATATAGAGTGCGCCAGGACCCCTGCTCCCCTCTGTTATACAGGGTTCAATGTTCATAAAGGAGGAGCGTTACTAGTAACGCCCGCAGTAAAGTGTTATAAATGCCCATAAAGCTATGGTTTAAGTCCTGACCGTTGCGGAGTGGAAGGCTTCTCATCTTCTGCTGGTCGAGTGTCTTCAAGGTGGTCGAGTGAGTACATCTTCATGGTCGAGTGGATGATGGTTTCTCTTCGACTGCTTCTGATTCTTTGCAGAGATGTCCTTGGGGAGGGTATGTTGGACAGATCCATGACCCTACCCTAGGTACATAGCTTCATCGGTGGCATCTCTACAAATTTCAATATTCAGTCGGTCACGTTTTTTACACCGAGTCAACCAAAGAATCAAGTCAGATGATTACCTAGAGATAGTAGGAATGACCATTTTGATCTTGGGAAAAGCCTTCGGAGGTTTGGATGACGCAGCCTTCGGTGGTTTCGGAGCTGGAGGAGGTGCAACTTTTGATTACTTCGGTGTCTTCTTAGTCGGCACTGGAGAGGACGTCCGAGGACACTTTGAAGACTGCCCAGTCGGTGCAGCCACCGTGGCGTGGAGGCTTTCCGGATCGTGAGCGTGCTTGGACCTTTTTTCTCTGCGAGGAGGCGAGTCGACCTCTTCTTCGTCACTCGAGTCGCCGCTCTCCTCACCATCCTCCTCGTCCAAGTGCCACTCGCCGCTATCACCTCCACTCGCCTCCTCCTCCAAGTCCTACTCCTGCTCTCCGTTGGGCATTGAATACATCTCAGTAAGAGCCTGAAAGATAACAAGCAAAGAAAAAAATAGCCAGTCGTCAACTAGCATAATCATACTATTTGCTGCAGATGGGGTCTGCTGAGTTGGGGCATCAGAAATGACCAGTGTAGTAGGGCTAGAGTCTGCTAGAGTTGGGGTATTTTGTGGGTCAGGTGATATTGCAACTGCACCTAATGGGCTATTTGATTTATCAGGTGCCACTACCTTTTCCAAATACTCTGCTTGTGCTCCTCCACGATCAGCAATCGCCCTCTTCCTTTTGAACGTCTGATACACAAGAACATCATTTGAATGGATAAATATGGTATGATGACAGAAGGAATATGTACTGAAAATGGATAGGCAGGGTGTATTCACATACACGATGTGTAAACTAAGCTAATGGCAGTTCAACAAAGTAGAAGCAATGCAAAGCATCAGTTGCAAGATATGTGCGAGCAATGTAACCTTGGGAAGTTAGAGCAAGTACCTTGATGGGTGAATAAGATAGGGCATCTTCCTATGACTCCTCCACTAGGGAGCTACATTGACTTAGGTCTCCCTCTAGCTCAGAATCACTGTTAGGATCTTATTCTGAGCATGAATCTGTAGGTGGAGAGCGTTTGCAATGCATTGCATCCAGACTTGATTTTAGTCCCTTAATGCCAAGTTTGATAGCCATGGCATTGTTCTGCTTTATTCTTTTCATGCGCGCAAGCTCATAATCTATAAAACAAATCCACCACCGTGCTCTAAAAGATATAAGTGAAGTACTAGAGCAAAACGATATAACTCAAATGATATAAGCGAAGCACATAGAGTATTCTAACAAATTCCAAATCATGTATGGCTCTCTCAAAAGGTGTGTACAGCAAGGATGATTGTGGTAAACTAAAAATCAAAGACTCAACTCATACAAGACGCTCCAAGCAAAACACATATCATGTGGTGAATAAAAATATAGCTCCAAGTAAACTTACCGATAGAAGTAGATGAAAGAGGGGATGCCTTCCAGGGAATCCCCAAGCTTTGGATTTTAGGTGTCCTTAGATTATCTTGGGGGTTCCATGGGAATTCCCAAGCTGAGGCTCTTGCCACTCCTTGTTCCATAATCCATCAAATCTTTACCCAAAACTTGAAAACATCACAACACAAAACTCAAAGTAGAAAATCTCGTGAGCTCCGTTAGCGAAAGAAAACAAAAGACCACTTCAAGGTACTATAATGAACTCATTATTTATTTATATTGGTGTTAAACCTACTGTATTCCAACTTCTCTATGGTTTATAAACTATTTTACTAGCCATAGATTCATCAAAATAAGCAAACAACACACGAAAAACAGAATCTGTCAAAAACAGAACAGTCTGTAGTAATCTGTAGCTAGCGCAAGATCTGGAACCCCAAAAATTCTAAAATAAATTTATGGACGTGAGTAATTTATGTATTAATCATCTGCAAAAATAATTAACTCAATATCGCGTTCCAAATAAAAATGGAAGCAGTTCTCGTGAGCGCTAAAGTTTCTGTTTTTTACAGCAAGATATCAAGACTTTCCCCAAGTCTTCCCAACGGTTCTACTTGGCACAAACAGTAATTAAACACAAAAAACACAACCAAAACAGAGGCTAGATAAATTATTTATTACTAAACATGAGGAAAAATAAAGGAATAAAAATAAAATTGGGTTGCCTCCCAACAAGCGATATCGTTTAACGCCCCTAGCTAGACATAAAAAGCAAGGATAGATCTAGGTATTGCCATCTTTGGTAGGCAATCCATAAGTGGATCTCATAATATATTCATAAGGTAATTTAATTTTCTTTCTAGGAAATTGTTCCATCCCTTTCCTTAACGGAAATTGGAATCTAATATTTCCTTCCTTCATATCAATAATTGCACCAATCGTTCTAAGGAAAGGTCTACCAAGAATAATAGGACATGAAGGATTGCAATCTATGTCAAGAACAATAAAATCTACAGGAACATAATTCCTATTTGCAACTATAAGAACATCATTAATTCTTCCCATAGGTTTCTTAATAGTGAAATCCACAAGGTGCAAGTTTAGAGAGCAATCATCAAAATCACGGAAACCTAACAAATCACACAAATTTTTTAGAATCGTGGAAACACTAGCCCCAAATCACACAAAGCATAGCATTCATGATCTTTAATTTTAATTTTAATAGTTGGTTCCCACTCATCATAAAGTTTTCTAGGGATAGAAACTTCCAACTCAAGTTTTTCTTCATAAGATTGCATCAAATCATCAACGATATGTTTAGTAAACGTTTTATTTTGACTATAAGCGTGAGGAGAATTTAGCACGGATTGCAACAAGAAAATACAATCAATCAAAGAGCAATTTTCATAATTAAATTCCTTGAAATCCAAAATAGTGGGTTTAGCAACATCTAGGGTTTTAATTTCTTTGATCCCACTTTCATCAAATTTAGCATCATGATCTAAAAACTCTGAATTTTTGGAACACCTTCTAGGTAAAGGTGGATCATATTCAGTCCCATAATTATCAAGATTCATATTGCAAAACAAAGATTTAATAGGGGACACATCAATAACTTTTAGATCTTGATCTTTATTTTCATAGGAACTAGAAGAACACGCTCTTATAAAGGCATCTTTCTTAGCACACATCCTAGAAGTTCTTTGTTTGCACTCATCAATGGAAATTCTCATGGCTTTGAGAGACTCATTGATATCATCCTTAGGTGGAATAGATCTAAGTTTCAAAGAATCAACATCAAAAGAAATTCTATCAACGTTCCTTGCCAAATCATCAATCTTAAGCAATTTTGCTTCAATCAAAGCATTGAAATTCTTTTGCGAAGTAATAAATTCTTTAATATTAGATTCAAAATCAGAGAGCATCTTATTATAATTTCCATAAGAATTGTTGTAGGAATTACCATAATTATTAGAGGGATTACTAGGATAAGGCCTAGGATTAAAATTTCCTCTATACGCGTTGTTACCAAAATTATTCCTACCAACAAAATTCACATCCATAGATTCATTATTATTATCAATCAAAGTAGACAAGGGCATATCATTAGGATCAGAAGAAACACTCTTACTAGCAAATAATTTCATAAGTTCATCCATCTTTCCAATCAAAACATTAATTTCTTCTATCACATGCACCTTTTTATTAGTAGATCTTTCAGTATGCCATTGAGAATAATTAACCATAATATTATCTAGGAGTTTAGTAGCTTCTCCTAAAGTGATTTCCATAAAAGTGCCTCCCACGGCCGAATATAAAAGATTTCAAGAAGCATAATTCGATCCGGCATAAAAGTTTTGTATAATCATCAACAAATTCAAACCATGAGTAGGGAAATTACGTATCATTAATTTCATCCTCTCCCAATCTTGTGCAACATGTTCATGATAAAGTTGCTTAAAATTCATAATATCATTTCTAAGGGAGATGATCTTAGCGGGAGGAAAATACTTAGACATAAAAGCATCTTTGCACTTGTTCCAAGAATCAATACTATTTTTAGGCAAAGACGAAAACCAAGCTTTAGCACGATCTCTAAGCGAAAAAGGAAATAGCTTCAACTTAACAATATCATTGTCCACATCTTTATTATTTTGCATATCACACAAATCAACGAAGCTATTTAGATGGGTAGCGGCATCTTCACTAGGATGGCCGGAAAACGGATCTTTCATGACAAGATTCAGCAAAGCAGCATTAATTTCACAAGATTCAGCATCGGTAAGAGGAGCAATCGGAGTGCTAATAAAATCATTGTTATTGGTATTGGTAAAGTCACACAATTTAGTGTTATCTTGAGCCATCGTGACAAGCAAGCAATCCAACACACAAGCAAACAAAAAGCAAGCGGGCAAAAAGAGGCAAATAGAGAAAGAGAGAGAGAGGGAAAATAAAACGACAAGGGTGAAGTGGGGGGAGGAAAACGAGAGGCAAATGGAAAATAATGCAATGTAGGAGATAAGGGTTGTGATGGGTACTTGGTATATTGGCTTTTGCATAGACTCCCCGGCAACGGCGCCAGAAACGGCTCGTTGTCGAGAGTCAAATCTTGACTTGCGCGAACCTCCCCGGCAACAGCACTAGAAATTCTTCTTGCTACCTCTTGAGCACTGCGTTGGATTTCCCCGAAGAGGAAAGGATGATGTAGCAAAGTAGTGTAAGTATTTCCCTCAGTTTTTGAGAACCAAGGTATCAATCCAGTAGGAGGCTTCACGCAAGTCCCTCGTACCTGCACAAAACAAATAACTCCTCGCAACAAATGCAATAAGGGGTTGTCAATCCCTTCACGGTCACTTACGAGAGTGAGATCTGATAGATATGATAAGATAATATTTTTGGTATTTTTGTGGTAAAGATTCAATGTAAAATAAAACCAAAGTAAAAATCAAAGGAAATAACTAAGTATTGGAAGATTAATATGATGAAGATAGACCCGGGGGCCATAGGTTTCACTAGTGGCTTCTCTCAAGAGCATAAGTATTTTACGGTGGGTGAACGGATTACTGTTGAGCAATTGACATAATTGAGCATAGTTATGAGAATATCTAGGTATGATCATGTATATAGGCATCACGTCCGAGACAAGTAGACCGACTCCTGCCTGCATCTACTACTATTACTCCACTCATCGACCGCTATCCAGCATGCATCTAGAGTATTAAGTTCATGAAAACAGAGTAACGCCTTAAGTAAGATGACATGATGTAGAGGGATAAATTCATGCAATATGATAACAAAACATCTTGTTATCCTCGATGGCAACAATACAATACGTGCCTTGCTGCCCCTACTGTCACTGGGAAAGGACACCGCAAGATTGAACTCAAAGCTAAGCACTTCTCCCATTGCAAGAAAGATCAATCTAGTAGGCCAAACCAAACTGATAATTTGAAGAGACTTGCAAAGATAACCAATCATACATAAAAGAATTCAGAGAAGATTCAAATATTTTTCATAGATAATCTTGATCATAAACCCACAATTCATTGATCTCAACAAACACACCGCAAAAAGAAGATTACATTGAATAGATCTCCAGAAGAGAGGGGGAGAACATTGTATTGAGAACCAAAAAGAGAGAAGAAGCCATCTAGCTAATAACTATGGACCCGAAGGTCTGAGGTAAACTACTCACACTTCGTCGGAGAGGCTATGGTGTTGATGTAGAAGCCCTCCGTGATGGATACCCCCTCCGGCGGAGCTCAAGAACAGGCCCCAAGATGGGATCTTGTGGATACAGGAAGTTACAGCGGTGGAATTAGGGTTTTGGCTCCATATCTGATCGTTTGGGGGTACGTAGGTATAAATAAGAGGAAGGAGTACGTCAGTGGAGCAACAGGGGGCCACGAGGGTGGAGGGCGCGCCGGGGGGGGGGGGGTAGGCACGACCCCTACCTCGTGGCCTCCTCCTTTGTTTCTTGACGCAGGGTGCAAGTCTCTTGGATCATGTTCGGCGAGAAAATCATGTTCCCGAAGGTTTCATTCCGTTTGGACTCCGTTTGATATTCCTTTTCTTCGAAACCCTAAAATAGGCAAAAAAAAACAGCAATTCTGGGCTGGGCCTCCGGTTAATAGGTTAGTCCCAAAAATAATATAAAAGTGGATAATAAAGCCCAATAATGTCCAAAACAGTAGATAATATAGCATGGAGCAATAAAAAATTATAGATACGTTGGAGACGTATCACGCGCGAAGATCTCCCCCTACTGATCCACGTCCTAACTTCGCTAAGATCTCACAGGCTAACTCGATGAACTCGCAACACAAAGGACACAAGATTTATACTGGTTCGGGCCACCGTTGTGGTGTAATACCCTACTCCAGTGTGGTGGTGGTGGATTGCCTCTTGGGTTGAGGATGAACAGTACAAGGGGAAGAACAGCCTCCTGAGGAGAGGTGTTCTTGTGCTTGGTGAACTTGTGGTTGTTCTGGTCTCTCTCGATCCGTGGGATCCGTCCTCCCCAAGCTGTGGTGGTGGCTAGTCCTACTTATAGAGGCCCTGGTCCTCTCCCCAAATATTGAGCGGGAAGGGAGCCAACAACGGCCAATTTGAAAGGGGACAACTAGTACAACTTATCCTGACAAAAGCAGTCTTCGCCTACAATAGGCTCTGGTGGTGATGCCGTCTTGGGCTCCACGGTGACCTCTGCCTTGCCGTCCTTTTGGTCTTGGTCTCGTTGCACCGATATGGAAACCTTTGCTTGATGCCTCGGTACTCTGCATCTGTGCTTGCCTCCTTAGCACCAAAGAGGAAACAAGGACACTGTGCGCGCTGGCGCCCGCCTGGCCTTGGTCGTCATGGCTTACATCACTGGAACCTCGTGAGGTTTGCCTTACCTTGAACTCTCCGCCCCTCGCGAGCCAGCCTGGTGAGGCCGCTCCTAAGGAGGTCTTGTGTCGCCCGCCTCACGAGGCTTGGCCCTTTGCGACCGAGGGTTCTGAATCCTTGCTGGTGAAGATGGGCCGTACGGGCCCGCTCACAGAGCCACGCCGTGGGCCGCAGGCAGGCAAGTCTGGGGACCCCCGTTCCCAGAACGCCGACAGCTTTGCATGTGGGCCAAACATATATATGTTGAATACCCAAAATGCACAACTTTGATGTGCCACATGCCTCAAAAACCGTAAACCATGCACCCACACAGAGCGAGGTTCATATCAAGCATACTACATATGATGGTCCCCTTCCCCCTCTTCACCGCATACTATATGCTCCTTCCATAATATATGTACAACCTAAAAGAATCCTCATCGATGTTGAAATTAATTAACCACTCCCGATGTAGGTCAAAGTGATGCATGCATGCATGCATCGACGATGGCCTCACGGGCCCACAGATGGCAGCGTCACACGTGAGTATCCTAGCTAGGATATATATGCATGTGGCCCAAAAAGGTGTTGTGTGATGTTTGAATAACCAATTTCACAATTTTGATGTGGCACGTGCCTCGGTAACCAAAAAGTCCCGACACTGAGTGAGGTGTACTTGTTCGCGGACGCATACGTATAGTATATATGCTAGTCCCCTCCCACCTCTTCGACGCATACTATATACCACCATAACACAAACAAAAAACATTATACCTTGCTGGTCAAATTAACCTCACTGCCGACTGTTTGTCAAAGTGATGGACGATGACCTCGCGAGCCGACAGAAAGCGTCACACGCGAGTATCGAGTGTCGTGTAGGACAACCATCGACTGCATGTGGCCAAAACATTTATGTATGAAAAGGGTTGTGTGATGTTTTAAATAACGATTTCATGACTCTGATGTGGCACTAGCCTACCTAACAAAATGGCCAACCCACACGATGGCTCACAACTCGTAGTGTACTACGAGCCACCGGCCACCCCCAGACGCACACACCCACACACACACCGCGAATCCACCGCAATTACGATGCATGTTAAATTAATTATCCCGCGGTGAACGTACATGTTACCAAAGGAGGGACGTTTTAATTTCAAAAAATTCACAGAGATCATTAAGACGTTTTAGTACATTGATTGATTGATTTTCTATGGGTATAATGTGCAAAAATCAAATTTGAGCTACATGCACACGTGACAGTGCACCTAAATGGATTGCAAAAACACATGTGTCTCACTGGGTGCATCTTTACTCCCCGTGCAACAAATTTCAAATATTGAGAATCTTGATTTTTAAATTCTAGTACATCCAAAACTTATTTGAAGTTCATGAAACTTATCGTGTTATCATATGGACACCAATACAAAGTGCCATTGTACTTTTTTTGTCAAATTTGAGACCAGTTTTGATGTAATCTTTATCTAATGACTGACTGGAGATTATTAATAATTGGGAACCAATATCCCAAATGGATTATTTATTCAAACCATGAGCGTTAGACCAACAATGGATACGTGCCATGCTTCAGTTAAGCAATAAAGCGGCAACATTAATCATCCAAATAGAAAAACAATATACGTATCGCTGCACGACCCGTGTGGCGTGCGAGAAGGCGTGAGTTGACGGGACGCATGCGAGCAATCCGCCGCGCAGGCAGACGGGGAGGCGTGCATGCAGGTGTGTGAATTGACGGAGGCATGCTCGCTGCGCAGTGTCATCGGGAGGCGTGCAAGTAGCTATGTGAAACTTTGGTAGGCATGCCAGCAGTCCAGTGCGTAGACTCATCGAGAGGCGAGCCATCGGTTTGACCGCCGCCCGCCTCTCTGCCACAACTCCCACTACTCCATATTAATGGTGCGCCCGAGCAGCCGCACCACCCATCCTCGCTATGCACACACAATCCTCTCTCTCCACTGGCAACCTCGACGCCGCTCTCAGTCCTCAAAGCCGTCAGTGTAGGACGATGCCGCTGAAGCACCGCATCGAAGGGAGTGGCGACGCCGGGGCTGCTAAAGCACCGAATCACGGCGTGGAGATAGAGATAGAGGTTGCCGTCACCGCCGGCGAGTTATCGCTGCACCCTGATGACGTCGAGCTTCCACAGCCGGAGACGGAGTTCCACACCGACTCCGACGACCACTCCGGCGACGTCTCCGACGACGACTCCGGCGATGACTCCGACGACGACTCCGGCGACGACTCCGACGACGACAGACAGCTGGTTAGTCATCTACAGTCATGTATGTGTCAAATAGATCATAGGGTTTCTCTGGTTACTCCTGCCTCCTCCTTTTTGGAATAGAAATCATGTGGTTATGTTCTCCCAATCCATCAAATCTGAGTAAGTTTCGTTAGACCCGTGTAGTGTATTGATTGTTTGAATGGTACAGGTGATAAGTGATTAGTTGTTTCATCTGTGCAAATGATTTCTGCTAGTAATCCGACTAGGGTTAGTGTTCGTGCTAATAATTCCTAGCCAGGACTTGAGAATTGATTTTGAATGACCTACATATGTTTGTGCCATTATTTTCTTCAAGATTGGTCTGTACATAGACGACTATGCTTAACAATCGAACCATAATCTCTGAATATGTATAAATAAATAGCCATAAATTCCTAATCCTACTTCACGGCATGTAATCAATGATTTGATGCCAAATTTGTTTTACTATATGTATAGGTGTTGTCTAATGATGTGGACAGCGAGGATGAAGATGCCCAGAGGAGGTACAAGAGGCGAATCCAGAGGGGGCTTTATGCCGGAATGCATAACAGGCATATTAGGACCTGGAACGACAGCTATGGATGCCCATTTTGCACCCAAAAGATTCATGATGCGTATCTAAGTGTTCTTGCACATGCAAGAGGACGGGCCGTTGGCTCCTTCAAGCAGAAGTATTCTCGCAGGGTAGTGCATGTCGCATACTCCGAGTACCCAGAGAAGCTTCAGGATCGTGCCAGCCGCATGTGAGATGAGATGTGGGATGGATCGAACTATGTACGCTAGAGTATGCTTAATGACGGTTGAACTATGTACTTATGGTTGAACTATGCTTATGTACGTGTACGCTTATTATCTATGTTTGAGTATGTTAAATATTTCGCCAAATTTTGGTAAAAATTACAATGGGGGACCTATAAACTAGGATGGAGGTAGTACGTCAATCACACACGGTTCCCAAAATTGGAACTGTGTGCAATGACTATCATTTTGCCTGCTGCGTCAATCACACATGGTTCACTCTAGCAAACCGTCGCCCCCAAAATTCTTTGTGGGACAGAAAACCCTCACCACCCAATTCAAAAAAGAAAAAAGAAAACTCTCACCATCCCCGCATCACAAAAACCCTCACCCCGACCACCACTAATAACCCACAAGTATAGGGGATCAATTGTAGCCTCTTTCGATAAGTAAGAGTCTCGAACCCAATGAGGAGCTAAAGGTAGAACAAATATTCCCTCAAGTTCTATCGACCACCGATACAACTCTACGCACGCTTGGCGTTTGCTTTACCTAGAACAAGTATGAAACTAGAAGTACTTTGTAGGTGTTTTTGGATAGGTTTGCAAGATAATAAAGAGCACGCAAATAAAAAGTAGGGGCTGTTTAGGTAAGGAAGAAATAAAGTAAATATAGACAGTGTGGAAAAGTGGTGGTAGGCGTTGCGAAATTGTCCCTAAGCAATTGACTACTATACTAGACCGATAGCAAGTTTTATGTGGGAGAGGCCACTGCTAGCATGTCATCCCTGACTTGGAATTCTATGCACTTATGATTGTAACTATTAGCAAGCGTCCGCAACTACTAACGTTCATTAAGGTAAAACCCAACCATAGCATTAAGATATATTGGTCCCCCTTCAATCCCGTATGCATCAATTTCTATGCTAGGTTGAAGTTTCTGTCACTCTTGCCCTCCAATACATAGTCCTATCAACATACAACTAACCCTATGATGTGATCCACACACATGCTCATATGATGGGCACCAAAGGATAGCAACATAACCACAGGCAAATTAAATCAATCATAGCAATTCACCAATCACCGATAGGACAACAAAAATCTACTCAGACCTCATAGGTTGGCAACACATCATTGGATAATAATATGAAGCATAAAGCACCATGTTCAAGTAGAGGGTACAATGGATTTTGGGAGAGTGTACCACTGTAGATAGAGGGAGAAAGGTGATGAAGATGTTGGTGAAGATGGTGGAGGTGTTGGTGTAGATTGCGGTGATGATGATGGCCCCCGGTGGCTTCCGGCACCACCGGAAGCGAGGGGGAGAGAGCCCCCTTCTTCTTCTTCTTCCTTGACCTTCTCCCTAGGTGGGAGAAGGGTTTCCCCTCTAGCCCTTGGTCTCCATGGCATGGGAGGGGCGAGAGCCCCTCCGAGATTTGATCTGTCTCTCTATCTCTCTCTGTTTCTGCATTCTGGTATTCTGCCCTTTCACCGTTACTTATATATCCGGAGATCCGTAACTCTGATTGGATTGAAACCTTCGCCCAGATTTTTTCCTGAAAATTAGCTTTCTTGCGACCAAAGAAGAGCAGCAACCGCCTTACGGGGGGGGGGCCCACAAGGGTCAGGGGCATGCCCCCTGCCTCGTGGCCCCCTCGAGCACCGTCTCGCGTTGATTTTCTTCCCATATTTCACATATATTCTAAAAGTATTCTCCGTCTATTTTTACCCCGTTTGGACTCCGTTTGATATGGATTTTCTGCAAAACAAAAAACATGAAACAAACAGGAGCTGGCACTGGGCACTGGATCAATATGTTAGTCCCAAAAATAGTATAAAAAGTTGCCAAAAGTATATGAAAGTTGTAGAATATTGGCATGGAACAATCAAAAATTATAGATATGACGGAGATGTATCAGCCACCCACCTCAACCCCTCTGGTTCGTTCCGCATTCACACCTGCACAAGCTCCTCCGCGTCTATGCCATGGCACCGCCTATCGCGGTGGTAAACACTTAGCTCGATGCCTGCGGCCGCCAGGCTGTTGGCAAAGCCCAACGCATTTCGCCACTTCCGCTTGCCGCCGCCTATCACCATCGACTTTCTCGACGCTGCTCGCGGTCGACCCAGCTCCGCTTGGTTGGGGAATCTGCCGTACTGAGGGTTCATTCTCATGGACGACAAGGTAACTAATTTAACGAGATATTATCTCATCTTTTATCCCAGTTCATCTACCTCCTTTAATCACCTGGCGGAAATCACCGTGAATTCATTTTTATTCGAGCTGATTTGAGGGTTTTCTTTCATTCATACAATGTACAGTGTGCCGATACTTCAGGACTTGGCGACCGCCGCCAGGGAATCCATCTCATCATACCAGATAAATTGAGGAGCGCGCGGTATGTTCAATCTCACCCTAAATCGGTTGGCATGGCCTACTTTCCTGAACATATTCTAAATACTGCTACATTTGGATAAAAGGTGCCACATGCACCATATACGTCAAACGGGATTTTTCCCCTCTTCTTTCAATATTAGGAAAATTAATGATGTATTGTTCTTTCATTACTCTCATATTTCCATGACATCATGTTTACCCTATCTGTTTAAATATAGACTTTTGTCCTTCGATTTCAACTGTTGTACAGTTCTTTCAATTTGGGCCCATATTTGCATGTTACCATATTTTCTTTAACAACCCTACCATTTTCTGCAGGACATCCCTCTCTATGCAACAGATTATGTAGTGCACAATTTTTCCCTTTACATACATCAAGGCTCCACGAATGTCATACTGCGCACAAACCATGGATTTACAATCGTTGCTACTATAAGACTTCATGAACATGGTGACTCCTATTTTGGCACTAGCTTTTGGAATGAAATTGCAAAGTTTTATGTACTGAAAGCTGGCACTAAAATTGCACTGCACATAGAAGGCCCTGGTCATGAGATATATGCTAACTTCCCTGACAAAATCATCCGTCCAGACTTTGTTCGAAGTAAGTTTTCTTTTCAAATATCTGCATATGTTGACTTACCCAGCAATGTCAAATGAATTGTGTAGTATTTAAGCAACCAATTGCTATTCCCTTATCTTACTATATTCCTACCTAATAACTTCTAGTTACCAATACACTTTTCTATTGCCCTGTTTTAACTAAATATTCCCTGTACTCCCATTTCTATCAAAAAGCGCCGCTGACAAGGAGACTCCGGAGGTGGAGAACGGGGCTGCCAACAAGCGGAGGCGGGGCGAGCTAGAACCGCAAGCGACTCCAAGATCCTTGGCAGTCACCTTGGCCCAACCAAAGGCCTTAGAATGGGCAAGTTCCGTTCCAACGACAAGGACCGAGCCAAGCTTAACGATTGGTTCCGATCCCCCGCCCTAGATCAGCTCGAGGAGCTCACTTTTGATGATGGGCATATGCAGTCGCTGCCAACGTCCGCACTCCACCTCGCGCCCACGCTACGCGTCACCAAGTTCAGGAACCGCCATTTCCCGCCCCTTAATGACGCGCCCGCTCTTATTCTACCACGACTGAAGCACCTCGAGCTCATCACCGTCTGACTCTCAAAGGGTGACCTGGAGCGCCTGCTCCGTGGCTGTACTGCACTCGAGTACCTTCGTCTTCAGGTGATCAATGGGTTGAGTACCTTCCACATCACCTCCATGACTCTCCGGACTATTTATGTGTGTTGCTGGTGCGGAGGGAAGACATCACAAAAGGTGGACCATGGTATGGTCATCTAGGACACACTTGCATTTGAGAGATTACTTGTAGTTCATCAAGAAGGTACAACAAGAATCAATGTCATTTCTGCGCCGAAATTGACAGCGGTGGGCTACTCGTCCGACAAATACTCTGAACTTTTTATTGGATCCACACCCGTTCAGGTACAAAAGCCGCCTTCTACCTCTCCTTCTACAAATGTATTTCTAATTTTGAAGATGTTTGTTTGTCTGTCATTCAGAAAATGATTCCAACAAGCTTGACCCTGAAACTGCGCACAATGAAGGTCTTGGCACTAGAATCTATTGGGCCTGACTTGGAGCAAGTTGTCAGTTTCCTGAGAGGCTTTCCGTGCTTGGAGAAGCTATATATCCAGGTGATGTTCCTTTCCTGTTAAATGTTAACCATAAGGGAGTTCAATTTGTGACACCTTTTCCAAGTTTACAATGACAATGTACTACGATTTCTGAAGGTTCTTTTGGAGGATTTCAGTACATACATGCCCCCCCATATTGGTTGCTTGATCCATATGGTTACAATCAATAAGCATTTCTCCTTTGGATTCATCTGTACTAGTTTTCTTAGGGAACTTTTCATCCAGTCCAACCTCTTGTGAAGAAGGCTACATTTTTCTAGAATGTAATCAAATGCCCATGTTAATCATGTCAGATCGAAGATGGCATGTTAGTGCATTTTACAAATCCTGCAAACCAAATAGCTAGGCATGTAGTAATGTTCAAAACTGCATGTAGGCAATAACATGCTTTCTTCTTTTGTAGATAAGATTAGGCCTAGTGGTGGATAATGTGATACAATATAACAATCACGTCGAATTCCTAGATCTGCATCTCTCAGAAATTACTTTGAACTCCTACCGAGGGACCTTATCAGAGATTATATTCGTGAGGTTCTTTGTTCTCAGAGCAAGGGTGCTGAAGGAAATGAAGTTTACCCTACATTTATTTCGCAAAAATGAATGGCCTCTTGATCAGCGCCGGCACCTGCGGCAGAATGGAGTAGGCTCCAAAAATGTTGAATTTCATTTTGGAACTTCAGATGACAAAGTAATCGGAAGTCATCGGGTCAACCCCATACATGACTTCTCAGTGGCTGACCCCTTTGCAAAAATTGTGAGGTTTCGAATCCAGACTTAGAAGCGGTGATATTAGTTGGAACCTCTCCGATATCCATGTTCAGCGCATCCGCGCGAGCGTTTGCAGCTGATGATCTAAATTTCATTTCTAATATCAGTTTGAACCTTGTAATCTTCGAATTTGAGCCATATAACTCTGGAATTTGAACCTTGTAACATTTCGAGCTTTTGTGGTACAATCGTTGAAATTGCATCGTATGAGACTCGTATATTTCTAGCACTATGTTTACCTTAATATGCAATGGTCCTAGATTTTATTAACCATTCTCGTATTAGTTTACCTTGTCGATCTCACAACACACGATCTGTATAGCTAACTCGACTGGGCTCTTCGACATTATTGCACACGGTTGGTTTCTTCCACCGTGTGCACTGTAGAGCGCAGAATTAATTATCGCACTTGAGTGTCCATCATCACCCTTCTGTGTAACTTTGACCTCATAACCCAAGGGTAAACTTATGACCGAGGTCATTCCGCACACTTCATTTTTACAAAGCTTTTTGCCAATAAACGCCCACGATTTGTCCCTCCTCTAGCCGACGCGTGGCCAAACTAGCCTGGTGGAAAGCTTGTGCGGTAAACAGCACAGTAGCGCGGGAACAGGCTCTTCGAGCCCACGCCTGGGGTGCGGTGTTGTCAAGCATGCACTGGATTCTGGAATCCTCCGCTATGAACACCCTAACAAGACATGACGAATACTGGTCGGTCGGCCCCCATTTATTACAGCGGCCATTTAACCTACCCTTGTGTCTCTTCAACCTTTCGATCGCACCCCACCATTGCAAGAAGCACACCCACCACGAGAAATTCTTAGAGGGTATCCCGCGAGGCTCCAATGGCGCTCCGAGCGGCTGCCAACGACAAGCAGCAGTTCACCATGTGTGCCGTGGTGGACACCCACGGAAGGTTCATGGACCTCTTGGTGGTGTACACCAATGATCCGGTCTGGGCGGAGCACTCCATCCACATCATGGAGCCGTTGCTTGCCAAGGAGAAGTACAAGGTGGTCAGGTTCGACCTCGAGTACACCCGCGCTCGTGCCGGGTCTTGTCCCAAGGTCGCCGTCGCCCAGATGTGCGTGCGCCACCACCTCTTGGTCTACCACTACTGCCTGGGCACAATGCCTTGTGAGTGTTTCGCCAGGTTTGTCAACAGCCCCCACTACATGTTCGCTACGGTGGACATCACCAATGATGTAAAGGCGCTCGAGAATTCGGGCATCGCCTGCCAGAATCTTGTCGACATCCAGGGCCAATACAAGATCAGGGGCAGCAAGGAGCATGAGAAGGACTCACTGGTTCACCTCACCGAGGCCATCATCAACCCCTACTACAGATACATGAAGGATTCGTGCAACAAGGACAAGCGTGCCTGGCACTCGGCCTGGATGGAGAAACTCGACAAAGATCACGTCGTGTACACGGCCAAGGAGGCGTACACGAGCTACGACTTGTACATGCGGATCATTGACATGAGGAAGTCCCTCCTTCCCCAAAACGGCCAGGGATCCAGTCGGAAGCAGAGGAATGGCAAGCGTCGTTGCAACAATAAGTAGATAATTAGATCATCATTTCTCCTACTTTAGTATGCATGTAATTGCTTAATTTGGTGTGTGGAAATGTTATGTGTGTAGTCACTTGTGTAATTGTATGCTTAATTTGGTTATGCAATGCCGTCTTTTTAAGAATATATGTTGATGATGTAGACAGAGAGTAGATGTTGTGCAGACAAAGAAACATCACACACGGACTAAACAATGGAACCCGTCGGTGATGTTTTCATCAATCACTCACAATTGTATACCAACAATCGTTTGCTCACAACACACACGACTTGTTAGCAGTAATCGTCTGTGTTGTTATCGGTCTTCACACACGTCTCTGATTACAGACCTGTTTGCCTCATATCACACACATCTTGTTCATTTGAACCATTTCTGTTCTCATGTCTCAACGCAAACAGTTCATCCGACTGAACCGCATGCCATATATCGCACACATCTTTCATCCGAGTGAACTGTATGCTGTGTATCGCACATGCCTCCATTTGGCCGCCCGTTTCTTTTGTTCCTCCTCAACGCAAACAGTTCATTGAACTGAACCGTATGCCGTTCATCGCACACGCAACTAAAACCTGAACCGTGTTTGATGCATCCATCATCGCAAACGTTTTACACATTTCTGATGGTTTTCATACAGCACCGTGTGCGATTATGGCATCGCACACAGTTTCTCAAACGGTCTCTGATCGTAGTGTCATGTTAGCAGCATCCTGCAGTGGTGAGTAGTCCCTTATTGATTTGGTTTACCTACCAGAGATGAACCCTAAAAATGTGTGAATACATTCAAGATAATGGTGGCTTGTGAAGACATTCACAGTGAAGATTATGACATGAGAAGACATTCATGTGAAGACTATGGAGTGCGAAGACATAGTTGTTTTGTAGTTTCCTTTTCTTCTTTGTTGAGTCATAGGAACCACTGTACTGTTAAGTGGCTTCCAAGTGAACAGAGTCAGAGTGACTGAAGTGATGCTCAACCAACATCCTATGTCTTTGAGCGAAGAAAATGAGAGCAAATCTTATCCAGAGCTGGATGAATCAGCTTTACTTGTAGCCCAAGTCAAGCTGTCGCGTGTGTTTGAAATCTGACTGTTGGACACGTGTCGGTTCCTTAGTGATCTAGGGTCATTTCGGAAAAATCAGGTCGGGTTGCCTCGTAGCTATAAATAGCCCACCCCTACACCATAAATTGGTGGATGCTCAGAGTTAGTGCACGGCTTTTTTCATTTGAGAGCAACCCGCCTCCGAAGCACTTGAGAGATAAATCCTTGCGAGGACAAAGCCCAAAACTCCCAGAGCCGAAGAGTGTTAGGCATAACAAAAGTCTTTCTGTCTGCGTGACTTGAAGACTTGTTACACTTGAGGACTATTAATCCTCCAGCCGGTTAAGCGTTGCGTTATGACCATCCAAGAGTCATTGTGGATCGCTGGTGAACGAAGTCTGTGAAGGTTTGGAAGTCTACCTTGAAGACTTACCAGAGTGATTGGACGATGACTAGGTGTCCTTAGTGTTGGGGAACGTAGATCATGGTGATGCATAGCAACGAGAGAGGAGAGTATCGTCCACATACCCTCGTAGACCATAAGCGGAAGCGTTATGAGAACGCGGTTGATGTAGTCATACGTCTTCACGATCTGACCGATCCAAGTACCGAACGTACGGCACCTCCGAGTTCAGCACACGTTCAGCTCGATGACGTCCCACGAACTCCGATCCAGCAGAGCTTCGCGGGAGAGTTTCGTCAGCACGACGGCATGATGACGGTGACGATGTTGCTACCGACGCAGGGCTTCGCCTAAGCACCGCTACGATATGATCGAGGTGGATTATGGTGGAGGGGGGCACCGCACATGGCTTGGAACTATCAACTTGTGTGTCTTGGGGTGCCCCCTGCCCCTGTATATAAAGGAGCAAGGGGGAGGCCGGTCGGCCCTTGTAGGGTGCGCCAGGAGGAGGAGTCCTCCTCCTAGTAGGAGTAGGACTCCCCTTTCCTACTCCGACTAGGAGGGGGAAAGGAAGGAGGAGAGGAGAGGGAGGAAAGGAGGAAAGGGGGGCGGCCCCCTAGTCCAATTTGGTTTGGGCTAGGGGGGGCGCCCTGCCTTCTCCTACCTCCTCTCTTCCACCACTTGGCCTATGAGGTCCAATACTTCTTCCCCCGTATTCCCGTAACTCCCCGGTACTCTGAAATATACCCGAATCACTTAGAACCTTTCCGATATCTGAATATAGTCGTCCAATATATCGATCTTTACATCTCGACCATTTCGATACTCCTTGTCATATCCCCGATCTCATCCGGGACTCCGAACTACCTTCGTTACATCAAAACACATAAACTCGTAATACCGATCGTCACCGAACGCTAAGCGTGCGGACCCTATGGGTTCAAGAACTATGTATACATGACCGGGACACGTCTCTGGTCAATAACCAATAGCGGAAACTGGATGCTCATATTGGCTCCCACATATTCTACGAAGATCTTTATCGGTCAAACCGCATAACAACATACGTTGTTCCCTTTGTCATCGGTATGTTACTTGCCCGAGATACCATCGTCGGTATCTCAATACCTAGTTCAATCTCGTTACCGGCAAGTCTCTTTACTCGTTCTATAATGCATCATCCTGCAACTAACTCTTTAGTTACAATGCTTGCAAGGCTTATAGTGATGTGCATTACCGAGAGGGCCCAGAGATACCTCTCCGACAATCGGAGTGACAAATCCTAATCTTGATCTATGCCAACTCAACAAGTACCATCGGAGACACATGTAGAGCACCTTTATAATCACCTAGTTAAGTTGTGATGTTTGGTAGCACACAAAGTGTTCCTCTGGTATTCGGGAGTTGCATAATCTCATAGTCATAGGAACATGTATAAGTCATGAAGAAAGTAATAGAAATATACTAAACGATCAAATGCTAAGCTTATGGAATGGGTCAGGTCAATCACATCATTCTCTAATGATGTAATCCCATTAATCAAATGACAACTCATGTCCATGGCTAGGAAACTTAACCATCTTTGATTCAACGAGCTAGTCAAGTAGAGGCATACTAGTGACGCTCTGTTCGTCTATATATTCACACATGTAATAAGTTTCCAGTTAATACAATTCTAGCATGAATAATAAACATTTATCATGATATAAGGAAATATATATATATATATAACAACTTTATTATTGCCTCTAGGGCATATTTCCTTTAGTCTCCCACTTGCACTAGAGTCAATAATCCAGTTCACATCGTCATGTGATTTAACACCAATAATTCACATCTTTATGTGATTAGTTCACATCTCCATGTGACTAATACCCAAAAGGTTTTCTAGAGTCAATAATCTAGTTCACATCGCTATGTGATTAGCACCCAAAGACTGATCATGTTTTGCTTGTGAGAGAAGTTTAGTCTACGGGTCTGCAACATTCGGATCTGTATGTATTTTGCAAATTTCTATGTCTACAATACTCTGCATGGAGCTACTTTAGCTAATTGCTCCCACTTTCAATATGTATCTAGATTGAGACTTAGAGTCATCCAGATCAGTGTCAAAGCTTGCATCGACGTAACTGTTTACGATGAACTCTTTGTCACCTCCATAACTGAGAAACATTTCCTTATTCCACTAAGGATATTTTTGACCGCTGTCGAGTGATCCACTCCTGGATCACTATTGTACCCTCTTGCCAAACTTATGGTGAGGTACACAATATGTTTGGTACACAGCATGTCATACTTTATCGAACCTATGACTGAGGCATGGGAAATGACTTTTCATTCTCTTTCTATTTTCTGCCGTGGTCGGGTTTTGAGTCTTTAATCAACTTCACACCATGCAACACAGGCAAGAACTCCTTCTTTGACTGTTCAACACCGCTCTTGTCAAGGTATGTACTCACTGAAAATATATCAAGCGTCTTGATCTATCTCTATAGATCTTGATGCTCAATATGTAAGCAGCTTCATCGAGGTCTTTCTTTGAAAAACTCTTTTCAAACACTCCTTTATGCTTTCCAGAAAATTCTACATTATTTCCGATCAACAATATGTCATTCACATATACTTATCAGAAATGTTGTAGTGCTCCCACTCACTTTCTTGTAAATACAGGCTTCACCGCGAGTTTGTATAAAACCATATGCTTTGATCAACTCTTCAAAGCATATATTCCAACTCCGAGATGCTTGCACCAGTCCATAGATGGATCCATGGAGCTTGCACATTTTGGTAGCACCTTTAGGATCGACAAAACCTTCTGGTTGCATCATATACAACTCTTCTTTAAGAAATCCATTAAGGAATGTAGTTTTGACATCCATTTGCCATATCTCGTAGAATGTGGCAATTTTCTAACATGATTTGGACAAACTTAAGCATCGCTACAAGTGAGAAAATCTTATCATAGTCAACACCTTGAACTTTGTCAAAAACCCTTTTCGACAAGTCTAGCGTTGTAGATAGTAACATTACTATCAGCGTCCGTCTTCCTCTTGAAGATCCATTTATTCTTAATGACTCATCGATCATCGAGCAAATCAATCAAAGTCCATACTTTGTTCTCATACATGGATCCCATCTCAGATTTCATGGCCTAAAGCCATTTCGCGGAATCTGGGCTCATCATCGCTTCCTAATAGTTCGTAGGTTTGTCATGGTCTAGTAACATGACTTCCAGAAAGGATTACCGTACCACTCTGGTGCGGACCATACTATGGTTGTCCTACGAGGTTTGGTAGTAACTTGATCTGAAGTTTCATGATCATCATCATTAGCTTCCTCACTAATTGGTGTAGAGATCACTAGAACTGATTTCTGTGATGAACTACTTTCCAATCTGGGAGAAGGTACAATTACCTCATGAAGTTCTACATTCCTCCCACTTACTTCTTTCGAGAGAAACTTCTTCTCTAGAAAGGATCCACTCTTAGCAACAAAGATATTGCCTTTCAGATCTGTGATAGAAGGTGTACCCAACATTTTCTTTTGGGTATCCTATGAAGACACACTTCTCCGATTTGGGTTTGAGCTAATTAGGATGAAACTTTTTCACATAAGCATCGCAACCCCAAACTTTAGGAAACGACAACTTTGGTTTCTTGCCAAACCACAGTTCATATGGTGTCGTCTCAATGGATTTAGATGGTGCCCCTTTTTAATGTGAATGTAACCGTCTCTAACGCATAACCCCAAAATGATAGTGGTAAATCGGTAAGAGACATCATAGATTGCACTATATCCAATAAAGTACGGTTATGATGTTCGGACACACCATTATGCTGTGGTGTTCCAGGTGGCATGAGTTTGTGAAACTATTCCACATTGTTTTAATTGAAGGCCAAACTCGTAACTCAAATATTTGCTTCTGCGATGAGATAGTAGAAACTTCATTTTCTTGTTACGATGATTCTCTACTTCACTCTGAAAATCTTCGAACTTTTCAAGTGTTTCAGACTTGTGTTTCACCAAGTAGATATACCCATATATGCTCAAATCATATGTGATGGTCAGAAAATAAAGATACCCACCATGAGCCGCAACACTCATCGGATCACATACATCAGTATGTATTATTTCCAATAAGTCAGTTGCTCATTCCATTGTTCCGGAGAATGGAGTCGTAGTCATCTCGCCCATAAGGATGGTTCACAAGCATCAAGTGATTCATAATCAAGTGATTCCAAAATCCCATCAGCATGGAGTTTCTTCATGCGCTTTACACCAATATGACCTAAACGGCAGTGCCACAAATAAGTTGCACTATCATTATTAACTTTGCATCTTCTGGCTTCAATATTATGAATATGTGTATCACTACGATCGAGATCCAACAAACCATTTTTATTGGGTGTATGACCATAGAAGGTTTTATTCATGTAAACAGAATAACAATTATTCTCTAACTTAAATGAATAACCGTATTGCAATAAACATGATCAAATCATATTCATGCTCAACGCAAACATCAAATAACACTTATTTAGGTTCAACGCTAATCCCGAAAGTATAGGGAGTGTGCGATGATGATCATATCAATCTTGGAACTACTTCCAACACCCATCGCCACCTTGCCCTTAACTAGTTTCTGTTCATTCTGCAACTCCCGTTTCGAGTTACTACTCTTAGCAACTGAACCAGTATCAAATGTCGAGGGTTTGCTATAAATACTAGTAAACTACACATCACAAACATGTATATCCAATATACCTTTGTTCACTTTGCCATCCTTCTTATCCACCAAGTATCTAGGGTAGTTCCACTTCCAGTGACAATTTCCTTTGTAGTAGAAGCACTCAGTTTCAGGCTCGGGTCTAGCTTTGGGCTTCTTCACGGGAGCAGCAACTTGCTTGCCGTTCTTTTTGAAGTTCCCCTTCCCCTTCTCTAGAAACTACTGGTCTTGTCAACCATCAAAACTTGATGCTTTTCTTGATTTCTACCTTCGTCGATTTCAGCATCACGAAGAGCTTGGGAATTGTTTCCGTTATCCCTTGCATATTATAGTTCATCACGAAGTTCTAGTAACTTGGTGATAGCGACTAGAGGACTCTGTCAATCACTATCTTATCTGGAAGATTAACTCCCACTTGATTCAAGTGATTGTAGTACTCAGACATTCTGAGCACATGCTCACTAGCTGAGCTATTCTCCTCCATCTTGTAGGAAAATTACTTGTCAAAGGTCTCATACCTTTCGACATGGGCATGAGTCTGAAATACTAATTTCAACTCTTGGAACATCTTATATGCTCTGTGGCATTAAAAACATTTTTGAAGTCCCGTTTCTAAGCCGTAAAGCATGGTGCACTAAACTATCAAGTAGTCAACATACCGAGCTTTGCCAAACATTCATAACATTCGCATATGCTGCTGCAATCGGTCTGTCACCTAGCGGTGCATCAAGGACATAATTCTTCTGTGCAGCAATGAGGATAATCCTCAGATCACGGATCCAATCCGCTTCATTGCTACTAACATTTTTCAACTTAGTTTTCTCTAGGAACATAGTTATGCAAATACTATCAGGACTAAGTTCATGATAAATTAAAGTTCAATTTAATCATATTACTTAAGAACTCCCACTTAGACAGACATCCCTCTAGTCATCTAAATGATCATGTGATCCAAATCAACTAAACCATGTCCGATCATCATGTGAGATGGAGTACTTTCCAATGGTGAACATCATTATGTTGATCATATCTACTATATGATTCACGCTCGACCTTTCGGTCTCCAGTGTTTCGAGGCCATATCTGCATATGCTAGGCTCGTCAAGTTTAACCCGGGTATTTCTGCGTGTGCAAAACTGGCTTGCACCCGCTGTATGTGAACGTAGAGCTTATCACACCCGATCATCACGTGGTGTCTCGGCACGACGAACTTTGGCAACGGTGCATACTCAGGGACAACACTTGTACCTTGGAATTTAGTGAGAGATCATCTTATAAAGCTACCATCGAACTAAGCAAAATAATATGTATAAAAGATAAACATTACATGCAATCAAAATATGTGACATGATATGGCCATCATCATCTTGTGCTTTTGATCTCCATCTCCAAAGTATTGTCATGATCTTCATTGTTACCGGCATGACACCATGATCTCTATCAACATGTCGTCACATGATCGTCTCACCAACTATTGCTCTTGCAACTATTGCTATCGCATAGCGATAAATAAAGCAATTACTTGGCACTTGCATCTTATGCAATAAAGAGACAACCATAAGGCTTCTGCCAGTTGCCGATAACTTGAACAAAACATGATCATCTTATACAACAACTTATATCTGATCATGTGTTGACCATATCACATCACAACATGCCCTGCAAAAACATGTTCGACGTCCTCTACTTTGTTGTTGCAAGTTTTATGTGGCTGCTACGGGCTGAGCAAGAACCGTTCTTACCTACGCATCAAAACCACAACGATATTTTGTCAAGTATGTGCTGTTTTAATCTTCACAAGGACTGGGCGTAGGCACACTCGATTCAACTAAAGTTGGTGAAACTGACACCCTCCAGCCACCTGTATGCGAAGCACGTCGGTAGAACCAGTCTCGCGTAAGCGTCTGCGTAATGTCGGTCCGGGCCGCTTCATCCAACAATACTACCGAATCAAAGTATGACATGCTGGTAAGCAATATGACTTGCATCGCCCACAACTCACTTGTGTTCTACTCATGCATATAACATCTACGCATAAACCTGGCTCGGATGCCACTGTTGGGGAACGTAGTAATTTCAAAAAATTCCTACACACACGCAAGATCATGGTGATGCATAGCAATGAGAGAGGAGAGTATCGTCCACGTACCCTCGTGACCGTAAGCGGAAGCATTCTGAGAACGCAGTTGATGTACTCGTACGTCTTCACGATCCGACCGATCCAAGTATCGAATGTATGACACCTTCGAGTTCAGCACAAGTTCAGCTCGATGACGTCCGACGAACTCCGATCCAGCAGAGCTTCGTGGGAGAGTTCCGTTAGCAAGACGGCGTGATGACGGTGATGACGTTGCTACCGACGTAGGGCTTCGCATAAGCACCGCTACGATATGATCGAGGTGGATTATGGTGGAGGGGGGCACCGCACACGGCTTGGAACAATCAACTTGTGTATATTGGGGTGCCCCCTGCCCCTCTATATAAAGGAGCAAGGGGGAGGCCGGCCGGCCCTTGCAGGGTGCGCCAGGAGGAGGAGTCTTCCTCCTAGTAGGAGTAGGACTCCCCTTTCCTACTCCGACAAGGAGGGGGAAAGGAAGGAGTAGAGGGAGAAGGAAGGAGAGGGAGGAAAGGAGGAAAGGGGTGCCGGCCCCCTAGTCCAATTCGGTTTGGGCTAGTGGGGGGGGGGCGCACCCTGCCTCCTCTCTTCCACCACTTGGCCCATGAGGCCCAATACTTCTTCCCCCGTATTCCCGTAACTCCCCGGTACTTCAAAAAAATACCCGAATCACTAGGAACCTTTCCGATGTCCAAATATAGTCGTCCAATATATCGATCTTTACGTCTCGACCATTTTGAGACTCCTTGTCATATCCCCTATCTCATCCGGGACTCCGAACTACCTTCGGTACATCAAAGCACATAAACTCATAATACCGATCGTCACCGAACGTTAAGCATGTGAACCCTACGGGTTCGAGAACTATGTGCACATGACCGAGACACGTCTCCGGTCAATAACCAATAGGGGAACCTGGATGCTCATATTGGCTCCTACATATTCTACAAAGACTTATCGGTCAAACCGCATAACAACATACGTTGTTCCCTTTGTCATTGGTATGTTACCTGCCCGAGATTCGATCGTCGGTATCTCAATACCTAGTTCAATCTCGTTACCGGCATGTCTCTTTACTCATTTCGTAATGCATCATCCCGCAACTAACTCTTTAGTTACAATGCTTGCAAGGCTTATAGTGATGTGCATTACCGAGAGGGCCTAGAGATACCTCTCTGACAATCAGAGTGACAAATCCTAATCTTGATCTATGCCAACTCAACAAGTACCATCGGAGATACCTGTAGAGCACCTTTATAATCACCCAGTTACGTTGTGACGTTTGGTCGCACACAAAGTGTTCCTCCGGTATTCGGGAGTTGCATAATCTCATAGTCATAGGAACATGTATAAGTCATGAAGAAAGCAATAGCAATATACTAAACGATCAAATGCTAAGCTAACGGAATGGGTCAAGTCAATCACATGATTATCTAATGATGTGATCCCATTAATCAAATGACAACTCATGTCCATGGCAAGGAAACTTAACCATCTTTGATTCAATGAGCTAGTCAAGTAGAGGCATACTAGTGACGCTCTGTTTGTCTATATATTCACACATGTACTAAGTTTCCGGTTAATACAATTCTACCATGAATAATAAACATTTATCATGATATAAGGAAATATAAATAACAACTTTATTATTGCCTCTAGGGCATATTTCCTTCACTTAGCTCAAGGGAAATATGAAAGTGCTAGTTATCGACTAGAGGGGGGTGAATATGCAATTTTTATGAAAGTCTTCAAAACACGGGGGATTTGAAGGCAAATAGTAGAAATGAACCTATTGATATGCAGCGAAAGGTAGACTACACTAGACAAACCATAGTCAAGTAAGCAATGAAGTGAAAGCACGAAGACTATTAGCAGCTAGGTAGTATGCATCGGGGTGGAAGATAGTATGAAGCCAAACAACAACAGTCTTCACACAGTGAAGTCAATCAGATCATGCAACAAGGCAATGGCTTCACGACGACAAACAGTAAGTAAAGAGAGGTAGAGGATAGAACCAGTTGCTTGGCAAGGACAAGGATTTGTTGGACCAGTTCCAGTTGCTGTGACAACTGTACGTCTGGTTAGGGAGGCTTAGATTTAACTCAGAAGACCGCATCTTCACCTTATTCCCCTTGAGCTAAGGACACATAGTCCTCGCCCAATCACTCTGGTAAGTCTTTAAGGGAGACTTCCAAACCTTCATAGACTTCGTTCACCGGTGATCCACAATGACTCTTGGATGCTCAGAACGCGAGGCCTAACCGGCTGGAGGATTCACAGTCCTCAAGTGTAACAAGTCTTCAGATCACGCAGACAGAAAGACTTCAGTGATGCCTTACACTCTTTGGTTTGGGTGTTTAGGGCTTTGTCCTCGCAATGATTTCTCTATCAAAAGCTTCGGAGGCGGGTTGCTCTCAAACGACAAAAGCTGTGCACTAACTCTGAGCAGCCACCAATTTATGGTGTAGGGGGTGGGCTATTAGCCAGGAGGCAACCCGACCTGATTTGACCGAAATGATCCTGGGTCACTAGGGAACTGACACGTGTCCAATGGTCAGATTTCAAACACACGCGACAGCTTGACTTGGGCTACAAGTAAAGCTGACGTATCCAGCTCTGCATAAGATTTGCTCTCATTGTCTTCGCTCGAAGACATAGGATTTGGTTGAGCATCACTTCAGTCACTCTGACTTCCTTCACTTGGGCCCCACTTAACAGTACGGTGGTTCCTATGAATCAACAAAGAATAAAAGGAAACTACGAAATAACTATGTCTTCGCAATCCATAGTCTTCATGCGATGTCTTCTCATGTCATACTCTTCAATGTGAATCTCTTCACAGACCACCATTGTCTTCAGTGTCTTCACACATTTTTAGAGGGCATCTCTGGTAGGTAAACCAAATTAATGAGGCACTACTACCTGTGTTATCCTGCAATTCTCACAAACACATTAGTCCCTCGACCAAGTTTGTCGTCAATACTCCAAAACCAACTAGGGGTGGAACTAGATGCACTTACAATCTCCCCTTTTTTGGTGATTGATGACAAACTGGTTGAAGTTTTCAACGGGGATAGAAGTATGTGAAATTGTAAGGGTAAAGGTATTGTCTTCATAAGTAGCAAAAGGCTCCCCTGAAGATGTGCTTATAAGTAGTTTGCTCTTGAATGCAAATGCACATGGCAGGTTTTAATTGTGGAGACCCTCTTCAACTGATGGTGACAATTCATTATGCATATAAAGATATAACGAAGATAATGACATGCATAGTGAAAAATGGACGTCTGCGGAATGACTTCATGCGGAATTTATCATCGCATCGCAAAGTGGCAGACGACCATCAAGTTTAAGTGTTACAACCCAAAGAACCAAATGTATCAAAAACGAGAGTTGTAACCACTTAGCAAAAAAAATAGCAACCACCCATATGGACCCGCTTGAAGACTATCAACTCATATGCTTCTCCTCCTTTTGTCAGTAAGGACCAAAAAGGTTTGAAGATGTTGGAGTTCGGTGGTGCAGAGGGGCCTGGTGCAGTGTCGAGATGCAGTGAAGCCATGGCTAGTGAAGTGGCATCGTCTTCTTCTTCGATGACTCTCGCAACAGCAGTTGCAGCCGAAGATGAATACTCGAAATCTTCAATGGGTGGAGTTCGACGCTAGCTTGCATTGCGAGGAGGAGTGGAGTCAAATTAGAAACCCTTAGTGAAGCCATCTTCACGAAGATCGTCTTCAAAGAAGAGAAGTGTGAGACTCTTCCAGGACCTCCTACACGCTTCATGAGCAAAAATGAGTTCTTGGTGGCCAAGTTTCTGATGTGAGTGACGTCCACCAAGATCCTCTGCATCTGACGCTTTAGCCAGTCAGGGTGCCTATCTTGTTTTGATGTAATGCCATGAGAAGCTCTCGGTCATTGAGCACACGAGATCGCTTTCGAGGCCTTTTAGCAACGATGCTTCTAGTGGCTTCAGTAGTTGCACGACGAGGTGCACGTGTATTGCCAGCCAGAGGATAGACACAAGTAGCAGCAAGGACTCCCTCAATTGGTTGTGTGAAGCTTTGGTGATCAACGTTATGAAGATAAAGTGGCTCCTTGGCAGGCTCAGGGTAGATGGCTTCGATAGACATATCAACCTCAGGCAAGAAGATAAGATGGTTGCGCAGAGGGCTGATAGTTGACAAAAGAGTGAAGCTTGATTAAGCGCATCACCCATGGAGCATAAAACTTCAGGCCAAATAGATCAATTCCAGATGCAGCAAGTGGCCTGATGAAGTAAGCGTGAGCATTGAAGCTGGTGCCATTGAGAATATAGAACACCAATATCTTCATCGTGCCTTCAAGCTTGGATGCAGGGGAATGTCCTTTGACGGGCCATAGAGTTCGCCTGACAATGTGATAAATGGTTTCGGGCAGATATTCGAGGTCCTCGACAAAGAATTCCTTAGGATATTCAACATCTTGTGGCAGTGGCTTCATCATGCTGAGCATCTGACTCATGTTGGGCTCAAGCTTCTGAAATATGCTCTCCAATGAATTCATGTGTAGCTGACAACCAGGTTCATAGTATTCACCTGGTGTGGGCAGGAAAGTAAGCTTAATGATATCTTGAGCTTTGGCTTCATGGTGCACATCACCTGTCATCCACTCAAGGACCCAAGTCTTTGGATCCCTGTTGTAGCCATGAATGTGAAGAGTAGCATAGAACTACAGCAGAAGCTCTTCGTTCCAATGCTCTTTGTCAGTGACAAACTACCAAAGGCCAACATCTCTAAAACAGTCTAGAGCTTCTTCCAAGCAGGGAAGTACAACAATGGCTTCACAATCCAGACGCATGTGAGGAAAGATCTGCTCTTGATTGTATAAGATGCAGGAGTAATAACTATGCTACAAAAAGCTCCAGAAGCGATCAGATGAGATCTTTGGCTTTGAGTACGGGTTCTTGGCACTGTTGAATAATGTGTTGTGTGCCCTGAAGCTTTTTACACCGAACGAGCATGGTGATGTTGCAGCACCGGGAAACCTTGGCAGTCTGGGCTTTCGCTTCTCGACCTGAGGCCTATGCTCCACATGGTATTCATATTGTGGTCCGGGAGTAGTGGGAGGAACCAGAACAGGCCATTTGACAGTGACAAGTTGGCTGCGATCAAATGCCTGCTCAACAGTGTGAGGCCTTGGGGGTGGAACTGCAGCTTCGGCATTAACTGTGGCTTCAGGTTGCACACTAGCTTCAGGTGCAGCATTAGGTTCAGGCGCCATAGTATTTTCAGCCATGCCAACGTCATTGGCTTCAGCAGTGTTGGTTGTGACCGCCTCAACGTTTTCAACCTCCTCTTCAGTAGCAGGAGGGTCGGGCACTGACACGTTCTCCTTGAGAACGACTTCTTGAGTGACAGGGGGTGTTGCAACTCTTTCTTCTTCTTGTCTTGGTTCTTGATTGTCTTCGGCTGATGCGGCCGGAATGTCTTTAGCAACTTTGGCTTCAGACTCAGAGACATTCACAGTAGGAGTGGCTTCAGAAAACACTTCACGTGAGACTGAGCTTTTTTGCACTTCTCCTTCTGGAATGCTCGACATGGTGACCGGAGGCCTAGGGCCTTTGCGAAGCCTGCGAAATGCGGGCAACGCTTGTGGTGATGGAGTGGTCTGCACCATGTAGTCGTCATCAAGCACCAGAGTGGTGACTTGAGGGGTTGGAGTTCTGGGAGTTTCATCTTGAAGGGGGGTGTCTTGTTGGGGGTGATCAGCCCACGAAGCATCCTGAGAAATTGGCGTCAAAGGACGACCAATGCTGATGAGTTTGTGATGTCTACTACACAACCGTCTTCTTGTAGATGTTGTTGGGCCTCCAAGTGCAGAGGTTTGTAGGATAGTAGCAAATTTCCCTCAAGTGGATGACCTAAGGTTTATCAATCCGTAGGAGACGTAGGATGAAGATGGTCTCTCTCAAGCAACCCTGCAACCAAATAACAAAGAGTCTCTTGTGTCCCCAACACAGCCAATACAATAGTAAATTGTATAGGTGCACTAGTTCGGCGAAGGGATGGTGATACAAGTGGTATATGGATGGTAGATATAGGTTTTTGTAATATGAAAGTATAAAAACAACAAGGTAACTAATGATAAAAGTGAGCACAAACGGTATTGCAATGCTAGGAAACAAGGCCTAGGGTTCATACTTTCACTAGTGCAATTCCTCTCAACAATAATAACATAATTGGATCACATAACTATCCCTCAACATGCGACAAAGAGTCACTCCAAAGTCACTAATAGAGGAGAACAAACAAAGAGATTATGGTAGGGTATGAAACTACCTCAAAGGTATTTTTTCCAATCAATCCGTTGGGCTATTCCTATAAGTGTCACAAACAGCCCTAGAGTTCGTACTAGAATAACACCTTAAGACACAAATCAACCAAAACCCTAATGTCACCTAGATACTTTGAAAGCACAAGTGCTCCCTGGGTGGTTTTGGTAATTAATGTCAACATATCTCTTGTTGGACTAACACTTTTACCTAGTATGTTTCAGATAAGTTCAACAATGGAGTGGCATGGACTAGAGGATGTGGAACCCCTTCAAGATGCTAAGGACAAAGGATTGGCTCAAGCTTCAAGATCAAGACTCTAAATTTTCTATTTTAGTGATACAAGATCACATTGTGTCTATAGGAAAAGCCAATACTATCAAGAGGGGATGAGGTGTTGCTTAATGGCTTGCTTGCTCAAAGTGCTTAGTGATATGCTCCAAAACCCTCAACTACCTTCCCACATCCACATATGACCTAAACCAAAAGTCAAACTCGGCCCCACCGATTCTATCTATCCGGCACCATCGAGTTTCAGATGTCATAGCCACTGCCACAAACCCTAGCAAATCGGTTTCACCGATAGGGATCTCGGTCTCACCGAGATGGGATTGTAATCTCTCTGTGTATGTCCATTACCAAAATCGGTCTCACCGAGTTTGAGCAATCGGTACTACCGAGATTACAATGCAAACCCTCTGGTTAGCTTATTACCAAAATCAGTCCCATCGAGTTTGTGTAATCGGTCACACCGAGTTTGCCTGACCAACTCTCTGGTTATCTTATTACCAAAATCGGTCCCACGGAGTTTGTCTAATCGGCCACACCGAGATTACGTTATGCCCTAACCCTAACCATATCGGTCCTACCGAGTTGCATCTCAGTCCCACCGAAAATCGTAACGGTCACTAGGTTTGCTGAATCGGTCCGACCGAGTTTAACCATTCGGTCCCACCGAGTTTGGCAAATTGTGTATAACGGTTAGATTTTGTGTGGAGGCTATATATACCCCTCCACCCACTCTTCATTCGTGGAGAGAGCCATCAGAACATACCTACACTTCCAATACACATTTTTTGAGAGAGAACCACCTACACTTGTGTTGAGGTCAAGATATTCCATTCCAACCATATGAATCTTGATCTCTAGCCTTTCCCAAGTTGCTTTCCACTCAAATCTTCTTTCCACCATATCCAAATCCTGTGAGAGAGAGTTGAGTGTTGGGGAGACTATCATTTGAAGCACAAGAGCAAGGGGTTCATCATCAACACACCATTTGTTACTTCTTGGAGAGTGGTGTCTCCTAGATTGGCTAGGTGTCACTTGGGAGCCTCCAACAAGATTGTGGAGTTGAACCAAGGAGTTTCTAAGGGCAAGGAGATCACCTACTTCGTGAAGATCTACCGCTAGTGAGGCACGTCCTTCGTGGGCGACGACCGTGATGGAATAGACAAGGTTGCTTCTTCGTGGACCCTTCATGGGTGGAGCCCTCCGTGGACTCGCGCAACCGTTACCCTCCGTGGGTTGAAGTCTCCATCAGTGTGGATGTACAATAGCACCACCTATCGGAACCACGACAAAAACATCCATGTCCCCAATTGCGTTTGAATTCTCCAAACCCTTCTCTTTACATTCTTGCAAGTTGCATGCTTTACTTTCAGCTGCTCATATACTCATTGCATGCTTGCTTGATTTGTATTGTGTTTGTTAAACTTGTGCTTAAACTCCACTTAAACTTAAGAATATTAAAAACTGCAAATTTTGGCAGTGTCTAATCACCCCCCTCTAGACACCTCTTCTCGATCCTTTCAATTGGTATCAGAGCTTTGGTCTCCATTGCCTTGGTTTAAACACCATTGGAAGAAGATGGATGTGTCTACTTTGGGGAGTCTTAGACATAGAGTGCCTATTCTTGATGGTGAGTATTTTCATGAGTGCAAAAATGAAATGCTTAAGATTTTTAATGAATATCATTTGAACAAGTACATTACTAGCCCTTGTGCACCTCATGTTGATCCTTTGCACCCTACCCTAGATGAAGATATTGACATGATTCGCAATCTTAGAACTATTGAGCTCATCATTAGAGGCTTGCCTAGAAACTTGATGAGATGTTTGCCTACTCTCAAGTGTGCCTACACCATATGGAGATTTCTTGAGGAACGATTTCCATATTATTCCTTGAAAAATTTAGATGAAATTCTCCATAAGTCTATTGCCTTGAGTAAGATGAACTCTAATGATCCTAGCTTTGGTGATTGTCTATTTGAGCTTACCAATCTCATGCGTGCTAAAGGAAATGTTGGAATCATTAGCGATATCATATCCGAAGCTATTAGAATTCATAAAGGTAACCATTGTGATGATCATTTATCTAATGAATTACCCTCTCTAGGAATTGATCAATCACAAGAAGATGTTGAACATGGATACTATGATGAAGATGATGATAGTGACTATGATCTTGATGATGCAATGAGGCATTTTGGTCTTATGGCAAATCTTCGCAGCTACATGGCTGGAGGAAAGGAATGGGTCCTTGATAGTGGATGTACTGATCATATGACCGGAGATAAAGATATGTTCCGTGAGCTTGTTGAAAACGACGGCCCTCGAAAATATGTCACTTTTGGTGATGATTCAAAGGGTAAGGTGGTTGGCCTTGGTAAGGTGGCCATCTCACATGATAGCTCCATACAAAATGTCATGCTCGTTGAATCCCTTGGATACAATTTACTTTCAGTTTCTAGACTTGCGGATTTCGGTTTCAATGTCTTATTCACTGAAGTAGATTGCCAAGTGTTTCATAGAGACAATCATAAAATGGTCTTTACCGGTATACGTAGAGGAGATCTTTACATTGTTCATTTCACTAAAAAGGCTCAACCTAGAACTTGCTTAATTACCAAATCTTCTAAAGGCTGGTTGTGGCATAGAAGACTAGGTCATGTTCGTATGCGAAATCTTGTTAAGCTTATTAAAGGTGATCATATCCTTGGAATAAAAGATGTCATATTTGACAAGGATAGACTTTGTAGTGCTTGTCAAGCAGGGAAACAAGTTGGAGGAAGTCACCGCGTGAAGAACATCATGACCATAAGAAGACCACTCGAGCTACTTCACATGGATCTCTTTGGTCCAAATGCCTACAAGAGTCTCGGTGGTAACTCATTTGGTCTAGTCATAGTTGATGATTTTTCAAGATTTACGTGGGTGTTCTTTCTTCATGACAAATTGCAGGTCCAAAAGATCTTCAAAAACTTTGCTAGGAAGGCCCAAAATCAGTTTGACGTGAAGATCAAGAAGGTTCAGAGCGACAACGGAACGGAGTTCAAGAACGCAAATGTGGACACCTTTCTTGACGAAGAAGGGATTTCACACGAGTTCTCGGCTACGTAGACACCTCAAAAAAATGGAGTTGTTAAAAGGAAGAACCGGACTCTTATCGAGATGGCAAGAACGATGCTTGATGAGTACAAAACGCCAAAGCACTTTTGGGCGGAAGCGGTTGAGACAACTTGTCATGCAACAAATCGCTTGTATCTTCACAAGCTACTCGACAAGATGGCATACGAGCTCCTCACCGGTAACAAACCCCAAGTTGGATACTTTCGAGTATTCGCCTCAAAGTGCTACATTCTTGATAAGCATCGTCGTTCTAAATTTGCTCCTAAATCTCATGAAGGTTTCCTACTTGGTTATGGCTCAAACTCTCACACTTACCGTGTCTACAACAATTTCACCCGAAAGGTTGAAGAGACGGTAGATGTGAAGTTTGATGAATCTAATGGCTCGCAAGTAGAGCAATTGCCAATTGATGTAGGAGACAAAGACCCTTCGAAAGCAATTCAAGACTTGTCCATTGGCAAGATTCGTCCAACGGAAGTGAAGGAGAGTACCTCGTCCGTCCAAGTGGAAGCTTCTACCTCATGACAAGGTGAACCAAGAGTTGATACGGAAGCATCCACAAGTGGGACACGTCAAGATGAAGAAAACGAGGAAGCGCACCAAGATGAACATCAACAACCTCCTTCTCCACCACGACAAGAGAACAACAACGTCAACAATAAAGAAGGTCAAGAAGAAGCACAAGATGAAGAGGATGTTCCACCCTGACCCAAGCAAAAGCTTTCACGAGTTCGAGCAAGAATTGCTAAGGATCATCCCGTCGAGCAAATCTACAATGATATCCAAACCGGGAGAATCACTCGCTCTAAAACTCGTTTAGCTAACTTTTGTGAACATTACTCATTCATCTCTAGCATTGAACCTATGAAGGTTGAAGAAGCATTGGAGGATCCGGACTGGATAAACGCTATGCATGAAGAGCTACACATCTTTGAGAGAAATCAAGTGTGGACATTGGTCGAGAAGCCCGACAACAACCACAACATAATTGGTACCAAATGGGTGTTTTGCAACAAGCAAGATGAAGATGGACAAGTGGTTCGCAACAAAGCACGTCTCGTCGCCCAAGGCTACACACAAGTTGAAGGTATGGACTATGGTGAGACATATGCTCCCGTTGCTAGACTTGAGTCCATTCGCATCTTACTTGCTTATACTAATCACCATGATATCACCTTGTACCAAATGGACATTAAAAGTGCTTTTCTAAATGGAAAAATTGAGGAGGAAGTTTATGTTAAGCAACCTCCCGGCTTCGTCAATCCTAAGAAACCTAATCATGTTTACAAACTTCACAAAGCCCTTTATGGTCTTAAACAAGCTCCTAGAGCATGGTATAAATTCTTGACCAAGTTCCTTATTGAAAAAGGCTTTGAAATTGGTAAAATTGATTCTACTCTTTTTACTAAAAGGGTTAATGGAGAACTATTTGTGTGCCAAATTTATGTTGATGATATCATATTTGGTTCAACTAACCCTCATTTTAGTGAGAAGTTTGGAAAGCTAATGTCGGAGAAGTTTGAGATGTCTATGATGAGTGAACTCAAATTCTTTCTCGGTTTGCAAATCAAGCAAACTAAGGAAGGTACCTTCGTATCTCAAACGAAGTACACCAAGGACTTATTCAAGAAGTTCAATATGCAAGAATGCAAAGGTATGACTACACCCATGCCTACTAGTGGACATCTTGATTTGACCAAAGATGGTGAACCGGTTGATCAAAAGGTTTATCGCTCTATGATTGGTTCATTGCTATATCTATGTGCCTCTCGTCCCGATATTATGCTAAGTGTGTGCATGTGTGCACGATATCAAGCTGCTCCTAAAGAGTGTCATCTTAAGGCTGTGAAAAGGATAGTGAGATACCTAATCCTTACACCAAATTTTGGCATTTGGTATCCTAAGAGGTCCTTTTTTGATCTTGTTGGCTACTCCGATTCGGACTATGCCGGAGACAAGGTTGATAGAAAATCCACTTCGGGTACTTGTCAATTCCTTGGTAGATCTCTTGTGTCTTGGTCTTCCAAGAAACAAAACTCGGTATCTTTATCCACCGCCGAAGCGGAATACATTGCCGCTGGTTCATGTTGTGTTCAATTACATTGGATGACCCAAACTCTTAAAGATTATGGGATATATGTGAAACATGTTCCATTGCTATGTGACGATGAAAGTGCTATTAAGATTTCTCACAATCCCGTGCAACATTCTCGAACTAAGCATATTGAAGTTCGTCATCATTTCATTCGAGATCATGTTGCAAAAGGGGACATTAACCTTAAGCATGTTCGCACCGATAAGCAATTGGCGGATATATTCACTAAACCACTTGATGAGAAAGTGTTTTGCAGGTTGATAGGTGAATTGAACATCATTGATGCTTCAAACTTGGAGTAGGAACTCCATTTGATACATGCGGGGCATGATCCTATGACTAATCCTCGATATTTCTCTTATGATGCTATTCATATGTCTTGGATATATTTGTACCTTGCATGTTATCTAACCCGTGTAGGTACTTGGTTGAATCTAAATCTATGAGATTGCAACTCACTCACATATTGAGCAATCTCTACAACACCAAGTCTCTACACAATGGTGGTTGAAGACAAGGAAGCATGAAACCATTCAAACATATCCTTTGGCAAATTCTATGTTGAGTCTCATGATTGTCATTTTGGATACACAAGTGCTCTTCCTTGCAAAGCTAACCCATGTAGGTAGATGAACTCAAACTCCAAGTGGTGCTCCCAATCCTTGATGAAGTACATCAACCTTGAGCAACCCGCACAAGTTCAACTACATGAGCAAGATCAACACCACCAACCAAGGTATGTTATTCCATCTTAGAGAAGCTTTACTCCAAGTCATGAGTCAAAGCAACTCGACAAGATGTGAATACATCAAAAGGCTTAAACGAAAAATGGTAACACCATTTTGAGCTTAAACGATGAGTATGACCTATGATCAAGTGCTCTCACTTGACTCCTAAGTCAATATACTCTAACATAGGTGACTTTGTCGCCGACCATCTCTAGATGAAGTTCTCGTGTGTCTCTCCGTGCTTTTGTCTCTTGCATATTTGTTTCCCCTCATCTAGAACTTTTAGTTTCTTTTATTTCCTTTTTGTTCTGCATTTTCTGCATCCAATTCATTGCAAATCTTTCAGTAAATTCCTTGCATATCCTTGTGAGTTCTTACTTGTCTAGTGAGTTGAGGTGACAAGTGGTTTCACTCTAATGAACTCGGTTACACCGGTTTGTTCTCTTCGGCCCAACCGAAATCTTTCGGTGCAACCGAAGCACACAACTCGGAGTTACCGATTCCACCACAGGAAACGAACTTGCCACTTATTCCTGATTTCTGTTTGCTCCAGCTCCACTCAATGATTCTTGTCCTCTACCAGCATCATATTAGACATGCTGCTTTGCTCTGTGACTCGAGGACCAACCCATTTGTATCACATGTCCAGAAGAGCCCTTCTTGGAAATTGATGTCAAAGGGGGGGAGAGAGATCACATCAAAGCTTAATCCCTCCTATAGGGGGGGGAAGAGAGAATACTCAGGGGGAGAGAGTTTCTCAACTAGGAGAAAGTAATATCATCAAAGAACCCAGATGCTTGGTGTTCAATAGGAGAGATGTCACATGTCTTTAAGAGGGGAAAGACATGTTTGGTTGCTTGCTTTAGCTCAAGCTCTGTTGTTTCCTTTTTTGTTGCTCTGATTTTCTGTTCCCTATCTTCTCCCAATACCCCATGCAGATTCAGGGGGAGAAAGACATCTAAGGGAAGGAAATCTCTGATTTTATTGCATATCTTTACCTTTGCGGACATGTCTATATCCAATGTGGTACTTAGTACTCACTCTACATGTCATCCCAGTCTTGGTTCTCTTTTGGTTTCTCTTGCTTGCTCTGGTCAATAGGTGTATCTGTGTTATTTAACCTTGTTTGCGCAAGTTCATCCCATCCTAAGCAAACTCAAGACCACAAGGTAAGTATATGCATCACAGTCATGTGAATGAGAAGTTCTTGCTAATGTACATACTGTTTACAAGGACTCATGAGCATGAAGGTACATTTCTCACATTCACATCATTTTCTCTGATGCATATAGCCAAGATACATGTAACACATTGCTTACTCTGTCATGTTTACGCATTCACATGCTCCTATATTCAATATTCACATGATTGCATACATGTAGGGGGAGCCTATGCATGTTACATGTCTTTCCAAAGCTTTACATGCTATTCTCTATATCTTTATCTAAAGCTTTGATGTATGTTGTCATCAATTACCAAAAAGGGGGAGATTGAAAGCACAAGTGCTCCTTGGGTGGTTTTGGTAATTAATGTCAACATATCTCTTGTTGGACTAACACTTTTACCTAGTATGTTTCAGATAATTTCAACAATGGAGTGGCATGGACTAGAGGATGTGGAACCCCTTCAAGATGCTAAGGACAAAGGATTGGCTCAAGCTTCAAGATCAAGACTCTACATTTTCTATATTAGTGATCCAAGATTACATTGAGTCTATAGGAAAAGCCAATACTATCAAGAGGGGATGAGGTGTTGCTTAATGGCTTGCTTGCTCAAAGTTCTTAGTGATATGCTCCAAAACCCTCAACTACCTTCCCACATCCACATATGACCTAAACCAAAAGTCAAACACGGCCCCACCGATTCTATCTATCCGGCGCCACCGAGTTTCAGATGTCATAGTGACTGCCACAAACCCTAGCAAATCGGTTTCACTGATAGGGATCTCGGTCTCACCGAGATGGGATTGTAATCTCTCTGTGTATGTCCATTACCAAAATCGGTCTCACCGAGTTTGAGCAATCGGTACTATCAAGATTACAATGCAAACCCTCTGGTTAGCTTATTACCAAAATCGGTCCCACCGAGTTTGTGTAATCGGTCACACCAAGTTTGCCTGACCAACTCTCTGGTTAGCTTATTACCAAAATCGGTCCCATCGAGTTTTTGTAATCGGTCACACCGAGATTACGTTATGCCCTAACCCTAACCATATCGGTCCTACCGAGTTGCATCTCAGTCCCACCGAAAATCCTAACGGTCACTAGGTTTGCTGAATCGGTCCGACCGAGTTTAACCATTCGGTCCCACCGAGTTTGGAAAATTGTGTGTAACGGTTAGATTTTGTGTGGAGGCTATATATAGCCCTCCACCCACTCTTCATTCGTGGAGAGAGCCATCAGAACATACCTACACTTCCAATACACATTTTCTGAGAGAGAACCACCTACACTTGTGTTGAGGTCAAGATATTCCATTCCAACCATATGAATCTTGATCTCTAGCCTTTCCCAAGTTGCTTTCCACTCAAATATTCTTTCCACCAAATCCAAATCCTGTGAGAGAGAGTTGAGTGTTGGGGAGTGTCGGTGTCAAAACCGGCGGATCTCGGGTAGGGGGTCCCGAACTATGCGTCTAGGACGGATGGTAACAGGAGGCAAGGGACACGAAGTTTTACCCAGGTTCGGGCCCTCTCGATGGAGGTAAAACCCTACGTCTGGCTTGATTAATATTGATGATATGGGTAGTACAAGAGTAGATCTATCACGAGATCGGAGAGGCTAAACCCTAGAAGGTAGCCTATGGTATGATTGTTGTGTATGAATATGATGTCCTACGGACTAAAACCCTCTAGTTTATATAGACACCGGATAGGGTTAGGGTTACATAGAGTCGGTTACAGTGGTAGGAGATCTACATATCCGTATCGCCAAGCTTGCCTTCCACGCCAAGGAAAGTCCCTTCCGTACATGGGACGAAGTCTTCAATCTTGTATCTTCATAGTCCAGGAGTCCGGCTAAAGGTATAGTCCGGCCATCCGAACACCCCCGAATCTAGGACTCCCTCAGTAGCCCCTGAACCAGGCTTCAATGACGACGAGTCTGGCGCGCAGATTGTCTTCGGCATTGCAAGGCGGGTTCCTCCTCCAAGTACTTCATAGAAGATTTGGAACACAAAGATAGTGTCCGGCTCTACAAAATAAGTTTCCACATATTGCCATAGAGAGAATAATATTTACACAAATCTAATCTGCTGACGTATTCCGTAGTGCGACACACCACGGCCAAGCCTTTATCCGAGTCGTTTCATTATCCCACCTCAGCACGTCACGCGAGGCGGTTTCCTTGGCACGTCTTGTTAAAGCAGAGATCGTGTCCCCTTATTCCGGGATTCTCATCAATACGGGCATGGGTAACCCAACCACGCCATTGATTACGGCGCTTGGAGATAAGCGAGTTTTACTAGGCTGGTGGGGACACGTAGTTTCGTCCACCCATATAAGGGGATAAGGATCCACCTTTTCACCTACGCCTTCTTCCTCCTTTGCCTATCCATTTTCGCGCACTCGAGCTCTAGCGCCCAAGTCCGCACTCCCCATATCAACCTTCTCTAGCTATGTCCGGAGCGGGAGGCGAGTGGATGGCCTCCTCCGTTACGTAGGGGCACATCAAAAGACTAAGGAAGGCCGGATACTTGTCTAACGACATTGCGCACCGGCTTCCCGAAGAGGGGCAGCTCATCCCCGCCCCTAGGCCCCATGAGAGGGTGGTGTTCCTCCCCCATTTCCTCTACGGACTGGGCTTCCCTCTCCACCCATTTGTCCGGGGGCTCATGTTCTACTATGGCCTGGATTTCCACGATCTGGCCCTGATCTTCGTGCTCAACATCTCGGCGTTTATCATCGTGTGCGAGGCCTTCCTCCACATCCTCCCCCATTTCGGCCTATGGCTCAAGACGTTCAATGTCAAGCCGAAGGTGGTGTGCGGCACCCAGGCGGAGTGCAAAGGCACCATGGTGGGAAAGATGCCCAATGTCTTATTGCTCGAGGGCTCCTTTGTGGAGACCCTAAAGAGGTGGCAATCGGGGTGGTTTTACATCACCGAGCCGCGCGACCCTAAGTGGGTCGCAGCCCCCGAGTTCCGGTCCGGACCCCCAACGCGGCTCACGTCCTGGAAAGAGACAGGCCTGTCATGGGGCAGCAAAAGAGAGGTGACCGGACTGCAAACATGCATCCAATCCCTGGTGGACAAGCAACTCAAGCTCGTCAACGTAGTCTAGGTTATGCTCATCCGCCTGAGCCTCCCGTGTCAACAACGGGCCTTCAATTTGTGGGAGTTCAACCCGGCGCAGCACCGGACTCTGAGCAGGCTCTTCGACACGATGTACGAAGATGCCTGGAAGGTGCTTTTCAAAGGCGCCGAGGCTCCCGCATCCGCTACTGAGGATCGCAGATTCAGCGCGCAGCGTCACGCTAGCGCGGTAAGTTTTTTGTACCTTTTACAGGGCACTAGTTTTTCATTGTTTAACTCTGTGCGGGATCTAAGCTCCCTTACCTTTGACAGGATTGGCGGGCGAAGTCCGGACAGATCGACTGTCCGTCACCTTTGCCCGAAGACCCAGCTGATGCCCGCTTGGCGAAGCTGCTGGTTCCGGCACCCTATGTGGTGCCGGAGAAAAAGGCCAAGAAGAAGGCCATGGGGACTCGAAAGAGTGCCCGACGCCCGGAGGTGTCGGATTCATCATCCGACGAATCCAAGACGCACTCCTCCCACAAAGACGAGGAGGAGGAAGAAGAGACCTCTCCCCCTCCAGCGGGGGAAGGGAGCAAAAGGAAGGCCGCCCAAAATGGGGAGGCCGAAGGGTCCAAGAAGGGGAAAACTCTTCCCCGGACTACTCCACCAACACCGACGACGGTGAAGAGGAGTGGCCGCCCAAGGCCAAGCCCCTAGCGAAATCGTAAGTGTCCGGATACCAGAGTAATTCATAGTATTCGTTTATTGCATAGCTTTCCCTTATGTCGAATATGTTTATGCAGCCCACCCAAAGACCGGCTCGACGCATCGTCGAGCGTCTCATTGGACTCGTCGGATGTAAACTCGCTTCCGACGACTAACTCCCCCCGCCCTACGGACGACACCGAAGTGTTGTCCCAACAGGTTCCAAGCCGGGAGGAGGTGGTCCTGGAGGCGCCGCAAGGCGACCTCCCGGACTCCAGGAGTAAAGGGGATGAAACCCCCCAGGGCTCCAAGTCCGGCCATAGGCCGGACACCGCTCCGGAACCATCAAAGGTTCCAGAGTCCGGTGGGGGACCTCTGTAACACCCCGAATATGACTTACCCAATTTGTACTCAAACTCTTGCCGTTTCCGGCGTTAAGTTATTTTATTTTCTCGGGTTCGGGTTTTTGTCTCTGTGTTGTTGTCGTTGTCATGCATCTCATATCATGTCATCATGTGCATTGCATTTGCATACGTGTTCATCTCAAGCATTCGAGCCTTTTCCCCGTTGTCCGTTTTGCATTCCGGCGCTTCATTCTCCTCTGGTGGTCATTTCTACCTTTCTTTCGTGTGTGGGGATTAAACATTTCCGGATTGGACCGAGACTTGCCAAGCGGCCTTGGTTTACTACCGGTAGACCGCCTGTCAAGTTCCGTATCATTTGGACTTCGTTTGATACTCCAACGGTTAACCGAGGGAACGAAAAGGCCTCGTGTGTGTTGCAGCCCAACACCCCTCCAAGTTGGCCCAAAACCCACCCAAACCTTCTCCATCATCTAGAGCGTTCGATCACGATCGCGTGGCCGAAAACCGCACCTCATTTGGACTCTCCTAGCTCCCTCTATGCCTATTTAAAGACCCCCTCCTCCAAATTCGCGGATCCCCTCTCCTAAACCCTAAAAAAATCAGATCTCGCCACCGCCGGACACATCCGGACGAAGCCGGACACGTCCGGTCCGCCCCGCCGCCGCCATGTGGCGCGCTGCCATTCGCCGCGCCCCGCCCCACTTCGCCATCGCCGCCGGCTCGGGAGGCCCAGGAGGGGCCCCCGAGGCCCGTTGACTCGCGCCGCCGCCCGGGGCCATCGTCCCCGCTGCCGGCCACCCACCGGACTTCCTCCGCCGCCCGTCGCCCTCACCGGCGGGCGCCGCCCCGGCTGCCGGTGCCCGCCGCCTCGGCCGCCGCGCCCGCGCCGGCGCTGGCCACCACGGCCGAGCTCCGGCCGCCCTCCACCCCGGCTTCCTCTCCGTCTCCGGCGGCCAACTCCATTTCCGGCGAACCTCGTAAAGCGTGCCAATCTGGATCTGAGATTGCCTCGGGTTGCCTTTTGCCCCGAAACCCTAATATTTTTCCATGTTCATCGCATCGTAACTTTGCTTCCGTAGCTCCATTTTGGACATATATCATATCAAAATGTTCAGCTCAGAGAGCACATCATTTCATTCCATTGCATCATTTTCATTTGAGTTCATCTTGATGCCCGAAATGCTGTTAGAAGAGTGCTACTTGAGATATTTGTCAGATCTGCTACTCCATTTAGATATTTGTCATTTTTTCCATGATTATTGTGTGCATGCTATGCCCATGAGCTCTACATATGTTTTGTCAAGGGTTTTTCCATCTTTCCAGAGGTGCAACCCAGGTATTTTTGTGATGTGTGTGGTGACTAGCACAAGCTTGCAAAGTGAGGCACTTGGTAAAGCTGATTTCAGGGACTTAGCATTTCCACTAAGTCCTTGAGCTGTTTATCTCATATGGCCATATGTTCATGTTGTTTCCTAGTGATCCGTGCCTCTTTTAAGGATGATCATTAAGGATGTTTTGTTAATATTGTAGTGATCTATCCATCCATGTCTTTGTTTGCAATTATGGAGCACCCTAGCTTGAGTCAATCGAGCTCTACTTTTGCTACTTCGTGAATCTGGGCAGATTGTCTACTTGTTAGCGATTTTGCCGAGAATGTTGTATTTGATCCGTGCATGCTATGCTATTGTTCTTGCCATGTCTACCTTTCATTTTGTGTATTCTTGATGGGTGTATGCTTAGTTGGTCATGACTTGCTCCGTAGTGAGTGCATTGAGCTCGTGAACATGCCTACTTGATATCTGTTTTCAGCATGCTCCAGTTTTCACTAAGTCTGAGAACTAATTATGTTTTTGACATGTTCACGTGCTTGCAATTGTATTTTCTGATCCCTTTTGGATCAAGGTCACTAAGGGACTTTTGTTAAGATCTTTGAGTAGCTCCATGCCATGCTTTACTTTTCCATGTTCAAGTCTGAAATCTGTTTTCCATATGCATTTTTGCCATGCTTGTTTGAACCTGTTAATGGATGAATTGGCCGTATCTCAGTGCTAGACTTTTGTTAAGCATCATGAATGAATCCATCCCATGTATTTTTATTCCATGTTTGAATGCCGTAGCATGTTCATCTCTTTGCATTTAGATGGCTACTTGCTGTAAATCGCAGACCGGTGTCATATTTGAATTGCTTGCCTTTTCCAAACCGTAGCTCCGATTCCGACGTTCTTTATATCGTTTTCAAGTGATTTCATCTCATCTTTCCAGTGGCACACTTGGATTCCCAAGTTGAGGCCAGGTTCATGCATTCCTTCTCACATCTTGCATATGCATCCCGCATCACATCCCGCATAGCATACCATCTTTGCATCATATTGTTTGATCCTTGCACGTGGTTGATTGTGTCCTTGTTGCTTATTTGTCTTGTTTGGGTAGAGCCGGGAGATGAGTTCACTAACGAGGAGCCCGTTGAGTTTGCTTTCGAGGATCCAGTCAACTCTGACAACTTTGCAGGCAAGATGATCATACCCTCGAAATCACTACTATCTTTGCTTTGCTAGATGCTCGCTCTTTTGCTATGCCAATGCTACGATGCCTACCACTTGCTTTCAAGCCTCCCAAATTGCCATGTAAAACCTCTAACCCACCATTTCCTAGCAAACCGTTGATTGGCTATGTTACTGCTTTGCTCAGCCCCTCTTATAGCGTTGCTAGTTGCAGGTGAAGATTGGAGACCGTTCCTTGTTGGAACATTATTTTCTTATTGGGATATCATTATATTGCCATGTTATCTTAATGCATCTATATACTTGGTAAAGGGTGGAAGGCTCGGCCTCTCGCCTAGTGTTTTGTTCCACTCTTGCCACCCTAGTTTCCGTCATATCAGTGTTATGTTCCCGGATTTTGCGTTCCTTATGCGTTTGGGTTATAATGGGAACCCCTTGATAGTTCGCCTTGATTAAAGCTTTTCCAGCAATGCCCAACCTTGGTTTTACCATTTGCCACCTAGCCTCTTTTTTCCCTTGGGTTTCCGGATCCCGAGGGTCAACTTATTTTAACCCCCCCCCCCCGGCCAGTGCTCCTTTGAGTGTTGGTCCGAACCAGGCAGCCTGCGGGGCCACCTCGGGGAAACTCGAGGGTTGGTTTTACTCGTAGCTTGACCTATCTGAGTGTGCCCTGAGAACGAGATATGTGCAGCTCCTATCGGGATTTGTCGGCACATTCGGGCGGTGTTGCTGGATTAGTTTTAACCTGTCGAAGTGTCTTGAAGAACCGAGATACCGAGTCTGATCGGAACATCTCGGGAGGAGGTCTATTCCTTCGTTGACCGTGAGAGCTTGTCATGGGCTAAGTTGGGACTCCCCTACAGGGTTTTGAACTTTCGAAAGCCGTGCCCTCGGTTATGGGCAGATGGGAATTTGTTAATGTCCGGTTGTAGATAACTTGAACCTTAATTTAATTAAAATGAATCAACCATGTGAGTTACCGTGATGGCCTCTTCTCGGCGGAGTCCGGGAAGTGGACACGGTGTTGGAGTAATGTTTGCGCAGGTTGTCCTCTAGTTGCTCGCTCGCGCTTTGCCTTCTCTTCTCGCTCTCTTTTGCGATCAGGGTAGCCACCATATATGCTAGTCGCTTGCTGCAGCTCCACATATATTTTTACCTTGCCTTACATATAAGCTTAAATAGTCTTGATCGTGAGGGTGCGAGATTGCTGAGTCCCTGTGGCTCACAGATTACTATTACACCAGATGTAGGGCCTGATGATTCCGCTCCGGGTGACGCGCTCGAGCTCAAGTGGGAGATCGACGAGGACTCTCAACGATACTATGTTTCCTTTCCTGATGATCAGTAGTGGTGCCCAGTTGGGGGTGATCGGGACCGTGTCGCATGTTGGGTTGTTCTTCTATTTTGGCACCGTAGTCAGGCCATGAGTGTTTGGATGATGTAATGTTATTTATGTACTTGATTGACGTGGCGAGTGTAAGCCAACTATGTATCTCCCCTTTTATTATCTATATATTACATGGGATGTTGTGAAGATTGACTAACTTGCGACATATGCCTTCAATGCGATTATGCCTCTAAGTCGTGCCTCGACACGTGGGAGATATAGTCGCATCGAGGGTGTTACAAGTTGGTAATCAGAGCCTTCCCCGACCTTAGGAGCCCCATTGCTTGATAGTTTTTAGCAGCCGAGTTGTGTCTAGAAAAATGTTTTTGAGTCATTTAGGAATTATATATCGGAGAGTTTAGTAATTCTTTTTACTTCCCAGTCTCCTCATCGCTCTGGTAAGGCATCCTGACGTAGAGTTTTGACTCTTCTCTTCTCAAATTTCACTAAAAAAATTTAGGATCACGCGGGTATCTTGCAATCGTTCCGATGGTTTTATGATGAGAACATTGTCTTGGTGCCTCCTGTCAGGGGTTTTGTGGAAGTGTCCCGGGGAGTTGAGCTCTGAGGTGTTGTCGTCATAATTTTATCATTGCAGTTCTGGAATACCTGAGTCTAGTACGCCGACATCGAAAATCTCTTTTATGCAGTTCGTTGGTGAGATAACCTCGACGCCACCCAGTATTGGGGCGGGAGTTCGGGAGTATCGCCATAACTTGTATAACGGATGCTTTTCGAAGGTTGAGGTAGATCGTTTCTGAAGTTTTTCTCGGTTATGTGTTGAAGGATGGATACAGCTGGATGTAGGATTTGCTAGATTGGGGTGAGATATTATGCTTCCCCTGTATCCCCAACACCTGATTGCTTAACCGGAAAGGTTCGGGAGTTTCATAGGTGGGAATTCTAGTAGCTCTAGTTCTTCTCCCACGGATAGTTGGTTTGAGATTGGGATTTCTTACCGATTATTCGTTCTTGATCCGTACCTTGTTGATTTATTTCTCTACCTTAATTCTAAGTGGCTTCTCAATTTATGGATATGTGACCATTTCAAGAGGAATGCATTCGTTCATTTTGTTCGGATGTGAAGACTATATGTTGCAATTTTCATTCCGTTGGATTCAGCTTCAATATTTGTCTATCAATGTGCTAATGGATGTCAACCTCTTCAGGATGGCTCCTCCAACACGCACGACTCTGAATCCTGATCCGCCACCACCTCCACCTCCTCTGGAGGCACGGCAAGCTGTGATGGCCGCAACCAATGCAAACACACAGTTGATCATGCAAATTCTTCAAGAGTGCAACCAAGGGAACCAAGGCAACAATCAGAATCACTTTGCTACACTCAACCAGTTCCTTGCTAATGGGCCAAAGACTTTCAGCAATTGTGTTGAGGCAACTGATGCTGACGATTGGCTTGTGGATCTGTGCAAGCATTTCGAGTGCAGTAATGTCAGGCCTGAGGACTTTGTCAAGTTCGCTTCCTTCCAACTCAAAGATCAAGCTGCAGAATGGTTCCAGCAATACAAGGATTCCAGAGGTGGACGTGTAATTACCTGGGATGAATTCCGTCAAGATTTCCGAGCTCACCATATCCCTCAGAGCGTGGTTGAAAGCAAGTGTGAGGAATTCCGCAACCTGAAGCAAGGCTCTTTGTCTGTCTATGACTACAACAAGTTGTTTCAGAAGCTTGCCCACTTTGCCAAGCAGGACGTGCCTGATGAGAAGAGCATGATATACCAGTTCAGGGGTGGTCTCAGAGAAGAAATTCAGCTAGCTCTTGTCCTCTTTGAGCCCTTGAGGTACGATGAGTTTTACAACATGGCATTGAAGCAAGAGGCCGCTCAACTGAGGTGTGATGCTTCCAAGAAGCGAGTCAGAGATGCTACTCCTTCTTCCTCTACTCAAGTGGCCAAGCAGCAGAAGTATTGGCTTCCTCCTCCTCCGTTCCGTCAACCGTATCAGCAGAAGAGCAAAGGTGGCAGTGGATCTTCCCACCCACCCAACCCTGGCTTTCAGAACAAGACTTCGTCTCAACCTCCAAGATCGAGTGCTCCGTATCACCGTCCGCTTTCAGAGGTCACGTGCAACAAGTGCCAACAGAAGGGTCACTATGCCAACAAGTGTCTCAACCAGAGGCGTCTTCCTCCTCCTCCTCCTGTCAGATCGGCAAGTACAGCTGTGGTCAAGAATAACCCCAAGCACGCCAAGGTTAACTTGATGAATGCAGCTCAGGCAGAGGACTCGTCAGATGTCATCATGGGTAACCTTCCTATTAATCATATTCCAGCAAGAGTTCTTTTTGACACTGGTGCATCGCATTGTTTCATGTCAAAGCCATTTTTTTACCAAGCATGAGTTCGTTTCGTCTCATTTGGGTAAACAAATGGATATCGTTTCTCCTGGCAAACGTTTGAGTGCAAGTCTGGAGGTGCCAGATGTTACTATCACCTTGGGCGACTACAAGTTTCTTTCTCCCCCAATGGTTCTTGGCAACTCGTATATTGATCTTATTCTCGGGATGGATTGGCTTTCTAAGCACAAGGCTCAGCTTGATTGTGCAGCCAGGCAGATTCAATTGACTCATTCATCTGAGGATGTAATTGTCTTTGCCGCTCGTGATGATACCATCCGTCTATTTTCTCTCAATGAGAAGGGTGATCTGGATGCTATCTCGCAAATTCCAATCGTTTGCGAATATCAAGACGTCTTTCCAGAAGAGCTTCCAGGAATGCCTCCGCACCGGCCAGTTGAATTTGTTATTGATCTTGAGCCTGGCACGGAACCAGTGTGCAAGCGTCCTTACAAGCTCGGACCTGAAGAGTTGAAGGAGCTGATGAAGCAACTCGGTATTCAAGAAAGAATGGGTCTCATCCGGCCTAGTTCTTCTCCGTGGGGTTGTGGTGTTCTTTTTGTGAAGAAGAAGGATGGAACGGACCGACTTTGTGTTGATTACCGTCCATTGAACAAGAAGACCATCAAGAACAAATACCCACTTCCTAACATCAATGAGCTGTTCGAACAACTCAAAGGTGCCCAAGTATTCTGCAAGCTTGATCTCCGTATGGGTTATCATCAGATTCGAATCCGTGAGCAAGATATTCCCAAGACGGCTTTCAGAACAAGCTATGGTTCATATGAATACACTGTCATGTCTTTTGGCCTCGTCAACGCTCCTCCGACATTCTCTCGCATGATGAACTTCATCTTCAACGCCTACACCAATGACTTTGTTTTGGTCTATCTCGACGACATTCTGGTTTTCTCGAAGAACAAGGAAGATCATGCCAAGCACTTGCGTTTGGTACTCGATAAGCTCAGAGAACACAAGTTCTACGCCAAGTTCTCCAAGTGTGAATTTTGGCTCAATGAGGTTCTTTATCTTGGTCATATCATCTCTATCAAGGGCATTGCCGTGAATCCTAAGAAGGTGTCTGCAATTGTGAATTGGGAACCTCCTCAGAACGTGAAGCAACTCCGTAGCTTCCTCGGTCTCGCAAGCTACTGTCGAAGATTCGTTGAAAACTTTTCTAAGATCGCGAAGCCTCTCTCAAATCTTCTCCAGAAGCACGTCAAGTATGTTTGGTCTCCGGAGTGTGACATTGCTTTCAACACTTTGAAAGAGAAATTGATCACTGCTCCAGTTCTGACTCCGCCTGATGAATCCAAGCCGTACGAGGTCTTTTGTGATGCCTCTCTCCAAGGTCTTGGCGCAGTGTTGATGCAAGAGAAGAAAGTTGTTGCTTATACCTCTCGCCAGTTGAAGCCCAATGAAAAGAACTACCCCACTCATGATCTCGAGTTGGCGGCAGTTGTGCATGCTCTTTTGACTTGGAGACATCTCTTATTGGGAAGAAAAGTGGACATTTTCACTGATCACAAGAGTCTCAAGTACATCTTCACTCAGCCTAATCTCAACCTCAGGCAAACTCGATGGGTCGAAATGATTCAAGAGTATAATCCGAGTATCGAGTATACTCCAGGCAAGGCCAATGTGATTGCTGACGCATTGAGCAGAAAGGCTTATTGCAACAGTCTTATTCTCAAGCCTTATCAACCCGAGCTTTGTGAAGCTTTCCGCAAACTTAATCTGCAAGTTGTTCCTCAAGGTTTCCTCGCCAACCTTCAAGTCTCTCCTACCTTGGAAGATCAGATTCGCCAAGCCCAGCTTCTTGATGCTATGGTGACAAAGGTGAAGATTGGGATTGCCAAGAGTCAACCCAAGTACAAGTGCTACCGCCTTGATGAAAAGGATACTCTCTTCTTCGAGGATCGTATTGTTGTGCCCAAAGGTGAACTTCGTAAAGTGATCATGAACGAGGCTCACAATTCTCTCCTCTCCATCCAATCTAGGAGTACGAAGATGTATCAGGACCTCAAGCAGGCTTATTGGTGGACTCGAATGAAGCGCGAGATCGCTCAGTTCATGAATGAGTGTGATGTCTGCAGAAGAGTGAAGGCAGAACACCAAAGGCCAGCCGGTATCCTCCAACCTCTTGCCATTCCAGAATGGAAGTTTGACCACATTGAGATGGACTTCGTGACTAGGTTTCCAAAGTCCAAGCGTGGCAATGATGCTATATTTGTTGTCATCGACAAACTCACTAAAGTGGCTCACTTTCTGCCTATCAAAGAGTCAATCACTGTAGCTCAATTGGCGGAACTCTATACCTCTCGAATTGTCTCCCTGCACGGTATTCCTCAAGTGATCTCTTTAGACCGTGGCAGCATCTTTACCTCCAAGTTTTGGGATTCTTTTCAGAAGGCCATGGGCACCAACATCCGCTTCAGCACAGCTTTCCATCCTCAAACTAGCGGTCAAGTCGAGCGTGTCAACCAGATTCTTGAAGATATGCTCAGGGCTTGTGTGATTTCCTTCGGCATGAAGTGGGAGGATTGTCTTCCATATGCTGAATTCTCCTACAACAACAGTTTTCAAGCAAGTTCGGGCAAGGCCCCATTTGAAATTATGTATGGCAGGAAGTGCTGTACCCCTCTCAACTGGTCTAAAACTGGTGAACGTCAGCTTTTGGGTAATGACTTAATCACAGAGGCAGAGGAAATGTGCAAAGTCATTCGAGATAACCTCAAAGCAGCCCAATCCCGCCAGAAGAGCTACTATGATAGTAAGCACCGTGATTTGGCTTTCGAGATCGGAGATCATGTTTACCTCCGCGTCTCTCCTATGAAAGGTACTCGTCGCTTCGGTCTCAAAGGGAAGCTTGCCCCTAAATACGTGGGACCTTTCAAGATTGTCAGCAAGAGAGGCGACCTCGCCTATCAACTCGAGCTTCCTTCAAACTTTGCAGATGTTCATGATGTGTTCCATGTCTCTCAGCTTCGGAAGTGCTTCAAGACTCCTGACCGCACCATCAACTTCGAGGACATTGAGCTCCAAGAAGATCTCTCCTATCGTGAGCACCCCGTTGCTATTCTCGAAGAGAATGAACACAAGACTCGCAACAAGTCAATCAAATTACTCAAAGTCAAGTGGTCACACCATTCCGACCGTGAAGCTACCTGGGAACGCGAGGATCACCTCTGTTCTGAGTACCCGGCGTTTTTTCAGTCCTAGATCTCGGGACGAGATCCTTTTGTAGTGGTGGAGTGTTGTAACACCCCGGATATGACTTACCCAATTTGTACTCCAACTTTTGCCGTTTCCGGCGTTAAGTTATTTTATTTTCTCGGGTTCGGGTTTTTGTCTCAATGTGTTGTTGTCGTTGTCATGCATCTCATATCATGTCATCATGTGCATTACATTTCCATACGTGTTCATCTCATGCATTCGAGCCTTTTCCCCGTTGTCCGTTTTGCATTCCGGCGCTTCATTCTCCTCCGGTGGTCATTTCTACCTTTCTTTCGTGTGTGGGGATTAAACATTTCCGGATTGGACCGAGACTTGCCAAGCGGCCTTGGTTTACTACTGGTAGACCGCCTATCAAGTTTCGTATCATTTGGACTTCGTTTGATACTCCAACGGTTAACCGAGGGACCGAAAAGGCCTCGTGTGTGTTGCAGCCCAACACCCCTCCAAGTTGGCCCAAAACCCACCAATACCTTCTCCATCATCTAGAGCGTTCAATCACGATCGCATGGCCGAAAACCGCACCTCATTTGGACTCTCCTAGCTCCCTCTATGCCTATTTAAAGACCCCCTCCTCCAAATTCGCGGATCCCCTCTTCTAAACCCTAAAAAAAATCATATCTCGCCGCCGCCGGACACGTCCGGTCCGCCCCGCCGCCGCCACGTGGCGCGCTGCCATTCGCCGCGCCCCGCCCCACTTCGCCATCGCCGTCGGCCCGGGAGGCACAGGAGGGGCCCCCGAGGCTCGTTGACTCGCGCCGCCGCTCGGGGCCATCGTCCCCGCTGCCGGCCGCCCACCGGACTTCCTCCGCCACCCGTCGCCCTCACCGGCGCGTGCCGCCCCGGCTACCGGTGCCCGCCACCTCGGCCGCCGCGCCCGCGCCGCCTCGGCCGCCGCGCCCACGCCGCCTCGCCGCGCCCGCGCTGGCCACCACCGCCGAGCTCCGGCCGCCCTCCGCCCCGGCTTCCTCTCCGTCTCCGGCGGCCAACTCCATTTCCGGCGAACCTCGTAAAGCGTGTCGATCTGGATCTGGATCTGAGATTGCCTCGGGTTGACTTTTGCCCCGAAACCCTAATATTTTTGCCATGTTCATCGCATCGTAACTTTGCTTCCGTAGCTCCGTTTTGGACATATAGCATAGCAAAATGTTCATCTCAGAGAGCACATCATTTCATTCCATTGCATCATTTTCATTTGGTTTCATCTTGATGCCCGAAGTGCTGTTAGAAGAGTGCTACTTGAGATATTTGTCAGATCTGCTACTCCATTTAGATATTTGTCATTTTTTCCATGATTATTGTGTGCATGCTATGCCCATGAGCTCTACATATGTTTTGTTAAGGGTTTTGCCATATTTCCAGAGGTGCAACCCATGTATTTTTGTGATGTGTGTGGTGACTAGCACAAGCTTGCAAAGTGAGGCACTTGGTAAAGCTGATTTCATGGACTTAGCATTTTCACTAAGTCCTTGAGCTGTTTATCTCATATGGCCATATGTTCATATTGTTTCCTAGTGATCCGTGCCTCTTTTGAGGATGATCAGTAAGGATGTTTTGTTAATATTGTATTGCTCTATCCATCCATGTATTTTTTGCAATTATGGAGCACCCTAGCTTGAGTCAATCGAGCTCTACTTTTGGTACTTCATGAATCTGGGCAGATTGTCTACTTGTTAGCGATTTTGCCGAGGATGTTGTAGTTGATCCGTGCATAATTTGCTATTGTTCTTGCCATGTATAGCTTGAATTTTGTGTATTCTTGATGGGTGTATGCTTAGTTGGTCATGAATTGCTCCATAGTGAGTGCATCGAGCTCGTGAACATGCCTACTTGATATCTGTTTTCAGCATGCTCCAGTTTTCACTAAGTCTGAGAACTGATTATGTTTTTGACATGTTCACATGCTTGCAATTGTATTTTCTGATCCCTTTTGGCTCAAGGTCACTAAGGGACTTTTGTTAAGCTCTTTGAGTAGCTCCATTCCATGCTTTACTTTGACATGTTCAGGTCATGTAGCATGTAGTTTTGTTACTCCGAAGTGTGCTACCTGATCTGAAATTCTAGACAAGTGTTAATTTCACTAAGTCTGAAATCTGTTTGCCATATGCATTTTTTCCATACTTGTTTTAACCTGTTAATGGATGAATTGGCCGTATCTTAGTGCTAGACTTTTGTTAAGCATCATGAATGCATCCCTGCCATGTATTTTGATGCTATGTTTGAATGCTGTAGCATGTTCATCTCTTTGCATTTAGATGGCTACTTGCTGTAAATCGCAGACCGGTGTCCTATTTGAATTGCTTGCCTTTTCCAAACCGTAACTCCGTTTCCGGCGTTCTTTATATCGTTTTCAAGCGATTTCATCTCATCTTTCTAGTGGAACACTTGGATTCCCAAGTTGAGTCCAGGTTCATGCATTCTTTGTCACATCTTGCATATGCATCCCGCATCGCATCCCGCATAGCATACCATCTTTGCATCATATTGTTTGATCCTTGCACGTGGTTGATTGTGTCCTTGTTGCTTGTTTGTTTTGTTTGGGTAGAGCCGGGAGACGAGTTCGCTAATGAGGAGCCCGTTGAGTTTGCTTTCGAGGATCTAGTCAACTCTGACAACTTTGCAGGCAAGATGATCATACCCTCGAAATCACTACTATCTTTGCTTTGCTAGATGCTCGCTCTTTTGCTATGCCAATGCTACGATGCCTACCACTTGCTTTCAAGCCTCCCAAATTGCCATGTCAAACCTCTAAACCACCATGTCCTAGCAAACCGTTGATTGGCTATGTTACCGCTTTGCTCAGCCCCTCTTATAGCGTTGCTAGTTGCAGGTGAAGATTGGAGACCGTTCCTTGTTGGAACATTATTTTCTTGTTGGGATATCATTATATTGCCATGTTATCTTAATGCATCTATATACTTGGTAAAGGGTGGAAGGCTCGGCCTCTCGCCTAGTGTTTTGTTCCACTCTTGCCGCCCTAGTTTCCGTCGTATCGGTGTTATGTTCCTGGATTTTGCGTTCCTTACGTGGTTGGGTTATAATGGGAACCCCTTTATAATTCGCCTTGATTAAAGCTTTTCCAGTAATGCCCAACCTTGGTTTTACCATTTGCCACCTAGCCTCTTTTTTCCCTTGGGTTTCCGGAGCCCGAGGGTCATATTATTTTAAACCCCCCCCCCCCCCCCCCCGGGCCAGTGCTCCTCTGAGTGTTGGTCCGAACCAGGCAGCTTGCGGGGCCACCTCGGGGTAACTCGAGGGTTGGTTTTACTTGTAGCTTGACCTATCTGAGTGTGCCCTGAGAACGAGATATGTGCAGCTCCTATCGGGATTTTTCGGCACATTCGGGCGGTGTTGCTGGATTAGTTTTAACCTGTCGAAGTGTCTTGAAGAACCGAGATACCGAGTCTGATCGGAACGTCTCGGGAGGAGGTCTATTCCTTCATTGACCGTGAGAGCTTGTCATGGGCTAAGTTGGGACTCCCCTGCAGGGTTTTGAACTTTCGAAAGCCGTGCCCGCGGTTATGGGCAGATGGGAATTTGTTAATGTCCGGTTGTAGATAACTTGAACCTTAATTTAATTAAAATGAATCAACCGTGTGAGTTACCGTGATGGCCTATTCTCGGCGGAGTTCGGGAAGTGGACATGGTGTTGGAGTAATGTTTGCGCAGGTTGTCCTCTAGTTGCTCGCTCGCGTTTTGCCTTCTCTTCTCGCTCTCTTTTGCGATCAGGATAGCCACCATATATGCTAGTCGCTTGCTGCAGCTCCACATATATTTTTACCTTGCCTTACCTATAAGCTTAAATAGTCTTGATTGCGAGGGTGCGACATTGCTGAGTCCCTGTGGCTCACAGATTACTATTACACTAGATGCAGGGCCTGATGATTCCGCTCCAGGTGACACGCTCGAGCTCAAGTGGGAGTTCGACGAGGACTCTCAATGATACTATGTTTCCTTTCCTGATGATCAGTAGTGGTGCCCAGTTGGGGGTGATCGGGACCGTGTCACATGTTGGGTTGTTCTTCTATTTTGGCGCCGTAGTCGGGCCATGAGTGTTTGGATGATGTAATGTTATTTATGTACTTGATTGACGTGGCGAGTGTAAGCCATCTACGTATCTCCCCTTTTATTATCTATATATTACATGGGATGTTGTGAAGATTGCCTAACTTGCGACATATGCCTTCAATGAGATTATGCCTCTAAGTCGTGCCTCGACACGTGGGAGATATAGTCGCATCGAGGGTGTTACAACCTCCTTCCAAGAGGAGCAAGCCCACCGTGCCGGTGACCTCCGTCCAACCGGAGGCGCCGGACAATCTGTTGGAGGCGCTCCAAGGCGCCTCCATCGACGAGGAGCACCGCACCATTATGAGTGCGGTGGTCCAGAAGGTTCAGTCTGCCAAGAGCGGACTGACTGAAGCTTGTACTAGCCTTTTAACGGGATTTGAGGTAAGTAAAGAATGTGTAAATAATATTACCGCATAGACAATAGCCCCAGATGCTCTGTTTGGCGTTCGGGAAGAAAAGCCAAATAGAGGATCAAATACAATTCGCAGGAGTCTAAAAAGGAGTCAATATGCGTATGCAGGCTTCTCTGCTTGCGTCCGCCGCACTGACTGCGGAAGTGGACACGCTAAAGCAAAAACTCAAGCGGTCCGAGCAAGAGCTCGGGCATGCCAAGAAGCAGCTCGAGGACAATGAAGGTAAGAAATACCTTGTTTAAATATATATAAAAAGGTGCAATTGCGAAAAATGACAGGATTATCGTGGCTATTGTAGGGGCCGCATCTGAGGTGGCGGCCCTTATGCAAGCGCTGGTCGAGGCTGAGAAGAGGGCGGTCATGGAGCGCACCAAGCGGGAGAAGTACGAGGCCCAAGTTGGCAAGGTGCAGCAAGAGCTCCATGTTCTCATGAAAAAACATGAGAGTTTGGAGCTTGACTCAAAGACGCGACCGTCCGAGCTCGCGGCGGCTATTGAAAATGCCAAGTCTGCCAAGGCCGAATCCCAGAAGACCCTCCAGGAGTTGGATGAGGTGAAGAAGATAGCGGCGGGTAAGGCATTCTTTATGCAAAGCAAACACATAAACGTGAGTTACTTGTTACTTACCCGAATTCGGAGCTCTCCAGGAGCGTCCACAGATCTTCCCCAGAGTGTGTCCGATGCCGCCGCATTCTATCGAGCCGAGGAGGGCAGCTCGACAAAGAAGGTGTTCTGGTCTTAGTATGCTGAGGCCGGACACCCCGTGCCCCTGAGCGACCAGCTGAAGCAACTGGTCGAGCTCCACAAGGCGGCCGAACAGGCCATGAAGGGCCTCATAGTTCGGCTGTGGCCTGCAGGGGCTCTCCCTAGGAGCTATTTCGGGCTGGTGCGGCGGCTGGTGGAGGCCTGTCCAAGGCTCGAAGTCATCAAGCGCTCCGTCTGCATTGAAGGTGCCCGTAGGGCCCTTGCCCGTGCTAAGGTGCACTAGGGCAAGCTAGATGCTGAGAAGCTTGTGAAGGACGGGCCACTGCCGGGGAAAGAGCATCGCAAGCCCGAGAATTATTATAAGGATGTTCTGAAGGGTGCCTGCCTTGTGGCGGATGAATGTTCTAGGGATGTAATTTTTGAGTGAAACTTGCTCGTTTTGTCCTGTGCGCTGAAAACTTGTTCATATGCGCTAAGCAATGCTATTGGAATTTAAAATATTACCTTCTGTGCAGCTGTTTATCAATTCTGAGAGATGGCGAGTCGTCGGCTTCTGCCCTCGTGCCGCTAGTGCTGGGGTGTTCGGGGATAAACCTGAGCGCTCTTTTTCCCATGTTTGGGTCCTTCGAGGGAGGCGCTCAGCCCAACGAACAAGGCAATCGGACTATAATGCATGAACACTCTCACTTAGCCATAGAATTCTATAATTTTAAATTTCAGCGAAGCCCCTGGTATTCGGAAGACCGAGTTCGGGGCGCTATCCACGCCTTGGCCGGACGGAGCTGACTCCTCGCCCTAAGCGGCATAAGTCTTTAAGGACTTGAAAAAACCTCTCGAATAGCGACCAGCTCTCGCTTCATCATGACAGTTAGTTTTAGCTTTCTCCACTGAGGTGCTCGACCCAGCTCAACTGGGGCACAATCGCAGTGGTTCTCCTAGTGCTACCTTAGCCGATATAGCAGAACGTAAGGCACCAAAACATAGGAGCCGGGCAAACCCAACTATTGACCCAAGACATGATTCGGAGACGATGCATATAATGCTATAAGTTCAGGGTGCCGCACTTGTTAAAGTGTTTGGACTTCTCACACCATGTTGAGGGGCATTGAAGCCCCTGGCGTATTTTGGCCGTACCAAAGTGTACGGGTGCAACATGTCGTTAAGGAACATGTAAAAAAAAGGTAATGCAAAAATAGACAAAAGATATGCATTGTTTATTAGAGAGGGTTGCAATCAAAGCAGAACGATACAAATAATGCGATAAGAAAAAGGTTGGACTATTTAACATGTCCGTTCCAGGGGCAAGCTGCGGAATAGTATGCGAAACAAGTATACTGCTCGTGATAGAGACCACCTGGGAGTTCCGTAATGCGGCGTGGCTTGTCTGCTTCCCTGGTTCTTGCATCGTTTGTGCGGCAATTGAACTGCCGAACAGGCCTTCCGGAGAATGGAGTCCTGAAGTAAGAGAAAATTAAAAAGTCGGCAGCCCCTGGTGCGGTGTAGGCCGTGCTTTGGGCATGCCGTGATGGTGCCCCTCCCCATGTACCCATGGTATTTCTAGAGCGTAGTTATGTATGCGAAGCACTGGCATCGCCTTTTTGCGAGGGCTGGGGTTGGGGCCGCATTGCTACGCCTGCTCGGATCATGCCAGGTGGTCTTGTTGTAGGTTACTCCGGGCGCGCTTGATGGTGTCCGGTCATTTAATGGCCGGACTGGAGAACTGCCTAGAGAGGCTGTTTTGTACTTCTGCTGCAAGGGCCGCCGTGTGCTCCTCCGTTTGGAGGGAGCGTTCGGTGTTTCCATTGACCGTAATTACTCCTCGAGGGCCTGGCATTTTGAGCTTAAGGTATGCGTAGTGTGGTACCGCATTGAACTTGGCGAATGCGGTTCGTCTGAGCAGTGCGTGATAGCCACTGCAGAATGGGACTATGTCGAAGATTAACTCCTCGCTTCGGAAATTATCCGGAGATCCAAAGACCACTTCAAGTGTGATTGAGCCTGTACAGTTGGCTTCTACACCTGGTATTATGCCTTTAAAGGTCGTTTTGGTGGGCTTAATCCTCGAGGGATCTATGCCCATTTTCCGCACTGTATCCTGGTAAAGCAGGTTCAGGCTGCTGCCGCCGTCCATAAGGACTCTAGTGAGATGAAATCCGTCAATAATTGGGTCTAGAACCAATGCGGCGAATCCGCCATGACGGATGCTAGTGGGATGGTCCCTTCAATCAAAGGTGATCGGGCAGGAGGACCATGGGTTCAACTTTGGGGCGACTGGCTCTACCGCATATACGTCCCTTAACGCGCGCTTCCGCTCCGTTTTGGGGACGTGGGTTGCGTATATCATGTTCACCATCCACACTTGTGGGGGAAAACCCTTCTTTCCACTATTGTTCGGCGGACGGGGCTCCTCGTCGTCATCGCTATGCAGCCCCTTGTCTTCATTTTCGGCATTTAACTTGCCTACCTGCTTGAACACCCAACCATCCCTGTTAGTGTGATTGGCCGGCTTTTCGGGGGTGCCATGTATCTGGCATAAGCGGTCGAGTATTCGGTCCATACTGGACGGGCCCCTAGGATTCCTTTTGAATGGCTTTTTCCGCTGACCGGATTTAGAGCCTCTGAATCCGGCATTAACTGTCGTATCTTCAGTATTGTAGCCGTTAATGTGGCGCTTCTGCTTGTTGTGACGCGACCTGCCACTACTGTCCCTGGTATCCGAATTACCAGGGTTCTTGGTCATATTGTTGCTACGAGCAAGCCAGCTGTCTTCTCCCGCGCAAAAGCGGGTCATGAGTGTCGTGAGTGCTGCCATAGACTTCGGCTTTTCCTGTCCAAGGTGCCGGGCAAGCCACTCGTCACGGATATTGTGCTTGAAGGCTGCTAGGGCCTCAGCGTCCGGACAGTCGACTATTTGATTTTTATTTGTTAGGAACCGTGTCCAGAATTGCCTGGCCGATTCAGCTGGCTGCTGAATTACGTGACTTAGGTCATCGGCGTCTGGGGGTCGCACAAAAGTGCCCTAGAAATTGTCGAGGAATGCGGCTTCCGGGTCCTCCCAACAACTGATTGATCCTGATGGCAAGCTGTTAAGCCAATGCCGAGCTGGTCCTTTAAGCTTGAGTGGGAGGTATTTGATGGCGTGGAAATCATCGCTGCGGGCCATGTGGATATGAAGGAGATAATCCTCGATCCATACCGCAGGATCTGTTGTGCCATCATATGATTCGATGTTGACTAGTTTGAAACCCTCGGGGATTTGATGATCCATTACTTCGTCTGTGAAGCATAGTGGGTGTGCGGCGCCTTTGTACTGGGCTATGTCACGACGTAGCTCCAATGAGCTTTGTCTGCTGTGTTCGGCCCTGCCGAATTTGTGGCCAGCGTGACGGTTACCATCTCGAGCCGTGGGGTGCCCACACGATCCGTAGATCGATCTTGTTTGCCTTGCCTTCTCCTCCAACATATCTCGTAAGTCTGGCGCATATTCCCGTGCCTTGGTATGGGGTGCGGCTTGAGTGGAGGGCCGAGAGGCCTCTTTGTCGCGGCCACGAGGTGGCCGGTCGGCCGCATCAAGTGCTTCCTCCTTTAATCGGGGTAGCAACCTGCGCTTTGGGTAGCTCTTGGAGGGGCGTTCGAGTTTATGCTCTTCGGCCGCAAGGACTTCAGTCCATCTGTCGACTAGCAAATCTTGGTCAGCTCTAAGCTGTTGCTGTTTTTTCTTGAGGCTTCTTGCCGTGGCCATAAGCCTGCGTTGAAAACGCTCTTGCTCGACGGGATCCTCTGGCACGACGAATTCGTCGTCGTCGAGGCTTTCCTCGTCTTCAGAGGGAGGCATATAATTATCGTCCTCGACCTCTTTGTCTGCCGCTCTCTCATGAGGGCTGGTTTCTCCATCCTCCTGTGCTAAATCTTGCTGGAGGGGGTTTTCTTCGGCACTTTCCGGAGTATTATTATCTCCCATGCTGGAATCACCGTGTTTGTTTTGGCGGGATTTTGAGCGGCGCCGCTGACGTCGGCGCTTAGGCTGTTTCTTGGAGGGGTCATCCTCCGCTGTTCCATCACCATATCCTTCTTTTGGGTTATCCACCATGTATATGTCATATGACGAGGTGGCTTTCCAGGGCCTGATAGGCGCTGGTTCTTCATCGTCTCCTTCATCGGCGTCCATACCGTCGATGTCTTCGGAGTCGAAGTCGAGCATGTCGGTTAAGTCGTCAACATTGCCAACAAAGTGGGTGGTGGGTGGGCTTTGAATTTCTTCATCGTCCGAATCCCAACCTTGCTTAACGTAGTCCGGCCAGGGCTCTCCTGATAAAGAGAGATACTTCAGTGTCTTTAGAATATCGCTGAAAGGCGAGTGCTGAAAGATGTCTGCGGCGGTAAACTCCATGATCGGCGCCCAATCGGATTCGATCGGCAGGGGGGCGGAGGGTTTGGAGTCCGGAGAGGAGTCCGGCTCCTTGGAGTCACGAGTCTCGCAGAGTGCGGGGCTGGTGTTTAGCTCGATCGCCGTTGGGATCGCAGCCCCCGAGGCGGCGTCCAACCACCCATCCTCGATCGGCGTAGTTGGCTCCGAATTAAGGGTCGAAGTCGATGCGGGTGCGGCCTCCAGGGCACTGTTCGGCGGCAGAGCTAGATCATGCTCGTCGTGACAGTGCGGCGCACTCGGCAGTTGCTCGAATCCATCGAAGATCAAGTCCCCGCGGATGTCAGCCGTGCAGTTTAAGCTTCCAAATCTGACCTGACGGCCAGGGGCATAGCTTTTGACCTGCTCCAGATGGCCAAGTGAATTGGCCCGTAGTGCGAAGCCGCCGAAGACGAAGATCTGTCCGGGGAGGAAGTTCTCACCCTGGACTGCATCGCCATTGATGATCGTAGGAGCCATCAAGCCTGACGGCGACGACACAGAGGAACTCTCAATGAAAGCACCAATGTCGGTGTCAAAACCGGCGGATCTCGGGTAGGGGGTCCCAAACTGTGCGTCTAGGCCGGATGGTAACAGGAGGCAAGGGACACGAAGTTTTACCCAGGTTCGAGCCCTCTCGATGGAGGTAAAACCCTAGGTCCTGCTGGATTAATATTGATGATATGGCTAGTACAAGAGTAGATCTACCACGAGATCGGAGAGGCTAAACCCTAGAAGCTAGCCTATGGTATGATTGTTGTGTATGAATATGATGTCCTACAGACTAAAACCCTCCGGTTTATATAGACACCGGATAGGGTTAGGGTTACATAGAGTCGGTTACAACGGTAGGAGATCTACATATCCGTATCGCCAAGCTTGCCTTCCACGCCAAGGAAAGTCCCTTCCGGACACGGGACGAAGTCTTCAATCTTGTATCTTCATAGTCCAGGAGTCCGGCTGAAGGTATAGTCTGGCCATCCGGACACCCCCTAATCCAGGACTCCCTCAGGGAGACTATCATTTGAAGCACAAGAGCAAGGGGTTCAACATCAACACACCATTTGTTACTTCTTGGAGAGTGGTGTCTCCTAGATTGGCTAGTTGTCACTTGGGAGCCTCCAACAAGATTGTGGAGTTGAACCAAGGAGTTTGTAAGGGCAAGGAGATCGCCTACTTCATGAAGATCTACCGCTAGTGAGGCAAGTCCTTCGTGGGCGACGGCCGTGATGGAATAGACAAGGTTGCTTCTTCGTGGACCCTTCATGGGTGGGGCCCTCCGTGGACTCGCGCAACCCTTACCCTCTGTGGGTTGAAGTCTCCATCAACGTGGATGTACGATAGCACCACCTATCAGAACCATGACAAAAACATCTGTGTCTACAATTGCGTTTGAATTCTCCAAACCCTTATCTTTACATTCTTGCAAGTTGCATGCTTTACTTTCCGTTGCTCATATACTCATTGCATGCTTGCTTGATATGTATTGTGTTAGTTAAACTTGTGCTTAAACTCCACTTAAACTTAAGAATATTAAAAACTGCAACTTTTGGCACTTAGTGTCTAATCACTCCCCCTCTAGACCTCTTCTCGATCCTTTCATACTCCAATGTCACCTCAAGTATCCATGGGTATGATTATACGATATGCACCACACAATCTCAGATTCATCTATTCAACCAACACATAGAACCTCAAAGAGTGCCCCAAAGTTTCTACCGGAGAATCACGACGAAAACGTGTGCCAACCCCTATGCATAGGTTCATGGGCGGAACCCGCAAGTTGATCACCAAAACATACATCAAGTGAATCACGTGATATCCCATTGTCACCACAGATACGCACGGCAAGACATACATCAAGTGTTCTCGAATCTTTAAAGACTCAATCCGATAAGATAACTTCAAAAGGGGAAACTCAATCCATTACAAGAGAGTAGAGGGGGAAGAAAACATCATAAGATCCAACTATAATAGCAAAGCTCGCGATACATCAAGATCGTACCACCTTAAGAACACGAGAGAGAGAGAGAGATCAAACACATAGCTACTGGAACATACCCTCAGCCCCGAGGGAGAACTACTCCCTCCTCGTCATGGAGAGCACCGGGATGATGAAGATGGCCATCGGAGAGGGATTGCCCCCTCCGGTAGGGTGCCGGTACGGGTCTAGATTTGCTTTAGGTGGCTACGGAGGCTTCTGGCAGCGGAACTCCCGATCTATTGTGCTCCCTGATCATTTTAGTGTATATGGGTATATATAGGAGGAAGAGGTACGTCAGGGGAGCCACGAGGGTGGAGGGCGCGCCCCCTACCTCATGGCTTCCTCGAAGATTCCTTGACATGGACTCCAAGTCTCCCGGATTGCTTTCCTTCCAAAAATAAGTTCCGTGAAGTGTCAGGTCAACTGGACTCCGTTTGATTTTCCTTTTCTGCGATACTCTAAAACAAGGAAAAAACAGAAACTGGCACTGGGCTCTGGGTTAACAAGTTAGTCCCAAAAATAATATAAAAATGTATAATAAAGCCCATAAACATCCAAAACAGAAGATAATATAGCATGGAGCAATCAAAAATTATAGATACGTTGGAGACGTATTAGTTCGCTATTCGTGAGAATAGGGGATGATACCGGTTGGTGCTTGATCTGAGGAAGGACTTCATCATCTTCTACATTGTCTTCACGATCAATGTCTTCAGCTGTGATGGGGTCAACAGCTGGTACTTCTTCATCTTCGGGAGCCTCTGTGGTAGTAGGCTCGTGAACTACAAGTTGACGCTCTTGCTTAGAGGAGGCAGGACGTGCAACTGAGATGGGCTCAACAACAAGTGGCTCTGTGGCAGCAGCACGCTCTTTCCGCGAAGTCTTTGTCTTCGGCTTCTTTGTTGATGGAGCACCATCAGAGGCATCCTTGTGCTTGCACTTCCTGGCATCATATTTAGCTACCCTGGTTTTCTTTAGCTCTGAAGCTGCTGAGGGGGCCTTAGGCTTCGAGCCTGTCATGCTGGCAGGGAAGACAATGCTAGGTGCTTCCTGCCTTGGTGCTTCAATGTGTGTCGCAGCAGACTTCTTCTTCTGTTTGGTAGCTATTCTAGGGTCGATACCAGGACGCCCCAGAGCCTTGTGCTTCTCTGCCTCATTGTGGGCTTGAACGCATTTCTATGTAAAGTATTTCATCCGCTCTCTTGAGCTTTTAGCTTCCTCGCGCTTCTTGTGAAACTGCTGCTTGAGCTCATGCAACATCTTCTTAAAGCTTTGAACATCAGCCATGCTGAGCTTTGCCATGTGCTTCTTGAACTATGCCTTCTCAAAATAAATTTTGTTCTTCATCTCGACGATCTTCTGAGCCAAGGCCAACTCATTTGCAATGGCTCCGTGGAAGGTGATGCTAATGTCCACTGGCAGCTGAAGATCAACGATGCTTATGCTCTGGTCGTTGAACCACTCATCAATGAAGTTGTTCAGAATATCCACATCAAAGAGGGGCAGATCGTTGAAGATCTCTGCCTCTTGCTTGCTCTTGATTAGAAGCTCAAGAGCATCATCACCAAAGTCTTCGTTGCTTGACAGATCAATGGTTTCATCTTCGTTCCTCAGAACGACAGCTGGAGTTAGCTCATGCCCAGAAGTCTTCATGGGCTTCTTCTTGGGCTTCTCCTTCTTGGAGACACGAGAAAGATCTTCAGATTGCACACTGGGTTCAGGAGGTGCAGTGGCCAATGGCTTCGCACGCGAAACTTTCGGTGTAGCAGAGGGCTTTGAAGCCTTTGATTTCTTCTGCTTCTGCTTTGGTGGGGCCGGTGCATCTTCAGAATTTGCGTCGTCAGCTGAGTGGTCCATCGTAGCCCCCTGTACAGCAATACGAGTGATGAGGCCTTTGAGGTTGTAGAAGGGGCCGATTTCATTGGGATTGGCATCACGTGTGCCATCAGACCATGGATCACATGGACCAGGGTTGAAGTCGAGGCCAAACTGCTTCTTGTTCTTCTTGGCAGACTCTTTGACAAACTGAAAGTTGCGCTTGAAGAGATTGTCGTCGCGACACCATAGCAAACTAGATGGGTTGGCATTTTCAGGCTGTGGTCCTCTGACCATGCAATGGTAGAAGCCTTGAGCAATAGCTTCGGGCTTGCACTTAGGCTGCAGATTTCGATACAAAATATCTCCCCAGGGATGCTTGATAGCATTCTTTTCAGCATAGTTAGTAGTCACAAATCTGTACTTGAACCATTCTTCGGCCCAGTATCTTCGAATCCATTGGATTCGGGTCTTGCACTCGCCATAGGTTTCTTCAGGATCTAACTTGTACATTTCAAAGAGATCTGGTGGCAGGTCCTTGGCTATATCCCCACGGTGCTGCTTGGCGCCCTTTCTAGCTGATTTCTCAATGGCCATAGTATTCAAGCTGAAAGGCATCAAGACTGTGAATGGCTTCCGTCTGCTGGTCAAAGAGGAACTGGCTTCAGGAGAATTGGTCTGTCGACGTCAGAATTCTGCAAATGAATGCAGTCTATGAGAACCAAGGGATTCTCCCATGGACATGTACCTGTGACAGCATTAGAGATGCGAGGGAAGGGGAAGAGGTCATATGCATTCTTAGAAGATTGTGAAGATAAATCGGTTTGAATACATGGATCTCATAGTGCAAAGACATTAACTTATTTGATGAGAGTTGGTTCCAGATTTGTACGAATCCGAGAATAAGTACAAGTGAGGAATCTAACTAGCAGTGAAGCATAAGTGAATATACTTGGCATGATATGAGATGCAGAACAAGATAGACCCAGATTTGCAAGCTTAGAAACCATTTCTGGTTGAAGTACGTGGATGGATCTGATGAATCAAAAGGGTAGTAAAAGTAAGATTTAATTACCACACGAAGAACTGCTAGACGAAGTTGAGAGGGAGGCCGAGCAGTTCAATCTCCCGCACCCTAACTTGGCGGTGGAAGACACCTACGACAGCGGCGGAGAGGACGAGGTCCGCGGCCGGCGTGAGTACGGTGTCGAAGATGTCGCAACAGCTAAGCCCTTCGTCTCCGGTGTCGTCGCGAGCTAGCGGAGGCGCTAGGGTTTTGGTGCGAGGCGAGGAGGTCAAAGAAGAGATAATGACCACGGTGAGGTGTGTATTTATAAGGACCGGGATGGCACAGCGTTATTACGCAAGTGCCCCTGGCGGTTCACATCTGAAGGACACGTGGCATGCATGCAACACATTGGAAGTTGTTCCATGTTCCCACGCATGCCTGGATTGTCGGGTGGTCGTTCCAGCTTCTCCGGTTTTAGGCAATAAGGATATAGCATTAAAATAGATTCAATTTTTGTCTCTGTGTCTTCTGCTGACAAGGACTCAGAGAAGACAATCGACAATTTCAATAGAATGCATATGATTTGGATAGATAGAATCTGAGGTTGAAGCATAGACGGGGTTAGGGTCCGATCACATTCACTTAGATCAAAAGATTCAAACAAGAAGACATAGCTATAAGTGAATGCTGTAGAGGACAGAACACAAATGTATATATATCAGTATGAGACCAAATCAACACTGTGAAGATAAACATGACATCAAATCAGTGTCGAAGACAAACCAAATGCGAAGACTATGCAAATCTGACGTCAATAAAAACACTCCAAACAAGAGTTTGGTGGTGGCGTTACCCACCGTATAGGAAGTATTAGACCCAGACACGACGCACAATTATCGTGGCGCTCCGAAGTCAAATTCCGCGTTAATGTTTTCACACTTAGAGTGTATGTCTTCATTGATTGAAGATATACTTTACTGCGTGTGTTGCACATCTAAGCCATCACATGCATAAGCGTTAGGATGTGTGTCCAATCACAGAACATTCGAGGATTCTAAGATATTTAGCTCACACCACAACTTGCAAAACCTTTTCTCATCCAAGGGCTTTGTGAAGGTATCTGCTAATTGCTCTTCAGTGTAGACGTGAATGATATCAATATCTTCCTTCATGACATGGTCTCTGAGAAAGTGATGACGAATTTCAATGTGCTTTGTCTTCGAGTGCTGAACTGGGTTGTTGGCAATCTTGATGGCACTTTCATTCTCGCAGTAGAGTGGTACTTGCTTTAGTTGGATGCCATTGTCCTTGAGAGTTTGCTTCATCCATAGAAGCTGAGTGCAGGAAGATCCAGCAGCAATGTATTCAGATTCAGCAGTGGAGAGAGACACAAAGTTCTGCTTCTTTGAAGACCAACAGACAAGAGATCGTCCAAGGAAGTGACATGTGCCTGATCTAGACTTGTGATCAACCTTGTCACCAGCATAATAAGCATCTGAGAATCCAACTAGATCAAACTCTGAGCCCTTTAGATACCATAATCCTAGTGTTGGGGTGTAAGCCAAATATCGAAGAATTCGCTTCACAGCTAAGTGATGTGACTCCTTTGGTGCTGCTTGGAATTGGGCACACATGCAAACTCTAAGCATGATATCTGGCCTAGATGCACATAAATAGAGTAAAAACCAATCATGGAGCGGTATACCTTTTGAGTGAACTCTTTACCCTTGTCGTCGGGGCCGAGATGAATTTTGGTTGGCATTGGCGTCATGTATCCCTTGCAGTCTTGCATTCCAAACTTCTTCAGGCAATCTTTGAGGTATTTCTCTTGAGATATGAAGATGTCGTTGCTTTGCTGACGAATTTGAAGACCAAGGAAGAACTTTAGCTCACCCATCATGGACATATGATATTTCTCTTGCATCATGTGTCCAAACTCATCACTGTATCTTTTGTCAGTGCAGCCGAAGATAATGTCATCCACATAGATCTGACACACAAACAGTTCACCATCGTATGTCTTCGTGAAGAGAGTGGGATCCAGGGAAGCAGGTTTGAAGCCTTTGCTCTTCAGGAAGTCTTTGAGTGTGTCATACCAAGCACAAGGGGCTTGTTTGAGGCCATACAGTGCCTTGTTGAGCTTGTAAACCATATCAGGATGTTTTGGATCTACAAAGCCAGGTGGTTGTGCAACACACACTTCTTCTTCAATCTTGCCATTGAGAAGGGCACTCTTCACATCCATTTGATATAGGAGGATGTTGTGATGGTTGGCATAGGCTAGCAGAATGCGAATGGCTTCAAGCCTAGCCACCGGAGCAAATGTTTCATCGAAGAAAATCCCTTCAACTTGAGTGTATCCTTGAGCAATGAGACGAGCCTTGTTTCTGACAACTTGACCATTCTCATCTTGTTTTTTGCCATAGATCCATTTTGTGCCTATGATATTGTGCTTGCGGGATCAGGACACTTGACCATTTCCCATACATTGTTCAGCTAGAACTGTTGAAGATCTTCTTGCATAGCTTGAATCCATTCAGGTTCCATGAAGGCTTCAACAACTTTCTTGGGTTCAGATATAGAGACAAATGCAAAGTGCCCACAGAAATTTGCTAGCTGAGTTGCTCTTGAATGAGTGAGTGGACCAGGTGCATTGATGCTATCAATTATCTCCTCAATTTGTACTTCATTTGCAACACGGGGATGAATTGGACGAAGATTTTTCCCTTGCTGATCATTGTCTTCATCTTCAGCATTGGCTTCAGGCTAAGCAGAGTCTTCAGGTTGATTTGGTGCAGAAATGATAAGTTCCTCTTCAGCCTGTGCCTCTGAAGGTATGATTTCTCCAGTACCCATAAGCTTGATGGATTCACTTGGTGAGACTTCATCTAGCACATTTGGCGGGTTCTCTCTTTGCGAGCCGTTAGTTTCATCGAACCGCACATCCACAGTTTGAACCACTTTATAGTGAAAGAGGTTGAAGACTCTGTAAGAGTGCGAATCCTTTCCGTAACCAAGCATAAAACCTTCATGTGCTTTCGGTGCAAATTTTAAAGTGTGATGCGGATCTTTGATCCAGCACCTAGCACCAAATACTCTGAAGTAGCTTACGTTTGGCTTCTTACTAGTCAGTAGCTCATATGATGTCTTCTTTAGAAGCTTGTGAAGATAAACACGGTTGATGACATGGTATGCAGTATCAATAGCTTCAGGCCAGAACTTCCTTAGAGTCTTGTACTCATCAAGCATCGTCCGAGCCATCTCAATGAGTGCCCCGTTCTTGCACTCCATGATGCCATTCTGCTGAGGTGTGTGATGACCCACAAGTATAGTGGATCTATCATAGTCCTTTCGATAAGTAAGAGTGTCGAACCCAACGAGGAGCAGAAGGAAATGATAAGCGGTTTTCAGCAAGGTATTCTCTGCAAGCACTAAAATAATAGGTAACAAATAGTTTTGTGATAGGATAATTCGTAGCGAGTAACAAGTAACAAAAGTAAATAAAGTGCAGCAAGGTGGCCCAATCCTTTTTGTAGCAAAGGACAAGCCTGGACAAACTCTTATATGATGTAAAGCGCTCCCGAGGACACATGTGAATATCGTCAAGCTAGTTTTCATCACGTTCATATGATTCGCGTTCGGTACTTTGATAATTTTGTATGTGGGTGGACTAGTGCTTGGGTGCTGCCCTTACGTGGACAAGCATCCCACTTATGATTAACCTCTATTGCAAGCATCCGCAACTACAACAAAAGTATTAAGGTAAACCTAACCATAGCATGAAACATATGGATCCAAATCAGCCCCTTACGAAGCAACACATAAACTAGGGTTTAAGCTTCTATCACTCTAGCAACCCATCATCTACTTATTACTTCCCAATGCCTTCCTCTAGGCGCAAATAATGGTGAAGTGTCATGTAGTCGACGTTCACATAACACCACTAGAGGAGAGACAACATACATCTCATTAAAATATCGAACGAATACCATATTCACATGACTACTAATAGCAAAACAGCTCCGCCAGAGCACTAGATTGGTTCCGCCAAGGTTCCGTCTCGTGGCGGCGGAATCTCGTCCGGAAAGATGGCTTATGATTTTTCCTCATCGAAAGACTCCATATAGCAGAAGATGGCCATCGGAGGGCCACCAGGGGGTCCACGAGGTAGGGGGCGCCACACCCACCCTCATGGGCAGGCTATGGCCCCCCTGGTGAAGTTCTTGCGCTCAGTATTTTTTATATATTATGAAAACGTCTTCCGTGAAGTTTCAGGACTTTTGGAGCTGTGTAGAATAGGTCTCTAATATTTGCTCCTTTTCCAGCCCAGAATCCCAGCTGCCGGCATTCTCCCTCTTTATGTAAACCTTGTAAAATAAGAGAAAATAGACATACGAATTATGACATAATGTATAATAACAGCCCATAATGCAATAAATATCGATATAAAAGCATGATGCAAAATGGATGTATCAACTCCCCCAAGCATAGACCTCGCGTCCTCAAGCGAAAGCCGAAATCGAAAAATATATCCACATGTTTAGAGATAGAGTTGTCGATAAACATAAAATACGGACAAGAGGGCATCATGATCATTCTTAGAACAACAACTTATATAATTCTTGTCATATGATCTCTTATGCTAGAGTAACAATTCAATCACAATTTCAAGTATGAATCATAAACTTCATTGAAAACTAACAAACTATAATCTTAGTCATTGGAGCAATTGCAATCTATCATAATATAGGAAAGAGTCAATATAAGAGCTTTTTAGCAAGTCCACATACTCAACTATCATATAGTCTTTCACAATTGCTAACACTCACGCAATACTCATGGGTATGGAGTTTTAATCGGACACAGAGAAAGATAGGGGCTTATAGTTTTGCCTCCCAACGTTTTACCTCAAGGGTAATGTCAACAATAATAGTTCATGAAAACTCAAATCCAATTAGCCATATATACCAGGATCTTTTCCAACATGTTGTGCTTGCCAAAAGATAAAATGTAAAAAGGAAGGGTGAATATCACCATGACTCTTATGTAAGGTGGGAGATGAAAGTAAAAGATAGGCCCTTCACAGAGGGAAGCAGAGGTTTTCATGCGCTTTTATGGTTGGATGCACAAAATCTTAATGCAAAAGAACGTCACCTTATATTGCCACTTGTGATATGGACCTTTATTATGTAGTGCATCGCTTTTATTTCTTCCATATCACACAATCGTATAAAGCTTATTTCCTCCACATCAATCAATCATACATATTTAGAGAGCAATTTTTATTGCTTGCACCGATGACTACTTACTTGAAGGATCTTACTCAATCCATAGGTAGATATGGTGGATTCTCATGGCAAAACTAGTATAAGGGTGTTTGGAAGCACAAGTAGTATCTCTAGTTGGTGCGATTTGGCTAGCATGAGGGGGAAAGGCAAGCTCAATCATGTTGGATGATCCAAGACAATATAATTTATCTCAGATGTAAGAAAACATAACCCATTACGTTGTCTTCCTTGTCCAACATCAACTCTTTAGCATGTCATATTTTAATGAGTGCTCCCAATCATAAAAGATGTCAATGATAACATATCTATATGTGAAAACCTCTCTTTCCTTATTACTTCCTATTAATTGCAACAATGACCAAAGCTATGTCTGCCAACTCCCAACAACTTTAATCATCATACTCTTTCTATGTGAAGTCATTACTCTCAATAAGATCAGTATGAACTTTTTGTTTCTTTTTATTCTTTTCTTCTTTATTTTATTCACCCAAGATCATGGCAAAATAATAAAGCCCTTGACTCAACACTAATCTTTATTATATATAGCTCACGGACTCGATTACATAGAAGGATCATAAAGCAAAACTCACAACTAGATCATACTAAGAACTTTTATTCTACTAGATCAAAATATTATCAAAAGGATCGAACTAAGAAAACGGTAAAGATAAAAGTGATGATGATGCAATACCGGGGCACTCCCCCAAGCTTGGCAGTTGCCAAGGGGAGTGCCCATACCCATGTGATTATGTTTCCTTTTTTGGGGATGGTGATGTGATATTCTTGGCGATGATGCCCCTCAGGATATGATTCTCCTCCTCAAGCTTGTTGACTTGTTGCTTGAGGTCCATTATTTCCTTTGGAAGTTTTCCTGTAACAGCCAAAGTTCCCTGCACCCAAGGGTACTGCATAGCTGCGGGAGAACCAGTGACACTCTTTTTCATATTCTCATAAAAATAAATCTAACATTGGAAGGGATAACTGAGTTTGGAATAGCCGAGCTCTGCAGTTCCCCCATGGTGAATCCAGCTCGGAAGCGAGAAGTGACTTCTTGATCCTCCTCCATGGCATCTATTCTCTTCAAATCAGCCTCCATCTCTTCCTCCGTTGCTGGCCCAAAGTGGTCAACATTGTTGTTTGTCATTGATCTCGGTGCCGGATGAGACACCCAGCTCTCCCCGACTGATTCTTGCAAAGACATCTTGCTCTAATCTGCAGCACCAACAGCTCGAAACACAAACATAGGATAATTGTGTGATACGGGAGTCAAAACCTCTGGGAGATTATATAATGAATTTTTATGGACCAAAATACGTAACATGTAAGAAAATAGAGTCCGAAGAGCACACGAGGCGCCCACGAGGTAGGGGGGCGCCCAGGGGGTAGGGCGCGCCCTCCACCCTCGTGGAGCCCTCGTGTCCTTCCCGGACTGCTTCTTATTTTTCTATTTTTCTATATATTCCAAAATGGAAGAAAATTGCCATTAGAACTGTTTTGGAGTCGGTTTACTTACCGTACCACATACCTATTCCTTTTCGGAGTCTGGAACGTTCCGGAAAGTGTCCCTTATGTATTCCTCTGGGGTTACGGTTTCAATAACACTGGTTTCAACATTTATAGGATTACCTGAGATATAATGTTTAATTCTTTGACCGTTCACCACCTTCGGATTTGTGCCTTCGAAGTTGTTGATTTTTATGGCACCGGAATGATAGACCTCCTCGATAACGTAAGGACCTTCCCATTTAGAGAGAATTTTTCCTGCAAAAAATCTTAAACGAGAGTTGTATAGCAATACATAGTCACCTACATTAAACTCACGCTTTTGTATCCTTTTGTCATGCCATCTTTTAACTTTTTCTTTAAATAATTTGGCATTTTCATAGGCTTGGGTTCTCCATTCATCAAGTGAGCTAATATCAAATAACCTCCTCTCACCGGCAAGTTTAAAATCATAATTGAGCTCTTTAATAGCCCAATAAGCCTTATGTTCGAGTTCGAGAGGTAAGTGACATGCTTTTCCATAGACCATTTTATACAGAGACATACCCATAGGATTTTTATATGCAGTTCTATAGGCCCATAATGCATCATCAAGTTTCTTGGACCAATTCTTTCTAGATCTATTAACAGTCTTTTGCAAAATTAATTTGAGTTCTCTATTACTCAATTCTACTTGACCACTAGACTGCGGGTGATAAGGAGATGCAATTCTATGATTAACATCATATCTAGCAAGCATTTTACGGAAAGCACCATGAATAAAATGTGAACCACCATCAGTCATTAAATATCTAGGGACTCCAAACCTTGGAAAAATAACTTCTTTAAGCATCTTAATAGAGGTGTTATGATCAGCACTACTAGTTGTAATAGCTTCTACCCACTTAGTAACGTAATCAACAACAACTAAAATATGTGCATATCCATTATAGGAAGGAAAAGGTCCCACATAATCAAAGCCCCAAACATCAAATAGTTCAATAACAAGTGAATAATTCATAGGCATTTCTTGACGTCTACTAATATTACCAATTCTTTGACATTCATCACAAGACAAGACAAACTTACGGGCATCCTTGAAGAGAGTAGGCCAATAAAACCGGAATGCAATACCTTGTGTGCAATTCTATCTCCAGCATGGTGTCCTCCATATGCCTCAGAGTGACACTTGCGTAGGATCTGTTCCTGTTCATGCTCAGGTACACAACGTCTAATAACACCATCTACTCCTTCTTTATAAAGATGTGGGTCATCCCAAAAGTAATGCCTCAAATCATAGAAGAACTTTTTCTTTTGATGGTATGTGAAACTAGGTGGTATAAATTTAGCAACAATGTAATTAGAATAATCAGCATACCGTGGAGCAGTCTGAGAAGCATTTATGACATTTAATTGTTCATCAGGAAAGCTATCATCAATAGGTAGTGGGTCATCAAGCACATTTTCTAACCTAGACAAGTTGTTTGCAACGGGGTTCTCAGCTCCCTTCCTATCAATAATATGCAAATCAAATTCTTGTGGCAAGAGAACCCATCTAATAAGTCTAGGTTTAGCATCTTTCTTTTCCATAATGTATTTAATAGCAGCATGATCTTTGTTAATAGTTACTTTAAAATCAACAATATAAGATCTGAACTTATCACAAGCAAATACAACTGCTAAGAATTCTTTTTCAAAAGTAGCATAATTTCTCTGAGCATTGTCTAGAGTTTTACTAGCATATTGAATAACATTTAATTTCTTATCAACTCTTTGCCCTAGAACAGCACCTACAGCATAATCACTAGCATCACACATAATTTCAAAGGGTAAATTCCAATCAGGTGGCTGAACAATTGGTCCAGAGATTAATGCTTTATTAAGTATTTCAAATGCTTCTACGCAATCATCGTCAAAAGCAAATGGTATATCTTTTTTGTAATAAATTAGTCAGAGGCTGAGAAATTTTGGAGAAGTCCTTAATGAACCTCCTGTAAAAACCGGCATGACCAAGGAAACTTCTTATACCTTTGATGTCCTTGGGACATGGGATCTTTTCAATAGCATCAACCTTGGCTTTATCAACCTCAATACCTCTTTCAGAAACTTTATGCCCCAAGGCAATACCTTCATTAACCATAAAGTGGCACTTTTCCCAATTCAAGACAAGATTAGTTTCTTCACATCTCTCCAAAACTCGGTCAAGGTTGCTTAAGCAATCATCAAAAGAGGATCCATAGACGGAAAAATCATCCATGAAAACCTCACAAATCTTTTCACAAAAGTCAGAGAATATAGCCATCATGCATCTTTGAAAGGTAGCAGGTGAATTACATAAACCAAAAGGCATACGTCGATAAGCAAAAGTACCAAAAGGGCAAGTAAAAGTAGTCTTTGATTGATCATTGGCTGACACGGGTATTTAAGAGAAACCAGAATAACCATCTAGAAAGCAACAATGTGTATGTTTGGATAATCTTTCTAGAATTTGATCGATAAAAGGTAAGGGGTAATGATCTTTTTAAGTAGCTTTATTTAATTTGCGGAAATCAATTACCATCCTATAACCTGTAATAATTCTTTGCGGGATCAACTCATCTTTATCATTAGGAACCACAGTAATACCTCCCTTCTTAGGGACACAATGGAAAGGACTTACCCACTGACTATCAGCAACGGGATAAATTATACCTGCCTGAAGAAGCTTTAGTATTTCCTTTCTTACCACTTCCTTCATCTTTGGATTCAGTCGTTGTTGATGATCACGAACTGGTTTGGCATCTTCCTCCTATTTATTTTGTGTTGACACAGAGTGGGACTAATGCACTTAAGATCATCAAGAGTATATCCAATAGCAGCACAGTGCTTTTTCAGAGTTTTCAATAATCTCTCTTCTTCATGCTCTGAAAGGTTAGCACCAATAATAACCGGATATATCTTTTTCTCATCAAGATAAGCATATTTAAGAGTATCAGGTAACGGTTTAAGCTCAAACACGGGATCACCCTTGGGTGGAGGAGGATCCCCTAGGATTACAACAGGCAAATTGTGTTTCAGGATGGGTTCCTGTTTAAAGAATACTTCATCTATTTCCCTTCTTTCATTCATAAACATATAATTTTCATGGTCTAGCAAATATTGTTCTAAAGGATCACTAGGAGGCACGGAAATAGAAGCAAGACCAATAATTTCATCTTTACTAGGCAATTCCTCTTCACGGTGTTGTCTACGAAATTTAGAGAAATTAAATTCATGAGACGTATCACCTAAACCAATAGTAACAACATCCTTTTTGCAATCTATCTTAGCATTAACAGTGTTCAAGAAGGGTCTACCAAATATAATGGGACAAAAGCTATCTTGTGGGGAACCAAGAATAAGAAAATCAGCAAGATATTTAGTTTTCCCACACAAGACTTCAACATCTCTAACAATTCCAATTGGTGAAATAGTATCTCTATTGGCAAGTTTAATTGTGACATCAATATCTTCTATCTCAGCAGGTGCAATATCATGCATAATTTCTTTGTATAAGTCATGAGGTATAGCACTAGCACTGGCACCCATCTCACACAAGCCATGATAACAATGATCTCCTATTTTAACAGAAATAACAGGCATGCCTACCAAAGATCTAGGTTTATCTTTAGCACAAGGTTTAGCAATTCTAGCAGGCTCATCATGGAAATGAATAACATGCCCATCAATATTAGCAGACAAGAGATCTTTAACAATAGCAATATTAGGTTCAACTTTAATTTGCTCAGCAGGTGTATAAGTTCTAATATTGCTTTTACGAACCACATTGAAGCTTTAGCATGATCTTTTATCCTAACAGGAAAAGGTGGTTTCTCAACATAAGCAGTAGGAACAATAGGATCATTATAAGTGATAGTCTTTTCTTCAACTTTAATAGGTCCAACTACTTTTACTTCTATGGGAGGATGATATTTAAACCACTTCTCCCTAGGGAGATCAACATGAGTAGCAAGATATTCATAGAAAGAAGCTACTATATCAGACTCAAGTCCATATTTAGTGCTAAATTTATGGAAAACATCGGTACCCATAAAAGATTTAACACAATCAAACTTAGGTGTCATACCTGACTCCTTACCTTCGTTGAGGTCCCAATCTTCAGAGTTGCGTTTAATTCTTTCCAAAAATCCCATTTGAATTCAATAGTCTTCGTCATAAAAGAGCCAACACAAGAAGTATCGAGCATGGTGCAATTGTTATCAGAAAGCCGAGCATATAAATTTTGAATAATCATTTCTCTTGAGAGCTCATGATTGGGGCACGAATATAACATTGATTTAAGACTCCCCCAAGCTTGAGCGATGCTTTCTCCTTCGCGAGGCCAAAAATTATATATATAATTGCGATCACGATGAACAAGATGCATAGGATAAAACTTCTGATGAAATTCCAATTTCAATCGTTCGTAGTTCCATGACCCCGTGTCATCACATAGCCTAAACCATGTCAATGAATCTTCCTTCGAAGATAAAGGAAAGACCTTCTTCTTAATAACATCTCTGGGTACACCTGCAAGCTTAAATAATCCACAAACTTCATCCACATATATTAAGTGCTCATCAGGATGAGTTGTTCTGTCTCCTGCAAAAGGATTAGCTAGCAGTTTTTCTATCATACCCGAAGGAATTTCAAAGCATACATTTTCATTTCAGTAGGTTCAGTTGGTTGAGGAGCAACTCTTTTCTCTACTGGTCGGGGTGAAGATACCCCGAACAAGCCCCTCAGAGGATTACTTTCCATAGTAACAAGTGACAGTAAATTTCAGCACACTATATAAAGTTTTCCTTACGAAATTCCACATACCAAAGGCGCTTCACTCCCCGGCAACGGCGCCAGAAAAGAGTCTTGATGACCCAAAAGTATAGGGGATCTATCGTAGTCCTTTCGATAAGTAAGAGTGTCGAACCCAACGAGGAGCAGAAGGAAATAATAAGCGGTTTTCAGCAAGGTATTCTCTGCAAGCACTGAAATAATAGGTAACATATAGTGTTGTGATAGGATAATTTGTAACGAGTAACAAGTAACAAAAGTAAATAAAGTGCAGCAAGGTGGCCCAATCCTTTTTGTAGCAAAGGACAATCCTGGACAAACTCTTATATGATGTAAAGCGCTCCCGAGGACACATGGGAATATCGTCAAGCTAGTTTTCATCATGTTCATATGATTCACGTTCAGTACTTTGATAATTTGGTATGTTGGTGGACCAATGCTTGGGTGCTGCCCTTACTTGGACAAACATCCCACTTATGATTAACCTCTATTGCAAGCATCCGCAACTACAACAAAAGTATTAAGGTAAACCTAACCATAGCATGAAACATATGGATCCAAATCAGCCCCTTACGAAGCAACGCATAAACTAGGGTTTAAGCTTTTGTCACTCTAGCAACCCATCATCTACTTATTACTTCCTAATGCCTTCCTCTAGGCCCAAATAATGGTGAAGTGTCATGTAGTCGACATTCACATAACACCACTAGAGGAGACACAACATACATCTCATCAAAATATCGAATGAATACCAAATTCACATGACTACTAATAGCAAGACTTCTCACATGTCCTCAGGAACAAACGTAACTACTCACAAAGCATATTCATGTTCATAATCAGAGGTGTATTAATATGCATATAGGATCTGAACATATGATCTTCCACCAAATAAACCAACTAGCATCAACTACAAGGAGTAATTAACACTACTAGCAACCCACAGTTACCAATCCCGGGCTTAGAGACAAGAATTAGATACAAGAGATGAACTAGGGTTTTGAGAGGAGATGGTGCTGGTGAAGATGTTGATGGAGATTGCCCTCTACCGATGAGACGAGCGTTGGTGATGACGATGGCAATGATTTCCCCCTCTCGGAGGGAAGTTTCCCCGGCAGAACAGCTCCGCCAGAGCCCTAGATTGGTTCCGCCAAGGTTCTGCCTCGTGGCGGCGGGGTCTCGTCCAGAAAGATGGCTTATGATTTTTTCCTCATCGAAAGACTCCATATAGTAGAAGATGGCCATCGGAGGGCAACCAGGGGGCCCACGAGGTAGGGGGCGTACCCAGGGGGTAGGGCGCGCCCCCACCCTAGTGGGCAGGGTGTGGCCCCCTGGTAAACTTCTTGCGCTCAGTATTTTTTATATATTCTGAAAACGTCTTCCGTGAAGTTTCAGGACTTTTTGAGCTATGCAGAATAGGTCTCTAATATTTGCTCCTTTTCCAGCCCAGAATCCCAGCTGCCGGCATTCTCCCTCTTTATGTAAACCTTGTAAAATAAGAGAGAATAGACATAATGTATAATAACAGCCCATAATGCAATAAATATCGATATAAAAGCATGATGCAAAATAGACGTATTAGTGTGTATGGAGCAGACAACTCATGAGTGATGCCAAATGTATCAAGATAGGTGTCAAGGCCGGCGTTCTTGAACTCTGTGCCGTTATCACTTCTGATGTGCTTGATCTTGATGCCATAGTTCGTCATGGCACCATTGGCAAATTGTCTGAAGACATCCTGCACTTCAGTCTTGTAAAGGATTATGTGCACCCAGGTATATCCACTACAAAAAAATACACTTCCATGATGATACGTGTTTGTCACAGTAGGTCGCGTTTTCTGTCATGCATGTACATCCATGACGATTTTATGACAGAATCAAGATAGTCATACCTATGTTGTCGTTGAAGTGTTCCATGACATTACCAAAATTATCATCACAGAAGTGTCCACTTCCATGACGATAAATCACGCGTCACAGAAGTTCTTTCGTCAAGGGTGACCGACACATGGCATCCACCATAACGGAACGCCGTTAAGCTATGGGGTCGGGTTTTGGATCCGATAACCCGTTAACAGCCCCGACCAATGGGGATTTTCCACGTGTAAAATCATCATTGGCTGGAGGAGACACGTGTCAGGTCCGCGTTGGCACAGGTGTCACTCATCCAATGGGCGAGACGCGCCTATGATATGTTGACACGTGGACCGGCCCATCAAGTTTAAATGGGCCGGCCCAACTAAAGGCCCACAAGATTTTGCGGACCATAATGGGCCAACCGAGCTAAAGGCCCACGAGATTTTGCGGACCATAATGGGCTGGCCCAGCTAAAGGCCCAAAAGATTTTGCGGGCCATAATGGGCCGGCCCAGGTAAAGGCCCACAAGATTCTTGCGGATCATAACGGGCCGACCCAGCTAAAGGTCCATGAGATTTCGCCGATAATAATGGGCCGGCCCAGCTGTAGGCCCACAAGATTTTGTGGACCCTAGTAGGTCGGCCATTAACTGGCTGCCATGTTTTGGGCCAAATGCCGGCCCATATTTGATCTGATCCATTAATGGCCTGCCATGCTCCGGGCCTAATAGTGGCCCATATGAGATCCGGCCCGTTAAAAGCGTACCACGTTCTGGGCCAAATTATGGCCCAGATCAGGTCCGGCCCTTTAAGATGCTTTGGGCTCAATTATGGCCCATATCAGATTCGGCCCGTCAACTGGACACTATGCTTTTGGGCCCACTTGCTAAAGGCCCACTTAGTAATTCGGCCTGATATTAGTTTTGGCCTATGAAGGGCCCGTTTAACATTTCGGCCCTATATTAATTTCGGCCTATTAAAAGCCCGTCATATAGTTGGGCCTAACTACGGCCCGGTTTGCATCCGGCCTGCTCACAGCGATATCTGATTGGGCCAAACAAGGACTGAGACAATTTTGGCTTATTAAAAGCCTGTGATTTGATTCGCACAATCATGGGTCGGGGTTCATTTCAGGCTGCTGCCGGCCCGTGAGCTGTTCAGCATGTTTCAGGCCCAACCTACATCGTGATTGCATGACGGCCCGATTATGTAACATAATTTTATGGTTTGGCCGGTTTACTGCGAAGATAGGATATATATATATATATACAGTAAAATAACTGCAGCATCGTGAATAAGAAAAAACCTAGACTATACAATAAAGAAATTACGGCATATTACATCCAATAGGCATCAAGGTTCACCACTATGATAATAAAGCACAAGCAGACATCAGATTACATACACTCGGCATCAAAGATCACCACCGGTGCAAATAAACACGCTGACAAAATAATATACAAAACCGACAGCACTTCAATAGAGTTCAAGAAAGGTTAGCCCTGCTGGGGAGATGCAGTGCAAGCAACTAAGCAAGATGATGAGACTGCGCTTGTTCAACACTTATATCTTCCTCACTCTAAAAGATAAACAAGTAGATAGATGACAGGTTTTGCACATAAAAGTATCAGTGCTGACAATTCATCACATTTCTTACTGACGAATAAAGTGACACAGTTTAAAATTGCATTAACACAATATGGTACTCCCTCCTTTCCAGTTTATAAGGCTCAATTAAAAAATCTCACCAACCAAGGTAGATGATGAGTGGTGGAATATTTTTTGTAGTTTGCAAAAGCACCCAATTAATGCTCTTGTTTTCCTCAAAAAATTATGTTTACGAATGCATTAATTTCAATGCATGCGTGCATTGGTCAGTTTTCTCTCAATACTTGCATGCAATGATTTAATGCACCTTGAAGTCTGAACATGTGATGGGGAACAACCAAATTGAGCCTTATAAAATGGAAAAAACTAAAAATTTGAGATAAGCCCTATAAACCGAAAAGGAGGGAGTATTGTTCAGGTCAATACATGGCAGGACATGACAGTGTGAAGGAGTTGGCAGCTTCACGACACCACTGGATTACAGATCAAGAACTCATAAGTATCAATGGTTAGTGTGCTGTCAATTTATACCATTTTAGATTGGCGAATAAAGAGACGTTTTAAATAATAGTAGAATGATATGACATTGTTCATAGTTAAGACATTGCAGAATATGACATTGTGCTGTAGTGGATATGTTCACCACGCCACTGGATTACGGATGAAGAACAGAAGCATACATGCAGTGCAAAAGAAGATCACTTGCTCTGTATAGTTTAATTTACATGGTATGAAGAAGGAACTTGGTTGTACAACTGAAAACTTAAATTGAGAAAGGACAAACTTTTGTTTATGAACTACATAATAAACTTTAAACAAGCAATTTGATGCAAACACTAAAAATAAAAAGCTGTTGCAGTCATGCCTAACCAAATATATACAACAAAGTTTGAAGGCTTGAGATGGACAAACTTACATTATTGGTGAAGACAGGCTCTATAAAGGCCTTGTCCATGCTGATGGGGGGGCAATTCAAGAAGTTTACCACCGAATCTTCTTCAAAAGCATTGCCTTTATTCTACATTTTGTTAAGAGTAAATATAGATGTGATAATATACGAAAAATGGAGAATATTTAAGATAAGATGAAGAATGATGCTACATAATCAAGTAGCTATAAATGTAAGTGCAGCGATACAGGCAAAAGGTATAGCCAAGAGCAATGCACAGTTAAACTTCTTCAGTACCAACCTTATGGTAAGAGTAATTATAGATGTGATGTGTAGAAAATGGAGGGCAAAGGAAAATAAGCTGTAGAGTGATGGTACATGAACAAATACCTGTCATTATAAGTACACTGATGAAGGACAGCATGTTCTTACAAGAACAATGCAGAGCTAAAAAAAACATTGGCATTGGATATTATTCTACACTAATGTAACCATTCATACAGATCAGATAATTTGGAGCGAACAGTTGATAAGCAAGCTATCATGCATACTGCTGTCACATAATGAACCAGGTATGTATGCAAGTACAGTGATACAGGACAACATGTACTAACAAGAGCAATGCAGCGGGTAGCATATTTGTGATATCCTGTCGTTCTTGTCAAACCGGAATTCTTCTTCCAGTTGATTTCCTGCAAAAAATATCCGTAAGGCACATGTGAAAAAGTAGAAGTTCAAATTGTCATGTGATTTCATAAACAGTACCTCATCCTGGGAAGGAGATCAGTGCATAACAAGGTTTTTCCATTCAATGTCTTCTAAATTTAGCATAGGAGACTTCACCGGAAATTCGTTTATAGACTTGCCATCAAAGTGTGATTTCCTCAGGTAACACCGATACTGCTGCAATGCTTCCCTGAAAAGCACAAGCAAGCTTTGCTCGTCATGACTATCCAGATTGACCCTCGCCTAGTTACAACAATTTAATGTAAATCATTGATGTGTTCAATCAGCAGAAAACAAGAAAATAATAACCATGAATAATAGCACTTACACATAAGTTGGACAGGAAGATGTGAAAATGGTGTTTGTCTCCACAATAATCTTCCCATGATGGGAATATATGCACATAGTCCCTAACAACATTGAAAGCATTGTCTTTTAAATTGGGAATAAATGGAATGGTGTTCCAATCTGCAGGAATTGGCCGTCTCTGAAGTTGGGATAGGTCTTCGGCCGGTGCACTTGCTGTACTTTTTCCTGGAGTGGGATTTTTCTGTGGTACAGCTGGTGCTATGACAAATGAAATCGGTATACCTTTTGTTGGAGTGCAAGTCCTGTGTGGTGGGGCTAGTGGTGTGGCCAGTGAAGTATGGGTACAGTTTGCTGGAGTCGGTCCTACTTTTTGTGTCACTGGTTGTACAGCCAATATAAGTGGGGTGCTGTCTGATTTCTCCGGCACCACCATGTTTTTCAAGGACTTTGCTGCTGCTCCTTCAGGTTCGGCAATCACCCTCTTCCTTTTTGATGTCTGATGCACAAGAATAGCATTTGAGTGGAAAAACATGGTATGATGACAGATGGAATATGTATTGATAATGGATGGGCATGGCATCTCGACATATATGATGAGTAAACTAAGAAGATGGCAGTGTAACAAAGTAAAAGAAATGCAAGACAACAAATGCAAGATACCTGCAATCAATAAAACATTGCCCAATTAGAACAGGCACCTTGATGGGTGAATAGGATAGGCCATCTGCCTTTGACTCCTCGAGGTTAGAATAGTCATTAGGATCATATTCTGAACAAGAATCAACAGGTGGGGAGCGTATGAGTTTCATTGCATCCAGAATGGCACTCAATGCCTTGGTTCCAATTTTGTAAGTCATTGCAGTGTTTAGCTTCAAGAGTGGACTGCTGCTAGTGCCACACAAAGCAGCTACATAGATCATAGTGTAGATATAACGGGAAAACCTTAAGCATCAGAGTAAAATCAGCAAAGTGGAACTTGCTGGAATATATGTGCTAGTATTGCCGGTACGGCTAGAAAGGCTTCGGATACCAGCTCTCTTCAAGTGAAGGTGCGGTACTGTTAATATCAGTGTAACTCTCAAAGGTGACACATCTCCCCGCATTTCCTTGCTATTCTTATAGGATTCAAGTGGGCAGGCCACTACAAATCCTATTCCTATGTTTACAAGATCCTACGAATCAAAGAGGCTCAAAGTGTCCATCACAACCGACCGTATAGACCTCTACACTGCAAATGGCCCTGCTCATCTTCAGTACAAGGAACATATTGTACTACTATCATACTCCCTCCGTTCCAAAATATAGGTCTTGGTAGAGATTTCCACTATGGATCACATACAGATGTATCGAGATACATTTTAGAGTGTAGATTCACTCATTTTGCTCCATATGTAGTCCATGGTGGAATCTATACAAAGACTTGTATTTAGGAACGGAGAGAGTACATATTAAAGAAGAACGGAAGAGGAACATGGTAAAGAAGAGCAAGCAGATTTTGGATAATAAAATGTTGGTTGCGCAGTGCCCACACATGATGAACCAGAGCGCATTAAGAATGCAACTCCCAGCTGTCTCTCGACCATTTCAGGCGGTTGGATGAAGATCCTACGTCTCCTAACCCTTCTTCTTCCTCGTCTCTGATTCTTCCCATACAGAACACCGCAGGGGCCGCCGGGCGGACCACCGGCCCCCACCGCCTGTGTTCCTCCGCCACCCCCACACCCCACCCCCGCCCCAACCCCCACCCGCGTCGAGTTTTCTTCGTTCAGCGAGGCCCCACAACCACCCGAGCCCCTTCGAACGCACCGATGAACTCCGGCGAGCTCTGAAAAATCGACTAACCCAATTTTAAAATTTAGTCTACTGTGATTTAACTAGTGTGGAATATAAAAGGGGAAAACCATAAGCATTGGGAGTATAGTGTTGAGCGTGCCATGGCGGATCTGAAGGTGCAAACCGGACAAAGGCAACTTCGCAACCAAGACAAGAAATCTGAGTAAAGCAGTGGCGATCTATTTTCTTGCTGCGATAAATAAGTTGAGCAGATACGAAAGAATACCGCCTCTGGTGCAGCGCTGTGTACGCATCTGCTGAGAATTTTATGGTGCTACGGTAGCGATGGCTGTCGGTAGCGTGGCAGCAGATCTAGGAGGGTAGACGGTGGCGGCGGGGCGCGGTGGACGAGACGGTCGTAGGAGCGGCGCCGACAAGGTGGACGATGGCGGCGATGAAGCAAGAGGACGGGATGCAAGGATCCCAGTCCGAAGCCGTGGATGAGAGAGGTCGATCTCTTTTAATGGACGGCGGCGTCGGGGTATCATATCCGGCATGGTGGAGGAGGACGGCGGTGGATGGGGTGGCGGACGGCGGTGGACGGAGGAGGGTGGGGTGGAGAGGGTGTTTTGGCGCCCACGGAGTACGAATGGGGAAAAGGGAGGTAGAGAGGAAGGGGGGGAACCATGTATTCAGGGCGCGCTTGTCTCAAATGCAAGGATTTACAAACTTAGCCCCCATTCCAAATTTCTACTACATCACAGCAACATTAGTCGGTTGGGGACAGGACGGTAATCTCGCATACACCGAATATTTGCCGACGAGAGTTTGTTTTTGGCGCCCATCGTGTATAAATATGAATCGGGGAGGGGGTCGATTTCGGCCGAGGACTCACTATGTTTTGGCGCCCACTGTGTATGAATCCAGGTGAGAGGGGGTTACGTCACGTTTGGGTGAAATTACAAACCTACCCCTATCGAAACCTATAGAAATCCAACAGATGGGCTTTGAGTGGCAGGGATAGGCAGTAGTGATTTCCATCTCGCAGATTTTGGTTTCGGGGGTTACTGCGACTTTCCCCGCTTCGTTCAAATTTTGCAGAGTGCACATTTACCGTGCCAACTCAATTCGAATCCCGTTTGTATTCTATTTTTTTCGGGCGGGATCCATTTTCAATTGGAATTACATTCTATATACATCATTTTTTATATATACTTTCAAATGCACAACAAAGAATGATGCTCCTTTATATGTATAATATGATTTACAAATACAACGATCTCAAAATCTTAAGGTTGAATTCGAAAAAAATTAACCAAATTATGTTCTACTAAAATGTATGGATCAGTAATATCTACATATTAAATAACATAGATGTGCATGAATTCATATGAGTATGCATGTTTGATAGATCAATTTTGGTTCGAGTATGGATTACATATATCATCATCTCGAATTCAAGTATTTGAATCCCTTTTTTGTTCACTCCTTTCACGCCTAACGGTGTCCTGCACTAGGGGGTACTCACCACGTCGTCTCCCGATCTATTAGATTGGGCCGAGGACCCCCGTGGCCGTATACTCATGGGCCAGTTCGGACGGCTACCGCATACAAGGAAGATTCCACAAGACTTGGCGATCAAGACAAGGACTTCTCCCCACTGGCGTATTCGGCTAGGACTCTTGTTATCCTAGGCCTCCGGTGCATTATATAAACCGAGGCCAGGCTAGTCGATAGAGGGACAATATACACAACAATCATGCCATAGGCTAGCTTCTAGGGTTTAGCCTCCTTGATCTTGTGGTAGATCTACTCTTGTACTACCCATATCATCAATGTTAATCAAGCAGGAGTAGGGTATTACCTCCATCGAGAGGGCCCGAACCTGGGTAAAACAAAGTGTCCCCTGTCTCCTGTTACCATCCGGCCTAGACGCACAGTTCAGGACCCCCTACCCGAGATCCGCCGGTTTTGACACCGACAACGCCCATCTCTCTCGCATGCATGCTCCTTCAGGTAGCTATCACTCTCTTTTCTCCAGCTCACCCACACGCTCACTTCATGTTTCTCCTATCCTCACAAACATGGTCTCTCGACGTCTCCCTTGAGAAGTGTCACACTCTCCCTATCATTATACATTACATGGTCTTCATTATCTCTCATGTCTCTACTATTCTCTGGTATCACTCGGTACCTAAGCTTTCTTTTTCACCGCCACACACACATTCTCCACTCGTCTTTCACTTTATCTTTCTCTCTATGGGATTCTCTCACACACCCTATATGTCTCTACATATGACTCATACCACTAAAATTAGTCTCTCTCTCTCTCTCTCCTGTAGACACAACATTTGTTGCGGTCTCCTTTTCATCTCCATCCCAGACTGACATTATTCATTTGTTTACCGATCAGACAACCCCGACTACCGTCTCCTCTCTCTCTCTCATAGACACACACACACAACTCCTGCTTCCACTCCCCTTCCCGACTACGGTCTCTCTCTCACAAACACAAAACTCTCGCTTTTGCACCCCGACTCTTATTTCTCTGACAAACATTTATCGACTAGCTAGCCTCTAGATAGGTTTATACACCCGCACGCTCGTGCTTCCACCATCGCATACATGTCTCTCTGCCGCTCCTTGTATCTATGTAGATTTTTCTTCCCTTCTTGAGACACACCCTCTCGATCGTGCACACACACACTATCGCCTCATTTTAAGATGATACCTACCGCACACACACTCCTTGTGTCTTTTTCACACATGCACTCCGTCCTCCTCCACTCCCCCTCTCTCTCACACACACATGGGCTTTTTGCAACAACTAGCAAGATGCCCATGCGTTGCACGGAACATCAAGATGCATTTGTATGAGTAGTTTATCTTGTCGGGGAAAAGGATGAATGAGGGAAGGCCTTATTTGCAAATGTGGAGAGGGGTGTGGGTATCTTTTGGCAAAATTGCCATAGTTTCCTTCCTATCTATCAGATATAGATCGGACGGCCTATATTGCAGGATGGCAGGCACACGATCATCACCAACAATGCTTTTATAAGAGTAGGGATAAAAATAGAGTTGGTGATGATGGTGGGCCTGCCATCCTGCAGTGTAGGTCGTCCGATTTATATCTGACGGATAGGAAGGAAAATATGGCAATTTACCCGCACTCTTCACCACATTTGCAGATAAGGCCTTCCCTCATTCATCCTTTTCTCCCACAAGATCTTGATGTTCCGTGCAACGCACGGGCATCTTGCTAGTAAGAGTAGAAATTAGACATATACCACTTCTCAAATCTAGAAACCAACAACATTCCTCCCTTATCTCATCAAAACCGCCAAAGGAATATATTTTGAGTGAAACATAACATATTTTTAGTGATATACGTATTTCAAAACTAGACTTTTTTCTATCAAATCGGTGAATATGTATTAATCTACTTTGATTGTGTGGCAACGCATTGTCACATTGCTAGTAGTTATTATAATTTTTTGGACACCAGACAAACGGTGGAGTACATATACGAAGAGAAGAGGCGCACACACGCAGTCGGCCTCTCACTATCTTGCACACATGAGTGTTACGTAAAGGCAACATTAACAAATAAACCCTAAAACCCTAGGTGCACGATTGCTGCATTCGTGGCGACCGGGTACGTGGTGGAGCACCTTTGTAGGAATAGTCAGCTCGCGTGATAATTTGATCCGTAGGAGTTGATGGTCGGGACCACAGGTGAACGACTTGGAGCGTGGTGGCTCGCCAGTTTCCACAGATCGAGTATCCACATTTAAAATATTGTTTTTTAGCGGGGTTAAGAGTTCCGATTTTCAATGGCGCGTTATAAGTAGTAAGTAGTTTTTAGAATGATTGGTATGGAGCGAAAATGGATGGAATTCATAGTACTACGTACCTCCTTGGCGTATGGTTGTATGGTTTTTTTGCGATGGAGGTTGTATGAGTTTATGTTGCGGGATGTTGAACCTGGTAGTTCTAGGGAAAATACTATGGTTTAGATTTAGATGCTGGTTTTGAGTAATGAAAATCGGAAGGGAAAACCCTTCTTTGATTAAAAAAACGACTACCTCCATTCTGGTTTACTAGTCCCCATCGTACTTTGGGTCAAAGTTTGTCCACGAATTTTACTTGTAAAATGTGAATGGAAAATGAGATTTTGTTATACCCAAACAAAAAAGGACTGGAGGGAGTGATTGCTCTGACACGGACGCGACCTCTCATAGCGCAGGCATTGAACCGACGCGCCGGCTAAGATGGCTGCACTCGCTGCAGGCCCGGCTAAGCACGCCTCCTCGCCGCGTGCAACCAGCTTAAGACTGCCCCGCCTGCCTTCATTGAATCCGCGCGTGTGCCAGTAACACGTCCTTCCACGAGCCGATAGGCATTTTAGAACACAAAAAAATGACTAAAATATAATTAATTTGCGCATGGTCTTAACTTGTTGTGCTCGCACTGGTAGCAGGAACTAGTAGAGGATTTTCTTTATTTATAACTCTCCTCACATTTTTTTGGCTTTGAAGTGAATCATGGTTGTGGACATTATGTATGAATGTGAAGATATCTGTGAACATGAGTTTGATGTGGAAGTTGAACTTGGAATGTCGGGCTTGCGTGTGAAGTATACCATGTCCAATGCTTCGTCTGTTATTGTTTGGAAAGTAATTGTTGTTATTACATGACCCGAAAAAAACATTTTGTGCCACATCAGTAGATGCACGGACATCACAACAGGCATGCTGACTGGATAAACATTTGAACCTAGCTATTATGAAGGAAATTTTGTATTGACAACAGTTTTAGATAGCAGGAGACGCCTAGCCTGCTCTGCCTCTGCTAGCTTATTTCTGGCTTCTTCCATCTCTTCTTTGGCTTGGGTGAAGAGAGCATCTGATTGCTCTTTTCGCTTCTTCAGGAACTCACCTACATTCTCAAGGGCTGCTGCACGCTTTCTTTCAGCCTTTACTAATGCCACGAGGACACGAATAGCTGATGACTCCACCTGGCTTGTGTGTAATCCAGCATCATCTGGGAATTTGCACATTGTGTTTAATCCAGCATCATTAGGGAACTAGCACCTTGTGTGTAATCCAGCCTCATTTCAGAAACATGATCTCGAGGTTGATCGTACTTCCCTCCTCGCAGGAACTGCATCCTGACATGAAGTTACTTCTTTTTTAGATCAATACTCAGAGCAACCTAGATCTATTTAGTAGAAGCCAGATAAACAGAACTCGGAGAAGTGAATTCAAAAGGAAAAAAAATAAAAACAGACTACAAGGTGAGAACACCCACTTCCTACATCAAGCTAAAAACGAAAGCATTAGGACGATTAAAACTCTTCTTATTACACATCGAAGAACATTACGCTTAAGAGAAACAGAAACTACAACATATACACATCGAAGAACACGAGGCTACATGAAAGTAATTGAAAGGGTGTTACTTACTAAAGCTCGTTTTACATGTTCGGTGCAGCTCCTCTTTAACTTGCCACGCTCCTTGAAGATGTCCTGAATATCCCGTTTTTGGTCTTCATTGCTCCTCTGCATGTTCGCACTCGTGGTTTTAAAATCTCAACATGCCAAGAAAAATATACTGCTAGTAATACTCGCGCATCTTGTGGGCAACATTAAAGCACTCGCCTGCCATGTTAGAGCATCTCCAATAGAATCGCAATGCGCGGCGCTATAAAAAAGAGTTTACAGTGCTGAGATCGAGAAGTAGATACTAGAGAGTAGAGGATAGTTCTCAGCATAGATAGATAAAAAAGATAATTCAACTACTCCTCGTCGTTCGACTCCTCCTCGGTGATGTCCTCCTCCGACGTCTGACTGTAGGCGTGAAGATACAGATCGTCGTCGGATTCCCAGGGCGACGCTGCTCCTAGCCTTTGGCGATGCAGCGACGGCGAGGTGAAAAAGAGCGGGGAGAGAGCAGTGGCGAGGCAAAGAGCGGGGAGAGAGTGGTGGCAAGGCACAAAGCAGTGGGAGGGCGTTGGATTTTATAAAGCGCGCCGAACGCCGCGCGCCAAAACTAGTGCACGCCCGGCCTCTTTTTCTCGTGCGCACGCGATCCTTTCCCGATGTCTCTGCTATCTCTACTGTTATATTTATTTTATATTTAATATTTATCTCTACTTCCTTTACTATCTACTTTTTTCTCTATACTTTTTTTTCTTGCAATATAGGCCGTCCGATTTATATCTGACAGATAGGAAGGAAACAAATGGGAATTTTGCAAAAAGATACCCATACCCCTCTCCAGATTTGCAAATAAGGCCTTCCCTCGTTCATCCTTTTCTCCCACAAGATAAACTACTCATACAAATGCATCTTGATGCGTGCAACGCATGGGCACCTTGCTAGTTCTAAAAACCTTTCCATCGTTTGCCACACTACTGGTTGCAGATTAAAAACCTACCCAAGCACAGCGCAATATAGGAGCGACGCACAATTACAAGCCAATATTCTGTTGGACAATGGAGTCTATAACCAATTACTTTTACGGGAACAATAGCACCCAGGAAATTTGAAGGGTAGGTATGAACAAAATTCGAACTGCACATGTACTGCTAAGTGATTCAATACACACATTACCAATCGAGGAGGAGAACGATGGTCGCGGCTGCCTCTGTGAGTCATGGTCGGCAACGGGAGTCGGTTCATTGTCCACGATGGTGGTACTTCTGCGCTTGGTGTCGGCTTCCGGGAAGCAGATCCGAGACCATGGAAGACGATGTTGGGGAAGAGGCCCCATGTACGACGACGACGATGGACCGGGTCCAGTGCGGCGTACGAGGTCATCAATGAGGCAGATGCGCTGTGGTGGACGAATGCGCCGTTGTAAAGGGGAGGAGCACGAAGGCTGCGGTGCCGTGGAGAAGTCTATTTTGTGGTGGGATAGAAAATGGGGAGTATTCAGGTGTACTACTCTGGGTGTCGGGGTGGGGTTCGCTGGGTAGGGTGAACCTGAAGTTACGAAAACAGCCCCCCTACCAAGCGTCATCCGTAGGCCTATTCCGAAGGCTATGATGGTAACTTCCCACTGCTCGAATCAGGGTCGCGGGAGATTTTCCCGCCGACCTCAAAATTTTCTGACACTGGACTCCCCGTGTGGCGTGTTGAGTTATTCGGCTAAGCAACTAGTGAATAGTAGTAGTAAACTCTGCATATTAGGTTTGACCGAAGTCAAACTTCCTAAAGTTTGACCAAGTTTCTAGAAAAATATAAACATTTACCATAACGAATATGTATGATGTGAAAGTACATTCAATAATGAATCTAATGGTATTTATTTGTTATTGTATATGTTAATATTTTTTGTTATAAGCATTCTAAGAGTTTACAAAACTTGACTTTGACCAATGCTAATACGCGGACTTAAATAAAAATGGAGGGAGTACACATTTGTTTTCTTAGTTTGTAGTGAACTAATCATTTGTTGAAATTGTGAAATAAATATATTAGGCTATTGACTTCGAAGTTAATGGTCTATACAATTCAATAGTTACAATCATTATCGAATCCCAAGATGTATACAAGGTCTATAGTACTTCACAACATGCTCAAACTCACATAATCCCAGTCAATTGAGAATCTAAATGCATTTCATAGTTATTACTTTGTAGGATGCAACAAAAACAACCATAACTCTACATCAGCCATTATAGGAGCAACATTTTGACATATCCCAATGTGTGAATGAAACATGCAGAGAGAGCTTTTGAAGATGGAGCAGATAGGGTGGGAAAGATTGTATGTATGTGGACGAGAGAGTAGGAGAAAAACCTAACGAGACACACAGAGAGAGAGATAGAGAGAGAAAGAGAGAGGAAGAAGTTAGGTCTGTGAGAAAGATGGATACATGTAATATACATGAGATGCGTGTGCATATGGATTCTGTATATGTGGAAGGAGAAGAGACAACATGTTTGATGAGAGAGCTGGAAAAACATGGACGAGAGGGGAAGGATCTCGTGGGTTGAGGGATTGACAATTTTGTGCGGGGGAGAGAGGGATTGGTAATTTTGTGCAAGAGAGAGAGTGGGTGGGGGGAGAAGTCAGTCAACCATCGTCACATCACCCTGCTTCGAAATGACCCCGCATTCTCTAGCGCGGTGTGGTCGCTGTCTTCGATCTGCTCGATGCCCTCTTTAAAGATTGAGGTGTTGTGCATATTGGGGTGCAAAGAAGCACAAGCGAGAGTGGTCGCCGTATAACCTTGGATGGGGGTGAATTGTGTGCTCGAGGGAGTGTGTGTGTGTGTGTGTGTTGTGCTGCGTGTGTCTCTCTGTATGTGTGTGTGTGTCAAATATTGAGAGAAAACAAACCTAAGGAGAGAAATGGGTATTCACGAAGAGATTGTGTGGGCCTTGAGGTGGGCAGGGGCCGGGTGAGGGTGTCAAAATGTGCGCGCTGATGCATGTGTTGCATGCGACCGTGCGAGGGACGGACGAATCCAGAGAGATGGTTGTTGTGCTACGGATGCTCCTCTCTCTGTCTCTCTCTCCCTCTCTCTCTCTCTCTCTCTCACACACACACACAAGTAAACTAGAAGACCGTTCTCTCATGTATACACAATGTATCGGCATCTATCTATGTCTCACTCATGCATGATCATTTGCACATTCACACCTCTCTATGTATGTATCACACGCACACCGTCTCCACATTGCCCTTCCGCCACAACACACATATGGACACATACACACGTTCTCTCTCAGTCACACACACAAAATCGGTATTAAAAAAAATAGGGCGCACCTAAAACGTCCAAATCCAAATAAACACGAACTCGAGCTAAATTCAAATATATGGAAATATTGCAGCATGAAGAACTTCCACAGGAAAAAAAGTTGAGTAATATTCGAGGATTGTTTTCACACACACAAAAAGGTTTGGTGGATGTCCTTCGAGCGTGACACGGTGACACACCGTTCGATCGACCGCGCGGCCGTGGTTCACGCGCTTGCACAGGATTCCGTATCGTGGTTGTGGTACTAACTAATAAAAGCGCTGCCTAAGTATAATGTTTACGTGTACTAGCACGGTTTTCTTTTAAGTTTGACCAACCTTATATATAAAACTAAAGTAAGCTCCCACACGCGCACTCATCAATATGCCGCCGCCGCCGTTGCGCATGCCGGCGCCCGCCTGCTCCGGCCAACAATTTCTCGCCCATCACCGCCGTGTCGCCGCCATCCCTATGCCATGAAGCCGAAGGCTCGCCCGCTCACGTCGTCTGCAGTCCCTCCTTGTGATGCCGCCGTGCTGCCAAGCACGTGAGCAGCTGGTGGAGTCGCGTCTATGCATGTAGTGTACGAAGAGGAGGACGAGCGCGTGCTCCAGCACGCCGGCGAGGAAGAACTAGCGTGTCATTGTCGTCTCCGCCCGCGCGGAGGAGGCGCGTATGGTGGCTGTCGCGGCGGAAGCCGGTTGCACGCGCGTCGAGCCCGCCAACCGGGTGTGGACGCAGAATCCACCTTCGAGATCTTGAATGCCACGTGGATCCTGCAATCTGAAGGAGCAATTTGGGTCAGTCGACTCATGTGAGCCGTTTGATGCAACATGGATGGCTAGAAGGGCTTCTTCCACCTCTTCTCCCGCCTTCTTCCTTCGCTCCGTCAAACTTCTTTCACAAATCGACTGACCCAAATTATACTACTAGTATGAACGTATTAAGTACAGTAGGAACACGAAGATACGAGCAGTAGTACCAACTGCAAAGAAGAACAGTAGTAAGACATAGTACTAGTACTAATGGACGTACTAAAGAGTTCAAATAACAAGAAAGAACATAAACATAGTTCTGCTGGGGCCTCAGAACAACACACCCTTGAAAATAAACTAAGCAACTAGTCCGCTTGACACTAAGTAGAACCAGCATGAGCGACGGCACTGCCACCTACTTGGAGTCCGAGTCCACGTCCTCGACTTCGTCCTCGTCCCTCTTCCTCTTCCTCTTCCTCTTCGCTGACTCTTCTTTGTTGAACCGGACACTGGGCTCTGCTTCTTCATCCAACCCTTGTAGATATTTAAACAAAGGTAGGCATACATTGCTGTGTACAGGATGTGATCTTCATATAATGTCTTCGACTCCCATGCATGATGAAACTCGTGATGAGGTTTCTTCAGTTTAGCGTACGAATGATCAATCATGGCTGCTGCCAGGGTCAACATTGAAGGTTGAGAGGAGGACACCAGGCTTGCCTTCTGGAGATCGAAGGGCTGGCCTACAACGAGACCTATCCGACGTAGGATATCCCTCCACGCTCGTCCAATCTATTGTGACCAGCAATATTTCCACCCCTTCGCTCCCCCGTAATTTACTCCAACAAATATGCCCACGTAGCTGTTACTTAACAGCAGGTGCATTGGGTCACTGACATATGGGCCCAACAGGGGTCTGGCCTACATGTCAGTGACACAACTGGACCTGCAGTTAATTCAGTGCAGCTCAGTCCATATCTTACGTAGGTGTGCCATTGCTCGCTATAAATACTGCGCCTCCCACGACATCGCTATCTCCTCCTCCTCCTCACATTCATGTTCATCGCTATCTCCTCCCCCTCCCTCTCATGTCGACCACCATGGCATCACCCCTCCCAAGCCCTAGGAGCCCCTCGCTGCACCGTGCGGACGGCCACGCGTCGCCGTTCCGTTCCTCGCCGCCACTAGTCGAGGAGGACACGTCGGTGTTCCGCTCCTCGCCGCTACACGATGCGTCGCCGTTCCGTTCCTCGCCGCCACTAGTCGAGGAGGACGCATCGGCGTTCCGCTCCTCGCCGCGACGCGACACATCACCGTTCCATTCCTCGCCGCCACTAGTCGAGGAGGACGCGTCACCGTTCTTCTCCTCGCTGCGATGAGTCGAGGTGGACGCGTCGGCGTTCCCAATCTCGCCAGCATGCGCGCCGGAGGACGCATCAGCTCCCCGCTACGAGGAGAATGCCGCGCCGCCCGCCGAGCCCCCCAGCCTTGAGGAGCTTGGGAAAGAAATGGATGTTGCCTTGTGGGAGGCTTTGCCTCCAGCAGAGCGTGCCAAAATAGAGGCGGAGAAGAAGGCCGAGGAAGAGAAGTGCACCGCGGAACAAGCTGCCTGGGAGGCCTATGTCACGTCCTAGAGAGTCAGGCAATTGGCTCTTTAGCAGAAGGCTCGTGCGAGGGCAGTGAGGGTGGTGGAGGACGCCCATGCCGACGCCCTGAGTGCAGTCAGGCCCAAGTGCCTCATCTACGCTTGGCGGTACGTGGACCGGATGCACGCTTCCAGCGATGAGGAGTACCTATTGGCGCCGGATCACCACACCGGTGAGATCGTGCTCGCCCGCCGGCAAGCTGCCAATCAGCACCTCGCGAGTTGTGAGCCTGAGTAAGAGGCATTGTGTCGGCGCGCTAGGAAACGACTGCGCACCAGGGCACTCGTGGCGCGCCGCAAGCGCTCCTGCGAGCGCCGTGGCTTTTAGTAGGAGTATAATTTTTGTTTCGTAAGGTGATCTTATTAGTTTTGGGACGCAAATGATAAATCCCGAACATTCAGGAATTTTTAGCGTCCTTAATTAAGTATTCGTACGCATTTTGCAAGTACGTGTGTCGGTGTAAAAACCGGCGGATCTTGGGTAGGGAGTCCCGAACTGTGCGTCTAAGGCGGTTGGTAACAGGAGGCAGGGGACACGATGTTTTACCCAGGTTCGGGCCCTCTTGATGGAGGTAAAACCCTACGTCCTCCTTGATTATTCTTGATAATATGAGTAGTACAAGAGTTGATCTACCACGAGATCGGAGAGGCTAAACCCTAGAAGCTAGCCTATGTTATGATTGTATGTTGTCCTATGGACTAAAACCCTCTGGTTTATATAGACACCGGAGGGGGCTAGGGTTACAAAATGTCGGTTACAAAGGAGGAGATATACATATCCGTATTGCCTAGCTTGCCTTCCACGCCAAGTAGAGTCCCATCCGGACACGGGACGAAGTCTTCAATCTTGTATCTTCATAGTCCAACAGTCCAGCCAAAGGATAGAATCCGGCTGTCCGGATACCCCCTAATCCAGGACTCCCTCAGTAGCCCCTGAACCAGGCTTCTATGACGATGAGTCTGGCGCGCAGTGTTGTCTTCGGCATTGCAAGGCGGGTTCCTCCTCCGAATACACCACAGAAGAGTTTGAATACAAGGATAGTGTCCGACCCTGCAAAATAAGTTCCACATACCACCGTAGAGAGAATAATATTACCACAAATCTAATCTGCCGACACGTTTTGGCAACATGACATCACGCAACGGCCCGGGAATTATTTGAACCGTTTTTATTTAACCAGCCCCGCACATAACGCGAGGTGGTTTCTTGCCACGTCTTGTCAAAGTAGAGATCGTGTTCCCCTTATTACGGGATTCTCATCAATACGGACATGGGTAACCCAACCGCGCCATCAATTACGGTGCTTGGGCGATAAGGGAGTTTTGCCAGGCTAGTGGGGGCGCATAGTTTAGTCCGCCCTTATAAAGGGATAAGATCTCACCTTTTTCTACCCATGCCTTCTTCCTCCTTGCTCATCCATTCTCGCGCACTCGAGCTCTAGCACCCAAGTCTGCATCCTTCTCCTCAACTCTCTCCAAACATGTACGGAGCGGGAGGCAAGTGGATGGCCTCCTCCGTCATGGAGGGACACATCAAAAAGCTACGTGGAGTCGGATACTTAGCCGCAGATATCGCGCACTGGCTGCCAGCCACTGGGCAGATCGTCCCTACCCCGGAACCTCACAAAAGGGTGGTTTTCCTCCCCCCATTTCGTCCGCGGATTGGGGTTTCCCCTCCATCCATTCGTACGCAGCCTCATGTTCTATTACAGGCTAGACTTTCATGATCTGGCCCCGAATTTCATCCTCAACATCTCGGCGTTCATCGTTGTGTGCGAGGCTTTCCTCCGCATCCGGCCCCACTTCGGCGTATGGCTGAAGACCTTCAACATCAAGACGAAGGTAGTAGGCGGCCAACAAGCGGAATGCGGCGGAGCCATGGTAGGCAAAATGCCCAACGTTACATGGCTCGAGGGCTCCTTTGTGGAGAACATAAAGGGGTGGCAATCGGGGTGGTTCTACATCACCGAGTCGCGCGACACCAAATGGGTGACGGCCCACGAGTTTCGATCTGGAATCCCTACGCGGCTCACTTCCTGGAAGGAGAAGGGCCTGTCTTGGGGCTCTTCGGTGGAGCTGGATGGATTCTAGAAGTGTATCCGGAACATGACAAGCAAGAAACTTAAGTTTGTCAACATAGTCCAGGTCATGCTCTTCCGCCAGATCCTCCTGTGTCAACAACGGGCTTTCAACTTATGGGAGTTCGACCCGGCCCATCACCAGACTCTACACGAGCTCTTCAACACGACGCATAAGGACATCTGGAAGGTGCTGTTCAAGGGCACCGAGGTCCCTTCTTCTCTTACCAAGGACCGCGGGCTAAGCGCGAAGCGCCCTATGAATCCGGTAAGTACTGTACATCTGGTAGGGTATTTATTTCCCATAGCTTAACCATGTGCGGGGCCTGAGCTCCCATGCCTTTGACAGGACTGGGTGGAGACATCGGGGCAGATTAACTATCCGGCCCCTCTGCTCGAAGACCCTGCGGACGCTCTCCTGACGGAGATGCGAACTCCGGCTCCTTATGAGGTGCCGGAGAAGACCAAGAAGAAGGCCAAGGGAACCCGAAGGAGTTCCCGGTGCCAGGTGGTATCGGACTCATCGTTCGATAACTCCGAGACGTACTCCTCCCATGAAGACAAGGAGAAGGAAGATGAAGATTCTCCCCCTCCAGTCGAGGGAGACAAGAAAAGGAAGGCCGCCCCAACCGGGGAGGCCGAAGGGTCCAAGAAGGGAAGGACTCTCCTTCCAGAATATTCCACCACCGCCGCCGACGGCGAAGATGAGTGGCTGCTCAGGGCCAATCCCCTGGCGAAGTCGTAAGTATTCAGATACCAGAGTAATTCATAGCATACTTTTGTTGCACTGCTTCCCCTAACATCGAACATGATTATGCAGTCCGCCCCAAGCCCGTATCGACGTATCCTCGTCGGACGGATCCTTGGACTCGTCAGACATGGATAGTGATACACTTCCAACCGCCTCCTCTCCTTTCCCTATGGACAATGCCGAGGTATTGTCTCAAGGGGCACCGAGCCGGGGGGAGACAGTCCCGGAGGTGCCTCAAGGCGACCTTCCAGACTCCAGGAGCAAAGGGAGTAAGGCTCCCAGGGACTCCAAGTCCGACCCTCAGCCGAACACCGCGCCGGAAGCTCCAGTGGTTCCAGACTCGGGCAGGCGGCCCCCTTCCAAGAAGGGAAAGCCGTCCGTGCCGGTGACCTCTGTCCAATCAGAGGCACCGGACGACCTGCTGGGAGCGCTTCGCGGCGCTTCCATCGATGAAGAGCACCGCACTATTATGTGTACAGTGATCAAGAAGGTTCAGTCCGCCAAGAGCGGACTGACTGAAGCCTGTGCCAGCCTTCTTACAGGATTTGTGGTAAGTATTTAAAATATAGGAAAAATATGACCGCATAGACAGTAGCCCCTGATGCTCTGTTTGGTGTTCACAAAGAAAAGCCGAATATAGGATCAATAATATCTGCAGGAGTCTAATATAAGTATGTCGGTATGCGTATGCAGGCTTCGCTGCTGACCTCTGCCGCACTGACTGCGGAGGTCGCCACATTGAAGCAGGACCTCGAGCGGTCCGAGAAGGAGCTCGGCCTTGCCAAGAGGCAGCTCGAGGAGAACAAAGGTAAGTAATACCTTGTCTATATAAAAAAAGAAAATGTGGTTGCGAACTGACAGGATCATCATGAATGTGCCAGGGGCCATGACCGAAGTGGCGACCCTGAAGCAAGCGTTGTCTGAGGCCGAAAACAAAGCGGCCAAGGAGCGCATCGAGCGGGAAAAACAAGAGGCACGGGTGTGCGGGGTGCAGCAAGAGCTCCAGGCTCTCGTGAAGAAGCAAGAGGCTTTGGAGCTTGACTCGAAGACACGAGAATTCGAGGTTGCCACGGCCCTCAAGAGCACAAAGCATCCCAAGGCTAATGCCCAAAAGGCCCTACAGGTAATTGAGGCGATGAGGAAGATAGCAGCGGGTAAGGCATTCAATATGCAAAGCAAGCATGTGAAAGTAAATTGCTTGTTACTTACCCGAGTCCGGAGCTCTCTAGGAGCATTCGCAGCCCCGCAGCGTGTCGGATGCCGAGAAATATTACTAGGCCGAGGAGGGAGGCTCGACGGAGAAGCTGTACTGGTCTCAGTATACTGGGATCGAACATCCGATGCCTATGAGCGACCAGCTGAAGCAACTGGTCGAGCTGCACAAGGCGGCGGAACAGGCCATGAGGGGCCTTATAGTCCGAATGTGGCCTGGCGACTCCCTTCCCAACAGCTACTTCAGCCTGGTGAGGCGGCTTGTGGATGCCTGCCCACGGATGGAGGCCATAAAGCGGTCCGTCTGCATCGAAGGTGCACGCCGGGCCTTTGCCCGTGCAAAGGTGCACTGGGCCAAGATGGACGCCGAGAAGCTGGTGAAGGAGGGGCCGCCGCAGGGCAAGGAGCATCGCGACCCTGAGATGTATTATGAGGGTGTCCTGAAGGGTGCTCGTGTTGTGGAGGACGAGTGTGCGAAGGATGTAATTTTTGAATAAACTTGCTCGTGTGATCCTGTATTATGAAAACTTGTTCATATGCGCTATGCAATGCTTGTTTGAATTTAAAATATTACCTTCTGTGCGACTGTTTGTTAAATCTGAGAGATGGCCAGTCGTCGGCTTCTGCCCCCATGCCACAAGTGCTGGGGTGTTCGGGATAAATCTGAGCACTCTTTTTCCCATTGTTGGGTCCTTCGAGGGAGGTGCTCAGCACAACGAACAAGGCAATCGGACTATAATGCTTTATCACTCCCACTTAGCCACAGAAGTCTACAATTTTAAATTTTGCCGAAGCCCCTAGTATTCGAAAGGCCGAATTCGGGGTGCTATACACGCCTTAAGCCGGACAAAGCCGACTCCTCGCTCGAAGCGGCATAAGTCTTTAGGGACTCGAGACCTCTCGAACAGCGACCAGCTCTCGCCTTATCATGACGGTCAGTTTTAGCTTTCTCTACTAAGGTGCTTAGCCCAGATGAACCAGGGCACAATCGCAGTAGTTCTCCCAGTGCTACCTTAGCCGTTATAGTGGAACATAAGGTACCAAAACATGGGAGCCGGGCAAACCCAACTATTTACCCAAGACATGATTCGGAGCTGATGCATATAATGCTATAAGTTTGGGGTGCCGCACTATCTAAAGTGTTCGGACTTCTCACGCCGTATTATAGGGTACGCTTAAGCCCCTAGCCTATTGGCCGTACCAGAGTGTACGGGTGTTGAATGTCATGAATGAATATATATATATATAAGAAATAATAGAGAATGCGGTAATAGTCTAGTGCTATGCATTGTTTATTCAAAAAGGTGCGTCGAAGCAGAATGATACAAGTAGTGCGATAAGCAAAAAGTAGGTCTATTTGACATGTCCCCTCCAAGGGCAAGCTGAGGAATGGTATTTAGAGTAAGTATTTCACTCGTTATCGGAGACCACCTGGGAGTTCCGTGGTGCGACATGGCTTTTTGCCTCCTTGGTTGTTGCATCGTGTGTCCAGCAATCGTACTGCCAGACGGGGTTTCCAGATATTAAAGTCCTGAAAGAGAGAAAAGTAACAAAGCAGGAAGCCCCTAGTGCGGTTGAGCCGCGTCTTGGGGCGTGATGTAGTCGTGCCCCCCTCCCCACCTGTGCCCATGGTATTTCCAAGGCGTAATTATGTACGTGTGGCACGGATTTCGCCGTTTGGCTGGGACTGGGGTGGGGGCCGCATTGCTATGTGAGCTCGGAACATGCTAGGCAGTCTTTTTGCCGATTACTCCAGACGCGCTTGAAGGTGTCTGGGTCTTTAATTGCCGAACTTGTGGATTGCCTTAAGAGGCTGCTTTGCGCTTCTGCTACGAGGGCCGCGTTGTGCTCCTCCGTGCGGAGAGAGCGCTCTGTGTTTCCATTGACTGTGATGACCCCCCGAGGTCCTGCCATCTTGAGCTTGAGATATGCATAGCGCGGTACCGTGTTGAATCTCGCAAATGCGGTTCGCCTGAGCAATGCATGATAGCCGCTGCGGAATGGGACTACATCGAAGATTAACTCCTCGCTTCGGAAGTTATCCGGGGATCCAAAGACCACTTCCAGTGTGACTGAGCCTGTGCAATGGGCCTCTACACTTGGTATGACGCCTTTAAATGTCGTTTTTGTGGGTTTGATCCTTGAGGGGTCTATACCCATTTTTTGCACTGTGTCCTGATAAAGCAGGTTCAGGCTGCTGCCGCCGTCCATGAGGACTCGAGTGAGGTGAAATCCGTCGATGATTGGGTCTAGGACCAGTGCGGTGAATCCACCATGACGGATACTAGTGGGATGGTCCCTGCGGTCGAAGGTGATCGGACAGGAGGACCATGGGTTGAACTTTGGGGCGACTCGCTCCAACGCGTATACATCCCTTAACGCGCGCTTCCTCTCCCTCTTGGGGATGTGGGTTGCGTATATCATGTTCACTGTCCGCACTTGTGGGGGGAACCTCTTCTGCCCTCCGGTGTTCGGCTGTCGGGGCTCCTCCTCGTCATCGCTATGTAGCCCCTTATCTTTATCTTTGGCGCTTAACTTGCCGGCCTGCTTGAACACCCAACATTCCCTGTTGGTGTGGTTGGCTGGCTTGTCGGGGGTGCCATGTATTTGGCACGAGCGATCGAGTATACGGTCCAAACTGGACGGACCTGGAGTGCTTCTTTTGAATGGCTTTTTCCGCTGACCGGGTTTAGAGCCTCTGAATCTGGCATTGACTGTCGTATCCTCGGTATTGTCGCTATTGACGTGGCGCTTATGTGTTGTTGCGACGTGACCTGCCATTGCTATCCTTGCTATCTGAAGTATCGCGGTTCTTTGATATGTTATTGCTGCGAGCCAGCCAGCTGTCTTCTCCCGTGCAAAAGCGGGTCATGAGTGTTGTGAGGGATGCCATGGATTTCGGCTTTTCCTGAAAAGGTGCTGGGCAAGCCACTCGTCACGGATGTTGTGCTTAAAAGCTGCTAGGGCCTCTGCATCCCGAAAGTCAACGATATGATTTTTCTTTGTCAGTAACCGTGTCCGGAATTGCCTGGCCGATTCCTTTGGCTGTTGAATTATGTGGCTCAAGTCATCGTCATCTGGTGGTCGCACATAAGTGCCTGGAAGTTGTCGAGGAATGCGGCTTCCAGATATTCCCAACAGCCAATGGATTCTACTGGCAGGCTATTGAGCCAATGCTGAGCTGGTCCTTTGAGTTTAAGTGGGAGGTATTTGATGCCATGTAGATCATCACCGCGGGCCATGTGGATGTGTAGGAGGAAGTCCTCGATCCATACCGCAGGATCTGTTGTGTCGTCGTATGATTCTATATTTACAGGTTTGAAACCCTCTGAGATTTGGTGATCCATTACTTCGTGTGTGAAGCATAGGGGGTGTGCAGCGCCTTTGTACTGGGCTATGTCGCGATGCAGCTCAAATGAGTCTTGTCCACTATGTTCGGCCCGGCCAGATTTACTTTTACTGTATCCGGCATGACGGTTATCGTCTCGCGTGGTGGCGCGCCCTCGTGATCCATAGATCGATCTTGCGTGTTTTGCTTTGTCCTCCAATACATCTCGCAGGTCTAGCGTGTTTCACCGTGCCTTGACATTTTTATTTGAGTGGCGTCAGGGTGCAGGTTGAGCTTTTGGCTGAAATGCCTCTCTGTCATGGCCACGCGGTGGCCGATCAGCCGCGTCATACGCTGGAGATGTAGGTTTTAATGCTTCCTCCTCCAGTCGGAGTAGCAACATGCGCTTTGGGTAACTCTTGGAGGGCCATTCAAGTTCATATTCCTCGGCCGCAAGGACATCAGTCCATCTGTCAGCTAGAAAATCTTGATCAGCTTGAAGCTCCTGCTGCTTTTTCTTAATGCTATTTGCCGTGGCTATAAGCCGGTGCTTGAAGCGCTCTTGCTCGACGGGATCCTCAGGCACGACAAATTCGTCATCGTCGAGGCTTGCCTCGTCTTCGGAGGGAGGAATGTAATTATCATCCTCCGCCTCTCCATCTGCCTCTCTCTCGGGAGGGCTGGCTTCTCCGTCCTCCTGCTCTAAATCTTGCTGGACGGGATTGTTGTCGTCTTTAGCACTGTCCGGAGTGCTATTATCTCCTGTGCCAGTGTCACCGCTTTTGCTTTGGCGAGACTTAGAGCGGCGCCACTAACGTCGGCGCTTGGGTTGTTTCTTGGAGGGGTCATCCTCCGCTGTCTCGTCGCCATTGCCTTCTTTGGGTGTGTCCACCATGTATATATCATATGATGAGGTGGCTGTTCAGTGCCCTGTGGGCAGTGGTTCCTCTTCGTCTCCCGCATGGCCGTCCACACCGTCGATGTCTTTGGAGTCGAAGTCGAGCATGTCGGTCAAATTGTCGATAGTGGCTACTAAGTGGGTGGTGGGTGGGCGGCGAATTTCTTCGTCATCCGCATCCCAATCCTGCCAAACATAGTTCGGCCAAGACTCTCCTGATAGGGACAGAGACCTTAATGAGTTCAGTATGTCACCGAAGGGCGAGTGATGTAAGATATCCGTGGAGGTGAACTCCATGATCGGCGCCCAGTCAGATTCGATAGGCACGGGCACAGGCCGTTCAGAGTCCATGGCCGGGGAAGAATCCAGCAGTTCGGTGTCACAGCTCCCGTGAAAGGTAAGGTCGTTATTCGGCTCGATCGCCACTAAGAATACGGACTCCATGGAGGGGTCTATCCACCCATCCATGGATGGCGCAATTGGCTCCGAATTGAGGGTCGGAGCGGTCGCCGGTGTGGTCTCCTGAACACTGTCTGATGGTAGAGCTAAATCATGCTCATCGTGACCATGCGGCGCACTCGGCAGGGGCTCGAATCCGTCGAAGATCAAGTCTCCTCAGATGTCGGCCGTGTAGTTTAAGCTTCCAAAGTTGACTTGGTGGCCAGGGGCGTAACTCTCGATCTGCTCCAGATGGCCAAGCGAGTTGGCCCGCAGTGCGAAGCCGCCGAATACAAAGATCTGTCCGGGGAGAAAATTCTCACCCTGGACCGCATCGCTATCGATGATCGAAGGAGCCATCAAGCCTAACGGTGACGACACATAGGAACTCTCAATGAAAGCACCAATGTCGGTGTCAAAACCGGTGGATCTCGGGTAGGGGGTCCCGAACTGTGCGTCTAAGGCGGATGGTAACAGGAGGCAGGGGACACGATGTTTTACCCAGGTTCAGGCCCTCTTGATGGAGGTAAAACCCTATGTCCTCCTTGATTATTCTTGATAATATGAGTAGTACAAGAGTTGATCTACCACGAGATCGGAGAGGCTAAACCCTAGAAGCTAGCCTATGGTATGATTGTATGTTGTCCTACGGACTAAAACCCTCCAGTTTATATAGACACCGGAGGGGGCTAGGGTTACACAAGGTCGGTTACAAAGGAGGAGATATACATATCCGTATTTCCAAGCTTGCCTTCCACGCCAAGTAGAGTCCCATCTGGACACGGGACGAAGTCTTCAATCTTGTACCTTCATAGTCCAACAGTCCGGCCAAAGGATATAATCCGGCTGTCTGGATACCCCCTAATCCAGGACTCCCTCAACATGCATATAGCACAAACTTTACTATATACTATCGCACTACACTTCTCTCTCGATATATGCTTGCAGACTATGCTACTCCCTCCGTCTAGGTCAATAAGTCATCTTTGGTTGTGCACCGTGACCAAGAAGGAGGGAAGACTTATACACCTAGACGGAGGGAGTACTACTATTACTTATGTACGTGAAAATGAATGTTTTAACATTACGATGCGGTTTTTGTAAAAGTAGAAAAACAGCACTAGTCAAGCTTGTGAAACGATTCAATGCAAAACAAATGCAAAAATGCTCATTTGATTGTTTACTTTTAGCTTCCTTATCTGTGGTTATTTCTCTATCTTACTTTGTACGGAGTATCTCACTGGTTGGAAAGGCATGCAAATTCCCAAACTGCTTCCTACACCCTGTATCGAATTTTTTGCCTAACAAGTTGTGTCGTGCAATTGGAATTTCAACTTGAGTACTACTACTAGTAGGAGTACCAAGGGCCAGTTCTTTTAGGCTTCTAGATTAGTAATCCCATAACTACTACCTCCATCCTAGTTTATTGGTCCCCATTGTAATCTGTGTCAAATTTTGATCATAAATTTAACTAATGAAATGTTAGTGCATGTCACATGCACTACTCCATCCGTCTAGGTGAGTAAGTCATCTTAGGCTGTGCACCATGACCAAGGAGGAGGAGAAAACGAGAAACGTTAATCTTTATTTGCTAATTAATAGTATTGCATGCAATGAACTAACCACTGCATGTCGTGTTTGATATCTCAAGTCATTAAAAGCATGCACACTCTTTATCTCTTATTTGTTGATATGTCAAGAAACAAGAAATGAGGTAGAAGTTAATGCACCACGCCTAAGTGTTTTGGGATTATTTGGTTTTTGTAAGATGACTTATACACCTAGACGGAGGGATTACAATGGTGAGGAATAAACCAGTTAAATCTTTGGTCAAAATTTAGCACAAATTACAATGGTGAGGAATAAACCAGGACAGAGTAGTAGTTTAGAAGCCCAAATAAATGAGTGAGGCGCCTTATTGTTACTCTCCACTATGACTAGTCTTGTGGGAAAAGCTGGGAAAGCCGCCAAAAGAACTGGCCCTAGGAGTAGTAGCTAGGGATCGAGTGTGCGAGATGAACAGGAGAAAGTAAATGCAGAGAGATGAAATGCAAAAAAGACGGAGGGATGTGATGGTTGCTTGTCCGTTTATTTTACCAGGCCACTTATTACTGGGAGTGGTAGGGTTTTGTGATATGACGGCTTTACTGCCGCGCCACGAGCGGGGTGAGAGGTGAGACTCCCATGCAGCGCTGCCCTCTACACTTGTACTACATCGGTCATGGTTTATTAGTACCCCATTGAATTTGACTGAAGATTTAACTGACAAAATGTTAGTGCATGTCAACAAAAACTATATCGTTGGATTCGTATTTGAACATAGTTTTGAAAGATATAATTTTAGGTGACATGCATCAGCATTTATCGTACTATATATAATGTTAGTTCAATTTTTGGTCGTACTAATCTATAGTAGTAAGGTGCCCGTGCGTTGCACCGAAGAGTGAAATGCATTGATCGGGGATTTGTTTATTTTGACAAAGGATGTGGAGGTCACCTCATGTGTAACGGGTATCGATAGGTTTCCTCGGATATTATTTCATCTCTAGAGCTCACAAACATCCGGGTGAAATAGATAAAAAGGTATCTTTTGCAAACAAAAGCGTTCAACTATTCAACCTGCATCCAAAACTTGTGAAGAAATAACACTAATTGTGCTTTGCAAGAAATGATCTTTAAGAATTAGTTTTTGAGTATCGATTGTTAGACATGTTGGCTACAGATGACATGGCACTTTCTTATAATCAACAGTTGGCTATACTATTAAGTAATATTAACCATGCCCTTATACACCTAGACGGAGGGATTAAATCAGGATGACTTGCAAGCGGGCAGAGGAGATGTAAGAAATGGTTCATCGTAAGTCTTTCACCAGTACTGTAGTAAAAATTCATACATGGAAGATTTTAGACTAAACCTTAAACGGATACACTTTTATTCATGCGCGATACTCCAATAGAGCAAGATCTTGCATGGAAGTCTCCACATGCTTAGACAGCGGATTACATTGAGCGAAAACTAATGATCAACATTAAACTTGATAATGCGTATGTCCAGGTGAACCTCCTTGGAGTCCCCGTGCACCGCATCGACGGGTAAAGGATGCCATGGGTTTTCCAAGTCCACATTGGCAGGATAGTCCCAGCTCCCCAGAGTCCAAGTCCGTATGATGAGGCCGGTGTTGCTTCCCACGCGACCCGGAGGGGTAGTAACACTGACCACGCACCCGTACATCGGCCTCGTGTCAGTGTCAGCATCAGCGGTGTCGCCCCTGACGCACATTACTGAGAAGGGGCGGCAGCCTGCGCGGGCCTCGCCGGTGCCCACGATAAAGAGGAAGACGCTGCCGTCCTCCTCCGAGACTAGTAGGCGGTGGTGATCCTCCAGCGACTCCGGCATGGTGAACGGGTAGCACGTCTCGTACTTGATGTTCTCCGCCAAGGGCCAGCAGTGACCGCTGCACGCATCCGTGAGGTGATGCACCATGTCCGCCGGCGAGCCACAAAACGGCATCGGGCACTCATAGCAGTGGACGAAGGGCTCCTTGGAGGCATCGACCAGGCCGTCCATGAAATGGGAGTGGCTGTAGGGGACGTTGCGCCAGTTGAATATATGAGCAAGTTACAACGAGATCTAATCCGAATAAGCACAAAATAAATCATGATGGCTATAACGGAGATGAAACTAATCATGTGGACTAGCATAGTAGTAGGATACAGAGTAGAAACATGAATTCTACCACGAGTTCGAACAGGAAGGACATAAACACATACGTTGCAACGGGAGCAGCACCGTCGGCGTTGAGGTTGTCGCCCATGTCCAAACACCACGTAGACACAGTCTTTGAGCATGGTTCGTAGTCGTTCCACACTCGGGCATTGAAGTTTGTAACTATTTTAGATTAGAATATACTACTCCTCCGGTGCTAGTAGTAGAGCAGAGTCCTACTCTACTACTCTACTCAAGCAAGTTAGGGCATAGCATTGTAGGGAGTACCAGCACTGTGATCACTCAAGCAAGTTGTCTAGCATCAACATGACCCTACGCTGCTGGTATGTGTCTCGTAAGTCAAGCGGCATGCTGTAGTCATCATCACCTGTCCACTTCCCACAGCACATATTCGCTTCTCCATCTTTTTCCGCACATAATCTCGTCCAATCTTCGATCCCCGCTAAGGCGCCTCCCCCCCTATCCGAAACCCAAGCACTAACAATGGCAGAACCGAGCAGGGTCCGCCGAAAGAGTGGCTAGAATTCTCTCCCCATAGAGGTAATCAAGCTCATTGTTTCACGTGTGGACAATCTCAGTACCATGCCGCTCACCGCGTGCTCGTCGGGGCTGTACCGTTTACTCAAAGCCCTCAGACCGGAGCTTTTTAAGCCAGCTCATTGCTTGCTGATGCCGCCTGATCTTCAGAAACGGCGTGTCACGCAGCATAACGATCGTAGGGTGGCGAGCAACAACCCCCTTGACTGCGATCCGGTCCCCGTCAGCCTCAACTACATTAATGGTATGTACTGGGTCGGCATGAACACGTCTTGGATGGTGCTCGTCGACGGTCACGGCAGCTGGATGCTCGTGGAGGTCTACACCCGGCGATTGATCCCCCTTCCTTCGATTAACACTGCACTGCTTTGGCACCGCGGCCCAGCATACTCGGAATCTTACAGTAGCCAACATGATACCAAGTTTGATTTGCTCAAGGTTGTAATCTTCCAAGTGCCCACAAGATCTGTGAATTATAAAGACTTCAGGCTAATTGCGTTCTACAACCGTAGTCTCGCATATCTAACAGGTCACTGCGGTAAGTGGACAAATCTGCACGTCCATCGCAGGATCATACATCCTCCATGGTTCTCTGATGCCATTGAACACAAGGGCTTCATTTATGCTGTCGACTCCTTCTATGGTTGGACGTATTGCTGGCCTACTCCAGTCATCGCTACAAACGGCTGTTACAGCAGTATGTTACTTTCCTATGATATCATGATGGCTTGCTTATATTACTGTCAACATTTGATGAAAAAATATTCATGCTCATAACATGCTGTTCTTAAGATTGACTAAATCAAGAGCCCTTTTTTATTTGACTCCAACTTGATATGATGTTGTAGGCCGCCTGGTGTCCCTACCCTTCCTAATCCCAGAACCTTTCAAAGAAAAGCGGCATGGCAGTTGTAGGTGGTTCCTGGCTCGATCAGACGACGGCGAAAGATTGATGATCGTTCGCACGTACCGGACGTGTTGTTTCGCGGAATACAATCACAGTCACTGCAAGGTCTTTGAGCAGGATCCCAGCTTCTCTAGGCCTTCATGAATTTTTGACTGGAGGCTGGTAAGTAGCCTTGGTACACGCTCTCTGTTTGTCGGAATGAATTATCCGATTAACTAGGAGATAACTGACAGCAAGGATCATGATGGAAGCGCGGTTTCGTTCATCAGGCAAAACTGTGTGTACACAGCGTACCATGCGTCTCTGCATGCACCATACCCTGATATGTGTCGCCACACTCTGTAGCCCAAGGTAGGAGAGAGGGTCGCAAGTATCAGACTTCGACCTGCTGGCTGGAGTTTCCCCCGTTAGGCACCCATCTGGTTCAAGCCGTCAGCCAATCTCCATAGCTTAATAAATAGTAACGTCTAACTGAGCCAGTTAGTTAGATGCGTACACTTGGTGTAGTAGGATCTTTATTTAGTTTGATGCATACACTTGTTCTTTTTTGGTAGCCCTTTTGTAATGATGGCCGATGTTTGGTTTGCAAGAGAGAGCTGCATCTTCACTCTTCTGGCCTGCTTACTGCTTCTGTTGCACCCCCAGCCCTGGTTGCTGCTGATGCTATTTTCAATGTACAATCAGTAGTATATTTCGTCTGTTGGTTGAATAAATGTGTTGTTAGAACGACAAACACAATGTTTTGGAAGTCGTTGCACGTTTCGATCCTTTAGTGCCCCGTACCGTACGTAGCGCATACTATTTTTCGTACGGAACACATTTTCCACTTGTTGATAACATGCAGCCCACTGATGAAGGCCCAATAGAGAAGCCCATAATTAATTGGAAGGGAGGCTCTCACATGAATCTGGCCCAGGTACATGCTCATGGTCCCCTAAACATAAATAAGTAAATAAATAAATAAAGCTAAATGCTCATGCACTAGTTCTTTGGGAAAATAGGTAGCCCAGTATTTCTTTTTGAAGAATATCCAAGCTAGGCGTATTTGTTTTCTCCGAATTACTGGGCTGCAAATATTTCAAGATGAGGAGGGATGCATTCCGGCCTGGCTTAAGAGTATGGTCAATGTCCGTTAAAAGTAATATCAAAAGGGGTTGAAAATTCCAAAAAAATTATAGCAAATGGGATATAAGTTTCTTTTTTGTTTTTGGTCTCCACTGATATCTTATACGTATTTCATTGGATTTAACATGACATAGTACTAATTTATTTTTAAATTTGTTTTAGTATGGCTATTAATTTTTGGATTAAGCATATTTTGTTCCCCAGCAAAAATTTGTGAATTTTCAAAATTTCCCACATAATTAGTTAATTTTTTTATCCTGGTACTGACCAGAAAATGGCTAGCAATTCTAAAAATGGAAAACGGGCTGCACTAAATTCCATATGAATTAGAAAATGAGTAAAAATTATAAAAATAATAGAAAATGGGTTGTACACGCCACAAATTTCGAGGCTGACTTGTTTACGCAAGGCTTTGTCAGTGAACACACGATTCTAGCAGTAGTGACTGTTGGATGTCCATCCAACGGCCGACGTGCTTCTTCAATCTCTGATCTTCCCGCTCCAGCCGCCTAAACTAGCACCGGCGGGACTGCCTGCTCCCTCCTCTTGTGGCCCGCCGTGATGCCGCGCAGGCTTCCCCGGCCCACCCTACTCCCTCCGCTGGCCTGGCTGCACACAATCAACCACCTCATTATTACGTGAAAAATATGATTCCTCCCACTGACATCTGGGGCGCACCGGTTGGGAGGCTAAGCTGTGGGCCTACTAAGTTCATGCATACGCAGGGCTTGTCAACATAGTCAACAAACGATTCTAGCAGCAGTAACCGTTGGATTTGAATCGAACGGTCCTGCTACTTCTTCAATTGCTGCTCTTCTTGCACCAGCCGCCCAAACCAGCGCTGGGGAGACCGCCTGCTCCTGCCTCCAGTGGCCGGCTGTGTTGCCGTTGAGGCCTCATCGCCCCCTACTACTCCCACTGCTAGCCATGCCCTACGGCGACGGCAGCCTCACACCGCAGCCGAACCAGTGAACCCTCGTACTCCTCTCCACGTGGGCATCCACTGCCGCGTCTTCCCCAGCTCCGCGTCGTCCCCTTCCTAGGCCTCGTCGTCGTCCACCGCCTTGGTGCTCTCGGCGCGGCGTGGTCAACGTGGTCGATGACATTCCATCGGAAGAGTACTATACGTGGAGAGGCTGACAGCTGGGTCCACGGCCGCAGCCCAGTTTTTTTGTGATTTGCCATGTAAGCCGCTTTGTTAGGCCTGTTGGGCTGCAAAATCTTTCAAGATGAGGAGAGCTTTCATTCGTTTGGCCGAGAAAATGGCCCATCAGTAATGAGAAATGGGCTGTACATTTTTAAAACACATAAAAACGGCAATTAGTTTCAAATATCTTTTTTTTCATTTCAAGATTTTAAATTACATTAATTTTTATGCGTGGAGAATTTGTTGGATTTTATATTGATATACATTTATTTTTAAAATCAGTTTGAATGTGAGTCGAAATTTCGGGATTAAAAACAGTTCGGACCGCACCGAAATATGCAAAATTTCGTACAATTTTTTAACCGTGGCCACGATATGGGATGTAATGCTAACAAAAAGAATATGGGCTCCAAAAAAACCTTAATAATTAGCAAATGGGCTGTAAATTATTAGAAATAATGGCAGATGGGTTGTATACTGTTTTCCACAGATTTGAGGCTTTCCTAAAAAAAGGTTGACGCACAAGCAATGACTATTGGATGGCCATCCAACGGCCGTCGTGCTTCTTCAATCTCTGCTCTTCCTACTCCAGCCGCTCAAACAAGCGCCGGCGGGACTGCCTGCTCCCTCCTCCCCGCGGTCGGCTCTGCTGCCGCGCAGGCCTCACCGCCCCATCGTACTCCCATCGCTGGCCTAGCCATCCCTCTACTCACCCACACCTGCTGTTATTCTCTGGCGACGACAGATGAACCAGTAAACCCTCGTACAGTCGTACAGTCGTACTCCCCTCACACAAGTCTTTTTTTGTAGTGAGGGGAGTACGACTGTACGAGGGTTTACTGGCTCGTCTTGAAAGATTTGTAGCCCAACAGGCCTGACAAAGCGACTTACTTGGCAAATCACAAAAAAACTGGGCTGTGGCCGTGGACCCAGCTATCAGCCTCTCCACGTACAGTACTCTTCCAATGGAAGTCGTTCCTTGACCACATTGAACACGCCGCGCGGAGAGCACCACGGTGGTGGACGATGGCGAGGCCTAGGAAGGGGACGACGCGGCAGTGGAAGCCCGCGCGGAGAGGACTACGAGGGTTCACTAGTTCGGCTGTCGTGTGAGGCTGCCGTCGCCGCAGGGCCTAGCCAGCGGTGGGAATAGTAGGGGGCGGTGAGGCCTCTGCAGCAGCACAGCCGGCCACGGGAGGCAGGAGCATGCGGCACGACCGGCGCTGCTTTGGGCGGCTGGAGCAAGAAGACCAGAGGTTGAAGAAGCACTACGGCCGTTGGATGGACATCGTACGGTCACTGGAGCTAGAACCGTTCATATTGACTAAGTTGACAAAGCCCTTCATCCCCGTCAACTTAGTAGGCCCACAAGTCAGCCTCCCAGCAAGGTGGGTCCCAGCTAGCCGGGGGAGTATTCATTTTTTTGTGCGTAATAAGGAGGCACTTCCTGTGGGTCCGAGCTGACAGCGGGGGGAACGTTTTTTTCGCGAAATACGGTGGCCCATCCGGTGGGTCCCAGCAGTCAGGAGGAAACGATTTTTTTTGCAAAATATAGGTGGCCCGTCCGGTGGGTCCCTACTATCAGGTGGAGGAATCATTATTTTTCGTGTAATAAGGAGGCACTTCCTTGCTGCCGTCGTGGACCCAGCTGGCAACCTCTCCATGTACAGTCCACGTCTGATGGAAGTCGTTCCTTGACCATGTTGACCACGCCACGCTGAGAGCACCAGGGCGGTGGACGATGGCGAGGCCTAGGAAGGGGATGACGCGTAGCCGGTGAAGACGTGGCAGTGGATGCCCACGCAGAGAGGAGTATGAGGGTTCACTCGTTCGGCTGCGGTGTGAGGCTGCCGTCGTCGCAGGGCCTGGCCAGCGGTGGGAATAGTAGGGGGCGGTGAGGCTTCTGCGGCAGCACAGCCGGCCACGGGAGGCAGGAGCATGCGGCACGACCAGCACTGCTTTGGGTGGCTGGAGCAAGAAGACCAGAGGTTGAAGAAGCACTATGGCCGTTGGATGGACATCGTACGGTCACTGGAGCTAGTACCATTCTTATTGACTAACTTGACAAAGCCCTTCATCCCCGTCAACTTAGTAGGCCCACAAATCAGCCTCCGAGCAAGGTGGGTCCCAGCTAGCCGGGGGAGTATTCATTTTTTGTGCGTAATAAGGAGGCACTTCCAGTGGGTCCGAGCTGACAGCGGGGGGAACGTTTTTTTCACGAAATACGGTGGCCCGTCCGCTGGATCCCAGCAGTCAGGGGGAAACGATTTTTTTCACAAAATACTGGTGGCCCGTCCGGTGGGTCCCTGCTGTCAGGTGGAGGAATCATTATTTTCCACGTAATAAGGAGGCACTTCCTTGCTGTCGCCATGGACCCAGCTGTCAGCCTCTCCATGTACAGTCCATGGTGGGAATAGTAGGGGGCAGTGAGGCCTCCGCGGCAGCACAGTCGGCCATGGGAGGCAGGAGCAAGCGGCACGACTAGCGCTGCTTTGGGCGGCTAGAGCAAGAAGACCAGAGCTTGAATAAGCACTTCGGCCGTTGGATGGACATCGTACGGTCACTGGAGCTAGAATCGTTTATATTGACTAAGTTGACAAAGCCCTTGGTACGTCAACTTAGTAGGCCCATAGGTCAGCTTCCGAAACGGTGCTCCCTAGATTGCAGGGGGAGGAATCATTTTTGGGCGGGTGAAGCAAGAATATCCGAGATTGAAGAAGAAGCACGGCATCCATTGGATGGACATCCAACGGCCACTGCTGCTAGAACCGTGTGTTAACTATAAGTTGACAAAGCCTTGTATACGCGTCAACTCTGTTTTTTTAGGGGACACGTCAACTAAGTAAGGCCAGAAGTGTGTGGCAGAGAACTTATAACCCATTTGAGATTTGTAAGAATGTGTAGCCATTTTTGAATTCTAATGGAATTTACTACAGCCCATTTACAGTTTGTTAAAAGTACAGCCCATTTCAACCAACCGTTCAAAACAGAATTCAATAAAATTTCCCACATTTTGATGGGATCCGAAATATTTTTATCCCGAAATTTCTAGTCAGATTAAATACAATTTCAATATAAATTTATATTACGTAAAAATCCAACGAAACATTGCGCTCGCAACAATTAATAAAATTAAAATTTTCAATATCCAAAAATAATATTTTATAAAGTAATCACGTGTTTGGTGCATTTTTTATAGTTACTGCCCAGTTTTTATAATTGCATCCCATTTATTATTTCTTAAAGCCCATTTTCTTGTTAAGCCTAATGCATCCCTCATAGGAAAGATTTGCAGCCCAGCGGGGTGGAGAATAACAACTTGACCTTGCCATTGTCATCCTCTCCAAGTAAAGTCATCTCCTTGCACGCGCGCGCTTTCCGCCCGAAACAGTCAGCGCCGCCCGCCCCACTTCCCGGTGCAGGCGATCGCTCCGCCTTCAAATGACACAAGTGCCGTCCGTCCATCCATCTGCTGCCCACATTAATAATACGCGGTTGCCGAGGCGGCTACTCCGGCGCCACACGTCCGTCCCTCCGCCCGCCCACCATTGCTATATAAACTGCTGCGCCAGCCATAGCCGCAGTCATCCGCGTCCGTTCCCTTTCTCCTGTCCAAACCACTACTGCCCACCATGGCTTCCTCGCGCTCCAGCGCTCTTCGGGATGGGCGGACGATGGACCACAATGAGATGGCAGCCATTGCTGCCGCCTGGCTGGCCGGCAGGCAGCCGGAGGACGACGACGTCCCAATGGAGAAAATGGTAGTCGACGATTCGGCGCCAACCCCCTCCTCCGTGCCATCCTCGACGGTGCATTGCACCATGACCATCGGCAAGGCCCGTGCCCAATATATGGACAGTGTGAGGCAGATGCGTCAGGAGCAGTTCCGGGAGGCGCATGCCGACGCCGCCTACAACCACCATCTCCTCCAGGAGCACCTGCAGGCGGAGGAGCAGATCACCGCGGAGCAGGAGGCGCTGCTCGACTCGTACCGCTCCACCCGCAAGGGCCGCCTCGAGCGCTGGCGGTACCGCATGCGGGTGGCGGAGGCTGCGGCCGCCTACAAAGAGGCTAGCAAAGAGGGCGATGAAGCGGGCGAGGCGCTGTTTGGCGAGACCGAGGACGAGGCAGAGGACAATGCCGGCTCTGACGAGTCCCCGCTCCGCTGGCGTCGACGAGGCCCTGCTCCGCCGAGGCCCCGCGGCACCAACAACGAGGCATAGGAGACCGCCGGCTCCGCCGAGGCCCCGCCCCGCCAACAACGAGGCAGAGGACATCGCGGGCTCAGCCGAGGCCCCACCCTGCCGGCAATGCGGGGGAGCATTTCCACCGCTCCGCTGAGGCGCCGCCCACCAGCAACGAGACAGAGGACATCGCCGGCTCCGCCGAGGCCCCGCCCCGCTGCCAACGAGGCCCCGCCACACAGAAAACGAGGAAGAGTAGAACACGATAGGTCGCCGCCGCTCGGGTCCAAGTAAGGCCACTGCTGCTACCCTCCTGTTGAAGCCAAGCTAGGCGGGTTGACCATTGATGGCCGGTTAGCTTCTTGGTGGCGACGTGGAGTCGGGGAGTTCTGCTGGAGAATAACACTGCTTTTACTTAACTGCTGGTGCAGTTGGCTGAATGCCACGTGGGCCCAATAGGCCACATGTCATTTACGCAACTGCACCTGCAGTTAAGTCACTGGAGCTTCTGTTCGGCTCAGCGAGACACAGGTGGGTAGCTTCAGTTAATTAATTATACCTCCAGCGAACCCCTTTTTAGCTGAAGAATGTATGAAATGTAATGAAATTTGGCATGTTTATATGAAATCCGATCGTGTATGAATGAATTTATTTCGATTAGATCGAATTCCTGTATCAATGGCATTGGATGAACATGCAAAAAAATACGTACTAGCATTATTCCCAGGGTGATCATCTCATTTGCAGCAGTTTCACATGTACTCCCTCCGGTCCTTTCTAGTGTGCATACAAGTTTTGTCTGCAGTCAAAGTATCTCTACTTTGACCAATCTTATACAAAAAGTATGCACTTTCACAATGTGTGAAGTAAAAAGGAACAAAAGGAGTACAAAGAGTTTGAGCAGCTTTTAGCGTTTCTGTACATTGCAATCAAACACACAGGCCTGGCAATTCATAGAGAACATTCAAAACAATCGATGATTATGCATCTCAGCAACTCACATGTCAGAGGCAATATTTACTTCACAACTAAAGAATAAACAAAAAATTGATCGACGCTGCTGACAGCAAAGGGCGTCCCATTCGAAAATATCAAACACATCTTGCTAAAATCAATCAGCAAAATTTGACAAGGTTGTCCCATTCCAAAATATCAAATGCCTACGATTGTGGAATGGGCAGGGTTTGCCATCAGTTCGGACATTTGTCACAGCAAGAAATTGGAGATTTTGTCAGTCCTTCTGAGCTGAAGTTAGTTTGGTCTTGTGGGAGTAATGTAACCATCCTTCAACTGCTCCTTCTGATGATAAGACAGACAGGGCTTCTTCATCCTGGCATAATCGGAACTAGTCACTTCATGTACTCCATATTCTTCATCAGAGGAAGATGATCCTGTTGTGCAAAGACAAGATGACTACTAAATGCTAGCATCACTGTTTGCTTGAAAAAAAGGAAAGGAAATATTTAAAACATCATAGATGAAGCACTTCTCAAGGACAATACCACTTTTTCATGATAGTATCTAAACAGTAGTACAACACTAATAGAGATGACAAAGCTCAATCATATGGACGAAATCAGTGGGCGAGTACCAACCTTTGTCAGGAGGCTTATTGTGTAGAGCATACAGATGAAGCAATTCTCCGGAACCATCTGTTGCTATCTACGGTGGTGGCCATGCTTACTATATACTCCTCGATTAGTTTAATGTTTCCAACATCTTCTTGTGCAGTTCCACGAAAATATATGGTATCTTCAAAGAAGATCCCTGTTTGCAAAAGTAGAGATAATTACATATTACATTAAGAGTGGCATCAAATCAGTGGCAAAACAATTGCTCGTTCCATCCATAGCAATAAATTAAGATGCAAAACTATATCATTACTTGTGTCATCATAGTTCCAGTGTTTCATTACAGCACCGGGAGTTGATTTTTGTTTTTCTTCCCCTTGTTCTTCCCCTTCATCACTTAGTTCAATAACAAACAAGCTTCGCCTTCAATGTAAGATTTGGCATGTCAATTAGGGAGCACAAGTATAGTACTAAACTTAATTTTCTGATGAAAGTGACAAAATACAGGCCAGTAGTTGTGAAATATCCTTATCTTACCTCAATGGGATATTACGGTGCACATACAGATTGGAAGTCTTGTCTCCATTTGTGCAGTTCACTAAAATCAGGCAACATTATCGTACAAGTAGCACAACATATGAATGCACACTACAAAATCATGTGATAGAAGGCTAGTACTGACCTCTCATGATGCGGAATTCAAACAACTCACAAGAAGAAGATCTGAACCAAATTCGCCTTAACGGAGAGGAAGTAAGATCTCCTCTTATGCAGTTCCACTAAGATGAAGCAATCAAGCAACATTGTCGGTGTGACATTTTGGTTGAATTGCACAAAACACTCTTAAAACAAAAGTGTTTTGTGCAGTGCAACAAAAGGTCACAATGGCAACGAGGTGAAGCAGATAACCATGTTTACACAGAGGTGCAAAGGAAACAATTAGTGGTCAATAACGATGGATGACACAGCATCCAACAAAAATAAGCATCTACATTATCTAAATGGGAAAGAAAGCAAGACAGTAGCATTTCTCAAACGGTGGCATTGATTAATATTAACATAGAGATTATATTAACAATAAAATTCGTTAAACATGTAATTTGCTTTTAACTATGGCATTGCATCAATTTTCCAGCGGCATTATTAGAGGGTGTTTGTTTACAGGGACATTTTCATGTAGGGACTAAAAAAACTCCATGTCAGTCCCATCTAAACCAAAGAGGAGGGTCTTTTAGGGACTAAAAGTGGGCATTTGGGACTAAAGAAAGAAGACCCCGAGGGAGTCTTTTTGGGACTTTTTCGAATAGTTACCCCTGCCATGCATCACACCTTGTCTCTATTAGTTCATTACTAGGGGTAACATGGTCTTTTAGCATGTCATTTAATAACCTCTAGTCCATGTTTAGTCCCTGGAACCCAGCAGGTAGGGACTAGGGAGTTTTTAACCAAAGAGGGCCTTAGATTAACAACAGCTAATGAGTTGCACGGGACAGTGGACGCACTAGCACCATGTGCATCTACCGATGTACTGTGGTCATGCACAGTCTGTTGCAACAAAGAACAAACAACCAAGGAGCATATTTGTGTTGGTCCCAGTTTTGTTATCTTTAGACGCCTTTCCCTATGTGAGCGCAGCAAATCTAGTCATGCTCAAACTCTACAGCCTTGTCCCTTCCTTTACTTTTTGAACTAGTACTTTCGCCCCTTAATTTCCTCTTTGAACCACGTCCTAGATTTATGTGATACAACTTTCCCCACTACTTTCCCCCATTCCTTTCCTCTTTGAACCACGTCCTAGATTAATGCTATACAACTTTCCCCCTTCGTTTCCTCTTTGAACCACGTCCTAGATTCATGTTATATACAACTTTTCCCACTACTTTCCCCCACTCCTTTCCTCTTTGAACCATGCCCTAAATTCATGGTATACATGCAGCTAGAGCAATGCATGTGGAGTAAGTAAATTATACCTTAAGGTTCTTGGGGCGTGGTTCGGTGGGCGATGGGACGGCGGAGAAGAAGAAGGGGTCGGAGGCCCTCCTGCGCCGCCGCTGGGTGGAAAGTGAACAGCTGCGCCGGTAGTCCCTCGTCGCCGGCGACATCGTTAAGCCTCCTTCCCTTCCCGGCGGACGGATCCTGCCGTCTCTTTGAGCAGCAGTGAGGGGAGAGAGAGGCCAACAAAGTCTTGTTTAGATCTGGAGAGGGTGAGAGAGTGTGAAGAGAGCAACTACAAGCGCTGAGGCTCCAGCAGGAGAGGGCGAGACGGTGTGAAGAGAGCAACTACAAGCGCTGAGGCTCCAGTGTGTATATATATACTGGAGAGAGAGTGTGAAGCGTGCAAACCCTAGAAAACATTTTGACCAGTCAAAGAATCCTCCTGGCACAAATTATGCTCAAGTGCAGTTATCGAACCCGAGACCTCAAGTTTGATGAGCGAACAGGCTAACCAGCTACACAACCCTCCCGTTATGTTCAACGAGAGGGAAATAACCTTTTATACATTCCTACATTCATGTGACAAGCATGCCATGTTTTTCTTGTGTGTGTGGGAGTTATTGGGATTTCAATCATAATCGTGTCATGTGGCTTTGGTGGTAAGACTATCCACAGTGGTGCAGAAATAATGCAGCCTTAGTCACCTTACCTCTCTCCACGTAGTACGTTGGGTCGCACCAGTCAGACGGTGAAACAAACAAATTAATAAGAAAAATTAAAAGCTCTAGCGGTGTATCTTACCTCACACATCTCGCTACTGCTCGGGAACACTGTCCAATTGATCCCTCCGTTCGCTCACATACTATTTTAAGTGAATCCTTATTATAACATGCACACAAATTTTGGGCACTTGTATTCGACTTAAGTCAGTGTGCCACCGTATCTCGTATACTTACTACTCCCTCCGTCTAGGTGTAATAAGTCACGTTAGAAGGTGCAACGGGACCAAGGTGCGTGCGTGCATGTGTGTGTGTGTGTGTGTTTAACACCATGTGTGTGTTAGAGAGAGCGACAGATCGACCTACTCCTATAGAGAGATGTTGTGTAGTGTACGATTTTAGCCGCGAGAGTCGGTGCATCCTCTCGTTTCCGGCGTGTCCGGTAGGGACATGCAGACAGGTGCCACGCCCGCTCCTGACCATCCTGGCCCACCCAAAGCCCCTCCATCGCCCGCGCATGCTTCCCGCCCGAAACGGTCAGCGCTGCTCCAAAGAATCAGTGTCGCATTCATGCCCAGGTAGAGCAGACGCAACCTCTCACTAGCGCAAGAGTGATGGTTGCTTCGTCCGTCCAACTTACTGCTGGGTCTATGTGATTTGACGGCTCATTGGTCTTTATTACTGAGGTGGTAGGACTACTGGAGGTCCCACGCTTTCGGCGAAAGGAGGTATACTACTACTAGATTACAATTTCCTCCATTCTTACAACGGAGGCGTGCAAGAGCAGTGAAAACACGCAGGCTCAGTGATTACATGGCCCACCTCACACTATCACCGTGCGACACCTAACTCTTTACATAGTACTCCCTCCGTTCCTAAATATTATTAGATGAGTCCCCGTGCATTGGCACGGAACAACGGTATATCTCTCTACGCAAAGTTATCGATTTCATAGAACAAAAAAAACTCTATAACCGCATGAAAAATGTGGTAGCCAAACTAAATAAACTCCCATCATCATTTAGATCATCCCATGTAAGGAAAAAATATCAGCCAACTCCTACTGCATAATGGGATTATATTTTTCTTTTTGACATGTTAATGGGACTTAAAAGCTCACTTACATGCATGCTACCGGTGCATGCTTGCATGCAGACATGTTGATGTGATTTAAAACCCACTCACATGCATGTGGCACAGTATTTCTGCATGCTTGCATGTGGCTTAGTGCGGAGCCTCTCAACGTCAAGATCAGACGGCTATTATGGACTGATTTACTTCATCTAACGGCTACAACAATTTTGATGACGTGGCTCAAGGAGAGGATAGAGAATTCCTAGTAGTGGGGGCTAGCTATTACTAGTAGATATAAGTCTTTGTAGAGATTCCACTACATACGGAGCAAAATGAATGAATCTACACTTAAAATGCATCTATATACATCCGCTTGTGGTTCATCGTGAAATCTCTACAAAGACTTATATTTAGGAGCGGAGTAAGTACTAGTATAGTACGTATTGTAATTTATCAGCGAGATAAATTTGTACAATGCTATGAAGCTTCCAGCTTCTGTTACATGTATCTTGCGGCCAAGGTTGCCCGTTGCAACATTTCATCAAATACAAAGGAGACTAACATGCATGCTATCGCATCTCAATGATTGACAGATCATAGCTAATATGTACTCCCTCTGTTCCAAAATAAGTTTCTCAACTTTGTGCAAACTTTAGTACAAAGTTGTACTACTACTAAAGTTGACACTTATTTTGGAACAGATGCAGCTAAAGAAAAAAACGATCCATGTAGTCCCTAGCCCTTGAACCGTGAACCCTGACCAGGCTTCAATTTGTTGGCAACGTTCGAGCTTCCTAATAAATGAAGTTTGCAACCTTCTGACCATCGAATCATTTTGTGCAGTTTCACCAAAATCGAGATGAGCATCCCTGTGGCAAAGAAATTGAACAAGCCTGATTAGAATAAGATTACTGGGACTAGTTGATGAGACATAAACTCATCACAAATACAATACGTAGAAGCCAGTAGAGGTATGTGCGGGGCAACGAAGTAGAGAAATATCCACAAGGAGTGATGTGGGCAGCTGGAGCAGTGGTGCAAGCCGGCTGTAAAGGGAGTTGTACCTGAGGTACGTAGCTCAACCTTGAGGAGGGCGGCGGGAGGCGGCAACTTCCCACGTTGCGGTAGTGAGCAAGGGATGAAGGCAACCTCACCGGCTTTGTGAGATAGAACGGCGGGGACCCCTGACCAGGACGTGCCGACAGTGGCTTTTCGCCGTTGGTGACGGCCACCGCATCTACACTAAGCGTCCACCCCTTCCCCAAGCGGACGTGATCTGCCGGGATGTTAGAGATGTGGCCACAGTCGTTTTGTGCGAGAGAGTGTGAAGAGAGCAACCCCAGCAAGCAAATGTGTAGGCTGGCCCGTCTTGACTATGTATATAGTGGAGCGGTTTCCTTTTCTCTCCATATGAACCTATCATATTGCGTACGTGCCACTGAAGAAAAAAACTTTATTTATAAATGACGCGGCACCTACTACTCGTTCTCCTATAACCTTGCGTTTGGCATCTCCAAAATATTAACCTTGCGATTGGCTCTTCGCCTCTTCGGGAAGTCGAGCAATAATGGTAGTGCAGTATATATCGTTCTGGCTATATATGACCGAATGAATTGCTACACGTCCACCACGTGGGCGAGGGTCGAGGGGCGAGGGAGAGTGCTACATACGGAGCAAAATGAGTGAATCTACACTCTAAAATACGTCCATATACATCAGTGTTTGGAGTATGTACTAGTAGTTCATATTGAAATCTACTAAAGGACATATATATTCCAAACAATATGATATAATCTCTATAACCAAGGTTGTAGGGACAAGGAGTAAACGGAGGGAGTACTAAATTTTTCTCCTCGTCCTATGAGCTACCGCGCGCATGGGCGAGGGAGCAGGCATAAGGCATAGTAAGCAAGCTTCACCTCATCCTGCGAGCCACCGCGCCCGTGGGCGGGGGAGACGGCGTACTAATCAAGCTTCTCCTCGTTCTGCGAGTTGACGGGACACATCAAAAGTACTCCAGTGTATAGAGCATTGCCTCTAAGGTAGGCCCCATATGGTTTGCCTCTTTTTTTAACATAACATGTCAAGTCACAATTTGTTTGTTCACCTGTGGTAGACGATCCTCCCTCCACCAAGTGGACAACCAATACACCTGCCAAATTACCACATGGGCTGCCTTTTTCATACAGAAATGAGCTCCACTGTGTACCCGCTCGGGTGTGGTTGGGAAAGAGACGGGAGTACGTGCGCCGTGCATGCACCTCTTCTCTTCGTGCACGTCCCCCACCTATGTGGGTGTGTGTGAGAGATACAAACTGCGTTCGTGAGTGTTTTTTTTTGGGTGGCGGTGGGGTGGGGGTTGATTTCGTGAATTATTTGTGGGAATATGTGTCGATGACATCTCAAACAAAATTTTGCATGCAATGTGTGTGAAATGGAGGCCTATCCATATCATACATAGACGGTCGGGCAATCCACGAGAAGAGAGGGAGGGGTCATAGCTATCGATAGAGTCGAAGAGAGGATCAAGTGGGTGGGTGCGATATCTATGAAGAGAGCCATCGAAATTGTGTGTGTGTACAAGTCAAAGATATAGGGAGACTGGCCTACCAGAACGTTAGAGGGCACACGTCAAGTTTGTGTGTGGCAGGGAGACATGACTAGAGCGCTCGATGTGTCGGTGTGTGTGGGGGGGAGGGGGTGGTGGGAGAGGTAGGAAGAGGCCTAACTATAGAGGTAGAAAGACTCGTATATGTATTGAGAAGGAGAGACCCAGATATGTCTTGAGGGATATCGGTCGACATCCATATATAACTGAAGGACGGGAGATATGATGGGGGAGAGAGAGAGAGGAGAGAGAGAGGGAGGGAGAGGGGTAGAGTGATGGATGGGTGATGGAGTTGCTTCTCGAAGATGGTGGGAGAGGCCTACTAGACAAACTGAGGGTGGAACTACAATGTTATCAATAAGAGTGGGGATGTGTTTCTGTGTGTGCCTGTGCGTGATAGATCTGTCGGGACGCATCCATGGATGATGAAGGGGAACCATGTGTTTGGTAAGCAAACCTAACTAGATCGGTAGATCAATTGTTGTTTGTCGGAGGAAGGGAGAGACACAACTAATGAGGTAGATCGATTGACGTGTGGGTAAAAACGAGTTATAAGGACCTAGCTAGCTATATGTATAGCGAGAGATCGGTCGGTGTACATCCATTTGTTAGAGGAAAATAAGGCCCAGCGAGACGGATAGACAGAGAGAATGGAGCTAGGAGGTGGTGTGAGAGGCCCAACTACTAGCTAGATAGGGCGAGGACTGTGTGGTTGTGAGAGCGATGAAAAGAGGGGCGAGAGTTTACACGTGTGTCTGACCGTATAAGAGACACGAGGCAAGGACACATAAAGGAGGAGGTTGAAGGTGTGTTTGTATGTTGTAGGCAGGCATCGCTGGAGAGGTTTATCGATCGGTGTGTGTCGGAAAGGAGTTGTGGAGACTCTGGGAGAACGACCTAAAGAAAAAAATGAATGTGCCCAGTGGATAGAATGCCGAGGGAGGGGGAGGGCGAGGAGGGTGTGTGCATGCACGAGAGAAAGTTAGTGGTAGCTACAAAGGTTAGAGGATTGTGTGGGTGTAGACTAACAAAGATCATAATTTGATATGAAAGCGGATTCATATATTTGAATAGGAGATCATAGTGTTTTAAACATTGCATGCCTGAATATAGCGGTGATACACGTGCTGTGCACATGTTATACCATAATGTGATAATGCATGGCGTTTGCAACTCACAGCTAAATGCCGAACAATCTAAACCATACTATACATCAAACAATCTCACATTTTATTTGAATTTGTGATAATGTGTGGCATTTGCAGCTTACAACTAAATATAGAACAATCTAAACAATACTATATATCAAACATTCTCACATTTTATTTGAATTTGTGGTAATCTGTGGTGTTTGCAACTCACATCTAAATACTTGTAGGAGTAGGGGGCGGGGCACCATACATAATGTGATAAACACATTATACATATGAGACATGGTTTAGATTATGAAGATCTAGCTAGAGCTAGAAATGTAATGTGATTTTAAATCAAAATAAAGTGGATTCAAAAAATCTAGTTCGAGTTCATATAGTACACATAGTTCATATGTAACTCGAGACTAATCATGTGGTGTGCTGTGAAGATAATACACAAACGATGGTTTAACTTGACAATAATGATGATTGTAGATCTTATTAAAACAGAGAAATGAATTCAAATGATTTTACTTCACAACAATCATTACTGTAGATCTTATTCAAATAGAGAAAAGAATTCAAATTTAGTTCATATTGAAGCGGTAGTATTTACGTTTGGAATGCACTAAAAAGTTCATTTGAGTAGTAGGTTGCATGCATTATACACGTAGCGAAATATTTTAATTGAACATAACATGAATTCAAAGTTTTGAATGACATTTGTAGGGCGCATTGATTTGGTATAGTACACGTTAGGCTTGTCCGGAAATTTCAACCCGCGCCTTGTTAGCCCGAAATATTTAAGATATATCTTTGTCTCATTGTGCTACGACAACTCCCTCCATCTCAACCCGCGCCTTGCTATTCCGAAATTACAACGCGCGCGAAAACTCCCACCTCCTGCAAAATCCCGACACGCGAAAAGCCCATGGTACCCCTGAACCGAAAGAACTGCCTCAAATCGGTGGGGGTACTTTCGTAACTTACCCCACATTTCGGACAAGCGCGTCTCTAAGCCATGGTTCCCCACTGCCATCCCATCTGTCCACCCATTCATACACCGAGGCCGCGAAAACCCGCGACGAAACCCCACACCCTGCTCTGTCCGCCACCCAGCCGGAGCCTCTTCCCTACGACGTCGTCCACAACAACACCTCGACGTCCCTCATCCACCGTACCGGATGACGATCCATCGTCGATCTCATTGTCCCGCCGGTTCAGCCACCCCGTCCTCCACCTCGAAGGAGCTGCCCCGATGTTCCCCTCGTCTTTTACGCCACCTCCATTCCCACACCGCCGTCTTCACCTGCACCACCGGAAGAGCATCATCATCACCATTTCCTTGGATGAAGCTGCGGCCTAATCGGCGTCACCAAAGAGGTTGTACACTAATCGCCGCATTTTCTTCTTGATTCGATCTCACAGTGCTGCCAGCGCACGGTCCCGAGCCGACACGGTGCGGCTCCATCCACGGCAGCGTCGCCGGCCACTTCCTCCACGGTGTCGCTCCCTCGGTGGCAACGTCCACATCAGTAGGACCTGCTGCTGCTTTAGCTCTCGCTCGCGCTGCTGCTCTGCTCTTGCTCTCGGTCCCCTGCCTGGTCTGCTCTTGCTCGCACTGCTGCTCTCGCTCTTGCTCTTGCTTGCGATGCTGCTCCGATTTAGCTACACTTCACTCCGATGCCGCTGGGGTGAAGGAAGAACCAGCCGCAACGGGGAGGGGGGCTCGCCGGAGAGGTACCCCACTATCTATCTTAGGGTTCAGGATGGGGGCGGTGGTCGCCGGCGGTGGCGGGGCGTTGGCGGGGTGGTGGCGTGGGGATCTCCGGAGAAAAAGCTCGGCACGGGGGGGCCTAGAGGGATGGCCGGGGCGGCGGCAGACCGGCGGTGGGGAGTGTTTTCGGGGCGGGCGGGGCGGCGCACCGCGGCCGCGGGCGGCGGGGGGCTGTTGTTGGGCCGGCTCAGGGCGGTGGAGGTTGAAGATGAACCGCAGACCCTTGATTTCGTATCCAACGGCTGCAAAATCGACTGACTAGAGATGAAAAAGTCAGTCAACCGACGTGTAGCCTCACCTTGCTAGTGCGTTCAGTTTCGACAGCAAAATTCAGTTTCGATAGCAAAATTCAGTTTCGACAGTTAAGTTCAGTTTCGACAGTTAAATTCAGTTTTGACAGTTAAGTTCAGAGATGAGCGGCTGATGTATTTTACATCTAGCACTTTGTGTTTATGTATTTTACGTCATGTATTGGAGATGCTATTAGAATTCCACTCAGGTTAACGTTGTTCGTTGTCTCTCTTGTCCTGCTTCAGCCTCGGCGTCGTACAACTCACCGGAGCTGCTCCAACAACGAAACCCTCCATCACAGCGGAGCAGTACCTCAGGCTCCATCTCCAGACGCCTAAGATCTTCTTCCCCTCCTCCGACAGCCAAGTCAGCCGAAGCATCCTCACCGGCTAACCCAATCACGCTGAGATCGACATGGCTTCGCCAAAGAGGTTGTACACTTGTTGCATCTCTTTTTTACTCTACATGTTATATATATTGTCCACTGAGCACACGGATTTGTTCCTTTAGTGTCTCCTTGAAAGAAAAAATGTAGGAATTTTAATTTTCACTTGTCCTCCTTTTCAAATTCCTATTCATGAAGCACAAGACTAAGAGATAGTAGCATAATAGCATTATAACCGTGAATTTTGTAATGCCATCCCGCTTAGCCAGTCATCTTATATGTAAATTATATCAGGCCATCCTTTTTTCGTTACATATTACATTTGTCAACAATGTTATTACATTCAACTACTCTTCGTGTGCATCAGCCATTTGACACGGTGATGGCAAATTCTGGAGTGAAAACAAGGTCTTCAAAGTAGACTATGCTATCTGACGAAGCGCATATCTCGCTGGTAGAGGAGGATTCAGAGACAGATGACCAGTCCTATTCTCCCCCCCCCCCGAGGTGTATGCCCTAACTTGGCAGGGTTATGTTGCTCATATCGTGCGTATGGTGTCTCGCATTGCTATGTCATTTGATTAGTTTAGACATGCTTTGTGTGAATGCCACCTGTTCAGTGTCTAATTATCATATATGTGAATTATGCATTGCCATCTTGTTGCAAGACATTATATATGTGAATTATACAATGCTATCTTGTTGCAAAGGCATTATATATGTGAATTATGCAATGCCATGCTGTTTAGCCAATCATCATGCATGTGAATTATTTCATGTTATCATTTTTTGTATTACGTGTTCCATTTGGCGACAACGTTTGTATATTCAACTACTCTTCCTATGCATCAGCCATTTGAAGCGGTGATGGAAGTATCTAGAGTGAAAACAAGGTATTCAGAGCAGACAATGCTGCATGTTGAAGTAGACATCTTGCTGGTTACAGAGAGCTCCTCAGAGGAGGATTCAGAGACTGATGACCAGTCCTATTTTCCCCCTGAGGTCTATGCTCAAACTTGGTAGGGTTATATTACCCATGTCATCCATTGCTTAGTTTTTACATCATATATGGATTGCCATCTGCTTACTTGCTTACTATATATTTGAATTATATCATGCCATCATGTTTACATAGTACATACACATCATCTATCTGAATTATGGCATGGCAACCCATTTAATAAAGACATCATATAGTTATATCATCTCATCCTGTTTAGTGTTTACAGTCATCATATTTTGAGTTATGGCATTCTATTCGTGAATGTATGTGAATTATGGCATGCCAACCTATTTAATAAACACATTATATAGTTATGTCATGTCATCCTATTTACATAGTCTCATATTTTGAACTATGTCTTTCCATCTTTTTTAGTTAGCCATCATAATGTGAAATTGTGTCATGCTATCCTGTTTAGTTAGCCATCATATATGTGAAATTTTGTCATGCTATCCTGTTTGGTTAGACAACATAAATATGAATTATTTCATGCCCTCTTTTATTCCCCACTATCCATTGCACCTGTCTATCATACAATGTCTATACTTTCAAATACTTTTCTTGTTTATCAGCCATTTGAATTGGAGAGCGTGATGGCAGTATCTAAGGGAGTAACAACACGGTCATCGGAAAATATAGTGCTACCAGTTGATGCAGATAGAACCATAGTTGTACTTGCCCAAGGACCAGATCCACCACACATAACCCAGACTCTCGCAGATTGTACCCCTACCCAGTTGGACAGAGAACCAGCTACACCCCTTCTAACCCCAACCCCGATAGATAGTAATCCAGTTCCAGTTGACACAGCACTGTCTCCACCACAGAGCACCCAAACACGAGCAGTTAGTAAGGGAACTGCAGTGCCCAAAGCACGAGGACCGCCACTCGGAATCCCAACTCAACGCTGAAAGGAGAAGAAGATTTGTTCTCAGGTCAGGTTCTGTAGCTATGGTTCATACTCCTTTGCTCTTGCATGACTGTATTTACTCATACCAACTATTTTCAAATTTGAAGGATGGAACTGAAACTCCAATGGCGCAACAGGTATGTTTTAAACCTGTTTCTTTAACTGGTTTGCTGTTGTAACCTGCTCTATGTTAATTTCGGTTTCAATTGAATAAACAGTTATGTTCTCATGTCATGCACATTACAAGTGTTGTTAATGTTCTATAGTTACCCACACTTATATTCTGTCTATTCTGCTTTGTCTTGAACAAATATTATTTGAACTGTGTCTCTATCTTGATTTGGCAACAAAAACTAGAATGATATAGGCCATAAAGTGACCATGGTACATAGATATATGTTTGTTTCATGCTGTTATCCTGTCCACTTTACTACTAAACTCATTTACCAAAATGAGTTTCATATACAACATGGTAAACATGTGATGTGTCTGCTTGTTTCTCTTTTAGAATGCGGACAAAATATTGGAGAACAGTACCGCATTATCCAATGGTAAATGAAGTAATGCAGATAAGGTTCAAGATAGTGAGACATCCCTGTTGGTCTCCAAGAAAGCTGATAAAAACTATCATGACGATAGTGAGGGAACCCAAAAGTCCTGTCTTGATGTAGTGTTCGAGTTACTGGCCACTACTGCTAGCACAAGCTCTTCGAACTCGCTACCTGAATCAGTTCGTCTTCTTGAGTCTCAACTTCAAGTTGAAAGACATCGATCAGATGTGCTGCGATAGGAAGCTAAAGGACTGAGGAAGTCCCTACAGAATTCAAATGCATATTTTCTGGTGCAACAGCAAGCGCTGGAGAATTTAAGCGCCAAACAAGAGAAAGTTAATAAGCTTGCTAAGCATCTTGCCAGCATTATGGGTACCCAGGATATTGTTTCTTAAAATCTTCTGAAGTGGTTTCAGTTCTGGATTTGTTTTGTTGCGGCGTTTATTTGCGCTGGTCGCCAACTTTGACAACCAGTGTATATGATATGCTGCTTTGTTCCCTATATTTGCACTGGTGGCGAACTTTGATGCCCAGTGGATGTAATATGTGTAATAGCCGTGATAGCCAAGCGTTAGTTGCTTGCTTATTTATTTCCTTGTTGTCTTGTTTATTTGTTTGCTTGTAGTCATTGCAGTTCTTTTTCCGCGGTTAGCTAGTGGCTGCAATAACCTATTTTTTTAAACTAGGCCACAATAACCATGGGCTAATATTTACTGTAGTGACACTGGGCCTCCTACTGGCCATAGAAACGGTGGGCCTTCTACGGGCCGTAGAAACAATGGGCCTTCTATGGGTTGTAGAAACAATGGGCCTTCTGCGGGCCGTATTATCAATGGGCCTTATACGGGCCATATAATCGATTGGCCAAACATGGGTCAAACAGACCGCATTATGGCCGTAAACAGGCTAGAGTTGGAATCGTCCGTTCATGGGCCGACCATAACGGACCATCGTTAATAGGCCGTATTTGATGATGCTATGAAATCGGCCCAACGTATTAACGGACCACAAACGGGCCGACTGTAACCACGGGCTGAATTTGGCCCACAAGCAGAAAATGACAGTAACGGACCGTAAGTAAACGAATGCTGGAAATGAGCCCAAGAATAAATAGGCTCTGAGAAGGCCGAAAGATAACATGGGCTGGAAACGGCCCAACGGAATAACGGGCAGTTAATGGTTATAAAGTAATACACTGTTCATTACGGGCTAGTTTCATCATGGGCCGTTAATGGGTGTAAAGTGATACACTATTCATTACGGGCCAGTTTCACCATGGGCCGTTAGTAGGCCAAGAGTTACATAGGGCCTCATATGGGCCTAAAGACGTCATGGGCCATACATGGGCCAGAAGTGAAAACAGGCTGGAATCATATTGAATGGCCCAGATGACGCACTAGGCCCAATTCAGATAGGGCGTAACGGGCCTTGGGTTAGCGGGCTATAAATGGGCAATATTCGAACAGGCCGTTAATAGGCTTTCCATGGGCCGGCCTGCCAGCTTTTGACCAAGTCAAACGGCCCGGCCTTTTCACAGGAATGGGCCTCTGTTGGGCCGTGCCACGTGTCGACATATCATAGGCGCCTTTCGTCCAATGAGTGGTTGACATCTGTCCCAACGATGAGCCGACACGTGTTTCCTCCAGCCAATGATGATTTTACACGTGGAAAATCCCCATTGGTAGGGGTTGTTAACGGGTTATCGGATCCAAAACCCGACCCGATAGCTTAACGGCGCTCCGTTACGGTGGATGCCACGTGTCGGTCACCCTTGACGAAAGCACTTCTGTGACACGCGATTTATCATCATGGAAGTGGACACTTCCATGATGATAATTTTGGTAATGTCATGGAACACTTCTACGACAGCACAGATATGACTATCTTGGTTCTATCATAAATTTTTCATGGATGTACATGCATGACAGAAAACACGACCTACTGTGACAAACACGTATCATCATGGAAGTGTATTTTTTTTGTAGTGCCTCCGCGTGGGAAACAACTGTCGAGTCTTCCCTGCCTCCGTGTTGTTCCTTCCTAGGCCTCGCCGTTGTCCACCGCCCTGGTGCTCTCGACGCGGCCTGGTCAACATGGTCAACGACTAACATGCATCTGATGTGGACTGTACATGGACAGGCCGACAGCTGGGTCCACGGACGCACGCAAGGAAATGCCTCCTTATTATGCGCAAAATAATGATTCCTCCACCTGACATCAGGGACCAACCGAAAGGGCCTCTGTATTTCACAAAAAAAAAGTTACCGCCACTGACAGCTCGGACCCACCAGCTATATCTTCTCATGCAAGGAAGTGCCTCCTTATTACGCACAAAAAAAATTAATACTACCCCTATTAGCTGGGACCTAGTATAGTGGCAGGCTGACTTGTGGGCCTACTAAGTTGACGGGGACGGAGGGCTTTGTCAACATAGTCAATATGCACGATTCTAGCTCCTGTGACCGTATGATGTCCATCCAATGGCCGTAGTGCTTCTTCAACCTCTGGTCTTCTTGCTCCAGCCGCCCAGACCAGCGCCGGTCGTGCCTCGTGCTCCTGCCTCCCGTGGCCGGCTGCAATGCGGCGGAGGCCTCACCACCCCTACTACTCCCACCGCTGGCCAGGCCATCCCTCTACTCACCCACATCCCATATTATTCTACGACGACGGCAGCCTCACACTGCAGCGAACCAGTGAACCCTCATACTCCTCTACGTGTGGGCATCCACTACCGCGTCTTCCCCGGCTCCGCGTCGTCCCCTTCCTAGGCCTCGCTGTCGTCCACCGCCCTGGTGCTCTCGGCGCGGCGTGGTTAACGTGGTCAAGGAACGGCTTCCATCGGACGTGGAGAGGTTGATAGCTGGGTCCACGGCCGCAGCAAGGAAGTGCCTCCTTATTACGTGCAAAATAATTATTCCTCCACCTGACAGCGGGGACCCATCAGACGGTCCACCATATTTCGTGAAAAATGTTTCCCCCCTGACTGTTGGGACCCACCAGCTGCATCTTCGCACGCAAGGAAGTGCCTGACAGTCGGGACCCACCTGGTCAAAGCGTACGTAGCATTGTCATTCTGGTCGCGAACGTGTACATACATATATACTGGTGGATGTAGAGGCACGCACGTGTCGTAGTAGAGGAGCGCACGTAGCATGTACATGTACATACAGCGGCCAGGGTGCAAGAAAGAAAATACGGCCACATATGTGTACATATGGGCGGGGTCTCGAATGTCTACTCGCGCATACGTACGGCCAGGGCTAGTGTACATGGCTGGGTCGAAACGTAGAAACAGCGTCGTCGTCGTGTTCGTGGGGAGGCAACGGAATGCGTCGTGTTCATGGGGAGGCAACGGAATGCGTCGTGTTCATGGGGAGGCAACAAAATGTGTCGTGTTCATCGGGAGGCAATGGAACACGTGGGAGCCAACCGGCTGGGTCGGAACAAAATGCGTGATCGTGTTCATCGGGAGGGCTTGGACGGAACATGCGATGGAAACAAGGCCTGGCGTACCGCAAAACGGAGGAAACGGACCTCCTACGTTCGGAACGGGGTCCTGTTGATCGGGAGGGGTGTGGCATACCGCAAAACGGAGGAAACGGACCTCCTACGGTCGAAACAGGGGTCCTGTTGATCGAGAGGGGTGTGGCGTACCGCAAAACGGACGAAACGGACCTCCTATGGTCAAAACGGGGGTCCTGTTGATCAGGAGGGGTGTGGCGTACCGCAAAACGGACGAAACGGACCTCCTACTGTCGAAACGGGGGTCCTGTTCATCGGGAGGGGTGTGGCGTACCGCAAAACGGGACTCCACGGGATACTGTTCATCTCCACCGTCGACCTCGTCCAGCCTCCACGGGCTACCGTCGACCTCCTCCAGCCTCCACGGGCTCCTGTTCATCCAGCCTCCACCACGCGCTACTCCACCAGCTACTGTTCAACCACCCCTCCACGGGCACCCCTCCACCGTCTACTGTTCATCCAGCCCTCCACACCACGGGGTCCTGTTCAACCACCCCTCCACGGGCACCCCTCCATCGTCTACTATTCATCCAGCCCTCCACACCACGGGGTCCTGTTCAACCACCCCTCCACGGGCACCCCTCCACCGTCTACTATTCATCCAGCCCTCCACACCACGAGGTCCTGCTCATCCAGAGGCAATGCCACCGCTCACTGTTCATCCAACCCCCCCCCCCCCCCCGCAACGCTCACTGTTCATCCAATCGATCGTCTTCAGTTAGCAGCAGTAGCGAAGGAATCGCTCGATCGGGTTCAGTTAATAGCCATCGATCGATCGCTTGGGTTCAGTAACGCGTAGCCTGCAGTGCAATCACTCGGGTTCAGTTAGAGCCCAACGCCTCGCTCGGGTTCAGTTAGAGCCAACGCCTCGCACACACGCACGTACGTGTACTAGAGAAACGCGCATCGCTCGGCCCCCGACCTCCCACTGTAACCGGGAACTCCCCGAAATTTTCCTCCCCCTCGCTTCTACCATGGTTTTTCTATCATGGACGGCCCAAAGAATGTCATGCAGCTGCGTCTCCGGCCCGCCCAGGACGAAAAGCCCATTTTCTGTCATGATTTTTTGTCACAGAAGTAGGAGCCCACCACATCTATGATGATACGGGGTTTTGTCACAATTATCGTCATAGAAGTGTCATATGTATGATAGAAAAAATTCATTTGGCCCAAAATGTCATGGATGTGTCTTTTTTTAGTGATCTAGAGTGATCATCAACAATAAGGAAAACATAGAGACAAGCAGTGGTAGTAAGAGTGGAGTAGTGAGTAGGGCCGAATAGGTCCATGTGAAGCAGCTCGAATGGACATGATGTCGTCATGATTGTCTTCGAGGGATGCTTGGCCCTAGTCATCTTCCCAGCTTCGCAGGCACCACACAGATAATCCTTTTTGAACTTGACGCTCTCAATGCCTACGACATGCTTCTTCTTCGCGAGAGTGTACAAGTTCCTCATGCCAGCATGCCCTAGCCTCCGATGCCAGAGCCAACATTCTGAAGCTTTTGCTAGAAGACATACGGCCAACTGTGGTCCTGCTGAGAAATCTACCATGTACAAATCATCTTTTCGGTACTTGTAAGTGCATCTAGTGCCACCCCTAGTTGGTTTTGGAGTATTGATGACAAACCTGGTTGAGGGACTAATGTGTTTGTGAGAATTGCAGGATAACACAGGTAGTAGTCCCTCATTGATTCGGTTTACCTACCAGAGATGACCCCTAAAAATGTGTGAAGACATTGAAGATAATGGTGGTATGTGAATATATTCACATTGAAGACTACGACATGAGAAGGCATCGCATGAAGTCTTTGGAGTGCGAAGACATAGTTGTTTCGTAGTTTCATTTTCTTTTTTGTTGAGTCATAGGAACCACCGTACTGTTAAGTGGGGTCCAAGTGAACAAAGTCAGAGTGACTAAAGTGATGCTCAACCAAATCCTATGTCTTCGAGCGAAGACAATGAGAGCAAATCTTATCCAGAGCTCGATGAGTCAGCTTTACTTGTAGCCCAAGTCAAGCTGCCGCATGTGTTTGAAATCTGACCGTTGGAACACGTGTCAGTTCCTTAGTGACCCAGGGTCATTTCGGACAAATCGGGTCGGGTTTCCTAGTGGCTATAAATAGCCCACCCCCTACACCATAAATTGGTGGCTGCTCAGAGTTAGTTCACGGCTTTTGTCGTTTGAGAGCAACCCACCTCGAAGCCTTTGAGAGAGAAATCCTTGCAAGGACAAAGCCCTAAACACCCAGAGCCAAAGAGTGTTATGCATCACTAAAGTCTTTCTATCTGTGCGATCTGAAGACTTGTTACACTTGAGGACTGTGAATCCTCCAGCCGGTTAGGTGTCGCGTTCTGAGCATCCAAGAGTCATTGTGGATCGTTGGTGAACGAAGTCTGTGAAGGTTTGGAAGTCTACCTTGAAGACTTACCTGAGTGATTGGGCGAGGACTGGGTATCCTTAGCTCAAGGGGAATAAGGTGAAGACACGGTCTTCTGAGTTGAATCTCAGCCTCCCTAACCAGACATACAGTTGTCACAGCAACTAGAACTGGTCCAACAAATCCTTTGTCTTCACCAAGCAACTAGTTCTATCTCTTCTTTCCCTTTTACATAAAGTTTGTCTTCGTGAAGTCATTACCTGCTTGCATTATATGTGTGACTTCACTATGTGACTACTTGTTCTGATTGGCTTCATACTATCTTCCATCCTGATCCATAATGCGTAGCTGCTAATAGTCTTCGTGCTTTCACTTTCATAAAAATCACCTATTCACCCCCTCTAGTCGAGAACTAGCACTTTCAATTGGTATCAGAGCAAGGTACTCCCTTATTCTGTGTGATTCGGTTTAACCACCTGGAGTTTTAGCTATGTCGACTGCAGGGATAATCAAAGTCTCCGCTGTGAGCCCTCTCTTCGATGGAACTGATTACCCCTACTGGAAGAATAAGATGCGCATGCATCTTGAAGCCATTGATGTCGACCTCTGGTATGTCGTCAAGAATGGCGTTCCCAAGGCGGGCGAAGGCGTCACCGCAGCTAATGTCAAGAAGTTCATTCAACTGGATTCTACTACCAAGAACATCATCTGTGGTCATCTGACCAAAGGATAGTATGGCCGTGTGAGTGCTCTTGAAACGTCGAAACTAGTCTGGGACTAGCTCTCCAAGGTCAACAGAGGCGTCTCAACCCAGAGAGATCAAAGGATCAGTGTCCTTTGCAACCTCTTCAACCGCTTCAAGAGAAACGATAATGAGAATGTTCAGCTCACGTTTGATCGCCTCATTGACATCACAAATGAGCTTCATGCTCTCGGCGCCACTGAGATCACCAAGCACGAAATCATCAAGACACTCCTAAGATCACTTGACAGCTCATTTGACACCCTAGCCCTGATGATTCAAGAACGCCCTGACTTCAAGACACTCGATCCGTCTGACATACTTGAGAGGCTCAACACACATGAGTTTCAGCTATCTGAGAAAAGAGATATCTATGGTCCCAACTATGGCCGAACTCGCGCTTTGAAGGCAAAAGCTGCTTTCTCATCTGAAGAAGAATCTGACTGCAGTTCTGATGATCCTAAAGACATTGGAAAGGAGCTTGCTATGCTTGTGAAGAAGTTCCAGAAATTGACCAAGAAGAAAGGATTCAGAAAGTCTTCTTGATCCAACTCAAGAAATGATGAAGCTTCTACTCGACCACAAGAAGAGAACATGCCACAAGTGCAAGAAACCTGGTCTCTACATGTCTAAGTGTTCGCAGTGGGACAATGAAAACAACAATAAGAAGAAGAGCAAGGAATATGATTCTGATGACAAGAAGAAGAAGAAGTCCTCAAAGTCTTCTTCCAAATCTTCATCAAAGTCTTCATCACACAAGAGGGGCTCATCTGGCAAGGCTCGTGCTTTTGTTGGAAAGGAGATGGATTCAAAGGAGGCGGAGGTGGAGTCTGAGGAGGATTCCGACTCTGGCGTTGCAAGTCTAGCTCTAGCTACAGCCTACGTTGCCAAGTCCATCTTCAACACTGAAGACAATGGCTCCGTCACCTACGCTGATGCTAAGGACAAGGACGACTCCACTCCCACCTACTGTTTCATGGCACGTGGTGCCAAGGTAAACTCATGTGATGCTTACTTTCAAACATCAAGTGAAGATGACTCTGTGAATCCAAACCCAGCTACAAAACACTTGCTAAAATTGCAACTGAACAACAGAAAGCTGTGGAACATATTCAAAAACTGTTAGACAAAAGCGATGACCTGTTGGACGCGGAAATGACCCGATCTCAGTCCTTAATTGAAGACATAAAAAATCTTCATGTTAAGTATGAGGAACTTGAAAGTCATCATGAAACGCTCTCAACAACTCATGAAAAGCTTTCCTATGATTATCTTCAAAGGAAGCAAGAACTTGAGAAATTAAGAGCAGTTCATGAAGATCTTCAAAAAGAAAACGAGTCATTCACGCTCAAAAGATCAGTCCCGCTCAGGAAGGATTTGAACCACCATGTCTAAAATGCCTTGAGCGTGATAACGCTACTTCTGTTGCTGAATGTTCTACTGCTGCTACCGTTGCAATATCTTCAACTGTTGATGTGGTAACTAACCCCTCTGCTGAGGATGCCACTGCTATTGCTGATGAAAATGCTAGGTTGAAGACATTGCTTGAGACAGGGATGTACAAAAGTCTCAAAGGGCATCAGACACTATGTGATGTCCTCAAAAAGTAGATTCTGAACCAAAACCCAAGGAAAGAGGGTGTTGGGTTCGAGAGGAAAATGAATGTTGATGGTTCTTACTGGAAGCCTGAGCAGTACCCCAAAACCACATGGGTTGCTACAAAGGAACCTTTAGTGGATCCATCCACCCTATCTGGCTTCACTAGTGCTAACCCTATTATCATGGATGAATCCTTTGATGCAAACTATAAACTATTTAAGAATCAGAATGGTGAAGTGTTTGCCAGGTATATTGGTACTAATTGCAGGAATGGACCACCTTTGAAGAAGATCTAGGTGCCCAAGAGTTGTCTTGAAAATCTTCAGGTGAATGTCATCATGACACAACCTGGGAAGAAGACAAACACCAGACCAAAGGCTTCACATGGTCCAACGGCTTCATACAGACAGAGGACTCACCAGAGTCGCCCTAACACAAATGTTTTGAAGGGAAACCATACTCAGGCCTATGAATATGAGTGTGTTTCATCAAACCGCCATGTTCATAAGACCAAGAACTACTCTGCTTATTCATATGAGTATTATTCGCCTCCTGCTAGGCTATTTGCTAGGGCTCCAAAGCCAAAGTTCTCAGATGCTGCACTTAGACTCATTGCTTCGAAGCCACCCCTGAAGATGTGGGTGGTTAAGAAGACTTAACTCTCTTTTGCAGGGCAAGGTCTCCAGCCGGAAATCAAAGGCGTCAAATGCTATTGCTGGGGACCTAAAACATCTTGTGGGGCGCAAGATAAAATGCCCAAATGGTCTTATTATGTATTTCATTCCTGAGTCGCTTGCCATGCATCCTATCTGTCCTAACCTGGATTTGAGCTTTCATAATCCACTTTCTCATCAAATGTTTATGCTTCACAATACTCTTCGTGAAGCCTACCCCCCTAACTGCTCTATAGGGTATGACACCAGCTGCTTCAGAATGGATTAGTGATAGTGGATGCACTAATCATATGACTGGTGATCGAAGTCTTCTCATGGACTCCACCTTACGTCCATCTGACAAGAGTCACATCACATTTGCTGACATTGGTAAAAGCAAGGTATTGGGTCTAGGTAGAGTTGTAATCTCAAAGGATCAACACATGGATAAAGTGATGCTTGTTGAATCCCTTGGTTTCAACTTAATGTCTGTCTCAATGCTTTGCTATTTGAACAAGATTGTGATATTTGGAAAATATCGTTGCCTTGTTCTAATGGAATCTGACAAGTCTCTAGTCTTTGAAGGGTATCGGAAAGATGATTTGTACATATTAGATCTCTCAGCAGGACCACAGCTTGCCATATGTCTTCTTGCAAAAGCTTCCACTACAAAAAAAGACACATCCGTGACATTTTGGGCCGAATGAAAAAAAAATCTGGCATACATATGACACTTCTATGATGATAATTGTGACAAAACCCGGTATCATCATAGATGTGGTGGGCTCCTACTTCTATGACAAAAAATCATCACAGAAAATGGGCTTTTCATCCTGGGCAGGCCGGAGACGCAGCTGCATGACATTCTTTGGGCCGTTCATGACAGAAAAAACCGTGGTAGAAGCGAGGGGGAGGAAAATTTCAGGGAGTTCCCGGTTACGGTGGGAGGTCGGGGGCCGAGCGATGCACGCTTCTCTTGTACACGTACGCGCGTGTGTGTGAGGCGTTGGCTCTAACTGAACCCGAGCGAGGCGTTGGGCTCTAACTGAACCCGAGCAATTGCACTGCACGCTATGCGTTACTGAAGCCGAGCGATCGATCGATGGCTGTTAACTGAACCCGATCGAGCGATTCCTTCGCTACTGCTGCTAACTGAAGCCGATCGATGCTGCCTTTGGATGAACAGTGAGCGTTGCAGGGGGTTTGGATGAACAGTTCCCGGTGGGGGTGGATGAACAGGACCCCGTGGTGTTGCCTCTGGATGAACAGGACCCCGATCGATTGAGCCGGTTGGGGCTGGATGAACAGGACCCCGTGGAGGGCTGGATGAACCGGACCACCCCGTGGAGGGCAGGATGAACAGTAGACGGTGGAGGGCAGGATGAACAGTAGCCCGTGGAGGGGTGGTTGAACAGGAGCCCATCTTCATCAACGCAAGACTCAAGACCCTCGTGAGGGGCCAAGCCTCGTGGGGCGGACGACGTGGAGCTTCCTCAGGCACGGCCTCGTCAGGCTGGCTCGTGAGGAGGCGGAGAGATCAAGGCAGGGTACCTCGCGACGTGCCCGTGACGTGAGCCATGACGACTCAAGGCGCCAGGCGGGTGCCAGCCCGCGCAGCGTCCACCTTTCCTCTTTGGTGCAAAGGGGGAAAGCGCAGCCGCGGAGTGCCGAGGCATCAGGCAAAGGTTGCCATTTCGGTGCAACGAGACCAAGACCAGGAGCACTACGAGACGGAGGTCACCGTGGAGCCCAAGACGGCGTCATCACCAGAGCTTTGCGCAGGCGAAGACTGCTTTTGTTAGGATAGTTGATACTTGCTGTCCCCCTTCAAATTAGCCCGCCATTGTTGGCTCCCTTCCCGCTCAATATTTGGGAAGAGGACCAGGGCCTCTATAAATAGGACCAGCCACCCACATAGCAAGGGGGTTCGGTCGGTTGGCTAGAGAGAGAGAGAAAGTAAAAGGTGGCTGAACTCCTCCCAGCAGTTCATCGCCCCATCCAAGAACAGACCCTCGCGAGGTTGTTCTTCCTTGTATTGTTCATCATCATCAGCCCCAAGAGGCAATCCACCCACCACACACTGGAGTAGGGTATTACACCACAACGGTGGCCCGAACCAGTATAAACCTTGTGTCTCTTGTGCTGTTCTTTCAGTAGTCTAGATCTTTACGAGATGGAGAGGTAGAAGGCGTAATCTCCGTGCGCACCCCAGTGTTCGAACCTTAAGGGTCTGCCGGAACCCGAAATCCGACATTTGGCGCGCCAGGTAGGGGTGCGTCGGAATTCGTCTTCCACCGCCCCGTTCTCCTCCGACCATCGCATCCATGTCCGGCGCTCGTCGGGCCCGCACCGAGCGCCGGGCCGCCATCGCCTCCCGCGTCGTCCAGACGGCGCCCGTCGGCGGACGTCCTCGTCGTTCCCCGTCGCCGCCATCAACGCCGCCACCGCCCCGGCGGGGGGCGAGCAGCAAGCTTCGTCTCAGCACCCTTCCGTGCGACAAGACGGCCGCACCGCTACTCCATTGCTCGCACCAGCTGGTTCTTCGTCCCGCGCGCTCCGCGCCCCCTTGGAGGCTCGAGCTGCGCTCCTCGCGGCAAACGAGCTCCTGCGCTACCGTCTCGTCGACGACGTCTACGATGAGTTGCTCGACCGCGTCGCCGAGCTTGTCCGCGCCGTAGGGGGATCTCCTGCGCCGTCTGTTCCGCTGCGCCACACCCCGCCCCGCGCGGGCAACGAAGCTCCGGAGGCGTACCAGCCACCTCCTCTCCAAGAAGACGCCATGGCTCCAAGGCGCGTGGCCCCTGGGCGGAACCCGCTCCGTCAGGTGCCAGCGCAGCAAGAACGGAGTTGCCAAGAAGTCCCTCGCCCGCCATGAGCTGCCCAGGCGCTCCCTGCTCCGGCTCCGGCACCCCAAGACCCCGCGCTGCTCCTAGCTGCAGCGCGCGAGGACCCTCTAGACAGAGCTCTCCACCAGCCGAAGCCTTTCGTGGCCACCGCAGGCTGCCGCGCCTACACCACCGAGCTGCGTAGCGTCACGTGGCCCGGCAAGTTCAAGCCAGACCTGCCTCCTCGTTACGATGGCACGACTGACCCTGCCGAGTTCCTCCAGCTCTATGAGCTGGGCATCGAAGCTGCCAACGGGGATGAGAAGCTCATGGCGAACTGGTTTCCCATGGCACTCAAGGAAGGAGCTCGCACCTGGCTCCTGAATCTGGCTCCAGGCACGATCTCTTCCTGGGACCAGATGCGCACCCGCTTCATCGCCAACGTCCAAGGTACTCGCGTCCGGCCACCTGCCGTGAGCGACATGCACCGCATCAAGCAACAACCTGGAGAGACCCTGCAAAAGTACATCCAGCGATCCCCAAGGTGTTTGAGGAGGCCATCATCTCGGCCTTCTCCGATGGTGTGCGTGACGTCAAGATGAAGGAGGAGCTGGCGATGCATGAAAACCTATGCACTTCCCTGGAGCTGTTCAATTTGGCGACCAAGTGCGCCAGGGCTGAGGAGGGACGCCTCTCCCTCCTCGACCTGCCTGCCGCAGACCCAGAAGAGAAGAAGCCCAAGGCCAAGGACGTGAAGCGCAAGGGGGCTGCCGTGCTCGCGGCAGAACCAGACACCAAGCGGGGCAAAGATCTGCCTGAGTCCTCCCGGGGCGGCCTGTACTGTGTGTACCATGACCTCCACACCCACAACACCAATGAATGCCAAGAACTCTGCGCCGTGCGAGAAGGAAGGATCGGCCGTCGTCCCGAACGCGCCGATCGGGGCTACGGCCGAGTAGGAGGAAGAAACGCAGGACGTTGGGAAGACCGCGGCCCGCGCCAAGGGTGGCGCGATCAACCTCGCGAGGATCGCTGGCGGGACCCGCCTCGCGAGGGGGACTAGAGGGATCAGCCTCGTGAGGATCGCCCACAGGGCCATGCAGGCCTCCCTCCACTGCCGCCTCCGCCAAGGAGAAACGAGGACCGCCATCAAGACGAAGGGGCTGGGGGCTTCCAGGAGCCACGTGCCATCGCCTGCATCCTGGGCGGAGCTCAAGCCCCAGCCTCCCAATGCATCTTCAAGCAGTTTGCCCGCGAAGTGAATGCAGTCCTCCCCAGGCTCAAAACCACGCGCCCTCTCAGGTGGTCGGCGTGCACCATCATGTTCAGCTCGGCAGATCAGCTCAAGTGTGCGGCTACAGCCGGAGTCCTCCCAATGCTTTGTTCCCCAATCATCAGCAACATGGTGGTCACCAAGACCCTCATCGATGGCGGGGCAGGGCTCAACGTCCTGTTCGTGGAAACATTCAACAACCTCCAAGTGCCCTACAGCCAGCTTCACCCAACCAAGCCTTTCTCCGGTATCACCGATGGCTCCACGCTCCCGATTGGGCAGGTCCGCCTCCCTGTCACCTTCGGGGCACGCGACAACTACCACACCGAGCTCATCGACTTCGACGTCGCCCACATCCGCATGTCATACAACGCCATCCTTGGGTACCCAGCACTGGCCAAGTTCATGGCCGTGACTCACCATGGCTACAACGTCCTCAAGATGCCAGGAAGTGGCGGAGTCATCACGGTGCCCTGTGAAGAGAAGGACGCAGTGTGTTCCCTGGAGCGAGCCTTTCAGGCCGCGACGCTAGAAGACCCGGATCGCGGAAGCGGGAGGCTTCCTGAGACCACCCCCAAGAAGAAGAAGACATCGTCCGGACCGGCCCCTCGGGAGGCGGGCCCCTCAGGGCCCGCATCTGCCCAGGGGGAACCTCCTTCCATCGCATAGGAAAGCGCGCCCAGTGCCCTCCTCAGGCAGGGCTCGGGGGCTCTCCCCTGGAGGGCCACCGACCTGGCCAGGGTCACGAGGGAGGCGCTTGGGCACCACGTGGAGGCGTGTTTCGAAGCACGTTTCCCTCAAGAAGGAGCGAGGCAAGGAAGGTCAGACCCGCAGGAGTTTGTTGACAAGGCCATTCAAGAACTACAGGAATCAAGAATCATGAGGGGTTGCCCCCGCCTGCCGGCTGTGGCTCCCCAACCAGGCGAGGATGGTAGGCTGCGTGTCTGCATCGATGTACCAGGGCTCAACCAAGCCGCCACGATGGGGCGCCTCTGGCCCTCGCGGGTGGGGCGCTGCGGAGGCCCGCCCCACAGCTACGTTCGCATGCCTTACGGCCTGCCGAGCGCGGTTGCAACGCGCCAGCGCCTCATGAGGGGCATCATGGAGGCTCAAGGAGACAGGCGTTCCGCAGCCTTGGCGGAGATGGAGATGATTCGCGAAGAACTACCAGTGCCTCCGGAGCCTCCCGAGGCCCCTGGGCATGGGGGCTCGTGAGGATCGACTTCCGCAGCCCACTAAGTCTGCTGCACCAACACCCCTTCGCCCTCGACACCATCAGGTGACATCTTACAAGTCTCATTTCCAGCTGGGAGCGCCCTCCCAGGGTTGCATCGTTCCTAGGCTGCGTGGGTCCGTCTCTGCGGTATGTATCCCTTTTACTTCATGTTGTTAGCTTGCTTTGTTGGGGGCGCCCCTCGGGCTGCATCATCCCCAAGTCGCTTGGGCCTGACCCAGCGATGTCTACCTTTCCAGCGTCTATTTGAATGAATCCTCTCCTTCGCGGCTAACGTGTTTGATCTAGTTGCCTGCTCAACTGATGCCAACCGACAGAATTTCTCCCACAATGGCACGACGCTTGCGCATGGGTCCGTCCCTGCAACGCCGACAAACCTGAGTGCCTGAGCTCTGGCCGCGGCAGCCCCGCATGGCTCCACCTCGTCAAGCCTCCAGTGCCACACCTCCCCTCGGAAGCAACTAACGGCAGACTGATAGTTGTCATGGCAACCTTCTCTTCCTTTTGTGATGAGTTTACAGGATCCCCGAAGGGAGTTGCGCCAGGCAAGGCCCTCGCGGCGTTCCTTTCACTCTTGTTTGCGCGAACCGCTTGCATGTTAAAGGGGGGGTGCCTGAGCATCACGACGCAGGGCTCCTACTGGCTATCCAGCCCTCACCCTCTGGCCTTGACCACGGCATCGCGACCTGGCATACCAGCGACGGCTGAGACTAGCTCGAGGGCCGGGACCCGAGGACGTAGAGCAGAAAGGGGAGCAAAGGCGGGGGATAAGGGGCACGCGAGGACCTCGCCGAGCGATTCTGCTCTTGCCGACGCGCGGACCCGACGACACACCAGGAATGATCCCCGACTCTCGAGATAAGTCACCGCCCGAAAGCACTGGCTATCATAGCACTACCCAGGCACCTCATGCAATTCCGTGTCAGCGACGCTGCTCTCCTTTCTCACCAAGCGACGGCTGCTTGGGCGCCAAAGGGGACCTCCTGAGCATCGCGACTCAGGGGCTCTTACCGGACCTCGGGTCGCTCACCTCCTGGCCTTGACCACGGCATCGCGACCTGGCATACCAGCGACGGCTGACGCCGCCTTGGGACTGGGACCTGTCGACGCAGAGCACCAAGCCCTCGCGAGGTTCGAAAGGGAGAACTGAGCTAAGACAGAATCAGCAACTCGCACAACTCCACAGCAAGGGTCATGTATTAACAAATAGGATTACAGGCACCTTACAAGCCCCCATGGGGCGCATTTTGTTTCCTCGCAGGGAACGGATCCTAAGGGATGCTAACTACACACGCTCCTGCAAAAGATGCCATCATCAACAGTGGGCCGTCAAGCGCCGGCGCCAACCCCATCCAGATTAGAGTCGGCGACGGCCAGACGAGCCCGCCCTGCTCCAGGAGCGGCGCCAGCTCGGGGGCTCGTAGCTGCCGTCGCTCGTCTCCGGAGTCGCGAAGGGCTCGCCAGAGTCGCTGGAGCCTCTGACTTCTCCGCCGCCTGAGGAGCCGCCAAGGGAGCGACTGGCGAGCCCGGTCCTCGTCGCAGCAGGGCCCTGGCCGCCTTCACCAGGGCAACACTCCACCCGGCGCCCGTCCGCGTCGAAGACCTTGAAGAACAGCACCGAAGCGCCATCGTACTCCAAGTGGACCGCGAAGATGCCCCTTACCCTGCAAACCCGGGCGATCTCCCTCCAGCCACGAGTCATGTAGACCTCGCCCGGGGCGACGACCGCGACCTCTGCCTCGGTCGCGAGGGTGGTGCATCCGGCGTGCTGCAGCCAGAGCTCCAGGGGCTCCCCCGGCGTGATGAAGGAGGCGACGAAGGGAGGCAGACGGATCCAAGACTGGAGAGGAATGGTGACGTGGAGCATGAACTCTTGGAAGGAGCCCTCGGCATGGGCCCCAGGAGGAAGGACCCACACCTTCGTGACCCGTCGTCGCAGACGACGGCGCTGACCGCGGGGATCGGCATCGACCCCTTCGAGGCCCACCACATGGGCATACAAGGGAAGCAGGAACCCCGGCGGAGCCCGCTCACACCGAGGCCTCGACACCACCTGACAGTCCTCCTCGTCCCGGCAGCAGAGGGCAAGCCGTTTCTTCGGCGGGAGCGGGTCTGGTCCCTCTCGAGGAGCCTTCCCCTTCTCCGCTGTAGAGAACCGGCGAATCGGAGCCATCGCGGCAAGACGGAGCAAGGATCGGGAAGAAGAATAAAGGAGGGATGGACTAGAAGGGCACGCGCAGTTCCGTTCTTATAGCCGGCGAAGGCCAACCGCTGGCCTCCACGATCACAGGTAATCATGACACGATTTGCATGCAGGGACTTGTCCAACTCGCGCGATCACCAAGGCATCATGGGGAAGTGGAGACGCTCACGCCCAATCAACCGCCACGCGGCGCCCAAGGCCGCAGGCTATTAGGGCCCGCAGCGCTTCACACTTGCCCTTCCACCTCCTTGCACGGCCAAGTCCAGGCGCGCCTTGGGCCGGGGGGCTACTGTCGGCGTTCTAGGAACGGGGGTCCCCAGACTTGCCTGCCTGCGGCCTGCGGCGTGGCTCGAAAGGGGGCCCAACACGGCCCATCTTCATCAACGCAAGACTAAAGACCCTCGCGAGGGGCCAAGCCTCACGGGGCGGACGACGTGGAGCTTCCTCAGGCACGGCCTCATCAGGCTGGCTCGTGAGGAGGCGGAGAGATCAAGGCGGGGTACCTCGCGAGGTGCCCGTGACGTGAGCCATGACGACTCAAGGCGCCAGGCGGGTGCCAGCCCGCGCAGTGTCCACCTTTCCTCTTTGGTGCAAAGGGGGCAAGCGCAGCCGCGGAGTACCGAGGCATCAGGCAAAGGTTGCCATTTCGGTGCAATGAGACCAAGACCAGGAGGACTACGAGATGGAGGTCACCGTGGAGCCCAAGACGGCGTCATCACCAGAGCTTTGCGCAGGCGAAGACTGCTTTTGTCAGGATAGTTGATACTTGCTGTCCCCCTTCAAATTAGCCCGCCATTGTTGGCTCCCTTCCCGCTCAATATTTGGGAAGAGGACCAGGGCCTCTATAAATAGGACCAGCCACCCACATAGCAAGGGGGTTCGGTCGGTTGGCTAGAGAGAGAGAGAAAGTAAAAGGTGGCTAAACTCCTCCCAGCAGTTCATCGCCCCATCGAAGAACAGACCCTCGCGAGGCTGTTCTTCCTTGTATTGTTCATCATCATCAACCCCAAGAGGCAATCCACCCACAACACACTGGAGTAGGGTATTACACCACAACGGTGGCCCGAACCAGTGTAAACCTTGTGTCTCTTGTGCTGTTCTTTCAGTAGTCTAGATCTTTACGAGATGGAGAGGTAGAAGGCGTAATCTCCGCGCGCAGCCCAGTGTTCGAACCTTAAGGGTCTGCCGGAACCTGAAATTCGACAGCCACACCCCTCCCGATCAACAGGACCCCCGTTTCGACCGTAGGAGGTCTGTTTCCTCCATTTTGCGGTACGCTAGACCCCTCCCAATGAACAGGATCCTATTTCGAACGTGGTCGGTCCATTTTGCGGTACGCCAGGCCTCGTTTCCATCGCATGTTCCGTCCAAGCCCTCCCGATGAACGCGACCATGCACTCCGTTCCAACCCAGCCGGTTGGCTCCCACGCGTTCCGTTGCCTCCCCATGAACACAACGCATTCCGTTGCCTCCCCATGAACACGACACATTTCGTTGCCTCCCCATGAACACGACGACGATTATGTTTCTCCATTCCGACCCAGCCATGTACACGAGCCATGGCCGTACGTATGCGCGAGTAGGCATTCAAGACCCCGCCCGTATGTACACATACGTGGCCGTATTTTCTTTCTTGCACCCTGTCCGCTGTACGTATGCGTACATGCTACGTGCGCGCCTCTACTACGACACGTGCGCGCCTCTACTACGACATGTGCGCGCCTCTACATCGACCAGTATGTACATACACGCTCGCGACCAGAATGACAACGCTACATACGCTTCGACCAGGTGGGTCCCGACTGTCAGGCACTTCCTTGCGTGCGAAGATGTAGCTGGTGGGTCCCAGCAGTCAGGGGCAAACGTTTTTTTTTCGCGAAATGCGGTGGCCTGTCCGGTGGGTCCCCGCTGTCAGGTGGTGGAATAATTATTTCGCACATAATAAGGAGGCACTTCCTTGATGTGGCTGTGGAACCAGCTGTCAGCCTCTCCACGTACAGTCCACATCCGATGGAAGCCATTCCTTGACCACGTTGACCACGCCGCGCCGAGTGCACCAGGATGGTGGACGGCGGCAAGGCCTAGGAAGGGGATGGCGCGGAGCCGTGGAAGACGCGGCAGTGGATGCCCACGGATAGAGGAGTACGAGGGTTCATTGGTTCGCTACGGTGTGAGGCTGCCGTCGCCGCAGAATAACAGGAGGTGTGGGTGAGTAGAGGGATGGCCTGGCCAGCGGTGGGAGTAGTAGGGGGCGGTGAGGCCTCCGCCGCATCGCAGCCGTCCACGGGAGGCAGGAGCATGAGGCACGACTGGCGCTGGTTTGGGCGGCTGGAGCAAGAAGACCAGAGGTTGAAGAAGCACTATGGCCGTTGGATGCACATCGTACGGTCACTGGAGCTAGAATCGTGCATATTGACTAAGTTGACAAAGCCCTCCGTCCCCGTCAACTTAGTAGGCCCACAAGTCAGCCTCCCACCAAGGTGGGTCCCAGCTAGCAGGGGTATTCATTTTTTTCTGCGTAATAAGGAGGCACTTCTGGTGGGTCTGAGCTGACAGCAGGGGGAACGTTTTTTTGGCAAAATACGGTGGCCCGTCGGGTGGGTCCCAGCAGTCAGGGGCAAACGTTTTTTTCGCGATATACTAGTGGGCGTCCGGTGGGTCCCTGCTGTCAGGTGAAGGAATAATTATTTTCCGCGTAATAAGGAGGAACTTCCTTGCGGCTACCGTGGACCCAGCTCTCAGCCTCTCCACGTACAGTATTCTTCCGATGGAATTCGGCCGTTGACCACATTGACCACGCCGCGCCGACAGCACCACGGCAGTGGACGACGGTGAGGCCTAGGAAGGGGATGATGCGGAGCCGGGGAAGACGCGGCAGTGGATGCCCACGCGGAGAGGAGTACGAGGGTTCACTGGTTCGGCTGTGCTGCCATCGCCGCAGAATAACAGGGGGTGTGGGTGAGTGGAGTGGAGGGATGGCCTGGCCAGCGGTGGGAGTAGTATGGGGGCGGTGAGGCCTCCGCGGCAGCACAGCCGGCCACGGGAGGCAGGAGCAGGTGGCACGACCGGCGCTACTTTGGGCGGCTGGAGCAAGAAGACCAGAGGTTGAAGAAGCACTACGGCCATTGGATGGACATCGTACGGTCAGTCAAGCTAGAATCGTGCATATTGACTAAGTTGACAAAGCCCTTCGTCCCCGTCAACTTAGTAGGCCCACTATACTGGGTCCCAGCTAGCAGGGGGAGTATTCATTTTTTGTGCGTAATAAGGAGGCACTTCCTTGCATGCGAAGATATAACTGGTGCGTCCGAGCTGTCGGCGGCGGTAATGTTTTTTCGCGAAATACAAAGGCCGTTTCGGTGGGTCCCAGATGTCAGGTGGAGGAAATCATTATTTTGCGCGTAATAAGGAGGCATTTCCTTGCGTGCGGCCGTGGACCCAGCTGTCAGCCTCTCCACGTACAGTCCACTTCAGATGCATGTCGGTCGTTGACCACGCTGACCACGCCACGCCGAGAGCACCAAGGCGGTGGACGACGGCGAGGCCTAGGAAGGGAACGACACGGAGGCAGGGAAGACTCGGCCGTTGTTTTTGTTTCCCACGCGAAGGGGAGTACGACTGTACGAGGGTTTACTCGTTCGTCTACCGTCGCCGGAGAATAATAGCAGGTGTGGGTGAGTAGAGGGATGGCTAGGCCAGCGATGGGAGTACGGTGGGGCGGTGAGGCCTGCGCGGTAGCACAGCCGGCTGCAGGGAGGAGGGAGCAGGCAGTCCCGCCGGCGCTTGTTTGAGCGGCTGGAGCAGGAAGAGCAGAGATTAAAGAAGCATGACGGCCGTTGGATGGACATCCAATAGTATACAGGCCATTTGTGGAAAGCCTCAAATCTATGGAAAATAGCATGCAGCCCATATGCTATTATTTCAAATAATTTACAGCCCATTTGCTAATTCTTACGGGTTTTTTTTGGAGCCCATATTCTTTATGTTAGCATTACAGCTAATATTGTGGCCACGGTTAAAAAATTATACTAAATTTTTCATATGTCGGTACGGTCTGAACTATTTTTAATCCCGAAATTTCTAGTCACATTTAGACTGATTTTAAAAATAAATGTATATCAATATAAAATCCAATAAATTGTCCACGCATAAAAATCAATGCAATTTAAAATCTCAAAATGAAAAAAAGATATTTGAAAATAATTGCCGGTTTGATGTGTTTTAAAAATGTACATCCCATTTCTCATTACTGACAGGCCATTTTCTCGGCCAGCCGAATGAAGCTCTCGTCGTCTTAAAAGATTTGCAGCCCAACAGGCCTGATAAAGCGACTTACTTGACAAATCACAAAAGAACTGGGCTAGCCATTTTCAGAAAGAAAAAAAACTACTGGGTTGGTCTGTGGTAAACATAAAAGAAAAGGCTGTCGAGACAGGCCAGAGTGTCCCGCACAGCCCAGTTGACACCGTGCTTCCGTCTCAAAAACAAATTAGATAAATCCCACTCCAATTATGGCGATTCATAAAAATGCCACTGCAATTTCCAAACTTTGAAAAATGCCACTGCAATTTTTGCAAACTTTGAAAAGTGCCACTGCAGTTTGCAAACTTTGAAAGACGCCACTCAAGAATTCGAAAAATGCCACTAGAAATGGCATGAAATGGCATTTTTCAAAGTTTGGAAATTGCAATGGCATTTCTCGGATACACCAGATTTGGAGTGGCATTTATCAAATTAACCCAAAAAAATAACTGGGCGAGCTGCTGGGTCCCTGGTGTCAGCCGCTCGTTGTGCAATTCTCTTGTTTATTGACTATGTTGACAATGGCATGGGACCCAAATGTTAGAAATCCACTAGGAGGAACCATTTTTTATTGGCTTGAAATAAGGAGGCACTTTCTTGCGTACTGCCATGACCTTGGCGGGTCCCTGCTGTCATCCTCTCCATGTACAATCATCTCCTGATTGTGTACGCGTCAACTTGCTAGGCCCACAAGTCAGCCTCTAAACCGTGGAGGACAAATACAACCCATTTTCTCTGCATACAGTACCAGTTAGTCGTGCTTCAAAACTGATCGGCACGCCATTAAAAAAATAAAGGTCGATAACTAATGCGGCACCTCGGGCCAACGCGGCTAGATCACATTTTGCACGAGAAATTACACACCATGTTTCATTGACATGTGGTCCCGTTCCAACATATCAGTGAGACGACGGCGAGTAGTAGGAGTATTTGCAAACGGACATGTAGGCCGGGGCGCCTGTTCGTGAACCGTGGCAAACTCGCAACCATCCACCGACTCTTTGTCTTTCCCTCTCGATTTGGAATTGCTGTCACACGCTCTTCCTCTCCCTCCTCCATTTTCCTTCAGCCCTTCACCCTTTCTTCTGCCATTGTTCGATCGTCTTCTCCATGGAGGGAACAGGCCGGAAACGACCCCGTTATTCTTGCCCCGATCTGAAAGATGACGTGGTGGAGGAACTCATTGATCGGTGTGACGTCATCACCTCGGCTAGCATGGCAGGTTCGTTCAAGCCCATTCTCGACTCAACTAATAAAATCATTGCAAGGAACCCAAGAGTTAAGGAGCGGTTTGATCTCCCCTATCTTCTTCTTCATGACCCTGATGACTGGCGCCGGCACGACGGAGGCCTCTCCCTGTGCAAGTTGATGCCGCTTGATAATGATACATATGATGTTAAGATGTCATCGCTTGAGGGCAAGGCTTGGGCGGGCGCAAATGGAGATTGGGTTGTTTACATTGGGTCCAACTGCGAGTGGGAACTTGTGAATGTGTACACTCATCATCGGGTTCCACTTCCAAAAATCTCAGCACACTGCCCAGAGGTTGAGCACACCGGTAATGTACGCACGTTCAAATACGATCATGGTAACTGTCTTCTACGGAAGATAGCAATTTGTCGAGTTCCCAACCGCTCTTGGAATTACAACAACTATCAAGTTGTTGCTATCTTTGACAAGATTGTTGCCGTCCTTTGTGGTTCGACTCGATGGATATTGCTCAAAAATCAGCTTTTGTACACGGATGAGTACTGTGATGCAATTCAATACAAGGGCCTTGTGTTTGCTGCCACCGCTTGTGGCACTGTTTTTGCATGGCATCCTAGTAGTTTCGGTACGTTTGTCTTCCATCGTAATTATAATTGTTTCATCCACATGCATGCGGGTTAGCAAGTTCCCCTTTACTAATTAACCTTCTTCTTGTGTTTCCAAGGTCCTGTGAACATCCCACCACCTATACTTGAAAAAATTTATAACCAAGGGGGAGATGCCGATGGTGATGATCACGAGCAGCGCCCATATACTCTGTGGCGCCTGGCAACTAATTCCGATGGATCACCTCTTCTTGTGTGTATACTGCCCACTGATGACGTTACTGCTAAGGAAGCAGGTGTCTCCCATGGTCACACTCTCCGGACCTATTCCAACACCCATTGCATGGTATTCGGGATGGATACTAGTGTGCTAGCACAAACTCCTTCTCCCTAGCACAGAATTGATAGTCTTGGAGAAAACTCGCTCTTCCTTGGACAAAACTATCCGATCATGGTGAAAGGCGATCCAACTGCTGTTGACACATTTATGAGAAGCAACTGTGTCTATACCTCGAACATTTGGGTGGTTCCCTACCCTAGTACTGATATAGTAGGCCGCTTCAGCCTGGATGATCAGTCCTGCATTGGTCTCCAGATCGACAACGGATGGCCCGTCCCAGAGAATCACTTGTGGTTCAAAGAAAGCGTTTCCAACACCGCGGAATGGTTGAGTTGAAGTTCATTTCATGGCTTGTTATTTGTTGTGTGGTGAAAAATTTAGTATTTATAATGTATCCTCGTTGTCGATGTGGGTTGATGACTTGTTGTATGTAATAAAATGATATGCCTGTGATAAACTTACTAAATTTATGAATGGCTTTCGAGTCGCTTCTCTGAGTGAGTGGTGCGATGAGGCAAAAAAATATTTTCCGAATACATAATTATACGTCCATTGCAACAGGTTATCGGATGAGGCCAACCAACAATAGTAGTACACTATTTGTACTAGCTTCACATGCTTCGCGCGTCGGGCGGGTGTTTTTACTGTAGCCATATGTTAATGTGTTCATTGTACGTAACCAGCACCTCGAATCCTCGATACTAGTATACTATATGAGTAAGTAGTAGGAGCAGTAGGGTGGCATGGGCCAGAACAAGCATTCACGTCCAGGACTACGGCACACGCCACCACCACGACATCCATCTGACACCATATTATTTCTTGGAGTCCGTGCTAGAACAGTCTCTTCAACCTCGTCGTTTCTCTAACTTCAGCCATCGTGCGGCGGGCGAGGTGGGGGTTTGCCGATAGTCGGTTTCCTTAACTACGGTCCCACTTGTAAGGCCAACTCCAACGCACGACCCCAAATGCACCTCCGTTTTGCACGAACTCCAATGATAATTTTGACTAGAAAAGCAAGACCAAAGAAAACAAGAACCATAAGAATACATTTTACTACTCCTGTAAGTTGGATTAGTGCCTTCTCGATGCATTCATTGTTGATCTGCGGAGGCTCGAACTTGCGTCTGTGCTAGCTAAAAGTGATAGAACATCTATTTAATTGTGCTCTATCAATATATGGATGTACTCTTCTTCCCAATACAAAAACTTGCATCCATTCTACTCCCTCCGTTGCACAATACATGCCTTCTATTTGTCAAAATATATATGTATCTAGACATGTCTTAGTATATAGGTACATCCATTTTTGGACAAATGGAAGTCAAGTATTTTGGAACGGAGGGAGTACAGAATAAAAATTTTAAGTTAGCACAACTAGTCTAATCCGAGAGCAGAACCGAAGATTTGGTCGGGTTCTTCCTCCTTTTGCCGACATGTGGGACATCCAGCATCCAGGTCGTGTCATGAAAGAAAATAGAGTGGTAGTTGAAGCCACGAGATGTGCATCTTGGGTTAAACTGTAAATAGAATCTTACTACTCTTGAGTAACTCCAAAAGCGGCCACCGAAGATCTTTATTGGATTTGTTTTTCATCACCAGCACGTCGAGGTGAAAGATGTGCAGGTTCAGTGGGTCCTCTTGCGTTTTCACTTACATGTGGGGCCGCATGTGAGCAAACAGACGATGGGCTCCGCACGTCCGCTAGCTGGTTGAGAAGAGAGATAGAGGAGGGCTGAGCACAGACTGCAGGAAATTTGTTCTATGTACCTCGATATAGGCTCGATATAGTGGGGTGGCATGGGCCATAACTAGCATTCACGTCTAGCAATATGGCACACGCCACCCACACGAGTCCCATTCGACACCAATTTTCTTGGAGTCCGTGCTACAGCCATCTCTTCTCCCTCCTGTTTTCTCAGCCATCGCACGGTGGGCGGGGTGGGGATTTGCCGATAGTCGGTTTGCTCAACTGCGGTCCCACTTGTAAGTGAAAATGCAACACCGCACGCATTCCCGCTTGAGCGGTGTGCCGGACCAACCGTGTGGGGGTGCGACGCGAACACGACAGGCTTTTCCTTTTGAACTTGTAACTTGTAAAATTTGGTTCTGCTCCATGGCACGACCGATAGATAGAAAATAACGATTTTTCCTAGAGTAATGAGAAGTTTGGTTCTGGCACCGTTCATGCATGGAGTACGTACGAAAATTATGAAGTTGATGCGAAAGGTAAGATAATTACTATAGTATCATATACTACTACATGGATTTGACGGAAAGATAAAAATACATATGGATCCATCAATGTTCAACGACATCCTCACGCCCTAGTGCGTCGGGTCACCAACCGACGTGTGAGGAGCAGCGGCGTTGGCGGCGAGCTCAACGTGCTTCTAAACAGTGCCATCTAAGGTTGCCCCGCGCTCCAAGAAGGCCAGCATCCTATCGTCCTCCTCTTGCATGTAGTAGTCCTTGTGGACGATTTGCGCGTACACATGGGTGATTATGTCGATGGTGTCTTGCTGCGCCAGGTGCTGCGCGGCGAGCGCGACCTCGAGTTGGACATTCTCCGGCGCGACAGCGGGCAGTCGCAAGGCCACTAGTGCGTCGAAGTGGTTGTTATCATAGTGGCCGTTGAGGCTGGTGGGCATCGCAGAGCCTGGGCGCGTCGGCTGGAGGCTTACGTCAAAGTCGTCTGCAAGCTTCTTGATGACGGTGAACTTATCGAGGAAACCGACGAGGACCTCATCGAACAAGGAGACGAAGCTGTCGTCCATGCGGCCCCTTGCCCTGGCGGCCTCAAGCAATACTACCTGGAGACGTTCCTCGGTGCCGGGCCGCAGGCCGGCATCATGGACCATCTGGCACAGCCGGCTGATGCTCGCGCTCATCACCACCATGGGTCTAGCGTAGCTTCTAGTCAACTGATCTTGCGATTCAAGTGATCACCCGGCCCTTGGTTAGCTTGCGTAGGTGCGTAGGATTTCATACTACTCCTCGGCCCTCTACTGCACCTCCTTTGGCTGTATGATAGGTGGGCTAGCCACCCCCTGGGGCCACGTGTCATTCACCCAAAGGCAGTTGTCGTAAGTCAATGAAGTTGCGTCCCCCTCCGTGCCGGTGCAGTATAGTCATCTCACCGGACCTCTAGTTGGGGCCAAACGAGAGAAGTTTGATGTTTACTGGTTTATTGGTCCCCTTTGCATTTTGCGCCAAGTTTTGACCTTTGATTTAACTAATAAAATATTAATGCATGTAAACAAAAATGTTGTGTAAGTCACCTTACGAAAACCAAATAATCCCAAAATACTTTGGCACGGTGCATTAACTCCCTCCTTGTTTCTTATTTCGTGACATATCAACCAATGAGAGATGTGGGCCGTGCATGCTTTCAATGACTTGAGACTACCAAACATGATATGAAGTGTTTAGTTCATTGCATGTAATCCTATTAGTACTCTAGTTAGGAGTAGCAAAACAACATTAAGTTCTCTCGGTGATAGGAATAAAACACCATGTATTTATTTACAGAGGGAGTAGTACATTTTTGGTGACATGCATTACTAGATATTGCTAGTCAAATACTAAAATCCGGATGGACGTGGTAGTACTCCTAAATCCAGACGGTGGTGCTACTAGTACTAGTAGTAGTGCTACCAATGCAGTAGTAGGAGTACTAGCACTGTACTACCCGTTGGTCAAATTATTACGTGCTGCTCCTCACAGTGAAGTGACAAGACCCTGCGCACCTAAGTATAGGCGCCGTGTTTGGCATACCATAGTCAGCCTCACCGTCTGCAGTCATTATCATCATGGCTGTAGAGCTAGCCTGCTTACAACTAGCCCTGTTCAACATAATTTTCCATGCATAGATACCCGTGCATTGCATGGAACACCAAGATTGGGGGTGGACGGCTCCGGCAGCGGCCATCGCGCCAGATTTTTCCATGGCCTTCTACTCCTAGATGTGGTGGGGAGGAGATGAGGCTGATTGTGAGAGACAAGGAGTTGTTTGTAAATAGGGAACAAGTGCGGGCATCTTTTTGCAAAAATGGAGAAGCTTGGTTTGTATGCGTCAGATCTAGATCTGACGACTATTGGTGAAAGATGGGAGGCACAACATCTTCACCAACTCAGGACCTGTTTGATTCATGGGATTTTGAAAATGCAGGAATAGGACATGGCAATATTACAAGTTTCAAACTGATATTACAAATGTTAGGAGTAATGCTGCACCTACAAAGAGGGAATTACTAGGAAGTTTACGTAAGAACTTTTGTTACTTTAGGTGGATGAAGCATTATCATACAAACTAAAATCCACTGCCCTGACAAGTCACTAATGGGCAAATAAGTTTTCGAGTCTCTGGCCACTTGATGTTTCAAAAACAAATTCAGCTTATGCGGAAACGTTGTCATTTAGGCTTAGACGCTTGCGGTGATCAGCACGCCATTCATTGTTGCGCCAGAGAACGCCAAACCTCATTACCTTGAGCACACTTGCCTCCAGAACAAAGAACCTGGCCAATTTAATCTCAGATGTGCTGCCTCGGTAGTCGATCAAATCAATTTCTGTAAGATGGAGATCAAGGCATTCGATGAGATTGTTATAGTGTAGCACATTTTTCACTTTCGGGTCTTTTTATCTGCAAAAGAAGAGAACATATTAGAGCAGCTGGCTGCATAAGATTGCCGTGGCATCAAGACGTACCAATATCATTCGCTCATACGATAGGGTTGGCTGGCTAGTGATATTTTTTCACTCACTCTCTCTCTCTCTCTTTTTCTGTTTCCTCTCATTTAACTAGGAGCACGTGAAGAGCTTGGGCATTTGTTGCCTTCCACTATGTGGCCGATGCCATATTTTGCAAAAGTATGCCACATAAAATGCATCGATGTCAAATCAAAAGATTTTGGCACCGCTCTCGCAATGTGAGAGAGTTGGCACCGCTGTGCACACAGACCCACATGTATAAACAAATCAATCAAACCAACTACACCAGCCTCTCACTCTCCCAAACAAGTGTTTTTATTGCCCCAGTCCTCTCTCTCTCCCACGCAGTGTTTTTTCATTGCGTGAGTTAATTTGGCACCGGAGCAAAGTAGGTGATCCAGATTGGGACACCAGGTGAGCAATGGAGGGGCATCGATGCCAAATGCATCACAAGTGAATTTGGCACATGTTTTGGCCTACATAGCCCACTTTTGTAATACTACCTCGTATTTAGTATAAAATTTTGACCATAGATTTACCTAAGAAAATGCCAATGCATGTCACTAAAAATTACACCATTTGAAATTATGTTCAAATACGAATCCAACGATATAGTTCTTAGTGACATGCATTAACATTTTGTCAGTTAAATCTATGGTCAAATTTTGATACTACAAAATTGGAAGAGTAAACCAGGACGGAGGTAGTACTTGCTCTTAGGGTAACCATAGAGTTACTGGAGTAGTCTAAGTTACTTTCCACTATGACTAGCCTAGGCTACTGTAGTAGTACAGCATAAAAACGATGCAGGTGATCACGTGAGAAAAAATACTAAAAACATTTATTTCAGTGCAGTGCGTAGATGCAGTTTTGAACACTACACTTGTCATCGTAATTTGGGAAAATTACGAAAAAATTGAGCTACGTTGTGATTACCGTTTACTTATAGGAAAGAAGTTTCACCTCGATGAGTAGCTTCTCCGTGCACGGAAAGCATGTAAGGAATCCAACAACTTGATCCAGATTGGGGCTGGTAGATTTTAGTGCTAAGATCTTCACTGTGTGCATGGACTGGGTCAAGCTTGTGGGAATCATTTTCTGGAAGACGGTCATAAATACATCAAGAAGAAATTTAAAAATGTGAATTTCAAGAAGACGGAGAAGAAGATGAGTGTTGTACCTGAACGATTACGGATCCAATAAAGAGTTCGGAGAATTTGGCAGACGAGTACACCAACACTGTCAATTTCGGTGTGTCAATGACCCTGATTTTTGTTGGACCTTCTAGATCCGATACAAGCAATCTCTCAAGGAAAGGCGCATTCTCAATGACCATAACATGGAACAGCTGGAGTGATCTCTTCCCAATTGATGTCTTGTTGCGGGGCCAGCAAGACACATAAATCCATTAGAGATTCGTCGAGGCAATGTGCAGGCTAATGAACCCGTGGATCTGCTCAAGACGAAGGTACTCCAGGGCAGTACAGCTGCGGAGCAGGTGCTCCATAGCCTTCTTCGAGATGACAACGTCGAAGAGGTCGAGCTGCTTGAGTTGAGGGAGAAGAAGAGCGAGCGCGGCATTAATCTAGGGAAGATAGCAGGAGCTGAAGCTGGCGCGGCGCAGCGTTGGCGTGAGGTGGAGCGCGGACAGCGGTAGAGAGCGACATCATCCAGCTTCAAAGCTGAGCTCCTCGAGCTGATCTCGGGCGGGGGATAAGAACCACTTGTCGAACTTGGGTTGGACCTTGCAGTTGGTACTGAACATGCGGATGTCAAGGCATTTGGCTGGCCCAGGGTGCGATGAAAGGATCCTGGAGACTGCGTCCATGCATTTGCAATCCCCGTCGCAGAGGCAGCTGTCGACGGTGAGGTTGAGGGGGACGCAGCGCCAGAGGGGGCGCCACCGCCGAGAGAGCAGGGCGGTCCGCACGGCTGATTTGGTGGGGAGGAGGCCGATGATGACGAGGAGCGTGTCATCGGGGAGGCTGCTGATGAAGTCCAGGCTCGCCAGATGCGGTTTTGGCTTGAGCCGCCTCCGCTTCTTGGCTGCCTCGCCGTCCATCTCAACCGGCGGCGATGCCGGTGTACATGTGTGCTGGTGTGTGTTGTGTGCTGGGTGTGCGCGAGTGCGTCCTTCTGTGCATGCCGCCGTGCAGTCGTGAATTGTGCGCGAGTGCGTCCTTCACACGCAAGAAGTTTGTCCTCAATGCGCCCTCAATTTACTAGCGTGCGGGGTGCTACCCCGAGTGGTTTCAACTTTGTTTACTTCACCGCGTGTCAGATGGGCCTCTAGTTTACTTATTTTCACCCACTGCCACATGGGCCAGCACATGAAGATACAGAACACGAGCTTACAAGGCAGCATGTGGATTGGTTGGCCGGTCAACTAAACAATATACGGAGCTATACGCTGACACGGTGAGCGTATAATCCGTCGGTATAGAGAGTTCGAGTGAGAGGGGAGGCCCGTGAGAGATAGCAGAGAGAGAAAAAGCTACTCCCTCCATTCGATAATGTAGTTCCAACATTTTTTTAAGTCAAACTTTTGAATCTTTGACCAAGTTTATAAAGAAATTACTTATACCTACAATACCAAAGATAAATGATAGTATGAAGTAAGTACATGTTGTGATGAATCTAATGATCATTCCAGATGTAAATGTTTTTCTCCACATATACCTGGTCAAACGTTTCTGAGGTTTGACTTTTCAAAACATCCATATGCTTATGGACGTGACAGGGTCCATAACAAGAGAGAGAGAGAGAGAGAGAGAGAGAGTGAGTGAAAAGTGTGTGTGCGTGTGTGTGAAAGAGACATGGACAATACATGATACAAGTAGAGAAAAAGCGTGTGTGTCTTATGCAAACATATCACACATGCATCTTCGACAACGGAGGCAAGGTGAGGAGATAGTGTGTGGTCGTTTGGAACCGAGAGAGCAAGACCCCTAGCACGTGGCCAAGAGGGGTCTGACAAACAAGGGAGAGAGGTCAAGAGAGACGTACGGAGAAAATGCAGACATGGGGAGGAGAGAGTGTATGTTTGTCATAGAGAGATCCCCTGGAGATCATGATGGGACTACATGGGTGGGAGATCGAGTGACAAGGTGTGTGCGCGATAGAAGATGCCTCGAGAGATATCGAGATAGACGTATGGATGGAAGGAGACAATACGTGTGTTCCTGTTGGCTAGTAAGAGATAATCATACTTAGGAGGGGGGAGTGCTTGCGCCTATGATGGATTGAGGGATTATGGTACTTAGGGGGGTGCGTGTCACATGGAGAGAGAACAAGGGCGGAGAGTATTGGATGGGTCTATATGTATAGCGCGAGCGAGACATGTGTATGTGTGAACCAGGGAGATATAAGGCCAGTTTGGCTTGTGTCCTGAGCATCTTTTGCCTGGCCTGGGGTTGTGGCCAGATTTCATGCACGCTTGTTTGGTTGCTACCCTATGAAAAAGAAAGCCCGTCTGGCTAGGTTCCCTTGCACTTTAATTAGCCTGGCTGAACTCCAGACATTGCAAGTAGCCTGGCCCAGGCGACCGATTTCGAACGCTTGGTCATGCCTGGTCGTGTGGCCACAAGGCTAACAGCAACATGGATGGATATTAGCATTAATTAATTGATGCATGGATTGATTGATGGGACGTTGATGCTTTGCCTGGCCCAGGCATGAACCAAATGCTTCAGCACCACACAAGCCTGGCCAGGCAGTCCACACCAGGCAGTACCGGCCATCAAGGCATGAGGGTCAGGTCACGAACCAAACTGACCAATAAAGTTTGAGAGAGATTGAGGAGCCCCGATAAGGCTGAGTGGTGCGTCAGATAGCTGAGAGGGGGAAAGAGATATTCCATCCGCTCGATAATGCAGTGCATGTAAATTTTTTAGAAGTCAAACTTTGGAAACTTTGATCAGGTTTACGCAAATGTTATTTATATCTACAATACCAAAGATACATCATACAAAACTACATCTCAGGGTGAATCTAATGGTATATGTTTGCTGTACTAGATGTAATTCTTTTTCTCCACGTACATGGTCAAACTTTGTGATGTTTGACTTTTCAATAAATCTATATGCTATGGACCGAGGAGAGTGCCTCAGTCGAGACAGATCAAGTGCGTGTGAAGGAGAATGAGTAGGTGTGCAAAAAGAGTATGTGTGTGAAAGAGAAAGTGACAACAAACGATAAATTAGAGAGAGAGTGTGTGTTTTTTCGTTTCTTATGTGAACATATCACGCATGCATCTCCGAGATGGAAAAGCGAGGCGAGGAGATACACGAAGATAGCTAGTGTGTGATTGTTTGTAACGGAGAGAGACACCCCTGTAGCACATGTCCAATAGAGGTGTGGCCAATAAGGAACAAAGGTCGAGAGGGACACATGGATGGCATGGACGCATGGTGAGGGAGAGAGGGTGTGTTTGTGATAGAGAGATCCCATCGAGATCGTGAGGGGACTATATGGGTGGGAGATTGAGGGAGTGCATGCGCGATAGAAAGATGCCCCGAGAGAAATTGAGATAGACCATGCACATGTTTGTGATGGAGACTAAGATTAGCTAGTCATATACATATAGGGGTACTGCGTGTGCCTACAATTGAGTGAGAGACCATCATACTTGGCTAGCTGGGCATGAGATTGTGTGTGTGCGTGTGTGAGATGGAGAGAGAACAAGGGGCAGAGGTAGATTTTTAGATGGGCCTATCAAGTGCGAGTGAGATATGCATGTGTATGTGTGACCCAGGTGGATGGAGAGTTTGAGAGAGGGGGGAAGAGCTCCGAGACGACATAGTGGTGCGTGAGAGAGTTACAGGCAAAGAGCCAAGGAATCTGTGTGCGTACGATGAGTGCACCCAAGATATCTAGCTTGGACTAGCTAGAGTATCATACATAGTGTGCGAGAGAGACCTATAGATGGTGTATAAATGCATGCGAACTAGAAAGACCCCCCCCCCACACACACACACACAAAGAGAGAGAGAGAGAGATGGAGAGAAAGGGAGAGGGATGAACAAGGTTTTTGTGTCGTATGCGTGGACAGAATTGAAGATTGTCGGAGAGAGAGAGAGAGAGAGAGAACAGGAGTCCGGGAGAGGGGGAGGTCGCGTTTTATGCATCAAAGACTGATATAAACCATGTTTCGATATAAACTTGCATTCAAATATTTAAATTGGAGAACATGTTGTCTGCAATCCACACATGAACAGATATATGCGTATATCAAACAAGTTCATTAATTTGACTTTCAACATGTTCATGGAGTACTATAATACTGTACAACATGCTACTCGATTGAGGTGTTCAATTTTGGATTTAGTTCACTATTTTGACCTACTGAACGAGCTATTTCATTGAATCGAGATATTTCATTTTGGGTTTGATTCGCGTTTTTGAGTGGGTCAACTATTTTTCATATAGTAAATCGCTAGCAATGAGCATGTAAAAACACATTACTCCCGAGAATCATCTCTCCATCTAAAAAAGAAGTGGCAAGCTAATATTTCAAAATTTGATCCGAATCGACTTGGTAAGGTAGACGTGGATGCTCGTTCTCCCAAAATTTGAATGAACCGTTAAACATCCTCTCTGCTCGGTGGAATTCGCCTGAGCAAATAAATGGGAGACGCGAAATTACTGTCCTATGTGGGACACGCATCAATTGGCCCATTGTACATCGAGGGTAGGTTCGTAACTTCATCCAAGCTGTAGGATCGAAAGTATGTCTAGAGGGGGGTGATTAGACTACTTGACCAAATAAAAACTTAAACTTTTCCCAATTTTAGTTCTTGGCAGATTTTAGCTATTATGGGACATGTCAAGCAATCATCACACAATTCAAGCAAGCATGCAAAGAGTATATTGGCAGCGGAAAGTAAAGCATGCAACTTGCAAGAATGTAAAGGGAAGGGTTTGGAGAATTCAAACGCTATTGGAGACACGGATGTTTTTCCCGTGGTTCGGATAGGTGGTGCTATCCTACATCCACGTTGATGGAGACTTCAACCCACGAAGGGTAACGGTTGCGCGAGTCCACACAGGGCTCCACCCAAGGGTAACGGTTGCGCGAGTCCACACAGGGCTCCACCCACGAAGGGTCCACGAAGAAGCAACCAACCACAAAGGGTCCACGAAGAAGCAACCTTGTCTATCCCACCATGGCCATCGCCCACACAGGACTTGCCTCACTAGCGGTACATCTTCATGAAGTAGGCGATCTCCTTGCCCTTACAAACTCCTTGGTTCAACTCCACAATCTTGTCGGAGGCTCCCAAGTGACACCTAGCCAATCTAGGAGACACCACTCTCCAAGAAGTAACAAATGGTGTGTAGGTAATGAACTCCTTGCTCTTGTGCTTCAAATGATAGTCTCCCCAACACTCAACTCTCTCTCATAGGATTTGGATTTGGTGGAAAGAAGGTCTGAGTGGAAAGCAACTTGGGAAGGCTAGAGATCAAGATTCATATGGTAGGAATGGAATATCTTGGTCTCAACACATGAGTAGGTGGTTCTCTCTCAGAACATATGAGTTGGAATGGTGTGTGTGTTCTGATGGCTCTCTCTTCGAATAAAGAGGAGGTGGAGGGGTATATATAGCCTCCACACAAAATCCAACTGTTACACAGTTTTCCAATCTCGGTGGGACCGAATCAAGCTCGGTCGGACCGAAAATGTAAACCTAGTGACCGTTAGTGATTTTCGGTGGGACTGACATGCAACTCGGTAGGACCGATATGGTTAGGGTTTGGGCATAACGTAATCTCGGTGAGACCGATTACACAAACTCGGTGAGACCGAATTTGGTAATTAGCTAACCAGAGAGTTGGTCAGGCAAACTCGGTGGGACCGATTTGCTCTTTCGGTGAGACCGAGTGGAACTCGGTGAGACCCAAAAAGTTACAAAGGGGAAACACTGAGTTTACATTGCAATCTTAGTGGGACCGATTCGCTCTTTTGGTGAGACCGAAAAGTTACGAAAGGGAAACAGAGAGTTTGCAACCCCATCTCGGTGAGACCGAGATCCTTATCGGTAGAACCGAATTGCTAGGGTTTGGCAGTGGCTTATGACAAATGAAACTCGGTGGCGCCGGATAGGAAGAATCGGTAGGACCGAGTTTGGCTTAGGGTTTAGGTCATATGTGGATATGGGAAAGTAGTTGAGGGTTTTGGAGCATATCACTAATCACATGAAGCAAGAGGCTCATTAGGCAACACCTCATCCCTCCTTGATAGTATTGGCTTTTCCTATGGACTCAATGTGATCTTGGATCACTAAAATATAAAATGAAGAGTCTTGAGCTTTTGAGCTTGAGCCAATCCTTTGTCCTTAGCATTTTGAGGGTTCCACTTTCACATCCATGCCATGCCAATCATTGAGCTTTCCTGAAATAATCATCTTGGAATAGCATTAGCTCAATGAGCTATATGTTGTTATGAATTACCAAAACCACCTAGGGATAGTTGCACTTTCAATCTCCCCCTTTTTGGTAATTGATGACAACATATAGATCAAAGCTTCGACAAATGATAATAAGCATGAAATATATCGTCGCTTTCAGAAGTATGTGATAAGTAAGAGCCCCCCCTAAATTTGTGCATATTTAAAATTTGCTTTGGACTGCAAATGCACAAGGAGTTAGAGTCATGGGTTACTCTTCCATGTCACATACATCTTGGTGGAGCGCTTAACATGATAAGAATGAAATACATGCACTCATCACCAAGAATAATGAATGATCACATAAGATAGATAAGATAATAGCATTAAGCAAGCATTAAGTGTAGCTTATGATCAAACACATGATCATCAATGTCTCACAAATAATGACGTAGTATCTCAAGCACTCAAAAGCAAACAAGTTTGAAAAACCACCAAATAAAGCAAGAGAGAAAAGCAACACTCTCTCTCTCTCGAAGCCTATGATCTATACATCTTCTCCCCCTTTGGCAACAAGTTACCAAAAAGTTCCTAGAAAATGCATAGCACTAGATCGACGCTCAGGCTTGATCTTCTGGTGGTGGTGGAGTCCGGATCACTCCAAGGACAAAGGCTTCGGTAGATGCTGAAGTAGATGCTGGAGTTGGAGCTGAAGTAGATGCTGGAGCTGGTGGAACTAAGGCTGTGGCTGGTGCTGAGGTGGTGGCTCTTGTGTCAGCAACTGGCACGGCAGACGACCTTGGACCTCTTGGCACTCTGGCAAAGGCATGAGTGGTAGTCCTGCCTCTCCTCTCCTGCATGTCCTCCTGGAGCTGCTCCACTGCAGACTGAACTTCCATTACTTTGACATCCAAGTCATAGAACTTCTGTTCCATGATTCTCTCTAGGCTCTGCTGATTTTGAGTGAGGGTGGCCAGACTTTGCTCAATCCTCAGCGTGGATGCAATCAAGTAACCAAGATGCTCTTGTTTGGTCTTCAAGAAGTATTCAGATGCCTCCTCTTGAGTTGGCATCTTGGCAGCTTTCTCCTTCCTTGCCTTCTCCTTCTTTGCGTAAGCTTGGGCAGATGATGGCTCATTCTCAGTCATCACAACTTCATTGTTCTCAAAATCTGGACGGATGGGCAAACGTTCCTTATCCAATAAATATATGTCCGTGCCCATCTTGGAGTTGATGAGCTCCTGAATCTGAGGGGCATATCTGCAGCTCCTCTTTTGATCTGCTACAGTCCTCTTGATTGTTTCCACTATGAGGCTCATCACCTTGAACTTCTGAGGCACATCAAACACATGTAGCAAGTTGATAGCATGGCCTCTGATCATCTTGTGATCTCCAGACTTGGGCAGTAAGGTGTGCCTCAAGATCCAATTGATAGTCGGGAGCCCTGACAGAAGGTAATGTACTGAGCCAAACTTGAAGGTATCAAGTGCTTCATTTGGGATCTCCTTGTACATATTTGACATTGAGTTGTGGTCCATTTTCTTCTTGGCATATATGTCCATGTCATCATCTTGCTCCTCTGGGGCATTAATGATCTGTGCCCACCCAGCCACTGTAGATTGGTACCTTGTACCCTCAGACATCCATGTGATCCTCCCATCTGGATAAAAGTGAGCTGTGGAGTAGAACTGCATGATGAGTTCCTCGTTCCACTTTGTGAGCTTCTTCCCAACAAAGTCAGCTACTCCACAAGCTATGAAGCTGTCTTGTACTCCAGGATAGTGCTCCTCATTGTGCTTGATGTATGTCCAATCAACCCATCGCATATCACAGACAATGGGCTTCTTATCTAGCAGCACTATCTCATAAAAATCCTGCTGCTCCTTGGTATGAAACCTGTAGTCCACGGCAGTCCTTCTCCTTGAAGCATATGGGTCTGCTTCTCTCCACTTCCTCAGCCCTGAATCTCTCCTGAGCTTCATGTCCTCAGCCACAGGATGAGCATCGTTGTGGTCTAGGATCTTGGGCTTTAGCTTTCTCAGAATTTGCTCTTCATCCTCTTCTTCAGCAACAGTCTCAGGCACTGGGGCCTTGTTCTTCTCAGCTGCAGGAATGCTCCTTGTATTCCTCTTTGGTTTTGGCTTGGAGGAAGCTTTGGGCTTAGGTGCAGTAGCCCCTGACCTTATGGCATCACCCATCAGCTTGGGTGCCTTGGGTGCTGGTGCAGCTACCTCTTCTTCCTCTTCCTCTTCCATGATGGAATCTTTGCCAAGCACTCTAGCCACAGTCTTCTTCACCCTTTCCTTTCTTTTCTTGCTCTCAGCTACAACTGGCTCTATGGGCTTCTCAGTTGAGGCTCTTGCCTTTGACATGGGCTGCCTGCCTGCTGGCCTTTTGATTTTCAGGCCTGGCTTTGTGCCTTGAGCTGGCTCAACTCTCTTGGAAGTGGCCTCTTCCTCTGCCACATAGTCCTCATCTTCGGAATCTGAAGTCCTCTTCTTCCTCTGTCTCGTGGCAGCCTTTGGCAAGTTGCTAGGGGTGCTCCTGCTGCCCTCATCTGAAGAACTTGAGGGACTAGTGCCCTCACTCATGTGCACCTGCTGCTCTGACATGTTTTGGCTATCACTTTGATCAGACATGCTGCAAACTGACTGCTGACCCTATGAACAGATTATAGATGAGGTAGAAAGGATGAGCATCACAAAATGCAGAGATTTTTGCAAAAAGAATGATCCAAAAACTTAGTTTTAGTTTCCTACTGAAATCATCTCGGATCTACCGATTTTCAAACTCGGTGATATCGAAGCAGTTTTGGAACCTAAACTAGTGAACTCGGTAGGACCGAGTCACAGTTCGGTGGCACCGAGACTGCTAGGGTTTCACAGAGTTCCAAAATCGGTCACACCAATAAGTAATTCTCGGTCAGACCGAGTCTCACTTGTGCAATGGCATAAGGCAAATCGGTGGGACCGAGTTTTTCAACTCGGTGGGTCCGAGATGGTTTCGGCGGAAACCTAAACCTAGAATTTTCGAATCAAACCTAATCTATGAGCGTTTTGACTGGATAGGAGTGTTTCAATCATGGCAAGAATCATGAAGAACACAATGTGCTAGGAATCATATTGAGGAATAGCACAAAGATCAAGTCCATACCCTAGTTCGGCGGGGACTTGCTACGGCGGCAACGGCGGGGCAGAATTCCCATTGACGGCGACGGAGACCAGCGGCTGGAGGCGGCTGGTGGCGATAAGACGATCCGGAGACCACGAGGGCAGAGCAGGCTATCGCGCGGGCGAAGGGGTTCGGAGAAATTTCCAAATTTTGCCCGTGACTATATATAGCCCGACCCTGTCGGTGTGACCGAGTGGAACGACTCGGTGGCACCGAGATTCATAACTACGTGCAGTTACTGAAACTCGGTGTGACCGAAAGGTTCAAATCGGTTGCACCGAGATCGAAAACCTAGATCAACTTAATGATCTCGGTAGGACCGAAAGTGGAGTATCGGTCAGACCGAGAATCATAAAGAGGTTTTGGAAGTTTAAGTCTATGACGAATCGGGGACTCCGAGCGCTCCTCACACAGAGTGGTTCGAATCTGACTTGATCAAATTTCGTGATGCAGCATGAATAGAGTTTGAAATGAGAAAAGCATAGATAGCTAGAGGAGGTTCTTAGGCATTCTTGTCCATGCACTTGGCAAAAGAAGATAGAACCGAACAATCAAAACAACAAGTGGATGTCCTTGAATGAGTAAAATATGCAACCAGCATGCTCACACAATAAGATGGCAAATGAAATATGTGACAAGGCATGCACAACCAATTCTAGCATCTATCAAGCAATTTGCGATGACTAGGTCATCTATATATGAGTATATTGACTTAAGAGCCAAGTGAGAACACTTGATCATAGGTCATACTCATCGTTTAAGCTCAAGTGGGGTTACCACTTTTACATAAAGCATTGTTGTGTTCACATCTTTAGAGTTGCTTTAGCTCAAGTCTTAGAGTAAAGCTCCCCCTAGATGTGATATCCCCCTAAGAGGGATGAACTAACCTTGGGTTTTGTCGATGATGACTTCATGTAGATATTGAAGATGTGGATGCTCAATGTTGATGTAGATCTCTTGGAGCTATCCATTTGAGTGAATTGCACTTTCAATACCAACATGGGTTAGTCCCACAAGGAACAAACAAGGATATCCATAGACATAGAGTGATGCACACACAAGATGATGTCCATGAAAACTTTTAGGTTACCTTGTCCCTTGTCTTACCAACAAGAGGGTTTGTGACTCCTTGAACTAGTGCAAGATGTGGAAGTTGATTGCACTTGTTCTTGCCAAAATGATAAGAGTGAAGTATGTTGGCGGAGTCACCCTCAAGAACTCTCTAGTTCTTCTTCTTTTGGATCAACATCATCTTGATGGGAATCCTTGGAGTTGTAGTCGTACTTGATGAAGTGGAACTTGAACTAGTCTTGGGAATCCACTTGACTAAGGTCTTAGGAGCTTCTTCAAATGCATCAATTTCCTCTTGAAGCTTGTCCTTGCCTTTTTGCTCGTAGTCTTGTGGTGGAAGATCATCTTGAGCTTGTGTCCCCTTGAAAGAAGCATCATACTTCTCTTGTTGAGGGACAAACTTTGTCTTGGGGTATTGATCTTCTTCCCACTCAACTCCATTGGCATTGAACTTTCGTTCAAAACCAACACCTTGATTCTTCCGGTGCATTCCTTGCTTGCGCACAATTTCCTCGAATTGCTTACTCCCGGCAAGGCTTTTGTACACTCCTTTATCTATAATTCCCTTCAATAAACTATTTTCTTGCTCAAGTGTAACTTGGCTAAGAGAATCATTAGTGGAATCAAGAGAACTACTAGAAGCAACAATATTGGATTTAACATGATCATTGTTACTGCTAGAGGAAGAATCTTTCTTGTTACTAGACTTGACTTGAGGCATGTAAGTAGATAAGAGTAAACGCTTGGCAATGTAATAAGAACTTTTCTTGCGGAGATCATCATTGATTGCCTTTAAGAACTCATGCTCTTACTCAAGATTGAGCTTTTCAAAGCGTAATTTCTCATGAGCTCTTAAAAGGTCTCGATGATCTTCGAAGATAGTGTCATGAGCTAACTTAAGAGTTTTTAGTTCTTTAGTTAGAGCCTCAATCTTCTCCTTATCATTGTCATTCGTTTTATCTTGATTAGCATGATTAATTGGTCTTTCATCATAGTCTTCATCACTAGAGTTGTCAACAAGCAAATCATCACCTAACAAGTCATCTTCATCACTATTGAAATCAACATACTCGGGGTGTGTTACCTTAGGACCTTTGGCCATGAAGCATCTTCCAATTCCTTCATTTGGTGAGTCAAATATGTCGTAGGATTTGGTTGACACAAGTGCTAGACCGGCAACACCTTCATCTTGAGTATCTTCGGAGTCGGAGAGATAACTTCTCTCGGAGTGGCTGTCGGAGTCGGAGCCGGATACCCATTCACCAACATGAGCTTGATGTCTTCGTCTTGTGTAGTTCCTTGATGATTTTTCCTTCCTTTCCGAATCCTTGCTTCTCCGTGAGTATCTTCGTTCATAACGATCATCTCTACTCCTTCTCTCTCTTGGTGGTGATTCTTTGCTTCTTCTTCTTGGAGAATCTTCTCTTGTAGGGAGCCGTACACTCATTGGAATAGTGTCCGGGTCTTCCACAATTGTAGCAGTTTCACTCTCGACTAGAAGATCTTTTTTCATTGTAGGACCTTGACTTGAAGCTTCTATCTTTGCTTCTACTCTTGTAGAACTTGTTGAAGTTCTTCACCATTAAGCTCAATTCTTCATTGAAGTCTTGTTTCTCACTTGATGATGTAGGGGCTTCACATGAGGCTTTATAGGCACCACTTGATTTGTTGTGAAGTTCCTCTTTATCCTTTAAGTGACATCTCAAGAGCAACAATTCTTCCAATCACCTCCGTTGGCTTGAGATCTTTGTAATTTGGCATCATTTGGATCAATGTGCACACGGTATCATATTTTCCATCCAAGGCTCTTAGAATCTTCTTGATGATGAATCTATCGGTCATCTCTTCACTTCCTAAGCCGGCAATCTCATTTGTGATGAGAGCAAGCCTAGAGTACATTTCAGCGACACCTTCACCATCCTTCATCTTGAACTTGTCAAGTTGGCTTTGAAGCACATCCAACTTGGATTCCGTGACGGAGTCGGTACCTTCGTGCATATCAATCAAAGTGTCCCAAATTTCCTTTGCATTCTCAAGACGGCTGATTTTGTCGAATTCTTCGGGGCACAATCCGTTGAAGAGAATATCACAAGCTTGAGCATTGTATTGCAACATCTTCAACTCATCCGCGGTAGCTTCACGGTTTGGTTCTCTCCCATCAAAGAAGTCACCTTGCAAGCCAACACATACAATAGCCCAAATGGCGGGGTTATGTCCAAGAATATGCATTTTCATTTTATGCTTCCAACTAGCAAAGTTACTACCATCAAAGTAAGGACCTCTACGGTGATAATTTCCCTCGCTAGACGCCATACTCTCCTAGGTCGTGAAACCAAGGCTATGACCACCAAAAGCTATGGAGGTCAAGCAAATGGAGACCAAAGCTCTGATACCACTTGTAGGATCGAAAGTATGTCTAGAGGGGGGTGATTAGACTACTTGACCAAATAAAAACTTAACCTTTTCCCAATTTTAGTTCTTGGCAGATTTTAGCTATTTTGGGACAAGTCAAGCAATCATCACACAATTCAAGCAAGCATGCAAAGAGTATATTGGCAGCGGAAAGTAAAGCATGCAACTTGCAAGAATGTAAAGGGAAGGGTTTGGAGAATTCAAACGCTATTGGAGACACGGATGTTTTTCCCGTGGTTCGGATAGGTGGTGCTATCCTACATCCACGTTGATGGAGACTTCAACCCACGAAGGGTAACGGTTGCGCGAGTCCACACAGGGCTCCACCCAAGGGTAACGGTTGCGCGAGTCCACACAGGGCTCCACCCACGAAGGGTCCACGAAGAAGCAACCACCCACAAAGGGTCCACGAAGAAGCAACCTTGTCTATCCCACCATGGCCATCGCCCACACAGGACATGCCTCACTAGCGGTAGATCTTCACGAAGTAGGCGATCTCCTTGCCCTTACAAACTTCTTGGTTCAACTCCACAATCTTGTCGGAGGCTCCCAAGTGACACCTAGCCAATCTAGGAGACACCACTCTCCAAGAAGTAACAAATGGTGTGTAGGTAATGAACTCCTTGCTCTTGTGCTTCAAATGATAGTCTCCCCAACACTCAACTCTCTCTCATAGGATTTGGATTTGGTGGAAAGAAGGTTTGAGTGGAAAGCAACTTGGGAAGGCTAGAGATCAAGATTCATATGGTAGGAATGGAATATCTTGGTCTCAACACATGAGTAGGTGGTTCTCTCTCAGAACATATGAGTTGGAATGGTGTGTGTGTTCTGATGGCTCTCTCTTCGAATGAAGAGGAGGTGGAGGGGTATATATAGCCTCCACACAAAATCCAACCGTTACACAGTTTTCCAATCTCGGTGGGACCGAATCAAGCTCGGTCGGACCGAAAATGTAAACCTAGTGACCGTTAGTGATTTTCGGTGGGACTGACATGCAACTCGGTAGGACCGATATGGTTAGGGTTTGGGCATAACGTAATCTTGGTGAGACCGATTACACAAACTCGGTGAGACCGAATTTGGTAATTAGCTAACCAGAGAGTTGGTCAGGAAAACTCGATGGGACCGATTTGCTCTTTCGGTGAGACCGAGTGGAACTCGATGAGACCGAAAAGTTACAAAGGGGAAACACTGAGTTTACATTGCAATCTCAGTGGGACCGATTCGCTCTTTCGGTGAGACCGAAAAGTTACGAAAGGGAAACAGAGAGTTTGCAACCCCATCTCGGTGAGACCGAGATCCTTATCGGTAGAACCGAATTGCTAGGGTTTGGCAGTGGCTTATGAAAAATGAAACTCGGTGGCGCCGGATAGGAAGAATCGGTAGGACCGAGTTTGGCTTAGGGTTTAGGTCACATGTGGATATGGGAAAGTAGTTGAGGGTTTTGGAGCATATAACTAAGCACATGAAGCAAGAGGCTCATTAGGCAACACCTCATCCCTCCTTGATAGAATTTGCTTTTCCTATGGACTCAATGTGATCTTGGATCACTAAAATATAAAATGAAGAGTCTTGAGCTTTTGAGCTTGAGCCAATCCTTTGTCCTTAGCATTTTGAGGGTTCCACTTTCACATCCATGCCATGCCAATCATTGAGCTTTCTTGAAATAATCATCTTGGAATAGCATTAGCTCAATGAGCTATATGTTGTTATGAATTACCAAAACCACCTAGGGATAGTTGCACTTTCACAAGCACGCCTTCTCCTCGGCCAAAATGACAAGTGCCGAATAATTCATAAACCATGGTCGGCAAAACACGCTCTCCTCGCCCGAAATAGCTCGCGCCCACTATTTCAAAACACGCTCTCCTCGCCCAAAATCGCTCGCGCCCACTATAGTTCAAAACACGCCCTCCTCGCCCTAAATCGCTCCCGCCCAGAGAAGCAAAGTTACTCTACTATCCCCGACCCTCAGTACACAGACCCAAGCCGAGAAGCCTATAGGCAAGGGTAGAACTGTAAATCCCCCTCACATTTCAGACAAATGCGTCCGTAAGACATGGTTCCACTCCCCTCCCAATTTCCCCTGCCCGCCCCCATTCATACCTCATGGGCGCCAAATCACCTTCTCCCCGGGAAGCTCCCTTCTCCCGAGCCACGAAACCTCAGCCCCACCTCCATGGCGCCCCCCACCGCACCAATTTCATAGCCGCCCTCCTCCCTAATGCCGAAGACGATGTCCATTTGCCGTCGTGCACTGGGCCGTGTGCCTCTTACTCCGTGCTGCTGGTGCTGCCTCGACGACGGCCGCGTGAACCGTACCGGAGCCGATTCACCCCTGCCGTTGTTCACAGCACCGGAGCGGCTCCAACTTCGGATCCGTCCAGAGTCCTGGCGCTGCTTCGGCATAGCCGTCGACTATCGCGACATCGCTCTTTCCCTGCTGTTGGTCGCCACCGCAACCGCGCCGGCCTCACCGACTCGGCAGTTGGACCTGCCTACTTCACCATGCCGCCAGATAGGTCGCACCCTCATATCAAATCACTTTATTTAGGCGTCAGTTGTCTGAATTTTTATTCTGGGCCAAAAGATTTGCAATGGGAAGCAGCACCCCTCGAGGCGGCGGAGCTCCTAGGCTGCCGGTTGGCTGGTGTCTAACGTAAGAGTGCGGGGCCGCAAGTTCACCGCGGAAGCATCACTTAGATGGCGATCTTTTAGAGTTGCGTGGGTTGAAGGTACTGCCGCCGCCGGATCTGGATGACGGGGAGTCTTTGTGGATTGGCTCGGGGGTGGCGCAACCACGGCAGTGCGGTGGGGCGGGGAGCGGGGTTTTGGCCGGGGCCACGGACGGCGGAGGCATGCTGCTCTGCCGTTGGTCGCTGGCTCTTCGGGGAAGATTCCGAACAGTGTCAGCCGGGAAGCACAAGACGGCCAGCCATCCGGCGTAGATCGGATAGTACCAAAAAATCGTGTGACCCCAATTTAGTCATCAGTCAACAGACGTGTGACCACTCTCGTACCTTGTTGTTGATCTCTTAGTGTATTTCTTCAGATCAAAGAGATATGTCGTTCTTAACATTATGCGTTATCTGCATCTTCAGACACACCATCTTCCGACTCACCGCAGCTGCTCCAACAAGGGAAGCATACACCAGAAGGGAGCTATAGTCCCCACTCAACAGTTCCCTGCATCGAATGCACGTGCCCGACATGCACAGCCACAACAACTGCAGGGCCATCGACAAGTCAGCACATGATGCTCACTCCTATGGATGGCAGCCAGATAGGTTGTACCCTCATCTTACTTGTGTGCAACATTTATGGCTTTGTTATTCGTCTAAGCATGGAAAATAGATCATCACATTTCATTGTATATTCATGCTGATCTCTTACGGGTCTTGTTCAGGAGTTAACGTTGTTCCATAGTTTAGCTAAGATACTTGTTCTTTAGGTAACACTATTCCATAGTTATCATCCATCAGCCAATGCTATCCCACAGGCTGGTGATTATAGTATTATACAACTTCTAGTATTTCCTATGTTGTTCTTTAATACTTTTGTGTGCCATCTAGTTAATCTCGAGTACAAACGATACATATTCTGTAGCTTTCATCTGTGTTCTCCCTTTAGTTTATGAGACCTGCGGGAGTCCTGGATTAGGGGGTGTCCGGATAGCCGGACTATACCTTCAGCCGGACTCCTAGACTATGAATATACAAGATTGAAAACTTCGTCCCGTGTCCGGAAGGGACTTTCCTTGGCGTGGAAGGCAAGCTTGGCGATACGGATATGTAGATCTCCTACCATTGTAACCGACTTTGTGTAACCCTAACCCTCTCCAGTGTCCATATAAACCGGAGGGTTTTAGTCCGTAGGACAACATACAGAACAACAATCATACCATAGGCTAGCTTCTAGGGTTTAGCCTCTCCGATCTCGTGGTAGATCTACTCTTGTACTACCCATATCATCAATATTAATCAAGCAGGATGTAGGGTTTTACCTCCATCAAGAGGGCCCGAACCTGGGTAAAACTTCGTGTCCCTTGCCTCCTGTTACCATCCGGCCTAGACGCATAGTTCGGGACCCCCTACCCAAGATCCGCCGGTTTTGACACCGACATTGGTGCTTTCATTGAGAGTTCCTCTGTGTCGTCGCCGTCAGGCTTGATGGCTCCTACTGTCATCGATAGCGATGCAGTCCAGGGTGAGACCTTCCTCCCCGGACAGATCTTCGTCTTCGGCGGCTTCGCACTGCGGGCCAATTCACTTAGCCATCTGGAGCACATCGAAAGCTATGCCCCTGGCCGTCAGGTCAGATTTGGAAGTTTAAACTACACGGCTGACATCCGTGGGGACTTGATCCTCGACGGATTCGAGCCACTGCCGAGCGCGCCGCACTGTCACGACGAGCATGATCTAGCCCTACCGCCGAACAGTGCCCTAGAGGCCGCACCCGCATCGGCTTCGACCCTTAATTCGGAGCCAACTGTGCCGATCGAGGATGGGTGGTTGGTCGCCGCCTCGGGGGCTGCGATCACAACGGCGATCGAGCCGAACACCGGCCCCGTACTCCGCGAGACTCGTGACTCCAAGGAGCCGGACTCCTCCCCGGACTCCGAACCTTCCGCGCCCCTGCCGATCGAATCCGATTGGGCGTCGATCATGGAGTTTACCGCCGCGGACATCTTTCAGCACTCGCCCTTCGGCGATATTATGAAATCACTAAAGTCTCTCTCTTTGTCAAGAGAGCCCTGCCCGGATCATGGCCAGCAGGATTGGGATGCGGAAGACGAAGAAATTCGACTCCCACCCACCACCCACTTTGTAGCCACTATCGACGATCTAACCGACATGCTCGACTTTGACTCTGAAAACATCAACGGTATGGACGACGATGCGGGAGGCAAAGAAGAACCACCGCCCACAGGGCGCTGGACGCCCACCTCATCATATGACGTATACATGGTGGACGCACCAAAAGATGACGACGAGGAGCGGAAGGACGCACCAAAGGCTTGTTCCCTCGAGAAGCAGCCAAAGCGGCGACGCAAGCGCCGCCCCAAATCCCGCCTCGACAGAAACAACGATCACACAGACCCAGCGCTAGAGCAGGGCGAACCGCTGCCGGACAACGGCAATCCAGATAATCAAACCGAACAAACAAATTCTATCAAGGATAATAGTCCGGACGATATAACACCGGACAGGCACCCGGAGTAGCAGAATGCCCGTAAAAGGCTTGTTGCCACCGCGAGGAGTCTTAAAAAGCAGAAGCAAAGGCTCAAGGCTGCGCAAGACACACTCCAAATCAGATGGAGTAAAATACTCAACACAGCAGCGAGGTACGGCGACAATCGCCCCTCCAAGAGCTACCCAAAGCGGAAGCTACTACCTGAATTCGATGAGGAGGCCTCAGACCCCCCACAACCAAACATCAAAGCAGCCACCTGGCCGGATAGACGACCCCTCTACCAACACAGAGCGGCATACGATGCCACTTACAATACAACACACGACCCATGCGAGGGCTCACACCCAAAGGACGATGCAACAAGATCCATCTATGGACCACGCAAGCGCGCCCCAGCATACAATGCAACACAACAAACATCCGAACAACGCGGTACACCCAGCTACAGGGGTGCCGCACACCCCCTATGTTTCACCGATGAGGTGCTGGACCATGAATTTCCAGAGGGATTCAAACCCGTAAACATAGAGGCATACGACGGAACAACAGACCCTGGGGTTTGGATTGAGGACTACATCCTTCATATCCATATGGCTCGAGGAGATGATCTCCACACCATCAAGTACTTACCCCTCAAGCTCAAAGGGCCAGCTCGTCACTGGCTTAAAGGCCTCCCCGAAAGCTCCATTGGAAGTTGGGAAGAGCTCGAAGACGCCTTTCGGGCAAATTTTCAAGGGACTTATGTCCGTCCTCCGGATGCGGACGATTTGAGTCATATAACTCAACAGCCCGGAGAGTCAGCCCGAAAGCTTTGGAACAGGTTTCTTACTAAAAAGAACCAGATTGTCGACTGTCCGGACACCGAAGCCTTGGCAGCTTTTAAGCATAGCGTCCGTGACGAATGGCTCGCCAGACACCTCGGCCAGAATAAGCCGAGAACGATGGCCGCATTACAAACCTCATGACCCACTTTTGCATGGGTGAGGACAGCTGGCTAGCCAGATGCAGCACCAGCGACCCCAGTACATCTGAAGTTAGAGATGGAAACGGGAAATCACGGCGCAACAGCAATAACAAACGCCGGAATAAAGAAGATAGCATGAAGGGCATGGCAGTAAACGCCGGATTCAAAAGCTCTCAGCCAGGTCAGCAAAAGCTGTCCTCTAAAGGCACCAGGGATGAACTGTCCAGCCTCAACAAAATTCTGCACGAAGTATGTCAGATCCATAGTACCCCTGGTAAACCTGCTAATCATACCCACAGAGAATGTTGGGTCTTCAAGTAGTCCGGCAAGCTCAACGCCGTACACAAGGGGGAGGATACACCAAGTGAAGACGAGGACGAGCCTCCCAAGCAAGACACTGGGGAACAAAAGAAATTTCCACCAGAAGTCAAAATAGTAAACGTGTTACACGTAATCAAGGGAAAAAACAACGCGGCACTCCCAGGAAAATATACCCAAGTGCCTGTCATCGCGAAGTCCTGCCACTGGTCGTCTCAACCGATCATTTTCGACCATCGCGATTACTCAGCAAGTATCCAACGCGCAGGATGGGCTGCCCTGGTATTAGACCCAGTAATTGGCGGATATCACTTCACACGAGTCTTGATGGACGGTGGTAGCAATCTAAACCTAATATATCAGGATACAATCCGCGGGATGGGGTTAGACCCAACAAAAATTCGCCATAGAAATACTACCTTTAAAGGAGTAACGCCAGGCCCAGGGGCTCGTTGTACGGGCTCCCTCCTGCTACAAGTTATATTCGGCTCCCCCGATAACTTTCGTCGCGAGCATTTAACCTTCCACATAGCTCTGTTCCAAAGTGGCTATCAAGCACTGCTTGGACGCGAAGCTTTCGCTCGCTTTAATGCAATACCACACTACGCCTCCCTCACACTCAAGATGCCCGGTCCACGTGGCATCATTTCAGTGAACGCAAATATCAAGCGATCTCTGCGTGCCGAAGAGAGTGCGGCTGCCTCGGCAGCCGCACACTAAAGGTGCTCGGACCAGCGAAAACGGAAATATCAAATGTTGGGTTTGCCCGACTCCTGTGTTTTGGTGCCTTACATTCCACTTTACCGGCTAAGGTAGCACCAGGAGAACTACTGCGATTATGCCCTGGTTCATCCGGACGAGCACCACAGTAGAGAAAGCCGAAAACTGACTGTCATGATATAGCGTGAGACTGGTCAACCACTCGATAACCTGTTGGAATGTTAGAATTCATCCGCCTTAACGAAGGGCCATTTTCCGGCTAGGCATGTACGCACCCCGGGATCGGGAGAGTGCGGAGCCACCAGGGGCTATCTAGTAGCCCCACTGTCAAACTCCTATGGCTAAGTGAAAGTGCTAAAGCATTATAGTCTGGTTGCCTCGCTTGCTCCGCTATCACCTCCTTAATAGGACCAAGACGTTGGGTTAAGTGTGAACGCGTGTTTTTTGCGAGCACCTCCGCATTATATGCGTGGGGGTTGAAGCCGATGGCTGCAATCTTTCAGGTTATACACATGTATACATAAACGGCTGCCCAGGAGGCATCATATTACTTTCAGGCAAAAGTATAAAAATAGCCTTATAAAAATTTATAAAAGCATTTCGCTTACAATGAGGTTACATATCACTCAAACATAATATTTTTTGAGAATTGGGTCTCTATCAAACGAGCACCCTCAAGAACTTCTTCAAAGTAGTGCTCAGCAGCCACAGTGGTAGCATCCATCTCCGCCCAGTATGCTTTAACATGGGCAAAGGCCATCCGTGAGCCCTCTATGCACGCCGACCTCTTCATCGCATTAATGCGTGGCACCACGTCAAGGAACTGCTGCACCAAGCTGAAATAGTTGTTCGGTTTTGGCCTTTCCGGCCATAGCTGATCCACAACAGACCTCATGGCGAGTCCGGACAACTTATTCAGTTCGGCCCATTCGGCTAATTGGTTAGTGAATGAAAGTGGACGCTCGGGAGAATGGAATTGTGTCCAAAACAGCTGGTCCACTTCATGGTCCGTCTGACCCTGGAAGTACTTGGCCGCATCGGCAGCGCTCGCCGCCAAATCCATATACACATCCTCCGAACTCCACAGCCGATCCGGAGGGGCATACCGTGGATCTCCGAACTTCCTCCGCAACATAAAGGATTTCCTTGCTACAATATCCTCGGCTTCCCGCAGCTCCTCCTTCTTCGCCCTCATAGCAGAGCGGATGTCTTTTCTCGTCACAGCGGCCTTCTCCAGGTCTGATGCCTTCACTAGGTTTTCCTTTTCAAGAACCCGGCAACGGTCGGCTGCGGCTTTTAATTCTATGGCCATCTTGGCCATCTTATCTCGGCTCTCGCCATGCGCGGCCTTCTCAGCTTTCAACTCTTCGGCCGCCTTCAAAGCAGCCACATTACCAAACCTCGCTTGTTCCTTGGCTCGGGCAAGTTCTGCCCGCAAGGCTTCAACAGTGGCTGCTCCATCTGCAGTCACAACATATTAAAGATACTGGCATCATGCTACTCTTACTATGTGGCGTTTACCAGATAATGACACTTACTCTGTGCCTCGTCAAGCCTTTTGTTAACAAGCTCGATGTCGGCGTCTGCCGCATCCAACTGCCGTTTTAAATGGGCAAACTCGCTAGTCCGGCTAGCCACCGGAGCTTCCATCACCTGCACATAGAGGCAGCATGGTATTACCTGGGAATATGATCCTCTGTTCATCGTCGTTTCTGACGACAACCAGAGTCTCAGGGGCTACTATCTACACAGGGCACACCTAGCATGTGCAGGACTATCATACATTATTTTACGTACCTCAAAGCCTGTCGGTAGACTCATAAAAGCTTCATGCAATCTGCTTTCGGCGGACGAGATCCTCTCCATCACCGTATTCATCAGCATACAGTGTTCATCTGAGATGGACGCTCGCCCCACCAACTCCCTCAGAACATCCGATCGCACACCAGACGGTGCCGGACTCTTTTGTCTGCTCTCTTCGGGAGCCGGACACTGGGATCTTCGGGGAGCAATGGGATTATCTTCTGGCCTCACCGGACTCGGAGAGGCCCTCCACGACGACACTTCGGGGTCTCCCGCTTCCAGAGCAGAGGAGTCCGGAGGAGGCGTTTCGCTCTCAATCATCTCTGGAAGAAGATCCCCCGAAGACGATCTCATTTGAGAGGGGCTAAGGCCCGAACTGCAAAGATATATGCGGTGGTTATTTTCTCAGAAGAAAAAGATGGCATACATGTACTATTAAAGTATTTCGAGTCACTTACGACTTGCTGGAGAATTGATCCCCCCGCGGACTTTGTGCGGCAAAAGCACCCCCCCAAGGTAGGACCCTCTGTGGGAGACTTCTTCTCCCGTTTGGAAGCTTCAGCTTCCGAATCCCCGGGCGCAGTCCTTTTCCTCCTCCGGTCATCTTCCTTCATGAAGACGCTCGCTCCCTCGGTTAGAATGGGCAGCATTGGGGGCCCGCGTCCGCCCGTATTATCCTCCCCAGTATCTTCCTTCAAGGGCTCCGGGCAAGGTGCGACCTGGAGCACCTTTTCCAATACCGGATTGTCCAAACCCTCTGGGAGGGGGCCGAACACCGAATCAACTTCACCTTTGTTAGCAAGTCCTGGTCAAAAAGCGTACTTTCAAAAATAACTTCGTAACAAATGAGAGATAGTATGTTCGGCCGGAAGATTCCTTACCTGTTCGGCGGCGCGGTTACTTCTCAGGCCCATGTCCTCGGTGATTTCCGGACACTCTACCTGAGGTCCGAAGAATGACTTGTACATCTCCTCGTGCGTCAGGCCGAGGAAATTTTGAATGACACGCGGTCCCTTGGGATTGAACTCCCACAAGCGAAGGGGCCGGCGTTTGCAAGGCTGGACTTGACGAACCAACATAACTTGTATTACCGCAACCAAACTAAAATCTCCATTGAAGAGATCTCGAATGCGGCTTTGCAGTATAGGCACGTCCTTGGCTGGACCCCAGCTCAGGCCTCTGCTGATCCATGACATCAGTTGTGGTGGAGGGCCCGAGCGGAAAACAGGGGCGGCCGCCCACTTGGCACTTCTAGGAGCCGTGATGTAGAACCACTCCTGTTGCCACAATTTAGACACCTCTGGAATGGAACCTTTGGGCCATGGAGCTCCCGTCATCTTGCATATTGAGGCACCTCCGCATGCTGCATGTTGCCCCTCGATCATCTTCGGCTTTACTTCAAAGGTCTTGAGCCATAGGCCAAAATGAGGGGTAACCCAGAGGAAGGCCTCACACACGACAATAAATGTCGTGATATGAAGAAAGGAGTCCGGAGCTAGATCATGGAAATCTAGCCCGTAATAAAACATCAAACCCCTGACGAATGGATCTAGAGTGAGGCCTAGACCTCGGAGGAAGTGGGAGACGAACACGATGTTCTCGTTGGGTTCGAGGGAGGGGATGGCCTGCCCTCGAGCAGGCAGCCGATGCAAAACCTCGGCGGTCAGATATCTGGCCTCCCTCAACTTTTTGATGTCTTCTTCCGTGACGGAGGAAGGCATCCATCGGCCTCGAAGGCTAGATCCGGACATGATTGAAGGTTCGGAGCACCTGACCTGAACATTGGGTGTTTGAGCTTGAGGTGGGGGAAGGATTCGATTGAGCACGGGAGGGAAAAAATAAAAGCCTTGTCCCTTTATAAAGAGGGTGAATATCAAGCGTCCTCTCCGTGGCCGTTTGGACTTGCCTATAGTCTAGGAGTCCTAGAAGCGGTTGGGTTACCCACGCCCGTATTGATGAGAATCCCGGAATAAGGGGACACGATCTCTGCTTTAACAAGACGTGCCAAGCAAACCGCCTCGCATGACATGCCGAGGTGGGATAATAAAACGATTCGAATAAAGGCTTGGCCGTGGTGCGATGTCACACTACGGAATACGTCAGTAGATTAGATTTGTGTAAATATTATTCTCTCTATGGAAATATGTGGAACTTATTTTGCAGAGCCGGACACTATTTTTGTGTTCAAAATCTTCTATGAAGTACTTGGAGGAGGAACCCTCCTTGCAATGCCGAAGACAATCTGCGTGCCGGACTCGTCGTCATTGAAGCCTGGTTCAGGGGCTACTGAGAGAGTCCTGGATTAGGGGGTGTCCGGATAGCCGGACTATACCTTCAGCCGGACTCTTGGACTATGAAGATACAAGATTGAAGACTTCGTCCCGTGTCCGGAAGGGACTTTCCTTGGCGTGGAAGGCAATCTTGGCGATATGGATATGTAGATCTCCTACCATTGTAACCGACTTTGTGTTACCCTAACCCTCTCCGGTGTCTATATAAACCAGAGGGTTTTAGTCCATAGGACAACATACAGAACAACAATCATACCATAGGCTAGCTTCTAGGGTTTAGCCTCTCTGATCTCGTGGTAGATCTACTCTTGTACTGCCCATATCATCAATATTAATCAAGCAGGACGTAGGGTTTTACCTCCATCAAGAGGGCCCGAACCTGGGTGAAACTTCGTGTCCCTTGCCTCCTGTTACCATCCGGCCTAGACGCATAGTTCTGGACCCCCTACCCAAGATCCGCCGGTTTTGACACCGACAAGACCTGTTGCTGCTAGTTAACCCCCAGTCCTACTACTTATGTCGTCTCCTACAGGCACTCATTACATAAATCTAACTACTAGTTGTCTTCCATGCATGTCAGATATAATTGCACACACTGATATATCCACAAGAAACTCACGGAGCAATGTAAAGGCCAATAAACTTCATGTCAATGATACCCAATATGATGGAACATGTAAAGGCGGTTCTTCAGAAGACTTGCAGAAAGATGATGAATCCTCTTCACCCCACAAGGTCCTTGCTCTAACTTGGCCTGCGATATGGGTACAACATGCATATAATTTCCTGGAGTGTATCTACTCTGTTGCAATGCCATGTGCTTAGCACGCTGATCATGCATGTAAATATGTTATGCCTTCCTTTTTTTCAGTACCTATTCCATTCATGATAACATGTTTTCAAATTCAAGTACTGTCATTCTACTCTATCGCAATGCCATCTGCTTAATTTGGACATCATGCTTCTGAATATCTTATGCATTGTTATTCATCAGTATGTACTTCATCTGTCTACCATACCATGTTTTTTACATTGAAGTGTTGTTCTAGTGCTCTGTTGCAATGCCATCTTATTTTCCCAATCATACACGTGTATGTTGCCTTAGTTATTTCTGTACGTATTCTGCTAGCATGCAGTTTTACATTCAACTAGTGTTTTTTTGCTGTGTTGTCCTGTCATATCCCTAGCTCTTACACCATACTCCCTCTGTCCGGATTACATGTTGCCGAAATGGATAAAAAAGGATGTATCTAGAACTGAAATACTTCTAGACCCATCCATTTTTTCCGGATGGAGGGAATACATGTCAATATGTCATGCCTTTCTATTCTTCAATACCTATTACATCTCTCTGCCACCGAATGTTTTATAATTAAAGCACCATTCTTCTATACAAGGCATGCAAGGGGAAGACGACTATGTTAGAACCTGAAGGGTTACAAACAAGGCCTTTGCAAAAGATCCAAACACCAGGAGATAATAAACCAACTCCAGTTTTTATAGATACTGCTCCAGCACAGAGAAACCCAACTTTTACTGATAATAAGCAGATTCCAGTGGCCAAAGAACTAGTCCGCTCCAGTCCAGCAAAAATATGTCAACTCAATTCTAAGAAGCGTGTGCGTATCCTTGCATCATGAAATTTTATAGCATGGTGGTCATATTTTCTACATGTTTCTTACCCATCTCTCTTTTAGAAAATAAGCTTAACAGATAGAAGATTTTCTGCAATGGTATCGTTTATGAGGAAAGATTCTTGCATGAATTCTCTGTGCTCCAATGTAGATGTAAGTACCTGTTGTATATCACTATATTTTTACATCAGCATGTATTTTGTTAATCGGCATGAATCCAACCTTTATCTGATCTAAATTTAGTTGTAGCAAAATGTATGATTAAAGGCCACAATGTTGATTTTTGCAAGGAAAACTGCCTGGTAGTTTTGCATCCTGAGTTGCATGAGTGTACTATCTCATATCAGTGGGTCTGAATACTTTGGTTCTGCAGTGGGGTTTTCAGTGTTTTTTTACTGTGTTGTCTTGTCGTATCCCTAGCTCTTACATCATACTCCCTCCGTCCAGATTAAATGTCGCAGAAATGGATAAAACTGGATGTATCTAGAACTGAAATACGCCTAGACCCATCCATTTATTTCCGGATGGAGTGAATACATGTCAATATGCCATGCCTTTCTATTCTTCAGTACCTATTCCATCTCTGTTGTAGCATGTTTTATAACTGAATCACCATTCTTCTATATAAGGCATGTAAGGGGAAGACGGCTATGTTAGAATCTGAAGGGTTACAAACCAGGTCTTTGCAAAAGATCCAAACGCCAGGAGATAATAAACCAACTCCGTTTTTCATAGATACTGCTCTAGCACAGAGAAACCCAACTCCCACTGATAATAAGCAGATTCCAGTGGCCAAAGAACTAGTCCGCTCCAGTCCAGCAAAAGAATGTCAACTCCATTCTAAGAAGCGTGTGTGTATCCTCGCATCATGAAATTTTATAGCATTCTGATCATATTTTCTACATGTTTCTTACCCGTCTCTCTTTTAGAAAATAAGGTTAAACGATACAAGACTTCCTCCATTGGGATCGTATTCGAGGAAAATATCTTGCGGGAATTCTCTGTGCTCCAGTGCTGATGTAAGTACCTGTTGTATATCACTATATTTTTACATCAGCATGTATTTTTTTAATCGGTGTGAATCTAACCTTTATCTGATCTAAAATTGTTGTAGCAAAATGTTAAAGGCGCCAATGTTGATTTTTGTAAGGAAAACTGCCTGGTAGTTTTGTGTACTGAGCTGCATGAATGTGCTATCTCATATCACACACATTACTGAATTGTAGTGCTTCTCTGGTTTCCCATTCATTCATTGTGTCAATGTTGCTTTCGTATTACCTTACCTGGCTGATGATAGCTGTGCCATATTGTGTTAATTTGGTGTAGGCTAGTTGCCCAAACGTTCGTTGTGTCAATGTTGCTTTCCTATTATCTGACTTGGCCAATGATAGCAATGCTAGTGTGTTAATTTTCTGCAGGCTACTGAAGGTAAGAAGACAAACTCTGAAAACAGCAAGGCAACCCCATTGTTTATTTCCCGTAAATCTAGGCCGGGTAATATGGCAATAACTCATGATTAATCTGTTTGGTTCCCGTCCTAATTTATGTTATGATGCAGTGGTCAAGACACTCTCCACTATCAATAATACAAGCCTGCCAAAATCGCCATCTGAATCTGTTCAGTATCCTCTGTCTCGAATGCAACGGAATAAATGTATGTTTGTGAACCAATTAATGGCTGAAGCAATGATGGAAATGGTGGATGAATCAGAGGTGCAGAGTCGTGCAACACAACAACTGATCAATGTTTTCAGAGACAGTGTGGCAAAGCAGCAAGAACTTGCCCACATGCTTATGGGCATCATCTGTGCTGAGTTGCAGATTGTGACGTTGTAGATGGTTAGGTTCTGCTCATTTATTTGCACTGGCATCAATCTTTGATTGCCCAGTGGATGTAATTTCCTGTAATATATTATGGATGTGCAACGTTATTCCCTGTATGTCGTACCTTTGCTCGTCGTAATGGGCTCAAATTATCTAATTTGGCCTAAAGACATGAACGAACTTTAGTGGGCCCATTAAGTTAATGGGTCGTTACTAGGCCGAAAGTTAATGGTCGGCCCTCTTACCTCCCGGGTCGTTAATAGGCCGACATCGAAGCGGGCAACAGGTGGCCCCAATTTATTTCACGGGCCGCTAACAGGTCGTTACTAAGTTTGGGCTACATATGGCCCAACTATACTGTAGGCCTTTAGCAGGCCGAAAGGGCCAGCGGGCTTGTATTGGACCTTGAAGAGCATGGGCCGCTAAGAGGCCAAAAGTCAGGTCATATTGTAAATGGCCCAACTATGTTGTGGGCCTTGTAAGTGCATCTAGTGCCACCCCTAGTTGGTTTTGGAGTATTGACGACAAACCTGGTTGAGGGACTAATGTGCTTGTGAGAATTGCAGGATAACACAGGTAGAAGTCTGAAGGAGTCCTGGATTAGGGGGTGTTCGGGTAGCCGGACTATACCTTCAGCCGGACTCCTGGACTATGAAGATACAAGATTGAAGACTTCGTCCCGTGTCCGGATGGGACTTTCCTTGGCGTGGAAGGCAATCTTGGCGATGCGATATTCAGGATCTCCTACCATTGTAACCGACTCTGTGTAACCCTAACCCTATCCGGTGTCTATATAAACCGGAGGGTTGTAGTCCGTAGGAGAGAATCAACTCCATACACAACAATCATACCATAGGCTAGCTTCTAGGGTTTAGCCTCCTTGATCTCGTGGTAGATCTACTCTTATACTACCCATATCATCAATATTAATCAAGCAGGAGTAGGGTTTTACCTCCATCAAGAGGGCCCGAACCTGGGTAAAACAAAGTGTCCCCTGTCTCCTGTTACCATCCGGCCTAGACGCACAGTTCGGGACCCCATACCCGAGATCCTCCGGTTTTGACACCGACATTGGTGCTCTCGTTGAGAGTTCCTCTGTGTCGTCGCCCTTGGGCCCGATGGCTCCTTTGATCATCAACAATGATGCAGTCCAGGGTGAGACTTTTCTCCCCGGACAGATCTTCGTCTTCGGTGGCTTCGCACTGCGGGCCAATTCGCTTGGCTACCTTGAGCAGATCGTAAGCTACGCCCCTGGCCATCAGGTCAGGTTTGGAAGCCTAAACTACACGGCTGACATCCGCGGGGACTTGATCTTCGACGGATTCGAGGTTCCGACCATTGATTCGGAGCCCACTACACCGATCGAGGATCAGCAGTTAGACGCTGCCTCAAGGGCTGCGATCTCAGAGGCGATTGAGCCGAACTCCAGCCCCGCACTCCGCATGGCCCATGACTCCGAGGAGCCATATTCCTCTCGGAGCTCTGAGCCCCCCGCGCCCCTGCCGATCGAATCTGATTGGGCGCCGATCATGGAGTTCACCGCCGCGGACATCTTTCAGCACTCGCCCTTCGACGACATCCTGAATTATCTAAAGTCTCTCTCTTTATCAGGAGAGCCCTGGCCGGACTACGGTCAGCGAGGGTGGAATACGGACGATGAAGAAATTCAAAGCCCACCCACCACCCACTTCGTAGCCACTGTCGACGACTTAACCGACACGCTGGACTTCGACTCCGAAGACATCGACGGCATGGACGACGATGCAGGAGACGAACAAGAACCAGCACCGGTAGGGCGCTGGAAGGCCACCTCGTCATATGACATATATATGGTGGATACTCCAAAAGATGGAGATGGAGATGGAACAGTGGGGGATGACGCCCCCAAGAAACAGCCAAAGCGCCGGCGTCAGCGGCGCCGCTCTAAATCCCGCCAAAGCAAAAACGGTGATTCCGGCACGGGAGATAATACTACCTCGGATAGCGCCGAAGAACACCCACCTCGGCAGAATTCGGCACAGGAAGATGGAGAAGCCAGCCCTCATGAGAGAGCGGCAGACCGAGAGGTCGAGGATGATAACTATCCGCCTCCCTCCGAAGACGAGGCAAGCATCGATGACGACGAATTCGTCATACCATCAGACCCCGCCGAACAGGCGCGTTTTAAACGCAGGCTTTTAGCCACGGCAAGCAGCCTCAAGAAAAAGCAGCAACAGCTTAGAGCTGCACAAGAATTGCTAGCTGACAAATGGACTGAAGACCTTGCGGCCGAAGAGTATGAACTTGAACGCCCCTCCAAGAGTTACCTGAAGCGCAGGCCGCTACCACAATCAGAAGAGGAAGCACCTACATCACCAGCGCATGACATGGCAGACCGGCCACCTCGCGGCCGCGACAGAGAGGCCTGTCAGCCCTCCACCCAAGCCATGCCCCAATGCTGCTCAACTAAGGCACGGGAAAATGCGCCCAACCTGCGAGACATACTGGAGGATAAGGCAAGACAAACAAGATCGATCTACGGATCGCGCAGGTGCCCTACGGCACATGACAATGATCTTCACCCCGGATACAACAAATCCGGCCGGGCTGAACACAACAGACATAGCTCTTCCAAGCTGTGTCGTGATATAGCCCAGTACAGAGGCGCCGCACACCCGCTATGCTTCACGAATGAAGTAATGGATCATAAAATCCCAGAGAGTTTCAAAACCGTAAACATCGAATCATACGATGGCACAACAGACCCGGCGGTATGGATCGAGGATTATCTCCTTCACATCCACATGCCACGCGGCGATGATCTACACGCCATCAAATACCTCCCGCTCAAACTTAAAGGACCGGCCCGGCATTGGCTTAACAGCTTGCCAGCAGACTCAGTCGGTTCTTGGGAGGACCTGGAAGCCGCATTCCTCGAGAACTTCCAGGGCACTTACGTGCGACCGCCGGATGCCGTCGACTTAAGCCACATAATTCAGCAGCCAGAAGAATCGGCCAGACAATTCTGGACACGGTTCCTAACAAAGAAAAACCAGATAGTCGACTGTCCGGACGCAGAGGCCCTAGCAGCCTTCAAGCATAACATCCACGACGAGTGGCTTGCCTGGCACCTGGGACAGGAAAAGCCGAAATCCATGGCAGCCCTCACGACACTCATGACTCGCTTTTGCGCAGGAGAAGACAGCTGGCTAGCTCGCAGTAACAACTTATCAAAGAACCCTGGTAATTCGGATACCAAGGACAAAAGTGGCAGGACACGTCGGAATAAGCAAAAATGCCACGTCAACAGCGACAGCAATGAAGACACGGCAGTCAATGCCGGATTCAAAGGCTATAAATCTGGTCAGCGGAAAAATCCATTCAAAAAGAATACTCAGGGCCCGTCCAGTTTGGACCGAATACTCGATCGCTTGTGCCAGATACATGGCTCCCCCGAAAGGCCAGCCAATCACACTAACAGGGATTGTTGGGTGTTCAGGCAGGCAGGCAAGTTAAGGGCCGAAAACAGAGACAAGGGGCTGCACAGCGACGACGAGGAGCCCAAGCCTCCGAACAACAATGGACAGAAGGGCTTTCCCCCACAAGTGCGGACGGTGAACATGATATACGCAACCCACATTCCCAAGCGGGAACGGAAGCGTGCGCTACGGGACATATACGCGATAGAGCCTGTCGCCCCAAAGTTCAATCCATGGTCGTCCTGCCCCATCACTTTTGATCGAAGGGACCATCCCACTAGCATCCGTCATGGCGGCTTCGCCGCACTGGTTCTCGACCCAATCATCGACGGATTTCATCTCACAAGAGTCCTCATGGACGGCGGTAGTAGCCTGAACCTGCTTTATCAGGATACAGTGCGGAAAATGGGCATAGATCCCTCAAGGATTAAGCCCACAAGAACGACCTTTAAAGGCATCATACCAGGTGTAGAAGCCAACTGTACAGGCTCAGTAACACTTGACGTGGTCTTCGGATCCCCGGACAATTTCCGAAGCGAAGAGTTAATCTTCGATATAGTCCCGTTTCGCAGTGGCTATCACGCCCTGCTCGAACGAACCGCATTCGCAAAGTTCAATGCGGTGCCGCACTACGCATATCTCAAGCTCAAGATGCCAGGCCCTCGAGGAGTAATTATGGTCAACGGAAACACCGAACGCTCCCTCTGTACGGAGGAGCATATGGCGGCTCTCGCAGCGGAGGTACAAAGTAGCCTTCTCAGGCAATTCTCCAGTCCGGCCATTAAAAAGCCAGACAATGCCAAGCGTGCCCGGAGTAACCCATAGCAGGACCGCCTGACACACTCTGAGCAAGCGTAGCAATGCGACCCCAACCCCAGCTCTCGCGACATAGCGAAACCAGTACCTCGCGTACATAACTACGCCCTTGAAATACCATGGGCACATGGGAAGGGGCACAATAACGGCACGCCCAAAAATACGGCTTAAAACGTACCAGGGGCTGCCGGATTCTTTTTTTTTAATTTTTCTTACTTTCAGGACTCCATACTTCGGACGACCTGTTCGGCAATTCAACTGCCGCACAAACGATGCAAGATCCAGGGAGGCAGACAAGCCATGCCGCATTATGGAACTCCCAGGTGGTCTCTGTTACGAGCGGTATACCTGTTTTAAATATAATTCCACGGCCTGCCCCTGGTCAGGACATACTGAATAAGTCCAATATCTTTTGCTTACCGCACTATTTGTATCGTTCGGCTTTGATAGATAGCCTCTCTATAAACAATGCATAGCTTTTTGTCTATTTTTTGCATTATAATCTATTATATATATATGTTCATTAACGACATGTTGCACCCGTACACTGTGGTACGGCAAGTACGCCAGGGGCCTCAGTACCCTTTATTATGGTGTGAGAAGTCCGTACACTTTCACAAGTGCGGCACCCCGAACTTATAGCATTATATGCATCAGCTCCGAATCATGATTTGGGTCAATAGTTGGGTTTTCCCGGCTCCTATGATTTGGTGCCTTATGTTCCGCTCTATCGGCTAAGGTAGCACTAGGAGAACCACTGCGATTGTGCCCCGGTTGAGCTGGGTTAAGCACCTTAGTGGAGAAAGCTAAAACTGACTGTCATGATGAGGCGAGAGACCGGTCGCTGTTCGAGAGGTTTTTTGAGTCCCTAAAGACTTATGCCGCATTGAGCGAGGAGCTGGATGACCCCAGCCAAGGCGTGGATAGCGCCCTGAACTCGGTCTTCCGAACTAGGGGCTTCGCCGAAATTTAAAATTATAAAGTTCTATGGCTAAGTGAGAGTGTTCAAGCATTATAGTCTGATTGCCTGGGTCGTCGTGCTGAGCGCCTCCCTCGAAGGACCCAAACATGGGAAAAAGAGCGCACAGGTTTATCACCGAACACCCCAGCACTAGTGGCATGGGGGCAGAAGCCGACGAATGGCCATCTCTCAATTTTTGATAAACGGCCGCACAGAAAATAAAATTTTAAATTCAATAAGCATTGCTTAGCGCATATGAACAAGTTTTCAGCGCATAGGATAAAATTGAGCGAGTTCATTCAAAAATTACATCCTTGGTACATTCATCCGCCACAAGGCGGCCACCCGCAAGAACATCCTTGTAATAGTTCTCGGGCTTGCGATGCTCCTTCCCCGGCGGCGGCCCGTCCCTCACAAGCTTCTCACCGTCCAGCTTACCCCAGTGCACCTTCGCACGGGCAAGGGCCCTACGGGCTCCTTTGATGCAGACGGACCGCTTGATGACCTCGAGCCTTGGACAGGCCTCCACCAGCCACCGCACCAGCCCAAAGTAGCTCCCAGGCAAGGCCTCTCCGGGCCACAGCCGAACTATGAAGCCCTTCATGGCCTGTTCGGCCGCCTTGTGGAGCTCGACCAGCTGTTTCAGCTGGTCGCTCAAGGGCACAGGGTGTCCGGCCTCAGCATACTGAGACCAGAACACCTTCTCCGTCGAGCTGCCCTCTTCAGCTCGGTAGAATGCGGCGGCGTCGGATATGCTGCGGGGAAGATCTGCGAATGCCCCTGGAGAGCTCCGGATTCGGGTAAGTAACAAGTAGTTTACTTTTATATTTCTGCTTTGCATAAAGAATGCCTTACCCGCTGCTATCTTTTTCACCTCCTCCAACTCTTGGAGGGCCTTTTGGGCTTCGGCCTTGGCATACTTGGCAGTCTCAAGGGCCGTCGCGAGCTCGGACGCTTGGGTCTTTGACTGAAGCTCCAAACTCTCATGTTTTTTCATGAGAGCATGAAGCTCTTACTGCACCTCGCCGACCTGAGCCCCAAGTTTCTCTCGCTCGGTGCGCTCCGTGGCCGTTTTCTTTTCGGCCTCAGATAGCACCTGCTTGAGGGTCGCCACCTCAGTCGTGGCCCCTCCAATAAGCAGTACAATCCTGTTATTTTTTGCAATCACGCCTCTCTATAGGCACCCTTTTCATTAAGGTATTTCTTACCTTATTTCTCCTCGAGCTGCCGCTTGGCAAGGCCGAGCTCTTGCTCGGTCCGCTCGAGGTCCTGCTTCAGGACACCCACCTCCGCAGTCAGTGCGGCGGTGGACAGCAGCGAAGCCTGCATACGCATATTGACTCTTTTTTGTTAGACTCCTGCGAAATTTACTAGATCCTCTATTCGGCTTTTCTTTCCGAACGCCAAACAGAGCATCAGGGGCTACTGTCAATGCGGTAATATTTTTACATATTTTTTACTTACCTCGAAGCCTGTTAGGAGGCTAGCGCAAGCTTCACTCAGTCCGCTCTTGGCGGACTGAACCTTCTGGATCACCGTACTCATAACACTACGGTGTTCCTCGTCCATGGAGGCGCCTTCAAGCACCTCCAGCAGATTGTCCGGCACCTCCGGTTGGACGGAGGCTGCCGGCTCAGAAGGCTTGCTCCTCCTTAAAGGAGTTCGCCTGCGGCGGTCCGGAATCGTTGAAGATTCCGGCACGGTGTCCGGCTCAAAGCCGGACTTGGAGCCCTAGGGGTCTTGTCCCCTTTACTCCTAGAGTCTGGGAGGTCGCCTTGTGGCTCCTCCAGGACCACCTCCTCCTGCCCCAGAGCTCGTTGTGACGCCACTTTGGCGTCATCCGCAGAGCGGGGGGAGACAGCGGGCGGAACTGAGTTCACATCCGAAGAATCCAGGGAGCCGCTCGACGACTCATTGAGTTCGGCCCGGGGCGGGCTGCATGATTACATTCGACATTAGGGAAAGTTGTGCAACAAAAGGAATATCATGAGTTACTCTGGTATCCGAACACTTACGATTTCGCCGAACGCCTGGCTCTGTCCGGCCACTCCTCTTCGTCCTCGTCGGTGTCGGGAGCATAGTCCGGCGGAGGGGTTTTCCTCTTCTTGGACCCCTCGGCCTTCCCCCTTGGGGCGGCCTTCCTTTTCTTTCCTCCCCCCGCTGGGGGGGGAGCTTTTTTCTTCCTCCTCGTTTTCACGGGAGGAGGGCATCTCGGACTCGTCGGATGACGAGTCCGACAACACCATGTTGCGGGTACTCTTTCGAGTCCCCGTGGTCTTCTTCTTCTTGGCCTTCTTTTCCGGCACCACATAAGGCGCCGGAGCCAGCAGCTTCACTAGTAGAGCTGGGGCTGGGTCTTCGGGCAGCGGAGCCGGACAGTTAATCGGTTTGGATACCGCCCGCCAAGCCTGTCAAAGGTGAGGGAGTTTAGGTCCCACATAGAGTTAAACTATGAAAAAAGCTGAACATCCTGTAAAAGGCAAAAATGGCTTACCTCGCTAGCATGACGTTGCAAGCTGCATCCGCGGTCCTCAGAAGCGGATGCGGGAGCCCCGGCACCTTTGATTAGCACCTTCCAGACGTCTTCATACATCGTGTCGAAGAGCCTGTTAAGGGTTCGGTGCTGTGCCGGGTCGAACTCCCATAGAGTAAAGTCCCGTTGTTGACACGGGAGGATTCGGCGAACGAGCATGACCTGGACTGCATTTACAAGCCTGATTGACTTGTTTACCAGGGACTGGATGCATGTCTTCAGTCCGGTCACCTCTTTCTCGTTACCCCACGATAGGCCCGTCTCTTTCCAGGACGTGAGCCGCGTGGGGGGTCCGGATCGGAACTCGGGGGGTGCGATCCAGTTCGGATCGCGTGGCTCGGTGATGTAAAACCACCCGGCTTGCCACCCCTTTAGGGTCTCTACGAAGGAGCCCTCGAACCATTGGACGTTGGCAATCTTGCCCGCCATGGCGCCTCCGCACTCCGCCTGGTTGCCGTTGTCGGCGTTCTGGGAACGGGGGTCCCCAGACTTGCCAGCATGCGGCGTGGCGCGAAGGGGGGCCCAGCACGGCCCATCTTCATCAACACAAGACTCAAGACCCTCGCGAGGGGCCAAGCCTCGCGGGGCAGACGACGCGGACCACCCTCAGGCGCGGCCTCGTCAGGCTGGCTCAGGAGGAGGCGGAGAGATCAAGGCAGGGTACCTCGCGAGGTGCCCGTGATGCAAGCCATGACGACTCGGGGCGCCAAGCGGGTGCCAGCCCGCGCAGCGTCCTCCTTTCCTCTTTGGTGCAAAGGGGGCAAGCGCAGCCGCGGAGTACCGAGGCATCAGGCAAAGGTTTCCATTTCGGTGCAACGAGACCAGGACCAGAAGGACTACGAGAAGGAGGTCACCATGGAGCCCAAGACGGCGTCATCACCAGAGCTTTGCGCAGGCGAAGACTGCTTTTGTCAGGATAGTTGATGCTTGCTGTCCCCTTTCAAATTAGCCCGCCATTGTTGGCTCCCTTCTCGCTCGATATTTGGGGAGAGGACCAGGGCCTCTATAAATAGGACCAGCCACCCACATAGCAAAAGCAGGGGTTCGGTCGGTTGGCTAAAGGGAGAGAGAGAGAGAGGTGGCTGAACTCCTCCCAGCAGTTCATCACCCCAGCCAAGAACAGACCCTCGCGAGGCGGTTCTTCCTTGTATTGTTCATCATCATCAGCCCAAGAGGCAATCCACCCACCACAAACTAGAGTAGGGTATTACAGCACAACGGTGGCCCAAACTAGTATAAACCTTGTGTCTCTTGTGCTATTCTTTCAGTAGTTTAGATCTTTGCGAGACGGAGAGGTAGAGGGTGTAATATCCGCGCGCACCCCAGTGTTCGAACCTTAAGGGTCTGCCGGAACCCGAAATCTGACATTTGGCGTGCCAGGTAGGGGTGCGCCGGAATTCGTCTTCCACCGCTCCATTCTCCTCCGACCATCACGCTCATGTCTGGCGCTCGACGAGCCCGCGCGGAGGGCCGGGCCGCCCCCGAGCTCGCCCGTGCCGTAGGGGGCTCACCTGCGCCGCCCCATCACGCTACACCAACACCCCTGGTCGTCGCGGCCCTCCTGGGCGGCTCGCAGGCGCCTCCCACAAGTCACCACATCAAGTCGTTCGTCCGTCGGGTCAGCGCCGCTTCCACGCGGCAGGGGGCTCCCCTGGATCGGGTAGCGCCCAAGACCGGCCTGACCTTCAGCTCAGAGGATGTGACACCCCCGATTTGACCGTACACTAATCATGCACGCAAATGTGTACGATCAAGATCAAGGACTCACGGGAAGATATCACAACACAACTCTACAAATAAAATAAGTCGTACAAGCATCATATTACAAGCCAGGGGCCTCGAGGGCTCGAATACAAGAGCTCGATCATAGACGAGTCAGCGAAAGCAACAATATCTGAGTACAGACATAAGTTAAACAAGTTTGCCTTAAGAAGGCTAGCACAAACTGGGATACAGATCAAAAGAGGCGCAGGCCTCCTGCCTGGGATCCTCCTAACTACTCCTGGTCGTCGTCAGCGGGCAGCACGTAGTAGTAGGAACCTCCGGTGTAGTAGGAGTCGTCGTCGACGGTGGCGTCTGGATCCTGGGCTCCAACATCTGGTTGCGACAACCAGGTAGAAGGGATAGGGGGAAAAGAGGGAGAAAGCAACCGTGAGTACTCATCCAAAGTACTCGCAAGCAAGGAGCTACACTACATATGCATGGGTAAATGTGTAAAGGGCCATATCGGTGGACTGAACTGCAGAAAGCCAGAATAAGAGGGGGATAGCTAATCCTGTCGAAGACTACGCTTCTGGCCACCTCCATCTTGCAGCATGTAGAAGAGAGTAGACTGAAGTCCTCCAAGTAGCATCGCATAGCATAACCCTAACCGATGATCCTCCCCTCGTCGCCCTGTGAGAGAGCGATCACCGATTGTATCTGGCACTTGGAAGGGTGTGTTTTATTAAGTATCCGATTCTAGTTGTCATAAGGTCAAGGTACAACTCCAAGTCGTCCTATTACCGAAGATCACGGCTATTCGAATACATTAACTTCCCTGCAGGGGTGCACCACATAACCCAACACGCTCGATCCCATTTGGCCGGACACACTTTTCTGGGTCATGCCCGGCCTCGAAAGATCAACACGTCGCAGCCCCACCTAGACCAACAGAGAGGTCAGCACGCCGGTCTAAACCTGAGCGCCCAGGGGTCTGGGCCCATCGCCCTTAGCACACCTGCACGTTACGTGGGCGGCCGGAAGCAGACCTAGCCTAGTAGGCGTTCCAGTCCAATCCAGCGCGCGCCGCTCCGTTGCTGACGTCACGAAGGCTTCGGCTGATACCACGACGTCAAGTGCCCATAACTGTCCCCGCGTAGATGGTTAGTGCGTATAGGCCAGTAGCCAGACTCAGATCAAATACCACGATCTCGTTAAACGTGTTAAGTATCTGCGAATGCCGACCAGGGCCAGGCCCACCTCTCTCCTAGGTGGTCTCAACCTGCCCTGTCGCTCCGCCTCAAAGTAACAGTCGGGGGCCGTCGGGAACCCAGGCCCACCTCTACCGGGATGGAGCCACCTGCCCCTTCAGCCCCCAACTCCGAACAGTACCACAGGTAATGTAACAGTGTAAAGCATATAGTATATGCCCGTGATCACCACCCGAAGTGATCATGACCCAGTAGTATAGCATGGCAGACGGACAAGAGTGTAGGGCCACTGATGGAACACTAGCATCCTATACTAAGCAGTAGGATAGCAGGTAATGGTAACAACAGTAGTAGCAAGTATAGGCTATGCATCAGGATAGGAATAACGGAAAGCAGCAACATGCTACACTACTCTAATGCAAGCAGTATAGAGAAGAGTAGGCGATATCTGGTGATCAAAGGGGGGGGCTTGCCTGGTTGCTCTGGCAAGAGAGAGGGGTCGTCAACACCGTAGTCGTACTGGGTAGCAGCGGCGTCGGTCTCGGTGTCTAGCGAGAGAAGAGGGGGAAGAAACAATAAATATAATGCAAGCATATGCATAGTGATGCATGGCATGACAAGTAACGGCGTTAGAGGTGCCCTAACGCGGTAGTAGGTGATACCGGTGAAGGGGGATGACATCCGGGAAAGTATCCCCGGTGTTTCGCGTTTTCGGACCGGTGAACCGGAGGGGGAAAGTTGCGAGTTCGATAGGTTAGGGATGCGTGGCGGACGAACGGGCTGTGTATCCGGGTTCATCTCGTCGTTCTGAGCAACTTTCATCGTCGGTTACAGGGGGGATGCGGCGGGCGCGACGAAGGTTGGCGCCGATGCGCGCACAGGACAAGGGAGAAAGGGGAGGGCGTGGCCCTCACCGGCGTTGGCGGGCAGGAGATCGGTGTGGCTCGGTGGAGCCGTCGAGGGGGAGACGAGGACGGGGCGACAGACGAGGCAGAGGAGCTCCAGGCGGCGGCGACAAGGTCCGGTGGCGCCGGGGATGGCTTCGGGCGACGGGTGGCGGCGCCAGGGGAGGTCGAGGATGGGGGGGAGTGGTTGTGGGGCGGAGGCAGCGGTTCCGGCGGCGTTGGGGTCGAGCCCCTCCCTGATCCAGATGGGATCGAGAGGAGGGGGGAAGAGGGAGTGGCGTCGTGGGGGGAGGGCGTTCCCTCGATCCGATCTGGATCGGGGAGGAGGGGGGAAGGGAGTGGGGGGCGAGTGGGAAGTGGGCGGTTAGGGTTACAGGGGGAGTGGGGAGTTATGGGGAGAGGGAGTGGTTGGGCTGGCCTGGCCGGGTGGCCGGCTGGGCCGGTTGGGTTGGCCCAGTTGGGCCACGGCCCAGGGGGGTTTCTCTTTTTTGCTATTTTGTTTTTATCTATTTGCATTTCTGTTTTTAAACATTTTAAATTATTTAGACATTTTATAAAAATGTGTTTGCTGCACCATAATTACCTTTGTAATATTTGGCAACCACCGAACATTTTTGTTTCAATTTTTGAAAACTTTTATTGCCGACATTAATTTTAAATTTGAATTTGACGCGGTTTGAACTAACGAACGTTTAGCAATAGTAATCGGGATGACATGGCATGATTAGCGTGGGATTACTGTAGCAAGATTATCCAGGCATTACAGAGGACCACCCCTCCAACTAGGCCTGCTCGGGCGCTCTCCCCATGCTGTGCACCCCCACCATCTGCCAGGTGGCCGTCACCAGAACCCTCGTTGATGGCGGCGCGGGCCTCAGCGTGCTTTCGGTAGAGACCTTCAACCTCCTCCGCATACCCCTGGAGCGGCTGCAACCCAGGCGGCCCTTCTCAGGCGTCGGGGGCAAGTCGTCCAGTTCCATGGGGCCGATCCGGCTCCCCGTGACCTTCGGCACCTACGGCAACTTCCGCACGGAACTGGTTGACTTCGACATTGCCCCCATCGGCCTCCCCTACAACGCCATCCTCGGCTACCCAGCGCTGGCACAATTCATGGCCGCGACGCACCTGGCGTACAATCTCATGAAGATGCCCGGGAGCAGCGGTGTCCTCACTGTGCACAGGGACATCGGGGACGCGCTGCGGGCGCTCAAGCTTGCCTTCAAGACGGCGGCGTCGGCACAGCCGGCCGACTTGGAGACCCCTGGGCCCAAGGGGGCTGCACCCGCCAAGAAGAAGTAGTTGCTCACCCAAGACAAGGAAGAAACCAAGCAGATACCCGTCGATGAGGACGGGTCCACCAACGCCACTTTCACCATAGGCGCTCACCTCAAACCTGAGCAGGAGGAGGCCCTGGTCGGGTTTCTGCGCGCAAACAAGAAGGTATTCTCTTGGGAGCCGGACCAGTTAGCAGGGATCCCCAGGAGTGTAATCGAGCATCACCTCAACATGTGCCCCAACGTGCGCCCTGTGAAGCAGAAGGCCAGGCGGCAGTCCACAGAAAAGCAGGCCTTCATCGTCCAAGAGACCCGCAAATTAGAGGCCGCGGGGGTCATCTGCGAGGTCTGATACCCAAATTGGTTGGCCAACCCTGTCGTTGTGCCAAAGAAGGGAGGGAAGGAGCGCATGTGTGTTGACTTCACCAACCTCAACAAAGCATGCCCACAAGATCAGTTCCCGCTCCCCCGCATCGATCAGATCGTCGATTCCATTGCGGAATGCGACCTGCTATGCTTCCTGGATGCCTTCTCCGCGTATCACCAGATTAAGATGGCGGTAGAAGACGTCGAGAAGACGGCCTTCCTGACCCCGTGTGGGGTATACTGCTACACGTGCATGCCATTCGGGCTGCGTAATGCAGGGGCGACCTTTCAGCGGCTGATGCACATCACCTTGGGCCCGCAGCTCGAGAAGAATGTTGAAGCTTATGTCAATGACATTGTGGTAAAGTCTCGGGAGGCCGGGACCTTGATACAGGACTTGGAGGAAACCTTCGCGAGCCTCAATGCAGTGAACCTACGGCTCAACCCAGAGAAGTGTGTGTTCGGAGTCCCCTCGGGTAAGCTCTTGGGTTTCCTCGTGTCCCACCGAGGCATCGAAGCTAACCCGGAGAAGGTCAAGGCGGTGGAAGACATGAGCCCACCAAAGACCCTCAGAGAAATGCAGAAGCTCACGGGGCGCGTGACCGCACTAGGGCGCTTCATCTCCAAGCTGGGAGAACGAGCCCTGCCCTTCTTCCAGCTAATGAAGAAGAAGGGGCCCTTCGAGTGGACTGAAGAGGCCGACAAGGCATTCCAAGATCTCAAGAGATACCTGACCAGCCCACCGGTCATGGTGGCTCCGCGCCCTCAGGAGCCCCTGGTGCTTTACCTCGCCGCCACTCCATACTCTGCCAGCGTAGCCTTGGTGGCAGTCAGAGAGGAGCGCCGAATCAAAACCACGGCAGCAACTCGGGACAAGGTAGAACAGGGACAAGGAAGGCCTACAGAAACCACCACCGCGGCTGAGGAGGATCAGCCGCCGCAGAGGGGCGCACCAGAGGCGGAAGAGGCTCCCCTTCCAGGTGGCCAACCTCAGGAGGTCTCATTGCCTCAAGAGGCGCCGCGGTCTCCGGAAGGAACCACCGGCACTGACGCGCTCCACCTCGTCGAGCACCCAGTGTACTTCGTTAGCACAGTGCTGCGGGACGCTTGGGCGCGGTACCCCATGCCTCAGAAACTCCTCCTCGCGCTACTGGTGGCTTCGCGCAAGCTGCGCACTATTTTCAGGGTCACCCCATCAAGGTCGTCTCGTCATACCCCCTGGAGAGAGTGCTCAGGAGCCCTAATTCAGCTGGAAGGGTCGCTGAGTGGAACATAGAACTGCAAGCGTTTCAGCTCGAATTCAGCACGACCAGGGTCATCAAGGGAGCAGCGTTGGCAGATTTTGTGGCAGAGTGGACAGAGGCGCCAGGCCTCAAGGCCGATGAGGATCGGTCCCTATCCCCGGGAAGCGAGGCGCCAGAAGGCTGGATCATGTACTTCGATGGGGCGTTCTCTAGGCATGGCGCAGGGGCTGGGGCGGTGCTTATATCGCCCACGCAGGACAAGCTCTATTACGCCATGCAGCTATGCTTCCAGCAAGGCGAAAAGGTCTCCAACAACATAGCAGAGTACGAAGGTTTAATAGCAGGCTTAAAAGCAGCGGCTGCCCTGGGAGTGAAACGCCTCACCATCAAGGGCGATTCGCAGCTCCTTGTCAATTTCTCCAACAAGGTGTACGAGCCGAAGGATGAGCACATGGAAGCCTACCTTGCGGAAGTCCGCAAGATGGAGAAGCAATTCTGGGGGTTGGAGTTGCAGCATTTGCCCCGTGGCACCAATCAGGAGGCCGACGACATCGCCAAGCGTGCGTCCAGGCGGTTACCCCAGGAGCCTAGCGTTTTCGAGGAACGGCTATTCAAGCCCTCAGCTATGCCGACGTTATCAAACACGACGCATGACACGCACACCTGTACTAATCCTAGCCGGACTAGTACTACTACACGCAGCCAGCTAGCTAACACATTGTACGGTCCAAGTCAATTAGCAAGCACACTAATTAACTTGCTTAGACTCAACTGCTAATTTATACATGACTCTACCACAAGATTACCTAACAATAACAATGTTTTACATGCAGTAATTCTGTGAGTTAAAGCATGTACTAAGTTGTGCAAAAACTATTGCTGGTAGTTTGCTGTTCTATTCATTACTGCAAATAGTGATAAGTAATTCTGTGACTTAAGCATGTATTTATGTTGTGCAAAAGAATCTTGGTTGTAGTTTGCTGCTCGTTCAAATAGTGATATTTGCAATTCAAATTGAAGTTAATACTTGCAAAACTGCAACAGCCCAAATCATGTACACACTGCTTATAGTGCTTACTTTCCATTCCAGAGTACCTACTTTTGAAACTCACCCTTATTGGAGTACAACCAATTGAAGTTCAGAATATTTGACGAGGGATAATAATATTTAATTTGTTTGCCCTGTGTTTTGGCCCCATTTGTAGCAATCAGTCACAGATCTAGCATGTACTAGGGTCTTGTAATGCACATAGTATATTATCGTGTGCAAACAAAATGTTTGTGGTTTTGCATGGTTTGTTATGCATGCTGTGGGGATAGTTAGATGTAGAATTGCAGATTGTAATAAGGAGCAGAGTTAATCTGATACTAGGTAACAACTCCAATGGCGAAAATCCACTGCTTATTGGTATCTTTATGACATGCCGTAATTATGATTCTGCACTTAGAAGATAGTTATCTTGGTGTGCATTTACTTTAGAAGTTGGAATACCTTGGATATCAAATTGCACGACTATGGCCCAGTGTTCTCTTTGTAATTTGTCTGTTGTTGTATCTATTGCATCCAATATTACTAAGATATCCTTTGTCATCATGCTAATTAACAAACATGTTCCTGGCCTTTCCGTGCAGATCATGTTTGAAGTTCTCTTGCAACATGTGGAAACAATTGCTGCGTTTAGGATTTGGAGGGCCAGGGTGCGATGACAGTCATATGTTGGGATTTTGCTGTTGCTGCTGCAGCTTTGTTGGAAAATTTTGGAGTGATGTATTACTTTTTTGATTTGGTACCCATGAGAATATTAATTAGGTTGCAATGAAGTTTTCATGAAGTGTGGTCAGAGTGAATTTGTTTGTTACTAAATTGCGTTTTGAGATGGACGGGTGATGCATGCTAATGACCATGCTGGTTTTACTTGTTTTCCATCAAATTAATTGTTTTTGGTGACAACTACTAATTCTGCTCCTTTTGCCTGCATAGTTCTGTTGATAGAGAGCTAAGTAGCTACATTGCTACCATGGTGTGATGTTCATTTTTACCCATCGAGATGGATTTAATATTTACGTTTGTTGTCAGCGTAATTCGCAATTGTATAACTTATGGTCAGCAAATTGCACCAAGCATTCCAACATTTTGCCTTAAGGCTGCGTTTTTGTTTCTGTGTTGGCTGTCAATTTGGGTTTGCCTCAAGAGCCAATCTGGTTATTTTCATCTTTGTGGCTTTATCCATTATAGCGAAAATGAAAAGAACGATGTCAATCACACACACATAAGCGTGCTGAGTCAAAAAAAAAAAAACTGGCAAAGAGAATCCTTGACCTTTTATTGGCCAAAAATTTGGCAAAATTCCACAGGTTGCCTTGACCTTTTATTGGCCAAAAATTTGGCAAAATTCCACAGGTTGCCTTGACCTTTTATTGGCCAAAATTTTGGCAAAATTCCACAGGCAACCAAAGTGAAAACCAAAGTAACAAACTACAGACCAGCAGCAAAACTGGGGATAATAAACTTTGTCCATCGGCAAAATTTTGAGACCAATCTTCAAACAGCAACATGATGCAAGGATTTTCAGTTGAAAACACTACACCAAAACTACCAATATGAGTTCTTCCAAGATGGCTAATAAAGAATCTGATGTAGAATAATGAGATCAAAGAGCATTGCGCACACAGTTTCGTGTGTGAAAATTGCGGCGGTCACAACATCATCTCCAGAGCACCACCGAAAGAGGTGAGACCCTCGCACAACTTGGGCATTGCCTCTGAGAAGAAGCCCTCTTCGTCGGAATCCCAGCCATCGTTGGAGTCGGAATCAGAGTCGTCCTCTGATGACTCGAGTGCATCCTCGTCGTTGATGGCCTCGTCGGACGCCGTGGAGGCCCCGCAGGCGGCACAGCCCTGGCGGATGACGAGCAGCCGGCCATCATCGCCACGGAAGACATCGGACGCGTCGGTGCCACTGCCCCCTATGTACGAGACGAGCTTGCACGTGGGCGCGGTGGTCAGGCGCGGCGGGTGGACATCGATCTGGTTCGCCGGTGGCGCGGATGGTGCCCCAGCTGTCCTGTGGTGGTCGTGGGAGTCGGCACGTACTGGTGGACCATCCTTGATGGCAGAGGACGGGAGTTGCAGCGCGGCGCGGGTGGAGGAGCACGAGTGCGCTGATGGTGGAGATGGCGACCCCGGGGTCGCCGATAGGGCGGTTGGCGTGTCCCTGGAGGTTGGAGGCGCTGGTGAGGGCTCGGACTTCGCCTTGGACGCGTCGGTGTCGCGGGAAGAGGTGGACGTGCGTTCCTCCGCCGGGGGTGGTGAGTCAGAGGTCGCCGATGCGGTGGTAGGGGTGGCCTCGGTTGCAGACACCGATGCGGGCAGGGACTTGGAGCGCGCGGAGGTGGCGAGGCCGAGGTCGCCGATGGGGTGGCAGGTGTTGCAGACGCGGAGGCGGGCCCGGACTCGGCGTGCGGCGGAGGTGGCGAGCGCGAGGTCGCCGTTGGGGCGGTAGTGGTGGCCCTGGAAGTCGGAGACGCCGACATGGTCTCGGGCTGCATCCAAGCGAGCCGATCCTGCAGCGCCCGGCCAGCGAGGGCGATGAGCTCGAGCACGGATGGCTTGGCGGCGGCGGAGGCGGAGGCGGTGACGAGAGCCACGACGATGGCAAGGCATACCAGGACGCGGGGAGGAGCCATGGCGTGGACGCGTGGTGCGAAAACACGGCCCTGCAATGTGCTGCCAAATGTGGCGAGCAACCTAAAGCCAAACAATGCCTAGACTCGAATCAAATCAGAAATTCAGGATGGAAAGAGGAAAGCAGGGCAGGGCAGGTAGAGGAATGCCAGGCAAGCATGCTACGACAAAACGTTCCTGACGGGCGGGTCCACAGGGACTAGGGCCTTTATCGCCTCAGCACTGGTTCGGTATCCTCCATTTCGCTCAGGGCATGAGCTATGGAAGCACTACAATGGTGCAGCCCCATCTTTCAAATAGACATAAAATGTTTTAGGACTACTGTTTTACAAAAAAAATCACCCAAAGGAGACAGCATAAGTGTATGTACATTGGCGCCATATTGATAGAAAAAGTTTCCAATCAACCGACTGATATAGATAGGAAAAGCTTTCAATCAACCGACTCATCTTCTTGCCGGATCCGCCGCTCGCGCATTGCGACCCACTGATCCGTTGGATCGTGGTTGCGCGTGCATCTTGGGACCACTTACCGGTTGCCTATGGCGATAGCAGGCAACGATGTTGCAGAAACAGAAATCAATTGTTCGATCCCCTCGACAAATCTAGCACCTAATTCCTCGTTTTCTCGCCTTCGATCCCCTCGATCTCGTGTCTCTCCCCACGTTGCTCTAACACTTCCTCCCTTCAATCTGCTTCTAAAATCATCCACGGACCAAGCTCCAGCCATGGCGGATGGGGGTGTCAATCTGCTTCCCAAATCATCCACAACCCAAGCTCCATCCATAATGAAAGGTGGTGTTGATCTGTTTCCCAAATCATCCATGGGGCAAGCTGCAGCAATGGTGAACGGCGGTGTCAATCTGTTTCACAGATTATCCACAACCCAAACTCTAGCCATGGCGGAAGGAGAAGATAGAAGATATTTGTTTTTACAACAAAGGGGCCACTGCAACAACAAGGCACTCTTTGCAAAAGGGCCCTATTGCAGTAACTTATAAAAATGATTTTGTAACAAGACCTTTGTTGTGAAAATTTTCTACAACAAGACCTTTGTCGCAGAAAAATTCATAAAAATGATTATGCAACAAGACCTTTGTTACGAAAAAAAATTTCTACAACGAGCCCTCTGTTGCAGAAAAACTCGCAGAAATGATTCTGCAACAAGATCTTTGTTGCGAAAAATTTCTACAACGAGACCTCTATTACAAAAAAACTCATAAAAATGATTCAGCAACAAGACCTTTGTTGTGAAAAAATTATGCAACAAGACCTCTGTTGAAAAAAAACTATAACAAGACCTCAGCTACAAAAAATACTGCAACAACACACTTGTTGCAAAGATGACTTGCCAGATAGGTAGATCGGACACCATCTACAGGTCCATCCAATAGTCATGGATGCGGCGGATCTTTTTATATTATCCGCCGACGGACGCGTAGCGTCGTCCATATGCCTCATGACAAAAAGTAGTTTGGGACATCTACATTGTTTTTTTTTCTCCTCAATGCAAGCTATCACTAGTGGGTCTCAAAGACCTATTTCCACCGCTGCAACTTTCTGTATCCACGAGATCCGATCTTGGGGCCTGTTCCGGAGCTCCGCCGGAGGGGGCATCGATCACAGAGGGCTTCTACATCAACACCATAGCCCCTCCGATCCTATGTGGAACATGGGGCATTAGGTCTGGGGCAGTCGTTGACCATACCCTCATAGTGAGTCCTATTCCTACTTGCGTGTCTTTCATAGCTCCCCCATTCAATCTATCGGTTCTTTGCGTATTTTAGAACACTTGCCTTCAACTAGCGGATTGCACACGAGCATCCGCCACCTCCTCCGTGTGACGCGTGTAGCTGCTTGCTGCTTCCTGTCAGCTACAGTGGGTTTCTGCATCAATGTCTCTATTGCAAAAAGAGCTGTAATAAGGATGCGAAGTATCTACACTCGACCTCAAATGCACTCCGATGAACAGTAAAACCTAAAAAAGGTAGTAAAAATCAAAAAAATCTGAAAAAAAATCGGTGCAAACTTTGAGAAATGTTTTATGTGCTTGTACAAATTTATCATAAAGCAACATTCCTGGAAGTCATGGTAAAAAAATCGATGCTCCAAAAATGCTATTTTTGAAAGCATTTTGAAGTGCTGATTTTTTTCATGCCTTCCACAAATGTTGTTTCGGGCTGAAAATTTTCATGCACTGAGAACATTTGTGAAAGTTTGCATAAAAAATTCAGATTCTTTTCATTTTTTCTTCTGAATTTATTGTTCATCCCGAGCTCAAATGAGCTCAGGAGTAGAAGGGTACTTTTGCTGTAATAATACCTTTGTTGCAAAAAAATGTAACAAGATCTCCAGCGCAAAAATATTATATTGCAACAAGACCACTCTTAAAAAAATTAACAAGACTTGACATACGTTGCAAAATTTTCTACAACACGGGCAGTGTTGCAGAAATTTCCTACAACACGACTTGTGTTGGAAATGGCAGAACATGACACTCGCTCAATCCATCAGATATGAAGGTTCGCGAGGCGATGGATTTTTTGGGATCTAGACTGGCCTCATAGATCAATACTAGTCTTTTTTGTGTACTTTGTCCTCACTCGTGCGCACCTAGGAGAAACTTCTCGGTCAGTCACCCATCCTGAAACTACTCCAAACTGAGCACACTTAACTTTGGAGTTCTGTTAGAATGGGCTCCCGAAAAAGAATGAATTCCTTATTGATATGAGTAGTCTATAATCCCTAATAAGCCAGGTTATCACATTAAGTTTCCTAACCATAGACATGTGTTGTCATTTGATGAACGGGATCACATCATTAGGAGAATGATGTGATGGACAAGACCCATCTGTTAGCATAGCATATTGATCGTTTAGTTTTATCACTATTGCTTTCTTCATGTCAAATACCTATTCCTTCGACTATGATATTATGCAACTCCCGAATACCGGAGGAATGCCTTGTGTGCTATCAAACATCACAACGTAACTAGGTGATTATAAAGACGCTCTAAGGTATCTCCGAAGGTGTTTGTTGAGTTGGCATAGATCGAGATTAGGATTTGTCGCTCCGAGTATCGGAGAGGTATCTCTAGGTCCTCTCGGTAATACACATCATAAGCTTGCAAGCAAATGGCCAAGGAGTTGGTCACGAGGTGATGTATTACGGAACGAGTAAAGAGACTTGCCGGTAACGAGATTGAACTAGGTATGAAGACGATCGAATCTCGGACAAGTAACCTACCGATAGACAAAGGGAATTACATATGTTGTCATAACGGTTCGACCGATAAAGATCTTAGTAGAATATGTAGGAGCCAACATGGGCATCCAGGTTCCGCTATTGGTTATTAACCGAAGAGGTGTCTCGGTCATGTCTACATAGTTCTCGAACCCATAGCGTCCGCACGCTTAACGTTCGTTGACGATATAGTATTATATGAGTTATGTGATTTGGTGACCGAATGTTGTTCGGAGTCCCAGATGAGATCACGGACATGACAAGGATTCTCGAAATGGTTGAGAGGTAAAGATTGCTATATACGACGATGGTATTCGGGGCTAGTGCTCCCCTATACAGGCCGACCCTATGAGGAGGAGAAGGAAAGAGGGGCGGCAAAGGAAAGTTTCCTTCCCTCTCCCCCTCTCTTTCCTTCCCCTTCTTCTTACAAGGAAAAGGGGGGCGCAGGGCAAGGCCACAGCCCTAGGGCTACTGCCAGGTCTCTTGGGTCACCCTAGGGGCTGCCTCCTCCCCTCCCACCTATATATACATGGGTAGGGGGCACCACACAAGGACACAACAACATCTGTTAGCCGTGTGTGGCACCCCCCTCCACAGATTACAACCTCGGTCATATTCTCGCAGTGGTTAGGCGAAGCCCTGCGTGGATCACTTCACCATCACTGTTACCATGCCGCCGTGCTGACGGAACTCGTCCACTTCCTCGACACTTTGCTGGACCAAGAGTTCGAGGGACTTCATCGAGCTAAACGTGTGCAGAACTCGGAGGTGATGTACATTCGGTACTTGATCGGTCGGAATGAGAAGAAGTTCGACTACATCAACCGCGTTATCAAACGTTCCGCTTTCGGTCTACGAGGATATGTAGACACACTCTCCCCTCTCATTTCTATGCATCTCCTAGATAGATCTTGCATGAGCGCAGGATTTTTTTTGAAATTGCATGCTACATTTCCCTACAGTTACTATGCACCTCCATGGATAGATCATTGCGTGAGCGTAGAATTTTTTTTGTTTTCCATGCAACGGTTCCCAAAAGTGGCATCATGAGCCAGGTCTATGCATAGATGATATGCACAAGTAGAACACAAAGAGTTGTGGGCGGTGATAGTCATACTGCTTACCACCAACATTTATTTTGATTCGGCAATATTGTGGGATGAAGCGGCCCGGACCAACCTTACATGTCCATGCACATGAGACCGGTTCTACCGATAGACATGCACCTAGTTTTGCATAAAGGTGGCTGGCGGGTGTCTGTTTCTCCTACTTTAGTTGAATCGAATTTGACTGCGGCCGGTCCTTGAAGAAGGTTGAGACAACAAACTTGACGAAACACCGTTGCGGTTTTATGCGTAGGTAGGAACGGTTCTTACTGGAAGCCCATAGTAGCCACGTAAAACTTGCAACAACAAAGTAGAGGACGTCTAACTTATTTTTGCAGGGCATGTTGTGATGTGATATGGTCAAGACATGATGTGATAAATGTTATTGTATGAGATGATCATGTTTTGTAAGTTATCGGCAACAGGCAGGAGCCTTATGGTTGTCTCTTTATTGTATGAAATGCAAATGCCATGTAATTGCTTTACTTTATCACTATGCATTAGTGATCGTTGTAGAAGCAATAGTTGGCGAGGCGACCACGATGCTACGATGGAGATCATGACGATGCTTTGGAGATGGAGATCAAAAGCACAAGATGATGATGACCATATCATGTCACATATTTTGATTGCATGTGATGTTTATCTTATTTTGTTTACACTACAAAAAATACACTTCCATGATGATACGTGTTTGTCACAGTAGGTCACGTTTTCTACTGTGCTGTCGTAGAATCAAGATAGTCATACCTGTGCTGTCGTAGAAGTATTCCATGACATTACCAAAATTATCATCATGGAAGTGTCCACTTCCATGACGATAAATGGCGCGTCATGGAAGTGTTTTCGTCAAGGGTAACCGACACGTGGCATCCACCATAACGGGTCGTCGTTAAGCTATCGGGTCCAGTTTTGGATCCGATAACCTGTTAACAGCCCAGACCAATGAGGATTTTCCACGTGCAAAATTCTCATTGGCTGGAGGAAACACGTGTTGGCTCATCGTTGGGACAGATGTCATCCATTCATTGGACAGGAGGCGCCTATGATACGTCGACACATGGCACGGCCCAACAGAGGCCCATTCTGGTGAAAATTTCGGCCCGTTTGACTTGGTCAAAAGGTAACCGGCTGGCCCACGGAAAGCCTGTGAATGGCATGTTCGTATATAGCCCATTTACAACCGCTAACTCACATCCCATTATGGCCTGTTGTAATTAAGCCCAGTAGCTTCATCTGGGCCATCCAATATGATTCCAGCCCGTTGTAACTTCCGGCCCATGTATGGCCCATGATGTCTTTCGAACCATATGAGGCCCTTTGTAACTCTTGGCCCATTAACGACCCGTGGTGAATCTGGCCCATAATGAACAATGTACCGCTTTATACCCATTAATGGCCCATTATTCCATTGGGCCATTTCCAAACCGTGCTATCTTTCGGCCTTCTCAGGGCCCATTTATTCTTGGTCTCATTTCCAGCATTCGGTTACTTACGCCTCGTTATTGGCCTTTTTTGCTTGTGGGCCAAATTCAGCCTGTGGTTACAATCGTCCCGTTTGCGGCCCGTTAATTCGTTGGGCCATTTTCATAGCGTCATCGAATATGACCGATTAACGACGACCCGTTATGGTCGGCCCATGAGAAGACAATTCCAAATCTAGCCTGTTTACAGCCCATAATGCGGTCTGTTATTGGCCCATGTTTGGCCGATCGATCATACGACCCGTAGAAGGCCCATTGGTGCTACGGCCCGTAGAAGGCCCATTGATTCTACGACCCATAGAAGGCCCATTATTTCTGTCCCTTAGAAGGCCCATTGTTTCTATGGCCCTTAGGAGGCCCATTGTTTCTATGGCTCGTAGGAGGCCCATGGTAACTACAGTAAATATGTAGCCATGGTTATTGTGGCCTAGTCTTAAAAATAGATTATTACAGCCACTAGCAAACCGCGGAAAAAGAACTGCACTAACTACAAGCAAACAAATAAACAAGACAACAAGGAAATAAATAAGCAAGCAACTTATGCTAGGCTATCACGGATATTACACATATTACATCCACTGGGCATCAAATTTCACCATCAGTGCAAATATAGGGAACAAAGCAGCATATCATATACACTGGTTGTCAAAGTAGGCAACCAGTTCAAATAAACGACGCAGCAAAACAAGTCCGTAACTGAAACCACTTAAGAAGAGCTCAAGAAACAATATGCTGGGTACCCATAATGCATGCAAGATGCTTAGCAAGCTTATTAATTTTCTCTTGTTTGGCGCTTAGATCCTCCAGCGCTTGCTGTTGCACCAGAAAGTATACATCTGAATTCTGCAGGGACTTCCTCAATCCTTTAGCTTCCTATCGCAGCACATCTGATCGATGTCTTTCAACTTGAAGTTGAGACTCAAGAAGACGAACTGATTCAGGAAGCGAGTTCGAAAAGCTTGTGCCAACAGTAGTGGCTAGTAACTCGAACACTACATCAAGACAGGACTTTTGGGTTCTCTCATTGTCGTCAAGATAGTTTTTATTAGCTTTCTGTTGGGGAACGTAGTATTTCAAAAAAATTACCTACGATCACGCAAGATCTATCTAGGAGATGCATAGAAATGAGAGGGGAGAGTGTGTCCACGTACCCTCGTAGACCGAAAGCGGAAGCGTTTAGTAACGCGGTTGATGTAGTCGAACATCTTCGTGATCCAACCGATCAAGTACCGAACGCACGAAACCTCCACGATCTGCACACGTTCAGCTCGGTGACGTCCCCCGAACTCTTGATCAAGTTGAGGCCGAGGGAGAGTTTCGTCAGCACGACGGCGTGGTGACGGTGATGATGAAGTTACCAACGCAGGGCTTCGCCTAAGCACTATGACAATATGACTGAGGAGTAAAACTATGGAGGGGGGCACCGCACACGACTAAAGTGGGGAGTCCTACTCCAAGTAGGAATCGGCTCCCCCCTTTCCTAGTCCAAGTAGGAGAAGAAGGAAGGAGAGGGAAAGAGGGGCCGCGCCCCCTCCCCTAGTCCTATTCAGACTCCCCTTGGGGGGGCACCTCCTGGCTACTACCCTCTCTCTCACCTAAAGCCCACTAAGGCCCATTACTTCCCGGGGGGGGGGGGTCCGGTAACCCTTCCGGCACTCCGGTTTTATCCGAAACTATCCGGAACACTTCCAGTGTCCGAATAACATGGTCCAATATATCAATCTTTATGTCTTGACCATTTCGAGGCTCCTCGTCATGTTTGTGATCTCACCCGAGACTCCGAACAACCTTCGGTACATCAAATCACATAACTCATAATACAAATCGTCCTTGAACACTAAGCGTGCGAACCCTACGGGTTCGAGAACTATGTAGACATGACCGAGACACATCTCCGGTAAATAACCAATAGCGGAACCTGGATTCTCATGTTGGTTCCTACATATTCTACGAAGATCTTTATCGGTTAAACCACATAACAACATACATTGTTCCCTTTGTCATCTGTATGTTACTTGCCTGAGATTCAATCGTCGGTGTCATCATACCTAGTTCAATCTAGTTACCGGCAAGTCTCTTTACTCATTCCGTAATGCATCATCCGGCAACTAACTCATTAGTCACTTTGCGTGCAAGACTTATAGTGATGATCATTACCGAGAGGGCCCAAAGATACCTCTCCGAAACACGAGGTGACAAATCCTATTCTCGATCTATGCGAACTCAACAAACACCATCGGAGACACCTGTAGAGCATCTTTATAATCACCCAGTTGCGTTGTGACGTTTGATAGCACACTAAGTGTTTCTCCGGTATTCGGGAGTTGCATAATCTCATAGTCGTAGAAACATGTATAAGTTATGAGGAAAGCAATAGCAATAAACTAAACGATCATAGTGCTAATTTTAATGGATAGTTCTTGTCCATCACATCATTCTCCAATGATGTGATCCCGTTCATCAAATTACAACACATGTCTATGGCTAGGAAACTTAACCATCTTTGATTAACAAGCTATTCAAGTAGAGGCATACTAGGGACACTCTTTTGTCTATGTATTCACACATGTACTAAGTTTCCATTTAATACAATTCTAGCATGAATGATAAACATTTATCATGATATAAGGAAATATAAATATCAACTTTATTATTTCCTCTAGGGAATATTTCCTTCAGTCTCCCTCTTGCACTAGAGTCAATAATCTAGATTACATAGTAATGATTCTAACACCCATGGAGTCTTGGTGCTGATTGATACGTCTCCAACGTATCTATAATTTTTGATTGCTCCATGTTATATTATCTACTGTTTTGGACATTATTGGGCTTTATTATCCAATTTTATATTATTTTTGGGACTAACCTATTAACTGGAGCCCCAGCCCAAAATTGCTGTTTTTTGCCTATTTTACGGTTTTGAAGAAAAGGAATATCAAATGGAGTCCAAACGGAATGAAACCTTCAGGAACGTGATTTTATCAACGAACAAGACCCGGGAGACTTGGACCCTACGTCAAGACACAAAAGAAGAGGCCACGAGGTAGGGGGCGCGCCAACCCCAACAGGCGCGCCCTCCACCCTCGTGGTCCCCCTGTTGCTCCACCGACGTACTCCTTCCTCCTATATATACCTACGTACCCCCAAACGATCAGATACGGAGCCAAAAACCTATTTCCACCGCTGCAACTTTCTGTATCCACGAGATCCGATCTTGGGGCCTGTTCCGGAGCTCCGCCGGAGGGGGCATCGATCACAGAGGGCTTCTACATCAACACCATAGCCCCTCCGATGAAGTGTGAGTAGTTTACCTCAGACCTACGGGTCCATAGTTATTAGCTAGATGGCTTCTCCTCTCTTTTTGGATCTCAATACAATGTTCTCCCCCTCTCTTGTGGAGAAGTATTCGATGTAATCTTCTTTTTGCGATGTGTTTGTTGAGACCGATGAATTGTGAGTTTATGATCAAGTCTATCTATGAATAATATTTGAATCTTCTCTGAATTCTTTTATGTATGATTAGTTATCTTTGCAAGTCTCTTCGAATTATTAGTTTGGTTTGGCCTACTAGATTGATCTTTCTTGCAATGGGAGAAGTGCTTAGCTTTGGGTTCAATCTTGTGGTGTCCTTTCCCAGTGACAGTAGGGGCACAAGGCACGTATTGTATTGTTGCCATCGAGGATAACATGATGGGGTTTTCATCATATTGCATGAGTTTATCCCTCTACATCATGTCATCTTGCTTAAGGCGTTACTCTGTTTTAACTTAATACTCTAGATTCATGCTGGATAGCGGTCGATGAGTGGAGTAATAGTAGTAGATGCAGGCAGGAGTCGGTCTACTTGTCTCGGACGTGATGCCTATATACATGATCATACTTAGATATTCTCATAACTATGCTCAATTTTGTCAATAGCTCAACAGTAATTTGTTCACCCACTGTACAATACTTATGCTCTTGAGAGAAGCCACTAGTGAAACCTGTGGCCCCCGGGTCTATCTTTATCATATTAATCTCCTACTACTTAGTTATTTTCTTTGCTTTTTTACTTTGCCTTTATTTTACTTTGCATCTTTATCACAAAAATACCAAAAATATTATCTTATCATATCTACCAGATCTCACTCTTGTAAGTGGCCGTGTAGGGATTGACAACCCCTATTCGTGTTGGTTGTGAGGATTTATTTGTTTTGTGCAGGTACGAGGGACTCACGCGTAGCCTCCTACTGGATTGATACCTTTGTTCTCAAAAACTGAGGGAAGTACTTACGCTACTTTGCTACATCATCCCTTCCTCTTCGGGGAAAACCAACGCAGTGCTCAAGAGGTAGCAACAAGGATTTCTGGCGCCGTTGCCGGGGAGGTCTACGCAAAAGTCAACATAGCAAGTACCCATCACATACCCTTATCTCCCGCATTAAATTATTTGCCATTTGCCTCTCGTTTTCCTCTCCCCCACTTCACCCTTATCGTTTTATTCGCCCTCTCTCTCTCTATCCCCCTCTCCTTCTCTATTTGCCTCTTTTTGCCCACTTGTTTTTTTTTGTTTGCTTGTGTGTTAGTTTGCTTGCTTGTCACGATGGCTCAAGATAATACTAAATTGTGTGACTTCACCAATACCAACAACAATGATTTTATTAGCACTCCGATTGCTCCTCTTACCGATGCTGAATCTTGTGAAATTAATACTGCTTTGCTAAATCTTGTCATGAAAGATCTGTTTTCCGGCCTTCCTAGTGAAGATGCCGCTACCCATCTAAATAGCTTCGTTGATTTGTGTGATATGCAAAAGAAGAAAGATGTGGATAATGATATTGTTAAATTGAAGCTATTTCCTTTTTCACTTAGAGATCGTGCTAAAGCTTGGTTTTCGTCTTTGCCTAAAAATAGTATTGATTCATGGAATAAGTGCAAAGATGCTTTTATCTCTAAGTATTTTCCTCCTGCTAAGATCATCTCTCTTAGAAACGATATTATGAATTTCAAGCAACTTGATCATGAAAATGTTGCACAAGCTTGGGAGAGAATGAAACTAATGACATGTAATTGCCCTACTCATGGTTTAAATTTGTGGATGATTATACAAAATTTCTATGTCGGATTAAATTTTTCTTCTAGAAATCTTTTAGATTCGGCCGCAGGAGGCACTTTTATGGAAATCACTTTAGGAGAAGCTACTAAACTCCTAGATAATATTATGGTTAATTATTCTCAATGGCATACTGAAAGATCTACTAATAAAAAGGTGCATGCGATAGAAGAAATTAATGTTTTGAGTAGAAAGATGGATGAACTTATGAAATTATTTGCTAATAAGAGTGTTTCTTCTGATCCTAATGATATGACCTTGTCTACTTTGATTGAGAATAATAATGAATCTATGGATGTGAATTTTGTTGGTAGGAACATTTTTGATAACAATGCGTATAGAGGAAATTTCAATCCTAGGCCTGACGACGGGAAAATGGCGGGCGTGAAAATACGCATCCACATCATTGATACAGAGTGAATTTTAAATGCATAAAATAGAAATAGAATCAAATATTGCAGGTACTTTATTTCCAGAACTCTTACATTTACATAAAAATTCTGTTAATTACATCTCCGAAGAGAAAACCCCTGATTAAGAATTCCAACATATCTATTACATAAGATTGCAACACATTCCTATTACAATATGCTACAAGAAAAATCCTCCTCGCGATCGTCGATGCACTCCTGCTTGGGTACTTGAAGTTTTCTTTCATGCAAGTACTTCTCCATGATTTCATGTTTGATATGTTGGAGTATATATTTTCCTAACATGCAACAAATTTATTTGTGTTCAACCTCATTTATATGATGGTGCATAATGAAGGTTTGTTTTGGCTAGGCTTAGTTTTATCATACGTTTGACACATAGGATCTGCGTATGTATTTTCCTTTAGGATTTTTATATGACCTCTTTGGCTTTGGTGGCATGTATATATGTGCCATGCCAATTTTAATAAGTTTTGCATCATCACATTACTACTATCACCGCGCGACACTGATGTGGTGCCCGCGTGTAGCGTAACGGACTAAAGCTTTCTAACACAATATTGATGCTTTTTATGGTGCATATGATATGTGCCATATTTTGTTGACTCTGAGTCCGCCCAGTATCAAGCCTGACCTGAGCAGAATTTGCTTATGATATATTTTTTGTACATTCGGCTAACAATCCATACTCTTGTTGCCTTGAACATCTTACTATAATAATCTGATTCAGAGTATTTTGTTTTACGTAGCTCATGCTGTAGGGTTTGATGTACCCTGACTCATGATGCAATATGCATGTTTATATACACAACGAGCCTCGAGATGGACGGTCACCTCAACTCCATGATGTATTTCGTTTTGTTATATATGTTACTGCCCAATGATTTCAAAAGTCAACAATCTCTTCCCACTTTTGTTGAAGGGCGAGATGAACTTTACCCATGTATTCCTCGATAGAGGTTTTGACATTCACCCTAAATATAAAGGTGATATGTATGTGACTTTTGTGGATGCCTTCAACCTTCAATGCTATTGCGTTTCGCTAGCCTTGGACATCTTTGGATGAACTTTTACTTAGCATATTGGATAAGGTAAGGTTGATTTTCCCCCAACCTCCTGGGGTAGGATCTTCATGTACTTGCATAAAGTTATATATGGGAGTGATGTAGATGAACGTCCCTCCCGTGCGCCATGGGGTACCCAGAATAAATTTCCATTTCCATGTCTCACAAATCCTACATATTTGGAGATGTTTAGGTCGAATATTCTCCCAACATCTGTGGAGAATATTTTTATGAAGACATGCTTAGTACTACAGGGGATTCAGGGTAAAACTTGCCCCTGCACTATTTTGAATCTTCTCCCATAAACTTGCATATTTATTTACTCTAAGCGGAGTTGCATCCACTTGGGGTTGTTGAAAACTTTTTGAGCATGGTGGTGCTCTTTTATGACACCACCTTCTTGGCGCTAGTATCCCCTTTGGCCTCATCATGGAAGTAACCAACAATATTCAAGCATAGAGATCATCATGGAGCACACATTCCTTCCTCAAAATTGATAGGAATGAGTTATTCTCATATTTGTGTTTCATTTTGTTTTGCCTTTTATTAAATAGAATTTTACTTCGCGATGGGAAACTATGTCATTCTTTATGTTCGACCCATTGTTATAACCATTAAAAATGATTTTTTTAATGTCTTGAGTAGTTTAAGCATGGTTCGTACTTTCTTAGTGCACCAGACCTCACACTCATCAATATAAATTTGCTCAAGTTGACCATAGTTAGCTCGTAAGGTATCTGAACCATCAGTTTATTTGTATTTGTAGTGCCATAGTTTAGACTCGTAAGATATTGGCGTAGTATATTTTTATGGCATAATTTATACTCATAAATTATTGGAGTAAAATTTCTATATTTTTATCTCATGGTTTAAACTCGTGATCTTCTAGAGTAAATTTTATTTATATGACACAGTCTATACTCACATTCTTTCAGAGTTTGTTTGATGATTTTTCTGCATCACAGTTTAGACTCGTAAGTTGTTGGAGTAATATTTTCTTTATATATGCCTAGTTTAATCTCATAAGGCACTGGAGTAGATTTTTATGTCACAGTTTATATTCGTAAGTTTATTGGAGTGTATTTTTTTAGGTGCCCCATTTTAGACTCGTGAGGGTATGGAGTGTATTTTCTGTGTTCCCCAGTTTATACTCATGAGGGTATGGAGTATTTTTTTATCACAGTTTAGACTCGTAAGTTCATTGGAGTGTATGTTTTTATTTTTTTAGATGCCATAGTTTAGTGTCATAAGTTTATTGTTGTATATGTTTTTTTGTGCCCCAGTTTAGACTCATGAGGGTATGGAGTGTCTGATAATTTTTTTGGCATCACATTTATACTCGTAAGTCGTTGGAGTTTTTTTTGTTCTCCAGTTTATAATCTTGAGGGTATGGAGAAAGTATTATGATTTGTGTTCTTTTTCATCACAGTTTAGACTCATAAGTTGTTGGAGTAATATTTCTTTTTATGACACAGTTTATAATCATGAGGTTTTGGAGTATATTTGCTTTATTTTATATCACACACTTTGGACTCGTAAGCTTTTGGAGTAACATTTTATGTGCCCCAGTTTATACTCTTGAGGGTATGGAGTACGCTTGGTGATATTTTCTTTGGCATCACAATTTATACTCGTAAGTCGTTGGATTTTTTTGTGTGCCCCAGTTTATACTGATGAGGGTATGGAGTAATATTTTTTTTCTATCACAGTTTAGACTCGTAAGTTTATTGGAGTGTATTTTTTTGGTGCCCCAGTTTAGACTCGTGAGGGTATGGAGTGTTTTTTTTTGCATCGCAGTTTATACACGTAAGTTCTTGGAGTAATATATGTTTTATACCACAGTTTATACTCGTGAGGTATTGGAGTATGCTCCCTTTTTCTGCATCACAATTTAGACTCATAAGTTGTTGGAGAAATATACGTTTTATACCACAGTTTATACTCGTGAGGTATTGGAGTATGTTCCCTTTTTTTGCATCACACTTTAGACTCATAAGTTGTTGGAGTAATATATGTTTTATACCACAGTTTATACTCGTAAGGTATTGGAGTATGTTCCCTTTTTGTGCACCACAGTTTAGACTCATAAGTCATTGGAGTAATATATGTTTGTATTTTTTAATTAGGTGCACATAATGAAGCAACATTTGTATTGCAGGCATTAATGCAAAAGATATGTCATTTCTCTTCAGATTCACTTGTCTTCTATGAGAACAAAATTATGATGATACAAGAACATTTTCTTCCCTGCATCATCATATTAAAAAAATGCACCTAGTGAAATAGTCATAACCATAATATAAAGAAACAATGGTCATGTACATATCCTTTTCTTCGATAAAGACTGAACAACCTTTTTCTTACATATTTCACCTAGGAACAAACATTTCAACATGCACTAAGATAACCGGTTACATATTTCACTCAGGAACAAACATTTCAGCGGGTCCTAAGATAACCAGTTATGTTGGAATGTCGCCTGTAAACCTCAAAGCTTGCATAGGCATGCAGACATGCATACTTGATCTGGTCATGGTCCAGGTTGGACTTTTCCCACTAACTAACAGTGATGCTTTTGTCCTTGATAAGACTTATGTTTGCAACCTTCTTTGCTAGCTTCTCCAATGAAGCCAAATTGCCTGCTTTTTGGTTAGGAACCTTGATACCCAGTCCCTGAACATCAACAGGTTTTCTGATACCCAAGTTATAGAACTTGAGTTTTTCTATGTCATTGCCAATGGCAGCACCCGCAAATTCGACTGTGTCATTGTCAAGGAAGTTGCGCAGAAGTGGAGGGATAAAACTCCTGGCACGAGCTCGGTATAGCTGGTAAATTAGGCAATGCTTGCCCACACAAAGCTGCAAGACAGCAACACGTTGTGGCTCTAGATTAGAGAGAGCAAGTTGTTGCTCAAGTGGAAGCTTCTTACGCTCTTTGCTGTGGACATATCTAGTGTATTCACAGTCGAGGCCGACAACACGGCACTTGGCATGATTAAGATACTTTTTCCAGATGAACCTGATGAAGGCAACAACTATTGAAGGGTTTCTAGTCACCGTAGTATGAATTATTATACCACCCTTGCTGATATGAAAAAGGCGGTCTGGATGATTGTTGTCCACACTCTTGGGGAATTGGATACATACTTTGCCGACCTTAATATTGTGAAGGTTGACATGGCGAACATTTCTTTGCTGAGGTTGATGGCACACCGACTCCAACAAAATCAGAGAGGAATCATATGCAATGGGTGTTGATGATGACAAGGGACTTGACAATGTTGATGTTGGGTTCACATGACATGTTTCATAGACATGGGAATTGGGATGATTTTTCTTGCATTCAAGGGGAAACTTGAGAACTGTCTCAGAGCATTCTCCAATGGATTTATCGGCCAGCGGAAGAATAGGCTCTGAAGCATCAACTTGACTTTTATTCTGAACCTTTGACGTCCTTCCATGAAGAAATGACGAGGAGGGAAATATGATCATGGTATTGCCCCCATTCATAGGTTGCTCATAGTGGAGTTTGTCCATTGTCTTCCCTTTTCCTTCTTTGTCCACCCTCATACTTCCCCCAAACTTGAGTGGAGAGAAGACTTCCAATCCTTGGTCATGTTTAGTCGGTGATGCAGTCATATTATCCAGATGCTGATTTGTTGAAGTCGCACATGGACCAACTGGCACATCAAGCCAAATGTCTCCAATGCGGAGCATGACCGATTGCGGTACTTGACCTTCCATACCTTTTGAATAAAGAAAACTTTATATCAGTTTTCTTTGAGTATATTTAGTGTGCAATGTTTGTATATTTCATGAACTTTAGAAATTCATATGTTGCAATCCTATGTTGGAATTCAAAGATGAGGGGAGAAATAGGTCCCACCGGGCGTGCCAGAATCTGATGACGGGAAAATGGCGGGCGTGAAAATACGCGTCCATGTCATTGATACAGAGTGAATTTTAAATGCATAAAATAAAAATAGAATCAAACATTGCAGGTACTTTATTTCCAGAACTCTTACATTTACATAAAAATTCTGTTAATTACATCTCCGAAGAGAAAACCCCTAATTAAGAATTCCAACATATCTATTACATAAGATTGCAACACATTCCTATTACAATATGCTACAAGAAAAATCCTCCTCGCGATCGTCGATGCACTCCTGCTTGGGTACTTGAAGTTTGCTTCCATGCAAGTACTTCTCCATGATTTCATGTTTGATATGTTGGAGTATATATTTTCCTAACATGCAACAAATTTATTTGTGTTCAACCTCAGTTATATGATGGTGCAAAATGAAGGTTGGTTTTGGCTAGGCTTAGTTTTATCCTACGGTTGGCACAAAGGATCTGGGTGTGTATTTTCCTTTAGGATTTTTATATGACCTCTTTGGTTTTGGTGGCATGTATATATGTGACATGCCAATTTTAATAAGTTTTGCATCATCACATTACTACCATCACCGCGCGACACTGATGTGGTGCCCGCGTGTAGCGTAACGGACTGAAGCTTTCTGACACAATATTGATGCCTTTTATGGTGCATATGATATGTGCCATATTTTGTTGACTCTGAGTCCGCCCAGTATCAAGCCTGACCTGAGTAGAATTTTCTTATGATATTTTTTGTTTGTTTAAAGCCTATGTGGGCTACATGGAATATGCCTTATCATGTATTTTGCATGAATTTTGTATGCATATGTAGATGTGGAGTGAACTTATGTTTTTATTAAGTTCTGTTTTACTCGTATTACTGCTAACACAGCGTAGCACTAAGATAATGCCCGCGTGTAGCATAACCAAGCAAAGTTTGTGGAGCAATTATGGTGTTGCATGATTCATCTGACATTTATCATTTTCGTTTATGTTTGTACCTTACATGGTATTAGTACTAACTCCACATAGTGTCACATCATTGACGCTCGTGTGTAGCATGACCCAAGTAAAGTGAGTTTGCGATATCCATTTATGACGATGCTAATAGTTTAGGCTATTATAGCATTGGAGCATTTCATGACATGTTTTATTTGACTTTGGACCAAATATGTGGCCTGAATACTTTGTTTAATTTTCTCTTACTTGTATTACTACTAACACCGTGTAGCATTATGATAATGCCCACGTCTGGCGCAACCAAGTAAGATTGGTTTTTTATGATGCAACATGCTTTAGAATTCATCTTGCATGATTTGGTTTCTATGTGTGTATTGTGAACACATTTTTTAATTAAGTCTTGCCCTGCTCGTATTACTACTAACACCACGTCGCATTAAGATAATGCCCATGTGCAGCGTAACCAAGTGAGGGGATATATTTTTATGCTCTTATTTGTATTGCAACTAGCATGACACATAATGCCCGTAGCGCAACCAAATAAGAGATTATCATGAGTTCAGTTTAGTGCGTTCGTAATTTCATTCCAACTTAGTCATATCCATTTTTCATGATGACCAAATTAAGTCAATTTTATGAGGTTTTCGCACCTATGACACTCTCTTGATTTGTATCCATGTATAGAGACCAAACCAAGGAACGAGGCGTTCATCTTGGCTTGTATCGCTAAAGGGACCAAATCAAGACGGAGATCAATAGGACGAAACACACGCAACATTTAAAGGAACCGTGCTTACAAGAACCATGTATGCTCCTTGACTCATACCGTGATGGTCGAGCCGAAGGCGAAAGTTTAGGCTAGATATAACATGCTCCTTGGTTTGTACCGCGATGGCCGAACTAAGGAAAAAATTTGGGATGAATGCAACATGCTCTTTAGACTGTACCCAAATGGCCAAACCAAAGACAAAATTTTGAGATAGATTAAACCATGCACCTTAGTCTGTACCGCAATGGCCGGACTAAGGGAAAGAATTTTTGAGATATGAAATATGCTCCTTTATTTATACCATGATGGCCGAACCAAGGAGAAAAAAAATTGGGAAGGGAGGAAGAAGAAAGCTCCCTGGTCTGTACCACAATGGTCAAACCAGGGGCTAGAGGAGAACCATAGATCTTACCTTCAAGCTTTCGGCAAGCACCACGTCTCATCTTCTTTCTCTATGTGCTTTTATATGATTTATGGTGTGTAGTAGAATATTGCTACTAGAGGAGAAAGAAGACTAGAGAACTCAGGAGCAAAATCCGTCCAACCCCCTCTACGCAAGGGAACCAGCTATTTATAGGGACGAAGCATGAAGCGCTGCGGCTGGAGGTGTGTGTGCCCACGTCCATGTCCACTGATCATGGGATCGTGGGATGGTGGGAGCGTGCTGGCTCCTTTTTTTCTGTTTGTTTAATCGCTAATTGACCGGTAATGTCACTAACCCATTTACTTATGTGCGTGATTGGCCGATGGATGTGGCTACACATGCACACGTACGTAGACATTTTCAAAGTGGGCTAGGCATGATTAAGGCCAATTTTCTTAACGTGCATGAGACAAAGATATGAGAATATATTCTTTCATTGATAATTCTATGATGGTGTGTGACACATTTTTTGTTCAAGCATTGCACCAATATTTCATTAGACGTCATAGAATGACATGCTCACATTTATTTTGTGGAATAATATTTTGGCGACATTGGCGCCGGCCATGATTATTTGATTTTATGTTAACATTAGAATTCTATCATCGATGAAATTTCCTTAGGACAAAAACTTGATGAGCATTTATTTGTTTCATCAATACCATTATTTTCATCAGCCCTTGCTTTGAATGATTGATTATTTTTTAATTGATCATTTTCATTATAAAACGGATTTTTGTCGCTTCACATTTATATTTTATGTGGGTTGTACATTCTAATTTATCATGGTCAAAATCCATGTCAACAAGGCCTTATCCTAGTAATCCCTCTAATAATTATTGTAATTCCTACAATAATTCTTATGGAAATTATAATAAGATGCCCTCTGATTTTGAATCTAATATTAAAGAATTTATTACTTCGCAAAAGAATTTTAATGCTTTGATTGAAGAAAAATTGCTTAAGATTGATGAGTTGGCTAGGAACGTTGATAGAATTTCTCTTGGTGTTGATTCTTTGAAACTTAGATCTATTCCACCTAAGCATGATGTCAATGAGTCTCTCAAAGCCATGAGAATTTCCATTGATGAGTGCAAAGAAAGAACCGCTAGGATGCGTGCTAAGAAAGATGCCTTTATAAGAGCGTGTTCTTCTAGTTGCTATGAAAATAATGATGAAGATCTAAAAGTTATTGATGTGTCCCCTATTAAATCTTTGTTTTGCAATATGAATCTTGATAATGATGGGACTGAATATGATCCACCTTACCTAGAAGGCGTTCCAAGAATTCGGAATTTTTTGATCTTGATGCTAAAATTGATAAAAGTGGGATTGAAGAAATTAAAACCCTGGATGTTGCTAAACCCACTATTATGGATTTCAAGGAATTTAACTTTGAAAATTGCTCTTTGATTGATTGTATTTCCTTGTTGCAATCCATGCTAAATTCTCCTGATGCTTATAGTCAAAATAAAGCATTTACTAAACATATCGTTGATGCCTTGATGCAATCTTATGAAGAAAAACTTGAATTGGAGGTTTCTATCCCTAGAAAGCTTTATGATGAGTGGGAACCAACTATTAAAATTAAAGTTAAAGATAATGAATGCTATGCTTTATGTGATTTGGGTGCTAGTGTTTCCACGATTCCAAAGACTTTGTGTGATTTGTTAGGTTTCCGTGATTTTGATGATAGCTCTTTAAACTTGCACCTTGCGGATTCCACTATTAAGAAACCTGTGGGAAGAATTAATGATGTTCTTATTGTTGAAAATAGGAATTATGTGCCCGTAGATTTTATTGTTCTTGACATAGATTGCAATCCTTCATGTCCTATTATTCTTGGTAGACCTTTCCTTAGAACGATTGGTGCAATTATTGATATGAAGGAAGGAAATATTAGATTCCAATTCCAATTAAGGAAAGGCATGGAACACTTTCCTAGAAAGAAAATTAAATTAACTTATGAATCAATTATGAGAGCCACTTATGGATTGCCTACCAAAGATGGCAATACCTAGATCTATCCTTGCTTGTTATGCCTAGCTAGAGGCGTTAAAGGATAGCACTTGTTGGGAGGCAACCCAATTTTATTTTTATTACTTACTTTTTGCTCCTGTTTAGTAGTAAATTATTTATCTAGCCTCTGTTTTGGTTGTGTTTTTTTGTTTAATTAGTGTTTGTGCCAAGTAGAACCGTTGGGAAAACTTGGGGAAGTCTTGTTAATCTTGCTGTAAAAAACAGAAACTTTAGCGCTCACGAGAACTTCTGCCATTTTTATTTGGAAAGTGATATTTAGTTAATTATTTTTACAGATGATTAATATATAAACTCCTCACGTCCATAAATTTATTTTAGAATTTTTGGGGTTCCAGAGCTTGCGCTAGCTACAGATTACTACAGACTGTTCTGTTTTTGACAGATTCTGTTTTTTCGTGTGTTGCTTGCTTATTTTGATGAATCTATGGCTAGTAAAATAGTTTATAAACCATAGAGAAGTTATAATAAAGTAGGTATAACACCAATATAAATAAAGAATGAGTTCATTACAGTACCTTGAAGTGGTCTTTTGTTTTCTTTCGCTAACAGAGCTCACGAGATTTTCTACTTTAAGTTTTGTGTTGTGAAATTTTCAAGTTTTGGATAAAGATTTGATGGATTATGGAACAAGGAGTGGCAAGAGACTAAGCTTGGGGATGCCCATGGCACCCCCAAGATAATTTAAGGACACCTAAAAGCCAAAGCTTGGGGATGCCCCGGAAGGCATCCCCTCTTTCGTCTACTTATATCGGTAACTTTACTTGGAGCTATATTTTTATTCGCCACATGATATGTGTTTTGCTTGGAGTGTCTTGTATGATTTGAGTCTTTACTATTTATTTTACCACAACCATCCTTGCTGTACACACCTTTTTAGAGAGCCATACATGATTTGAAATTTGTTAGAATACTCTATGTGCTTCGCTTATATATTTTGAGTTATATAGTTTTGCTCTAGTACTTCACTTATATCTTTTAGAGCACGGAGGTGGATTTGTTTTATAGAAACTATTGATCTCTCATGCTTCACTTAGATTATTTTGAGAGTATTAAATAGCATGGTAATTTGCTTAAAATCCTAATATGCTTGGTGTACAAGATTAATAATAAAACTTTCTTATGAGTGTGTTGAATACTATGAGAAATTTGATGTTTGATAATTGTTTTGAGATATAAAGATGGTGATTTTAAAGTTGTGCTAGTTGAGTAGTTTTGAATTTGAGAAATACTTGTGTTAAAGTTTGTGATTCCCGTAGCATGCACGTATGGTGAACCGTTATGTGATGAAGTCGGAGCATGATTTTTTTTATTGTCTTCCTAATGAGTGGCTGTCAGGGATGAGCGATGGTCTTTTCCTACCAATCTATCCCCCTAGGAGCATGCGTGTAATACTTTGCTTTGATAACTTGTAGATTTTTGCAATAAGTATATGAGTTCTTTATGAATAATGTTGAGTCCATGGATTATACGCAGTTTTCTCACCCTTCCACCTTTGCTAGCCTCTCTAATACCGCGCACCTTTCGCCGGTATGATACACACACCATATACCTTCCTCAAAACATCCACCTTACCTACCTATTATGGCATTTCCATAGCCATGCCGAGATACATTGCCATGTAACTTTCCACCGTTCCGTTTATTATGACACACTCCATCATTGTCATATTGCTTTGCATGATCATGTAGTTGACATCGTATTTGTGGCAAAGCCACCATTCATAATTCTTTCATACGTGTCACTCTTGATTCATTGCATGTCCCGGTATACCGCCGGAGGCATTCATATAGAGTCATATTTTGTTCTAAGTATCGAGTTGTAATTGTTGAGTTGTAAGAAAAATAAAAGTGTGATGATCATCATTATTAGAGCATTGTCCCAGTGAGGAAAGGATGATGGAGACTATGATTCCCCCACAAGTCGGGATGAGACTCCGGACGAAAAAAGGGGGGAGAAAATAAAAGAGGCCATAAAAAAAGAGAAAAGGCCCAAAAAATGAGAGAAAAAGAGAGAAGGGACAATGTTACTATTCTTTTACCACACTTGTGCTTCAAAGTAGCACCATGATATTCATGATAGAGAGTCTCTCATTTCGTCACTTTCATATACTAGTGGGAACTTCTTTATTATCACTAGTGCAGAACCGGGCAATAGCACCGGTTCGTAAGGCCCTTTAGTGCCGGTTTAGCAACCGGTGCTAAAGTGTATGCACTAAAGGCCCCCCCTTTAGTACCGGTTCAACACGAACCGGTGCTAAAGGGCAACCACGTGGCACGAGCCAGCTTCGGGGGCAGGGAGCCCTTTAGTACCGGTTGGTGTCACCAACCGATATTAAAAGGTTGGGGGGGGGCTTTGGGTTTATGATTTCTTTTTCATTTAATTTTGTGTTTTCCATTTAATTATTTTTCGTTTGCTGGTATTTTACGATACTACATATTGTACACGTTATGCATATATATATATATAAATAGAATTTCTAGTAGAACCGATCATAATATATATAGGGTCGCGCTATTTGTCACCCTCTATTTACCATGAATGCACCGTAATTTTACGTTCCGTAAGTTTTGTTTTATTTTCGACGTAAAAAGAGACCGTAAGAAAATATATAATCGTTGTAAAATATATTTTATGTTATATAAAATTACAAACGTAAAATCATAGTGTAAAATACACATAAACTGCAAATTTTCTTGTCTTATGACCTATATTTTCATTTTCTTATGGCAAATATTACGTAGTGAATCAATAAGAATGTAACTATTTGAATTCCAAACATAATTTAATTATGAAATGATCGTAATATTACCTTGGGTGAAGAATAACTTATTCTGCACCCTGGGTGATGAATAGTAACACTATATATATATATATCATCGAATGTCTCACAACCACCATTAATTAATTCACACACACACACACACACAGATATATATATATATATATATATATATAATTTCTCCTAATTGGTGCCTTCAGAGCCAGTGGCATTAGCCTAGCTAATTGGTGCCTTCGGAGCACGATAACAATTGGAAGTGGTTCATGGGGGCGGTTGCGGGTAATAGTATTCTCCTTTGGGATCTATGACCTGGTCGAGCAAAAATCCCACTATTTCCTCTTGAATTTCTTCTATGCGGTCCTGTGCTAGGAGCTTGTCCCACACCTCTTTGAACTGTTAAGAAGGAGATCAATATGCATGTGTATTAGTTGTGTGACTAGATATCGATAATGGTGTAAAAATTGTAAATAGTGTTCTGACAATCGATATCGTACCCACTCCTGTCTTTGAGATTTGCTCCTTTCGGACGCCATCGTGCGAATGTTCTCGCAAACGTAGTATGCACATAGATCATTCCCCGGCGCCTACTTCAGGGCCTTTACGAGAATGGAATTTGATCAGATAATAATTAATCAAGCATGATAATTAAAGAGATGGCAGCTAGCTAGTACTACTTAATTACTTACCTTGGGTCGATACCATTTCAGATTTTGTTTCCATGGGCCTAGAGTGGACCTGATGAACTTTGCCCAAGCCCTGCCCGCTGACAAAGAAAATGAATAAATGGGTTATTAAATAGTTGTTATCAGGAAATGACGAACTAATTAAATAGGCCGAGATATAGTTAATAATGATTGAAATTACCTGTTGACTATCCCCTTCACGATGGTGTAGTCACTTGCTTAGTAGTGAGTCTAGTACTTCAACTGTTCCTTCATCTACTTTAATGATTAACAAGATCCAGTGAAATCTGCATGCACACACGTTTGCATGTCTTAATTAAGCGGGCATATGTAAGCAAAAACATGTAGCTAGCTAGTAGGGAAAAACAGAATTTGTAGTACAAGACAGTGTGACTCACTGGAAGTTGTAAGGAAGTAGTATATCTTCATTGTATTTGAGTTCCTTGAAGAACTATAGCATGCTTTCCTCTACACTTTTTTCGTGATATGGATCTATTTTCCATGTGTATTCATTAATGGTATTTGGGTCAACGAACCCAATGCCATAGCGTCCACCTTTTTTCATTTCATAAATCTTCATCCTGCATAATACCACAGAAAAGAATATAGTAAGGATAATTACAGGTAATGATTGATCAAAATGATCACTACAGCTAGCTTGAGACTTAAATTACATAAAGAAATCACTTACAGACAATAGCAACTGACGATAGATTTGTCGAGTGCGTCTTTATTGTATAGTTGAAATAGTTCTGAATACTCAATGGTCACAACTTTATCATGGTAGTAATGATCCTTGTTGACATTCACCATGAGGGACTCTCGATTGGAAATCTTGGTAATTCCATGTACCATTGATGCAATTCATACATTCTTGTTGGGAGCTTATTGACCTCCTCTGGCTCGACCAAAGGTTGGCCTCGGTCATATTTCCGTTTTATTTCCTCCTCTCTAGTCGGAGACATGGGCTCGATATCGAGGAGTTGTCCAACAGTGATCCCGGTCGATTCAGCATGCGCAATATGCTCCTCGGTTATTACCACATCGCCCACCCCGGGAACGTCAACGGTTTGCCTACAATAATATTGGGCGCGCCTACTCTCATGTGTTGTTGGCACAACAAGCGGGGGGATTGATTGCGCCGCCTGTTCTCCCAGCTGGGGAACGGTTTTACCGCTCCTTTTGCCAGCTGATTTGCTCAAGCTTGAGCTCGCCTCTTTCTGTAGACGTGCTCGATTTAACTTCTTGATGTGGCGCTCATAGTCTGTGTCAACAGGCTTGGGAGCTGGTGCTCTAGCCATACGAATGAAGTGGTCAATCTTTTCCACAGGCACTTTCTCCCTTGGCGGCGGTGGCGGTTTCGGTGCAAAATGGGCTTCCACCTCGGCCTTCGATATGGCTACGTTTTCCTCCTCGGACTTGTCATAAGGCCTCTGCGGAAGAGGCGCGAGGCTTGGACCATATTGAAATCGCTTGCCTCCGCCTGTACCTCCAGTACTACCTCGACTTGTACCGCTACGCACCATAGCTGAGGCGGCTCTCTTCCGTGATTGCTAAGGCGGCGAAGACGGCTGACGTGGCTGAGTTGGAGGAGGAGGAGTGGCCTGAAGCTGTGCCGGACTTGGAGGAGGAGTGGCCTGAAGCTGTGCCGGACTTGGAGGAGGAGTGGCCTGACGCTTTGCCGGACTTGGAGGAGGAGGAGTGGCCTGAAGTTGTGTCGGACTTGCAGGAGGAGTGGCCTGACATGTTGGTGGACTTGGAGGAGCGGGAGTCTGCTGACTCGGTGGCGGACTGCGACGAGAAGTCGGATGACGCGGTGTCGGTGGCCTTCGAAAGATGATGCAATCCTTTCTCCATAGGATGATACGATGGTTGGCCTCTCCTAGTGTGTGCTCATCGTCACCTCCAGGAATGTCAAGCTCTAGCCCCGAATATTGGTCCACCACCTCATCAACCAAGATACGAGCATAGCCCGTTGGAATTGGGTTGCAATGGAAGGTTTCCTCGGGGGGATTTGTAAAAGCAAGGGCGTCCGCCACCTTCATGGATATGTTCTTCATTTTGAAGTGTTGCTCGCAGTTAGTGTTCTCCATGATGTCATCCACTGGGTAGCTATCCAGCAATGCGTCGCCCGGGGCAGAACCCACGCTGCTTCTGGGCATGGATGGGACGGTGCTATCCAATGGTGGATCATCCGCTAGCTGCTGAGACCCCTTTGCTGGCTAAGTGAGTCGATCTGCTCCTGCTGCCGCTGGAATTTGACTGCCAAGTCCGCGTGCACTGATTCTAGGCCTTGAAGGCGTTCATAGTCTAGCTTCCTCTGCTCCTCCTCCATCTTCCTCTTCTTCTCCTCCGCAGTCTTCTTTCTCACATGGGTTCTGTAGTCGGCGTTCTAGTCCGAAAACCCCTCATACCACGGAATAGCGCCCATGCCTCGTGTTCTTCCCGGGTGTTCAGGATTTCCCAGGGCACGCGTAAGCTCATCATTCTCTTTGTTGGGCTCGAACAACCCCGATCGAGCCTCTTCTATTGCAACAAGTAGCTTATCTTCGGCTCCGTCCAGACATGCCTTCTTCGAAACTTTGCCTGTCTTCGGGTCCAACTCCCCCCATGCGCATAGAACCAAGTCCTGCACCTGGGGGGCCAGCTCAATGTTTCTGGAGTGACACCTGCATCCAACATCTCTTTCTCGGAGTTATCCCACTTAGGCATTCCCACCGCATAGCCACCTGGCCCCAGCTTATGGAACTTATCCTTTTTGCGGTATTGGCCTTGTTTATTCTCGACCGTTCCTTAGATAATTTCGAATTCTTGAATTTCACGAAATCATCCCAATGAGCACATTGGTTCTCTAGTGTTCCCTCGAATACTGAATTCTTCCTTCCTCCGTTGACGTACTTGGCCCATTCACGAATCTTGTGGTTCTTGAATGCAACCACCATCTTCCTAACAGCAGCGTCCTTGACTTTCTCCACATCTGCATCTGTGAAATGATCTGGTAGGGTGAAATGTTCCATGAGCGTTTCCCAAAGCACAAGTTTTTGTCTGTCATCGACATAAGTAACTCCTGGACGTGGCTTTGCTGGCTCTCTCCATTCTTGAAGGGAGATCGGGAGTTGGTCCTTAACAAGAACTCCGCACTGACGAATGAACTTGTCCGCAATCTTCTTAGGCGCTAATGGTTCGCCATTAGGTATGATTGCCTCGATATTGTACTTTACGCCCTCCTTCAACTTTTTGTTCGGGCCTCGTTTCGTCCTGTTGCCTGAAGATTTGCTCGATCCGGAAGGCTGAAAGAAGAAAGATCGATTCGTTAATATATCTTCAAGTCATTTAAAACATGTGATGATCACCAGATGCCTGCTTATATAAATATATATACCTCACCGGTCTTTGTTGTTTCAAGATCAACATTTTCTTCGTCATGTTCATAGTTCATGACTTCATCAATTCGGTCGTCGCGATCGAATATCATATCACCCTCCCCGGTGTTGTTTAAATATTCGGAGCCGTCATAATCTTCTTCATTCTGATCATCATCTGGCCCGCGAGGATTGCGTATGATATTGAACAGGGCCTCTTCTACCTCTCTGCCGGTATTGTCCGCCACAGGTTTTGTTTAACTAATCCAAAAGAAATATAAAACAATTTAGTATTCAAATTACATCGTCTCGAATAATAGATATAATCTTGAATACATCGTCTCGAATAATAGATATAATCTCGAATACATTGTCTCGAATAATAGATATAATCTCGAATACATCGTCTCGAATAATAGATATAATCACGAATACATCATCTCGAATCATATATAATCTCGAATACATCTTCTCGAATATTATATATCGAATACATCACTGGCTAGGTAGCTAATAAAGATCGAATACTACAGAAGAATCTAGGACACTCGCGGTTCCTGTGGCGCGGGCGGTGGACACCCAAAGAGAAGGAACCCTCATAGGATCATAGCTGAAGTGAGATCCCTGAAGAAACTGCCAGGTATTGGAGAACCTGCCGCCCTCTAACGCAACCATGTAGCGATGGACGTGCTCGTCCTCCTCCCTGACACGGCGACGTACCACCTCAGCGGGGCCGGCTCCCTCCGCACCGAAACTGGCCCACGCGAACGCCACCAAACGAGATTAGGGTCGACGACGGTACCCGGGGCCGGGTTCCTCATCAAGCGGCGCGCCCCTCCAGGCAGCACCTCCTAGTGCCAGCCCGGCGGAGCCCAGTCCCGGACATGGGTCAACCGGACATCGTCGCGGACGGGTCGACGGCGAGGATGCGGCCGGGCATCGTCGAGAACAAATACTAGCTATATGCCCGCAAAAAGTAACATTTTTTAATGATTGGATTTTGATAACTAAAATTTCTAACATTTCTATATAACTAACATTCCTATAACATTTCTAACAATGCTATATAACTAACATTTCTATAACATTTCTAATATTTCTATAACTAAAAAACAGAAGAAAAAAAATTATAACATTTCTATAGATATAACTAACATTTGTATAACATTTCTAATATTTCTATAACTAAAAAAAATAAAAATTTCTAACTTTTTTATAACTAAAAAACAGAAAAATTTCTAACAATTCTAACTTTTTTATAACTATTTCTATAACTAGAAAACAAAAAAATTTCTAACAATTCTAACATTTCTAACAATGCTATATAACTAACTATTTCTATAACTAAAAAAAGAAAAATTTCTAACATTTTTATAACTATTTCTATAACTAAAAAACTAAAAAAATGTATGTGTGTGTGTGCTCACCGGCGAGGCGAGAGGCGACGGGGGGCGGCGACGGGGACGGCGACGGGCACGGCGACGACGGGGACATGGACGGGGCGATGACGACGGGGACGGGGACGTACGGGCCGGGGCGGCGATGACGGGGACGGGGCGGCGATGACGGGGACGACGCGGGACGGGCCGGGACGGGGCGGCGGTGACGACGGGGACGACGGGGACGGGGACGACGGGGCGGCGACGACGGGGATGGGGCGGCGACGGGGGCGGCGACGAGGGATATGGAGACGGGGGCGGCGGGCGACGGGGCAGAGGAGAAGAAGCATATGAGAAACTGAAATTTTTGAAGTGTTTAGTTATATAGGATGGACCTTTAGTACCGGTTGGAGCCACCAACCGATACTAAAGGCCTGTTTTGGCCAGGCCAAGCGGCGGGAAGCGCACCCCCTTTAGTACCGGGTGGTGGCTCCAACCGATACTAAAGGCCCCCCTTTAGTACCGGTTGGTGCCACCACCCGGTACTAAAGGGGGTGCGCTGGCGCATGTGCGGTGCGGCAAGTTTAGTCCCACCTCGCTAGCCGAGGGGCGTCCGCACTAGTTTATAACCCCCCGTGCGGTAGCTCTCTCGAGCTCCTCTCCAAAGCAGGCCTACTGGGCCTACATGTTCTGTGCTGCCCTGTGGGCCTACTGGGCCTTTGCGGGCCTGCATCCTGGCCCAACAACAGGTTGGGTTTCTAGTCGTATGCAGGCCGCTCTGTCCCAGTAGGCGGGCTTTTTTAATTTTTTTGCTTTATTTATTTTTGAGTTGTTTTTTTGTGTATTTAGAGTTTCTTTGTGAATATTTTTGCTTTAGGTACAAAAAATTACAAACTTTCTGTTAGTGCCCGTAGTTTTCAAATTGGAATAGTTTAAATTTTGAATTATTTGAAATTAGTGTGAATCACTAGTTTGTGAATAACTTAACTTTAAAAATCAGTAAAGGCATGAAAGAATTTGTTTGCACATAAAATTTCTTCGCGTTTCAAATGCCAAAACACATAAGTACCCTAACTATTACAGAGATTCCCTCCTGGGTGTGAAACACAGAAGAAAGTGATGATAGTGAAGCCGATCACATCCCAGATCTTTGGGTGTGAAATTTTTCTTCGCGTGTGTCCCTTTGCGTCGTAACCATGGAAAATCTTCATCATTTAACGGGATGCTCGGGTCAATATTCACTGTGAATGGAGCAATTTCATCAAACTTTTCATAATCTTCTGACATGTCTGTCTTTTCATCCACTCCCACGATGTTTCTCTTCCTAGAAAGAACTATGTGCCGCTTTGGCTCATCGTACGATGCATTCGCTTCCTTATCTTTTCTTTTTCTTGGCTTGGTAGACATGTCCTTCACATAGAAAACCTGTGCCACATCATTGGCTAGGACGAATGGTTCGTCTGCATACGCAAGATTGTTGAGATCCACTATTGTCATTCCATACCGCGGGTCTTCCGTTACCCCGCCTCGTGTCATATTGACCCATTTGCACCGAAACAAAGGGACCTTCAAACCACGTCGATAGTCAAGTTCCCATATGTCCTCTATATAACCATAATATGTTTCCTTTTCCGTCTTGGTTTCTGCATCAAAGCGGACACCACTGTTTTGGTTGGTGCTCTTCTTATCTTGGGCAATCGTGTAAAATGTATTACCATTTATCTCTTACCCTTTGAAAGTCATTATATTCGAAGATGGTAACTGGGACAGCAAGTACAGGTCATCTTCAATAGAGGTGTCATGCATGGTACGTGTCTGCAACCAGCTGGCGAAACTCCTGGTTTGTTCACATGTAATCCAGTCATCAGACCGCTCCGGGTATTTGGAGCGTAGAAAATTCTTGTGTTCATCCATATACGGAGCCACCAAGGCGGAATTCTGTAGAACTGTGTAGTGTGCTTCAGTGAGAGAATGTCCGTCCATACATATTATTTGTTCCCCTCCTAGCATGCCTTTTCCATCCAGTCTGCCCTTATGCCGCGATTCAGGAACACCAATCGGCTTAAGGTCAGGAATAAAGTCAATACAAAACTCAATGACCTCCTCATTTTCATGGCCCTTGGAGATGCTTCCTTCTGGCCTAGCACGGTTATGAACATATTTCTTTAAGACTCCCATGAACCTCTCAAAGGGGAACATATTGTGTAGAAATACAGGACCCAAAACATTAATCTCTTCGCATAGGTGAACTAGGACGTGCGTCATGATGTTGAAGAAGGATGGTGGGAACACCAACTCGAAACTGACAAGACATTGCACCAAATCATTCTCTAACCTTGGTATGATTTCTGGATCGATTACCTTCTGAGAGATTGCATTGAGAAATGCACATAGCTTCACAATGGCTAATCAAACATTTTCCGGTAGAAGCCCCCTCAATGCAACTGGAAGCAGTTGCGTCATATCACGTGGCAGTCATGAGACTTTAGGTTCTGGAACTTTTTCTCTGCCATGTTTATTATTCCCTTTATATTCGACGAGAAGCCTGACGGTACCTTAATACTGAGCAGGCATTCAAAGAAGATTTCCTTCTCTTCTTTGGTAAGAGCGTAGCTTGCATGACCCTGATGTATGCCGTCTTTTCCGTGCATACGTTGCTAGTCCTCCCGTGCCTCAGGTGTATCTTTTGTCTTCCCATACACGCCCAAGAAACCAAGCAGGGTCACACAAAGATTCTTTGTCACGTGCATCACGTCGATTGCGGAGCGGACCTCTAGGTCTTTCCAATAGGGCAGGTCCCAAAATATAGATTTCTTCTTCCACATGGGTGCGCGTCCGTCAGCGTCATTCGGAACAGGTTGTCCACCAAGACCCTTTCCAAAGACCACCTTCAAATCCTTGACCATATCATGTACATCAGCACCAGTACGGTGGCGAGGCTTCGTCCGGTGATCCGCCTCACCTTTGAAATGCTTGCCTTTCTTTCTTACGGGATGCCTGCTCGGAAGAAATCGACGATGTCCCAGGTACACATTATTCTTACAATTAGCCAAATATATACTGTCGGTATCGTCCAAATAGTGTGTGCATGCGCGGTATCCCTTGTTTGTCTGTCCTGAAAGGTTACTAAGAGCAGGCCAATCATTGATGGTCACGAACAGCAACGCCTTTAGGTCAAATTCTTCCCCCATGTGCTCATCCCACGCACGTACACCTGTTCCATTCCACAGTTGTAAGAGTTCTTCAACTAATGGCCTTAGGTACACATCAATGTCGCTGCCGGGTTGCTTAGGGCCTTGGATGAGCACTGGCATCATAATGAACTTCCGCTTCATGCACAACCAAGGAGGAAGGTTATACAAACATAGAGTCACAGGCCAGGTGCTATGGTTGCTGCTCTGCTCCCCAAAAGGATTAATGCCATCTGCGCTTAGACCAAACCATACGTTCCTTTCGTCATCTGCAAACTCCTTCCCGTACTTTCTTTCGATTTTTCTCCACTGCGACCCGTCAGCGGGTACTCTCAACTTTCTGTCTTTCTTACGGTCTTCTCTGTGCCATCGCATCGCCTTGGCATGCTCTTTGTTTTGGAACAAACGTTTCAATCGTGGTATTATAGGAGCATACCACATCACCTTGGCAGGAATCTTCTTCCTGGGGCGCTCGCCCTCGACATCACCAGGGTCATCGCGGCTGATCTTATAGCGCAATGCACTACATACCGGGCAAGCGTTCAAATCCTCGTACTCACCGCGGTAGAGGATGCAATCATTAGGGCATGCATGTATCTTCTGCACCTCTAACCCTAGAGGGCAGACAACCTTCTTTGCTTCGTACGTACTCTCGGGCAATTCATTGTCCTTTGGAAGCATATCCTTTATCATTACCAGCAACTTTCAAAATCCCTTGTCAGATACACCATTCTCTGCCTTCCATTGCAGCAATTGCAGTGTGGTGCCTAGCTTTTTCTTGTCACCTACGCAATTCGGGTTCAACAATTTTTTGTGATCCTCTAACATGCGCTGCAACTTTTTCTTCTCCAAATCACTTGCACAGTTTCTCTTTGCATCGGCAATGGCCCGACCTAGATCATCAACGGGCTCATCCGATGCCTCTTCTTCAGCTTCTTCCCGCATTGCCAGCTCAGCTTCATCCTGCATTACCGGCTCAGCTTCTTCCCTCATTGTTGTATCATCGTATTCAGGGAACCCATGGCTAGGATAGCTGTCATCGTCCTCTTCTTCTTCATTGTCTTCCATCATAACCCCTCTTTCTCCATGCTTGGTCCAAACATTATAGTGGGGCATGAAACCGGACTCAAACAGGTGGACGTGAATGGTTCTTGACGTAGAGTAATTGTTACCATTCTTACAGCCAGCACATGGACAAGGCATAAAACCATCCGCTCGCTTGTTTGCCTCAGCCGCAAGCAGAAAAGTATGCACGCCATTAATGAACTCGGGAGAGCATCGGTCATCGTACATCCATTGCCGGCTCATCTTCAACACACAGCACCGAAAACATCAAATTAATACAATACATAAAGTTCATACATAAAGATCATACAACACTTAAATGCAACAAACAAATAACTCTCTAGCTAAAGAATTTAAATGCAACAACAAATGCGATCAAGATCACAACTAAGGTAACAATTGATCCAACAGCATAATGATACCAAGCCTCACTATGAATGGCATATTTTCAAATCTTTCTAATCTTCAAGCGCTTTTTCTCCATCTTAATCTTGTGATCATCGACGACATCGGCAACATGCAACTCCAATTCCACCTTCTCCCCCTCAATTATTTTCAATTTTTCCTTCAAATCCTCGTTTTCTCTTTCAACTAAATTTGACCTCTCGACAATAGGGTCGGTTGGAATTTCCGGTTCAACTACCTCCTACATACAAATATATATGTCAACTTGATGGGCATAATTTGTCATAAACACGAAATGCAATGAATAGTTTTAAAAGAGAATATACCACATCCGAATCATAACCCGGACGAGGGCCGACGGGGACGGATATCAAAACCATGGCACTATGTATAACAAACAACGTATGGGTCAGATAATTATACGAGCAACTATATATCCAAATCACACAAACATCAATTTTTCTATGTAAAACTTCATGAACAAGAGGCTCACCACAAGGTGGTGCCGGGGACGGGACGTTGTGAGCGATCGACGATGGTTACGACGGAGATTTAGAAGGTACTAAGTAAACCACACCTACATATGCAAACTAAGTGTTGTTTTTGACCTCAAATTGCATATAAATCAAATACTAGCACATATATATAATTCCTCCCAAATTACTAAACTCAAAAATCAATCACTATATAAAGCATTGCACGAGCTAATCTATCAATGAGAGATGAAAGGAAAAAATTGTTAACCTTTGTGATCATTTGAATGGATGGGGGCCTTCAAATCTTGACAAATTTTGGGCAAAATGTGTGATGAGCTTGAGAGGAAGAGGGAAAAGAACAGAGAGGAGAGGGGAAAGGGGAAGAACAGAGCGAGCTCGGGTGGACGAAGGGTCTATGTAGGACGACCTTTAGTACCGGTTCGTGATACGACCCGGTACTAAAGGTGCTGGAGGGGCCCCGGACTGACAACATCCTGCCACCACTCACTTTAGTACCGGTTCGTGGCACGAACCGGTGCTAAAGGTTCGCCACGAACCGGTACTAATGAGAGCGGCCCGGCTAGCCATTGGAACCGGCACTAATGTACACATTAGCGCCGGCTCAAATTCAAACCGGCACTAATGTGCTTCACGTTTGACCCTTTTTCTACTAGTGTATAGAACTTGGCTTGTATATTCCAATGATGGGCTTCCTCAAAGTGCCCTAGGTCTTCATGAGCAAGCAAGTTGGATGCACACCCACTTAGTTTCTTTTTGAGCTTTCATATACTTATAGCTCTAGTGCATCCATTGCATGACAATCCCTACTCACTCACATTGATATCTATTGATGGGCACCTCCATAGCCCGTTGATACACCTAGTTGATGTGAGACTACCTTCTCCCTTTTTGTCTTCTCCACACAACCACCATTCTATTCCACCTATAGTGCTATATCCATGGCTCACGCTCATGTATTGCGTGAAGATTGAAAAAGTTTTGAGAATGTCAAAAGTATGAAACAATTGCTTGGCTTTTCATCGGGGTTGTGCATGATTTAAATATTTTGTGTGGTGAAGATAGAGCATAGCCAGACTATATGATTTTGTAGGGATAACTTTCTTTGGCCATGTTATTTTGAGAAGACATGATTGCTTTATTAGTATGCTTGAAGTATTATTATTTTTATGTCAATATGAAATTTTATCTTGAATCTTTCGGATCTGAATATTCATACCACAATTAAGAAGAATTACATTAAAAATTATGCCAAGTAGCACTTCGCATCAAAAATTCTATTTTTATCATTTACCTACTCGAGGACGAGCAGGAATTAAGCTTGGGGATGCTTGATACGTCTCCAACATATCTATAATTTTTGATTGCTCCATGCTATATTATCTACTGTTTTGGACATTATTGGGCTTTATTATCCACTTTTATATTATTTTTGGGACTAACCTATTAACCGGAGGCCCAACCCAGACTTGCTGTTTTTTGCCTGTTTTAGGGTTTCGAAGAAAAGGAATATCAAGTGGAGTCCAAATGGAATGAAACCTTTGGGAACGTGATTTTCTCAACGAGCAAGACCCGGGAGACTTGGACCCTACGTCAAGACACAAAATAGGAGGCCACGAGGTAGGGGGCGAGCCTACCCCCCCCCCCCCAGGCGCGCCCTCCACCCTCGTGGGCCCCCTGTTGCTCCACCGATGTACTCCTTCCTCCTATATATACCTACGTACCCCCAAACGATCAGATACGGAGCCAAAAACCTAATTCCACCGCCACAACTGTCTGTATCCACGAGATCCCATCTTGGGGCCTGTTCCGGAGCTCCGCCGGAGGGGGCATAGATCACGGAGGGCTTCTACATCAACACCATAGCCCCTCCAATGAAGTGTGAGTAGTTTAACTCAGACCTACGGGTCCATAGTTATTAGCTAGATGGCTTCTTCTCTCTTTTTGGATCTCAATACAATGTTCTCCCCCTCTCTTGTGGATAACTATTCGATGTAATCTTCTTTTTGCGGTGTGTTTGTTGAGACAGATGAATTGTGGGTTTATGATCAAGTCTATCTATGAATAATACTTGAATCTTCTCTGAATTCTTTTATGTATGATTAGTTATCTTTGCAAGTCTCTTCGAATTATTAGTTTGGTTTGGCCTACTAGATTGATCTTTCTTGCAATGGGAGAAGTGTTTAGCTTTGGGTTCAATCTTGCGGTGTCCTTTCCCAGTGACAATAGGGGTAGCAAGGCACGTATTATATTGTTGCCATCAAGGATAACAAGATGGGGTTTTCATCATATTGCATGAGTTTATCCCTCTACATCATGTCATCTTGCTTAAGGCGTTACTCTGTTTTAACATAATACTCTAGATGCATGCTGGATAGCGGTCGATGAGTGGAGTAATAGTAGTATATGCAGGCAGGAGTCAGTCTACTTGTCTCGGACGTGATGCCTATATACATTATCATTCCTAGATATTCTCATAACAATGCTCAATTCTGTCAATTGCTCAACAGTAATTTGTTCACCCACTGTACAATACTTATGCTCTCGAGAGAAGCCACTAGTGAAACCTATGCCCCCCGGGTCTATCTTTATCATATTAATCTCCGACTACTTAGTTATTTTCTTTGCTTTTTACTTTGCCTTTATTTTACTTTGCATCTTTATCACAAAAATACCAAAAATATTATCTTATCATATCTATCAGATCTCACTCTCGTAAGTGGCCGTGTAGGGATTGACAACCCCTATTCGCATTGGTTGCGAGGATTTATTTGTTTTGTGCAGGTACGAGGGACTCACGCGTAGCCTCCTACTGTATTGATACCTTGGTTCTCAAAAACGGAGGGAAATACTTACGCTACTTTGCTGCATCATCCCTTCCTCTTCGGGGAAAACCAACGCAGTGCTCAAAGAGGTAGCACTGATCATGTTTTGCTCGTGAGAGAGGCTTAGTCAATGGGTCTACAACATTTAGATCCATATGTATTTTGCAAATCTCTATGTCTCCCTCCTTGACTTGATCGCGAATGGAATTGAAGCGTCTCTTGATGTGCTTGGTTCTCTTGTGAAATCTGGATTCCTTTGCCAAGGCAATTGCACCCGTATTGTCACAAAAGATTTTCATTTGACCCGATGCACTAGGTATTACACCTAGATCGGATATGAACTCCTTCATCCAGACTCCTTCATTTGCAGCTTCAGAAGCAGCTATATATTCCGCTTCACATGTAGATCCCGCCACAACGCTCTGCTTAGAACTGCACCAACTGACAGCTCCACCATTCAAGAAAAATATGTATCCGGTTTGTGACTTAGAGTCATCCGGATCAGTGTCAAATCTTGCATCGACGTAAGCGTTTATGACGAGCTCTTTGTCACCTCCATAAACGAGAAACATACCCTTAGTCCTTTTCATGTATTTCAGGATGTTCATGACCGCTATCCAGTGATCCACTCCTGGATTACTTTGGTACCTCCCTGCTAAACTAATAGCAAGGCACACATTAGGTCTGGTACACAGCATTGCATACATGATAGAACCTATGGCTGAGGCATAGGGAATGACTTTCATTTTCTCTCTATCTTCTACAATGGTTGAGCATTGAGTCTGACTCAACTTAACACCTTGTAACACAAGCAAGAACCCTTTCTTTGACTGATCCATTTTGAACTTCTTCAAAACTTTGTCAAGGTATGTGCTATGCAAAAGTCCAATTAAGTGTCTTGATCTATCTCTATAGATCTTGATGCCCAATATGTAAGCAGCTTCACCAGGGTCTTTCATTGAAAAATTCTTATTCAAGTATCCTTTTATGCTATTCAGAAATTCAGTATCATTTCCAATTAAAATATGTCATCCACATATAATATCAGAAATGCTACGGAGCTCCCACTCACTTTCTTGTAAATACAGGCTTCTCCAAAAGTCTGTATAAAATCATATGCTTTGATCACACTATCAAAGCGTATATTCCAACTCCGAGTGGCTTGCACCAGTCCATAAATGGATCGCTGGAGCTTGCACACTTTGTTAGCACCTTTAGGATTGACAAAACCTTCTGGTTGCATCATATACAACTCTTCTTTGAGTTATCCATTAAGGAATGCAGTTTTGACATCCATTTGCCAACTTTCATAATCATAAAATGCGGCAATTGCTAACATGATTCGGACAGACTTAAGCATCGCTACAGGTGAGAAGGTCTCATCGTAGTCAACTCCTTGAACTTGTCAAAAACCTTTCGCAACAAGCCGAGCTTTGTAGATAGTAATATTACCGTCAGCGTCAGTCTTCTTCTTGAAGATCCATTTATTATCTATGGCTTGCCGATCATCGGGCAAGTGAACCAAAGTCCACACTTTGTTCTCATACATGGATCCCATCTCAGATTTCATGGCCTCAAGCCATTACACGGAATCTGGGCTCATCATCGCTTCCTCATAGTTCGTAGGTTCGTCATGGTCAAGTGACATGACTTCCAGAATATGATTACTGTACCACTCTGGTGAGGATCTTACTCTGGTTGACCTACGAGGTTCGATGGTAACTTGATCAGAAGTTTCATGATCATCATCATTAGCTTCCTCACTAATTGGTGTAGGAATCACTGGAACTGATTTCTGTGATGAACTACTTTCCAATAAGGTAGAAGGTACAGTTACCTCATCAAGTTCTACTTTCCTCCCACTCACTTCTTTCGAGAGAAACTCCTTCTCTAGAAAGGATCCATTCTTAGCAACGAATATCTTACCTTCAGATCTGTGATAGAAGGTGTACCAATAGTCTTCTTTGGGTATCCTATGAAGACACATTTCTCCGATTTGGGTTCGAGCTTATCAGGTTGAAGCTTTTTCACATAAGCATCGCAACCCCCCAAACTTTAAGAAACGACAATTTGGGTTTCTTGCCAAACCACAGTTCATATAGTGTCGTCTCAACTGATTTTGATGGTGCCCTATTTAACGTGAATGTAGCCGTCTCTAAAGCATAACCCCAAAATGATAGCGGTAAATCAGTAAGAGACATCATAGATCGCACCATATCTAATAAAGTGCGGTTACGACGTTCGGACACACGATTACGCTGTGGTGTTCCAGGTGGCGTGAGTTGCGAAACTATTTCGCATTGTTTCAAATGAAGAACAAACTCATAGCTCAAATATTCACCTCCACGATCAGATCGTAGAAACTTATTTTTCTTGTTACGATGATTTTCCACTTCACTCTGAATTTTTTTGAACTTTTCAAATGTTTCAGAGTTATGTTTCATCAAGTAGATATACTCATATCTTCTCAAATCATCAGTGAAGGTCAGAAAATAACGATACCCACCGCGAGCATCAACACTCATCGGACCGCATACATCAGTATTTATTATTTCCAATAAGTCTGTTGCTCGCTCCATTGTTCCGGAGAACGGAGTCTTGGTCATCTTTCCCATGAGGCATGGTTCGCAAGCATCAAGTGATTCCAAAAGCCCATCAGCATGGAGTTTCTTCATGCGCTTTACACCAATATGACCTAAATGGCAGTGCCACAAATAAGTTGCACTATCATTATTAAAATTATATCTTTTGGCTTCAATACTATGAATATGTGTATCACTACTATCGAGATTCAATAAAAATAGACCACTCATCAATGGTTCATGACCATAAAAGATATTACTCATATAAATAGAACAACCATTATTCTCTGATTTAAATGAATATCCGTCTCGCATCAAACAAGATCCAGATATAATGTTCATGCTTAACGCTGGAACCAAATAACAATTATCCAGGTCTAAAACTAATCCCGAAGGTAGATGTAGAGGTAGCGTGCCGACCGCGATCACATCGACTTTGGAACCATTTCCCACGCGCATCATCACCTCATCCTTACCCAATATTCACTTAATCCGTAGCCCCTGTTTCGAGTTGCAAATGGTAGCAACAGAACCAATATCAAATACCCAGGTGCTACTGCGAGCATTAGTAAGGTACACATCAATAACATGTATATCAAATATACCTTTCACTTTGCCATACTTCTTATCCGCCAAATACTTGGGGCAGTTCCACTTCGAGTGACCAGTCCCTTTATAGTAGAAGCACTCAGTCTCAGGATTAGGTACAGACTTAGGCTTCTTCACTTGAGCAGCAATTTTCTTGCCGTTCTGCTTGAAGTTCCCCTTCTTCCCTTTGCCCTTCTTCTTGAAACTAGTGGTCTTGTTGACCATCAACACTTGATGCTCCTTCTTGATTTCTACCTCCACAGCTATTAGCATTGTGAAGAGCTCGGGAATTGTCTTATCCATCCCTTGCATATTATTGTTCATCACGAAGCTTTTGTAGCTTGGTGGTAGTGTGTAACGCCCCGAGACCGTTGCGCTAGGTGTCTTCCAGTTATTCATTGTCATTGCCATGTCATTTGCTTGCGTGTTGCATCTTTCCATGTCATCATGGTGCATTGCATCATCATGTTTTCAAAACTTGCATTCATCCGGGTTCCCCCGGTTCCGTCCGTTGTCCGTTCTGAGCCCAACCACACTTGCCCGCGCCCGCGGCACGTCCGAAATATTATTTTATAAGTGGCCGGAAAATGTTCTCGGAATGGGACGAAAGTTGACGTGTGGTCTTATTATAGTGTAGATAGACCGTCTGTCAAGTTTCATCGCATTCGGAGATCGTCTGATGCCCCAACGGATAACTATAGCGGCAGTATAGCCGGTCTTTTCGTCGGACGTTTTCAGTCTCCGGAAATCGTGCCGGGCTGCATCTCTCCCCTCTTCTCTCAGACGAACCCGCTCTCCATAGTCCACCTAGGCTCATGCCTACCCCTCTTTGCACAGTGCATCGGACCTCCTCGTGCGCGCGTCCGAAAGCTGTCTCGGACCCGACCCGGACAGTCGTCACCGTTGGGTCCAGATCATCCCCAAACGTCTACAAAACATATCTGTTTTGTTTATTGGGCTACCTAACCTATTCATCTCGGACCGTCCGATTTTTATAGGAGGGACCAAATAGTCTAACATCTAATCCCCTACCTATATAACCGGACAAAACCCAAAAATTTAGGAGCCTTTTCCCATCGAGCCGCCGCCAGCCAGTTCCCATCGGGATCCATTCCCCACCTACCAACAGCCAGATGCCCGATCCAAAATCCAGCCAGATCGATCCATCCGCCATCCTACCACCTCACCTCCTCATTCCTGTGCCCGCAACAGTCGAGCAGGAGGCACCGCGCCCGAGCCTTCCCTCGTCCAGGAAATAGGAGCCCGAGCTCCTCGATCCCTCCTCACCAGCCAAGTTACTAGCTGGAGCACGCCGTTGCTAGCGTCGTCGACCACCAGGCCATGCCCCTACTCCCTTTCCCGATCCCTTCTTCGCGAAAGCCCTACTCTTCCATCGCCTCTCAGCTCTCTCTGTTCTCTCTTTCTCTGTCCACAGGAGCGCCCCCGCGCCATGGCTGCTCTCTTCTTCAGAGAAAGGCGTCGGCGGCCGGATTCGGTTCTTCTCAGCATCGAAGCTCGTTCCCGGCCAGATCCAGACGCCCAAGACCTCGCCGCCCTTCGCCCCGCTCACCGGAGTTCTGCTCCCAGCCACTGCCATGCCGTGCGCCGCCTCCTCTGTTTTTCTGCGCCCGTTCGAGCGGGGAGGACGATCGGTAGTGCATTTGGGACGCCCCCTTTGCATCTCCTTAAGGCCCAGCGCCAGGGCGTTCTCCAGCTAGACCCCACCATGGCCTAGAGCTGCCAGGCCCATTCGGCCACCCAGCGTCCTGCCTCCTATGCGTCGTCGGCTGCACCAACAGGCCAGCTGCGCGCCCCTGCAGGCCCCCCTCTCCACCAGCTGGGCCAAGGCCCGATGTGAGCAGCCCCACATTTTCCCCCCTATGCATGTTGGCCCGATTATAGATTTGGTCCGTTTTGTTTTTTCCATGCTGCTGCGATTTTAGCAATTAAACCTGAGACTGCAGTTTTTACAGAAAGGTCCCTAAACTTCATGCATATAATAACTTAATAACCGTGCATCGGTTTAAAATGATTTATATATGAAACTTGTTTAGAATTTTGTCTAGATTCATAATATCCAACTTTCCTCCATGTTTGAAATGTTTAAAATGCTGTTTGGTTAAATTTGCTCCTATGCCATGTTAAAATGCTTTATTTCATAAGTAAATAACCGCAGCTCCAAATTCAATAAACTTTATATGTAAATGGGGTGGAAAAATGCCTAGTTTAACATGGCGGTTTTGCTTTGCATGTTTAACAACTCTAAAATTGTGTATAGGGCAGAACAGTACCAAACCTAATATATGCATATGAGGATTTTCCGGAATTGTTGTTTGTTGTTTCCGCCCTCATTTAAACTTGCCTAAATAGATAGTTTTACTTTTCTTCACCCAATTGCCATGCTAAACAACATTTAATATTGTTGGGTCCATAAACGAGATAGAACTAAATAACTTGAATGTGGTGTTTCGTCAATATGCAACGAAGTTGCATGTTGAGCTCCACGTAATTTGTAGGATTGTTTGTGCATTTTGCCATGCCATGCTTCATTAAACCAGACATGCATCATACTTGATTGTGCATCATGCCATGATTATGTGGTGTTTGTTTACTATGTTGTTTGCTTCTTTCCGGTGTTCCTTCTTCGGGTTGGTTCCGATAACGTTGCGTTTGTGAGGATTCGTTCGACTATGTCCGTTTGTCTTCTTCATGGACTCGTTCTTCTTCCTTGTGGGATTTCAGGCAAGACGACCATACCCTCGAAATCACTTCTATCTTTGCTTGCTAGTTGCTCGCTCTATTGCTATGCCGCGATACCTACCACTTGCTATATCATGCCTCCCATATTGCCATGTCAAGCCTCTAACCCACCTTGTCCTAGCAAACCGTTGTTTGGCTATGTTACCGCTTTGCTCAGCCCCTCTTATAGCGTTGTTAGTTGCAGGTGAAGATTGGAGTTTGTTCCTTGTTGGAACATGATTATTGTTGGGATATCACAATATCTCTTATTTAATTAATGCATCTATATACTTGGTAAAGGGTGGAAGGATCGGCCTTATGCCTGGTGTTTTGTTCCACTCTTGCCGCCCTAGTTTCCGTCATACCAGTGTTATGTTCCTTGATTTTGCGTTCCTTACACGGTTGGGTTATAATGGGAACCCCTTGACAGTTCACCTTGAATAAAACTCCTCCAGCAAGGCCCAACATTGGTTTTACCATTTGCCACCTAGCCTTTTTTCCCTTGGGTTCTGCAGACTCAAGGGTCATCGTTATTTAAACCCCCGGGCCAATGCTCCTCTGAGTGTTGGTCCAACCTGTCAGCTGCCGGTGGCCACCAGGGGCAACTCTGGGCTGGCCTACTGGAACCTTGGACAATCCGGTGTGCCCTGAGAATGAGATATGTGCAGCTCGTATCGGGATTTGTCGGCACATTCGGGTGGCTTTGCTGGTCTTGTTTTACCATTGTCGAGATGTCTTGTAACCGGGATTCCGAGTTTGATTGGGTCGTCCTGGGAGAAGGAATATCCTTCATTGACCGTGAGAGCTTGTGATGGGCTAAGTTGGGACACCCTTGCAGGGATTTGAACTTTCGAAAGTGGTGCCCGCGGTTATCGGCAGATGGGAATTTGTTAATGTCCGGTTGTAGAGAACTTGACACTTAACTTAATTAAAATGCATCAACCACGTGTGTAGCCGTGATGGTCTCTCTCCGGCGGAGTCCGGGAAGTGAACATGGTGTTGGAGTTATGCTTGAACGTAAGTAGTTTCAAGATCACTTCTTGATCACTTCTAGTTCACGGCCGGGCATTGCCTTCTCTTCTCGCTCTTATTTGCGTAAGGTAGCCACCATATATGCTAGTGCTTGCTGCAACTCCACCTCATACCTTTTGCCTACCCATAAGCTTAAATAGTCTTGATCGCGAGGGTGTGAGATTGCTGAGTCTCCGTGACTCACAGATTACTTCCAAAACCAGTTTGCAGGTGCCGATGATACCGTGCAGATGACGCAGCCGAGCTCAAGGAGGAGCTCGATGAAGATCGTGTTCGTTATGTTGTTCCGTTTTCAGTTGATCAGTAGTGGAGCCCAGTTGGGACGATCGGGGATCTGTAGCATTAGGGGTAGTCTTCTTTTATTTTGGTTCCGAAGTCGGACCTTGATTGTATTCTGGATGTTGTAATGCTTTTCATGTATTGTATGAAGTGGCGATTGTAAGCCAACTCTGTATCTCTTTCTTATTCAGTACATGGGTTGTGTAAAGATTACCCCTCTTGCGACATGCCTACAATGCGGTTATGCCTCTAAGTTGTGCTCCGACATGTGGGAGATATAGCCGCATCGTGGGTGTTACAAGTTGGTATCAGAGCCTTCCCCGACTTAGGAGCCCCTGCTTGATCGAATCACTGACGTTGTTGAGTCTAGAAAAATGTTTTGAGTCTTATAGGATTATATATATATCGGAGAGTAGGATTCTTTTTACTACTTAGTCCCTTCGTCGCTCTAGTGAGGCCTCCTGACGTACAATTTTGACTCTTCTCTTCTCAAATTTCACAAAAAAAATTAGGTTCACGCGGGTATCTTGGAATCGTTCCGATGGTTTTGTGACGAGAACATTGTTCTTGGTGCCTCCTGACATTTAGGGGTTGTGGCAGTGTCCCGGGGAGTTGAGCTCCGAGGTGTTGTCGTCACAATTTTATCGTTGCAGTTCTGGAATACCTGAGTTTCGCCGACATCGAAAATCTCTTTTATGCAGTTGTTGGTGAGATAACCTCGACGCCACCCAGTACTGGGGTGGGAGTTCGGGAGTATTGCCATAACTCGTATAACGGATGCTTTTCGAAGGTTGAGGTAAATGATTTCCGAAGGTTTCTTAGTTATGTGTTTTTTTGACAGGAAGACTATAAGGGAACCCCCTACAGTATAATTGGTGCAACAAACCGAAATTGCAAGTACCATGCCTTGAACCTGGGTGGGTGGGAAGCCATCAGCCCCTTCACACCACTAAGCTATGCCTTAGTCTGCTTCTTGGTTATGTGTTGAAGGATGGATACAGCTGGATGTAGGATTTGTTAGTTTGGGTGAGATATTATGCTTCCCCTGTATCCCCAACACCTGATTGCATAACCAGAAAGTTTCAGGAGTTTATAAGTGGGAATTCAAGTAGCTCCTAGGATATCTTTCCGACAAATGTATGATATGAAATTGGGGTTCGAAGTCTATTGGTCCGCCCATCCACGGTTGGTTTTACAATGGTCTCATTGTGTCTTAAAGAGTCCTTGGCTATGCTGACTCGGGGACGCTTCGTATGTCATGTGCACTGCCTTGTACATGATGGTGCTGTACGATCGAGCCCGTGTGGGCCCCACCATGAAAACTTCGGACGAAATCTCTATCATATGTTTGTTCTGGCTTATTTTGCAAGCCAATCCTTTGTTTTTTGTTTTGAGTTGTGGTATTCGAGTTGCTTCGAAGTCAAATGTTGATTCCATACCTTTCCTAAGTGGTGTTCTCATATTTCTATGTGAATACCAATCCTTCATGATAATCGAGATTGTCATGTCAATCCTTTTCAACCAGTGTGTCTCTCTTCAAGGGGATCCGATCTTTTCAACACCCACAAGATCTATTCTAAGCTCTCTCAATGGTGTTTGTTTCATCCTTCCCAAGTTGCCTTTGTTTTCCCACCCTCCCACCCTTTTCCCTTCAAGGACTCGGATTTCTTAATCAAGTATCAATTTTATTGATGGGAAGTCTCTCCATTCTTTTCCGTCAATGTTCTTACCCGGTGGTTCTCGTGAAGATGCTCTACAAGTTCATAATTATTCATTCTTTTCTTCTCCGGTGGATTCAATTCAAGCTTTGGTGTTGATCATATATTTTCCTCGTTCATAATGTTTTCTCTTGTCAGTGCACCTCTTAATCATTCACCTCTCGCTATTCAATTGTTCCGGAGTGCTGAAGATATCTTGAAGATTCGTGTTTCCACTCCGCTTTCATTCAAGCCCTTTCGAGGATGTTATCTCATTCAAGCCATTTAATTCAACCGACACAATCTCTCTTTTAAATCATTTCAACGTTGTATCTTTTGAGTGGGCCCTAACCCATAGGTTTTTTCCTGGGATCTTACCTGACTCTTCTAATTTTCCCGGAGTTATTGTCAAATTCATTTCAAAGTCTGATGTAAGAATGAATTATCATCAGTCATATGTTCTTCTCTAAGATCTTTCAAATTCTTTTCGTTGTTGGTTCAACCTTTCTAATTTCCATTCTGGAGTGCCTCAACAACTCAAGGTGGGGTTTCTCATCGTCATTCTAAATCTTGGTCCGTTCTCTTGAAGATTCATGGTTCTAGCTTGTTGCCATCCTCTCATAATTGTTTTCGATTGTGAGAATTCTTTTCATCCTTCCAGAGCTATTCAGGAGTCTTTTCAGCTTGATTCTCTGAAGGCCATCATTTTAGATTATTCATTCTCAGCTTTCAACTATTGTTATCCAAATCTTACCGGTGCATCATTTAAATATCCTCTAATTGGTTCATGATCTCTTCGTTCTCATGTATCTATTTTCCCTCAAGCATCTTCGTTCTTGTGCTAATTCTTCCCGGTGTTTCACTATCTTTTCCTTGATCATTTTTAATTATTATGGTGGTTCATTCAAGATTTCTTTTCCTTCTTTATCATATTAATTTATCCGTTGTCTCAATCCTACCAGTGGTTCGTTGAAGATTTTCTCAAGTTTGCGCTACATCTATCTTAATCCTTTCTACGAGAGTAAGTTGTATGCAATCCATTGCTTGTCATCAATTTAAATTGGTGAAGGATACACATAATGTAATTCTTATTCTTGTTTCATCCAAGTGATTAATTCCTTATTCCGGAGGTTCATCAAAATTCTTGTTTTCATTTGTTCAACTTTCTTTCCGGAGTTCGAAGTTTTCTCGGTTTTATCATCGTGAAACTTCATCTAATCATTGCAAGACTTTAATCGTATTCTTTCCATCCTTCACTTCTTTGTGATCATTCTTGTTACCGGAGTTCTTCATGGAGGTTCTACATGATGGTTCACCAAGGATTTAATCCCTTCGGGAAGTGTTCTTTGAGATTCTTTCCAGAGGAGTTCAATTATTCTTCATCATGCATTCCGGAAGTGCAATTCTTTCTACCGTATCATTTGAGGTGGCGCTATGTCATTCTTCATAATTTGAGTTCATGTTTCATGATTCACATGTGGTCAAGAATGAGGTATCTTAAATCCATCAATCTCTTCATTGGAGTTATCTTGGATTATATGTCACCCAAAACCTTCCCTAAGGAATGTTGATATTATGGTGTTTATCAATGACCCAAGTTCCCCTCCTATTCTCGTAGTTAAAGAAGTTTTCCATCTCTTCGTCCATCTTAGCTAATCAATATTTTGGTAGTGGTTGGTTGTCGCCTCATAATTTTGAGATGTCTCCATAAGCCCACGAGGATAATATCCTTTCGTATTGATCTTCCAACAACTCCACTCAATCCTTCTTTTGAAGGATGCTTTCTTAAATTCATTTCAGGCAGAACTTGTTGTCTTCTTCTCTGTTCTTTTGGTTCCATTCTTATATTTTTTCCGGAGGCATTGTGATGTTGCTCTCTTCGACCCATCATCTTGTTTTGTCAAGATCTTGTTCAATTCCTTCCATTTACAGTCGGAGTGCTGCCTAAATTATATCATTCTTATTCCTTCTCTATCTTGTTTAACCGGAGTGTTGTGTCTATCATTCCTCTTCTAACTGGAGTCTCATCCAAGTGCTTTCATTTTGTCAAGTTCATATTATTGCCTTCCATGTCCAACCGGAGTGTTGTCGTTATTGATCCTTATCGTTCCTTGTACATCTCGTTTCTACCGGAGTGCTTGCATATACTTCTTGTCCATTGCAACTTTTTTCTTATGTCTTTCAACCTACAAGGTTCTGGTAATGTTCCTTGTTCCTCTTTTCTAACAGAGTGTTTTCAACCTCGTTCATCTTCGTTGTATTCTTTTCTCGAAAAATTTTCAACCTCGCAAGTTTCTTTGGTTTCACTCGTTTGTCAAACAAGCAACTTAGTTTTACCTCTTCTCTTTCTCTTCCGTTATCCCTCTGGTGCCATTCTAGATCTCGGGATGAGATCCTTTCGTACTGGTGGAGTGTTGTAACGCCCCAAGACCGTTGCGCCAGGTGTCTTCCAGCTATTCGTTGTCATTGCCATGTCATTTGCTTGCGTGTTGCATCTTGCCATGTCATCATGGTGCATTGCATCATCATGTTTTCAAAACTTGCATTCGTCTGGGTTCCCCCAGTTCCGTCCGTTGTCCGTTCTGAGCCCAACCACACTTGCAGGCGCCCGCGGCACGTCCGAAATATTATTTTATAAGTGGCCTGAAAATGTTCTCGGAATGGGATGAAAGTTGGCGTGTGGTCTTATTATAGTGTAGATAGACCGTCTGTCAAGTTTCATCGCATTCGGAGATCGTCTGATGCCCCAACGGATAACTATAGCGGCAGTATAGCCGGTTGAGGGAGTCCTGGGTTAGGGGGTCTCCGGACAGCCGGACTATATTCTTTGGCCGGACTGTTGGACTACAAAGATACAAGATTGAAGACTTCGTCTCGTGTCCGGATGGGACACTACTTGGCGTGGAAGGCAAGCTAGGCAATACGGATATGTATATCTCCTCCTTTGAAACCGACCTTGTGTAACCCTAGTCCCCTCTGGTGTCTATATAAACCTGAGAGTTTTAGTCCGTAGGACAACATACAATCATACCATAGGCTAGATTCTAGGGTTTAGCCTCTCCGATCTCGTGGTAGATCAACTCTTGTAATACTCATATCATCAAGAATAAATCAAGTAGGACATAGGGTTTTACCTCCATTAAGAGGGCCCGAACCTGGGTAAAATATCGTGTCCCTTGCCTCCTGTTACCATCTGCCTTAGACGCACAGTTTGGGACCCCCTACCCGAGATCCGCCGGTTTTGACACCGACATTGGTGCTTTCATTGAGAGTTCCTCTGTGTCGTCGCCGTTAGGCTTGATGGCTCCTACGATCATCGATAGCGATGCAGTCCAGGGTGAGACTTTTCTCCCCAGACATATCTTTGTGTTCGGTGGCTTCGCACTGCGGGCCAACTCGCTTGGCCATCTGGAGCAGATCAAAAGTTACGCCCCTGGCCAGCAGGTCAGGTTTGGAAGCTTAAACTACACGGCCGATATCCACGGAGACTTGATCTTCGATGGATTCAAGCCCCTGCCTTGTGCGCCACGCGGTCATGATGAGTACGATTTAGCTCTACCATCGTACCGTATTCAGGAGATCGCACCGGCAGCCACTCCGAGCCTCAATTCGGAGCCAGTTGCGCCATCCATGGACGGGTGGATAGACCCCGTCACGGAGGCTGTATCCTCAGCAGCGATCGAGCCGAATATCGACCTTACCCTTCACGAGAGCCGTGTTGCCAAACTGCCGGATCCTTCTCCGGCCACGGACTCCGAACCGCCTGTGCCCATTCCTGTCGAATCCTATTGGGCGCCGATCATGGAGTTTACCTCCGTAGATATTTTTCAGCACTCGCCCTTTGGCGACATACTGAACTCATTAAGGTCTCTCTCCTTGTCAGGAGAGTCCTGGCCGAACTACGTCTGGCAGGATTGGGATGTGGATGACAAAGAAATTCACTGCCCACCCACCACCCACTTAGTAGCCACTGTCGATGACTTAACCGACATGCTCGACTTCGACTCCGAAGACATCGACGGTATGGACGATGATGCGGGAGGCGAAGAGGAACCACTGCCCACAGGGCACTGGACGCCCACTTCATCACATGACGTATACATGGTGGACACACCGAAAGAAAATAACGATGAGGAACGGAAGGACGCAACGAAGGGTGGTTCCCTCGAGAAGCAGTCAAAGCGGCGGCGTAAACGCCGCTCCAAATCCCGCCTCAGCAGAAATAACGATCATATAGACCCAGCGTTAGAGCAGGGTGAACCATTGCCCGACCATGACAACACAGAAAATCAAGCCGAACAACCCAACCCCATCGAAGATAACAGTCCGGACGACATCACACCGGACAGGCGGCAGGAGCAACATAATGCCCGGCTTGTTACCACGGCGAGGAGCCTGAAAAAACAGAAGCAAAGGCTCAAGGCTGCACAAGACACACTCAAAATCAAATGGAGTCAAATACTCAACACTGCAGCGAAGTACGGCAGTAATCGCCACACCAAGAGCTATCCGAAGCGAAAGTTGCTACCTGAATTTGATGAGGAGGCCTTAGATCCTCCACAATTAAAAAATAAAACGGCCATCCGGTCGGATAGACGACCTCATAGCCAACACAAAGCGGCAAATGATGCCGCACACAAACCAGTACGTGATCCGCGTAAGGGCTCGCATCAAAAGGACGGCGCAACCAGATCCATCTATGGACCACGCAAGCGCGTTCCAACATACAATGCAATACAACAAACATCCGAACACCATGGTACACCCAAATACAGGGGTGCTGCACACCCTCTATGTTTCACCGATGAGGTGCTGGATCATGAATTTCTAGAGGGATTCAAACCCGTAAACATCGAGGCGTACGTCGGAACAACAGACCCTGGAGTCTAGATTGAGGACTACATCCTCCACATCCATATGGCTCGAGGAGATGATCTCCATGCCATCAAGTACTTACTCCTCAAGCTCAAAGGGCCAGCTCGGCTCTGGCTTAAAAGCCTCCCCGAAAACTCCATCGGAAGCTGGGAAGAGCTCGAAGACGCCTTTCGAGCAAATTTTCAAGGGACATATGTCCGACCACCGGATGCAGACGATTTATGTCATATAACTCAACAGCCCGGTGAGTCAGCCCGAAAACTTTGGAACAAGTTCCTCACTAAAAAGAACCAAATAGTTGACTGTCCAGACGCCGAAGCCTTAGCAGCTTTCAAGCATAGCGTTCGAGACGAATGGCTTGCCAGACACCTCGGTCAAGAAAAGCCGAGAACAATGGCAGCATTAACAAGCCTCATGAACCATTTTTGCATGGGCGAGGACGGCTGGTTAGCCTGATGCAGCACCAGTGACCCAAGTACATCCGAAGTCAGGGATGGAAACGGGAAATCACGACGCAGCAAGAATAAGCGCCAGAATAAAGAAGACAGCCCGAAGAGCACGACGATAAACGACGGATTTAGAAGCTCTCAGCCAGGGTAGCAGAAGCCGCCCTTCAAAGGCAACATAGACGAATTGTCCAGCCTAAACAAAATTCTGGAGCAAATATGTCAGATCCATAGCACCCCGGATAAACCTGCAAATCATACCCACAGAAAATGTTGGGTCTTCAAACAGTCCGGCAAGCTCAACGCTGAACACAAGGGGCAGGATACACCAAGTGAAGACGAGGACGAACCTCGCAAGCAAAGCACAGGGGAACAAAACAAATTCCCACCAGAAGTCAAATCAGTCAACGTGTTACACGTGATAAAAGGGAGAAACAAAGCGGCACCTTTAGAGGAACATGCCCCAGGGCCTATCACCGTGGAGCTCCGCCACTGGTTGTCCCGACTGATCACCTTCGACCATTGGGATTACTCGGCAAGTATCCGACGTGCAGGATGGGCTGCCTTGGTATTAGATCCAATAATTGACGGATACCACTTCACCCGAGTCCTGATGGATGGCGGCAACAGTTTAAATCTGATATATCAGGACACAGTCCGCAAAATGGGGATAGACCCAACAAAAATTTGCCGCAGCAATGCTACCTTTAAAGGAGTAACATCAGGCCCGGAGGCTCACTGCAGGGGCTCCCTGCTACTAGAGGTTATATTCGGCTTCCCCGATAACTTCCGCAGCGAAAATTTAACTGTCCACGTCGCTCCGTTCCAATGTGGCTATCAAGCACTACTCGGACGCGAAGCTTTCGCTCGCTTTAACGCAATACCGCATTACACTTCCCTCAAGCTCAAGATGCCCGGTCCACGCGGCATCATTACAGTAAATGGAAATATTGAGCGCTCCTTGCGCGCCGAAGACGGTGCGGCCGCCTTGGCCGCCGCACACTAAACGGCCTCACCAACTCAAGCATTTGATAGGTCGTTAAGACCACGGACACAGCTAGACGAGTCCGGCTCAGCTATATGTAATTAATACATGTTTGATGGCTATACCCCTATTACAATACAAGGGGCTCAACGCGCGCGCAAAAGTGGCAATAAGGCTCACCTTTACTCATTTTCAACTATACATTGTTTATTTAGTATAACTTAACTTTTGCACGACAACTTTTCAATTAAGTTCCTCTCTTTTTCAGATGACCATCGTGCTACACCCGTCCAGGATACGACACAACAGAGACACAGGCGCAGACGTGCAGCAGGGACCCGTTCCAAGGATTCTTTGTAGATTAAGACCCTGTGTAAACCTTTTTTACTGTCTCTTGTTGATTTACATCCCTCGGATTCTCAGTACAACCGAGAAGGATGCTGACGTCTTGGCATGTGGCCACGCTAGAATAATGCACGTACCTCGACACCAGGGGCTTATTACAAAGGGTACTGTCCAGACCCGGTTTACACCATAAAGACCGAATACCTTAGGGAGTGTTCGGCGTCGCAAGTTTGGCCTTATATGCATCAGCTCTGAATCATGTCTTTGGTCAAATGTTGGGTTTGCCTGGCTCTTGTGTTTTGCTGCCTTACGTTCTGCTCTATCGGCTAAGGCGGCACCAGGAGAACTACTGCGATTGTGCCCTGGTTCATCCGGACGAGCACCTCAGTAGAGAAAGCCGAAAACTGACTGTCATGATATAGCGTGAGACTGGTAAACCACTCAATGACTTATTGGAATCTTCGGGATTCCTTCGCATTAACGAAGGGCCGTTTCCCGGCCAGGCATGCACACACCCCGAATCCGGATGAGTGCGGAGCCACCAGGGGCTATATAGTAGCCCCGCTGTCAAACTCCTATAACTAAGTGAATGTGTTAAAGCATTATAGTCCGGTTGCCTAGTTCGCTGCGCTATCACCTCCTTAATAGGACCAAGACGTTGGATTAAGTGTGAATACGCGTCTTGTGCGAACACCCCCGCATTATATGCGTGGGGGCTTGTAACGCCCCGTGACCGATGTGCCAGGTGTCCTCCAGTTATTCGCTGTTGTTGCCGTGTCATTTCTTGTGTGTCATGCATGTCATATCATGTCATCATGTGCATTTCATTTGCATACATGTTCGTCTCATGCATCCGAGCATTTTCCCCGTTGTCCGTTTTGCAATCCGACGCTCCTATGTCACCCGGTGTCCCTTTCTACTTGTTTTCGTGTGCGGGTGTTAAACGTTTTCGGAATGGACCAAGACTTGTCATGCGGTCTTGGTTTACTACCGGTAGACCGCCTGTCAAGTTTTGTGTCATTTGGACTTCGTTTGATACTCCAACGGTTGACTGAGGGACCGAGAAGGCCTCGTGTGTGTCGCAGCCAAACTCCTCTCCAAAGTGGTCCAAACCCACCTAAACCTCCTCCATCATCTCGGTCGTTCGATCACGATCGCGTGGCAGAAAACCGCACCTCATTTGGACTCTCCTAGCTCCCTCTACCTATATATATATGATCCCCTCCAAAATTCGCAGAGCAAACCATAACCTCCTCCTCCGCGCGCCTCCGGACATTTCTTCTCCGCCGACGAACATGTCCGCGCCGCCGTCGCAGCCAACCACGGCGTGCCACGTCAGCGTCGCCGTCCTCTCCCCCTCCACCGCGCCAGGCCCGCCGGGCCCGGATCGGGCCCGCGGGGCCCAACCGTCGCCGCCGCCACCCGCGAAGGGCGCACGCGCCCGCGCCAGCCGGATCTCGCGCCGCGCCGCTCGCCTCTTCCTCCGTCGGAGCTGCGCCACCGCCACGCGCGAGCTCGCAGGCCCCGCCATCGCCGGCCACCGCGTCCACTGTCATCCACCTCAACCCCCAGGTCGCGCCGCCCTTGCCTCTTCTCCTTCCTCCTCTCTCCCTCTGACCTTGTCTCTCTCTCTCTCTCGCACAGGGTCGCCGGCCCCGTCACCGGAGTTAGCCAGGCCACCGACGCTGGCCTCCTCGCCCTCTACCTTCGCCGGATCTGGGCCCCCCATGGCCGGATCTACCCGTTTCCATCGATCCCCGCCGCGCCCGTCGCCGGAAACCCTCCCGCCGCGCTCGTCGGACTTCCTCGCCGGCGCCGAGCCACCGTCGTCGTCCTGCTCGAGGTCAGGCGCGGCCTCGCCCGCTCGTTCCACCACGTGGGCCCCACAAGTCGGCCCAGTCTCCAGGCTCAGCCTAGGCCTCGCTAGGCCTGCCTCGCTTCCTCTTCGTTTTGGGCCAAAGCCCATGGTGAGCCCCGCTGCTAAACCCCGCCCCAGATCCTATTAATTATTTTGCTATCTTCATCATGTCATGACTCCGCATCCGTAGCTCCGTTTTGGGCGTGTAGCATATCAAAATATTCGTCCCGACGAGTACATCATTTCATCTCATTGCATCATTTTAAATTGAGCAAATCTTGATGCCCGAAATGTTGTTGGAAGAGGGCTATGTGAGGAATTTGTCAGATCTGTTTCAGCAAATAGCATTTTGTCATTTTTGCCATGATTAATGTGTGCATGCTATGATCCTGAGCTCTACATGTGTTTTGTTATATGCCATGCCATCTTTACAGGGGTGCTTTCCATGTAATTTTGTGATATTTGTGGTGACTAGCACAAGTTTGCAAAGTAGAGTAATCGTTAATGCTGATTTCAGGGACTTGAATTTCACTATGTCCTTGACCTGTCATTATTTTTATGCCATATGTTCATGTTGTTTCCTAGTGATCCGTGCCTCTTTTAAGGATCATCAGTAAGGATGTTTTGTTAATATTGTGGTGCTCTATCCATCCATGCCTTTGTTTGCATTTATGGAGAAACCTAGCTTGAGTCAATCGAGCTCTAATTTTGCTATAAAATGTTCCTGGCAGATCGTTGACATGATTAGCGATTTTGCCGAGGTTGTTGCTATTGATCCGTGCACGCTATGTTGTTGTTCTTGCCATGTCTAGCTTCTATGCCATGTCTCCTTGATGTGTGTATGCTTAGTTTGTCATGCCATGCTCTGTAGTGAGTGAATTGAGCTCGTAAACATGCCTACTCGTTAACTGTTTTGCATGCTCAGGTTTTTCACTAAGTCTGAATATGTTTATGTTTTTGCTATGTTCACATGCTCGCAATTGTATTTTCTGTTCCCTTTTGGCTCAAGGTCACTAAGGGACTTTTATTAAGTGCTTTGAGTAGCTTCACGCCATGCCTTGCTTTTCCATGATATGTTCCTGTAGCATGTAGTTTTCATGCTCTAAAGTATGCTTCATGATGATAAATTCCAGACTTGTGTTAATTTCACTAAGTCTGAAACCTGTTATCTTTTGCACTTTTGTCATGCTTGTTTGAACCTGTTAATGGATGAATTAGCCGTAGCTCAGTGTTCATCTTTTGTCAAGTATCATGAGTGGATCCCTAACATGTATTTTGTTGCTATGTTTGAATGATGTAGCATATTTATCTTGATGCATTTAAGAGGCTACTTGTTGTTTGTCGCAGACTGGTGCCATATTTGTTTTGCTTGTCATTTCCAAACCGTGCATCCGATTCCGGTGATCTTTATATCGATTTCAACTGAAATCACCTCACCTTTCCAGTGGCACTCTTGGATTTCCAAGTTGAGGCCAGGTTCAATCATTCCTTTCCAAATCATGCATATGCATCACATACCGCATCCCGCATATCATACCATGTTCATGTGTTGGTTGTTTACTATGTTGTGTGCTTCTTTCCTGTGTTGCTTCTTCGGGTTGGTTCCGGTAACGTCGTGTTTGTGAGGACCCGTTCGACTACGTCCGTTTGTCTTCTTCATGGACTCGTTCTTCTTCCTTGCGGGATTTCAGGCAAGATGACCATACCCTCAAAATCACTTCTATCTTTGCTTGCTAGTTGCTCGCTCTTTTGCTATGCCTATGCTGCGATACCTACCACTTGCTTTTCATGCCTCCCATATTGTTAAGCCAAGCCTCTAACCCACTTTGTCCTAGCAAACCGTTGTTTGGCTATGTTACCGCTTTGCTCAGCCCCTCTTATAGCGTTGTTAGCTGCAGGTGAAGATTGAAGTTTGTTCCTTGTTGGAACATGGATATTTTGTTAGGATATCACAATATCTCTTATTTAATTAATGCATCTATATACTTGGTAAAGGGTGGAAGGCTCGGCTTTATGCCTGGTGTTTTGTTCCACTCTTGCCGCCCTAGTTTCCGTCATATCGGCGTTATGTTCCCGGATTTTGTGTTCCTTACGCGGTTGGGTTATAATGGGAACCCCTTGACAGTTCGCCTTGAATAAAACTCCTCCAGCAAGGCCCAACATTGGTTTTACCATTTGCCACCTAGCCTTTTCTTCGCTTGAGTTGTCCGGCTCAAGGGTCATCTTTATTTTAACCCCCCCGGGCCAGTGCTTCTCTAAGTGTTGGTCCAAACTGCGCGATGTCCGAGGCTACCAGGGGCAACTCTGGGCTGGCTTACCCGACGTCTGGCTCATCCGGTGTGCCCTGAGAACGAGATATGTGCAGCTCCTATCGGGATTTGTCGGCACATCTGGGTGGCTTTGCTGGTCTTGTTTTACCATTGTCGAAATGTCTTATAACCGAGATTCCGAGCCTGATCGGGTCTTCCCGCAAGAAGGAATATCCTTCGTTGACCATGAGAGCTTGTGATGGGCTAAGTTGGGACACCCCTGCAGGGATTTGAACTTTCGAAAGCCGTGCCCGCGGTTATGGGCAGATGGGAATTTTTTAATGTCCGGTTGTAGAAAACCTGAAGTTAACCTTAATTAAAATGCATCAACCGCGTGTAACCGTGATGGTCTCTTCTCGGCGGAGTCCGGTAAGTGAACACGGTGTTGGAGTTATGCTTGACGTAGGTTGTTTCTAGGATCACTTCTTGATCATAGTTGTTCGACCGTGCTTTTGCCTTCTCTTCTCGCTCTCATTTGTGTATGTTAGCCTCCAAATATGCTAGTTGCTTGCTGCAGCTCCACCTCATACCTTTTGCCCTACCTATAAGCTTAAATAGTCTTGATTGCGAGGGTGCGAGATTGCTGAGTCCCCGTGGCTCACAGATACTTCCAAAACCAGCTTGTAGGTGTCGTTGAACTGTGCAGATGACGCAACCAAGCTCAAGGAGGAGCTCGATGAAGATCTTTTCCTTTGTGTTGATTCGTCTAGTAGATCAGTAGTGGAGCCCAATTGGGGTCGATCGGGGATCTGTGTAGCATTTGGGGTAGTCTTCTTTTATTTTTGTTCCATAGTCGGACCTTGTGTGTATCTGGATGATGTAATGCTTTATACATGTAATTGTGTGAAGTGGCGATTGTAAGCCAACTATGTATCTCTTTCCCTTATTTATTACATGGGTTGTTGTGAAGATTACCTCACTTGCGACATTGCTTTCAATGCGGTTATGCCTCTAAGTCATGCTTCGACACGTGGGAGATATAGCCGCATCGAGGGCATTACAAGTTGCTTTCAGAGCCTTCCCCGACCATAGGAGCCCCCTACTTGATCGAATCGCTGGCGTTATTGAGTCTAGAAAAATGTTTTGAGTCATTTAGGAATTATATATATCGGAGAGTTAGGACTTCTTTTTACTCCTCAGTTGTAACGCCACGATGCGGCTATATCTCCCACGTGTCGAAGCACAACTTAGAGGCATAACCGCATTGTAAGCAATGTCGCAAGTGAGGTAATCTTCACACAACCCATGTAATACATAAGGGAAAGAGATACATAGTTGGCTTACAATCGCCACTTCACACAATACATGAATAAAGCATTACATCATCCAGATACAGACAAGGTCCGATTATGGAACCAAAATAAAAGAAGACTACCCCAAATGCTACATAGATCCCCGATCGTCCCAACTGGGCTCCACTACTGATCAACTGGAAATGGGACAACCTAACGAACACAATCTTTATCGAGCTCCTCCTGAGCTTGGTTGCGTCACCTGCACGATATCATCGAGCACCTGCAAACTGGTTTTGGAAGTAATTTGTGAGTCACGGGGACTCAGCAATCTCACACCCTCGCGATCAAGACTATTTAATCTTATGGGTAAGGTAAAAGGTATGAGGTGGAGCTGCAGCAAGCGACTAGCATATATGGTGGCTAAACATACGCAAATGAGAGCGAGAAGAGAAGGAAAGGGACGGTCGATAAAACTATGATCAAGAAGTGATCCTAGAACAACCTACGTCAAGCATAACTCCAACACCGTGTTCACTTCCCGGATTCCGCCGAGAAGAGACCATCACGGTTACACACGCTGTTGATGTATTTTAATTAAGATCAACTTCAGGTTTTCTACAACCGGACATTAACAAATTCCCGTCTGCCCATAACCGCGGGCACGGCTTTCGAAAGTTCAAATCCCTGCAGGGCTGTCCCAACTTAGCCCATCACAAGCTCTCACGGTCAATGAAGGATATTCCTTCTAGCGGGAAGACCCGATCAGGCTCGGAATCCCGGTTACAAGACATCCTCGACAATGGTAAAACAAGTCCAGCAAGACCACCCGCTGTGCCGACAAATCCCGATAGGTGCTGCACATATCTCGTTCTCAGGGCACACCGGATAAGCTAAGCGTACGGGAGCCAACATAACCCAAGTTGCCAATGGACGGCCCCGCACGGTGCTCTGGGTTGGACCAACACTTAGAGAAGCACTGGCCCGGGGGTTTACCAAAGATGACCCTTGAGCCGGCTGACCCAAGGGAAAGAAAAAGGCTAGGTGGCAAATGGTAAAACCAATGTTGGGCCTTGCTGGAGGAGTTTTATTCAAGGCGAACTGTCAAGGGGTTCCCGTTATAACCCAACCGCGTAAGGAACGCAAAATCCGGGAACATAACACCGATATGACGGAAACTAGGGCGACAAGAGTGGAACAAAACACCAGGCATAAGGCCGAGCCTTCCACCCTTTACAAAGTATATAGATGCATTAATTAAATAAGAGATATTGTGATATCCCAACAAAAAAATCCATGTTGCAACATGGAACAAGCTCCAATATTCACCTGCAACTAACAACGCTATAAGAGGGGCTGAGCAAAGCGGTAACATAGCCAAAGAACGGTTTGCTAGGACAAGGTGGGTTAGAGGCTTGGTTCAACAATATGGGAGGCATGATAAGCAAGTGGTAGGTATCGCATGATAGGCATAGGAAAAGAGCGAGCAACTAGCAAGCAAAGATAGAAGTGATTTCGAGGGTAAGGTCATGTTGCCTGAAATCCCGCAAGGAAGAAGAACGAGTCCATGAAGAAGACAAATGGACGTAGTCAAATGGGTCCTCACAACCCGATGTTATCGGAACAAACCCGAAGAAGCAACACCGCAAAGAAGCAAACAACATAGTAAACAACCACCACATAAGCATGGCACGATGCGCAAACAAGTATGATGCATGTCCGGTTTAATATGCATGGCATGGCAAAGTGCACAAGAAATCCTACAAATTAAATGGAGCTCAATATGCAACGGAGTTGCATATTGAAGAAAACACCACATGACTTATTTAGTTCTCTCTCGTTTAGGTACTCAACAATATTAAATGTTGTTAAACATGGCAAGAGGAGAAGCATAATAAAACTACCTAATTAGGCAAGTTTAAATGAGGCTGGAACAACAAACAACAATTCCGGTAGATCCCCATATGCATTTATCAATCTGGTGCAACAACAATTTTAAACATTTTAATTGTTGTTATCATGATGCGGATGACAAGAACAAATTTATGCAAGGTATTATGACAAGGTTATCAAGAGCATATTATGAAGCATTTGTCATCGAGGCAGAAACGGAAGGGGTGCCACAGCAATGGTAACGAAAGCGGTGCCATGACAACGATAACGGAAGCGGTGCAACGGCAATGTCCCGGTTCCGGTAACTCGATTGAGATACTGATGCAAAGGGGATGTGTCTGGAACATGACATGCAAGGATGGTGGGGTGAACTCGGATACCGAGTTCCCACATGCCGGTGGCAAGGCAAAAAGAGGGGCGACGTTCACCGACAATTCGAGCACGGAGCAAGCACGAGCATCTCATACAACACACAACATTCATTCACGGGTGTCGTCTCAAGGGTTATACCTTCGAAGGGTGCGTTATCGGAGTGGTTCGGGTCAAGCGGTGTAGTCGTTCACGATCGTCGTGGGAAGTAGTAGTACTCGGCGATGGTAGAGGAAGTAGTTGTTCACGGTTCGTTGTGGGAAGTAGTCGTTCTCGTGGCGACGGTAGTCGTTCACGTTCTTAGTTGTACAATTTTCCGTAGATGTTCGGGATCACGACGAGGGACTTGACGTCCACGGAGGCTTCGAGGGTCGACGGTAGTTGTTCTCGTATCATCGTGGAAGTAGTCGTACTCGGCAATAGTGGTACTTGGCATTTTGTTCGGTACTCGTTCAAGCATCCAAGGTCTTCGGCGCTACGGTAGTCGAACTTGACGTTTCCAAGGGGCTCCGGATGTCGTGGTACTTGGCGAATCCGCATGGTCTTCGAGGGACTTGGAGAAAACCATTCAGCGAGAAAGCAACGGGACTCGGTAGCGGCAAACTTGGCGAAGCAGGCAGGGGCTTGGCACAGCGGACGTGTTTCCGATGAAGCTGCTTGCTGGCAGCGGCTGGAAATAGAGGAGGGGGCATCAGTGCGATGGAGGAGGAGCAGGGGAGGGGCGAGGCAAGTAGAAGGCATGCATGCGAAGGCGAAGCAGGGAGGCGGAGCTCCTGATCTGGCGGCGGGGAACTCCAACGGAGTAGGCAGGACGACAGCGACAGCCATTGGGCTCCTGCTCCTGCTGGTGACGACGAAAAACAGGCGCGGTCATGGACGAGGAGAAAGGAGGAGGCACCCCGATCCAGCGGCGGCCAGCAGCGGCTCCGGCGTCCGGCACGATTGAGGGAGCAGGCGAACGGGCGCAGCTCCATGGTGAGGCAGCGACGTTGGAGGAGGTCGGGCAGCGGCTCCTGCTCGGCGACAGGCGAGGCAGCAAGGAGGAGGCGATCGAGGAAGCTCGGGTTGCGCCCCTGTGCACGAACGAAGAGAGGGAAGGAGATGGGGATTGGGCTTGAGCGCGTGCTCTCTGCTCTTGGCGGCACGAGATGGACCCGGGGGGGATGGCAGCGAGGGCAGGTGCTACGGGGTGAGGGAGAGGGCGAGAGGATCAAGAGGATCGAGCATGGGGCGCCTCCCTGGCGGCGGGCACGGGAATGAGAGGGAGAGGATGAGGAGAGGCTGAGGGTCGCTCGGGCCTAGGGTTAGGAGAAGGTGGCCTTGGGTCCGGCCCAGCTACAGGGAAAAGGCCTGGCTGGGCTCCTCACTCCTTCCCTCTTCTCTTAAAAAAAACCTCAGATAGCAAAATAAAAAGAAAAGAGCAGGTATCTAAGGGAGGTTTCTGACAAGGAGGTAAAAAGCTATGGGGTCCAGGATTTAAGTAATATTTGAATAAATTTCTTAGGGCATTTTTAAGGGTACAAAATTAAACCAAGTTTAAATTAACTTCAAACTTGATGCAATTTTGAACCCAACCAAAACAACGTCAAAAGAGATGAAATTTGGTAGAGAGATTGAAGGCATGGTCGAGAATTTATAGGAAAAGAATGAACATTAATAGAGAAGGGGAAAATGGCACTTGCAAAAGAAAGGAAATAGAAGGAAAGGAGAAGGAGATGATGCATGGGACAAAGGCATGGGGAATTATTTTGCAAGTGTGTCAAGGTAATTCCACATTAATGAAATACTTAATATAGCTCCCTACTATTGGGAGGATATGTTTTAAAGAGAATCACCATGTGAATTCCCTCGATTTAAATGGACCGAAGATCCATGCAATTTATTTAGTTGAGTTTTAAAACGGGTTGCATGATGACATGATGCAATGCACATGATGCAAAGATGAATGCAACAGACGGAACAAATCACACAACGAAACCCGGAAACCCTGGAAGGCAACTGAAGCTCCGGTCTTGGGGCGTTACAACACTCCACCACTACGAGAGGATCTCGTCCCGAGATCCAGAATGGCTCCGGAGGGGAAAAAACGGAAGAGAAAGAGAAGAGGTAAAACTAAGTTGCTTCTTACCCAAAGAGTGAAACCAAGAACCTTGCAAAGGTTAAGTCAATTTGAAAGAAAGAATACAACGAAGGTGAACAAAGTTGAAAACCTCCATTAGTAAAGAGGAACAAGGAAGAACAACTTCGTGCAGCACTCCGATTGAAAAGAAAAAAAAGAATTGAATAAGAACTTGATAAGATGAGAAGATACTTGAATCAAAACACGACACTCCGGTTGGAAAAGGATTAGTAGAGGAAAGAATATGGTCTTGACAAACCGAGATGAGGAGTGAAAAGAGCAACATCACTAGACCTCTGGGAGAAAGAATAGAATATAGATAATTGAGATAAAAGAATGGAGAAGAAAAGGCCAACTTCTGTCACAAAAGAGCTTGAAAAGGCATACTTAGGAGAAGGGTCGAACGGAGTTGTTGGAAACCAACAATGAAAGAGTAAGCTTGTTGTGGGCTTATTGAGAACATCTCAAAGCTGAGGTGAAATTCTGCCAGTAGCGGAAACAACAGATTGAATTGACATAAACAAGGAGACGAGAAACTTATTTCACCGGGAGGATAGATGAAGCACTTGGATCATTTATAAGCACCATAGATAGCAACAATCCTTAGGTAAGGCTTTAGGTGAAATATGACACAAGATTACTCCAACGAAGAGATTGATGGATTTAAAATACCTCATTCTTAACAACATGTGAATCATGAAACATGAACTCAAATTATCAAGAATGACATAATACCACCTCCAATGATAAGGTAGAAAGAATTGCACTCCGGATTGCAAGATGAAGAATACTTGAGCTCCTTAGAAAAGAATCTCGGTGACAACTTCGAGAAGGAAATAAATCCTTGTTGCACCATCATGTAGAACCTTCATGAAGAACTCCGGTAACAAAAGAATAACGAAAAGAAAGAGAAGATGAAAACACAAGGTGAAACCTTGCGATGATTGGATGAAGCTCTGCAACGAGATAAGTTGAAACTTGGAACTCCATAAAAGAAAAGATGAATCAAGTGAAACCGAGAATTTAATCATCATGAACAAACTCCGGAAGAAAAGATTAACATATGGATGAAACAAGAATAAGAATTACATAATGCTTATCCTTCATCAATTAAATTGATGCCAAACAATGGATTTGGCACACTACTTATTCTCGTAGAAAGGATTAAGAGAGATATAGCGCAAACTTGGGAAGGCCTTCAACAAACCACCGGTAGAATTTGAAAAGCACGAATGCATAGATATGATACACGAAGGAAGAAAAACTCTTGAACGAACCACCGTAAGAATTGAAAAAGAACGATTAAAACATGAAGAAACACCGGGAAGAATTAGCAATTAAACGAAGATGCTTGAGAGAATTTAGATCCATGAGAACGAAAAGATTATGCGCTGATTAGAGAATCCTTGATTTAGACACCGGTATGATTTAGAATATGAGAGCTGAAAGCTGGAATGAATAAATCTTAGATGATGGGCTCCGGATAATCAAACTGAATAGAATCTTGAATTGCTTCGGATGGGTGAAAAAAAATCTCACAACCGAAAATAATTATGAGAGGATGGCAGAGAATGGGGCAATATTTAAAAGAAACTCTTCTTCGGTCTTCAAAATCTGGGAATGACGATGAGAAACACCACCAAATTGTTGAGATACTCCGGGATGAAGAATGGAAAGGTTGATCCAACGATGATAAGAAATTGAGAGATCTTGGAGAAATACATCTGACTGATGAAAACTTCATTCTTACGTCAAACTTCGAAATGAAATTGAGGTTACCTCCGAGAAAATAAGAAGAGTCATGTAAGATCCTGGGAAAAGACCTATGGGTTAGGGCCCACTCAAGAGAAACACTATTGAAATGATTTAAAGAGAGAGATTGCACCAGTTGAATCAAAAGACTTGAATGAGACAACAACCTCGAGAAAGGTTGAATTGATCTTGAAAGACAAGACGAGCCTTCTGAGATATCTTCAGCACTCACGAACAAATGAATAGCGAGAAGTAAATTATTATGAGGTGCACCAGTATGAGAAGGTATTTGAAACGAGGAAAAAGGGTATGAGATCAACACCGAAAGCTTGATTTGAATCCACCGGAGAAGAAAACGAGTGAAGAGTGACGAACTTGAAGCTCCGTTAGAATGTTCATGAGAATCACCGGGTAAGAACATGAAGGAAAGAATGGAGAGACTACACATGAATCAAAGGATACTTGATTAAGAAATCTGAGTCCTTGAAGAAAAAGGGTGGGTGGGAGGGAAAAACAAAGGCAACTTGGAGACGTATGAAATGAACACCGTTGAGAAAAAAAACTGATAATTGATCTTGCTGATGTTGAAATGATCAGAACCACTTGGAGGGAAAACACGCCGGTTGAAAAGGATTTGCATGACAATCTCGATTATCATGAGGGATTAGTATTCACGTAGGAGTATGAGCACACCGTTTAGGAAAGGTGTGGAATCAACATTTGACTTCGAAGCAACTAGAATACCACCACTCAAAACAAAAAAACAAAGGGTTGGCTTGCAGAATAAGCCGGAACAAACATATGATAGAGATTTCGTCCGAAGTTTTTGTGGTGGGGACTACACGGGCTCGATCATACAACACCATCATGTACAAGGCAGTGCACATGACATACGAAGCATCCCCGAGTCGGCATAGCCAAGGACTCTTTAAGACACAACGAGACCACCGTAAAACCAACTCTGGATAGGCAGACCACTAGACGTCGAACCCCAATTTCATATCATACATCTGTCGGAAAGATATCCTAAGAGCAACTTGAATTCCCACTTATAAACTCCCGAAATTTTCCGGTTATGCAATCATGTGTTGGGGATACAGGGGAAGCATAATATCTCACCCAAAACTAGCAAATCCTACATCCAGCTGTATCCATCGTTCAACACATAACCAAGAAACCTTCGGAAATCATTTACCTCAACCTTTGAAAAGCATCCATTATACGAGTTATGGCAATACTCCCGAACTCCCGCCCCAGTACTGGGTGGCGTCGAGGTTATCTCACTAACAACTGCATAAAAGAGATTTTCGATGTCGGCGAAACTAAACTCAGGTATTCCAGAACTGCAACGATAAAATTGTGACGACAACACCTCGGAGCTCAACTCCCCGGGACACTGCCACAACCCCTAAATGTCAGGAGGCACCAAGAACAATGTTCTCGTCACAAAACCATCAGAACTATTCCAAGATACCCGCGTGATCCTAAGAAATTTTTTTAGTGAAATTTGAGAAGAGAAGAGTCAAAACTCTACGTCAGGATGCCTCACCAGAGCGACGAAGGGACTAAGGAGTAAAAAGAAGTCCTAACACTCCGATATATATAATCCAAAATGACTCAAAACATTTTTCTAGACTCAACAACACCAACGATTCGATCAAGCAGGGGGCTCCTAAGTCGGGGAAGGCTCTGATACCAACTTGTAACGCCCACGATGCAGCTATATCTCCCACGTGTCGAAGCACGACTTAGAGGCATAACCGCATTGTAAGCAATGTCGCAAGTGAGGTAATCTTCACACAACCCATGTAATACATAAGGGAAAGAGATACATAGTTGGCTTACAATCGCCACTTCACACAATACATGAATAAAGCATTACATCATCCAGATACAGGCAAGGTCCGACTACGGAACCAAAATAAAAGAAGACTACCCCAAATGCTACACAGATCCCTGATCGTCCCAACTGGGCTCCACTACTGATCAACTGGAAATGGGACAACCTAATGAACACGATCTTCATCGAGCTCCTCCTGAGCTTGGTTGCGTCACCTGCACGATATCATCGAGCACCTGCAAACTGGTTTTGGAAGTAATCTGTGAGTCACGGGGACTCAGCAATCTCACACCCTCGTGATCAAGACTATTTAATCTTATGGGTAAGGTAAAAGGTATGAGGTGGAGCTGCAACAAGCGACTAGCATATATGGTGGCTAAACATACGCAAATGAGAGCGAGAAGAGAAGGCAAGGCACGGTCGATAAAACTATGATCAAGAAGTGATCCTAGAACAACCTACGTCAAGCATAACTCCAACACCGTGTTCACTTCCCAGATTCCGTCGAGAAGAGACCATCACGGTTACACATGCGGTTGATGTATTTTAATTAACCGGACATTAACAAATTCCCGTCTGCCCATAACCGCGGGCACAGCTTTCGAAAGTTCAAATCCCTGCAGGGCTGTCCCAACTTAGCCCATCACAAGCTCTCACGGTCAATGAAGGATATTCCTTCTAGCGGGAAGACCCGATCAGGCTCGGAATCCCGGTTACAAGACATCCTCGACAATAGTAAAACAAGTCCAGCAAGACCACCCGCTGTGCCGACAAATCCCGATAGGTGCTGCACATATCTCGTTCTCAGGGCACACCGGATAAGCTAAGCGTACGGGAGCCAACATAACCCAAGTTGCCAATGGACGGCCCCGCACGGTGCTCTGGGTTGGACCAACACTTAGAGAAGCACTGGCCCGGGGGTTTACCAAAGATGACCCTTGAGCCGGCTGACCCAAGGGAAAGAAAAAGGCTAGGTGGCAAATGGTAAAACCAATGTTGGGCCTTGCTGGAGGAGTTTTATTCAAGGCGAACTGTCAAGGGGTTCCCGTTATAACCCAACCGCGTAAGGAACGCAAAATCCGGGAACATAACACCGATATGACGGAAACTAGGGGGAAAAGAGTGGAACAAAACACCAGGCATAAGGCCGAGCCTTCCACCCTTTACCAAGTATATAGATGCATTAATTAAATAAGAGATATTGTGATATCCCAACAAAAAAATCCATGTTCCAACATGGAACAATCTCCAATATTCACCTGCAACTAACAACGCTATAAGAGGGATTGAGCAAAGCGGTAACATAGCCAAAGAACGGTTTGCTAGGACAAGGTGGGTTAGAGGCTTGGTTCAACAATATGGGAGGCATGATAAGCAAGTGGTAGGTATCGCATGATAGGCATAGGAAAAGAGCGAGCAACTAGCAAGCAAAGATAGAAGTGATTTCGAGGGTAAGGTCATGTTGCCTGAAATCCCGCAAGGAAGAAGAACGAGTCCATGAAGAAGACAAATGGACGTAGTCGAATGGGTCCTCACAACCCGATGTTATCGGAACTAACCCGAAGAAGCAACACCGCACAGAAGCAAACAACATAGTAAACAACCACCACATAAGCATGGCACGATGCGCAAACAAGTATGATGCATGTCCGGTTTAATATGCATGGCATGGCAAAGTGCACAAGCAATCCTACAAATTAAATGGAGCTCAATATGCAACGGAGTTGCATATTGAAGAAAACACCACATGACTTATTTAGTTCTCTCTCGTTTAGGTACTCAACAATATTAAATGTTGTTAAACATGGCAAGAGGAGAAGCATAATAAAACTACCTAATTAGGCAAGTTTAAATGAGGCCGGAACAACAAACAACAATTCTGGTAGATCCCCATATGCATTTATCAATCTGGTGCAACAACAATTTTAAAAATTTTAATTGTTGTTATCATGATGCGGATGACATGAACAAATTTATGCAAGGTTTTATGACAAGGTTATCAAGAGCATATTATGAAGCATTTGTCATCGAGGCGGAAATGGAAGGGGTGCCACGGCAATGGTAACGAAAGCGTTGCCATGGCAACGATAACGGAAGCGGTGCCACGGCAACGTCCCGGTTTCGGTAACTCGATTGAGATACCGATGCAAAGGGGAAGTGTCTGGAACATGACATGCAAGGATGGTGGGGTGAAATCGGATACCGAGTTCCCACATGTCGGTGGCAAGGCAAAAAGAGGGGCGACGTGCACCGACAATTCGAGCACGGAGCAAGCACGAGCATCTCATACAACACACAACATTCGTTTACGGGCGTCGTCTTGAGGGTTATACCTTCGAAGGGTGCGTTATCGGAGCGGTTCGGGTCAAGCGGTGTAGTCGTTCACGATCGTCGTGGGAAGTAGTGGTACTCGGCGATGGTAGAGGAAGTAGTTGTTCACGGTTCGTTGTGGAAGTAGTCGTTCTCGTGGCGACAGTAGTCATTCACGTTCATGAAGGCTTCAAGGGTCGACGGTAGTTGTTGTCGTATCATCGTGGAAGTAGTCGTACTCGGCGATAGTGGTACTTGGTGTTTCGTTCGGTACTCGTTCAAGCATCCAAGGTCTTCGGCGCTACGATAGTCGAACTTGACGTTTCCAAGGGGCTTTGGATGTCGTGGTACTTGGCGAATCCGCGTGGTCTTCAAGGGACTTGGCGAAGACCATTTAGGGAGGAAGCAACGGGACTCAGTAGCGGCAAACTTGGCGAAGCAGGCAGGGGCTTGGCACAGCGGACGTGTTTCCGATGAAGCTGCTTGCTGGCAGCGGGTGGAAACAGAGGAGGGGGCATCGATGCGTTGGCGACGGAGCAGGGGTGGGGCGAGGCAAGTAGAAGGCATGCATGCGAAGGCGAAGCAGGGAGGCATGCATGAGTAGGCAGGATGACAACGACAGCCATGGGGCTCCTGCTCCTGCTGGTGACGACGAAAAACAGGCGCGGTCGTGGACGAGGAGAAAGGAGGAGGCACCCCGATCTGGCGGCGGCCAGCAGTGGCTCCGGCGTCTGGCACGATCGAGGGAACAGGCGAACGGGCGCAGCTCCATGGCGAGGCAGCGACGTTGGAGGAGGTCGGGCGGCGGCTCCTTCTCGGCGACAGGCGAGGCAGCAAGGAGGAGGCGATCGAGGAAGCTCGGGTTGTGCCCCTGTGCACGAACGAAGAGAGGGAAGGAGATGGGGATCGGGCTTGAGCGCGTGCTCTCTGCTCTTGGCGGCGCGAGATGGACCCGAGGGGGAAGGCAGCATGGGGAGGTGCTACGGGGTGAGGGAGAGGGCGAGAGGATCAAGAGGATCGAGCGTGGGGCGCCTCCCTGGCGGCGGGCACGGGAACGAGAGGGAGAGGACGAGGAGAGGCTGAGGGTCGCTCGGGCCTAGGGTTAGGAGAAGGTGGCCCTGGGGCCGGCCCAGCTACAAGGAAAAGGCCTGGCTAGGCTCCTCACTCCTTCCCTCTTCTCTTTAAAAAAACCTTAGATAGCAAAATAAAAAGAAAAGAGCAGGTATCTAAGGGAGGTTTCTGACAAGGAGGTAAAAAGCTATGGGGTCCAGGATTTAAGTAATATTTGAATAAATTGCTTAGGGCATTTTTAAGGGTAAAAAATTAAACCAAGTTTAAATTAACTTCAAACTTGATGCAATTTTGAACCCAACCAAAACAACGTCAAAAGAGATGAAATTTGGTAGAGAGGTTGAAGGCATGGTCGAGAATTTAAAGGAAAAGAATGAACATTAATAGAGAAGGGGAAAATGGCACTTGCAAAAGAAAGGAAATAGAAGGAAAGGAGAAGGAGATGATGCATGGGACAAAGGCATGGGGAATTATTTTGCAAGTGTGTCAAGGTAATTCCACATTAATAAAATATTTAATATAGCTCCCTACTATTGGGAGGATATGTTTTAAAGAGAATCACCATGTGAATTCCCTCGATTTAAATGGACTGAAGATCCATGCAATTTATTTAGTTGAGTATTAAAACGGGTTGCATGATGACATGATGCAATGCACATGATGCAAAGATGAATGCAACAGACGAAACAAATCACACAACGAAACCCGGAAACCCTGGAAGGCAACTGAAGATCCGGTCTTGGGGCGTTACATCAGTCCCTTCGTCGCTCTGGTGAGGCATCCTGACGTAGAGTTTTGACTCTTCTCTTCTCAAATTTCACTAAAAAAAATTTAGGATCACGCGGGTATCTTGGAATCGTTCCGATGGTTTTGTGACGGGAACATTGTTCTTGGTGCCTCCTGACATTTAGGGGTTGTGGCAGTGTCCCGAGGAGTTGAGCTCCGAGGTGTTGTCGTCACAATTTTATCGTTGCACTTCTGGAATACCTGAGTTTAGTTTCGCCGACATCGAAATCTCTTTTATGCAGTTGTTGGTGAGATAACCTCGACGCCACCCAGTACTGGGGCGGGAGTTCGGGAGTATTGCCATAACTCGTATAACGGATGCTTTTCAAAGGTTGAGGTAAATGATTTCCGAAGCTTTCTTGGTTATGTGTTGAACGATGGATACAGCTGGATGTAGGATTTGTGTTGTTTTGGGTGAGATATTATGCTTCCCCTGTAGCCCCAACACCTGATTGCATAACCGGAAAATTTTGGGAGTTTATAAGTGGGAATTCAAGTAGCTCTTAGGACATCTTTCCGACAGATGTATGATATGAAATTGGGGTTCGACGTCTAGTGGTCCGCCTATCCACGGTTGGTTTTACAGTGGTCTCGTTGTGTCTTAAAGAGTCCTTGGCTATGCCGACTCGGGGACGCTTCGTATGTCATGTGCACTGCCTTGTACATGATGGTGCTTTACGATCGAGCCCGTGTAGGCCCCACCACGAAAACTTCGGACAAAATCTCTATCATATGTTTGTTCCGGCTTATTCTGCAAGCCAATCCTTTGTTTTTGTTTGGAGTTGTGGTATTCGAGTTGCTTCGAAGTCAAATGTTGATTCCATACCTTTTCCTAAGCGGTGTTCTCATACCCCGATGTGAACACTAATCCTTCTCGATCATCGCGTTTGTCATGTCAATCCTTTTTAACCGGTGTGCTTCTCTTCAAGTGGATCCGATCATTGCAACATCCGCAAGATCAAGTATCAGTTCTTCTCAACGGTGTTTGTTTCATCCGTCCCCAAGTTGCCTTTGTTTTCCTACCCACCCACCCTTTTTCTTCAAGGAATCCGATGTTTTAATCAAGTATCCTTTATATTCTTGTGAAGTCTCTCCATTCCTTTTCCGTCAATATTCTTATCTGGTGATTCTCAGGAAGATTCTAATGGAGCTTCAAGTTCGTCATTCTTCATTCTTTTCATCTCCGATGAATTCAATTCAAGCTTTGTCAATTATTTCCTTTCCTCGTTGCAAATACTTTCTCATGCCGGTACACCTCTTAATCATCCATTTCTCGCTATTCAATTATTCCGGAGTGCTAAAGATATCTCAGAAGGATCGTCTTGTCATTCAAGATCCGTTCATCCTATTTTGAGGATGTTTATCTCATTCAAGCCTTTTAATTCAACCGTTGCATTCTCTCTTTTAAATCGTTCTACGGTGTTTCTTTTGAGTGGGCCCTAACCCACAGGTCTTTTTACAGGATCTTACCTATCTCTTCTTATTCTCCCGGAGTTAGTCTCAAATTCATTTCAATGTTTGACGTAAGGATGAGTTATCATCAGTCAAATGCCCTTCTCCAAGATCTTTCCAACTCTTTTCATCGTTGGCTCAATCTCTTCACTTTTGATTCTTCCGGAGTGCCTAAACGATTCATGGTGGTGTTTCTCGTCGTCATTCTCGGATTTTGAAGACGAAGAAGAGTTTTTCCTCTAAAGCTTGCTCCATTCTCTTCAAGATTCATGGTTCTAGCTTTGTCGCCATCCTCTCTTTATTGTTTTTGATTATCAGAATTCTTTTCACCTATCCAGAGCAAATTCAGGAGTATTTTCAGTTTGATCATCCGGAGCCCATCATCTCAGATTTATTCTTTCTTAGCTTTCAGCTATCATTCTCCAAATATTACCGGTGCATCGCTCAAATATCCTCTAATCAGCTCGTGATCTATTCGTTCTCTTGTATCTAAATCCCCTCAAATATCCTCACTCGTTCTCTAATTCTTACTGGTGATTCATCACTTTACTTCGTAAATTTCCAATTCTTATGGTGGCTATTCAAGATTCTTCTTCCTTCGTGTTCATATCAATCCATTCGTTGTTCCCAAATCTACCGGTGGTTCGTTGAAGACTTTCCAAGTTTATGCTATATCTATTTTAAATCCTTTCTACGAGAATAAGTAGTATGCCAAGTCCATTGCTTGTCATCAATTTAAATTGGTGAAGGATAAGCATAACGTAATTCTTCTTCTTGTTTCACCCAAGTGATTAATTCTTTATTTCGGAGGCTCATCAAAATCCGATTTAAATTGTTTCATCTTCTCTTTTTCCCGGAGTTCCAACAATTTTCAAATATTTCACCACAGAGATTCATCTAAATCGGTACAAAGATTCACCTTGTGTTTTCAACTTCTTTTTCCTTCCATTTGATCATCCTTTTGTTTAACGGAGTTCTTCATGAAGGTTCTACATGATGGTTCATAAAGGATTTAATTCCTTCTCGAAGTTTTCATCAAGATTCTTTTCTAAGGAGATCAAGTATTCTTCATCTTGCAATCCAGAGTGCAATTCTTTTTACCTTATCATTGGAGGTGGTATTATGCCACTCTTGATAATTTGAGTTCATGTTTCATGATTCACAGGTTGTTAAGAATGGGGTATTTTAAATCCATCAACCTCTTCATTGGAGTTATCTTGGGTTATATTTCACCTAAAGATTTCCCTAAGGATTTTGCTATTTATGGTGCTTATAAATGATCCAAGTTCTTCATTTATCCTCCCGGTGAATAAGTTTCTCGTCTCCTTGTTGTTATCAATCCAATCTTGGGTTTGGTTAGTGGCAGGTTGTCACCTCATAATTTGAGATGTATTCCATAAGACCATATCAAGCTTATCCTTTCGTTGTTAGTTTTTACAACAATTCCGTTCGACCCTCCTCCTAAGGATGCCTTTTCAAGCTCTTTTGTGGCAGAAATTGGCATTTTCTTCTCCATTCTCCTATTTCAATTATCTATCTTCTATTCTTTTGTTCTGGAGGCATTGCGATGTTGTTCTTTTCACCCATCATCTCGTTTTGTCAAAGATCATGTTCTTTTCATGCCTATCCATTTAAACGGAGTGTTGTGCCCTTTTGCTCAAGTTCTTTTCGCCTTATCAAGTCTTGCATCTCTTTTCAACCGGAGTGCCATACGAATTTCTTCTTCCTTGTTCCTCTTTCCTAACGGAGTGCTTTCAACTTCGTTCATCTCCATTGTATTCTTTCCTCAAGATGGATTAACCTTTTCAAGGTTTGTTGGTTTCACTCGTTTGTCAAAGGAGCAACTTAGTTTTACCTCTTCTCTTTCTCTTCCGTTTTCCCTCCGATGCCATTGTAGATCTCGGGACGAGATCCTCTTGTAGTGGTGGAGTGTTGTAACGCCCCGTGACCGATGTGCCAGGTGTACTCCAGTTATTCGCTGTTGTTGCCATGTCATTGCTTGCATGTCATGCATGTCATATCATGTCATCATGTGCATTTCATTTGCATACATGTTCGTCTCATGCATCCGAGCATTTTCCCAGTTGTCCGTTTTGCAATCCGGCACTCCTATGTCACCCAGTGTCCCTTTCTACTTCTTTTCGTGTGCGGGTGTTAAACGTTTTTGGATTGGACCGAGACTTGTCATGCGCGCTTGGTTTACTACCGGTAGACCGCCTGTCAAGTTTCGTGTCATTTGGACTTCGTTTGATACTCCAACGGTTGACCGAGGGACCGAGAAGGCCTCGTGTGTGTTGCAGCCCAACACCACTCCAAAGTGGCCCAAACCCACCTAAACCTCCTCCATCATCTCGGTCGTTCGATCACGATCGCGTGGCCGAAAACCGCACCTCATTTGGAATCTCCTAGCTCCCTCTACCTATATATATGTGATCCCCTCCAAAATTCGCGGAGCAAACCCTAACCTCCTCCTCCGCGCGCCGCCGGACATTTCTTATCCGCCGACGGACATGTCCACGCCGCCCGCCGCAGCCAACCACGGCATGCCACATCAGCGTCGCCGTCCTCCCTCTCCCCCTCCACCATGCCAGGCCCGCCGGGCCGGGATCGGGCCCGCGGGGCCCAACCATCGCCGCCGCCACCCGCGGAGGGTGCCCGCGCCCGCGCCAGCCGGATCTCGCGCCGCGCCGCTCGCCTCTTCCTCCGCCAGAGCTGCGCCGCCGCCGCGCATGAGCTCGCTGGCCCCGCCATCGCCGGCCACCGCGTCCGCCGTCATCCACCTCAACCCCCAGGTCGCGCCGCCCTTGCCTCTTATCCCTCCTCCTCTCTCCCTCTGACCCTGTCTCTCTCTCTCTCTCGCACAGGGTCGCCAGCCCCGTCGCCGGAGTGAGCCAGGCCACCGACGCCAGCCTCCTCGCCCTCTACCTTCGCCGGATCTGGGCCCCCCACGGCCGGATCTACCCGTTTCCGTCGATCCCCGCCGCGGCCGTCGCCGGAAACCCTCCCGCCGCGCTCGTCGGACTTCCTCGCCGGTGTCGAGCCGCCATCGTCGTCCTTCTCGGGGTCGGGCACGGCCTCGCCCGCTCGTTCCACCGCGTGGGCCCCGCAAGCCGGCCCAGTCTCCAGGCTCAGCCCAGGCCTCGCTAGGCCTGCCTCGCTTCCTCTTCATTTTGGGCCAAAGCCCATGGTGAGCCCCGCTGCTAAACCCCGCCTGTGTGTTGTTTTGCTATATGACGCTCACCTGTTTTTTTTCACTAAGTCCCAGATCTGTTAATTATTTTGCTATCTTCATCATGTCATAACTCTGCATCCATAGCACCGTTTTGGGCGTGTAGCATATCAAAATGTTCTCCTCGACGAGTACATCATTTCATCTCACTGCATCATTTTCATTTGAGCTCATCATGATGCCCGAAATGTTGTTGGAAGAGGGCTATGTGAGGAATTTGTCAGATCTATTTTAGCAAATGGCATTTTGTCATTTTTTCCATGATTAATGTGTGCATGCTATGATCCTGAGGTCTACATGTGTTTTGTTATATGCCATGCCATATTTACAGGGGTGCTTGCCATGTAATTTTATGATATTTGTGGTGACTAGCACAAGCTTGCAAAGTAGCGTAATCGTTAATTCTGATTTCAGGGACTTAGAATTTCACTATGTCCTTGCCCTGTCATTATTTTTATGCCATATGTTCATGTTGTTTCCTAGTGATCCGTGCCTCTTTTGAGGATGATCAGTAAGGATGTTTTGTTAATATTGTGGTGCTCTATCCATCCATGCCTTTGTTTGCATTTATGGAGAAACCTAGCTTGAGTCAATCGAGCTCTACTTTTGCTATAAAATGTTGCTGGCAGATCGTTGACATGATTAGCGATTTTGCCGAGGTTGTTGCTATTGATCTGTGCACGCTATGTTGTTGTTCTTGCCATGTCTAGCTTCTATGCGATGTCTTCTTGATGGGTGCATGCTTAGTTTGTCATGTCATGCTCTGTAGTGAGTGAATCGAGCTCGTAAACATGCCTACTCGTTAACTGTTTTGCATGCTCAGGTTTTTCACTAAGTCTGAATATGTTTATGTTTTTGCTATGTTCACATGCTCGCAATTGTATTTTCTGTTCCCTTTTGGCTGAAGGTCACTAAGGGACTTTTGTTAAGTTCTTTCAGTAGCTTCATGCCATGCCTTGCTTTGCCATGATATGTTCCTGTAGCATGTAGTTTTCATGCTCTAAAGTATGCTTCATGATGATAAATTCCAGACTTGTGTTAATTTCACTAAGTCTGAAACCTGTTATCTTTTGCACTTTTGTCATGCTTGTTTGAACCTGTTAATGGATGAATTAGCCGTAGCTCAGTGTTCATCTTTTGTCAAGTATCATGAGTGGATCCCTAACATGTATTTTGTTGCTATGTTTGAATGCTGTAGCATATTTATCTTGATGCATTTAAGAGGCTACTTGTTGTTTGTCGCAGACTGGTGCCATATTTGTTTTGCTTGTCATTTCCAAACCGTGCATCCGATTCCGGTGATCTTTATATCGATTTCAACTGAAATCACCTCACCTTTACAGTGGCACTCTTGGATTTCCAAGTTGAGGCCAGGTTCAATCATTCCTTTCCAAATCATGCATATGCATCACATACCGCATCCCGCATATCATACCATGTTCATGTGTTGGTTGTTTACTATGTTGTGTGCTTCTTTCCGGTGTTGCTTCTTCGGGTTGGTTCCGGTAACGTCCCGTTTATGAGGATCCGTTCGACTACGTCCGTTTGTCTTCTTCATGGACTCGTTCTTCTTCCTTGCGGGATTTCAGGCAAGATGACCATACCCTCGAAATCACTTCTATCTTTGCTTGCTAGTTGCTCGCTCTTTTGCTATGCCTATGCTGCGATACCTACCACTTGCTTTTCATGCCTCCCATATTGTTAAGCCAAGCCTCTAACCCACTTTGTCCTAGCAAACCGTTGTTTGGCTATGTTACCGCTTTGCTCAGCCCCTCTTATAGCATTGTTAGTTGCAGGTGAAGATTGAAGTTTGTTCCTTGTTGGAACATGGATATTTTGTTGGGATATCACAATATCTCTTATTTAATTAATGCATCTATATACTTGGTAAAGGGTGGAAGGCTCGGCCTTATGCCTGGTGCTTTGTTCCACTCTTGCCGCCCTAGTTTCCTTCATATCGGCGTTATGTTCCCGGATTTTGCGTTCCTTATGCGGTTGGGTTATAATGGGAACCCCTTGACAGTTCGCCTTGAATAAAACTCCTTCAGCAAGGCCCAATATTGGTTTTATCATTTTCCACCTAGCCTTTTCTTCCCTTGAGTCGGCCGGCTCAAGGGTCATCTTTATTTTAACCCTCCCGAGCCAGTGCTTCTCTAAGTGTTGGTCCAAACTGAGCGATGTCCGAGGCTACCAGGGCAACTCTGGGCTGGCTTACCCAATGTCTGGCTCATTCGGTGTGCCCCGAGAACGAGATATGTGCAACTCCTATCGGGATTTGTCGGCACATCTGGGTGGCTTTGCTGGTCTTGTTTTACCATTGTCGAAATGTCTTGTAACCGGGATTCCGAGCCTGATCGGGTCTTCCCGCTAGAAGGAATATCCTTTGTTGACCGTGAGAGCTTGTGATGGGCTAAGTTGGGACACCCCTGCAGGGATTTGAACTTTCGAAAACCGTGCCCGTGGTTATGGGCAGATGGGAATTTGTTAATGTCCGGTTGTAGAAAACCTGAAGTTAACCTTAATTAAAATGCATCAACCGCGTGTGTAACCGTGATGGTCTCTTCTCGGCGGAGTCCGGGAAGTGAACACGGTGTTGGAGTTATGCTTGACGTAGGTTGTTTCTAGGATCACTTCTTGATCATAGTTGTTTGACCGTGCATTTGCCTTCTCTTCTCGCTCTCATTTGCGTATGTTAGCCTCCAAATATGCTAGTCGCTTGCTGCAGCTCCACCTCATACCTTTTGCCCTACCTATAAGCTTAAATAGTCTTGATCGCGAGGGTGTGAGATTGCTGAGTCCCCGTGGCTCATAGATACTTCCAACACCAGCTTGCAGGTGCTTTTGAACCGTGCAGATGATGCAACCAAGCTCAAGTAGGAGCTCGATGAAGATCTTATCCTTTGTGTTGATTCGTCTAGTAGATCAGTAGTGGAGCCCAGTCGGGGTCGATCGGGGATCTGTGTAGCATTTGGGGTAGTCTTTCTTTTATTTTGGTTCCGTAGTCGGACCTTGTGTGTATCTGGATGATGTAATGCTTTATTCATGTAATTGTGTGAAGTGGCGATTGTAAGCCAACTATGTATCTCTTTCCCTTATGTATTACATGTGTTGTTGTGAAGATTACCTCACTTGCGACATTGCTTTCAATGCGGTTATGCCTCTAAGTCGTGCTTCGACATGTGGGAGATATAGACGCATCGAGGGCGTTACAGGGCTGAAGCCGACGACTGCAATCTTTCAGGTTATATACAGGTATACATAAACGGCCGCACAGGAGGCATCACAATACTTTCTGGCAAAAGTATAAATACAGCCTTGATAAATTTAATAAAACGTTGTTTTTACAATGGGAATACATGTCACTCAAACATAACATTCTTCGAGCACTGGGCCTCTATCGAACGAGCGCCCTCAAGAACTTCTTCAAAATAGTGCTCGGCAGCCACTCGGCCTATGGCCGAACCCTGCGCCGCGACAGTGGTGGCATCCATCTCCGCCCAGTATGTTTTGACACGGGCAAGGGCCATCCACTAGCCTTCTATGCACGCCGACCTCTTCATCGCATTAATGCGTGGCACCGCACCAAGGAACTGTTGCACCAAGCTAAAATAGCTGTTCGGCTTTGTCCTTTCCGGCCACAGATGATCCACGACAGACCTCATGGCGAGTCCGGACAATCTATTGAGTTCGGCCTTTTCGGCAAGCTAATCATTCAATGGAAGCGGATGCTCTGGAACGTTAAATTGCGACCAGAACAGCTTGTCTACTTCACGATCTGTCTGATCTCGGAAGTATTCGGCCGCATCGACAACGCTCGCCGCTAAATCCAGATATGCGTCGGCCGAACTCCACAGCCGATCCAGAGGGGCATACCGCGGATCGCCGAACTTCCTCCGCAACATAAAGGGCTTCCCAGCCACAATATCCCCGGCTTCACGCAGTTCCTCCTTCTTTGCTCTCATTGTAGAGCGGGTGTCTTTGGTCGCCATTGTGCCCTTTTCGAGGTCCGTAGCCTTTGCCCGGCTTTCTTCTTCAAGAAACCGGCGGTGGTCGGCAGTGTCTTTTAACTTCACAACCATTTTGGCCATTTTCTCTTTGCTCTCACTATGCGTGGCCTTCTCGGCTCTCAACTCTTCGGCCGCCTTCAAAGCGGCCGCATTACTACTCCTTGCTTGCTCCTTGGCGCAGGCAAGCTCCGCCCGCAGGGCCTCCACGGTGGCAGCTCCATCTGCAGTCACAACATATTAAAGATACTTGCAGCAGGCTGCTCTTACTATGTGACATTCACTATAAACATCACCTATCTTGTGCCTCGTCAAGCCGCTTGTTAACAAGCTCGATGTCGGCATTCGCCGCATCCAGTCGCCATTTTAGTTCGGCAACCCCATCAGTCCGGCTAGCCACCGGAGCTTCAGACACCTGCACATAACGGCAGTCTGGTTATTACCTGGGACTACAATCCTCTGTTCGCCGCCGTTCTCGAAGACAACCAGAGTCTCAGGGGCTACTATCTACATAGGGCGCACCTAAAAATGTGCGGTACTACCACAAATGCATATCACTCCACGTACCTCAAAGCCCGTCAGTAGACTCATAAAGGCTTCATGCAACCCGTTTTCGGCGGACGAAATCCTTTCAATCACCATACACATTAATGTACGGTGCTCTTCTGAGATAGTCGCTCGCTCTAGCAGACCCTTCAGTACGTCTGACCGCATACCAGGTGGTGCCGGACTCTTTTGATTGCTCTCTTCAAGAGCCAGATACTGAGGGCTTCGGGTGACCATGGGATTACCTTCTGGCCTTGCCGGATCCGGAGAAACTCTCCGTGACGACACTTCAAGGTCGCCCGCTTCTTGAGCCAGGGAGTCCGGGGGAGGCGTTTCGCTCTCCATCATCTCTGGAAGAAGATCCCCCGAAGACGAGCTCTGCTGAGAAGGGCTCAGATCCGAACTGCAAGATAGATGCTTCGGTTATCTTCCTCAGAAGTAAGGTAGTATATCTTCACTATTAAGTACTTTTTGATTACTTACAACTCATTAGAGGGCTGATCCCCGCATGGACTTTGTGCGGCAAGAGCACCCTCCGAGGCGGGACCCTCTGGTGGAGTTTTCTTCTCCCGTTTGGAAACCTTGGTTTCCGGATCATCAGAGGTAGTCCTCTTCCTCCCCCGGGGCGAGGGAATGTCAGATTCCTTCCCTTGGTTATCCTCCCTCACGGAGGCGCTCGTTCCCTCGGTTGGAATAGGTAGCGGTGGGGGCCCGCTTTCGCCCTCTTTATTCCCCCCTTCATCTTCCTTTGACGGCACCAGGCAAGGTGCTGGCTCAAGCATCTTTTCCAGCACCAGATTGTCCAAGCCTTCGGGAAGGGGGGCCGAACACCGGATCATCTTCACCTTTGTTATCCAGTCGTGGTCAAAAAGCAATTCTTCAGAATGACGTCATGATAAATGAAAGACAGTGTGTTCGGCTAGATAATTACTTACTTGGGCCGCGGTGCGGTTGCTGCTCAGGTCCACGTCCTCGGAGGTGTCCGAACACTCTATTTGGGGTTCAAAGAACGACTTGTACATCTCCTCGTGCGCCAGGCCGAGGAAATTCTGAATAGCGCGCGGTCCTTCTAGGTTGAATTCCCACAAGCGAAGGGGCCGACATTTGCAAGGCTGGACTCGATGAACCAGCATGACTTGTAGTACCATAACGAAACTAAAATCTCCCTCGAAGAGATCTCGGATGCGGCTCTACAGTATGGGTACATCCTTGGCTGGACCCCAGCTCAGCCCCCTGCTGATCCATGACATCAGTTGTGGTGGAGGGCCAGAGCGAAAGGCGGGGGAAGCTACCCACTTGGCACTTCTGGGAGCTGTGACGTAGAACCACTCCCGTTGCCATAATCCGGACATCTCTCGAAAGGAACCCTTTGGTCACGGAGCTCCAGCGATCTTGCTTATTAATGCCCCTCCGCACGCTTCATGCTGCCCCTCAACCATCTTCGGCTTCACAACAAAGGTCTTGAGCCACAGGCCGAAGTGAGGGGTAATGCAGAGGAAGGCCTCACATACGATAATAAATGTCGAGATGTGGAGAAAGGAATCCGGGGCTAGATCGTGGAAATCAAGCCCGTGATAGAACATCAAACCCCTTACGAAGGGATCCAGAGTGAGGCCTAGTCCTCGGAGGAAGTGGGAGATAAACACGACATCTTCATTGGGTTCAGGAGTAGGGACGACCTGCCCTCGGGCAGGCAGCCGATGCGAGACTTCGGCGGTCAAGTATCTTGCCTCCCTCAACTTCTTGATATCCTCTTCCGTGACGGAGGAGGGCATCCACCGGCCCTGGAGGCTGGATCCGGACATGATTAAAGGTCCGAAGCACCTGACCTGGGCTTTGGGTGTTAGAACTCGTGGCGGGGGAAGGATTCGATTGAGCACGGGAGGAAAAAAGTAAAAGCCTTGACCCTTTATAAAGAGGGTGAATATCAAGCGTCCTCCTCGTGACCGTTTGGTACCTGCCTAAAATCTAGGAGTCCTAGGCGTGGTTGGGTTACCCACGACCGTATTGATGAGAATCCCGTAATAAGGGGGACACGATCTCTGCTTTGACAAGACGTGTCAACAAACTGCCTCGCGTTATGTGCGGGGCTAGTTAAAGAAAAACGGTTCGAATAATCACCGAGGCATGACATGATGTCATGTTGCCAAAACGTGTCAGCAGACTAGATTTTTGGAAATATTATTCTCTCTACGGTGGTATGTGGAACTTATTTTGCAGGGTCAGACACTATCCTTTTATTCGAACTCTTCTGTGGTGTATCCGGAGGAGGAACCCGCCTTGCAATGCAGAAGACAACACTGTGCACCGGATTCATCGTCATTGAAGCCTGGTTCAGGGGCTACTGAGGGAGTCCTGGGTTAGGGGGTCTCCAGACAGCCGGACTATATTCTTTGGCCGGGCTGTTGGACTATGAAGATACAAGATTGAAGACTTCATCTCGTGTCCGAATGGGACTCTACTTGGCGTGGAAGGCAAGCTAGGCAATACAGATATGTATATCTCCTCCTTTGTAACCGACCTTGTGTAACCCTAGTTGTTGGGTTTCGTAGTAATTTCAAAAAATTTCCTACGCACACACAAGATCATGTGATGCATAGCAACGAGGGGGAGAGTGTTGTCTACATACCCAACGCAGACCGACTGCGGAAGCGATGACACGACGTAGAGGAAGTAGTCGTACGTCTTCACGAACCTACCGATCAAGCACCGAAACTACGACACCTCCGAGTTCGAGCACACATTCAGCTCGATGACGATCCCCGGACTCCGATCCAGCAAAGTGTCGGGGAAGAGTTCCGTCAGCACGATGGCGTGGTGACGATCTTGATGTACTACAGCAGCAGGGCTTCGCCTAAACTCCGCTACAGTATTATCGAGGTATATGGTGGCAGGGGGCACCGCACACGGCTAAGGAATAGATCACGTGGATCAACTTGTGTGTCTAGAGGTGTCCCCTGCCTCCGTATATAAAGGAGTAAAGGGGGGAGGCTGGCCGGCCAAGGAGGGAGGCGCAGGAGGAGTCCTACTCCTTCCGGGAGTAGGACTCCCCTCCAATCCTATTCCAACTAGGATTCCCCAAAGGGGGAAAGAGGGAGAGGGGGGCCGGCCACCTTCTCCTAGTCCTAATTGGACTAGGGGAGGGGGAAGTGGCGCAGCCACCTTGGGCTGCCCCTTTCTCCTTTCCACTAAGGCCCATGAAGGCCCATATGGCTCCCGGGGGGTTCCGGCAACCTCCCGGTAACCCGGTAAAATCCCGATTTCACCCGGAACACTTCCGATGTCCAAACATAGGCTTCCAATATATCAATCTTTACGTCTCGACCATTTCAAGACTCCTCGTCATGTCCGTGATCACATCCGGGACTCCGAACAACCTTCGGTACATCAAAATGCATAAACTCATAATATAACTGTCATCGTAACCTTAAGCGTGCGGACCCTACGGGTTCGAGAACAATGTAGACATGACCGAGACATGTCTCCGGTCAATAACCAATAGCGGGACCTGGATGCCCATATTGGCTCCTACATATTCTACGAAGATCTTTATCGGTCAGACCGCATAACAACATACGTTGTTCCCTTTGTCATCGGTATGTTACTTGCCGAGATTCGATCGTCGGTATCAAATACCTAGTTCAATCTCGTTACCGGCAAGTCTCTTTACTCGTTCCGTAATAGATCATCTCACAACTAACATATTAGTTGTAATGCTTGCAAGGCTTATGTGATGTGTATTACCGAGAGGGCCCAGAGATACCTCTCCGACAATCGGAGTGACAAATCCTAATCTCGAAATACGCCAACCCAACATCTACCTTTGGAGACACCTGTAATGCTCCTTTATAATCACCCAGTTACGTTGTGACGTTTGGTAGCACCCAAAGTGTTCCTCTGGCAAAGGGAGTTGCATAATCTCATAGTCATAGGAACATGTATAAGTCATGAAGAAAAGCAATAGCAACATACTAAACGATCGGGTGCTAAGCTAATGGAATGGGTCATGTCAATCAGATCATTCAATTAATGATGTGACCTCGTTAATCAAATAACAACTCATTGTTCATGGTTAGGAAACATAACCATCTTTGATTAACGAGCTAGTCAAGTTGAGGCATACTAGTGACACTTTGTCTGTCTATGTATTCACACATGTATTATGTTTCCGGTTAATACAATTCTAGCATGAATAATAAACATTTATCATGATTATAAGGAAATAAATAATAACTTTATTATTGCCTCTAGGGCATATTTCCTTCAGTCTCCCACTTGCACTAGAGTCAATAATCTAGATTACACTGTAATGATTCTAACACCCATGGAGCCTTGGTGCTGATCATGTTTTGCTCGTGAAAGAGGCTTAGTCAACGGGTCTGCAACATTCAGATCCGTATGTATCTTGCAAATCTCTATGTCTCCCACCTGGACTAGATCCCGGATGGAATTGAAGCGTCTCTTGATGTGTTTGGTCCTTTTGTGAAATCTGGATTCCTTTGCCAAGGCAATTGCACCAGTATTGTCACAAAAGATTTTCATTGGACCCGATGCACTAGGTATGACACCTAGATCGGATATGAACTTCTTCATCCAGACTCCTTCGTTCGCTGCTTCCGAAGCAGCTATGTACTCCGCTTCACATGTAGATCCCGCCACGACGCTTTGTTTAGAACTGCACCAACTGACAGCTCCACAGTTTAATGTAAACACGTATCCGGTTTGCGATTTAGAATCATCCGGATCAGTGTCAAAGCTTGCATTAACGTAATCTTTTACGGTGAGCTCTTTGTCACCTCCATATACGAGAAACATATCCTTAGTCCTTTTCAGGTATTTCAGGATGTTCTTGACCGCTGTCCAGTGATCCACTCCTAGATTACTTTGGTACCTCCCTGCTAAACTTATAGCAAGGCACACATCAGGTCTGGTACACAGCATTGCATACATGATAGAGCCTATGGCTGATGCATAGGGAACATCTTTCATATTCTCTCTATCTTCTGCAGTGGTCGGGCATTGAGTCTTAGTCAACTTCAAACCTTGTAACACAGGCAAGAATCCTTTCTTTGCTTGATCCATTTTGAATTTCTTCAAAATCTTGTCAAGGTATGTGCTTTGTGAAAGTCCAATTAAGCGTCTTGATCTATCTCTATAGATCTTAATGCCTAATATGTAAGCAGCTTCACCGAGGTCTTTCATTGAAAAACTTTTATTCAAGTATCCCTTTATGCTATCCAGAAATTCTATATCATTTCCAATCAGCAATATGTCATCCACATATAATATTAGAAATGCTACAGAGCTCCCACTCACTTTCTTGTAAATACAGGCTTCTCCGAAAGTCTGTATAAAACCAAATGCTTCGATCACACTATCAAAGCGTTTATTCCAACTCCGAGAGGCTTGCACCAGTCCATAAATGGATCGCTGGAGCTTGCACACTTTGTTAGCTCCCTTTGGATTGACAAGACCTTCCGGTTGCATCATATACAACTCTTCTTCCAGAAATCCATTCAGGAATGCAGTTTTGACATCCATCTGCCAAATTTCATAATCATAAAATGCGGCAATTGCTAACATGATTCGGACGGACTTAAGCATCGCTACGGGTGAGAAGGTCTCATCGTAGTCAATCCCTTGAACTTTTCGAAAACCTTTTGCGACAAGTCGAGCTTTGTAGATAGTAACATTACCATCAGCGTCAGTCTTCTTCTTAAAGATCCATTTATTCTCAATTGCTTGCTGATCATCAGGCAAGTCAACCAAAGTCCATACTTTGTTCTCATACATGGATCCCATCTCAGATTTCATGGCTTCAAGCCACTTTGCGGAATCTGGGCTCACCATCGCTTCTTCATAGTTCGTAGGTTCATCATGATCTAGTAGCATGACTTCCAGAACTGGATTACCGTACCACTCTGGTGCGGATCTTACTCTGGTTGATCTACGAGGTTCAGTAGTATCTTGTTCTGAAGTTTCATGATCATTATCATTAGCTTCCTCACTTATTGGTGTAGGTGTCACAGAAACAGTTTTCTGTGATGTACTACTTTCCAACAAGGGAGCAGGCACAGTTACCTCGTCAAGTTCTACTTTTCTCCCACTCACTTCTTTCGAGAGAAACTCCTTCTCAAGAAAGTTTCCGAATTTAGCAACAAAAGTCTTGCCTTCGGATCTGTGATAGAAGGTGTATCCAATAGTTTCCTTTGGATATCCTATGAAGACACATTTCTCCGATTCGGGTTCGAGCTTATTAGGTTGAAGCTTTTTCACATAAGCATCGCAGCCCCAAACTTTCAGAAACGACAACTTTGGTTTCTTGCCAAACCATAGTTCATAAGGCGTCGTCTCAACGGATTTTGATGGTGCCCTGTTTAACGTGAATGCGGCCGTCTCTAGAGCGTATCCCCAAAATGATAGCGGTAAATCAGTAAGAGACATCATAGATCGCACCATATCTAGTAAAGTACGATTACGACGTTCGGACACACCATTACGCTGTGGTGTTCCGGGTGGCGTGAGTTGCGAAACTATTCCACAGTTTTTCAAATGTACACCAAACTCATAACTCAAATATTCTCCTCCACGATCAGATCGTAGAAACTTTATTTTCTTGTTACGATGATTTTCAACTTCACTCTGAAATTCTTTGAACTTTTCAAATGTTTCAGACTTATGCTTCATTAAGTAGATATATCCATATCTGCTTAAATCATCTGTGAAGGTGAGAAAATAACGATATCCGCCACGAGCCTCAATATTCATCGGACCACATACATCGGTATGTATGATTTCCAACAAATCTGTTGCTCTCTCCATAGTACCGGAGAACGGTGTTTTAGTCATCTTGCCCATGAGGCACGGTTCCCAAGTACCAAGTGATTCATAATCAAGTGGTTCCAAAAGTCCATCAGTATGGAGTTTCTTCATGCGCTTTACACCGATATGACCTAAACGACAGTGCCACAAATAAGTTGCACTTTCATTATCAACTATGCATCTTTTGGCTTCAACATTATGAATATGTGTATTACTACTATCGAGATTCAATAAAAATAGACCACTCTTCAAGGGTGCATGACCATAAAAGATATTACTCATATAAATAGAACAACCATTATTCTCTGATTTAAATGAATAACCGTCTCGCATTAAACAAGATCCAGATATAATGTTCATGCTCAACGCTGGCACCAAATAACAATTATTTAGGTCTAATATTAATCCCGAAGGCAGATGTAGAGGTAGCGTGCCGACCGCGATCACATCGACTTTGGAACCGTTTCCCACGCGCATCGTCACCTCGTCCTTAGCCAATCTCCGCTTAATCCGTAGCCCCTGTTTCGAGTTGCAAATATTAGCAACAGAACCAGTATCAAATACCTAGGTGCTACTGCGAGCATTAGTAAGGTACACATCAATAACATGTATATCACATATACCTTTGTTCACCTTGCCATCCTTCTTATCCGCCAAATACTTGGGGCAGTTCCGCTTCTAGTGACCAGTCTGCTTGCAGTAGAAGCACTCAGTTTCAGGCTTAGGTCCGGACACCTTGATCTCCATCGTAGCATCGTTGTCGTCTCGCCAATCTTATGCTTCCACGACTATCACTACCGTTTAGTAATAAAGTAAAGCATTACATCGCGATTGCATTGCATACAATAAAGCGACAACCATATGGCTCCTGCCAGTTGCCGATAACTTGGTTACAAAACATGATCATCTCATACAATAAAATTCAGCATCATGCCTTGACCATATCAAATCACAACATGCCCTGCAAAAACAAGTTAGACGTCCTCTATTTGTTGTTGCAAGTTTTACGTGGCTGCTACGGGCTTAAGTAAGAACCAATCTCACCTACGCATCAAAACCACAACGATAGTTTGTCAAATAGACTCCGTTTTAACCTTCGCAAGGACCGGGCGTAGCCATACTTGGTTCAACTAAAGTTGGAGAGACAGTCGCCCGCAAGCCACCTGTGTGCAAAGCACGTCGGGAGAACCGGTCTCGCGTAAGCGTACGCGTAATGTTGGTCCGGGTCGTCTCGTCCAACAATACCGCCGAACCAAAGTATGACATGCTGGTAGGCAGTATGACTTGTATCGTCCACAACTCACTTGTGTTCTACTCGTGCATATAACATCAACATAAATAACCTGGCTCTGATACCACTGTTGGCTTTCGTAGTAATTTCAAAAAATTTCCTACGCACACGCAAGATCATGTGATGCATAGCAACGAGGGGGAGAGTGTTGTCTATGTACCCAACGCAGACCGACTACGGAAGCGATGACACGACGTAGAGGAAGTAGTCGTACGTCTTCACGATCCAACCGATCAAGCACCGAAACTATGGCACCTCCGAGTTCGAGCACATGTTCAGCTCAATGACGATCCCCGGACTCCGATCCAGCAAAGTGTTGGGGAAGAGTTCCGGCAGCACGACGGCGTGGTGACGATCTTGATGTACTACAGCAGCAGGGCTTCGCCTAAACTCCGCTACAGTATTATCGAGGTATATGGTGGCAGGGGGCACCGCACACGGCTAAGGAATAGATCACGTGGATCAACTTTTGTGTCTAGAGGTGTCCCCTGCCTCCGTATATAAAGGAGTAGAGGGGGGGAGGCTGGCCGGCCAAGGAGGGAGGCGCAGGAGGAGTCCTACTCCTCCCGGGAGTAGGACTCCCCTCCAATCCTATTCCAACTAGGATTCCCCAAAGGGGGAAAGAGGGAGAGGGGGGCCGGCCACCTTCTCCTAGTCCTAATAGGACTAGGGGAGGGGGAAGTGGCGCAGCCACCTTGGGCTGCCCCTTTCTCCTTTCCACTAAGGCCCATGAAGGCCCATATGGCTCCAGGGGGGTTCCGGCAACCTCCCGGTAACCCGGTAAAATCCCGATTTCACCCGGAACACTTCCGATGTCCAAACATAGGCTTCCAATATATCAATCTTTACGTCTCGACCATTTCGAGACTCCTCGTCATGTCCGTGATCACATCCGGGACTCCGAACAACCTTCGGTACATCAAAATGCATAAACTCATAATATAACTGTCATCGTAACCTTAAGCGTGCGGACCCTACGGGTTCGACAACAATGTAGACATGACCGAGACATGTCTCCGGTCAATAACCAATAGCGGGACCTGGATGCCCATATTGGCTCCTACATATTCTACGAAGATCTTTATCGGTCAGACCGCATAACAACATACGTTGTTCCCTTTGTCATCGGTATGTTACTTGCCCGAGATTCGATCGTCGGTATCCAATACCTAGTTCAATCTCGTTACCGGCAAGTCTCTTTACTCGTTCCGTAATACATCATCTCACAACTAACATATTAGTTGTAATGCTTGCAAGGCTTATGTGATGTGTATTACCGAGAGGGCCCAGAGATACCTCTCCGACAATCGGAGTGACAAATCCTAATCTCGAAATACGCCAACCCAACATCTACCTTTGGAGACACCTGTAATGCTCCTTTATAATCACCCAGTTACGTTGTGACGTTTGGTAGCACCCAAAGTGTTCCTCTGGCAAACGGGAGTTGCATAATCTCATAGTCATAGGAACATGTATAAGTCATGAAGAAAAGCAATAGCAACATACTAAACGATCGGGTGCTAAGCTAATGGAATGGGTCATGTCAATCAGATCATTCAATTAATGATGTGACATCGTTAATCAAATAACAACTCATTGTTCATGGTTAGGAAACATAACCATCTTTGATTAACGAGCTAGTCAAGTAGAGGCATACTAGTGACACTTTGTTTGTCTATGTATTCACACATGTATTATGTTTCCGGTTAATACAATTCTAGCATGAATAATAAACATTTATCATGATTATAAGGAAATAAATAATAACTTTATTATTGCCTCTAGGGCATATTTCCTTCACTATTCCCCTCCGGTGTCTATATAAACCGGAGGGTTTTGGTCCGTAGGACAACATGCAATCATACCATAGGCTAGCTTCTAGGGTTTAGCCTCACCGATCTCGTGGTAGATCAACTCTTGTAATACTCATATCATCAAGAATAAATCAAGCAGGACGTAGGGTTTTACCTCCATCAAGATGGCCCGAACCTGGGTAAAACATCGTGTCCCCTGCCTCCTATTACCATCTGCCTTAGACGCATAGTTCGGGACCCCCTACCCGAGATCCGCCGGTTTTGACACCGACACCGGTCTTCTCGTCGGACGTTTTTGGTCTCCGGAAATCATGCCGGGCTGCATCTCTCCCCTCTTCTCTCAGACCAACCCGCTCTCCATAGTCCACCTAGGCCCATGCCTACCCCTCTTTGCACAGTGCATCGGACCTCCTCGTGCGCGTGTCCGAAAGCTGCCGGACCCGACCTGGACAGTTGTCACCGTTGGGTCCGGATCATCCCCAAACGTCTACAAAACATCTCCATTTTGTTTATTGGGCTACCTAGCCTATTCATCTCGGACCGTCCGATTTTTGTCGGAGGGACCAAATAGTCTAACATCTAATCCCCTACCTATATAACCGGATAAAACCCTAAAATTTAGGAGCCTTTTCCCATCGAGCTGCCGCCAACCAGTTCCCCTGGGGATCCATTCCCCACCTACCAAAAGCCAGATGCCCGATCCAAAATCCAGCCAGATCGATCCATCCGCCCTCCTACCACCTCGCCTCCTCGTTCCTGTGCCCGTAGCAGTCGAGCAGGAGGCACCGCGCCCGAGCCTTCCCTCGTCCAGGAGATAGGAGCCCGAGCTCCTCGATCCCTCCTCATCGGCCAAGTTCCTAGCCGGAGCACGCCGTTGCTAGCGCTGTCGATCACCAGGCCATGCCCCTACTCCCTTTACCGATCCCTTCTTCGCGAAAGCCCTTCTCTTCCATCGCCTCTCACCTCTCTCTGTTCTCTCTTTCTCTGTCCACAGGAGCGCCCCCGCGCCATGGCTGCTCTCTTCTTTAGAGAAAGGCATCGGCGGCCGGATCCGGTTCTTTTCAGCATCGAAGCTCGTTCCCGGCCAGATCTAGACGCCCAAGACCTCGCCGCCCTTCTCCCTGCTCACCGGAGCTCTGCTCCCAGCCACTGCCATGCCGTGCCCCGCCTCCTCTGTTTTTCTGCGCTCGTTCGAGCGGGGAGGACGATCGGTAGTGCATTTGGGCCGCCCCCTTTGCATCGCCTTAAGGCCCAGCGCCATGGCGTTCTCCAGCTAGACCCCACCGTGGCCCAGAGCTGCCAGGCCCATTCGGCCACCCAGCGGCCTGCCTCCTATGCGTCATGGGCCGCACCAACAGGCCAGCTGCGCGCCCCTGCAGGCCCCCCTCTCCACCAGCTGGGCCAAGGACCGATGTGAGCAGCCCCACATTTTTCCCCTGTGCATGTTGGCCCGATTACAGATTCGGTCCGTTTTGTTTTTTCCTTGCTGCTGCGATTTTAGCAATTAAACCTGAGACTGCAGTTTTTACAGAAAGGTCCCTAAACTTCTTGCATATAATAACTTAATAACCGTGCATCGGTTTAAAATGATTTATATATGAAACTTGTTTAGAATTTTGTCTAGATTCATAATATCCAACTTTCATCAATGTTTGAAATGTTTAAAATGCTGTTTGGTTAAATTTGCTCATATGCCATGTTAAAATGCTTTATTTCATAACTAAATAACCGTAGCTCCAAATTAACTAAACTTTATATGTAAATGGGGTGGAAAAATGCCTAGTTTAACATGGCAGTATTGCTTTGCATGTTTAACAACTCTAAAATTGTGTATAGGTCAGAACAGTACCAAACCTAATATATGCATATGAGGATTTTCCGGAATTGTTGTTCGTTGTTTCCGGCCTCATTTAAACTTGCCTAAATAGGTAATTTTACTTTGCTTCACCCCTTGCCATGCTAAAAAACATTTAATATTGTTGGGTACATAAACGAGATCGAACTAAATAACTTGAATGTGGTGTTTCGTCAATATGCAATGGAGTTGCATGTTGTGCTCCATGTAATTTGTAGGATTGTTTGTGCATTTTGCCATGCCATGCTTCATTAAACCGGACATGCATCATACTTGATTGTGCATCATGCCATGATTATGTGGTGGTTGTTTACTATGTTGTTTGCTTCTTTCTAGTGTTGCTTCTTCGGGTTGGTTCCGATAACATTGCGTTTGTGAGGATTCGCTTGACTACGTGCGTTTGTCATTTTCATGGACTCGTTCTTCTTCCTTGCGGGATTTCAGGCAAGATGACCATACCCTCGAAATCACTTCTATCTTTGCTTGCTAGTTGCTCGCTCTATTGCTATGCCGCGATACCTACCACTTGCTATATCATGCCTCCCATATTGCCATGTCAAGCCTCTAACCCACCTTGTCCTAGCAAACCGTTGTTTGGCTATGTTACCGCTTTGCTCAGCCCCTCTTATAGCGTTGTTAGTTACAGGTGAAGATTGGAGTTTGTTCCTTGTTGGAACATGATTATTGTTGGGATATCATAATATCTCTTATTTAATTAATGCATCTATATACTTGGTAAAGGGTGGAAGGCTCGTCCTTATGCCTGGTGTTTAGTTCCACTCTTGCCGCCCTAGTTTCCGTCATACCGGTATTATGTTCCTTAATTTTGCGTTCCTTACATGGTTGGGTTATAATGGGAACCCCTTGACAGTTCGCCTTGAATAGAACTCCTCCAGCAAGGCCCAACATTGGTTTACCATTTTCCAACATATCCATGTTCCAAACATGGAACAAACTTCATCTTCACCTGCAACTAACAATGCTATAAGAGGCGCTGAGCAAAGTGGTAACATAGCCAAACAAAGGTTTGCTAGGAAAGGTGGGTTAGAGGCTTGACATGGCAATATGGGAGGCATGATATAGCCAGTGGTAGGTATCGCGGCATAGCAATAGAACGAGCAACTAGCAAGCAAATATAGAAGTGATTTGAGGGTATGGTCATCTTGCCTGAGATCCCGCAAGGAAGAAGAACGAGTCCATGAAGAAGACAAACGGACGTAGTCTAACGGATCCTCACAAACACAACGTAATCGGAACTAACCCGAAGAAGCAACACCGGAAAGAAGCAAACAACATAGTAAGCAACCATCACATAATCATGGCATGATGCACAACAAGTATGATGCATGTACGGTTTAATGAGGCATGGCATGGCAAAGTGCACAAGCAATCCTACAAATTAATTGGACCTCAATATGCAACGAGTTGCATATTGACGAAACACCACATGACTTATTTAGTTCTCTTCGGTTATGTACTCAAGAATATTAAATGTTGATTACCATGGCAAGAGGTGGAGCAAATGGAAAACTACCTATCTAGGCAAGTTTAAATGAGGTCGGAAGAACAAACAACAAGTCCAGAAAATCCTCATGTGCATATTTATGAATTTGGTACTGTTCTGCCCTAAACACAATTCTAGAGTTGTTAAACATGCAAAGTAAGGTCACCATGATAAACTAGGCATTTTTATACCCCATTTACATATAAAGTTTATTAAATTTGGAGCTACGGTTAATTAGTTATGAAATAAAGCATTTTAACATGGCATAGGAGCAAATTTAATCAAACAACATTTTAAACATAGATGAAAGTGACATATTATGTAACTAGATGAAATTCTAGTCATATTAAGTTTGTTTAATTTGGATGCACGGTTTGAGAGTTATTAAAAGCATGAAGTTTAGGGGTTATTCTGCAAAACAGGTTTCTCTGGATAAAAGGACAAATTCATAGAACAGAAAAAACAAGACATGGGCTGAAACTTAGGCGGACCGGGCTGCGGGGAACTGCTCACGCTGGGTCAACAGCAACTGGGCCGGCTCTGTGGGCTGCAGGAAAGAGGTGGCGCTGGGCTTGGTGCAAGAAGCGGCCCAGGCGCGGATCTTGGCAGGCGAGGCCGGTCCCTGCGCGTGCGGTCGAGGGGCGTGGTCAATGCAGGCAGGGGATCGGGCGGTTCTTGGTGCTGGCCTCGACCTGTCGCTCGAACAGAGGAATGAGCGGTGCTCCAGCGAGGTACTTGGCAGGGCGATGATGTATCCGGCGAGGACGTGGCTTGGGGCGAGGCAGAGGAACTCTTGGCGCAAATCCATGGCGGCGCTGGACGCCAGTGACGGGGTGCAGGGGTCAAGGAACCGTGAGGAGGCGAGGGGCGGCCATGGCGTTCCTGGGACTTGGGCGGCTCGACCGCGGTGGAGAACGCAAAGGGGCGGCACTCGGAGGAGGCCAGGGACGCAGCGAGGTCCTCGCTCGTTGTCTCGAGTGCATGGACGAGGAAGGCCGGGGCGCTACTGGCGGCGGGACTTGGCGCTGGCGACGGAGACGAACGTGGCACAGCTGGAGCGTCTCGATGAGAAGTCAACGCAGGGGCGCTCGCTGGATGCGTCATCCTCTTCCCGCAGTAGAAGAAAGGGGAGGTCAGCGGGGTCGTGGACGGCGACGCGGTGGTGAGATCCGGGCATGGGGGGGTTCGTTCCCGGCGCGAGAGTGGAGGCAGGGTGCACTGGCGAGGTGAGGAGCGCTTGGGCGCTGCGCTGCTGCTACTTGTTCGAGGAGAAGCAGAGGAGGAGCTTCGAGGAAGGAGGAGGTGGATCTCAAGGAAAAACAGGAGGAGTGGATCTGGTTGGTTGGCTGAGAAAAATGAGGAGGATGCGGCGGCGACCGAGGGGGATTTGGAGTGTGGCGGCGGCTGAGGGGGACAAATGACCTAGTTTTTAGGGTTTGGTCTGATATATATAGCACAAGGATTTTCGGATAGGGGCATTTGGTCCCTCCGATCATAAACGGACGGTCCTGGATAAATAGCCTAGGAAGTCCTAATAAGAAAACGGACACGTTTTGTAGATGTTTGGGGATGATCCGGACCCAATGGTGAGGACTGCTCGGGTCGGGTCCGGGACAATTTTCGGACGCGCGCGCGAGGAGGGCCGTGGGCTGATGAGAGAGGTTAGGTAGGGCCTGACGGTGAGTGGTAGTGGGCTGTGCAGAAGGCCCCAGGCTGAGAGAAGAGAAAAGAGAAAGGCCCGGCGACTGTTTCCGGAGACCGAAAACGTCCGACAATTTGACCGACTATATTGTCGCTATAGTTATCCGTTGGGGCACCAAACGAACTCCGAATGCGATGAAACTTGACAGGCGGTCTATCTACACTATAATAAGACCACACATCGATTCTCATCCCATTCCGAGAACATTTTCCGGCCACTTATAAAATACTATTTCGGACATGCCGCGGGCGCGTGCAAGAGTGACTGGGCTCAGAACGGACAACGAACGGAACTGGGGAACCCGGACGGATGCAAGTTTCGAAAACATGCAGATGCAATGCGGATGATGACATGGCAGGATGCAACACGCAAGCGAATGACATGGCAATGATGGCGAATAACTGGAAGGCACTTGGCGCATCGGTCTCGGGGCGTCACAACACTCCACCACTACGAGAGGATCTCGTCCCGAGATCTAGGATGGCACCGGAGGGAAAAGGAAGAGGAAAAGAAGAGGTAAACTAAGTTGCTTCTTTGACAAATGAGTGAAACCATGAACCTTGAGAGGTTGAACCATTTGGGAAAAGAAAACAACGGAGATGAACAAAGTTGAAAACACTCCGTTAGAACAAAGGAACAAGGAACAATAAAGGTGAAATTCGACAACACTCCGGTAGAACGAGATGCACAAGGAACGATAAGGATCAATTACGACAACACTCCGGTTGGAAATGGAAGGTAAAGAATATGAGCTTGGCAAAATGAAAGCACTTGGATGAGACTCCGGTTAGAAGAGGAATGATAGACGCAACACTCCGGTTGAAGCAAGATAGCGAAGGAATAAGAATGATATAATTTGGATAACACTCCGACTGAATGGAAAGAATTGAATATGAACTTGGGAAGATTGGATGATACTTGATGAAATCAACAACACACTGCCTCTGGAACTAATGAAAGAATGGCACAAAGGGTAAGAATGATTTCAGAAGACACTCCGGTTGAGAAGGGGGCAAGAGTTGATAAAATGGGAAGAACTTGAAAAGAGGGTATGACACTCCGGTTAAATGGATAAGCAAAGGAAAGAACATGATCTTCACAATCTGAGATGATGAGTGAAGAGAGCAACATCACAAAGCTTCCGGAACAAAAGAATAGAAGTTAGATTGTTGGGATAAAGGGACGGGGAAGAAAATGACAATTTCTTCCACAAATGAGCTTGAAGAAACATCTTTAGGAGAAGGGTCGAACGGAGTTGTTGGAAAACCAACAACAAAGGATATGATTTCCAATGGTCTTAAGGAAAACATCCCCAAATTATGAGGTGAAGACCAGCCACTAAAGAAATCAAGCAGTTGGATTGAGAACAACAAGGAGATGAAAACTCCTTCATCGAGATGAGAAGTGGAAATTGGATCATAGATAAGCACCGTAATGGCAACATTCCTAATGGAAGGCTTTAGGTGAAATCTATACAAGAAAACTCTAATGAAGAGATTGATGGATTTAAGATACCTCATTCTTGACAACATGTGAATCATGAAACCTGAACTCAAGTTATGAAGAATGACATAGCACCACCTCAAAAGATACAGTAGAAAGAATTGCACTTCGGAATGCAAGATGAATAATACTTGGAGTATAGCTTGACGGATCATATCTTCGAGAGATATCTTGAAGAACAATTGAAGAATGAAAAGAATCCTTGATGAATCACCATGTTCAGCCTTCATGAATAATTCCGGTAAACAAAAGGATAACGAAAAGAAAGAGAAGTTGAAAACACAACATGAAGCCTTGTAATGATTTGAAGGAGCTTCACGATGATATAACCGAGAAAAACTTGGAACTCAGGAAAAGAAAGATGAACAATTGAAAACGAGAATTTGATTAGCCTCCGGAATAAGGAGTTGAGTTTACTCGATGAAACAAAATAAGAATTACATTATGCTTATCCTTCACCAATTTAAATTGATGACAAGCAACAGATTTGGCATACTACTTATTCTCGTAGAAAGGATTAAGATAGATATAGCGCAAAGTTGGGAAGGTCTTCAACGATCCACCGGTAGGATTGGAACAACGGATAAATTGATATGATAAACAAGGAAGAGAAATCTTGAACGAACCACCGTAAGAATTGAAAATGAATGAAGAAAATGAACACATCAGCAGGAGGAATTGGAAAAAGAGCGAAGATACTTGAGAGAATTTAGATGCAAGTGAACGAAGAGATCCTGAATTGATTAGAGAAAACTTGAACGAAGCACCGGTAAGATTTGGAGAACGAGAGATGAAAGCTGGAATGAATAATTCTGATTTGATGGGCTCCGGAGAATCAAACTGAAAAGACTCCTTAATTGCTTCGGATGGGTGGAAAGCATTCTCACAATCGAAAACAATTATGAGAGGTTGGCATCAAACTTGAACTACACATCTTGAAAAGAATGGAGCAAGATTTAAGAGAAACTCTTCTTCGGTCTTCAAAAGCAGAGAATGACGATGGGAAAGACCACCATGAATTGTTGAGGCACCCAGGAATGAAAATTAGAAAGGATGAACCAACAATGAAAAGAATTTGAAAGATCTTGGATGAATAGATTTGACTGATGACAATTCATTCTTACGTCAAACTTTAGAAGATTTGAGAATAGCTCTGAGAAAATAGAAGAGTCAGGTAAGATTGGGAAAAGACCTGTGGGTTAGGGCCCACTTAAGAGAAACACTGTTGATGATTTAAAATATAGATTGCGCCGGTTGATTTAAATGGTTTGAATGAGATAACATCCTCGAAAGAGCTGGAACGAAAGCAGAGTGGAAACACGAATCTCCGAGATATATTGAGCACTCCAGAACAATTGAATAGAGAGAAGTGGATGATTAAGAGGTGCACTGGCACGAGAAAACATTTGAAACAGGGAAACGAATGTGATCAAACACCGACATCTTGAATTGAAACCACCGGAGAAGAAAGAGAACGAAGAATGATGAACTAGTAGAGCATCTTCATGAGAACCACCGGGTAAGAGCATTGACAGAAAAGAATGGAGAGACTTCCCATGAATAAAAGGATGCTTGATTAAGAAATCCGAGTCCTTGAAGAAACAAGGGGTGGGAGGGTGGGAAAACAAAGGCAACTTGGGACGGATGAAACAAACAAAATTGAGAAGACTTGAGTTGATCTTGCGGATGTTGAAAAAGATCGGATCCTTTTGAAGAGAGAACACGCCGGTTGAAAAAGAATTAACATGACAAACTCGATGATCAAGAAGGATTAGTACTCCCATAGGAATATGAGAACACCACTTAGAAAAAGGTATGGAATCAACATTTGACTTCGAAGGAACTCGAATACCACAACTGAAAACAAAACAAAGGATTGGCTTGCAGAATAAGCCGGAACAAACATATGATAGAGATTTCGTCTGAAGTTTTCGTGGTGGGGCCCACACAGGCTCGATCGTACAACACCATCATGTACAAGGCAGTGCACATGACATACGAAGTGTCCCCGAGTCAGCATAGCCAAGGACTCTTTAAGACACAACGAGATCCCTGTAAAACCAACCGTGGATAGGCGGACCACTAGACGTCGAACCCCAATTTCATATCGTACATTTGTCAGAAAGATATCCTAGGAGCTACTTGAATTCCCACTTATAAACTCCCAAAACTTTTCGGTTATGCAATCAGGTGTTGGGGATAGAGGGGAAGCATAATATCTCACCCAAAACTAGCAAATCCTACATCCAGCTGTATCCATCCTTCAACACATAACTAAGAAACCTTCAGAAATCGTTTACCTCAACCTTCGAAAAGCATCTGTTATACAAGTTATGGCAATAGTCCCGAACTCCCGCCCCAGTATTGGGTGGCGTCGAGGTTATCTCACCAACAACTGCATAAAGGAGATTTTCGATGTCGATGAAACTCAGGTATTCCAGAACTGCAATGATAAAATTGTGACGACAACACCTCGGAGCTCAACTCCCTGGGACACTGCCACAACCCCTAAATGTCAGGAGGCACCAAGAACAATGTTCTCATCACAAAACCATCGGAACAATTCCAAGATACCCGTGTGATCCTAAGTTTTTTTAGTGAAATTTGAGGAGAGAAGAGTCAAAACTCTACGTCAGGAGGCCTCACCAGAGCGACGAAGGGACTGAGGAGTAAAAAGAATCCTACCCTTCAATATATATAATCCTAAATGTCTCAAAACATTTTTTTTAGACTCAACAACGCCAACGATTCAATCAAGCAGGGGGCTCCAAAGTCGGGGAAGGCTCTGATACGAACTTGTAACACCCACGATGCGGCTGTATCTCCCACGTGTCGGAGCACAACTTAGAGGCATAACCGCATTGTAGGCATGTCACAAGAGGGGTAATCTTTACACATCCCATGTACTGAATAACAAAGGGATAAAGAGTTGGCTTACAATCTCCACTTCAGACAATACATAAATATAGCATTACATCAACCAGATACAATCAAGGTCCGACTACGGAACCAAAATAAAAGAAGACTACCCCTAATGCAAAAGATCCCCGATCACCCCGACTGGGCTCCACTACTAAACAACTGAAACGAAACAACACGATGAACAAGATCTTCATCGAGCTCCTCCTTGAGCTCGGTTGAGTCACCTGCACGGTATCACCGGCACCTGCAAACTGGTTTTGGAAGTAATCTATGAGTCATGAGGACTCAGCAATCTCATGCCCTCGCGATCAAGACTATTTAAGCTTATGGGTAGGTAAAAGGTATGTGAGGTGGAGCTGCAGCAAGCACTAGCATATCTGGTGGCTAACTTACGCAAATGAGAGAGAGAAGAGGAGCAAAGCATGGTCGCGAACTAGAAGTGATCAAGAAGTGATCTTGAAACTACTTATGTTCAAGCATAACTCCAACACCGTGTCCACTTCCCGGACTCCGCCGGAAAGAGACCATCACGGCTACACACACGGTTGCTGCATTTTAATTATGTTAAGTGTCAAGTTTTCTACTACCGGACATTAACAAATTCCCATCTGCCCATAACCGCGGGCACGACTTTCGAAAGTTTAAAACCCTGGAGGGGTGTCCCAACTTAGCCCATCACAAGCTCTCACGGTCAACGAAGGATATTCCTTCTCCCAGGAAGACCCGATCAGGCTCGGAATCCCGGTTACAAGACATTTCGACAATGGTAAAACAAGACCAGCAAGACTGCCCGATGCGCCGACATCCCGATAGGAGCCGCACATATCTCGTTCTCAGGGCAACACCGGATGAACACTACGTACAACTAAAACCAACCCTCAAGTTTCCCCGAGGTGGCGCTGCAAGTGGCTCTGTTTCAGGCCAACACTTAGAGAAGCACTCGCCCAGGGGGGTTAAAATAAAGATGACCCTCGGGAGAGCGACTCCCAAGGGAAAAGTAGGTGGTGGTGAGGCAAATGGTAAAACCAAGGTTGGGCCTTGCTGGAGGAGTTTTATTCAAAGCAAACTGTCAAGGGGTCCCCATAACACCCAACCGTGTAAGGAACACAAAATCAAGGAACATAACACCGGTATGACGGAAACTAGGGCGGCAAGAGTGGAACAAAACACCAGGCATAAGGCCGAGCCTTCCACCCTTTACCAAGTATATAGATGCATTAATGAAAATAAGATATAATAATGATATCCCAACATATCCATGTTCCAAACATGGAACAAACTTCATCTTCACCTGCAACTAACAACGCTATAAGAGGGGCTGAGCAAAGCGGTAACATAGCCAAACAACGGTTTGCTAGGAAAGGTGGGTTAGAGGCTTGACATGGCAATATGGGAGGCATGATATAGCAAGTGGTAGGTATCGCATCATAGCAATAGAATGAGCAACTAGCAAGCAAAGATAGAAGTGATTTCGAGGGTATGGTCATCTTGCCTGAGATCCTGCAAGGAAGAAGAACGAGTCCATGAAGAAGACAAACGAACGTAGTCAAACAGATCCTCACAAACGCAACGTAATCGGAACTAACCCGAAGAAGCAACACCGGAAAGAAGCAAACAACATAGTAAGAAACCATCACATAGTCATGGCATGATGCACAACAAGTATGATGCATGTACGGTTCAATGAGGCATGGCATGACAAAGTGCACAAGCAATCCTACAAATTAAGTGGAGCTCAATATGCAACGAGTTGCATATTGACGAAACACCACATGACTTATTTAGTTCTCTCTCAGTTATGTACTCAACAATATTAAATGTTGATTATCATGGCAAGAGGTGGAGCAAATGGAAAACTACCTATCTAGGCAAGTTTAAATGAGGCCGGAACAACAAACAACAAGTCCGGAAAATCCTCATGTGCATATTTTTATGAATTTGGTACTGTTCTTCCCTAAACACAATTTTAGAGTTGTTAAACATGCAAAGTAAGGTCACCATGATAAACTAGCCATTTTTCTACCCCATTTACATATAAAGTTTATTAAATTTGGAGCTACGGTTAATTAGTTATGAAATAAAGCATTTTAACATGGCATAGGAGCAAATTTAATCAAACAACATTTTAAACATTTTAAACATAGATGAAAGTGACATATTATGAAACTAGATGAAATTCTAGTCATATTTCATATTAAGTTTGTTTAATTTGGATGCACGGTTTGAGATTTATTAAAAGCATGAAGTTTAGGGGTTATTCTGCAAAATAGGTTTCTCTGGATAAAAGGACAAATTCATAGAACAGAAAAAAACAAGACATGTGCTAAAACTGAGGCGGACTGGGCTGCGGGGAACTGCTCACGCTAGGCCAACAGCAACTGGACCGGCTCTGTGGGCTGCAGGAAAGAGGTGGCGCTGGGCTTGGTGGAAGAGGCGGCCCAGGCCCAGGCCCCCTCAGAACAGTTATCTTCCTCTTGATTACAATCCGAAATGGGTGGAGGGGAGCTGCCTTTGCACCCACCATGGAGCAACGTCTACATGAAATTTTATTGCCATGCAAGGGTCGTCTCTTTTGCTCTACATGTTCAGTTCCATTGTGTACAATAACTGACATGCATAGGAATAAAACATAGTGAGATTATGTAAGGAGTGCATGCACAAATCCAGAGTGATGGTAGCAAACTATGGATAGACCCAAAACCAATGATAGCAGGCAGATAATAGCTTTAGTTAAAAATACAGATAATGGCTCCTTTAATGTTTGTTTGCACCCAACATGAAACTTATAGTAGACACCCGAGATTAACCAGATAGTAGAAAGATAGTACTGATTGCTGCCCCAATATCACTACAAAAAAATACACTTCCGTGATGATACATGTTTGTCACAGTAGGTCGCTTTTTTGTTATGCATGTACATCCATGACAAATTTATGACAAAAATCAAGATAGTCATACCTGTGCTGTCGTAGAAGTGTTCCATGACATTACCAAAATTATCATCACGGAAGTGTCCACTTCCATGATGATAAATCGCGCGTCACAGAAGTGCTTTCGTCAAGGGTGACCGACACGTGGCGTCCACCGTAACGGAACGCCGTTAAGCTATCGGGTCGGGTTTTGGATCCGATAACCCATTAACAGCCCCGAACAATGGGGATTTTCCACGTGTAAAATCATCATTGGCTGGAGAAAACACGTGTCGGCTCATCGTTGGGACAGATGTCAACCACTCATTGGACGGAAGGCGCCTATGATACATCGACATGTGGCACGGCCCAACAGAGGCCCATTCCTGTGAAAAGGCCGGCCCGTTTGACTTGGTCAAAAGCTGGCGGGCCGGCCCATGGAAAGCATGTTAATGGCCTGTTCGAATATAGCCCATTTACAGCCCGCTAACCCAAGGCCCGTTACGCCCTATCCGAATTAGGCCCAGTAGGGTCATATGGGCCATCCAATATGATTCCAGCCCGTTTTCACTTCTGGCCCATGACGTCTTTCAGCCCATATGAGGCCCTATGTAACTCTTGGCCTACTAACGGCCCGTGGTGAAACTGGCCCGTAATGAACAGTGTATCAGTTTACACCCATTAACGGCCCGTGGTGAAACTGGCCCGTAACGAACAGTGTATCACTTTATACCCATTAACGGCCCGTTATTCCGTTGGGACGTTTCCAACCCATGTTATCTTTCGGCCTTCTCAGAGCCCATTTATTCTTGGGCTCATTTCCAGCATTCGTTTACTTACGGCCCGTTACGGTCATTTTCTGCTTGTGGGCCAAATTCAGCCCGTGGTTACAGTCGGCCCGTTTGTGATCCATTAATACGTTGGGCCGATTTCATTGCGTCATCATATACGGCCTCTTAACGATGGCCCGTTATGGTCGGCCCATGAACGGATGATTCCAAGTCTAGACCGTTTACGGCCATAATGCGGTCTTTTTGTCCCATGTTTGGCCAATCGATTATACGGCCCGTATAAGGCCCATTGATAAAACGGCCCCCAGAAGGCCCATTGTTTCTACGGCTCGTAGAAGGCACATTGTTTCTACGGCCCGTAGAAGGCCCACTGTTTCTATGGCCAGTAGGAGGCCCAGTGTCACTACAGTAAATATTAGCCCATGGTTATTGTGGCCTAGTTTTAAAAAATAGGTTATTGCAGCCACTAGCTAACCGCGGAAAAAGAACTGCAATGACTACAAGCAAACAAATAAACAAGACAACAAGGAAATAAATAAGCAAGCAACTAACGCTAGGCTATCACGGCTATTACACATATTACATCCACTGGGCATCAAAGTTCGCCACCAGTGCAAATATAGGGAACAAAGCAGCATATCATATACACTGGTTGTCAAAGTTGGCGACCAGCGCAAATAAACGCCGTAGCAAAACAAATCCAGAACTGAAACCACTACAGAAGATCTCAAGAAACAATATCCTGGGTACCCATAATGCTGGCAAGATGCTTAGCAAGCTTATTAACTTTCTCTTGTTTGGCGCTTAAATCCTCCAGCGCTTGCTATTGCACCAGAAAATATGCATCTGAATTCTGCAGGGACTTCCTTGGTCCATCTGAATTCTGCAGGGACTTCCTCAGTCCTTCAGCTTCCTGTCGCAGCACATCTGATCGATGTCTTTCAACTTGAAGTTGAGACTCAAGAAGACGAACTGATTCAGGCAGCGAGTTCGAAGAGCTTGTGCCAGCAGTAGTGTCCAATAACTCGAACACTACATCAAGACATGACTTTTGGGTTCCCTCACTGTCGTCAAGATAGTTTTTATCAGCTTTCTTGGAGACCAACAGGGATGTCTCACTATCTTGAACCTTATCTGCATTACTTCCTTTACCATTGGATAATGCGATACTGTTCTCCAATATTTTGTCTGTATTCTAAAAGAGAAACAAGCAGACACATCACATGTTTACCATGTTGTATATGAAACTCATTTTGGCAAATGAGTTCAGTAGTAAAGTGGACAGGATAACAACATGAAACAAACATATATCTATGTACCATGGTCACTTTATGGTCTATATCATTCTAGTTTTTGTTGCCAAATCAAGATAGAGACATAGTTCAAATAATATTTGTTCAAGACAAAGCAGAATAGACAGAATATAAGTGTGGGTAACTATAGAGCAATAACAACACTTGTAATGTGCAAGACATGAGAACATAACTGTTTATTCAATTGAAATTGAAATCAACATAGAGCAGGTTACAACAGCAAACCAGTTAAAGAAACAGGTTTAAAACATACCTATTGCGCCATTAGAGTTTCAATTGCATCCTTCAAATTTGAAAATAGTTGGTATGAGTAAATACAGTCATGCAAGAGCAAAGGAGTATGAACCATAGCTACAGAACCTGACCTAAGAACAAATCTTCTTCTCCTTTAGGCGTTGAGTTGGGATTCGGAGTGGTGGTCCTCATGCTTTGGGCACTGCAGTTCCCTTACTAACTTTTCGTGTTTGGGTGCTTTGTGGTGGAGATGGTGTTTTGTCAACTAGAACTGGGTTACTATCTGCCGGGGTTGGGGTTAGAAGGGGTGTAGCTGGTTCTCTGTCCAACTGGGTAGGGGTACAATCTGCGAGAGTCTGGGTTATGTGTGGTGGATCTGGTCCTTGGGCAAGTACAACTGTGGTTCTATCTGCATCAACTGGTAGCACTATATTTTCTGAAGACCGTGTTGTTACTCCCTTAGATACTGCCATCACGCTCTCCAATTCAAATGGCTGATAAACAAGAAAAGTAATTGAAAATATAGACATTGTATGATAGACAGGTGCAATGGATAGTGGGGAATAAAAGAGGGCAAGCAATAATTCATATTTATGTTGTCTAACCAAACAGGATAGCATGACACAATTTCACATATATGATGGCTAACTAAGCAGGATAGCATGACACAATTTCACATTATGATGGCTAACTAAAAAAGATGGAAAGACATAGTTCAAAATATGAGACTATGTAAACATGATGATATGACATAACTATATAATGTGTTTATTAAATAGGTTGGCATGCCATAATTCACATACATTCATGGATAGAATGCCATAATTCCAAATATGATGACTGTAAACAATAAACAGGATGAGATGATATAACTATATGATGTCTTTATTAAATGGGTTGCCATGCTATAATTCAGATAGATGATGTGTATGTACTATGTAAACATGATGGCATGATATAATTCAAATATATGATTTATACAGTAAGCAAGTAAGCAGATGGCAATCCATATATGATGTAAAAACTAAGCAATGGAAGACAACATTCATGACATGGGTAATATAACCCTGCCAAGTTTGAGCATAGACCTCAGGGGGAAAATAGGACTGGTCATCAGTCTCTGAATCCTCCTCTGAGGAGCTCTCTGTAACCAGCAAGATGTCTGCTTCAGCAGGTAGCATTGTCTGCTTTGAATACCTTGTTTTCACTCCAGATACTTCCATCACCACTTCAAATGGCTGATGCACAGGAAGAGTAGTTGAATATACAAACGTTGTCGCCAAATGGAACATGTAATACAAAAAAATGATAGCATGATATAATTCACATACGTGATGATTGGCTAAACAGCATGGCATTGCATAATTCACATATATAATGCCTTTGCAACAAGATAGCATTGTATAATTCACATATATAATGTCTTGCAACAAGATGGCAATGCATAATTCACATATATGGTAATTAGACACTGAACACGTGGCATTCACACAAAGCATGTCTAAACTAATCAAATGACATAGCAATGCGAGACACCATACGTGCGATATGAGCAACATAACCCTGTCAAGTTAGAGCATACACCTCAGGGGGTGGGGAATAGGACTGGTCATCTGTCTCTGAATCCTCCTCTGAGGAGCTATCCGTAACCAGCAAGATATGCGCTTCGTCAGATAGCATAGTCTGCTCTGAAGACCTTGTTTTCACTCCAGAATTTGCCATCACCATGTCAAATGGCTGATGCACACGAAGAGCAGTTGAATGTAATAACATCATTGAAAAATGTAATATGTAACGAAAAAAAGGATGGCCTGATATAATTTACATATAAGATGACCGGCTAAGCAGGATGGCATTGCAAAATTCACATATATGATGCCTGGCTAAACAAGATGGCGTTGCATAATTCACATAAATGATGAATAAACTAAACAGATGGCATTCGCGCAAAGGATGTCTAAACTAAGCAGATGACATATTTGATGTATAAAGTAAGCAATGCAAGACTCCATATGCATGATATAACAAACATCAGCATGCCAAGTTAGAGCGAAGACCTCAGGGGGTAAATAGGAGTTGTCTTCTCCTTCTAAATCCCCCTCAGAACAGATATCTTCCTCTTGATTACAATCCGAAATGCGTGGAGGGGGGGCTTCCTTTGTGCCTACCATGGAGTGATGTCTGCATGAAATTTTATTGCCACACAAGGCTCGTCTCTTTTGCTCTACATGTTCAGTTCCATTGTTTACAATAACTATCATGCATAGGAATAAAACATAGTGAGATTATGTAAGGAGTGCATGCAGAAATCCAGACTGATGGTAGCAACTTGTGGATAGACCCAAAACCAATAATAGCAGGCAGATAATGGCTTCAGTTAAAAAATACAGATAATGGCTTCTTTACTGCTTGTTTCCCACCCAACATGAAACTCATAGTAGACACCGGAGATTAACCAGATAGTAGATAGATACTATTGATAGCGGCCCCGATATGTACCCCACAACCATTTAAAAACTCAAGTTTGACCATTAGTTTGGAGCTGACTCAGAGTCTAATCAGTGAACAGGACGATAAAGTAGCATGTAATATTAAGCAATGCATAACGTAAGCAGACACGAAAGAGTGCGACCTCTCTCGCGGACCCATGTAGTCCTCCAGGTCATTTGCTCGGTTGATGATGGTAGTGCAGTTTTCATGGCTGCCAGCGGCAAGAAGATCTGAGGCGGCGAAAGACATTCTGGAGGCCGGATCCTGCTGTGCTGGACCCTTCTGTCGTTGGAGCAGCTGAGCTGGGGTGGACAACGGCGCAATAGGAGCGGGACAAACCACTCAAAGTTTTCTTTGACAACTATCTGTAAGAGAAGTAATTCTTTAAGGGCTCGTTTGAATTGGAGGATTCTAACAATGCAGGGATAGGAAATAGACAGGGATAGGATAGGAATGCACGTGCAAAATAGAGAATTTAAAAACACAGGATTTCTGCCAATCTGGGTGTTTGATTCACAACAACTGGAAGATCACAGGATGCAAAGAAGCATGGTGAGATTAAGTCAAACCACAAGAAAATGTACGGTTATAATGCTATTATGCTACTATCTCTTAGTCTTGTGCTTCATGAATAGGAATTTGAAAAGGAGGACAAGTGAAAATTAAAATTCCTACGTTTTTTCTTTCAAGGACACACTAAAGGAACAAATCCGTGTGCTCAGTGGACAATATATATAACATGTAGAGTAAAAAAGAGATGCAACAAGTGTACAACCTCTTTGGCGAAGCCATGTCGATCTCAGCGTGATTGGGTTGGCCGGTGAGGATGCTCCGGCTGACTTGGCTGTCGGAGGAGGGGAAGAAGATCTTAGGCGTCTGGAGATGGAGCCCGAGGTACTGCTCTGCTGTGATGGAGAGTTTCGTCGTTGGAGCAGCTCTGGTGAGTTGTACGACGCCGAGGCTGAAGCAGGACAAGAGAGACAACGAACAACGTTAACCTGAGTGGAATTCTAATAGCATCTCCAATACACGACGTAAAATACATAACCACAAAGTGCTAGATGTAAAATACATCAGCCGCTCATCTCTGAACTTAACTATCGAAACTGAATTTAACTGTCGAAACTGAACTTAACTGTCAAAAATGAACTTAATTGTCAAAACTAAATTTTTTTGTTGAAACTGAATTTTGCTGTCGAAACTGAACGCACTAGCAAGGTGAGGCTACACGTCGGTTGACTGACTTTTTCATCTCTGGTCAGTCGATTTTGCAGCCATTGGATACGAAATCAAGGGCCTGCGGTTCATCTTCAACCTCCACCCCCTGAGCCGGCCAAACGGCAGCCCCCCGCCGCCCGCTGCCGGTGGTGCGCCGCCCCGCCCGCCCCGAAAACACTCCCCACCACTGGTCCGCCGACGCCCCAGCCATCCCTCTAGGCCCCCCCCGTGCCTTTTTCTCCGGCGATCCCAACACCACCGCCCCACCACCGCCGGTGACCACCACCCCCATCCTGAACCCTAAGATAGATAGTGGGGTAGCTCTCCGGTGAGCCCCCCTCCCCGCTGCGGCTGGTTCTTCCTTCACCCCGGCGGCATTAGAGTGAAGTGTAGCTAAATCGGAGCAGCATCGCAAGCAAGAGCAAGAGTGAGAGCAGCAGCGCGAGCAAGAGCAATAGCAAGAGCAGACCAGGCAGGGGATCGAGAGCAAGAGCAGAGCAGCAGCGCGAGCGAGAGCTAAAGCAGCAGCAGGTCCTACTGATGTGGACGTCGCCGCCGAGGGAGCGACGCTGTGGACGAAGTGGCTGGTGACGTCGCCGTGGATGGAGCCGCGCCGTGTCGGCTCGAGACCAAGCGCCGACAGCACCGTGAGATCGAATCAAGAAGGAAATACGGCGATTAGTGTACAACCTCTTTGGTGGCGCCGATTAGGCCGCAGCTTCATCTGAGGAAACAGTGATGATGATGCTCTTCCGGTAGTGCAGGTGAAGATGGTGGTGTGGGAATGGAGGTGGCGTGAAAGACGAGGGGAACGTTAGGGCAGCTCCTTGGAGGTGGAGGACGGGGTGGCTGAACCGGCGGGACGATGAGATCAACGATGGATCCTCATCCGGTACAGTGGATGAGGGACGTCGAGGTGTTGTTTTGGACAACGTCGTCGGGGAAGAGGCTCCGGCTGGGTGACGGATGGAGCAGGGTGTGGGGTTTCGTCGCGGGTTTTCGTGGCCTCGGTGTACGAATGGGTGGGCGGATGGGATGGCAGTGGGGAACCATGGCTTAGAGACGCGCCTGTACGAAATGTGGGGCAAGTTACGAAAGTACCCCCACCGATTTGAGGCGGTTCTTTCGGTTCAGGGGTACCACGGGAATTTCGCGTGTCGGGATTTCACAGGAGGTGGGAGTTTTCGCGCGCGTTGTAATTTCGTAATAGCAAGGCGCGGGTTGAGATGGAGGGAGTTGTCAGAGCACAACGAGACAAAGATGTATCTTAAATATTTCGGGCTAACAAGGCGCGGGTTGAAATTTCCGGACAAGCCTAACGTGTACTGTACCAAATCAATGCGCCCTACAAATGTTATTCAAAACTTTGAATTCACGTTATGTTGAATTAAAATATTTTGCTACGTGTATAATGCATGCAATCTACTACTCAAATGAATGTTTTAGTGCATTCCAAATGTATATACTACCGCTTCAATATGAACTAAATTTGAATTTGTTTCTCTATTTGAATAAGATCTATAGTAATGATTGTTGTGAAGTGAAAGCATTTGAATTCGTTTCTCTGTTTTAATAAGATCTACAATCATCATTATTGTCAAGTTAAACCATCATTTGTGTATTATCTTCACAGCACACCACATGATTAGTCTCGAGTTACATATGAACTATGTGTACTATATGAACTCGAACTAGATTTTTTGAATCCACTTTATTTTGATTTCAAATCACATTACATTTCTAGCTCTAGCTAGATCTTCATAATCTAAACCATGTCTCATATGTATAATGTGTTTATCACATTATGTATGGTGCCCCGCCCCCCTACGCCTACAAGTATTTAGATGTGAGTTGCAAACACCACAGATTACCACAAATTCAAATAAAATGTGAGAATGTTCGATATATAGTATTGTTTAGATTGTTTGATATTTAGTTGTAAGCTGCAAACGCCACACATTGTCACAAATTGAAATAAAATGTGAGATTGTTTGATGTACAATATGGTTTAGATTGTTCGGTAGCTATGACCCCTCCCTTCGACTCTCTTCGACTCTATCGATAGCTATGACCCCTCCCTCTCTTCTCGTGGATTGCCTGGCCCTCTATGTATGATATGGATAGGCCTCCATTTCACACACATTGCATGCAAAATTTTGTTTGAGATGTCATCGACACATATTCCCACAAATAATTTATGAAATCAACCCCCACCCCACCCCACCCCAAAACAAAAAACACTCACTAAGCGGTTTGTATCTCTCACACACACCCACGTAGGTGGGGGACGTGCACGAAGAGAAGAGGTGCATGCACGACGCACGTACTCCCGTCTCTTTCCCAACCACACCCGCGCGGATACACGGTGGAGCTCATTTTTGTACGAAAAAGGCAGCCCATGTGGTAATTTGGCACTTGTACTGGTTGTCCACTTGGTGGAGGGAGGATCGTCTACCACGAGTGAACAAACAAATTGCAACTTGACATGTTATGTTAAAAAAAGAGGCAAACCATGTGGGGCCTACCTTAGAGGCAAGGCTCTATACACTGGAGCACTTTTGATGTGTCCCGTCAACTCACAGAACGAGGAGAAGCTTGCTTAGTATGCCGTCTCCCCCGCCCACGGGCGCGGTGGCTCGCAGGATGAGGTGAAGCTTGCTTACTGCGCCTTACGCCCGCTCCCTTGCCCATGCGCGTGGTGGCTCGCAGGACGAGGAGAAAAATTTACTACTCCCTCCGTTTACTCCTCGTCCCTACTACCTTGGTTATAGAGATTATATCATATTGTTTGGAATATATATGTCCTTTAGTAGATTTCAATATGAACTACTAGTACATACTCCAAACACTGATGTATATAGACGTATTTTAGAGTGTAGATTCACTCATTTTGCTCCGTATGTAGAACTCTCCCTCGCCCCTCGACACTCGCCCACGTGGTGGACATGTAGCAATTCATTCGGTCTCATATAGCCAAAACGATATATACTGCACTACCATTATTGCTCGACTTCTCGAAGAGGCGAAGAGCCAATTGCAAGGTCAATATTTTGGAGATGCCAAGCACAAGGCAAAGAGGCGAAGAGCCAATCGCACGTACGCAATATGATAGGTTCATATGGAGAGAAAAGGAAACCGCTCCACTATATACATAGTCAGGACGGGCCAGCCAACACGGTTGCTTGCTGGGGTTGCTCTCTTCACTCTCTCTCGCACAAAACGACTGTGGCCACATCTCTAACATTCCGGCGGATCACGTCCGCTTGGGGAAGGGGTGGATTCTTAGTGTAGATGCGGTGGCCATCACCGACGGTGAAAACCCACTATCGGCACGTCCTGATCAGGGGTCCCCACCGTTCTCTCTCACAAAGCCGATGAAGTTGCCTTCGTCCCTTGCTCACTGCCGCGACGCGGGAAGTTGCCGCCTCCCGCCGCCCTCCTCAAGGTTGAGCTACGTCCCTCAAGTACAACTCCCTTTACAGCCGGCTTGCACCACTGCTCCAGCTGCCCACATCACTCCCTGTGGATATTTCTCTACTTCTTTGCCCTGCACATACCTCTACTGGCTTCTACGTACTGTATTTGTGATGAGTTTATGTCTCATCAAATATTCCCACTAATCTTATTCTAATCATGCTTGTTCAATTTCTTTTCCACAGGGATGCTCATCTCGATTTTGGTGAAACTGCACAAAATGATCCTATGGTCAAAAGGTTGCAAACTTCATTTATTAGGAAGCTCGAACGTTGCCAGCAAATGGAAGCCTGGTCAGGGTTCACGGTTCTAGGGCTAGGGACTACATGGATCATTTTTTTCTTTAGCTGCCTCTGTTCCAAAATAAGTGTCAACTTTAGTAGTAATACAACTTTGTGCTAAAGTTTGCACAAAGTTGAGAAACTTATTTTGGAACGGAGGGAGTACATATTTGCTATGATCTGTCAATCATTGAGATGCAATAGCATGCATGTTAGTCTCTTTGTATTTGATGAAATGTTGCAACGGGCAACCTTGGACGCAAGATACATGTAAGAGAAGCTGGAAGCTTCATAGCATTGTACAAATTTATCTCGTTGATAAATTACAGTACGTACTATACTAGTACTTCCTCCGTTCCTAAATATAAGTCTTTGTAGAGATTTCACCATGAACCACATGCGAATGTATATAGATGCATTTTAAGTGTAGATTCATTCATTTTGTTCCGTATGTAGTGGAATCTCTACAAAGACTTATATCTACTAGTAATAGCTAGCCCCCACTACTAGGAATTCTCTATCCTCTCCTTGAGCCACATCATCAAAATTGATGTAGCCGTTAGATGAAGTAAATCAGTCCATAATAGCCGTCTGATCTTGACGTTGAGAGGCTCCGCACTAAGCCACATGCAAGCATGCAGGAATACCGTGCCACATGCATGTGAGTGGGTTTTAAATCACATCAACATGTCTGCATGCAAGCATGCACCGGTAGCATGCATGTAAGTGAGCTTTTAAGTCCCATTAACATGTCAAAAAGAAAAATATAATCCCATTATGCAGTAGGAGTTGGCTGATCTTTTTTCCTTACGTGGGATGATCTAAATGATGATGGGAGTTTATTTAGTTTGGCTACCACATTTTTCATGCGGTTATAGAGTTTTTTTGTTCCATGAAATCGATAATTTTGCGCAGAGAGATATACCGCTGTTCCGCGCCAACGCGTAGGGACTCATATAGTAATATTTAGAACGGAGGGAGTACTATGTAAAGAGTTAGGTGTCGCAGGGTGATAGTGTGAGGTGAGCCATGTAATCACTGAGCCTGCGTGTTTTCACTGCTCTTGCACGCCTCCGCTATAAGAATGGAGAAAATTATAATCTAGTAGTAGTAGTAGTAGTAGTAGTAGTAGTAGTAGTAGTATACCTCCTTTCGCCGAAAGCGTGGGACATCCAGCAGTCCTACCACCTCAGTAATAAAGACCAATGATCCGTCAAATCACATAGACCCAGCAGTAAGTTGGACGGACGAAGCAACCATCACTCTTGTGCCAGTGAGAGGTCGCGTCCGCTCTGCCCGGGCATGAATGCAGCACCGATTCTTTAGAGCGGCGCTGACCGTTTCAGGCGGAAAGTGCGCGCGGGCAATGGAGGTGCTTTGGGTGGGCCAGGCTGGTCAGGAGCGGGCGTGGCAGCTGTCCGCATGTCCCTACCGGACACGCCCGGAAACGAGAGGATGCACCGGCTCTCGCGGCTAAAATCGTACACTACACAACATCTCTCTGTAGGATTAGGTCGATCTGTCGCTCTCTCTAACACACACATGGTGTTAAAAACACACACACAGACACACACACGCACACGCACGCACCTTGGTCCCGTTGCACCTTCTAATGTGACTTATTACACCTAGACGGAGGGAGTAGTAAGTATACGAGATACGGTGGCACACTGACTTAAGTCGAATACAAGTGCCCAAAATTTGTGTGCATGTTATAATAAGGATTCACTTAAAATAGTACATGAGCGAACATAGGGATCAATTGGACAGTGTTCCCGAGCAGTAGCGAGATGTGTGTGGTAAGATACACTGCTGGCGCTTTTAATTTTTCTTATTAATTTTTTTGTTTCACCTTCTGACTGGTGGGACCCAACGTACTACGTGGAGAGAGGTAAGGTGACTAAGGCTGCATTATTTCTGCACCACTGTGGATAGTCTTACCACCAAAGCCACATGACACGATTATGATTGAAATCCCAATGACTCCCACACACACAAAAAAAACACAGCATGCTTGTCACACAAATGCAGGAATGTATAAAAGGTTATTTCCCTCTCGTTGAACATAATGGGGGGGGGGTTGTGTAGCTGGTTAGCCTGTTCGCTCACTCTCTCGCCCTCTCCCGCTGGAGCCTCAGCGCTTGTAGTTGCTCTTTTCACACTCTCTCGCCCTCTCTCCAGATCTAAACAAGACTTCGTTGGCCTCTCTCTCTCCCCTCACTGCTGCTCAAAGAGCCGGCAGGATCCGTCCGCCAAGAAGGGAAGGATGCTTAACGCTGTCGCCGTCGGCGAGGGACTACCGGCGCAGCTGTTCACTTTCCACCCAGCGGCGGCATGGGAGGGCCTCCGACCCCTTCTTCTTCGCCGTCGTCCCGTCGCCCACCGAACCACGCCCCAAGAACCTTAAGGTATAATTTACTTACTCCACATGCATTGCTCTAGCTGCATGTATACCATGAATCTAGGACGTGGTTCAAAGAGGAAAGGAGTGGGGGAAAGTAGTGGGAAAAGTTGTATATAGCATGAATCTAGGACGTGGTTCAAAGAGGAAATGAAGGGGGAAAGTTGTATAGCATTAATCTAGGATGTGGTTCAAAGAGGAAAGGAATGGGGGAAAGTAGTGGGGAAAGTTGTATCGCATAAATCTAGGACATGGTTCAAAAAGGAAAGGAAGGGGCGAAAGTACTAGTTCAAAAAGGAAAGGAAGGGACAAGGCTGTAGAGTTTGAGCAGGACTAGATTTGCTGCGCTCACATAGGGAAAGGTGTCTAAAGATAACAAATCTGGGACCAACACAAATATGCTCCTTGGTTGCTTGTTCTTTGTTGCAACAGACTGTGCATGACCACAGTACATCGGTAGATGCACATGGTGCTGGTGCGTCCACTGTCCCGTGCAACTCATTAGCTGTTGTTAATCTAAGGCCCTGTTTGGTTAAAAACTCCCTAGTCCCTACCTGCTGGGTTCCAGGGACTAAACATGGACTAGAGGTTATTAAATGACATGCTAAAAGACCATGTTACCCCTAGTAATGAACTAATAGAGACAAGGTGCGATGCGTGGCAGGGGCAACTATTGGAAAAAGTCCCAAAAAGACTCCCTCGAGGTCTTCTTTCTTTAGTCCCAAATGCCCACTTTTAGTCCCTAAAAGTCCATCCTCTTTGGTTTAGATGGGACTGACACGGATTTTTTTAGTGCCTATACCAAAATGTCCTTGTAAACAAACACCCTCTAATAATGCCGCTGGAAAATTGATGCAATGCCACAGTTAAAAGCAAATTACATGTTTAACGAATTGTATTGTTAATATAATCTCTATGTTAATATTAATCAATGCCACCGTTTGAGAAATGCTACTGTCTTGCTTTCTTTCCCATTTAGATAGGTAGATGCTTCTTTTTGTTGGCTTCTGTGTCATCCACCGTTATTGACCACTAATTGTTTCCTTTGCACCTTTGTGTAAACAGGGTTATCTGCTTCACCTCGTTGCCATTGTGACCTTTTTTTGCACTGCACAAAACACTTTTGTTTTAAGAGTGTTTTGTGTAGTTCAACCAAAATGTCACACCGACAATGTTGCTTGATTGCTTGATCTTAGTAGAACTGCACAAGAGGAGATCTTACTTCCTATCCGTTAAGGCGAATTTTGTTCAGATCTTCTTGTGAGTTGTTTGAATTCCGCATCATGAGAGGTTAGTACTAGCCTTCTTTCACATGATTCTGCAGTGTGCATTCATATGTTATGCTACTTGTACGATAATGTTGCTTGATTTTAGAGAACTACACAAACGGAGACAAGAATTCCAATCTATATGTGCACCGTAATATCCCATTGAGGTAAGATAAGGATATTTCACAACTGCTGGCCTGTATTTTGCCACTTTCATCAGAAAATTAAGTTTAGTACTATACTTGTGCTCCCTAATTGACATGCCAAATCTTACATTGAAGGCTAAGCTTGTTTGTTATTGAACCAAGTGATGAAGGGGAAGAACAAGGGGAAGAAAAACAAAAATCAACTCCCGGTGCTGTAATGAAGCACTGGAACTGTGATGAAACAAGTAATGATATAGTTTTGCATCTTTTTTTATTGCTATGGCTGGAACGAGCAATTGTTTTGCCACTAATTTGATGCCACTCTTAATGTAATATGTAATTATCTCTACTTGTGCAAACAGGGATCTTCTTTGATGATACCATATATTTTAGTGGAACTGCACAAGAAGATGTTGGAAACATTAAACTAATCGAGGAGTATATAGTAAGCATGGCCACCACCGTAGATTTCAACAGATGGTTCAGGAGAATTCCTTCATCTGTATGCTCTACACAATAAGCCTCCTGACAAAGGTTGGTACTCGCCCACTGATTTCATCCATATGATTGAGCTTTGTCATCTCTATTGGTGTTGTGCTACTGTTTAGATACTGTCATGAAAAGGTGGTATTGTCCTTGAGAAGTGCTTCATATGTGCTGTTTTAAATATTTCCTTTCCTTTTTTTCAAGCAAACAGTGATGCTAGCATTTAGTAGTCCTCTTGTCTTTGCACAACAGGATCATCTTCCTCTGAAGAAGAATATGGAGTACGTGAAGTGACTAGTTCCGATTATGCCAGGATGAAGAAGTCCTGTCTATCTTATCATCAGAAGGAGCAGTTGAAGGATGGTTACATTACTCCCCACAAGACCCAACTAACTTCAGCTTAGAAGGACTGACAAAATCTCCATTTTTTTGCTGTGATGCACGAGTACAATGCTGTTCTAGGATTCTTTCTGGTGAGTTACATTTTTCTAAAAGTGCTCTACATGGACCATGTATGTGTCTGTTGAAACTGTCAATTCATAGTACAGTTTGCTCTATACTAATCACTTTTTGGTATTTGTGCAAACATGGGTGCTCAGCTTGATTTCAATGGGAACTGCACAAAATGTTCATGAATACATCGAATCATTCATTTCCACCACAAGAAAGGAGGTGCCGATAAGTTCAAGGCGTTGCAACATATAAGGGCGAAATCATACAAGCTACGCGCGAATTTGGTTAATTTTGGTGGAACTGCACAAAAAGAACAGCTGGTTTATTTAGCACGAGGTGGCATGTCAATGTCTGAACTGATGGCAAACCCTGCCCATTCCACAATCGTGGGCATTTGATATTTTGGAATGGGGCAACCATGTCAAATTTTGCTCATTGATTTTAGCAAGACATGCGTTTGATATTTTCGAATGGGACGCCCTTGCTGTCAGCAGCGTCAATCAATTTTTTATTTATTCTTTAGTTGTGAAGTAAATATTGCCTCTGACATGTGAGTCGCTGAGATGAATAATCATCGATTGTTTTGAATGTTCTCTATGAATTGCCAGGCCTGTGTGTTTGATTGCAATGTACAGAAACACTAAAAACCTGCTCAAACTCTTTGTACTCCTTCTGTTCCATTTTACTTCGCACATTGTGAAAGTGCATACTTTTTTGTATAAGATTGGTCAAAGTAGAGATACTTTGACTGCAGACAAAACTTGTATGCAGACTAGAAAGGACCGGAGGGAGTACATGTGAAACTGCTGCAAAAGAGGTGATCACCCTGGGAATAATGCTAGTACATATTGTTTTGCATGTTCATCCAATGCCAGTGATACAGGAATTCGAACTAATCAAAATAAATTCATTCATACACGGTCGGATTTGATATAAACATGCCAGATTTCATTACATTTCATACATTCTTCAACTAAAAACGGGTGCGCTGGAGGTATAATTAATTAACCGAAGCTACCCACCTGTGTCCCGCTGAGCCGAACAGAAGCTTCAGTGACTTAACTGCAGGTGCAGTTGCGTAACTGACATGTGGCCTGTTGGGCCCACGTGTCAGTCAGCCAACTACACCAGCAGTTAAGTAGAAGCAGCGTTATTCTCCAGCAGAACTCCCCGACTCCACGTCACCGTCGAGAAGCTAACCGGCCGTCAATGGTCAACCCGCCTAGCTTGGCTTCAATAGGAGGGTGGCAGCGGCAGCCTTACTTGGACCCGAGCGGTGGCGACCTACCATGTTTTACTCTTCCTCATTTTCTGTGTGGCGCGGCCTCATTGGCAGCGGGGCGGGGCCTCGACTGAGCCGGGGATGTCCTCTGTCTCATTGCCGGCGGGCGGCGCCTCAGCGGAGCGGTGGAAATCCTCCCCCGCATTAGCGGCAGGGTGGGGCCTCGGCTGAGCCGGCGATGTCCTCTGCGTTTTTGTTGGTGGGGCGGGGCCTCGGCGGAGCCGGCGGTGTCCTCTGCCTCGTTGTTGTCGCCGCGGGACCTCCGCGGAGCAGGGCCTCGTCGACGCCAGCAGAGCGGGGACTCGTCGGAGCCGGCATTGTCCTCTGCCTCGTCCTCGGTCTCGCCAAACAGCGCCTCGCCCGCTTCATCGCCCTCTTTGCTAGCCTCTTTGTAGGCGGCCGCAGCCTCGGCCACCCGCATGCGGTCCCGCCAGCGCTCGAGGCGGCCCTTGCGGGCGGAGCGGTACGAGTCAAGCAGCGCCTCCTACTCCGCCCGCTCCGCGGCGATTTGCTCCTCCGCCTGCAGGTGCTCCTGGAGGAGATGGTGGTTGTAGGCGGCGTCGGCCTGCGCCTCCAGGAACTGCTCCTGACGCATCTTCCTCACACTGTCCATATATTGGCACGAGCCTCGCGGATGGTCATGGTGCAATGCACCGACGAGGATGGCGTGGAGGAGGGGGTTGGTGCCGGATCATTGACTACCATGTTCTCCATTGGGACGTCTTCGTCCTCCGGCTGCCTGTCGGCCAGCCGGTCGGCAGCAATGGCTGCCATCTCCTTGTGGTCCGTCGTCTGCCCGTCCCGAAGAGCGCTGGAGCGCGAGGAAGCCATGGTGGGCAGTAGTGGTGTGGACAGGAGAAAGGGAACGGATGCGGATGACTGCGGCTATGGCCGGCACAGCAGTTTATATAGCAATGGTGGGCGGGCGGAGGGACGAACGTGTGGCGCCGGAGTAGCCGCCTCGGCAACCGCGTATCATTAATGTGGGCAGCAGATGGACGGATGGACGACACTTGTGTCATTTGAAGGCAAAGCAATCACCAGCACTGGGAAGCGGGGCGGGCGGCGCTGACTGTTTCGGGCGGAAAGCGCGCGCGGGCGAGGAGATGACTTTACTTGGAGAGGATGACAATGGGGACCCACCAGGTCCATAGCCTCACGTACGCAAGTGCCTCCTTATTATATATATATTTATAAAACTATACTCCCTCTGTCTAAGTGAATAAGTCGTATTAGAAGGTGCATCACGACCTAGGTGCAAGCAGATTGGTGGAAAAGAAGAATATTTCTCTCTTCTAAACACAACATTTAATCACAGCAGTTAAGAGGATGCCTTATTAGCTACCCATGCAGGCCATCGTAATTCATAGCATGCAAAGCGCTTTTATTTCTTGCCTTAACCGCATGGACGTGCTGCATGCATTGGTCCTTGCCCGAGCAAAAAAAGGGAGGAAAGGGGTTTCCACGGGAGACAACGAGGCAGAGGTGGAAGCGCTCGCTGGAGTTATTTTTTTTGCTTCCCCCTGGTTTCCTGACATCACTGTCCCACACGATTGTCAACCTATGTAGTACTCGTCAATAAACGAGAGAATTGCACAAGAAGTGGCCGACAGTTGGGACCAAGCAGCTCGAGCAGTATTTGTGTTTTTGAGGTGTGAGCACTGCAGAGTTTTTTGATGTTTAGCCCAGATATTAATTTTTCTCCTCTGAACAACAATGAAAACATCGTTGCAGGAATTAACTGGGCGGGCTGTGGCCCATCTAGCCCAGGCCAGATATCCAGCCCAGATATTAAATTTTTTCAAGCTGAAAATGGATAGCCCAGCTATACTTTTTTTAGGAATACCCAGGCAAGGTCAAGTTGTCATTTTCCGCCCCGCTGGGCTGCAAATCTTTCCTAGGAGGGATGCATTAGGCTTAACAAGAAAATGGGCTTTAAGAAATAATAAATGGGATGTAATTATAAAAACTGGGCACTAACTATAAAAAATGCACCAAACACGTGATTACTTCATAAAATATTATTTTTGGATATTGAAAATTTTAATTTCATTAATTGTTGCGAGCGCAATGTTTCATTGGATTTTTATGTAATATAAATTTATATTGAAATTGTATTTAATCTGACTAGAAGTTTCGGGATAAAAATATTTCAGATCCCATGAAAATGTGGGAAATTTTATTGAATTCTGTTTTGAACAGTTGGTTGAAATGGGCCGTACTTTTAACAAACTATAAAGGGGATGTAGTAAATTCCATTAGAATTCAAAAATGGGCTACACATTCTTACAAATCTCAGATGGGCTATAAGTTCTCTGCCACACACTTCTGGCCTTACTAAGTTGACGCGTCCCCTAAAAAAACAGAGTTGACACGTATGCAAGGCATTGTCAACTTATAGTCAACACACGGTTCTAGCAGCAGTGGCCGTTGGATGTCCATCCAACGGATGCCGTACTTCTTCTTCAATCTCTGATATTCTAGCTTCACCCTCCCAAAAAATGATTCCTCCCCCTGACATCTGGGGTGCACCATTTCGGAAGCTGAGCTCTGGGCCTACTAAGTTAACGTACCAAGGGCTTTGTCAACTTAGTCAATATAAACAATTCTAGCTGCAGTGACCGTACGATGTCCATCCAACGGACGTAGTGCTTCTTCAACCTCTGGTCTGCTTGCTCCAGCCGCCCAAAGCAGCGCCGGCCGTGCCGCCTGCTCCTGCCTCCCATGGCCGGCTGTGCTGCCGTGGAGGCCTCACCGCCCCCTACTATTCCCACCGCTGGCCAGGCCCTGCGGCGACGACAGCCTCACACCGCAGCCGAACGAGTGAACCCTCATACTCCTCTCCGCATGGGCATCCACTGCCGTGTCTTCACCGGCTCCGCATCGTCCCCTTCCTACGCCTCGCCGTCGTCCACCGCCCTGGTGCTCTCGGCGCGGCGTGGTCAACGTGGAAGGAACGACTTCCATCGGACATGGACTATACGTGGAGAGGCTGACAGCTAGGTCCATGGCGGCAGAAAGGAAGTGCCTCCTTATTACGCAGAAAATAATGATTCCTCCACCTGATAGCAGGGACCCACCGGATGGGCCACCAGTATTTTGCGAAAAAAATTGTTTCCCCTGACTACTGGGACCCCCCGGACGGGCCACCGTATTTCGCAAAAAAAAACGTTCCCCCCGCTGTCAGCTCGGGCCCACCGGAAGTGCCTCCTTATTACGCACAAAAAAATGAATACTCCCCCGGCTAGCTAGGACCCACCTTGTTGGGAGGCTGACTTGTGGGCCTACTAAGTTGACGGGGATGAAGGGCTTTGTCAACTTAGTCAATATGAACAATTCTAGCTCCAGTGACCGTACGATGTCCATCCAATGGCCGTAGTGCTTCTTCAACCTCTGGTCTTCTTGCTCCAGCCGCCCAAAGCAGCGCCGGTCGTGCCGCATGCTCCTGCCTCCCGTGGCCGGCTGTGCTGCCGCAGAGGCCTCACCGCCCCCTACTATTCCCACCGCTGGCCAGGCCCTGCGGCGACGGCAGCCTCACACCGCAGCCGAACCAGTGAACCCTCGTAGTCCTCTCCGCATGGGCTTCCACTGCCGCGTCGTGCCCTTCCTAGGCCTCGCCGTCATCCACTGCCGTGGTGCTCTCCGCGCGGCATGGTCAATGTGGTCAAGGAACAACTTCCATCGGAAGAGTACTGTATGTGGAGAGGCTGACAGCTGGGTCCACGGCCACAGCCCAGTTTTTTTGTGATTTGCCAAGTAAGTCGCTTTGTCAGGCCTGTTGGGCTGCAAATCTTTCAAGACGAGAAGAGCTTTCATTCGGCTGGCCAAGAAAATGGCCCATCAGTAATGAGAAATGGGTTGTACATTTTTAAAACACATCAAACCGGCAATTAGTTTCAAATATCTTTTTTTTTCATTTCAAGATTTTAAATTACATTAATTTTTATGCGTGGAGAATTTGTTGGATTTTATATTGATATATATTTATTTTTAAAATCAGTTTGAATGTGTGTCGAAATTTCGGGATTAAAAACAGTTCAGACCGCACCGAAATATGCAAAATTTCGTATAATTTTTTAACCGTTGCCACAATATGGGCTGTAATGCTAACAAAAAGATTATGGGCTCCAAAAAACCTTAAGAATTAGCAAATGGGCTGTAAATTATTAGAAATAATGGTAGATGCGTTGTATGCTGTTTTCCATAGATTTGAGGCTTTCCTAAAAAGAGGTTGACGCACAAGCACTGACTGTTGGATGTCCATCCAACGGCCGTCGAGCTTCTTCAATCTCTGCTCTTCCTGCTCCAGCCGCTCAAACAAGCACCGGTGGGACTGCCTGCTCCCTCCTCCTCGCGGCCGGCTGTGCTGTCGTGCAGGCCTCACCGCCCGACCGTACTCCCATCGCTGGCCTAGCCATCCCTCTACTCACCCACACCTGCTGTTATTCTCCGGCGACGGCAGACGAACTTGTAAACCCTTGTACAGTCGTACTCCCCTCCGCGTGGGAAACAACTGCCGAGTCTTCCCTACCTCCGTGTCGTCCCCTTCCTAGGCCTCGTCGTCGTCCACCGCCCTGGTGCTGTCGGCGCGGTGTGGTCAACGTGGTCAAGGAACGACTTCCATTGGACGTGGACTGTACGTGGAGGGGCTGACAGCTGGGTCCACGGCCGCAGCAAGGAAGTGCCTCCTTATTACAAAGAAAATAATGATTCCTCCACCTGACAGCTGGGACCCACCAGAACGGCCAATGTATTTCGTGAAAAAATGTTTCCCCCTGACTGCTGGGACCCACCAGCTACATCTTCGCACGCAAGGAAGTGCGTCCGGGAAAAAAACGATTTGCCCCCTGACTGCTGGCACCCACCAGCTACATCTTCGCAGGCAAGGAAGTGCCTGACAGTTGGGACGCACCTGGTCGGAGCGTACGTAGCGTTGTCATTCTGGTCGCGAACTTGTACGTACATACTGGTCGATGTAGAGGCGCGCACGTGTCGTAGTAGAGGCGCGCATGTAGCATGTACATGTACGTACAGCGGCCAGGGTGCAAGAAAGAAAATACGGCCACGTATGTGTACATACGGGCGGGGTCTCGAACACCTACTCACGCATACGTATGGCCAGGGCTCGTGTACATGGCTGGGTCAGAACGGAGAAACAACGTCGTCGTCGTGTTCATGGGGAGGCAATGGAATGCGTCATGTTCATGGGGAGGCAACGGAATGCGTCGTGTTCATGGGGAGGCAACAGAACGCGTGGGAGCCAACCGGCTGGGTCGGAACGGAATGCATGGTCGTGTTCATCGGGAGGGCTTGGACGGAATAGGCGATGGAAACGAGGCCTGGCGTACCGCACAACGGAGAAAATTGACCTCCTATGTTCGGAACGGGGTCCTGTTGATCGGGAGGGGTCTGGCATACCGCAAAACAGAGGAAATGGACCTCCTACGGTCGAAACGGGGGTCCTGTTCATCGGGAGGGGTGTGGCGTACCGCAAAATGGACGAAACAGACTTGTGTTGGAGCGCTACGGTCGAAACGGGGGTCCTGTTCATCGGGAGGGGTGTGGCGTACCACAAAACAGGACTCCACGGGATACTGTTCATCTCCACCGTCGACCTCCTCCAGCCTCCACGAGGTACTGTTCATCCACCGTCGACCTCCTCCAGCCTCCACCTGCGACTGTTCATCCACTGGCTCCTGTTCATCCAGCCTCCACCGCGCTCTACTCCACTGGCTACTGTTCAACCAGCCCTCTCCACGGGCTCCTGTTCAACCACCCCTCCACCGTCTACTGTTCATCCTACCCTCCATGGGGTGGTCCTGTTCATCCAGCCCTCCACGGGGTCCTGTTCATCCAGCGCCAACCGGCTCGATCGATCGGGGTCCTGTTCATCCAGAGGCAACACCATGGGGTCCTGTTCATCCACCCCCACCGGGAACTGTTCATTCACCCCCCCGCAACGCTCACTGTTCATCCAGAGGCAGCATCGACCGGCTTCAGTTAGCAGCAGTAGCGAAGGAATCGCTCGATCGGGTTCAGTTAACAGCCATAGATCGATCGCTCGGGTTCAGTTAGAGCCCAACGCCTCGCTCGGGTTCAGTTAGAGCCAACGCCTCGCACACACGCGCGTACGTGTACGAGAGAAACGCGCATCGCTCGGCCCCCGACCTCCCACTGTAACCGGGAACTCCCCGAAATTTTCCTCGCCCTCGCTTCTACCATGGTTTTTTCCGTCATGGACGGCCCAAAGAATGTCATGCAGTTGCATCTCCGGCCCACCCAGGACGAAAAGCCCATTTTTTGTCATGATTTTTTGTCATAGAAGTAGGAGCCCACCACATCTATGATGATACCGGGTTTTTTCACAATTATCATCATAGAAGTGTCATATGTATGACAGAAAAAAAAATTCATTCGGCCCAAAATGTCACAGATGTGTCTTTTTTTGTAGTGTATGTACCCCACAACCATTTAAAAACTCAAGTTTCAGCATTAGTTTGGACCTGACTGAGAGTCTAAAAGGTGAACACAACGATAAAGTAGCATGTCATCATATTAAGCGATGCATAACGTAAGCAGACACGGAAGAGTGCGACCTCTCTTGCGGACCCGTGTAGTCCTCAAGGTCATCTACTCTGTTGATGTTGGTAAAGCAGTTGTCGTGGCTGCCGGCGGTGGGGAAGAAGATCTGAGGCGGCGAAAGACAGTCTCGAGAGTGGATCCCTGCAGTGGTGAACCCTTCCGTCATTGGAGCTGCTGAGCTAGGGTGGAACATAGCAAAGTAGGAGCGGGACAAACCACACAAGATTTTCTTTGACACATATCTGTAACAAAAGTAATTGTGCAAGGTCTTGTTTGAATTTGAGGATTCTAGCAATGCAGGGATAGGAAATACATAGGAATAGATAGGAATGCACGTGCAAAACAGAGAATTTAAAAACACAAGATTTCTGCCAATCTGGGTGTTTAGTTCATAAGAATGAGAAGATCACAGGATGCAAAGAAGCATGGTGAGATTAAGTCAAACAACAAGAAAATGTATGGTTATAATGCTATTATGCTACTATCTCTTAGTCTTGTGCTTCATGAATAGGAATTTGAAAAGGAGGACAAGTTTATATTAAAATTCCTATGGTTTTTCTTTCAAGAAGACACTAAAGGAACACATCCTACAGTTTTCCTTTGCTCCATTCCTTTGAACCAAATGCATGGATAGTAGTACCATAGGAAACTTTCCAATTCCTATGTTTTTCCTTCATTTTTCCTTTCAAGCACTAGCGATTCTAGTAGGCAGGCTTGAGCAGGGAAAAGCCTACACTCAAAAAATGTTTTTGTGCTACTTCTACTACTTTGGACCCAGGCCACTGCCCTACTAGCTCAACTCCCAGGCCCATCTACAAATGCATAGCTCAAACACGCAGAGATAAATAATGATGGTGTTCAAGAGAGTCCTTCACGGATATCTAAGTTTCCTGGTACCTTAATGCTTGTCATATAGTAGGAGAAACTAATCGTATTTCACGTTACTACGTGTGCTCAGTGGACAATATATGTAACATGTAGAGTAAAAAGAGATGCAACAAGTGTACAACCTCTTTGGCGAAGCCATGTCGATCTCAGTGTGATTGGGTTGGTCGGTGAGGATGCTCCGACTGATTTGGCTGTCAGAGGAGGGGAAGAAGATCTTAGGCGTCTGGAGATGGAGGGTTTCGTCGTTGGAGCAGCTCCGGTGAGTTGTACGACGGTGAGGCAGAAGCAGGAAAAGAGAGACAACGTTAACCTAAGTGGAATTCTAATAGCATCTTCAATAGATAACGTAAGATAAATAACCACAAAGTGCTAGATGTAAAATACATCAGCCGCTCATATCTGAACTTAACTGTCGAAACTGAATTTAATTGTTGAAACTAAATTTAACTATCTAAACTGAATTTTGCTGTCGAAACGGAATTTTACTATTGAAACTGAACGCACTAGTAGCAGAAAAGCAGTAGCAGTAGAAACATCACCCGGAGCAGCAGCGCGTGCGAGAGCTAGGGCAACTGGTCGTGTCGCAGCATCTCGGGTAGCAGCTGCAAGGGCTCGAGGGAGTGCAGGATCTGCTGCTCGTGCAGCAGCAGCGCATGCAAGAGTAGAGCAGCAGCAGCGCACGCAAGAGTAGAGCAACAACGCAAGCAAGAGCAAAAGTGAGAGCAGCAGTGCGAGCAAGAGCAAGAGCAGACCAGGCAAGGGACCGAGAGCAAGAGCAGAGCAGCAGCGCGAGCGAGAGCTAAAGCAGCAGCAGCTCCTACTGATGTGGACGTCACCGCCGAGGGAGCGATGCCGTGGAGGAAGTGGTCGGTGACGCCGCCGTGGATGGAGGCACGCCATGTCGGCTCGGGACTGAGCGCCGGCAGCACCGTGAGATCGAATAAAGAAGAAAATGCGGCGATTAGTGTACAACCTCTTTGGTGGTGCCAATTAGGCCTCAGCTTCATCCGAGGAAATGGTGATGATGCTATTCTTCCGGTGGTGCAGGTGAAGATGACGGTGTGGGAATGGAGGTGGCGCGAAAGACGAGGGGAATGTCGGGGTAGATCCTTGGAGGTGGAGGACGGGTGGCTGAACCGGTGGGACGACAAGATCGACGACGGATCCTCATCCGGTACAGTGGATGAGGGACGTCGAGGTGTTTCTGTGGACGACGTCGTCGGGGAAGAGGCTCCGGTTGGATGGCGGACGGAGGAGGGTGTGGGGCTTTGCGGCTTTTCGTGTCCTCGATGTACGAATGGGTGGGCAGATGTGATGGGAGGGGGGGTACCATGGCTTAAGGATGCGCTTGTCCGAAATGTGGGGTAAGTTAAAAAAGTACCCCCACCTATTTGAGCTAGGCGGTTCTTTCGGTTCAGAGGTATGACGGGCATTTCGCAGGAGGTGGGAGTTTTCGCGCGCGTTGTAATTTTGGGATAGCAAGGCGCGGGTTGAGATGGAGGGAGTTTTCGGAGCACAACGAGATAAATATATATCTTAAATATTTCGGGGTAACAAGGCGCGGGTTGAAATTTCCTGACAAGCCTAATGTGTACTGTAGCAAATCAATTCGCACTTCCGTCGATGAAAAAACAAAAAGAAATCAATTCACACCACACAAGAGAGTCTTGTCCCGTGTACTGTACCAAATCAATTCGCACTACAAATGCCATTCAAACCTTTGAATTCATGTTATGTTCAATTAAACTATTTTTCTACGTGTATAATGCATGCAACCTGCTCCTCAAATGAACGTTTTAGTGCATTCCAAACGTATATAGTACTGCTTCAATATGAACTAAATTTGAATTTTTTTTCTCTATTTGAATAAGATCTACAATCATGATTGTTGTGAAGTTAAACCATTTGAATTCGTTTCTCTATTTTAATAAGATCTACAATCATCATTATTGTCAAGTTAAACCATCGTTTGTATATTATCTTCACAGCACACCACATGATTATTGTCGAGTTAGATATGAACTATGTGTACTATATGAAATCGAACTCGATTTTTTGAATCCACTTTATGTTGATTTCAAATCACAGTAAATTTAAATCTCTAGCTAGATCTTCATAATCTAAACCATCTCTCCTATGTATAATGTGTTTATCACATAATGTATGGTGCCCCGCCACCTACGCCTACAAGTATTTAGATATGAGTTGCAAACGCCACACCTTACCACAAATTCAAATAAAATGTGAGATTGTTTGATATATAATATATGGTTTAGATTGTTCAATATTTAGTTGTGATCTGCAAACGCCACACATTATCACAAATTCAAATAAAATGTGATATTGTTCGATGTATAGTATGATTTAGATTGTTCGATATTTAGCTATGAGTTGCAAACACCACACATTATCACATTATGGTATTACATGTCCAAAACCACACACCATGTCCAAAACCACACACCACGCTATCACCGCTATATTCATGCATGCATATGTTTCTAAAACTATGATCTCCTATTCAAATATATGAATCCACTTTCATATCCAATTATGATCTTTGTTAGTCTCTTACACCCACACAATCCTCTAACCTTTGTAGCTAGCATTAACTTTCTCTCGTGCATGCACACGCCCTCCTCGCCCTCCCCCTCCCTCAGCACTCTATCCATCGCACACATTCATTTTTTTTCTTTAGGTCGTTCTCCCACGGTCTCAACAACTCCTTTCTGACACACACTGATCGATAAACCTCTCCAGCGATGTATGCCTACAATATACACACGCACCTTCCATCTCCTCCTTTTTGTGTCCATGCCTCATGTCTCTCAAATGGTCCTACACATGTGTAAACTCTCACCCCTCTTTTCATCGATCTCATAATCGCACGCTCCTCCCCCTATCTAGCTAGTAGACCTCTAGCACCACCTCCTAGCTCCATTCTCTCTGTCTCTCGCTGGGCCTTATTTGCCTCTAACAAATGGATGTACACCAACCGATCTCCTGCTATACATATAGCTATCTAGGTCGTTATAACTCATTTTCCCCACGCGTCGATCGATCTACCTCATTAGTTATGTCTCTACCTTCCTCCGACAAACAACAATGGATCTATCGATCTAGGTAGGTCTGCTTACCAAACACATGGTCCCCCTTCATAATCCATGCACGCGTCCTGACACATCTATCACGCACACGCACACACAGAAACACATCCCCACTCTTATTGATAATATTGTAGTTCTACCCTCAGTTTGTCTAGTAGGCCTCTCCCACCATCTTCGAGAAGCAACTCCATGACCCATCCAACACTCTATCCCTCTCCCTCCCTCTCCCTCTCTCTCTCCTCTCTCTCTCTCTCTGTCCCAACCTATTTCCCGTCCTTCACTTATGTATGGATGTCGACAGATCTCCCTCAAGACATAGTTGGGTCTCTCCTTCTCAACACATATACGAGTCGATCTACCTCTCTAGTTAGGTCTCTGCCTCCCCCCTCCCCCCACACACCGATACATCGAGCGCTCTACTCATGTCTCCCTACCACACACAAACTTGCCCTGTGCCCTCTGACGTTCTGGTAGGTCAGTCTCCCTATATCTTTGACTTGCACACACACAATTTTGATGGCTCTCTTCATCGATCTCGCACCCACCCACTTGATCCTCTCTTCGACTCTATCAATATCTATGACCTATCCCTCTCTTCTCGTGGATCGCCCCCTCTATATATGATATAGATAGGCCTCTATTTCACACACATTGCATGTGTCAAATTTTTGTTTGAGATATCACCGACACATATTCCCACAAATACATTCATGAAATCACACCCCCAACAAAAAACACTCACGAACGCACACGCCATCTATCTAGGTTTGTATCTCTCTCACACACATGTAGGTGGGGGACGTGCACAAAGAGAAGAGGTGCACGCACGACGCACGCACTCCCGTCTATTTCCCGAATCCTCATTCCCAACCACACCCGCGCGGGTACACTATGGAACTCATTTCTATACGAAAAGGCAGCCCACGTTGTAATTTGACACGTGTACTAGTTGTCCACTTGATGGAGGATTGTGTACCATGGGTGAACAAACAAATTGCGACTTGACGCGTTATGTTGAAAAAGAGGCAAACCATGTGGGGCCTACCTTAGAGGCAAGGCTCTATACACTAGAGATGCTCTGTATGTATTACCTTTGATGTGTCCCGTCAACTCGTAGAATGAGGAGAAGCTTGCTTAGTACGTCGTCTCCCCCGCCCACGGGTGCAGTGGCTTGCAGGACGAGGTGAAGCTTGCTTACTACGCCTTACGCCCGCTCGCTCGCCCACGCGCGCGGTTGCTCGCAGGACGAGGAGAAAATTTTACTACTCCCTCCGTTTACTCCTCGCCCATACCTTCGTTAGAGAGATTATCATATTTTTTGAAATATATGTATTTTAGTAGATTTCAATATTAACTACTAGTACATACTCCAAACATTATTGTATATAGACGTATTTTAGAGTGTAGATTCACTCATTTTGCTCTGTATGCAGTCCATATTGAAACAAACGTAATACTAGTACGCACTCACCCTCACCCCTTGCTCGACCCTCGCCCACATGGTGGACGTGCAGCAATTCATTCGATCTCAGATAGCCAGAACGATATACTCCAGTGAGTATACTGCAGTACCATTATTGCTCGACTTCACGAAGAGGTGAAGAGCCAAGTGCAAGGTTAATATTTTGGAGATGCCAAGCGCAAGGTTTATAGGAGAACGAGTACTAGTAGTATGTACCAGTGGTGCGTACTGTATGCGGAAGAAGGCAACAAGATGTATGTTTTGCGTGACAACCTCTTCTTACAGGACGTGCTAGACCTAGTGGACCTCAATGCTGCAATGGGAGTAGTACTCCCTATCATAGATGGCATGATTCAGAGTGGTGGGCAGCGGGCATAATTCGGAGCTGCTTAGTCTTAAACCCCATGAAGAAGTCCCATCAAAAGGAATAGCCATCCTCTACACATGCTCCTATGTAAAATGAGTAAATGAGACAAAAAGAGAAAGAGACAAAGTAAAAAAAATCACGAGCCTTAGATCTAGCCCAATTGTATCAGTGAATGATATTTCTACATCGTGATTGACAAGGCTATATTATTAACCATGCTACGGAGGTAGAAGCGGATTTATATTTATTTGCGGAGGTAGCAGCAGATGTGAAGGAAATATGCCCTAGAGGCAATAATAAAGTTGTTATTTATATTTCCTTATATCATGATAAATGTTTATTATTCATGCTAGAATTGTATTAACCGGAAACTTAGTACATGTGTGAATACATAGACTAACAGAGTGTCCCTAGTATGCCTCTACTTGACTGGCTTGTTAATCAAAGATGGTTAAGTTTCCTAGCCATAGACGTATGTTGTCATTTGATGAATGGGATCACATCATTAGAGAATGATGTGCTGGACAAGAACCATCCCTTAGCTTAGCATAATGATCATTTTGTTTTTATGCTATTGCTTTCTTCATAACTTATACATGTTCCTCAGACTATGAGATTATGCAATTCCCAAATACCGGAGGAACACCTTGTGTGCTATCAAACATGACAACGTAACTGAGTGATTATAAAGATGCTCTACAGGTGTCTCCAATGGTGTTTGTTGAGTTGGCATAGATCGAGATTAGGATTTGTCACTCCGTGTATCGGAGAGGTATCTCTGGGCCCTCTCAACAATGCACATCACTATGAGCCTTGCAAGCAATGTGTCTAATGAGTTAGCCACGGGATGATGCATTACAGAACGAGTAAAGAGAATTGCCGGTGACGAGATTGAACTAGGTATGATGATACCGACGATCAAATCTCGGGCAAGTAACATACCGATGACAAAGGGAACAACGTATGTTGTTGTACGGTTTGACCAATAAAGATCTTCGTAGAGTATGTAGGAGCCAATATGAGCATCCAGGTTCCGCTATTGGTTATTGACCGGAGATATGTCTCGGTCATGTCTACATAGTTCTCAAACCCATAGGGTCCGCACGCTTAACGTTCGATGACGATTTGTATTATGACTTTCATGTTTTGATGAGCCGATGTTTGTTTGAAGTCCCGGATGAGATCACAGACATGACGAGGAGTCTCAAAATGGTCGAGACATAAAGATTGATATATTGGAAGGTTACATTCGGACACCGGAATGGTTTAGGTTGTTTCGGATAAGTTTCGGAGTACCGGGTCGGGAAGTTAATGGGCCATCATGGGCCTTGGTGGAGAAGAGAGAGGGCCGGCAAGAGGTGGCGCGCGCCCCCTGCCCATTCCAAATTGGACAAGGGGAGGGGGCGGTGCTCCCCTCCTTCCTTCTCTTCCTTTCCTCCGTCCCTTCTACTCCTACTTGAACTAGGAAAGGGGGATCGAATCCTACTTGGACTGGGAGTCCAAGTAGGACTCCCCCCATGGCGCGCCCCCCTCTAGGGCCGGCCACCTCTCCTCCCCCCTTTATATACGTGGGAGGGGGCACCCCAAAGGCACACAAAAGTTTCTATTAGCCATGTGCGGTTCCCCCCTCCACAGTTACACACCTCGGTCATATTGTCGTAGTGCTTAGGCGAAGCCCTGCGCTGGTAAACTTCATCATCACCATCGCCATGCCGTCGTGCTGATGGAACTCTCCCTCGGCCTCAACTGGATCAAGAGTTCGAGGGATCTCACCAAGCTGAATGTGTGCTGAACGCGGAGGTGCCGTACGTTCGTTGTTTGATCGGTTGGATCGCGAACACGTTCGACTACATGAACCGCGTTATTAAATGTTTCCGCTTTCGGTATTTGTCGGATTTCGGGTTCCGGCAGACCCTTGAGGTTCGAACACTGGGGTGCACACGGAGATTTCGCCTTCTACCTACCTGCACCCCTCCGCCTCGCTAAGATCTAAGCTATGGAAAGAACAGCACAAGAGACACAGGGTTTATACTGGTTCAGGCCACCGTTGTGGTGTAATACCCTACTCCAGTGTGTGGTGCGGTGGATTGCCTCTTGGGCTGATGATGATGAGCAATACAAGGAAGAACAGCCTCGCGAGGGTCTGTTCTTGGCTGAGGGGATGAACTGCTAGGAGGAGTTCAGTCACCCTTCTCTCTCTCTCTTCTCGATTCTCTCTCTGATTTCGATTTCTCTACCCTGGGGGTGGCTAGTCCTATTTATAGGAAAAGGCCCTGGGCCTCTTCCCAACTATTGAGTGGGAAGGGCGCCAACAATTGGCCATTTTGAAGGGGAACATCTGGCACACTTATCCTGACTAAAGTTGGTCCTCGCCTGCCAAAGGCTCTGGTGGTGACGCTGGATTGGGCTCCACAATGACTTCCTCCCTGCCGTTGGACTGGTCTTGGTCTCGTTGCACCGAAGCGGGTGCCTTTGCTTGATGCTCTCGCCTGCGCTTGCCCCCTTTGCACCAAAGAGGAAAGGAGGAGACTGCGCGGCTGGTGCCCGCCTGGCGCCTTTGGTCGTCATGGCTTGCGTCACGGGCACCTCATGAGGTACCCCGCCTTGATCTCTCCGCCTCCTCGCGAGCCAGCCTGATGAGGCCGTGTCTGAGGAAGCTCCGTGTCATCCGCCTCGCAAGGCTTGGCCCCTCGCGAGCGTCTTGGGTTTGTGTTTATGAAGACGGGCCATGCTGGGCCCCCTTTGAGCCACGCCGGAGGCCGCAGGCAGGCAAGTCTGGGGACCCCCGTTCCCAGAACGCCGACAGTAGCCCCCGGGCCCAAGGCGCGCCCGGACTTGGCCGTGCAGGGAGGCGAAAGGGCAAGGGCAAAGCGCCGCGGGCCCTAAAAGCCTACGGCCTTGTGCGCCGCGTGGCGGTTGATTGGGCGTGGGCGGCACTGTTACCCCACGCCCCCCTTATTTTGCGCCATGCTAGGCGGACTCGTAGTCGTACACAGCCGCTCCCCTTTCTGTTGCTCGAGCGCCCTCTATCCTTCCTCCGCTCGAACTCCAGCTTCTGTTTTCAACCCAATATCGAACCTTCCCCCCCCCTTTCCATCGCCATGGCTCCGACGAAGAAGGGAAGAGGGAAGAAACCCATGCCTCGGCCTTGCTCGCCGCCGTTGGCGGCCCCCGCCGAGGGCTTGGGCAAGGTCAGCTCGGCTCTGGCCACTATCTTCAATGAATGCGGGAGGACGACGGCCTGGCCCGCGTCTCACTTCTCCATCGACAGGATAGTCACCGAGGTCCAGTATTTCGCCGACACCCTGTGGGCGGGTCTGGTTCCCCCCTTTTTTGATTTCTCCAATGCCGTGCTTTCCCACTATCAGATCCATATGATGCATCTAGGTCCTGAATCCATCACCCTTCTTTCGGTCTTCGCCTTATTTTGCAAGGCAATGATGGGCATCCTTCCTTCGGTTGCCTTGCTGCACCACTTCTTCTCTCTGCGTCTTGTCGACCCTACCCAATGCTCAGCGTGCGTGAGCTTCGCTGCCGCATCTGAGACAGCGGCCTCAGGGATTGACTTCAGGCCCCCTCCGCTCGCGGCTGGGTTCCGCGAGCGGTGGCTGTATGTGGATGTAGGGGTGCCCACCCCCTGCTATCAGAGCCTACTTCGCCTGCTGTCCCCAATTCAGGCTGGGGTCGGGAGACGCTTGAGAGCCCCCGGCTCGTCTTCGTCTGGCACCGCTTCGCGTTCTTGAGGTCGCTTGGCGTGACAGCGCCCAAGGTGGTGAAGGAGTTCCTGCTACGCCGCGTTGCTCCTCTCCAATGCCACTCCCGCCGGATGTGGGCCTTCAGCGGGCGTGATGATCGTATGAGGCTCTAGGAAGAGGACCTGATGCCTGAAGTGCTGAGGACAGCGCTCTTGATCCTGACTGGGGACCCCAACCCTGGCAGCATCCAGCAAGGAGGGGCCTTGCTGTACCTCTGCCAGAACAGGGGCGATTTTGTGAATCAGATGCCTATCTTTGATGAGTGGGGCCGCGCCCCGCCAGCCTCCAGGGGTCTCGCAAGAACCCAGTGATGGTGACTGCCCTTCCAGTCGGCCAAGGCGACTCTTCCTCAAGTGGCGGAGCAGGGAGGCATGAGGCGCCAAAGGCCGAGGGGGCTCCCGGTGGGGTGACGGCACCGGGCGATGCTCATGAGGGAGCAACTCTTGGGGCCCGTGCCGCTGAGGCCAAGGGTGGCATGCAGCTGCCCTCAGTGCCTGCGACTGAGGCCCCTGAGGCTCCAGCCGCTTCTCTTGGCGAGGCGATTGGCAGCGTGCATCAGGCAGGCGCCCCTGACGCGGATCGCCTTGACGCTCCGTCTTCGTCGTAGGTTGATCCCTGCGCTCAACTCTTGGGATGCTTCCGCGTGGACTTTGAGGCCCTCCGGAAGAGAAGGGAGGCCCTGGGCGACGATTACCCTTGTCGCCTCCTGAAGCGTAGGAAGTAGTTCGCCACTGATGAGTAAGCCTTCTCCTTTCCTAGCTCCCGATCCTTCTGTTGCTTTTACTGATCCTTGCTCCGCAGGCCCCTTCTAGCCCAGCTCACGGAGATGGCTGAGGTGCCGTCCCCCTTGGCTTCTCCCCCTCCACCGTCCTCAAGCGCTCCGAGAAGCAGAGCCCTTGTGGTGAGGGAGATTGGAGAGGCGAACCATCCCGAGGCGCATCATGGCCCTACGCACCTCGCGATCCTCCTTCGCGGGCCATCTCGTGGCATAGCCAGCCTGCCATGGGCTTCTCGCCTGGTCGTGGACTGCGATTAGCTGAGGCGCTCCCTACGCTCTTCATCTGGGGACGGGCTGGCTCCAGGCCGGGCTTCTGGCGTGGCGTGCCAGGCCGTCGCGAGGGTGCCAGCCCCCAGCCCCCTGCCCGGAGGGGGAGTGCTGATTCGTGGCCCCCGGCGCTTGCTTGGGGCAGATGATGGTGTGGGAGACGTGCTCGAGCGTGCCCGGGAGCGTCGCGCTCTTCGCCAAGGATTCCTTCGAAGGGCGGCTGACGCGATGAGCCTGCTTGGTGAGGAGCTTGCTGATGAATAAGCGCGCCTTGAGGCCGAGGGCCTACGCCTGGCTGCAGAGAGGCGTGAGCTGGAGGGCGCCATCGCCCTTGCGCGCCATCAACGCAATCTTGACGACGTAGAGGCCAAGGCGTCACTGGTGGCCTCTCGGGAGGCCCGATCTTGGGCTGCTGAGGAGGCCCGAGAAGCTGGCCGGCGGTGAGAGGCGGCGGAGGAGCGGGCTCGGGAGCTCCTGGCCTGGTGGCACTCACTGGAGGAGCAAGTGGAGCTGCGCGAGGCAGCCCTCGCGTCGACGAAGGTGGCCTCTGGTGACCCAGCAGAGCTCCAGAAGCGTGAGGAGGCGCTAACGCTGGAAGCCGCCGAACGTACCCGCGAGTACGAGCGTCTGGAGACGAGGGAGCAGTTGGTCACGCAGGCGGAGGATGATGTCGCTGCATAGGAAGCCCGTGTCCTGGAGGAGGTCGGACGTCGGGTGGCGATGGCGCGATTGAACCTCGAGCACGAGTTCGAGTAGAGGCTGGGGTTGATCCGGGCCTAGGCTGAAGGTAGGACTGCTGCCTTGAGGGTCAAGCTAGAGGAAGCGACGCGGCGGGCTGATGCTTTTCGGGCCGCCCTAGAGGTAGCGCAAGGGGAGTCAACCACCTCCCAGGCCGAGGTGCTCCTTCTTCGCCAGCGGGTGGAGGAGGCTGAGGTCGTCGCGCGCCAGAATGCGGACGAGATACGTCAGCGGCGGATCCTGGAGCATGAGCACGGCCCCATGCTCACCATGCTCCAGGAGAGAGCCAACACAGCCTTGGGCAACATCTGCGAGGCAGCTGTTGGCGAGCCGCACGCAGTCAACTACGCCGGCAACCTTCAGTTCTTCACCGACGTGGTGACACAGCTGGAGGCGCGGTCGGTCAGGGCTGACAGGTTGGTGGAGGAGAGGAGCCGCGCCCTGCTCGGGCGCGCCTTTTCTCGCGTCTTCAGCCATCTCCAGAACATGGATCCCCACTTCGATTTCGACGTCGCCATCGCCCCAGTCCCCCAGGCCTTCCGAGACGACCTGGCGCACTGGGTGGAAGACAATGTGGATGCTCTTGTCAGGGCCTTCCCTCAGACAACGACGACGTGATCGTGGCTGCCGACGAGGGCGGTGTGGTGAACGGCCCTGCCGCCACTAGCGGCGACGCAGACAGCGATGGTGAGTCCAGCGACGCCATCAACGGTTCGGGTGGTGCTCCTGAGGACGCATTGGGGGATTTATCCGACTGATTGTGCATCGTTCCTGCTTCCTTACCCTGCATGAATAGAACTCAGGTTTTGGCCTGATGGCTGTGAGAGCATTTTGGAGGGGGAGCCCCTCATGTAAAACTTGTGTTCATCGTATTAGTAGACGCTACATTGCCCATGCGCCCGCGCCAAGTGGTTGGCTTACGCGACGTGCTGGTCGGCTAGTTTACCTTTGTCCCGTGCGGGCCCTGAGGCAGCCCGTGGGAGGCTGTGGTGTCCCGAGTGTTCCCTGATCGAATCCGTAGGATCTGCAGTAAAAAACCCTCCTGAGAGGACGCGGCGGCGGCAGTCTGGGCTGCGCGCAAGCTAGGCCTGACCCGGCTCGCGAGGGGCTCATGAGGGGAGGCAGCTGAGGCGAAGTGGTAATCAAAACGCGAGAAATTGCTCGAACGAGACTAAGCACCCCTTCCCCGAACACATGCAAATTTCAAATTCGAAACCAACTTAAATCCAGCGGGGGAAAGTGACAACCAAAAGGGAAAAGCAATGAAAGTAGACAAAAGGCCGCATCCGGCACCTAATCTAGTCTTGGACGTCTTCTCACCAGCGCGGAGCTAAGTGCTGCCACTGGGCGTGGGAGGGAGCCCCAGGGCCTGAGGCCGGCACCCCTGAGACTCCGGGGCATGTACAGCCCCACTCATTATTACGTGAGAGTGTCACGGGGCGGCGAGCTTCACAGGCACTGGGCCTTCTTCATAGGGACCGGCCTTGCTTCATATCGCCAGACGAGGGCCTCGCCTTGTGCCACACTCTAGTGCCATCAACGACGACCGGAAACCAGGACGCCGCCGATGGGGTAGAGCGGTCGCCAGTGGTTCCCCCGACGACCACGGGTCCTCCGCCAGGGGCAGGCCCTGAGGCACCTCCCCAGCAGAGGGCCTACCTCCTGAGAACACCTTGCTCCGAACACCGCGGTGGTGATGTCGGATCTCGGCCCCTCTCCTGCAGCCCCCTGCGCCCTCCTCCTGAGGGGTAGGAGACTGTGGGAGCGGGGCAGCTGCTCGCTGTGGCAACCTGCACCTCCTGCGATCCATGATTAGCGTATGCCTGCTCCTGAGGAATTAGCGGTACCCGATAATCGCTGCCTCCAGCGTGGCCGGTGGGACAGTCCTGGGGCTCCTGGAAGAGCTCAGCTTCTGGTGCCTCGTCCCCCTAGCTTGGGCTGAGGAGCGAGCCTTGTTCGCCCTCGTGAGGGTGCCCTTGGTCCATCATGTGGGGCACGTATTCTTCTGGCGCCGTGATCCTGAAGGCCACGCCGTAGTGCTCCGCGTGCCATGCAGCTCTACTTGACGCGCTCACTGTGGGGTGGTAGCGCGGCTATCCACTGGGGCCGCGGGTCGCATCGTGTCCTTCTTCGCGGACCGGGAGCGGGGGCAGCGCCGTCGCCGGTCCGGTGCCTACAGCTTCGCTGGCATTGGAGTAGCCTTGGAGCCCGCGGGCGCGCGCGGAGCCCCCACGCGGGCCGCCCTGGGCTTGAGATGGGAGCTGGGTGCAGAAGGGGTGAGCCCCCGAGGCGGCGAAGCCAAGAGCTCTGCCACCCGCTCCAGTAGCACGTCGCGGCCGCCCTCCAGCAGCCTGCACTGCAGCAGCTCTCGGGCCACTGTGAGCGCGACCCTCGAGTTCGCCTGCTCCCGGCGGGTGTACGGTGTCGTGGTCGCGGCGTGATTGGAGGCCCTTGCTGCCAACCGCGCCTGCCGCGGTGTGAGAGTTGTCGAAGGCTGTTCGCGTCACCCGCGGCCCGCAGCGCCCTACGGACCGCGAGCTACCTGGGGCATGGGGTCTCCCGAGGCGAGCGGCTCTGCGCGGGCGGGCCACGCCGCCCATGGATCTAGGTTGCCCGCCTGGTCGCCGGACATGGTGATGACGACGCGATGGGACACGAAGCGGTAGAAGGTGGATTCCGGCGCACCCCTACCTGGCGCGCCAAATGTCGGATTTCGGGTTCCGGCAGACCCTTGAGGTTCGAACACTGGAGTGCGCGCGGAGATTTCCCCTTCTACCTACCTGCACCCCTCCGCCTCGCTAAGATCTAAGCTATGGAAAGAATAGCACAAGAGACACAGGGTTTATACTGGTTCGGGCCACCGTTATGGTGTAATACCCTAGTCCAGTGTGTGGTGCGGTGCATTGCCTCTTGGGCTAATGATGATGAGCAATACAAGGTAGAACAGCCTCGCGAGGGTCTGTTCTTGGCTGAGGGGATGAACTGCTAGGAGGAGTTCAGTCACCCTTCTCTCTCTCTCTCTTCTCTCTCTGATTTCGATCTCTCTACCCTGGGAGTGGCTAGTCCTATTTATAGGAAAAGGCCGTGGGCCTCTTCCCAAATATTGAGCGGGAAGGGCGCCAACAATTGGCCATTTTGAAGGGGAACATCTGGTACACTTATCCTGACTAAAGTTGGTCCTCGCCTGCCAAAGGCTCTAGTGGTGACGCTGGCTTGGGCTCCACAATGACTTCCTCCCTGCCGTTGGACTGGTCTTGGTCTCGTTGCACCGAAACGGGTGCCTTTGCTTGATGCTCTCGCCTGCGCTTGCCCCCTTTGCACCAAAGAGGAAAGGAGGACACTGCGCGGCTGGCGCCCGCCTGGCGCCTTTGGTCGTCATCGCTTGCGTCACGGGCACCTCATGAGGTACCCCGCCTTGATCTCTCCGGCTCCTCGCGAGCCAGCCTAATGAGGCCATGTCTGAGGAAGCTCCGTGTCGTCCGCCCCGCGAGGCTTGGCCCCTCGCGAGGGTCTTGGGTCTGTGTTCATGAAGACGGGCCGTGTTGGGCCCCCTTTGAGCCACGCCGCAGGCAGGCAAGTCTGGGGACCCCCGTTCCCAGAACACCGACAGTATTGTCGGTGTACAAAAAGAGGGGTACACTTTTTGTACCCCTATAACTGTGCACAGGCAGTCTGAGCCACAGGCACCACCACACCAAGCAAGGCAAGGGAGGTGAGCCAGGGTAAGACCAAAGCTCAAGAGAACTAGAACGACGCCAAGGGCAAGACCACGAAGACCACAGGGGACGAAGCGGACTCCCCCGGCAAAATCCTTGTCGGGAGACAGTTCTAGCAGCCCCGGCAAGACCCTTGCTGCGGCGACTCGTCCCGCGCCTACGGAGCGAGTCACACTTGAGTCCACTGCCCCCAAGGGGCAAGGATTCAGGAGACATCCCCGTGGCGGTATGCAGATCTTTGTGAAGACATTCAAGATCAAATACGCACTAAGGAGACGACAACCCTTGGCGGGATCCTAGCCGAGGAAGACCACAAGGCCCCCGACAAGCGCCTTGCCGGGGATGACAGCAGGCGCCTCGGCAAGACCCTTGCCGGGGCCCCGGCAAGGCCCTTGCCAAGAACACTCGCAGGGCCACCATCAGGCCCACGCCGACTAAACCTTCACCACCGCATGCATGCAGCTGCCGACCCAACCAGCTGGGGCGGGCACCTGCGTGGCGGCATGCAGATCTTCGTGAAGATCCACCACTGCGCCACCTCAGCTGCCTGCCTACCTACGTGGCATCTCAGGCATCGCTGGCCAGGGCGCGTGTCGACACAAGGAGCGATGACGGACGAGACAGATCTCTCCCCCGTCCCCGATAAAGCAAGGACACCTAAGCAAGACGCATTAAATGCGCCTTGTCATGTAATGCGAGGGATAACCTCGCATCACTGTACCCTTTCCACCTCCTGTGTGCCACTGTGGCAACCCCTTTTCCTATAAAAGGAGGCCCGAGGCGACCAGGAGAAGGATTCGGCTTTTTGGAGCTCCTCACGCCCCATAGCTAGCTCAAGGATGCAGATACACAATCCACCAAAGCAGGAGTAGGGTTTTACGCATCCTTGTGGCCCGAACCTGGATAAACGAACTGTGTGCTACGTGTTAGATCCGCTCTTCCCACGACCCCGCGCCCCGCAACCATAGTAGGGATTCTTGTGATCCCATAGGTGTCGTTCCTCAGCACCGACATCTTTGGCGCGCCAGGTAGGGGGGCGCAGTTGTGAGAATCGGCTCTAGCGATCAGCCCAGCAGTCCTTCGTCTTCGTGGCTCTTGGAGAGGGAAGGAGGCCGGAAGATCTACGCTCGAGCGACTACAAACAGAAGCTAAGTTGCACTGAACCCTTATTTGTTCTATCGTTCTTATATTAGGTTATTCCCCCCGGAGATGTCACACCTTTGTATGAGAAATCTGCACGCGAGGGGGCTCTCCCACGATCGGCGACACCCTTGCCCTGTTTCGAGTCCGCTCAACAGCTCAAGCGGCTGCGTCGAGAATGGCAGAGTAGCCTTCCATGATCAGCAACACCCTTGATTCTGACTCGAGTCAAGCTTGACAGTTCGAGCGGCCGTGTTCAGAACGGAAAGGTGGCTTGTCCGGCAGCACGCGTACCCAGCAGGCCCATGGGGATCCGTCCCCAAAATGCCACTAGGGGCTTCCGCGCTGGCGAGCCTACCCAATTGACGTAGGGCACGCATACAAAGAGGAATTGAACGAGAAAATAATGTGCATGAAATCAAAAGTGCTGCAAAGTTATATTACATCGCATCATTGCTGCGGTTCTAACTAAAGATAAAATTTGTCTTGGTCGTGAACCTGCAGCGGCGGTGAAGAACGGGATGCCTAATCTCGGCGCTGGCCTTCCACCCTCTTGATTTCGTCGATGTTGCTGATGACGGGCTTGATGCGCTCCTTGAGCACCATGAGGTCAGCACCCTCCGGCAAGCTATCCATCGCGGCACCGAAGTCGAGGTCGGGATTCCAGTACGCCATCTTGGTGAGGACCTTGGTCATGACCCCACGGCAAAGTCGCCGGGCTTCCCCGGCCAACGTGGCCGCTCTGCTGGAGTGAAGATAAGCCAAGCCTCCAAGGACGCCCTCGAAGAACAGAGTCAGCTTGGTGTTGACGGTCCCGCTGCGCTCAGGGGCGTACCTCACGTTTGGCATCCCCATGGTGTCCAACTGCGAGGTGACCTTGCCGGCGAACTCCTCCAGACGGCTGATCCATCTGTTCTCGTCCGCCACATATTCCTGGTGGATGGCGGCCTCGTTCGCCCGCAGCTGCTTCTCCTCCTCTAGGCTCCTGGTCAAGGTCTCCTCCCGAGCCCTGCTCTCCGACAACATCTTCTCGAGATCCTGCAGCTTCAGCTTGAGATCTTTGACGGAGTTTTGCGCTTCGGAGAGCTCCCCAGCCCTGCTGATGACCACTCCTTGTGCCTCTACCAAGGCGCTGTTGAGCGTGCTCTTCTCGTTGGATAGCTTGAGGTCCTGCTCCTTCAACTCGTCCCGCTCCACCTCCAAATCCCTTACTTTGCCGGCATGGGCCAGAGCCTGGGTATCGAGTGCCTCCTTGTGCCTCTGCTCTAGCTCACGAGTCCGCCGCGCAACAAGGGCCTCGAGCTCCTCATCCTTGCCACGGAGCGCTGCGGCAAGCTTCGCCTCACGCGCGGTGAGGTCCTCTTCCTGGGAATCCAGTGTGGCTTGATGCTGGTTCCAGACGGCCTCGGCCGCGGCAGCCAAGTTCGCCGCCTTTTCCTGGGCCTTCACGATGTCAGCCATCTTCATGGTGAGCTCGACATTGCGCTTGGCCAATTCCTCCTGGAAGGCCCTCTGCTCCTCGCGAGTCTGGTGGAACCAGGTCTGCGTCTCAGCAACGCGCGCCTTGAAATCCACCTCCGCCTAGTCCACCGTTGCCGTCCTGGACTTAACCTTGTCCAGACGGACATGGTAGAGCGCCTGGAGTTTTCGGAAGTTGGCCCCCATAGTGCAGAAAAGCTGCTCTTCTGGAGAACCATCACTGCCATCGCCCAGCTCATCGACAACCTCGAGCCCGGTGGCGGCAAGCACCTCGCCGTCAAAGACTTCCACTTCGGCGGGCGCCCGGGAACTTGACGCCCCTGGGAGATGGACGAAAAGATCGTCGCCCACCTTCAGGTATCTGCCGGGGCCCGAGGTTGAGGAGGAGGGAGGCTGATCATTAGCCACCTCTTCCTCGGCAGTGGCCTTGCCGGCTTCCCCGGCAGGCCCGCCGCTGGCACCCTCGGCAGAAGCCTCGCCGGTCGCCTTGGCAGCCCCCGCAGCTGTGTCCTCGGCAGCATCCTTGGCGGCCTCCTCGGCGGCAATCCTGTCGGCCCCCGCCGCGGCCTCCTCAGCAACGTTCCCAGCAACGGCATCCACGTCCTCCATACCTATTGAAGGAGGGCCTGTGTAGTAATGGGAGCATTGAAGCCAAGAAAAAGAATAAGGGAAAAACAGAGACGGAGGACAGGCGACTCAACAGTGCCAGGCTGTGAAGCAGAAGTCCCCTCCCCGCCAGCATTCGGCGCCGTGGCAGAGTCACCAGCGCCCAAGTTCCCCTCTTCCTCCATGGGTGTGGGCTCCTTGCTTGATGCCCTTGCCGGGGACGCCCCTCGCAGCGGCGTAGTCGATGGGGGTGGTGTGTTGGGAGTAGCCCTCTGCGGCTCCTCCTGCTGCCGCTCCCCTCCTGCAAACCCGACAAGGTCAACACCATAGCATCGAATGCCTACCACATGTCGAATAAGAGGAGGGTGACGAACTTACGCTGGGGGCTGTGCTGGCGGCTGCTGTCCGGGCTGCTCAACACCACCAGTGGCGTCTTTGAAGCCCCAGCCGGGGGCTGACTGCTCGCCGAGGCCTTGGCCCTCTTCACCCTCTGGGCCAATGTCTCTGCATCCCTGCAAAAGCAAAAACGGATCAAGATGAGTGACTTAATGCAGAGGAATGGAAATGGCAGTAAGGAATGGAGTACTTACTCGTCATCTATCTGCTCTTCCTCCGCCACTTTCCTCTTCCTCTTCGGGATGAGAGGCCCGAGATCAAAAGTGACCACCGCGTCAACATCCGAGTCGACATCTGCCGGAGGAGGCGAAAACGGCGGGGTTTGTGCGCGCCCAGATGAGGAAGGGGCTGTTGTCTTCTTCTTCTCAGCGGACTTCGTTAGCCTCTTGGCTGCCGTGGCCCTCGTGTGATGCCCAGACCCCTCCAGGGTCAATTGAGGCCGCGTAGCCCTGCCGGGCCGGACCGGCTCGCCGTAGCCAGCCCGCCGCAGGAATCGCCCTCTTCCCCTGGTTGGCGTCGAGCCCGCTGCCACGTCCTCCTCCGACGACGACTCGTCGGCCGCGTCTTCGACAAGTGGAGCTCCAGTGTCGGCGCTGCTGACCTCCTCGGTGGCTGCCGCCCATCGGGTGAGCTGCTCTTCCTCCATAGCCGTTGCGGCCTTGTCCTCCACACCCCCGGCGCTGCCGGCCTCCATGGCAAGCTGTGCCTCCCTCGCCCTAGTGGCGATGTAGTCTAGCTCTGCCTGGGTGGTGTCCATGATAAGCCACCGCTCGGCGTCAGCATTGACATACACCTCGATCAGGGTGTCAAAGAATTGCTGCACATCCGCTTCCTTGGGCTCCTTCCAGCTCGGGACAGGGCCGTGCACATTACAGTCCGGCATCATGGCGATGATCTCGGACCGACGTGAATTGTTGCACAACGGGACCACCCCCGCTGGCAGCTTGAAAATGGCCCCTTGAGGGCCTTGCCAACCTTTGCGGCAGCCCTCGCGGCCTTGCCGGTCCATTCGACCTCGCCGTCGCGACCCACATCAAGCTGGAAAAGCCGCTGGCAGAAGTGGGCATGTGCGAACACCGTGAAATTGTGGTCGAGGCCGGGGCGGAGTCGCATAATGTCAGCTGGATTCGTAAAAAGCCAGGCTGGCCTCCCCTTGTTGTGCAACGGGGCGATCCGGCGATGAATGAAGTCTGCCCCGATCATCTCAAGGGTGAGTCCAGCCTGGGTGAGACGGAGAATCCTGGTGGTGGCGACAATGAGCCTCTCATCGGCGACGTCGACATCACTCCAATCGCTGCCGCGGCCTGGCGGCACTCGGCGGACCTTGCAAAATTCCGGCAGGTCTTCATCCTCAATCCAGCACCACCAGCCATGCCATTCCTCCCACCTCTCCTTCACGGCACCGTCCGGGTACAACCCCTTGGATCTTGGGATCTAGGTGACGCAACCAGAGATGGCACCTCCTGGCTGGATCCGAGGGAAGAAGTAATGGCGGAAGAGCGTCGTGTTGGGCTGCACCCCGGCAACGCCTTCGCAAAGATGCGTGAAGAAAGCCATGCACTCCACCGCATTCGGAGTAAAATCCAAGAGGCGAAAGCCGAAGGTGTGCATGATGTCGCAGAAGAAATCAGAGAAAGGGGGCATAACCCGCAAGAAGGATAATCGACAAAAAAGGGATACCGATTTGGAGTAGGATCAGCGCAAGCAGCAGGAATTACGTGCGTCGTAGGGTGTCCCGAATTCTCTCCCCCCGTCATCGCTCCCCATAGGGGCCTCAAGGAGGCCCGGAGCTCATGGACATCAACCGTCGAGGGGAAGAAGAAGGCGGACTTCGTCCGGTCCCCCGACAGCGCGCTCTCCGGCGGCTCCACAGTCCCAGTGCCCTTAGCCATCCCCTTTCCCTTGACGGATTTGGGCGCCATAGCGGCCAAGAAGTTTAGAGGGCTGAGGAAGGGGGGTGGCGAGGCAACGACGGCGGGCGACGGTGGAAGCTTAGGAAGGAAGGAACAGAGGAAACGGCGGCTCTGAGATTGGAAAAGGCACGAGGGAAGAGGATAAAGTGAGCAGCGTGCCCGCGGTTATTCCTTTTTTATGGGGGAAAACACGGGCCGCCTCCTTTCACATTAACTGTGGTGTGACGCATGCCCGCGGGAACCTTCCCCATGCATGCCGCCCACGTCACACGCGCCTCCCCACACCGCGCCACGCACGGGAGTCGTGGGAAGCGCAGCACGCGAAGAACCTTACCGTGGTAAAAACCGCCCCGCCTGCCCGCGCACCGTTTTTGGGCCTAGCCCAACAACGCGTTGCGCTTATGTGTGGCCCAGGCCCGGGGGCTCCTGTCGGTGTACAAAAAGAGGGGTACACTTTTTGTACCCCTATAACTGTGCACGGGTAGTCTGAGCCACGGGCACCACCACACCAAGCAAGGCAAGGGAGGTGAGCTAGGGTAAGACCGAAGCTCAAGAGAACTAGAACGACGCCAAGGCCAAGACCACGAAGAGCAAAGGGGACGAAGCGGACTCCCCCGGCAAGATCCTTGCCGGGAGACAGTTCTAGCAGCCCCGGCAAGACCCTTGCCGCGGCGACTCGTCCCGCACCTATGGAGCGAGTCACCCTTGAGTCCACTGCCCCAAGGGTCAAGGATTCGGGAGACATCCCCGTGGTGGCATGCAGATCTTTGTGAAGACATTCAAGATCAAATACGCACTAAGGAGACGACAACCCTTAGCGGGATCCCAGCCGAGGAAGACCACAAGGCCCCCGGCAAGCGCCTTGCTGGGGATGACAGCAGGCGCCTCGGCAAGGCCCTTGCCGAGGACACCCGCAGGGCCACCATCAGGCCCACGCCGACTAAACCTCCACCGCCGCATGCATGCAGCTGCCGACCCAACCAGCTAGGCAGGCACCTGCGTGGCAGCATGCAGATCTTCGTGAAGACCCACCACTGCGCCACCTCAGTTGTCTGCCTACCTACGTGGCATCTCAGGCATCGCTGGCCAGGGCGCGTGTCGAAACAAGAAGGAGCGGCGATGGACGGGACAGATCTCTCCCCCGTCCCTGATAAAGCAAGGACACCTAAGCAAGACACATTAAATGCGCCTTGTCATGTTATGTGAGGGATAACCTCGCATCACTGTACCCTTTCCACCTCCTGTGTGCCACTGTGGCAACCCCTTTTCCTATAAAAGGAGGCCCGAGGCAACCAGGAGAAGGATTCGGCTTTTTGGAGCTCCTCACGCCCCATAGGTAGCTCAAGGACGCAGATAAACAATCCACCAAAGCAGGAGTAGGGTTTTACGCATCCTTGCGGCCCGAACCTGGATAAACGAACTGTGTGCTACCTGTTAGATCCGCTCTTCCCATGACCCCGCGCCCCGCAACCATAGTAGGGATTCTTGTGATCCCATAGGTGTCGTTCCTCAGCACCGACAGGTATACGAGGGTATGTAGACACACTCTCCCTGCTCGTTGCTATGAATCTCCTAGATAGATCTTGCGTGATCGTAGGATTTTTTTTTTGAAATAGTGTGTTCCCAATAGTGGCATCCGAGCCAGGTCTATGCGTAAATGTTGTATGCACCAGTAGAACACAAAGAGTTGTGGGCGATAATAGTCATACTGCTTACCAGCAATGTCTTACTTTGATTCGGCGGTATTATTGGATGAAGCGGCCCAGACTGACATTACATGACCGCATTCACGACACTGGTTCTACTGACGTGCTTCGCACATAGGTGGCTAGCGGGTGTTTGTTTCTCCAACTTTAGTTGAATCGAGTTTGACAACGCCCGGTCCTTGTTGAAGGTTAAAACAGCACACTTGACGAAAAATCGTTGTGGTTTTGATGCATAGGTAAGAACGGTTCTTGCTAGAAGCCTGTAGTAGCCACGTAAAACTTGCCACAACAAAGTAGAGGATGTCTAACTTGTTTTTGCAGGGCATGTTGTGATGTGATATGGTCAAGACATGATGAGACATAAATTGTTGTATGAGATGATCGTGTTTTGTAACAGTTATAGACAACTGGCAAGAGCCTTATGGTTGTCGCTTTATTGTATGAAATATAATCACCATGTAATTGCTTTACTTTATCACTAAGTGGTAGCGATAGTCGTAGAAGCAATAGATGGAGAGACGACAACGATGCTATGATGGAGATTAAGGTGTCAAGACGGTGACGATGGTGATCCTGACGGTGCTTTGCAGATGGAGATCAAAGGCACAAAATGATGATGGCCTTATCATATCACTTATTTTGATTGCATGTGATGTTTATCTTTTTATGCATCTTATTTTGCTAGTTCGGCGGTAGCATTATAAGATGATCTCTCACTAAATTTCAAGGTATAAGTGTTCTCCCTGAGTATGCACCGTTGCTACAGTTCGTCGTGCCGAGACAACACGTGATGATCGGGTGTGATAAGCTCTACGTTCACATACAACGGGTGCAAGCCAGTTTTGCACAAGCAGAATACTCAGGTTAAACTTGACGAGCCTAGCATGTGCAGATATGGCCTCAGAACACTAAGACCGAAAGGTCGGGCGTGAATCATATAGTAGATATGATCAACATAGTGATGTTCACCATTGAAAACTACTCCATATCACGTGATGATCGGACATGGTTTAGTTGATATGGATCACATTATCATTTAGATGACTAGAGAGATGTCTATCTAAGTGGGAGTTCTTAAGTAATATGATTAATTGAACTTTACTTTATCATGAACTTAGTACCTAATAGTATTTTGCATGTCTATGTTGTGGTAGATAAATGGCCCGTGCTACTGTTCATTTGAATTGTAATGCGTTCCTAGAAAAAGCTAAGTTGAAAGATGATGGTTGCAACTACACGGACTGGGTCCGTAACTTCAGGATTATCCTCATTAGTGTACAGAAGAACTACATCCTGGAAGCACCGCTAGGTGAAAAACCCGCTGCAGGAGCAACTCCAGATGTTATGAACGTCTGGCAGAGCAAAGCTGATGACTACTCGATAGTTCAGTGTGCCATGCTTTACAGCTTAGAATCGGGACTTCAACAACGTTTTGAACATCATGGAGCATATGAGATGTTCCAAGAGTTGAAGTTAATATTTCAAGCAAATGCCTGAATTGAGAGATATGAAGTCTCCAATAAGTTATATAGCTGCAAGATGGAGGAGAATAGTTCTATCAGTGAACATATACTCAGAATGTCTGGGTACCACAACCACTTGACTCAACTGGGAGTTAATCTTCCCGATGATAGTGTCATTGAAAGAGTTCTTCAATCACTTCCACCAAGCTACAAAAGCTTCTTGATGAACTATAATATGCAAGGGATTGATAAGACAATTCCCGAGCTCTTCACAATGCCAAAGGCTGCGGAGGTAGAAATCAAGAAGGAGCATCAAGTGTTGATGGTCAACAAGACCACTAGTTTCAAGAAGAAGGGCAAAGGGAAGAAGGGGAACTTCAAGAATAACGGTAAACAAGTTGCTGCTCAAGTGAAGAAGCCCAAATCTGGATCTAATCCTGAGACTGAGTGCTTCTACTATAAAGGGACTGGTCAATGGAAGCGGAACTGCCCCAAGTATTTGGCAGATAAGAAGGATGGCAAAGTGAAAGGTATATTTGATATACATGTTATTGATGTGTACCTTACTTATGCTCGTAGTAGCGCCTAGGTATTTGATACTAATTCTATTGCTCATATTTGCAACTTGAAATAGGGGCTACGAATTAAACGAAGACTGGCTAAGGACGAGGTGATGATGCGCGTGGGAATTGGTTCCAAAGTCGATGTGATCTCCGTCAGCACGCTACCTATACATCAACCTTCAGGATTAGTATTAGAGCTGAATAATTGTTATTTGGTGCTAGCGTTAAGCATGAACATTGTATCTGGATCTTTTTTGATGGGCGGCGGTTATTCATTTAAATCATAGAATAATTGTTGTTCTATTTATATGAGTAATATATCTTTTATGGTCATGCACCCTTGATGAGTGGTCTATTTTATTGAATCTCGATAGTAGTGATACACATATTCATAGTATTGAAGCCAAAAGATATAAGTTTAATAATGATAGTGCAACTTATTTGTGGCACTATCATTTAGGTCATATTGGTGTAAAGCGCATGAAGAAACTCCATGCTGATGGGCTTTTGGAATCACTTGATGCTTGCGAACCACGCCTCGTGGGCAAGATGACTAAGACTCGGTTCTCCGGAATAATGGAGCGAGCAACAGACTTATTGGAAGTAATACATACTGATGTATGTGGTCTGATGAATGTTGATGCTCGTGGCGGGTATCGTTATTTTCCGACCTTCATAGATGATTTGAGTAGATATGGGTATATCTACTTAATGAAACATAAGTCTGAAACATTTGAAAAGTTCAAAGAATTTCAGAGTGAAGTGGAAAATCATCGTAACAAGAAAATTAAGTTTCTACAATCTAATCGTGGAGGTGAATATTTGAGTTATGAGCTTGATCTTCATTTGAAACAATGCGGAATAGTTTCGCAACTCACGTCACCTGGAACACCACAACGTAATGGTGTGTCCGAACGTCGTAACTGCACTTAATTAGATATGGTGCGACCTATGATGTCTCTTACTGATATACCGTTATCGTTTTGGGGTTATGCTTTAGACACGGCTGCATTCACGTTAAATAGGGCACCATCAAAATCCGTTGAGACGACACCATATGAACCGTGGTTTGGCAAGAAACCAAAATTTTTGTTTCTTAAAGTTTGGGGATGTGATGCTTATGTGAAAAAGCTTCAACATGATAAGCTCGAACCAAAATCGGAGAAATGTGTCTTCATAGGATACCCAAAGGAGACTATTGGGTACACCTTCTATCACAGATCCGAAGGCAAGGTATTCGTTGCTAAGAATGGATCCTTTCTAGAGAAGGAGTTTCTCTCGAAAGAAGTGAGTGGGAGGAAAGTAGAACTTGATGAGGTAGTTGTACCTTCTACTGAATTGGAAACTAGTTCATCATAGAAATCAGTTCCGGTGATGCCTACACCAGTTAGTGAGGAAGTTAATGATGATGATCATGAAACTTTAGATCAAGTTACTACCCAACCTCGTAGGTCAACCAGAGCACATTCCATAACAGAGTGGTATGGTAATCTTGTTCTGGAAGTCATGTTACGAGAGCATGATGAACCTACGAACTATGAGAAGCGATGATGAGCCCAGATTCCACAAAATGGCTTGAGGCCATGAAATCTGAGATGGGATCCATGTATGAGAACAAAGTGTGGACTTTGGTTGACTTGCTCGATGATCGGCAAGCAATAGAGAATAAATGGATCTTCAAGCAGAAGACTGACGCTGACGATAATGTCACTGTCTACAAAGCTCGACCTGTTGTGAAAGGTGTTCGACAAGTTCAAGGAGTTGACTACGATGAGACCTTCTCACCCGTAGCGATGCTTAAGTCTATCTGAATCATGTTAGCAATTGCCGCATTTTATTATTTTGAAATTTGGCAAATGGATGTCAAAACTGCATTCCTTAATGGATATCTTAAAGAAGAGTTGTATATGATGCAACCAAAAGGTTTGGTCGATCCAAAAGGTGCTAACAAAGTGTGCAAGCTCCAGCGATCCATTTATGGACTGGTGCAAGCCTCTCGGGGTTGGAATATACGCTTTGATAGTGTGATCAAAGCATATGGTTTTATACAGACTTTTGGAGAAGCCTGTATTTACAAGAAAGTGAGTGGGAGCTCTATAGCATTTCTGATATTATATGTGGATGACATATTGTTGATCGGAAATAATATTAAATTTCTGAACAGCATAAAAGGATACTTGAATAAGAATTTTTCAATGAAAGACCTCGGTGAAGATGCTTATATATTGGGCATCAAGATCTATAGAGATAGATCAAGATGCTTAATTGGACTTTCACAAAGCACATACCTTGATAAAGTTTTGAAGAAGTTCAAAATGGACCAGTCAAAGAAAGGGTTCTTGCCTGTGTTGCAAGGTGTGAGGTTGAGTCAGACTCAATGCTCGACCACTGCAGAAGATAGAGAGAAAATGAAAGACATTCCCTATGCCTCAACCATAGGTTCTATCATGTACGTAATGCTGTGTACTAGACCTAATGTGTGCCTTGCTATTAGTTTAGCAGGGAGGTACCAAAGTAATCCAGGAGTGGATCACTGGACACCAGTCAAGAACATCCTAAAATACCTGAAAAGGACTAAGGATATGTTTCTCGTTTATGGAGGTGACAAAGAGCTTGTCGTAAATGGTTATGTCGATGCAAGCTTTGACACTGATCCGGATGACTCTAAGTCACAAAATGGACACACATTTTTATTGAATGGTGGAGCTGTCAGTTGGTGCAGTTCTAAGCAGAGCATCGTGGCGGGATGTATGTGTGTAGTGGAGTACATAGCTGCTTCAGAAGCAACAAATGAAGGAGTTTGGATGAAGGAGTTCATATCTGATCTAGGTGTAATAGCTAGTGCATCAGGTCCAATGAAAATATTTTGTGACAATATTGGTGCAATTGCCTTGGCAAAGGAATCCAGATTTCACAAGAGAACCAAGCACATCAAGAGACGCTACAATTCCATCCGCGATCAAGTCAAGGAGGGATACATAGAGATTTGCAAGATACATACATATCTGAATGTTCCAGACCCATTGACTAAGCCTCTCTCATGAGCAAAACAAGATCAACACCAAGACTCCATGGGTGTTAGAATCATTACTATGTAATATAGATTATTGACTCTAGTGCAAGTGGGAGACTGAAGGAAATATGCCCTAGTGGCAATAATAAAGTTGTTATTTATATTTCCTTATATCACGATAAATGTTTATTATTCATGCTAGAATTGTATTAACCAGAAACTTAGTACATGTGTGAATACATAGACAAACAGAGTGTCCCTAGTATGCCTCTACTTGACTGGCTCGTTAATCAAAGATGGTTAAGTTTCCTAGCCATAGACATGTGTTGTCATTTGATGAATGGGATCACATCAATAGAGAATGATGTGATGGGCAAGACCCATCCGTTAGCTTAGCATAATGACCATTTAGTTTTTCTGCTATTGCTTTCTTCATAACTTATACATGTTCCTCAGACTATGAGATTATGCAACTCCCGAATACCGGAGGAACACCTTGTGTGCTATCAAACGTGACAACGTAAGTGGGTGATTATAAAGATGCTCTACTACTTTCTCCGATGGTGTTTGTTGAGTTGGCATAGATCGAGATTAGGATTTGTCACTCCGTGTATCGGAGAGGTATCTCTGGGCCCTCTCGGTAATGCACATCACTATGAGCCTTGAAAGCAATGTGTCTAATGAGTTAGCCACGGGATGATGCATTACAGAAGAAGTAAATATAATTGCCGGTGACGAGATTGAACTAGGTATGATGATACCGATGATCAAATCTCGGGCAAGTAACATACTGATGACAAAGGGAACAACGTATGTTGTTGTACGGTTTGACCGATAAAGATCTTCATAGAATATGTAGGAGACAATATGAGCATCCAGGTTCCGCTATTGGTTATTGACCGGAGATATGTCTCGGTCATGTCTACATAGTTCTCGAACCCGTAGGGTCCACACGCTTAATGTTCGATGATGATTTGTATTATGAGTTTCGTGTTTTGATGAACCGAAGTTTGTTTGGAGTCCCAGATGAGATCACGGACATGACGAGGAGTATCGAAATGGTCGAGACAAAAAGATTGATATATTGGAAGGTTACATTCAGACACCAGAATGGTTCGTGCCGTTCCGGATAAGTTTCGGATTACCGGGGGTTACCGGACCCCCCCCCCCCGGGAAGTTGATGTGCCATCATGGGCCTTAGTGGAGAAGATAGAGGGCCGCCCAGAGGTGGCGCGCGCCCCCTGCCCTGTCCAAATTGGACAAGGGGAGGGGGCGGCGCCCCCCCTCCTTCCTTATCTTCCTTTCCTCCTTCCCTTCTTCTCCTACTTGGACTAGGAAAGGGGGGGGACCGAATTCTACTTGGACCGAGAGTCCTAGTAGGACTCCCCCCATGGTGTGCCCCCCTTTAGGGCCGGACACCTCTCCTCCCCCCTTTATATACATGGGAGTGGGGAACCCCAAAGGCACACAAAAGTTTCTCTTAGCCGTGTGAAGTGCCCCCCTCCACAGATACACACCTCGGTCATATCATCGTAGTGCTTAGGCGAAGCCGTGCGCCGGTAAACTTCATCACTACCGTTGCCACGCCGTCGTGCTGACAGAACTCTCCCTCGGCCTCAACTGGATCAAGAGTTCGAGGGACGTCACCGAGCTGAATGTGTGCTGAACGCGGAGGTGCCGTACGTTTGGTGCTTAGATCGGTTGGATCGTGAAGACATTCGACTACATCAACCGCGTTATTAAACGCTTCCGCTTTCGGTCTACGAGGGTACGTAGACACACTCTCCCCTCTCGTTGCTATGCATCTCCTAGATAGATCTTGCGTGATCGTAGGAATTTTTTTGAAATACCGCGTTCCCCAAAAAGATGGATATTCAACAAGGAGTGAAATGATGACTACTTCCTTGGTCAAACATAGAGAAAGGTGAGCCTCATGATTTGACGACTTATTAGTCATTACTACTAACTATACTCTTTGCCCATATATAATAACCGCGTGGTACAGTAGTGAGCTATACTTTTAATAACCATGCTCGAAGAGAAGAGGTGCCTACATGGTTGCTTGCTGGGGTTGCTCTCTTCACACTCTCTCACACAAAATGAATGTGGCCACATCTCTAACACCCGGGAAGATCACGTCTGCTGGGGGAAGGGATGGATGCTTTGTGTAGATGCGGTCGCCGTTGCCGATGGTGAAAACCCACTGTCGGCACGTCCCGATCAGGGGTCCCCGTTGTTCTCTCTCACAAAGCAGGTGATGTTGCCTTCGTCCCTTGCTCACTGCCGTGACGTGGGAAGTTGCCGCCCTCCTCTAGGTTGAGCTACGTCCCAACATCCCTCAGGTACAACTTCTTTACAGTCGGCTTGCACCACTGCCCCAGCTTCCCACATTGCTCCATGTGGATATTTCTCTACTTCTTTGCCCCGCACATACCTCTACTGGATTGTACTGTATTTATGATGAGTTTATATCTCATCAACTAGTCCTAGTAATCTTATTCTAATCACGCTTCTTGAATTTCTTTGCCACGGGGATGCTCATCTCAATTTTGGTGAAACTGCACAAAATGATCTGATGGTCAAAGGGTTGCAAACTTCATTTCTTCGGAAGCTTCAATGTTGCCAGCAAATTAAAGCCTGGTTAGGGTTTAGGGTTCAAGTGCTAGGGACTGGATGGATTGTTTTTTTTCTTTAGCTGTCTCTGTTCCAAAATAAGTGTCAACTTCAGTACTAGCACAACTTTGTACTAAGGTTTGCATAAAGTTGAGACACTTATTTTGGAACGGAGGGAGTACATATTGGCTATGATCTTTCAATTATTGAGATGAAATAGCATGCATGTTAGTCTCCTTTGTATTTGATGAAATGTTGCGACGGGGCAACCTTGGACGCAAGATACATGTAACAGAAGTTGGAAGCTTCATCGCATTGTACAAATGTATCTCGCTGAGAAATTACAGTACATAATATACTACTATGTAAAGAGTTAGGTGTCACACGGTGTCCAGAAAATATGGTGATAGTGTGAGGTGGGCCATGTAATCAGTGAACCTGCATGTTTTCACTGCTTTCGCACTCCGCCACTGTAAGAATGGAGAAAATTGTAATCTAGTACCTCCTTTTGCCGAAGCGTGGGACATCTAGCAGTCGTACCACCTCGGTAATAATGACCAATGAGCCGTCAAATCGCATAGACCTACCAGTAAGTTGGATGGACGAAGCAACCATCACTCTTGAATCCACTTCTCTCTTCAACGCAGACGCCAGTGAGAGGTCGCGTCCGCTCTGCCCGAGCATGAATGCGGCACCGATTCTTTGGAGCGGCTCTGGCCGTTTTGGGCGGGAAGCGCATGCGGGCGATGGAGGGGCTTTGGATGGGCCAGGCTGGTCAGGAGCGGGCATGGAAGCTATCCCGACCGGATGCCCGGAAACGAGAGTATGCACCGACTCCCGTGGCTAAATCGTACACTACACACCATCTCTTTGTAGGAGTAGGTCGATGTGTCTCTCTCTCTCTAACACACACGCTGTTAAACACACACACACACATAGGTTCATAGAATAGGAATATCGTGCGAATGCAAAGCCATAGGACGTGAGATACAAATGGATTATGTACAAGAAGAGAAGATGTGACGAATATTCCATCAAACCTGGACTGAGGAGTAGTACTCCCTCCATCTAGGTGTTAAGTCATCTTATGAAAATCAGATATTCCCAAAATGTGTATACGTCGTCTTTTAACTTCGCATCTCAATCCCCTCCTAGCCTCATTGCTAGCGAGCAATGTTACTTACTCTGCCTTCTTATCTCCCCCGGAAACCCAATGCATGGAGCACAACTACGCATTGATCAGTCAAGAAATCAAAGTCAGCTTGCATGCGAGTTAATACGTGGCCCTGCATGGTAGCTAAAATGGCATCTCTTAATTATTGTGATAAATTGTTATATTTAGAGACAGAAATCAAGGCTTTGATTGGAGGAAGGATCGGTCAAGTTTATCCTTCTCCTCCAATCTGCTTGCACCTTGGTCCTGCTGCACCTTCTAACGTGACTTACACCTTGACAGAGGGAGTAGTATGAGATATGGTTGCACACTGACTTAGGTCGAATACAAGTGCCCAAAATTATTGGAAGAGAGCAAAGTGTACAAACTAAATAATTAAAAGTGTAAAATGCACTGTTGGTCGTTGAACTTATCATATAAGTCCACTTTGGTCACTGTACTCAAGAATACGGTCGAGACGGTCACTATATACGTGATGAGGTGATTATACGGTCACTGCGAGATCGTATAGCTCTGTATTCATCCATTTTGACCCGTCAAAGAATCCTCCTGGAGCCTTGTTAGGTCAGTTTACTCTCTCTGTCATGCGGGTCCTACCTACCATTGGATGGAAGAAAGAAGTTGAACAAAAATAAAAATATGCACGGGGGCGTGGTTCGAACCCTATACCTCACGCTTTATACGGGCAAACAGACTAACCAGCTACACCACCCTCCAGTTGTGATTAACTAGTGGCAAATACTCATGCAGCACGCAGCTTGCAGTGCATGCACACGCACTAGCATGGACTCAAGTCGCATGCTAGCCTCTATTGCCGCAAGTTCGTGCAGTACCTCGCCTGTTGTCCACCATTCCCGTTGTTGACCCTGCCACCTGAGGTCGTGGACCCGTTGCTCTACCACTACGCCAAGTCCGAGCTCTCGCTGCTTGTGGCACAACGCATACGACCTCCATCCGCGTGAGATAACATGGCCATCAATGATGATTATGATGAGACCCACACTAGGTCGCTCTACTTGCCTTGTGCGCACAATTGCCGTGCGGCTGCCGAAGTACGACCCTGCAGCCTCAACTTCATCGCCGGTCGCCGGTGTGTGCGTGCTGTGTGCTAACTAGTGTGTGTGTTCCCGCCGCGTGCTAGTGTGCAAGTGCATGCATGCGTATTGTGTGCATGTTATAATAAGGATTCACTTAAAATAGTACGTGAGCGAACAGAGGGATCAATTGGATAGTGTTCATGAGAAGTAGCGAGATGTGTGAGGTAAGATACACCGCTGGCGCTTTTTATTTTTCTTATTAATTTGTTTGTTTCACCCTTTGACTGGTGGGACCCAACATACTACGTGGAGAGAGGTAAGGTTACTAAGGCTGCATTATTTCTGTACTACCAACACTGCTTTAAATCCCCAAAAGAGCTTACCACCAAAGCCACATGATACGATTACGATTTAAATCCCAATGACTCCCATGCAAAAAAACACGACATGCTTGCCACACGAATGCGAGAATGTATAGAAGGTTATTTTCCTCTCGTTAATCATAATGTGAGGGTGGTGTAGCTGGTTAGCCTGCTCGCCCATAAAACTTGAGGTCTCGGGTTCGATAACCGCACTTGAGCACAATTTTATTTTTGTTCGACTTATTTCTTCCACCCAATGACAGGTAGGCCCAGCATGACAAAGAGAGAAAGTGATCTGGGGCGGTGCAAGGAGGATTCTTTGACTGGTCCAAATGGATGGATATGGAGCTATACGATCTCAAAGTGACCGTATAATCACCTCATCACATATATAGTGACCATATTGACCGTATTCTTGAGTACCGTGAGCAAAGTGAACTTATTGATTACTCTCAATATGCCCTAGTTTCTTAGCAACCGTTGTAACCCCTAGTACATACGGTGGCACACTGACTTAGGCCCAATACAAGTTCCCAAAATATTTAAAATTGGAGGATGGTGCAACCCACCTTTCTGATATTTCGACCATGTGTGGTTCAGTTGTTGTTCACTTCGGGGGGTCGTGTACCACACATGAACGTTACTAAGCGCGACCGGGAGGCGTGCAGTGTTAATTGCGAGTTGACTTCCTTCGAGCGTTAAATGTTCTACACGTATTAGCATTTCCCTAAGTATTTTTCTTCACTACGTTAAATAAAGAGTTCCGTTTCGTGCAAAATTTAAAATTATTTTTATGGAGAGAAAAAGAAAACCACTCCATCTATATACGCTGCAGCCTCAGCGCTTGTTTTCTAGGGTTTACATTCTTCACGCTCTCTCCCCACTATATATACACGTTGGAGCATCGGCGCTTGTAGTTTCTCTCTTCACACTCTCTCACCCTCACTAGATCTAAATAAGAATTCGTTGGCTGATGTCTACTACACAACCTTCTTCTTGTAGACGTTGTTGGGCCACCAAGTGTAGAGGTTTGTAGGACAATAGCAAATTTCCATCAAGTGGATGACCTAAGGTTTATCAATCCGTAGGAGGTGTAGGATGAAGATGGTCTCTCTCAAGCAACCCTGCACCCAAATAACAAAGAGTCTCTTGCGTCCCCAACACACCCAATACAATGGTAAATTGCATAGGTGCACTAGTTCGGCGAAGAGATAATGATACAAGTGCAATATGGATAGTAGATAATGGTTTTTGTAATCTGAAAATATAAAACAGCAAGGTAACGGATGATAAAAGTGAGCGTAAACGGTATTGCAATGCGTTGAAACAAGGCCTAGGGTTGATACTTTCACTAGTGCAAGTTCCCTGAACAATAATAACATAATTGGATCACATAACTATCCGTCAACATGCAACAAAGAGTCACTCCAAAGTCACCAATAGCGGAGAACAAACAAAGAGATTATGGTAGGGTACGAAACCACCTCACAGTTATTCTTTCCAATCAATCCGTTGGGTTATTCCTATAAGTGTCACAAACATCCCTAGAGTTCGTACTAGAATAACACCTTAAGACACAAATCAACCAAAACCCTAATGTCATCTAGATACTCCAAAGTCACCTCAAGTATCCGTGGGTATGATTATATGATATGCATCACACAATCTCAAATTCATCTATTTAACCAACACATAGAACCTCAAAGAGTGCCCCGAAGTTTCTACCGGAGAGTCAAGACGAAAACGTGTGCCAACCCCTATGCATAGGTTCATGGGCGGAACCCGCAAGTTGATCACCAAAACATACATCAAGTGAATTAATAGAATAACCCATTGTCACCACGATTATCCCACGCAAGACATACATCAAGTGTTCTCAAATCCTTAAAGACTCAATTCGATAAGATAACTTCAAAGGGAAAACTCAATGCATTACAAGAGAGTAGAGGGGGAGAAACATCATAAGATCCAACTATAATAGCAAAGCTCGCGATACATCAAGATCGTACCACCTCAAGAACACGAGAGAGAGAGAGAGAGAGATCAAACACATAGCTACTGGTACATACCCTCAGCCCCGAGGGAGAACTACTCCCTCCTCGTCATGGGGAGCGTCGGGATGATGAAGATGACCACCGGTGAGGGTTCCCCCCTCCGGTAGGGTGCCGAAACGGGTCTAGATTGGTTTTCGTTGACTATGGAGGCTTCTGGCGGCGGAACTCCCGATCTATTGTGCTTCCGAAGTTTTTAGGGTATATGGATATATATGGGAGGAAGGAGTACATTAGGGGAGCCACGAGGGGCCCACGAGGGTGGAGGGCGCGCCTAGGGGGGTGGGCGCGCCCCCCTACCTCGTGCCTTCCTCGTTGATTCCCTTATGTGCACCCCAAGTCTTCTGGATCGCTCCCGTTCCAAAAATAAGTTCCGTGAAGTTTCAGGTCAATTGGACTCCATTTGATTTTCCTTTTCTGCGATACTCTAAAACAAGGAAAAAACAAAAACTGGCACTAGGCTCTGGGTTAATAGGTTAGTCCCAAAAATAATATAGAAGTGTATAATAAAGCCCATAAATATCCAAAATAGATAATATAATAGCATGGAACAATCAAAAATTATAGATACGTTGGAGACGTATCAACATCCCCAAGCTTAATTCCTGCTCGTCCTCGAGTAGGTAAATGATAAAAACATAATTTTTGATGTGGAATGCTACCTAACATATTTCTCTAAATAATTCTTCTTTATTGTGGCAAGAATATTCAGATCCATAAGATTCAAGAATTTTTTTAAATATTGACATAGAAATAATAATACTTCAAGCATACTAACTATGCAATTATGTCTCTTCAAAATAACATGGCCAAAGAAAGTTATCCCTACAAAATCATATAGTCTGGCTATGCTCCATCTTCACCACACAACGTATTCAAATCATACACAACACCGATGACAAGCCAAGGAATTGTTTCATACTTTTGATGTTCTCAAACTTTTTCAATCTTCACGCAATATATGAGCGTGAGCCATGGATATAGCACTATAGGTGGAATAGAATGGTGGTTGTGGAGAAGACAAAAAGGAGAAGATAGTCTCACATCAACTAGGTGTATCAACGGGCTATGGAGATGCCCATTAATAGATATCAATGTGAGTGAGTAGGGATTCCCATGCAACGGATGCACTAGAGCTATAAATGTATGAAAGCTCAACAAATGAAACTAAGTGGATGTGCATCCAACTTGCTTGCTCACGAAGACCTAGGGTACTTGAGGAGGCCCATTGTTGGAATATACAAGCCAAGTTATATAATGAAAATTTCCCACTAGTATATGAAAGTGACAAAACAAGAGACTCTCTATCATGAAGATCATGGTGCTACTTTGAAGCACAAGTGTGGAAAAAAGGATAGTAGCATTGTCCCTTTTATTTTATTTTATTTTTTTATTTGGCCTTTTTTTGGCCTTTCTCTTTTTTTGGCCTTTTTGGGACAATACTCTATTAATGAAGGTCATCACACTTCTATTTATTTACAACTCAATGATTACAACTCGATACTAGAACAAAGTATGACTCTATATGAATGCCTCCAGCGGTGTACCGGGATGTGCAATGACTCATGAGTGACATGTATGAAAGAATTATGAACTGTGGTTTTGCCACAACTAAAATGTCAACTACATGATCATGCAAAGCAATATGAAAATGATGGAGCATGTCATAATAAATGGGACGGTGGAAAGTTGCATGGCAATATATCTCGGAATGGCTATGGAAATTCCATAATAGGTAGATAATGGTGGCTGTTTTGAGGAAGGTAAATGGTGGGTTTATGGTACCGGCAAATGTTGCGCGGTACTAGAGAGGCTAGCAATGGTGGAAGGGTGAGAGTGCGTATAATCCATGGACTCAACATTAGTCATAAAGAACTCACATACTTATTGCAAAAATCTATTAGTTATCGAAACAAAGTACTATGTGCATGCTCCTAGGGGGGTAGATTGGTAGGAAAAGACCATCGCTCGTCCCCGACCACCACTCATAAGGAAGACAATCAATAAATACATCATGCTCCGACTTCTTAACATAACAGTTCACCATACATTCACATAAAGGTTATTTTCCTCTCATTAATCATAATGTGAGGGTGGTGTAGCTAGTTAGCCTGCTCGCCCATCAAACTTGAGGTCTCAGGTTCGATAACCGCACTTGAGCACAATTTTATTTTTGTTCGACTTCTTTCTTCCACCCAATGACAGGTAGGCCCCGCATGACAGAGAGAGAAAGTGATCTGGGGCGGTGCAAGGAAGATTCTTTGACTGGTCCAAATGGATGGATACAGAGGTATACGATCTCACAGTGACCGTATAATCACCTCATCACGTATATAGTGACTGTATTGATCGTATTCTTGAGTACAGAGAGCAAAGTGAACTTATCAATTACTCTCAATACGCCGTAGTTTCTTAGCACCCGTTGTAACCCTTAGTACATATGGTGGCACACTGACTTAGGCCCAATACAAGTGCCCAAAATATTTAAAATTGGAGGATGGTGCAACCCACCTTTCTGATATTTCGACCATGTGTGGTTCAGTTGTTGTTCACTTCGGAGGGTCGTGTACCAAACGTGAACGTTACTAAGCGCAAACGGGAGGCGTGCAGGGTTAATTGCGAGTTGACTCCTTCGAGCGTTAAATGTTCTACACGTATTAGCATTTCCCCTAGTATTTTTTCTTCACTACGTTAAATAAAGAGTTCCGTTTCGTGCAAAATTTAAAATTATTTTTATGGAGAGAAAAAGAAAACCACTCCATCTATATACGCTGCAGCCTCGGCGCTTGTTTTCTAGGGTTTGCACTCTTCACGCTCTCTCCCTACTATATATATACACGTTGGAGCATCAGCGCTTGTAGTTGCTCTCTTCACACTCTCTCACCCTCTCTAGATCTAAATAAGAATTCGTTGGTTGATGTCTACTACACAACCTTCTTCTTGTAGACATTGTTGGGCCTTCAAGTGCAGAGGTTTGTAGGACAGTAGCAAATTTCCCTCGAGTGGGTGACCTAAGGTTTATCAATCCGTAGGAGGCGTAGGATGAAGATGGTCTCTCTCAAGCAACCTTGCAACCAAATAACAAAGAGTCTCTTGTGTCCCCAACACACCCAATACAATGGTAAATTGTATAGGTGCACTAGTTCGGCGAAGAGATAGTCACACAAGTGCAATATGGATAGTAGATAATGGTTTTTGTAATCTGAAAATATAAAAACAGCAAGGTAACGAATGATAAAAGTGATCATAAATGGTATTTCAATGCGTTGAAACAAGGCCTAGGGTTCATACTTTCACTAGTGCAAGTTCCCTCAGTAATAATAACATAATTGGATCACATAACTATCCAAAAACATGCAACAAAGAGTCACTCCAAAGTCACCAATAGCGGAGAACAAACAAAGAGATTATGGTAGGGTACGAAACCACCTCAAAGTTATTCTTCCCAATCAATCTGTTGGGATATTCCTATAAGTGTCACAAACAGCCCTATAGTTTGTACTAGAATAACACCTTAAGACACAAATCAACCAAAACCCTAATGTCACCTAGATACTCCAATGTAACCTCAAGTATCTGTGGGTATGATTATACGATATGCATCACACAATGTCAGATTCATCTATTTAACCAACACACAGAACCTCAAAGAGTGCCCCAAAGTTTCTACCGGAGAGTCAAGACGAAAACGTGTGCCAACCCCTATGCATAGGTTCATGGGCGGAACCCGCAAGTTGATCAGCAAAACATACATCAAGTGAATCAATAGAATAACCCATTGTCACCACGGTTATCCCATGCAATACATACATCAAGTGTTCTCAAATCCTTAAAGACTCAATCCGATAAGATATCTTCAAAGAGAAAACTCAATCCATTAAAAGAGAGTAGAGGGGGAGAAACATCATAAGATCCAACTATAATAGCAAAGCTCGCGATACATCAAGATCGTATCACCTCAAGAACACGAGAGAGAGAGAGAGATCAAACACATAGCTACTGGTACATACCCTCAGCCCCGAGGGAGAACTACTCCCTCCTCATCATGGAGAGCGCCGGGATGATGAAGATGACCACCGGTGAGGGTTCCCCCCTCTGGCAGGGTGCTAGAACGGGTCTAGATTGGTTTTCGGTGGCTACAGAGGCTTCTGGCGGCGAAACTCCCTATCTATTGTGCTTTCCGAAGTTTTTAGGGTATATGGATATATATGGGAGGAAGAAGTACGTCAGGGGAGCCACGAGGGGCCCACGAGGGTGGAGGGCGCGCCCAGGGGGTGGGCGCTCCCCCCTACCTCGTGCCTTCCTCATTGATTCCCTTACGTGCACCCCAAGTCTTGTGGATTGCTTCCGTTCCAAAAATAAGTTCCGTGAAGTTTCAGGTCAATTGGACTCCCTTTGATTTTCCTTTTCTGCGATACTCTAAAACAAGGAAAAAACAGAAACTGGCACTGGGCTTTGGGTTAATAGGTTAGTCCCAAAAATAATATAAAAGTGTATAATAAAGCCCATAAATATCCAAAACAGATAATATAATAGCATGGAACAATCAAAAATTATAGATACGTTGGAGACGTATCATTGGCCTCTCTCTCTCCCCCTCACTACTGGTCAAAGAGCCGGCAGGATCCGTCTGCCGGGAAGGAAAGGAGGCTTAATGTTGGCGCCGTCGGCGAGGGAGGGAATCCACTACCAGCGCACTTGTTCTCTCTCACCCGGTGGCAGCGCGGGAGGGCCTCCGACTCCTTCTTATTTGCTGACGTACATAGTGTGGGCAGATTGGCCTCCAGCCACCCACTGAGCCACACCCCGAGAACCTTAAGGTATAATTTACTTATTCCGCATGCATTGCTCTAGCTGCATGTGGGCTTTTTCCGCTTCTGCACTAGAATCTAGGTGTTGGATCAAACAGGAAAGTTCTGGGGAAAGTTGAATATCATGAATATAGGACATGGTTCAAAGAGGAAAGGAAGGGGAAAAGTAGTGGGGAAAGTTGTATAACATGAATCTAGGACGTGGTTCAAAGAGGAAAGGAAGGGGGAAAGTAGTATAGACTGGCTATCCAGCACCTACATTGGTCGAAAAGGGAAAACAATGACAAACACAGTATGCACATCTGTAACGAACTGATCTTTTTGTTTTTGGGGACAAGGTTGTAGAGTTTGGGCAGGACTAGATTTGCTACCCTCACATAGGGAAAGGTGTCTAAAGATAAAAAAAACTGTGACCAACACAAATATGCTCCTTAGTTGTTTGTTCTTTGTTGCAACAATGTCGGATAACGGGTTCCGGCAAACCCTTGAATTTCAAACTCTGGGGTGCACACGAAGAACACTCTCTCCCCGACTTGCACGCTCAACGATTCCATGGCCTAGCTCGATGAACCCAAAGAACAAGAGACACGGGGGTTTATACTGGTTCGGGCCACCTTCCGGTGTAATACCCTACTCCAGTTTGTGGGTGGATTGCCTCGATGGGCTAAGGATGAACTAGTACAGTGGATGGGCAGCCTCAGCAGGTGAGGTGTTCTTGAGCTCGATGAGCTGGTGATTGAGAGGGTGATCTGAATGATCCGTCCCCTTCTATAGTGGTGGCTAGGTCCTATTTATAGTGGCCTTGGTCCTCTCCCAAGTTTTTAGGTGGGAAGGAATCCTACAACGGCCAAGTTTGAAGGGGGACAACTAGTACAAGCTATCCTAACAAAAGTAGTCTTCGCCTGCCAAAGGCTCTGGCGGTGACGCTGATGAGGGCTCCGCGATGACTTCCGTCCATCCGTCCTGCTGGTCTTGGTCTTATTGCACAGATGTGGAAACCTTTGTCTAATTCCTCGGGACCCCGCGCCTACGCTTGACTTCTTAGCACCAAAGAGGAAACTGGTACACTATGCCCGTTGGCGCCTGCCTGGCCTTGGTCGTCATGGCTCACATCACGCGAACCTCGTGAGGTGCCCCATGCATAGATATCTCCGCTCCTCGGGAGCCAGCCTAGTGAGCCTGCCCCTGATACATCTCCAACGTATCTATAATTTTTGATTACTCCATGTTATATTATCTACTGTTTTGGACATTATTGGGCTTTATTATCCACTTTTATATTATTTTTGGGACTAACCTATTAACCGGAGGCCCAACCCAGAATTGTTGTTTTTTTGCCTATTTTAGGGTTTCGAACAAAAGGAATATCAAACGGAGTCCAAACGGAATGAAACCTTCGGGAACGTGATTTTCTCACCGAACATGATCCAGGAGACTTGGACCCTACGTCAAGCAACCAACAGGGAAGCCACGAGGTAGGGGAAGCGCCTCCCCCCAGGCGCGCCCTCCACCCTCGTGGGCCCCCTGTTGCTCCACCGACGCACTTCTTCCTCCTATATATACCTACGTACCCCAAATGATCATATACGGAGCCAAAACCCTAATTCTACCGCCGCAACTTTCTGTATCCATGAGATCCCATCTTGGGGCCTGTTCCGGAGCTCCGCCGGAGGGGCCATCGATCACGGAGGGCTTCTACATCAACACCATAGCCTCTCCGATGAAGCGTGAGTAGTTTAGCGCAGACCTACGGGTCCATAGTTATTAGCTAGATGGCTTCTTCTCTCTTTTTGGATCTCAATACAAAGTTCTCCCCCTCTCTTGTGGAGATCTATTCAATGTAATCTTCTTTTGCGGTGTGTTTGTTGAGACCGATGAATTGTGGGTTTATGATCAAGTTTATCTATGAACAATATTTGAATCTTCTCTGAATTCTTTTATGTATGATTGGTTATCTTTGCAAGTCTCTTCGAATTATCAGTTTGGTTTGGCCTACTAGATTGATCGTTCTTGCAATGGGAGAAGTGCTTAGCTTTGGGTTCAATCTTGCGGTGTCCTTTCCTAGTGACAGTAGGGGCAGCAAGGCACGTATTGTATTGTTGCCATCGAGGATAACAAGATGGGGTTTTATCATATTGCATGAATTTATCCCTCTACATCAATTCATCTTGCTAAAAGCGTTACTCTGTTCTTATGAACTTAATACTCTAGATGCATGCTGGATAGCGGTCGATGTGTGGAGTAATAGTAGTAGATGCAGGCAGGAGTCGGTCTACTTGTCTTGGACATGATGCCTATATACATGATCATACGTAGATATTCTCATAACTATGCTCAATTCTGTCAATTGCTCAACAGTAATTCGTTCACCCACCGTAAAATATCTATGCTCTCGAGAGAAGCCACTAGTGAAACCTATGGCCCCCGGGTCTATCTTCATCATATTAATCTTCCAATACTTAGTTATTTTCATTGCCTTTAATTTTACTTTGCATCTTTATCATAAAAATACCAAAAATATTATCTTATCATATCTATCAGATCTCACTCTCGTAAGTGACAGTGTAGGGATTGACAACCCCTTATCGCGTTGGTTGCGAGGATTTATTTGTTTTGTGCAGGTGCGAGGGACTCGCGTGTAGCCTCCTACTGGATTGATACCTTGGTTCTCAAAAACTGAGGTAAATACTTACGCTACTCTACTACATCACCCTTTCCTCTTCAAGAGAAAACCAACGCAAGTGCTCAAGAGGTAGCAGCCCCCAGGGAGGTCTTAGGGTCGACCGCCTCGCGAGGCTTGGCCCCTCGCAAGGGTCTTGAGTTGTTGCAGCTGAAGATGGGTCGTACCGGGTCGTTGATGGAGCCAAGCCACGGTCCGCAGGCAGGCAAGTCTGGGTACCCCCGTTCCCAGGATGCCAACAGTAGCCCCTGGGCCCATGGCGCGCTCGAGCTTGGCTCCGAGGCGTAGCCAAAGCGCAAGTGCGGAGCGCTGCGGGCCCCAACCGCCTGCGGCCTTGGTCAACTCGTGGCGATTGATGAGACGTGAGCACCTCCGCTTCCCCATGTTGCCTCGGCAACTGTCCGACTTGATGAGACGCTGTTGCATGCAGGAGAAAATCATCATTACGTGCAATCGTGGAGGCCGGCGGTTGGCCTCCTTTTGGCTATAAATGAGGGAAGGGGCAGCCCCCTCACTCATCTCTGCTTCCTCGCTGATTGCTCCTTCTTCTTCCTCTTCGCCTTGCCTTCTTGCCGCAACTCTCATGGCACCGATTTGGAGGTTCTCCGCTACGGAGAAGGGAAAGACCCCCCGCGAAGAGTTGGGGCCGCTCCCACCGAAGAAGAGGTTGAGCCGCTCCCGCGATGTCGGCGTGAGGCCGGAGGTGACGCGACCTTGGTACGAGTGGCCGCCACCGGGCTACCCGCTCCCTTTGTACGCGCAAGTGCAGGGCTTAGGAGAAGGCGGGAGCGCCCCGAGCCGCCCGCGCCATGGCCGTGGTTGCCATGTTGTGTAGCACGAGCCGCCGTCCCATGAACCCATGCCAAGGGCTCCGCCCGCGAGTTTGTGATATATGCAGCGATGCCACCATGCACGTGGATCAAGCTTCCATAGTTCTTTGCTGAAGAGATGCCGCCGAGAGGACCGCTCGAGTTATGGTTGTAGCACGCAGAGTGCAGCACCCCAGCAACAGGGGCGGAGGTCAAGGTCGTCTCCCCAAGCAAGATCTTCATGACGCATGGACGGGGCGAGGTCGTCCGCGCTTGCTGCGTGGAGGGGGCCCTCGCCATCCACTTTGAATACGATGGCGCCTCCATGATGTTCTTCAAAGTCTTCGACGAGGAAGGCCGCCGACTGGGGTGCTCCCTGGAGGAGGCCGCCAGGATGACGCAGGAGCAGGTGCCAAGCCCTCCACCGGCCATGCCGGCAGTTCCTCCAGCAGTAGGGACGGCTCCTGGGAGTCCAACGAATCTCCGGAGACGAGCAACGACAGCTACGTGCCATCCAGCTCACGTCGTGCCCGGAGAGCGGCAGCGGCGTTAGCTCGTCGTTGTCATTGATCTGGATGGGATTGGCGTCGGCACCTCGTGGTCCACTGTTGATGATGGCGTCGCTCGTAGTCAGGGTTCCTTTGGGGTTTTCCTTCTTTTGTTCCCTGCGAGGAATCGAGACGAACCCCATGGGGGCATGTAAATAAATTGTAATGCTTTTGCTCTAGTGTTTATCATTCCTTCTATAAGGCTTGTGGTTGCATATCTCGCTTTGGCACTGTCCCCCGTTTCGTCCTCGCAGTAGCTTAGCGCTCTACGCCGGCATGTCCCAATCCCCAGGCAGGCTTCAGCCGTCGCTAGTATGCCAGGTCGCGATGCCGTGGTCAAGGCCAGGAGGTGAGCGGCCAAAGGTCCGGTAAGGGCTCCTGAGGCGCGATGCTCAAGAGGTCCCCTTTGGCATGCAAGCAGCGTCCCGAAGGCAGAAAAGGAAAGAGGCATTGGCAGAATAAGGCTACCCGAACCGAGAATTCGAATTGCGACGTTGTGCTAGCGCGGATATGTGACTTATCTTGTCGAGTCCGAGGCAGTTCCTTGCACAGCGTTCGTTTGCGCTTCAGCAGTAGTGTTAATGGGTGAGGCTCACGCCGGCTTCCCCCTTCCTTGCTCATCTAAGTGCTTTGCGTCCTCGGGTCCTGACCCTCGAGCAAGCTCAGCCGCTGCTGGTATGCTAGGTCGTGGTGCCGTGGTCAAGGCCAGGAGGTGAGGGCTGGGGGGTCAGTAAGAGCCACAAGCGCGCGTCGTCTTTGAGAGCCATGGGAAACCAGTTCTCCATGACCTTCTTGTTGCCGTTTGCCGCCTCAATGCTCAGCTCGTAGAGCTGCAGGAACTCAGCAGGGTCGGGGGTGCCGTCGTAGCACGAATGCAGATCGGGCATGAACTTGCCGGGCCAGACAATGCTGCACAGCTCAGGGGTGAAGGCTCGGCAGCCCACGGTGGTGACTGGAGTCCGCTATGGACGAAGCCTGGTCCTGGTATCCATGCGCCGCCATTGCCGGTGGCGCGCGGTCTTGACGCGATGGTGTTGGGAGTGCAGGAGCACCTTCTTGTGGCCGCGGGATTTCCTGGCAGCTTCCTTCTTCATGCACAGGCGCCCCACGTGGTGGGTCACGCCGCGGGGCCACGCGTCTTGGTGCGAGGGCGACGTCTTGATGCGGAGGTGGCGAAGGTGCTCCATGGGCTACGTCGCCCGCTGTAGGAGGCAGACGAGGCGGCGAAAGGGACGGTGCAGGAGAGCGCCCAGCGGCGCTGACAAGCTCAGCGATGCGGTCCAGCCACTCCTCGTAGAGGTCGTCGACGGGGCGGTAGCCCATGAGCTCATGCGCCATGAGTAGTGCAGCCTGCGTGTCCACGGGCCCGGTGAGCATGGGACGATGAGCCGGCCGGAGTCAACGACGGGGTGGCGGTGCGTCCGTCCCTCTGAGGGGTGCAGCAACAAAGCTTGCTGCTCATTCCCTGCCGGGGCGGTGGCGGCGTTGGCAGCGAGTGATGGAGAGCGATGGGGAGGCCCGCCGACGGGCGCCGTCTGGGCGACACGAGCGTTGAGAGCGGCTCGACGCTCAGCACGGGCTCGACGAGCGTCAGCCATGGAAGCGGTGGAGTAGTGGGGCGTCAATCGATGGAAGAGAGGTTTCAACACACCCCTACGTGGTGCGCCAAATGTCGGATTAGGGTTCCGGCAAACCCTTGAGGTTCGAACTCTGGGGTGCGCACAAAGAACACTCTCTCCCCGACTTGCACGCTTAATGATTCCATGGCCTAGCTCGACGGTTCCAAAGAACAAGAGACACGGGGGTTTATACTGCTTCGGGCCAACTTGCGGTGTAATACCCTACTCCAGTTTGTGGGTGGATTGCCTCGATGGGCTGAGGATGAACTAGTATAGAGGATGGGCAGCCTCAGGAGGTGAGGTGTTCTTGAGCTCGATGAGCTGGTGGTTGATAGGGTGATCTGAATGATCTGTCCCCTTCTACGGTGGTGGCTAGGTCCTATTTATAGGGATCCCACAACGACCAAGTTTGAAGGGGGACAACTAGTACAAGCTATCCTGACAAAAGTAGTCTTCGCCTGCTGAGGGAGTCCTGGATTAGGGGGTATTCGGGTTGCCGGACTATACCTTCAGCCGGACTCCTGGACTATGAAGATACAAGATTGAAGACTTCCTCCCGTGTCCGGATGGGACTTTCCTTGGCGTGGAAGGCAAGCTTGGCGATGCAGATATTCAAGATCTCCTACCATTGTAACCGACTCTATGTAACCCTAACCCTATCCGGTGTCTATATAAACCGGAGGGTTGTAGTCCGTAAGCAATCAACTCCATATACAACAATCATACCATAGGCTAGCTTCTAGGGTTTAGCCTCCTTGATCTCGTGGTAGATCTACTCTTGTACTACCCATATCATCAATATTAATCAAGCAGGACATAGGGTTTTACCTCCATCAAGAGGGCCCGAACCTGGGTAAAACATCGTGTTCCCTGCCTCCTGTTACCATCCGGCCTAGACGCACAGTTCGGGACCCCCTACCCGAGATCTGCCGGTTTTGACACCGACATTGGTGCTTTCATTGAGAGTTCCTCTGTGTCGTCGCCTTTAGGCCCGATGGCTCCTTTGATCATCAACAACGATGCGGTCCAGGGTGAGACTTTGCTCCCCGGACAGATCTTCGTCTTCGGCGGCTTCGCTCCGCGGGCCAATTCACTCGGCCACCTGGAGCAGATCGAAAGCTACGCCCCTGGCCATCAAGTCAGGTTTGGAAGCTTAAACTACATGACTGACATCCGCGGAGACTTGATCTTCGACGGGCTCGAGCCACGGCCAAGCGCACCGCACTATCGCGAGGGGCATGATCTAGCTCTGCCCCTGGACAGTGTCCTGGAGGCCGCACACGCATCGGTTCCGACCCCTAACTCGGAGCCTATTGCGCCAATGGAGGATGAGTGGTTGGACGTCACCTCGGGGGCTGCGATCCCGAAAGCGATCGAGCCGAATGCTAGCCCCGCACTCTGCACGACCCGTGACTCCGAGGATCCGGACTCCTCCTCGGACTCCGAACCCCCGACGCCCCTGCCAATCGAATCCGATTGGGCGCAGATAATGGAGTTCACCGCCGCAGACATCTTTCAGCATTCGCCTTTTGGCGACATCCTGAATTCTCTGAAGTCTCTCTCTTTATCAGGAGAGCCCTGGCCGGACTACGGTCAGCGAGGGTGGGATACGGACGATGAGGAAATTCAAAGCCCACCCACCACCCACTTTGTAGCCACTGTCGACGATCTAACCGACATGCTTGACTTCAGCTCCGAAGACATCGATGGCATGGACGACGATGTAGGAGACGAACAGGAACCAGCACCTGTAGGGCGCTGGAAGGCCACCTCGTCATATGACATATATATGGTGGATACTCCAAAAGATGGAGATGGCGATGGAACAATGGGGGATGACGCCCCCAAGAAACAGCCAAAGCGTCGGCGTCAGCGGCGCCGCTCTAAATCCCGCCAAAGCAAAAACGGTGAGTCCGGCACGGGAGATAATACTACCCCGGATAGCGCCGAAGAACACCCACCTCAGCAAGATTCGGCACAGGAAGATGGAGAAGCCAGCCCTCATGAGAGAGCGGCAGACCGAGAGGTCGAGGATGATAACTATACGCCTCCCTCCGAAGACGAGGCAAGCCTTGATGACCACGAATTCGTCATACCATCAGACCCCGCCGAACAAGAGTGTTTTAAACGCAAGCTTTTAGCCACGGCAAGCAGCCTCAAGAAAAAGCAGCAACAGCTTAGAGCTGCCCAAGATTTGCTAGCTGACAGATGGACTGAAGTCCTTATGGCCGAAGAGCATGAAAATGAACGCCCCTCCAAGAGTTACCCGAAGCGCAGGCCACTACCCCGATCAGAGGAGGAAGCACCTACATCACCAGCGCATGACATGGCAGACCGGCCACCTCGCGGCCGCGGCAGAGAGGCCTCTCGGCCCTCCACCCAAGCCATGCCCCGACGCCGCTCAACTAAGGCACGGGAAAATGTGCCCGACCTACGAGACATACTGGAGGATAAGGAAAGCCAAACAAGATCGATCTACAGATCGTGCAGGCGCCCTATGGCATGTGACAATGATCTTCACGCCGGATACAACAAATCCGGCCGGGCCGAACACAACAGACATAGCTCTTCCGAGCTGCGTCATGATATAGCCCAGTACAGAGCCGCCTCACACCCGCTATGCTTCACGAATGAAGTAACGGATCATAAAATCCCAGAGGGTTTCAAACCCGTAAACATCGAATCATACGATGGCACAACAGATCCGGCGGTATGGATCGAGGATTATCTCCTTCACATCCACATGGCACGCGGCGATGATCTACACGCCATCAAATACCTCCAGCTCAAACTTAAAGGACCGGCCCGGCATTGGCTTAACAGCTTGCCAGCAGACTCAATCGGTTCTTGGGAGGACCTGGAAGTCGCATTCCTCGACAACTTCCAGGGCACTTACGTGCGACCGCCGGATGCCGACGACTTAAGCCACATAATTCAGCAGCCAGAGGAATCGGCCAGACAATTCTGGACACGGTTCCTAACAAAGAAAAACTAGATAGTCGACTGTCCGGACGCAGAGGCTAGCAGCCTTCAAGCATAACATCCGCGACGAGTGGCTTGCCCGGCACCTGGGACAGGAAAAGCCGAAATCCATGGCAGCTATCACGACACTCATGACCCGCTTTTGCGCGGGAGAAGACAGCTGGCTAGCTCGCAGTAACAACTTATCAAAGAACCCTGGTAATTCGGATACCAAGGACAAAAGTGGCAGGACACGTCAGAATAAGCAAAAACGCCGCGTTAACAGCGACAACAATGAAGACATGGCAGTCAATGCCAGATTCAAAGGCTATAAATCCGGTCAGCGGAAAAAGCCATTCAAAAAGAATACTCAGGGCCCGTCCAGTTTGGACCGAATACTCGATCGCTTGTGCCAGATACATGGCACCCCGGAAGGCCAGCCAATCACACTAACAGGGATTGTTGGGTGTTCAAGCAGGCAGGCAAGTTAAGGGCCGAAAACAGAGACAAGGGGCTGCACAGCGACGACGAGGAGCCCAAGCCACCGAACAACAATGGACAGAAGGGCTTTCCCCCACAAGTGCGGACAGTGAACATGATATACGCAACCCACATTCCCAAGCGGGAGCGGAAGCGTGCGCTACGTGACGTATACGCGATGGAGCCAGTCGCCACAAAGTTCGACCCATGGTCCTCCTGCCCGATCACTTTTGATCGAAGGGACCATCCCACTAGCATCCGTCATGGCGGCTTCGCCGCATTGGTTCTCGACCCAATCATCGACGGATTTCATCTCACAAGAGTCCTCATGGACAGCGACAGTAGCCTGAACCTGCTTTATCAGGATACAGTGCGGAAAATGGGCATAGATCCCTCAAGGTTTAAGCCCACAAGAACGACCTTTAAAGACGTTATACCAAGTGTAGAAGCCAACTGTACAGGCTCAGTAACACTTGACGTGGTCTTCGGATCCCTGGACAATTTCCGAAGCAAAGAGTTAATCTTCGATATAGTCCCGTTTCGCAGTGGCTATCACGCCCTGCTCGGACGAACCGCATTCGCAAAGTTCAATGCAGTGCCGCACTACGCATATCTCAAGCTCAAGATGCCAGGCCCTCGAGGAGTAATTACGGTCAACGGAAACACTGAACGCTCCCTCCGTACAGAGGAGCATACGGCGGCTCTCGCAGCGGAGGTACAAAGTAGCCTTCTCAGGTAATTCTCCAGTCCGGCCATTAAAAAGCCAGACTCTGCCAAGCGCGCTCGGAGTAACCCACAACAGGACCGCCTGGCACACTCTGAGCAAGCGTAGCAATGCGGCCCCAACCCCAGATTTCGCGACATAGCGAAACCAGTACCTCGCGTACATGACTACGCCCTTGAAATACCATGGGTACAGGGGAAGGGGCACAATAACGGCACGCCTAAAATACGGCTTAAAACGTACTAGGGGTTGCCGGATTCTTTTTTTAATTTTTTCTTACTTTCAGGACTCCATACTTCGTATGACCTGTTCGGCAATTCGACTTCCGCACAAACGATGCAAGATCCAGGGAGGCAGACAAGCCACGCCGCAATATGGAACTCCCAGGTGCTCTCTGTTACGAGCGGTATACCTGTTTTAAATACAATTCCGCGGCCTGCCCCTGGTCAGGACATACTGAATAGTCCAATATCTTTTGCTTACCGCACTATTTGTATCGTTCGGCTTTGATAAATAGCCTCTCTAGAAACAATGCTTAGCTTCTTGTCTATTTTTTGCATTATCTTCTCTTCACATTTGTGTTTATTAAATGACATGATTGCACCCGTACACCATGGTACGGCAAACACGCCAGGGGCTTCAGTACCCCTCATAATGGTGTGAGAAGTCCGTGCACTTTCACAAGTGCGGCACCCCGAACTTATAGCACTATATGCATCGGCTCCGAATCATGATTTGGGTCAATAGTTGGGTTTGCCCGGCTCCTATGTTTTGGTGCCTTACGTTCCGCTCTATCGACTAAGGTAGCACCAGGAGAACCACTGCGAATGTGCCCCGGTTCAGCTGGGTTAAGCACCTCAGTGGAGAAAGCTAAAACTGACTGTCATGATGAGGCGAGAGACCAGTCGCTGTTCGAGAGGTTTTTCGAGTCCCTAAAGACTTATGCTGCTTCGAGCGAGGAGCTGGCTTTGTCTGGCCAAGGCGTGGATAGCGCCCCGAACTCGGTCTTCTGAACTAGGGGCTTCGCCGAAATTTAAAATTATAGAGTTCTATGGCTAAGTGAGAGTGTTCAAGCATTATAGTCTGATTGCCTGGTTCGTTGTGCTGAGCACCTCCCTCGAAGGACCCAACTATGGGAAAAAGAGCGCCCAGGTTTATCCCGAACACCCCAGCACTAGTGGCATGGGGGCAGAAGCCGACGACTGGCCATCTCTCAATTTTTTGATAAACGGCCGCACATAAAGTAATATTTTAAATTCAATAAGCATTGCTTAGCGCATATGAACAAGTTTTCAGCGCACAGGATAAACACGAGCGAGTTCATTCAAAAATCACATCCTTGGTACATTCATCCGCCACAAGGCGGGCACCTGCAAGAACATCCTTGTAGTAGTTCTCGGGCTTGCGATGCTCCTTCCCCGGCGGCGGCCCGTCCTTCACAAGCTTCTCACCGTCCAGCTTACCCCAGTGCACCTTTGCACGGGCAAGGGCCCGACGGGCACCTTCGATGCAGACGGAGCGCTTGATGACCTCGAGCCTCGGACAGGCCTCCACCATCCGCCGCACCAGCCCGAAATAGCTCCCAGGCAGGGCCTCTCCGGGCCACAGCCGAACTATGAAGCCCTTCATGGCCTGTTCGGCCGCCTTGTGGAGCTCGACCAGCTGTTTCAGGCTGGTCGCTCAAAGGCACAGGGTGTCCGGCCTCAGAATACTGAGACCAGAACACCTTCTGCGTCGAGCTACCCTCTTCAGCTCGGTAGAATGCGGCGGCGGCGGATACACTACGGGGAAGATCTGCGAATGCCCCTGGAGAGCTCCGGATTCGGGTAAGTAACAAGTAGTTTACTTTTATATTTCTGCTTTGCATGAAGAATGCCTTACCCGCTGCTATCTTCCTCATCTCCTCCAACTCTTGGAGGGCCTTTTGGGCTTCGGCCTTGGCAAACTTGGCAGTCTCAAGGGCCATCGCGAGCTCGGATGCTTGCGCCTTTGACTCAAGCTCCAAACTCTCATGTTTTTTCATGAGAGCCTGAAGCTCTTGCTGCACCTCGCCGACCTGAGCCACAAGTCTGTCTCGCTCGGTGCGCTCCACGGCCGTTTTCTTTTCGGCCTCAGACAGCGCCTGCTTAAGGGTCGCCACCTCAGTCGTGGCCCCTACAATAAGCAGTACAATCCTGTTTTTTTGCAATCATGCCTTTTTATAGGCACTTTTCTGTAAGGTATTTCTTACCTTCTCTCTCCTCGAGCCGCCGCTTGGCAAGGCCGAGCTCTCGCTCGGTCCGCTCGAGGTCCTGCTTCAGGACACCCACCTCCGCAGTCAGTGCGGCGGTGGATAGAAGCGAAGCCTGCATTCGCATATTGACTCTTTTTTGTTAGACTCCTACGATATTTAATAGATCCTCTATTCGACTTTTCTTTCCGAACGCCAAACAGAGCATCGGGGGCTACTGTCTATGCGGTAATATTTTTACATATTTTTACTTACCTCGAAGCCTGTTAGAATGCTAGCGCAAGCTTCAGTCAGTCCGCTCTTGGCGGACTGAACCTTCTGGATCACCGTACTCATAATAGTACGGTGCCCCTCGTCGATGGAGGCATCGTCAAGCACCTCCAGCAGATTGTCCGGCACCTCCGGTTGGACGGAGGCCGCCGGCTCAGAAGGCTTGCTCCTCTTGGAAGGAGTTCGCCTACCGCGGTCCGGAAATGTGGAAGATTCCGGCGCGGTGTCCAACACAAAGCAGGACTAAGAGCCCTGGGGAGCCTTATCCCCTTCACCCCTGGAGTCCGGGAGGTTGCCTTGCGGCTCCTCCGGGACCACCTCCTCCTGCCCCAGAGCTTGTTGCGACGCCACTTCGGCGTCATCTGCAGTGCGGGGGGAGACAACGGGCAGAACTGAGTTCATGTCCGATGAGTCCAGGGAGCCGCCCGACGATTCGTCGAATTCGGCTCGGGGCAGACTGCATAATTACATTCGACATTAGGGAAAGCTGTGCAACAAAGGAACATCATGAGTTATTCTGATATCCAAACCTACGATTTCGCCGGATGCTTGGCCCTGTTTGGCCACTCCTCTTTGCCTCTTCAGCGTTGGGGGCGTAGTCCGGCAGAGGGGTCTTCCTTTTCCTAGACCCCTCGGCCTCCCCCGTTGGGATGGCCTTCCTCTTCTCTCCTCCCTCCGCTAGGGGGGAGAGTTTTCTTCTTCCTCCTCCTCGTTTTCACGGGAAGAGGGCATCTCGGACTCGTCGGATGACGAGTCCGACACCACCACGTTGCGGGCACTCTTTCGAGTCCCCGTGGTCTTCTTCTTCTTGGCCTTCTTCTCTGGCACCACATAAGGTGCCGGAACCAGCAGCTTCACTAGTAGAGCTGGGGCTGGGTCTTCGGGCAGCGGAGCCGGACAGTTAATCGGTCCGGATATCGCTCGCCAAGCCTGTCAAAGGTAAGGGAGTTTAGATCCCGCATAGAGTCAAACTATGAAAAAAGCTTAACATCCTGTAAAAGGAGAAGATAGCTTACCTCGCTAGCGTGACGCTGCGAGCTGTATCCGCGGTCCTCAGAAGCGGATGCGGGAGCCTCGGCGCCCTTGAATAGCACCTTCCAGGCATCTTCGTACGTCGTGTCGAAGAGCCTGCTAAGGGTTTGGTGCTGCGCCGGGTCGAACTCCCACAGATTAAAATCCCGTTGTTGGCACGGGAAGATCCGGCGGACGAGCATAACCTGGATTACATTAACAAGCCGGATTGGCTTGTTCACCAGGGACTGGATGCATGTTTGCAATCCGGTCACCTCTTTTTCGTCACCCCACAACAGGCCCGTCTCTTTCCAAGACATAAGCCGCGTGGGGGTCCGGATCGAAACTCGGAGGCTACGATCCAGTTCGGATCGCGTGGCTCGGTGATGTAAAACCACCCGGATTGCCACCCCTTTAGGGTCTCCACAAAAGAGCCCTCGAACCATAGGACATTAGCCATCTTGCCCGCCATGGCGCCTCCTCACTTCGCTTGGCTGCCGCGCACCACCTTGGGCTTGACGTTGAAGGTCTTGAGCCAGAGGCTGAAATGAGGGCGGACGCAGAGGAAAGCCTCGCACACGACGATAAACGCCGAGATGTTGAGGATGAAGTTCGGGGCCAGATCATGGAAATCCAGGCCGTAGTAGAACATGAGCCATCGGACAAATGGGTGGAGTGGAAAACCCAGTCCGTGGAGGAAGTGGGGAAGAAATACTACCCTCTCATGGGTCCTTGGGGTGGGGAGAAGATGCCCCTTTTCGGGAAGCCGGTGCGCGATGTCCTTAGACAGGTATTCGGCCTTCCTTAACTTCTTGACTTGGCCCTCTGTAGTAGAGGAGACCATCCACTTGACTCCCGCTCCGGACATTGCTGGAGAAGGTTGAGGTGGGAAGTGCGGGCTTGGCCGCTGGAGCTCGAGTGCGCAGGAGATGGATAGGCAAAGGAGGAAGAAGGCGTAGGTAAAAAGGTGGATCCTTATCCCCTTATATGGTCGGATGCGGTTGTGCGTCCCCACCAGCCTAGTAAAACTTGATTGCCTCCCAAGCTCCGTGATAAATGGCGCGGTTGGGTTACCCACGTCCTTATTGATGAGAATCCTGTAAAGGGGGTACACGATCTCTGCTTTGACAAGACGTGCCAAGGAAACCGCCTCGCAAAACATGCTGAGCTGGAAAAGTAAAAACGATTCGAGTAAATGACTTGGCCATAGTGTGATGATGCACTGCGGAATACGTCAGCAGATTTGATTTGTGTTTATATCATTCTCTCTATGGCAATATGTGGAAGCTTATTTTGCAGAGCCGGACACTACTCTTGGTGTCTACAATCTTCTATGAAGGACTTGGAGGAGGAACCCGCCTTGCAATGCCGAAGACAATTTGCGCGCCGGACTCGTCATCATTGAAGCCTGGTTCAGGGGCTACTGAGGGAGTCCTGGATTAGGGGGTGTCCGGGTTGCCGGACTATACCTTCAGCCGGACTCCTGGACTATGAAGATACAAGATTGAAGACTTCGTCCCGTGTCCGGATGGGACTTTCCTTGGCGTGGAAGGCAAGCTTGGCGATGCGGATATTCAAGTTCTCCTACCATTGTAACCGACTATATGTAACCCTAACCCTATCCGGTGTCTGTATAAACCGGAGGGTTGTAGTCCGTAGGCAATCAACTCCATATACAACAATCATACCATAGGCTAGCTTCTAGGGTTTAGCCTCCTTGATCTCGTGGTAGATCTACTCTTGTACTACCCATATCATCAATATTAATCAAGCAGGACGTAGGGTTTTACCTCCATCAAGAGGGCCCGAACCTGGGTAAAACATCGTGTTCCCTGCCTCCTGTTACCATCCGGCCTAGACGCACAGTTCGGGACCCCCTACCCGAGATCCGCTGGTTTTGACACCGACACCTGCCAAAGGCTCTGGTGGAGACGCTGTTGTGGGCTCCGTGATGACCTCCGTCCTGCCATCCTACTAGTCTTGGTCTTGTTGCACAGATGTGGAAACCTTTGTCTGATTCCTCGGGACCCCACGCCTGCTCTTGCCTCCTTAGCACCAACGAGGAAACTGGTACATGATACATCTCCAATGTATCTATAATTTTTTGTTGTTCCATGCTATTATATTATCAACCTTGGATTTTTTAAATGCATTTATATGCTATTTTATATGATTTTTGGGACTAACCTATTAACCTAGAGCCCAGTGCTAGTTTCTGGTTTTTCCTTGTTTTTGAGTATCGTAGAAAAGGAAAACAAAACGGAGTCCAGTTGACCTGAAATTTCACGGAGATCATTTTTTGACCAGAAGAAGCCCACGGAGTACGGGAGATGGGCCAGAAGAGTCCCGGGGCCACCACGAGGGTGGGGGCGCGCCCTACCCCCTGGGTGCGCCCACTACCTCGTGGCCGCCTCGGGGACCCCCCTGACTTGTTCCCGACTCTAACACCTCTTATTTAACCCCAAACTTCGAGAAAGAAATGAAGATCAAGAGTTCCGCCGTCAGAAGCCTCCATAGCCACCAAAAACCAATCTAGACCCGTTCCGGCACCCTGCCGGAGGGGGGAATCCCTCTCCGCTGGCCATCTTCATCATCCCAGCGCTCTCCATGACGAGGAGGGAGTAGTTCACCCCCGGGGCTGAGGGTATGTACCAGTAGCTATGTGTTCGATCTCTCTCTCTCTCTCTCCTGTTCTTGAGTCGGCACAATCTTGATGTATCGCGAGCTTTACTATTATATTTGGATCTTATGATGTTTCTCCCCCTCTACTCTCTTGTGATGAATTGAGTTTTCCCTTTGAAGTTATCTTATCGGATTGAGTCTTTAAGGATTTGAGAACACTTGATGTATGTCTTGCATGTGCTTATCTGTGGTGACAATGGGATATCACGTGATCCACTTGATGTATGTTTTGGTGATCGACTTGCGAGTTCTGTGACCTCGTGAACTTATGCATAGGGGTTGGCACACGTTTTCGTCTTGACTCTCCGGTAGAAACTTTGGGGCACTCTTTGAAGTTCTTTGTGTTGGTTGAGTAGATGAATCTGAGATTGTGTCATGCATATCGTATAATCATACCCACGGATACTTGAGGTGACATTGGAGTATCTAGGTGACATTAGGGTTTTGGTTGATTTGTGTCTTAAGGTGTTATTCTAGTATGAACTCTTGAATAGATCGATCAGAAAGAATAACGTTGAGGTGGTTTCGTACCCTACAATAATCTCTTCGGTTGTTCTCCGCTATTAGTGACTTTGGAGTGACTCTTTGTTGCATGTTGATGGATTGTTATATGATCCAATTATGTTATTATTGTTGAGATAACTTGCACTAGTGAAAGTATGAACCCTAGGCCTTGTTTCCTAGCATTGCAATACCTTTTACGCTCACTTTTACCACTTTCTACCTTGCTGTTTTTATATTTTCAGATTACAAAAACCTATATCTACCATCCATATTGCACTTGTATCACCATCTCTTCGCCGAACTAGTGCACCTATACACCATTGTATTGGGTGTGTTGGGGACACAAGAGACTCTTTGTTATATGGTTGCAGGGTTGCTTGAGAGAGACCATCTTCATCCTACACCTCCCACAGATTGATAAACCTTAGGTCATCCACTTTGAGGGAAATTTGCTACTGTCCTACAAACCTCTGCACTTGGAGGCCCAACAACGTCTACAAGAAGAAGGTTGTGTAGTAGACATCAAGCTCTTTTCTGGCGCTGTTGCCGGGGAGGTTAGCGCTTGAAGGTATATTTTAGATCTTGCAATAGAATCTTTTAGTTTCATGTTTTATCACTAGATTAGTTTATAAAAGAAACTACAAAAAATGGAATTTAGGATACCTCACATGCTTCATCTTTTTAATGTCTTCAATGAAAACAAGGATTCCGATAATTGTGGCAAAGTGTTAGAAGAAGAATGCGTTAGAATGTTTGGCACTAAATGTTAGTATGAATTCCTTGGAATATCTTTGATGCTAATGATATGCAGAGCCACAAGCTTGGGGATGCTATGTTTGATGAAGATGATATTTTTTGTCCCCCAAGTTTTGATGAGCGAATTTATTTTGATGATAGAATGCCTCCTAGTTATGATGATTATATTGATGAAAGTGGGTTTGGAAGAGTGTCATCTTTAGGAAGTAATGATCCCACTATTTTGGAAGAGTGTCGACTTTGCATACAAGTAGATCATGAAAATAATGCTTTATGTTATGGTTATATTTGTCGGCATTCTGGGAACGGGGGTCCCCAGACTTGCCTGCCTCCGGCCTGCGGCGTGGCTCAAAAGGGGGCCCACCGTGGCCCATCTTCACCAACACAAACCCAAGACCCTCGGGAGGGGCCAAGCCTCGCGAGGCGGACGACGCGGAGCTTCCTCAGGCACGGCCTCGTCAGGCTGGCTCACGAGGTGGAGAGATTAAGGCGGGGTACCTCATGAGGTGCCCGTGACGCAAGCCATGACGACCGGGGGCGCCAGGCGGGTGCCAGCCCGCGCAGCGTCCTCCCTACCTCTTTGGTGCAAAGGGGGCAAGCGCAGCCGCGGAGTACCGAGGCATCAGGCAAAGGTTTCCATTTCGGTGCAACGAGACCAAGACCAGGAGGACTACGAGACGGAGGTCACTGTGGAGCCCAAGACGGCGTCATCACCAGAGCTTTGCGCAGGCGAAGACTACTTTTGTCAGGGTAGCTTGTACTAGTTGTCCCCCTTCAAATTAGCCCGCCATTGTTGGCTCCCTTCCCGCTCGATATTTGGGAAGAGGACCAGGGCCTCTATAAATAGGACCAGCCACCCACAGAGCAAGGGGAGGCCGAATGTTTTGGAAGGACAGAGGGCAAGAGAGAGAGAGAGAGAGAGAGAGAGAGAAGGGCGACTGAGCTCCTCCCAGCAGTTCATCGCCCCCGCCAAGAACAGACCCTCGCGAGGCTGTTCTTCCTTGTATTGTTCATCATCATTAGCCCAAGAGGAAATCCACCACACCACGCACTGGAGTAGGGTATTACACCACAACGGTGGCCCAAACTAGTATAAACCCTGTGTCTCTTGTGTCGTTCTTTCCTTAGTTTAGATACTAGCAAGACGGAGGGGCGCAGGCAGGTAGGAGGCGAAATCTCCGCGCGCACCCCAGTGTTCGAACCTCAAGGGTCTGCCGGAACCCGAAATCCGACAATATTGTTGAATTCATTCATGATGCTACTGAAAATTACTATGAGAGAGGAATATATGCTTTTACATATTGCAATAATATCAAGTTTCGTCTCTATGTGTTGAAAATCTTGAAGTTATGCTTGCTTTACCTTCCTATGCAAGTTGATTCTTGTTCCCATAAATTGTTTACTCACAAAATCCATATGCATAGGAAATGGGTTAGACTTAAATGTGCTAGTCATATTCTTCATGATGGTCTCTTTATGTTTCAATTCTTATCTTTTATGTGAGCATCGTTGAAATCATCATGCCTAGCTAGGGGCGTTAAACGATAGCGCTTGTTGGGAGGCAACCCAATTTCATTTTTGTTCCTTGATTTTTGTTCCTGTTTAGTAATAAATAAATCATTTATCCTCTGTTTAGATGTGGTTTTATGTTTTAATTAGTGTTTGTGCCAAGTAGAACCTTTGGGAAGACTTGGAAGAAGTCTTTGTGATCTTGCTGTAAAAAACAGAAACTTTTGTGCTCACAAGATTTACTGCCATTTTTTAATGGAGAGTGCGATTAGGTTGATTATTTTTTAAGATGATTAATAGACAAATTCCTCACGTTCAGCAATTTATTTCCGAATTTTATGAGTTCCAGAAGTATACGTTTGATACAGATTACGAGAAACTGTTCTGTTTTTGACAGATTCTAATTTCATCGTGTTGTTTGCTTATTTTGATGAATCTATGAGTAGTATCGGAGGGTATGAACCATAGAGAAGTTGTAATACATTAGATATTACACCAATATGAATTTAGAATGAGTTCAAAACAGTACCTAAGTGGTGATTTATTTTCTTATACTAACGGAGCATACGAGTTTTTTGTTAAGTTTTGTGTTGTGAAGTTTTCAAGTTTTGGGTAAAGATTCGATGGACTATGGAATAAGGAGTGGCAAGAGCCTAGCTTGGGGATGCCCAAGGCACCCCAAGGTAATATTCAAGGACAACCGAGAGCCTAAGCTTGGGGATGCCCCGGATGGCATCCCCTCTTTCGTCTTCGTTCATCGGTAACTTTACTTGGAGCTATATTTTTATTCACCACATGATATGTGTTTTGCTTGGAGAGTCATTTTATTTCATTTTGTTTTTTTGCTGTTTGAATAAAATATGAAGATCTGAAATTCTTAAATATTAGAGAGTCTTCACATAGTTTCATAATTATTCGACTACTCATTGATCTTCACTTATATCTTTCAGAGTAGTTTGTTGTTTGCTCTAGTGCTTCACTTATATCTTTTAGAGCATGGTGGTGGTTTTATTTTATAGAAATTATGGATCTCTCATGCTTCACTTATATTATTTTGAGATTCTTTTAGAAAAGCATGGTAGTTTGCTTTGGTTATGAAATTAGTCCTAATACGATAGGCATCCAAGATGGGTATAATAAAAACTTTCATATAAGTGCATTGAATACTATGAGAAGTTTGATACTTCATAATTGTTTTGAGATATGAAGATGGTAATATTAGTCGTGATAGTTGAGTAATTGTGAATTTGAGAAATACTTGTGTTGAGGTTTGCAAGTCCCATAGCATGCACATATGGTAACCGTTGTGTGACAAATTTGAAGCATGAGGTGTTTATTTGATTTCCTTCCTTATGAGTGGCGGTCGGGGACGACCGATGGTCTTCTCCTACCAATCTATCCCCCTAGGAGCATGCGTATAGTGCTTGGTTTTTGTTTACTTGTAGATTTTTGCAATAAGTATGTGAGTTCTTTATGACTAATGTTGAGTCCATGGATTATACGCACTCCCACCCTTCCATCATTGCTAGCCTCTTCGGTACCGTGCATTGCCCTTTCTCACCTCGAGAGTTGGTGCAAACTTCGCCGGTGCATCCAACCCCCGTGATATGATACGCCCTGTCACACATAAACCTCCTTATATGTTCCTCAAAACAGCCACCATACCTACCTATTATGGCATTTCCGTAGCCATTCCGAGATATATTGCCATGCAACTTTCCACCATTCCGTTCATCATGATACACATCAACATTGTCATATTGCCTTGCATGATCATGTAGTTGACATCATATTTGTGGCAAAGCCACCATGCATAATTTATCATACATATCACTCTTGATTCATTGCCCATCCCGGTACACTGCTGGAAGCATTCATATAGAGTCATACTTTGTTCTAGTATAGAGTTGTAATCATTGAGTTGTAAATAAATAGAAGTGTGATGAGCACCATTAATAGAGCATTGTCCTGGAAAAAAAAGAAAAAAAGAAAGGCCAAATAAAAGGAAAAACAAAAAATAAAATAAAAGGGACAATGTTACTATCCTTTTCCCACACTTGTGCTTCAAAGTAGCACCATGATCTTCATGATAGAGAGTCTCTTATATTGTCACTTTCATATATTAGTGGGAATTTTTCATTATAGAACTTGGCTTGTATATTCCAACAATGGGCTTCCTCCAATGCCCTAGGTTTTCATGAGCAAGCAAGTTGGATGCACACCCACTTAGTTTCTTTTGTTGAGATTTCATACATTTATAGCTCTAGTGCATCCGTTGCATGGAAATCCCTACTCCTTGCATGGACATCAATTGATGGGCATCTCCATAGCCCATTGATTAGCCGCGTCAATGTGAGACTTTCTCCTTTTTTGTCTTCTCCACACAGCCACCATCATTATATTCTATTCCACCCATAGTGCTATGCCCATGGCTCACGCTCATGTATTGCGTGAAAGTTGAAAAAAGTTTGAGATTACAAAGTATGAAACAATTGCCTGGATTTTCATCGGGGTTTGTGCATGATGAGAGCATTTTTGTGTGACGAAAATGAAGCATAGCCAAACTATATGATTTTGTAGGGATAAGCTTTCTTTGGCCAAGTTATTTTGAGAAGACATAATTGCTTAGTTAGTATGCTTGGAGTATTATTATTTTTATGTCAATATTAAACTTTTATCTTGAATCTTTTGGACCTGAACATTCATGACACAATAAAGATGATTACATGGATAAATATGTTAGGTAGCATTCCACATCAAAAATTCTGTTTTTATCATTTACCTAGTCATGGACGAGCAAGAATTAAGCTTGGGGATGCTTAATACGTCTCCAATGTATCTATAATTTTTCATTGTTCCATGCTATTATATTATCAATCTTGGATGTTTTATATGCATTTATATGCTATTTTATATGATTTTTCGTACTAACCTATTAACCTAGAGCCAAGTGCCAGTTTCTGTTTTTCCTTGTTTTTGAGTATCGCAGAAAAGGAAAACCAAACGGAGTCCAATTGACCTGAAATTTCACGGAGATCATTTTTGGACCAGAAGAAGCCCACGGAGTACCGGAGATGGGCCAGAAGAGTCCCGAGGCCACCACGAGGGTGGGGGCGCGCCCCTACCTCATGGCCGCCTCGAGGAACCCCCTGACTTGTTCCCAATTGCAACACCTCTTATATAACCCCAAAGTTCCAGAAAGAAACTGAGATCGGGAGTTCCGCCGCCAGAAGCCTCCGTAGCCACCGAAAACCAATCTAGACCCGTTCCGGCACCCTGCCGGAGGGGGGAATCCCTCTTCGGTGGTCATCTTCATCATCCCGGCGCTCTCCATGATGAGGAGGGAGTAGTTGACCCTCGGGGCCGAGGGTATGTACCCGTAGCTATGTGTTTGATCTCTCTCTCTCTCTCTCGTGTTCTTGAGTCGGCACGATCTTGATGTATCGCGAGCTTTGCTATTATATTTAGATCTTATGATGTTTCTCCCCCTCTACTCTCTTGTGATGAATTGAGTTTTCCCTTTGAAGTTATCTTATCGGATTGAGTCTTTAAGGATTTGAGAACACTTGATGTATGTCTTGCATGTGCTTATCTGTGGTGACAATGGGATATCACGTGATCCACTTGATGTATGTTTTGGTGATCAACTTGCGAGTTCTATGACCTCGTGAACTTATGCATAGGGGTTGGCACAAGTTTTCGTCTTGACTCTCCGGTAGAAACTTTGGGGCACTCTTTGAAATTCTTTGTGTTGGTTGAGTAGATGAATCTGAGATTGTGTCATGCATATCGTATAATCATACCCATGGATACTTGAGTTGACATTGGAGTATCTAGGTGACATTAGGGTTTTGGTTGATTTGTGTCTTAAGGTGTTATTCTAGTATGAACTCTTGAATAGATCGATCAGAAAGAATAACTTTGAGGTGGTTTCGTACCCTACAATAATCTCTTCGTTTGTTCTCCGCTATTAGGGACTTTGGAGTGACTCTTTGTTGCATGTTGTGGGATAGTTATATGATCCAATTATGTTATTATTGTTTAGAGAACTTGCACTAGTGAAAGTATGAACCCTAGGCCTTGTTTCCTAGCATTGCAATACCGTTTACGCTCACTTTTACCACTTGCTACCTTGCTGTTTTTATATTTTCAGATTACAAAAACCTATATCTACCATCCATATTGCACTTGTATCACCATCTCTTCGCCGAACTAGTGCACCTCTACAATTTACCATTGTATTAGGTGTGTTGGGGACACAAGAAACTCTTTGTTATTTGGTTGCAGGGTTGCTTGAGAGAGACCATCTTCAACCTACGCCTCCCACGGATTGATAAACCTTAGGTCATCCACTTGAGGGAAATTTGCTACTATCCTACAAACCTCTACACTTGGAGGCCCAACAACGTCTACAAGAAGAAGGTTGTGTAGTAGACATCAGTACACTGCACCCGCTGGTGCCCGCCTGGCCTTGGTCGTCATGGCTCACATCACGCGAACCTCACGAGGTGCCCCTTGCATAGATATCTCTGCTCCTCGGGAGCCAGCCTAGTGAGGCTGCCCCCAGGGAGGTCTTGGTGTCGTCTACCCCGCGAGGGTCTTGAGTTGTTGCCGTTGAAGATGGGTCGTACCAGGCCGTTGATGGAGCCACGCCATGGGCCGCAGGCAGGCAAGTCTGGGTACCCCCGTTCCTAGGACGCCGACAAACAGACTGTGCATGCAGCACCCCTTTATACATCGATAGATGCACATGGTGTTGGTGCATCTACTGTCTTGTGCAACTCTTTGGCTGTTGTTAATCTAAGACCCTGTTTGGTTGAAAAGTCCAAGGACTTATTTTAGTCCCAACTAACAAGTCCCTAGTCCCTAGCTGCTTGGTTGGAGGGACTAAACATGGCCTAGAGGTTATTAAATGACATGCTAAAAGAAAATGTTACCCCTAGTAATGAACTAATAGAGATAAGGTGCTATGCGGGCAGGGGCAACTGCTGGAAAAAGTCCCAAAAGGACTCTCCCTCAGGGTCTTCTTTCTTTAGTGCCAAATGCCCACTTTTAGTCCCTTCTATTTGGTTTAGATGGGACTGAAAGGGACTTTTTTTGTCCCTACACCAAAAAGTCCCTGTAAACAAACACCCTCTAATAATGCCGCTGGAAAATTGAAGCAATGCCACAGTTAAAAGCAAATTACATGTTTAACAAATTTTACTGTTAATATAATCTCTCTATTAATATGAATGAATGCCACCATTTGAGAAATGTTACTATATTGGTTTCTTTCCCATTTAGATAAGTTAGATGCTTCTTTTTGTTGGCTTCTGTGTCATCCACCATTATTGACCACTAGATGTTTCCTTTGCACCTCTGTGTAAACAGGGTTATCTACTTCACCTAGTTGATATTGTGACCTTTTGTTGCACTGCACAAAACACTTTTGTTTTAAGAGTGTTTTGGGCAGTTCAACCAAAATGTCACACCGACAACGTTGCTTGATCGCTTGATCTTAGTGGAATTGCACAAGAGGAGATCTGACTTCCTATCCGTGTTGGCAAATTTGGTTCAGATCTTCTTCTTGTGAGTTGTGTGAATTCCGCGTCATGAGAGGTAAGTACTAACATTCTTTCACATGATTGTGCAGTGTGCTTTCATATGTTGTGCTACTTATATGGTAATGTTGCTTGATTTTAGTGAACTGCACAAATGGAGACAAGACTTCCAATCTATATGTGCACCGTAATATCCGATTGAGGTAATATAAGGATATTTCACAAATGTTGGCTTGTATTTTGCCACTTTCATCAAAAAATTAATGTTGTTGTTTAGTGCTATACTTGTGCTCCCTAATTGACATGCCAAATCATACATTGAAGGCTAAGCTTGTCTGTTATTGAACCAAGTGATGAAGGGAAAGAACAAGCGGAAAAAAACAAAAATCAACTCCCGGTGCTGTAATGAAGCACTGGAACTATGATTCCACAAGTAATGATATAATTTTCCATCTTAATTTATTGCTATGGCTGGAACAAGCAATTGTTTTGCCACTGATTTGATGCCACTCTTAATGTAATATGTAATTCTCTCTACTTGTGCAAACAGGGATCTTCCTTGAAGATAACATATATTTTAGTGGAACTACACAAGAAGATGTTGGAAACATTAAACTACAGTAGATAACAACAGATGGTTCCAGAGAAGTGCTTGATTTGTATGCTCTACACAATAAGCCTCCTGACAAAGGTTGGTACTCGCCCACGGATTTCATCCATATGATTGAGCTTTGTAATCTCTATTGGTGTTGTGCTATTGTTTAGATACTATCAGGAGAAAGTAGTATTGTCCTTGAGAAGTGCTTCATCTGTGTTGTTTTAAATATTTCCTTTCCTTTTTTTCAAGCAAACAACCATGCTAGCATTTAGTTGTCCTCTTGTCTTTGCACAATAGGATCATCCTCCTCTAAAGAAGAATATGGAGTACGTGAAGTGCCTAGTTCCGATTATGCCAGGATAAAGAAGCCAAGCCTCTCTTCTTAAGAAGGGAGCAGTTGAAGGATGGTTACATTATTGCCCACAAGAACAAACTAACTTCAGCTCAGAAGGACTCATGGTTCTCCATCTTTGTTGTTATGATGGCTAATACAATGTTGTGTTAGGATTCCTTGTCATTTTGATGTACGCAAAACAACACGCATTTGACATTTTGGAATGGGAGAACCTTTTCAAATTTTTCTCATTGATGTTAGCAAGAAGACATGCGTTTGATATTTTCGAATGGGACGCCCTTTGCTGTCGGCAGCATCGATTGATTTTTCTTTATTCTTTAATTGTGAAGTAAATATTGGCTCTGACATGTGAATCGCTGAGATGCATAATCATCGATTTTTTTGAATGTTCCATATGAATTGCCAGGCCTGCGTGTTTGATTGCAATTTACAGGAACGCTAAAAGGCTGCTCAAACTCTTTGTACTCCCTTTGTTCCTCTTTACTTAGCATATTAGATTTCTTTCAAGTCAGTTGATTTTACATTGTGAATGTTCATACTTTTTTCTATAAAATTGGTCAAAGTAGAGATACTTTGACTTCAGACAAAACTTATATGCATACTAAAAAGGATCGGAGGGAGTACATGTGAAACTGCTGCAAACAAGGTGATCACTCTGGGAATAATGCTAGTACGTATTGTTTTGCATGTTCATCCAATGCCAGTGATACAAGAATCCGAACTAACACTACTAGGGAAAAGCCTAGCAGCAGCGAGGGTTTTGGGCCTCTCAGTAGTGCGGGTGCTGGCGCTACTAATAAGGCGCTACAGCTAACGTATAGCAGTAGCGCCTGTTGTCCCATGCTACTGCTATACATGAATAGTTGTAGCGCTCTTTGGGAAAGGGCGCTACTGATATTATCTGCAGCGCTATTTGCTGGGACGCGCTACTGTTAAGGAGGCGCTACTGCTAAATTTCCCCCATCGCTACTACTAGTTTATTTATTAGTTTTTTTCCTGCATATTTGTTTTGTATTTGAATAGGCTTTATACAATAATCTTTAGCATATCATACACATACAAATGTAATCATAGCATATACATACAATTAGTCTCATCAAATCATGTCATCATCATCCAACACAAAGTGGTCTCTCGTCATCATCTCGAAAATAGCGATACAAGTATCGATTACTTGCAAATACATCGTCATCCATCTAAACAATGATATACGCGAGAAGAGCTATCACTTTGAGAACATGAGTTCGTATCCCTCTCTCGCATTAGCGTGAACCTAAACTAACTACTGCCTGTTGCTCGGAAACCGGAAACCGGTACACCTGGGCGGCCTGACACTCCGTGTCACGCCCTCGATGCGATTATATCTCCCACGTGTCGAAGCACGACTTAGAGGCATAACCGCATTGAAAGCAATGTCGCAAGTGAGGTAATCTTCCCACAACCCATGTAATACATAAGGGAAAAGATACATAGTTGGCTTACAATCGCCACTTCACACAATTACATGAATAAAGCATTACATCATCCAAATACACTCAAGGTCCGACTACGGAACCAAAATAAAAGAAGACTACCCCAAATGCTACACAGATCCCCGATCGACCCCAACTGGGCTCCACTACTGATCAACTAGAACGAAACAAAACAAGGACAAAATCTTCATCGAGCTCCTCCGTGAGCTTGGTTGCGTCATCTGCACGGTTCAACGGCACCTGCAAGCTGGTTTTGGAAGTGTCTGTGAGTCACGGGGACTCAGCAATCTCGCACCCTCGCGATCAAGACTATTTAAGCTTATAGGAAGGGTAAAAGGTATGAGGAGTAGCTGCAACAAGCGACTAGCATATATGGTGGCTAACATACACAAAAGAGAGCGAGAAGAGAAGGCAAAGCACGATCGAGAAACTATGATCAAGAAGTGATCCTAGAACAACCTACGTCAAACATAACTCCAACACCGTGTTCACTTCCTGGACTCTGCCGAGAAGAGACCATCACGGTTACAGACGCGGTTGATGTATTTTAATTAAGGTCAACTTCAGGTTTTCTACAACCGGACATTAACAAATTCCCATCTGCCCATAACCGCGGGCACGGCTTTCGAAAGTTCAAATCCCTGCAGGGGTGTCCCAACTTAGCCCATCACAAGCTCTCACGGTCAACGAAGGATATTCCTTCTAGCAGGAAGACCCGGTCAGACTCGCAATCATGGTTACAAGACATCCTCGACAATGGTAAAACAAGTCCAGCAAGACCACCCGCTATGCCGACAAATCCCGATAGGAGTTGCACATATCTCGTTCTCAGGGCACACCGGATAAGCTAAGCGTACGGGAGCCAACGTAACCCAAGTTGCCAAGGGACGGCCCCGCACGGTGCTCTGGGTTGGACCAACACTTAGAGAAGCACTAGCCCAGGGGTTTAACAAAGATGACCCTTGAGCCGGCCGACTCAAGGGAAAGAAAAGGCTAGGTGGAAAATGGTAAAACCAATGTTGGGCCTTGCTGGAGGAGTTTTATTCAAGGCGAACTGTCAAGGGGTTCCCATTATAACCCAACCGCGTAAGGAACGCAAAATCCGGGAACATAACACCGATATGACGGAAACTAGGGCGGCAAGAGTGGAAGAAAACACCAGGCATAAGGCCGAGCCTTCCACCCTTTACCAAGTATATAGATGCATTAATTAAATAAGATATATGGTGATATCCCAACAAGTAAACAATGTTCCAACGAGGAACGATCTCCATGTTCCAACAAGGAACAAACTTCAATCTTCACCTGCAACTAACAACGCTATAAGAGGGGCTAAGCAAAGCGGTAACATAGCCAAACAACGGTTTGCTAGGACAAGGTGGGTTAGAGGCTTGGTTCAACAATATGGGAGGCATGATAAGCAAGTGGTAGGTATCGCAGCATAGGCATAGCAAAAGAGCGAGCAACTAGCAAGCAAAGATAGAAGTGATTTTGAGGGTATGATCATCTTGCCAGAAATCCCGCAAGGAAGAAGAACGAGTCCATGAAGAAGACAAACGGACAAAGTCGAACGGATTCTTACAAACGCGACGTTATCGGAACTAACCTGAAGAAGCAACACCGGAAAGAAGCAAACAACATAGTAAACAACCACCACATAATCATGGCATGATGCACAATCAAGTATGATGCATGTCCGGTTAAATGAAGCATGGCATGGCAAAGTGCACAAACAATACTACAAATTAAGTGGAGCTCAATATGCAACTCCGTTGCATATTGACGGAACACCACATTAATTATTTAGTTCTCTCCCGGTTAGGTACTCAACAAATTTAAATGTTGGTTAACATGGCAAGAGGTGAAGCATAACAAAACTATACCATTTAAACCATTTAAATGGGGCCGGATATAACAAACAACAAATCCGGTAAATCCCCATATGCATTAGTAATTTGGTGCAACAACAATCTAAACATTTTAATTGTTGTTATCATGATGCGGATGACATGAACAAGTTTATGCAATTTTTATTAAAAGTTGACAAGATCATTATGAAACATTTTTCATCGTGGCGGAAAAGAAAGGGGTGCCACGGCGACGATAGCGAAACGGTGCCACGGCAACGTTCCGGTTCCGTCAACTCATTGAGACGTCGGCGCAAAAGAAAGTGACGGGAGCGTGTCATGCGATGAACGGTGGGGTGCTCCCGGTAACCGGGTTTCCACATGATGGTGAAAAGGTAAAAGAGGGCAACGTGCACCGACAAATCAAGCACGGTGCAAGCACAAGCATCTCATACATCACACATGCATTCGTTCACGGCGGTCGTCTCGGGGTTGTACCTTCGAAGCATGCATTATCGGCGCGGTTCGGGTCAAGCGGTGTAGTCATTCGCGATCGTCGTGGGAAGTAGTGGTACTCGGCGATGGTAGAGGAAGTAGATGTTCACGGTTCATTGTGGGAAGTAGACGTTCTCGTGACGACGGTAGTCGTTCACGTTCTTAGTTGCACAATTTTCCGTAGATATTCGGATTCACGACGAGGGACTTGACGTCCACGGGTTCTTTGCTGGTCGACGGTAGTGGTTCTCGTATCGTCGTGGTACTTGGCGATTTCGGAGATGGCGGAAGATGAACTTGGCGGTTCTTGTTGACCTAGTACTTGGCGTAATCTCCGGTTCGGTGATCGTTTTAGGCGTCGGACGTCGAGGTCTCCGGCCGTAGTGGTACTTGGTGAATCCCGAAACGGTCTTGGCATCTTCGCGCGTAGGGGTACTTGGCGTTTTCGTGTGACACTTGTCGATTTCGGAGACGACGGAAGACGAACTTGGCGGTCCTCATTGACCTGGTACTTAGCATCATTCCTTGATCCGTGACCCTTGGACATGGCGTTAATAGCAACAGGGGTGCGATGCAGGGACACAGCGCGGTCAACGTGTACGGGCGACGCCTTGCTGGACTTGGTACGATCGTGAACGGGGCTGGGGGCGGACGGCGAGGTCCCGCGACAGGGCGTCCCACTGGACGTCCGCAGTGGTGGCTCCCGTGAGGCTGTGACGCCGTGGAAGGGCACAGGGGCACGTGCTCCCTTGCGACGGGGCGGACACAGATGAGAAGGAGGACGCGACGGAGATGTGCTGGGCCTCGGCTTCTCATGGAGGAGGGCGCGGCTCGCCGGTGACGAAGCAGAAATAGGGGCGCCGAACCTCACCAGCAGCAGTCAGAGACTGAGAGCATAGTGGCGGCGGACCAGCTCGAGGAGGAGATTGGCTCACAGGGCCTCGGGCGCAGCGTGCATAGGAGGAGGCACGAGCGTCGACAAGGCTGGGGCGCAGGGACCGCTGTAGCAACGGATCAGGAGGCCAGGGAGGCCCCAAACGGTCGAGTTCGCCGGCGGGCTGGGTCGCCGGAGCGGCGCGGCGTGGTTCCTGGTGGCGGGTCGAGGAGGCGATGGCAGACAGTGAAGGCTTGGCAGCAGGGACGAAACGGAGGGAGGCCGGGCACTTGAGGGCGTGGTGCGGCTGGACGGCGCCATGGAATAGGTGCAGGAGAGGAGAGGCGCTTGGGCCAGGCATGGGGGCGAGGACTGCTGCGGGAGGAGCATGAGGGAACTGAGCGGGACTCCTCCTGGTGCGTGTGGTTGGCGGCGGTAGGGGAAGGATGAGAGGGAGTGGTGAGAGGAGGGGTTGCCTAGGGTTAGAAGGGGTGCGGGCTGGGCCTTAGAGGCCGGCCCAGCATAGGTTGTAGCTGGGCTGGGCTCTCTATCTCTCTCACTCTAAAGAACAGAAAAAAACAGAGAAGAAAAACAAGAAAGAAAGGAAGAAAAGAGAGAAAGGAAGATGGTAGGAGAAAGAATATACTCTCAAACTCATAAAAATGAGTCTAATCCAAGAAAATAGGAGTGGGCATGGATGCAAGGCTTAGATTCAAACACATTTGAATTAAATTCAAATGGGTGAATAGAAATGGGAGGTATGGAAGGTCCAAAATGTTCGGTTTTTATAGGAACCTCGATAAAAGAGATATAGAATTGTGGACAAGATTTGACGGTCAAACTCAAAGTGGAAATAGGCATGAGGATTATTTTTGCACGTGTGTTATGGTGAATATCAAATTAAAGAAATATTGAATATAGCTCCCTACTATTGGGAGGATAGGTTATATAGAGAAACCACCATGTGAGTTCCCTCGGTTTAAATGGATCAAAGATCCATGCCATTTATTTAGTTGAGTTAAGAAAAAAGAAATGACATGATGGCATGATGACATGATGCAATGCACGCGATGCGAAGATGAATGCAACAGACAAAACAAAACACACAATGAAACCCGAAAACCCTGGAAGATATCTGAAGCTCCGGTCTTGGGGCGTTACAACACTCCACCACTACGAGAGGATCTCGTCCCGAGATCTGAGATGGCACCGGAGAGAAGCGGTAAAGGAGGTGGAGAGGTAAAACTAAGTTGCTTCTTTGACAAACGAGTGAAACCAGAGAACCCTTGCGAGGTTGATCAAATTGAAAGAAAGAATACAACGAAGATGAACAAAGTTGAAAACACTCCGTTAGAAAAGAGGAACAAGGAACAATAAAGGTCAATTACGACAACACTTCGGTTGGAAATGGAAGGTAAAGAATATGAGCTTGGCAAAATGAAAGCACTTGGAAGAGAGTCCGGTTAGAAGAGGAAAGATAGACACAACACTCCGGTTAAACAAGATAAGCAAAAGAAAGAAGCAAGATCTTGACAAAACAAAATGATGGGTTGAAAAGAGCAACATCGCAATGCCTCCCGAAGAGAGAAATAGAAGATAGATCATTGAGATAAAAGAATGTAGAAGAAAATGCCAACTTCCGCTACAAAAGAGCTTGAAAAGGTATCCTTAGGAGAAGGGTAAAACGTAGTTGTTGGAACACCAACAACGAAAATAATAAACTTGATATGGTCTTATGGAATACATCTCAAATTATGAGTTGATAACCAACCACTTACGGGAAAAAGAATTGGATTGATATGAGCGAGGAGGCGAGAAACTTATTTCACCGGAAGGATAAAAGAAGAACTTGGGTCCTTTATAAACACCATAAATAGCAACAAACCTTAGGGAAGGCTTTACGTGAAATATAACCCAACGTAAATCCAAAGAAGAGATTGATGGATTTAAAATATCTCATTCTTGATAACTTGTGACTCACGAAGCACGAAGGGAAATCATCAAGAATGACATAATACCACCTCCAATGGTACGGTAGAAAGAATTGCACTCCGGATTGGACACTTCGAGAAGGAATTAAATCCTTGATGAACCACCATGTTGAGCCTTCGTGAAAACTCTGGTAAAAAGAATGATCAAACAAAATGGAGGATGAAAAGAATAAGGTTGAAGCCTCGCAATGATTTAAATGAATCTCCGTGGAGATGTAATTGAAAAAGGTTGGAACTCCGGGAAAAAGAGAAGATGAAACAATTGAAATCAGAATTTGATGAGCCTCTGGAATAAAGAATTAATCATTTGGGTGAATCAAGAATAAGAATTACATTATACTTATCCTTCATGCTCTAAGGCTGTGAGTTGGTGTGGCGTCCTCTGTACTGTGAATTCTACAGGGTCCATCAAGCCACCTTTCTAGTATGGTTCCATGCCCTGTAGAGGGTTTTGGCTTTTTGCCGTTTATCCCGGGTGCCTTATGATGATGCACCCTCTTAGTTCGGACAGGATTACTATTCAAGGCCGGATTATCCCAAAATTTTATTTCAGTTTTCGGATTCTTGGATGTTGTCCAACGAATCTAGCCCGTTGCCTGATCCTAAGCTCAGGTCTTGAGTTACATCCTCCTCTCTGTGGGTATCCGGCTTGGAGGAGTCGTGAATTCGGACGTAGCTAGTCCTTAAAATAGATGAAGGGTCGCCGCACTGCGCCTCTACCACGGCGACGTGGTGGGTGACTTGGGGAGAGTTAATTTCTCTTAGATCGGGTTTAAGCCCAACCTGGTCGTAATCCGTAGCGACCCCCAGGGCGGCGATGCGATCCAAGAGATTGTTTACGGAAGAGAGCTCCATTGGATCTAGCTGCTTGACGAGCTCCTAGCTGACGTGTAGGTTGCTTTTGATGACCCGAGAGGTCACCGTCGGTGCAACAGCCAAACAGGCGGTCATGAGGAAACAACCTAGCCGGAGGGTTTGGCCGACAGCCAAGGATCCCTTAGCAACGGCGCCGTCTTTAAACACGGGAGGAGGCATCCTTCCTGATTGTGACGGCACAGAGGAACTCTCAATGAAAGCACCAATGTCAGTGTCAAAACCGGCGGATCTCGGGTAGGGGGTCCCGAACTGTGCGTCAAGGCCGGATGGTAACAGGAGACAAGGGACACGATGTTTTTTACCCAGGTTCGGGCCTTCTCGATGGAGGTAATACCCTACTCTTGCTTGATTAATATTGATGATATGGGTAGTACAAGAGTAGATCTACCACGAGATCAAGGAGGCTAAACCCTAGAAGCTAGCCTATGGTATGATTGTTGTGTATGGAGTTGATTCCCTACGGACTACAACCCTCCGGTTTATATAGACACCGGATAGGGTTAGGGTTACATAAAGTCGGTTACAATGGTAGGAGATCCTGAATATCCGCATCGCCAAGCTTGCCTTCCACGCCAAGGAAAGTCCCATCTGGACACGGGACGAAGTCTTCAATCTTGTATCTTCATAGTCCAGGAGTCCGGCTGAAGGTATAGTCCGGCTACCCGAACACCCACTAATCCAGGACTCCCTCAGTAGCCCCCGAACCAGGCTTCAATGACGATGAGTCCGGCGCGCAGATTGTTTGGCATTGCAAGTTGAGTTCTTCTCCAAATCTTGTGTACCTGTAGGAATAATGTCCGATTTTTGTAATGTAGTGCTCCTCGGCTTCCACGCCCAATAATGGCCGTCTTCCATGTGTTCAAACGAATGAGAAAAGCCGGGGTGTTTTTACATCCACACCCCTAGCCGTATAAACAAGCCACCTATTTAACGGGATGGGGATTTAGGTCCAAACCACATCTTCTCCTTTCCGTGAGTTATCATCAGAGCGCTTCCAGCAAAGGTCCATTCCAACATGACCAGCCATCGCAGCTCCTCCCCTCGCCCCTCCGGTCCCAAACCCGGGGACTGGGAGAGTTGCACCATCCCGCATAGCGAGTTAGCGTCACTTCAGGCCAAGGGATTTCTCCCTTAGGCATACATGGTCCCGGTCCGAGCCGGTCTCGCCACCTATAATGGCGGAAAACAAGCGGAGAGCACCCCCAATCCTTCTAAAGGAGAGCGGGTGTTCCTCGTCCCCTATCTAATAAGGGGACTGGGATTTCCAATTCACCCATTTCCCTGTGGGCTTCTGGAGTTCTACGGCCTCCAGCTGCACAACCTCACGCCCGCCTCCGTATTGCATATTGCGGGTTTCGTCGCCCTTTGCGAGCTATTTTTAGGCGTTGAGGCTCATTTCGTGCTGTGGAAGAGGTTATTCTGCCTGGTGCCCCGTTCTAAAGAGGGGTCTATATACCAAGTGGGCGGAGCCGAAGTATGGCGCATCGCCGGGACCGGATACCTATCCGGAAGTCCGAAGAAGGCGTCCGAGGACTGGCCTTCGGAATGGTTTTATATAGATGACGTCCCGCTACCGGACCCTATCCGGGTCGGTCTCCCTGAGTTCAACAGTGCTCCATTGAAGAAACGCTTGAGTTGGCGTCCGCGGAGCTCTCAGAGAGAAAGCAACAGAGATGTCCTTTACCTGATGGGCTAGATAAGACTGTTGGCTCATTCTGGACTAACCATGATTGGAGTCATGGCCGCATGCATTATGCGGGGGGTGCAGCTACTTCAATATAGAGGCCACCCCATGTGGGATTTCAACGGGGAGGATGACGCCACCCGTTACGGTCGTAAGGGGCCGGCCTCAGCTGCCGCTCTAGTAAAGATCTTATCCTCTTTGTACAAGGGAGAAAAGGAGGAATTCTTCCGCGTCAACCCGCAGGCCAGATTTACTATGGACGATCCTCCAAGTTGGGTAAGCGAACAACTGCGCTTGCCTGTTTGTTTTGTACTCCCACGGTTAGATATGTAGTCTAACAACTTCAATGCAGGAACTGCGACAGGTGGTAAAGGATATAAACAGCCGCCCTCCACAACCCGAGGACCCAGAACGGTCCCTCGATCCAGACTCCGAAGAGGATCCGGACATATCGGTGGAGCTTATCGACGGGGTGTTCCATCAGCTAAGCAAGGACAATACCTTGGTAGCCATCATGGCTGATTACCCAGGGTTAATCCCGGCCTCCCAGGTGACAGAAACCGGAGTCTCATTCCCTTGAGAGAGATTCCACTCTCACGTATTCCGGTGTTTCTGACGACAACCGTGTTTTGCAGGGGAGATTTCCGAGGCAGGAGGCCGAACCTGCGGCGGCTAGCCAACGAGGGGCCGCAGGGCCCCGTGGGGCAAAAAGGAATGTAGTCCGGACTGAGATGTCGGCGCAAAGGTATAGCGCACCCTCTGTTTCCCTGGTGTTATTCTGTCAGGGCATATTAATGTTCGTGCTATCTTCAGAACGAAGAGACCTCGCCGGACTATATCCGGAGAGGTTGCCAATCGCACCTCTACCAGCCAGGCTCCAACGTCTGGCCAGGAAGCGGAGGCGAGCACAAGGCGCACACCGGACGCTCCTCCGATAGAGGATGCGGACAGGCTGTCTGCCACAAATTCTAAAGTGGAGAGTGCCATGAACCACAGGCGTCGCCGGACAGTTCTAGGCGACGCTTGTTTCTCCCAAGAGGCTTTAGATGCCTTTAATTCGAGAGATGCGTACCTCCGTGCCGCTCAAAATGGTTTAGCCAGAGCCACGGAGCAGTATGTAAAAGACATACGGGTAAGAAAATTTTGGTCAAATATATATATACCAGTAGCCCCCGAGACTTGAAACAGTTAGAGCAACTGATTTAAGGATCATTTAATATGCAGGTTCTTACAAAGAAGAATACTGTACTGTCCCAGGAGCTGGAAAAGTGCAAGGCCCAACTAGAGGCCGCACTAGCCGCAGCAGGGGAGCCCAAAGAGACCCCCTCAGGTAAGATACACTTCGAAAGATTAGTATTGTGCGGTGTGGGTGCAAATCTGACAAATCATGTTGCAGATGGCGCCGGACTCGATCCGGAAAATCAACAACTCTTACGCCGGCTAATGGCCGGTGAGAGTACGTTGACAAAGGTGAGGCGAGAGAAGAATGATCTTCGGGATGCCAACACCAGGCTGGACGTCGAACTTAAAGATGTTCGTGGCCAGCTGTCGGACTCCACGAAGGAGAATCAGCGGCTTCGACGCGGCATATTTAGTAAGTGCTTGAACGAACTTTGAAAAAAGAGTTCGGCGAGAAAGTCGACTAACAGAGTAATGTCTGTAGGTATGCTCACAGGTCGTCCTGCAGAGGAGATGCCCAGTTCTACGGGTCACCTTCTTCCCGAACTCATGCAATTGCACGAGCGAATTCGGCAGGCGATGCGAGGTGTTGCCCAAGCCTTATGGCCTGCCCACTCCATGCCCGAGGGCCTTGGAGAGCTTGCGGAGAAGCTGAAGGGAGCTCGGTGGCGCTTCCGGTTGTGGAAGATATCGGCCTGCCGACAAGGCGCTAGGGAAGCCTGGGCCATGGTGAAGACCCGTTTTACGAAGTCTGACCGAAACGACATGGCTGAGGTCGGACCAGTGGGGCCTGACGGGAAGGAGATCCCTGTGAGCTTAGTATACGGCCAAGTAGAGTTGGCCGCGAAGTATTCCCAGCAGGATTGTAAATTAGACAGCCTGTTAGATGGTATAGAAGAGGAATACAATCAGTCCGAATGACTATGTAATTTTGAATTGACATGTGTAATGCCTTCTAGCCGGATTGTAGATCGTTTGTCGTTGCCGAACTTTTCGCTTCAACCTCGGGACCTGACGATCCGAAGTGTGTCCGAATACCATAGCGGTTATAAAAGAACCGTGGTATGCGTGGAGACCAGGCGTAGGGGTCATTAGTGCTTTATCAGACAAGTGCCCAACTAGTTATGTTATATTACATGGTTAGTAAGAAACATCTTCCAGAGAGAATAGTTCCGTTAGGGGTTCCTTTCGCTGGGAGGCATGCCCTAAAGTGCATGTCCGGACTGCGTAAAAAGACATAGAAAAAAGCATCTCGGGGTGCATAGAATGAGTAAAAGGATCATCTTTTATCTCACCGACCGAATATTCCCTTAAGAACGCTAGCTTTCGGCTTCACCCAGTCTGAGGTACACATCAGGCTGACCCGGCAGTAACAATCGCAGAGGTGCTCCCTTTACCGCCTAGCCGAACAATTAGGAACGTAGGGGTAAGCACAGGAGCCAGGCAACCCAGCTTGGCCAAAACATAAGTTATATCGATGCATATAATGGTGAAGAAAAAGGTACATGCGGAAGTTTGACGCATGTGTTGGGCGTGAAGCCCGTATAAATAAGCTTCTGTTAAAGAAGCCCCCATGTTTAATGAGCGCGAGTGGCGCGTCACTAGATGAGCCTTTAAGGGCTATAAAAGAAAAGAGGGGAAGGAGAGAAATGTAAGATAGAAAAATGCAAAAAATGGACAGAGGAAGGAGACGAACACAGAGTCCGGCGCTAGGCATAGAATCTTCGGAGACGGGTGGCGTTCCACGGGTTCGGCTCGAGTCGATTATCTGACGCATCTCGTAGGCGGTACGCCCCGCCAGTCAGGACTTGGTCAATTATGAATGGACCTTCCCACTTGGGCTTGAGTTTGTCCTTTTTCTTATCCGGCAGGCGTAGAACTAGTTCGCCAACATTGTAACTTTTGGCCCGTACTTCTCTGCTTTGATATCTTCGGGCCTGCTGTTGATAAAATGCGGAACGGGCTTTTGCCACTTCACGCTCCTCCTCCAGGGCGTCCAAGTTTTCCTGCTGATCGAGCTCGGCTTCTCTTTCTTCGTACATGCGCACTCTAGATGAGTCATGCATTATGTCGCAGGGCAGAACTGCCTCTACGCCGTACACCATAAAAAATGGTGTGTATCCGGTGGTCCGATTTGGCGTGGTCCGCAGCCCCCATAGCACGGAGTCGAGCTCCTCTACCTAGTGCGTGTTAGATTCCTTGAGGGACCGCACCAGTCTGGGTTTAATGCCGCTCATGATAAGACCATTTGCACGTTCGACCTGGCCGTTGGTTTGTGGGTGATAGACGGAAGCATAATCGAGCTTAATGCCCATGTTTTTGCCCCAGAGTTTTACCTCGTCGGCGGTAAAGTTTGTACCGTTATTGGTTATGATGCTGTGGGGGACGCCATAGCGGTGTACAACCCCGGATATGAAGTCTATCACAGGTCCGGATTAGGCCGTTTTAACAGGCTTGGCTTCTATCCATTTGGTGAATTTATCCACCATGACCAGTAAGTATTTTTTCCTATCGGTCCCACCTTTAAGGGGTCCTACCATGTCAAGCCCGCAGACCGCAAAAGGCTAGGTGATGGGTATAGTTTGGAGTGCGGTGGGTGGCATATGGCTTTGGTTGGCAAAAAGTTGGCAACCAGCGCATCGTTGGACTAGGTCCTGAGCGTCTGCCCAGGCTGTCGGCCAATAAAAGCATGTACGGAAAGCCTTGCTAACAAGGGACCGAGCAGCGGCGTGGTGACCACCGAGTCCGGCATGAATTTCAGCCAGAACGTTTCGCCCTTCCTCTTCGGAGATGCACCTTTGGAGGACTCCGGTAGTGCTTTTCTTATAAAGCTCTCCCTCATGGACTCTATAGGCTTTAGATCGCCGCACTATGCAGCGGGCCTCGTTTTGGTCCTCCGGGAGTTCCTGCCTAGTAAGGTAGGCTAGGAATGGTTCTGTCCACGGGGCGATGACCGCCATTATTACGTGGGCTGAAGGTGTAATTTCATTGGCAGAGCCTCCAATTGTGTCAAATTGTTCGGCGTCGAGTGGTGCGGCTGGGTCCGGGCTGTTATTTGTGGGTTCCCCCTCCCATGCTACGGATGGCTTGAACAATCTTTCCAAAAATATGTTGGGGGGGACTGCATCGCGTTTTGCTCCTATGCGTGCCAGGACGTCTGCTGCTTGATTGTTTCCTCGGGCTATATGGTGAAACTCCAGCCCTTCGAACTGAGCTGACATTTTTAGGACGGCGTTGCGGTAAGCTGCCATTTTTGGGTCCTTGGCGTCGAAGTCTCCATTTATTTGGGATATCGCGAGGTTTGAATCCCCACGTACCTCTAGGCGCCGGATACCCATGGATACTGCTATCCGGAGACCATGTAGGAGGGCTCATATTCGACTGCATTGTTGGAACCCATGTACATGATCTGGAGCACATATTGGACTGTGTCTCCTGTGGGGGACGTCAGGACGACGCCAGCCCCCAGTCCGGCCAACATTTTGGAGCCGTCGAAATGCATAATCCAGTTTGAATATGTGTCGTACTCTTTAGGGAGCTCGGCCTCCGTCCATTCTGCGACGAAGTCGGTCGAAACTTGCGACTTAATAACTCGCCGTGGCTTATAGGTTATATTGAACGGGAGAAGCTCGATGGCCCATTTTGCAATCCGGCCCGTTGCGTCGCGGTTGTTGATAATATCGTTGAGTGGTAGTTTCGAGGCTACTGTTATGGAACACTCTTGAAAGTAGTGTCGTAGCTTCCGGGATGCCATGAGTACCGCATATGCAATCTTTTCATAATGTGGGTACCGTGATTTGCATGGAGTGAGGACAGTGGATACGTAGTAGACTGGCCTTTGAAGGGGGAATTTGTGTCCATCCGTTTCCCGCTCGACAATGAGTACTGCGCTGACAACTTGATGTGTTGCTGCAATGTACAATAACATTGGTTCGCGGTGTTCGGCGCGGCCAGCACTGGGTTTGTTGCTAATATGGATTTTATTTCATCAAGTCCGGCTGTGGCGGCCTCCGTCCACTCGAAGTGTTCGGTGCGCCGAAGGAGGCGATAGGGGGGTAGTGCCTTTTCTCCCAAGCGGGAGATGAAGCGGCTTAAAGCCGCCACGCATCCGGTTAATTTTTGTATTTGTTTGAGGTCCTTTGGGATATCCAATTGTGACAAAGCTCGGATCTTGGCTGGATTTGCTTCAATTCCTCTACCGGATACAATGAAGCCCAAGAGCTTTCCGGCTGGAACGCCGAAGACGCATTTTTCCAGGTTGAGCTTGATGTCATATTTTCGGAGGTTATCGAATGTAAGCTTCAAGTCGTCTACGAGAGATTCGACATGTCTTGATTTGACGACCACATCATCCACATACGCCTCCACTGTTTTGCCGATCTGATTTGCCAGACATGTCTAGATCATGCGCTGATATGTTGCACCGGCTTTTTTCAGCCCGAAGGGCATTGTGTTGAAGCATAATGGGCCGTATGGTGTGATGAATGCTGTTGCAGCTTGGTCTGATTCTGCCATCTTAATTTGATGGTCACCGGATTATGCGTCGAGGAAACACAACAAATCATGTCCTGTGGTGGCATCAATAATTTGATCGATGCGGGGGAGGGGGAAGGGATCCTTTGGGAAAGCCTTGCTAAGGTCTTTAAAATCGACACAAAGGCGCCAGGATTTGTCCTTCTTTGGTACCATCACCAGGTGTGCTAGCCAGTCCGGATGTTTCATGTCTCTGATGAATCCGGCCTCCAATAGCTTGGCTAGCTCCACTCCCATAGTCTGTCTCTTGGCTTCGGAAAAACGCCGAAGGGCTTGTTTGACAGGTTTAAATCCTTTTAGGATATTTAAGCTGTGTTCGGCCAGCCTGCGTGGGATCCCTGGCATGTCTGAAGGGTGCCAGGCAAAAATGTCCCAGTTCTCTCGTAGGAACTCTCGCAGTGCGGCGTCTACATCAGGGTTCAGTCGTGCCCCGATGGAAGCTGTTTTATTGGGGTCCGTTGGATGGACCTGGAATTTGACTATTTCGTCGGCTGGCTTGAAGGATGTGGATTTGGATCTCTTATCGAGTATCACATCATCGCTGTTAACCGTGGAGCGCAGCGCAGTCAGTTCCTCGGCCACTAAGGCTTCGGATAGCGCCTCAAGGGCTAATGCGGCCGTCTTGTTTTCGGCGCGGAGTGCTATGTCCGGATCACTAGCTAGAGTGATAATTCCATTCGGCCTGGGCATCCTAAGCTTCATATACCCGTAATGGGGTATTGCTTGGAAGATTGTGAATGCTTCCTGCCCTAGTAAAGCGTGATGTCCGCTCTTAAACGGGGCCACCTGAAACGTGACTTCTTCGGACCTGTAATTATCCGGCGTGCCGATCACCACATCTAGTGTGATTTTTCCTGTGCAGCGCGCTTCCCGACTGGGGATTATTCCTCTAAAGGTTGTGCTGCTTCGCTCGATGCGGTTCCAGTCTATTTCCATTTTTTGAAGGGTTTCCTCATAAATGAGGTTCAGTCCGCTGCCTCCATCCATGAGCACCTTGGTGAGGTGAAAGCCGTCCACTATGGGACTGAGGACCAATGCGGCTGGTGCTCGGGCTGTTCGGAATCTAGGTTCATCACTTGCGTTGAAGGTAATAGCAGTGTCGCTCCATGGATTTATTGTTGCAACTTGATAGACTTCGGCGAGGCTGCGGAGTGTTCTTTTTCGCATATTGTTTGATGCGAAAGTCTAGAAGACTGTGAGAACGGTACTGGTGTCCTCGGGCTGGCTTTCTGCGGCCTCCAGGATTAAGAGGTCCTCACCAATTTTGGCCACCTGCCGGAGTATCCAACGTGCTCTAAGGCTGTGAGTTGGTGTGGCGTCCTCTGTACTGTGAATTCTACAGGGTCCATCAAGCCACCTTTCCAGTACGGTTCCATGCCCTGTAGAGGGTTTTGGCTTTTTGCTGTTTATCCCGGGTGTCTTATGATGATGCACCCTCTTAGTTCGGACGGGATTACTATTCAAGGCCGGATTATCCCAAAATTTTATTTCGGTTTTCCAGGCACTTTCCATCGCACAATATTTTTGTACTATGGACGCCAAGTCAGCGAAGCGTGTAATATCACGACGACTTACGGTGTTAGGGATTCCCTCATCCGTGCAATTACTGCAGAAAATTGAGATTGCGTCTCCCTCGCGGCAATCCTTTATCCTGTTCATAACTAGGAGGAATCTGGCCCAGTAATGATGTACTGTTTCCTCGGGCCTCTGCCTGATTTGGGAGAGATCGCTTATGTTCGGGTGGGCGGGTGTCGTTGAATCTGAAACCTCACCCAATCCAAGATTCGAAGGCCGAAGAGTTTCCGAACTCTGAAGTTCGGATTCTTGGATGTTGTCCAACGAATCTAGCCCGTTGCCTGATCCTAAGCTCAGGTCTTGAGTTACATCCTCCTCTCCGCGGGAATCCGGCTTGGAGGAGTCGGGAATTCGGACGTAGCTAGTCCTTAAAATAGATGAAGGGTCGCCACACTGTGCCTCTACCACGGCAACGTGGTGGGTGACTTGGGGAGAGTTAATTTCTCTTAGATCGGGTTTAAGCCCAACCTGGTCGTAATCCGTAGCAACCCCCAGGGCGGCGATGCGATCCAAGAGCTCGTTTACGGAAGAGAGCTCCATTGGATCTAGCTGCTCGACGAGCTCCGAGCTGACATGTAGGTTGCTTTTGATGACCCGAGAGGTCACCGTCGGTGCAACAGCCGAACAGGCGGTCATGAGGAAACCACCTAGCCGGAGGGTTTGGCCGATAGCCAAGGCTCCCTTAGCAACGGCGCCGTCTTTAAAGATGGGAGGAGGCATCCTTCCTGATTGTGACGGCACAGAGGAACTCTCAATGAAAGCACCAATGTCGGTGTCAAAACCGGCGGATCTCGGGTAGGGGGTCCCGAACTGTGCGTCAAGGCCGGATGGTAACAGGAGACAAGGGACACGATGTTTTTTACCCAGGTTCGGGCCCTCTCGATGGAGGTAATACCCTACCCTTGCTTGATTAATATTGATGATATGGGTAGTACAAGAGTAGATCTACCACGAGATCAAGGAGGCTAAACCCTAGAAGCTAGCCTATGGTATGATTGTTGTGTATGGAGTTGATTCCCTACGGACTACAACCCTCCAGTTTATATAGACACTTGATAGGGTTAGGGTTACATAAAGTCGGTTACAATGGTAGGAGATCCTGAATATCTGCATCGCCAAGCTTGCCTTCCACGCCAAGGAAAGTCCCATCCAGACACGGGACGAAGTCTTCAATCTTGTATCTTCATAGTCCAGGAGTCCGGCTGAAGATATAGTCCGGCTACCCGAACAACCCCTAATCCAGGACTCCCTCAGTGACCCTTGGACTTGGCGTTTACAGCAACAGGGGCGTGATGCAGGGACACAGCGCGGTCAACGTGTACGGGCGATGCCTTGCTGGACTTGGTGCCATCGTGAATGGGGCTGGAGGCGGACGGCGAGGTCCCGCGACAGGGCGTCCCACTGGACATCCGCAGCGGTGGCTCCCGTGAGGCTCTGACGCCGTGGAAGGGCACAGGGGCCCGTGCACCCTTGCGACGGGGTGGACACAGGTGAGAAGGAGGACGCGACGGAGATGTGCTGGGCCTCGGCTTCTCATGGAGGAGGGCGCGGCTCGCCAGTGACGAAGGATAAACAGGGGCGCCGAACCTCAGCAGCAGCTGCCAGAGACTGAGAGCACAGTGGCGGCGGACCAGCTCGAGGAGGAGATTGGCTCGCAGGGCCTCGGGCGCGGTGTGCAGAGGAGGAGGCACGGCCGCCGACGAGGCTGGGGCGCAGGGACCACTATAGCGACGGATCGGGAGGCCAGGGAGGCCCCAGACGGTCAAGTGCGCCGGCGGGCTGGATCGCCGGAGCGGCGCGGCATGGTTCCTGGTGGCGGGTCGAGGAGGTGATGGCAGACGGTGAAGGCTTGGCAGCAGGGACGAAACGGATGGAGGCCGGGCACTTGAGGGCGTGGTGCGGCTGGACGGCGCCATGGACGAGGTGCAGGAGAGGAGAGGTGCTTGGGCCAGGCATGGGGGCGAGGACTGCTGCGGGAGGAGCATGAGGGAACTGAGCGGGACTCCTCCTGGTGCGTGTGGTTGGCGGCGGTAGGGGAAGGATGAGAGGGAGCGGTGAGAGGAGGGGTTGCCTAGGGATAGAAGGGGTGCGGGCTGGGCCTTAGAGGCCGGCCCAGCATAGGTTGTAGATGGGCTGGGCTCTCTCTCTCTCACTCTAAAGAACAAAAAAACAGAGAAGAAAAACACGAAAGAAAGAAAGAAAAGAGAGAAAAGAAGATGGTAGGAGAAAGAATATACTCTCAAACTCATAAAAATGAGTCTAATCCAAGAAAATAGGAGTGGGCATGGATGCAAGGCTTAGATTCAAACACATTTGAATTAAATTCAAATGGGTGAATAGAAAGTGGAGGTATGGAAGGTCCAAAATGTTCGGTTTTTATAGGAACCTCGATAAAAGAGATACAGAATTGTGGACAAGATTTGAAGGTCAAACTCGAAGTGGAAATAGGCATGAGGATTATTTTTGCACATGTGTTATGGTGAATATCAAATTAAAGAAATATTGAATATAGCTCCCTACTATCGGGAGGATAGGTTATAAAGAGAAACCACCATGTGAGTTCCCTCGGTTTAAATGGATCAAAGATCCATGCCATTTATTTAGTTGAGTTAAGAAAAAAGAAATGACATGATGGCATGATGACATGATGCAATGCACGTGATGCAAAGATGAATGCAACAGATGAAACAAAACACACAACGAAACCCGAAAACCCTGGAAGACATCTGAAGCTCCAGTCTTGGGGCGTTACACTCTGGCCACTTGTCGTATATATACTCCTGGCGTAGCACTTCTTCGCCATCTATGATCTATGCACCTGCATCATCACATGAGTCGATGATATGCAACATATATAGTTGAGCAACAGAAAGAGACAGACTTGGCAAAAATAGAAACAACATATCATAAGAATAAATAACAAAGTTCATCGTACCCCAAAATGCCCTAACTAGAGTGATTTTCGCTAGTCGAGGAGGAGGACGGTTTAATTACATCACAAATAAAGTTTCACCGTGCATAACTCAAAGTTTTGTCATACAGAAAGTATGGACTAAATGGACACATTGTCATATATCGACAATCACTCCAACATGTCATTCCATCCATCCAAGTCAGGGAGATAGTCCCCGAGCCTAGTGAAAGGCTTCAGGTCGAGACGCTGGGAGGCTATCCATGTTCGGACGTCTTCCCGCGACATTTGTCCTTCTCCGTAGAACATCCTTGTTTTTCCGACGACCTCCTTCATGATGATTTGGGCAAGTTCGCGCTGGATGTTATAGAACTCAGCTCGAAGTCGATGATCCTCGATATCTCCTATGTCCTTTGCCCATTGCAGAATATGGGCATCGCCAGAAGAAGGTGGCATGCGAAGGTTCTGGTGATCTCGTCTGTACTCTAGCATGTGGTGTAGGACATATAATCCATCATTAAGAGAATCGTTCAGTTGCTGGATGCAGCAGAAGTCGGTCTTATGGCCGAAGGCGACCCTGCCACCCCTTATCTTCTTGTCCCTGACCTCTCCACCCATTGATTGGTAGTAATACATAGCACTGTAGAGAACATCCTTGATGTGGGTGTAATCCTTTTTTTGAATGTTCTTCGACGAGTCCAAGTAAAGAGCATGTGAGAATCAGGGGTAGAGGATGATGAGGACGGCGCGCCCGCCACTTCGCAAAATAAGTCCACAAATTAATTAGCCTCCACCGTGCAAATGAATGATTGAAATCCAAAGAAGGATAGCAGCGCGGATGACTTACACGGGATGATAAGGCACGAGAATCGCCCCCTTGTCCTTATTGGCGAGCATGAAACTGGCGATGTAATCCCTCGCGTATTCACGGTGCTTTGTGCAGACTCCCAAGAAGCCCTCGTGCATGTAGTACGGGTCAGCGACACAGATATGAGATATCTGCTCAACCCCGATGATGTAGTTCATGTGCAAGGCATAAAGGCGGACAAACGTAAAATCCAGCTTCTTCACGTGAAACATGTCGAATATGTAATCGAATCGGAGGAAGAACTTATCCGCGGGGAACCTGTCAACGTACGACATTTGCCGCGGAACGTTAACCACGTAGAGTGGGTATCCTGGATCTTTCGAGGCGATGAGTTCTTTCTCTACCCGCAGCACATCGTCATGAAGTCTCTTTAGATCGCCGAATCTGGCCCGTAGCGCTATTGCAGGTAGGATTGGTTGACCGGGGATATGCCATTTATCCGCATCAGGGATATCTATACGGTCCTGAAGCCGAGGCGGTTGGATCATAGAAACAGCTTTTTTGCCTTTCCTCGCTCTCTTCCTAAACTTCTTTACTACCGGAGGGTCGTCCATAACACGTTGAGACAGCAATTCAGGCACCGACTCATGACGCTCAAACCCTGAGGAGGCGCCAGTATAGACATACTGTTCAGCAGCGCCATCGTCGTCCTCATCCTCATCCATGGCGACGTCATCAGCGACTAGTGGAGCCTCCTCCTTACCCCGTCCGCTATCACCCAACCCGACACCCGATGCTAATTGTGTAGGTGGGGTGTTGATGTTCATACCTTGCTGAGGCTGCGTGCTCATGGGTGTGCTCCCAGCCACCTCCAAACAAAGCAGACTCTTTGGCCACAACAGGACCCACCCAGCATTGCAACAGTCACCAAGCCGCCGCAGTGTCTCATCGTCATCCCCCGGTAGTACTAGAGGAGGCAAATTCTCATGGCCCGGTTTGACACTGGCCATGGAAACCTTGAAGACGTTCGGGGGGATCGGCCGGCTATGGAACAATGGTTCCTTCGGCTCCATTATCGTCGCCTTCCCCACGTCCACCTTCTAGTCGCCGATGGTGTACAATATGGTGCACGGGGTTTCGTCGGCTTGCAAAGAAAAGTCTGCAACGTGAGACATCCGAAAGGCAACGAAAACGGGAGATTATACATTTATATTGAAGGGGGCCGGTGTGACAGATACCGTGAGGGCGTCGAGCTCAGCCAAAGACGAAGCACCTCCTAGCACGTCTGGGGCGGGAGCCGGTGCGGGAGCAGGTGCAGCTGCAGGTGCTGGTGCAACGCTAGTGGAGCTGCTCCCCGCCAAGAGGTCAGCAAGGGGAAAGTCCGCTGCATTTTTTTTGGATTTTGCCTGGTCCAATTGAAAATGGCCGGAACCAAGGTAGTAGAAATATCTACAGCCACCTGTTTTGCGGCAGCTACCGCTGTTGCGACTGTCTACGTTGATTTCTTCTCAACCGCAATCTCAACCCTCTTGTCGATGTTTTCTTCATTTAACCTCCGTCTTTCCTTTCTCTCCTCCGTGGTCTCACAGTAGTACTTCTTCCACGTGGCGCCGTCTCCGACACCGTGCACGCGTCCATACGATGGTCGAGTATCCACCGGTTGTTGTTTCAATATGTTCAACGCCCGGTTGAATGGAGTGTCCCACTTGGGCCTCGCCAATGCCTCAGACGGCGAGTTGCTTTCGGCCGCAATCCTGTGCTGCTCTCTCTGCAAAAGGCACAAGGATCGTTTACAAATATGACTAATGTGTGCAGTCGAATTGATTAGAAACTAAAATTACCAGCAGTCTCATGAACTCCGTAATGACCGGTGTTGTCTTGTAAACCTTCTTCACTGGGTCCCAACAGTGCCGGGCCCTGAGAACGTCATGCTCCTGCGGGACGGTGAACTCCGCCAAGGGGTCTGGGATGCCCAGACTCGCGGCTTCCACATCCTCCTTGGCCCATTTGGACCTCTTTCCGCCATAACCACGGCTTCCGAGGTGGTGGCTCCCAAAGTTCCTCTCTTGAAGCCCCTTCATGTACTTAGACTTTTTTTGGCATCTTCGGCCTCGCAAGCCTCCTTGAATATTTGAAACTGCTCTTCCGTGATTGTCGAATTACCCTTTACAATCTCAGAGTAGGGTTCCTTCTTGTCAATGATCCTTGCTTTCACTCCATTTTTCCAGGCGGCCAACGCGTCGCTAAACTTGGTCATGGCGAGTTTGTTTATCTTCTTCATTGCCAGGTCCTCATCTGGATCTTTATAATCCTTCTCATTCCGGCCCGGGACCAAGAATATCTGGTGAAACTTCTTTAGGAGGGAGCTCCTCATATTTTCTATCTTCTGTAGTTTCTCATCGTTGATGGTGGCGGTTTTCCATACGATGCAGCCTATTTGATTGCCGTAGCATCGACGCGCTTCCTCGGGCGCCGTTGGCTCAAAATTGCCGTCGTCCACCTCCGTGACCACCACTCTAGTAGTCCTGAGTTTGTTAGGAACCCGTTGCCTCTTTGCTTTCGGTTCTACACCGGCCCCGCTCCCCGAGGCAGCGCCGGTCTCAGTCTCAGCGCCGGTCTCGATGCCGGTCTGAGTCTGAGCGCTGGTCTCAGTCTCAGCACCGGTCTGCGTGTCAGTCTCAGTCCCCGATGCCACTGGTGGGCCCAGCAATAACATCTGTTGATCGTCGGTAAGGCTAAAAAATTCGACTGCCGCCCGGTAGGCGTCGTCGCAATCACCAGAACCCTGTCCTTCATCATTGCTAGCCATGTTTCCTATGATTAAATCTAGTCAATTAATTCTAGACCTAATCAAAAGAATAATGACATAAAAAAGGCCTATTGTTTTGCAGGAATGTTGACTCCTTCCTGGTGCGGCAAATCACGGGCACTCGATATGTCCTAGTTTGTAGCACAAGTCATGCCGAAATTCACGGAAAATTTCGGCATGACCTTTGCTAAAAAGTGGACAAATCGAGAACCTGAAATTTGCCGGAACAGAAATGAATCAACATTCCGGCAAAACATAGGCCACTCAGCATCATTCCCTGGAAACAGTGTTCAATTATCCCTCTTCGACACCGCAACACATGTCCAAATATACACGAGCAACCACATGTCCAAATTTCACAAGCTAATTCAAAAACAAAGTGTAGAAGAAAATTCATTTAACTACTAATAGAACAAAATTCAGTTAACTTTAGTGCTCTATAATGATGAAAGGAAAAAAATTCAGTTAACTACTAATTTCATTCATTTAGGTTATTCATTTAACATCACCTAATTAACCTACTATACCACTACTACTAGCAGCACTACTAACCTAATTAACCTAGCAAAACTCTAGTGCCCTAACTGAAAAACATCTAATTAACATCTACTAGTACCACTATTGCCCTAACCTAATTAACATCTACTAGTATCACTATATACTATACAAGCAGCATCTACCCTAATTAAACCCTACTGCCCTAACTAACTTTTGTTGTAAACCAAATTTTTTGCTCTAAACTAATTTTTGCTCTAACATATACTACTTAACATCCTTTGCTCTAAACTAAATTTTTTGCCATAAACAAACTTTTGCTCTACTAATTTTTTTCTCTAAAATGCAGAGAGAGATGAGTGGGGGGAGGGGTGGGGGACTTATAGAGAGGGGAGAGACGGTGGCGGGAAGGTGCTCGGTGATGGAGGCAGGGGCGGAGAGGGCGGGCTCAGGCATGGGCAACGGCGGTCCTGGGCGGGCTCGAGCGGCGGTGAGGTGGAGGGCGCCGACGGTGACGTCGAGGTCGGTCTCGGGCGGCGGCGGTGAGGCTGAGGGCGGCCTCTGGCGGCAGCGGTGAGGATGACAGCGGCCTCGGGGGGAGACGGTGAGGTTGCGGGCGTCCACGCCGGCAGGAGACGGTGGCGAAGTGGGGCGACGGCGAATTTGGGAGACGGCGGCGAGGGCGAGGGATTTGGGGAAGAAGTGGTGGCCGGGGGGAGGGGGGAACCACTGTTTAAGTGAAACGTAACGGTAGCGCGTTTCCGAAAATGCGCTATAGCTAAGTTAGCTATAGCGCGTTTCCTGAAACCCGCTACTGCTATTCCTTTCTCCTTTTTTCCCTTTTTTCTTTTATTTTTCTTTACATTTTATTTTTTTTCCTTTCTCCTTTTCTATTTCTTTCATTTTCATTTACTTTTCTACTTGTTTTTCACTTTATTTTATTTCCGGTAGCAGCAGCACCTTCCACGTAAGCGCGCTACAGCTAAGGAGAGTAGTAGTAGCGCTGGGCCAGTATCCGCGCTACTGCTAAGTTGGGCTAGCCATGCGCACCCAGTTCAAACATAGCAGCAACGCTTTTCGCTAGTACGCGCTACTGCAAAACTCATAGCAGTAGCACGGTTTATTTACGCGCGCTGCTACTAAGTAGCAGTAGCGTTTGATGTTGTACAGCGCTACTGGTAAGATTCTGTGTATAGGCTTTTCCCTAGTAGTGTAAATTCATTCATACACGGGCGGATTTCATATAAACATGCCGGATTTCATTATATTTCATACATTCAACTAAAAAGGGGTGCACTGGAGGTATAATTAATTAACCAAAGCTACCCACCCGTGTCCGGCTGAGCCGAACAGAAGCTTCTTCTCCAGCGCAGCGCTCCGACTCCACGTCGCTGCCAAGAAGCTAATAGGCTGTCAATGGTCAACCCACCTAGCTTGGCTTCGACCGTAGGGTAGCAGCGGTGGCCTTACTTGGACCCGAGCGGCGGTGACCTGCCGTGTTCTACTCTTCCTCGTTTTCTATGTGGCGCAGCCTCGTTGGCAGCGGGGTGGGGCCTGGACGGAGCCAACGATGTCCTTTGTCTCATTGCCAACAGGGCGGCGCCTCGACGGAGCGGGGGAAATCCTCCCCCTCATTGTCCGCAGGGTGGGGCCTCGGCAGAGTAGGGCCTCGCTGAAGCCAGTGAGGTCCTCCACCTCGGTGCCATCTGGGCGGGGCCTCGGCAGAGCCGGCGATGTCCTCTTCCTCATTGTTGCCACAGCAGGGCCTCGACGGAGCAGTGCCTCACGGAAGCCGGCGAAATCCTTAGCCTCGGTGCCAGCGGGGCGGGTCATCGATGGAGCCAACGGTGTCCTCTGCCTCGTTATTGGCGACACGGGGCCTCGGCAGAGTAGGGCCTCGCTGACGCTGAAAGTGCAACTAATCCCTGGGTGGTTTTGGTAATTATTAACCACATATAGCTCATTGAACTAATATCCATTCAAGATAATCTTTTCAGAAAGTTCAATGATTGGCATGGCATGGACTAGAGATGTGGACCCCTCAAAATGCTAAGGACACATATTGGCTCAAGATCAAGACTCTACATTTTCATTTTAGTGATCCAAGATCACATTGAGTCCATAGGAAAAGCCAATACTATTAAAAGGGGATGAGGTGTTGCTTAATGGCTTGCTTGCTCAAAATGCTTAGTTATATGCTCCAAAAGCCCTCAACCACTTTCTCATATCCACATATGTCCCAAACCAAAAGTCAAACTCGGCCCCACTGATTTGATCTATCCGGCGCCACTGAGTTCATTTGACATAGCCATAGCCGGAAACCCTAATCAGTTAGGTCTCACCGATAGGGATCTCGGTCTCACCAAGATGGGATTGCAAACTCTATGTTTCCCTTCGTAACGTTTCAGTCTAACTGAGATGAGCAATCGGTCCCACTGAGTTTGCAATGCAAACTCTCTGTTTCCTTTTCGTAACGTTTCGATCTCACCGAATGAGTGACCGGTCCCACCGAGTTTGCATGACCAACTCTCTGCTTGCCTATTACAGAAATCGGTCTCACCGAGTTCATGTGATCGGTGTCATCGAGATTACATTATGCCCTAACCCTAAAGAAATCGGTCCCATTGAGTTGACATGTCGGTCCGACCGAAAATCCTAACGTTCACATTTTGAACTAAATCGGTCTGACCGAGTTTCACTATTCGGTCCAACCGAGTTTGGTAAATTGTGTGTAACGGTTAGATTTTGTGTGGAGGCTATATATACCCCTCCACCCATCCTCCATTCATGGAGAGAGCCATCAGAACATGCCTACACTTCCACTACTCATTTTTTGAGAGAGAATCACCTACTCATGTGTTGAGACCAAGACATTCCAATCCAACCACAAGAATCTTCATCTCTAGCTTTCCCCAAGTTGCTTTCCACTCAAATCATCTTTCCACCATATCCAAATCTGTAAGAGAGAGTTGAGTGTTGAAGAGACTACCATTTGAAGCACAAGAGCAAGGAGCTCATCATCAACACACCATCTATTACCTTTTGGAGAGTGGTGTCTCCTAGATTGGTTAGGTGTCACTTGGGAGCCTCCGTCAAGATTGTGGAGTTGAACCAAGGAGTTTGTAAGGGCAAAGAGATCGCCTACTTCATCAAGATCTACCCAAGTGAGGTAAGTCCTTCGTGGGCGATGGCCATGGTGGGATAGACAAGGTTGCTTCTTCGTGGACCCTTCATGGGTGGAGCCCTCTGTGGACTCGCGCAGCCGTTACCCTTCGTGGGTTGAAGTCTCCATCAGGATTGATGTACGGTAGCACCACCTATCGGAACCACACCAAAAATCTCCGTGTCTACATTGCCTTTGCTCCCTCCAAACTCATCCCCTTTACCTTCATATGGAATTATTTACATTCCACTGATCTACTCTTAGACTTGCATGTGTAGGTTGATTGCTTAACTTGTGATAAGTTGCTAAAATCTGCCAAGACTTAATATTGGGAAAAGGCTAGATTTTTATTTGGTCAAGTTGTCTAATCACCCCCTCTAGACATACTTTCGATCCTACAAGTGGTATCAGAGCTTTGGTCTCCATTTGCCTCGATTTCCATAGCTTTGGTGATCATAGCCTTGGTTTCACAACCTACGAGAGTATGCCATCTAGTAAGGGAAATTACCACCGTAGAGGTCCTTACTTTGATGGTACTAATTTTGCTAGTTGGAAGCATAAGATGAAAATGCATATTCTTGGACATAACCCTGCCGTTTGGGCCATTGTGTGTATTGGCTTGCAAGGTGAATTCTTCTATGGGAGAGAACCAAATCGTGAAGCTATCGCGAAAGAATTGAAGATGCTACAATGCAATGCTCAAGCTTGCGATATCCTCTTTAGCGGATTGTGCCCCGAAGAATTCAGCAAAATCAGTCGTCTTGAGAATGCAAAGGAAATTTGGTCGTCTTGAGAATGCAAAGGAAATTTGGGATACCTTGATTGATATGCATGAAGGAACTGACACCATCAAGGAATCCAAATTGGATGTGCTTCAAAGTCATCTTGACAAGTTCAAAATGAAGGATGCTGAAGGTGTCGCTGAAATGTACTCTAGGCTTGCTCTCATCACAAATGAGATTGCCGGGTTAGGAGGTGAAGAGATGACTGACAGATTCATCATCAAGAAGATCCTAAGAGCCTTGGATGGAAAATATGACATCGTGTGCACATTGAACCAAATGATGCCCAATTACAAAGATCTCAAGCCAACATAAGTTATTGGTAGAATTGTTGCTCATGAGATGTCACTCAAGGATAAATAAGAGCTTCACAACAAGTCTAGTGGTGCTAACAAAGCCTCACGTGATACTCCTACATCATCAAGTGAGAAACAAGTCTTCAATGAGGAATTGAGCCTAATGGTGAAGAACTTCACCAAGTTCTACAGGAGTAGAAGCAAAGAAAGAAGTTCCAAGTCAAGATCCTACAATGATAAAAGATCTTCTAGTCGTTAGCGTAATTGCTACAATTGTGGAAGACCCAGACACTACTCCAATGAGTGTACATCTCCCTACAAAAGAAGAGAAGACTCACCTAAAAGGAGAAGTAGAAGAGAAGAATCACCTCCGAGAGAGAGAGAGAGAGAAGGAGTAGATATGATCATTATGAATGAAGAACCTCTCACAGAAGCAAGGATTCGGAAAGGAAGGACAAGTCATCAAGGAGCTATACAAAACGAAGACATCAAGCTCATGTTGGTGAATGGGTATCCGTTTCCGACTCCGACAATCACTCCGAGAGAAGTTATCACTCCGACTCCGAATATAGTCAGGTGAAGGTGTTGGCGGTCTAGCATTTGTGTCAACCAACTCCTATGACATATTTGAATCACCAAATGAAGGAATTGGAAGATGCTTCACGGCTAAAGGCCCAAAGGTATCACACCCCAGTATGTTGATTTCAATAGTGATGAAGATGATTTTCTAGGTGATGATGATTTACTTTTTGACAACTCTAGTGATGAAAACTATGATGAACTTGCTATTAATCATGCTAATCAAGACAAAACAAATGACGACGATAAGAAGGTAATTGAGCATCTAACTAAAGAACTAAAAACTCTTAAGTTAGCTCATGAAACTACCTTAGAAGATCATCGAGAGCTTTAAAAGACTCATGAGAATCTACACTTTGAAAAGCTCAACCTAGAGCAAGAGCATGGGTTCTTAAAAGCAATCAATGACGATCTTCGTAAGAAAAGTTCTTCTTACATTGCCAAGTGTTTACTCTTGTCTACTTACATGCCACAAGTAAATTCTAGCAACAAGAGTAAGAAAGATTCTTCATCTAGTAGTAACAATAATCATGCTAAATCCAATATTGTTGCTTCTAGTAGTTCTATTGATTCCACTAATGATTCTCTTAGCCAAGTTACACTTGAGCAAGAAAATAACTTATTGAAGGGAATTATAGAGAAAGGTGTTTACAAGAGCCTTGCTGGAAGTAAGCAATTTGAGGAAATTATACGCAAGCATGGAAGGCACCGGAAGAATCAAAGTGTTGGTTTTGAACGAAAGTTCAATGCCAATGGAGTTGAGTGGAAAGAAGATCAATACCCCAAGACAAAGTTTGTTCCTCAACAAGATAAGTGTGATCGTACTTCCTTCAAAGGAACACAAGCTCAAGATGATCTTCCACCACAAGACCACAAGCAAAAAGGCAAGGACAAGCTTCAAGAGGAGATTGATGCATTTGAAGAAGCTCCCAAGGCCTTGGTCAAGTGGGTTCCCAAGACTACACCAAGTTCTACTTCATCAAGTACAACTACAACTCCAAGGATTCCTATCAAGTTGATGTGGATACCGAAGAAGAAGAAGAACTAGAGAGTTCTTGAGGGTGACTCCGCCAACATACTTCACTCATATCATTTTGGCGAGAACAAGTGCAAACAACTTCCACATCTTGCACTAGTTCAAGGAGTCACAAACCCTCTTGTTAGTAAGAAAAGGGACAAGGTAACCGAATGCTTTTATGGACATCATCTTATGTGTACTTCACTCTATGTCTATGGATATCCTTGTTTGTTTCTTGTGGGTCTAGCCCATGTAGGTATTGAAAGTGCAACTCATTCCAATGGATTGCTCCAAATGATCTACACCAACATTGAGCATCCACATCTTCAACATCTACATGAAGTCATCATCGACAAAACCCAAGGTTAGTTCATCCCTCTTAAGGGGGATATCACATCTAGGGGGGAGCTTTACTCTAAGAATTGAGCTAAAGCAACTCTAATGGTGTGAACACAACAATGCTTTATGTAAAAGTGGTAACCCCACTTGTGCTTAAAAGATGAGTATGACCTACGATCAAATGTTCTCATTTGATTCCTTAGTCAATATACTCATACATAGATGGCCAAGTCATCGCCAATTGCTTGATAGATGCTAGAGTGTTTGTGCATGCTTTGCCACATATTTCATCTACCATTTTATTGTGTGAGCATGTTGAATGCATATTTTTTCTCATTCAAGGACATCCATTTGTTGCTTTGATTGTTTGGCTCTTTTTTCTTTTGCTAAATGGATGGACAAGAATGCCTAAGAACTACCTCTAGCTATCTATGTTTTTCTCGTCTCAAACTCTATTCATGCTACATCACAAAGTTTGATAAAGTCAGATTCGAACCCTTTGGATGAGGAGCACTCGGAGTCACTGATTCGTCATAGACTTAAACATCCAAAACATCTCGGTGTATTTCGGTCTGACCGATTCATCCTTTTGGTCAAACCGAGTTCATTGAGTTGATCTAGGTTTTCAATCTCGGTGCAACCGATTAGAACTATTCAGTCACCCCGAGTTGCAGTAACCGCTTGCGACTCTGCATCTCGGTGCCACCGAGTTGTTCCACTCGGTCACACCGACAGGGTGAGGATATATATACCCACAGGCCATTTTTGGAAATTCCTCCAAAACCTCTTCGCCCGCGCGTGTCCTGCTCTGCCGACTCGGGTCTCTGGATCATCTCCTCATCGCCAGCGACCTCCCGCCATTGGTCTCCGCCGCCGTCAACGGGAATCTTCACCGCTATTGCCGTCGTAGCGAGCTCATCGCCAAGTTAGGGTATGAGCTTGATCCTTTGCGCAATCCTTTCCTCGGATTCTTAGCACAAAGTCAATGCCATGATTCTTACCACGTATGAGATTATCTTATCCAGCAAAAACTCCTTTTAGATCAGTTTTGATTCGAAAATTTAGGGTTAGGTTTCCGCCGAACTCATCTCGGACTGTCTGAGTTGTAGAAATCGATCTCACCGATTTGGCTTAAGCCATTGCACTTGTAACTTGAGGTCTGACCGAAACTCGCAAATTGGTGTGACCGAGTTCAATCTCGGACTCTCCGAACTTCTTGTCAGTCTAACCGATGTAACTAGTTCAGACTCCAATATTGCTTCGGTGGCACCGTGTTTAAAAATCGGTAGCTCCGAAATGCTTTCTGTGGAAAACTAAAACTAAGTTTCTGACTCAAATGTTTTGCAAAATCTCTGCACTTTATGATGCTCATCCACTCTATCTCATCTATATCTTTTCACAGGGTCAGCTCTTAGATTGCAGTGTCAGAAATGTTTGATCAGAGTGATAGCCAGAACAAGTCTGAGGAGCAAGTTAACCTGAGTGAGGGCACTAGTCCCTCTGACAGCTATGATGAGGGTAGCAGAAATACTCCTAGCAACTTGCCCAAGGCAGCAACAAGGTAGAGGAGGAAGAGAAACGCAGACTCGGAGGATGAGGACTATGTTGCTGCTGAGGAAGAAGTTAACTCAAATATGAAGGTTGTCAAGAAGGAATTTTGCACAGCTGCTTCAACAAGGCCTGGTCTGAACAAGAAGGCTTGTGCCAAGAGAGTGCCCACTTCAAAAGCTAGAGCCTCAACTCCTGAAACCTCCAATAACTGTTTGAGAGGCTCCTGGTGAAGGCAAGAAGAGGAAGGAAAGGGCCAAGAAAACTATGGCCAGAGTTATTGGAAAGCCCTCAATGATGATTCAATCTGATGAGAAAGAAGAGGAAGAAGAGGATGCTGCTCCAGCATCAAAGACTCAAAAGCTGATGCGGGATGCCACCAAGTCTGTGGTTGCTCCTTCAAAGCCCAAGACTGCCCGCAAAGCTGCTGCTCAAGCCACCAAGTCCCTCCCAAGAGAAGCATAAGAAATATTCCTGCTGCTGAGAAGAACAATGCCCTAGTGCCTGAAGTGGAAGAAGAAGAGGAAGATGGAGCCCATGTGCTCAGTAAATTAAAGCCCAAGATCCCTGATCACGATGATACACATCCAGTGGCTGAGAACATGAGGATATGGAAGGATGCAGGTCTCAGACTATGGAGACAATCAGATCCATATGCCTCAAGAAGGAGGACTGTTGTAGATTACAGGTTCCACACCAAGGAACAACAGGACTTCTATGAGATTGTGCTCCTGGACAAGAAGCCCATTGTATGTGACATGAAGTGGGTTGACTGTAAGTACATCGACAACAATGAAGACCACTTCCCTGGAGTTCATGAGAGCTTCAAGATGAATGGAGTTGATGCCTTTGTGGGTCAAAAATTGACCAAGTGGAATGATGAGCCTGTCATGCAATTCTATTCAACAACTCATTTCTACCCGGATGGAAGAATTGTTTGGATGTCTGAAGGTACAAGGTACCAGTCCATAGTTGCTGAGTGGGCCAAGCTGATCAATGCCCGTGTAGAGCATGAGGATGACACTGATGTATATACCAAGCCAAGGAAGGGACTGTGGCACCCCGGCTCAGAGCGACCGGTTTACCCTGCATTGCCAGCCCAGAGACCATGTCTTCTGGCAACACACAACATATTGGTACAGAAAACAACCGCTTTATTGATGCTAGTGGAACAGAGTTCATATTACAACAGCGGTCGAGGCCAAGCGGCACACTCGGTGCGGCTGATCAATATGTACATTATTTAGTGAACATAAAGGGGCCTCGACCCGAACAACTACATGGCAGTGGAATAACGTCGTAGCGGAAGCTCCATCTCACAGGGACACCGATGTGGACATGATCTAGACTCGAACAGCGCTCCTTTCCAACGAGACTTTCCTGAAATCTGGCATGACACGCCAGTTCAGTACATTGAATGTACTTGCAAGCTCACAACAAGCATAATCATAATGACAAACAATATCATGATATTTAGCCAATTATAAGGATGCAACACTATATGTCAACATGTTGTGATCATGCTCGAATGTCTCTCAGGACAACTTACCAAATGTGATCATCCTCAGATCACAACCACCACCAACGTGGTAAAACATACCACCAACGGGGTAAAACACACCACCAACGTGGTAAAACACACCACCAATGTGGTAAAACACAATCACTCATGATCCTTACGACGATCACAACCACGACCAATATCTGGTCCTCGATGGGCTTTCTGCCATCCTTGACAATGCAAAGTTTACAGCTTAGTGTGCAATTTTTATTATTCGTTGACCCATGGTGGGACCTACTATGAGGGGTCCTTAACCGTGGACGCGACTATCGATAGATTATACACTCTTCAGAGGTAGCACACTGGACCCACACCACGGAACCCATGGCCTCGCACTCCCATTCGGGTGGACCAACAGCATTCCGACGAAACCCCTCCATTGCCACAGCACTCTCCCGGCCACTCCGACCCAAATCCCCAACGGGCTGGTCCTGGGTAGCCCCGTGTCTACCAAAGACACCCCGACCACCGTCGTGGCCAAACTCCCACTTGGGGAAATCGTACCATAATCTCATTAACGAGCACACAAGATTATGCCTGCTTGCCGGGCCAGGGCAAACACGACATAACCTTCCCTAGATGGAGGCAACGACCAAAGGCCATGTCAATGGACCGAATCAAGGCCCCCCATAAAGGAAAATGTGCTTGCACTGGAAAGAACTCGATTCAGGGGCACCATGACGCAGTCAACGGTGTATTCAAGTTGAGTTATTTTCAGTTTCAACTTTATACTAACAATTACCAGTGTCATAGCATGCCATGAAATGCAAAACAACACATGCATCATAAAAATGATCGATGTCATCATAACCATCAACAACTCACGTTACTTTACTAGCTCAAATGACTCATAACTTAACCAAAATATTTTTATAACAAGTTCCATTAATTTCTTACGCAAGAAAACAATCCCGATAACTTTTTCATATGCATAGCAAAAGATTTTTCTATCAACAATCCTTACTTTCTTTATCACTAAATTAAGTTCAAACTTTCTGTAAAACAAGTAATATGATTTAACAGAATATTTAACAGAATATTTTCTCACAAATTTTTACCAATTTCAGGAAGGCAAAAGTATAGCTAAAATAACTATCATGCATAACAAAATTATTTCCAACATCACCTCAAATAAATCTTAACTTGCTTTATCCACTAAATTAGTTTCAACTATTCTGTAAATCAAGCATAACAATTAGTCAACATTTAACAAAATACAAATAACTCAATAATTATTTAAATGCAAGGATTAATCATTTCATTCAAGTGGGAAAATCACACATATTGCAATGGCATCATAAAAATGTTGTTGTGTCTTGCCTTAGTGCAGATGAGGTTCACAAGCCTCCTGGTGATCCTCAAGACAAGCCTCACCTTCAGAAAATAATTTTAAACACAAAAAGAAAATATCAAGAACACTTCTGAAATTCACCAGAAATTCTAATCAGCTCAGAAAAATCTCATGTTTGGTGAGCTGTTAGATTTCCTTTCAAAGAACACAATGCAAAAAGAATCAATTCATTTGGACTTATGGTTAAAAAGTTATAACTGTTTGAAGTGTTCTGTAAATTCAAATGAATTTGAATAAAAGAAAAAGACTGGGGGGTGACGTCGAAGGCGTAAAGCCCAGGGGCGCCACCACTCGTACTGCTTCGCGCGCGTACTGAGTGGCTGACTAGCGGGCCCCGCTAGTCAGGTGGGGGAAGAGGGAGAGGGAAACAGAGATGACCACGGCTTCGCCGGAGCTCTCGGCGGCGACGAGGGCTCTTCGGCCAAAACGAGAGGGAGGGATGACAAGAGGAGGTCGAGGCGCACCTGCCCGTACCGTAGCGTGGCTAGGGGTGGTCGGACGGCGTCGGAATCGAGCTCGCGAGCGGAGGCAGAACGAGGAGGTCGCCGGAGTTGAAGAAGACGGCGAGCAGAGGCCGCTCCAGGGGCTCCAAGCGGGCGAGACGGCCTCACCGAAGAGAGGTGGAGGCCCTGGAGAGGTTGCCCATGCCTGGGAGGGGCTGGAGCTGGCGCGGCTACCAGAGGGGATCGCCGGCGAGCTCGAGCTCGGGGGCCGCGGCCCGAGGCCTGCACGGCCGGGCTACGGCTTCCTACTCGACCGTGGAATGTGTGTGAGTGCTGGAGGATGCTTGAAAAGGTTGGGGAGGGGCTCTATATATATGCGAGTGGCGAGGGTGCTTCGGGCTCCGCCGGTGGACACCTGGCCACGGTGCCCAGCGGCGTCAGTGAGAGGGGGAGAAGGCGACGGAGGTCAAGCGGCCACTGTGGGTGAGCGGAGACGAGCACAGGATCAAGGGGGTGACGACGAGCACAGTGCGCCCGCACTGTTGGGCTGGCCGGACCTTGCCCGTGCTTGCTGCGGCGAGCTCTGGTATCGGCGAGTGCCAGGGTGGAGTTAAGGGTGTCGAGACGATGATGGTGGCGAGTTTTGGTTAGGTTTGGCAGTCGGGGGAAGCGAGCACGCGCGAACAGAGCGCTCGGCGGCTCCCAGAGCACGTCGACACGCATGCCTGGCATCATGGACACGCGTGGTCACCGCGCGAACTCTCTCCATAGGCCAGCCTTCGTCCAAAATTCATGTCTGGCATGTTGTTCGCGGTGGTTTTGAAGTTTACCACGGTTTGGTTTGGATCCAGGTGCAGTAGAGAAAGTTTTACAAGTCTGGTAAGTTTCTGGACAGTAACTTTGTGATGTTACTGTGGTCAAATGGCTGTGAGTTTGTAGCTGTGCTTTGGAGGCTAGCTTGGAGTTACTAAGGTAAATAAGCACAAGAAAGATCAGGTCAAATGGAGCAAGTAAAATGGTAGTTGCTGTAGAAACCACCATTTCTGTCCAGAACAGAAAAGATTTTCTGTAGAAAAAGTATTCCAAAAAGTGATGAAATATGTTTGCTCAGGGAGGTGTCCTAGGGTCCCTAGAATATTTGTGAATTTTCTTAGAATTTTCTGAGCCATAAAAATTAGGGTTGCTTTGGAGCAAACAGAATTGGCTTAGGGGTTTTAGAGAGAAGATGAATATTTTTCATTTAAGAAAAATATTCCAAAGATTATTTTGAGGTGGATCAGAAGTGAAATGATGGTTTGGGAGAGAAGCGAACACTTGGGTGAAAGCCAAGGATGCCCAAGTGTTTATGTCCAAATTAAAAGATTCAAAAACACCAAGTTTCAAAAAAATTCAAATGAAAATTCAAACAAATGAAAGAGGGCAAAAACCAGGCTGTCACAAACCTCCCCCACTTAGAATGAATCTCGTCCTCGAGATTTGGTTGCTTGGGAAAACCACTCTGGATACTGACTCTTAAGGAACTCTTCCTGCTCCCAAGTTGCTTCTGACTCGGTGTGATGCTCCCACTGAACTTTGAAAAAAATTCCGACTTTGCTGCGTGTGACCTTTTCCTATTAATCCAAAATTTTGAACGGTCTTTCTTCATAAGTTAAATCCTTTGCCAATTCTGTCTCAGTCATTGCAGTCTTTTTCTCAGGGCGGTATGCATCGTCTCAATTGCGAAACATGGAACACATCGTGTATATCTGACAACTCCGGGGGTAGTTCCAGTTGGTATGCAACTGTACCCACTCAAGACATATTTGGGAATGGACCAATGAATCTGGGTGCCAGCTTTCCACGAGTCTGAAATCGCTTAACTCCTTTCATAGGAGTGACTCGGAGGTACACGTGTTCTCCGAGTTCAAAACTGACCTGTCGGTGCTTTGCATCATAATAACTCTTCTGACGGGATTTGGCCAATTGCAGTCGGTCTCTGATTTCCCTGACTTGTCTCTCAGCTTCCATCATGAGATTGGTTCCGAAGATACGGCTATCTCCAACTTGAGACCAATTTAGAGGAGTGCGGCACTTACGATCGTATAGAGCATCATATGGCAACATCTTTAGACTGGTCTGAAAACTATTGTTATACGAGAACTCGGCGTATGGCAAGCAATCTTCCCATTTAGCTCCGTTGGCTAGCACACAGGCTCGCAACATATCTTCGAGTATTTGATTTACTCGCTCTGTTTGACCATCCGTCTGAGGGTGATAAGTAGTACTATATTTTAGTGTTGTCCCCAAGGCTTGATGGAGATGGGACCAGAAAGCGGAGGTAAACACAGAACCTCGGTTGGAAGTGATAGTCCGTGGTACTCCATGCAGACTAACGATTCTGGATACATACAGTTGTGCAAGTTCATCTGCTCTGTATCTGGTGCTTATTGGGATGAAGTGAGCAACCTTGGTGAGGGTGTCCACTATAACCCAGATTGCGTCTTTGCCTCGCTAAGTCCTAGGTAATCCGGTGATGAAATCCATGCAGACATCATCCCATTTCCATTGTGACACTAGCATTGGTTGGAGAAGTCCAGCTGGCTTCTGATGATCTGCTTTCACCCTGTTGCATATGTCGCAACAGGCTACAAAATAGGCAATGTCTGTCTTCATCCCATCCCACCAGAATATTTGTTTAAGGTCCTCATACATTTTCATACCTCCCGAATGAATGGAATACGAGGATTCGTGTGCTTCTGACAAGATTTTCTTTTTCAAGTCCGGTTGATCTGGTACAAAAATTCGTCCACGGAATCGGAGGGTACCGAATTTGTCCTTGAAGAAATCTGGGAGCTGCCTTGCGTGTTTTTGTAGCTCGGCGTCATCTGGCTGGGCCTTGTGTATTTCCACCACAAGTGTGGGGGTAACTTCCAAAATATTAGTGAGGCCAGCGTCCATGATGACCAAGTTGAGCTGAGCAATCTCCTCTTGAAGTTCGGTAGGCAATGATGTTAACACGACATTTAAGCTGATGGGCTTTCGACTGAGCGCATCGGCAATGACGTTGGCCTTGCCTGGATGGTAATTTATTCCAAGGTCATAATCCTTGACCAACTCTAACCATCTTCGCTAACGCAGATTTAAATCTGGCTGAGTGAAGATGTACTTGAGGCTTTTGTGGTCGGTAAAAATTTGGCACCTTTTTCCAATGAGATAGTGTCTCCAAATTTTTAATGCATGAACCACTGCAGCCAATTCGAAATCATGAGTAGGATAATTTCCCTCGTGTGGTCGTAGCTGGTGTGATGCATATGCCACTACCTTGCCGTCTTGCATCAGCACGCAACCAATACCTTGTCTGGAGGCATCGCAGTACACATCAAAGCTGCGATAAATGTCTGGAAGAGTCAATACTGGTGCGGTTGTCAGTCGTGTCTTTAGCTCATTAAAACTCTTCTCACAGTCCTTTGTCCACTCAAATTTGTATCCTTTTTGAGCAGTTCCGTCATAGGTTTAGCAATTTTGGAAAACCCTTCAATGAAACGACGATAGTATCCAGCTAACCCGAGAAATCTCCAGATCTGTGTTACAGTCGTGGGCGGTACCCAATCGAGCACATCTTTTACTTTGCTCTGGTCCACAGCTATACCTTCGACGGATAGTACATGTCCGAGAAACCCGACTTGCTTGAGCCAAAATTCGCACTTACTGAACTTGGCGTATAACTGATGGTTGCGGAGCCGTTGGAGCACTACTCGGAGGTGATCCCTATGCTCTTCGTCACTCTCGGAGTAAATGAGGATATCATCGATAAAGACTACCACGAACTTGTCGAGGAAGTCCATGAACACTTTGTTCATCATATACATGAAGAAGGCAGGGGCATTGGTATGACCAAAGGACATCACAGTATATTCGTAAAGACCGTATCGTGTAGTGAATGTGGCCTTAGGAATATCTTCCTTTTTAATCTTGAGTTGATGATATCCAGTCCGTAAATCGATTTTTGAGAATACTTTAGCCCCACTCAGTCGATCAAATAGATCATCAATCCTTGGCAGTGGGTATTTATTTTTTATGGTGACCTCATTCAGCTAACGGTAATCTATGCACATACGGAGACTGCCATCCTTTTTGCCCACGAAAATTGCAGGTGATCCCCACGGTGAAGAGCTGGGACGAATATAACCCTTCTGTAGTAATTCATCAAGCTGTTTCTTTAGTTCCACTAATTCTGATGAGGGCATCTGGTAATACTTCTTGTATATTGGTGCGGTTCCGGGCACAAGATCTATGGCAAATTCCAGTTCCCGATCTGGTGGCATGCCTGGCAGTTCTTCTGGAAACACATCAGGGTACTCACTGACCACAGGAATAAATTCCAACTCAAGCACAGCGGTGCAATCTAGTTCTGGCTTGGGTACATGCTTGCGAGCATAGAATTTGATGAGCTGCCCATCCAGACTGGTCAAATTGACTTCTCGGGTTGCGCAGTTTATACAAACTTGATATTTGGTCAGCCAATTCATTCCCAATATAATATCCAACTGTTCAGACTCAATGATTATCAGAGATGTTGGAAAGTGGATCCCGTTGATATTGATCTCCAGATCACGGCAGACTAGATTGCTCTTGATTATAGATCCCGGGGTCTGTACCAGCATATTTTTGCCCAAAATGGTGCAAGGAAAATTGTTTTGGGTGGCAAAACTCCGAGAAATAGAAGAATGGGAAGCCCCAGAGTCAAATAAAATTACTACAGGTATGTCATTAACAGAAAACATACCAGTGACGACTTCTGGCTTCTCTTGGGCTTCATCGGCGGAGATATGATTTACGTGCCCAATGAAGTTTTGCTGGGTTGGCCCTGACTCCATAAAGTTTACTTGTGGCCTGCTCAAAGAATTCACCTTGTTGTTCTTGGGGCACTGTTAGGCATAATGTCCGGGCTGCCCGCAAATGAAACAAGTATTATTGCGCTGGCGCTCCTCATGTGTTGGACTGGTTACAATATTCTTGACTTGAGTGGTGGTCCTGTTAACATTCTGCTGCCAATTTGGCATGTATTCCACCTAAGTCGGCTGCCGGGTACGAGCTTTTTGCACAGGTTGTCCATCATTCTTTGGCTCGAACTTACGCTTGTTGTCATTGTTAGCAGGCCTATTATCCGATATAAGCTTGTGCTCCCTTCAGCAATGAACGCCTTGTCCACCAAAGTTTGGAAATCAGTGAAATCAAACATACTGAGAGCACACCGAAGTTGTGGATTTAAACCTCCAAGAAATCTGTCAATCTTCCTTTCTTTGGTGGCCACGTCATATAGAGAGTAACGGGACAAATGATTGAATTTTTGCAGATACTCAGCCATAGACTGATTTCCTTGGACGAGCGCGAGAAATTCACACTGCTTGGCCTTCATAACTCCAGTAGGGATGTGATACTTGCGGAACTTATCCTTGAATTTTTCCCAGGTGACTTCCTCATCAATCAGCCACATGGCTTTTGTATTTTCCCACCATATGGCAGCTACGCCTTCCAGGTAATGGTTCGCAAATGGGACTTTATCATTTCCTTCAGTACGGGCGATCTCAAGATTTTTGTCCATGGTCCGCAACCAATCGTCTACATCCAATGGGTCAACAACCTGACTGAAACTGGGTGGATTGGTCCTCTAAAAATATGACAGCTTTGAGTGGTGACCATTTTGATTTCCATTCTGTCCAACCATAGCTTGCACACTTCTCAATATTTCAATCAGATGATTGTTCCTTTTCTCTTCAAACATACGCAGAACTTGCTCGGTGGAGGGAGGATTAGGCGGTGGAGGTGGTGGCTGAACGTCCGGCTCGGGAGAATATCCTGCCTGTCGTGCGGAACGACGAACAGGAGTTCTTTCGCGAACGTTGCTACTGCTGCCTCCCCGCGTCATCCTATTGAGTATTTTTCCCAAGGAAACGCAATCGAGATGAGAGACATCCAAGAATAAAATTGGGGAAAAGCCAGCAACAACTCCCGAAAAAAACCAAAAAGAGCAAAGAAAATACGGCGATTAAAGTCCCAACATAATTACACATAGACTCATACATGAAAATTAAACAACATGACTGGTTCTACTACTCTCATACATGAAGCATCATGACGCATACAACTACATCCGTACACCATCTAGATGACTGCGAATACTCAAATACACTACTGCTCTGCTGGTGTTGTGGTGTCCTCCCCTGAAGCGGTCTCAGATCCCAAACTGACGTGGTTAACGGAAACCTCCGGGTTAAAGGTAAGGCGACGACGCTGCCTCGAGGGCTCTTCCTCAGGGGCAGGGGTAGGATGAAGCATCGGGGCTGCAGGGGTAGCAAGAAGTGAGACCCACTCGGCAGGAGCACTGAGAGGGTTCACGGCGGAGACGCCTGTGCTACTCGGGGGAGTAACCGGTGAAATAGGAGAGCTAGAACTAAATGGGACATACGAGGTAAATCCCAGTGAGGACGGAGTAGTGGTGGATCTAGTAGTGACCAAGGTAGCGGCTAAAGCAGTACGGGCACGAGTTAGCTCTCGAGCCAGCTCGCGGATCATCAGATAGCTAGCAGTGATATAACGAGCAAGATGGCTAGCAACACTATTAGACTCCGGGTCAATGAGAGGAAAACGGACACGACCATTGTCGTGGAGAGATGGGTAGTAATAGAAACCTGGATGGTGCTGCATTTGAACCTTGATATAATGAAGCTCGACAAGGACGTCAAATGCGGCAAACTGGACAGCCTGAGAAGCGGTGGAGGCGTAACCGCTCCGAGAAGTGCGAGTGTAAGAGCCGGAACCGGAACTGGTGCGCAGAGTAACCACTGCGTGATACTCATACACTGAGTCCGCTAGACGCTCCCGGTACACATGGTAGACTGGTCCGTCTTCGTGAGGGTACAACCGACGCCACACATTGCGGAGAAGGTGCGGTGACGTGTATGACATCAGCTGCAACTGGCACGGATACGGCACCGGAGCCATCTACACTCATGACCATTAGCAGGTTAGCATAACAATAATAATGAAATAACTAGAATGCAACAATCAGCTATAAATGCTACCGGCACTCAAATTTACTTGCGCCTAACATCCAGTTAACACGTCATAGTCTAGCGTGGCCTATAGTCAGCGCGGCTCTGATACCAATCGTTGTGGCACCCCGGCTCAGAGCGACTGGTTTACCCTGCATTGCCAGGCCAGAGACCATGTCTTCTGGCAACACACAACATATTGGTACAGAAAACAACCGCTTTATTGATGCTAGCGGAACAGAGTTCATATTACAACAGCGGTCGAGGCCAAGCAGCACACTCGGTGCGGCTGATCAATATGTACATTATTTAGTGAACATAAAGGGGCCTCGACCCGAACAACTAAATGGCAGCGGAATAACGTCATAGCGGAAGCTCCATCTCACAGGGACACCGATGTGGACACGATCTAGACTCGAACAGCGCTCCTTTCCAACGAGACTTTCCTGAAATCTGGCATGACATGCCAGGTCAGTACATTGAATGTACTTGCAAGCTCACAACAAGCATAATCATAATGATAAACAATATCATGATATTTAGCCAATTATAAGGATGCAACACTATATATCAACATGCTATGATCATGCTCGAACATCCCTCAGGACAACTTACCAACCGTGATCATCCTCAGATCACAACCAGCACCACCACAAAAAAAATACACTTCCGTGATGATACGTGTTTGTCGCAGTAGGTCGCTTTTTTTGTCATGCATGTACATCCATGACAAATTTATGACAGAATTAAGATAGTCATACCTGTGCTGTCGTAGAAGTGTTCCATGACATTACCAAAATTATCATCATGGAAGTGTCCACTTCCATGACGATAAATGGCGTGTCACAGAAGTGCTTTCATCAAGGGTGACCGACACATGGCATCCACCGTAACGGAACGCCGTTAAGTTGTCGGGTCAGGTTTTGGGTCCGATAACCCGTTAACAGCCCCGACCAATGGGGATTTTCCACGTGTAAAATAATCATTGGCTCGAGGAAACACGTGTCGGCTCATCGTTGGGACAGATGTCAACCACTCATTGGACGGAAGGCGCCTATGATACGTTGACACGTGGCACGGCCCAACAGAGGCCCATTCCTGTGAAAAGGCCAGCTCGTTTGACTTGGTCAAAAGCTGGCAGGCTGGCCCATGGAAAGCTTGTTAACGGCTTGTTCGAATATAGCCCATTTACAGCCCGCTAACCCAAGGCCATTACACCCTATCCGGATTAGGCCCAGTAGCATCATCTGGGCCATCCAATATGATTCCAGCCCATTTTCACTTCTGGCCCATGATGTCTTTTGGCCCATATGAGGCCCTATGTAACTCTTGGCCTACTAACGGCCCGTGGAGAAACTGGGCCGTGATGAACAGTGTATCACTTTACACCCATTAACGGCCCGTGGTGCAACTGGCCTGTAATGAACAGTGTATCACTTTATACCCATTGATGGCATGTTATTCCGTTGGGCCATTTCCAGCACATGTTATCTTTCGGCCTTCTCAGAGCCCATTTATTCTTGGGCTCATTTCCAGCATTCGTTTACTTACGGCCCGTTGCTGTCATTTTCTGCTTGTGGGCCAAATTCGGCCCGTGGTTACAGTTGGCCCGTTTGTGGTCCGTTAATACGTTGGGCCGATTTCATAGCGTCATCAAATACGGCCTATTAACGATGGCCCATTATGGCCGGCCCATGAACGGACGATTCCAACTCTAGCCCGTTTACGGCCATAATGCGGTCTGTTTGGCCCATGTTTGGCCAATCGATTATACGGCCCGTATAAGGCCCATTGATAATACGGCCCGCAGAAGGCCCATTGTTTCTACGGCCCGTAGAAGGCCCATTGTTTCTACGGCCCGTAGAAGGCCCATTGTTTCTACGGCCCGTAGAAGGCCCACTATTTCTACGGCCCGTAGAAGGCCCACTGTTTCTACAGCCAGTAGGAGGCCCAGTGTCACTACAGTAAATATTTGCCCATGGTTATTGTGGCCTAGTTTTAAAAAATAGGTTATTGCAGCCACTAGCTAACCGCGGAAAAAGAACTGCAATGACTACAAGCAAACAAATAAACAAGACAACAAGGAAATAAATAAGCAAGCAACTAACGCTAGGCTATCACGGCTATTACACATATTACATCCACTGGGCATCATAGTTCGCCACCAGCGCAAATATAGGGAACAAAGCAGCATATCATATACACTGGTTGTCAAAGTTGGCGACCAGCGCAAATAAACGCCACAGCAAAACAAATCCAGAACTGAAACCACTTCAGAAGATATCAAGAAACAATATCCTGGGTACCCATAATGCTGGCAAGATGCTTAGCAAGCTTATTAACTTTCTCTTGTTTGGCGCTTAAATCCTCCAGCGCTTGCTGTTGCACCAGAAAATATGCATCTGAATTCTGCAGGGACTTCCTCAGTCCTTCAGCTTCCTGTCACAGCACATCTGATCGATGTCTTTCAACTTGAAGTTGAGACTCAAGAAGACGAACTGATTCAGGCAGCGAGTTCGAAGAGCTTGTGCCAGTAGTAGTGGCCAGTAACTCGAACACTACATCAAGACAAGACTTTTGGGTTCCCTCACTGTCGTCAAGATAGTTTTTATCATCTTTCTTGGAGACCAACAGGGATGTCTCACTATCTTGAACCTTATCTGCATTACTTCCTTTACCATTGGATAACGCGGTACTGTTATCCAATATTTTGTCCGCATTCTAAAAGAGAAACAAGTAGACACATCACATGTTTACCATGTTGTATATGAAACTCATTTTGGTAAATGAGTAAAGTAGTAAAGTGGACAGGATAACAGCATGAAACAAACATATATCTATGTACCATGGTCACTTTATGGTCTATACCATTCTAGTTTTTGTTGCCAAATCAAGATAGAGACACAGTTCAAATAATATTTGTTCAAGACAAAGCAGAATAGATAGAATATAAGTGTGGGTAACTATAGAGCAATAACAACACTTGTAATGTGCATGACATGAGAACATAACTGTTTATTCAATTGAAACTGAAATCAACATAGAGCAGGTTACAACAGCAAACCAGTTAAAGAAACAGGTTTAAAACATACCTGTTGCACCATTGGAGTTTCAATTCCATCCTTCAAATTTGAAAATAGTTGGTATGAGTAAATACAATCATGCAAGAGCAAAGGAGTATGAACCATAGCTACAGAACCTGACCTGAGAACAAATTTTCTTCTCCTTTAAGCATTGAGTTGGGATTCGGAGTGGTGGTCCTCGTGCTTTGGGCACTGCAGTTCCCTTACTAACTGCTCGTGTTTGGGTGCTCTGTGGTGGAGATGGTGCTGTGTCAACTGGAACTGGGTTACTATCTGCCGGTGTTGGGGTTAGAAGGGGTGTAGCTGGTTCTCTGTCCAACTGGGTAGGGGTACAATCTGCGAGAGTCTGGGTTATGTGTGGTGGATCTGGTCCTTGGGCAAGTACAACTGTGGTTCTATCTGCATCAACTGGTAGCACTATCTTTTCTGAAGACCGTGTTGTTACTCCCTTAGATACTGCCATCACGCTCTCCAGTTCAAATGGCTGATAAACAAGAAAAGTAATTGAAAGTATAGACATTGTATGATAGACAGGTGCAATGGATAGTGGGGAATAAAAGAGGGCATGAAATAATTCATATTTATGTTGTCTAACCAAATAGGATAGCATGACACAATTTCACATATATGATGGCTAACTAAACAGGATAGCATGACACAATTTCACATTATGATGGCTAACTAAAAAAGATGGAAAGACATAGTTCAAAATATGAGACTATGTAAACAGGATGACATGACATAACTATATAATGTGTTTATTAAATAGGTTGGCATGCCATAATTCACATACATTCACGGATAGAATGCCATAATTCAAAATATGATGACTGTAAACACTAAACATGATGAGATGATATAACTATATGATGTCTTTATTAAATTGGTTGCCATGCCATAATTCAGATAGATGATGTGTATGTACTATGTAAACATGATGGCATGATATAATTCAAATATATGATTTATATAGTAAGCAAGTAAGCAGATGGCAATCCATATATGATGTAAAAACTAAGCAATGCAAGACAACATGCATGACATGGGTAATATAACCCTGCCAAGTTTGAGCATAGACCTCAGGGGAAAATAGGACTGGTCATCGGTCTCTGAATCCTCCTCTGAGGAGCTCTCTGTAACCAGCAAGATGTCTGCTTTAGCAGGTAGCATTGTCTGCTCTGAATACCTTGTTTTCACTCCAGATACTTCCATCACCGCTTCAAATGGCTGATGCACGGGAAGAGTAGTTGAATATACAAACGTTGTCGCCAAATGGAACACGTAATACAAAAAAATGATAGCATGAAATAATTCACATACATGATGATTGGCTAAACAGCATGGCATTGCATAATTCACATATATAATGCCTTTGCAACAAGATAGCATTGTATAATTCACATATATAATGCCTTGCAACAAGATGGCAATGGATAATTCACATATATGGTAATTAGACACTGAACGGGTGGCATTCACACAAACACTACTAGGGAAAAGCCTATACACAGAATCTTACCAGCAGCGCGCTTTAAAATCAGGCGCTGATGCTAAGTAGCAGCAGCGCGGGTTTTTAACCCTCGCTACTACTAAGTTGATAGCAGTAGCGCTGGTTTTTAACCCTCGCTACTACTAAGCGGTCTCTACCGTGCCCCCCGAGACATGCCATAGTAGTAGCACGGGTTTTTAACCCTCGCTACTACTAAGTTGATAGCAGTAGCGCTGGTTTTTACCCCTCGCTACTACTAAGCGGTCTCTACCGTGCCCCTGGGCCATGCCATAGTAGTAGCGAGGGTTATAAACCCGCGCTACTACTAAGTTTTTACCCCTCGCTACTACTAAGAGGTCTCAACCGTGCCCCTCCGGGACATGCCATAGTAGTAGCGAGGGGTAAAATCCCTCGCTACTACTAAAGGTCCCATTTTGAAACTGTACCCCCCTTGTGGATCGCCTTTTTGGTTTTGTACAAAACAAAAGAAAATGATAGAAACTTCAAAAATTAAAATCCTTCGAGATGTAGTTATGTTACTATATCTACTAGTTAGGAAAATTTAAAAACTTAAATTTGGACATGTTTTGCAAAAAGTGTAGGGAAAATGTAAAACGGTTATAACTTTTGCATACGATGTTAGAAAAAAACATATAATATATCAAAATGTTTCAAAAATTAAAATCCTTCGAGATGTAGTTATGTTACTACATCTACTAGTTAGGAAAATTTAAAAACTTAAATTTGGACATGTTTTGCAAAAAGTGTAGGGAAAATGTAAAACGGCTATAACTTTTGCATACAATGTCAGAAAAAAAACGTATAATATATCAAAATGTTCAGCACAAAAATCCAGATACGATGGAGACGGCCTACGGCCTGTTTGCAAATTTTTAGAATCCTCAAATTCTAAAAGGAAAAAACTTATGCTCAAATTTCAGTTTTTTTAATTTTGGTCAAATCTGGTCAAACTGTGGGCAAACTACTTATTCAAGATGTATTAGTGTTACTAAATAATTATTCAAGAATATTAGTGTTACTAAATAATTATTTCAGTTTTTTGGAATTTTGGTCAAATCTGGTCAAACTGTGGTCAAAATGTGGTCAAACTCCTTATTCAAGAAATATTAGTGTTACTAAATAATTATTGTTTTTTAGAACAATAGTTCTAAACTCAAACAGCGAAATGTGTGACTTCATGCTCAAGCTAAACTCCCGAGGGTTAATAGGATTGACATCTTACTATTGTCAGGAAAACAACAAGTGCAGACTTGGAATCATGGGAGAATAGAACCCGGAAGTTAAGCGTGCTCAGGCTGGAGTAGTGAGAGGATGGGTGACCGTCCGGGAAGTTAGATCATTTGGAATGATGAGGGGTGATTAGAGATTAAATTGAGCAGCGATGAGGGTGATTAGAGATTAGAGGTTAAATAATTCAGAAATTTGAAAATTCGGGCAAAAAATTCGAAAAAAAATCCGCGGGTTAGTAGTAGCGCGGGTTTTTACCCACGCTACTACTAACGGACGTAGTAGTAGCGCGGGTGGCAACCGCGCTGCTGCTATACGTTATAGTTGTAGTGCCTTATTAGTAGCGCCGGCCCCCGCACTGCTAATAGGCCCAAAACCCGCGCTGCTGCTAGGCTTTTCCCTAGTAGTGAAAGCATGTCTAAACTAATCAAATGACATAGCAATGTGAGACACCATGCTACTACTAACGGACTTAGTAGTAGCGCGGGTGGCACCCGCGCTGCTGCTATATGTTAGTTGTAGTGCCTTATTAGTAGCACCGGCCCCCGCGCTGCTAATAGGCCCAAAACCCGCGCTGCTGCTAGGCTTTTCCCTAGTAGTGAAAGCATGTCTAAACTAATCAAATGACATAGCAATGTGAGACACCATACGCACGATATGAGCAACATAACCCTGCCAAGTTAGAGCATACACCTCGGGGGGGGGGGGGGAATAGGACTGGTCATCTGTCTCTGAATCCTCCTCTGAGGAGCTATCCGTAACCAGCGAGATATGCGCTTCGTCAGATAGCATAGTCTGCTCTGAAGACCTTGTTTTCACTCCAGAATTTGCCATCACCGTGTCAAATGGCTGATGCACACGAAGAGCAGTTGAATGTAATAACATCATTGACAAATGTAATATGTAACGAAAAAAGGATGGCCTGATATAATTTACATATAAGATGACCGGCTAAGCAGGATGGCATTGCAAAATTCACATATATGATGCCTGGCTAAACAAGATGGCGTTGCATAATTCACATAAATGATGAATAAACTAAATAGATGGCATTCGCGCAAAGGATGTCTAAACTAAGCAGATGACATATTTGATGTATAAAGTAAGCAATGCAAGACTCCATATGCATGATATAACAAACATCAGCATGCCAAGTTAGAGCGAAGACCTCAGGGGGTAAATAGGAGTTGTCTTCTCCTTCTGAATCCCCCTCAGAACAGATATCTTCCTCTTGATTACAATCTGAAATGCGTGGAGGGGGGGCTTCCTTTGTGCCTACCATGGAGTGACGTCTACATGAAATTTTATTGCCACACAAGGCTCGTCTCTTTTGCTCTACATGTCCAGTTCCATTGTTTACAATAACTGTCATGCATAGGAATAAAACATAGTGAGATTATGTAAGGAGTGCATGCAGAAATCCAGAGTGATGGTAGCAACCTGTGGATAGACCCAAAACCAATAATAGAAGGCAGATAATGGCTTCTTTACTGTTTGTTTCCCACCCAGCATGAAACTCATAGTAGACATCGGAGATTAACCAGATAGTAGATAGATACTATTGATAGCAGCCCCGATATGTACCCCACAACCATTTAAAAACTCAAGTTTGACCATTAGTTTGGAGCTGACTCAGAGTCTAATCGGTGAACAGGACGATAAAGTAGCATGTAATATTAAGCGATGCATAACGCAAGCAGACACGAAAGAGTGCGACCTCTCTTGCAGACCCGTGTAGTCCTCGAGGTCATCTGCTCGGTTGATGATGGTAGTGCAGTTTTCATGGCTGCTAGCGGCGGGGAAGAAGATCTGAGGCGGCGAAAGACAGTCTGGAGGCCGGATCCCTGCTGTGCTGGACCCTTCTGTCATTGGAGCAGCTGAGCTGGGGTGGACGACGGCGCAGCAGGAGCGGGACAAACCACGCAAGGTTTTCTTTGACAACTATCTGTAAGAGAAGTAATTCTGTAAGGGCTCGTTTGAATTGGAGGATTACAACAATGTAGGGATAGGAAATAGACAGGAATACGATAGGAATGCACGTGCAAAACAGAGAATTTAAAAACACAGGATTTCTGCCAATCTGGGTGTTTGATTCACAACAATTGGAAGATCACAGGATGCAAAGAAGCATGGTGAGATTAAGTCAAACCACAAGAAAATGTACGGTTATAATGCTATTATGCTACTATCTCTTAGTCTTGTGCTTCATGAATAGGAATTTGAAAAGGAGGAAAAGTGAAAATTAAAATTCCTACGTTTTTTCTTTCAAGGACACACTAAAGGAACAAACCCGTGTGCTCAGTGGACAATATATATAACATGTAGAGTAAAAAAGAGATGCAACAAGTGTACAACCTCTTTGGCGAAGCCATGTCGATCTCAGTGTGATTGTGTTGGCCGATGAGGATGCTCCGGCTGACTTGGCTGTCGGAGGAGGGGAAGAAGATCTTAGGCGTCTGGAGATGGAGCCCGAGGTACTGCTCAGCTGTGATGGAGGGTTTCATCGTTGGAGCAGCTCCGGTGAGTTGTACGACGCCGAGGCTGAAGCAGGACAAGAGAGACAACGAACAACGTTAACCTGAGTTGAATTCTAATAGCATCTCCAACGTTAACCTGAGACTGACTTTTTCATCTCTGGTCAGTTGATTTTGCAGCCGTTGGATACGAAATCAAGGGCCTGCGGTTCATCTTCAACCTCCACCCCCCTGAGCCGGCCAAACAGCAGCCCCCCGCCGCCCATGGTGCGCCACCTCACCCGCCCCGAAAACACTCCCCACCGCCGGTCCGCCGCCGCCCCGGCCATCCCTCTAGCCCCCCCCCCGTGTCGAGCTTTTTCTCCGGTGATCCCCACACCACCGCCCCGCCAACGCCCCGCCACCGCCGGCGACCACCGCCCCCATCCTGAACCCTAAGATAGATAGTGGGGTACCTCTCCGGCGAGCCCCCCTCCCTACTGTGGCTGGTTCTTCCTTCACCCCGGCGGCATCGGAGTGAAGTGTAGCTAAATCGGAGCAGCATCGCAAGCAAGAGCAAGAGCGAGAGCAGCAGCGCGAGCAAGAGCAATAGCAAGAGCAGACCAGGCAGGGGACCGAGAGCAAGCGCAGAGCAGCAACGCGAGCGAGAGCTAAAGCAGCAGCAGGTCCTACTAATGTGGATGTCGCCGCCGAGGGAGCGACACCGGGGAGGAAGTGGCCGGCGACGCCGCCGTGGATGGAGCCGTGCCGTGTCGGCTCGAGACCGAGCGCCGGCAGCACCATGAGATCGAATCAAGAAGGAAATGCGGCGATTAGTGTACAACCTCTTTGGTGGCGCCGATTAGGCCGCAGCTTCATCCGAGGAAACGGTGATGATGATGCTCTTTCGGTGGTGCAGGTGAAGACGGCGGTGTGGGAATGGAGGTGGCGCGAAAGACGAGGGGAACGTCGGGGCAGCTCCTTGGAGGTGGAGGATGGGGTGGCTGAACCGGCGGGACGATGAGATCGACGACGGATCCTCATCCGGTACGGTGGATGAGGGACGTCGAGGTGTTGCTGTGGACGATGTCGTCAGGGAAGAGGCTCCGACTGGGTGGCGGACGGAGCAGGGTGTGGGGTTTTGTCGCGGGTTTTCGCGGCCTCGGTGTACGAATGGGTGGGCGGATGGGATGGCAGTGGGGAACCATAGCTTAGAGATGCGCTTGTCCGAAATGTGGGGTAAGTTACGGAAGTACCCCCACCGATTTGAGGCGGTTCTTTCGGTTCAGGGGTACCACGGGCATTTCGCGTGTCGGGATTTCACAGGAGGTGGGAGTTTTCGCGCGCGTTGTAATTTCGGAATAGCAAGGCGCGGGTTGAGATGGAGGGAGTTGTCGGAGCACAACGAGACAAAGATATATCTTAAATATTTCGGGCTAACAAGGCGCGGGTTGAAATTTCCGGACAAGCCTAATGTGTACTGTACCAAATCAATGCGCCCTACAAATGTCATTCAAAACTTTGAATTCATGTTATGTTCAATTAAAATATTTCGCTACGTGTATAATGCAAGCAACCTACTACTCAAATGAACGTTTTAGTGCATTCCAAACGTATATACTACCGCTTCAATATCAACTAAATTTGAATTCGTTTCTCTATTTGAATAAGATCTACAGTAATGATTGTTGAGAAGTCAAAGCATTTGAATTTGTTTCTCTGTTTTAATAAGATCTACAATCATCATTATTGTCAAGTTAAACCATCGTTTGTGTATTATCTTCACAGCACACCACATGATTAGTCTCGAGTTACATATGAACTATGTGTACTATATGAACTCGAACTAGATTTTTTGAATCCACTTTATTTTGATTTCAAATCACATTACATTTCTAGCTCTAGCTAGATCTTCATAATCTAAACCATGTCTCATATGTATAATGTGTTTATCACATTATGTATGGTGCCCCGCCCCCTACGCCTACAAGTATTTAGATGTGAGTTGCAAACACCACACATTACCATAAATTCAAATAAAATGTGAGAATGTTTGATATATAGTATTGTTTAGATTGTTCGATATTTAGTTGTAAGCTGCAAACGCCACACATTATCACAAATTCAAATAAAATGTGAGATTGTTTGATGTATAATATGGTTTAGATTGTTTGGCATTTAGCTGTGAGTTGCAAACACCATGCATTATCACATTATGGTATAACATGTGCACAGCACGTGTATCACCGCTATATTCATGCATGCAATGTTTAAAACACTATGATCTCCTATTCATGCATGCGGTTCATCTTTGTTAGTCTCCTACACCCACACAATCCTCTAACCTTTGTAGCTACCACTAACTTTCTCTCGTGCATGCACACGCCCTCCCCCTCCCTCGGCATTCTATCCACCGAGCACATTCATTTTTTTCTTTAGGTTGTTCTCCCAGAGTCTCCACAACTCCTTTCCGACACACACCGATCAATAAACCTCTCCAGTGATGCCTGCCTACAACATACAAACACACCTTCAATCTCCTCCTTTATGTGTCCTTGCCTCGTGTCTCTCATACGGTTAGACACACGTGTAAACTCTCGCCCCTCTTTTCATCGCTCTCTCACAACCGCACACTCCTCCCCCTATCTAGCTAGTAGTTGGGCCTCTCGCACCACCTCCTAGCTCCATTCTCTCTATCTATCCTTCTCGCTGGTCCTTATTAGCCTCTAACAAATGGACGTACACCGACCGATCTCTCGCTATACATATAGCTAGCTAGGTCCTTATAACTCGTTTTTACCCACACGTCAATCGATCTACCTCATTAGTTGTGTCTCTCCCTTCCTCCGACAAACAAGAATTGATCTACCGATCTAGTTAGGTTTGCTTACCAAACACATGGTTCCCCTTCATCATCCATGGATGCGTCCTGACAGATCTATCACGCACAGGCACACATAGAAACACATCCCCACTCTTATTGATAACATTGTAGTTCCACCCTCAGTTTGTCTAGTAGGCCTCTCCAACCATCTTCGAGAAGCAACTCCATCACCCATCCAGCACTCTACCCCTCTCCCTCCCTCTCCCTCCCTCTCTCTCTCTCTCTCCTCTATCTCTCTCCCATCATATTTCCCGTCCTTCAGTTATGTATGGATGTCGACCGATCTCCCTCAAGACATAGCTAGGTCTCTCCTTCTCAACGCATATACGAGTCGTTCTACCTCTATAGTTAGGCCTCTGCCTACCCCTCCCACCACCCCCTCCCCCCACACACACCGATACATCGAGCGCTCTAGTCATGTCTCCCTGCCACACACAAACTTGACGTGTGCACTCTAACGTTCCGGTAGGCCAGTCGCCCTATATCTTTGACTTACACACACACAATTTCGATGGCTCTCTTCGTCAATCTCGCACCCACCCACTTGATCCTCTCTTCGACTCTATCGATAGCTATGACCCATCCCTCTCTTCTCGTGGATTGCCCGACCCTCTATGTATGATATGGATAGGCCTCCATTTCACACACATTGCATGCAAAATTTTGTTTGAGATGTCATCGACACATATTCCCACAAATAATTCACGAAATCAACCCCCCACCCCACCCCCACCCCAAAACAAAAAACACTCATGAAGGCGGTTTGTATCTCTCACACACACCCACGTAGGTGGGGAACGTGCACGAAGAGAAGAGGTGCATGCACGGCGCACGTACTCCCGTCTCTTTCCCAACCACACCCGCGCGGGTACACGGTGGAGCTCATTTTTGTACGAAAAAGGCATCCCACGTGGTAATTTGGCACATGTACTAGTTGTCCACTTGGTGGAGGGAGGATCGTCTACCACGGGTGAACAAACAAATTGCGAATTGACGTGTTATGTTAAAAAAGAGGCAAACCATGTGGGGCCTACCTTAGAGGCAAGGCTCTATACACTGGAGTACTTTTTGATGTGTCCCGTCAACTCGCAGAATGAGGAGAAGCTTGCTTAGTACACCGTCTCCCCCTCCCACAGGCGCGGTGGCTCGCAGGATGAGGTGAAGCTTGCTTACTACGCCTTACGCCCGCTCCCTCGCCCATGCGCGCGGTGGCTCGCAGGACAAGGAGAAAAATTTACTACTCCCTCCGTTTACTCCTCGTCCCTACTACCATGGTTATAGAGATTATATCATATTGTTTGGAATATATATGCCCTTTAGTAGATTTCAATATGAATTACTAGTACATACTCCAAACACTGATGTATATAGACGTATTTTAGAGTGTAGATTCACTCATTTTGCTCCGTATGTAGCACTCTTCCTCGCCCCTCGACCCTCGCCCACGTGGTGGACGTGCAGCAATGCATTCGGTCTCATATAGCCAGAACGATATATACTGCACTACCATTATTGCTCGACTTCCCGAAGAGGCGAAGAGCCAATCGCAAGGTCAATATTTTGGAGATGCCAAGCGCAAGGTTATAGGAGAACGAGTAGTAGGTGTCGCGTCATTTATAAATAAAGTTTTTTTTTCTTCAGTGGCACGTACGCAATATGATAGGTTCATATGGAGAGAAAAGGAGTACATAGTCAGGATGGGCCAGCCTACACGGTTGCTTTCTGGGGTTGCTCTCTTCACACTCTCTCGCACAAAACGACTGTGGCCACATCTCTAACATCCCGGCGGATCACGTCCGCTTGGGGAAGGGGTGGATGCTTAGTGTAGATGCGGTGGCCGTCGGCGACGGCGAAAACCCACTGTCGACACGTCCTGATCAGGGTTCCTCGCCGTTCTCTCTCACAAAGCTAGTGAGGTTTCCTTCGTCCCTTGCTCACTGCCGCGACGTGGGCAGTTGCCGCGTCCCATCGCCCTCCTCAAGGTTGAGCTACGTCCCTCCGGTACAACTCCCTTTACAGCCGGCTTACACCACTGCTCCAGCTTCCCACATCACTCCCTCTGGATATTTCTCTACTTCTTTGCCCCGCACATACCTCTACTAGCTTCTACCTACTGTATTTGTGATGAGTTTATGTCTCATCAAGTAGTCCCAGTAATCTTATTCTAATCACGCTTGTTCAATTTCTTTGCCACAGGGATGCTCATCTCGATTTTGGTGAAACTGCACAAAATGATCCGATGGTCAAAAGGTTGCAAACTTCATTCATTAGGAAGCTCGAACGTTGCCAGCAAATTGAAGCCTGGTCAGGGTTCACGGTTCAAGGGCTAGGGACTGCATGGATCGTTTTTTTCTTTAGCTGCCTCTGTTCCAAAATAAGTGTCAACTTTAGTAGTAGTACAACTTTGTACTAAAGTTTGCACAAAGTTGAGAAACTTATTTTGGAACGGAGGGAGTACATATTTGCTATGATATGTCAATCATTGAGATGCAATAGCATGCATGTTAGTCTCCTTTGTATTTGATGAAATGTTGCAACGGGCAACCTTGGACGCAAGATACATGTAACAGAAGCTGGAAGCTTCATAGCATTGTACAAATTTATCTCGCTAATAAATTACAGTACATACTATACTAGTACTTCCTTCGTTCCTAAATATAAGTCTTTGTAGAGATTTCACCATGAACCACATGCGGATGTATATAGATGCATTTTAAGTGTAGATTCATTCATTTTGTTCCGTATGTAATGGAATCTCTACAAAGACTTATATCTACTAGTAATAGCTAGCCCCCACTACTAGGAATTCTCTATCCTCTCCTTGAGCCACGTCATCAAAATTGATGTAGCCGTTAGATGATGTAAATCATTCCATAATAGCCGTCTGATCTTGACGTTGAGCGGCTCCGCACTAAGCCACATGCAAGCATGCATAAATACTGTGCCACATGCATGTGAGTGGGTTTTAAATCACATCAACATGTCTGCATGCAAGCATGCACCGGTAGCATGCATGTAAGTGTGCTTTTAAGTCCCATTAACATGTCAAAAAGAAAAATATAATCCCATTATGCAGTAGGAGTTCAGGAGTTGGCTGATCTTTATTCCTTACGTGGGATGATCTAAATGATGATGGGAGTTTATTTAGTTTGTCTACCACATTTGTCATGCGGTTATAGAGTTTTTTTGTTCTATGAAATCGATAATTTTGCACAAAGAGATATATTCCGCGCCAACGCGCGGGGACTCATCTAGTAATATTTAGGAACGGAGGGAGTACTATGTAAAGAGTTAGGTGTCGCACGGTGATAGTAGTGTGAGGTGGGCCATGTAATCACTAAGCCTGCGTGTTTTCACTGCTCTTGCACGCCTCCGCTGTAAGAATGGAGAAAATTGTAATCTAGTAGTAGTAGTAGTATACCTCCTTTCACCGAAAGCGTGGGACACCCAGCAGTCCTACCACCTCAGTAATAAAGACCAATGGGCCGTCAAATCACAAAGACCCAGCAGTAAGTTGGACGGACGAAGCAATCATCACTCTTGCACCAGTGAGAGGTCGCGTCCGCTCTGCCCGGGCATGAATGCAGCACCGATTCTTTGGAGTGGCGCTGACCGTTTCGGGCGGGAAGCGCGCGGGGGCGATGGAGGGGCTGTGGATGGGCCAGGCTGGTTAGGAGCGGGCGTGGCAGCTGTCCGCATGTCCCTATCGGACACGCCCGGAATCGAGAGGATGCACCGACTCTCGCAGCTAAAATCGTACACTACACAACATCTCTCTGTAGGAGTAGGTCGATCTGTCGCTCTCTCTAACATACACATGGTGTTAAACACACACACACACACACACGCACACGCACACGCACACGCACGCACCTTGGTCCCATTGCACCTTCTAACGTGACTTATTACACCTAGACGGAGGAAGTAGTAAGTATACGAGATACGGTGGCACACTGACTTAAGTCGAATACAAGTGGCCAAAACTTGTGCGCATGTCATAATAAGGATTCACTTAAAATAGTACGTGAGCAAACAGAGGGATCAATTGGACAGTGTTCCCGAGCAGTAGCGAGATGTGTGATGTCTACTACACAACCTTCTTCTTGTAGACGTTGTTGGGCCTCCAAGTGCAGAGGTTTGTAGGACAGTAGCAAATTTCCCTCAAGTGGATGACCTAAGGTTTATCAATCCGTGGGAGGCGTAGGATGAAGATGGTCTCTCTCAAGCAACCCTGCAACCAAATAACAAAGAGTCTCTTGTGTCCCCAACACACCCAATACAATGGTAAATTGTATAGGTGCACTAGTTCGGCGAAGAGATGGTGATACAAGTGCAATATGGATAGTAGATAATAGTTTTTGTAATCTGAAAATATAAAAACAGCAAGGTAACGAATGATAAAAGTGAGCGTAAACGGTATTGCAATGTGTTGAAACAAGGCCTAGGGTTCATACTTTCGCTAGTGCAAGTTCCCTCAACAATACTAACATAATTGGATCACATAACTATCCCTCAACATGCAACAAAGAGTCACTCCAAAGTCACTAATAGCGGAGAACGAACGAAGAGATTATGGTAGGGTACGAAACCACCTCAAAGTTATTCTTTCCAATCAATCCGTTGGGCTATTCCTGTAAGTGTCACAAATAGCCCAAGAGTTCGTACTAGAATAACACCTTAAGATACAAATCAACCAAAACCCTAATGTCACCTAGATACTCCAATGTCACCTCAAGTATCCGTGGATATGATTATACGATATGCATCACACAATCTCAATTCATCTATTCAACCAACACATAGTACCTCAAAGAGTGCCCCAAAGTTTCTACCGGAGAATCACGACTAAAACGTGTGCCAACCCCTATGCATAGGTTCCAGAACCCGCAAGTTGGTCACCAAAACATACAACAAGTGGCACGTGGTATCCCATTGTCACCACAGATATCCACGGCAATACATACATCAAGTGTTCTGAAGTCTTTAAAGACTCAATCCGATAAGATTACTTCAAAAGGGGAAACTCAATTCATTACAAGAGAGAAGAGGGGAGGAGAAACATAAGATCCAACTTAATAGCAAAGCTCGCGATGCATCAAGATCGTATCATCTCAAGAACACGAGAGAGAGAGAGAGAGATCAAACACATAGCTACTGGTACATACCCTCATCGCCGAGGGAGAACTACTCCCTCCTCATCATGGAGAGCACCGGGATGACAAAGATGGCCACCGGAGAAGGATTTCCCCCTCCGGCAGGGTGCCGGAATGGGTCTAGATTGGTTTTCGGTGGCTATGGAGGCTTCTGCCGGCGGAACTCCCGATCTAATCTCCATTTCGGAAGTTTTAGGTCACGTAGGTATATATGGGTGCATGAGGTACGTCAGGGGAGCCACGAGGGACCCACTAGGCAGGGGGCGCGCCCTGGGGGGTGCCCCCACCCTCGTGAGCACCTCGTTCTTTCCTTGACGTGGGGTCCAAGTCTATCAGGTGTGTTTCCTTCCAAAAATAACTTCTCTAGTTGATTTCGTTCCGTTTCGACTCCGTCTGATATTCCTTTTCTTCAGAACACTGAAATAGGCATAAAACAGCAAATCTGGGCTAGGCCTCCGGTTAATAGGTTAGTCCCAAAAATAATATAAAAGAGGATAATAAAGCCCAATATTTCCCAAAACAGTAGATAATATAGCATGGAGCAATCAAAAATTATAGATACGTTGGAGACGTATCAAGCATCCCCAAGCTTAATTCCTGCTCGTCCTCGAGTAGGTAAATGATTAAAAGATAATTTTTGATGTGGAATGCTAGTTGGCATAATCTCAATGTAATTCTTCTTAATTGTGATATGAATATTCAGATTCATAATATTCAAGACAAAAGTTTAATATTGACATAAAAACAATAATGCTTCAAGCTTACTAGCTAAGCAATTATGTCTTCTCAAAATAACATGGCCAAAGAGAGCTATCCCTACAAAATCATATAGTCTGGATATGCTCCATCTTCACCACACAAAAATATTTAAATCATGCACAACCCCGATGACAAGCCAAGCAATTGTTTCATACTTTTGATGTTCTCAAACTTTTTCAATCTTCACGCAATACATGAGCGTGAGCCATGGACATAGCACTATAGGTGGAATAGAATGGTGGTTGTGGAGAAGACAAAAAGGGAGAAGATAGTCTCACATCAACTAGGCGTATCAACGGGCTATGGAGATTCCCATCAATAGATATCAATGTGAGTGAGTAGGGATTGCCATGCAACAGATGCACTAGAGCTATACGTATATGAAAGCTCAACAAACGAAACTAGTGGGTGTGCATCCAACTCCCTTGCTCACGAAGACCTAGGGCATTTTAAGGAATCTCATCATTGTAATATACAACCCAAGTTCTATAATGAAAGATTCCCACTAGTATATGAAAGTGACAACATAGGAGACTCTCTATCATGAAGATCATGGTGCTACTTTGAAGCACAAGTGTGGTAAAAGGATAGTAGCATTGTCCCCCTTTTTTTATTTGGCCTTTCTCTTTTTTTGGCCCTTTTTTTCTTGACTCAATGCTCTATTGAATGATGATCATCACACTTTTATTTATTTACAACTCAATGATTACAACTCGATACTAGAACAAGATATGACTCTATATGAATGCCTCAGGCGGTGTACCGGGATATGCGATGAATCAAGAGTGGCAAGTATGAAAGAATTATGAACGGTGGCTTTGCCACAAATACTATGTCAACTACATGATCATGCTAAGCAATATGACAATGATGAATGTGTCATGATAAACTAGATGGTGGAAAGTTGCATGGCAATATATCTCGGAATGGCTATGGAAATGCCATAATAGGTAGGTATGGTGGCTGTTTTGAGGAAGGTATATGGTAGGTGTATGATACCAGCGAAAGGTGCGCGGTATTTAGAGAGGCTAGCAAAGGTGGAAGGGTGAGAGTGCGTATAATCCATGGACTCAACATTAGTCATAAAGAACTCATATACTTATTGCAAAAATCTAGAAGTTATCAAAGCAAAGTATTACGCGCATGCTCCTAGGGGGATAGATTGGTAGGAAAAGACCATCGCTCGTTCCCGACCGCCACTCATAAGGAAGACAATCAATAAATAAATCATGCTCCGACTTCGTTACATAACGGTTCACCATACGTGCATGCTACGGGAATCACAAACTTCAACACAAGTATTTCTCAAATTCACAACTACTCAACTAGCATGACTCTAATATCACCATCTCCATATCTCAAAACAATTATCAAGTATCAAACTTCTCATAGTATTCAACACACTCATAAGAGAATTTTATTATTCGTGAATACCTAGGATATTAGGATTTTGAGCAAATTACCATGCTATTTAAGGCTCTGAAAATAATCTAAGTGAAGCATGAGAGTTCATCTATTTCTATAAAATAAAACCACTACTGTGCTCTAAAATGATATAAGTGAAGCACTAGAGCAAATGACAAACTACTCCGACAGATATAAGTGAAGATCAATGTGTAGTCAAATAATTATGCAACTATGTGAAGACTCTCTAACATTTAACAATTTAAGATCTTGGTATTCTATTCAAACAGCAAGCAAAGCAAAATAAAATGACATCTAAGAATAGCAGACATCATGTGAAGAAGCAAAAACTTAGGATCAACCGAAACTAACCGATAGTTGTTGAAGAAGAAAGGTGGGATGCCAACCGGGGCATCCCCAAGCTTAGATGCTTGAGACTTCTTGAAATATTATCTTGGGGTGCCTTGGGCATCCCCAAGCTTGAGATTTTGTGTCTCCTTAATTCCTCTCATATCACGGTCTCCCTAAATCTCAAAAGCTTCATCCACACAAAACTCAACAAGGACTCGTGAGATAAGTTAGTATAAACCATTGCCAAAACCTTATCATACTCTACTGTGGAAAATCACTAAAATTATTATTCAACATTGCATACTAAATGCCTCTGCATATTTAATAGTCCTATCCTCAAATAGAATCATTAAAGAAGCAAACATATGCAAACAATGCAGGTATAACAGCAATCTGCCTAAACAGGATAGTCTGTAAAGAATGCAGCAACATCCATACTTCCCTAGATCCAAAAATTATGAAAGAAAATTCCCACTGTAGTAAATTTATCAGAGCTTAATATTCAAAAGGTTTCAACATTTTATCACATTCTGACTTTTCTAGGGAATTATTGCAACAGCGGTAAACTTTCTGTTTTCAAACAGCAACATTATACTTGTAACATCGGCATAGTAAAGGCTAACAATGCCACTTCTATTGAAATAAAAGATGCAAAACATTGTTCTAAATAACAGCAAGCAAATCCTAACAAAATAAATTGACGCTCCAAGCAAAACACATATCATGTGGTGAATAAAAATATAGCTCCAAGTAAAGTTACCGATGAACGAAGACGAAAGAGGGGATGCCTTCCGGGGCATCCCCAAGCTTAGGCTCTTGGCTATCCTTGAATATTACCTTGGGGTTCCTTGGGAATCCCAAAGCTTAGGCTCTTTCCACTCCTTATTCCATAATCTATCGAATCTTTACCCAAAACATGAAAACTTCACAACACAAAACATAAAGTAGAAAACTCGTGAGCTCCGTTAGTATAAGAAAATGAATCACCACTTCAAGGTACTGTAATGAACTCATTATTTATTTATATTGGTGTTAAAACTACTTTATTCCAACTTATCTATGGTTTATAAACTATTTTACTAGCCATATATTCATCAAAATAAGTAAACAACACATGAAAAACAGAATCTGTCAAAAACAGAACAGTCTGTAGTAATCTGGATCAAATATATACTTATGGAACACATAAAATTCTCAAATAAATTTATGGACCTGAGTAATTTATCTATTAATCATCTGCAAAAAGAATTAACTAAATATCACTCTCCAAATAAAAATGGCAGCAATTCTTGTGAGCGCTAAAGTTTCTGTTTTTTACAGCATGATCAACAAGACTTTCCCCAAGTCTTCCCATAGGTTCTACTTGGCGCAAACACTAATTAAAAGCATAAAACCACATCTAAAAAGAGGCTAGATGAATTATTTATTACTAAACAGGAACAAAAAGCAAGGAACTAAAATAAAATTGGGTTGCCTCCCAACAAGCACTACCGTTTAACGCCCCTAGCTAGGCATGATGATTTTAATGATGCTCACATAAAAGATAAGAATTGTAACATAAAGAGAGCATCAGGAAGAATATGACTAGCACATTTAAGTCTAACCCACTTCCTATGCATAGGGATTTTGTGAGCAAACAATTTATGGGAGCAATACTCAACTTGCATAGGAAGGTAAAACAAGCATAACTTCAAAACTTTAAGCACATAGAGAGGAAACTTAATATTATTGCAATTCCTACAAGCATATACTCCTCCCTCATAATAATTTTCAGTAGCATCATGAATGAACTCAACAATATAACCAGCACCTAAAGCATTCTTTTCATGATCTACAAACATAGAAAATTTACTACTCTCCACACAAGCAAAATTCTTCTAATGAATAATAGTGGGAGCAAACTCAACAAAATAATTATCATGTGAGGCATAATCCAATTGAAAACTAAAATCATGATGACAAGTTTCATGGATATCATTATTCTTTATAGTATACAAGTCATCACAATAATCATCATAGATAGCAACTTTGTTCTCATAATCAATTGGAACCTCTTTCGGAATAGTGGATTCATCACAAAATAAAGTCATGACCTCTCCAAATCCACTTTCATCAATATAATCATCATAAATAGGAGGCATGCTTTCATCATAATAAATTTTCTCATCAAAACTTGGGGGACAAAAAATATCATCTTCATCAAACATAGCTTCCCCAAGCTTGTGGCTTTGCATATCATTAGCATCATGGATATTCATGGAATTCATACTAACAACATTGCAATCATGCTCATCATTTAAATATTTAGTGCCAAACATTTTATAGATTTCTTCTTCTAGCACTTGAGCACAATTATCCTTTCCATCATACTCATGAAAGATATTAAAAAGGTGAAGCATATGAGACAAACTCAATTCCATTTTTTTATAGTTTTCTTTTATAAACTAAACTAGTGATAAAACAAGAAACTAAAAGACTCGATTGCAAGATCTAAAGATATACCTTCAAGCACTCACCTCCCCGGCAACGGCGCTAGAAAAGAGCTTAGTTGACGGGGTGTGTTAGTGCCGCTTTCCTTGCCTCCCCCGCAACGACGCCAGAAAGGAGCTTGATATCTACTACACAACCTTCTTCTTGTAGACGTTGTTGGGCCTCCAAGTGCAGAGGTTTGTAGGACAGTAGCAAATTTCCCTCAAGTGGATGACCTAAGGTTTATCAATCTGTGGGAGGCGTAGGATGAAGATGGTCTCTCTCAAGCAACCCTGCAACCAAATAACAAAGAGTCTCTTGTGTCCCCAACACACCCAATACAATGGTAAATTGTATAGGTGCACTAGTTCGGCGAAGAGATGGTGATACAAGTGCAATATGGATAGTAGATAATAGTTTTTGTAATCTGAAAATATAAAAACAGCAAGTTAACGAATGATAGAAGTGAGCGTAAACGGTATTGCAATGTGTTGAAACAAGGCCTAGGGTTCATACTTTCACTAGTGCAAGTTCCCTCAACAATACTAACATAATTGGATCACATAACTATCCCTCAACATGCAACAAAGAGTCACTCCAAAGTCACTAATAGCGGAGAACGAACGAAGAGATTATTGTAGGGTACGAAACCACCTCAAAGTTATTCTTTTCAATCAATCCGTTGGGCTATTCCTATAAGTGTCACAAACAGCCCAAGAGTTCGTACTAGAATAACACCTTAAGATACAAATCAACCAAAACCCTAGTGTCACCTAGATACTCCAATGTCACCTCAAGTATCTGTGGGTATGATTATACGACATGCATCACACAATCTCAATTCATCTATTCAACCAACACATAGTACCTCAAAGAGTGCCTCAAAGTTTCTACCGGAGAATCACGACGAAAACGTGTGCCAACCCCTATGCATAGGTTCATGAACCCGCAAGTTGGTCACCAAAACATACATCAAGTGGCACGTGGTATCCCATTATCACCACAGATATCCACCGCAAGACATACATCAAGTGTTCTCAAGTCTTTAAAGACTCAATTCGATAACATTACTTCAAAAGGGGAAACTCAATTCATTAGAGAAGACGGGAGGAGAAACATAAGATCCAACTATAATAGCAAAGCTTGCGATGCATCAATATCGTATCATCTCAAGAACACGAGAGAGAGAGAGAGAGATCAAACACATAGCTACTGGTACATACCCTCATCCCCGAGGGAGAACTACTCCCTTCTCGTCATGGAGAGCACCGGGATGATGAAGATGGCCACCAGAGAAGGATTGCCCCCCCCCCCCGGCAGGGTGCCGAAACAGGTCTAGATTGGTTTTCGGTGGTTACGGAGGCTTTTGGCGGCGGAACTCCCGATGTAATCTCCGTTTCGGAAGTTTTAGGTCACGTAGGTATATATGGGTGCAGGAGGTACGTCAGGGGAGCCACGAGGGCCCCACGAGACAGGGGGTGCGCCCTAGGGGGGCGCCCCCCACCCTCGTGAGCACCTCGTTCCTTCCTTGACGTGGGGTCCAAGTCTACCAGGTGTGTTTCCTTCCAAAAATAACTTCTCCAGTTGATTTCGTTCCGTTTCGACTCCGTCTGATATTCCTTTTCTTCAAAACACAGAAATAGGCATAAAACAGCAAATCTGGGCTGGGCCTCCGGTTAATAGGTTAGTCCCAAAAATAATATAAAAGTGGATAATAAAGCCCAATATTGCCCCAAACAGTAGATAATATAGCATGGAGCAATCAAAAATTATAGATACGTTGGAGACATATCAATGTGTGAGGTAAGATACACCGCTGGCGCTTTTAATTTTTCTTATTAATTTGTTTGTTTCACCCTCTGACTGGTGGGACCCAACGTACTACGTGGAGAGAGGTAAGGTGACTAAGGCTGCATTATTTCTGCACCACTGTGGATAGTCTTACCACCAAAGGCACATGACACGATTATGATTGAAATCCCAATGACTCCCACACACACACAAAACCCGGCATGCTTGTCACACGAATGCAGGAATGTATAAAAGGTTATTTCCCTCTCGTTGAACATAACGGGAGGGTTGTGTAGCTGGTTAGCCTGTTCGCTCACTCTCTCGCCCTCTCCCGCTGGAGCCTCAGCGCTTGTAGTTGCTCTCTTCACACTCTCTCGCCCTCTCCAGATCTAAACAAGACTTCGTTGGCCTCTCTCTCCCCTCACTACTGCTCAAAGAGCCGGCAGGATTCGTCTGCTGGGAAGGGAAGGAGGCTTAACAATGTCGCTGTCGGCGAGGGACTACCAGCGCAGCTGTTCACTTTCCACCCAGCGGCGGCGCAGGAGGGCCTCCGACCCCTTCTTCTTCGCCGTCGTCCCGTCGCCCACCGAACCACGCCCCAAGAACCTTAAGGTATAATTTACTTACTCCACATGCATTGCTCTAGCTACATGTATACCATGAATCTAGGACGTGGTTCAAAGAGGAAAGGAGTGGGGGAATGTAGTGGGAAAAGTTGTATATAGCATGAATCTAGGACGTGGTTCAAAGAGGAAATGAAGGGGGAAAGTTGTATAGCATTAATCTAGGACGTGGTTCAAAGAGGAAAGGAATGGGGGAAAGTAGTGGGGAAAGTTGTATCGCATAAATCTAGGACGTGGTTCAAAGAGGAAAGGAAGGGGTGAAAGAACTAGTTCAAAAAGGAAAGGAAGGGACAAGGCTGTAGAATTTGAGCAGGACTAGATTTGCTGCGCTCACATAGGGAAAGGCGTCTAAAGATAACAAAACTGGGACCAACACAAATATGCTCCTTGGTTGCTTGTTCTTTGTTGCAACAGACTGTGCATGACCACAGTACATCGGTAGATGCACATGGTGCTGGTGCGTCCATTGTCCCGTGCAACTCATTAGCTGTTGTTAATCTAAGGCCTTGTTTGGTTAAAAACTCCCTAGTCCCTACCTGCTGGGTTCCAGGGACTAAACATGGACTAGAGGTTATTAAATGGCATGCTAAAATACCATGTTACCCCTAGTAATGAACTAATAGAGACAAGGTGCGATGCGTGGCAGGGGCAACTGTTGGAAAAAGTCCCAAAAAGACTCCCTCAGGGTCTTCTTTCTTTAGTCCCAAATGCCCACTTTTAGTGCCTAAAAGTCCCTCCTCTTTGGTTTAGATGGGACCGACATGGAGTTTTTTTAGTCCCTACACCAAAATGTCCCTGTAAACAAACACCCTCTAATAATGCCGCTGGAAAATTGATGCAATGCCACAGTTAAAAGCAAATTACATGTTTAACAAATTTTATTGTTAATATAATCTCTATGTTAATATTAATCAATGCCACCATTTGATAAATGCTATTGTCTTGATTTCTTTCCCATTTAGATAAGGTAGATGCTTCTTTTTTTGGCTTCTGTGTCATCCACCGTTATTGACCACTAATTGTTTCCTTTGCACCTCTATGTAAACAGGGTTATCTGCTTCACCTCGTTGCCATTGTGACCTTTTGTTGCACTGCACAAAACACTTTTGTTTTAAGAGTGTTTTGTGTAGTTCAACCAAAATGTCACACCAACAACATTGCTTGATTGCTTGATCTTAGTGGAACTGCACAAGAGGAGATCTTACTTCCTATCCGTTAAGGCGAATTTGGTTCAGATCTTCTTCTTGTGAGTTGTTTGAATTCCGCATCATGAGAGGTCAGTACTAGCCTTCTTTCACATGATTCTGCAGTGTGCATTCATATGCTGTGCTACTTGTACGATAATGTTGCTTGATTTTAGTGAAATGCACAAATGGAGACAAGACTTCCAATCTGTATGTGCACGGTAATATCCCATTGAGGTAAGATAAGGATATTTCACAACTGTTGGCCTGTATTTTGCCACTTTCATCAGAAAATTAAGTTTAGTACTATACTTGTACTCCCTAATTGACATGCCAAATCTTAGATTGAAGGCGAAGCTTGTTTGTTATTGAACCAAGTGATGAAGGGGAAGAACAAGGGGAAGAAAAACAAAAATAAACTCCCGGTGCTGTCATGAAAAAGTGGTATTGTCCTTGAGAAGTGCTTCATCTGTGTTGTTTTAAATATTTCCTTTCCTTTTTTTCGAGCAAACATTGATGCTAGCATTTAGTAGTCATCTTGTCTTTGCACAACAGGATCATCTTCCTCTGAAGAAGAATATGGAGTACGTGAAGTGACTAGTTTCGATTATGCCAGGATGAAGAAGCCATGTCTATCTTATCATCAGAAGGAGCAGTTGAAGGATGGTTACATTACTCCCCACAAGACCAAACTAACTTCAGCTCAGAAGGACTGACAAAATCTCCATTTTTTTGCTGTGATGCGCGAGCACAATGTTGTTCTAGGATTCTTTCTGGTGAGTTCCATTTTTCTAAAAGTGTGCTCTACATGGACCATGTATGTGCCTGTTGAAACTGTCAATTCATAGTACAGTTTTCTCTATACTAATCACTTTTTTGTATTTGTGTAAACAGGGGTGCTCAGCTTGATTTCAATGGGAACTGCACAAAATGTTCATGAATACATCGAATCATTCATTTCCACCACAAGAAAGGAGGTGCCGATAAGTTCAAGGCGTTGCAACATATAAGGGCGAAATCATACAAGCTACGCGTGAATTTGGTTGATTTTGGTGGAACTGCACAAAAAGAACAGCTGGTTTATTTAGCACGAGGTGCCATGTGAATGTCTGAACTGATGGCAAACCCTACCCATTCCACAATCGTAGGCATTTGATATTCTGGAATGGGACAACCTTGTCAAATTTTGCTCATTGATTTTAGAAAGACATGCATTTGATATTCTCGAATGGGACGCCCTTGCTGTCAGCAGCGTCGATCAAATTTTCTTTATTCTTTAGTTGTGAAGTAAATATTGCCTCTGACATGTGAGTCGCTGAGATGCATAATCATCAATTGTTTTGAATGTTCTTTATGAATTGCCAGGCCTGTGTGTTTGATTGCAATGTACAGAAACGCTAGCAACCTGCTCAAACTCTTTGTACTCCTTCTGTTCCTTTTTACTTCGCACATTGTGAAAGTGCATACTTTTTTGTATAAGATTGGTCAAAGTAGAGATACTTTGACTGTAGACAAAACTTGTCTGCAGACTAGAAAGGACCGGAGGGAGTACATGTGAAACTGCTGCAAACGAGGTGATCACCCTAGGAATAATGCTAGTACATATTGTTTTGCATGTTCATCCAATGCCAATGATACAGGAATTCGAACTAATCGAAATAAATTCATTCATACACGGTCGGATTTCATATAAACATGCCAGATTTCATTACATTTCATACATTCTTCAATTAAAAAGGGGTGCGCTCGAGGTATAATTAATTAACCGAAGCTACCCACCTGTGTCCCGCTGAGCCGAACAGAAGCTTCACTGACTTAACTGTAGGTGCAGTTGCGTAACTGACATGTGGCCTGTTGGGCCCACGTGTCAGTCAGCCAACTGCACCAGCAGTTAAGTAGAAGCAGCGTTATTCTCTAGCAGAACTCCCCGACTCCACGTCGCCGCCAAGAAGCTAACCGATTGTCAATGGTCAACCCGCCTAGCTTGGCTTCAACAGGAGGGTAGCAGCGGTGGCCTTACTTGGACCCAAGCGGCGGCGACCTACCATGTTCTACTCTTCCTCGTTTTCTGTGTGGCGCGGCCTCGTTGGCAGCGGGGCGGGGCCTCGGCGGAGCCGGCGATGTCCTCTGTCTCATCGCCGGCGGGCGGCACCTCAGCGGAGCGGTGGAAATCCTCCCCCGCGTTGCCGGCGGGGCCTCGGCTGAGCCGGCGGTGTCCTCTGCCTCGTTGTTGGCGTCGTGGGGCCTCGGCGTAGCAGGGCCTCGTTGACGCTAGCGGAGCAGGGACTTGTCGGAGCCGGCATTGTCCTCTGCCTTGTCCTCGATCTCGCCAAACAGTGCCTCGCCCGCTTCATCGCCCTCTTTGCTAGCCTCTTTGTAGGCGGCCGTAGCCTCCGCCACCCGCATGCGCTCCCACCAGCGCTCGAGGCGGCCCTTGCGGGCGGAGCGGTACGAGTCGAGCAGCGCCTCCTGCTCCGTCCGCTCCGCGACGATCTGCTCCTCCGCCTGCAGATGCTCCTGGAGGAGATGGTGGTTGTAGGCGGCGTCGGTCTGCGCCTCCCGGAACTGCTCCTGACGCATCTGTCTCACACTGTCCATATATTCGGCACGGGCCTCGCCGATGGTCATGGTGTAATGCATCAGCGAGGATGGCGCGGAGGAGGGGGCTGGCGCCGGATCGTCGACTACCATGTTCTCCATTGGGACATCGTCGTCCTCCGGCTGCCTGCCGGCTAGCCGGTCAGCAGCAATGGCTGCCATCTCCTTGTGGTCCGTCGTCCGCCCGTCTCGAAGAGCACTGGAGCGCGAGGAAGCCATGGTGGGCAGTAGTGGTGTGTACAGGAGAAAGGGAACGAATGCGGATGACTGCGGCTATGGCCGGCGCAGCAGTTTATATAGCAATGGTGGGAGGGCGGAGGGACGGACGTGTGGCGCCGGAGTAGCCACCTCGGCAACTGTGTATCATTAATGTGGGCGGCAGATGGACGGACGGACGGCACTTGTGTCGTTTGAAGGCGGAGCAATCGCCTAGACTGGGAAGCGGGGCGGGCGGCGCTGACTGTTTCAGGCGGAAAGCGCGCGCGGGCGAGGAGATGACTTTACTTGGAGAGGATGACAATGGGACCCACCAGGTCCATAGCCTCACGCATGCAAGTGCCTCCTTATTATATATATATATATATATATATATATATATATATGTGTGTGTGTGTGTGTGTGTGTGTGTGTGTATAAAACTATACTCCCTCCGTCTAGGTGAATAAGTCGTATTAGAAGGTGCATCACGACCTAGGTGCAAGTAGATTGGTGGAAAAGAAGAATATTTCTCTCTTCTAAACACAACATTTAATCACAGCAGTTAAGAGGATGCCTTATTAGCTACCCATGCAGGCCATCGTAATTCATAGCATGCAAAGCGCTTTTATTTCTTGCCTAATAACCGCATGGATGTGATGCATGCATTGGTCCTTGCCCGAGCAAAAAAAGGGAAGAAAGGGGTTTCCACGGGAGACAACGAGGCAGAGGTGGACGCGCTCGCTGGAGTTATTTATTTTGCTTCCCCCTGGTTTCCTGTCATCACGGTCCCACACCATTGTCAACCTATGTAGTACTACTCAATAAATGAGAGAATTGCACAAGAAACGGCCGACAGCTGGGACCAAGCAGCTCGAGCAGTATTTGTGTTTTTGAGGTGTGAGCACTGCAGAGTTTTTCGATGTTTAGCCCAAATATTAATTTTTCTCCTCTGAACAACAACGAAAACATCGCTGCAGGAATTAACTGGGCGGGCTGTGGCCCGTCTAGCCCAGGCCTGATATCCAGCCCAGATATTAATTTTTTTCAAGCTGAAAATGGCTAGCCCAGCTATACTTTTTTTAGGAATACCCAGGCAAGGTCAAGTTGTTATTCTCTGCCCCGCTGGGCTGCAAATCTTTCCTAGGAGGGATGCATTAGGCTTAACAAGAAAATGGGCTTTAAGAAATAATAAATGGGATGTAATTATAAAAACTGGGCAGTAACTATAAAAAATGCACCAAACACGTGATTACTTTATAAAATATTGTTTTTGGATATTGAAAATTTTAATTTCATTAATTGTTGCGAGCGCAATGTTTCGTTGGATTTTTACGTAATATAAATTTATATGGATATTGTATTTAATCTGACTAGAAATTTCGAGATAAAAATATTTCGGATCCCATCAAAATATGGGAAGTTTTATTGAATTCTGTTTTGAACGGTTGGTTGAAATGGGTTGTACTTTTAACAAACTGTAAATGGGCTGTAGTAAATTCCATTAGAATTCAAAAATGGGCTACACATTCTTACAAATCTCAAATGGGCTATAAGTTCTCTGCCACACACTTCTGGCCTTACTAAGTTTGCGCGTCCCCTAAAAAACAGAGTTGACGTGTATGCAAGGCTTTGTCAACTTATAGTCAACACACGGTTCTAGCAGTAGTGGCCGTTGGATGTCCATCCAACGGATGCCGTGCTTCTTCTTCAATCTCGGATATTCTAGCTTCACCCGCCCAACAAATGATTCCTCCCCCTGACATCTGGGGCGCACCGTTTCGGAAGCTGACCTGTGGGCCTACTAAGTTGACGTACCAAGGGCTTTGTCAACTTAGTCAATATAAATGATTCTAGCTGCAGTGACCGTACGATGTCCATCCAACGGTTGTAGTGCTTCTTCAACCTCTGGTCTTCTTGCTCCAGCCGCCCAAAGCAGCGCCGGTCGTGTCGCCTGCTCCTGCCTCCCGTGGCCGGATGTGCTGCCGTGGAGGCCTCACCGCGCCCTACTATTCCCACCGCTGGCCAGGCCCTACGGCGACGGCAGCCTCACACCGCAGCCGAACGAGTGAACCCTCATATTCCTCTCCGCGTGGGCCTACACTGCCGCATCTTCACGGGCTCCGCATCGTCCCCTTCCTAGGCCTCGCCGTCGTCCACCGCCCTGGTGCTCTCGGCGCGACGTGGTCAACGTGGAAGGAACGAGTTCCATCGGACGTGGACTGTACGTGGAGAGGCTGACAGCTGGGTCCACGGCAACAGCAAGGAAGTGCCTCCATATTACACGGAAAATAATGAGTCCTCCACCTGACAGCAGGGACCCACCGGACGGGCCACCAGTATTTTGCGAAAAAAATCGTTTCCCCCTGACTGCTGGGACCCACCGGACGGGCCACCGTATTTTGCAAAAAAAACGTTCCCCCCGCTGTCAGCTCGGACCCACCAGAAGTGCCTCCTTATTACGGAAAAAAATGAAAACTCCCCCGGCTATCTGGGACCCACCTTGCTGGGAGGCTGACTTGTGGGCCTACTAAGTTGACGGGGACGAATGGCTTTGTCAACTTAGTCAATATGAACGATTCTAGCTCCAGTGACCATACGATGTCCATCCAACGGCCGTAGTGCTTCTTCAACCTCTGGTCTTCTTGCTCCAGCCGCCCAAAGCAGCGCAGGTCTTGCCGCATGCTCCTGCCTCCTGTGGCCGGCTGTGCTATTCCCACCGCTGGCCAGGCCCTCCGGAGACGGCAGCCTCACACCGCAGCCGAACCAGTGAACCCTCGTAGTCCTCTCCGCGCGGGCTTCCACTACCGCGTCGTCCCCTTCCTAGGCCTCGCCGTCGTCCACCGCCATGGTGCTCTCCATGTGGTGTGGTCAACGTGGTCAAGGAACGACTTCCATCGGAAGAGTACTGTACGTGGAGAGGCTGACAGCTGGGTCCACTACCACAACACAGTTTTTTTTGTGATTTGCCAAGTAAGTCGCTTTGTCAGGCCTGTTGGGCTGCAAATCTTTCAAGACGAGGAGACCTTTCATTCGGCTGGCCGAGAAAATGGTCCATCAGTAATGAGAAATGGGCTGTACATTTTTAAAACACATCAAACCGGCAATTAGTTTCAAATATCTTTTTTTTCATTTCAAGATTTTAAATTACATTAATTTTTATGCGTGGAGAATTTGTTGGATTTTATATTGATATAAATTTATTTTTAAAATCAGTTTGAATGTGAGTCGAAATTTCGGGATTAAAAACAGTTCGGACCGCACCGAGATATGCAAAATTCCGTATAATTTTTTAACCGTTGCCACAATATGGGCTGTAATGCTAACAAAAAGAATATGGGCTCCAAAAAAACCTTAAGAATTAGCAAATGGGTTGTAAATTATTAGAAATAATGGCAGATGGGTTGTATGCTGTTTTCCACAGGTTTGAGGCTTTCCTAAAAAGAAGGTTGACGCACAAGCACTGACTGTTGGATGTCCATCCAACGGCCATCGTGCTTCTTCAATCTCTGCTCTTCCTGCTCCAGCCACTCAAACAAGCGCCGGCGGGACTGCCTGCTCCCTCCTCCCCGCGGCCAGCTGTGCTGCCGCGCAGGCCTCACCGCCCGACCGTACTCCCATCGCTGGCCTAGCCATCCCTCTACTCACCCACACCTACTGTTATTCTCCGGCGAAGGCAGACGAACCAGTAAACCCTCGTACAGTCGTAATCCCCTCCGCGTGGGAAACAACTGCCGAGTCTTCCCTGCTTCCGTGTCGTCCCCTTCCTAGGCCTCGCCGTCGTCCACCGCCCTGGTGCTCTTGGCGCGGCGTGGTCAACGTGGTCAAGGAACGACTTCCATCGGACGTGGATTGTACATGGAGAGGCTGATAGATGGTGTTGGGGAACGTTGTAATTTCAAAAAAATTCCTACACACACGCAAGATCATGGTGATGCATAGCAACAAGAGGGGAGAGTGTGATCTACGTACCCTTGTAGACCGACAGCGGAAGCATTAGCACAACGCGGTTGATGTAGTCGTACGTCTTCATGACCCGACCGATCAAGCACCGAAACTACGACACCTCCGAGTTTTAGCACACGTTCAGCTCGATGACGATCCCCGGACTCCGATCCAGCAAAGTGTCGGGGAAGAGTTCCGTCAGCACGACGGCGTGGTGACGATCTTGATGTACTACCGTCGCAGGGCTTCGCCTAAGCACCGCTACAATATTATCGAGGATTATGGTGGAAGGGGGCACCGCACACGGCTAAGAATATGATCACGTGGATCAACTTGTGTCTCTATGGGGTGCCCCCTGCCCCTGTATATAAAGGAGTGGAGGAGGGGAGGGCCGGCCCTCTCTATGGCGCGCCCTAGGGGAGTCCTACTCCCACCGGGAGTAGGATTCCCCCTTTCCTAGTCCAACTAGGAGTCCTTCCATGTAGTAGGAGTAGGAGACAAGGAAGGGGAAGAGGGAAGAGAAGGAAGGAGGGGGCGCAGCCCCTTCCCCTAGTCCTATTCGGACTAGGCCTTGGGGGGCGCGTGGCCTGCCTCTCCCTCTCCCCTAAATCCCAATAAGGCCCATATACTTCTTCACCCATATTCCCGTAACTCCCTGGTACTCCGAAAAATACCCGAACCACTCGGAACCTTTCCTATGTCTGAATATAGTCGTCCAATATATCGATCTTTATGTCTCGACCATTTCGAGACTCCTCGTCATGTCCCCGATCTCATCTAGGACTCCGAACTCCTTCGGTACATCAAAACTCATAAACTCATAATATAACTGTCATCGAAACCTTAAGCGTGCGGACCCTACGGGTTCGAGAACAATGTAGACATGACCGAGACACGTCTCCGGTCAATAACCAATAGCGGAACCTGGATGCTCATATTGGCTCCTACATATTCTATGAAGATCTTTATCGGTCAGACCGCATAACAACATACGTTGTTCCCTTTGTCATCGGTATGTTACTTGCCCGAGATTCGATCGTCGGTATCTCAATACCTAGTTCAATCTCGTTACCGGGAAGTCTCTTTACTCTTTCCGTAATACATCATCTCGCAACTAACTCATTAGTTGCAATGCTTGCAAGGCTTATGTGATGTGCATTACTGAGAGGGCCCAGTGATACCTCTCTGACAATCGGAGTGACAAATCCTAATCTCGAAATACGCCAACCCAACATGTACCTTTGGAGACACCTATAGGGCTCCTTTATAATCACCCAGTTACGTTGTGACGTTTGGTAGCACACAAAGTGTTCCTCCGGTAAACGGGAGTTGCACAATCTCATAGTCATAGGAACATGTATAGGTCATGAAGAAAGCACTAGCAACATACTAAACGATCGAGTGCTAAGCTAATGGAATGGGTCAAGTCAATCACATCATTCTCCTAATGATGTGATCCCGTTAATCAAATAACAACTCTTTGTATATGGTTAGGAAACATAACCATCTTTGATTAACGAGCTAGTCAAGTAGAGGCATACTAGTGACACTCTGTTTGTCTATGTATTCACACATGTATTATGTTTCCGGTTAATACAATTCTAGCATGAATAATAAACATTTATCATGAAATAAGGAAGTAAATAATAACTTTATTATTGCCTCTAGGGCATATTTCCTTCAGTCTCCCACTTGCACTAGAGTCAATAATCTAGTTCACATTGCCATGTGATCTAACATCAATAGTTCATATCTTTATGTGGTTAACACCCATAGTTCACATTGATATGTGACCAACACCCAAAGGGTTTCCTAGAGTCAGTAATCTAGTTCACATTGCTATGTGATTAACACCCAAAGAGTACTAAGGTGTGATCGTGTTTTTCCTGTGAGAGAAGTTTAGTCAATGGGTCTGCCATATTCAGATCCATATGTATTTTGCAATTTTCTATGTCTACAATGCCTTGCATGGAGCTACTTTAGCTAATTGCTCCCACTTTCAATATGTATCCAGATGAAGACTAAGAGTCATCCGGATCAGTGCCAAAACTTGTATCGACATAACCCTTTTATTGCGAACCTTTTGTCACCTCCATAATCGAGAAACATATCCTTATTCCACTAAGGATAAGTTTTGACCGCTGTCCAGTGATCTACTCCTAGATCACTATTGTACTCACTTGCCAAAATTAGTGTAGGGTATACAATAGGTGTCGGTGTCAAAACTGGCGGATCTCGGGTAGGGGGTCCCGAACTGTGCGTCTAGGTCGGATGGTAACAGGAGACAGGGGACACTTTGTTTTACCCAGGTTCGGGCCCTCTCGATGGAGGTAATACCCTACTCCTGCTTGATTAATATTGATGATATGGGTAGTACAAGAGTAGATCTACCAAGAGATCAAGGAGGCTAAAACCCTAGAAGCTAGCCTATGGTATGATTGTTGTGTATGGAGTTGATCCTCTACGGACTACAACCCTCCGGTTTATATAGACACCGGATAGGGTTAGGGTTACACAGAGTCGGTTACAATGGTAGGAGATCTTGAATATCGCATCGCCAAGCTTGCCTTCCACGCCAAGGAAAGTCCCATCCGGACACGGGACGAAGTCTTCAATCTTATATCTTCATAGTCCAGGAGTCCGGCTGTATAGTCCGGCTATCTGAACACCCCCTAATCCAGGACTCCCTTAGTAGCCCCTGAACCAGGCTTCAATGACGACGAGTCCGGTGTGCAATTTGTCTTCGGCATTGCAAGGCGGGTTCCTCCTCCAAGTCCTTCATAGAAGATTGTAATCACCAAGAGTAGTGTCCGGCTCTGTAAAATAAGTTTCCACATATTGCTATAGAGAGAATAATATTAACACAAATCAAATCTGCTGACGTATTCTGCAGTGCGCCATCACACTACAGCCAAGTCCTTTACTCGAATCGTTTTTACTTTTCCACCTCAGCATGTTTCGCGAGGCGGTTTCCTTGGCATGTCTTGTCAAAGCAGAGATCGTGTACCCTTTTTACGGGATTCTCATTAATACGGATGTGGGTAACCCAACCGCGCCATTTATCACGGCGCTCGGGAGGCAAGCGAGTTTTATTAGGCAAGTGGGGACGCATAACCGCATCCGTCTATATAAGGGGATAAGGATCCACCCTATTTACCTACGCCTTCTTCCTCCCTTGCCTACCCATCTCTCGCGCACCCGAGCTCCAGCGCCCAAGCCCGCACTTCCCACCTCAACCTTCTCCAGCAATGTCCGGAGCAGGAGGCAAATGGATGGTCTCCACCGTTACGGAGGGCAAAATCAAGAAGCTAAGGAAGGCCGGGTATCTGTCCAAGGACATCGCGCACCGGCTTCCTGAGGAGGAACAGCCTATCCCCACCCCAAGGCCCCATGAGAGGGTGGTATTTCTCCTCCACATCCTCCGCGGACTGGGTTTTCCACTCCACCCTTTTGTCCGGGGGCTCATGTTCTACTACGACCTGGATTTCCATGATCTGGCTCCGAACTTCATCCTCAACATCTCGGCGTTTATCATCGTGTGCGAGGCCATTCTCCGCGTCCGCCCCCATTTCGGCCTCTGGCTCAAGACTTTCAACGTCAAGCCCAAGGTGGTGAGCGGCAGCCAGGCGGAGTGCGGAGGCGCCATGGGGGGCACGATGGCCAACGCCCTATGGTTCGAGGGCTCTTTCATGGAGACCCTAAAGGGATGGCAATCCGGGTGGTTTTATATCACCGAGCCACGCGATCCGGAATGGACCGCGGTCCCTGAGTTCCGATCCGGACCCCCCACGCGGCTTGTGTCCTGGAAAGAGACGGGCCTGTCATGGGGTGACGAGAGAGAGGTGACCGGATTGCAAACATGCATCCGGTCCCTGGTGAACAAGCCAATCCGGCTTGTCAATATAATCCAGGTTATGCTCGTCCGCCGGATCCTCCCGTGCCAACACCGGGATTTCAATCTGTGGGAGTTCAACTCGGCGGAACATCAAACCCTCAGCAGGCTCTTCGACACAACGTACGAAGATGCCTGGAAGATGCTATTCAAGGGCGCCGAGGCTCCCGCATCGGCTTCCGAGGACCGCGGATACAGCTCGCAGCGTCACGCTAGCAAGGTATGCTATCTACACCTGTTACAGGATGTTCAAACTTTTTTCATAGTTTGACTCTATGCGGGATCTAAACTCCCTTGCCTTTGACAGGCTTGGCGGGCGATGGCCGAACCGATTAACTATCCGGCTCCGCTGCCCGAAGACCCAGCCCCAGCTCTACTGGTGAAGCTGCTGACTCCGGTGCCTTATGTGGTGCCGGAGAAGAAGGCCAAGAAGAAGAAGACCACGGGGACTCGAAAGAGTACCCGTAATGTGGTGTTGTCGGACTCGTCATCCGGCGAGTCCGAGACGCCCTCCTCCCATAAAAACGAGGAGGAGGTAGAAGAAACCTCTCCCCCTCCAGCGGGGGGAGGAAAGAAGAGGGAGGCCGCCCAACTGGGGAGGCTGAGGGGTCCAGGAAGAGGAAGACCCCTCCGCCGAACTATTCCCCCGACGGGAGACGAAGAGGAGTGGCCGGACAGGGCCAAGCGTCCGGCGAAATTGTAAGTTCGGATATCAGAGTAACTCGTGATGTTCCTTTGTTGCACAGCTTTACCTAATGTCAATGATACTTATGCAGTCCGCCCCGGGCCGAACTCAACGAGTCGTCCAGCGGCTCCCTGGATTCATCGGATGTGAACTCCGTTCCGCCCGCTGTCTCCCCCCGCACTACGGACGACGCTGAAGTGGCGTCACGACAAGATCCGGGGCAGGAGGAGGTGGTCCTGGAGGAGCCGCAAGGCAACCTCCCGGACTCCAGGAGTAAAGGGGACAAGACCCCCCAGGGCTCCAAGTCCGGCATTAAGCCGGACACCGTGCCGGAATCTTCAACGATTCCGGCCCGCGGCAGGCGAACTCCTTCCAAGAGGAGCAAGCCTTCTGAGCCGGCAACCTCCGTCCAACCAGAGGTGCCGGACAATCTGCTGGAGGTTCTTGAAGGCGCCTCCATCGATGAGGAGCACCGTACTATTATGAGTGCGGTGATCCAGAAGGTCCAGTCCGCCAAGAGCGGGCTGAGTGAACCTTGCGCTAGCCTCCTAATAGGCTTCGAGGTAAGTAAAAATATGTAAAAATATTACCGCATAGACAGTAGCCCCTGATGCTCTGTTTGGCGTTCAGAAAGAAAAGCCGAATATAGGATCTATTAAATTTCGTAGGAGTCTAACAATAAAGAGTCAATATGCGTATGCAGGCTTCGTTGCTGTCCACCGCCACAATGACTGCGGAGGTGGGTGTCCTGAAACAGGGACTCGAGCGGACCGAGCAAGAGCTCGGCCTTGCCAAGCGGCAACTCAAGGAGAAAGAAGGTAAGAAATACCTTACAGAAATAAGTGCCTATAGAGAGGCGTGATTGCAAAAAATAACAGGATTGTACTGCTTATTGTAGGGGCCACGATTGAGGTGGCGACCCTCAAGCAGGCGCTGTTTGAGGCCGAAAAGAAAACGGCCGCGGAGTGCACCGAGCGAGAAAAGCTTGGGGTTCAGGTCGGCGAGGTGCAGCAAGAGCTTCAGGCTCTCATGAGAAAACATGAGAGTTTGGAGCTTGAGTCAGAGACCCGAGCGTCCGAGCTCGCGGCGGCCCTTGAGACTGCCAAGTCTGCCAAGGCTGAAGCCCAAAAGGCCCTCCGAGAGTTGGAGGATATGAAGAAGATAGCAGCGGGTAAGGCATTCTTTATGCAAAGCAGAAATATAAAAGTAAACTACTTGTTACTTACCCGAATCCGGAGTTCTCCAGGGGCATTCGCAGATCTTCCCCGCAGCGTATCCGATGCCGCCGCATTCTACCGAGCTGAAGACGGCAGCTAGACGGAGAAGGTGTTCTGGTCTCAGTATGCTGAGGCCGGACACCCTGTGCCCTTGAGTGACCAGCTGAAACAGCTGGTCGAACTCCACAAGGCGGCCGAACAGGCCATGAAGGGCTTCATAGTTCGGCTGTGGCCCGGAGAGGCCCTGCCTGGGAGCTACTTCGGGCTGGTGCGGCGGCTGGTGGAGGCCTGTCCAAGGCTCGAGGTCCTCAAGCGCTCCGTCTGCATCGAAGGTGCCCGTTTTTCCCTTGCCCGTGTAAAGGTGCACTGGGGTAAGCTAGACGGTGAGAAGCTTGTGAAGGACGGGCCGCCGCCGGGGAAGGAGCATCGCAAGCCCGAGAACTATTACAAGGATGTTCTTGCGGGTGCTTGCCTTGTGGCAGATGAATGTACCAAGGATGTAATTTTTGAATAAACTCGCTCGTTTTTATCCTGTGCGTTGAAAACTTGTTCATAGGCGCTTAAGCAATGCTTGTTGAATTTAAAATATTATTTTCTGTGCGGCCGTTTATCAAAAAATTGAGAGATGGCCAGTCATCGGCTTCTACCCCCCTGCCACTAGTGCTGGGGTGTTCGGGGATAAACCTGAGCACTCTTTTTCCCATAGTTCGGTCCTTCGAGGGAGGTGCTCAGCACGGCAAACCAGGCAATCGGACTATAATGCTTGAGCACTCTCATTTAGCCATAGAACTTTATAATTTTAAATTTCGGCGAAGCCCCTAGTTCGGAAGACCGAGTTCGGGGCGCTATCCACGCCTTGGCTGGGGTTATCCAGCTCCTCGCTCGAAGCGGCATAGGCCTTTAGGGACCCGAAAAACCTCTCAAACAGCGACCGGTCTCTTGCCTCATCATGACAGTCAGTTTTAGCCTTCTCCACTGAGGTGCTTAGCCCAGCTCAACCGGGGCACAATCGCGGTGGTTCTCCTAGTGCTACCTTAGCCGATATAGCGGAACGTAAGGCACCAAAACATAGCAGCCGGGCAAACCCAACTATTGACCCAAATCATGATTCGGAGCCGATGCATATAGTGATATAAGTTCGGGGTGCCGCACTTGTGAAAGTGTACGGACTTCTCACACCATATTAAAGGGTACTGAAGCCCCTGGCGTACTTGTCGTACCATAGTGTACGGGTGCAACATGTCATTAATGAACATATATAAAATAGAGTAATGCAAAAAAATAGACAAAAAGCTAAGCATTGTTTATGGAGAGGCTGTTTATCAAAGCCGAACGATACAAATAGTGCGGTAAGCAAAAGAAATTGGACTATTCAGTATGTCCTGACCAGGGAAAGGCCGCGGGATTTTATTTAAAACAGGTATACTGCTTGTAACAGAGACCACCTGGGGATTCCATAATGCGGCATGGCTTGTCTACCTCCCTGGATCTTGCATCGTTTGTGCGGCAGTCGAATTGCCGAACAGGTCGTCCGAAGTATGGAGTCCTGAAAGTAAGAAAAGAAAAAGAATCCGGCAGCCCCTGGTACGTTTTAAGCCGTATTTTGGGCGTGCCATTATTGTGCCCCTTCCCCTGTGCCCATGGTATTTCAAGGGCGTAGTTGTGTACGCGAGGCACTGGTTTCGCTAGGTCGCGAAAGCTGGGGTTGGAGCCGCATTGCTACGCTTGCTCAGAGTGTGCCAGGCGGTCCTGCTGTAGGTTACTCCGGGCGCGCTTGGCAGTGTCTGGCTTTTTAATGGCCGGACTGGGGAATTGCCTAAGAAGGCTACTTTGTACCTCCGCTGCGAGAGCCACCGTATGCTCCTCCGTACAGAGGGAGCGTTCGGTGTTTCCGTTGATCGTGATTACTCCTCGAGGGCCTAGCATCTTGAGTTTGAGATATGCGTAATGCGGCACCGCTTTGAATTTTGCGAATGCGGTTCGTCCGAGCAGGGCGTGATAGCCACTGCGAAACGGGACTATATCGAAGATTAACTCTTCGCTTCGGAAATTATCCGGGGATCCGAAGACCACGTCAAGTGTTACTGAGCCTGTACAGTTGGCTTCTACACCTGGTATAACACCTTTAAAGGTCGTTCTTGTGGGTTTGATCCTTGAGGGATCTATGCCCATTTTCCGCACTGTGTCCTGATAAAGCAGGTTCAAGCTACTGCCGCCGTCCATGAGGACTCTTGTGAGGTGAAATCCGTCGATGATTGGGTCGAGAACCAATGCGGCGAAGCCGCCATGACGGATGCTAGTGGGATGGTCCCTTCGATCAAAGGTGATCGGGCAAGAGGACCATGGGTTGAACTTTGGGGCGACTGGCTCCATCGCGTATACGTCCCGCAGCGCACGCTTCCGCTCCCGCTTGGGAATGTGGGTTGCGTATATCATGTTCACCGTCTGCACTTGTGGGGGAAAGCCCTTCTGTCCATTGTTGTTCGGCGGCTTGGGCTCCTCGTCGTCGCTATGCAGCCCCTTGTCTCTGTTTTCGGCTCTTAATTTGCCTGCCTGCTTGAACACCCAACAATCCCTGTTAGTGTGATTGGCTGGCTTTTCGGGGGTGCCATGTATCTGGCAAAAGCGATCAAGTATTCGGTCCAAATTGGACGGGCCCTGAGTATTATTTTTGAATGGCTTTTTCCGCTGACTGGATTTATAGCCTCTGAATCCGGCATTGACTGCCGTCTCTTCATTGCTGTCGCTGTTAACGCGGCGTTTTTGTTTGTTCCGACGTGTCCTGCCACTTTTGTCCTTGGTGTCCGAATTACCAGGGTTCTTTGATAAATTGTTACTGCGGGCTAGCCAGCTGTCTTCTCCCGTGCAAAAGCGGGTCATGAGTGTCGTGAGGGCTGCCATGGACTTCGGCTTTTCCTGTCCCAGGTGCCGGGCAAGCCACTCGTCGCGGATGTTATGCTTGAAGGCTGCTAGGGCCTCTGCGTCCGGACAGTCGACTATCTGGTTTTTCTTTGTTAGGAACCGTGTCCAGAATTGTCTGGCTGATTCTTCTGGCTGCTGAATTATGTGGCTTAAGTCGTCGGCATCCGGCGGTCGCACGTAAGTGCCCTGGAAGTTATCGAGGAATGCTGCTTCCAGGTCCTCCCAAGAACTGATTGAGTCTGCTGGCAAGCTATTAAGCCAATGCCGGGCTGGTCCTTTAAGTTTGAGCGGGAGGTACTTGATGGCGTGTAGATCATCGCCGCGTGCCATGTGGATGTGAAGGAGATAGTCCTCAATCCATACCGCCGGGTCTGTGGTGCCATCGTACGATTCAATGTTTATGGGTTTGAAGCCCTCTGGGATTTTATGATCCATTACTTCATTCGTGAAGCATAGCGGGTGTGCGGCGCCTCTGTACTGGGCTATATCACGACGCAGCTCGGAAGAGCTATGTCTGTTGTGTTCGGCCCGGCCGGATTTGTTGTATCCGGAGTGAAGATCATTGTCACATGTCGTAGGGCGCCTGCGCGATCCGTAGATCGATCTTGTCTATCTTGCCTTATCCTCCAGTATGTCTCGCAGGTCGGGCGCATTTTCCCGTGCCTTAGTTGTGCGGTGGCGGGGCATGGCTTGGTTGGAGGGCTGAGCGGCCTCTCTGTCACGGCCACGGGGTGGCCGGTCTGCCATGTCATGCGCTGGTGATGTAGGTGCTTCCTCCTCTGATCGGGGTAGCGGCCTGCGCTTCGGGTAACTCTTGGAGGGGCGTTCGAGTTCATACTCTTCGGCCGCAAGGACTTCAGTCCATCTGTCAGCTAGCAAATCTTGGGCAGCTTTAAGCTGTTGCTGCTTTTTCTTGAGGCTGCTTGCCGTGGCTAAAAGCCTGCGTTTAAAACGCTCTTATTCGGCAGGGTTTGATGGTATGACGAATTCGTCGTCATCGAGGCTTGCCTCGTCTTCGGAGGGAGGCGTATAGTTATCGTCCTCGACCTCTCGGTTTGCCGCTCTCTCATGAGGGCCGGATTCTCCATCTTCCTGTGCCAAATCTTGCTGAGGTGGGTGTTCTTCGGCGCTGTCCGGGGTAGTATTATCTCCCGTGCCGGAATCACCGTTTTTGCTTTGGCGGGATTTAGAGCGGCGCCGCTGACGCTGGCGCTTTGGCTATTTCTTGGGGCGTCATCCCCCACTGTTCCATCGTCATCTCCATCTTTTGGAGTATCCACCATGTATATATCATATGACGAGGTGGCTTTCCAGCGCCCTATAGGTGCTGGTTCCTGTTCGTCTCCTATATCGTCATCCATGCCGTCGATGTCTTCGGAGCCGAAGTCAAGTATGTCAGTTAAATCGTCGACAGTGGCTACAAAGTGGGTGGTGGGTGGGTTTTGAATTTACTCACTATCCGTATTCCACCCTTGCTGACCGTAGTCCGGCCAGGGCTCTCCTTATAAGGAGAGAGACTTAAGAGAATTCAGGATGTCGCCAAAAGGCGAAAGCTGAAAGATGTCCGCTGTGGTGAACTCCGTTACCGGCGCCCACTCGGATTCGATTGGCAGGGGCGCGGGGGGCTCGGAGTTTGGAGAGGAATCCGGCTCCTCGAAGTCACGGGCTATGTGGAGTGCGGGGCTGGAGTTCGGCTCGATCGCCTCTGAGATCGCAGCCCCTGAGGCAGCGTCCAACCGCTGATCCTCGATCGGCCCAGTACGTTCCGAATCAATGGTCGAAACCGATGCGTGTGCGCCTCCAAGGCGCTGTTCGGCGGCAGAGCTATATCATGCCCATCGAGACAGTGCGGCGCGCTTGGCTATGGCTCGAATCCGTCGAAGATCAAGTCTCCACAGATGTCAGCTGTGTAGTTTAGGCTTCCAAACCTGACCTGATGGCCAGGGGCGTAGCTTTCGATCTTCTCAAGGTGGCCAAGCGAGTTGGCCCACAGTGCGAAGCCGCCGAAGACGAAGATCTGTCCAGGGAGAAAAGTCTCACCCTGGACCGCATCGTTGTTGAAGATCGAAGGAGCCATCGGGCCTGAAGGCGACGACACAGAGGAACTCTCAATGAAAGCACCAATGTTGGTGTCAAAACCGGCGGATCTCGGGTAGGGGGTCCTGAACTTCGCGTCTAGGTCAGATGGTAACAGGAGACAGGGGACACTTTGTTTTACCCAGGTTTGGGCCCTCTCGATGGAGGTAATACCCTACTCCTGCTTGATTAATATTTATGATATGGGTAGTACAAGAGTAGATCTACCACGAGATCAAGGAGGCTAAAACCCTAGAAGCTAGCCTATGGTATGATTGTTGTGTATGGAGTTGATCCTCTACGGACTACAACCCTCCGGTTTATATAGACACCGGATAGGGTTAGGGTTACACAGAGTCGGTTACAATGGTAGGAGATCTTGAATATCGCATCGCCAAGCTTGACTTCCATGCCAAGGAAAGTCCCATCCGGACACGGGACGAAGTCTTCAATCTTATATCTTCATAGTCCAGGAGTCCGACTGAAGGTATAGTCCGGCTATCCGAACATCCCCTAATCCAGGACTCCCTCAATAGGTCGGGTACACAGCATGGCATACTTTATAGAACCTATGGCCAAGGCATAGGGAATGACTTTCATTCTCATTCTATTTTCTGCCGTGGTCGGGCTTTGAGTCTTACTCAATTTCACACCTTGTAACACAGGCAAGAATTCTTTCTTTGACTGTTCCATTTTGAACTACTTCAAAATCTTGTCAAAGTATGTACTCATTGAAAAAAAAACTTATCAAGCGTCTTGATCTATCTCTATAGATCTTGATGCTCAATATGTAAGCAGCTTCACCGTGGTTTTCTTTGAAAAAATCCTTTCAAATACTCCTTTATGCTTTGCAGAATAATTCTACATTATTTCCGATCAACAATATGTCATACACATATACTTATCAGAAATGCTGTAGTGCTCCCACTCACTTTCTTGTAAATACAGGCTTCACTGCAAGTCTGTATAAAACTATATGCTTTGATCAACTTATCAAAGCGTATATTCCAACTCCGAGATGCTTGCACCAGTCCATAGATGGATCGCTGGAGCTTGCATATTTTGTTAGCACCTTTAGGATTGACAAAACCTTCTAGTTGCATCATATACAACTCTTCTTTAAATCCATTAAGGAATGTAGTTTTGTTTATCCATTTGCCAGATTTCATAAAATGCGGCAATTGCTAACATGATTTGGACAGACTTAACCATCGCTACGAGTGAGAAAATTTCATCGTAGTCAACACCTTGAACTTTGTCAAAAACCTTTTTCGACAAGTCTAGCTTTGTAGATAGTAACACTACTATCAGCATCCGTCTTCCTCTTGAAGATCCATTTATTTTCTATGGCTTGCCGATCATCGGGCAAATCCATCAAAGTCCATACTTTGTTCTCATACATGGATCATATCTCAGATTTCATGGCCTCAAACCATTTCGCGGAATTTGGGCTCATCATCGCTTCCTCATAGTTCGCAAGTTCGTCATGGTCTAGTAACATGACTTCCAGAACAGGATTACCGTACCACTCTGGTGCGGATCTCACTCTGGTTTACCTACGAGATTTGGTAGTAACTTGATCTAAAGTTACATGATCATCATCATTAGCTTCCTCACTAATTGGTGTAGTAGTCACAAGAACAGATTTCTGTGATGAACTACTTTCCAATAAGGGAGAAGGTACAATTACCTTATCAAGTTTTCTACTTTCCTCCCACTCACTTCTTTCGAGAGAAACTCCTTCTCTAGAAAGGATCCATTCTTAGCAACGAATCTCTTGCCTTCGGATCTGTGATAGAAGGTGTACCCAACAGTCTCCTTTGGGTATCCTATGAAGACATATTTCTCCGATTTGGGTTTGAGCTTATCAGGATGAAACTTTTTCACTTAAGCATCACAACCCAAAACTTTAAGAAACAACAACTTTGGTTTCTTGCCAAACCATAATTCAGATTGTGTCGTCTCAACGGATTTAGATGGTGCCCTTTTTAATGTGAATGCAGCTGTCTCTAATGCATAACCCCAAAACGATAGTGGTAGATCGGTAAGAGACATCATAGATTGCACTATATCCAATAAAGTATGGTTATGACGATCGGACACACCATTATGCTATGGTGTTCCAGGTGGCATGAGTTTGTGAAACTATTCCACAATGTTTTAATTGAAGACCAAACTTGTAACTCAAATATTTGTCTCCACGATCAGTTCGTAGAAACCTTATTTTCTTGTCACGATGATTTTCCACTTCACCCTGAAATTATTTGAACTTTTCAAATGTTTCAGACATATGTTTCATCAAGTAGATATACTCATATCTTCTCAAATCATCTGTGAAGGTCAGAAAATAATGATACCCGCCGCGAGCCTCAACACTCATTGGACTGCATACATCAGTATGTATTATTTCCAATCAAGTTTGTTGCTCGCTCCATTGTTCCGGAGAACGGAGTCTTAGTCATCTTGCCCATGAGGCATGGTTCGCAAGTACCAAGTGATTCATAATCAAGTGGTTCCAAAAGTCCATCAGTATGGAGTTTCTTCATGCGCTTTACACCGATATGACCTAAACGGCAGTGCCACAAATAAGTTGCACTATCATTATTAACTTTGCATCTTTTGGCTTCAATATTATGAATATGTGTAACACTATGATCGAGATCCAACGAACTATTTTCATTGGGTGTATGACCATCTAAGGTTTTATTCATGTAAACAGAACAACAATTATTCTCCGATTTTAATGAATAACCGTATTGCAACAAACATGATCAAATCATATTCATGCTCAACGCAAACACCAAATAACACTTATTTAGTTTCAACACTAATCCTGAAAGTATAGGGAGTGTGCGATGATGATCATATCAATCTTGGAACTACTTCCAACACACATCGTCACCTCACCCTTTACTAGTTTCTGTTTATTCTGCAACTCCCATTTTGAGTTACTACTTTTAGCAACTGAACCAGTATCAAATGCCGAGGGGTTGCTATAAGCACTAGTAGAGTACACATCAATAACACGTATATCCAATATACCTTTGTTTACCTTTCCATCCTTCTTATCCGCCAAATACTTGGGGTAGTTCCACTTCCGGTGACCAGTCCCTTTGCAGTAGAAGCACTTAGTCTCAGGCTTAGGATCAGACTTGGGCTTCTTCACTTGAGCAGCAACTTGCTTGCCGTTCTTCTTGAAGTTCCCCTTCTTCCCTTTGCCCTTTTTTTGAAACTAGTGGTCTTGTCAACCATCAACACTTGATGTTTTCTTGATTTCTACCTTCGTTTATTTCAACATCACGAAGAGCTTGGGAGTTGTTTCCGTTATCCCTTGCATATTATAGTTCATCACGAAGTTCTACTAACTTGGTGATGGTGACTAGAGAATTCTATCAATCACTATCTTATCTGGAAGATTAACTCCCACTTGATTCAAGCGATTGTAGTACCCAGACAATCTGAGCACATGCTCACTAGTTGAGAGATTCTCCTCCATCTTTTAGCTATAGAACTTGTTGGAGACTTCATATCTCTCAACTCAGGTATTTGCTTGAAATATTAACTTCAACTCCTGGAACATCTCATATGGTCCATGACGTTCAAAACGTCGTTGAAGTCCCGATTCTAAGCCATTAAGCATGGTGCACTAAACTATCAAGTAGTCATCATATTGAGCTAGCCAAACGTTCATAACGTCTGCATCTGCTCCTGCAATAGGTCTGTCACCTAGCGGTGCATCAAGGACATAATTCTTCTGTGCAGCAATGAGGATAAACCTCAGATCGCGGATCCAATCCGCATCATTGCTAATAACATCTTTCAACACAATTTTCTCTAGGAACATATCAAAATAAACACAGGGAAAAAACAACACGAGCTATTGATCTACAACATAATTTGCAAAATACTACCAGGACTAAGTTCATGATAAATTAAAGTTCAATTAATCATATTACTTAAGAACTCCCACTTAGATAGACATCCCTCTAATCCTCTAAGTGATCACGTGATCCAAATCAATTAAACCATGTCCGATCATCACGTGAGATGGAGCAGTTTCAATGGTGAACATCACTATGTTGATCATATCTACTATATGATTCATGCTCGACCTTTCGGTCTCTGTGTTCCGAGGCCAAATCTGTATATGCTTGGCTCGTCAAGTATAACCTGAGTATTCCGCGTGTGCAACTGTTTTGCACCCGTTGTATTTGAACGTAGAGCCTATCACACCCAATCATCACGTGGTGTCTCAGCACGAAGAACTTTCACAACGGTGCATACTCAGGGAGAACACTTCTTGGTAATTAGTGAGAGATCATCTTAAAATGCTACCGTCAATCAAAGCAAGATCAGATGCATAAAAGATAAACATCACATGCAATCAATATAAGTGATATGATATGGCCATCATCATCTTGTGCTTGTGATCTCCATCTTCGAAGCACCGTCATGATCACCATCGTCACCGGCGCGACACCTTGATCACCATCGTAGCATCGTTGTCGTCTCGCCAATCTTATGATTCCACGACTATCGCTGCCGCTTAGTGATAAAGTAAAGCATTACAGCAATTGCATTGCATACAATAAAGCGACAACCATATGGCTCCTGCCAGTTGCCGATAACTTGGTTACAAAACATGATCATCTCATACAATAAAATTTAGCATCATGTCTTGACCATATCACATCACAACATGCCCTGCAAAAACAAGTTAGACGTCCTCTACTTTGTTGTTGCAAGTTTTACGTGGCTGCTACGGGCTTAAGCAAGAACCAATATTACCTATGCATCAAAACCACAACGATAGTTTGTCGAGTTGGTGTTGTTTTAACCTTCGCAAGGACCGGGCGTAGCCACACTCGGTTCAACTAAAGTTGGAGAAACTGTCACCCGCTAGCCACCTTTGTGCAAAGCACGTCGGGAGAACCGGTCTCGCGTAAGCGTACGCGTAATGTCGGTCCGGGCCGCTTCGTCCAACAATACCGCCGAACCAAAGTATGACTTATATCGCCCACAACTCACTTGTGTTCTACTCGTGCATATAACATCAACACATGAAACCTAGGCTCGGATGCCACTATTGAGGAACGTAGTAATTTCAAAAAAATTCCTACGCACACGCAAGATCATGGTGATGCATAGCAACGAGAGGGGAGAGTGTGATCTACGTACCCTTGTAGACCGACAGCGGAAGTGTTAGCACAATGCGGTTGATGTAGTCGTACGTCTTAGCGGCCCGACCGATCAAGCACCGAAACTACGGCACCTCCGAGTTTTAGCACACGTTCAGCTCGATGACGATCCCCGGACTCTGATCCAGCAAAGTGTCGGGGAAGAGTTCCGTCAGCACGACAGCGTGGTGACGATCTTGATGTACTACCGTCGCAGGGCTTCGCCTAAGCACTGCTACAATATTATCGAGGATTATGGTGGAAGGGGGCACCGCACACGGCTATGAATATGATCATGTGGATCAACTTGTGTATCTATGGGGCGCCCCCTTCCCCCATATATAAAGGAGTGGAGGAGGGGAGGGCCGGCCCTCTCTATGGCGCGCCCTAGGAGAGTCCTACTCCCACCGGGAGTAGGATTCCCCCTTTCCTAGTCCAACTAGGAGTCCTTCCATGTAGTAGGAGTAGGAGACAAGGAAGGGGAAGAGGGGAGAGAAGGAAGGAGGGGGCGCAGCCCCTCCCCCTAGTCCAATTCGGACTAGGCCTTGGGGGGGCGCGGCCTGCCTCTCCCTCTCCCCTAAAGCCCAATAAGGCCCATATACTTCTTCTCCCGTATTCCCATAACTCCCCGGTACTCCGAAAAATACCCGAACCACTCGGAACCTTTCCGATGTCCAAATATAGTCGTCCAATATATCGATCTTTACGTCTCGACCATTTCGAGACTCCTCGTCATGTCCCTGATCTCATCCGGGACTCCGAACTCCTTCGGTACATCAAAACTCATAAACTCATAATATAAGTGTCATCGAAACCTTAAGCGTGCGGACCTTACGGGTTCGAGAACAATGTAGACATGACCGAGACACGTCTCCGGTCAATAGCCAATAGCGGAACCTGGATGCTCATATTGGCTCCTACATATTCTACGAAGATCTTTATCGGTCAGACCGCATAACAACATACGTTGTTCCCTTTGTCATCGGTATGTTACTTGCCCAAGATTCGATCGTCGGTATCTCAATACCTATTCAATCTCGTTACCGGGAAGTCTCTTTACTCATTCCGTAATACATCATCTCGCAACTAACTCATTAGTTGCAATGCTTGCAAGGCTTATGTGATGTGCATTACCGAGAGGGCCCAGAGATACCTCTCCAACAATCGGAGTGACAAATCCTAATCTCGAAATACGCCAACCTAACATGTACCTTTGGAGACACCTGTAGAGCTCCTTTATAATCACCCAGTTACGTTGTGACGTTTGGTAGCACACAAAGTGTTCCTCCGGTAAACGGGAGTTGCATAATCTCATAGTCATAAGAACATGTATAGGTCATGAAGAAAGCAATAGCAACATACTAAACGATCGAGTGCTAAGCTAATGGAATGGGTCAAGTCAATCACATCATTCTCCTAATGATGTGATCCCATTAATCAAATAACAACTCTTTGTATATGGTTAGGAAACATAACCATCTTTGATTAACGAGCTAGTCAAGTAGAGGCATACTAGTGACACTCTGTTTGTCTATGTATTCACATATGTATTATGTTTCCGGTTAATACTATTCTAGCATGAATAATAAACATTTATCATGAAATAAGGAAATAAATAATAACTTTATTATTGCCTCTAGGGCATATTTCCTTCAGCTGGGTCCAAGGCCGCAGCAAGGAAGTGCCTCCTTATTACGCGTAAAATAATGATTCCTCCACCTGACAGCTGGGACCCACCGGATGGGCCACTGTATTTCGCGAAAAAAATGTTTCCCCCTGACTGCTGGGACCCACCGGCTACATCTTCGCATGCAAGGAAGTGCGTCCGGGCAAAAAAAACGATTCTCCCCTGACTGCTGGGACCCACCAGCTACATCTTCGCAGGCAAGGAAGTGCCTGACAGTCGGGACCCACCTGGTCGAAGCGTACGTAGCGTTGTCATTCTGGTCGCGAATGTGTACATACATACTGGTCGATGTAGATGCGCGCACGTGTCGTAGTAGAGGCGCGCACATGTCGTAGTAGAGGCGCGCACATGTCGTAGTAGAGGCGCGCACGTAGCATGTACACGTACGTACAGCGGCCAGGGTGCAAGAAAGAAAATACGGCCACGTATGTGTACATACGGGCGGGGTCTCGAACACCTACTCGCGCATACGTATGGCCAGGGCTCGTGTACATTGCTGGGTCGGAACGGAGAAATAGCGTTGTCGTCATGTTCATGGGCAGGCAACGGAATGCGTCGTGTTCATGGGGAGGCAACGGAACGCGTGGGAGCCAACCGGCTGGGTTGGAACGGAATGCGTGGTCGTGTTCATCGGGAGGGCTTGGACGGAACAGGCGATGGAAACAAGGCCTGGCGTACCGCACAACGGAGGAAACGGACCTCCTACGTTCGGAACGGGGTCCTCTTTGATCGGGAGGGGTCTGGCGTACCAAAAAACGGAGGAAACGGACCTCCTACGGTCGAAACGGGGGTCCTGTTGATCAGGAGGGGTGTGGCGTACCGCAAAACAGACGAAACGGACTTGTGTTGGAGCGCTACGGTCGAAACGGGGGTCCTGTTCATCGGGTGGGGTGCGGCGTACCACAAAACGGGACTCCACGGGATATTTTTCATCACCACCGTCGACCCCCTCCAGCCTCCACGAGCTACTGTTCATCCACCGTCGACCTCCTCCAGCCTCCACCTGCGACTGTTCATCCACGGGCTCCTGTTCATCCAGCCTCCACCGCAAGCTACTCCACCAGCTACTGTTCATCCACGGGCTACTGTTCATCCTGCCCTCCACAGGGTGGTCCTGTTCATCCAGCCCCAACTGGCTCGATCGATCGGGGTCCTGTTCATCCAGAGGAAACACCACGGGGTCCTGTTCATCCACCCCCACCGGGAACTGTTCATCCAACCCCCCCCCCCCCCCCCCGCAATGCTCACTGTTCATCCAGAGGCAGCATCGAACGGCTTCAGTTAGCAGCAGTAGCGAAGGAATCGCTCGATTGGGTTCAGTTAACAGCCATCAATCGATCGCTCGGGTTCAGTAAAGCGTAGCCCGCAGTGCAATCGCTTGGGTTCAGTTAGAGCCCAACGCCTCGCTCGGGTTCAGTTAGAGCCAACGCCTCACACACACGCGCGTACGTGTACGAGAGAAACGCGCATCTCTCGGCCCCCGACCTCCCACCGTAACCGTGAACTCCCCGAAATTTTCCTCGCCCTCACTTCTACCACGGTTTTTTCCGTCATGGACGGCCCAAAGAATGTCATGCAGCTGCGTCTCCGGCCCGCCCAGGACGAAAAGCCCATTTTCTGTCATGATTTTTTGTCATAGAAGTAGGAGCCCACCACATCTATGATGATATCGGGTTTTTTCACAGTTATCGTCATAGAAGTGTCATATGTATGACAGAAAAAAATTCCGTTCGGCCCAAAATGTCACGGATGTGTCTTTTTTTGTAGTGCACCAACGTGGTAAAACACACCACCAACGTGGTAAAACACAATGACTCATGATCCTTACGGCGATCACAACCACGACCAATATCTGGTCCCAAATTCCTTGATGGCCTTTCTGCCATCCTTGACAATGCAAATTTTACAGCTTAGTGTGCAATTTTTATTACTCGTTGACTCATGGTGGGACCTACTACAAGGTGTCCTTAACAGTGGACGCGGCTATCGATAGATTATACACTCTGCAAAGGTAGCACACTGGACCCACACTATGGAACCCATGGCCTCGCACTGCCATTCGGGTGGACCAGCGGCATTCCGACGAAACCCCTCCATTGCCAAAGCACTCTCCCGGCCACTCCGACCAAAATCCCCAATGGGCTGGTCCTGGGTAGCCCCGTGTCTACCAAATACACCCCGACCACCGTCGTGGCCAAACTCCAACTCAGGGAAACTCCCACTTGGGGAAATCGGTACCATAATGTCATTAACGAGCACACAAGATTATGCCTGCTTGCCGGGCCAGGGCAAACACGACATAACCTTCCCTAGATGGAGGCACCGACCAGGGCAAACGTTACTTTACTAGCTCAAATGACTCATAACTTAACCAAAATATTTTTGTTACAAGTTCCATTAATTTCTTACGCAAGAAAACAATCCCGATAACTTTTTCATATGCATAGCAAAAGATTTTTCTATCAACAATCCTTACTTTCTTTATCACTAAATTAAGTTCAAACTTTTCTGTAAAACAAGTAATATGATTTAACAGAATATTTTCTAACAAATTTTACCAATTTCAGGAAGGCAAAAGTATAGCTAAAATAACTATCATGCATAACAAAATTATTTCTAACATCACCTCAAATAAATCTTAATTTGCTTTATCCACTAAACTAGTTTCAACTATTCTGTAAATCAAGCATAACAACTAGTCAATATTTAACAGAATACAAATAACTCAATAATTATTTAAATGCAAGGATTAATCAGTTCATTCAAGTGGGAAAATCACAAATATTGCAATGGCATCATAAAAATGTTGTTGTGGCTTGCCTTAGTGCAGATGAGGTTCACAAGCCTCCTGGTGATCGTCAAGATAAGCCTCACCTTCTGAAAATAATTTTAAACACAAAAAGAAAATATCAAGAACACTTCTGAAATTCACCAGAAATTCTAATCAGCTCAGAAAAGTCTCAGCTTTGGTGAGCTGTTAGATTTCCTTTCAAAGAACACAATGCAAAAAGAATCAATTCATTTGGACTTATGGTTAAAAAGTTATAACTATTTGAAGTGTTCTGTAAATTCAAATGAATTTGAATAAAAGAAAAGACTAGGGGGTGACGTCGAAGGCGTAAAGCCCAGGGGCGCCACCACACGTACCGCTTCGTGCACGTACTGAGTGGCTGACTAGCGGGCCCCGTTAGTCAGGTGGGGGAAGAGGGAGAGGGAAATAGAGATGGTCGCGGCTTCGCCGGAGCTCTCGCCGGCGACGAGGGCTCTTTGGCCAAAACCCGAGGGAGGGATGGCAAGAGGAGGTCGAGGCGCACCTGCCCATACCCGTAGCATGGCTAGGGGTGGTCGGACGGCGTCGGAATCGAGCTCGCGAGCGGAGGCAGAACGAGGAGGTCGCCGGAGTTGAAGAAGACGGCGAGCAGAGGCCGCTCCAGGGGCTCCAAGCGGGCGAGACGGCCTCACCGGAGAGAGTCGGAGGCCCTGGAGAGGTTGCCCAGGCCTGGGAGGGGCTGGAGCTGCCGCGACTAACAGAGGGGATCGCCGGCGAGCTCGAGCTCGGGGGCCGCGGCCCGAGGCCTGCCTGACCGGGCTACGGCTTCCTACTCGACAATGGAGTGTGTGAGAGTGTTGGAGGATGCTTGGAGAGGTTAGGGAGGGGCTCTATATATAGGCGAGCGGCGAGGGTGCTTCGGGCTCCGCCGGTGGACACCTGTCCACGGCACCCGGCGACGAGCGGCGTCAGTGAGAGGGGGAGAAGGCGACGGAGGTCACGCGGCCACTGTGGGCGAGCGAAGACGAGCACAGGATCAAGGGGGTGACGACGAGCACAGTGCGCCCGCACTGTTGGGCTGGCCGGACCTTGCCCGTGCTCGCTGCGGCGAGCTCCGGCGTCGGCGATTGCCAGGGTGGAGTTAAGGGTGTCGAGACGATGATGGTGGCGAGTTTTGGCTAGGTTTGGCAGTCGGGGGAAGAGAGCACGCGCCAACAGAGCGCTCGGCGGCTCCCAAAATGCGTCGACACGCATGCCTGGCATCATGGACACCCGTGGTCACCGCGCGAACTCTCTCCACAGGCCAGCCTTCGTCCAAAATTCATGTCTGACATGTTGTTCGCAGTGGTTTTGAAGTTTACCACAGTTTGGTTTGGATCCAGGTGCAGTATAGAAAGTTTTACAAGTCTGGTAAGTTTCTGGACAGTAACTTTGTGATCTTACTGTGGTCAAATGGCTGGGAGTTTGAAGCTGTGCTTTGGAGGCTAGCTTGGAGTTACTAAGGTAAATAAGCACAAGAAAGATCAGGTCAAATGGAGCAAGTAAAATGGTAGTTGCTGTAGAAACCACCATTTCTGTCCAGAACAGAAAAGATTTTCTATAGAAAAAATATTCCAAAAAGTGATGAAATATTTTTGCTCAGGGAGGTGCCCTAGGGTCCCTAGAATATTTGTGTATCTTCTTAGCATTTTTTGATCCATAAAAATTAGGGTTGCTTTGGAGCAAACATAATTGGCTTAGGGGTTTTAGAGAGAAAATGAATATTTTCCATTTAAGAAAAATATTCCAGAGATTATTTTGAGGTGGATCGGAAGTGAAATGATGGTTTGGGAGAGAAGTGAACACTTGGGTGAAAGCCAAGGATTCCCAAATGTTTAAGTCCAACTGAAAAGATTCAAAAACTCCAAGTTTTGAAAAATTTCAAATGAAAACTCAAACAAATGAAAGAGGGCAAAAACCAGGATGTCACAGGGACACAACTCAATGGCACATCTGTACAAGGAAATTCCAGATGCAACTTTGGAAAATCACAAGTTTGGTGCTATCTACTTTCTCCTATTAGGTCTGCCTACTATCAATACTATCCTGAGGCAGACTCTATTGCCCAAGTCTGGAGATCACAAGATGATAAAAGGACATTCCATCAATTTGCTGCATATGTTTGATGTGCCAGAGAAGTTTAAAGTGATGACGCTGATTGTAGAGACAATCAAGAGGACAACTGCTGACCAAAAGAGATCATGTTGGTATGCTCCACACATCCAGATGCTCATCAACTCCAAGATGGGCACAGGTACATACTTGTTGGACAAAGAGCATCTTCCCCTGAGGCCAGATTTTGAGGACAACACATTCGTCTTGGATGCTACATACCCTACATCAGTAGAGGTTCAGGAGAAGAGAGAGAAATCAAAAGAAGGGAAGGCAGCCAAGATGCCAAGTGCTGAAGAGGCTTCACAAGTTTTCCTCAAGTCAAAACAAGATCAACTTGGATATCTTATTCAAGCCACTTTGAGGATTGAGAAAGGATTGGCCACCCTGACTCAGAATCAAGAGAGTCTTGAAAGGATCATTGAAACAAAGTTTTATGATCTAGACTTGAAGGTCACAGAGATGCAAACAGCTGTTGAGCAGCTCCAGGAAGAAGCTGAAGAGAGGAAAGGGAAAGCTACCACTAAAGATTTTCAGAGAGTTCCTAGGGCACATAGATCTGCAGTAGTGCCGGTGACAGACACTCGAGCTACTACTTTAGCACATGCAGCCACAACTTCAGTTGCTCCTCCAGTTGCATCTCCTCCAGCTCCAACAACCTCAACAGATGCATTCGTCCTAGGAGTCCTCTCCACGCCACCTCCCGAAGATCAAGCTTAGAGAGACACATAACACTATGCATTTTCAAGCTTTTTGGTAACTAGTTGCCAAAGGGGGAGAAAGTGTATAGATCATAGGCTGAGAGAGAGAGAGAGAGCTTTGCTTCTTTTTGCTACTTATTTGCCCTTTTGCTACTTATTTGTTTACTTTCTAGGATGATACTTTATGGTTATGTGTGTGAGAAACTTGTATGGTCATGTGTTTGATCATATCATACTTTAATGCTTGTGCTTGAATGATGCTATTATCTATCTCTCATGTATGATCATTCACTTTGTCTTGGTGATGAGTGCATATTTCATATTCTATCATTTTGAGCGCTCCACCAAGATGTATGTGACATGGAAGAGTAACAGATGATCCTAATCGATTGTGCATTCGCATTCAAAAGCAAATTTTAAATAATGCACAAATTTAGGGGGAGCTCTTGCTTATCACATACTTCTCAAAGCGACGATATATTTCATTTTTATTATCATTTGTCGAAGCTTTGATCTATATGTTGTAATTAATTACCAAAAAGGGGAGATTGAAAGTGCAACTAATGCCTGGGTGGTTTTGGTAATTATTAACAACATATAGCTCATTGAACTAATATCCATTCAAGATAATATTTTCAGAAAGTACAATGATTGGCATGGCATGGACTAGAGATGTGGACCCCTCAAAATGCGAAGGACACATATTGGCTCAAGCTCAAGACTCTACATTTTCATTTTAGTGATTCTCGGTTCTATATCCGGCATATCTCGTAGTAGGGGTACTAAGCTAGGCATCTTGGAGCGATGGTAACATGGACACAGGATTTAACCCAGGTTCGGGCCCTCTTGAAGGAGGTAAAATCCTACGTCCTGATTTTGATTGTATTCATATGGGGTGTAGTACAGAGTACATGTGTCTACCACAAGATTGTTCTAATGAATATTAGATTATCTATTGACTAGCCTGGCCTCGGTTTATATAACACACCGGAGGCCTAGGGTTTAGAGGAGTCCTTGTCTTGGGCACCAAGTCTTGTGGAATCCTCCTTGTATGCGGCATGGGCTACCCGAAGTGGCCCATAAGTGAACCGCCATGGGGGTCCTCGGCCCGATCCAGCTGATCGGGAGACAACATGGTGAATACCCCCTAGTCCAGGACACCGTCAATAGCCCCCTGAACCGGTCTTCAAGTTGGGGACGCTCCTCGATTCTTCCAAACTATTCTTCATCTTCGGTCATCGGTCTTGAAAATTGGTTCAACAAATCTTCTCATCTTCGATCTTGAGGATCGCCGAAGTCAATCCGAAGAGTTTACACGTCGGGTATCCGAGGAGCCCCATTAAGTTTTTGGCCTTTAGCAATGCATTGTTATTTTTTACACCACACCTTGGGTTTGAAGTTGTTCCAGTGCGGCGGTGCCCTCTTACGCCCGAGCTCCAACGCCGGACTGCATCCGAGCTCCAAAGTCGGGCTGTATCCGAGCTCAAAGTTGGGTTGTATCTAAGCTCCAATGCTGGACTGTATCCAAGATCCAATGCTGGACTGTATTCAAGCTCCAACGCCGGACTGTATCCCAGGTGTCATAGATCACCTTGGCTTGAAAAAGTCGAAGGACTTTAGCCGAGCTTAATGTCAGAAATGCCCTCTATAGAGCCAGCCACTTGCATCCGAGCTTTATGCTGGACTGCTTCCAAGGTGATGCACCACCTCGGGCTTGGTCTAATTGTTTGCGGATTTTATTTTCGATTGATGCAATTTATTTACTGACGAGATATATAGCCAGTAGCCCTCAAGGTGTGTGTCGGCCTAAAACCCGAGATGCACATTAGACGAGATAGTGATCGGCGAATAGGCCGTTGAGAGAGGGTTTTGAGAAGTCGTCGTAATATATTAGCTTCATGCCGGATAAGTCCCAGTTGGTACCTATTGTTGTCCGAAGACGCTTTTGCCCATAGTTCGGTCAAGCCGAACACTAAGCACTTTGAATTTTCTGCATTGAATAGGCAATGCAGTAGCCCCCGGGACACTAGTTGGGTGGCAACACCAGATCAGGGGATCGATGTGCCCCTTTAATATTAGGAAATGATAAGCCCGAAGCCCAGTAGCCCCCGAGCCTTAATGCGAGCACGGGTGGCCGAATTAAGGATCGATATCCAGAGTAAACTCACAAATTATGTGTAATGATTCTATGTATCCAAGTACTCTACATCATTAATGCTCGGATCCGCACTGTACAAAACTTTGTTGACTGACCATCAGCTTCAACCTCCTCGGCTAGTAGCCGAGGAGTGTTTGTCCCACTTTATAAAGACTTTATGAGGGCAAAGATTTACGACAAACAAGGCAATCTGGCCATACGGTTTTATAAACAAAGGTATGCAGAGAGAATGTTATATTACTATTTAATGTAAGAAACATCTTCCAAAGAAAATAGTCCCGCTATTGGTTCCTTTCTTTGGGTTGTCATGCTGACCATGATCATGAAACCTCACCTCTGATCAATGCGGGAGAAAAATATTGAGGATTTAGTTTGGGGAAAGTTCTCAGACTATGTGGTCTTTAGCGAACCTAACTTTTCAAGTCCGTCATTGCCGACCAATTATATCCTTTAAGATTGCTAGCTTTCGGCTTCACCCAGTCTGAAGTACTAACTCGGATGACCCGATATTAACAATCACAGAGGTGCTCCCTTTACCACCTAGCCAAACAATCGAAGACGTAGGGGTAAGCATAGGAGCCAGGCAACCCAACTTGGCCAAAATCTCAAGTCAAATTGATGCACATTTGTGGCTTTATAACGATGATTACCGAAGGCAACCTTGTATATTAAATGCAAACACCGATGATATGTTTATTTTGACTCCGTTGCGACCGTTTATCAGTTGAAAGTGGCCCATCTTCGGCTTCCACCCCCTTGTAGATGTTACGTAGGGTGTTTCCGCAATAACATAGCAACCCATAGCCAACATCTCGGTGCCTGAAGGCAGTTGTGTTAGCGGAAACGAGGCAATCAGATATGCGGGCTTTAGAACTTTCACTTAGTCATAGGAGCTTTAAACTGGGGAAGCTAGATACGAGCCCCCGGTTAGTGTTCGGCACCGACCGAAGTCTAGCCATTAACACTTCAGCCAATGTTATGAAAGGCCCATCATTTAACATGGGGTAATCGGTATCGATCTTTAGTTTGACACCGTCATTAGATCGCTGACCAGTTTACGCCCATTGTGACAGTCAATTTTCGGCTTTCTCCACTGAGGTGCTTAACAATTCCAGCTAGAAGCACAATCACAATGGTTCTCCCTTTGCACGCCTAGCCGAACAAAGCGGGACATAGGAGGCAAGCACAGGAGCTGGGCAACCCAACTATTGACTGAAAACACAATTCGAAACCGATGCATATATAGCAATATCCGAGAATGTTTTTGCCGAATCTCTAAAGGTGTCCGGCGTTGCACCGCGAGACTTATGCTGGAAACACACAAATAGTTTAAAAGTGCCATAGGCCTGGAAAACCAAAAAACTTCAGTAAACACTTTACGCCCGAACTAAATCAAGTCATTTGGTGCCAATCCGAAAGTTGGTCTTACTTTTGTGCTTGTGTCGTGCATTAATATGACACATCCGATCTCAAGACTTCAAGCGGGCCAGCCTACATCTGCAACCTCCTATCCCGAAGGCGGAGTATTGCTCATTAAGCGAGTTTAGCAAACTAAACTCGAGCGGCATTAGAGAGAAAACAGGCTATCCGGCTATTGACCACACACTCGAGTCGAGAAAGGAGTGGTAGAAAAAGACTTTGCAATGACTTAGAAGAAGAACACTTATTATAAAATGGCTCATATAAATTCAAGAGCCCCAGTTAACACGGGCAAAGAAAAGTGGTTTTTAACGAACCTTGCTTTTGACAAACATATTTTAACTTAAATATAATGTTTGGTCGAACCGAACAAGAATTAAAAAAAATTGAGCATGGAAGCGACTTAGCTGGTTAATGTGCTCGGTGTCGATGCGTGGCCCAAGCTTACGGCGGGACAAGGTCCTAGCCCCCAAGCCATTCCCGAGGTGGCGGAGCGAATAGCTCGGCACTCCGAAGTGGCGACATATCACGGCTAATGTGGCGGGGTGGAACCTCCAGTCCGACTAAGGCGACGGAGCAGGCCGGTAGTATGACGCCGAGGTCCCTGGTGTGGGTTAATGAAGTGATGATGAAGCCCCAGTCCAGCCAAGGTGACGTGGTACATTGGTACGCCGAGGTGACAGCGTTGCCCAACCCGGATCATTTACCTATGCACAGAAAATAGTGCAAGCCGGAGATAATAATAATAATAAAATAAAATAAAAATTCGCTGCATAATTAATAATTTATGCAAAATGAGTAATAAAAGAAATATGGCCCGTGTGCCAAACACTCGATGTGGTAGAGCTTTCTCAGCGATGCCGAAGTCCCCGAGACAACCGAACATGTCGATATGGCAATTCGACCAACAAGGTGATCACGTGAGCTGATTTACGCCGATTGGGATGACGTCGTCGGCTTGCCAAAGTGACCGCTTGACGTAGTCGAAGTCAATTACCTACACATGTAAAATAATGCAGTCCAAACAATAATAATAAAAATATAGAAGAAAAACCTTGCATAATTAATTTAAGCGATTTTTTTAAAGAGATGTGGCCTGGCTTCGAAGCCAATGTTGGTGCAGGGGCACTGGAGTGACAAAGCCTGTATTCACAGGGCGGTCCGAGTCCCCGATGAGGCGTTCACCGAACTGCGGACAGGAAACTTACCGAACCATCACGCAACCATCGTTAATGCAGCCATCACTTGACAGACCTGTGTATAGATGATGGAACATACCAGAGTAAGAATTCCTCGGAAAAAGTAAACCCAAGCAAGAAAAAATTACTAGGATTAATAGCACCTGGTTTATCTGTTGTAGCAATCTGAAGAAATGTTGTCAGAGAAGTCTTAAAATTTTATGGGCACGTGTTTAAGAACAATGCACAATACCCTAGAAAGAGATTCTTCCAAAAAGGTTGTCCAATATCCCGTTCATGAAGAAAGATGAACTCAGGTCGGATTCGTATTCATGTAGAAAACAGATCCGAAAAGTGATGCACTAATCTGACGGTTCCCGGAGTTTGAACGGTCGGATCGAGCTGAAATTTTGAGAGGTGGTAGATACAGAAATTCCGCAGAAGATGAACGGTAGGATCTTCCAAATAACCTACGAGCTAGGCTCTGGATACCACTCCCTAAACTCGTCCAGATTCCGGTCCAGACTCGACAGGCCTCCGGTATATCATAGATCGCCGGAGATTCCTCCATCGGAAGGCGACGAAATTTTACGGGGTTGTTGTATACTCAATTCCGCACAATTCCATCAACAGGTTCGACAAATCGACTTCTGAGGAGATGGTGGCAGCGAAAACAAATCTGTTGTACAGAAAAAAACGGTGTGATCGTACGAGGGCAATGTTGACAATGAGCCCCCCAGGCTCCATGGACGACTTTTCCATGATCTTGGTTGAGATTTGAGATGATGATGATGAAAGTATCCGTCTGATCTTGATGATCTGACGTGGAGCGCGGTCCTCGGTCCAGCGGAGGTGACCAGTCGAGTCGGCGACAAAGATGCCGACATCGACCATAAAGCTTGGCTCCGATGTGTAGATCGCGCCGGAGACGATCCGTATTCCCATTGCACCGTGGAAACTGCCAGCAGGCTCTCAATGAAAGCACCAATGTCGGTTCTATATCCGGCATATCTCATAGTAGGGGTCCTAAACTAGGCGTCTTCGAGCGATGGTAACATGGACACGAGATTTTACCTAGGTTCGGGCCCTCTTAATGGAGGTAAAACCCTACGTCCTGCTTTTGATTGTATTCATATGGGGTGTAGTATAGAGTACATGTGTCTACCATGAGATTGTTCCAATGAATATTAGATTATATATTGACTAGCCTGGCGTCGGTTTATATAACACACCGGAGGCCTAGGGTTTAGAGGGTTCCTTGTCTTGGGCGCCAAGTCTTGTGGAATCCTCCTTGTATGTGGCATGGGCTGCCCAAAGTGGGCCATAAGTGAACCGCCATGGGGGACCTCGGCCTGATCCAGGTAGTCGCGAGATGACGTGGTGAATACCCCCTAGTCCAGGACACTGATACGTCCATTTTGCATCATGCTTTTATATCAATATTTATTGCATTATAGGCTGTCATTACACATTATGTCACAATACTTATGCCTATTCTCTCTTATTTTACAAGGTTTACATGAAGAGGGAGAATGCCGGCAGCTGGAATTCTGGGCTGGAAAAGGAGCAAATATTAGAGACCTATTCTCCACAGCTCCAAAAGTCCTGAAACTTCATGGAAGTTATTTTTGGAATTAATAAGAAATACTGGCGAAAGAATCCACCAGAGGGGGCCCACACCCTGGCCACGAGGGTGGGGGGCGCGCCCCACTGCCTCGTGGGCCCCCTGGCAGGCCTCCGGTGACCATCTTCTGCTATATGAAGTCTTTTGTCCGAGAAAAAATCAAAAGCAAGCTTTTGGGAAGAAACTCTGCCGCCACGAGGCGGAACCTTGGCGGAACCAATCTAGGGCTCTGGCAGAGCTATTCTGCCGGGGAAACTTCCCTCTAGGAGGGGGAAATCATCACCATCGTCATCACCAACGATCCTCTCATCAGGGACAGGGTCAATCTCCATCAACATCTTCGCCAGCACCATCTCATCTCAAACCCTAGTTCATCTCTTGTATCCAATCTTTGTATCCAAACCTCAAATTGGTACCTGTGGGTTGCTAGTAGTGTTGATTACTCCTTGTAGTTGATGCTAGTTGGTTTACTTGGTGGAAGATCATATGTTCAGATCCATTATGCATATTAATACCCCTCTGATTATGAACATGAATATGCTTTGTGAGTAGTTACGTTTGTTCCTGGGGACATGGGAGAAGTCTTGCTATAAGTAGTCATGTGAATTTGGTATTCATTCGATATTTTGATGAGATGTATGTTGTCATCCCTCTAGTGGTGCCATGTGAACGTCGACTACATGACACTTCACCATTGTTTGGGCCTAGAGGGAGGCATTGGGAAGTAATAAGTAGATGATGGGTTGCTAGAGTGACAGAAGCTTAAACCCTAGTTTATGCGTTGCTTCGTAAGGGGCTGATTTGAATCCATATGTTTCATGCTATGGTTAGGTTTACCTTAATACTTCTGTTGTAGTTGCGGATGCTTGCAATGGGGGTTAATCATAAGTGGGATGCTTGTCCAAGTAAAGACAGTACCCAAGCACCGGTCCACCCACATATCAAATTATCAAAGTACCGAATGCGAATCATATGAACGTGATGAAAACTAGCTTGACGATAATTCCCAAGTGTCCTCGGGAGCGCTTTCCTTCATATAAGAGTTTGTCCAGGCTTGTCCTTTGCTACAAAAAGGATTGGGCCATCTTGCTACACCTTATTTACTTTTATTACTTGCTACTCGTTACAAATTACCTTATCACAAAACTATCTGTTTCTGATAATTTCAGTGCTTGCAGACAATACCTTACTAAAAACCGCTTATCATTTCCTTCCGCTCCTTATTGGGTTCGACACTCTTACCTATCGAAAAGGCTACGATAGATCCCCTACACTTGGGGTCATCAAGACTCTTTTCTGGCACCGTTCCCGGGGAGTGAAGCGCCTTTGGTAGGTGGAATTTTGTAAGGAAAAATTTATATAGTGTGCTGAAATTTACTGTCACTTGTTACTATGGAACATAATCCTTTGAGGGGCTTGTTCGGGGTATCTTCACCCCGACCTGTAGAGCAAAGAGTTGCTCCTCAACCTACTGAAAATGATTACTTTGAAATTCCTTCGGGTATGATAGAGATACTGCTAGCTAATCCTTTTGCAGGAGATGGAACATTGCATCTCGATTTAAACCTAATCTATGTGGATGAAGTTTGAGGATTATTTAAGCTTGTAGGTATGCCTCATGATGTTATCAAGAAGAAGGTCTTCCCTTTATCTTTGAAGGGAGAGAATTGACATTGTATCGGCTATGTGATGATATGGGATCATGAAACTACAAACGATTGAAATTGGAATTTCATCAGAAGTTTTATCCTATGCATCGCTCAAGCTTGGGGAGGCTTAAGTCAATGTTATATTCATGCCCCAATCATGAGCTCCCAAGAAAATGATTATTCAAAAAATTCATGCTCGGCTTTCTCTCAATAATCGCTCCATGCTCGATACTTCTTGTACTGGATCTTTTATGATGAAGACTACGGAATTCAAATGCGATTTATTGGAAAGAATCAAACGCAACTCTGAAGACTGTGACCTCGACGAAGGTAAGGAGTCAGGTATAACACCTAAGTTTGATTGTGTTAAATCTTTTATGGATACCGATGTTTTCGATTAATTTAGCACTAAATATGGACTTGACTCTGAGATAGTAGCTTCTTTCTGTGAATCCTTTGCTACTCATGTTGATCTCCCAAAGGAGAAGTGGTTCAAATATAATCCTCCCACTGAAGTAAAAGTAGTTGCACCTACTAAAGTTGAAGAAAATACTATCACTTATAATGATCCTGTTGTTCCTACTTCTTATATTGAGAAACCACATTTCCCTATTACAATAAAGGATCATGCTAAATCTTCAACTGCAGTCAACAAAAGTAATATTAGGACACACAAACCCCCTGAGCAAGTTAAAGTTGAACCTAAAATTGCTATGGTTAAAGATCTCTTGGCCGATAATATTGATGGGCATGTTATTTACTTCTGCAATGAAGCTGCTAGAATTGCTAGACCTGATGCTAAAAATAAACATAGACATGTTGTAGGCATGCCTATTATTTCCATTAAAATAGGAGATCATTGTTATCATGGCTTATGTGATATGGGTGCTAGTGCAAGTGCAATACCTCATTCCTTATAATAAGAAATTATGCATTATATTGCACCTGCTGAGATAGAAGATATCGATGTTACCATTAAACTTGCCAATAGAGATGCTATTTCACCGGTTGGGATTGTTAGAGATGTTGAAGTCTTGTGTGGGAAGGTTAAACATCGTGCTGATTTTCTTGTTCTTGGTTCCCCACAAGATAGCTTTTGTCCCATTATATTTGGTAGACCCTTCTTGAACACTGTTAATGCTAGGATAGACTACGAAAAGGATGTTGTTACTATTGGTTTGGGTGATATGTCTCATGAGTTTAATTTTTCTAAATTTAGTAGACAACACCGTGATGAGGAATTGCCTAGTAAAGATGAAATTATTGGTCTTGCTTCTATTGTCATGCCTCCTAGTGATCCTTTAGAACAATATTTGCTAGACCATGAAGATGATACGTATATGAATGAAAGAAGGGAAATAGATGAAGTATTCTTTAAACAGGGACCTATTCTGAAACACAACTTGCCTGTTGAAATCCTAGGGGATCCTCCTCCACCCAAGGGTGATCCCTTGTTTGAGCTTAAACCATTGCATGATACTCTTAAATATGCTTATCTTGATGAAAAGAAGATATATCCTGTTATTATTAGTGCTAACCTTTCAGAGCATGAAGAAGAGAAATTATTGAAAACTCCGAAGAAGCACTGTGCTGCTATTGGATATACTCTTGATGATCTTAAGGGAATTAGTCCCACTCTATGTCAACACAAAATAAATTTGGAGAAAGATGCCAAACCAGTTATTGATCACCAACGACGGCTAAATCCTAAGATGAAAGAAGTGGTAAGAAAGGAAATATTAAATCCCCTTAAAGCAGGTATAATTTATCACATTGCTGATAGTCAGTGGGTAATTCATGTCCATTGTGTCCCTAAGAAGGGAGGTATTACTATCGTTCCTAATGACAAAGATGAATTGATTCCACAAAGAATTATTACAGGCTATAGGATGGTGATTCATTTCCACAAATTAAATAAAGCTACTAAAAAAGATCATTACCCTTTGCCTTTCATTGATCAAATGCTAGAAAGATTATACAAACATACACATTTTTGCTTTCTAGATGGTTTCTCTGGTTTCTCTCAAATACCTATGTCAGTTGATGATCAAGAAAAGACTACTTTTACTTGCCCTTTCGGTACCTTTGCTTATAGACGTATGCCTTTTGGTTCATGTAATGCACCTGCTACCTTTCAAAGATGCTTGATGGCTATATTCTCAGACTTATGTGAAAAGATTTGTGAAGTCTTCATGGATGATTTCTCTGTTTATGGATCCTCTTTTGATGATTGCTTGAGCAACCTTGATCGAGTTTTGCAGAGATGTGAAGAAACTAACCTTTTCTTGAATTGGGTGAAGTGCCACTTCATGGTTAATGAAGGTATTGTCTTGGGGCATCAAATTTCTGAAAGAGGTATTGAAGTTGACAAAGCTAAAGTTGATGCTATTGAAAAGATGCAGTGTCCCAAGGACAACAAAGGTATAAGAAGTTTCCTTGGTCATGCCGGTTTTTATAGGAGGTTCATTAAGGACTTCTCAAAATTTTCCCGGCCTTTGACTAACCTATTACAAAAAGATATTCCTTTTGTCTTTGATGATGATTGTGTAGAAGCATTTGAAATACTTAAGAAAGCCTTAATTTTTGAAATCATGTGTGATGCTAGTGACTATGTTGTAGGTGTTGTTCTAGGACAAAGAGTTGATAAAAAATTAAACGTTATTCAATATGCTAGTAAAACTCTAGACAATGCCTAGAGAAATTATGCTACTACTGAAAAGGAATTCTTAGCAGTTGTATTTGCTTGTGATAAGTTCAGACCTTATATTGTTGATTCTAAAGTGACTATTCACACTAAACATGCTGCTATTAAATATCTTATGGAAAAGAATGATGCTAAACCTAGACTTATTAGATGGGTTCTCCTGCTACAAGAATTTGATTTGCATATTACTGATAGAAATGGAGCTGAGAATCCCGTTGCAGACAACTTGTCTAGGTTAGAGAATGTTCTTGATGACCCACTACCTATTGATGATAGCTTTCCTGATAAACAATTAGCTGTCATAAATGCTTCTCACACTGCTCCATGGTATGCTGATTATGCTAATTACATTGTTGCTAAATTTATACCACCTAGTTTCACATACCAGCAAAATAAAAAGTTTTTCTATGATTTAAGACATTACATCTGGGATGACCCGCACCTTTATAAAGAAGGAGTAGATGGTGTTACTAGATGTTGTATGCCTGAGCATGAACAAGAACAGATCCTACACAAGTATCATTCCGAGCTTATGGAGGACACCATGTTGGAGATAGAACTGCACATAAGGTATTGCAATCCGGTTTTTATTGGCCTACTCTCTTCAAGGATGCCCGTAAGTTTGTCTTATCTTGTGATGAATGTCAAAGAATTGGTAATATTAGTAGACGTCAAGAAATGCCTATGAATTATTCACTCGTTATTGAACCATTTGATGTTTGGGGCATTGATTATATGGGATCGTTTCCTTCCTCTAATGGGTATACACATATTTTAGTTGCTGTTGATTACGTTACTAAGTGGGTAGAAGCTATTCCAACTAGTAGTGCCGATCATAACACCTCTATTATGATGCTTAAAGAAGTTATTTTTTCGAGGTTTGGAGTCCCTAGATATTTAATGACTGATGGTGGTTCACATTTTATTCATGGTGCTTTTCATAAAATGCTTGCTAAGTATGGTGTTAATCAGAGAATTGCATCTCCATATCACCCGCAGTCTAGTGGTCAAGCAGAATTGAGTAATAGAGAGCTCAAAATAATTTTTCAAAAGACTGTTAATAGATCTAGAAAGAATTGGTCCAAGAAACTTTATGATGCATTATGGGCTTATAGAACTGCATATAAAAATCCTTTGGGTATGTATCCGTATAAAATGGTTTATGGAAAAGCATGTCACTTACCTCTCGAATTAGAACATAAGGCATATTGGGCCATCAAAGAGCTCAATTATGATTTCAAACTTGCCGGTGAGAAGAGGTTATTTGACATTAGCTCACTTGATGAATGGAGAACCCAGGCCTATGAGAATGCCAAACTGTTTAAAGAAAAAGTTAAAAGATGGCATGACAAAAGGATACAAAAACATGAGTTTAATGTAGGTGATTATGTATTATTATACAACTCTTGTTTAAGATTTTTTGCAGGAAAACTTCTCTCTAAATGGGAAGGTCCTTATATTATCGAGGAGGTCTACCGTTCCGATGCCATAAAAATCAACAACTTTGAAGGCACAAATCTGAGGGTGGTGAACGGTCAAAGAATCAAACATTATATCTCAGGTAATCCTATAAATGTTGAAACCAATGTTATTGAAACCGTAACCCCAGAGGAATACATAAGAGACACTTTCCAGAACGTTTCAGACTCTGAAAAGGAATAGGTATGTGGTACGGCAAGTAAACTGACTCCAAAACAGTTCTAATGGCAGTTTTTCTCCGTTTTGGAATATTTAAGAAAATGGGAAAATAAGAAGTAGTTCGGGAAGGATACGAGGCATCCACGAGGGTGGAGGGCGCCTCCCTGCCTCGAGGGCACCTTGTGTGCTCTCTGGACTCCGTTTTCTTGCACGATACTTCTTATGGTCGGTAAAAAATTCATTATATAATGTCCCGAAGGTTTTGACCACCGTAGCACGCAAATATCCTCTATTCTTGTTTCGAGCTGTTTTTCTGACAGATCTAGATCACCATGACGTCTCCAAGTACCCCCAAGGACAAGTTCTTCGAGAATGTCATCAACCCCTACCTCGCGGAAGTGCTGCAACATCCTCAAACCATTGAGATGCGTGAGGGGTTGCTACACATCTGCGATGTTGAGGGACCAATGAGAACCGGAAGCGTGGAGACAAGGCTCGAGGCAATGGAGCAACAAGTTTTCAAGTGTCAGGAGATGGTGGAGCGTGGACTGGACTCCAATCACATAATCATCACGGAGTTCACCAACAACCACAAGCTGGACGCCAAGGACATTGGGGAGGCCATCTTCAAGCTTCATGAGAAAATCAAGCGCCTCCAAGCCAGATCTATGACCTGCAAAACCAAAACTATGAGTATGAATATAGATTCAAGAGGATGAGTTTGGCTGCAGATTTGAGGATCCCGGAGACTCGATCATCCTTCTATGATGGTGAGCCTATGCCTTGGAAGATGGACGACAAGCCTACATCATCAACAACTCCTTCATCACCACCTCCGAGGAAGGAAACGTAACCACATGGGTATGGGCACTCCCCTTGGCAACTGCCAAGCTTGGGGGAGTGCCCCGGTATCGTATCACCATCACTTTTATCTTCACCGTTTTTCTTAGTTCGATCCTTTTGGTAATATCTTGGTCTAGTAGAATAAAGTTTTAGTATGATCTAGTTGTGAGTTTTGGTTTATGATCCTTCTATGTAATCGAGTTCATGAGCTATATATAATAAAATTAGTGTTGAGTCAAGGGCTTGATTATTTTGCTATGATCTTGAAGGAATAGAATAAAAGAGAAGAAATAAAAAGAAATAAAGAGATCATATGGATCTTATGGAGAGTAGTGACTTCACATATAAAGAGTATGATGAATAAAAGTTGTTGAGAGTTTACAAACATAGTTTTGGTCATCGTTGCAATTAATAGGAAGTAATAAAGAAAGAGAGGTTTTCACATATAAATATACTATCTTGGACATCTTTTATAATTGTCAGCATTCATTAAAGTATGATATGCTAAAGAGTTGACGTTGTACAAGGAAGACAACATAATGGGTTATGTTTTCTTACATCTGAGATAAATTATATTGTCATGGATCATCCAACATGTTGAGCTTGCCTTTCCCTCTCTTGCTAGCCAATTTCTTTGCACCAAGTAGAGATACTAGTTGTGCTTCCAAATATCCCTAAACCCAGATTTTCCATGAGAGTCCACCATATCTACCTATGGATTGAGTAAGATCCATCAAGTAAGTTGTCATCATTGCAAGAAATAAGAATTGCCCTCTAAATATGTATGACTTATTAGTGTGGAGAAAATAAGCTTTATACGATCTTGTGATGTGGAAGAAATAAAAGCGACGGACTGCATAATAAAGGTCCATATCACAAGTGGCAATATAAAGTGACGTTCTTTTGCATTAAGATTTCGTGCATCCAACCATAAAAGCACATGACAACCTCTGCTTCCCTCTGCGAAGGGCCTATCTTTTATTCTTATGCAAAGATTCATGGTGATCTTCACCTTTCCTTTTTATATTTTATCCTTTGGCAAGCACAATGTGTTGGAAAGATCCTGATATATATGGCTAATTGGATGTGGGTTTTCATGAACTATTATTGTTGACATTACCCTTGAGGTAAAACGTTGGGAGGCAAAACTATAAGCCCATGTCTTTCTCTGTGTCTGATTAAAACTTCATAACCATAAATATCGCGTGAGTGTTAGCAATTATGAAAGACTAAAAGATGGTTGACTATGTGGACTTGCTGAGAAGTTCTTATATTGAGTCTTTCCTATGTTGTCATAAATTGCAATTGCTTCAATGACTGAAATTATAGTTTGTTAGTTTTTAATGAAGTTTCTGATTCATACTTGAGTATGTGAATGAATTGTTACTTTAGCATGGGAGATCATATGAATATATATAATATATATATATAATATATGTGTGTGTTGCTGTTCTAAGAATGATCATGATGCCCTCATGTCCGTATTTTATTTTATCGACACCTCTATCTCTAAACATGTGGACATATTTTTTTATATCGGCTTTCGCTTGAGGACAAGCGAGGTCTAAGCTTGGGGGAGTTGATACGTCCATTTTGCATCATGCTTTTATATCGATATTTATTGCATTATGGGCTGTCATTGCATGTTATGTCACAATACTTATGCCTATTCTCTCTTATTTTACAAGGTTTACATGAAGAGGGAGAATGCGGCAGCTGGAATTCTGGGCTGGAAAAGGAGCAAATAATAGAGACCTATTCTGCACAGCTCCAAAAGTCCTGAAACTTCACGGAAGTTATTTTTGGAATTAATTAAAAATATTGGCGAAAGAATCCACCAGAGGGGGTCCACACCCTGGCCACGAGGGTGGGGGCGCGCCCCACTGCCTTGTGGGCCCCCTAGCAGGCCTCCGGTGCCCATCTTCTGCTATATGAAGTCTTTCGTCCGAGAAAAAATCATAAGCAAGCTTTCAGGAAGAAACTCCGCCGCCACGAGGCAAAACCCTGGCGGAACCAATCTAGGCTCCGGCAGAGCTGTTCTGCTGGGGGAACTTCCCTCCGGGAGGGGGAAATCATCAACATCGTCATCACCAACGATCCTCTCATCGGGAGGGGGTCAATCTCCATCAACATCTTCACCAGCACCATCTCATCTCAAACCCTAGTTCAACTCTTGTATCCAAACCTCAGATTGGTACCTGTGGGTTGCTAGTAGTGTTGATTACTCCTTGTAGTTGATGGTAGTTGGTTTACTTGGTGGAAGATCATATGTTCAGATCCATTATGCATATTAATACCCCTCTGATTATGAACATGAATATGCTTTGTGAGTAGTTATGTTTGTTCCTGAGGACATGGGAGAAGTCTTGCTATAAGTAGTCATGTGAATTTGGTATTCGTTCGATATTTTGATGAGATGTATGTTGTCATCCCTCTAGTGGTGTCATGTGAACATCGACTACATGACACTTCACCATTGTTTGAGCCTAGAGGGAGGCATTGGGAAGTAATAAGTACATGATGGGTTTCTAGAGTGACAGAAGCTTAAACCCTAGTTTATGCGTTGCTTCATAAGGGGCTGATTTGGATCCATATGTTTCATGCTATGGTTAGGTTTACCTTAATACTTCTGTTGTAGTTGTGGATGCTTACACTGGGGGTTAAGCATAAGTGGGATGCTTGTCCATGTAAGAACAGTACCCAAGCACGGGTCCACCCACATATCAAATTACCAAAGTACCGAACGTGAATCATATGACTGTGATGAAAACTAGCTTGACGATAATTCCCATGTGTCCTCGGGAGCGCTTTCCTTCATATAAGAGTTTGTCCAGGCTTGTCCTTTGCTACAAAAAGGATTGGGCCATCTTAATTCACCTTATTTGCTTTTATTACTTTTATTCGTTATAAATTACCTTATCACAAAACTATCTGTTACCGATAATTTTAGTGCTTGCAGAGAATACCTTACTGAAAACTGCTTGTCATTTCCTTCTGCTCCTCGTTGGGTTCGGCACTCTTACTTATCAAAAAGGCTACGATAGATCCCCTACACTTGTGGGTCATCAGACACCGTCGGTGATCCAAGATCACATTGAGTCCATAGGAAAAGCTAAGACTATTAAAAGGGGATGAGGTGTTGCTTAATGGCTTGCTTGCTCAAAATGCTTAGTGATATGCTCCAAAGGCCCTCAACCACTTTCTCATATCCACATATGCCCCAAACCAAAAGTCAAACTCGGCCCCACTGATTTGATCTATTCAGCGCCACCGAGTTCATTTGACATAGCCATAGCCAGAAACCCTAATCAGTTTGGTCTCACCGATAGGGATCTCAGTCTCACCGAGATGGGATTGCAAACTCTCTGTTTCCCTTTGTAACGTTTCATTCTAACTAAGATGAGCGATCGGTCCCACCGAGTTCGCAATGCAAACTCGCTGTTTCCTTTTCATAACATTTCGGTCTCACAGAAATAAGTGATCGGTCCCACCGAGTTTGCGTGACCAACTCTCTGTTTGCCTATTACAAAAATCGGTCTCACCGAGATTACATTATGCCCTAACCCTAATGAAATCGATCCCACCGAGTTGACATGTTGGTCCCACCGAAAAGCCCAACGTTCACATTTTGAACTAAATCGGTCTGACCGAGTTTCACTATTCAGTCCCATCGAGTTTGGAAAATTGCGTGTAACGGTTAGATTTTGTGTGGAGACTATATATACCCCTTCACCCATCCTCCATTCGTGGAGAGAGCCATCAGAACGTGCCTACACTTCGACTACCCATTTTCTGAAAGAGAACAACCTACTCATGTGTTGAGACCAAGACATTCCAATCCAACCACAAGAATCTTCATCTCTAGCCTTCCCCAAGTTGCTTTCCACTCAAATCATCTTTACACCATATCCAAATCTGTGAGAGAGAGTTGAGTGTTGGGGAGACTATCATTTGAAGCACAAGAGCAAGGAGTTCGTCATCAACACACCATCTATTACCTTTCGGAGAGTGGTGTCTCCTAGATTGGTTAGGTGTCACTTGGGATCCTCCGTCAAGATTGTGGAGTTGAACCAAGGAGTTTGTAAGTGCAAGGAGATCGCCAACTTCATGAAGATCTATGATAACCCACAAGTATAGGGGATCACAATAGTTTTCAAGGATAGAGTATTCAACCCAAATTTATAGATTCGACACTAGGGGAGCAAAAGAATATTTGAAGGTATTAGCAGCTGAGTTGTCAATTCAACCACACCTAGAGATTAATTATCTGTAGCAAAGTGATCAATAGCACAGTAATATGATAGTTTTGATAGTAGTAGCAGTAACTGTAACAGTGATGGCAATAGTTTTGTAGCAAGTGTAATAGTGATGATAGCAGTAGTAACTTAGCAAGAACAATATAAGATAAATTCATAGGCATTGGATCAGTGACTTGTTGGATGATATTCATCGTGAGATAGTTATAACCTAGGGCGATATGACACTAGCTCCAGTTCGTTGATATAATGTAGGCATGTATTCCATAAATAGTCATACATGCTTATGGAAAGAACTTGCATGACATCTTTTGTCCTACCCTCCCGTGGCAGCGGGGTCCATATTGGAAACTAAGGGATATTAAGGCCTCCTTTTAATAGAGAACTGGAACAAAGCATTAGCACATAGTGAATACATGAACTCCTCAAACTACAGTCATCTCCGGGAGTGGTTCCGGCTATTGTCACTCTGGGGTTGCCAGATCATAACACGTAGTAGGTGACTATAACTTGCAAGATCGGATCTAGAACATGGATATAATGGTGATAACATAAACGGTTCAGATCTGAAATCATGGCACCCGGGCCCAAAGTGACAAGCATTAAGAATGGCAAAGTCATAGCAACATCAATCTAAGAACATAGTGGATACTAGGGATCAAGCCCTAACAAAACTAACTCGATTACATGATGAATCTCATCCAACTCCTCACCGACCAGCAAGTCTACGAAGGAATTACTCACTCCCGGTGGGGAGCATCATGGAATTGGCGATGGAGAAGGGTTGATGATGACGAAGAATGAAGATCCCCCTCTCCGGAGCCCCAAACGGACTCTAGATATGGCCTCCCGATGAAGAACGGGAGGTGACGGCGGCTCCGTCTCGTGGATCACGATAATTCTTTCTCCCTATTTTTTCTAGAAAAATAGGATTTTATAGCGTCGGTTTCATGGTCTGCGGGACCCACCTGGGCGCGCCAGGAGAGGGGGGCGCGCCCTGGTGGTTTGTGCTCACCCAGGTGCCCCCCTCTAGTGGGTCTTGGCTCCAGAAATTCTTATTATTGATATAAAAAATCCTCGCAAAGTTTCGTTCCATTCCGAGATCTTTTATTTCTGCACAAAAACCACACCATGGTAGTTCTGCTGAAAACAGCGTCAGTCCGGGGTTAGTTTCATTCAAATCATGCAGATTAGAGTCCAAAACAAGAGGAAAAGCATTAGGAAAAGTAGATACGTTGGAGACATATCAACTCCCCCAAGCTTAAACCTTTGCTTGTCCTCAAGCAATTCAGTTAATAAACTGAATGTGAAAAAGAAAAACCATTACGAACTCTTTTGCTCTTGTTTGCATAAATAAGCTTAAACAACACCCATGTTTTCAGCCAACATTATAACTAACCATGCCGACAATAACTCTTAAAGATTATATTAACTCATATCAATGACATAATCAGCTAGCGAGCAATAATAAGACATCTCAAACGGCAACATGTTGTCAAACCAACCATCATATAATATGACAATACTGGTATCTCGCTAGCCCTTTCTGAGACCGCAAAACATAAATGCGGAGCACCTCCAAAGTCCAAGCAGCGACTAAACATTGTAATTCATGGTAGAAAAGATCCAGTCATGATCCACCCAACATTAGCTGCACACAATGCATAAGTCATGACAGTTGTGCTCTCAGGTTCTACCGCTAGTTTTAGAAGGTGATGACACAACATAAAAGTAAATAGATAGTCCCTTCGCACAGGGAAGCAGTGATTTGCAGAGGTGCCAGAGCTCAAGTTTTAAAACAGAGATAATTGATATTTTGAGACAGGCACCCTTCTCATTTACTTCACGACCATCAGTTATCAATATCTCCCATGCTAAACAAGCTAGTGGCGGTTCCCAAGCGATAAAAAGTAAATGTTTTGACTCCATTGGGAGTTTCTGTTTGATTATCCGAGCGATTAACTCTTTTTGTATTTTGCAGTTTGGGACTGGGCATCCCTATTACCGCCCTTTTCTCATGCGATGGCAAGTGAATAAACACTCGACCTGAGAATAACCCACTTAGCATGGAAGATACCGACCACCTCATGTCGTTCCATGAACGATCCAGGCACACAAAAAGGATATTTTTTAGAAGTTTTTAAAGGTGGCACATGCAAATTTACTTAGGATGGCAGGGTAATACCACATATAGGTCGATATGGTGGACACATCTAGAATAACTTTGGGTTCAGGGTTTGATGTACAAGCAGAATTCCCACTTAGTACGGGCGAAGGCTAGCAATTAGATTGAGAAGCGACCAGCTAGAGAGCAACAATGATCATGATCATGCATTATGCATAAGTAACATTAGACACTAGCATGAGTAGGATATGAACACCATGAACATAAATATCATAGAGGCTATGTTAGTTTTGATTCAACAACATGCATGAACATGTGCCAAGTCAAGCCACTCAAACATTCAGAGGAGAATACCATATCATCATACTACATCACAACCATGTTAACGCAATGTTGATATCCAAGATAAATCGTTATTCACTCCCAGCTACTTATGCATGGCATGAGAAACTATAATCTCCAATTGTCATTGAAAACATGTTTAATCATAATGGGACGAATCATGGATACTAGGTTAAACATATTTACACAAACAGAACAAGTCGAGTTCATACCAGTTTCTCTCTGCCACGACCAGTTCATCAAATATCGTCATTATTGCCTTTCACTTGCACGACCGAACGATGTGAAAATGTTAATAGTGCAAGAGTGCCATGGACTAAGCTGGAATCTGCAAACATTTTATTCAACAGGAGAAGACAAGGTAAAATGGGTTCTTTATTAGATTAACAGTTATTCCTATGAGAGCCACTCAACATTTTCATCGTGGTCTTCTCCTTGGTACAACTCGAATAAAAAGAAAAGAAATTCAGAGAAACAAACTGAAATATTTTTGGAGTTTTCGGTTTTCTGGAACCAGCAAATAAAAGGGAAAAGCAAAAACGAGAAAAACTATTTAAACGGGAAAGCTCCCAACAAGCAAAAGAAGAACAAGGAAATCTTTTTGGGTTTTCTTTTATTTTTAATATTACAACTAAGCATGCCTAGAAAGTAAACTAACTACAACTAATTTTATTTTTTTGGTTTTTCTAAAGTTTTTCACACAAGAAGAAAGCAAGAAAATAATTTCTAAGCATGGATGATACAATGAAAAAGTGTGGACACCGACAAGATGAATAAGTGGACATGAATGTAATGTCGGTGAGAACATGTACTCCCCCAAGCTTAGGCTTTTGGCCTAACTTGGTAATCGACCAGTAGTCTAGATGGTAGTAGGGGTACTGAGGAGCGGGCATCCACTGATCCCCACTACGGCGGCTCCTCCTCTTCCTCTGCAGTAGCCTGAGCGTTCTGGTAGGCGATGATGTCTGCAGGCATGCTCCTATATCCGCCCCTAGCAACAGAATCAAACAAAGCAGGAGCAGGCAACGGAATAATATCATGAGTTTCAATACTAAAAAATAGGTTATAAGGGATAGGAATGTCAGGGGATCTATCATCAGTAAAATGGTGGTGGTCCATGGCAGCACGGTCTAGGTAAACCTTGGTCAGAGGGTAATCATGAGGGCGTTTCTCAACCTCGAAGTGAGCCGCCAAACGAGTAGCATAAATCCCACCATGGATTTTACCCTTGGATTTATTAAGGTGGAGGCGACGAGCCACAATGGCTCCCAAGCTATAAGTGTTGTCGCCCTCTAATGCACGATGCAAAACAGCAAGGTCTGGTGAGCTGAGCGCGCCCACCTTCTCCCTAGAAAGCAAACATTTTTCAATGAAAAGAGCAAAGTAATGAACCACGGGAAAATGCAAGCCAGCGGAAGTGATAGCTGACACCCCTCTCTCATCTACCACTATCAAAGTGCGATAAAAGGCCTCAAACTCAGGTGGCCTAGGATCGGCTAAGCTCCCATTAGAGGGGATCATGCATATGTCACAAAATTCAGTAAATGGTATCTAATGGTTTTCAACATATAAATCAAAACTCACTTCAGGAGGATTATTCCTAGGCAAGAAAGTAAAGCTTTGAACAAAGATGTTTTTGAGGATTTGGTGCTATTCACACTCATCTGCGATGAAGTCAGTGAGGCTGGCATTAGCAGCATATTGCATGAACTCCTGAAGGATTCCAGCCTCTTCCAGGAATGGGGTGTGCGGCCATTCACATGGTCGTACTTCTGCCAACCTCCGAGGATGGAGATCACTATCAGATGACTCCCCAATGACACCCTTGGTGTTCTTCTTAGAGCCAAACTTCCTAAAGATATTCATGGTTTTCCTATGAACAAAATTCTGAAATTTATTAGCCTGCAAAATTTTCTCAACAAAACTTCACAAAAATGATACCAACTACTCATAGGGATACATAGAGACCATAGCAAGCATTCAAACTACTTAGACCACTAAGGATTCAACATGAAAGCTCATCTACAGCAGCACCAAGAGTAGCTAATTATTCAAAATATAAACCACTAAAACAAAAACTAATTGGACAAACGGTGGAGTCACATACCAAGCAACAATCCCCCGAAATAGTTTCGGAAACAGAGCTTCGAGCAAAGAGATCGAAAATCCGTGGTTTTGAGAGCAAGAACACGGGAGAGAGAGAGAAACGAAGATTTTTTCTAGCGATAGGTGATGATGTGGTATGAAGAGATAGTTGAGGGGGCCCACGTGGGGACCACAACCCACCAGGGCGTGCCTAGGGGTCCTGGCGCGCCCAGGTGGGTTGTGCCCACCTGGTGCACATCCCTATGATGTTATTTGCACCAAAAAATCTTAAATATTTAGAAAAAAAGTCATATTAAATTTTCAGCGCATTCTGAGAACTTTTATTTTTGGGTCATTTTTTATTGCACGGGAAATTCAAAAAACAGACAAAACATGGCATTTTATTTTATTTAACTAATAAAAAGAGAGAATAAAAAGTAGGGACAGAAGGTAGTGCTTACTAAATTCATAAAATTCATACCGTTCAAAAATGATCCATTAATAAGGTCGATCAAGTCTTATTAACAACCACTTTCGATTAGCATGAAACCGAGGAACTTTCGTAAATCACTAAGTTACCTCAATGGGGATATGAATATCCCCAACAATAAGCATTTCATATTTATTTCTGACAGTAGGTAGAGGTATTTGAAAACTTCCTATAGTGATTGTCGGAGATTTTTCAATAACATTAATACCATTCACTTGGAATTGTTTCTTCAGAAAGTGCACCGTATGCTCATTACCATTGATATAAGTGACCTTGCTTTTATTGCAATCAATAATAGCCCCTGCAGTATTCAAGAAGGGTCTACCAAGGATAATCGACGTGTTGTTGTCCTCGGGTATCTCAAGTATAGCAAAGTCAGTTAAAATGGTAACATTAGCAACAACAACGGGCACATCCTCATAGATACCGATAGGTATGGCAGTTGATTTGTCAGTCATTTGCAAAGATATTTCAGTAGGTGTGAGTTTATTCAAATCAAGTCTTTTATATAAAGAGAAAGGCATAACACTAACACTAGCTCCTAAATCACACAAAGCAGTTTTCACATAATTCTTTTTGATAGAGCAATAGTTGGTATTCCCGGATCTCCAAGTTTTTTAGGTACTCCATATTTAAAAGTATAGTTAGCAAGCTTAGTGGAGATTTCATCTTCTGGTATTTTTCTCTTATTTGTGATGATGTCTTTCATATACTTTGCATAAGGAGGCATTTTCAAGATATCAGTCAAGCGGGTAAGCAAAAAGACTGGCCTCAGCATTTCAGCAAAGCGTTCAAAGTATTCATCATCATTCTTTTTAGTTGGCTTAGGTGGAAAAGGCATAGGTTTTTGAACCCATGGTTCTCTTTCTTTACCGTGTTTTCTAGCAATGAAGTCTCTTTTATCATATCTTTTATTCTTAGGTTGTGGGTTATCAAGATCAACAGGTGGTTCTATCTCAACATCATTGTCTGGTTCTTTATTATTTGTTTGAGAGTCTTCATGAACATCAACATTGTCTTTTTCATTATCACTAGGTGAATGTTCATTACCAGACTGAGTTTCAGCATCAGAGATAGAAGTTTCATTAGCATTATGAGGAAGTTTCTCTACTTCAGGTTCACTAGGAGCATGTGAAGTCCTATCATTTTTTCTTTTTCTCTCTAGAAGGACTAGGTGCACTAGTGTTGGCTCTTTGTTAATCTTGTTCAATTCTTTTTGGGTGTCCCTTAGGATAAAGTGGTTCCTGGGTCATTTTACCTCCTCTAGTTGCAACTCTAACAGCAAAGTCATGCATATTATTATTCATTTCATCAAGCAACTCTCTTTGAGATTTAGCAACTTGTTCTAGCTGAGTTTGAACCATAGAAGCATGCTTTCCAACACCTCTAACATAATTTGATATTCTAAATAACAAGTTACTCAAATGAGCAATCATATCAGAATTATATTTCAATTGTTTCATAACATTTGCATTGAAGTGATCTTGTTTTCTAATATAGTTTTCAAACTCATAAAGGCATTGACTAGGACGCATATTGTGAGGATTGTCTTTATCATTGAACTTCATTAGAGAACTTACCTCTACCACCTTAGGCAGTGGTGGTGTATTAAGCCCATGTATTTCTTCAATAGGGGGTAAATTTTTAACATCCTCGGCTTTAATACCTTTTTCCTTCATAGATTTCTTTGCCTCTTGCATATCTTCAGGACTGAGATATAATATACCCCTCTTCTTTGGACTAGGTTTAGGCGGTGGTTCAGGAAGAGTCCAATCATCATAATTTTTCAGTATGTTATTCAATAATTCTTCAGCTTGACCAACAGTTCGTTCCCTGAAAACACAACCACCACAACTATCTAGGAAGTCCCTAGAAGCATCTGTTAGTCCATTATATAAGATATCAAGTATTTCATTTTTCTTAAGAGGATGATCAAGCAAAGCATTAAGTAAGTGTAAAAGCCACCCCCAAGCTTGTGGGAGACTCTCTTCTTTAATTTGCACAAAGTTAAATATTTCATGTAAGGTAGCTTGTTTCTTATGAGCGGGAAAATATTTTTTAGAGAAGTAATAAATCATATCCTGGGGACTACGCACACAACCAGGAGCAAGAGTATTGTACCAAGCTTTAGCATCACCCTTTAATGAGAAAGGAAATAAGTTGAGAATAAAGTAATAGCGAGTTTTCTCATCATGAGTAAAAAGGGTGGCTATGTCATTCAACTTAGTAAGATGTGCCACAACAGTTTCAGTTTCATAACCATGGAAAGGATCAGATTCAACCAAAGTAATTAACTCTAGGTCGATAGAGAATTCATAATCCTTATCATCAATAAAGATAGGTGAAGTAGCAAACTTAGGATCACATTTCATTCTAGCATTCAGAGATTTTTCTTTATACTTGCATAATAATTTCTCTAGATCATCTCTATCTCTGCAAGCAAGAATATCTCTAGTTGTTTCTTCACTCATAACACACCCTTCCGGTACCTTAGGCAATTCATATCTAGGAGAGCTAGTTCTAGCAGGTGTTTCAGGAGATTCAGTTTCAAGCTCATCATCAGACTCAACAACATCATGTTGTATTACTCTAGCAATTTGTTTATCAAGAAAGTCACCAAGTGGCACATCATCATTATCAAGCAAGGTACTAGCATCATCATAAGCATTATCCATAGCAGAAGTAGCATCATCAATAACTTGCGACATATCAGAATTAGTAGCATGTGGTGGTGTTGCAAGTTTACTTATAACAGAAGGTGAATCTAAAGCAGAACTGGATGGCAGTTCCTTACCTCCCCTCATCTTTGAGGGAAATATCTTAGTCTTAGCATCCTTCAGATTCTTCATAGTGATAAAGTGATAATAATCCCAAGTGACTCAACAAATATAGCTATGCTCCCCGGCAATGGCGCTAGAAAAAGGTCTTGATAACCCACAAGTATAGGGGATCGCAACCATTTTCGACGTCAGAGTATTCAACCCAAATTTATAGATTTGACACAAGAGGAGCCAAAGAATATTTGAAGGTATTAACAGCTGAGTTGTCAATTCAACCACACTTGGAGATTGCTTATCTGCAGCAAAGTGATCAGTAGCACAGTAATATGATAGTTTTGACAGTAGTAGCAGTAGCAATGGTAACAGTAACAGTGATAGCAGCAGTTTTGTAGCAAGTGTAACAGTGATGATAACAGTAGTAACTTAGCAAGAACAATATAAGATAAATTCGTAGGTATTGGATCGGTGACTTGTTGGATGATATTCATCATGAGACAGTTATAACCTAGGGCGATACGGCACTAGCTCCAGTTCGTCGATATAATGTAGGCATGTATTCCGTAAATAGTCATACGTGCTTATGGAAAGAACTTGCATGACATCTTTTGTCCTACCCTCCCGTGGCAGCGGGGTCCATATTGGAAATTAAGGGATACTAAGGCCTCCTTTTAATAGAGAACCAGAATAAAGAATTAGCACATAGTGAATACATGAACTCCTCAAACTACGGTCATCACCGGGAGTGGTTCCGGCTATTTTCACTCTGGGGTTGCCGGATCATAACACCTAGTAGGTGACTATAACTTGCAAGATCGGATCTAGAACATGGATATAATAGTGATAACATAAACGGTTCAGATCTGAAATCATGGCACCCGGGCCCAAAGTGACAAGCATTAAGAACGGCAAAGTCATAGCAACATCAATCTAAGAACATAGTGGATACTAGGGATCAAGCCTAACAAAACTAACTCGATTACATGATGAATCTCATCCAACTCCTCACCGACCAGCAAGCCTATGAAGGAATTACTCACTCCCGGTGGGGAGCATCATTGAATTGGCGATGGAGAAGGGTTGGCGATGACGAAGAACGAAGACCCCCCTCTCCGGAGCCCCAAACGGACTCTAGATCTGGCCTCACGATGAAGAACAGGAGGTGACGGCGGCTCCATCTCGTGGATCGCGATAATTCTTTCTCCCTATTTTTTTTAGAAAAATAGGATTTTATAGCGTCGGTTTCAGGGTCTGCAGGGCCACCAGGTGGGCACAACCCACCTGGGCACGCCAGGAGAGGGGGGCGCGCCCTGGTGGGTTGTACTCACCCAGGTGCCCCCCTCTGGTGGGTCTTGGCTCTAGAAATTCTTAATATTGATATAAAAAATTCGGGCAAAGTTTCGTTCCATTCCGAGAACTTTTAGTTCTGCACAAAAACCACACCATGGTAGTTCTGCTGAAAACAGTGTCAGTCCGGGGTTAGTTTCATTCAAATCATGCAAATTAGAGTCCAAAACAAGAGGAAAGGCGTTAGGAAAAGTAGATACGTTGGAGACGTATCAATCTACCCAAGTGAGGCAAGTCCTTCGTGGGCGATGTCCATGGTGGGATAGACGAGGTTGCTTCTTCATGGACCCTTCGTGGGTGGAGCCCTCTGTGGACTCGCGCAGCTGTTACCCTTCTTGGGTTGAAGTCTCCATCAACGTGGATGTAAGATAGCACCACCTATTGGAACCACGCCAAAAATCTCTGTGTCTACATTGCGTTTTCTCCCTACAAACTCCTCCCCTTCATATGCAATGATTTACATTCCGCTATTATACTCTTAGACTTGGATGTGTAGGTTGATTGCTTGACTTGTGATAAGTTGCTAAAATCTGCCAAGACTTAATATTGGGAAAAGGCTAGGTTTTTATTTGGTTAAGTAGTCCAATCACCCCCCCTCTAGACATACTTTCGATCCTATAAATGCCAGCGGAGCGAGGACTCATCGGAGCTGGTGTTGTCCTCTGCCTCGTCCTCGGTCTCGCCAAACAGCGCCTCGCCCGCTTCATCGCCCTCTTTGTAGGAGGCCGCAGCCTCCGCCACCTGCATGCGATACCGCCAGCGCTCGAGGTGGCTCTCGCGGGCGGAGCGGTACGAGTCGAGTAGCGCCTCCTGCTCTGCCCGCTCCGTGGCGATCTGCTCCTCCACCTGCAGGTGCTCCTGGAGGAGATGGTGGTTGTAGGCGGTGTCGGCCTGCGCCTCCCTGAATTTCTCCTGACTCTTTTGCCTCACCGTTTCCATGTATTGGGCACGGGCCTCGCCGATGGTCATGGTGCAATGCACCGGTGAGGATGGCGCGGAGGAGGGGGCTGGCGCCAGATCGTCAACTACCATGTTCTCTATTGGGACATCGTCATCCTTTGGCTGTCTGCCGGCCAGCCAGTCGGTAGCAATGGCTGCCGTCTCCTTGTGGTCTGTCGTCCGCCTATCCCGAAGAGCGCTAGAGCGCGAGAAAGCCATGGTGGGCAGTAGTGGTGTGGACTGGAAAAAAGGAACGGTGGCGGATGACTGCGCCTATGGCCGGCGCAACAGTTTATATAGCAATGTTGGGCGGCGGAGGGACGGACGGGTGGAGCCGGAGTAGCTGCCTTGGCAACCATGTATCATTAATATGGGCGGCAGATGGACGGACGGATGACACTTGTGTCATTTGAACGCGGAGCAATCGCCTGCACCGGGAAGCGGCACAGGGGGCGCCGACCGTTTTCGGCGAAAAGCGCACGCGGGTGAGGGAGGCGGTCTGGGTGGGCCACGGCAGTCAGACTCGTTCTTGGTAGCGGGTCGGTCCAGCAGCCTGACATGCTGGCTCGCCAGCAAGCTCGCTGAGCTGCGCGACGATAATCAAACGATGGATGTAACTTCCGACCAGGAGCCGGCGCCACTGTCCAAGCCGGTTCATGCCGTGTTCACCATATAGGAGGTGCGGCGGCACTTGGATGCCCTAATGGCTGAAGAGCTACCAGCGCAGGAGGACATGTGCTGCAATCTCTGTCTCCTCAACGAGAATCGATGAACAAGCGAATGACAATGCCATCACGGACATGTGGCCCTATGATCCTGGCTTCCTAAATGAGCAGTGGGCGCTGTATCAGACCATCCATAGGGCCCGCGAGGCCCTCTCCGTCGTCCTTCGAGTTGTTGCGCTCATCGTGGCGCCGCCGTCTCGCGTTGTCAACATGGTCAACGGACATGAGGAATGAGTAGATGACTTTACTTGGAGAGGATGACAGTGGGGACCCACCAGGGCCATAGCCGCACGTACACAAGTGCCTCCTTATTATATACAGATATATTTGTTTTTGCTTCCTCCTAGTTTCCTAACATCACGATTCCACACCATTGTCAACCTATGTAGTCAATAAATGAGAGAATTGCACAAGGAGCGACTGACAGTTGGGACCAAGCAGCTTGAGCAGTATTTGTGTTTTTGACGTGTGAGCACTGCGGAGTTTTTCTTGAGCGAAGTTTTTGTTGTTGTTCAGAGGAGAGCAGGGTATTAACTAGGCGGGTTGTGGCCCGTCTAGCCGAGGCCAGATATCCAGCCCAGATATTAATTTTTTTCTAGCTAAAAATGGCTAGCCCAGCTATACTTTTTTTTGAGGAATACCCAGGCAAGGTCAACTTGTTATTCTCCGCCCCACTGGGCTACAAATATTTCCTAGGAGGGATGCATTAGGCTTAATGAGAAAATGGGCTTTAAGAAATAATAAATGGGATGTAATTATAAAAACTAGGCAGTAACTAGAAAAAATGCACCAAACATGTAATCTTTCCCCAATAATAAAGCATGGATTGACTCCGTGGGTTCACCGTCACAGTACGCTTCTTCCCATGATTTTACGCTTTCAGTTTGAATTTAAAACATATACACGAGGTTTACCAAGGTGGTACTAATCTACTCCCTCCATTCCAAAATAGATGACCCAACTTTGTACTAACTTTAGTACAAAGTTGGGTCATCTATTTTGGAACAGAGGGAGTATATATGTGCCCATACATGAAAACCATCAGGCTTGATGTGTTCCTACCAACTTGGGCCTGCAGGCTGGGTTATTGGCCCAGCTTCAGTTGAACGCGAGGACAATGGACAATGGAGTTGTGTAAAAATAAATAAAAATGGGACGTGGACAATGGGATTCAAACTCTGGTCTACTGTGTAAATGCTAACGCAGCAGACCAATCAATCCAGGCTTGTGGGTGTTCCAATGTCGGCGTCTGGCGCTTTAACATAAAGCAAAGGCGTACTGGGGCAAGGGAGTTGGGCGCTTGATGGGCACAGGAGTGCTGGGCCAAGACGGGTGCCGCGGCCCACGGGGCGGACAGGGAACCGGCCGAAGACTTTTTCATATTTGTTTACTTATGAAATAGTCCCACCTTGCTATTTTGCATCAAATTTTACCAATTTATATACGTTCTTAGGTTATCAGGCATCACGGAGCTGCTTCAGATATTAAGCAAAGAATAAGTCATGAATATCTCATTGAGAAACAAAGAAGGAAGGCCCAAGGAAAGAGAGAGAACGGAAATAGAGGGTAATTACTTGAAAAGTAACTAGCTGGCAAATGAGATTCATGACATGCTTGATAATAAGGAAAGAAAAAGAAAGGAAATAGAAGGGTTGAGGGAGGATCCTACCAAATAGAGGAAGGAAATAGGAGGATTGAGGGAGGATCCTACCAAATAGAGGAAGGAAATGGGAGGATTGAGGGAGGATCCTACCAAAATAGATAGGACATGCATGATTTGTGGGCGCCATATTAATCTTTGTTGGCATGAATTTAGTATCAATGGCAGGCGTACTGGCCTCATTCATATCTTATATGAATATAAAAATGATGTGACATTTTTTTCCTACATGCAATCCTCACTAAATTCATGTCATTTTTTTCTGTTGTAGCGGACCGCATGACATGTTTTACTTCCACGTATGATCCTTACTAAAATTGCACCAATTTTATAACACATTGAATGGTATGTCTGCGCATAAAATCCTCACTAAATTTATGTCATTTTTTACTGGTGTAACCCACGGGCATATATGCTATATTTTTTTATAAATGAAGGTATAATATTATTTGGCCTCCCATTTGATATGTCCATGTCGTTTCTCCATACTTAGTTAGGCTATTCAACCGATCATCTATCCTAGGCCATCAGGCCTCTGCCCTGTTCATCCATGTTACGTTCCACCAATAAAAAAACAGTGCCCTCCGGCTCGTCTATGCAACACGACCCAATAAATCAAACCCACCAGCCCGTTTAGGAGATGAGGCAAAAATAGTAGACCATGATAGCAATCAAACTCGCAACCTCCACTGTTCTTTGGTGTTGATCGTTTTAACCCAAAAAAAAAGGTGTTGATCATTTTAAACTAAAGTTGAATTTGGTGTTTGTTTGTGTCCTTTATGGACTGGTACTGAACTACTACGATGTAAAATCTGGATACATAAATACAAGGCGCAAGCATTAAATTGTGCAGATGTGGCCGGGATCTCAAACATGACCGTTCGCTGGTCTGTACATGTAGATGATGCAATTCTTTATTGGTTCCAAGCTTAGGTGGAACGTTCCCATGTTGTGGACATCATGAGAGATAATGTGGACAAAGAAAATAAGTGGTAACAGGGATGGGACACTAAGGGTGATAATTTGTTCTCCCGTTGCAACGCATGGGCACTCTTGCTAGTAAGTTTTAAAAAATTATTATTGGAATTTGAAAATTTTAATTTCATTAATTGTTGTGCGTGTAATATTTCATTGGATTTTTACCTAATACAAATTTATTTTGAAATTATATTTAATCTGACTAGAAATTTCGGGATAAAAATAATCGGATCCCATCAAAATGTGGGAAATTTTATTGAATTCTATTTTGAGCGGTTGGTTGAAATTATTAACCGTTGTCCTAGCTAGAAAATGGGATGTACTTCTAACAAACTGTAAATGGGCTGTAGTAAATTCCTTTAGAATTCAAAAATGGGTTGTACATTCTTATAAATCGGAAATGGGCTATATGTTCTCAACCACACACTTGTGGGCCTACAAAGTTGACGCGTCCCCTCAAAACAAAACTAAGTTGATGCGTATGCAAGGTTTTGTCAACTTGTAGTCAACACACGGTTCGAGCAGCAGTGGTCGTTGGATGTCCATCCAACGGATGTCGTGCTTCTTCTTCAATCTCGGATATTCTTACTTCAACCGCCCAAAAAAAATAATTCCTCCCCCTGACATCGGGGACTTACCGTTTTGGAGGCTGGCCTGTGGGCCTACTAAGTTGATGTGTACTAAGGGCTTTGTCAACTTAGTCAATATAAACGATTCTAGCTGTAGTGGCCGTACGATGTCCATCCAATGCCGTCGTGCTTCTTGAACCTCTGGTCTTCTTGCTGCAGCCGCCCAAACCAGCGTCGGCCATGCCGCCTGCTCCTGCCTCCCGTGTCTGGTTGTGCTGCCACCGCTGGCTATGCCATCCCTCTATAGTCACCCACATCTCATGTTATTCTTCGACGACGGCGGCCTCACACCGTATTAGAAGCAGTCAACCCACATACTCCCCTCCGCGTGGGCATCCACTGCCACGTCTTCCCTGGCTCCGTCCACCGCCTTGGTGCCCTCGGCGTGGCATGGTCAATGTGGTCAATGAAGGACAGCCATCGGAAGAGAACTTTAGGCGGTGAGGCTGACAGCTGGACCCACCAGCTACATCTTCGAACACAAGGAAGTGCCTCCTTATTACTCACAAAATAAAAACAATTCCTCCCCCTGACAACTAGGACAGAGCAGCTATATCTTCGCATGCAAGGAAGTGTGTCCTTATCCTCCCTTTCCGCTGGGACCCACCCGGTCAAAGCATACGTAGCGTTGTCTGTCTGGTCGCGAACGTGTATGTACATACTGGTCAATCGGTATCACTGCAAGTATGAAACGTGGCCGAGTAAGTAGCGGCATGTGTCATTGTAGAGCACCCGACATAGTAGTTTACGCAATCTCGTCTAAGTCATGTACACGTACGTACAACCACATGGCAAAAAATATGGTCACATACGTACATACGGGCAGGGTCACGAGCGCATACTCGTGCATACATACGAATGGCCAGGGCTTGTGTACATGGAGAGGGAACGGACAGCAGCAACGGCGTCCTGTTCATCAGGCAGCGAATCGGCTAGATCAGAACGGAGAAACAACGTCATGTTCATCGGGAGGCAACCGACTGGGTCGGAATGTGTCGTGTTCAACGAGAGCCAACCGGCTTGGATGGAACAACCAAAACGAGGTTTGGCGTACCACAGAACGGAGGAAATGGCCTTCTGTTTGACCGGCCACGGTCGAAACAGGATCCTGTTCATCGGGAGGGGTCTGGCATAGCGCAAAACGGAGGAAACGGACTTGTGTTCGAGTGCCTACGGTCGAAACGGGGTCCTATTGATCAGGAGGGGTGTGGCGTACCGCAAAACGGAGGAAACGGACTTGTGTTGGAGCGCCTACGGTCGAAACGGGGTCTTGTTCATCCACCGTCTAGTGCCTCGCTCCAGCATCCATGGGCTACTATTCATCCACCGTCAACGTCCTCCACCCTCCACGGGCTACTGTTCATCTAGGCTCCACCGGCTGCTGTTCATAGAGCCTCCACCGGGTCCTGTTCGTCCAACCCCCAACAGGAACTGTTTATCCACAGCCAACTAACCAGCTCGACTCACCACGCCTCGACGCGTTCTACGTACCATGCGCATGGTAGCAATGGTCACTGTTCCTCGAGAGGCAACCCAACACCGGCTGGCTAGCTACATCTCGCATGGGGGCTTGATCGGCTTTAGTAAGCAGCAGCAGTGATTGATCGCTTGGGTTCCATTAGCAGCAGTAGTGAAGGAATTGCTCGGGTTCAGTCAGTAGCGAGTGAATCACTCGGGTTTAGTTAACAGCCAAGGGATCGATCGCTCGGGTTCAGTAATGTGTGATCGCTCTGAGTTCAGTTAGCCAATGCCTCGCAGACACGCGTGTACACGAGAGAAATGCGCAAGCCACAGTGCATCGCTCGGCCCCGACCACCAACCGTAACCGGGAACTTCGCGATATTTCCTATCCCTCGCTTCTACCAAGATTTATTCCATCATGGACGGCCCAAAGAATGTCATGCAGCTGCGTCTCTGGCCCGCCCATGACAAAAAGTCCATTTTATATCATGATTTTTTGTCATAGAAGTAGGAGCCCACCACATATATGATGATACCGGGTTTTGTCACAATTATCGTCATAGAAGTGTCATAAGCATGACAGAAAAAAAATTCCGTTCGGCCCAAAATGTCACAGATGTGTCTTTTTTTGTAGTGTTAGAACGACAGTAGGATTATAAGATGATCCCTTCACTAAATTTCAAGGTAAAAGTGTTCTCCCTGAGTATGCACCGTTGCTACAGTTCGTCGTTTCGAGACACCACGTGAGGATCGGGTTGAAGGAAATATGCCCTAGAGGCAATAATAAAGTTGTTATTTATATTTCCTTATATCATGATAAATGTTTATTATTCATGATAGAATTGTATTAACCAGAAACTTAGTACATGTGTGAATACATACACAAACAGAGTGTCACTAGTATGCCTCTACTTGACTAGCTCGCTAATCAAAGATGGTTAAGTTTGCTAGCCATAGGCATGAGTTGTCATTTGATGAACGGGATCACATCATTAGAGAATGATGTGATTGACTTGACCCATCCATTAGCTTAGCACTAAGATCGTTTAGTTTATTGCTATTGCTTTCCCCCTAACTTATACATGTTCCTACGACTATGAGATTATGCAACTCCTGAATATTGGAGGAACACTTAGTGTGCTATCAAACATCACAAGTAACTGGGTGACTATAAAGATGCTCTATAGGTGTCTTCGATGGTGTTTGTTGAGTTGGCATAGATCAAGATTAGGATTTGTCACTCCGTGTATCGAAGAGGTATCTCTGGGCCCTCTCAGTAATGCACATCACTATAAGCCTTGCAAGCAATCTGACTAATGAGTTAGTTGCGTGATGTTGCATTACGGAACGAGTAAAGAGACTTGCCGGTAATGAGATTGAACTAGGTATTGAGATACCGACGATTGAATCTCAATCAAGTAACATACCGATGACAAAGGGAACAACGTATGTTGTTATGCGGTTTGACCGATAAAGATCTTCGTAGAATATGTAGGAACCAATATGAGCATCCAGGTTCCGCTACTGGTTATTGATCGGAGATCAATCTCGGTCATGTCTACATAGTTCTCGAACCTGTAGGTTCCGCACGCTTAACATTCGATGACGATCGATATTATGAGTTTATGTGTTTTTATGTACCGAAGGTAGTTCGGAGTCCCAGATGTGATCACAGACATGACAATGATTCTCGAAATGGTTGAGACATAAAGATCGATATATTGGAAGGGTATGTTTGGACATCGAAATGGTTCCAGATGAGTTCCGGCATTTACCGGAGAACCGGGAGGTTACTGGAACCCCCCCCCCCCGAGTCAATGGGCCTTATTGGGCCTTAGTGGGAGAGAGGAGGAGGCAGCCAGGTGGAGGGCGCCCCCCCAAGCCCAATCCGAATTGGGTGGGGGGCTGACCCTCCCTTTCCTTCCCTCTCTCTCCCTCTTCTTTCTTCTCCTACTCCTACTAGGAAGGGGGGAAACATACTCCTACTAGGAGTAGGACTCCCCCCCCCCCTTGGGCGCACCCTATGAAGGCCGGCCCTCCTCTCCTCCACTCCTTTATATATGGGGGAGGGGGAATCCCATAGACACACAAGTTGATTGTTTAGCCGTGTGCGGTGCCCCCCTCCACAGAATTCCACCTCGGAAATATCGTTGTAGTGCTTAGGAGAAGCCCTGCGCTGGTAACTTCATCATCACTGTCATCACGCCATCGTGCTGACAAAACTCTCCCTCAGCCTCAACTGGATCAAGAGTACGAGGGACGTCACCGAGTTGAACGTGTGTAGATCGCGGAGGTGTCGTGTGTTCGGTACTTGATCGGTTGGATCACGAAGACATTTGACTACATCAACCATGTTTCATAATGCTTCCGCTTTCAGTCTACGAGGGTATGTAGACATACTCTCCCCCTCTCGTTGCTATGCATCACCTAGATAGATCTTGCGTGTGCGTAGGAATTTTTTTGAAATTACTGCGTTCCCCAACACGGGTGTGATCGACTCTATGTTCACATACAACGGGTGCAAGACAGTTTTGCACATGCGGAATACTTAGGTTAAACTTGACGAGCCTAGCATGTATAGGCATGGCCTTGGAATAGTGGAGACCGAAAGGTCAAACATGAATCATATAAAGATATGATCAACATAGAGATGTTCACCACTGATGACTACCCCATCTCACGTGATGATCAGACATGGGATAGTTTATTTGGATCATGTATCACTTAGATGACTTGAGGATGTCGATTTAAGTGGGAGTTCTTTAGTAATATGATTAAATGAACTTAATTTATCATGAACTTAGTCTTATAATTTTGCATATCTATGTTGTAGATCAATGGCCCAAGCTACCGTTCCCTTGAATTTTATTGCGTTCCTGGAGAAAGCTAAGTTGAAAGATGATGGTAGCAACTACACGGACTGGGTCCGTAACTTGAGGATTATCCTCATTGCTGCACAGAAGAATTATGTCCTTGATGCACCGCTAGGTGAAAGGCCTGCTGTAGGAGCTGAAGCTGATGTTATGAACATTTGGAAAGCTCGATCTGATGACTACTCTATAGTTGAGTGTGCCATGCTTTACGGCTTAGAACCGGAACTTCAAAGACGTTTTGAACGTCATAGAGCATATGAGATGTTCCAAGAGTTGAAATTAATATTTCAAGAAAATGCCCAGGTTGAGAGATATGAAGTCTCCAACAGGTTCTATAGCTGCAAGATGGAGAAGAACAGTTCTGTCAGTGAACACATACTCAAAATATTTGGGTATTATAATCACTTGACTCAGTTGGGAGTTGATCTTCCAATTGATTGTGTCATCGACAGAGTTCTTCAATGACTTCCACCAAGCTACAAAGGCTTCATGATGAACTATAATATCCAAGGGATGAACAAAACAATTCCCGAGCTCTTCGCAATGCTTAAGGCCACGGAGCTAGAAATCAAGAAGGAGCATCAAGTGTTGATGGTTAACAAGACCACTAGTTTCAAGGAAAAGGGCAAGGGAAAGAAAGGGAACTTCAAGAATAATGGCAAGCAAGTTGCCACTCCCGGGAAGAAGCCCAAAGCTGGACCCAAGCCTGAAACTGAGTGCTTCTACTACAAAGGGACTAGTCATTGGAAGCGGAACTGCCCTAAGTATTTGGCGGATAAGAAGGATGGCAAAGTGAACAAAGGTATATTTGATATATATGTTATTGATGTGTACCTTACTAATGCTCGTAGTAGCGCCTAGGTATTTGATAATGTTTCAGTTGCTCATATGTGTAACTCGAAACATGAGCTACGGATTAAACAAAGATTGGCTAAGGACGAGGTGACGATGCGCGATGGGAATGGTTCCAAGGTCGATGTGATCGCCGTCGGCACGCTACCTCTACATCTACCTTCAGGATTAGTTTTAGACCTGAATAATTGTTATTTGGTGCCAGTGTTGAGCATGAACATTATATCTGGATCTTGTTTAGTGTGAGACGGTTATTCATTTAAATCAGAGAATAATGGTTGTTCTATTTATATGAGTAATATCTTTTATGGTCATGCACCCTTGAAGAGTAGACTATTTCTATTGAATCTCGATTGCGCTGATACACATATTCATAATATTGATGCCAAAAGATGCAAAGTTGATAATGATAGTGCAACATATTTGTGGCACTTCAGTTTAGGTCATATTGGTGTAAAGTGCATGAAGAAACTCCATGCAGATGGGCTTTTGGAATCACTTGATTATGAATCATTTGATACTTGCGAACCATGCCTCATGGGCAAGATGACTAAAACTCCGTTCTCCAGAACAATGGAGAGAGCCAATGACTTACTGGAAATAATACATACTAATGTATGCGGTCCGATGAGTGTTGAGCCACGCGGTGGTATTATTATTTTCTGACCTTCACAGATGATTTGAGCAGATATGGGTATATCTACTTAATGAAACACAAGTCTGAAACATTTGAAAAGTTCAATGAATTTCAGAGTGAAGTGGAGAATCATCGTAACAAGAAAATAAAGTTTCTATGATCTGATCGCGGAGGCGAATATTTGAATTACGAGTTTGGCCTTCATTTAAAAAATGTGGAATAGTTTCACAACTCACGCCACCTAGAACACCACAACGTAATGGTGTGTTCGAACATCATAATCTATTAGATATGGTGCGGTCTATCATGTCTCTTACCGATTTACCATTATTGTTTTGGGGTTATCCATTAGAGACAGCTGCGTTCACATTAAATAGGGCACCGTCTAAATCCGTTGAGATGACACCGTATGAACTATGGTTTGGCAACAAACCTAAGCTGTCGTTTCTTAAAGTTTGGGGTTGTGACACTTATGTAAAAAGGCTTCAACCCGATAAGATCGAACCCAAATCAGAGAAGTGCATCTTCATAGGATACCCTAAGGAAACAATTGGGTACACCTTCTACCATAGATCCGACACTGATGGTAGTGTCACCGTATACAAAGCTCGACTTGTCGCGAAAGGATTTCGACAAGTTTCAAGGGGTTGACTATTGTGAGACCTTCTCACCTGTAGCGATGCTTAAGTCAGTCTGAATCATGTTAGCAATTGCCGTATTTTATGATTATGAAATTTGGCAAATGGACGTCAAAACGGCATTCCTTAATGGATTTCTTAAAGAAGAGTTGTATATGATGCAACCAGAAGGTTTTGTCGATCCTAAAGGTGCTAACAAAGTGTGCAAGATCTAGCGATCCATCTATGGACTGGTGCAAGCATCTCGGAGTTGGAATATACGCTTTGATGAGGTGATCAAAGCATATGGTTTTATACAGACTTTTGGTGAAGCATGTATTTACAAGAAAGTGAGTGGGAGCTCTGTAGCATTTCTGATATTATATGTAGATGACATAATGTTCATTGGATGACATATTGTTGATTAGAAATGATATAGAATTTCTGGATAGCCTAAAAGGATATTTGAATAAGAGTTTTTAATGAAAGACCTTGGTGAAGCTGTTTATATATTGGGCATCAAGATCTATGGAGATAGATCAAGACGCTTAATAGGAATTTCACAAAGCACAAACCTTGACAAAGTTTTGAAGAAGTTCAAAATGGGTCAGTCAAAGAAAGGGTTCTTGCCTGTGTTACAAGGTGTGAAGTTGAGTCAGACTCAAAGCCTGACCGCAGCAGAAGATAGAGAGAAAATGAAAGTCATTCCCTATGCCTCATCCATAGGTTCTATCATGTATGCTATGTTGTGTACTAGACCTGATGTGTGCCTTGCCATAAGTCTGGCAGGGAGGTACCAAAGTAATCCAGGAGTGGATCACTGGATAGTGGTCAAGAACATCCTGAAGTACCTAAAAAGGACCAAGGATATGTTTCTCGTTTATGGAGGTGACAAAGAGCTTGTCATAAATGGTTACGTCGATGCTAGCTTTGACACTGATCCGGATGACTCTAAGTCACCAACCGGATACATATTTATATTGAATGGTGGAGCTGTCAGTTGGTGCAGTTCCAAGCAGAGCGTTGTGGCGGGTTCTACGTATGAAGCATAGTACATAGCTGCTTAGGAAGCAGCAAATGAAGGAGTCCGGATGAAGGAGTTCATATCTGATCTAGGTGTAATACCTAGTGTATCAGGTCCAATGAAAATCTTTTGTGACAATACTAGAGAAATTGCCTTGGCGAAGGAAGCCAGATTTCACAAGAGAACCAAACACATCAAGAGACACTTCAACTCCATTCGTGAACAAGTCAAGGAGGGAGACATAGATATTTGCAAGATACATACGGATCTGAATGTAGTAGACCCATTGACTAAGCCTCTTCCACGAGCAAAACATGATCAGCACCAAGACTCCATGGGTGTTAGATTCATTATAGTGTAATCTAGATTATTGACTCTAGTGCAAGTGGGAGACTGAAGGAAATATGCCCTAGAGGGAATAATAAAGTTGCTATTTTATATTTTCTTGTTCATGATAAAGGTTTATTATTCATGCTAGAATTGTATTGATCGGAAACCTAAATACATGTGTGAATACATAAATAAATGTCGTGTCCCTAGTGAGCCTCTACTTGACTAGCTCGTTGATCAAACATGGTTAAGGTTTCCTAACCATGGACATGATTTGTCATTTGATAACGGGATCACATCATTCCTTCGACTATGAGATTATGCAACTCCCGGATACCAGAGGAATGCCTTTCGTGTGATCAAACATCACAACGTAACTGGGTGATTATAAAGATGCTCTACAGGTATCTCCGAAGGTGTTTGTTGAGTTGGCATAGATCGGGATTAGGATTTGTCACTCCGAGTATCGGAGAGGTATCTCTGGGCCCTCTCGGTAATAAACCTCATAAGCTTGCAAGAAAACGACGAAGGAGTTAGTCATGAGGTGATGTATTACGGAACGAGTAAAGAGACTTGCCGGTAATGAGATTGAACTAGGTATGAAGATACCGACAATGGAATCTCGGGCAAGTAACATACCGATGGACAAATTGAATTACGTATGTTGTCATAATGGTTCGACCGATAAAGATCTTCGTAGAATATATAGGAGCCAATATGGGCATCCAGGTTCCTCTATTGTTTATTGATCGGAGAGGTGTCTCGGTCATGTCTACATAGTTCTTGAACCCGTAGCGTTCGCATGCTTAACGTTCGATGACGATATAGTATTATATGAGTTATGTGATTTGGTGACCGAATGTTGTTCGGAGTCCTAGATGAGATCATGGACATGACGAGAAGTCTCGAAATCGTCGAGAGGTAAAGATTGATATATAGGATGAGGGTATTCGGACACCAAAAGTGTTTCGAGGGGTACCAGGTACTTATCGGTTCACCGGAAGGGGTTCCGGGCACCCCCTGCAAAAGATAGCCTTATGGGCCAAGAGGGGAAACACACCAGCCACAAGGGGCTGGTGCAGCCCCCATATAGTCTGGCCTGAGGAGGGGAAGGAAAGGGGAGAAGGGAAAGGAAAGTGTGGATTAGGATTCCCACTTCCTCCCCCCCCTCTCTTTCCTTCTCCATCGGTTAAATATGGCAGGGGCGCCACTTGGGGAGGACCCCAAGTAGGATTCGGCCTACTTGGGGCACCTCCTGACAGCCCCCCCTCTCCCTCCCACCTATATATATGTGGGGGCGTGCGCCCTAGCACACACCAGATCAATTCTTAGCCATGTGTAGTGCCCTCCTCCACCGTTTACACCCCCGGTCATATTTTTGTAGTGATTAGGCGAAGCCCTGCAGAGATCACTTCACCATCACCCTCACCATGCCGCCATGCTGATGAAACTAATCTAATACATTGATATCTTGCTGGATCAAGAAGGCGAGGGACATCACCGGACTGAACGTGTGCAGAATACGGAGCTGTCGTCCGTTTGGTACTTGATCGGTTGACGTGAGAAGAAGTTTGACTACATCAACCGCGTTGTGGAATGCTTCTGCTTACGGTCTATGAGGGTGCATAGACACACTCTCCCCCTCATTACTATGCATCTCCATGGATAGATCATTGTGTGTGCATAGAATTTTTTTGGTTTTCCATGCAACGGTTCCCAAAATCTATCCCACCAAGCAATCCGACCTGCATCTCCCATACTTTTTATCTGATGCACGCGCCGCTTCCTGTGAAGCATCAATGCCGGCCTAGAGCACGCAATGGCCTACATTGATGCAATGCGATGTGACCGGACGGGAGGGCGACGCTGACCGATGCAACTTCTCAGGATTCGCCGCTTTAAGGCAAACGTAGCCTCTTGAGGAATCAACTCTGACCACTGCGCTGCATTGAAGCGGCTGATCATCCATTCACGTGGCCTGGTCGAGGCTATATAAGCCACGCTCTGGTGCCATCCACATCACACTCACTTCATCGCTCCATAATTCCATATTCTCCTCCTCTCTTCCTCTACAACTTCGGTGATGGACAAGTCATGGGCCTCGGTGACGGCTCCGAAACGGGCTCCGGTGGTTCGTGGAGACACCGCCCTTGCACTCTGAGGCCGTCATCCTCATCGACGGCCAGCTCCTCAGTGAATGAGGATATCATCATCTCCTCCAGTGGCGAGGAGGACCAGCCACCACAGTAGCAGGTGTGACACAGGACGCGGTGTATGCCTTGACTGTCAAGGAGTATGAGAAACAAATGGAGGTGATGCTCTGTTGCTCCCTCCTTCACGTCAACGACCCGGCGGCGGCACCGAAGATGCTCATCCATGTCAAGCCGGAGCCCGTGTCCCCTCCCCACTTTCCCCCACACAACCACAACGTCCAAATCGGACGACGCGCGAAGAAGGAGCAGCACTCGCCGTCACCGCCGCCCCAGCGTGTGAAGGAGTAGCAGTGCTCGCCGTCACCCTGGCGCATCAAGGTGGATCGATTCTCTCCGCCGGCCTTCTGTGTGAAGGAGGAGTGTGCTCTCCATCGCCCCATCAAGCTCATGGCAGACTGCCCCATGCGATCACCGTGAAGGGGCGTGGTAGCATTCGCCTACCTCGGTTGCGGCAGTAGCAGCGGTAGTAGCTCGCCCTCCTGGAGTGCTCTAACGGTGGAGGAGTACGCCGAAAGGGAGCGGCACCAACGAGTGAACGGCGACGCGAGACATCATTCAGAGTGTGCAGACTCTGACATCCCGCTACCATAGATCATGGCACACTTGAAGCAGGCCATGGCCTGGGCCGTGAACCGCTCCAAGGTGACGACGGAGACCAGCAAGCGTCATCTCCGCCACCTCGACGAGGAGATGGAAAATTACGACCAAGAGTGGTCTCTCTGCGAGTATGCTACCTCCTCCATGGCCTGTCACCCTCTCGGCCCACCCACGTCGTTGATGTCCGCGGCCGCAAGCACAGAGCATGAGCAAGCGTAGAGGATAATCCGTGAGTCTTAGGCGGTTACCGAAAAGCCATATCGTGACACCGCACCCTTCCGTTGGCCGAAGCCCAATGATGATGACTCAGAAAACGGTGACACCGACAATGACGAAGGATCCGCCGGCTAGGCCAGCATGGCCTACGAGGTCACCGTCAAGTATAGGGTTAGGTTATTTTTAAGGTTTTATTAATTCACCGGATGAAATATCGTACTATTTCATGCAAAAAAATATCCTAGTTTAAATGAACATCGTCCAGTTTGTTTGAGTTTGCATCAGATTTGATCAATTTCATTATATTTTGTGTGAAATACAACTAGACATATTCGGGTAGCTTTGGATGGTTGCCTCCCGCATCCGTGTCCACATACTCCCCCCAGTCTACGGAAGGATGCGGTGTATGTTTTGCTGGTCAGTGTTAGAGATGCCCTAAGGCACCAATGTCATGTCCCAAATCAAAAAATTCTGACCAACGTGTTTGGACCTTTTTTGCCATCCACGGTGGCGCATATTTCCACTGACGCATCCGTGTGTACGAATCCCGCAAACCGAATGCAAAGTTGGGGGAGTACTACTCACGGTGGAGTTGTTGGATTTTCCCAAAGAGGAAGGGTGATGTAGCACAACATCATAAAGTATTTCTGTCAGTTAAGAACAAATTATCGAACCAGTAGGAGTCACCAAGCTAACATCTTTGGCAGTACCTTGTCGGTGTTCTGGGAATCGGGCTACCCAGACTTGCCTGCCTGCAGCCCACGGTGTAGCTCTATCAGAGGCCTGGTACGGCCCACCTTCGGCATCAACAACACAAGGCCCTCGCGAGGCAGACGATGCCAAGACCTCCAGAAGGAGTGGCCTCCCTAGGCTGGCTCATAAGGAGCGGAGTTTCCTATGCAGGCGCCCACCTCGTGAGGCTAAGATGATGCAAGCCATGGCGACCAAGGCCAGGCGGGCGCCAGCGGGCGCAGTGCAGGAGGTTTCCTCTTTGGTGCTCAAGAGGCAAGTGCAGGCGTGGACTCCTGAGGCATCAACCAAAGGTTCCCATTTTCATGCTAGGATACCAAGACCGCCAGGACGGCAGGACGGAGGTCATCGCCGAGCCCACCACGATGTCACAACTAGATGCTTTGCATGCGAAGACCACCTTTCATCAGGATAAGATGTACTAGTTGTCTCCCTTCGAATTTGGCCATTGTGGGATCCCTTCCTGCCTTCATTTTGGGGGAAGAGGACCAAGACCACTATAAATATAGCCTAGCCACCACCATAGAAGGGGGGATCATTCAGACCATCTGCACCCTCACCAGCTCACACAAGCACAAGAACACACCTTCTGAGGTTGTTCTTCCTCTATACCAGTTCATCCTCAGCCCACCTCGAGGCTAATCCTCCACAAAGCAGTAGTAGGGTAATACACCGTAAGGTGGCCCGAACCTGGGTAAACCTTGTGTCTCTTTCCATTCCAGTTCATCGAGCTAGGCCGAGGGATCGATGAGTTTGCAGACTGGGAAGGTTGAGTTCTTCGTACGCACCCTAGAGTTTGAATCTATCTTGGGTCTGCGGAGCCCCGAATCCGACATTTGGCGTTCCGGGTAGGGGTGCGTTGGAGCCTCTCTTCTGCCGATCGATTCGCCACCGTTCCGCCATCACCATGGCTGACGCTCGTCGGGTTCGTGCTGAGCGTCGGGCCGCCCTCGCCGCCCATGTTGCCCAGATAGCACCTGCAGGCGACGATGCTCCCCATCGTTCCCCATCACCTGCGGCAAACACCGCCACCGGCTCAGTGGCCCACGAGCAGTAGGCTTCGTCGCTGCAGCCTTCTGTGTGGCGTGATGGACGCACCGCCACTCCATCGCTGACTCTGGCGGCTGCTTCGTCTTCCCATGCTCATCGCGGGCCGATGAACGCGCAGGCTGCGTTGCTCATGGCACGCGGGCTTCTGCACTATCGCTCGACCAATGACCTCTACGAGGACTGGCTGGACCGCATCACCGAGCTTGTCAACGACGCTGAAGAGGCCCCCACACCGTCCCGCTTGCTGCCTCCCCCGCCGCCTCTTGCGAGCGATGTGGCCCACTGTGCGCCTCCTCCACCTCCCAGGCAATACGTCGTCCTTGAGCCAAGGCATGAGGCCCCTCGACGCGACCCGTCATGCAGGGCACCGACGCGCGATGAAGAAAGCTGCCAAGTGGTGCAGCGACCCCAAGGAGAGGCGCGTGCACTCCCAACCGGTCGCTCTTGACTATAGTGCCAGAAAAGCTCTTGTCTACTAGGACTACGTCGGTATTTCCCCAAAGAGGAAGGGATGATGCAGCACAGCGATAGTAGGTATTTCCCTCAGAGAAGTAACCAAGGTTATCGAACCAGTAGGAGAACCAAGCAACACAATGTAAACAACACCTGGACACAAATAACAACATCTCGCAACCCGATGTGTTAAAGGGGTTGTCAATCCCTTTCAGGTAACGATGCCAGAAATTGTAGTAGATTGAAATAATAGATCGCAAATAAAATAAAGTGCAGCAAAGTATTTTTGTACTTTTGGTTTAATAGATCTAAATAAAAATGCAAAGGAAAAGTAGATCACAAGCAAATACTCCCTCCGTCCCAAAATTCTTGTCTTAGATTTGTCTAGATACGGATGTATCAAGTCACATTTTAGTATTAGATACATCCGAATCTAGACAAATCTAAGACAAGAAATTTGGGACAGAGGGAGTATATGAGGAAGAAGACCCGGGGGGGCGTAGGTTTCACTAGTGGCTTCTCCGGTGGGTAAACAAATTACTGTTGGGCAATTGATGGAACCTCAAATAATTATGACGATATACAGGCAATGATCCTTACATAGGCATCACGTCCAAGATTAGTAGACCGACTCCTGCCTGCATCTACTACTATTACTCCACACATCAACTGCTATCCAGCATGCATCTAGTGTATTAAGTTCATGGAAAAACGGAGTAATGCAATAAGAACGATGACATGATGTAGACAAGATCCGTTTATCTATTGCGTACATATAGATCTCATCTTTTTATCCTTAGTAGCAACGATACATACATGTCGGTTCCCTTTTTGTCACTAGCATCAAGCACCGTAAGATCGAACCCACTACCGGGCACCTCTTCCCATTGCAAGATAAATAGATCAAGTTGGCCAAACAAAACCCAAATATCAGAGAAGAAATACGAGGCTATAAGATATCATGCATATAAGAGATCAAAGAAACTCAAATAACTTTCATGGATATAAAAAGATATGACTGATCATAAACTCAAAGTTCATCAGATCCCAACAAAAACACCGCGAAAAGAGTTACATCATATGGATCTCCAAGAGACCATTGTATTGAGAATCAAGAGAGGGTGATGAAGCCATCTAGCTACTAACTACGGACCCGAAGGTCTACAAAGAACTACTCACGCATCATCGGAGAGGCACCAATGGAGGCGGTGAACCCCATCTAAAATGGTGTCTAGATTGGAACTGGTGATTCTGGACTCTGTGGCGGCTGGATGAATATTTCGTCAACTCGCCTAAGGTTTTGGGAACATTTGGGTATTTATAGAGCAAAGAGGTTATCCGAGGGCACCCGAGGTGGGCACAACCCACCAGGGAGCGCCTGGGCCTCCTAGCATGCCCTGGTGGGTTGTCCCCTCCTTGGGACTCCCCCCAGGTGCTACCAGGGCCCAACAAGTTTCGTGGCATTTGGACTCCGTCTGATATTGATTTTCTATGATGTAAAAAACACGGAAAAAACAGGAACTGTCACTTGGCATTATGTCAATAGGTTAGTACCAAATAAATGATATAAAATGATTATAAAACATCCAAGATTGATAATATAACAGCATGGAACAATCAAAAATTATAGATACGTTGGAGACGTATCAGCATCCCCAAGCTTATCTCCTACTCGTCCTCGAGTAGGTAAGTGATAAAAATAGAATTTTTGATATGGAGTGTTGTTTAACATGTCATATCATATTCTTTTCTTTATAGCATGGACAATTGGACTTTTATGTGGTTCAAAGCAATAGTCTAGTGTTGACATAATAATTTAGATACTCAAGCATATCAATAAGCAACCATGTCTTTCAAAATATCAATGCTAAAATAAGTTATCCCTACAAAATCATATAGTCTTGTCATGCTCTGTCTTCTTAACACAAAGTATTTATCATGCACAACCCCAGTGACAAGCTGAGCAATTGGTTCATACTTTTTAATGCGCTTCAGCTTTTTCAACTCTTACGCAATACATGAGCGCAAGCCATGGATATAGCACTATGGGTGGAATAGAGTATGATGATAGGGGTAAATATAGAGAAGACAAAAAAGTAAGGAAGTCTCACATCGATGCGGCTAACCAATGGGCTATGGAGATGCCCATCAATCGATATCAATGTGAGGAGTAGGGATTGCCATGCAACGAATGCACTAAGAGCTATAAGTGTATGAAAGCTCAATATGAAAACTAAGTGGGTGTGCATCTAATCCTATAATGAAAAATTCCCACTAGTATATGAAAGTGACAACATAGGAGACTCTCCATATGAAAAACATGGTGCTACTTTGAAGCACAAGTGTGGTAAAGGATACTAGCAATGCCCCTTCTCTGTTTGTTTATTATTATTGTTTTTTCTTTTCTTTTTTTATTTTCTTTCTTTTTTCCTTTTTTTCTTTTATTTTACTCTCGTTGTCCGGAGTCTCATCCCGACTTTTGGGGGAATCATAGTCTCCATCATCCTTTCCTCACTGGGGCACTACTCTAAAAATGATTAATGATGATCATCACACTTCTGTTTACTTATAACTCAAAAGAAATAAAAATTACAACTCGATACCTATGAAAAAATATGACTTTATATAAATGCCTCTGGCATGTACCAGGATGTGCAATGATCTAGCGTAACATGTATGAAAATGATGAACAGTGGCTGAGCCACAAACACTATGTCAGCTATATGATCATGCAAAGCAATATGACAATGAATGTTCAAGTCATCAAACGGAAACGGTTGCATGACAATATATCTCAGAATGGCCATGGAAAAGCCATAATAGGTAGGTATGGTGGCTGTTTTGAGGAAGATATAATGAGGCTTATGTGTGATAGAGCATATCATATCACGGGTTTTGGATGTACCTGCGAAGTTTGCAACATGTCTCAATGTGAGAAAGGGCAATGCACGGTACCATAGAGGCTAGCAAATTGTGAAAAGGTAAGAGTGCGTATAATCCATGGACTCACATTAGTCATAAAGAACTCATATACTTATTGCAAAAGTTTATTAGCCCTCGAAGAAAAGTACTACTACGCATGCCCCTAGGGAGATATATTGGTAGGAAAAGACCATCGCTCGTGCCCAACCGCCACTCATAAGGAAGACAATCAAAACTAAATCATGCTCCAACATCATAGCATAACGAGAGACTATAAGTGCATGCTTCGGGAATCACAAACCTTAACACCAATATTCCTACTAGAGCATAATTACTCACCAACATAACTCACATATCACATCATCATATCTAAAAACTATTACTAACAATCAAGTTTATTTTGTCCAATGATCTTCATGACATTTTTCTTTTCTTTATCCTTGTTGGACATCCATCACTTTGGGACTAATTTTATGTGTTGCTTTTCATAAGATCAAACAAATATAAGTGAAGATCATGAGCATAATATTTCTTTCTCTCAAAATAATTTAAGTGAAGCAAGAGAGAATTTCTTCAAAAATACTAAGCACACTGTGCTCAAAAAGATATAAGTGAAGCACTAGAGCAAGTCCTAGCTCATAAAAGATTTAAGTGAAGCATAGAGAGCAATTCTAACAAGTCATGACATAATTTTGGCTCTCTCAAATAGGTGTGTCCAGCAAGGATTGATGACTTAAAACACAAAATAAAACAAGCAACACAAGACGCTCCAAGCAAAACACATATCATGTGGCGAATAAAAATATAGTCTCGAGTAAAATACCGATAGTTGTTGGCAGAAAGCGGGGATGCCACTCGGGGGCATCCCCAACCTTAGTTGGTTGCTCATTTTTGGATAATAGCTTGGGATTCCGAGGCATCCCCAAGCTTAGGCTCTTCCATCCTTCCTTCATCCATCGTAAGATAACCCAAAACTTGATAACTTCAATCACACAAAACTCAACAAACCTTCGTGAGATCCGTTAGTATAAGAATAATAAACCACAACCATAAGTGATGTATCAAACCAACTCATATTTTGTTTTTGTATTATATCTCCTGTATTCCAACTTTTCTATGGAAAAAACTCATCAAAGAAAACCATAGAGCCATAAAAATAAGCACAAAACACAAAGAAAACAGAATCTGTCAAAACAGAACAGTGTGTAGCAATCAGACCATTTCGAATACTTCTGTAACTCCAAAAATTCTTAAAAATTAGGACGATGTGAGAAATTTGTATATTGATCTACTTCAAGTGGAATGGGTATTTTATCGCTCTTTGGTAGAAAATAAAAATTAATTTCGTGAGTGTAAAAGTTTTTGTTTTTTCAGCAAGATCAAACAACTATCACCCAAGAAGATCCTAAAGGCTTTACTTGGCACAAACACTAATTAAAACATAAAAAACACAATCATAACCGTAGCATAATTGTGCTAACACACAGGAACAGGAAGCAAAAAGCAAAAAAAAAATATTCATTGGGTTGCCTCCCAACAAGCGCTATAGTTTTACGCCCTTAGCTAGGCATAAAGCAAGGATCTAAGTTTTCTCATCTTTGGTTCGAGATCCATAAGATGCCCTAATGATTGATTCATAGGGTGGCTTAACTCTAGTTCTAGGAAAGTGTTCCATACTCTTCCTCAAAGCAAATTGGAACTTAATATTGCCTTCTTTCATATCAATCACGGCACCGATAGTGCGTAAAAACGGTCTACCAAGAATAATTGGACAAGACGGATTGCAATCAATATCAAGTACAATAAAATCTATGGGCACATAATTCCTATTTGCAAGAATAAGAACATCATTAATTCTTCCCATAGGCTTTTTAATAGTAGAATCTACCAAGTGCAAATTTAAGGAGCATGATTCAAGATCCGTAAGACCAAGCACATCACATAAAGATTTCGGAATTGTAGAAACAATAGCACCCAAGTCACACAAATCAAAACACTCATAATTTTTAATCTTGACTTTGATAGTAGGTTCCCATTCATCATGCAATTTTCTAGGAATTGAAACTTCTAATTCCAATTTTTCTTCAAGAGCTTTCATCATAGCATCAACAATATGTTTAGTAAAAGCTTTATTTTGTTCATAGGCATGGGGTGAATTTTTCATGGATTGCAACAAATAAATACAATCAATCAAAGATAAACTATCATAATTAAAGTCTTTGTAATCCAAAAGAGTGGGCACATCACTAGCTAAAGTTTTGACCTCTTCAAACCCACTTTCATCAATTTTTTCAACAAGATTTTCACCCTCCGAAATATTGGACGCCTTCTACCTAAAGTTGACTCTTCTCCAGTCCCTTTTTCATCAATATTAACTTTAATAAACAAGGAATCAATAGAAGAAACACCAATCATTTTAAGATCTTCATCACTTTTGCGAAAAAATCACTAGTAAACACTTTTTCTAAGAACTCTCTTTTAGCTCTAAGCATAGCTGTTCTTTTCTTACTTTCATCCATAGAAACATAAAGAGCTTTAATTGATTCATCTACTTTAGGCACAAAAATTTTCATCTTGAGATGTTCCACATCATGAGCAATTCTATCAACACTTCTAGACAAATCATCAATCTTATTCAACTTTTCTTCTATGGAAGTGTTGAAAACTTTTTGCATGTTGATAAATTCTTTAATATTATTCTCAAGATCAGAGGTGTTCCTATTATTATTATAAGATTGATTTCCATAGGAATTACCATAATTATTAGAGGAATAACTAGGAAAATGCCTAGGGTTAAAATTACCTCTATAAGCATTGTTGTTGAAATTATTTCGAGAGATAAAATTCACATCTATGGCATCACTATTTTGCTCAATGAAAGTAGACAAAGGCATATCATTAAGATCAATAGGAGCACTTCTACTAGCAACCAATTTCACAAGAGCATCAACTTTTTCACTCAAAGAAGAGATTTCTTCAACCGAATTAACCTTTTTACTAGTAGGAGCCTTTTCGGTATGTCATTGCGAATAATTTGCCATGATATTGTCAAGAAATTTGGTAGCTTCACCCAAAGTAATTTCCATAAAAGTACCACCAGCGGCGGAATCTAAAAGATTACGAGAAACGAAATTCAACCCCGCATAAAAAATTTGTATGATCATCCAAAGATTTAACCCATGAGTTTGGCAATTCCTTAGCATCATTTTCGTCCTTTCCCGAGATTGTGCAACATGCTCATGTTCAAGTTGCTTGAAATTCATGATCTGGGTTCTAAGGGAAATAATTTTTGTGGGAGGAAAATACTTAGTGATAAAAGCATCTTTGCACTTATTCGAAGAATTGATACTATTGCGAGGCAAGGAAGAGAACCAAATTTTTGCAGAATCACGCAAAGAAAACGGAAATAATTTCATCTTGACCACCTCATTGTCCACATATTTTTTATTTTGCATATCGCATAATTCCACAAAAGTATTAAGATGGGACACGGCATCTCATTAGGAGTACCGGAAAATTGGTCTTTCATAACAAGATTCAGCAAAGCAGTATTAATATCACAAGTCTCTGCACTAGTAGCGGGAGGAGCAAGTGGAGTGCCGATAAAATCATTGTTGTTGGTATTTGAGAAATCACATAACTTGGCGTTCACTTGAGTCATGATGACCACACAACAAGATTGCACTCAAAAACAGATCCGGCAAGAAAACGGTGAAAGGAAAAGAGAGGCGAATAAAACGGCATTTTTTGTGAACTGGGGGAGAGGAAAACGAGAGGCAACTGGTAAATAATGTAAATTGCAAGGAGATGAGATTTGTGATTAGGAACCTGGTTATGAAGAAGATCCTCCCCAGCAATGGCGCCAGACGTTCCTTTTGATCGCTCTCTGACTATAGCGCCAGAAAAGCTCTTGTCTGCTAGGACTATGTAGGTATTTCCGCAAAGAGGAAGGGATGATGCAGCACAATGACGGTAGGTATTTCCCTCAGTGAAGAAACCAAGGTTATCGAACCAGTAGGAGAACCAAGCAACACAACGTAAATAGCACACGCACACAAATAACAACACCTCGCAACCCGACGTGTTAAAGGGGTTGCCAATCCCTTTCGAGTAATGATGCCAGAAAACTGTAGTAGATTGAAATAATAGATCGCCGATAAAATAAAGTGCAGCAAAATTTTTTTGTATTTTTGGTTTAATAGATCTGACTAAAATGCAAAGGAAAAGTAGATCGCAAGCAAATATGAGGAAGAAGACCCGGGGGCCGTAGGTTTCACTAGTGGCTTCTCTTGAGAAAGATAGCAAACGGTGGGTAAACAAATTACTGTTGGGCAATTGATAGAACCTCAAATAATTATGACGATATCTAGACAATGATCATTACATAGGAATCACATATAAGATTAGTAGACCGACTCCTGCCTGCATCTACTACTATTACTCCACACATCAACCGCTATCCAGCATGCATCTAGTGTATTAAGTTCGTGGAAAAACGGAGTAATGCAATAAGAACGATGACATGGTGTAGACAAGATCTGTTTATCTATTGCATAGATATAGATCCCGTCTTTTTATCCTTAGTAGCAATGAAACATACGTGTCAGTTCCCTTTCTGTCACTAGGATCAAGCACCATATGATCGAACCCACTACCGGGAACCTCTTCCCATTGCAAGATAAATAGATCAAGTTGGCCAAACAAAACCCAAATATCGGAGAAGAAATACGAGGCTATAAGAGATCATGCATATAAGAGATAAAAGAAACTCAAATCAGTTTCATGGATATAAAAAGATATGACTGATCATAAACTCAAAGTTCATCAGATCCCAACACACATGCATTGATCTCCAAGAGACCATTGTATTGAGAATCAAGAGAGAGAGATGAAGCCATCTAGCTACTAACTACGGACCTGAAGGTCTACAAAGAACTACTCACGCATCATCGAAGAGGCACCAATGGAGGTGGTGAACCCCATCCGAGATGGTGTCTAGATTGGATCTGGTGGTTCTGGACTCTGCGGCAGCTGGATGAATATTTCGTCAACTCCCCTAGGGTTTTGGGAATATTTGGGTATTTATGGAGCAAAGAGGCGGTCCGGGGGCACCCGAGGTGGCCACAACCCACCAGGGCGCGCCTGGGCCTCCTGGCGCACCCTGGTGGATTGTCCCCTCCTCGGGACTCCCCCAGGTGCTACCACAGCCCAACATGTTCCTTATGGTCCATAAAAAATCTCCGTAAAGTTTCGTGGCATGTGGACTTCGTCTTGTATTGATTTTGTGTGATGTAAAAAACACAGAAAAAGAGGAACTGGCACTTGGCACTATGTTAATAGGTTAGTACCAAAAAATGATATAAAATGACTATAAAATGATTATAGAACATCCGAGATTGATAATATAACAGCATGGAACAATTAAAAATTATAGATACGTTGGAGACGTATCATACCAGCAGCATCGCGTGAAGACCGTATTCCGCCTGAAGCGGCGGTGCGCGAATGCCAAGATCAGGCTTCATCTCCATGGCGGGCCCCGGTCAGCACGACAGGCTGCCGTGTGTTCACTCGGGAGCTGCGCCGCGTCGTCTGGCCCGGGAAGTTCAAGTTGGACCTGCCACCACGCTACGATGGCGCCCCTGACCCGGCTGAGTTCTTACATCTTTACGAGCTTAGCATCAAGGCGGCCAACGGAGATGAGAAGGTCATGGTGAGCTGGTTTCCCATGGCCCTCAAGGATGGCGTGCACTCGTGGCTCCTGAACCTCCCCGTGGGATCGATCTCATCTTGGGATGAGATACACGAGTGTTTCATCGCCAACTTCCAGGGCACTCACGACTGCGCTCCTACCGCGAGTGACCTGCGGCGCATCAAGCAACATCCAGGGAGACCTTGCACAAATACATCCAGTGCTTCACCAATGTTCGCCTCAAGATTCCCAAGGTGTTTGACGAAGCCATCGTCTCGGTGTTCACTGATGGCGTCTGAGATGTCAGGATGAATGAAGAGCTCGTCATACACGAGGACCTGTGATCGGCCCTGGAGACGTTCAACATGGCAACCAGGTGCACAAGGGCTGAGGAAGGTCGCCTATCCCTCCTTGAGCTTCCGGAGGTCGATCCAAAAGACAAGGAGGCCAAGGCCAGGGACGTGAAGCGCAAGGGCCCAGCTGCGCTCGCGGCCGAACCTGAGATGAAGCACGGCTGTGATCACCTGGGGTCCTCTAAGGGTAGCCGCCCATTCTGCGTCTTCCACAACCTGCACAACCACAACACCAATGACTGCCAAGAGCTCAGGGCCATCCACGACGGGCGCCTCGGTCGCCGCCCCGAGCGCAACGACCGAGGCTATGGCCGAGGAGGAGGCCGAGGCGGAGGACACTGGGACAACCACGACCCCCGCCAGGACTAGTGTGATCAGCCTCGTGAGGACCGCTGGTAGCGCCAGCCTCGCGAGGGCCCCTGGAGGGATCAGCCTCGAGAGGACCTTACTCAGGGCAATGTTGGCCTTCCTCCGTTGCTGCCACCACCGACGAGGAATGACGACCACCACCAAGATGATGGGGCTGGGGGCTTCCAAGAGCCTTTTGCCATCGCTTGTATCCAAGGCGGCGCTCAGGCCCCTGCCTCCCATTGCATATTCAAGAAGTTCGCTCGCGAGGTGAACGCGGCCCTCCCCAAGCTTGAGGCAACGCGTCCGCTCAGGTGGTCCAAGTACGCCATCACCTTCGACTCCACTGACCAGCTCAAGTGTGCGGCCACGGCCGGCGCGCTCCCCATTCTTTGCTCGCCTACCATCAGCAACGTCCTCATCACTAAGACACTCATCAATGGTGGCACTGGACTCAATGTCCTCTCCATCGAGACGTTCGACAGGCTCTAGGTGTCGTGCGACCAGCTTTAGCCTACCAAGCCTTTCCTGGGGGTGACCAACGGCTCCACCACCCTGATAGGGCAGATCCGCCTCCCTGTCACCTTCGGCAATCGCGACAATTACCACACTGAGCTCATCGACTTTGACATCGCCCACATTCATCTCCCGTACAACGCCATCCTTGGGTATCCTGCCCTGGCCAAGTTCATGGCTATGACTCACCATGGCTACAACATCGTCAAGATGCCAGGGAGCGGAGGCATCATCACGGTTGCCTGCGACGAAGGATGCGGTGTGCTCACTCAAGCGTTCCTACCAGGCCGCGGCGTTAGAGAACCCAGATGACAAAGGTCCCGCCTATCCTCCTGAGGTCATCCCCAAGAAGAAGAAGCAGCTACGCCGTCAAGAATCTCAGGAGGACGAGGCGTCCGATGGTCGTGCTTCAGGACCCGCGCCCGATGACGGGCCGCCTTCCCCTCTCGCATAGGAAGGCGCGCCCGGAGCCCCTCTTAGGTTGGGCTCGGGGGCTTCCCTCTCGAGGGCCTCAGACCTGGCCAGCGTCACAAGGGAGGTGCTCGGGCACCATGTGGAGGCGTGCTTCAACGCGCGCTTCCGCGAGAGGAGCGCAAGGCGCGAGGCGCCAAGCGCTCAGGAGTTCATCACCCAGGCGATCGAGGAGCTTCAGGAGGCGAGAGCCATGCGAGGCGAGCGTCGCCCCGCACCACCCAGCGCAGCTCCCTCCCCCAGCGAGGGCAGCGAACTATGCGCCTGCGTCAACATCCCAGGGATCAACAGGGCCGCGTCTCGGGATCTCTTCTGGTCGTCCCATGTTGGTCGGTGCGAGGGCCCCCCTCACAGCTACGTTCGCATGCCTTTCAGTCTGCTGAACAGGGCTGCCACGCACCAGCGCCACATGCGGGGCATCCTGGGAGCTCACGAGGCCAGGCGCCAGGCGATCTTATCGGAGGAGGCGCCGGATCCTTGTGAGTCTCTTGAGTCCGTGGAGCCTCACGAGGCTCGGGACCTAGACGACTCATGAGGAGTGACTTCTGCAGCACACGTCTCCAGCTACTCCAACACTTCTTTAGCAACGGTGCCAGGTGACTCTTTTTGGTTTGTTCTGTTGGGGGCGCCCATCGGGCTGCATCATCCCCAAGCCGTGTGGGTCCGTCCCTGCGGCATGTATCTTTTTCGCATATATCAGAACTGGTCTTGCCCTCCCATGAGTTGCCTTATGCCATTATCTGCTTGTTCGATGCTTCATCGCGATGAACGTCTTACGCCCTTGCAAACCTGCCCGCGACCGCCTCATGATTAAGGATTGGCACAGCGTCTGTTCTCGGATCCGTCCCTGAAGTGTCGCTAAATCCAAGTGGCTGAGCTCTGTCTCATGGGCCAGCTCCCGTGCACATCACCTCCCATGGTCCTTGGTGCCTTGTTCTTGCATGAGCTAATCAAGAGCAGGTAAGTTAGGGCGCACGACCCGGTGCCTCGCCGTCGCGGGAGCCGCGCGCCGGTTGTCTTTCTTCAGGACCTTCGCATCAGAAGACTGGGCACGGCATCTGTGCTCGGGTCCATCCCTACAGCGTCGACAAACCCAACGGTTGAGCTCTGTCGGGCGGGTCGGTCCCGTTCACGAAACCTCCTGATGTCGTTGGTGTTTGGCCTTCTCATGCAATATCCTCAGGAGATTCACTCGGTGCAGGCCGCCTAACCATCTCGCAGGACCATCATAAGTGTTCCAAATCAAATCCAAGCGCAACCCGCCTTGAGGTAGGCCCTCGTGAGTCCCGCACTGGCTCACGAGTGCCCATACACACCTCCTCCAGTCCTGCCATGCAAGCCATGTGTCAGGATGGGGCTGTACATGCCCCGAAGTCTCCCCTCGGAGGGTGCTCTGATACGTCTCCAACATATCTATAATTTTTGATTGTTCCATGCTATTATATTATCTGTTTTGGATGTTATTGGGCTTTATTTTACACTTTTATATTATTTTTGGGACTAACCTATTTACCCAAGGCCCAATGCAAATTGTTGTTTTTTTGCCTATTTCAGTGTTTCGCCGAAAAGGAATATCAAACGAATGAAACCTTCGGGAACGTGATTTTTGGAACAAACGTGATCCAGAGGACTTGGAGTGGACGTCATGAAACGAATGAGGAGTCCACGAGGCAGGGGGTGCGCCTACCCCCCCCCCCCTGGGCGCGCCCTCCTCGTGGGCCCTCGTGGCTGCTCAACCGACCTACTACTTCCTCCTATATATATACTCATATACCCTGAAAACATCCAGGAGCACCACGAAACCCTATTTCCACCGCCGCAACCTTCTGTACCCAAGAGATCCCATCTTGGGGCCTTTTTCGGAGCTCCGCTGGAGGGGGCATCGATCACAGAGGGCCTCTACATCAACTCCATGGCCCCTCCGATGATCTGTGAGTAGTTTACTTCAGACCTTTGGGTCCATAGTTATTAGCTAGATGGCTTCTTCTCTCTGTTTGAATCTCAATACAAAGTTCTCCTTGATCTTCTTGGAGATCTATTCGATGTAACTCTTTTTGCGGTGTGTTTGTCGAGATCTGATGAATTGTGGGTTTATGATCAAATCTATCTGTGAACAATATTTGATTCTTCTCTGAAATTTTTTATGCATGATTGGTTCTCTTTGCAAGTCTATTCGAATTATCAGTTTGGTTTGGCCTACTAGATTGATCTTTCTTGCAATGGGAGAAGTGCTTAGCTTTGGGTTCAATCTTGCGGTGCTCGATCCCAGTGACAGAAAGGGAAACGACACGTATTGTATTGTTGCCATCGAGGATAAAAAGATGGGGTCTATATCATATTGCTTGAGTTTATCCCTCTATATCATGTCATCTTACCTAATGTGTTACTCTGTTCTTATGAACTTAATACTCTAGATGCATGCTGGATAGCGGTCGATGTGTGGAGTAATAGTAGTAGATGCAGGCAGGAGTCGGTCTACTTGTCGCAGACGTGATGCCTATATAGATATTCTCATAGTTATTCGCTTTTCTATCAATTGCTCGATGGTAATTTGTTCACCCACCGTAATACTTATGCTATCTTGAGAGAAGCCACTAGTTAAACCTATGGCCCCCGGGTCTATTCTCCATCATATTAATCTTCTGTCAACAAGCTATTTCCATTACCTTTTATTTTGCAATCTTTACTTTTACTCTTTATCATAAAAATACCAAAAATATTATCTTGTCTCTCTACCAGATCTCGATCTCGAAAGTGACCGTGAAGGGATTGAAAACCCCTTTATCGCGTTGGTTAGGAGATTCTTATTTGTTTGTGTAGGTGCGAGGGACTTGCGTGTGGCCTCCTACTGGATTGATACCTTGGTTCTCAAAAACTGAGGGAAATACTTACGCTACTTTGTTGCATCACCCTTTCCTCTTCAAGGGAAAACCAACTCAGTGCTCAAGAGGTAGCAAGAAGGATTTCTAGCGCCGTTGCCAGGGAGTCTACGCACAAGTCAAGACATACCAAGTACCCATCACAAACTCTTATCCCTCGCATTACATTATTTGCCGTTTGTCGTATTTCGGGTTCCGGCAGACCCTTGAGGTTCGAACACTGGGGTGCGTGCGGAGATCTCTCCCCTACCGATCTACGTCCAATCTCCTCGCGTGATCTGAGCTGGAAACAACGAACAACACAAGGGACACAAGGTTTATACTGGTTTGGGCCACCGTTGTGGTGTAATACCCTACTCAAGTGTGTGGTGTGGTGGATTGCCTCAGGGGCTGATGATGAACAGTACAAGGGAAGAACAGCCTCGCGAGAGGTGTTCTTGAGCTGGTGCGATGAACTGCTTTGGTGAGTTTAGTCGCCTCTCTCTCTCTGCTGAGGTTCTACCAGATCTCTAGCTGTCTAGGTGAGTCGATCCCCCCTTGACTCTCTTTCTCTCGATGTCTCGTTGTCTCATCGTCCCTCGATGTCTCTCCCCTTCTCCCTCTCTCCACTCTGCGGTGGCTAGCTCTATTTATAGAGGCCCTGGGCCTCTCCCCAAATAATGAGCGGGAAGGGCGCCAACAATTGGCCATTTTGAAGGGGACCATCTAGTACAAGTTATCCTGACCAAAGGTGGTCTTCGGCTGCCAAAAGCACTGGTGGTGACGCCGTCATGGGCTCCACGGTGACCTCTGTCCTGCCGCTCTGCTGGTCTTGGTCTCGTTGCACCGGAATGGTAACCTTTGCCTGATGCCTTGGCCTGTGCTTGCCCCCTTTGCACCAAAGGGGAAACAAGGACACTGCGTAGGCCGGCGCACGCCTGGTCTCGATCGTCATGGCTTGCGTCACGGGCTCCTCGCGAGGTACCCCTGCCTTGATCCCTCCGCCTCCTCGCGAGCCTGCCTGATGAGGCTACCTCTGAGGAAGCTTCCTGTCGTCCGCACCGCGAGGCTTGGCCCCTCGCGAGGGTCTTGAGCTTGAGCTAATGAAGATGGGCCGTGCTGGGCCCCCACTTGACCCACATCGTAGGCCGCAGGTAGGCAAGTCTGGGGACCCCCGTTCCCAGAACGCCGACAGTAGCCCCGGGCCCAAGGCGCGCCCGGGCTTGGACTGGCAGGGAAGCGAAGAGGCAAGCACGAAGGCCGCGGGCCCCAATAGCCTGCGGCCTTGGGCTCCGCATGGCAATTGATTAGTCATGGGCGTCTGTGATTGTGGTGCTCGGCGGTTGGCCTCCTCCGGCTATAAGTACGGGGCTGCACGAGCCCCTTCAGTCCATCCCTTGCTGCTGCTCCTTTCCTTCTTCTTGCTTGTTCTTGCTTCTCCTTACGTCAATGGCACCAATCCACCGATTTTCTGCACAAGAGAAGGGAAAGGCCCCCCGAGAGGGTCCTGACCCACTTCCGTCGAAGAAGCGGCTGGTCCTCTGCCACCGAGATGAGGGTGCTCAGCAGGAGGCACCAAGGCCTTGGTACGAGCGGCCGCCGCCTAGGTATCCGCTACCCTTGTACGCCCGCGTCGTGGGTCCCGGGGGAGAAGGCATCAAGCGACATCGACGGGGCCGCCGTCAACGCCGTCGAGTCACGGTGGTGCGTGTCGTTCCTCCTGGAGTCCACGCCGAGCGCTCCTCTCGCGAGCTCGTGCTCCATGCCGCTATGCCTCCGAGCTCTTGGATTCGCCTTCCTCCCTCCTTCGCCTTCGAGGTGCCGCCGAGCGGCTTTGGAGCTCTGGCTGCAGCACGCTGACTGCGGTACCCTTGCGACCAGAGTGGAGGTCGCGGTCGTCGCTCCGGGCAAGGTCTTCATGACCCGGGGCTGGGGCGAAATCGCCCGGGTCTGCTGGACGGTAGGTGCCCTCGTAATTCATCTTGAATACGACGGCGCCTCCCTGATGTTCTTCAAGGTCTTCGATGCTAAAGGACGCTGGCTGGAGTGATGTCCCAGGGAGAGCGGCAGGGGCAACGAACCGGTGAGGACCTGGCCCGCCCATCGGCCCTCCAGCAGCTCCTCAGGCAGCAGCAGAGGAGCTGGGAAATCCAGCGGCTCCCCCGAGCTCCTCGCGACTCCGGAGACGAGCGACGACAGCTACGAGCCCCCGAGCTTGCGCCGTGCTCGGAGCGGGGCAGCTGCGTCCAGCCGCCGATGCCACTGATCTGGATGGGGTTGGCGCCGGCGTTGGGCAGCCCACTGTTGATGATGGCGTCCCTTGCAGAGGTGCGGGCGATTAGCGTTCCTTTGGATTAGTACTTTTGTTCCCTGCGAGGAATCGAAGCAACACCCCGTGGGGGCATGTAAGGCGTCTGCCATGTCTTTTGTGAACATTATATCTTAATATGAATCAATGCAAGGTGCTTCTCCTGTCTTGGCTCGGCTCCCCCTTTCTATTCTCACGAGGACTTGGCGCTCTACACTAACAGGTCCCAGTCCCCAGGCAGGCTTCAGCCGTCACTGGTATACCAGGTCGCGATGCCGTGGTCAAGGCCAGGAGGTGAGCGGCCCGAGGTCCGGTAAGAGCCCCCGAGTCGCGATGCTCGGGAGGTCCCCTTTAGCGCTCAAGCAGCCCTCGCTAGGCGAGAAAGGAAGGCAACGTCGCCATGACAGAGCCGCACTGGGCGAGGGTTTGGCGCTGCGTTGATCCAACTCCTATAAGGGCGTGACTTATCTCTTGAGTTTGGTGTAGTTCCTCGATGAAGCGCCCGGCCCGAGTGGTGGCAGCTGAGGCGCTGCTGGGTTAGGTCCTCGCGAGCTTCTTCCCACTCCCCCGCACTTTCCTTAATGCTCTATGTCCTCAGGTCCCGGCCCTCGAGCGAGATCAGCCGCCGCTTGTATGACAGGTCGCGATGCCATGGGTCAAGGCCAGGGGGTGAGGGCTAGAGAGCCAGTAGGGGCCCATGAGTCGCGATGCTCAGGCGCCCCCCTTTTAACATGCAAGCGGTCCGTGCCGGAGAGAGGGTGAGGCAGCTCGCGACGTCCCTAGTGTTGCTCCTAGAGTAGGTCCTGCACACCAATCATGAATAGAAACAAGACTTGTTGTTACGGTTGCCAGCCAACCTTTGGTCGCTCCGGAGAAGTGATTGGGGCACTAAGGGCCTGGTGAGCTGGCGCCTTGCGGGGCTGCCGCGACCAGAGCTCGACCACTCAGATTTATCAGCATTGCAGGGACAGACCCGTGCCAAACGCCGTGCCAGAGCAAGCGGCTCCATAGGTAGGCGTCAATCGAGCAAGCGATTAGGTCGGGTATGTTAAGCACGCAGGAGGAAATTCATTTTAAGTAGATACGGGAAAAGCAAACGCCGCTGGGCTAGGCCTGAGCAGCTCGGGGATGGTGCACCCCGAAGGGCGCCCCCGACAAGGTAAGTAAAGAGCATAAGCAAAACGGATACATGCCGCAGGGACGGACCCACGCGGCCTGGGAATAATGCGGCCCTGTGGGCGCTCCCAGCTAAAAACGGAACTTAGAAAGATGTCACCTGGTGCGATTGAAGATGAAGTGATATTGAAGAAGCAGGCGATGCGCGATGAGGAAGTCGATCCTCACGAGCCCCCAGGCCCAGGAGCCTAGGGAGGCTCCTTGGGCACAGGTGGGTTTCCGAGGGCCATCTCCATCTCCGCCAGGACTGCACAATGCCTGACCTCCTGGGCTTCCAGAATGCTCCTCAGCAGGCGCTGATGAGCGGCGACCGCGTTTGGTAGGCCGAAAGGCATGCGAACGTAGTTGCGAGGTGGACCCTCGCAACGCCCCACGCGCGAAGGCCAGAGGCGCTCCTGAGACACGGCTCGGTTGAGCCCTGGCACGTCGATGCAGACGCGCAGCCCACCATCCTCGCCAGGATGTGGGGCCACAGTGGGCAAACGGCGGCTGCCGCGCATGACTCTCGACTCCTGTAGCTCCAGGGTGTTTCTTGCGATGAACTCCTAAGGGTTTGGTCTTCCTTGCCTTATACCTTCCTGAGGGAAACGTGCCTGGAAGCACCCCTCCAAGTGGTGCCCGAGCGCCTCCCTCGCGACCTTGGCAAAGTCGGTGGCTCTCCAAGAAAGAGCCCCCGAGCCCTGCCTGAGGAGGGCGCCGGGCGCGCCTTCCTATGCGAGGGAGGGTGGCGCTCCCTGATTGGGCGCAGATCCTGACGCAACAGCTCTGGAGGTGCCTGCCTCCTTATGTCTTAGGCCAGACAAAACCTTCTTCTTCTTAAGGGTCACCTCGGGAAGCCTTCCGTTCCTGTGGTCCGGGTCTTCGATTGCTGCGGCTTGGAACGCGCGCTCAAGTGAACACACTACATCCTTTTCTTCACAGGGTACGGTGATGACTCCACCGCTTCCTGGCATCTTGAGGACATTGTACCCATGGTGAGTCACTGCCATGAACTTGGCCAGGGCTGGGTACCCGAGGATGGCGTTGTATGGTAGACGAATGTGGGCGACGTCGAAGTCGATGAGCTCGGTGCGGTAGTTGTTGCACTGCCCGAAGGTGACTGGAAGGCGAACCTGCCCTTTGGAACAGTGGAACCATCAGTGACTCCTGAGAAGGGCTTGGTCGGTTGAAGCTGATCGTACGGCACTTGGAGATTGCCGAACGTCTCGACAGACAGGACGTTGAGTCCTGCTCCGCCGTCAATGAGGGTCCTGGTGACCTGCAAATTGCTGATGACTGGGGAGCAAAGCATCAGGAGGACTCCGGCCGTTGCCGCGCACTTGAGCTGATCCACTGAGCTGAACGTGATAGCGCACGCAGACCACCTCAGAGGGCGCGTGGCCTCAAGCTTGGGGAGGACTGCATTCACCTCGCGAGCAAACTGCTTGAAGATGCGCTGAGAGGCTGGGGCCTGCGCTCCACCCAAGATGCAAGCGATTGCGCGCGGCTCCTGGAAGCCCCTGGCTCCCTCGTCTTGATGTTGGTCTTCGTTCCTCCTTGGCGGTGGCGGCAGAGGAGGAAGGCCTGCGTTGCCGTGCGGGCGATCCTCATGAGGCTGATCTCTCCAGCCTCCCTCGTGAGGCTGGTCCTGCCAGCGATCCTCGCGAGGTCGGTCACGCCACCCTTGGCGAGGGCCACGGTCTTGCCATCGTCCGCCGCCTCTTCCTCCTCCTCAGCCATAGCCCCTGTCGTTGTGCTCGGGGCGTCGGCCGACACGTCCATCTCTCACGACCCTGAGCACTTGACATTCGTTGGTGTTGTGGGTGTGGAGGTCGTGGTACACGTAGTACCGGCTGCCCTTGGATGACTCAGGCTGATCCCTGCCTCTCTTGGTGTCTGGTTCCGCTGCAAGCACGGGAGCCCCCTTGCGCTTCACATCCTTGGCCTTGGGCTTCTTCTCTTCTGGGTCGGCAGCCGGGAGTTTGAGGAGGGAAAGGTGCCCTTCCTCAGCCCTGGCGCACTTGGTTGCCAAGTTGAACAGCTCCAGGGATGTGCACAGGTCTTCATGGATTGCTAGCTCCTCCTTCATCTTGATGTCGCGTATGCCATCGGAGAAGGCCGAGATGATGGCTTCTTCAGTCACCTTGGGGATCTTGAGGCGAGCGTTGTTGAAGCACTGGATGTATTTCTGCAGGATTTCCCCTTGCTGCTGCTTGATGCGGCACAGATCGCTCACGGCCGGGGGCCGGTCGCGAGTGCCCTGGAAGTTGGCGATGAAGCGAGTGCGCATCTCGTCCCAAGAGGATATTGTGCCAGGAGCCAAGTTCAGGAGCCAGGTGCGGGCCCCGTCCTTGAGTGCCATGGGAAACTAGTTCGCCATGACCCTTTCGTCTCCGTTGGCGGCTTCGATGCATAGCTCATAGAGCTGTTGGAACTCCGCGGGGTCTGCCATGCCATCATAGTGAGGGGGCAGGTCAGGCTTGAACTTGCCTGGCCATGCGACGCCGCGTAGCTCGGGGGTGAGGGCACGGCAGCCTGCTGTGGCCACCGGTGCCTTTTGCTGGTGCTGGGCTTGTTCTTGGGGATTACCACGCGCCGCCGCTTGGAGCAGCGCGGGGTCTTGGCGTGGAGGTGCAGGGACATGATTTTGGCGCGCCGGCGCTGGGAGCGCGCGAGCACCTTCTTGGGGACGAGGGATCTCTTGGCAGCTCCTTTCTTCCTGCGTAGGCGCCGGACGCGGAGGGTCTCGCCCTGGGGCTGCGCGCCTTGGAGCTAGGGCGCCTTCTTGGGGAGGAGGTGGTGGAGGCACCTCCTGATCCTTGCCTCCTGCACGGAAAGGTGGGCGAGGCAGCGAGAGGGATGGCAAGGGGGAGCCCTTGCGGCGCTGACGAGCTCGGTGATGTGGGCGAGCCAGTCCTCGTAGAGGTCGTCTACGGGGCGGTAGTGCAGGAGCTCTCTTGCCAGGAGCATCGCGGCATGCGCGTCCATGGGGGCGCGACGGGCGTGGGACGACGAAGTGGCTGGAGTCAGCGACGGTGTGGCGGTGCGGCCCTCCCGCCGCACCGAAGGATGCTGGGACGAGGCCTACTGCTCGTTCCCTGCCGGGCCGGTGGCGGCGTTGGCGGCAGGCGATGGGGAACGACGAGGGCGTCCACCGACGGGCGCCGTCTGTGCGACGCGGGTGGCAAGAGCAGCCCGGCGCTCGGCGCGAGACCGACGAGCGTCAGCCATGGACATGACGGAAGATCACACGCGAACAGCAGAAGAAAGATTCTGGCGCACCCCTACCTGGCGTGCCAAATGTCGGATTTCAGGTTCCGGCATACCCTTGAGGTTCGAACACTGGGGTGTGCGCGGAGATCTCTCCCCTACAGATCTACGTCCAATCTCCTCGCGTGATCTGAGCTAGAAACAACGAACAACACAAGGGACACGAGGTTTATACTGGTTCGGACCACCGTTGTGGTGTAATACCCTACTCCAGTGTGTGGTGTGGTGGATTGCCTCAGGGGCTGATGATGAACAGTACAAGGGAAGAACAGCCTCGCGAGAGGTGTTCTTGAGCTGGTGCGATGAACTGCTTTGGTGAGTTCAGTCGCCTCTCTCTCTCTCTCTCTGCTGGGGTTCTACCAGATCTCTAGCTGTCTTGGTGAGTCGATCCCCCCTTGACTCTCTTTCTCTAGATGTCTCGATGTCTCACCGTCCCTCGATGTCTCTCCCCTTCTCCCTCTCTCCACTCTGCGGTGGCTAGCTCTATTTATAGAGGCCCTAGGCCTCTCCCCAAATAATGAGCGAGAACGGCGCCAGCAATTGGCCATTTTGAAGGGGACCATCTAGTACAAGTTATCCTGACCAAAGGTGGTCTTCGGCTGCCAAAAGCACTGGTGGTGACGCTGTCTTGGGCTCCACGGTGACCTCCGTCCTGCCGCTCTGTTGGTCTTGGTCTCGTTGCACCGGAACGGTAACGTTTACCCGATGCCTTGGCCTGTGCTTGCCCCCTTTGCACCAAAGGGGAAACAAGGACACTGCGGAGGCCGGCGCCCGTCTGGTCTCGATCGTCATGGCTTACATCACGGGCTCCTTGCGAGGTACCCCTGCCTTGATCTCTCCGCCTCCTCGCGAGCCTGCCTGATGAGGCTGCCTCTGAGGAAGCTTCCTGTCGTCCGCCCCGTGAGGCTTGGCCCCTCGCGAGGGTCTTGAGCTTGAGCTGATGAAGATGGGCCGCGCTAGGCGCCCACTTGAGCCACGTCGCAGGCCGCAGGCAGGCAAGTCTAGGGACCCCCGTTCCCAGAACGCCGACACCATTTACCTCTCGTTTTCCTCTCCCCCACTTCACCCTTGTCATTTTATTCGCCCTCTTTTTCCGTTCCCCTTCTTTTTTTCCAGTTCACCTCTTTTTGCTTGTTTCTTGTTTTCTTGTGTGTTGAATTGCTTGCTTGTCACGATGGCTCAAGATAATACTAAATTGTGTGATTTTTCCAATACCAACAATAATGATTTTACTAGCACTCCGATTGCCCCCTTACCGATGCTGAATCTTGTGAAATTAATGCTGCTTTGCTGAATCTTGTCATGAAAGATCTATTTTCCGACCTTCCTAGTGAAGATGCCGCTACCCATCTAAACAACTTTGTTGATTTATGTGATACGCAAAAGAATAAAGATGTGGATAACGATATTGTTAAACTGAAGCTATTCCCGTTTTCTCTTAGAGATCGTGCTAAAACTTGGTTTTTGTCTTTGCCTAAAATAGTATCGATTCATGGAATAAGTGCAAAGATGATTTTATCTCTAATTATTTTCTCCCGCTAAGATCACCACTCTTAGAAACGATATTATGAATTTTAAGCAACTTTATCATGAACATGTTGCACAAGCTTGGGAGAGGATGAAATTAATTATACGTAATTGCCCTACACATGGTTTGAATCTTTGGATGATTATACAAAATTTTGTGCCGGGTTGAATTTTGCTTCTAGAAATCTTTTAGATTCGGCCGCGGGAGGCACTTTTATGGAAATCACTTTAGGAGAAGCTACTAAACTCCTAGATAATATTATGGTTAATTATTCTCAATGGCATACTGAAAGATCTACTAATAAAAAGGTGCATGCTCTAGAAGAAATCAATGTTTTGAGTGGAAAGATGGATGAACTTATGAAATTGTTTGCTAATAAAAGTGTTTCTTCTGATCCTAATGATATGCATTTGTCTACTTTGATTGAGAATAATAATGAATCTATGGATGTGAATTTTGTTGGTAGGAACAATTTTGATAATAACGCGTATAGAGGTAATTTTAATCCTAGGTCATTTCCTAGTAATTCCTCTAATAATTATGGTAATTCCTACAACAATTCTTATGGAAATTATAATAAGATGCCCTCTGATTTTGAATCTAATATTAAAGAATTTATTAGTTTGCAAAAGAATTTCAATGCTTCGATTGAAGAAAAATTGTCTAAGATTGATGAGTTGGCTAGGAACGTGGATAGAATTTCTCTTGATGTTGATTCTTTGGAACTTAGATCTATTCCACCTAAGCATGATATCGATGAGTCTCTCAAAGCTATGATAATTTCCATTGATGAGTGCAAAGAAAGAACTGCTAGGATGCATGCTAAAAAAGTTTGTTTGGTGAAAGCGTGTTCTTCTTAGTTTCCATGATAATAATGATGAAGATCTAAAAGTTATTGATGTGTCCCCTATTAAATCTTTGTTTTGCAATATGAATCTTGATAATGATGGGACTGGAGATGAGTCAACTTTAGTTAGAAGGCGTCCCAATGATTCGGAGTTTTTAGATCTTGATGCAAAAATTGATAAAAGTGGGATTGGAGAGGTCAAAACTTTACATAGCAATGAACCCACTATCTTGGATTTCAAGGAATTTAATTATTATAATTGTTCTTTAATAGATTAATTTTCCTTGTTGCAATCCGTGCTAAATTCTCCACATGCTTATAGTCAAAATAAAGCTTTTACTAAAAATATCGTTGATGCTTTAATGCAATCTTATGAAGAAAAGCATGAATTGGAAGTTTCTATCCCAAGAAAAATTTATGATGAATGGGAACCTACTATTAAAATGAAAATTAAAGATCATGAATGCTTTGATTTATGTGATTTGGGTGCTAGTGTTTCCACGATTCCTAAAACTTTGTGTGATTTGCTAGGTTTCCGTGAATTTGATGATTGTTCTTTAAACTTGCATCTTGCGGATTCCAGCATTAAGAAACCTATGGGAAGAATTAATGATGTTCTTATTGTTGCAAATAGGAATTATGTGCCCGTAGATTTCATCGTTCTTGATATTGATTGCAATCCTACATGTCCTATTATTCTTGGTAGACCTTTCCTTAGAACGATTTGTGCAATTATTGATATGAAGGAAGGGAATATTAGATTCCAATTTCCGTTAAGGAAGGCAATGGAACACTTTCCTAGAAATAAAATTAAATTACCTTATGAATCTATTATGTTAGCCACTTATGGTTTGCATACCAAAGATGACAATACCTAGATCTATCCTTGCTTTTATGCCTAGCTAGGGGCGTTAAACGGTAGCGCTTGTTGGGAGGCAACCCAATTTTATTTTGTTCTTTGCTTTTTGGTTCTGTTTAGTAATAAATAATTCATCTAGCCTCTGTTTAGATGTGTTTTTGTGCTTTTAATTAGTGTTTGTGCCAAGTAGAACCTTTGGGATGACTTGGGGAAAGTCTTTGCGATCTTTCTGTAAAAAACAGAAACATTAGCATTCACGAGATTTGCTGCCATTTTTTATTGGAGAGTGATAATTAGTTAATTCTTTTTGCAGATGATTAATATATAAATTCATCACGTCCAGAAATTTATTTTAGAATTTTTGGGGTTCCATAAGTATTCGAAACCTACTGATTACTACAGACTGTTCTGTTTTTGACAGATTCTATTTTTCGTGTATTGTTTGCTTATTTTGATGAATCTATGGCTAGTAATAGAGTTTATGAACCATAGAAAAGTTGGAATACAGTATTTTTAACACCCATATAAATAAAGAATGAGTTCGTTACAGTACCTTGAAGTGGTGGTTTCCTTTCTTTTACTAACAGAGCTGACGAGATTTTCTTTTAAGTTTTGTGTTGTGAAGTTTTCAAGTTTTGGGTAAAGATTTGATGGATTATGGAACAAGGAGAGGCAAGAGCCTAAGCTTGGGGATGCCCAAGGCACCCCTAGGTAAAATACAAGTACAACCTAAATTCTAAGCTTGGGGATGCCCCGGAAGGCATCCCCTCTTTCGTCTTTGTCCATCGGTAACTTTACTTGGAGCTATATTTGTATTGCCACATGATATGTGTTTTGCTTGGAGCGTCTTGTATGATTTGAGTATTTGCTTTTTAGTTTACCACAATCATCCTTGCTGTACACACCTTTTGCGAGAGATAGACACATGAATTGGAATTTATTAGAATACTCTATGTGCTTCACTTATACCTTTTGAGCTAGATAATTTTGCTCTAGTGCTTCGCTTATATCTTTTAGAGCACGGTGGTGGTTTTATTTTATAGAAATTATTGATCTCTCATGCTTCACTTATATTATTTTGAGAGTACCTTAGAACAGCATGGCAATTTGCTTTGGTTATGAATTTAGTCCTAATATGATAGGCATCCAAGATCGGTATAATAAAAACTTTCATAAAAAGTGCATTGAGTACTAAGAGAAGTTTGATACTTGATAATTGTTTTGAGATATAAATGTGGTAACATTAAAGTGTGCTAGTTGAGTAGTTGTGAATTTGAGAAATACTTGTGTTGAAGGGTGCAAGTCCAGTAGCATACATGTATGGTGACCGTTGTGTAACAAATTTGAAACATGAGGTGTTATTTGATTGTCTTCCTTATGAGTGGCAGTCGGGGTCGAGCGATGGTCTTTTCCTACCAATCTATCCCCCTAGGAGCATGCACGTAATGCTTGGTTTTTGATGATTTGTAGATTTTTGCAATAAGTATGTGAGTTATTTATGACTAATGTTGAGTCCATGGATTATACGCACTCTCGCCCTTCCATCATTGCTAGCCTCTTCGATACCGTGCATTGCCCTTTCTCACCTTGAGAGTTGGTGCAAACTTCGTCGGTGCATCCAAACCATGTGATATGATACACTCTGTCACACATAAACCTCCTTATATCTTCCTCAGAACAGCCACCATACCTACCTATTATGGCATTTCCATAGCCATTCCGAGATATATTTCCATGCAACTTTCCACCGTTTCGTTTATCATGACACACATCATCATTGTCATATTGCCTTCCATGATCATGTAGTTGACATCGTATTTGTGGCAAAGCCACCGTTCATAATTTTTCATACATGTCACTCTTGATTCATTGCCCTTCCCGGTACACCGCCGGAGGCATTCATATAAAGTCATACTTTGTTCTAGCATCTTGTTGTAATCATTGAGTTGTAAATAAATAGAAGTGTGATGATCATCATTAATAGAGCATTGTCCCAAATAAAAAAAGGACAAATAAAAAAAGAAGGCCCAAAAAAAGGGGCAATGCTACTATCCTTTTTTTCACACTTGTCCTTCAAAGTAGCACCATGATCTTTATGATAGAGAGTCTCTTGTTTTGTCACTTTCATATACTAGTGGGAATTTTTCATTATAGAACTTGGCTTGTATATTCCAACAATGGGCTTCCTCAAATACCCTAGGTCTTCATGAGCAAGCAAGTTGGATGCACACCCACTCAGTTTCTTTTGTTGAGCTTTCATACATTTATAGCTCTTGTGCATCCATTGCATGGCAATCCCTACTCCTTGCATTAACATAAATTGATGGGCATCTCCCTAGCCCATTGATTAGTCGCGTCAATGTGAGACTTTCTCCTTTTTTGTCTTCTCCACATAACCCCCATCATCATATTCTATTCCACCCATAGTGCTATATCCATGGCTCACGCTCATGTATTGCATGAAAGTTGAAAAAAGTTTGAGATTACTAACGTGTGAAATAATTGCTTGGCTTGTCACCAGGGTTGTGCATGATGAGAGCATTCTTGTATGACAAAAATGGAGCATGACAAAACTATATGATTTTGTAGGGATGAACATTCTTTTGCCATGTTATTTTGAGAAGACATAATTGCTTAGTTAGTATGCTTGAAGTATTACTATTTTTATGTCAATATTCAAATTTTGTCTTGAATCTTTCGGATCTGAATATTCATGCCACAATAAAGAGAATTACATTGAGAATTATGTTAGGTAGCATTCCACATCAAAAATTCTATTTTTATCATTTACCTACTCGAGGACAAGCAGGAATTAAGCTTGGGGATGCTTGATACGTCTCCAACGTATCTATAATTTTGATTGTTCCATGCTATTATATTATCTGTTTTGGATGTTAATGGGCTTCATTTTACAATTTTATATTATTTTTCGGACTAACCTATTAACCCAAGGCCCAGTGCAAATTGCTGTTTTTTTTGCCTATTTTAGTGTTTTGCAGAAAAGGAATATCAAACGGAATCCAAACAGAATGAAACCTTCGGGAACATGATTTTTGGAACAAACGTGATCCAGAGGACTTGGAGTGGACGTCAAGAAACGAACGAGGAGTCCACGAGGCAGGGGGCGCGCCTACCCCCCTGGGCGTGCCCTCCCCCTCGTGGCTCAGCCGACCTACTTCTTCCTCCTATATATACTCATATACCCTGAAAACATCCAGGAGCACCACGAAACCCTATTTCCACCACCGCAACCTTCTGTACCCAAGAGATCCCATCTTGGGGCCTTTTACGGAGCTCCGCCGGAGGGGGCATCGATCACGGAGGGCCTCTACATCAACTCCATGGCCCCTCCGATGATGTGTGAGTAGTTTACTTCAGACCTTTGGGTCCATAGTTATTAGCTAGATGGCTTCTTCTCTCTCTTTGAATCTCAATACAAAGTTCTCCTTGATCTTCTTGGAGATCTATTCGATGTAACTCTTTTTGCGGTGTGTTTGTCGAGATCCGATGAATTGTGGGTTTATGTTCAAGTCTATCTATGAACAATATTTTATTCTTCTCTGAAATCTTTTATGCATGATTGGTTATCTTTGCAAGTCTCTTCGAATTATCGGTTTGGTTTGGCCTACTAGATTGATCTTTCTTGCAATGGGAGAAGTGCTTAGCTTTGGGTTCAATCTTGCGGTGCTCGATCCCAGTGACAGAAAGGGAAACGACACGTATTGTATTGTTGCCATCGAGGATAAAAATATGGGGTCTATATCATATTGCTTGAGTTTATCCCTCTACATCATGTCATCTTACCTAATGTGTTACTCTGTTCTTATGAACTTAATACTCTAGATGCATGCTGGATAGCGGTCGATGTGTGGAGTAATAGTAGTAGATGCAGGCAGGAGTCGGTCTACTTGTCGCGGACATGATGCCTATATACATGATCATGCCTAGATATTCTCATAGTTATTCGCTTTTCTATCAATTGCTCGACAGTAATTTGTTCACCCACCGTAATACTTATGCTATCTTGAGAGAAGCCACTAGTGAAACCTATGGCCCCTTGGTCTATTCTCCATCATATTAATCTTCCATCAACAAACTATTTCCATTACCTTTTATTTTGCAATATTTACTTTTACTCTTTATCATAAAAATACCAAAAATATTATCTTATCATCTCTGTTAGATCTCACTGTCATAAGTGACCGTGAAGGGATTGACAGCCCCTTTATCGCGTTGGTTGCGAGGTTCTTATTTGTTTGTGTAGGTACGAGGGACTTGCATGTGGCCTCCTACTGGATTGATACCTTGGTTCTCAAAAACTGAGGGAAATACTTACGCTACTTTGCTGCATCACCCTTTCCTCTTCAAGGGAAAACTCAAGAGGTAGCATGCTCCCACCCACATACTAGTGGAAGCCCCATGCTCCGCGCTGGCGGACGACATAGTCGAGGAGCGGCTATGCCCGTGAAAGAGCAGAAGCACCATGCTCCGCGCTGGTGAATAAACAACTGAAGGCAGCCTAATGGCTGCAGTAACCTCAGGAGAGCCACCAGGCTTGCTGCTCAGCCTCACCACGCCGCTTTCCCCTTGGGAGAGTCACGCGAGGGGGCGGGGCATGGGGGCTACGCTCAGGTCACGCCTGGCGTATGCCACCTCGCTAGGTCCCTCAGATCTAGTCTTCGCGTGCCCCTCCCGAGCGAGAGCCCGACAAGGAAAGGTATGGAAGGTTGTTCGTACGTCAAGGGGGGCCCCTGAGCATCGCGACTCAGGGGCCTAACTGGTCACGTAGCCCCTCACCCCTTGGTCTCATCCTGGTGATCTGGACGCCCCAACGGCGGCTGAAGTATGCGCGGGGCCGGGCCCTACCAACGCAGAACACTAAAGCAAGCGAAAAGGAAGTCGCGAAATCCTAGGAAATTATTAAAAAACATATTGTCTCTTGAAACTCAAAGTACAAGTTTTTACGCCTCCACAAGGCTCGATTAATGTTGTAGGGTTAAAACAGGGTGAAGCATCGCCTTCGAGCCTCTTCTTCAGCCTTGGACACCGTCGTCGCTCGCCTGCGGAGGCCTGTCAACAACAACGCTACCGTCGTCCTTGCCACGAGCCACGATCACGGGGTCGAGGCAAAGGAACTTCTACAGCAGGGCCAACACCAACTTCCATATGGCCTTGGTGGTGGCGTCGTGAAGCTCAGGGGCCATGGGTTCGAGCAGCACGCCAAGGTTGAAGCTGGGGTCCCGAAGGTGGAGGTCGCTGAAGATGTGCGTCGCGGCCAAGGTAAAAAGCGCGGGAGCCTCTCCCTCTACCATGGGGCCCACTCTAACGATGATGCCCTCGAGTGCCGCGTAAGCTTGGGGAGCAGCCCGGCGGGGCCTTCCTCCAAAGTCGCCAGCGGCTTCTAGTACCCTTCCCCATAAAGGTCCTGCAGCGCCGCCCTCGACCTCGACTCGAGGGAGCCGAAGGTGTCGCGCCCTGCGGCTGCCACCTACTCGACCACGGCAAGGGACTTGTCCCTGGCCTCCAGCCCGGCCTTCTCCTCGGAGATGAGCTTGGCGTGGGACGCCTAGGCCACCTCCATCTCCTCCTTCAGCTTCCCCAAGCAGCTCCGCTCTACACCATGTTCCTGGGCTGCCTGGTCCAGTTTGGTGTCGCGGTCGGCGAGCGCAGTCTCCCGGGCCTTCAACTCCTCCTGCTCCTTGAGCCGATGGGTGCGGGCGGCCTGCTCGTCGTGAAGGGCCTTCACCTCGGCCTCCATCGTGCGGCAGCGCTCCTTGGCAGGTGCTGCATCGGTCAGCGCCACATCACGAGCCGATGCAGCCTCGCTGGCCTGCCTCCTGCCCTCTGTGACGGCGACCTCGGCCTGACCCCAGGTCATCCTGACGGATGAGCCGGCCTGAAGCCACCCCGAGATCAGCTCCAAGCGCCCCTGAAAGCACAAGTGCTCCCTGGGTGATTTTGGTAATTAATGTCAACATATCTCTTGTTGGACTAATTTTTTATCTAGTATATTTCAAATAAGTTCAACAGTGGAGTGACATGGACAAGAGGTTGTGGAACCGTTTCAAGATGCTAAGGACAAAGATTGGCAAAAGCTCAAGACTCTACATTTTCATTATAGTGATGCAAGATCACATTGAGTCCTTAGGAAAAGCCAATATTATTAAAAGGGGATGAGGTGTTGCTTAATGGCTTGCTTGCTCAAAATGCTTAGTGATATGCTCCAAAAGCCATCAACCATTTTATCATTTCCACATATGTCCCAAACCTAAAGTCAAACTCGGCCCCACCAATTTGATCTATCCGGTGCCACCGAGTTCATTTGACAAAGCCACTTCCAGAAACCCTAATTAGTTCGGTCTCACCGATGGGATCTCGGTCTCATCGAGATGGGCTTGCAAACTCTCTGTTGCCGGTTGCAATTATTTTGGTCCCACCGAAATATGCAGTCGGTCCCACGGAGTTTGCTTGACCAACTCTCTGTTTGCTTATTACCAAATTGGTCTCACCGAGTTTGTGTAATCAGTCAAACCGAGTTTAGGTTTTACCCAAACCCTAGAACAATCGGTCCCATCGAGTAGATCATGTCGGTACCACAAAAAACTCTAACGTTTACATTTTGAACCATATCGGTCTGACCGAGTTTCACTATTCAGTCCCACCGAGTTTGGTAAATTGTGTGTAATAGCTATATTTTGTGTGGAGGCTATATATACCCCTCCACCCTTCCTCCATTCATGGAGAGAGCAATCAGAACGTGCCTACACTTCCAGCATTCATTTTCTGAGAGAGAACCACCTACTCATGTGTTGAGACCAAGACATTCCAATCCAACCACAAGAATCTTGATCTCTTGCCTTCCCCAAGTTGCTTTCCACTCAAATCATATTTCCACCATATCCAAATCTATGAGAGAGAGTTGAGTGTTGGGGAGACTATAATTTGAAGCACAAGAGCAAGGAGTTCATCATCAACACACCGTCTATTACCTTTTGGAGAGTGGTGTCTCCTAGATTGGTTAGGTGTCACTTGGGAGCCTCCGTCAAGATTGTGGAGTTGAACCAAGGAGTTTGTAAGGGCAAGGAGATCGCCTACTTCGTGATGATCTACCCAAGTGAGGGAAGTCCTTCATGGGCGATGGCCATGGTGGGATAGACAAGGTTGCTTCTTTGTGGACCCTTCATGGGTGGAGCCCTCCATGGACTCCCGCAGCCGTTACCCTTCGTCGGTTGAAGTCTCCACCAACGTGGATGTATGATAGCACCACCTATCGGAACCACGCCAAAAATCTCCGTGTCTCCAGTTGCATTCGCACACCCCTATCCCATCCCTTTACTTTCTTGCAATTTGCATGCTTTACTCTCCGCTACTCATATACTCTTTGTCGGCGTTCTGGGAACGGGGGTCCCCAGACTTGCCTGCCTGCGGCCCGCGGCGTGGCTGAGCCAGCAGGCCATACAGCCCATCTTCACCAACAAAGCACCCAAGACCCTCGCGAGGGGCCAAGCCTCGCGAGGCGGACGATGCAAGACCTCCTATGGAGTGGCCTAGCCAGGCAGGCTCACGAGGAGCGGAGATATCAAGGCGAGGTGAACCTCATGAGGTTCTCGTGACGTGAGCCATGACGATCGACACCAGGCGGGCGCCAGCGCGCACAGCGTCATTGTTTCCTCTTTGGTGCAAAGGGGGCAAGCGCAGCCGCGAAGTACCAAGGCCTCGGGCAAAGGTTGCCATTTCGGTGCAAGAAGACCAAGACCGAGGACTGCAAGACGGAGGTCATCGTGGAGCCTAGAATGGCGTCACCACCAGAACTTTGTGCAGGCGAAGACTACTTTTGTCAGGATAGCTTGTACTAGCTATCCCCCTTCAAATTAGCCCGCCATTGCTGGCTCCCTTCCCGCTCAATATTTGGGAAGAGGACCAGGGCCTCTATAAATAGGACTAGCCACCACAGTGGAGGGGGAGGGGAGCTCGAGGGACAAACTGACCTTAGCTGAAGAGAGACACACGCGAGTTCATACGCACAAGAACACCTCAACCTCGGGAGGTCGTTCTTCCCTTGTACTGGTTATCAGCCCAAGAGGCAATCCACCACCACCACACTGGAGTAGGGTATTACACCACAACGGTGGCCCGAACCAGTATAAACCCCGTGTCTTTCTGTGTTGTGAGTTCGTCGAGTTCGTCCGCAAGATCCTAGCGAGCTAGAGCGTAGATCGGTTGGAGGGAAAGACTTCACGCGCACTCCAGTGTTTGAACCTTAAGGGTTTGTCAGGACCCCATACCCCGACATTTGGCGCGCCAGGTAGGGGTGCGCCGTAGCTTCCCTTCCATCAGTTTGTCGCTCCGTCGCTCCGTCTTCTCCATATCGGACGCTCACCGCGCTCGAGCTGAGCATCGGGCCGCGCTCACTGCCCGCGTCGCTCAGACGGCTCCCAACGGCGGGCCGCCTCGTTGTTCTCCGTCCCCCGCCGCCAACGCTGCCACCGGCCCGGTGGGAAACAAGCAGCAAGCGTCCTCGCAACATCCTACAGTGCGGCAGGACGGCCGCACTGCTACTCCATCATTCACCCTTGCTGGTTCTTCGTCTCACACGCACCACGCTCCCATGGAGGCACGGGCCGCGCTCATCGCGGCGAATGAGCTCCTGCGTTACCGCCCTGTCGACGACGTCTATGAGGAGTGGCTCGACCGCGTCGCCGAGCTCGTCCGTGCCGCAGGGGGCTCTCTGGCGCCGTCCCACTCTCTGCCTCCCCCTCAGCAGGCCGCGGGCGACAGGGCTCACAGTGCGCCTCCACCACCTCGACCCCAAGACGGTGCCTTGGCGCCAAGGCGTGCACCTCCGCGGCGTGATCCGCCGCGCTTGGCGCCCCCCCGTGAAGAAAGGAGCTGCCAAGAAATCCCGCAGCCGCGAGAAGCTGCGCCAGCGCTCTCCGTGCCACCTCGTCAAGACCGCCTGCCGCCTGTGGTGGCACAGCGCGGACCCCACCAAGACCAAGCTCCGCCCCCAAAGCGGGCCCCGGTGACCATGGCAGGCTGCCGCGCCTTCACCCCTGAGTTGCGCAGCGTTGCCTGGCCAGACAAATTCAAGCCAGATCTGCCTCCTCGGTACAACGGCACCGCCGACCCCGCGGAGTTCCTGCAGCTCTATGAGTTGAGCATCGAAGCGGCCAACAGCGACGAAAAAGTCATGGCGAACTGGTTTCCCATGGCTCTCAAGGATGGGGCCCTCTCCTGGCTCCTGAACCTGCAGCACAGCTCGATCTCCTCCTGGGACGAGATGCGCGACCGCTTCGTCACCAACTTCCAGGGCACTCGAGATCGCCCACCGGTCGCGGGCGACCTACGCCGCATCAAGCAACAGCCAGGAGAGACCCTCCAGAAGTACATCCTGCGTTTCAACAGCACCCGCCTCAAGATTCCCAAGGTCTCAGACGAGGCCATCATCTCCGCGTTTTCTGACGGCGTTCGCGATGTCAAGATGAAGGAAGAGCTGGCAATCCATGAGGAGCTTTGCACATCTCAGGAGTTGTTCAACCTGGCGACCAGGTGCGCAAGAGCTGAGGAGGGGCGCCTCTCTCTCCTTGAGCTGCCAGCTGCAGGAGTAGAGGAAAAGAAGGCCAAGGCCAAGGACGTGAAGCGCAAGGAGGCAGTAGTGCTCGCAGCAGAGCCCAACACCAAGCGAGGCAGAGATCAGCCCGAGTCATCCAAGAACGGCCGCCCATTATGCGCCTTCCACAACCTGAACACCCACAACACCAGCGACTATCAAGAGCTCATAGCCATTCGGGAAGGGCGCTTCGGCCGACGCCCAGAGTGCAACGACCGGGGCTACGGCCGCGGAGGAGGACACGGAGGCGGACGCTGGGACGACCGTGGCCCGTGCCAGTAGTGGCATGACCGGCCTCGTGAGGACCGCTGGCAGGACCAGCCTCGCGAGGGCACCTGGAGGGATCCGCCTCGTGAGGATCGCCCCCAGGGCAACGCTGGTCTTCCCCCGTTGCCGTTGCCAAGGAGGAACAATGACCACCACCAGGACGAGGGGGCTGGGGGCTTCCAAGAGCCGCGTGCAGTCGCTTGCATCTTGGGCGGCGCTTAGGCCCCAGCCTCTCAGCGCATCTTCAAACAGTTCGCTCGCGAGGTGAATGCGGCGCTTTCCAAGCTCGAGGCCACGCGCCCGCTCCGGTGGTCCCAATGCGCCATCACCTTCAGCTCGGCCGACCAGCTCAAGTGCGCAGCCACCGCTGGCACACTCCCTATGTTGTGCTCCCCAGTCATCAGCAATGTGCAAGTCACCAAGACTCTCATCGATGGCGGCGCAGGGCTCAACGTCCTATCCGCCGACACATTCGACAACCTCCAAGTGCCCTATGAGCAGCTCCAGCCAACCAAGCCTTTCTCAGGAGTGACTGACGGTTCCACCACAGCAATAGGGCAAGTCCGCTTGCCTGTCACCTTTCGGGAGCGCAAGAATTACCGCACCGAGCTCATCGACTTCGACGTTGCGCACATCCATCTGCCATACAATGCCATCCTTGGGTATCCAGCCCTGGCCAAGTTCATGGCAGTCACTCACCATAGCTACAACATTCTCAAGATGCCAGGAAGCGGGGGGATCATCAAGGTCCCATGTGAAGAAAGGGATGCAGTGTGCTCCCTTGAGCGCGCCTTCCAAGCGGCGGCAATCGACAACCCTGATAGCAGGACTGAAGGCCCTCCGGAGACCATCCCCAAGAAGAAGTTGCCGCGCTGAGCAGGACCCCAAGAAGATGGCGTTGCATCAGGAGCCTCGTCAGGATCGGCGCCCGCTCCAGGGGCGCCTCCCTCCACCGCATAGGAAAGCGCGCCCAGCGCCCTCCTCAGGCAAGGCTCGGGGGCTCTCTTTTGGAGGGCCTTAGACCTTGTCGATCTCACGAGGGAGGTGCTTGGGCACCACTTGGAAGTGTGCTTCACGGCACGTGTCCCTCAGCAGAGCAGGGGCGAGGAATGCCCACCACCCAGGAGTTCATCACCAAGACCACCCAAGAGCTACAAGATGCAAGAGCCATGCGTGGCGACAGTCGTTCATAGAGTGTGGCTCACCACCCAGGCGAGGGTGCTGAGCTGCGCGCCTGCGTTGACATCCCAGGGCTCAACAGGGCCGCATCTCAGGAACACTTCTGGCCATCACGCGTGGGCCGCTGTGAGGGTCCACCACACAGCTTCGTTCGCATGCCCTTCGGCCTACCGAGCATGGCGTCGGCCCATCGGCGCAATATGCGGCAAGTCCAGGCGGCTCAGGAGGCCAGGTTCCATGTCGTTCGGGAGGAGATGGCGGCGGCCTTCAGGGAACCTCCTGAGCCCCTAGAGCCTCCCGAGGCTCAGGGTCCCGGTGGCTCATGAGGAGTCATTCCTTCGATGCATGGCTTCAGCTGCACCAGCTCTAGTTTGTCTACAGACCCAGGTGACATCTTCCAAGTTCATTTAAGCTGGGAGCGCCCCTCGGGCCGCACTATTCCCAGGCCACGTGGGTCCGTCCCTATGGCATGTATCCCTTTTTCTTATGTTCCTAATTTTACCTCGCTGGGGGCGCCCCTCGGGCCGCATTATCCCCACGCTGCTCGGGCCAGACCCAGTGGCATGTACCTTCCTGCATTTATCTCAGGCAATCTGCTCTTTATGCTTAACCTGCCAACTGCCATCACCTGCTCGATCATCACCCCCTCAGGGCCCCTACACAGGCACGACGCTGGTGCATGGGTCCGTCCCTGCCACGACCGACAAATCTGAGTGGTCGACTCTGGCTCGCGGCACGCGCCAAGCACGTCACCTCACCAGGCCCTCAGTGTCGTCACTTCATCCGGACCCACCAGTGGCAGGCAGGCGGCAGTAACGAAAAATTGTGTTTCTCCTTATGCCTGTTCATAGGAACTCCGCAGGAGAGATAGCAGGCGGCACCACGAGTCTCCTTTCCTCTCGTGTGACTCACTTGCGCGTTAAAGGGGGCGCTCCTGAGCATCGCGGCTCAGGAGCTCTTACTGGCTCTCCAGCCCTCACCCCCTGGCCTTGACCACGGCATCGCGACCTGGCATACCAGCAGCGACTGAGCTCGCTCGAGGGCCGGGACCTGAGGACGTAGAGCATTAAGAGGAGCTCGGTAGAAGGAAAACTCGCACGGGACGGCCTCGCTATATCGCGTAAATTGGCGCGCAGCCCTAGCGCAACGTCAGGAATCACCACGAATTCATCAAGATAAGTCTCGCCCTCAGATCAGCAAAATATTCGGGCCTAATAGTCACTCACACCATGCTGCAACCCCATTGCGGCCAAGTCAGCCTCCTTTCTTCCCTTGCCATGGCCGCTTGGGCGCTAAGGGGGACCTCCTGAGCATCGCGCCTCAGGGGCTCTTACTGGACCTCGGGCCGCGCACCTCCTGGCCTTGACCATGGGATCACGACCTGGCATACCAGCGACGGCTGTAGCCACCTTGGGACCGGGACCCATCAGCGTAGAGTAACAAGCTATCGCAAGGAAAGAAAGGGGAGGCCGAGCCTTAACGGGACGCGCTTTCGTCAAATTTTCATAACAAGGAAAATAGGTACAAAGGCATTGCAAATCCTTACATGCCCCCACGGGGTGATTCATGATCCTTCACAGGAAACAAAAGCTGATGCTAAGGGGGGATCCTATCTACATCCTCCCGTGGCGTACGCCATCATCAATAGTGGGCCACGGGAGGCCGGCGCCAACCCCATCCAGATCAGCGATGGCGGCGGCCGGACACTGCAACCTTGCCCTGGGCACGGCAAGAGCTCGGGGGGACGTAGCTGTCATCGCTCGTCTCCGGAGTCTCGTAGAGCTCAGGAGAGTTGCTGGACTCCCAAGGGTTGCTGCTGCTGGAGTAGTCGCGGGCGGAGCGCGCATCAGCCTCACGCTCTTCTCCGAAGCAGCACTCTAGGCGGCGGCCCTCAGCGTCGAATACCTTGAAGAGAAGCGTGGAGGCGCCGTCGTACTCGAAGTGGATCGCTAGGGCACCCCTCGCGCAACAGATCCATGCAATCTCGCCCCAGCCGTGAGTCATGAAGATTTTGCCAACGGGGACCGCTTCGATCTTCGCTCTGATCACCGAAGCGCCACAATCGGCATGCTGCAGCCAGAGCTCGAGAGGCCCCCTTGGCGGCATCACGTCGGACAAGAACCGTGGGAAGCGGATCCAGGAGTTTGGAGGCGTCGGCGTCCACAGCACCATCTCGCGCGAGGAGTCCGCCGCGTGGACGCCCCGCATCGCCGAGGCGCGGCGACCCCGGGGGCGCTGTGGGTAACGCTGTGGGTAACGCTTGGGCGTACAGGGGTAGTGGGTACCCCAGTGGAGGCCGCTCGCACAAAGGCCTTGCCACCACCTGCATCACCGCCTCATCACGGCGATGGATCGGCCTCTTCTTCGGTGGGAGCGGCTCCGGGGCATCCCGGTGGGCTTTCCCCTTCTCCTCAGCAGAGAATCTTCTGATGGGTGCCATTGGAGCAAGCAGCGGAGCGAGAAGGACGAAGCAAGCAAGGAAGAGATGGGCGATGGGGGCTCCGCCCCCCTCCCCATTTATAGCAAGAGAAGGCCAACCGGCATCTCCCACGATCACAGGTAATGATGGTTTCCCTTGCATGTCGCAGGGACTTGTCAAGTCGTGCAGTCGTCGAAGCAGCGTTGGGAAGCAGAGGCTTCGGGGGCCCGCGGTGCTTCGAGCTTGACCCTTAGCTTCACCGCGAAGCCAAGCCCGCGCGCACCTTGTGCCCGGGGGCTACTGTCGGCGTTCTGGGAACGGGGGTCCCCAGACTTGCCTGCCTACGGCCCGCGGCGTGGCTGAGGCAGCAGGCCGTACGACCCATCTTCACCAACAAAGCACCCAAGACCCTCGCGAGGGGCCAAGCCTCATGAGGCGGACGATGCAAGACCTCCTCTGGAGTGGCCTAGCCAGGCAGGCTCACGAGGAGCGGAGATATCAAGGCGAGGCGAACCTCACAAGGTTCTCGTGACGTGAGCCGTGACGATCGACACCAGGCGGGTGCCAGGCAGGCGCCAGCGCGGACAGCGTCCTTGTTTCCTCTTTGGTGCAAAGGGGGCAAGCGCAGCCACGGAGTACCAAGGCCTCAGGCAAAGGTTGCCATTTCGGTGCAACAAGACCAAGACCGAGGAATGCAAGACGGAGGTCATCGTGGAGCCCAGAACAGCGTCACCACTAGAACTTTGTGCAGGCGAAGACTACTTTTGTCAGGATAGCTTGTACTAGTTGTCCCCCTTCAAATTAACCCGCCATTGTTGGCTCCCTTCCCGCTTGATATTTGGGAAGTGGACCAGCGCCTCTATAAATAGGACTAGCCACCACAGTGGAGTGGGAGGGGAGCTCGAGGGACGAACTGACCTTAGCTGAAGAGAGACACACGCGAGTTCATACGCACAAGAACACCTCAACCTCAGGAGGCCGTTCTTCCCTTGTACTGTTTATCAGGCCAAGAGGCAATCCACCACCACCACCACACTATAGTAGGGTATTACACCACAACGGTGGCCCAAACCAGTATAAACCCCGTGTCTTTCTGTGTTGTGAGTTCGTCGAGTTCGTCCACAAGATCCTAGCGAGCTAGAGCGTAGATCGGTTGGAGGGAAAGACTTCGCGCGCACCCAAGTGTTCTAACCTTAAGGGTTTGCCGGGACCCCATACCCCGACACTCTTGACATGCTTGCTTGAAATGTATTGTGAATGTTTAAACTTGTGCTAGAACTCCACCTTAACTTGAAGAACTTAAAAACTGCTACTTTTCTTTGTTGAGGGTTGTAGGATCTAGAAGTAGATGTGTCTAGAGGAGGGTGATTAGACACATAATGCTCAAGTTGCAATTTTTAAGCTTTTTCGGTTTAAGTGGAGTTTAGGCACAATTTCAATACACTCAATACATATCAAGCAAGCATGCAAAGAGTATATGAGCAGCGGAATGTAAAGCATGCAACTTGCAAGAATGTAAAGGGAAGGGTTTGGAGAGATCAAACGCAATTGGAGACACGGATGTTTTTCCCGTGGTTCGGATAGGTGGTGCTATCCTACATCCACGTTGATGGAGACTTCAACCCACGAAGGGTAACGGTTGCGCGAGTCCACACAGGGCTCCACCCAAGGGTAACGGTTGCGCGAGTCCACACAGGGCTCCACCCACGAAGGGTCCACGAAGAAGCAACCACCCACAAAGGGTCCACGAAGAAGCAACCTTGTCTATCCCACCATGGCCATCGCCCACACAGGACTTGCCTCACTAGCGGAAGATCTTCACGAAGTAGGCAATCTCCTTGCCCTTACAAACTCCTTGGTTCAACTCCACAATCTTGTCGGAGGCTCCCAAGTGACACCTAGCCAATCTAGGAGACACCACTCTCCAAGAAGTAACAAATGGTGTGTAGGTAATGAACTCCTTGCTCTTGTGCTTCAAATGATAGTCTCCCCAACACTCAACTCTCTCTCATAGGATTTCGATTTGGTGGAATGAAGGTTTGAGTGGAAAGCAACTTGGGAAGGCTAGAGATCAAGATTCATATGGTAGGAATGGAATATCTTGGTCTCAACACATGAGTAGGTGGTTCTCTCTCAGAACATATGAGTTGGAATGGTGTGTGTGTTCTGATGGCTCTCTCATCGAATGAGGAGGAGGTGGAGGGGTATATATAGCCTCCACACAAAATCCAACCGTTACACAGTTTTCCAATCTCGGTGGGACCGAATCATAAACTCGGTCGGACCAAAAATGTAAACCTAGTGATCGTTAGAGATTTCGGTGGGACCGACTGGATCAACTCGGTGGGACCGATGTGCTAGGGTTAGGGTAAATCCAAAACTCGGTTTGACCGATTACTCAAACTCGGTGGGACCGATTTGGGTAATAAGTGAAACTGAGATTTGGCCAAGCAAACTCGGTGGAACCGATTGCATATCTCGGTGGGACCGAGAATATTGCAATGGGTAACAGAGAGTTTGCAAGCCCATCTCGGTGAGACCGAGATCCCATCGGTGAGACCGAACTGATTAGGGTTTGGCAGGGGCTTATGACAAGTGAAACTCGGTGGCGCCGGATAGGAAGAATCGGTAGGACCGAGTTTGGCTTAGGGTTTAGGTCATATGTGGAAGTGGGAAAGTAGCTGAGGATTTTGGAGCATATCATTAAGCACATGAAGCAAGAGGCCCATTAAGCAACACCTCATCCCTCCTTGATAGTATTGGCTTTTCCTAAAGACTCAATGTGATCTTGGATCACTAAAATATAAAATGAAGAGTCTTGACCTTGAAGCTTTAGCCAATCCTTTGTCCTTAGCATCTTGAAGGAGTTCCCACAACATTTAGTCCATGCCACTCCATTGTTGAACTTATCTGAAACATGCTAGATCGAAATGTTAGTCCAACAAGAGATATGTTGTCATCAATTATCAAAACCACCTAGGGAGCACTTGTGCTTTGAATCTCCCCCTTTTTGGTAATTGATGGCAACATACATCAAAGCTTCAGATAAAGATATAAAGAACAGCAAGTAAAGCTTTGGAAGAACATGTAACAAGCATAGACTCCCCCTACATGTATGCACTCATGTAAATATGAAATATAGAGACATGTGAGAGAGCATAACCATGACAGAGTAGGCAATGTGTTACATGCATCTTGGCCATATGCATCAGAGCAAAGGATTATCAAGGAGAATACCTTCATGCTCATGAGTCCTTCTTGCAAACAGTATGTACATAAGCAAGAACTCCTCATACTCATGATTTTGATGCATATACTTACCTTGTGGTCTTGAGTTGGCTTAGGATGGAATGAACCTGCACAAACAAGGTTAGATAACACAGGTGCATCCACTAGCCAGAGCAAATAAAAGAAACCACAAGAATACCAATACTGGGATGACATGTAGAGAGTGAGTACAAGGTACCACATTGAATTCAACATGTCCCCAAGAATAAAGATATGCAATGAATTTGACTGATTTCTTTCCCTTAGGTGTCTTGCTCCCCCTGAATCGTACATGGGATATTGGGAGAAGATAGGAAACAGAAAATCAGAGCTGAAAGATGTGAATAGAACTTAATTCAAATGAGTTCATATGAACATGTCTTTCCCCCAAAAAGACATGCGGCATCTCTCCTCTTGAACATCAAGCATTTGGGATCCTTGAGTATTCTCTCCCCCTTGGAGATTTCTTTCTCCCCCTTAATATATGGGATCCTTGAGTATTCTCTCCCCCTGATGATAAGCTTTTATGTGATCTCTCTCTCCCCCTTTGACATCAATTTCCAAGAAGGTTTTTCCTAGAATCCGTCGAATAGGTTTGGTCCTTGAGATTCAGCATAAAGCAGTGAATAAAACTGTGATGCTTGTAGAGGACAAGATTCATTGAGTGGAGCTGGATGAGAGGAAATATAGAGTATGTGGCAAGCTGTTTTTTCGGTTGTGAAATCGGTGGCACCGAGTGGCATGTTTCGGTAGTACCGAAGGGATTCGATTGGACCGAAAATGGCAATTCGGTGAAACCGAGTTCATCACAGAGAAAAACACTTGTCACCTCAGCTCACTAGTCAAGTAAGATCTCACAAAGATTTGCAATGAATTAGCTGAAAGATTTGCAAGGAATTTGATGCAGAACAAAAACCAAAAAGAAAAGAGTGAAAGTTTCTAGATGAAGTCTTTTTTGTTTGAAAAAGAAGGAAACAAATATGCAAGAGACAAATGCAATAACTCAGAAAAGAGCACAGGAGAACTTCATCTAGAATTGGGCGGTGACATAGTCACCTATGTTAGAGTATATTGACTTAGGAGTCAAGTGAGGACACTTGATCATAGGTCATACTCATCGTTTAAGCTCAAAATGGGGTTACCATTTTTCGTTTAAGCATCTTGATGTATTCACATCTTGTTGAGTTGCTTTGACTCATGTCTTGGAGTAAGGCTTCTCTAAGATGGAATAACATACCTTGGGTGGTGGTGTGGTTCTTGCTCATGTAGTTGAACTTGTGTGGGTGCTCAAGGTTGATGTAGTTCATCAAGAGTTGGGAGCACCACTTGGAGTTTGAGTTCATCTACCTACATGGGTTAGTTCTTGCAAGGAAGAGCACTTGTGTATCCAAAAATGACAATCAACATAGAATTTGTCAAAGGATATGTTTGAGTGGTTTTGTGCTTCCCTGTCTTCAACCACTATTGTGTAGAGTCTTGGTGATGTAGAGATTGCTCAAGATATGAGTGAGTCGCAATCTCATGGAATTAGATTTAACCAAGCACCTACATGGGTTAGACAACATGCAAGGTGCAAATATATCCAAGACATAAGATAGTTATCATAAGAGATATATCATGGATTAGTCATAAGCTCATGTCTTGCATGTATCCAATGGAGTTTCTACTCCAAGTTCGAAGCATCAATGATGTTCAATTCTCCTCTCAACCTGCAAAACACTTTCTCATCAAGTGGTTTAGTAAATATATCCGCTAATTGCTTGTCGGTGCGAACATGCTTAAGATTGATGTCACCCTTAGCAATATGATCTCGAATGAAATGATGACGAACTTCAATATGCTTATTTCGAGAATGTTGTACAGGATTATGACCAATTTTGATAGCACTTTCATTGTCACAAAGCAGTGGAACATGTTTCACATAAATCCCATAATATTTAAGAGTTTGGGTCATCCAAAGTAATTGAGCACAACATGAACCAGCGGCAATGTATTCCGCTTCGGCGGTGGATAAGGATACCGAGTTTTGTTTCTTGGAAGACCAAGACACAAGAGATCTACCAAGAAATTGACAAGTACCCGAAGTGGACTTTCTATCAACCTTGTCTCCGGCATAATCCGAGTCGGAATAGCCAACAAGATCGAAAGAAGACCTCTTAGGATACCAAATGCCAAAATTTGGTGTATGGATTAAATATCTCACTATCCTTTTCACAGCCTTAAGATGACAATCTTTAGGAGCATCTTGATATCGTGCACACATGCACACACTTAGCATAATATTGGGACGTGAAGCACATAGGTATAACAATGAACCAATCATAGAGCGATAAACCTTTTGATTAACCGGTTCACCATCTTTGGTCAAATCATTAAGTCCACTATTAGGCATGGGTGTAGACATACCTTTGCATTCTTGCATATTGAACTTCTTGAATAAGTCCTTGGTGTACTTTGTTTGAGAGACAAATGTACCTTCCTTAGTTTGCTTGATTTGCAACCCGAGAAAGAATTTGAGTTCACTCATCATAGACATCTCAAACTTCTCTGACATTAGCTTTCCAAACTTTTCACTAAAGAGAGGGTTAGTTGAACCAAATATGATATCATCAACATAAATTTGGCATACAAATAGTTCTCCATTAACCCTTTTAGTAAAAAGAGTAGAATCAATTTTACCAATTTCAAAACCACTTGTAGTAAGGAACTTGGTCAAGCATTTATACCATGCTCTAGGAGCTTGTTTAAGACCATAAAGAGCTTTGTGAAGTTTGTAAACATGATTTGGTTTCTTAGGATTGACAAAGCCGGGAGGTTGTTTGACATAAACTTCCTCCTCTATTTCACCATTTAGAAAAGCACTTTTAATGTCCATTTGGTACAAGGTGATATTATGGTGATTAGCATAGGCAAGCAAGATGCGAATGGACTCAAATCTAGCAACAGGAGCATACGTCTCACCATAGTCCATACCTTCGACTTGTGTGTACCCTTGGGCGACGAGACGTGCTTTGTTGCGAACCACTTGTCCATCTTCATCTTGCTTGTTGCGAAACACCCATTTGGTACCGATGATGTTGTGGTTGTTTTCGGGCTTCTCAACCAATGTCCAAACTTGGTTTCTCTCAAAATTATGTAGCTCTTCATGCATAGCGTTTATCCAATCCGGATCTTCCAATGCTTCTTCAACCTTCATAGGTTCAATGCTAGAGATGAATGAATAGTTTTCACAAAAGTTAGCTAAATGAGTTTTTGAGCGAGTGATTCTCCCGGTTTGTATATCATTGAGGATTTGCTCGACGGGATGATCTTTGGCAATTCTTGCTCGAACTCGTGAGAGCTTTTGCTTGGGTCTTCGTTGAACATCTTCTTCATCTTGTTCTTCTTCTTGGCCTTCTTCATTGTTGACGTCGTCGTTCTCTTGTCGTGGTGGAGAAGGAGGTTGTTGATGTTCATCTTGACATACTTCCTCGTTTTCTTCATCTTGGTGTGTCCCACTTGTGGATGCTTCCGTGTCGATTCTTGGTTCACCATGTCGTGAAGTAGAAGCTTCCACTTGAATGGATGAAGTACTCTCCTTCACCTCCGTTGGACGAATTTTGCCAATGGACAAGTCTTGAATTGCTTCTGAAGGGTCTTTGTCTCCTACATCAATTGGCAGTTGCTCTACTTGCGAGCCATTAGATTCATCAAACTTCACATCTACCGTCTCTTCAACCTTTCGGGTGAAATTGTTGTAGACACGGTAAGTGTGAGAGTTTGAGCCATAACCAAGTAGAAAACCTTCATGAGATTTAGGAGCAAACTTTGAAAGACGATGCTTATCAAGACTGTAGCACTTTGAGCCGAATACTCGAAAATATCCAACTTGGGGTTTGTTACCGGTGAGAAGCTCGTATGCCGTCTTGCCGAGTAGCTTGTGAAGATATAAGCGATTTGTTGCGTGACAAGCTGTCTCAACCGCTTCTGCCCAAAAGTGCTTTGGCGTCTTGTATTCATCAAGCATCGTTCTTGCCATTTCGATGAGCGTCCGGTTCTTCCTCTCAACAACTCCATTTTGTTGAGGTGTGTACGTAGCCGAGAACTTGTGTGAAATCCCTTCTTCGTCAAGAAAGGTGTCCACATTTGCGTTCTTGAACTCCGTTCCATTGTCACTCCGAACCTTCTTGATCTTCACATCAAACTGATTTTGGGCCTTCCTAGCGAAGTTTCTGAAGATCTTCTGGACCTGCGACTTGTCATTAAGAAAGAACACCCACGTAAATCTTGAAAAATCATCAACTATAACTAGACCAAAAGAATTTCCACCGAGACTCTTGTAGGCGTTGGGACCAAAAAGATCCATGTGAAGTAGCTCGAGTGGCCTCCTTGTGGTCATGATGTTCTTCACGGGATGTCTTCCTCCAACCTGTTTACCTGCTTGACAAGCACTACAAAGTCTATCCTTATCAAATATGACATCGTTAACTCCAAGGATATGATTTCCTTTAATAAGCTTGTCAAGGTTTCTCATGCCAACGTGACCTAGTCGTCTATGCCACAACCAACCTTTTGAGGATTTAGCAACAAAGCAAGTTTTAGGTTGTGCCTTTTTAGAGAAATCGATAATGTAAAGATCACCTCTACGCATACCCGTAAAGACCATTTTATGATTGTCTTGACGAAATACTTGGCAATCTACCTCAGTAAATAGGACATTCAAACCGAAATTAGCAAGTCTAGATACTGAAAGTAAGTTGTAGCCAAGAGATTCAACGAGCATGACATTTTGAATGGAACTATCATGTGAGATGGCCACCTTACCAAGGCCAACCACTTTACCCTTTGAATTATCACCAAAGGTGACATATTTTCGAGGGCCGTTGTTTTCAGCAAGCTCACGAAACATCTCTTCATCTCCGGTCATATGATCAGTACATCCACTATCAAGAACCCATTCCTTTGCTCCTGATTCATATCCCCGAAGATTTGCCATAAGACCAAAATGTCTCATTGCATCATCAAGATCGAAGTCACTATCATCATCATCATAATATTCATGTTCATCATGATCTTGTGACTCATCATTTCCTAGAGAGGGTAATTCATTAGATAAATGATCAAAGTGGTTACTTTTATGAATTCTTATAGCTTTGAATATGGTATCATTAATGATTCCAACATCTCCTTTAGCATGCTTAAGATTGGCAAGTTCAAAAAGACATTTGCCAAAACTGGGATCACTAGAGTTCATCTTACTCAAGGCAATAGATTTATGGAGAATTTCATCCAAAGTTTTCAAGGAATGATTGGGAAATCGTTCCTCAAGAAATTTCCATATAGTATAGGCACAATTTTTAGTAGGCAAGCTAGCAATAAAATTTTTGGGCAATCCTCTAATGATGAGCTCAATAGTTCTAAGATTGCGAATGATGGCAATGTCTTCATCTAGGGTGGGATGCAAAGGATTAATATGAGGTGCACAAGGGCTAGCAATATACTTGTTCAGATGATATTGATTGAAGATTACAAGCATCTCATTTTTCCACTCATGAAAATACTCTCCCTCAAGAATAGGCACTCTATGTCTAAGACTCCCTAATGTAGACACATCCATCTTCCTCCAATGGTGATTAAACCAAGGCAATGGAGACCAAAGCTCTGATACCACTTGTAGGATCTAGAAATAGATATGTCTAGAGGGGGGTGATTAGACACATAATGCTCAAGTTGCAATTTTTAAGCTTTTTTGGTTTAAGTGGAGTTTAGGCACAATTTCAATACACTCAATACATATCAAGCAAGCATGCAAAGAGTATATGAGCAGCGGAATGCAAAGCATGCAACTTGCAAGAATGTAAAGGGAAGGGTTTGGAGAGATCAAACGCAATTGGAGACACGGATGTTTTTCCCGTGGTTCGGATAGGTGGTGCTATCCTACATCCACGTTGATGGAGACTTCAACCCACGAAGGGTAACGGTTGCGTGATTCCACACAGGGCTCCACCCAAGGGTAACGGTTGCGCGAGTCCACACAGGGCTCCACCCACGAAGGGTCCACGAAGAAGCAACCACCCACAAAGGGTCCACGAAGAAGCAACCTTGTCTATCCCACCATGGCCATCGCCCACACAGGACTTGCCTCACTAGCGGTAGATCTTCACGAAGTAGGCGATCTCCTTGCCCTTACAAACTCCTTGGTTCAACTCCACAATCTTGTCGGAGGCTCCCAAGTGACACCTAGCCAATCTAGGAGACACCACTCTCCAAGAAGTAACAAATGGTGTGTAGGTAATGAACTCCTTGCTCTTGTGCTTCAAACGATAGTCTCCCCAACACTCAACTCTCTCTCATAGGATTTGGATTTGGTGGAAAGAAGGTTTGAGTGGAAAGCAACTTGGGAAGGCTAGAGATCAAGATTCATATGGTAGGAATGGAATATCTTGGTCTCAACACATGAGTAGGTGGTTCTCTCTCAGAACATATGAGTTGGAATGGTGTGTGTGTTCTGATGGCTCTCTCATTGAATGAGGAGGAGGTGGAGGGGTATATATAGCCTCCACACAAAATCCAACCGTTACACAGTTTTCCAATCTCGGTGGGACCGAATCATAAACTCGGTCGGACCGAAAATGTAAACCTAGTGACCGTTAGAGATTTCGGTGGGACCGACTGGATCAACTCGGTGGGACCGATGTGCTAGGGTTAGGGTAAATCCAAAACTCGGTTTGACCGATTACTCAAACTCGGTGGGACCGATTTGGGTAATAAGTGAAACTGAGATTTGGCCAAGCAAACTCGGTGGAACCGATTGCATATCTCGGTGGGACCGAGAATATTGCAATGGGTAACAGAGAGTTTGCAAGCCCATCTCGGTGAGACCGAGATCCCATCGGTGAGACCGAACTGATTAGGGTTTGGCAGGGGCTTATGACAAGTGAAACTCGGTGGCGCCGGATAGGAAGAATCGGTAGGACCGAGTTTGGCTTAGGGTTTAGGTCATATGTGGAAGTGGGAAAGTAGCTGAGGATTTTGGAGCATATCATTAAGCACATGAAGCAAGAGGCTCATTAAGCAACACCTCATCCCTCCTTGATAGTATTGGCTTTTCCTAAAGACTCAATGTGATCTTGGATCACTAAAATATAAAATGAAGAGTCTTGACCTTGAAGCTTTAGCCAATCCTTTGTCCTTAGCATCTTGAAGGAGTTCCCACAACATTTAGTCCATGCCACTCCATTGTTGAACTTATCTGAAACATGCTAGATCGAAATGTTAGTCCAACAAGAGATATGTTGTCATCAATTATCAAAACCACCTAGGGAGCACTTGTGCTTTCAAGGGTCTAATCACCCCCCTCCCCTCTAGACACCTCTTCTCGATCCTTTCAATTGGTATCAAAGCTTTGGTCTCGATTGGTTTGGTTTAGTCACCATTGGAGGAAGATGGATGAGTCTACGATGGGGACTTTTAGACATAGAGTGCCTATACTTGATGGAGAGTTCTGCCATGCTTGGAAAAATGAGATGCTTGAGATTTTAACAAGTACATTACTAGACCTTGTGCACCCCTTGTAGATCATTTACATCCTACTCCCGATGAGTCTCTTGACATGATCCGCAACCTTAGAACTGTCAATCTTATTACTAGAGATTTTCCGAGAAACTTGATAGTTTGCTTGCCTACTCTTTATTGTGCTTACACCATATGGAGATTTCTCGAGGAACGATTTCCAAACTATTCCTTGCAAAACTTAGATGAGATTCTTCACAAGTCTATTGCTTTGAGTAAGATGAATTCCAATGATCCTAAGTTTGGCATTTGTTTATTTGAGCTTCGTGACCTTATGCATGCCAAACGATATGTTGGAATCATTAGCAACTTCATTTCAGAAGTCATTAGAATTCATAAAGATGAACATTGTCACGATCATATATCTAATGAATCACTCTCTCTAGGAAATGATCAATTACAACACGATGTTGAACATGGATACTATGATGAGGATGATGATAGTGATCTTGATCTTGATGAGTCTATGAGACATTTTGGTCTTATGGCTAATATTTGCGGCTACATGGCTAGAGGAAAGGAATGGGTTCTTGATAGTGGATGTACTGATCACATGACCGGAGACAAGGATATGTTTCGTGAGCTTACTGAAAACGACGGCCCTCGAAAGTATGTCACTTTTGGTGATAACTCAAAGGGTAAGGTGGTTGGCCTTGGTAAGGTGGCCATCTCACATGACAGCTCCATCCAAAATGTTATACTATTTGAATCTCTTGGCTACAATTTACTTTCTGTATCTAGACTAGCTGACTTTGGATTCAATGTCCTATTTACTGAAGTGGATTGCCAAGTGTTTCGTAGATATAATCATAAAATGGTCTTTATCGGTATACATAGAGGTGATCTATACATTGTTGATCTCACTAAAAAGGCTCAACCTAGAACTTGCTTAATTGCTAAATCTTCTAAAGGTTGGTTGTGGCATAGAAGTTTAGGTCACGTGGGCATGCGAAATCTTGATAAGCTCATTAAAGGTGATCATATCCTTTGAGTGAAAGATGTTATATTTGACAAGGATAGATTGTGCAGTGCTTGTCAAGCAGGAAAACAGGTTGGAGGAAGCACCCCGTGAAGAACATCATGACCACGAGAAGACCTCTCAAGCTACTTCATATGGATCTCTTTGGTCCAAACTCCTATAAAAGTCACGATGGAAACTCGTTTGGCTTAGTCATGGTCGATGATTTTTCAAGATTTACGTGGGTGTTCTTTCTTGATGATAAATCGCAGGTCCAAAAGATCTTCAAGAACTTCACTAGGAAGGCCCAAAATCAATTTTAAGTGAATATCAAGAAGGTTCGCAATGACAACATAACGGAGTTCAAGAACGCCAATGTGGACACCTTTCTTGACGAAGAAGGGATTACACATGAGTTCTTGGCTATGTACACGCCACAACAAAATGGAGTTGTTGAGAGGAAGAATCGGACTCTTATTGAGATGGCGAGAACGATGCTTGATGAGCACAAGACGCTAAAACACTTTTGGGTGGAAGCGGTTAAGACAGCTTGTCATGCAACAAATCGTCTATATCTTCACAAGCTACTCGGCAAGACGACATACGAGCTTCTCACTGGTAACAAACCCCAAGTTGGATACTTTTGAGTATTCGGCTCAAAGTGCTATATTCTTGATAAGCATCATCACTCAAAATTTGCTCCTAAATCTCATGAAGGTTTCCTTCTCGGTTATGGCTCAAACTCTCACACTTACCGTGTCTACAAAAATTTCACCTGAAAGGTTGAAGAGACGGTAGATGTGAAGTTTGACGAATCTAACGGCTCGCAAGTAGAGCAATTGCCAATTGATGTAGGAGACAAAGACCCTTCGGAAGCAATCCAAGACTTGTCTATTGGCAAGATTCGTCCAACAGAGGTGAAGGAGAGTACCTCCTCTGCCCAAGTGGAAGCTTCTACCTCATGACAAGGTGAACCACGAGTTGACTCGGAGGCATCCATGAGTGGGACACGCCAAGATGAAGAAAACGAGGAAGTACACCAAGATGAACCTCATCAACCTCCTTCTCCACCTCCACAAGAGAACAACAACACCAACAACGAAGAAGGCCAAGAGGAAGAACAAGATGATGAAGAAGATGTTCCACCCCGACCCTAACAAAAGCTCTCACGAGTTAGAGCAAGAGTCTCAAGAGACCATCCCGTTGAACAAATCTTTGATGGTATTCAAACCAGGAGAATTACTCGCTCTAAAACTCGTTTGTCTAATTTTTGTGAACATTATTCATTCATCTCTAGCATTGAACCTATGAAGGTTGAAGAAGCACCAGAAGATACGGATTGGATAAATGCCATGCATGAAGAGCTACACAATTTTGAGAGGAACCAAGTGTGGACATTGGTTGAGAAGCCCGACAACAACCACAACATCATTGGTACCAAATGGGTGTTTCGGAATAAGAAAGATGAAGATGGACAAGTTGTACACAACAGGGCCCATCTTGTCGCTCAAGGCTACACTCAAGTCGAAGGTATGGACTATGATGAGACATATGCCCCCGTTGCTAGACTTGACTCCATACGCATCTTACTTGCTTATGTCAATCGTCATGATATCACATTGTATCAAATGGACATTAAAAGTGATTTTCTAAATGGTGAAATTGAGGAGGAAGTCTATGTTAAGCAACCTCTCGGCTTTGTTAATCCTAAGAAACCTGACCATGTTTACAAACTTCACAAAGCTCTTTATGGTCTTAAACAAGCTCCTAGAGCGTGGTATAAATGCTTGACCAAGTTCCTTATTGAAAAATGCTTTGATATTGGAAAAATTGATTCAACACTTTTTACTAAAAGGGTTAATGGTGATTTTTTTTTGTTTGCCAAATTTATGTGGATCATATCATATTTGGTTCGACTAACCCTCATATTAGTGAAAAGTTGGGAAGGCTAATGTTGGAGAAGTTTGAGATGTCTATAATCAAGCAAACTAAGGAGGGTCCCTTTGTTTCCCAAACAAAGTATACCAAGGACTTATTCAAGAAGTTCAACATGCAAGAATGCAAAGGTATGAATACACCCATGCCTACTAGTGGATATCTTGACTTGACAAAGGATGGCGAACCAGTTGACCAAAAGGTTTACCGCTCTATGATTGGTTCATCGTTATATCTATGTGACTCCCGTCCCGATATTATGCTAAGTGTGTGCATCTGTGCACGATATCAAGCGGCCCCCAAAGAATGCCAACTTAAGGTTGTGAAAAGGATAGTGAGATACTTAATTCATACACCAAATTTTGGCATTTGGCATCCTAAGAGGTCCTCTTTTGATCTCGTTGGCTACTCCGACTCGGACTATGCCGGTGACAAGGTTGATAGAAAGTCCACTTCGGGTACTTGTCAATTTCTTCGTAGATCTCTTGTGTCTTGGTCCTCCAAGAAACAAAACTCAGTATCCTTATCCACCGCCGAAGCAGAATACATTGTCGTCAGTTCATGTCATGCTCAATTACTTTGGATGACCCAAACTCTTAAAGATTATGGGATACATGTGAAACACGTTCCATTTCTTTGTGAAAATGGAAGTGCTATTAAGATTGCTCACAATCCCGTGCAACATTCTTGAACTAAGCGTATTGAAGTTCGTCATCATTTCATTCGTGATCATGTTGCTAAAGGAGACATTGAACTTAAGCACGTTCTTAGCAATAAGCAATTGGTAGATATATTCACCAAACCGGTTGATGAGAAACTGTTTGAGAGGTGAATTGAACATCATTGACTCCTCAAACAAGGAGCAGGAACTCCATTTGGATACATGCAATGCATGAGCCTTTGACTAATCCTTGATGTTTCTCTAATGATGACGATCATATGTCTTGGATCTATACTTGTACCCTTGCATTCTATCTAACCCTTGTAGGTACTTGGATGAATCTAAGTCTATGAGATTGCAACTCATCATATCTTAAGCAATCTCTACATCACCAAGTCTCTACAATATGGTGGTTGAAGTCAAGGAAGCATGAATTCTTTCAATATATCCTTTAACAATTTCTATATATAGAATTTCATTTGATATCAAATTTCATGATTATCATTTTGGATACACAAGTGCTCTTCCTTGCAAAACTAACCCATGTAGGTAGATGAACTCAAACTACAAGTGGTGCTCCCAATTCTTGATGAGCTACATCAACCTTGAGCATCCCACACAAGTTCAACTACATGATCAAGATCAACAACACCACCCAAGGTATGTTATTCCATCTTAGAGAAGCTTTACCCCAAGTCGTGGGTCAAAGCAGCTCAACAGGATGTGAATACACCAAAATGCTTAAACGAAAATTGGCAACCCCATTTTTAGCTTAAACGGTGAGTATGACCTATGATCAAGTGCCTTCACTTGACTCCTAAGTCAATATACTCTAACATAGGTGACTTTGTCGCCGACCAATTCTAGATGAAATTCTCTAGTGTCTTTCTGTGTTCTTGCATTTGTCTCTTGCATGTTTGTTTCCCTTTTCAAAAAAACTTCATCTAGACTTCTTTTCTTTTTATGTTCTGCATTCCCTGCATCCAATTCATTGCAAATCTTTCAGTTAATTCCTTGCAAATCTTTGTGAGATCTTATTTGCCTAGAGAGCTGAGATGACAATTACTTTCTCTTTGTGTTGAATTTGGCCTCACCGGTTTGTTTCTTTCAGCTAAATCGAAACAACTCAGTGCCACCGAAGAAAAAGGCTCGGTGTTACCAATTTCAATGCTGAGAAAACACTTTGCCATTTGCATCCTGCATATTTGTTCCAGCTTCACTTGATGATTCTTGTCCTCTACCAGCATCTTATATTACATGTTGCTTTGTAATGTGACTCAAGGAGCAAACCTAATTGACTCATGCTCTAGAAGATCCCTTCTTGGAAATTGATGTCAAAGGAGGAGAGAGAGTACACCAAAGCCTATCACATAAGAGAGAATGCACACCTTAAGCTTCTCTAGATGCTTATTATCCATAGAGGAGAGAAGTTACATGTCCTGTAACATCCAAATTTTCAATTTGGATGTTATACATAGGTCATCATATGCATATGATATTTTATTTCCATTTTGGTTGTGATCCAGAAATCTTAAGCAACTAAAGGACCCAAGGAGAGAGTTGGAGATTTCATTTATTTTCATATTTGAATTTTCTCAAATTTGGAAAGAGGATCATTTTTTATTTTAATAATTTTTCTCTCTGAAATATTTCCAATATTAAAATAAATGAGAGGAGATAAATGGCTTCTCCAAAATCAGAGGGGAATATTGGAGGAAAAATATTAAAATTAAATAAATATTTTATTTGAAATAGAAAAATATGCATTTTTTCAAAACTGCATTATTAGGCCAGAAAAATGTTCACTTTGTTCTAAATATTTTTATTTACATGGTGAAAATTGTTTTCTGGCATTTTTAGGATTTTTTATATTTTATTAGGATTTTTGTTTTCGGTGGAATTTTTTTTTAAAAAAAAAGGCCGAACAGGCCGGCCCGCCTGCGGCACCGCCTCCCGCGCCGTGCCGCCGGCGGACTCCAACTAGAGTCTGAACCGGACTCCGCCACCGCCGCCCCCTTGTGCAAGAAGCCCCCCCCCCCCCCCGAGGCTTTATAAGTCGAGGCCCCCGGCCCCTCTCCCCACACCGGCGCCGCCCGCCGCCCCCTAGCACAGTAGCAGCAGCAGCCGCGCCACTGCCGCCTGTCGCGCTCGCCGCCGCCTGCCGTGCCACCGCCCGCAACGCCGCCCTGCCCCGCCGTTTGCCTCGCCAGAGCCCCGCCGGAATCCCACCTCGCCGCTGTCGGTTTTTTCGAGGAACCGGTAAAACCCGGCGCTGTCGCCCGGTTTTTTTGTTTTTCGTGTTGGATCGGTTTTTTCGGTTTCGCTAATTAGCGAACGTTCACCCAATTGCCTCTGTTCGTGAACGTGTTCGTTCGTTCGTCTCTGCTAGCGAACGTTTGTTCCTTAGTCTTTTCTTTTTATTTTATTTTCAGCCAGGGACCTATCCGTGATTATTTTTATCGCAGATTAGCCCCTGATCTTCAAATGCCCGCAACTTTTCAACCGTTTGTCCAAATCCAGTGAAACCAACACCAAAATCTTCGTCTCGAAACCCTATTTCCATTTAACCAAATTGAACATGATTTTGACAATTTAAAATTTGGTTTCAAGCAGATTTGAATTCGAACTTCTTTTGATCGTAGTTTGAGTTTCGCCGCTCTCATTTGATTGATTCTTTTTGCAAATCGAAGCTCTTCAGTTGAACTTTCAGTTTGGACTTTCTTATCTGAGTTTTACCCTTTCATCTATGCTTGAGTGCTTATGTAGGCTATTATTTGTTTGCGATAGAGTTACCGGAGTGCGAAGCGTGCTACTACGAGTCTCTAGGGTTTTCAAATCGTCAGCAAGGCAAGTAACACTTTGATCATACCCCTTATTACCCAGTTTTTATGCATTAGTTTCAACCCTCAAACATTGCATGAGTAGGATCTGCTTAACATGTGGGTTTTGGGAAGTAGATGATGAGGTAGAACCTATTGCCTTTTTTATATCAAACCCCGGGAGTTACTTCTACGTTATGCTTATACTACTTTGCTATGCTCGTAGACGTGGATTGGTTTGTGAGATTCTTCAAAGATGTGAGAGTTATTTATATCTAAGTGTTAACTTAAGGTGGCTACTTTAATACACATCTGGGTGGATTGGTTGGGGCACCCTGGAGCACCCAGTGGTTTGCCCGGGCACCTGGAGAACCCAATGCTTGCCCAAGGGGATCCCGGAGTACCCGTGCGATCACCCTATGGAATTCCCCCCAATGTCAAAAGGATCACAAGATTATTCATGCTAGAAACTTCCATGTGCAGCCACATGCCATTATGGGCTCTGGCATAGTTGAGTAAGTTGTGGGAATCCTTTCCATGATGAGCTAGCTGATGTAGGGGATTGTAGGTGTACCGGCCTATCTATCGGTTAAGGGGACCTCTTCGGAAAGACTGTGTCTCGGTCATCCGTTTCTCAAACATCATGTAGTGCGGGAAATTCAATGGAGGAGATCGAGTCTTGTGGGGAAAAATGCGCAAATCTCTGCGGACTGTCCCCGGTTATGGACTCTTGAGTATCTAGTTCTTAAATTATTGATTTGATCTCATCACTCTTAATTAATTTTGCTGGGCTGTTAATTATGTTCAATTGGGATTGAGTTGGAGGAACCTTCTCAATGTTTTAACAACCAACTTGATAGTTAAATAAAATTTATTCCTTTGAAGTAGGGAAAATTGTCTTTTCACAAAAACATCAACCTTAGAGCCTCCACCAGCCATATATACATGTAGTGATAGAAATTATTCTTGTTCATTGCTCTGCAATGTCATTATGCCAGCATATCCCATGTGCTGACCCATTTCGGGCTACAACGTATTATGTTGCAGACTTTTCAGACGAATACTAAGGTGCGCTAGGTCGTTGTCGTGCACTCAGCTATGTCGTTGGAGTTGATGGACTCGCTTTTCCTTCGAAGCCTTCCGCTGTTATCTTATTTAGATGGCCTTAAGCCATATTATTGTAATAAGTTCTCTTTTGAGACATTTGATGTAATAAGTGTGTGATTTAAACTTCGTTATAAATCCTTCAAGTACTGTGTGTGTCAGGATTACCGATCCAGGGATGACACTTATGCATAGAGATTTGACCGTTTGAGGTTGGATCGCTACAAGATGGTATAAGAGCACACGCTGACTGTAGGACGCGACCACTAAGATGAGCCATAGGTCACTCTTCTCTACTCATTTCTGACTCTTCTCCACCTTCCACTCTATATATGGCGGGCCCAAGGAACAAGTTTGCTCAACCGGATGAAGACACCCCTTTTGGACGACACTTGAAGGAAGCCACCAGATATTTGAACATCGGAATACCAAGCTTCACCGGTGAAGGAAATATGCCCTAGAGGCAATAATAAAGTTATTATTTATTTCCTTATTTCATGATAAATGTTTATTATTAATGCTAGAATTGTATTAACAGGAAACATAATACATGTGTGAATACATAGACAAACATAGTGTCACTAGTATGCCTCTACTTGACTAGCTCACTAATCAAAGATTGTTAAGTTTCCTAACCATAGACATGAGTTGTCATTTGATTAACGGGATCACATCATTAGGAGAATGATGTCATTGACTTGACCCATTCTGTTAGCTTAGCACTTGATTGTTTAGTATGTTGCTATTGCTTTCTTCATGACTTATACATGTTCCTATGACTAAAAACTCCCGTTTACCGGAGGAACACTTTATGTGCTACCAAACGTCACAACATAACTGGGTGATTATAAAGGTGCTCTACAGGTGTCTCCGAAGGTACTTGTTGAGTTGGCGTATTTTGAGGTTAGGATTTGTCACTCCGATGGTCGGAGAGGTATCTCTGGGCCCACTCGGTAATACACATCACTATAAGCCTTGCAAGCATTGTAACTAATGAGTTAGTTGCCGGATGATGTATTATGGAACGAATAAAGAGACTTACCAGTAACGAGATTGAACTAAGTATTGAGATACTGACGATCGAATCTCGGGCAAGTAACATACCGATGACAAAGGGAACAACGTATGTTGTTATGCGGTTTGACCGATAAAGATCTTCGTAGAATATGTAGGAGCCAATGTGAGCATCCAGGTTCCGCTATTGGTTATTGACTGGAGACGTGTCTCGGTCATGTCTACATAGTTCTCGAACCCGAAGGGTCCGCACGCTTAACGTTCGGTGACGATTGGTATTATGAGTTTATGTGTTTTGATGTACCGAAGGTAGTTCGGAGTCCCAGATGAGATCGGGGACATGATTAGGAGTCTCGAAATGGTCGAGACGTAAATATCGATATATTGGACGACTATATTCGGACATCGGAAAGGTTCCAAATGATTCGGATATTCTTTTGGAGTACTGGAGAGTTACGGGAATTCGCCGGAGAGGTTAATGGGCCTTCATGGGCCTTAGTGTAAAGAGAGGGCAGCAAGGAAGTGTGGGGTGCGCCCCCTAGGCCCAAACCGAATTGGTTTAGGGCTTTGGGGGGCGGCCTCCTCTTTCCTTCTCCCCTACTCCTCTTTCCTACCCCTCCTAGTTGGACTAGGAAAAAGGGAACCTACTCCTAGTAGGAGTAGGATTCCCCCCTTGGGGCGCATCCTATGAGGCCGCCAGCACCCTCCCCTTGCTCCTTAATATACGGGGGCAGGGGGCACCCTAGGACACACAAGTTGATCTATTAATCTATTCCAGCCGTGTGCGGTGCCCCCCTCCACCATAATCCACCTTGATTATATCGTAGCAGTGCTTAGGCGAAGCCCTACGTCAGTAGCATCATCATCACCGTCATCACGCCGTCGTGCTGACGGAACTCTCCCTCGAAGCTCTGCTGGATCGGAGTTCATGGGACGTCATCGAGCTGAACGTGTGCTGAACTCGGAGGTGCCGTGCGTTCGGTACTTGGATCGGTCGGATCGTGAAGACGTACAACTACATCAACCGCGTTGTGCTAACGCTTCCGCTTTCGGTCTATGAGGGTACGTGGACACACTCTCCCCTCTCGTTGCTATGCATCACCATGATCCTGCGTGTGCATAGGAAATTTTTTGAAATTACTGCGCTTCCCAACAGTGGCATCCGAGCCAGGTTTATGTGTAGATGTTATATGCATGAGTAGAACACAAGTGAGTTGTGGGCGATACAAGTCATACTGCTTACCAGCATGCCATACTTTGGTTCGGCGATATTGTTGGATGAAGCGGCCCGGACCGACATTACGCGAGACTGGTTCTACCAACGTGCTTTGCACACAGGTGGTTGGCGGGTGTCAGTTTCTCCAACTTTAGTTGAACCGAGTGTGGCTATGCCTGGTTCTTGAGAAGGTTAAAACAGCACTAACTTGATGAACTATCCTTGTGGTTTTGATGCATAGGTAAGAACGGTTCTTGCTCAGCCCGTAGCAGCCACGTAAAACATGCAACAACAAAGTAGAGGACGTCTAACTTGTTTTTGCTGGGCATGTTGTGATGTGATATGGTCAAGACGTGATGAGATATAAATTGTTGTATGAGATAATCATGTTTTGTTAAAGTTATCGGCAACTGGCAGGAGCCTTATGGTTGTCTCTTTATTTGCATAAGATGCAAGTGCCATGTAATTGCTTTACTTTATCGCTATACGATAGCAATAGTTGCAAAAGCAATAGCTTGTGAGACGACCATGTGACGACACGTTCATAAAAGATCAAGATGATGGAGATCATAGTGTCATGACGGTAACAATGAAGATCATGACAGTACTTTGGAGATGGAGATCAAAAGCAAAAGATGATGATGGTCATATCATGTCACATATTTTGATTGCATGTGATGTTTATCTTTTATACATCTTATTTTGCTTAGATCGACGGTAGCATTATAAGATGATCTCTCACTAAATTTCAAGGTATAAGTGTTCTCCCTGAGTATGCACCGTTGCGAAAGTTCTTCGTGCTGAGACACCACGTGATGATCGGGTGTTATAAGCTCTACGTTCAAATACAAAGAGTGCAAGACAGTTTTGCACACGCGGAATACTCAGGTTAAACTTGATGAGCCTAGCATATGCAGATATGGCCTCGGAACATTGGAGACCGAAAGGTCGAGCGTGAATCATATAGTAGATATGATCAACATAGTGATGTTCACCATTGAAAACTACTCCATCTCACGTGATGATTGGACATGGTTTAGTTGATTTGGATCACATGATCACATAGATGATTAGAGGGATGTCTATCTAAGTGGGAGTTCTTAAGTAATATGATTAATTGAACTTTAATTTATCATGAACTTAGTCCTAATAGTATTTTGCAAATAATGTTGTAGATAAATAGCTCGCGTTGTTGCTTCCTTATGTTTTATATGTGTTCCTAGAGAAAACTAAGTTGAAAGATGATAGTAGCAATGATGTGGACTGGGTCCATGATCTGAGGTTTATCCTCATTGCTGCACAGAAGAATTATGTCCTTGATGCACCGCTAGGTGACAGACCACTTGCAGGAGCAAATGCAGACGTTATGAACGTTTGGCAAGCTCAATATGATGACTACTTGATAGTTTAGTGCACCATGCTTAACAGCTTAGAATCGGGACTTCAAAGACGTTTTGAACGTCATGGATCATATGAGATGTTCCAGGAGTTGAAGTTAATATTTCAAGCGAATACCCGAGTTGAGAGATATGAAGTCTCCAACAAGTTCTATAGCTAAAAGATGGAGGAGAATAGCTCAAGCAGTGAGCATGTACTCAGATTGTCTGGGTACTACAATCGCTTGAATCAAGTGGGAGTTAATCTTCCAGATAAAATAGTGATTGACAGAATTCTCTAGTCACCATCACCAAGTTAGTAGAACTTCGTGATGAACTATAGTATGCAAGGGATGACGAAAACGATTCCCGAGCTTTTCATGATGATGAAATCGATGAAGGTAGAAATGAAGAAAGAGCATCAAGTGTTGATGATTAACAAGACCACTAGTTTCAAGAAAAAGGCAAAGGGAAAGAAAGGGAACTTCAAGAAGAACGGCAAGCAAGTTGCTGCTCAAGTGAAGAAACCCAAGTCTGGACCTAAGCCTGAGACTAAGTGCTTCTACTGCAAAGGAAATGGTCACTGGAAGCGGAAATGCCCTGAATATTTGGTGGATAAGAAGGATGGAAAAGTGAACAAGGGTATATTTGATATACAGGTTATTGATGTCTACCTTACTAGTGTTTATAGTAGCCCATGGGTATTTCATACTTGTTCGGTTGCTAAAAATTAGTAACTCGAAACAGGAGTTACAGAATAAACAGAGACTAGTTGAGGGTGAAGTGACGATGTGTGTTGGAAGTGGTTCCAAGATTGATATGATCATCATCGCACACTCCCTATACTTTCGGGATTAGTGTTAAACCTAAATAAATGTTATTTGGCGTTTGCGTTGAGCATGAATATGATTTGATCATGTTTATTGCAATACGGTTATTCATTTAAAATCGGAGAATAATTGTTGTTCTGTTTACATGAATAAAACCTTCGATGGTCATACACCCAATGAAAATAGTTTGTTGGATCTTGATCGTAGTGATACACATATTCATAATATTGATGCCAAAAGATGCAAAGTTGATAATGATAGTGTAACTTATTTGTGGCACTGTTGTTTAGGTCATATCGGTGTAAAGTGCATGAAGAAAATCCATGCTGATGGGCTTTTGGAAACCCTTGATTATGAATCAGTTGATGCTTGTGAACCATGCCTCATGGGCAAGATGACTAAGACTCCGTTCTCCGGAATAATGGAGCGAGCAACAGACTTGTTGGAAATAATACATACTGATGTATGCAGTCCGATGAGTGTTGAGGCCCGCGGCAGGTATCGTTATTTTCTTACCTTCACACATGATTTGAGAAGATATGGATATATCTACTTGATGAAACATAAGTCTGAAACATTTGAAAAGTTCAAAGAATTTCAGAGTGAAGTGGAAAATCATCGTGACAAGAAAATAAAGTTTCTACGATCTGATCACGGAGACGAATATTTGAGTTACGAGTTTGGTCTTCAATTAAAAACAATGTGGAATAGTTTCACAAAATTCATGCCACCTTGAACACCACAGTGTAATGGTGTGTCCGAACGTCATAACCATACTTTATTAGATATGGTGCGATCTATGATGTCTCTTACCGATTTATCACTATCATGTTGGGGTTATGCATTAGAGACAGCTGCATTCACGTTAAATAGGGCACCATCTAAATCCATTGAGACGACACCATATGAACTGTGGTTTGGATAGAAACCTAAGCTGTCGTTTCTTAAAGTTTGGGGCTGCGATGCTTATGTGAAAAAGTTTCAACCTGATAAGCTCGAACCCAAATCGGAGAAATGTGTCTTCATAGAATACCCAAAGGAAACTGTTGGGTACACCTTCTATCACAGATCCAAAGGCAAGATCTTTGTTGCTAAAAGTGGATCCTTTCTAGAGAAGGAGTTTCTCTCAAAAGTAGTGAGTGGGAGGAATGTAGAACTTGATGAGGTAATTGTACCTTCTCCCGAATTGGAAAGTAGTTCATCACAGAAATTAGTTCCAGTGATCTCTACACCAATTAGTATGGAAGTTAATATGATGATCATGAAACTTCAGATCAAATTACTACCGAACCTCGTAGGACAACCAGAGTATGGTCCGCAACAGAGTGGTAAGGTAATTGAGGGAGTCCTGGATTAGGGGGTCTCCGGACAGCCGAACTATATCCTTTGGCCAGACTAATGGACTATGACGATACAAGATTGAAGACTTCGTCTCGTGTCCGGATGGGACTCTACTTGGCGTGGAAGGCAAGCTAGGCAATACGGATATGTATATCTCCTCCTTTGTAACCGACCTTGTGTAACCCTAGCCCTCTCCGGTGTCTATATAAACCGGAGGGTTTTAGTCCGTAGGACAACATACAATCATACCATAGGCTAGCTTCTAGGGTTTAGCCTCTCTGATCTTGTGGTAGATCTACTCTTGTACTACCCATATCATCAATATTAATCAATCAGGACGTAGGGTTTTACCTCCATCAAGAGGGCCCGAACCTGGGTAAAACATCATGTTCCCTGCCTCCTGTTACCATCCGCCTTAGACGCATAGTTTGGGACCCCCTACCCGAGATCCGCCGGTTTTGACACTGACATTGGTGCTTTCATTGAGAGTTCCTCTGTGTCATCGCCAGAAGGAAGGATGTCTCATCTCGTCTTTAAAGACGGTACTACTGTCGGGGGAGCTTTGGCTGTCGGCCAAACTTTCCGGCTAGGCGGTTTCATCATGATCACCTGTTCGGCCGTCGCGCCAACGATGACTTCTCGGGTCATCAAAAACAGCCTCCGCATCAAATCGGCACTCGCCGAACAGATGGATCCAATGGAGCTCGCCTCCTTAAACGAGCTCTTAGATCGCATCGCCGCCTTGGGAGTCGCTACGGACTATGATCGAATTGGGCTTAAACCCGATCAAAGGGAGATTAACTCTCCACCTGTCACCCATCATA